>NC_136920.1:37951834-40351834 GCF_949752795.1 Hyperoodon ampullatus | reverse complement strand
CTACTGAGACCACGTGCTGCAACTACTGAAGCCCGCGCAACTAGAGCCCATGCACCGCAACGAAGAGAAGTCCCCACTCGTCGCAACTAGAGAAAGCCCGCGCACAGCAAGGAAGACCCAACGCAGCCAAAACTAAATAAATTAATTAATTTAAAAAAATGCCTCTTGCAGGTCATGCGTGGCAGAAGCCTGGTGCAGTGAGAGGAGGGGGGAGCAGTGAAGGGGGAGGTCTGCTCCCACGACACCCACAGCGAGGCTGGCACAGGAGCAGCCGTGGCACCTCAGGATCTCATCTCGTCTGCCCACGATTCCAGATCCTTTAAGTTACAAAGGGCTCCGAGGGGTCTGAGGGCGACACATGTCGGGAGGAGACTCTCACCACTTATCATGGGAAGCTGCATTGCCCTTTATTTGGAGGTTCACCACACTGTCTCTGAAAACCATTTCTAAAATTGCAGTGGGGCCCAGCTTTCCCAAGCCCCAAATTAAACCATTGTTAGAGGCTTTGGGCTGAAAAGCATCTTGGAATTGATTGCTACTGTATGCCAATCAATTCTCCTAAAAGGTTTAAATAAAGACTTGGGAATTTAACAGCATCCTCATTTAAAGATTAGAATCATTATTCCTTTTTTTATTGAAGTATAGTTGATGTATAATGTATAAATTGCAGGTGTACAATATAGTGATTCACAATTTTTAAAGGTTATACTCCATTTATAGTTATTATAAACTATTGGCTATATTCCCCATGTTGGACAACATATTCTTGTAGCTTATTTTATAATAAGCTATAGTTTGTACCTCTTAATCTCCTACCCCTATATTGCCCCTCCCTTATTCCCTCCCCATCGGTAACCACTAATTTGTTCTCCATATCTGTGGGTCTCCTTCTTTTTTGTTATATTCACTAGTTTGTTGTATTTTTTTAGATTCCACATATAAGTGGTAGCACACAGTATTTGTCTTTCTCTGGCTGATTTATTTCACTTAGTATAATGCCTTCCAAATCCATCCATGGCAAAATTTCATTCTTTTTTATGGCTGAGTAGTATTCCATTATACATATATACCACATCTCCTTTATCTATTCATCTGTTGATGAACACTTAGGTTGCAAGATTGGAATCATTATTTCTTGAAAAAGCCATTTGGGGATAGGTGAGTCGGGTCAGAAAGAGAGGTCATAAAGAGCTGCCATTGTCTCAGGATGCCATCCCAGGACACACTGGACATTCTGCTGTGTCCTCCCAGTCTTCTCCCAATTTTTTAAGGTTTTATGGGAGGAATGGACTAGGCTTTAGAAGCTGCCCAGCACATCTCCATTCTCGACTTTGCCATCCTTGCCCCTCACATGCCATTGTGGTTTAGGTTGATAAAGGGAGTGGAAGCCTCAGTCAGAGGCCCTGGACACTTGAAGAACCTGTAGACTCTGGGACGGGATCCCATGTGTGGGTATATGTCACAGCAGTGTGGCCAATGTGGGCAAGACTTGCCCCCTGCTCCTCAGACCTGCCTTTGGCCCAAGGGTCAACCCTCAGTTAGCTGTGTTAAATGCGGTGGGTATAGTCCAAGTAAAGGTGATCCAGAGTCCCTCTTGTTGAATTAGGGGAGAAGGTTAAGAAAAGGCAGGAAATATTTGTATGCAACCTTTTCACACTTTGCACCGAAACATAAATGCCAAAATGACGGCATTTCAGGGTTAAAGAGATCTCAAAGTTTGCCAAGTCCAATTCCCCATTAGATGCATGAATGTCCTCTAAAACATCCCTATCAAGTGCTCATCCAAGCCTTGCTTAAATATGGCTGGTGACATGAAACTCACCTCCCCAGTAGCTTTGTCCACCTTCAGACACTTCTAATTAGAAAACTCTTCTCATATTGAGCTGCATCTTTGAGTCTGTATCTTAGAAGCTTCCTATCCCTTGGTCGTGTTGTACCTCTTGGAGCTACTCAGAATAAATTCCCTCCTTGTCCTGGTGGCCCTTACGATACCAGCCTTGTAGGTGCCCTTGCATCTTCTCAGAGCAGACTAGTGATCTTCTAGAGATCCGAGCATGAACCTGGAGCCAGACAGACCTCAGTCCTATTCCTACCTTCATCAATCATCAGGCATGTGATCTTGGGCAAGCTATGCATGCCCTTTCCTGAGCCTGCACACCTTGACTCAGCAGAGACCCAGTGTACAACAATGGTTCACTGAGTCAGCATGAGCAAGGCGCCTGTGTGGAGCCGCCCTCCTCCAGGATGGGCACCCTCAGGTCCTTTCCAGCTCCCTTCACCATATCGACCCATGTGAATCCGATGGAGCAGGACAGTGAGCTGGGCCTCCCTACCCCACCTGACACCTGCGCCTGCCACCTGCCCGCCCCCCTCCAGCTTGTTTACCTCTTCAACAACCTGGGTCCAGAAATATCCATCTCATCTCCCAGCCAGGAGCCTTGCCTCGGACCTGCATTTGCCACTCTCTTTTCATCTGTGATTTTCCAGATCTGCTTTTCAACCCCCCCCAAAACAAACTCATTCATTTCTGACACACAAAATGCCAGCAGTGAGTCTTCACTGGAGCAACAAACGTGGAATAATGTTTTGCAGCCCTTAGCACAAAGGGGCTATATGCCTAATTTAATGCTCATAGTGGTCAATAAGAAGACAAATATGCTCATTGAAAAATGGGCTAAAACACTGCCTTCAGCCCCCTGGAAAGCAAAGCCGGGGAGGGAAGGACAGGGCATCGGGGGGTGGGTGCCCTCACCTGGTGGCGGTCCACGGCGATGGCTGTCAGCGTCAGGGCTGAGACGTGCAGGGAACAGTACTGGGCGAAGCGGCTGACGTGGCACATGCCTCTCCCGAACACCCACGTGCTGTTCACAAAGCGGACCTAGAGATGAGCCCACAAACATCAGGAGACAGACAGGCCTTGACACGGACACTCGCTCCCTGTGGTCTCTGAGGAGCATCCCACAGGAGCCTTCCCCTCCTCCTTCTTCCTCTGCGCTGCTGGACTGTGGGTCACGCGTGCTTTTCTCCAGCACGACTCATTCTCTATCATTCAGTTCAACAAACCCTGACCCTGCTGTTATGGCTGGGCCCTGTTCAGTGCCAGGACAGCGTGGGAAGGACATGGGCTCTGGAGTTAGATTTCCCACCTCTAATCTTTTCTAGCTGTGTGACCTTTGGCAAGGTAGTAACCTCTCTGAACCTCAGTTTACTCATTCACACACACACAAAAGGCTTAAAAATCTCTACCTTGTATCTTATTGTAGGGATCAACTTTTTTTAAAAAATGGCTACAGGGACTTCCCTGGTGGCGCAGTGGTCAAGAATCCGCCTGCCAATGCAGGGGACACGGGTTTGAACCCTGGTCCAGGAAGTTCCCACATGCCGCGGAGCAACTAAGCCTGTGTGCCACAACTACTGAGCCTGCACTCTAGAGCCGGTGCTGTGCAACAAAGAGAAGCCACCGCAATGAGAAGCCTGCGCACAGCAACAAAGAGTAGCCCCCGCTCGCCGCAACTAGAGAAAGCCCACGCGCAGCAACGAAGACCGAAGGCAACCGAAAAAACAAACAAAAAAAACTACTTAATAAAAAATAAGTAAGTAAATAAAAAATTAAAAAATAAAATAACTTTAAAAAGGCTACAAAGTGTGGAACACATCTGGCAGATTGCTAGAAAGATATGATTAGAAATAAATAGCAGCCATTTTTATGGTAATAGTAAAATTCATTTTTGGCTCATATGAGTTCAGACTCATGGAGGAGACACATCTGAAGAGTCACAACACAGCACGTAGGCTGTGCTCTGGAACCCTAGCTAAGCAGGCCTGCAACACGTCATCTGGGAAGGAGTCCCAGGGGCCTGCAGAGGTGGGAGCAGGGACCAGGCTCTGGGCAGGGAGAGAAGACAAGCTCCCAGGGCATGTGGGGTCCAGGGAGCAGACTTAGGCCTCACCCCACATCCTCCATGGCTATTTGCTCACTCACTCAGCTCCTGAGCTCCTATGAGTAATGTCCCACGCCCAAGAGAGATCAGGCCTTGATTCTGATCAAGGAGCTTCCAATGTGGGCAGAGGATGACTCAGGTATCTCAGATGCAAGACAGAAAGTAGTCAGTGCCCTACAGAAGGCCCAGACAAAGGGCCACCAGGTGGGGTGGGAGTGTGCTGAGGCAGAGAGCACGAGAGAAGACACCAAAAGAAATAGAGCAGGTCAGCTTGAGAGGAAGCATATTGCCTAGTGATTTACAGCAGAGTATTTGCTAGTGATAGCTGCCACCTTGGGCAAGGCACTTAGGCCCAATGAGCCTCATTTTCCTCATCTGTAAAATGGGGCTAATCCTTATTCACATGATTGTTATGAAACTCAAACACACGTAAAGCAGATAACACAGGTAAAGCAGGTACGACAGTGCCTAGTACATAGCAAGTACTTAACACTATTAACTGCCATTATTATAACATATTAGACATTTGAGATGAACGTTAAAGAATAGGTAGTATTTGCCCAGGGGGAGATAAGAACAAAGTGCTTGGCACTAGGTCAGAAATCCCAGGACCTGTTTGGGGAACAAGGGTTGGAACTGTTTGGCTGGAATGTGTGGATGAGAGTCATGAGGGACATGTCTGGTCTGATCATGAACCTGGGACAGCAGACCATGGACACTACTCTCTCTGGAATAGGCAGGGCGGAGCAGCCCAGAAACATTACAGAGCAGGAAATCCTTAGCTACTCCTACTTCTCGCCTCCCACAATCAATGAATCACCAAAGCCAACCAGTGCTACCTCGAAGGGCTTTCAAATCCATCCCCTCTTCTTTAGTCCCAAGGCCGTGGCTCAAGTGGAATCCCCCATCATGTCTCATCTGGACCATGATAGCCTCCAGACAGCTTTCCTCGTCCTCTAGTCTGTCCCCCTGTAATTCAGCCTTCACGCTGCTGACAACATTTTGTTAATCAAAAATCAGATGCCTGCTTAGAATCATCATGGCCTTCAAGAGACGGCCAGATGCCTTACGAGCACCCAGGCCCGCTCGCAGCCCTGCCCCAGCCTTTGCTTCTGGCCACCTCTGCTTCCCCCTGCCCTGCTGGCTCCTCCGCTGGCCTTCCTGCCTCCGCTGCTCCAGCTACAGTGAACCGCTCAGCGTTCCCTCAACACACCGTGAACTTGGACACCCTTGCCTTTGTTCGCCTGGGTCCCTCTGTCTGCAATGAACGTTCATCTAGGCCTGGGAAATGCCTACTTATCCTGGCCCCTTCGAAATGCCACGTGCCCTGAAAAGTCTCCTTTGAGCCTCTTGTGGGATTCTGGCAGGTCAAAGTAAACGATCACCTTCTCCAGGCTCCACCACATTCTGTGTACGGCTCTGCCGTGGGAGTTGTGAATAACTGTTTGCTTTTCTCTCAATGACCAGAGCTGGATTTCATGCCGATGTAGAACGTAAAGTGGACAGAAAGGGAGACCAGGGAGGAAGGATATCGTCACCAACCAGCCCAAGGGCAGGACATCTTACCCCTTCAAGGAGCCTGGCTGAGGGCTTAGAAGATCCGCCCCTGGTTGCAAGAGCCTTGGAAGCTCTGACAGGAATCTGGATTGGGATGGTTGCATGGGTCAGGTTGAAGGCCAAGCTGCTTTGGATCAACCGGGAGTGGGGGTGGGTTCTCAGGACCTTGACATCCCCTCTCTTGCAGGACATCCTCCGGGTAGGGGCTGTCAGCTCTCAGCCGCAGCCTGGCCTCCCTCCCCACCTGCCCTGTGTCTGCTGCAGATCCAGCCATGCATCCTGCTCTGGGCAGCAGCATAGGGCCATGCCCTGGGGCCTCCCAGTTTCCATCTTGGGTGGCCCAGTCCAACCCCAGCACTGCAGATTGTCAAGTCAGAAGCCAAGGGGGATCCAGGAGGAGCCAGAGATGCATTGTCCTGTGCTTTAAGACAGCGGGGAGGGAGTGTATGTGTATGGGGGGGGGGGGGCGGGGGGTATCTGGAAGTCCCTTTGTCCTTGGCTAGTCCCCAGAACATCCTGAGTGACCAGGAATCTATTAAATGTAGGCAGGAAGGAGAGCAGGAGAAGTCTATGGTTTGGACTAGTGGTCCAAGGGTGCCCTGCCCCCTAGGTCCCAGTTGAGTGGCTTAGGGGACAGACCTCTGGCTGCACTTGAGTCAAGGGAAGTAATTCTCATCCTGGCTCTGCCAATTACCAGCCAAGTGACCTTGGACAAGGCATTGAACCTCTCTGTGCCTTAGTTTCCTTATCTGCAAAATGTGAGTGAAGTTCTCATAAGTGAGGGCGAGAGAAAATGTAGTTTTTAAACATAAGGGTTGGAAGGACATTCACACAGGTGGATAGGCTTGTGGGAGTTCACCCTCTTCTTTTTGCTTGTCTGTTATTTCTGGTCAAGTGTGTGTGTGTCTGTGTGTGTGTAAGAAAGAGAAAGAGATATGGTTTGGTAATAACTCAAGTATCAACAAGATTACTCCAGAAATTGCAAAAATATAACTCATGCTGCAGAAATACAAGGTGTAACAGTCATGATGATTACTTGGTCATAACCCTCCCAGTTTCAATCATCCATGAGCACCACAGTCCCAAGTCACGGAGGGAGAGAAGTGACACCACTAAGGCCCAGCAGTCAGGGCTCGGTGGAGGTTGTGGGAGCGAGAAGGGGGGCTCACCCACCACCCTTGTGCGGATGCCCCCAGGCTGCCCCAGCTCTGGGGCCCAAGCCCACCTAACCCTCATCTCTTCCACAACACAGTCTTCACACACAGACTTTGCTGTCAAACCACAGAAGGCAAATGCAATTTAAATAAGTGGTTTAGGAAAATTCACTCATGGTTCCATTAACAACTAGCAACTGTTTGATATTTCAGCTTGGTGCAAAGCAGCATCTCATGCTGGGACATCTCATGCTGGGACATCTCATTTAACCGCCTCCCGGTTGGGAGGCGGGGGGAGTTGACCTAACAATCTATGCTGGAATTTCAAGGGGCTTTGATTTACTGCACCATCATCAAGCAGGTTCATGCTCAGTGACATTAAACAGGAAATGGTCATTTGTTCACAGCTGGCTGCAGACACTCGAATCATTGACCCCAATGCCACGAGCTGCAGAAGCGCTGGCTTAGAAGATGATGAGAGAGAGACAAGAGACAGAGAAAGAGTCGCAGAGAGGAAAAAAAGATGAAGACACCAAGAGACAGAGAAGAGAGACAGACCCCCGAGAGACAGACAGGCAGAAAGACAAACAGAATGACAGAGACAGACACACTAAGAGACAGACCAACAGAGGGGAGTGTTGAGAGATGAGAAATGAGAGATGAGAGGGCAAGAGAGAGGAGACTAAGAAAGATGAAGACAGGAAGACAGGCAGAAGAGGGGGACCGGCAGGGAAGTGAGGAGAGAAAATCGGTGGAGAGAGGGAGAGGGACGCAGAGAGAGACAGAAACGGAAATGAGAGACATCGAGACAGCAAGAGAGAGGAGGACAGGGAGAGGAGAGAGCGGAGCGCCAGCCCAGCCCTCGCGGTCTCACCAAAGTGAAGGGGGTGTTGAGGAGCGTGATCATTATGTCGGCGACGGCCAGGTTGACGATGAAGAGGCTGGTGGCCGAGTGCATCCGCTGGTTCTTGAAGATGACATGACAAACCAGGACGTTGCCAAAGAGCGAGAAGATGATGATGAAGGAGTAAGCCATGATGAGCAGGGCTTTCACCGTGGGGTTCTGGGACTCGGCCCCGTAGCGCCTCCGGCCCACGAAGTTCTGCCAGTCGGAGAAGGTATAGTTGTTCCAGTAGAAGAAGTGCGAGGCGTTGGGCCCCACCAGGGACGCCTCCGGACTCTGCTCGTCCGCGGCTCGCGCCACTGCGAGGAGGCAGAGCAGCACGCACCGAGGGATCATCTTTGCAGGAGCCTCCGCGCCCGGGACGGGGCGGGGCGGGCGGGACGTCCCGCCAGGCCGCGCACGTGCGCTCAGGCGCGGGGCTGTGTGCGCAGGGACTCCCGGCCTCGCAGCGCCCGGCCGGCGCCCACTCCCCGCCGGCCTCCCGCGCGCGATCGGCGCGCACCGGGCCGCCGGCCGCACTTTTGTGTCTCCGCTGCGCCCCCCGGCTGCGGGCGAGCGAGTGCCTCTGCCTATCGGGCGGCGCGGCGTCTCTCCGGGCGACCGTGACGCTCTCCGGCTCGGCGGGCTTCCCCACCCCCGGCCTCAGCCCGCTCTCGCTCTAGAAATAAAACTCCAGCCAGGCGTCAGGGCTGTTTCCCTAAAAACACTCATCCGCCTGCTTTCTGCTTAAGCCTCGCCATCGGAAAGGGAGCCGGCGGAAGGCGCCCCGGGGCGGTTGGGGTTTCGGGGGGCGCGCGGCAGGGACTGAGGCCGCCCCCTCTAGGCAACCCCTTGTTCCGCGCGGGGCTACTCCGGTCCAGTCTGAGCGTCAGGCTTGGCAGGTTTCAAGTTGAAGTGGGTCACTGGGGCCTGGCAGTTCTGGCACAAGGTGAACAAGGCAATCGATGTAGGCTTGCTCCAAGCGCCTTCAGTGATCAGACTTCAGATGTCCTGGGAGGCTGGCCAGGTTTTGTTTCCTTCCCTTCACTAAGACTCAATATGTGTGTGTGTTGCCGGGGGTGGGGGTGGGGGGCTTAGTTTTTCTAGGACACACTTCAAACCAGTTCTCCTGATGTGATCCAAGAATCAAAGGAGATCAATAGCTCTGTGCCCACTTCCTGGGTAACTGAGTTTTCTGCCCTGGCAGTTTTTGAAGCTGTACCTGTAAGGGATGTTACCCGTGCTGTTTTCTGTTCCCCACCTACTCCTCCAGGAAGTCTTGATATCTTGCTGACCTGTTCTTTCACTCCCCCCTGTGAAGTCTCTCCCAGTCACCC
This sequence comes from Hyperoodon ampullatus, assembly GCF_949752795.1. Classification (NCBI taxonomy): domain Eukaryota; kingdom Metazoa; phylum Chordata; class Mammalia; order Artiodactyla; family Ziphiidae; genus Hyperoodon; species Hyperoodon ampullatus. The sequence continues at coordinate 40,342,962 of NC_136920.1, read as the reverse complement.
CTGGCCCGCCATCCATCTCACCAGATCCCACGGAATCAGAGTCAAATTCCAGTTTTATCACATCCTAGCTGTGAAATCCTGAGCAAGTTATTTAACTTTTCTGGCCCTGGTGGAAAGTTTTCCTTTTTCCTGTAAGTGAGGTTTTCAGAGACCTGGGTAGGGATCTCCCACCACATTACTCTCGGGTGCTATATGCAGTAACTGGTCGACTGCTTATAACTGCCCCCTCACCCGTCCTATTGGCAAACCCCATGTAGATTCTTTTTTGTCATCACACCCTGCTGAGCGGTGCCCTTAGGCTGGGACTCCATCAAATGACTCAAGCCCAGGTACCTTCTGAGGTACTTGGTTCAGGAGAAATCCTGCACCTTTGTCCTACCTAAACCCTGGAGAACAGACCCCTCCCACCAAAGTCCTCTTTTCTCACTGGGCCTTGAGGGGAAGCCTAGCCACCTTTCACTTTGGAAACTTTCCAGGAAAGTTAGACATCAGCTTCTGTACCCCGTTGAGCTCCAGGGACACAGGTCAATAAGCAATTAGAAAATGGTTTGGTAAGTGTCACCATACTAAAGTACAAGGTGCACTCATCTAGGTGAGAGGGAATCAGGGAAGTCTTCCCAGAGAAAGTGACAATTCAGCTCAGTCCTAAGGGACCAGCAAGAGACATTAGGTCCCAGAGGAGGAGGCAGAGGGAAGAAGATGGAGAATTCCATAAGGAGGGAATCATGGCACGTGCAAAGGTACCGAGATGAATGTGAGTATAGCTCATTCGACAACTACAGGAGTGGAAAGAGCTAGAGCATGTTACGCAAAGAGCTATCAACTGAAGAAAAACGTACACCCTAGAAGTTGCCAGTTCTGTTTTATTCAGGGACCACACTGAAGATTATAGCCCAGGAGATAGCCTCTCAGATCGCTCTGAGGAACTGTTCCAGAGAGGTAAGGGAGGATGAACACTATAGAGGAGTTTTTGTTAAAATAAAAACAAACAAACACCAAAAGATGACTGTTAATCAAAAAAAACACACATCTCAAGTTAATGAATTTAGTGTTTTTCTATGTATGGGAGGATGCAAGAGTCTGGGCTCATTGAAATCATTCCTTTGACATACATCTTAACTATCTAGGGCCAGTGTCCTGTTTTTCTCCACCCTGAATTCTCCTCAGGGCACACTCTGGTTGGTTTGCAGTGGCAGATGGCTTGATGGCGGGCAACAGTCTTTGTTTGCTGAAATGACAGGCAACACATGTTTTTTTGTTCAAAGAGTTGAGTGGAGAGAGAGGGCTGGAGAGGTAGACAGGGGCCCAAACAAGAAGTGTCTCATCCGTTTTGAAATCCTCATCAAGATTTGAATGATTTCCAGAGAGCAACAGGAATTCACAGAAGGGCTACAAGTAGAGACTGAGAAGATCAGATCTGCATTTTAGAAAGAACAGTCTAGCAACGGGAGAATAGAGGTGCTGGGGCTTGAGGCAGGAGGTTTGAAGGCTGTTCAAGTGATCCAGGAACAGAGGGGAGACTTGGATCCAGGTGTCGACAACGGGAGGGGCAGGGTTGACAGAGATTGGAGGGAGGAAGCAAGGATGATTGCCAAGTTCTCGGTGTGTTCGAAGTCAAACACTAAAAAAACACCCAAGATGCTCCTTGGACCTCAGCCCCTCCCACAGCCTTTAGCCTACCTTTCTCCATTATCAGAAGTCCAAAGACGTCCACTCTTGTCTCCAGTTCATCACCTTACATTCCTTTGTTAAACAACTGTGTCTGGGAAGAGAAGGTAATGAGCAGATGTCCTTCGATTCTACTGATGGACCTGGTGGGTCTCACAGAATCGTGGTTGGAATAGGGGATTATGTGACTGATCCTAGGAGAAGGGACAGGGGTGCCAGGCACATGAAATAATAGATATTTAGCTACAAGAAAGAAACCAAGATACTGCCTGTGAACATGTAACTCAAGACATTGGGTGGACAGGATGCTCCATCAGGATGACTTGGCAGCATCTCAGGGAGGCAAGTCTTGAATGTGATGGTGATTTAGAAAACGGAGCCCTTGTTAGTTGAATTAATCCCAGTGTTGAGAAAGAATGTATGGGCAGAAGAGGGCTACTCAGCATCAAGCACAGAGAAAGAAACCCAGGGTAAGCAGTGTCCTTCCAAGCCCTGTCGTCTAAGTACCCTGCTTGGTGCTCTGGACATCACACTAATCTGGAGCACCTCATGCCTTCACGTTGATTTCCTGCTCACCATGCCCACCTTGTAGGTGTGAGGGCATTTGTGCCAGGGGCTTGAAACTTTCTCTCTGAAAGACGAGGTGACATATTTTAGTTCTCACCTTTCCACAGAAGTAAATCCTGAGCCAAAATTTCCAGTGCAAGGGATTATTGGGGAAGTGAAAGCAAACATGAGTAGAGAAAGAGGAAAAGTGAGACAAGGAAGGGAAGGTGGCTGACAAAGAATGTACTGTCAGACCAGCTACCACTGTGGGCAACTGAGCTTAATCCTGCTGGGAAAGCCAGTATAAAGCATACACGTCAGCTGTCCAAGCCAGGTGAGGGAGCTGGGGTGTCTACATACCACCTCCTGTCAATCACTGGTTGAACGCTGCTCCCAGGGATGTGGTAATTCTCCTACACTTCCTGCTTGCCAAGTAGGTAGCTGAAGGGGGCTCCAGAGGCCAGAGAAGACCCTCAGATTGGAGGTGGAAGTTGGACTGGTATGCCCTGAAGGGGTCGGGGGTACTCACAATATACAAGGGTAGGTATAAATTCTAGAATCACTTCTTCTTCTTCTTCTCCAGGCATTCCGGCTCTCTGCTCAGCCAGGCCTGGGCCTCCTGAGTTTCCAGCCAAGCACCACCATCCTCGACTTACCCTGAACTTCTGGAACAGCCTAGTGCTTAATGAAAGAACATCTCTCACCCCTCACCCCCTCACATTAAGACTAATTTATTAAGAGAAGTTCCTCCCTCAGAGGCTGTATCAGTTCTGTAGCATTACTACTGCAGTAACTAAAGAGATCTGGGAAGACACAGAGCTTCTAGAATGAAGCAGCTCCTTCTTTTGTGCCTTCTGAATAGAACCAAAGACACTGTGTATAGTCAGTATGTGCTGTTGGGGAGAAAAAATTTTCTTCTACCCATTTAGGTTCTTTTGGCTGGCCTAGTAACTAAATTAACAGAAGACAGATTAACAAAAGAAAAACAAATTTAATTACATACGTATGGGATCCCAACAGACAGTGAGAGGCTCCCTAAAAGTCAGGCAGTTGAGGTTGAGATGCCATATTCTGAACTAAGAAGGCAGTAGGGGTCTGTGGCTTCAAAGAGAAGGAAGACAATTCACAGGAAAATGGGAAGAGCCAATGTCTGGTAAACAAATGTTTGCCATGCCGTGCAGAGACAGTGGAACAGAGAGGATTTTGAACAGATAGGTCCTGCTGGATTCCCCCATGTTTCCACGTGTAGCCCACACTCTCTGTAGTTATCTCTGGTGATAGTTCTCTTCCTGGACCAGACCCTCTGTCTAAATTCTTTTAGGCAGTTAAGGGGGAGGTAAAACAACAGTGACAACAACAGCTCTTCCTGAATCTTCTGGGCCTTAATTGACTTCAGCTCAAACTAGTCCATAAGCCAAAGTGGCATATTTCAGGGATGCTCATTCTGAACCCCTTCAGTGCCAAATAGTAATTATATTTCTGTCCCTAATAATAGTCATACATGTTAAAGAAACCAGAGAGCAGAGTTTAGTGTTTAACTCTTTCAAATGGACTTGAAACAAAAAATAAAAATAACAAATCATTTCACGAGTACTTTTTTTCTTTTTTCTTTTTTTTTGCGGGCCTCTCACTGTTGTGGCCTCTTCCGTTGCAGAGCACAGGCTCCGGACGCACAGGTTCAGTGGCCATGGCTCATGGGCCCAGTCACTCCGCGGCATGTGGGATCTTCCCGGACCGGGGCACGAACCCATGTCCCCTGCATTGGCAGGCGGACTCTCAACCACTGCGCCACCAGGGAAGCCCACGTGTATTTTTAATAAAAACTAGACAAAGAATTATAGAATAACAGTATCACACAGAGGTCTTAGAAAGGTGTTTCTGAGAGTCTCACCACACCAAGATTCCTGGCACCACAAGCAATTGTTCACTGAACACCAATATTGTTTCCTGAAAAGCCCTACTTGATTTAAAAAGTCGCCACTCCCACAGTCCTTCTCTGGTGACAGTCACAGTGGCAGAGGGAGAGAAAGGGCACATAGCACCATTGCCAGTACATGACAGTCACACAGAGTTTGTTTTAATGGTAAAAGTTGGATGTCATCTTTCTTGAGCTACAAATGAACCAAGTAGGGCTAAAATATAAGCTATGGCTGAAGATAGTCTCAAATGGAATAAAAACATACAGCATGTGGGCAGGTCATTAGTTTCCAGGAATTGGTTGGCTGGAATTCGTTTCCAAGTTCCAGGACACTGGAGCCATGGGGTAAAATGGTATATTTAGGATAAGTAAAAGGAAGTACACACAAGCAACTTACAGTTTGTGGTCCAATTTTTTTGTAAGTTACTTGAACTCACTCTGCACTTTTACATAGGAATCTTTATAAATGGTGGCATGGGTATTGGACCAACTCATAACAGCCCATTTAACCGATGATGTAGATAAATAGTAGTATTTGTTGTAACCACCACAGGACTGCTCGTTAGTGTTGGTGATCTAGGGTGCCATCCTTCACTATCTGCTCCTCTTGAATTAAATGTCCCCCTGGGTGATCTCAGCCGTCTCCACTGGTTGAACCATCATCACTCACCAATCACTCCAAATTGTACCTCTACTTACTACCTCTTTGAATGCTCCAGATCAACATTATATATTCAACTGTTGGTTGGACATTTCCACCTGGAATACTTAAAATTCAACCAGCTACAAACTAAACTCACCATATCCCACTCTTCCCTCATTTTCTTATATTAGCCCCTTTTCTTGTTCGCCCGTTTGCTTGGGTTAGAATCTTGGGGTCTTGTCACAGCCCAGCAATTTTATGGTGCTCTCTATCTATTTGAAGATGCTGTTTTTTCTCTCTCTAGACTCATCCCCTCTCCCACCCCCCAGGCCAGAAAGTCTCCTCTTCCTTCTTCAAGACCCAGCTCAATTGCTGTCTCTCCTATGAAGATTCTCAGACTCCCTTGGCGGCCACAATCCCAGAACAAGCAGAGTCAGTGCCCCCAAATCTTCTCATTTAAAACTGCTCCCAGGGGAGGGGGAAGGGTAAGCTGGGACAAAGTGAGAGAGTGGCATGGACATATATATATACTACCAAATGCAAAATAGATAGCTGGTGGGAAGCAGCCACATAGCACAGGGAGATCATCTCGGTGCTTTGTGGCCACCTAGAGCGGTGGGATAGGGAGGGTGGGAGAGAGACACAAGAGGGAGGAGATATGGGGATATATGTATGTGTATAGCTGATTTACTTTGTTATAAAGCAGAAACTAACACACCATTGTAAAGCAATTATACTCCAATAAAGATGTTTAAAAATTTTTTAATGATTTCAGTGACAAAAAAAAAAAATAAACTAGCAAAAATCTGATTGAAATAAATAAATAAATAAATAAAACTGCTCCCATACCATGTGATCTGTTCTCTGAGGTTACCTTTACCCTTGTGGTAGTCAGTTTGCAATTTATCTGTCTTTCCAAATAAAATGTCAGCTCTTCCAGGCTAAGATTGATCTTGTTCTTATCTTCTTACCTCCTAGAGCCTAGCCCAGTACCCAGAGAGGGGAAATGGGCAGGACTGTGACAGAGGCTTTGAACATGGAATTAGACAACCCAGGATGCAAATCTTAATTTTTCTGAATACTCCTTTTTTTTAGTAGGGTCCAGGGACATATCTACATTTTAATCATTTAAAATTATACAAACTGCATCCTCTAAACTCAATGTAAAATCTGCCTTCTGAGAAAATAACTGTATTTTCTGGTTCTATTGCTGGTTAACCACTTAAAATGATTTCATCAATAAATTTTTGAGGAGACAAAGAGAAGAAAATATAGGTAGAGCCATGGAACTAATGTTACAAGGAGATTTTCTGTAATCCTACAGGTTGAGTCATATTTCTTAGCACCAGCTCTAATTCTATGCTCTTAATTACTCTTGAGCTATTTTTTCCTCCTTCTCTTTAATTTCTGCTGTGTGCTTTGTTTCAAATCAGATCTTCAGAAAGTGAAAGAGGATAATTAAGCATGATATTTAAGCCATTTGATTAATATTGCATTTTATAAAGGGAGGAATGATGATTAGTGGGTTTTTTTTAATAGCAATACCAAATAAAAATTTTGTTAATGCTATTTCTAGAAAGCATCACCAGATCTGCAACTCATTTTCGCAGGATATAAGCAATAGCTTTCACTGATCTTACACTCTTGAAAAATTCTTCCGTAAGACTTTTTTATTTTTTTATTTTTGAATTACCAATTGAAGCCATTGGTTTTGAGTGCCTGAATAAAAAAGCCACCTTTTCTCATATTAATTTTACCCTGACTTCTATTTTATAAAGTTCATGCTATAATAAAGACAAATTACAGTCAAAAATTCAGCTTGCAGGCAAGGGAACCAAGGAAGGTTGTGGTGTTTGAAATATGATGATCATACTTCTCTGAGGAAAAAAATACTATTTGCAGTGGAGTAAACATGTAAGATTGGAACGTAAAGGTCAGATCCTGGCCAACCAGTCAGACTATTTAAAAATTCCTATCACATTAGGAATATCATAAAAGCCTGAAATTAAGGGCAGAGTAATAATATCTAATCTAAGTTGTGTGAGGAAAAAGACCATACCATTTATACTATACCAAAAGTTTAATTGCTAAGTGAAAGATCTCAGCAGCAAATGACTTCTGGGTTTGACAGTTCATCCTGAGCTTACCTCTACCTCAGCCTTTTCTATACGATGTAACTGTCTCCACCAGCTTCTCCTATTAGACTGAGCTTCCTTCAGTGCGGGCACTCTGCTCTTTTCATATTTTAAACCAAACCTAGCATGGTGCCTGGCACAGAGCAGGCTCTTAGTAAATACTTAATGAATGTATATATGAAAACATCAATGGAATGTTTTTAAAGACAAAAAATTCCAAAACCCTTATAGAACTAAAGCAGAGCTGTTAATTTGACCGTCACTCCTTGACAATGGAAATATCACCCATAAACACAACTGGCTGTGTCCTGCAGAAACATAGGGTATAAATGACAAAGCCAGCTGTTTTATTTCCTCTCCAACAACCTCCTTTACACATAACCAAAAACTACCACCCAGGTCACATGGGCTCAGATGGCTAATCAGACCAGTGACCCATCTCCGACAGTGACAATAGTAAGGGACCTGTTAGAGGTAAAGATTGACTGTTTTCTTCTGTACATTACTTTTTTTTTTCCTGAGTATAAATGGTATTTGTAAAATAATACAAAAGAACATAAATAAGAAAATAAAAATCACCATAATCCTGCTATTAACATTTTGGTGTGTTTCCTTTACATTTTTTACATAGTTGAAATGAAATTTTATCAGTTTTGTGCCCTGATTACATCATTATGAAAGCATTTTCCATGTTACTAAATTTTTCTCAAAAACATCCCTTTTCAGTCATTTAGCAGCCATCTTGGTTAGCGGGTCGGCCGTCACGGTATCACAGCGCTTGTGTTCAAGTGACCCTTATTTACTTAATAACAGCGCCAGAACGCTAGAATAGTGATTCTGGTAATTCGATGCCAAAGAGAAGTCGTAAAGTGCTTCCTTTAAGTGAAAAGGTGGCTTGATAAGGAAAAAGAAATCGTCTGACGAGGTTGCTAAGACCTACGGAGCTTCCTACACAAAGGACTCTGAATGAAGCTTATAGTTTCCCTTCTGATCAGCGTGGAAGTATTTACTGAGACTTCCGGGTAAGATGGCGGAAGAGTAAGACGCGGAGATCACCTTCCTCCCCACGGATACACCAGAAATACAGCTACACGTGGAACAACTCCTACAGAACACCTACTGAACGCTGGCAGAAGACCCCAGACCTCCCAAAAGGCAAGAAACTCCCCACATACCTGGGTAGGGCAAAGCGGAGAGATTCCCGCACAGAGGATCGGTGCCGACCGGCACTCACCAGCCCGAGAGGCTTGTCTGCTCGCCCGCCGGGGCGGGCGGCGCTGGAAGTTGAGGCTCGGGCTTTGGTCAGAGCGCAGGGAGAGGACTGGGGCTGGCGGCGAGAACTCAGCCTGAAGGGGGCTAATGTGCCACAGCTAGCCGGAAGGGAATCCGGGAAAACTCTGGAGCTGCCGAAGAGGCAACAGACTTTTTCTTCCCTCTTGGTTTCCTGGTGTGCGAGGAGAGGGGATTAAGAGCGCTCCTTAAAGGGGCTCCACAGACGGGCGCAAGTCGCGGCTGAAAGCACGGAGCCCAGTGACGGGCGTGGGATGCTGGGGCTGCTGCTGCCGCCGCCAAGAGGCCTGTGTGCGAGCGCAGGTCACTGTCCACACCGCCCTTCCGGGAGCCTGTGTAGCCCGCCACTGCCGGGGTCCCGGGATGCAGGGGCGGCTTCCCTGGGAGAACGCACGGCGCGCCTCGGGCTGGTGCAACGTCACGCCGACCTCTGCCGCTGCAGGCTCGCCCTGCACTCCGTGTCCCTCCCTCCCGCCCGGCCTGAGTGAGCCAGAGTGCCCGAAGAGGCTGCTCCTTTAACCCTGTCCTGTCTGAGCGAAGAACAGATGCCCTCCGGAGACCTACACGCAGAGGCGGGGCCAAATCCAAAGCTGAGACCCAGGAGCTGTGAGAATAAAGAAGAGAAAGGGAAACCTCTCCCAGCAGCCTCAGAAGCAGCGGATTAAAGCTCCACAATCAACTTGATGTACCCTGCATCTGTGGAATACATGAATAGACAACAAATCATCCCAAATTGAGGAGCCAGGAGTCAGTGCTGTGCCTCTGAGGTGGGAGAGCCAACTTCAGGACACTGGTCCACAAGAGACCTCCCAGCTCCACATAATATCAAACGGCGAAAATCTTCCAGAGATCTCCATCTCAACACCAGCACCCAGCTTCACTCAACGACCAGCAAGCTACAGTGCTGGACACCCTATGCCAAACAACTAGCAAGACAGGAACACAACGCCACCCATTAGCAGAGAGGTGGCCTAAAATCATAAAAAGTCCACAGACACCCCAAAACACACCACCAGACGTGGACCTGCCCACCAGAAAGACAAGATCCAGCCTCATCCACCAGAACACAGGCACTAGTCCCCTCCACCAGGAAGCCTACACAACCCACTAAACCAACCTTAGCCACTGGGACAGACACCAAAAACAACGGGAACTACGAACCTGCAGCCTGCAAAAAGGAGACCCCAAACACAGTAACATAAGCAAAATGAGAAGACAGAAAAACACACAGCAGGAGAAGGAGCAAGATAAAAACCCACCAGACCTAACAAATGAAGAGGTAATAGGCAGTCTACCTGAAAAAGAATTCAGAATAATGATGGTAAAGATGATCCAAGATTCTATTTCCCAGATCCAAAATCTTGGAAATAGAATAGACTAAATGCAAGAAACAGTTAACAAGGACCTAGAAGAACTAAAGATGAATCAAGCATCGATTAAAAACACAATAAATGAAATAAAAAATACTCTAGATGGGATCAATAGCAGAATAACTGAGGCAGAAGAACGGATAAGTGAGGTGGAAGATAAAATAGTGGAAATAACTGCTGCAGAGCAAAATAAAGAAAAAAGAATGAAAAGAACACAGGACAGTCTCAGAGACCTCTGGGACAACATTAAACGCACCAACATTCGAATTATAGGGGTTCCAGAAGAAGAAGAGAAAAAGAAAGGGACTGAGAAAATATTTGAAGAGATTATAGTTGAAAACTTCCCTAATATGGGAAAGGAAATAGTTAATCAAGTCCAGGAGGCACAGAGAATCCCATACAGAATAAATCCAAGGAGAAATATGCCAAGACACATATTAATCAAACTGTCAAAAATTAAACACAAAGAAATCATATTAAAAGCAGCAAGGCAAAAACAACAAATAACACACAAGGGAATCCCCATCAGGATAACAGCTGATCTCTCAGCAGAAACTCTACAAGCCAGAAGGGAGTGGCAGGACATAATTAAAGTGATGAAGGAGAAAAACCTGCAACCAAGACTACTCTACCCAGCAGGGATCTCATTCAGATTTGATGGAGAAATTAAAACGTTTACAGACAAGCAAAAGCTGAGAGAGTTCAGCACCACCAAACCAGCTTTACAACAAATCCTAAAGGAACTTCTCTAGGCAAGAAACACAACAGAAGGAAAAGACCTACAATAACGAACCCAAAACAATTAAGAAAATGGGAATAGGAACATACATATCGATAATTACCTTAAATGTAAATGGACTAAATGCTCCCACCAAAAGACACAGATTGGCTGAATGGATACAAAAACAAGACCCATATATATGCTGTCTACAAGAGACCCACTTCAGACCTAGAGACACATACAGACTGAAAGTAAGGGGATGGAAAAAGATATTCCATGCAAATGGAAACCAAAAGAAAGCTGGAGTAGCAATTCTCATATCAGACAAAATAGACTTTAAAATAAAGACTACTAGAAGAGACAAAGAAGGACACTACATAATAATCAAGGGATCGATCCAAGAAGAAGATATAACAATTGTAAATATTTATGCACCAAACATAGGAGCACCTCAATACATAAGGCAAATACTAACAGCCATAAAACGAGAAATCGACAGTAACACAATCATAGTAGGGGACTTTAACACCCCACTTTCACCAATGGACAGATCATCCAAAATGAAAATAAATAAGGAAACACAAGCTTTAAAATATACATTAAACAAGATGGACTTAATTGATATTTATAGGACATTCCATCCAAAAACAACAGAATACACATTTTTCTCAAGTGCTCATGGAACATTCTCCAGGATAGATCATATCTTGGGTCACAAATCAAGCCTTGGTAAATTTAAGAAAATTGAAATTGTATCAAGTATCTTTTCCGACCACAATGCTATGAGACTAGATATCAATTACAGGAAAAGAGCTGTAAAAAATACAAACACATGGAGGCTAAACAATACACTACTTAATAACGAGTGATCACTGAAGAAATCAAAGAGGAAATTAAAAAATACCTAGAAACAAATGACAATGGAGACACGACGACCCAAAACCTATGGGATGCAGCAAAAGCAATTCTAAGAGGGAAGTTTATAGCAATACAATCCCACCTTAAGAAACAGGAAACATCTCGAATAAACAACCTAACCTTGCACCTAAAGCAATTAGAGAAAGAAGAACAAAAACATCCCAAAGTTAGCAGAAGGAAAGAAATCATAAAAATCAGATCAGAAATAAATGAAAAAGAAATGAAGGAAACGATAGCAAAGATCAATAAAACAAAAAGCTGGTTCATTGAGAAGATAAACAAAATTGATAAACCATTAGCCAGACTCATCAAGAAAAAAAGGGAGAAGACTCAGATCAATAGAATTAGAAATGAAAAAGGAGAAGTAACTACTGACACTGCAGAAATACAAAAGATCATAAGAGATTACTATAAGCAACTCTATGCCAATAAAATGGACAACCTGGAAAAAATGGACAAATTCTTAGAAATGCACAACCTGCCAAGACTGAATCAGGAAGAAATAGAAAATATGAACAGACCAATCACAAGCACTGAAATTGAAACTGTGATAAAAAATCTTCCAACAAACAAAAGTCCAGGACCAGATGGCTTCACAGGCGAATTCTATCAAGCATTTAGAGAAGAGCTAACACCTATCCTTCTCAAACTCTTCCAAAATATAGCAGAGGGAGGAACACTCCGAAACTCATTCTACGAGGCCACCATCACCTTGATACCAAAACCAGACAAGGATGTCACAAAGAAAGAAAACTACAGGCCAATATCACTGATGAACATAGATGCAAAAATCCTCAACAAAATACTAGCAAACAGAATCCAACAGCACATTAAAAGGATCATACACCATGATCAAGTGGGGTTTATTCCAGGAATGCAAGGATTCTTCAATATACGCAAATCAATCAACGTGATACACCATATTAACAAATTGAAGGAGAAAAACCATATGATCATCTCAATAGATGCAGAGAAAGCTTTCGACAAAATTCAACACCCATTTATGATAAAAACCCTGCAGAAAGTAGGCATAGAGGGAACTTTCCTCAACATAATAAAGGCCATATATGACAAACCCACAGCCAGCATCGTCCTCAATGGTGAAAAAGTGAAACCATTTCCACTAAGATCAGGAACAAGACAAGGTTGCCCACTCTCACCACTCTTATTCAACATAGTTTTGGAAGTTTTAGCCACAGCAATCAGAGAAGAAAAGGAAATAAAAGGAATCCAAATTGGAAAAGAAGAAGTAAAGCTGTCACTGTTTGCAGATGACATGATACTATACATAGAGAATCCTAAAGATGCTACCAGAAAACTACTAGAGCTAATCAATGAATTTGGTAAAGTTGCAGGATACAAAATTAATGCACAGAAATCTCTGGCATTCCTATATACTAATGATGAAAAATCTGAAAGTGAAATCAAGGAAACACTCCCATTTACCATTGCAACAAAAAGAATAAAATATATAGGAATAAACCTACCTAAGGAGACAAAAGACCTGTATGCAGAAAATTATAAGACACTGATGAAAGAAATTAGAGATGATACAAATAGATGGAGAGATGTACCATGTTCTTGGATTGGAGGAATCAACATTGTGAAAATGACTCTACTACCCAAAGCAATCTACAGATTCAATGCAATCCCTATCAAACTCCCACTGGCATTTTTCACAGAACTAGAGCAAAAAATTTCACAATTTGTATGGAAACACAAAAGACCCCGAATAGCCAAAGCAATCTTGAGAACGAAAAATGGAGCTGGAGGAATCAGGCTCCCTGACTTCAGACTATACTACAAAGCTACAGTAATTAAGACAGTATGGTACTGGCACAAAAACAGAAAGATAGACCAATGGAACAGGATAGAAAGCCCCGAGATAAACCCACGGACATATGGTCACCTAATCTTTGATAAAGGAGGCAGGAACGTACAGTGGAGAAAGGACAGTCTCTTCAATAAGTGGTGCTGGGAAAACTGGATAGGGACATGTAAAAGTATGAGATTAGATCACTCCCTAACACCATACACAAAAATAAGCTCAAAATGGATTAAAGGCCTAAATGTAAGGCCAGACACTATCAAACTCTTAGAGGAAAACATAGGCAGAACACTCTATGACATAAATCACAGCAAGATCCTTTTTGACCCACCTCCTAGAGAAATGGAAATAAAGACAAAAATAAACACATGGGACCTAATGAAACTTCAAAGCTTTTGCACAGCAAAGGAAACCATAAACAAGACCAAAAGACAACCCTCAGAATGGGAGAAAATATTTGCAAATGAAGCAACTGACAAAGGATTAATCTCCAAAATTTATAAGCAGCTCATGCAGCTCAATAACAAAAAAACAAACAGCCCAATCCAAAAATGGGCAGAAGACCTAAATAGACATTTCTCCACAGAAGATATACAGACTGCCAACAAACACATGAAAGGATGCTCAACATCTTTACTCATTAGAGAAATGCAAATCAAAACTACAATGAGATATCATCTCACACCAGTCAGAGTGGCCATCATCAAAAAATCTAGAAACAATAAATGCTGGAGAGGGTGTGGAGAAAAGGGAACACTCTTGCACTGCTGGTGGGAATGTGAATTGGTACAGCCACTATGGAGAACGGTATGGAGGTTCCTTAAAAAACTAAAAATAGAACTACCATATGACCCAGCAATCCCACTACTGGGCATATACCCTGAGAAAACCATAATTCAAAAAGAGACATGTACCAAAATGTTCATAGCAGCCCTATTTACAATAGCCCAGAGATGGAAACAACCTAAGTGTCCATCATTGGATGAATGGGTAAAGAAGATGTGGCACATATATACAATGGAATATTACTCAGCCATAAAAAGAAATGAAATTGAGCTATTTGTAATGAGGTGGATGGACCTAGCGTCTGTTATACAGAGTGAAGTAAGTCAGAAAGAGAAAGACAAATACTGTATGCTGACACATATATATGGAATTTAAGAAAAAAAAAATGTCATGAAGAACATAGGGGTAAGACAGGAATAAAGAGACAGACCTACTAGAGAATGGACTTGAGGATATGGGGAGGGGGAAGGGTAAGCTGTGACAAAGTGAAAGAGCGGCATGGACATATATACACTACCAAACGTAAAGTAGATAGCTAGTGGGAAGCAGCCGCATAGCACAGGAGATCAGCTCCGTACTTTGTGACCGCCTGGAGGGGTGGGATAGGGAGGGTGGGAGGGAGACGCAAAAGGGAGGGGATATGGGAACATATGTATATGTATAACTGATTAAATTTGTTATAAAGCAAAACAAAAAAAAACCAAAAGAAAAAAAACAAAGAAAATCCCTTTTAACGGCTGTATATTTTGTCTCATGGTATATTTTTCACTGTAATAAATAATGCTTGATGGAATCATCTTTTATTATAAATAACTTAAGCCTTTTTATATAGAAATATGATATAATAAACTTAAATGTATCCATCACCCAGGTTCAATCTATTTTTCCTCCCCTGGTCCAGATTATTTTGGAGCAAATTCCAGACATTATATCACTATGTCATTTAATTTGATATATTAAATAATATATAATTGTATATATACTCTCTACATATTTACATATATTATTATAAATTATAATAATATGTATTGTTAGAGTATATTATATAGAGTATATTATATATATATATATACTCATTTTTTATTATCAAATATTCAAGCTGTTGTACAAGCATACCTCATTTTATTGCATTTCTTTTATTGCACTTTGCAGATACTGTGTTTTTTACAAACTGAAGGTTTGTAGCAATGCTGTGTCAAGCAAGTCTATCGGCGCCTGTTTTTCCAAAAACATTTGCTCACTTTCTGTCTCTGTGTTACATTTTGGTAACTCTCACAACATTTCAAACTTTTTCATTGTTATTACACTTTTTATGGTGATCTGTGATCAGTGATCTTTGATGTTACTATTGTCGTTGTTTTGGGGTGCTGCAAACCATGCCCACATAAGACGGCAAACTTTATTGATAAATATGCACGTCCTGACTGCTCCACCAACCAGCTATTCCCCATCTCTCTGCCTCTCCTCAGGCCTCCCTATTCCCTAAGATACAACAATATTGAATTTAGGCCAATTAATAACCCTAAAGTGGCCTCTAAGTGTTCAAGTGCAGGGAAGAGTCACACATCTTTCTTTAAATTAAAAGCTAGAAATAATTAAGCTTAGTGAGGGAGGTGTGTTGAAAGCCAAGATAGACTGAAAGCTAGGCCTCCTGCACCAAACTGTTAGCTAAGTGGTGACTGCAAGGAAAAGTTCTTGAAGGAAATTAAAAGTGCTTCTCCAGTGAACACACAGATGATAAGAGAAACAGCCTATTGCTGATATGGAGAACGTTTTAGTGGTCTGGATAGAAGATCAAACCAGCTCCCACATTCTCTTAAGCCAAAGCCTAATCCAGAGCAAGGCCTAACTCTTTTCAATTCTCTGAAGGCTGAGAGATGTGAGGAAGCTGTAGAAGAAAAGTCTGATAGCAGAGGTTGGTTCATGAGGTTTAAGGAAAGAAGTCATCTCCATAATA
The DNA here is from genome assembly GCF_949752795.1 of Hyperoodon ampullatus. Lineage (NCBI taxonomy): Eukaryota > Metazoa > Chordata > Mammalia > Artiodactyla > Ziphiidae > Hyperoodon > Hyperoodon ampullatus. The sequence continues at coordinate 40,327,182 of NC_136920.1, read as the reverse complement.
TAAAAGTACAAGGTGAAGCAGCAAGTGCTGATGTAGAAGCAGCAGCAAGTTATCCATAAGATCTAGCTAAGGGAATTACTGAAGGCGGCTCCACTAAATAGCAGATTTTCAATGTAGATGAAACAGCCTAATATTGGAAGGAGATGCCATCTAGGGCTTTCATAGCTAGACAGGAAAAGACAATGCCTGGCTTTAAAGCTTCAAAGGGCAGGCTGACTCTCTGTTAGGCACTAATGCAGCTGGCGACTTGAAGGTGAAGTCAGTGCTCATTTACCATTCCAAAAATCCTAGGGTCCTTAAGAATTATGCTAAATCTACTCTGCCTGTGCTCTAGAAATGGAAGAACAAGGCCTGGATGACAGCACATTTGTTTACAACATGGTTTACTGAATGTTTTAAGCCTACTGTTGAGATCTACTGCTTAGAAAAAAAGATTACTGCTCATTGACAATGCACCTGGCCACTCAAGAGCTCTGACAAAGATGTACAAAGAGATAAGTGTTGTTTTCATGCTGCTAACACAACATCCATTCTGCAGCCCATGGATCAAGGAGTAATTTTGACTTTCAAGTCTTATTACTTAAGAAACACATTTTGTAAAACTACAGCTGCATAGATAGTGATTCCTCTGATGGATCTAGGCAAAGTCAATTGAAAACCTTCTGCAAAGGATACACCATCCTAGATGCCATTGAGAACATTCATGATGCATGGGAAGAAGACAAAATATCAACATTAACAGGAGTTTGGAAGAAGTTGGTTCCAACCTTCATGGATGACTTTGAGGGATTCAGGACTTTGGTGGCAGATGTAACCACAGATGTGTTGGAAATAGCAAGACAACTAGAAGTGGAGCCTGAAGATGTGACTGAACTGCTGCAATCTCATGATACAACTTTAATGGATGAGGAGTTGCTTCCTATGGGTGAGCAAAGAAAGTGTTTTGAGATGGAATCTACTTCCGGTGAAGATGCTGGAAAGATTGTTGAAATGACAACACAGGATTTAGAATATTAAATCAGCTTAGTTGATAAAGCAGCATCAGGGTTTGAAAGGATTGACTCTAATTTTGAAAGAAGTTCTATGTGGGCTAAATGCCATCAAACAGTATTGCATGCTAAAAAGAAATTGTTCCTGAAAGGAAGAGTCAATCAATGGGGCAAAATTCATTGTCGTCTTATTTTAAGAAATTACCACAGTCACCCCACCCTTCTGCAGCCACCACCTGATCAGTCAGCAGCCTTCAACATCGAGGCAAGACCCTCCACCAGAAAAAAGATTAATGACTTGCTGAAGGCACAGATGATGGTTAGCATTTTTTAACAATAAAGTATTTTAAAATGAAGGAATGTACTCTTTTTTAGACATAATGCTATTGCACACTTAATAGACCACAGTATAGTGTAAACATAACTTTTACGTGCACTGGGAAAACAAAAAATTCATGTGACTCACTTTATTATGATATTTGTTTTATTGCAGTGGTCTGGAGCTGAATCTGCAATATTTCTGAGATATGTCTGTACATAAATCTTTGATCACATTTCTGATTCTCTCCTTGGGGTAGAGTGCAAAAAATGGAATTTCACATAAAGATGAAAACTCTTTAAGGCTTATGGTAATTTTACCAGATTGCTTTGCAGAAAAGATATATCCGTTTATACTCCCATGAGCAACATGAGAACACCACTTCCCTGCGCCCTAACCAACACCCAGTCATTGAATTGATTTTTTGAAATGCATTCTGAAAGAATCCTCTTCATCCAGAAGCTAATGGTGAGCTCTTTGGAGTCAGTCAAGGTTGAGATTCAATCCTCAGCCTGTGTAGCCATGTGACATATGAGTCAGTCTCTGAACATCTGTTTCCTCATTCAGCAATAACTACCACATAGAATTTTGTGGTGATTAGATGTAATGTTTATAAAGTGCTTAGCACAGTCCTGGCAAACAGAATTCAATAAATGGTATATGTATTTTAGACTAAATGTCCCATGAGGTCATGTCTATTGTGGGTTGTTGTTATTTGGGTTTTTTTTTTTTTTTTTTGCTTTTTGTTTGCTTTTGTTTTTTGTTTTTTGCCTTTGCTCAGTGTCCTATGCATCGTTGGCACTCAATATCGAATGAATGAGGCCTCCAGAGTAGGAAGGGTGGGGAGTGCAGCCCTGATGGGTCTCTTATCAGGCTGATGGCAGGAGACAGATGACCTCGATCTTGCGGAGCCCTCATGCTCTCCACCTCACTCTGGCCCTGATCAAGCCTGCAGTTGTTCACCCACTGATTCTGGAGGCTGTTCATCAGCAGATTCAGAGCAACAAGTTCCTCATTGTACGAATGAGAGAATTTCCGTGGAGAAAGGAAGATTGCCAGAAGTTGTACCAAGAACGTGGAGGGCATTTTTTCTCTCAGCAGCTGGTGGAGTTCATGACCAGTGGGCCAATCTGAGCCTAAATCCTCCCCCACAAGGATGCCATCTAGATCTGGAGGACCCAGATGGGACCTCTGGATGGGACCCACCAGAGTGTTTTGAGCATGCCACGTGGCCCCAGATTCAATTCGTGGGAGTTTTGGCCTCACCAACATCTGTAACACAACCCATGGCTCAGACTGTGGTTTCAGCCACTAGCGAGATTGCAACCTTTTCCCTTGACTTCAGTGAACAGTGCTGGTATAAAGAAGAGGAACCTTAGCTGTGCTACCGTCCAGAGGAGGCCTGTCTGTCTGTGAGGACTGGTGGCATTACCCGGCCTTTTCTCGCAGAGCTCTGGTCCAGAGCGTTCTCCTAGGACCAGGGAGGCCTGGGGCTTATTGCACCATCTCTGCTGGCCACCGCCACCTGCGTAAGGGCCTAGCTCCTTGCTGCCATCTCTTCTAGAATCTAACTCTCTATCTGCCTCTTCTCTGGAATGTCCATGGGTGGTTCAGAGGAATAATGGCTCCTCTTTTTTCTGAGAACTATTCATCCGTTTTCAAGGAGGAGCTTTCCTAATTGACTTGCCTGAAAAACTCAGTGGCTCTGTATTAGCAATATTTGGTCTATTTTCCTTAATGAAAGTCAGTGTTCTACTGAATCCTCAAGGCGGGGAGCACTACTCTAGGTGCTATCTCTCTATCTTTAACTGGAGTAATTAAACCTGTCCTGAAGTACAAAAAAAAAAAAAAAAGAAATCGCATGAATGAAAAGCTTCTATTTCAATAGTTAAAAATGATATGTCCCTTAAGTTAATTTAATTACTAATAAAGTCCTGGGCTTATTAGCTATTTGCATTTCCAGTCTGTCATTTTAAAATTCATGTCCTCTGGCCATTCAACAAGGGAATTTGTAGGTTTTTACCAAGTGTTTAAAATATGACCCACACTTTACATCCAAAAAGTTCACATCTAAGAATTTATCTTAAAGAAACAAAGCAGCTATATTCATAAATACATATACATTTACTATATTAATTATATATATATTTTTTCTTTGTGCTGTTTAGTACTTTTTAGTTTTCCTATAGTTTTTTTTAATAATCAGAGAAAAAATAATAAATATGATTTGGAGAAAAAAACCCCAAAATAGAAAATCTTCCTGTGGGAAATTACTATTAAACAAGCTTTTAGTTGATGGCCACATTAAACCTAACTGAATCAATCCTGAGAATCCCAGTGGTCACCCATTCTCTGTCTATCATCTACTACAGATTTTATCTGGACCAACTGGAAACCATTTACTTTTCAATATTCATAAGAACTTGGTCAGTGAGTCACCCATATTTACTGCTCATTGTTTAATATGAATCCCTGTAACCACCTGAAATGTCTCTCTCCAAGGGAAAGCTCTCCTCTGGGTGCTCACCCCGTCTGGGCCAGTCACCAACTTGAGATCTAGCTCACATTCTACTTTGGACTTTGCCCTTCTTTTCTGTATAGTCTCTGTTCAAAGATGCATTAGGATTTGAGACTAATGTTTTAAGCTGCAAGTCAGGACATGCCTCAGTTCATGGGAGGCAGTGTGGTCATGTGGAAAGAATGAGATTTGGATTCAGATAGAATTAGATTTAAATCTCAGCCCTACCTTTATTAGCTGTGTGATCTTAAGCTATTTAAAAAAGGGTAATAATGCCTACTATGTAGTGTTATGAGAATTAAATAATGACAATGTGTATATACACCTGGGCCTGGCATGGAAGAGCAACTCAATAAACAGTTCTCTCCCTCATTTTCCTCCTTTCCTCATTCCTTTAGTAGCTCCTGCTGCATCTGATGAGGAGAAGGGACCCCTGCAGAATATAAGGAGATGCGTATTAGGAAGTGGAAATGAAGATGGAAGGAAACTAGTGGGTGGAGTGGCAGAGGGGGTTGGGTAGTGAAGATCAGAACTGGAAGAAAGCCCGGATTGACTGTTTTGTAAATGTAGGAAGCGTTTCAGGAGAGGAGGGAAAAACAGCACATGCTTTAAACAAGTTGGAGGAAAAGAAGGTGGGTGAGGTGGGGGCATAAGAAACATTATTACCCTCTCTTGACTGGGCTATGCCACCAATGGGTAAAGGAACATTAGGCCAGGTAAATGAGGTTGACAACATTTCAGGTAGGAAACAAGAAGACACCAGCAAGAACAGGATATTTTCCTAATCTCAGCCAGCAAACTTTAGCTTTGGCAACCAAAATCGGTTTCTTTGACTATCAAAGGAAATATCTAGTCAAGCCTGGGAATAAGATCAAGGTTTAAATTAAATCAACTGCAATTGACAACAGTTAAGAATTATAACCAACTATATAGCACAGGGAACTATATTCAATATCCTGAGATAAACCATAATGGAAAAAAATATTTAAAAAGAATGTAGAGACTTCCCTGGTGGCACAGTCATGAAGAATCCGCCTGCCAATGCAGGGAACACGGGCTTGAGCCCTGGTCTAGGAAGATCCTACATGCCGTGGAGCAACTAAGCCCATGTGCCACAACTACTGAGCCTGCACTCTAGAGCCTGCGAGCCACAACTACTGAAACCTGCGTGCCTAGAGCCCGTGCTCCGCAACGAGAAAAGCCACCACAATGAGAAGCCCACGCACCGCAATGAAGAGTAGCCCCCACTTGCTGCAACTAGAGAAAGCCCGTGCACAGCAACGAAGACCCAACACAGCCAAAAATAAATAAATAAATAAATTTATATTAAAAAAAGAATATATATTTATACATACATAGCTGAATCACTTTGCTGTACAGCAGAAATCAACACAACATTGTAAATCAACTATACTTCAATAAAAGAAAATTATAACCAAACTGAAACCACACAGGTATTTTTGTTAAGACCTTATATTAGCTCACAAGCAGTATATATAATTACAAAATTTAATTGAAAATTTGTAGAGCCAAGAATTACTAAGAAAACCTTGGGGGAAAAAAACAAAGATGGAAGACTTGTTCTTATTATAAAACTCATTATAAAACTATAGCAATTCCAAATAGAGCAATGGAACAGAATAAAGATTTCAGAAATAGATCCGTATGTATATGGTCTGTTAATTAATGACTAAGGTAGCTCTGCAGAGCAGGGGTAAAGGACTGTCATTTCAACAAATGGTGCTGAGGCCAGTGCATCTCCATGTGGAATAGAATGAAACATGATTCCTATCTCAGACCACACATAAAAATCAACTCCCAGCTGGACTGTAGAGTTAAATGTGAAAGGCAAATCAGATAAGCTTCTGGGACATAACACAGAAGAATCTCTTTATGATCTTAGGATAGAGAATGGTTTTCTCAAACAGGACAGAGAAACATTAATCATTGACAAATTGACCTTTGTTGAAATTTAAAAAATCTGTTCAACACCACATCATTTACAGAACAAAAAGGTAAGCCACTGGAGAAGATTTTGCAATACATATACTCAACAAAGGAATTGTATAAAATATATCTCCCAGAAATCAGTAAGAAAAAGGCAGACAACCCATTCAAAAATGGGCAAAATATCTGATACATATATCCCAAAAGATGACATCAAAATTTGCACAAAAAATATGAAATGTTCCTTAACATCATTAGTCATCAGAGAAATGAAAATAAAACCACAAGAAGATACTATTACATATCCATCAGTATGACTAAAATTAAAAAGACTAAAAATACCAAATATTTTGCAAGGATATGGACTGGTGAGAGTGGAAACTGCTATAAGCAATGAAAAAGTAGAGTCATGCTGCAACATGAATGATCTCAGACATCACACTGTAAGAAAGAAGTCATACACAATAAGGTACACATCATATAATTCCACTTGAATGAAGTTATTATTTGGAAAATTTATAAAATTTGCCTGGAGAAGAATTTTCCGAGCTATTTTTAATTACAGTTTTTTAACTTCGGTAACATTCCACCGAAGTGTATAGAAAAAACTTTACCTTCCCTGCCTGCACGTTGCCAGTTTTTTTGATATATTAACATGGAGGTGGAGGCCAATGCACTTAGATAAGAGAAAAAATTAAAGGCATAAGAATTGAAACAAGAAGCAAAAATATCTTTATTGGTGGGTCACATAAAATTACACCTGGAAAATCCTAGCGCATCAAAGATAAAACAAATTTAAACGATAGAATTCAGCAAGTTAGCAGGATATAAAATTATCATGCAAAAATGAATAGCTTTCATATATAAAAATAGCCAGTTATAAGATATAATGGAAGGGCTTCCCTGGTGGCACAGTGGTTAAGAATCCTCCTGCCAATGCAGGGGACACAGTTTCGAGCCCTGTTTGGGGAAGATCCCACATGCTGTGGAGCAACTAAGCCCATGCACCACAACTACTGAACCCGCACTCTAGAGTCCACAAGCCACAACTACTGAGCCTGCATGCCACAGCTACTGAAACCTGCGTGCCTAGAGCCCATGCTCCGCAACAAGAGAAGCCACCGCAACGAAGAGTAGCCCCCGCTCGCTGCAATTAGAGAAAGCCCACGCACAGCAATGAGGACTCAATGCAGCCAAAAATAAATTAAATAAATAAAAATTTTAAAAAGGATATAATGGAAGAGAAAAACTATAATCACAATAGCAGCGCAAAAGACAAAATACTTATGATTAAATTTTAGAAGTGTTCAAAACCTCTATGAAGAACATTTAGAACATTTCTGAAACATATAAAATAGACTTGACATCCATACAAGATGTCATTTCTTCCTAATTTATAAATTTAATGCAATTCCTCCAAAAAAAACCAAAAAAATTTTTGTTGCTGAAGCTACAAAATTGATACTTAAGTTCATTTGGAAAAACAAACATAAAAGAATAACTAAGAAAACATTGAAAATGAAAAGCTATGAGGGGTGATTAGCCCTATCAGACATTATACCATACTACACAGCCTTCATATTTAAACTTTGTGCTATCAGTGCATGAAGAGACAGACCAATGGAATGGAATAGAAAGTCCAGAAATAGACCACACTACATATGAAAATCTAGCACATTGCTGGGGCAAAGAGGCCGCTTTAATAAATGATGCACAGACAACTGGATAGTCATTTGTAAATGATAAAATTAAATCCATTTCTCACAACTTTACACAAGAGTAAACTCTAAATGGATCAGAGATCTAAATGAAATGAAACTATAAGAGCACAAAAGGAAAGCAAGAAAACAAATTTTGCAATACATTATAGACAAAGGGCCAATATCCTTAATATAAAAGTTTTTAAAAAATTAATTTGGGGGGAAGGGACTAAAAATCCTAGAAAGATGGACAAAATACACGAACAAGCAATGCACCAAAAATGGCCTTTACATATACAAGTTCAACTTCATTCATAACAGAAATGAAAACTAAAACTACATGGAGATAATCATCCACTAGATTGGCAAAAAATCAAAAGCTCGACAATAAATTCTGATGGTGAGGATATGGAGAAATAAGCAGTCTTACATATTGTTGGCAGAAATACAAAACGATGCAAACTCTCTGGAGGGAATTTGGCAGTATTTAGCAAAACTACATATGCATTCACCCTTTTACCCAGCAATCCCACCTTCTACGAATTTACTCTGAAGATAAACTTCCAAAAAGATGAAAATACTAATAAGGTTAATATTGCAGCATTATTATTTATATATTGTAAATATTGGAACTACTTAAATACCCATATGTAGGAGAATGATAGAATAAACCATGGTATTTAAATTCAATGGAGTACTGTGTAGCTATGAAAAACAGAAAAGACCTTTATAAAATTGTAGGGAATAATTTCTAGGATATATTGTTCTGAGTGAGAATATATATAGCATACAAATTTTTGTATAAAATGGGGAAATTAAAAATACACATATCCACTTTTAGCAAAAAGAAATGCAGAAAGGATAAAGAAGAATGAAACTGTTTACCTACAATGGATAGAGCTGAAAGAGGAGACAGGGATGGGGCAACAAGGAAGGGAATAAGATTTGAGGACACATGAATATACACTGAAGAAAATAATAAGGGGTAAAGGATCATTACCCCTTGCAACCTACTCTCAAAAGATTGAAAAGAAGTATATGTAAGTGTGCATGTTCATGCTTGTATATGAATATATATGTGTGGAACATACACACATAGAGAATAACTTTTTAAATGATGAAATGTTAAAAATTGGTGAATCTGCGTACAAGGTAAAAAGTACTCTATTATTCTTACACATTTTCCATAAATTTGATATTATTTCAAAATTAAAAGTTTAAAAAACATGACCTGGTTTTAAAGCACTACTAAAAAGCTCAGAAATCAAGACTGGGATGATCAACCACTGGGCGTTTTCAGATGTCTATGATGGATGGATAGATGTCATTTCACAAGTCCTATTTCCAGACTATTAAGACCAATAGACAAAAAAACCCCACAAAAAAACAAAAAAACCAACAGACGTGCAATTGCACCTCTTATTCCATTAGGCAATGGCTTTTTGCCTTTAGCAGCATTTGCGCAAAGTCCAGATACACCCCGCAATCAGTTCAAATGCAATCATAGGTCGGCTGAAGTTAGTTTTATAAGCTTATAGTGGAGAAAATACTGATTTTTAAACAAAACGAACATGAAACTCTTGAAATTAAACAGGCACTGTGATCAAGGGTACTCAAGCACTAGTGTTGGGTAGCTGTACATGAATCATCAGCACTGCCTAGGCAGAAGAGACAGGCAGAAGAGAGTGTGGCCTGGGCCAACCAGCCTAATATCCATTGTCCTTCTTTCACTTAATCAACTATTATGTGCAATCACCAGCCAAGAGCCCTTTGAATCTCACTTTACCACTTACGACGTCAAGGCACGCAGATTAAATATTCTTTTATTTGACCCAAATTATTATTGAGTGATAACATTTAAATTACACATCGGAAAGCAGTACAATTACCTCTTAAAACAGGCAATGATGGTTTAATTAAAAGAGTTTGATAAAGAAGATACGGAAAAATCAGGATGTCAAGAAAAGTACCAAGGTGAACATATACCTTGACACAGAGACTAAAATATTTGACTATACAATTTGGGGTTCTAATTCAACAATTTTTGTTAGTAGTCATGCCGAAAGTAACTGGAGAACCATATACATAATTGTTGAGAGGTTGTGTCTGGGGAGAGGATTATAGGGAAATACACACGTTTTGATAAAATTTCAATGTCTGAATTTTGAAGAATAAATATGCATTGCCTTTACGATTTAAACAGCTAAAATCAGATCTAGTTATCAGTCATGGCAATAGCAAGCTACGTGAACTGACTTCTTAAGAGATTAAGCTAAATCACTAGTATTTTCAGACCTAGCTATTAAACATTAAGTTCAGACTATTAAAAGAAAATGAGATAAGCAAATGATGAAATGTGGACATTTTTCATTCAAAATATGGAAGCTCTTTGGACTCAAAAAACCAACTCTTCATTCTATAAAATCTTTTATAATAACCTTAATGGTAGTTAGCTTTAAAAAGCCACAAAATACTGTGAATTAAATGTATGAGATACAAAAGAGGACATCAGATTACATTGGGGGATGGTTATTTTTATTAAATTTAATTAATTAATTAATTAATTAATTAATTAATTAATTAATTAATTTTTGGCCATGTTGGGTCTTTGTTGCTGTGCGTGGGCTTTCTCTAGTTGTGTCAAGCGGGGGCTACTCTTCGCTGCGGTGCGAGGGCTTCTCACTGCAGTGGCTTCTCTTGTTGTGGAGCACAGGCTCTAGGCATTGCGGGCTTCAGTTGTGGCACGTGGGCTCAGTAGTTGTGGCACACAGGCTTAGTAGTTGTGGCACACGGGCTTAGTTGCTCTGCAGTATGTGGGATCTTCCCGGACCAGGGATCGAACCCATGTCCCCTGCGTGGGCAGGCGTATTCTTAACCACTGTGTCACCAGGGAAGTCCCGTTATTTTTAAATATAGTACATTTCAACAGAAAACTTTTACAATGGGAGACTTTTTTATTCCATTTTTCTAATAAAGAGTTTTTCCTCTGTTTATTAAAACATAAAACGTTTTCTTCTTGACCCTTTACATGTAAAATTTATCAATTTTACGGGCAATTTCCTGGCAATTTCACCAGGCTGAGCCAGGTGAAATATGTCAAGCAATTTACGCATAAAATTAGAAAGCTAATTTTGGTTTTACTGCATAGTTTAGTATGCACAGGTTCCAAATTTACTGCAAAACTACCCTGACTTAAGTTTAGATTTGGAAGCACCACCTTGTGGCAAAAGTAAGAACTTCTGAATTGCAGGAGTCAAGACGCGTTTCCGGGAGAGAACACTGGTGGGCTTCTGAGGCATTGGTCAAGTTCTATTTCCTGACCTGTATAGAGAATGCCATGAGGCTCACTTTATCATTATTTGTTAAAGCACATGGCTTTTCTGTTATTGCAGGTCATAATTTTAAAAGTTTAGGGAAAAAATGTCCAATTTGTACCCAAATTGAAAGTCGTATGCCTAAATGCTTGAATTTTCTAAGTACCAGTTTTATTTCCTAGAATTGTAAATGCACTATTGTATTTTTGATACACAACAAAATGCCAGAAAGAGGGATATTCTTTGGTAAATGACGGAAGGATTTTTTCCCTCAAAATGTTTTCACTGAGGCCCTCTCTCAGCCTCCAGAGCAACTGTAGGGGCTCTGCAGTCATCTGGAAACCACTGCTACACACCTATCCCAACGTGTCTGAAAACTGTCCAAAAAACCCTAGACTTCACTGCATCAGTACAGAATATCAAGGATATGTGGCATATTTAACTATGCAGCAATATTCATCAAAAAGGTTTTCCTTTCCTATTTACTGTATTTCCAGGAGGTGACACACGCTATTCACAAAATGACCTGAATTGGCTGAGAGTTTCACCCTCTCTCACTGCCATGGAATCACTTCTCCTAGGAGCTAACAGAATCACATTTAGTACCTCTTTCATACCGTAGAGCAGTTTGTAGGAAGGGAGAAAGCCTTACTCTTTTTTTCTCAGGAAACTGTCAGGTCGCATTAGTGACCACCTCCCTCACTATGACCCTCACCCCAGCAGGTGACATCTCATCGGCAGGTGAGAAGAGCCATTGGCTGAGTCTTCCCAGACAGCTACCCAAACCAGCTTCCATCCCACCATGGAGAGCAACTCTTACTCATGATTTCATCTTTGCTTCATTCAAATACTGGGAATATTAAAGATGGGGGTAGATGTGTCTGAGAATCTTTCACAGGACAAGGCCTTCTGCTGAGTTAACGCAACCTGCTAAAATAATCCTTATGCTCAAGCGAGGCACAGAAAACATTTTTAAAGAAACTAAGGCTACATCGCAATTCCTGACTTAGACCCATTAAAAGGGATATGATATAGAGGCAGCCACTAAGCAAATGCTGTCTTTTATAGTTTGACACATTCTAGGTATGAATATGCCAATAATCAGGAATATCACTCAGTCTAGCATTTGTTTCTACATATAAAGAAATGTCAGGCTGTTGTACCACCAAGATCTATAACTTCCTCAAGGAGTCTTGAATATATAGCTGCACCATAAGATGAAAAGAAGGAATACTCTCAGGGAGTCTTTAAACAGAGTCTTAAAAAGGATAATGGGATTATTGAACTTAAATCTGAAGAGGTCAAATTCTTAGGTCACCCGAATACAAGTAAGAAAATGTAACAGGAACTGCTTCTCTAAGATTTTGGAATTGCCCATGCTGAATGTTAAGGTAAAATATTAATGAGAAACCTTGGCATTGATAGTCCACTGAAGTTATATTTCAATATGTTTATCTAATATAACCATAAGGTTCAAGTGACCACTCTATCTAAAAAAAAAAAAAAAAAAAAAACCTCTTCAATAGCTTCTAAGAAGATATGGTTAAATTATTTTAACCCTTTCCTCCTAGAAACAGGTGAGAGAGAGAGAGAAAAAGAACCATTAATAATAGAAAATAATGGAGAAAATTACCACCATTCAATGGGAACATAATCCTCTGGAATCTTTGCTACAACTGGAATAAAAAACTCAATAATTCTGACAGACTTTATTTTTTGATACAAACTTATATCTAATTATTCAAACTATAGGGTATATGTAATCATTCAAAGTTTCTGGCTGATACTATCACAAGCATTAGAAAAAGAACATATACTGAGTAACAGACAGTGAGCTTAGGCACTGTTTCATATAAATTGTTTTACCTGCAGGAAATCCAGGATGTCTAGAAATTATGAAAATTATAAAAAGGGCTAGATTCTATAAGCTCTTTTCCTCAACTTTGGCTAAATATAATAACCTTAAAATACTGACACAGTCTTTGATTATAAAGCAGAAATGTACAATGGTAGATTTATTTTAGTCCTTACTCAAGACTGTATTTAAGCAAAGCTCTCACTCGGTAAGACATATACTGATGTATGTCAGAAAAACAACATTCTAAGTTTTATGGAGTGTTTATAGAACAGGTAATGTTAATAACCAGATTAAAAAATAAGGAAAACCAATGCTATTCTATATGCCCTTGAGCTGGGAAGTTTCTCAAATAATGAAGTCATGTTCAGGAAATGATATTCAAAAACATAAATTTTTATACATTAGTTTCTCTGTTAAGTAAGAATCATTCAAATTCTTCAGTTAACAGCAATACTCAAAAAATCTTCAACTGGCAAACTCGTAGTTTGCAACGTTTCGATTTTTCCTGAATCTTGAAAACTTCAAACTGCCATTAAATATATTATCTTCTGTTTCTTCTTAAAGAACTAAGGTTCATAAAAGGATCATCATCATCATCATCCTGGAATGACATCCAAATGTAAAATTAGTGACTGTTCCACGCTTCACTGAAACAAGACAGAAGTTCTTATGGGCAAAACAATAACAGTAAGAGCCATTTTCTCCTTTCACATGGGGTAGGCTTTCATTTTTCTGTTTCCTTTATAAATATGAATAGTTTGTCAATTTTTTTCTCCTCCTCCCTTCCTTAGTAGCTATTTCATTGTTAAAACAATGAAAGTCCAACTAAATTCTTAGCAAGCATTAAAAATAAAAATTTATCCTGCTCTATATGTGTGTATATATAGAAGCCCACAATATATATCATATATATTTCTCTCAATTATTCACCTTAATAAAAGCAAATAAGGCATGGGCAAGACAAAAAAAACAAAAAACAACTCTTCAAGTCATTTCTATTAGGTTTTTAAATAGGTTTTTTTTTTTTTTCCACTTACATTTTATAACTGGTATATCTGATGTTCTGGAAATTCAGAGCCAAAAAAATAATGAAGCCACATGACCTAATTCAGAAATAGCTGTAATTTTTATTTCCATTACCCATTTAATGCTAGAAATAGACAGCTACTCTCAGACTGGTACAAGAAACAACCTAGGAAAGTAATCTTTCAAATATTTTTTTTTGGAAAAAGAAGTAGAGGAATTATTTAGTTTCAAAGACTTCCTATGCTGCTGGGACGTAGATTATACGCATAGTAAGAATAGGCAGGAATATCAGATGTTAACTAAGAATTTAATTAGAGAGAATGAAAACTTAACCTTCGATAAGCCCCAAATACATAATTTGATGAGGTTAACATAAAATCAATGATATACATTCTATAACTAACTATTCAAAAGAGAAAGCAAATTTGTAGTTTTGATTTATGTTTTTTTTAAGACATTAATAAAAAGGGATCATTATTTGGTGTTAGGCTCTGCTGGTGATATTAACACGTTCCAGTGTTCGCTAAATTAGCTATCTCTAGTGAGATATGGATGCCTTGAGAAACACAAATTCGCTCTCACTTATTGATTCATTTTCTGCTACCATAAAAGGCAGAACTCGTTAATAAACCAGAGGTAAATCCAAACTATAGCAGAGAAGCTGCTAATAGTTCTCCTTTGTAGCTAACATGAACTATATGAATTTCTGTAAGTAACATATAACCACATGTATATCTAGATGCTTTGGAATTAACAAACGGGTCAACAACTGCCCACTTCTCTCCTGGAGGCAACAGGCTAGTATTTAATAGGCAGACTGAGCTCATGGTGCCATTTTTCTTTGCAGCCTGAGTTCTGGGGAGTCTTCTCTTCAAGCTGTTTCAAAACCACAGCTGGGACACAGAGATCATGACGGCAGCAGGTGAAGCTCAGAATCAAAGGCGTGAGTCATGTGGTACAACAGGGATGAACCTGGAGGACACTATGCTCAGTGAAATAAGCCAGGCACAAAAAGACAAATGCTGTATAATTCCACTTATATGAAGTATCAGAGTAGTCAAAATCATAATGCACAAAGTAGAAGAGCCCCTTGGCAGGGGCTGAGGAGAGGGGAAAATGAGGAGATGTGGTTCAATGGGTATAGATTTTTGATTTTGGAACATGAACAGGTTCTGGAGATTGTTGTGCAACAGTGTGAATATACTTAATATTAGTGAACTAACTGGATACTTAAAACTGGTTAAGATGGTAAGTTTTATGTTATGTGTTTCTACCACAACTGAAAAACACCACCATGTACCACCTTAAATATACAGGAAATGTGTAGAGCATATAGTGAACATTTAATAAACGTTCTGTTGTAAAGTAACATTAAAGGCTTTCACGATATCATCACCACTATTTCTCCAAACATAAACAACAGAAGCTGAAAAAACTATTCTGATCCTACTGTTAACTGGGCAAGTTAAATAAGAGCTGAGTGATATTATATGTTAAGGATCTGCAGGCCTTTCACATCTGAGGTATTTCCATCGATGAGCACTCAACAGAGGCCACTCATTGACTCAATATTAACTATGGTTCAAAGGAAGGTGATCAATGAAACTATTTTTAGAAATAATTTTCGGCAACTAGCTTAGCAGTCCCTATTCAGATTTTATAAACATTTATTACCTCATCTGATTCAAAATCAACCCCTTTAGTGATTTGGCTCCGGGACATGTGTTTGCTCGATGATGAAGTGCTCAACCACCTGAGGCAAAATATGAGAAAAACAGAGAAAATGAACCAAAGAATTCATCACAGAAGGCTTTCTAGCTAAGTTTTTCATTTTAGTAGCAGCCATGAATAAAAATAACTAACACATTCCCTTCGAGCTACATTAGAGGCAGTAGAAGCTTAGTGGCAATGAAAAGGACTCTGATGTCAGGGTCTGAATCCCAGTTCTGCCATTTAGGAGCTACATGGCTTCAAGCAGCTTAGCCTCTCTGTGCCGCAATTTCCTCACCTGTAAAATAAGGATGATAAGAATTTTTCAAAGATTAAATGTGTTTATATACTTAAACACTTTGATCAGTGCCTGACACACATGAAGCATGCCACAGATGTTTGCTGACATCATAGTTCTTAGCATATATTAATATGTATCTACTACCATCCTCTACTCCTGAAAATTATGGCAATATTGAAATATTTTAAATCAAATCTCAGTTACGTTTCTATAACAGGATAAAAGGATCTCAGGAAAGGCTCACCGCTTTCTAGGGTTGCCTCACTGTTAATATTATTTGTGTCCAGTCCGAATAACAAAGATTTACTTAGTGCTTGACCCCTGCCAGGTACTATGATAGGCCCTGGGAAACATCAGTAGGCAAGATAATCAGGAATCTACCTTTTTTTTTTTTTTTTGCGGTACGCGGGCCTCTCACTGTTGTGGCCTCTCCCGTTGCGGAGCACAGGCTCCGGACGCGCAGGCTCAGCGGCCACGGCTCACAGGCCCAGCTGCTCTGCGGCATGTGGGATCTTCCCGGACCGGGGCACGAATCCGTGTCCCCTGCATCGGCAGGCAGACTCTCAACCACTGAGCCACCAGGGAAGCCCCAGGAATCTACTTTTATGAAGCTTAACTTGTAGTGATGGAACTCATATTCCTATGTATTTTTACTAACAAAAATTTTAAGTCATCTAAGGACAGGGCCAGCAAACTTGGCTAGCAGACCAAATCCAGCCTACCTGTTCCTTACAGCCTGTGAGCTAAGAATGGTCTTCACATTTTGAAATGGGCATATTTAAATGGTTATATAATCACCTACATAATATCCCCAGTTTTGCCTCTTGGCCCGCAAAGCCTAAAGTACTACCTGGCCCTTTAAGAAAAAAGTCTGCGCCACCTGGGAAGACAGTGGAATTTAAGAAAAAAAAATGTCATGAAGAACATAGGGGTAAGACAGGAATAAAGACACAGACCTACTAGAGAATGGACTTGAGGATATGGGGAGGGGGAAGGGTAAGCTGTGACAAAGTGAAAGAGCGGCATGGACATATATACACTACCAAACGTCAGGTAGATAGCTAGTGGGAAGCAGCCGCATAGCACAGGGAGATCAGCTCGTTGCTTTGTGACCGCCTGGAGGGGTGGGATAGGGAGGGTGGGAGGGAGACGCAAAAGGGAGGGGATATGGGAACATATGTATATGTATAACTGATTAAATTTGTTATAAAGCAAAAAAAAAAAAAAAAAAAAAAGCAGTGTTTGAGAACTCTTAGCCAACAATTTATTACCATGCTTCGGGATGTTACTATAGCAAACAAAATATATCTAAAGGTCTTGTCTGGACAAATTGTTGAGAGTCAAGAGATCTATGCATCAGAAGGAAACAGAAAAATCCACAGGCTCTTAGGCACAAAAGTAAAGGACAGGAGGATTTGCCGAGCAAACTTGAAGAGCAACATAGTTTTGGAGGTAGAGGATCAAGGAATTTATCAACCAATCTACCCGGGAAGTCTCCAACTCTCTGTACTTGAACTAAGCAGGAACTGATCATTGTTGACTTGTTTCCAATATCTGTGACAGGAAGAAGCAGATCAAAAGCATGAAGCCACAGTGCCAAGGCTAGCCACAGCAGGTGAGGCACTGTTGCTGTGAGAGCTGGGGAAAGAGGGGGGTTATAGGAAGAAGCACCCACTGAGGCCTGACTCTGCTTGCTAATGTCTCCCCAGACAAATAACCAGTGGTGTCCAGAAACAAGCCAGGCATTCTACACCAGATGCTGGCTCATTTGATCATAGCAGGAGCCCCCAGTTCTGCACCAGAGGACCTCACACACCTACAGATCCAGTCTATGAGAGGTCCCCTATCCTCAGAAAGCAGTGGCAGAAAGGGAAGAATCGTTATTCAGTTTTGACTACTGGGTCAAATAAATGGACTCTTGTCCTGGATGTCAAAAGATGTTTAATTGGATTAGTTTCCTGTGGATGGCTCAAAAATAAGGCAGACAGGGTGTATTACATTGAGTACCAGGAGCTCTAAGTCTTCTCCATGTTTGTACAGATATAATTTGGAGGCACAAGTCAGAATTCCTACCTAGAGATGTTCAGCCAATTATGTCAGTTGTAGCAGCATCACAAGCATAAGAGAACATGTTAAATTAGCCTACATAAAAGGTGCCCCCCAAAATGTTGGCTCCCCCCACTGCAAGGTTTAATAGAATCCCCTCCATCTCTCCTCCTCTACCTGGCCTGATGGGGCCAGGTTTCTCTTGCTCACTGCTTTAAGGTCGGCGGCGGGGGAGGGTTGCCACCAGCTCTATCAAATCTGGAAGGGTCCTTTTATCCCCAGTACAACCATGTAGAGTTTGGTGCAGTTTTTCCAGGGGAAAGTGGGTGGATTTCCACTGCCCATCCAGCAGAAAGGAGTTTTACAGCTGGAAGTTCTTTCCTTTTTAAAGTCAACTACCAGAATATTAGTGCTTTTACTGCTTACCATTCTTTCCACTATTCTTGTTCTATTTCCCTAGCCTGTTCTTTCTTCAATAAGCCCTTCTAGAGGTGTTACTATGTGTTAAGTATTGTACTTAGCACTTCACAAATATTAACTCACTTTAAAGCCTCATAACAACACTTTGAGGTAAATATTATTATCTTCATCTTACAAATGAGGACACTGAGGCACAGAAGTCAAAAAAACTTGCACAAGGTCCACACTCAGTAAGTGGTAGAGCCTAAATACTTTAAATTATGAGTGAAATAACTATACAAACCACGCCATTACTAAACAGTTCTTCAAAGACAGCATAAATTGTGTCACCCAGTTGCTGTCATCAGGAACACAAATCTGCCAAGGCTGATTTCAGATTTCTTGCCAAAATGTTCGTTTCTAAATCTCCTCTCGTCAATTAAATGATTCTTATTACATGCACAGAGGTCTGAGAGCTTAATCTATTATGTGAAGAAGCAACAGCAGAGGATGGACCTAGAGATTATCATACTAAGTGAAGTACGTCAGAAAGAGAAAATCAAATATCACATGATATCACTTACATGGGGAATCTAAAATACGACACAAATGAACTTATCTACAAAACAGAAACAGACTCATAGACATAGAGGACAGACTTGTAGCTGCCAAAGGGGAGGCAGGTGGGAGAGGGATGGAGTGGGAGTTTGGGGTTAGCAGATGCAAATTATTATATTGATACACAGGATGGATCAACAACAAGGTCCTACTGCATAGCATAGGGAACCATATTCAGTATCCTGTGATAAACCATAATGGAAAAGAATATGAAAAAGAATATGTATATGTACAACTGATTCACTTTGCTGTACAGCAGAGATTAACACAACATTGTAAATCAACTATACTTCAATAAAATTAAAAAAAAAAAAAAGAAGAAGCAGCAGCAACAGCAGAGATGAGTCCTGGAGCAGAATGCTTGGCTACATGACTGGCTGTGTGACCTTAAGTAAGTTACGTAGACTACCACGCCTCACTTTCTTCAAAGGTAAAAGGGGGAAAATAGAGTTATAAGTACATTTACCTCCTGGAGTGACTGTGACCAGCAAATAAGCTAATTCATAGGCAAAGTCTCAGAATGGTACCTGACACACAGGAAGTGCTGAAAGCTGAGTACATTTACCTCCTGGAGTGACTGTGACCAGCAAATAAGCTAATTCATAGGCAAAGGCTCAGAATGGTACCTGACACACAGGAAGTGCTGAAAGCTGAAACAGAATATTAACAAAATACAAAGCTATTTTCTGTTAATTGGAGAGGACATAGTATTCCAGCAAGAAAATCACTGGGTAATAAAGGCAAAAGGAAATGAATGACAAGTTATTCAAATTTTCAGTGAAAACTTGTAATAATGCTGCATTGACTCCACGAACTACCCCTTGATCTATTTTTCACTTTTGTACGTACGTGACTAGCTGAAAATAAATCTGTTAGACTTCCAGGGCTTCCCTGGTGGTACAATGGTTAAGATCTGCCTGTCAATGCAGGGGACATGGGTTTGAACCCTGGTCTGGGAAGATCCCACATGCTACAGAGCAACTAAGCCCATGTGCCGCAACTACTGAGCCTGCGAGCCACAACTACTGAAGCCTGCACTCCTAGAGCCCGTGCTCCGTAATAAGAAAAGCCACCGCAATGAGAAGCCCGCACACCGCAACAAAGAGTAGCCCTCGTTCGCCGCAACTAGACAAAGCCTGTGTGCAGGAATGAAGACCCGACACGGCCATACATACATAAACACATAAATAAATTTTTTTTAAAAATCAGACTTCTGTAGCATAGAGAAATGTATATGTTGAATTCTGGATAATTTTTAATTTTTTCAGATGTTCCTTTTTGCAGGAAGTCACTGCA
The DNA here is from genome assembly GCF_949752795.1 of Hyperoodon ampullatus. Lineage (NCBI taxonomy): Eukaryota > Metazoa > Chordata > Mammalia > Artiodactyla > Ziphiidae > Hyperoodon > Hyperoodon ampullatus. The sequence goes on along the minus strand of NC_136920.1, from coordinate 40,307,141 downwards.
CTGACCTTTGATCAGCTTTGGAAGTGGTAGGAAAAATGTCTTCTTCTGTATCTGACTCATCTACCGCAATCACCTAAGGGGGAGAAACAAAACAGCAAATAGTCTTTGTGGGAATGGAAAATCTGAATAAAAATGCATTAACTAATGTCAAAAAATATATATTTTTACAAAAAGTTACAAAAAAGGAGGCAGATAACATGTAAGCAATAACCATGAAAACTAAAGCTCTGCCTAACCTCCCCACTACTGTCACTCTTCATTTACAAATGGTTTTTTTATACAACATGTGTGAGCTCACTTCTCTCCTGCTACCACGGCAGCCTGGGTACCTAAAGGAACATGCACTCAGATTGGTGAATGACTCACATTGGGTCATGTGCGGACAGTGCCCTGTGATTTTCTTGGGTTCTAATGAGGAACTAGGCCATCAGTGCTTCATCTCCAATTTTAAATGAGGTGTAAGACTGTGTGGGAAGTACCGGATATCTGTTTTTCTGTTACATTTATCCCTGTTAAATATCACTTGCTGCTTTTAAGCCCCATGAAAGATACTTGTGATTCTTGATACTATCATCCAAATTACTACCTATTCCTCTACATTTTGTGTTATCTTGACACTTAATACACACATTTGCCATGTCTTCATCCAACTGATAAAGCCAAAGACAAAATAGTGAAAAAAGCAGCACTTGAGACCCACCCCCACCCAAGGCTGACATTGAAATATTAATCAAAGACCATTAAATGAAGTTGTCCAAATGGCTATGAATCCAGCCAATATTTCTGCATTTTGTCCATGAAACTATCAGGAGATTGTCTTAAGTGCCTTGAAGGAATCAAATGCCTTCAGCATTCCCCTGATCTACCACTATGTCACCTCAATCAAAAAAATGAAAGAAAAAGTTACCATGACTTGCTCTTTCTGAACTCATGTTCTTGCATTATAAAAGAAAAATCTAGAAGGGAAGCTACCTTGTGGACATGATGATAATTTTGTTTTCAGACATGATCTTGAAGCGATAGCAGGCAATAGTTGAATAGGAATAATGAAATGGAGCTCAGGATAAAAGTTAGCACCAGTATACCCATATATAATTGTATAATAATGAGAGGAAAAAAACCAAAAAAACAGAGAAGAAGTTTTCTGGAAGAGGAGGTGGTCAATTGTGTCACATACTCAAGAGATCAAGAAGGAGTGAAATTTGAGAAAATACTGGTGGGGCAGTATGATATAGAGCAACGATTCTCAACTAGGTGTGATTTTTAACCCCCCCTCCCATCCCAGAAACATCTGGACATGTCTGGAGACATTCTGATTATCATAACTAGGGGGGAAACCCCAGGCATCTAGTAGGTAGAGGCCAGGGATGGTGCCTGGGAAGTAAGACACATGTGTTTTGAAAGAGAGGTAACAGGAGAATCAAGTCCATTCTGGACTCTTCTTGGAATCCAAAGGAAGAGCAGAAGTTTCATGTTAAATCTAGAGCTGAACACAGAGGTCCGTAGACTCAGACCTGGTAGCTTGTCTTGAGTCTGGCTTCAGCCATTAAGACACAAGCCAGAGTATTATGAGAGTATAAGTAACAAAAGGAAGCCAGCAATAAATAAGACCTCTCTACGCACTGAACGCCCAACTTCAATCATAGTTTTCCATGCATGGACTCTTTTGGTTCAACGTTATTATCCTTAAAAATATTACTGGGTACATAAATTTATGGGTGTCCAATCATGCGATCCATTATCAAAGAAAGAAAAAGAGAAACCCTCCTCCCGTGCAAAAACCCTAGAAGCCCTCAGTCTAGATAATCAGTAAAGTTCTCTACAGTTTTAATGTTCCACATTTTTTCTTCTTTTATTTACTTTGTAGACCAAAGAATTGACAATCATAATGTAGGATACATAAATTGGTACACAACTAGAAAACTTTTTTTCTTACCTCTGAAGAATTCTTAGTAGCAACATTTTGGGAGGGCTGCTGTCTTGCAGCTTTAAAGGCTATAATGAAAAAGATGAAACATCCATTATGTTATTCTTAAAAAAGCTTAGAAAAATTTGCACATTTCTTTAGCTGAAGGTTTCCTAAGTCTTATCTGCAAAAATCCATGATGACTAATTATAAAACCACTTAATATGCTTTAAAATCGGGAGATGGAATTATATGTCTAACTACCAGTCTCATATGATTTCCCAGTTTACTCAAATAAAGTAGTAAGCAGTATTCATAAATACACCTACACTAAAAATATTTTATAGAAAAATAACTGAAGGATAAAATCTGATCACCTAATGGACTGAACTCCAAATATAGTGAAAGTAACCCTCCACAGGTCTTCCTTCTCTTATAGTTGGCAATCTCTTTCCCTGTGGGAGCCACATGGCTCCAGTAAGCACTTCCTTATTCTCCTCTACTTTGATAAAAATATTCAGTACCTAAGAAATAGTCCAGAGGGAATGCTAGAAAACAGCTTATCTTTCATTCCATGATAACCTTCCTATGAATCCTTGCATTTTCAGCTTTGTAAACTTGGTTAGAAACATGAAGTTTAGTTAATTTTTATTTTTCCTGAGACCAAAACTATAATATTTTGATTTTACAGTAAGAAATATATGTTTGGTCTTCATCCACATTTCTGGCAGAGAGCCCCCAAAACCCTAATTTCCTAAAGCAATGAGAGCCATCAAGGTGCTTTTTGTTATGTTAATGAGGTAACTTTGGGACCACAACTGAGGAGGGAGGCTGGTTACCAGGGGAACCAACCAGGAATAGAGGATTCGAACTTTCAGTCCCATCCCCGATTTCTGGGGAGGGAAGAGGAGCTAGAGGTTGAATCAATCACCAACAGCCAATGATTTAATCAATCGTTCCTATGTAGTGGGGCCTCCATAAAAACCCAAAACGAGGGGGTTCAGAGAGCTTCCAGGTGGTGAATCAAGATGCTTCCACGTGCCACCATGCCTAGACCCCAAACTCAATGAGGACAGAAGCTCCTTTGCTCTGGACTTTGCCCTATACATCTCTTCATCTGGCTGTTGATTCATATCCTTTCATATCTTTTGTAATAAACCAGTAATCTAGTGAGTAAACTAGTTTCCTGAGTTCTGTGAGCCACTCTAGCAAGTTAATTGAATCCAAGGAGGGAGTCATGGGGACCTCTGATTGATAGCCTATTAGTCAGAAGTACAGATAACAACCTGGACTTGTGACTGGCATCTGAAGTAGAGGGGGGCAGTCTTCTGGAACTGAGTCCTTCCCCTGTGGGATCTGATGCTGTCTCTGGGCAGGTAGTGTCAGAACTGAGTTGACTTGCAGGACACCCAGCAGGTGTCTGAGGACTGCTTGGTGGTGTGGGTAACCACCCCCCACCCTCCCATCCCCCCCCACTGGAATTAAGTGCAGATTATTAAAAACCTAGAATAAAATTTAAACAGCCAGTTAGAGGTTTAATTTTCTCCTACACCTTACCAGTTTCCTAATACAAAAAAAAAGGTTTCCTCCAAGATAACCCCCAAACTAGACAACAGAGCAAGAGGAGATAAAAAGACAGAGGACTTGAAGAAGTCAAATGCTCAAAGAACCCTACAAAGTCCAAAATTCTCCTAGTCAGAAAACTCAGGAATCTTTCCACCTAGCCTAAATTTATGATTTCCTCATTTTTCTTATTCCAGGTTCTATCCCCAACCTTAGGATGTCTACCTGAGAGGAGAAAGGAAAGGCGTAAGCAGAGTTCTTACCCACCCTGCTCAATCACTAGCCTCACATCCTACTCTACGCAAAAGGCTGGAGAGGGCAACTGAATGAAAAGGCCAGCAATCGTGACTCTTTCAAAAACTATTTCTGCTCAATCGTTATTCACTAACTGACCCCTCAAACTCTCGGCTCCTGGAAGAAACAAGAGCCTTCCTTTCTTTTTATCCTCAATAAATATTTGTGTGATAAATTAACATTATCAGAAAATTAAGCACTCGGTTCTGTTAGGAAGGCAATACATACTGTATTGGGGGTTAAAAGCTCTGGTTTTAGAGTTAGAGCCATGTGGACTCACTAGCTGGGTGACTGTGGCCAAGTTCCTTGGCTTCTTCAAGTCTCGGTTTCCCCACCTATAAAACAGTGTTAATAATACTTCATGCTGAAAATTGTTGACAGGATAAAAAGAGGTAGTTAATGTAAATTGTTTTGGCAAGCGCCTAGATGTAGTAGGCATTCAAATGATTTCACTAGTCATAATGGATGGAGTAGCAGCAGTGGTAACCATGGTAAATTAAATGCAAAGACAGAGGCTTCTTTTATTAACTTAGTCACTATCCTCTGCAGACAAACTTCAGTGGAAAAGTCTGGGCTGTTAACTCTCATTCACAACTGCTGCTGGGTGTAAGTGTAATATCTACCTTTCCCAATAAAACTCCGGTACTATTGTACAAATCTTTATACTCCATGGAGCTTGTTATAATAGGATTGAACCTGTATTTATCTCTTTATTCCTCCATTTATAATACAAACGTAGAAGCTATAGTTTAAAGTTGCTTTTATCCCAAACTTATAGTAACTATAGTTAGTACTCCATGGTTATTTCGTCAGAGACCATATTAAAAAGTCAGTTTCGTTTTTCAAAAAAAGGCCAATGTTGGAGTTAAACTGCAAAACCATTGGACCAAATCAACTGCATAAAAGACAAATTTAGACTGATTTATAGAAACATCCATTTTCATGAGTTAATTGTAAACACTGTCACTAATACTAACAGCAGCAGTCATTTATTGTATTCTTTCTAAGTGCTGTGCTCAGTAATGGTTATGCATGGCTCATTTAACACTTATAACTACTCTGGGAAGTTAGTACTCCTCCTCCAGTGGGAGGACACAGCGAATAGGTCATACATTTATTTAATTGAAGTCTTAGAAGAAAAAGAATAGCACAGAGGTAATATCTGAAGGGATAACAGCAAAGGATTTCTAGAAATGATAAAAGGCACCAATTCACAGTTTCATGAAACCCCATAAATCCTAAGCAGGATCAAAAAAGAATCACATATCTAGATTCATCATAGTGAAAGTATACAACACCAAAGATGGCCAGCCGGAGGAAAAACAGATTACTTTAAATAAAGCAACTAATAAAGCAACTAAAGCTAAACTAATAGCTGATTTCTTTTTTCTTTGCGGTGTGCGGGCCTCTCACTGTTGTGGCCTCTCCCGTTGCGGAGCACAGGCTCCGAACGCGCAGGCTCAGTGGCCATGGCTCACGGGCCTAGCTGCTCCGCGGCATGTGGGATCTTCCCGGACCGGGGCACGAACCCGTGTCCCCTGCATTGGCAGGCGGACTCTCAACCACTGCGCCACCAGGGAAGCCCAATAGCTGATTTCTTAATGACAACAATGGAAACCTGAAGACTCAATCTGAGTGATTAATTCTGCCCACTGTTGTCAAGGAAAGTTTCACATAAAACAACAAAGCCATGATGATAAAAGGCAGTTTGGGCTAAGGTAAAGGCAGGTAATTTACAAAGTCTATGCCTCTGTGTTGCACGCTGACCAACTTTTGGTAGTTTAACATGGAAGTGTTCATATTTTACTCACGATCCTTTTCTAACTCCCTCTGTTTTCTATTTTTTTTATAATAGCTCTTACATATATATATATATAAACATTTCACAAAAGCCTACTATGTGCCAGGCTTTTGGCTTTCCTTTGTTTTTGGCTGTACTGCGTGGCCTGCAGGATCTTAGTTCCCCAACCAGGGATTGAACCCAGGCCCTCACTGGAGTCCTAACCACTGGACCACCAGGGAATTTCAAGGCTTTTTGCTTTTAATCCCCAGAGTAATCCAATATGGCAAGATTATTCACAATGCACACGTAAACAAACTAGGAGAGTGAGTGACTTGTCCAAAGTCACAAGGCTTTTTACATGTTGAACTCATCCCAGATCGTTTACCGTGCTGCCTTTTTTCACTTCCTTTTCCCTTCTCTGCTTTCATCTTACACCTTCCAAGCATGTCACCGCATCTTTCTAAATGCCATTTTCTAAACAGCAACAGAGACAATATACTTCTAAAGTCAAAAGATAAGGATCTCAGCTGGCCCTACTCAAGTACTGAATAATCCCTGAATAAAAACATAGCAGCAGAACTTTTGATAAGAAGGTTCTTTAAGAATCATTTAATAGAGCTGATGTTTTTTTTTTTTTTTTTTTTTTTTTTTGCAGTACGCAGGCCTCTCACTGTTGTGGCCTCTCCCACTGTGGAGCACAGGCTCCGGACGCACAGGCTCAGCGGCCATGGCTCACGGGACCAGCCGCTTCGCGGCATGTGGGATCCTCCCGGACCGGGGCACGAACCCGTGTCCCCTGCATCGGCAGGCGGACTCTCAACCACTGCACCACCAGGGAAGCCCGAGACCTGATGTTTTTATCCTTCCTCCAATGTCATCTGTCATCCAGAAAATACTGAAAACTTTCTCTGATGGAGTCACAACTCACTTCCTTCTGAGGCAGCTTACACCATCTTTATTTTGGTTGATAGATTATTCCGTATAATGCAAAGACTTCTCTACTGAGAGCCAGTAGTAGCTCAACCTCTAATCTTCTCTTGCTCTGGAAACTAACAGTAGAGTGGTTACCTACTCACTCAGAAGGCCAGAGAATGTGGGATCAATTCAAGCTCTAGAATTTACTAGTTGTGAGACCTTGGGTAAGTTGTCTATCTTTTCAAAGCCTCAGTTCCCTTTTCTGTAAAACAGAGAAATAATAAGTGCCTATCCCACTGAGCTGTTGAGAGGCCTGAAGTAACTGTCACATAAGTATTAGCTATTATTAGTACTATTAGTGGTTTTATCAACCTAGGGCAAATTACTTAGCTCAATTCCCTCGTCTATAAAAGAGGGAGTAGGTGAAATTGTTCTTAAGCCTTCCAGGTCCACTTTATCACATAGTAAACTTAAATCTGTGTGTGATTAGCTTTTCCATCTATCCTCATTGGGTTGGTAGTTCTTAACCTGGAGCCCATGGATAGGCTTCATGGGGGTCCCTGAGCCCTTTGAAATGGAGTACAATTGCATATGAGTACTTATTTAAAGATAGGAGACATAGCTTTCAGAATCCATAACTTAAAATAGATTTAAAACCACTGTCTTTAGGACTAAACAAATCAAATCTATTCGATCTTTGATATAACAGAACTTAATTTCTGTAAAGACTTGAATTTTTCCCATGTTAGATATCCTAAGTTCCTTCTATCAAATTTTTTATATTATATGGTTTCTCTTCTGAATGATCATATAAAGTTGACATCTTTCTTGAAATATGGTTCCAAAAGATGAGCACAGTATTCTTGGCATGATACATCCGATCAGTACAAGGGAGAACTTCCTTGCTGTAAAGAAGCATTACTTCTATTAATAGTGCTTAAGGCACCATTAGATTTGGACAGTTAGATCAACCTGCACAACCTTAGTGACCTAAGTCTTTCTTACGTGGTTCCCTGGTAATATCATATACTTCTCTGTGCAGCTGTCCTTTTGGACATAAATACAGTTTATATTTACCCTTGATAAATTTCATCTTGTGAGATTTAGTCCAACTCTCCAATCTGTCAAAAATTAATCTCAAATAATAAGATAATATAAATAAAGTACATATGGATATACTCTGAATGGTAGGGAGAAAAATATATCACCACCTATTTTAATGTGTATTTTCACAGATCTGACTTACAACTTCCTCTGATCTCATAAACTATAATATTAAAAAGTTTATTAAATTTCTATATTAAATTATTATTAAAAAAGTTTATAAAAATAGGTTCCCTTAGTTTGAGGCTAATTTTTAGACCACAGCACATACACAAGATCAATTCAAAGAATCCTAACTATAACTTCCCTTAAACACAGCTCACATGACTCTATACTAAAGGTAGAGATGGACAAAAGCAGCATGAGGAAAGAAAGTTTATAGTACATTAAGGAGCAGTTCCTTCTCTCTTAATCATTGTTGACACACTGACCAACTGCCTTTTCCATGTCTTAGTGATCCCTCTATAAAAGGGAAATAACCAAATTTGTCTAAAGTAGGATATAAAAATTAATTTTTAGAGCCCACCATCTTCAATAGCCTCCATGAATGGCAAAGGTCTTTTAAATCAGCATAATTTATCCTGTGATTCAACACAAACCAGTAAGGTTTACTCATGGGGTTTCCTGAGTCTTCCTGTGTTGGAATTTATAAGTACCTGCTAGGTGATCTTTTGCAGTCTATACTCACCATCTATAATAGACATATTTCTAGATGTTGACGTAGTGGCCTTTGAACTTCTGCCTCGAGTAGAAGTCTCCAGAACAGCGCCTGCTGTTAGAATAATGAGCGGTCAGTATACAAGTCCATCAGTAGCTAAGTTTTTTTTTTTTTTTTTTAAACACCACTAAATAAAGTTATGTCAGAACATAGTTTATGTGTAAGATGTCAAAGATATATATAAGAAGAAACATCTAGAGTCTGATCAATTAATTTTCAGAGACTATTCTTAGGCCACACTTGGTTCATATTGTTCCAATTACAATGTAAGGAAAAAATTTATAAATGTAAGGATAATGAAAACAATTATCACTAGAAGATGGGGATTTCTCTCCTGGGAGATTTTTAACTAAAGTACTACCCATTTTAACAGCTTAAAATTCCGACAGATAAATATTTAATAAAAAAATAATTTAAAACTATTCCTAGGGATGGATTTCTATAATGCATCAGGAAGTCACTGGATGACTATCTTCTATTATTTGGACTATTCAATGACAATAGTATCACATTAGACACAATGATGGCAATTAATTTAATGATTGCTTTAAAAAATCAAATTGTGTAGGGGCAGTTTTCAAAAATAATAATTTTTATAATCTGGAGTTTTCTTCCTGCGGTTAGTGGGCACTAGCTAGACATTTTCCTTAAGTGTTTGCCTCACTACTACTTTGTACATGTGAGAGTAAACATGTCTATTAAATGTTCCCAATGTGTGAGAAGCACTATGAAATTCTTTAAAAAAAACGTGTTAAGAACTATTCAAACTATATGTGCATGTGGCCATTCAGAATTTATTTATGTGAAATGTACATGTTGGAACTACATTAAAGGCTGTTTTTATGCATTATAAAAATAAATTTTTAAAGGACTGTGTAACTCAATTCTGCCAAGATGAACACAATTCTGAATTTCCCACACAACTGCCAAGTGTGAATGTGTAAGAAAGACTGTACACAGTGTTAACCTCTTCCTCTCTGAGATCCTCCTCTTGACACTGGATTCTGCCCTCTTCCTCCTCTCCGGCCTCTTCCTCGGCCTCTTCCTTTGTTGGCTGCTGCTGTGATGCTGTCATCAGAGTCATCAGCCATCTGTTCTGCCCAATCTATACTCATAAGGTCATCAGCACTAAAGGCGGAAGCAGCTTCCTCTGACTGAGATCTGAGGGCTCTGGCCCTACTCATGGCCTAAGAGGGATGACAAGAGGAAAATACACATCAGTAGACAATGCAGCAGCCTAAAAGTCATTAATCCAGTCACTCAGATGGACATTTCATATTGCCAAACTGTCTAAACTATTCTTTTTCACTAATCATGCTAAAAAATGTAAAACAGGAGAAGCTCTCTCCCCCATCAATCAAATTCAGTGCCTACGATTTGTTAGATCAATTTACAATACTACTGATATCTGTAAAATGAGACCTTTTGAAAATGTGTATCAAGAACCATAAAATTTCACAAAATCAAAAGTTTCAGAACTGAGAGGAATGTTGGCAATCGCCCCTAACGCAACACCACCATTTGTAAGAGAATGTCATCATTTGAGCTACTTTGTACAATGGGCTCTTGATAAATAACAAGAAAAAAACCTGGAGGTCGGTGGGGAGCTGGAGGCTGCCGCAGGGGAGGTGCCGCGGGCAGTTGGGACACCTGGCTTGGCCGTAACCCCGTCTGGGGCTGGGTGGGACCGCAAGGGCCCATGGCCGAGCCAAGCTCCATCACCTCTGACTTTCAAGGATGTGGCTGTTTATTTCTCCGAGCAAGAATGGTGGAATCTAGAGGCATGGCAGAAGGAGCTTTACAAGCAAGTAATGAGAACCAATTATGAGATTCTTGCTTCTCTAGTGAAGAACCAATTAAAGTAACTGAATCTATAGAGAAAGAAAAATAATCTTGTGTCATGAACCCCGTGCCACCCAAAAAGAATGTTCCAAGCATCAAGATCACATGGATGTGGACTTCCATGGTGGCGCAGTGGTTAAGATTCTGCCTGCCAATGCAGGGGACACAGGTTCAAGCCTTGGTCCAGGAAGATCCCACATGCTGAGGAGCAACTAAGCCCATGAGCCACAACTATTGAAGCCCACGCACCACAACTATTGAAGCCCACGCACCTAGAGCCTGTTCTCCATAACGAGAGAAGCCACCGCAATGAGAAGCCTGCGCACAACAGTGAAGAGTACCCCCTGCGGGTTTCCCTGGTGGCGCAGTAGTTGAGAGTCCGCCTGCCGATGCACGGGACACGGGTTCGTGCCTCGGTCCGGGAAGATCCCACATGCCGCGGAGCGGCTGGGCCCGTGAGCCATGGCCGCTGAGCCTGCGCGTCCGGAGCCTGTGCTCCGCAACAGGAGGGGCCACAGCAGTGAGAGGCCCGCGTACTGCAAAAAAAAAAAGAGTAGACCCTGCTCGATGCAACTAGAGAAAGCCCACGTGCAGCAATGAAGACCCAACAAAAGATCAAATGGATATAAAGTGGTGTATTAGTGTGGGTTTGGTTTGCATTTCCTTCGTGGCTAATCATGTTGAGCATCTTTTCATTTGTGTATCTTTTCGGAGAAATGTCTATTCAAATACTTTGCCCATTTTTGAAGTGGGCTATTTATCTTTTTATTGTTGGGTTATAAGTGTTCTCTATTTGTTCTGAATATCGAACCCTTATCAGATATATGTTTTGCAGATATTTTCTCCGTTTCTTGGGTTGTCTGTTCCCCCCCTTTTTTTTTTTGCGGTACGCAGGCCTCTCACTGTTGTGGCCTCTCCCATTGCGGAGCACAGGCTCCGGATGCGCAGGCTCAGCGGCCATGGCTCACGGGCCCAGCCGCCCCACGGCATGTGGGATCCTCCCGGACTGGGGCACGAACCCATGTCCCCTGCATCGGCAGGTGGACTCTCAACCACTGCGCCACCAGCGAAGCCCCTGTGTGTTCCCTTTTTGATGGCATCCTTTGAAGCACAAAAGTTTTAAGTTTTGATGAATTTCAGTTTATTTTTTCTTTTGTTGCTTGAGCTTTTGGTGTCATATCTAAGAAGCCATTGCCTAATCCAGAGTCACAAAGATCCACTCCTATATTTTCTTCTAAGAGTTTTATGGTTTTAGTGCATATATTTAGGTCTTTGATCTTTTTTTCCAATTCTTTGATCCATTTTGAACTAATTTTTTTATACTGTGTGATATAGGGATCCAGCCTCTTTTGCATATGGATATCCAGTTGTCCCTACACCATTTGTTGAAAAGACTGTTCTTTCCCCCATTGAATTATCTTGGCACCGTTCTGGAAAACCAATTAACCATAAATGTCAGAGTTTATTTCTGGAATCTTGATTCTGTTTCATGGATCTATTTGTCTAGCCTTATCCCAGTACCACACTGTTTTAATTACCATTACTTTAGGATCAGTTTGTCAATTTCTGCCAAAAAAAAGAAAAAAAGGCAGATGGGGTTTGGGGATTACTGTCATCTAAACAGTACTAAGTCTTCCAATTCATGAACATGGGATATCATTTCATTTATTTAGTACTTTTTTTTAGGACTTTTAAAATTACTTTCAGCAGTATTTTATGATTTTTATTGTGCAAGTCTTATGTTTCTTTTATTGGGTTTATTCCTAAGTATTTTACTCTTTTTGATGTTCTTGTAAATGGACTTGTTTTCTTTCTTTTTTTTTTTTTGTGGTATGCGGGCCTCTCTCTGTTGTGGCCTCTCCCATTGCAGAGCATAGGCTCTGGACGCGCAGGCTCAGCGGCCATGGCTCACGGGACCAGCCGCTCCGCGGCATGTGGGATCTTCCTGGACCGGGACACAAACCCACGTCCCCTGCATCGGCAGGCGGACTCTCAACCACTGCGCCACCAGGGAAGCCCTGGACTTGTTTTCTTAATTTTTTTTTGAAAAATAGTTTTATTTTAAAAGATGCTGAGAGTTCAACCCAGATGAAGACTGAGAATAGGTATATGGATTTATTTTTTTTTAATTAATTTTTGTTGGAGTATAGTTGCTTTACGATGTTGATAGTTTCTGCTGTACAGCAAAGTGAATCAGTTATACGTATACATATATCCCCTCTTTTTTAGATTTCCTTCCCATTTAGGTCACCAAAGAGCATTGAGTAGAGCTCCCTGTGTTATACAGTAGGTTCTCATTAGTTATCTATTTTATATATAGTAGTGTATATATGTCAATCCTAATCTCCCAATTCATCTCACCCTCCCTTCCCCCCTTGGTATCCATACATTTGTTCTCTATATCTATGTCTCTATTTCTGCTTTGCAAATAAGTTCTCATCTGTACCATTTTTCTAGATTCCACATATAAGTGGTATTATATGATATTTGTTTTAGGTGTATGGATTTAAATAGAAGATAGTGATTCCTTTTTTCATGAAATTAAAGAAAAAAGAAAAAAACTCACCAAAAATAGCTGCTATCTCTGGGTGATGAAATTTTAGGGTGCTTTTTGTTTTCTTCATTATTCTTGAATATTTCAAACGTGCTACAATGTAGGTTTTCTAAAATATTACTTTTATAATCAGAAAAACATAAGCAATAATCTCTTACAAATATATAGTAAAAATAATTAGGTAGAACAAAACAATTGAAAGCCTGGAAAATAATAAAAACCTGAAGGCCAAGATTTTAACTTAATAAATTTTAATTTGATAAGAAACTGTCTAGAAAAGACAAGTTTGAGACTTAATGAAATATCCTAACTCTGAAATGAATACAAATTTCTGATTAAAAACAGAATAAGAGCAATGCTGCCCTGATCTCTTCCTTGAAACCTATCAAAATGTAACAAGGAGAACAAAAATTTTAAAAATACCTTTTTGAATAAAATTAGAAAATTGCTCCACCCACAAAACACAAAACCTAGGAGAAGGAGTTAATGGGTATAGTGAATATTTGGCCTGGCTAAGGGAGAAGGTTGAGAAGAGTTTCAGACAGTGTAGAGAGCCCCAAAATTGATCTACCCATGCCAAGAGGCCATGACAACAGTCTCTCTTGCTTGGAATGACTAGTTCTGGGTCTAAGAATAGGCATCTAGAGCTTTTCTAAGCTCTGTGTGGTGCCATGAAATACGGAGAGACAGGGCTAGATGAGGAGATAAGCACAGAGCAGGCAGTGCAGAAGCAGGAGTGCAGCGGGTGGGGGGAGGTGGAGGTAACCCAGCTTCACGCTGATGAACTGGCTGAAGTGAAACAACAGCTAAGTCACTACAGGAACGGCTCAACATGGCATTACAACTCCAAAAGAACAAAACTTTAGGGAATACAACCAAAAAGATACAAAGAAAAAATAGTTGAAAAAGATTTCAATTCATCTTTCTTGTCCCAGATGAAGTACAGTCAGTCCTCATAATTTTTAGACTCCGTATATGCAAATTCACCTACTTGCCAAAGTCTATTTCTAACTCCTGATGCGTTTCTGGTCATTCATGGACACGTGCAGAGAGGTGCAAATTCTGAATCGCCTGACACACACCTTCCCAGATGAGGTCGAACGAGGCAACACTCAGTCTTCTTTAAACGAGTATCCTTTTCACAGTACGTTTACTGCCGTGTTCACAATTTTGTGCTTTCAGCTGGGGATTTTACTTTTAAAACGGCCCCCAGTGTAGTGCTGAAGCGCTGTCTAGGGTTCCTAAGTGCAAGAAGCTGTGATGTGCCTTATGGAGGACACACATGCGTCATATACGCTTCATTAAGGCATGAGCTGAATGGGCCACAAGTCCAATGCTAATGAATCAATGATATATATTGAGTAAGGTCTTAAAACAGAAACACACATGGAAAGGGTTATGTATTAATCAGTTAACAAAAATGTTGTAACCAGTGGCTGGCAGGAGCCTATACCTATACTTCCCCTAGGAGCAACAGTTCAGTGTTCACTCAGTGTTTACAGTGACTTTATAGAATACAACTACCATGAATAACAAGAACTAGCTCTACATTAAAAAATATATATACAGGGACTTCCCTGGTGGCACAGCGGTTAAGAATCCACCTGCCAATGCAGGGGACAAGGGTTCGAGCCCTGGTCCGGGAAGATCCCGCATGCCACGGAGCAACTAAGCCCATGCACCACAACTACTGAGCCTGCACTCTAGAGCCCATGAGCCACAACTACTGAGCCCACGTGCCACAACTACTGAAGCCCATGCACCTAGAGCCTGTGCTCCACAACAACAGAAGCCACCGCAATGAGAAGCCCATGCACCACAATGAAGAGTAGCCCCCGCTCGCTGCAACTAGAGAAAGCCTGCACACAGCAATGAAGACCCAATGCAGCCAAAAATAAATAAATAAATTTATAAAATAAAATAAAAAATATATATATTTAAAAGAAAAAAGGAGACCTAAATTACATAATAAGGTAGATCTAACTGATACATGTTGAACTCTGTACTCTGAAAATAAACAATATACTTCTTTTCAAGACCCCATGAAATGTTTTAACTGATATATAATGGGATGCTAAGAAAAACATCAATCCTAAATAGTAAAAAGAATATTATCATACTTTCTAATCACAATGCAATAAAATTAGAAATTAACAAGACAAAAGCCTGGACTCCAAACTGCAAAACAAAACCAAAATTGTAGAATACCTAGAAAATGATAATAAAAATATTGCATATCAGAACACATGAAACAATTTAAAAATGAATTATTAAATTAAAGAAAAGAAAGGAGAATGGAGGGAAAAAAAGATCTAAGAAAAATTAAAAGAATTATGATAAAACACTTTGCTCAATTCTAAGTAATTAGGAAAATAAATGACCTAAACTGAATCAAAAAAAGATAGACAGTCTCAACAGACTAATTAACAACATTTTGAGAAAGTTCTTAAAAGAACTACACTCCCGAAAAGGATCACAACCAGAAAGTTTCACGGGTAAATTCTACCAAATCTTCAAAGAACAGATGATTCCATGGCTATTTCAATAGGAACAGAGCGTAAAGAAAGAAAGCTTCCAGCTGGTTTTTATAAAGCCAGCATAACATGGTACTGAAAACTGACAAAGGACTGCACATACAAAAGGAAAATTACAGTATCTTACTCATGAATATCAAAGCAAACAACAGGAATCTCAGGGCGCATGGAAAGACCAGTACACCTACCATCAGGGGCTTCACAAAGTGATACTAAGGTTGGGTCAATAATAGGATAGAAAATAATATAATTCACCATATTAACAGAACACAGGAGGAAGAACCCTGCACGCTTCTTCACAGATGCCAAAAAAGCTCTTAATTCATTACCCATTCTGGATTTAAACAAACAAACAAAAAACTCTCAGGAACAAGTAGATACTTCTTTTACATAACAAAAACCCTAACTCTGCTACTACACAAACACACATACAGAGTGTGCACACACTTTCACCCGAGTGCTCTTATAAACCAATTAGAGAAAGACCAATGCCCTAGGCAAAAGAAAAAAATATTCTATGCAAAGAACATGATCAGGTGTTTCATATAAATACAACTTATAAACATAAAAATTGCTCAGGCTCACTAGTAATACAAGTAGTATGAATTAAAAGCAGCAGTAAGAAATAATTTCTCACCACTTAGATTTGTAAAGATCAAAAGATATAGTAATATGTCATGACCACAAGGATGCAGGGAAATAAGCACTCCCTAATACTATCGGTCGGGAGAGGAACTGGTGTAACATATTTGGAGTGATTTGGCAGAATCTAGCAAAATTTAAGACACATGCCTTTTTATGATTATTACTTCTTTGAATGAATTATCATCATTGCCAAATTTCATACTTCGCCTTTGTCTAAATACTACATCTTCATTTTAGCATCTCAAACATTATACTCAGATAATACTTTATCTTTCTGTACAACAGACTGTGGACTTTACTGCTATCTTTGAACTACATTACTTCTATGAATTTACCTCATGAGTGGAGGCATAGGGCCAATGGCAAGACAATGTTTCCATATACTTTTTGCGAGATTTAAAAATATACCCTAGTATTATTGCACTTTTTTGTAGTAATATATACGTAACATAAAAATTTACCATTTTAACCATTTTTAACCATTTTTAAGTGTGTATTTCAGTGGCATTAAGTACATTCACATTGTTGTACAACCACTGCCATCATCCATTGCCACAACTTTTTCATAATTCCAAACTGAAACTCCATACCCATTAAATAACCCTTCATTCCCTAACCACCCCCCTAAACCCCGATAATCACTCTTCTACTTTCTCTCTGTATGAATTTGACTACTCTAGGTACCTCATGTAAGTGGAATCACATAGTATTTGTTCTTTTATGTCTGACTTACTTCACTTAGTATAATGTTTTGAAGGTTTATCCATGATATAGTATATACCATTCTATACTTCAATTTCATTCCTTTTAAGGCTAAAGAATATTCCAATGGATGTATGTATCATATCTTGTTTACCCATTCATCTTTTGATAGACTTTGGATTGTTACTACCTGTGGGCTATTGTAAATAATGTTATGAACATTGGTGTACAAATACATGTTCGAGTCCCTGCTTTCAATTTTTTTTGGTAAATACACAGAAGTGGAATCACTAGATCATATGGCAATTCTGTGTTTAATTTTCTGAGGAACCATAATACTGTTTCCCACAGTAGCTTTTATCTTCCCACCAGCAATGCACAAGGGTTCCAATTTCTCTATTTTCTTGCCAATACTTGTTACTTTCTAATATTTGGATAATAGCCATCCAAAGGGGTGTGAATTGTATCTCATGGTTTTGATTAGAATCTCCTAGTGATTAGTGATGTTGAGCATCATTTCATGTGCTTTTTGGTTACTTGTATTTCTTCTTTAGAGAAATATCTATTCAAGCCCTTTGTTCATTTTTAAATTAGGTTGTTTTGTGTTGAATTTTAGGAGCTCTTTATATATTCTGGTTATTAATCCTTTATCAGATATATGATTTTCAAATATTTTCTCCCATGCTATTGGTTGCCTCTTCACTCTGTTAATAGCACTTGGTATTACAGGTTAAAAGAGGGCATCAACCCTGCCTCAAATTCAGATAGAACATAAGAAAGAAATCAGAGGCCCAGTCCAACTATGGACTATGGATCAGACTAAGAAGAGTTTTTACATTTTTAAAGGACTGTAAAAAAAAAATATGTGGCAGACACCATATATGGCTTGCAAAGCCTAAAATATTTACTATTTGGCCTTTTACTTAAATATGAACTTATAATTAAAGAAGATACTTGAGAGTGTTTCTATGTGAACAAAAAGACATTAAAGCATGTTTTTTCTCTACTGGAAGGACTAATGCTTTGTTTGTCTGTTTAAATAATTTAAGTATGATACTGGGATTCATATTCTGAACTAAATAATTCTGCAAAACTGTGAACCACAGCTTGGGAAAGTCCCAAACTCTATTAGTCAAGTTCTAAATAGAATGCTGAGAATGAAAAAATTTATAATACCCTATGGTATACTAAAAAATTACCTAAGAAGCCCTGATTACCTGTTACAGTCTTAAAATATAGCTGAAAATCTGAACTCCAAAGTTTTTTCTTCTGAAAAACTCCCATATGAAATTTCTCATACCCTCTCCTTACCATCCTTGAATAAAATGTTCACTCTTACTCTTTAAAAGACTAATGAAAAACTGAGATTAGTGATTTCGAACATAAAGGATCCATTATAAAGAAATATTTCTGTAATCTGTGAAATTGAAAAAGTTAATCAAGGGACTTCCCTGGCGGTCCAGTGGTTAAGATTCTGCGCTACCAATGCAGGGGGCACGGGTTCAATCCCTGGTCGGGGAACTAAGATCCTGCATGCCGCATAGTGCGGCCTAAAAAACAAAACAAAACAAAAAAGAAGAAGTTAATCAAGTTTAAGTCAAATAATCCAAGAACCAAGAATCATTTCTTTCTAGCATTCATTCTTACCATTTGGCAAACTTCCTTTTCTACTTTAAGGGCATTCTATATAAGATGAATACAAATATAATAAATGTGGTAGGGGATCCCTAATCTATAGCTTTCTCCTCTTAGCTTCCAAAAATCACCTTGTAAAAAAATTTAAAAAGCAATTGATTCTATGCTTGTTATAAAGTGATTTTCACGTGCTGCATGATTTTAGAAGTCTTAAATTTTTAGCTATTCATTGGCCATATCTTGTATTAATGTTATTATAATATAAAGCCTTGATAGGACATAGTATGGTGGAAAAGTCCAGACTCGGAGGTAGAACAGGTTCAAAATCCAGCCCCACCGTGTGACCTTAAGTCTGGTCTCAGTCTCCTCATTTGTAAAATGGAAACTGAGATTAGTATAAGTAATGTACATAGCAAAAATTTAATAAATACCATTTCCCTTTCCCCCTTGAAAATAGTAATGAATAAAGTCAAATAGGTAACCAGTTCTATTTTTTCCCAATACATTTATTTAGGAGAATGACTTTGATATTGGGAAAGTTGAGTGTGAAATTTAGTGGATGGTGGTAGCTTTTAGTTCTGTAGTCAATTACTGAAGGCTATTAATGAAAGACACGGTGTGGGAAAACACTGTAGTCAATACTGGTACTATTGCTGGTAATGTTAGCTAATGTTGCAAAATTTCCTATCTTACTGCATGGATAGTGTTAAGTGGTATAAGAGAAAGAGACCTGTGAAACCTATTACAACTAGACATTTAGAAGGTTATCCTAGCATATTCTTTTTAAAGAAAGGTTATTAACTGAGTTACTATACTGTTCATATTTCTTCATATTCTAATGAAGTGGGACACAATTTGGAGGGGAGGAGTGTCCCAGAACATCAAACTTCTATAGTAAGACAGAGAAAAGAAAAAACCCACAACACCAAAAATGTCACTTTCCTATTCCCTAAAATTCCAGGTAAGTGGCATTATTGGATCAGTTAAAAATCCTAAATAGCAAGTATGGAATGTCGGATGATGAAGTAAATCAGATTTAGACTTGGAAGTTTCATTAAAAAAAAAAAACAAACCCACAAAAACCTAGAGTCTATCTTATGACCTCTAAAGATGGTACAGAAGAATTATTTGATAACTGATTTTTCCTATCAGAGTCTAAAACTGCTTGACCTTAAAGGCTGTGGTATTACCTTCTAGTCAACTAAACAGGATTCCTTTGGAAGAATTCAGGGGGGAAAAGAGTAAATTGAGAGTCTCCCTCTCCTTAAGCAGGGTGCTTTTTCTTCTCTCCTTAGTGACTCAGGTCTTGACTTTTGCCTAAGGAGTGTGCTTAAACCAAGGCAAAAAATATTATTTAAAAAGGGGGGAGGGGGCTCCTATTTATCCCCTTTTTATTGTAGCAGAGAAGATAGTGGGACTTGTCAAAGTTAATCTGAGGGATATGTCACGTTTCAACTCTTTCCAATTCACCGCCTGTCAGCTACAGTTCTGAAGTATTTAGGGAACGAAAATGGACAGTTGTATGAATTCAGTGAGGATGAAACTTCAGGTCATAAGGTTTAAAATTTTCTTTCTACATGTATCTGTCTCACCTACTAAACTGAGAATCTCTGGTGGACACAGACTATACCTTTTTCAATATTTATATTCCTAATAAAAAACAGAATGGCTACCCACAACAGGTACTATACAAAATGCTGAAGGAAAGCAATCAAGACAAAAGCCCAAAAGTAAATAATTGGTAACATAATTTTTAAGTACTAGACAGCAATCATCAAACACTAAGGACAATTAGAAAACAGGAAAATATACTTCAATCATGAATTCACCAAGTATCAGAAGAGGCCCAAAGTTTAAGTTAACGGTTGCTAACCTCAAGTCCCTAATCTCCAAAGTGACAGTGAAAAGACAGTGATGAGGGTGAACAGGCTAATTTCAACATTTTAGAAAGGCCAGTGGACACTGTGTATTTACCTATGATGACATTGCTAACCAAAACACTAAGTTTCTTTCTTTTTGCCCCAAACAATATTAGCTCAGTAGGGTAAGATTTTATACTGATAAGATGCTCTAATAGCAGTTGGGAATTATTTTCATTAAAAAGAGCTCTTCGGGCTACTATTCCTGCACCTCCCCTCCATGCCCGCACCCACCACATACACACATGTGCAATTAAGTACGTTTTCGACAAGAGCAAAAGGAAAAAAAAAGAGAATATCAGCAAGCCGAACACTCGTAGGCCAAACTGGAATAAGTCAAAGGCAGCGGTCCTCAGCCAACCCCTGCTCAGTCCTACGCACCCAACAGAGATCCTGTGGACTGACTACTCTAAATAAACCTACTAGTTATTCTGATTTAACAAGCTGACATATAATAAAGGAATTTTCAGAAAAATTACCTCTCGAACTTCATCGTCTTCTTCATTCTTCTGTCTGCTTTCTCTGAAACGACGTACCTGGATTGAAACAGCATAAATCACAAACATGTTACAAACATGTCTGTTATGTAAATATAAAACTGATTAACTGATGTTTTCCATTACAACATAAAATTCAGAAATTCAAGTATAGTTTTGTTTCACGAAAGATAAAGAAGTCATATTCCCCCAGTGACTTACATTAAAAATTCAGATATGCACTCTAAGAAAAATTGGCCCTAAGCAAAATGATATTACCTGCTGACCAAATGTTCCACGTCATTGAAAAACAGCCTGTTGGACTGCAGAGGAAAAAATTCTAATGTCCTATGGGTGTTATACTTCAGTAAAAGAGCTAAAAACAGAAACCTCTCTTTTAATAGGTTTGAATTATTACATTGCTCAAATCATTTTTGGGCACCTGGCTGCAAGTTATCCAGGAGGCTCTCTGAAATGGTATCTGAAGTAGGTGGGCCCCTGAAGATCCATTTTGCTAACAGTCAACCACCAAATGTTTGCTGTCTGCCAACCCTGGTCCTGGTTCCATGAAGGATACAAAGCTTCCTTTTTTACTGGTTCCTGCTCACAAAGCTCTTATAATATGGTTATGGAGCTAGAAATAAACTCCATTTATTTAATAATTTACTCGGCACATATTTACCGAGCCAAGCTACCATGTGCCGGGTGCTATTGTAGGAACTGAAAGTACAATAATGAACAAAATGGTCAAGAATTCTGCCCTCCATGGAGCTTACAATCAGTGTGTGCGTGTGTGTGTGTGTGTGTGTTACAAAATAAGAAACAAAATGAAAAGGTATGTTGTATTTTAGAAAGTGTATAGGATTAAGTTAATTTACAGCTAGACTGAGAAAGCTCCATCCTTACCTCTGAGGAGTCTCTGGCATTCCCAGGGCCAAATTATTTACTGATGGATTTCAACCTGCATGAGCAGTTAGACAGCATGGTTTGATTATGTGACCAGACAGGCATAAAAGACTCCCTGGAAACTTCTGCACAGATCTTGGTGTTCTGTCCCAGGTTTGCTGTGTGCATATAAGGATGTGAGAAACAGACGCCTGGTATCTCTCAGATCCCTAATGCTTGCCTATACTCCTTCTCTTGCTGTACTGTTATCAGTTGCCTTTAAAAAAAAACTTTAAGTGAGTATGTTCAGTGGAGTCTTATGAGTCCTTTCAAATATGTGAACCTGTGAAATCTTTGCAAAAGGTGTTAAGTGCTCAGAGAAAAGTAATGCAGGAAGAGGGACAGAGAGTGCTGAGGAGAGGCTAAGGCCTCACGGAGAAAGTAGCAAAGCAAGGAGGTAGCAAAGATTTTAAAAGGTAGGGAATGAACCTTGCAAATAACTGGGGAAAATCATTCCAGTCAAAGGAAAGAATATATGCAAAGGCACTGGGGCAGAAGCATGGTATGTTTAAGAAACAGCAAGGAGGTCGCTGGGCTGGAGGAGACATAAGGCTGAAGAAGTAACAGAAACCACATTGAGTAAGGCCTTGGGAGCAACTGTAAGGACTTTTGTTTTTAGGCAGGAGTGACTTCATCTCAACTATGTTAGGATCACCAACAGCTCAGCTGAGCTGAGGACAGAACAGAGTGTGGAGGAAAAGCACAGGCAGAAACAGGGAGACCAGTTTGGAGGCAACAGGAGTAATCTAGGGGAGAAATGGCCAGGCCTTGGACCACTGATAGAGATGAAGGTGGTGAGAAATAGTCACATTCTGTATATATTCTGAAGGTAGAGTTAAAGAATTTCCAGACAGGATATAGGTGACAGAAAAAGAGGAGTCAAGGATAACTTCAAGGTTTATCCCTTGAGCAAATGAAAGAATAGTGCTTCCACTAGAACCCTACAGGTAGAGCAGGGGCTAAGTTTCAGCAATTCAGACTGGGAATGTTGGAAGTTGGAGAGGTCTCTTAAACATCCGAGTGGAAGGTCTAGCAGGTTGTTGGCTACATAAGCCTTGAGTTGAGAGATTTGGGCTAGACTTTTGAAAAGTCATCACCAGATGACAGTATTTAAAGCCAGGAAGCTGGGTGAGAATACAAAAGGAATATGTAGATGAAGAAGGGGTCCAAGGACTGAGTCCTGGAGACTCCAACTTAAGAGGCTGGAGGGGTGAGAGGAATCAACAGAGACTGAGCATACACAGACAATGAGCTGGGAAGAAAACCAGAGGAGTGTGGAGCCCTAAAAGCCAATGGAAAAAAGGTTTTAAGAAGAGGTCAAGTGAGATTTAAGATGGAGAACAGACAATGGATTTAGCACTGGCGGTCACTGGTGCTTTGACAAGAGTAAATTCACTGGAAAGAGGGGGTCGAAACCCCTGAATAGATGGATTTAAGAGAAAAATGAAGGCGAAGAATCTGGGCAGCAAATACAGAAAACTCTGTGAAGCAATTCTGCTATAAAAGAGGAAAAAAGAAATAGAATAACAGCGAAAGGGAAATAGGATCTAGGCTCCAGAGTTTTGTTGAAAGAAATAGCAACACGTTTGTTAAGATTCAGTAGAAGGGGAAGAATACAGGAATAATATTTTTTTTAAAAGACGGCACAGCATGTAACAGTGCTCGAGGTGGCATGTGATATATCAAAAGCACTGAGTCATTCACAGAAGAGAAATGAGCATCAGAGTAAAACTACCGAGCAGGCATTATATGTCAGTGTACTGAGGGCTTACATGTATTCTTTTAATCCTCACAACAACCTTGAATGAGGTTCTATTATCCCCATTTCATAGATGAGGAAACTGAGGCACAGAGAGGTTAAATACTTCACTGACGGTTCCATAGCGAGTAAAGTCATCTGGTCTATAGTCCATACTCTTAGCCACCATGCTACACACACACACACCCACACCCACACACACACTCTCTCTCTCTCTCAAAAGTCATGTCACTCCAGGTGTGGATGATCATTTTGGGGAGTGGAGGGTGGGAAGGAGGGTTTGTTTGTTTTATTTATTTACTTTTTCAGAGGAGCTTGGATTCACAGCAAAATTAAAAGGAAGGCACAGAGATTTCCCATATAGCCCTGTCCCATACATGCACAGCCTCCCCTATTAATATCAACATCCCCCATCAGAACTGTACAGTTGCTATAACTGATGAACCGATACTGACACTCCATACTCCATATCACCTAAACTCCTTAAGGTTCACTCTTGGTGGTGTACATTCTATGAGTTTGGACAAATGTATAATGACATGTATACATGTATGACCCACCATTACAGTTTGATACAGAGTAGTTTTACTGTTCTAAAAATCCTCTGTGAATCCACCTTTTCATCCCCTTATCCCATCCCTGCCCAACCACTGACAGCCACTGATTTTTGTACTATGTCCATAGTTTGACCTTTCCTAGAATGTTACATAGCAGAAATCATACATTAAGTTACTTTTTCAGATTGGCTTCTTTCAGTTGGTAAGTCACTTAAGGTTCCTCCATGTCTTTTAATGGCTTGATAGGTCATTTCTTTTTAGCACAGAATAATATTCCCTGGTCTAGATGTTTCACAGTTTACTTATTCATTTACCTACTGAAGTACATCTTTGTTGCTTCCAAGTTTTGGCAATTATGAATAAAGCTGCTATAAATATCACGTGCAAGTTTTTGTTTAGACATAAGTTTTCAACTCCTTTGGGTAGATACCTAGGAGCACGACTGCTGGAGAGTATGGGAAGAGTATGTTTACTTTTATAAGAAACTGACAAACTGCCTTTCAAAGTGACTGCACCATTTTGCATTCCCACTCTCAATCTAAGAGTTCCTGCTGCACCACATCCTCACCAGCATGTGGTGTTGTAGGTGTTCTGGAATTTGGCTGTTCTGACAGGTGTGTAGTGGCATATCTCCTTGTTTTAATTTGCATTTCCCTAATGACAAAAGATGTAGAGCATCTTTTGATATGCTTATTTGCCAACTGACTACCTTCCTTGGTCTGGTAAGGTCTTTTGCCTTTTTTTTTTTTTTTGGCGGTATGCGGGCCTCTCATTGCTGTGGCCTCTCCCGTTGCGGAGCACAGGCTCTGGACGCGCAAGCTCAGTGGCCATGGCTCACGGGCCCAGTCGCTTCGCGGCATGTGGGATCTTCCTGGACCGGGGCACAAACCCGTGTCCCCTGCATCGGCAGGCGGACTCTCAACCACTGTGCCACCAGGGAAGCCTTTTTGCCCATTTTTAAATTGGATTTTTAAATTTTCTTATTGTTGAATTTTAAGAGTTTTTGTATATTTTAGATAATAATCCCTCATCAAATGTGTCTTTTGCAACTATCTTCTCCCAGTCTGTGGCGTGTCTTCTCATTCTCTTCACGTTGTCTTTTGTAGAGCAAAAGTTTTTAATTTCAATGTAGTCTAGCTTATCAATTACTTCTTTCATGAATCGTGCTTTTGATGTTGAATCTAAAAAGTCATCACCATATACAAGGTCATCTAGGTTTTCTCCTATGTTATCTCCTAGGAGTTTTACAGTTTTGCATTTTATATTTATGGGGTATGGTCATGTTATATTTATGGCACTTGACTGACAAATCCACCCATGCTAAAAATTTATGAACCTAACACACCCAGAGCCACAGAGTAAGTAGTTTTAGAGTGTGGATTATTTGCCTTCCCTGTGGAAGTACCTGGCATTTAATATTACTGGTTTTACATTAGTTGACACCATAAGGCTTTAAAAGAATCATGTTAAATGACTAAAAGCACAAAAATAAAAGTAAAAGGGAATGAGTTTTAAAAATAACATTTTGTTCTTCTGCTTAGAGGGAATTTGGAAAATACAGAAAATGATCTCCTATAATCCCACTACCTGAGCATAACCACTGATAATGTTTGGAATATCTTTTTCCATTCTTTGCACACACGCACCCACTCACATATAAAATACAAATAACTGGGATCACATTGTGTATAGTTTTACCTCTTTGGAATTCTTTTCCCAATTAACACTGAAAATCCTTTTCCATGTTCTTCAAAAGTGTAATTTTTTTTTTTTTTTTTTTTTTGTGGTACGCGGGCCTCTCACTGTTGTGGCCTCTCCCGTTGCGGAGCACAGGCTCCGGACGCGCAGGCTCAGCAGCCGTGGCTCATGGGCCCAGCCGCTCCACGGCATGTGGGATCTTCCTGGACCGGGGCACGAACCCGTGTCCCCTGCATCGGCAGGCGGACTCTCAACCACTGCGCCACCAGGGAAGCCCAAGTGTAATTTTTAATAGCTGCATAGTATTCCATACTATATATGTGCCAATATTTATTTTACCAAAACATTTCCAACTTTTCCCCACTGCGGATAACACTGACATAAATTACTCCCCATTCTAATCTCTATCTCATTATTGTCTTAGGAAAATCTCCCAGGGCTGAGTTAAAGGACAAATCTTAAGCTTCTTGACATGCTTAAGAAGGCAAAAATGCTTTTCAGTGCAGCTGTTCAAACTCTGATACTCCTACCAGCAGAGTACTATCTTTCTCAAATTGTTGCCACTTTGACAGATAAAAAATACATTTAATTTGAGCTTCTTTGATTATCCTAGGTTAAATACCAGTTTCATATGCCTATTAGTCATTTATATTTCTTTTGTGAAACACCTATTCAGGTCCTCTGTTCAATATTCTATTGAAATGTTTAATAGTCTTCTTAAGATTCATAAGAGCCCTTTAATGTAGTAAGAATATTAACCTTTTGTTCTGCCCACATACGAATATTTTCTCCATGTTGATACCCTCTCATTTTGTTTTTTGACAATTTGAAATGCAAACATTTAAAAATTTTATGTAGTCAAATCTAAAGAGCTTTTCCTCTGCTTTTATGCTCAGAGAGACTGCATTTCCTAGGTGAAATTCAAAATCTCAATCAAAACTTAATAAAAAATTGAGATAAGCAGACATTTTCACCCTATGAGGTTCATTTTAAAGCACTTTCATGATCTTCAAGAGAAGATACTATCTATGGGGAACAAAACTAACATTCACTGGGTATCAATCATATTTGAGACTGTGTTCTAGACACTTATTAGACATTTTCTAATTTAATCCTCACTTTATGATCTCAATTTTATAGATGAGGAAACTAAACAAATCAGTGAAGTTAGTGATTTACCAGAAAGAAACTTAGAGCTACTCTTAAGGAGAGACTATCTAAATAATAGATTTTCTACCCCAAATTAGTTACTCACCTCTTCATCGATTTTATCTTCTAGGGCATCAGTATGACGTTCTTTAAGAAATCGCTGTGTTTTTTCCAACTGATATTTCACTAATTCCTCTATGGCATCTTTTTCTTCCTTGTCCACAAATTCTTGTACTGCTTCACCCATTCCCCTTTCTGTTAGAAGTGAGAGCTGCACGTTCTGTAAGGGACATATAAATCACTGGATGCAGCATCTTCCTTACAAAACAATTCTGTATAAGCAAGGAAAATTACAGAATAATTTTACCAGAGAAAAAGACAAAAAAGTTATCTAGTTATTGGAGGGAAAACACAGCAAAGCAAAATAAATCAGTTGATGGTAATTAAGCCTACTGATAAATATTAAGGGTCAGAAAAAGCAAAGTAAAAACAAGAAACAGGAGTAGGGTACAGGACTTGTGAAAATGCAGAGGCCTGAGAGGCTGGGACACAGAGTCCAGAAATAGCAGCTGATGACTAAGAGAGCAGGTTAACCAGTGTGGTAGGCAGAAAAATGGCCCCTAAAGATGTCCACATCCTAATCTCTGGGACCTGTGAATATGTTACATGGCAAAGGAGAATTAAGGTTACAGATGGAATTAAGGTTGCTAAGCAGCTGGCTACAAAACTGGGAGATTATCAGGGACTATACAGGTGGGCCCAGTGTAATCACAAGCATCCTTGAAAATAGAAGAGGGAGACCAAAGAAGGGAGTCACAGAGAAGTATCCGGGGAAATGACGGCCAGACAGATCCAGCGTTGCTTGCTTTGAAGATGGAAGAATGGGGCCCGGAGCCAAGAAACACGGGTACCTCCAGAAGCTGGAGAAGATGAGGAAATGGAATCTTCCCTACAGCTTCCAGAAAGGAACACAGCCTTGAAAACATCTCAGTTTTTGTCCAGTGAGACCAGTGTCTGGTTTTTGGTCTACAAAACTGTAAGGTAATAAACCTGTGTTGTTTTAAACCACTAAGTTTGTGGACATTTATTCCAGCAGCTATAGGAAGCTAATACAACCAGAGGATCTCAAAGTGGCATATACCCACAAAAATAAGAATAGCTTCACCATCCAGTGGCTTATTAATAAAGTAACTCTGAAATTACATCCAGATGCAAGAAAATTAAATCCTGGATTCAGACTTAGGTAGTAGTGATATAAAGAAAGAGGATAACAACACTGACAATAATAGACACAATAATAACAATATTAATGACTGACATTAATTAAGCACTTATTTTTCTTGATATGTAATAACTATAAATGAATGTAATTGTCACCCTGTTTACTTCATGGAGACACTGAGGATTCATTTTGTTTAAACTATCAATTACACATATCTTAAATTAAAATCTGTTATTATAAGATAGCCATTATCCAAACTGAGAACTGTAACTAAGAAATTACCTTCTCTGCGGTTTGAAAATACTGTTTCACAAGGTCTTCTACCCTTAGAGTTGTTCCTTCTGAAGGTCTTGTGATGAACTTCCCAAAGTTGATCTCTTCTCCTAGAAAAAAGAAGTCCATGAAAAAAAAAAAAAAGTAGCAGTTTCTCTTTTAAAGTGACCAAACTCACTGAAGGTTGCTGTCAGTGAAGGAGGTATGGCCAAACTTTAGCAACTGTCAGTTTGCTCAACCCAGTAAATTTTGAGGCAAAAATATGTCATTTTTGCTAATATCTAGAGTCATTTCCCCAAAGTCTGTATTTCTTTTCCAAATCTCCAAGTAGTATGTCTCTTGGAGCTGTTCTCACAGAGTGGTCCACAGATCTCTGGGAGTCCCCCATACTGGTTCAGGGGGCTTAAGGTCAAACGTACTTTCATAAAAATACTAAGACGTTATTTATCTCTTCCACCGTATTGACATTTGCACTGATGATACAAAAGTAGTCATGGGTAAAACTGCCGGTGCCTTGGGATGAGTCAAGGCAGTGTCTCTGAGTTCTACTGAGTGTCATCACTTCGTGCTCACAGTTCAAAACAAGACACAACAAAAAGCCAGTTTCACATAAGCATGTCCTTGATGAAACAGCAAAAATTATTAATTTAATTAAATCTTGGCCATTAAACACAAATCTTTTTAATATTCTGTGAGACAAATGGGAAGTAGGTTTAAAGCACATTTGCTGCATTCCTAGGCAGGATGGTTGTCTCAAAAAACAGCAGGTACAGAATAAAAAGAATACTGGGCAAGAAGTCAAAAAGCATAGGGTCCAGTAGGTGCTCTGCTCATAACCTTTGTCAGGGAAATGAATATTAACTGTCTAGCACGTGTGTGACCTGGTGTGGAAAACATAATGATAAAATGACAGGATGCCGCCCATAATAGCAAATGATTACAATACAAGATGGTAAGTGCTACAACAGAGGTAAGCACAGAAAATATGACACACAGAGAAGAAATAAATTAATTCTTCTCAAAGAAAGCTGAAAATAACATGCAGATAGCAAACGCAGTTATCATTTGACTCAAGACTTGCACTGCAACTAAGAAGTCCGCATGCTGCAACTGAAGATCCTGCATGCTGCAACAAAGACTCCGCGTGCCATGACTAAGACCCGGCACAGCCAAAAATAAAAACAAATAAATTAATTAATTTAAAAAAAAAAAGACTTGCAGAATGAGTAAGACTTACTAAGCAAAAAAGGAAAAAGAAAAAGTATTTTAGGCAGAGGGAAAAGTTTATGCAATGGCTTAGGGGGTAAAGAGGCACAAAGTTCAGTGTGCCTCTTACAAAGTGGTGAGGACAAGTGAATAGAAATCTTTTTGGAATTTCAGGACAGGAGAATTAATATTACTTCATAAATATGATTACTATATTTTACTATGCCAGACACTATGTTAAGACCATTTACACACAGTATATCATCTAATCCTCACAACAATCCTGTGAGGCAGGCACAGTTATTATCCTGATTTTGTAGACAAGAAAACAAAACATCAGAGATTACGTAATTTGCATGATGTCACACATGTAAAAGTTAAAGTAGCAGAGCTGACCAAAACAACAATTTCATGCTTTCAATAAGATATACAAAAGGGTCATTGTTTCCATTCAGCAATTAATGTTTGAACAAAAAAGGGATCATCAGAACAAAACTGACAATGGATGAAACTCAAGTAACATAAGGTACTAGGTTCTACACTCCACATTCTCATAAATGCTATACCCCAAAAATTCAAGGAATTGATAAGGATGGACAATTAAAGTAAATCACCATCAGTAAGTAACTAGCTAAAATTCATAGCATAAAAATATCATTCTCTGATATGGATTTCCCCCCCCAAAACAGTATTCTATGAGCTCCATTTAAATATCCAAATGACTGTTTCAGGCTGAATTAACAGCACACACCATTGTGATCACAATTTCACTACGAAAAACAGAGGCCCATTAAATCGGGGTTAATAAAAATCAAGGTAGCATACATGTAAACAAGGGCCATATTTTTCTATGAAAATTCTGACTCGATAGCTCTAAGGAGATGAGCCTCTGTATTTAAAAGGACCAATACTTCTTAAGAAGAAGCACTGTTTCAGTCAGATGACCGGTTTTTGATAAATGCTAAAATAAGGGCAATTCGTTTTTATGAACTTTAATTGGAAATTAATTATCTGATCATCAGAAACATCAAACTTAAGCCCTTAAGTACATATCTTTTTAATATTCTGGGACACCTCTTATTTCAAAAGACTGGAGTCTTCTTAAATCACTGTACACTGTAAAGTTGAAATATTTAGTCCTGCAAAATTTGAGAGTATTATTCTCTGAACATTAATAATGTATAGTAAATAATAGATATTTAAACACTTTATCTCTAAAGTGTGTTGTTAATCAGCAGCATGTTTTAAAAAAACTACGAAAGGCTTCATTTCTTTATTGATATCCACAAGTTTACAAATGATTGCTATCTAATTTTTAGAAGAGATTTAATTATTCCAACTATCAGTTTATTTGTCTGAGATATTAGAAAGAATCATAATAAAACATTTTCCATTATTGTTTTATACTTTTACTAGAGATTGATTTATGTGAAGCCTATAAGAGCATTTTTTAATTTGTAAAGATAAATAGCTTACCCGTGTCTTCCTTTTGTTCTCTACGCCTGAAAAAATGGATAACATCTTTTGGATTAGCTACCCGGTCCACAAATTTCTGGCTAAAGCGAAGAACACTGAACGGTTCAAAGCCTCCACTATAGTCCACCTGGAAATACAGAATAAGCTATGAAGGCTAGGAAAAAACAGATCACCAATTTCAGTATTCATGTTTATGTGTAATACTTTTAAGTATTAAGTTAATATGTTAATGTCATTTTAAAGACCATGATGATGTTATACCATTTATTCTACTGAGAAAATAAAACTTCAAAGGTTTACGCTTATGCAGAACATTGTTTGATGGAATCAAGATACAGTAAGAATTCCCACAATGTCAGAAAATTACATCTCTCCATGATAAAACTAGCAGTCTAGGTACCAGGAATATCATCTGAAAAGGATGTGAAATTTCTAAACAAATTTTTTTAAACTTTTAAAACAGAAGGAGATTCTCTACCAAAACAAAATGCTGCCCCTAGATGCATTTGTTAATTGGTCTATCATGTAGGGATAAGCTTTTACACTAGACAAAAATAAATGTTGGGAAAATCCATGGAAGAAAAGAAGCTAGTCTGTGAGCTTTGAGAAATGATCACCTTCCTTCAAAACACAGTACAGTCATCCCGCGGTATTCACAGTGGGTTGGTTCCAGGATCCCTAAGAACACCAAAATCTGTGGATGCTCAAGTCCCTTATATAAAATGGCGGCGTTCAATCAGCCCTCCATATCCATGGATGCAGAAGTGCAGGTACAGAGGACCGACTGTTTCTATTTATAAAAGAATTAATAATTGCTCTTAAGGCAGGCTCTTTCTAAAGAAGTCTATGGTGGTACCAAGCTCTTTACAAAGAAAAATACTACATCTCTTTCTAAGAGATATAATTGTTCTCCTAACTAGCTGTTCTCAAAGTATGCTCTGGGAATCAGCACTGTACCACAACACCAGCCTTTCCAGATTACTCCTAACCTCCACCCCACTTACACTCTTCATCACACTTAGCACTAGCTAAGAGTTTATTCATGTATTCGCTATTTGTTTATTGTGTCTCTCCTCACACCTCCACCTCCTGTAACCCTCGTCTATTTTACCATCACTGTGGCCCTCCTCCCTGCCCACCAGCATGCAGCAAGAAGGTACTTAACATACATTTGTTCACTGCATTAGTGAATCAGTGAGCGTCCTCTAGCCAACACAATGTACTTCTGGAATACTACTTACGTGAAAATATTTGTTCTTCTGTTTTCCTTAATGAATTAATAATTTAGTGTGTTTAGAAAAAGGAATGCCAATTTTCAGTTCAAGTCTGGTTGGTTCTAATGGTATCAGGCAGACATAGATGAGGAACATGGGACCTTCTGCCCCGATGAAAAGAACTATGTGGTTCCCCCGAAGCAACTCTGTTTCTGTTACCCAGACCATCTCTACAGCTGCTGCCATGTTCTAAAACAGTAAATGCCAAATGCTCAAGCTATTGGGCCTCCCCAAAACTCTTCAGACATTTTTAACAACTGTACCCCAGCCTAGTTTTATTTGTAATTTTCTGCTCCTAAAAGTCGCAAAACTCGTTCACTAAGCAAACGTTACTGAGTGTCCACAATGTGTAGGCACTCTGCTAAGGGCCAGGGGTACCACCATAAGTAAAACAGCAGGTTGGTTGTGAAGAAATTCACAAGCTGACTGGGAAGATAAAATATGTAAAGAAGTAATTGCAAGCAGAATGTGATGGTGCTGTAAGAAGTATGTACACCGTGCAGTGCAGCCAAAAAAAAAACTTTAAAAAAATATTTAATAAAACATTATTACATATATACGTATATATAACATTTTATTACATCTTCTGATAGTGAGACGTAATAAAGCCATTCTCTTTCTTGGCAAACTCAAAAAAAAAAAAAAAAGAAGTATGTACAAAGTAGACTGAAGACACAAAGGAAGAAACGACGACTCTGAAGGGAAGTCAAGAAAGGCTTCTTTTGAAGAGGGGAAGCTTTAAGTGGGTGTTAAAGGGGATATTACAAAAGAAGGAGAGAAGTGCATTCCACGCAGCAGGATCAGCATGGGCAAACATTCCAAAGAGTGAAATAAACTCCACTGGGCCTAGGAAAACAGCAACTTTTAGTCCAGTATAACTGGAGCTTAGGAGGTGCTGGCAGGAAATGAGGTAGAAGCAGAGAGGTGGGTTTAGACCACATCATGTAAACCCTCTGAATGCCATGCAAGAGTTTAGACTCATTCCTGTTAGAGCTAGGAAATCATTAAGTCATTTTCAGCAAGAAAGACATGCAAGATCGTATTTTCCAAAGATGATCTTGGCATTAGTGTGGAGAGGCTAGAGGTGGGGAGAGGGGGAAACTGGAGGCAGAGTCAGGCAGTCGGCTGGCTACAGGCCAGGTAAGAATCAGGCCTCAGCTACAGCAATGACAACGGGATAGAGAGAAGGGGCCAGATTACTAAATTCATTTAGATCTTGTAAATCTATGAAGTACAACCAAGGGACAAGAGATCCAGTGGCTCAAGGTCATATAGCTAGTGGCAGAGCCAGAAGCAAACCCAAGCAGTCTGGTTCTAGAATGTACTGTTTACCTTCACACTCTATGTCCCAGGGCTTCTCAAATTTTAATATGCATATAAATATCTTGGGGATCTTCTTAAAATGTAATTCAGTGGAAAAAAAATGTAATTCAGTGGGGTTAATGTGGAGCCTGAGATTCTGTATTTTTAAGAATTTTCCAGGTGATGCCAATGTTGCCGGTTTGAGGGCTGCACCCCTTAAGTACAAGGCTTTAGAAGGACTCTTGGACCTCAACAAGGAGGTCTAAGCTGGAGGTCAAAATTTGGGAGTTGTCGGGCTTCCCTGGTGGCGCAGTGGTTGAGAGGCTGCCTGCCGATGCAGGGGACACGGATTCGTGCCCCGGTCCGGGAGGATCCCACGTGCCGCGGAGCGGCTGGGCCCGTGAGCCATGGCCGCTGAGCCTGCGCGTCCAGAGCATGTGCTCCGCAACAGGAGAGGCCACAACAGTGAGAGGCCAGCATACCACAAAAAAAAAAAAAAAAAAATTTGGGAGTTGTCATTCTATAAGTGACCATATGCCTAGACTGAACAGAGGGCTAACTGAAAGACAGGAAGGGACAAACATCATTTGTAGTAGAGAATGCCGAAGAGTGATTCAGTAAGATGACAAAAATCTACTGGATTTGACAATTGAAGGTCATCTTTTCCACCTTAGATGGTGGGGTCAGAGCCTTGATTATAGTGTATTGAGGAAGAGAATATTACATGAGCAATATAGACAATGTATTTTTTTGAAAGAAAGTCAGAAAGGGCAGGAGCTAGGAGAAGGGAAAGGCAGAGGGGCAAATAAAAAAAGTCTGTTGTTATTTGTTTGTTTGTATATATCATGATAGAAAAGATAAGCAGGCTTATAGGCACAGGAAACACTTCAATTTCTTAGACTTTTCTAATACTCTCAAATACTTATCAATTCTTTCCACATATTTATCAAGCACTTGTTATGTGTCAGGAACTGTTCTGGGATCTTTGGATACATTGGTTAAGAAGATTCACAAAGTTACGTGCTTCTATAGAGCTGATAGTTTTGTAACTGAGGACAAAAAATAACCAAAATAAATAAATAGGGTGTAGTAGGTTAGGAGGATGTGCCGTGGGAAAAAAGGAAAAGAAAAAGTAGAGAAGGGAAGTGAAATCAGGAGTGTTGGAGAGAGGGTATGGGGGTTGCAATCTTAATTAGGCTGGGGCCCACTGAGGTGACATCTGAGCAGATCTGGAGGAGGAGAGAGCATGTCTGATGCATCTGAGGAATTACAAGAAGGCCAAGTGTCTGGAAGGGAGGGAGAGAAGGGAACAGTAAACGAAGTCAGAGAGCACAGCCAACGTATCAAATACAATAGACTATTTAGAAAATGAGAAAAATAAGAGAAAAAAAAAAAAATGAAACTATGATTAAATCAAATCCTGGCTGCTTTATTATTCTTTCCACCAATGATGACTGCTCTTTTTACTATACGTACTCTCTTTGGTACTTTTACAAAAAAATCCATGTAAACTGTACAATACTCTCCTCTGAAAATCAATAAAGTTGAATTTATCTAAAGAGGACTTACTCGCAGTCGTATAAGAGGCTTCTCTGGCTGTCGAGAATTTCCCAGACGTTCCCGTTCTGCATTTTCAAGCATTTCTTCAATCTCAAAATAAAGATATTGTCATGTCTAGAGGGAAGAGGTACTACTGGCTGGCATCTAGTGGTTGAAGTCAGAGAGGACCTGTAAAAACCCTATCATGCACAGAACAAGCTCCCACAACAAAGTGTTACCCAGTAAAATGTCAATTGTGCCAAGATTGAGAGACCCCGGGCTCCCTGACTAAGCCAAGACAATCCATTCATTTTCCATCTCCCTGGCCTCAGAGATTGGGTTCAGGGACAAGTACATGACCTCAGTCCAGGGAAACTCAATGCTAGGGGTTTATTTGGAACTACTGGGAAAAAATGATTCTTTCAGCTGTAAGGACAATGTAAGTCTGTGGGCCACCACGTGAAAATGCCTTCTTTATAGCACAGCTTAAGACAGAAACCATCAGACTGGGTGGCACAGAACTAGACACAGAAACAGAGAAAACTACTTAATTTGAGTTTCTGGATCTAGTCTTTCTGAAACCAGCAAACTCTTAAACTTTCCAGTTATGTGAGTTACATGTTGCTAGTAAGCTGTGACACTGGGCGAGTTACTTTATCTAAGGTTCAGCTCCTCTTTCTATAAAATGTGTATGGTAGACTCTACAGACCTATAGCATCATTCAGTGGATTAAATGCAAAATGCTGTCAACAGTGTCCAGAATATATACGCCGCCAATGAATATCAGTGATAATTATCATTATCATTATAATGATTTTTATAAGAATAAAACGTAAAGCAGAAGAGCCTACACAGCGTAAGAACTGAATAAGTGTCAGTAATTAATGTTATTAAGCTGTCAAGTTCCATATTATTAAATGCATTCACCCAACTTCATAGTGGCTCTAGAATTTCCGCAGTGGTTTAGGGATGGCAATCTGCATGGTGGGAAGTATGGCACTTACAGTGAAGTGACAAGGTTCATAGCACACATTTTAAGATTTTATTTGGAGGGAGATTTCAGGGTGAAAGGGATGTGTGATAGAGATTATTAGCGTAATGGAGATTATTAGAGAGGCTAAGGCTCTCCTCATCTACCATAACATCCTGCCATTCTCCAATCAAAGCCACTGCCTGCTTTCATTAGTAAAATGAACAAATTATCAAATCAGGATAAAAAGAGAAAAGATTACGTATATGTTTTTGAGAAGGTGGAAAGGATCTGGGAGAGGGGCTTAATTAAACAAAGTTTCTTCTATTTATAACATCCCTCCCTCTGGAAGATGTTAGTTTTTTGGGTTTTTTGTTTTTGTTTTTTTATGTGGACCATCCTTAAAGTCTTTATTGAATTTGCTACAATATTGCTTCTGTTCTATGTTTTTGGTTTTTTGGCCATCAGGTATGTGGGATCTCAGCTCCCTGACCAGGGATCGAACCCGCTCCCCCTGCCCTGGAAGGCAAAGTCTTAACCACTGGACTGCCAGGGAAGTCCCTATTAAAAAAAGAAAAAAGAAAAAAATTTGATACAACTGAACTCATTTATAAAACAACAGTGGTTCCTTACAGGCTTCATGAGAATGTAACAAATATAATGACTTCCCTCTACTCTACTGAAGTATTTAATTCAAGGTAAATAACCTCTCAACTAAAGTAGATCTCAATGACCTTTATCTAGAAGAATTACCTTCTCCAAGCAGAAGCTTTGTATGGCTTGGGTTACTTTAGGATTATCGGGGTTAAAAATGTCTGGATGATCAGCCAGAACAACATCCTCCATGAAAAACTGCCGCACTGTGTGGAGAGGAATTTTCTGCATGTTCATCTTCCTTCCTTTAATACGTAGCAAACCAACATGTCTGAAATGAGGAGGGAAATGAAAGCATAGTCACACTGTAAACTTCCTCAGGAAAATGTGCACATCAAAACTATCATATTTCTAAATTTCTACAAATTATTTATAAAATCACACCCTTAAAAAGTGTTTTTAGTAATTTAATCTTAATGTTGTATCACAGGAAAAAACTTAAACATTCTTCTTCCCCAAAATAAAATCCATTCATACATCATTTTTCCTATAGCACTCTAACTTAAAATTTAATTAATAAAAACATTAGCCTTGCATTGGCCTAATGAGCAGCAAAATCATTAATACCATTGGGATCTTCTCCTGTTGAAAATAGCTTAAAATCTGGGCAAACAGTAAGACTGTATTGAATGATCAATCTTTATGAATAAATCTATCATATAAATAACAGCATCATCAGTACCTTGAGCCTATGAGATGGTTAGACTATCATAGCAATTTTTTTAATTGATTTAAAAACTATAATAATTACTCACTTCTTTACAGCTTCTCCTGGGGAAAGAGAAGTGACCACTGAGCTTCCAGGTTGTGATACGTAAAAGAGCTGTTGTTCATTTTTGGTTGGAGCTATTTTACACTCATGTTCATGGCCCCAGATAACAAGATCAATGAAGTCATCCAAAAACTGTTCTGGAATGAAGTTAGTACTTCCGTGTTTACTCCTATGCCAAGATTTTTAAAAATAAATTATTATAAGTGTCCAGAGATATAGAAAAACTTCATAATACGTAAGTCTGTATAGATCTTTCTTTCTCCATTAACTAAAGGTTTATTACATCCCTTCTATATGCCAGAAACTTTCAAGGGATTGGGGATGCAAAGACAGTATCTAATTCCTGCCCTCAAAGGGTTTACAAACTTGCAGGACACAGACAAGTAGAAGCCTCAAAAGCGAAAGCAGTCAATTCTACATAGAGACGCAGATCACTAAAGGCTTTAGAGAGGAATAACTCCCCCTATGGGAAAGTCAGAAAAGCATGAGCTCTAAAAATAGTAAAAACCTATAAATTGGTCTGAGTGTATACCAGAGTACAGAAAATGGGAAGTGAGTTTAGTCTAAGCTTTGTAAAATAAAGTCAAAACTCTAAATATGTTCCATCATTTTTTAAATAACATGTTTCTTTTACTGACTATAAAAATAATGAGAATGTCAGTCTTACAGAGATAAGAGTTTTCAATATTAAATAAAATATTGTATGAATATGTGATTTTCAAACTCTCATTTTATACCTAGATTAGCTGCTATTATTAAAACATATGTGAAAACCCAAAGAGAGGAAGACAAAAAAAAAAAGTTTTCCCTAATACTGACTTATATCACTGAGAATTTAAGTAAAAGTGTTCAAATACTTCAATCAGCATTCACTTAAGGCAAACTGACATTCATTCATTGAACAAATATTTACTGTGTGTCTACTATGTGTCAGGTTTCCCAGGTCTCTTCTAAATACTGAAGACATAGCAATGAACAAAGTCCTTGCTCATTGTGGGGGAAATTAGCAATAATACAATATGTTTATGTATATGCATACACATACACACACACACACATACACACACACACACACACACACATATATATATATATATATATAATTTGTCAGGTAGTGACAGGTGCTATAAAGAAAAATAAAGGGAAAAATTACACGGAAAAGGGAGGCTACTATACAAAGGGTGGTCAGGGAAGGCATCTCTGACAGGAGACAAATGAGCAGAGAACTTAGAGGAGGGATCAGGTGTGCATGGGAAGAAAGTCCTAGGCAGAGGGATGAGCTGATGGCAGAGGTGCTGACGTGGGAAGGTATTCAGTGAGTTCAAGAACAGCAAGGAGACCAGCGTGGCTAAGCAGAATGAATGCAAGGAAGAGCAGGAAGTGAAATCAGAGAAGCTCATGTGTCTAGGAATATTTATGTAAAAAACGTTTTTATGTAAAAAATGTTATGATCCTATCACAATTACTGAAGAAATGCAGAATAACTCAAATACGACATGATGTAACTATGCTTTAATGGAGCACTGGAAAAGGGAAGATTATGCTGGTGGGCTGACTCTGATTTGTGACCTAGAAGCTGATCAAAACATCTTTGTGGAAATATTTTGCATGACAAAATTGCTCAGGGTTTACCTTCTTTTGCTGCAAGAGAAAGAAACTGGTCCACATATAGAAACAAATGGAAAATTAAGTAAAATGTAAAAGGCTCAAGAATTCTCGCTTAATATGAGAAAACCTGTTTTTTATAAGACCCTGAAAACAGTAACAAAAGAAGTACCTAAGAATGCAGAGGATGACAAATGAACCTAACAGCATTACAAAAAAACTCTTATAACCACAATGAAGGGGTAAGGGGAAAGGAACTGACCAAAGTAACTTTAGAAAGTGGTGTTTTTGACTAGATATAGTAAGGCTAAGAACTAAAATAACATACAAACACTGTACCCTATCTGGCAAATTTGTTTCTCACAGGGCTATGGGTCAGCAATTTTGAAATTACTTTGTTATGTCAACCAGTATTGAAAAAAGTAAGTAAACATACCGTAGATAATACAAGGGTCAGCAATTTTGAAATTACTTTGTTATGTCAACCAGTATTGAAAAAAGTAAGTAAACATACCGTAGATAATACAATCGAGGTTTCTAACTGTTAGAGAAAGAAGTCACAAATAAGAAAAGACAAAAATGAATCCTGTAGGGCTGGATTCGGATCAGTATGAACTCGTGCTTGTTTTTTTTTTTTTAACACATGTATACATACAGACATGTATGCATGGATTAGTGAATATACATATATTTCTTTAACTCTAGTCATGAGGGCTAAGAGACCCACAGTAGCAATAAGCACATTTAGTGGCCATATCTGGGTTTCAAAATACCACTCTCCAAGAAAAGCAATTAGGGCTCCTTGGGGAAGTGGTTAATTCCAGGGCTTGAGGAGAAAAATACAAGATGAGCCAGGAGCATCTTGTGGTACTAGAAGGTTAAGGACATGCTCAAAAAACAAAAAGGAAGAGGGCATGTTGAAAGGACATAGAAGCCAATGTAAAAAAGCTCTCAATGGTCAGAGCTGAAACAACCTGAGCAACAAAAACAACAACATCAAAAAATTAAAGGATTGGATTATAACTCAAAAAATTAAATAAACATCCTTGAGTCCACAATAACATAAATAAATGAATGAATGAATAAGTAAATAAATGAGAAGGGACAAATTTTCCTAACAGAAGAATTTCAATCAATAATTATAAAAAGAATGAGGGAAAAAAAAATCAGAAACACCACCACAGTATTAATTGCTGGAAACAAGATCCACCAATGGATGCTAAAATTTGTGGGCAAAAGTTTAAGTTGAAACAGGATGTTCACATAGTCTCAATGTATTTTTCCCAAAATATTTATTAATTACAAAGTAGAAAATGGGACCTCTACGGGGAGAAACCTGGTCTACACCACCTTAATTGAATGATCAAGATTATTAACATCACCAGTAACCAGCCATACCAACATTATACTACCCATTCCCCTTACCAATGCTGCCATTCCAAACTTTCATTCTGGCTTGGAATCGCTGATAATTGTTCCTTCTGACTTATCCCTACCTTGGGAAAGTACAAAGTGTAGCAGAACTGGAAAGCCCTCAGCAAGAGAAGGAACAAACTCCCAGTTTGTTATATGGAGACCACACATATCAAAGCTCTGGACTGCTCCTCCTTTAACTCACACTGTTTATTCAAGAATATACATAAGGCAACATAAGACTGCCCCCTAAAGCCTTTCTTTCACCAAGTACCAGTGATGGGTAAGTACCAGAGTATTCTGCTGTCAATAAATATCTGTTCAATAAATAATAAATTATATAATCAGGCTCCAAACCCCTTTAGATTCTTCCTTAATAACTTCTCAGCTTTGTCCCTTACATATCATTCTCACTACCATCACTGTTACCATCTCACACTTTTTTTTACTATAATGATCACATAATAAATCTTGCTTCTTCAAATCTCTATTCCTTTCAATCAAACCTACACCCTGCCAACAGATTAAATTTCTTAAAACTACTAACAAAAGAAAGTTGATCTAGCTATATTTAATATTCTGGAAAAATACTTGTATATATGTACCAAGAAAAATCTATAAGAATGTTCCTAACAGAAAGGTTTTAAAAAGCAAAAATCTGGAAATAACACAAAACACTCACTAAGAGGAGAGAAAGCTGAACTGTATACATCAGTGAAAATTAATTACACTTTTAAGCATCAAAATGGATGAATCTTAGTAACATAATGTTGAACAAAATAAGCCAACTGCAAAATATAAAGTATGGTGTTCCAGTTATACCAAAACTAAATAAAAAATACTCATAATGAATGTGTATGTGATTAAACAATAAAGAAAAGCTATGGACAAATGAAATAAAAATTGAAGATAGTGCTTCCTCCGGAGTTTGTGGAAAAAGATGTGGTCAGGGAAGGGCATGGGGTAGGGTACTGGTAATGTTCCACTTCTTTCTGAATTTAGGATTATTCATTTTATGGTTCTTCGTATACCTTATCCATATGCTAGAAATATTCTTTGTAAGTATGAATATATACTAAAAACAATTTCAAGATGCAGTCACACTATGCATATTGAAGTCTTGCCTGATCCTGCACTGACAACTTTCAAAGCATAAGGAGCATTTTACTGAAATAGGTAAGCTTGGAAACAGAGATCTGGGGAACCTCAATACTTGACTCAAAAATTTTCAGAGACTACTTTTACCTGTTCTGATGAATCACAAATAAGTTAAACCAAGAGTTCCCATCTTCTTTTGGTCTCAACATTGTTACTTTTTTGTTGACGAACATTCGATACAGCCTTTCATCTGGAATGGATCCTGAAATGGATATTACATTATTTTAAAAGTGGTTTCTTACTCAGTTTTAAAAAATGAATATGTTTTGCTTCTAAATTATGTGCTTCTCTAAGCATTTCATTTTCCTATTAGAGAGATATTTGAAATCTGATATCATTATTTACAACTGAACGTGTTCCAGGTTCATGCCTGACAGCTGCTAAGCAGTTAGTTGCATTTGAAGAATGTTTTCCAGGTCAAGCATATATACTTTCAAGATCTGGAAAATGTGGAATAAAAATTTGAGTTTTCTATTCTCAAATTCTTATTAAAATTTCTAATAATATTGTTTCCCACTCTCCCTTTATTTATTCTAAGTATATATGTACTTTTGATTTAACATATACATTGTAAAATACACAGGAAGAGATATTACAGGGGATGAGATTAAAAATGTATTTAAAAATAATTGTCTTATGTATATTATGTTTTAAATAAAAATACTGTGCTTTTTAATAATTTAATGACTTTTAAATAACTCTTCCTATTCCCCAAAGGATCACCTTAGTCTAGTGAAGGAGGCCAACAAAAACAATTAAACATGAAAATTGCAATTTTAAATATTATAAAAGGGAAAAAAGTCAGGATGCTAAGATGGGGATTATCACTGGGAGGACAAGGTTGCTACTTTATGGAGTGATTAGGGAAGGCCTGGGAAGAAAGGCCAACACCACATAAGTGTAAGAGCTAGAAGAGGTCTAGCATCTAAAAAGAATTCCTAGTGTGGCCAATGAAATAGATGGTGGCATGCAGAACATATAACTGGAACAAAAAAGCCAAGACATAAAAAAAATCCAGGGCATTAGAAGGTTGATCTACTTGGGTGTCGAAGCACTAAGAACACTGACAAAATTGGAAGGTAGGCAAGTAAGAAAATTGAGGGAATGGAGAAGGCAGTTTAGCCAGTTGGCAATTAGCTTCAAGGGTGTTTGCAGGCAGGAAAGGAGGTATCAGTAGGAAGCAAGGAGAACAGTGACTTGCCCTCCACCCCTTCTGCCCTAAAGCCCATAAGAGGCCATGAGAGAACTACGTGGGACACGGTAACCTCAGGGGCCACTCAGTTTCACTGAGGGTTAGAGAGTACAGGCAGCATTCAGAGACTGACGAAATGAGGGAATCTGCTAACTAACTAAAAAGAGCTCTAGAGTATACAGAGCTGGGGTGAGAGGAGTGGGTGGAGGGCAGAGACAGAGTCCAGTTAAGGAAAACAGAACAGGATGAGATGAGAGTTTGGGAGAAAATAGATGACTGAAGCAGTTTGCTTCTGGCAGTGACTGAGGCATAATGGGATCTGTCCTTAGTCTGAAAGTAGGAGGATCAACCATTTTATGCAGATACGATCCCTAACGTTACAGTGATTAAAATACCTGTTAGTAGTTTTTTAAAAAAAGCATATTCCACTTCCTGCTCTATCACTTGCAAAATCAGACATAATTCCTTGATCTCATTTTCCGTATCTCTAAAATATAGATAACCACGATGCTTTTCTACTTGTTGGCAAAATTATGAAAATTGGGCAAAGACTATAAGCTTCCTAGAGAAGCTTCCTAGAGAAAGTATTTAAATAAACCATCCATCATAATTATTCTTTAAAAAACATACACAAAGAGAAATGAAGTAAATAAGATTTTCTAAGGCTTCTATTATACTAAAGTCATTCAAAAAATAATAAAAACTATGTAGAGGCTACAGTGTGAAATTTTTTCTCAATTTCTCTTGCGGTACTTTAAGGTTGGTTTAACGTGAAGTGTAATTTTTATAATACTCTATACACACAAAATCAATAAAACTATTGCATCCATAAAACAAATCAAACTGAACATAATCCAAGGAAGACACAAAAAATAGCCTTTGAATGCACTCTAAAAATAGTCTTCCATTCATATGGAATAAAGCCTAGCAAAAACAAGCTTTTACCTACTGGACACTAAATAAATTGAAGATAGTGAAGCTGATAAAGCAAATTTTCTGAGCATTGTAGATGATAGCTCTAGATTAGCACTGTCTAATAAAAATATCATGTGAGCCACTAAAACGTGCCAAATATGTAATTTTAAATTTTCTAGTAGCCATATTAAAACAAGTAAAAGAAACAGGTGAAATTAATTTTAAGATATTTTATTTAACCCAAAATACCAAAGGTATTTTACATTTTTTTCTAAGTCTTTGAACTCTGATGTGTATTTTATACTTATAGCATATCTCAATTCAGACTAGCCACATTTCAAGTGCCCAGCATCTACATGATTACTGTATTGGACAGTGAAACTTTAGAACTTTCAAAGACTTCCAAGATATCAAAATGCAGTTTTTCTAATTACTGTATAAATGCTAATGTTCAGGATTTTTATCTGAGTCTAAAAGAAAGAAAAAATAAACAGTAAATAGATACTAAAGGAAAAATATTTTTCCACAAAAACTGCTATTAAAAATAAGTATTGGGCTTCCCTGGTGGCGCAGTGGTTGGGGGTCCGCCTGCCGATGCAGGGGATGAGGGTTCGTGCCCCCGTCCGGGAAGATCCCACATGCCGCGTAGCGGCTGGGCCCGTGAGCCATGGCTGCTGAGCCTGAGCGTCCAGAGCCTGTGCTCCCCAACGGGAGAGGCCACAGCAGTTGAGAGGCCGTGTACCGCAAAAAAAAAAAAAAA
Source organism: Hyperoodon ampullatus (assembly GCF_949752795.1). Lineage (NCBI taxonomy): Eukaryota > Metazoa > Chordata > Mammalia > Artiodactyla > Ziphiidae > Hyperoodon > Hyperoodon ampullatus. The sequence continues at coordinate 40,262,712 of NC_136920.1, read as the reverse complement.
AAAAAAAAGTATCAAGGACTATTGGTGCTTATAAAATACTAAAAAATTTCTACCAAAAGCTTCCTACATTTTTTTAAGTCACCCATAAGGAATAATTAGATTTGCCTCACTTTTCCCCAAACAGCAGCAAAGTTAACTCCGGAATTTGATTTCCTACCTGCTTAAAATTTAAACATTTATTGACATAAATAGTAAAATAAAACCATCTTACCTAAGCCATATAGAGCAATTTTTGTGCTTCCTTTTTGAAGCAAAACCGGACTAATGTCTATCTTCTCCACAGACATTGAACGTCCAAAGTGATTTACAAATCCAGCACAACTTAAAATATCCAGGGCGCAGAGTGCATCTGCCTATGCAAAATATTTTCAAATAATATAAATGTATATCTAAAAACAAGTAATCTGCATATCATATTATTACTTATTAAAAGTATATTTTATATAGTAGTTACAAAAACCTACATTAGGATAATGTCTTCTCAAAACAAAATTACAATAATAAAAGTATTCGCTATCTTTTTTCTATTACAAGTGACCCACTGCAACTGGAATCACATGCTAAATGCAAAGTTAACATTTCATCAAAACTTATGATGTCTTTGTCCACTGAAAAATAAAAAACAGCCATGAAATCAGTGCCTTGTCATATTAAGCAGACCTCTTAAGAGGTGAGAAAAAAAAGACTAGCTAAGTAGTGATTTATAATACATTAATGACCAGATAAAACAAAAAGATATTTTGAGATTATTTTAGGACTCCTATTATTAAAGATCTTCCTCGACTTACAACGGGTTTAGGTCCCAATAAATCCATCGCAAACTGAAAATACTGTTAAGTCAAAAATGCAGTTAAAGCACCTAACCTACCGAAAATTATAGCTTAGCCTAGCTTACTTTAAACATGCACAGAACACGTACATTAGCCTACAGTTGGGCAAAAGTATAAATACTTTTACAATAAAGTATGGAGTATCTTGTGTAATATACTGAATAATGTACTGTAAGTGAAAAACAGAATGGCTGTATGAGTACAGAATGGTTGTAAGTGTAGCAGCTGTCTACCCTCATGACCATGTGGCTGATCAGGAGCTGTGCCTTGCTGCCTTTGCCCAGCATCACACGGAAGTATCTTCCCACGTATCGTTAGCCCAAAAAAGATATTCAAAATTCAAACTTCGAAGTGCAACTTCTACTGAATGTATATCCATTTCGCACCACTGTAGAGTTGAAAAATCTAAGGTCGAACCCTCATAAACTAGGGACAGTCTGTACTTTCATATCAAACAGAAAATAAGATGATCTAATTTAGATTTAAAACTGTTCATGAAACCCTCATTTCCTACAGGTGAGATTTATGTGATAAGAGATACAAAAGCCCTTGGTAAACTGTAAAGCATTATACAAATGTTAGGTGTTTATTCCTCCTTCTGGTTACTTATTGTTAACCTTGGCACTTATGAAATAAATGTTTATGTCACATGCCATTTATTATTCCAGATTTTTAAAAATTATCAAAAAAGCAGTATAAAAGCTTATATGAATGATAAAAAGTCAATTTGAACTTTTGACTCAATTTGACTACAAATCGCTGGGAAGAAGTGAAAGAATGCTTTCCAAAGACAAACTAAACTGATTGTTTCTAAAATTTCAACAAACTAAGAACCCAATAATTACCCCCGTAGGATCATCATGATTGCCATGAATACTAAACACAGGAATTGAAATGTTGAGATTGGCATCTTCATAGTTAACCCATGGAAACCTTAAAAGAAAAGAAAGAAAGAAAGAAAAGTTTCTGTAAGAGACAAAAGCTGTTTCCCCCGTTATCCTCCTCCAAAAAATGAATACAGTTATAGGCAAACTGGATGATCTTAGCTGGCAAATGACCACTAGTTTGGAGCTTTAATAAAATTAAGTCCTAGGCAGCAGTTCATTTCAATTCAAGTTTCAAAAGATCTCAAAGTACTACACTTTAAAAGAAAACCATACAAATATATGATGCTTATGAATTGTATGAAAGATGTGAATATCTGATTAATAGGAAGTAGGCTTTCAAAATTTTGAAAGCCTTTATAAAAGGTTTTTATTTGTAGAAGCGGGAGGGGAAGAAATACATCTACTCTGGAATCCAAAAGACCTAGATTAAAAACTCCAGCTCTGGGCTTCCCTGGTGGCGCAGTGGTTGGGAGTCCGCCTGCCGCTGCAGGGGACGCGGGTTCGTGCCCCGGTCTGGGAGGATCCCACATGGCGGAGCGGCTGGGCCCGTGAGCCATGTCCGCTGAGCCTGCGCGTCTGAAGCCTGTGCTCCGCAATGGGAGGGGCCGCAGCAGTGAGAGGCTCGCATACCGCAAAAAACAAACAAAAAAACAAAAAAAAAACAACTCCAGCTCTATCACTTACTACCTGGATGACTCAAAGTTTCCCACCCTCTGTTGCCCCTAGTCACCAAGCTTCTCTTCTCAGAGGCAAATAACATTAGGAAATTCTAGTGTATCTGTGCAAAAATATCTTATACCTGTAAAGCAAATAAATACATTTTCCTTCTTAAACAAATGGTAGCACAATATAGATTTCTGCCCCCTGCCTTTATCACTTTACATACTTTATAAATCATTCCCTATCAGTACATAAAGAGCTTCCTTGTGATTTATTTTAGCTGGACACTGCATGGATTATTATAATGTGTTTAAGTAGTTACCTATCAATGGACATTTAGACAATTTCCAGCCTTTTGTTTTACAAATATTGTTACAGTGAGTAATCTTGTACAAAGTTGCCCTTGTGAGAGTATAGGAAAATATCTAGAAGGAAACTGTCAGGTCAAAAGGAACGCGTGCATCTGTAAATCTGATAACTACTGCCAATTTCCCTCCACAGAGGTTGTATGATTTACTCATAGTACAATGGTAATCCATGAGACTAATTCCCCCTACTCCACCAAGATACTGGGTGGACCAAAAGGTTCATTCGGTTTTTTCCCTAAGATGGCTCTAGTAGCGCTTAGTTGTCTTTAACTCCATTTGAAACAATTTTGTTAGATTGTGTGTGACAGTTGTCATATCAGTGTGCATTTAAAAAAAAAGACTTATGAAAATTGGTGAAGGTTTGTGTAGCCATTTTAATACTGAAGATGGAAGAAAAAAAGCAACATTTTCGGCATATTATGCTTTATTATTTCAAGAAAGGTAAAAACGCAACCGAAATGCAAAAAAAAGATTTGTGCAGTGTGTGGAGAAGGTGCTGTGACTGATCGAACGTGTCAAAAGTGGTTTGAGATGTTTCGTGCTGGAGATTTCTCACTGGACGATGCTCCCTGCTCCCTGGTCAGGTAGACCAGTTGAAGTTGAGAGCGATTAAATAGAGACATTAACTGGGAACAATCAACGTTATACCACGTGGGAGATAGCCGACATACTCAAAATATCCAAAACAAGCATTGAAAATCATTTGCACCAGCTTGGTTATGTTCATCGCTTTGATGTTTGGGTTCCACATAAGTTAAGCGAAAAAAACCTTCCTGACCGTATTTCCGCATGTGATTCTCTACTTAAATGTAATGAAAAGTTCCATTTTTAAAACAAATTGTGACGGGCAATGACAAGTGGATATGTACAATAATGTGGAAGGGAAGAAATTGTGGGCAAGTGAAATGAACCACCACCAACCACACCAAAGGCCGGTCTTCATCCAAAGGTGATGTTGTGTGTATGGTGGGATTGGAAGGGAGTCCTCTATTATGAGCTCCTTCTGGAAAACCAAACGATTAATTCCAACAAGTACTACTCCCAACTGGACCAACTGAAAGCAGCACTGAACGAAAAGCATCCAGATTTAGTCAAAAGAAAACGCATACTCTTCCATCAGGATAACACAAGACCGCATGTTTCTTTGATGACCAGGCAAAAACTGTTACAGTTTGGCTGGAAGTTCTGATTCATCTGCCCTATTCACTAGACATTGCACCTTCGGATTTCCATTTATTTAGATCTTTACAAAATTCTCTTAATGGAAAAAATTTCAATTCCTTGGAAGACTGTAAAAGGCACCTGGAACAGTTCTTTGCTCAAAAAGATAAAAAGTTTTGGGAAGATGGAATTATGAAGTTGCCTGAAAAATGGCAGAAGGTAGTGGAACAAAAGGGTGAATACATTGTTCAATAAAGTTCTTGGTGAAAATGAAAAATGTGTCTTTTATTTTTACTTAAAAACCGAAGGCACTTTTTGGCCAACCCAATACATTATCAAGCTTTTTCAATCTATGCCAGTGGTTCTAAACCCTAGCTGCATGTTAGAATTTTCTAGGAATATTTGAAGATCCACCAATGTCCAAGACACACTCAGAGAGATTAAATGACCTGGAGACTGGGCATCAGTATTTTTTAAGATTCTTAGGTAATGATAATGTGCACCCAGGACTGAGAATTACTGACCTATAGCAATCTTATAGGAGAAAAATATATCAGTATACTTCATTTTGCATCTTTCATATTCTTTTTTTTTTTTTTTTTTTTTTTTTTGCGGTACGCGGGCCTCTCACTGCTGTGGCCTCTCCCGTTGCGGAGCACAGGCTCCGGACGCGCAGGCTCAGTGGCCATGGCTCACAGGCCCAGCCGCTCCGTGGCATGCGGGATCCTCCCGGACCGGGGCACGAACCCGCGTCCCCCCCATCGGCAGGCGGACTCTCAACCACTGCGCCACCAGGGAAACCCCTCATATTCTTTTAATATGTTAAAATGCTACTTTATTTCCTTTTCTATGAACTATGTCCATATTCTTTACCTATTTTTTATTAAGTCATGGATTTTTTTTTAATTGACTTGAAAGAACTACTTAACTATTAACTATTAACTACTGGGAAAATTAGACCGTAATTTGCCATGAGTTGCAAATATTCTTCCTGGTTGAACCCAGACTTTTGACTTTGCTTTGGGAGGCTCTTGCCATGCAGAAATTTACTTTTACAAAGACAAACATATCAATCTTTTTTTTATGGATTCTGGGTTTGTGTTAATACTTAGAAAAGTCTTTTTCACATCCAGATCTTTTTTTAAAAATGTCTAACAGTTTCTTCTGGTTCTTTTATTGAATAAGCTATATTTTTTGTGGAGATACGAGATACCACCTTTATCAAATACTAAATTCCCACATGTATTGTGGCTATTTCTGGAATTTCTATACTCTTCCACTTATCTGCCTATCAATTCATGAGTCATACCACTTTTTAAATTATTGTAGCATTATAATATACTTTCTTTTTTCCAGCTTTATTGTGATATGATTGACATGTAACATTGTATAACTTTAAGGTATACAATGTGTTGATTTGATACACTCATATATTGCAAAATGATAACCACTATAGCTTACTTACCACTTTAAGCTTCACACACACCTAGCTTAACAGCTGCATCATGTCACATAATTGCCATTTCTTTTTCGTAATGAGAATATTTAAGATCTACTCTCTTAGAAACTTTCAAGTATAAAATACAATATTACTAACTATAACCACTATGCTGTACATTAGATCCTGAGAACTTATTCATTTTTAAACTGAAAATTATATATTTTTTTGATCAACATCTCCCCTTTTCCCCCAACTCCCTGCTCCTGGTAACTACCATTCTAGTCTCCATTTATATGAGTTCAGCTTTTTCAGATTCCATATACTGTATAAGTGATAGCACACAGTATTTGTCTCCGTCTGACTTATTTTACTTAGCATAAAGCCCTCAAGGTCCATCCATGTTGTCTCAAATGAAAGGATGTCCTTTCTCATGGCTGAATATATATATATATACATGGCTGTGTGTGTGCATATATATCTGCACACACACACACATACATATATCACAACTTTATCCTTTCTTCCACTGATGGACACTTATGTTGTTGCCATATCTCTTGGCCACTGTGAATAATGCTGCAATGAATGTGGGAGTGCAGATTATCTCTTTGAGATCCCATTTGCATTTCCTTTGGATATACACCCAGAGGTAGGATTGCTGGATCACATAATAATTCTACCTTTAATTTGGGGGGGAACCTCCACAGTGTTCTCCATAGTGGCTGCACAAATTTACATTCCCGCCAACAGTGCACAAGGGTTCCCTTTTCTCCACACCCTCTCCTACACTTGTTCTCCCTTATCTTTTTGATGACAGACATCCTAACAGGTGTGAGATGATATCTCATTGTGGTTTTGATACGCATTTCCCTGATGATTAGTGATGTTGAGCACCTTTTCATGTACCTGTTGGTTGTTTTATTTTTGTGAAAAATGCCATTGGAATTTTGATAGGGATTGAATTGAGCTAGTCAGTACTTAGTAGTCTTCTTTTCTCAGAGTTTCCCTATCTTTTTTTTTTTTTTTTTTGGTCTATTTTTCACATGAACTAGTAAACCAGAGGGAAAATTATCCAAAATATAGTACAAAGAGATAAAGTTATAGGGAATATTAAAAAGTGGGTAAAATATAAATAATTTTCAGAAAGAAAAAGAATAGGAAACAGAAAACATACTGGATAAGAATTTTCCAAATTTTCCAAAATTGCTGCAAAAAAAATTCTTAGTTTGAAATGCATGTAGCCCAAACAGGATAAATAGAACTAAATCCACAACTAAATATGTCACAGTAAGGCTGCAAAATGCTAAGGGCAATGAGAAAAACTTAATGGTTACCTGAGTGCTTTCTTTATGCCAGCTACTATTCTAAGCAATTTTCTTATTAACTCAACTACTCCTAACAACAATTCTGTAAGATTAGCACTATTATTTTCCCATCTTATAATAATGAAACTAAGGTAGGGCAGATCTAGGATTTGACTCAGACAGTCTTATACCAGAATCCATGCTTTTAAGCGCTATGTTATACTGCTTTTCCAGCAACTAAAATGATAGCAAGACTCCTCAAAAGCACTAAAAAATAAGAGTTTACTGACAGGCAGTGAAAAACTACTAAAAACTGTACTTCGGAAAGGAAACTGAATCTAGACAAAAGGAATGAAACATAAGAAACAGCAATAGTAAGCAAAGAAAGAGGTAAACACATCTATGGGGTAAACACATCTATGGGGTGGGTGAAGCAGTTTAAAAATAATAGTTTTAGATTTGAATAGAAGACAGGTAAAGACTGATCAGAATTCTTAAAAACAAGGACATATGTTAAAAATTAAAAGAATGTTTTAAAATCCAATTCTATACTCAGCCAAATTATCAATCCGAAGTTAAAATTAGCCATTTTCTTACATAAAAAAATCTCCAAAAATTTACCTCCCAATATAAACTCATTTTTAAAATATATATATACAAATAGATAAGAAATAAATATAGCTATGTCTGTTTTCAGGGGTTACTTTATATATATATATATATTTTTTTACATTTACATGTATACATGTGTGTATAATATATGTGTGTGTGCGTGTGTGTATTTAAGCTCTGTGCACTGAGAGAGCCTAGAAGCAGTGACAAGACAATAGCCATGTGCATGCCTAGCATCCAGATTCTAGCTTCCAAATACCATTCCAAAAGGAACCAAGACTCCTTGAAGAAATGGATGAGTCTAAAGCTAGGGAAAAGAAAATACAAAATTAGCCTGGAGCATCTTACAGTGCCAAAAAGGGGGGAAAAAAGATGACGGCATGTTGAAAGGCCCCAAGAGGTGGTCTGAAAGAGTGCCCAATGGCTAAAGTTGGAACAATTTATTTGAGCAACAAAATAGATTATAATAGTATTAAATTACAATTCAAAGGAAAAAAAATGAGTTCATACTGATATAAACAATTGAATAAATTCCTACTGATATAGACAATTGAATAAATAAATAAACAAATGGGGGACAAGGGACAAATCTTTACAGAACTATTCCAATTAATAAATGCAGAAAGAATGTGGGAAATGTTTAGAAAATCACCATTAGGACACCACAGTTAAAACTGCTGTAGGCAAGAGCCACTGACAAATGCTAAAATTATTGGAGAAACTTTAAGGAGAAACAGAATAGTTGCATAGCCTCCCCTAAAATATTTACTAATTACTGTAGTGGTTTTAACACGCCCATAAATTCTTTGATACTCTTTGCTCTCTCCAGGAAGTGAAACGTAACTCCCTCGCTTCGAGTGTGGGCTGGACTTAGCTACTCTCTTCTAACAAACAGTATATGGAAAGGGAAAAATAGTAACTTGACAGTGGAGAAACCTGCAAGACACCATCTTAACCAAGTGACCAAGGTTAACCTCACCAGTGCAGGCCATGTTGATAGCATGTACTCCTTACATACTGAGAAGGGCACTTCACCTATAAAGAATATTCTTTCCCCCAAACCAATAACCCTAGTCTAATCACGAGAAGAACCCAAGTTGAGAGACATTCTACAAAATATCTGACCAGTACACTTCAAAAGTGTCAGTGACTGTCTGGAAAAGACTGGCATAGGTGAAAGGAGATTTTGAGACCATTTCAACTAAATGCAATGTGGTGTCCTGTACGATGTTTAAGAAAAAACAGAGTACCTTTATGACATGGGGTTCTAGGTGGATATTGTAAATAAGTCCCCAAAGTACAAATATTAAAGAAAAAAAAAAGTGTTTGACTATGAACATCAAAATTAAATATTTCTGTCATCAAAAGGTCCTGTAAACAAAGTCAAAAGACAATCCACTGACTGGGAAAAAATACATGCTTAACAAAGGCTTAATATCTAGAAATAACTCCTGCAAATTCAATAGGAAAAGACAAAAATATTCCGATTTTTAAAATGGACAAAGGATATGAACAGAAGAGATACCAAATGTACAAAAAAAATTTGAGAAGTTACTCATCTCACTATTAATTAGGGAAATAGAATTTAATACAACAATGTACAGAAAATTCAAAGAACTACATTTACCAAGGAAATAGCTTATAGTGAAGGTAAAATGGCTAATTGTTACCGTGTTCATGTGTCTTATACAGAAAATATTATATATTATACATACATGTAATATTAAATATCATAAGGAAACATTCATTTAAGCATTTAAATATACTTACTTACTAAAACCGAAGTTGACTGACTGATCGCTGATAATTTCAAACTGTACAGGACGATCCCCCATGCAATATTTTCTTAATAACTCGAGGCAGTTATGTACTGTTTTTCTTGAGGGTTTATTTTCATGAAAAAGATCACCCCCTAACAAAATGAAATCCACCTAAACAACAGAAAATAGTGTGAAAATTAGTATGTTTTATAGATAAAATTTTTAAAAGAGATAGAAAAAAATCTTGTAAAAGATACAATTATGTGTGGAGATTTAAAGTTTCATATTTTGTTTAGTTAAAGGGCCTTTCAATCTGGTTATTAATATGACTTCAGCTTAGGTTCCTAGACCACCTTCAAAAAGGCCATCTTCAAATTACTACACCAAGTTTCTAACTCACACTACCCAAAGTGATCATACTTCTTTTTTTAAAGTTATCCAAATCAAACATAAACTTAGCACTTTAATGAAACCTATGGAAGGGACAGCAGATTCAATCCAAATTATTCATTTGATTCATTCAACAATTATTTGGAGTCCCTACAGGCACTGGCAGCTAAGGAAATAGCAATCTACAAAATATATCATGTCCCTGCCCTCATTAAATACAGACAATGTGCCATACCCTATACTGAGTGTGATGGATAAATGACAATCCCTATCCTAAATATGTTCAAAATCTAATAGGAGAGACAAACTGCTAAGCATCTAAACGTAAGTCAGACTCTGACACGCACTAGAACAGATATATAAACAAACCAGGAGTAGAGATGACATTACAATTAATTCCAACTGAGAGGAGGAAATTCACCTGAGGACAACATCTGGGAAGAATGGGCTAACATGGTGGCATCCGAGTTGCACCACGAAGGATAAACAAGATTTCGAGGAACAGCATTCAGGAACAACCAGAGAGAAGGGAAATCACACAGAAAGAAAGTCCAACACACTTTCAAAAGTGTACAATCTACTTAAAGAAACTTGATTAAGTTCTTAATTATTTCAAAAGTGTACAATCTACTTAAAGAAACTTGATTAAGTTCTTTATTATACAAAATTATACAAAAGAACCCAGCAATACAGAGCACCATGTAGTGAGGGCAGCAGTAGTGAGGGCAGGAGAATATGTCTCCACAAAATGGACCACTTTGGCAATGTGGACTGTTTTGAGCTGAAGGCAATTAAGACCCAGCAGAGTCAGAAAAAGCTTTTTTACCTCTCTCTAAACAGCCTAAAAGAATTTGGATAGGGGGCATGTACCAGGAAGAGAGCTATTACCAGAGATAATTTCTGATATCAGAAAGACATCGCATGGCATGGCAAACACCTGTTTACCAAACATGTGATCTTCTCATCTTCCTGTGCATTGTCTTCTTCCCCTTTAAAGCCCCAGACTCCTTTCCCCTTCTTAGCTCAGGATGGCAGATAAGCCTCAATTACTTCACTGCTGAGGAGTCTCATATTTTTGTGGGGCTCCCATACATATGAAATTTGTTTCTACCCTGTTAATCTGTCTTACGTCAACTTAATTATTAGACCAGCCAGGGAACTTAGAAGGGAAGAAGGAAAAGATTTCTGCCCTGACAACAGTCAGAGAGACTTCAATAAAAATGTGGGATTTAAGCCAGGTCTTCAAAACTAAACATGATTTGAGTAAAGGGAGAAAATGATCATAATCCAAGGCATAGAAGAAACAAAACAAAAACAACAAAGCAAACAAACATTTTTACAGGGGAGGGGAAAGAGAAATAGTTGTTTAAATGATATAGTTTCACTTTTACCAGACGAAAAGAGTTCTGGAGGTTGGTCACTCAACCATGCAAATGTGCTTAACATTACTCAACTGTACCCTTAAAAATGCTTAGGATGGTAAGTTTTATGGTATGTGTATTTTACCACAAACAACAAAAAAAAATTTTTTTAATATTTTTAAAAACTGGTTTGTGACTCCAGGGATCACTGAGAACACAACTTGCTTCTGTGGTATTCCTGCCCAAAGTGAATCTACTCATGAGGAAACATCAGACATATCCAACTGAGGAATATTCTGCAAAAGTAACTACCCTGGACTCTTCAAAAAATGTCAGGGTCATGAAAGACAAGGCAGACAGAGAAAACATCCCAGATTACAAGAGACTAAAGAGACATGACAACTAAATGCAAAATGTAATCCTGGATTGGGATCTGGACACCACTGACCTGCCCCCAAACTGCTATGACAGACTTTGTCGAGACAACTGGCAGCATCTTAGAATTACATGATCGTACTGAATCAACATAATTCCCTGGTTTTGATAAGTGCATGGTGGTTACATATGTAATTTACTCTCAAATGGTTCAGAAAAAGTGTGTGTGTGTGTTTATGAAGAGAGAGAATAAATCAAATGTAGTAAAGTGTAGGAAAATCTCAGTGAAGGGTAAGGAATTATTTGTACTATTCTTGCAATGCTTATGTAAGATTGATATTGTTTCAACATTAAAAGTTAAAAAAAAAAAAAAAAGATTCCAAAGAACTAGAGAGTAGAAATAAGGCTGGTTCCACAAAATAGAGGACTTAAAAATCGGGAAGAATTTAGATTTCAATAAGAAGAAATAATAAACACAAATGATGGGGGAAAGTAAACATGCATTTGGAAGTACCAGTATGGGGCTGTAGCTGGGAGGGGGCAGTTAAGATTAAAGGATGCAGGGAGGGGAAACAGGAGGAAATGGAAGGGAAGGAAAGGACAAGGTAAAGAAAAAAAAAAAAAAAAAGCTCGTGTTCAGGGTAAGAAATACTTCAGCACCTAAGAGTTAGAAAAGAAAGGACAGAGGATTCTCTGGCAGGAAACAGACCTTCTTTGACTGCAAATTTCTCTGCCCTCAGGGTAAAAGGAGACACATTTATAAGACTGCCTACTGGGCTTCCCTGGTGGCGCAGTGGTTGAGAGTCCGCCTGCCGATGCAGGGGACACAGGTTCATGCCCCGGTCCAGGAAGATCCCACATGCCGCGGTGCGGCTGGGCCCGTTAGCCATGGCCGCTGAGCCTGTGCGTCCGGAGCCTGTGCTCCGCAACGGGAGAGGCCTCAACAGTGAGAGGCCCGCGTAACGCAAAAAAAAAAAAAAAAAAAGAGTGCCTACTGCTTGCCAGATCCTTTCTAGGTACTAGGATACACACGAGCAAACAAAAAAGATTTTTCATTCTCATGGAGTTCACCTTCTAGTGGAGAAGATAATAAACACGTAAATAATTCAATAAATTATTTCAGATGGTGCTATAAAAAAAATGAGTAATGTGGTAAGAGTGTTTGGAGACATCAGGGAAGACCTCTCCAAAAAAGCTAAAACTTGAATTGAGAACTGAGAAGTCAACCCTGGCAAGATCAAGGTGCTCTGAGCAGGAAGAGAAAAACATGCAGAGGTACCAGAGTAGAACAAACATCTCTGTATGGATGAAGCACAAACCAACCAGGCAGAGTGGAAGGAGATGAAGTCTCCTGGCAGGGGCCAGATCACACTGAACCATGTAGTTTAATTTTTATTCTAGATTCAGTGGAAGGCCACTTAGAAGATTATAAGCAGCACAGTGACATGATCTGACATGATTTTTGTAAGTTCACTTTGGCTGCTATGCTGAATACTGTAGGGGGAAAGAATGGAAGTAAAAAAACCTAAGGGGAGCTACTGCAGTCCAGCAAAATATGACAAAAGTTTTGGACTATGTTTACAGACATGAAGGTAGAAAATAGTAGAGAGGTTCCACTTGTATACATTTGGGAATAAGAACCAAAGGACTTGCAGAAAAACTGAAGAGAACTCTGAGGAAAAGTCAAGGTTGAAGTTTGCAAGTCCCCAGAATTTATGTTTATCCCCCAGCTGTCTTTTGGGCTCGAGATGGACATTTCAACTGTCTGCTGGAATGTTTCCTTGAATGTCCTATTGGAATCTCCAACTCAAATGGTCTCAATCAGAATTCATCACCTTCCCACATAAAGAAGGATGTTATAAGGAAGTATGAAAATAAGGAAGAAATCTTCCTTATTTAAAACCTACTTCTATTATTGGTACCACCATCCACCCAAACATAATACACTCCAGAGTCACCGTCATCCCCTTCTCCCTCATCCCCACCCCCTACGACTGACTAACCAAAGTATCCAAATCCTCTCTTTGTATTATCTTCTGCATTCACTTCCTCTTTTCCATTCCATGGCACCACTTTTAAAAAGCCTCCAACTTATCTTGCCTTCATGCTGTACTCTGTTGCCAGAAGACTTTCTATTAAACTGGGGACGAACTCCTCAATCTGGTATTTGAAGCTCCTGATGCAGCTCAAACCACATTTCTAGTCTTTCAGCGCGCTTTCTAACATGCGCCCTACCAGTGAGCCGAACAGCTGCTGTACCCCTAATGGACCAATCATCTCACCTCTGTGCCCTTCCTACTGCTTCACGGGAGGTGTACACTCTCTTTGCTCTTCACTCATTAAAAGCCTACCATCCTTCTAAGCCCAAGTTAAATGCCACTTCATTCACCTCATCTTGCTATCCTCATCTAAATGTGATCTCTTCTACCTCCAAACTCCCAGGAAATGCTGTTTATAATCTTATGGCTCTTGCATCTGAGCATTTTTGACATTTATCATATCTCACATACTGATTTGTTTGCTGCATGTTCTTTGAAAGCAGAAACTATGACAGTCATCTTTACATTTCAAATAGAAACTACCACAGGATACTGCACTCAGTAAACACTGTAAATATTTGTAAATTTTTACAGACTATTTGCAAAAGTAGCTCCTACTTGAATTCAGGGAATAAAGCACACAAAATCTGCTCTGGGCTTTCAGTATACTGATATTTAAGCAGGCAGTGTGAACACATGGGCCTATAAAACAAACACTCACACTTTTAAACAATCTTTAAAGGAAAAAGAGCAAGTTGAGTAAGGGAACTTGGTAGAAATTGCAAAAATGCAAACTAAACTCACATCATTTTCCTGGGCAAGTCTTAAAATTTCATCAAGTGTTACAAACGTGTCATTTCCTCTGACGGCATCTTTTTCCATAAATCCCAGATGAATATCTGTTGCAACTAAGATTTTAAATGTATTTTCATCATCACTGTATTTAAGAAGAAGAAACACATCAATGTAATTCGTTAAAAGGATGTTCAAGCAAACTGAAACCTAAATCTATAAAATAATAGCAGTTATGACATAAAATCATTTTTCTAGCCCTAAACTAGGTCCAAAAATTTTAAGCATTCAACAGACCATTAACGTCACAGTTTTCTTACCACTAATACAAAGCAGAACAAATGTACACACATTTTTAAAAGCTTCTGTAACTGCTTCAGAAATGGATAACCTCATTACAACCAGTTTCATAAACTATGTAACCTGGATTTGAAAGCTTGGTTGTTCTCCTGCTCTGTTCCGCAGCAAAAATCCAAGAGGATTTGATCCCAGTATATAAACTTGTTATTTATCTACTTTGCACTTTCCCAGGAAAATTCGAATTAACTGGTTAATTTAAAAAGCCCTTCCCCTTACTTTATAAGTAGATTTTTATCCTAATAAACTAGTAACTTACATCCAGGCCCCTGAAGAGGTTTGCTCTCCACACAAAGTTAGTTTTTCATTAATGACTTTGGCCAAGTAACAAAACTAATTTACAATGCCATTTAAATTTGGTAGTATTCAAAAGTACTTCCATGTGAAGCAGCAATATGATATTTATTAATTCTCTCTTAAACTTAATATAACTTTTTTTTTTTTGCAGTACGTGGGCCTCTCACTGTTGTGGCCTCTCCTGTTGCAGAGCACAGGCTCCGGACACGCAGGCTCAGCGGCCATGGCTCACGGGCCCAGCCACTCTGCGGCATGTGGGATCTTCCCGGACGGGGACACGAACCCGTGTCCCCTGAATCGGCAGGCGGACTCTCAACCACTGCGCCACCAGGGAAGCCCTTAATATAACTTTTAATTGTCTTTAAAATATTTTGGTATCCCTGATCTCATCTCAACTCCCACACGTAAATAGGTTAAGTATTGTTATCTCTGAAAAACTAGAAAGCTATATACAGAGAAATTAACTGATTTATCATGAAACAAAATGGTAGAAATGGAACTAAAACCCGGTATTAACACTCAGGCTGTTTTCACTAAACCATACGAACTTCAAAAAAATTTTTATATATATCTCCAAAATTCAAATCTTTATACATAAGAGAATCTTCCAGAAAAGATTTCTCTTCAGAAACTTCAAAATGATATGTACAGTTCTGATTGCTATACACATACAGGTAAGTCAGAATACTTTCAGATCACATTACTACCCAGACTTCCATAGCAATTTGTAAGGTATTTTCCCTTGAGGTCTCTCACTTAAATATGAGAATTAATCTAAGAGTCATTTTTTTTTAAATTTTTTTGGCTGCACTGGGTCTTCATTGCTGTGAGCTGGCTTTCTCTACTTGCAGAGAGCAGGGACTATTCTTCGTTGCGGTGCACGGGCTTCTCATTGCGTTGGCTTCTCTTGTTGCGGAGCACGGAGTATAGGCGCGTGGGCTTCAGTAGTTGTGGCACGTGCGCTCAGGAGTTGTGGCTCACGGGCTCTAGAGCGCAGGCTCAGTAGTTGTGGCGCACGGGCTTAGTTGCTCGGTGGCATGTGGGATCTTCCCCAACCAGGGCTCAAACCCGTGTCCCCTGAATTGGCAGACGGATTCCTAACCACTGCGCCACCACCAGGGAAGCCCTGAGAGTCATTTGTAATCCAATTATACAAATGAAGAAATGGAGACAAAATTTAGAGGCTTGCTAACTTGTCCAAGGTTACACAATGCTAATTAAGAAATTAAGGGGTCTTCCCTGGTAGTCCAGTGGTTAAGACTCTGCGCTCCCAATGCAGGGGGCCCGGCTTCAATCCCTGGTTGGGGAACTAAGACCTCGCATGCCGCAACTAAGCCCGCATACCGGAACTACTAAACCCACGCGCGCTAGAGCCCGCAACTAGAGAAGCCCGTGCACTGCAAGGAAGACCGGGCGCGCTGCCACGAAGACCCAGTGCAGCCTAGATAGATTAGATACATAGATGGATACATAGATAGATAGTTAGAAAGATAGACAGATAGATAGATAAAAAGATATTAAAACAAGGGTGAAAGATTCCAAGTTTGAAGCTTTTTCCACATAACTTTTCTAGTCCTTTTATTTATTTTCATTTTAGTCAGATTCATTTCCAATTTATTCAGTACTAAAGCAATTTACTTCTTTAAAAATCTGCTTTAAAAGACTTGCATTAGGACCTCCCTGGTGGCTCAGTGGTTAAGAATCCCCCTGCCAATGCAGGGGACACGGGTTTGATCCCTGGTCCGGGAAAGTCCCACATGCTGCGGAGCAACTAAGCCCGTGCGCCACAACTACTGAAGCCCGCGCGCCTAGAGCCCCGAGCTCTGCAACAAGAGAAGCCACCGCAATGAGAAGCCTGCACACTGCAACCCCGCTCGCCGCAGGTAGAGAAAGCCCGCCACAACAATGAAGACCCAACGCAGCCAAAAATTAATTAATTAAGAAAGAAAAAAAAAAGACTTGCATTAGCTAGTAAGACTTAGTTCAGGCATATTTATAGCTTCAATAGTTTAAGACAAAACGTAAGAACATAAACTTATATAGCAATATGCCAACCTACTGAAAAACCCCAATCTATAGCTGCATATTATCTTTAGTTAATAAACATATAGCATGAATTGTTAACCATTCCAAATATTCATTTTGATGACTAACACTTGTATTCAGAGGCAAGGTCTTTATTTACTCATAATTTATTAAATAAGTTTTCTTTTATGGTGATCATAGTTGACAGACTGTAGAAACCCAAAGCAACAAAGACGACTTCGGAAGACAGGTGCTTACAGAGCATCTGCAGGATTCATTTCTATGATCAGTCCAGCTCCTCCAGGACCACTTCTCTCTCCAAGTACCCCTGGGTCCTGTGCTCAAACACGTCAGAAAACTCACTCGATTCCAAATTCTAAAACAAAATTATATTATTTAAAACACATTTTTAAAAAGCAGACTGGCAATTTTGGAAGTGTCTCATTTTCAGTTAAGCACCTACTATACTTTTATTTTCAGAGCTTAAAAAACAAAACAGAAAAACATATCTCCAGTGACACTCTAGTTTCACCATTATGATTAAGCTCCTCTCCTGTTTCCCTTTCTATGCCCCATGGGAAGCTAATGCTTGTTAAATGAATGGGCAAAAAGGGTCACACCCAATAGTTCTGGTTTAGCACACGAACTCTGGATGTGCAGAAATGTTTAAGTTGCATGCATGGGCTACTCTGGAGCATGAGGCGACCCCGTATTTCCTGCTTAAACACAAAAAAATTTTTAAAGGAATGGGCTTGTTTTGAAAAGATAGGGGGTCCACGTTTAAAGCTAGTGTAAATAAGCAGAAACACGTAGTTTAAGGAAAATGGCCAGGATCTTTGGGGAGGAGGGGCTGCCACCGCGGAACGACCCCTCCCACGTCCGGATTCCTGGTTCGGTGGGGATTCTAAGCCTCAGCAGCCCCGCACCACCGGACCCTCAGAAACCAGAACGCGGAAACCTCCCAGGCTCCTCCCGAGCCTACTCGGCCCAGAGTCAATCCTCTCTGGGCTTCCGCCCGCGATCCTGCAGATACAGAAAGCGACTCCTAAACTACCCCACATCTGGACTCTCCAAAGCCCCACCCTGGAACCCGAGGCTGTCTTTTACCCGGGAAGGAGGGAGATTCGTGAGAAGAAAAGCAACACCACCGCCTGAGAAGATGCTTGGCCATAAACCTGAATTAAGCGGGAGAGAAAAAGCACCTCCTTCTCTCGCGATACCTCATAAATGACGTAGGCGCTTCAGCTCCTCTCATTGGCTGCTGACTGCCGTAAGGTAGCAGAAAAAGTTGCAGCGAGGACCCGCCCTCATACAGGAGCCAATCCTGAGTAGCCCGGGGGAAGAACCCCGGAAGCGAGCTTTCTGGCGGCGATTTTCCCCTCTCTAAGGTGGGTAGGTCTTTCTTGTCCGGGGCCACGCTCCCTGGTCGCCTGGCGCCACCTAAGAACTCCTGGGCCCAAAGGGGCGGGTCCCCTGTCGACCCCTGCCGAGCCCTGCAAATCGGGCCGCGTCGTGGGTCCTAAGTAGGGCTGGAGCGGCTTCTTCGCTCGTAGAAGTTCGGAAGGCCGCAGACGCGACTCCTGGGCCTGTGAAGTGACCAGTGGTGCTGGAGGGCCGGGACTGGTGGTCTTCTCCCTCACCTCCACTCCCCAGAGACTGAGCATTCGGACTCCAGTTTACAAGCCTTTCCCTGCGTCCCCTTATTGTCTGCCTGGATCCCGGGTTCAGCACATCTGCATTGCTTTGTGCTGACAGCAGTAAAATAGAGTACATTAAAAAACAATGTGAAACTTCTGAATTAGAAAATTTGGCCTTTTATTTCCATGGAAAGTTGTTTTAATCTGTCTGAACCTCAGCGCCTTCACTTGTAAAATGGGGTTTACGGCCCCACCTGTCACTGAGTTGTTAAGAGTTAACATAGTTTAGATCTCTTATGGAATGTGATCTTTAAAAAACATACCCTAGTTCTTGGTGGAGTATCATCAAGTAGGTATCTTGATCGGCTCTTTAAGTCCTGAATCAGGGAGATGCACCTGGGTTTGACTTTTTAAATTAAATCCATTAAGAAATTTTTATATGTAATTTATTTTACCTGGAACAGTAAATTTAAATTATAAAAAGTTTTTATGAAAAGGAAAGGGGGGTATAAGATCTGTGCTATAATGTTACTGTGGTTGATACAAATGACAAGTGAACTATACAGTAAGGTATTTAATAAAGTGTTTAATGAGTAGATTTGTGATCACTTTTGTATTGCAAGGTTCAGAGAACAGTTTGAGGAAAGTGAAAATATTAGAACATAAAGCCTTTCTGATAGCGTCTCTCGATTGACTCTGGAAAGTTGGACAGTCTTTGGAAATCCTTTAGTACAGTCCTTTCATTGTGCAACAAAGTAACAGGTCCAGAGAAGGTATTGGTCATGCGTGATAAGTTTAAACTTGACTTTAATGCTCTTGGCAGTAGTAATAAAATCTGATGATGCATTAGGATTGTATCAATTAAAGCTCCTGAAAATTAGGTAGAAATAAATCAGTATCTTAGGGGTACACGACTAACTCTCAGATTTCTCAGAATCCATTCCAAGCAAAATCAAGTGACAGGGCTTTAATTCTGTTTAATTCTACAAATATTTCTTAATGTTTGCTATATATAAGTGGGACATAAATGTAAGTTAAATATAGTCCCTATCCTTAAGCCTACAATCTTTTAAGAGACTAAAACAAGAACAAAATTAGTGGTGAAATAAAACAGTATGTAGCACACAAAAAGTAGAAGCTAGAGAGAGATCTCATTTGGAGGCTCAAGACTTAATGAAGGAGGCAACATCTGAGAAGAGTCATGAAAGACTGATAAGATTTCGACAAATATAGTTGGGAAGCTGAGAAATATTTTTTAAATATTCTCATTTTGTTTAATTGGTTAAAGTTTAATATGCTGCATAACTCTTTAAGCTGATATTGGTTTATAAATTGTTATGGCAGCCTAGCAGAATAAATATCATTTCCTTCAGGAAGCCTTCTCTACTCCCTGAGGACTGGGTTAATTATGACCTTCCTGTATATTCATCATATCTAGATATGGACTTATCATAGCACTTAAACACTGTCTTTGCCATTCTCCCTGACGAGACAGGAAGCTTCTTGAGGTTAAGACGTGGATCTTGTTCATTACTGAATCCCAGTACCCAGAGACTGGCACATACCAGGCATTCTATTCATCTTTGTTGAATGAAGGAGTAAATGACAGCCAAAGTTCTGTTTCAAAACAAGAAGCCAACTATAAGAACTATAGCCAAGAAGCCAACAAGAAGAACTATAGTTGTCTGTCAATGAATAGGACTACTTTTTAAAGCAGTGAATTTTCCTAAGCCTGAAATTGTTAAAGTAGAAATAGGTTGATTATTACAGATGTCATGATAAAGATATCTGCATTGATGACAGATTGGGACACATGTCCTTTGGGGGCTATTCCATCTCTAAGCATCTCTGATTCTTGTAAGTAGTTTTTTTAGGAACTAAAAATTTTTGCTCCTGCTTTATAGCTTCTGTGTGTCTAGTCTATAAAAATCGTGAATGTGCTTATCTTTATTAGTTTTAATTTAAAAGCTTCAAGCATTTAATCACTGTTAGCATAAAACAATATAGTATGTGAACCAATAGATTCAAAATAGTGTTATAACCACTGACTTAGTAGAAAAACAATATTAAAAATAAAGATAACTGAAATCTATCAGTTCCAATATTTAATGAATGTTAAGGGTATTAATAAACACCAAAAAAGTTTAGACAGGGTTTATTTGTGTATATTTGCAAGACTTATCTATGCTATTGATAAAGCCTCAATAACAATTTTGCTCCTAATTTTTGTGTTTGTGTTTCAGATCTTGATGCATAAAATAAAGCAGATGTAATTCATCTCTGGAAAGATTATTTATACTCTGGCATTTGAAATGCTTTGTATTTAGAATAGTAGTAGAAATGGAAAAAGAGAAAGTAAATGATGATGGAAAACCAGACCCAGAGAACTCCTTGGACTTTTCTGAACACTTTAACCAACTTGAATTATTAGAAACACATGGACACCTTATTCCCACTGGCACCCAAAGTCTCTGGGTAGGGAATTCTGATGAAGATGAAGAGCAAGATGAAAAAACTGAAGAGTGGTATCAATTGCAAGAAAAAAAAATGGAAAAAGATCCAAGCAAATTGCTTCTTTGGGCTGCTGAAAAAAATCGGGTAAAAAAAAAAAAAAAAAGAACAGTTAAAGAGGAAACCTTAATTTAGTAGGAAAAGCATTAGATTGGAAGCCAGAAGACCTGTCCTGAATCTTGCTTTAGTCTGTAACTTTGGGCAAATCCTACTGTTTCTGAACCTCTATTTTCTTATCTGTAAAAATGGCCACCATAATACCTGCCTCTCTCATACAGGGTTTTATACAGAGGCAATGTACGTGAAAACACATAGTAAGCTACAAAGTGTCACATGGGTATTTTGGGGATCTTTAAGAATAATTAACTATAAAGAGAGCAAGCAGTCATCTATATCTTTAAATCATTTATATTAAGTCAGGATCATCCTAAAGACAAGTATTTAGTAAAGAGAGGATGGGAATTAACATTTATTAAATACCAACTATACCATGTGCCTTACTACATTATTGATTTAATCCTTATATATCCCTATAAGATATGTCATATTCTTCCCTTTTACAGATTAAGAAGTTGAGATTCAGGAACATTAATTTGCCCAGGATCGTCCAAGTAGGATGACCCTGCTTAACAGCCAAAATCTGTTCTTCCCACTTAGCCATTTGTATCTTGTTTTACTAAGTTCCCCCATGTCTGTGTTAATATAACTACTAACTTAAATGGTCTTATATTTTTGGATAACTTTTTAAGCCAAGAGCAGATTGCATCCCACCAGAGGTCCTCAGACCAAACTGAAAATCACTTCCTGAAAACATGTATCTGAGGTGGTTTTAGTTAGAAGGAATTGCGCTCCTTAATCTCGACTTCCTCATTACCATTGTATTCTACTGTTAAAAGAAGTTTGTTTTTTTTTTAATTAGAGTGTAGTTGATTTACAACGTTGTGCTGGTTTCAGATGTACAGCAAAGTGATTCAGTTATACATATACATATACTCATTCTTTTTTAGATTCTTTTCTCATTTAGGTTATCACAGAATATTGAGTAGAGTTCCCTGTGCTATACAGTAGGTATTTTTTAAAGTTTTATACAGTACGTATATTGGTGTGGTAATCCTACTACAGAAAGATCAGTCTGTTCCATTACTATGTTTTCTTCACAGATGAGATATAAAATATTAATACAATTCTAGCCTGTATTATTCATCTAGGACTATAGCTTTTATACAATAAGCCTTCATTGGACCAGGAATAAATGTATGGTTTGGTATTCAGAGAATCATGTTCTTAGAATCAACAGTTTATAGTTAACACTGACTTGTTCACTGTTAAATCAGTTCCCCCCTAAAAAAAATATTATTTTTTATTTTACAGTCATCTGCTAACAAAGAAGTTTTTATTTAACTTAATTAAATCTAACACCACTAGACGGTTTAATTTTCTTTGCTTATTGTTTCATTTCGAGTTGGATCTGTAAAAGATCTATTTTCTTCTCAGCTGACCACAGTGCGAAGACTGCTTTCAGAAAAGGCCACCCACGTGAACACTCGAGATGAAGATGGGTACACCCCACTCCATCGAGCAGCCTACAGCGGACACTTAGACGTGGTCCGGGAGCTGATCGCACACAGGGCAGATGTTCATGCGGTGACTGTGGATGGCTGGACACCCCTGCACAGTGCCTGTAAGTGGAATAACACCAGAGTGGCTTCTTTCTTACTGCAGCATGATGCAGATATCAACGCCCAAACAAAAGGCCTCTTGACCCCCTTACATCTTGCTGCTGGGAACAGAGACAGCAAAAATACCCTTGAACTCCTCCTGATGAACCGCTACATAAAAGCAGGTCTGAAGAACAACCTGGAGGAAACTGCATTTGACATCGCCAGGAGGACAAGCATCTACCACTACCTCTTTGAAATTGTGGAAGGCTGCACAAATTCTTCACCTCAGTCTTAATGGTTCTAATAATTTTCTTAAGTTTCTAAGTCCCAGTGCCTCCTTTGTGTGAGATGTGAAATGTCCCCATCCTACAAAGTTGACATCAAAAGTCTTAGGACAGTAATTCAGTGGTACTCACGATAATATCCTTCCAAGTGAATTGCCTGACCTTGATGTCAAAGTGTATTTGAAAGTTGATTGGATATATCTTTAATGATTTCCGTGGTGTTTGTGATTTTTATCAAATCATTTTAACTTACCTATACTGAAAAACTTGTCACAAGTTGTACAGAAAACTAATGATATTTTTGGTGCTGATCCAAGAGAAATGTATTTTTAAATATTCCCCCATCCTAGATCTTTGTGCAGTATTTAGTATATTAATGTGTATTTTTATAAGGTCAGGTAACTCAGAATTTCGTTTAAAAGTCTTAATATACTGGTGCAGTTCAGCTGTCTTCTCTGCATCACCATAGCCATTTGCTTTCATTGTAAACCGTAAGAATGAACATATTAGTGTCTTGAATCTTCGTAAATTAAAAAAAAATCAAGACACCTAGATCTTTGTTTTCTAGAACCTAGGCCATTTTCAGGAAGTAGCTAGGTGTTTAATCCACGAATTTTATATACTGCCCCCTCCCACAATCCACACAATCCTGTGGACCATCCTACCTCACCCTGGTCAACCTGCATATTCCTTATGCTGCTGGTGAGTCAGCACAACCCTTCAGACACGCGCACAACTATACCTTAGTTCAGATCATAACGTATCTGCTCTCCAGCTAGTTTTATCTCCCTGGTCCTGCTGAGCTGGGCACTGCTCATCTAGTCTCTCAAGTTCACAGGAAGTGTTCTTTTCCAGGGTCCTCATTTTATACAAGCCACACAAAGGCAAAGTGACAGGGAAAAGGAATTCTAAGAATGAGGGGATGATGATTATATTGGGGTGAGAACCGCAAAGTGGCTCAGGCCTTTTTTAAAAGCCACATTGTGGATAGTGACAAAAGCATAAATATAAATATTCCAAAAAAAATAAAAGTTTTGAACAACCAAAAAAAAGAATGAATTCTTTTTTTACCTGTATATCTTCCTTGGATCCATAACATGTTTATTCATCCAGCATACGTTTATTTATCATGTACTCTCTCCATCTCTCCAGTAGCAGTTTCCCGTTGACTACATAACCCCTCTGTGACTAAAACAAAGGAGTTTTCTCTTAACTTCTTCACACCAGAACTAACACACTGAGCAAAGGGAACTAAACCAATGGCCCTTTTCTTCGGTTATATTTTTAAAATTTCCACCAAGGTTTGTCTCTTTTGACGTAGCCCATGTGACCCAGTCATCTTAGACTAAGTAATAATGTTATTTAATCAGATATGTGTGGCAATTTTTAGGTTAGAACAAAATTGGATCATCTCAGAAAAGTTAGAGATAATATATGAACTGAATCTTTGTGACAAACAGTATCTTAAGACTTAGGAGTGCTTCAGTTATTTTGTGATCTCTGGCTAGGAGATGCCTCCGTTTCAGAGTATCAGTATCAATATCTTCAATATCAGGGTTTTGGCAGAAAGTGAGAGGTTGCTTTCTGTTTAATCTGCCCTAATTTAGTGATACCAAATGACAAGGTACAGCTGGTAGACAGTGACGGTAGAATAAGACCCCCACTACCCCCTTAGACTGCTAAACGAGGCTGCCTAGTTATCTGAAAATCACAGAGCCCATGGCTTCTTTCTTACTTGGGAATGAATTGCATCCATGATTTTATGTAAGTTTTCCCTTTGAGTATGGCTCCAAAGGAGCTGCTTTGTTTCTAAGAAGCTGAGATGTGACTTCTCCCTTTTTTTCAGGCTTCAACCCTCAGCCAGTGCTTGGGAGCAAATTCTCCATATTAGAGAAATCCCTTCCATCCCTGAGGGCAGAATTTGTATTGTTTGCTTCCTTTATACTTTCCTTAGTGTTTTTTTAAATTTCATTTTTTAATAATTTTTTTCTTTTTTAATCGAAGTGTAGTTGACATACAATTTTATATGTTTCAGGTGTATAACAGAGCTATTTGATACTCTCCTTAATATTTAGTAGAGTCCTCTGTCCACAGAAGACATGCACTAATCATGCTTTTGACTACTCAGTGGACCCTTGAACAACACTGGTTTGAACTGCATGGGTACACTTAAAGGCAATACTACACAACCCATACAGTTGGTTCTGCAAATGCGGAACCACAGATATGGGGGCTGATGATAAAGTTTGGTTTTTGCACAGAGGGTCAGCATCCCTAACCTTTGTGTTTAAGGGTCAATGGTATTACTTAACCTGTGTTTTCCAGTTTTCTTTAAGAAGGCTGAATAGCTACGTTTGCAAACAAAATTTCCTCTAGTCTTGAGTTAGTCCAAAGACTTTTTAAAAACATAAAATCCATGTTTTTCATAACTAAAGTTTAATTGTGATTAACTTATATGCTTGAGGAAGAGGTGACTTTTTGTCATTGTTCAAGGGACACATCATAATCCATAGGCCCACAGTGAAGTTAGCTGGCTTTGCTTTTATATATCTTAAATATGCTTCTCCAGGGAGCTTTCTGGCTCACAACCTAACACACTGATGGGACTTCTTAGCGTTTTTATACTATAAATGTGACAGCATCCATTTATTTCTGTTCATTGGCATCTATTATTGCATCCGCCACTATGCTGGAAAATCATGACCAAAAGAGGTCCAGAGAAGTAACACTTGCTCTGAGACTTATGTCCCAAACCAAAATGAAACCTCTGTATCAATTCTCCGTTCCTGATGAATACATATGCCATCTTCACCCTACCTGGAATAGCTCTAGGAATGTATGAGCTGCTTTGGCTCTGAGAGGTATCAGCCATGATGGCATCGTTGATGGCTTTACTGTAATTAGTTACCATGGGATGCTCTGGTCCCTCCGTAGGATTACCAGATGACCATTCAACTTGTGCAATATGAAGGGCATTCTCTAAAGGGAATTTAAAATCTATGTTTACTAAGTTCCAAAGGCAGTAAACTAAGAAAGATTGAATTAGCCTATTAATGTTCTAAATTCCTGAAAATTTCCCCTTGAAATCCTATAATTTCACTTCTGGGAACCTAGGTGGAAATTATCTAAATCAGTGCTGTCACATAGAAACATAATGTGAGCCACATATGTAATGTTAAGTTTGTTTCTAGTAGCCACATTAAAATGAAAACAGATGAAATTAATTTTAATAATACATATTATTGGGCTTCCCTGGTGGTGCAGTGGTTGAGAATCCGCCTGCTGATGCAGGGGACATGGGTTCGTGCCCCGGTCTGGGAAGATCCCACATGCCGCGGAGCGGCTAGGCCCGTGAGCCATGGCCGCTGAGCCTGCGCGTCCGGAGCCTGTGCTCCGCAACGGGAGAGGCCACAACAGTGAGAGGCCCGCGTACCGCAAAAAAAAAAAATAATAATAATAATACATATTATTTAATACACCCAAAATATTCCAACATGACAAATATTTTAAAAATTGAGAGATTTCACTTTTTTTTGTAGTAAGTCTTCAAAATCATGTGTATTTTACAGCACATCTCATTCAGACTAGCCCCATTTGACTAGTGGCTACTCTGTTGAACAGTGCAGGTCTAGATGCCTGAAATACTCCCTGGAGGAAAACAGAATGGTTAAGAGGAGGAGCAGGGAACTTTGAGGCAGATAAATCTGGGTGCAAATCATGATTGCCACTTATGTGTGCCTTTTGGTAACTAACTTCAGTTTTCTCACATGTAAGATGGAGATAGTATCTATCTTCTTACAATTTTGTAAGGAATAAATGAGATGTAATGTGGATAGGCTACCTACCCACATTACATCTCAGGTACTCAAAAAATTCAGGTACTGAAAAAAATGCTATTGAGTGGTTCCTTTCTCCAGCATTTCAAGCAGAAATGCCCTTCTTATTTTAGGTATTTGGATCCTTGAAGATCCCAAAGCTCTCCCTTTATATTCCTATAGTCCTCTCTCATGACTTTTTAGTAAAATATGCAGCAAGGAGCTTCTTTCAAGAATCCAAACACCTCCACTCCTAGAAAAAATGCCTACCCCATCTTCAAAGGCCTTGTGAGGTGTCAAAGGTCTCCAACAGAAGAAAAATTCAAGGAATAAGCAAAAAAAAAGAATTTCAGCAGATAATTACAAGGACTTGAAGAAATGAGATTCTGAGAGAAAATATATTTCCATCGTGAACCCAGGGCCTTGAAACTCAAAGTTTTACTGCTCATTCTGTGTGCGGCTTCTTGGTACTTACAAAATGAGTGGCTCTTTAAATTCATGCCTAATTTTTTTCCCTTTTCAGGATGGGTTTTGTAATGCTGAGCAAATGGAACAAAAATATAAAAACACTCGTATTTGGTTTATCACTATAATTATTAAGTTGAAACTCAGGAACATCTAATAGTTGTCACCATGAATTTAATGACATTGGCCCCATCAGCCAGTAGATCTCAGAGTTGCAGAAATCTGTAGGCCAGAAAATGTGCTTAATGAAAGAAATAGCTTATAAAATCTAAAGGCAAACTACTACCTAATTTGTTTGGTCCCTTCCCTTTCTATTATGATATATTCAACATTTCATCTCTGCTAGACAGTACTTGAAAATTTGGAAAACATCATTGGAGAATTAATGTGAGTTCTTAAGAACAACTGTCTCCTGAGTAGTCACTGGAGTTCCTTTTCCAGACACAGCTGCTTAAACAAGGCAATTTTTAGCAATAAAAAAAAAAAAGTGAGCCTGCCATTATTAAAAAATCAGGTGTCTATCAGGTTTTTCTAAACCCAAATATAATAACTCATGAAGAAAATATATCCCAATTAAAGGAACCAAATCTAGGAGCAAGAAATAGGTCTGCTGTAAAAATATTAAGATTTAATATACGAATCAGATCCTTCATGACACGTACTAGGAAAAGCACTCGAGTTCAGATTTGCTTCCATGTGCTTTTGTATATTTCTTATTTGAAGATATGCAAAGCTTTCAAGAAGAATCAAAAGGAAGAAAATGGTATTAGGATCCTTTCATCCATTCTTTTGACTCCAGTCTGCACCCTTGGACAATGAAGTGGTTCTGGAGTCCATCTAGAAAAGTAATTGTGTGTCACGGTTCCTCACTCTATTGACATTAGGGCCAGATAATTCTGTTTGGGGGGGCATCCTGTGTATTATCCGGTGTTTAGCAGCATTCTTGGCTCTACTCACTAGATGGGAGCAGCACCTCCCCCTTCCCAGTTGTGACCATCAAAAATGTCTCCAGACATTGCCAAGTGTTTCCTGCTGTATGTCATCAGAAGTCTCTAAGGCAGGAGATTTCAGAATTTGGCTGGTCACAAAGCTGTTTTATTAGCATGCAGGTAAATTTTATTCATATTGTGTGTTTTCCTTAGATTTTGGTTAGGCATTCCAAATATTCATCAGTGTACATTCAAAAATTAGATAATCATTGATTCTATTTGAAATGTTTAGTATTTTGTTAATGAGATCTTTCAAAGACTTTCAAAAAATTGGGCTAAAACATACAATTAGAAAAAGAGAACTCTTTCATACTGAGTTTCATGTGTCAGAAAAACTCACTCCTGTTCCCAGGTTTGGCCTCTAGGAAATTTATCCCTTAAGTCAGATGAGAAATTCTAGAGAATTTAGAGAAATTCTAACTTCTGAGTATTAAGGGAGATCATAAACAAAGTCTGATTTTTAATAGGTTGCACCATTATAAATGTAAAATTTTTATTGCATTCTTGGGTAAAAGGCAATGAAATTGATGCACAGTCTTTCCCCATCTAAAAGAAATGCTGGTTAAGAGAAGCCAACCTCCTCTGTAGAGAAGAGGGAAATGCGGAGGGAGCTGGCAGCTTCCAAGTGTCAATAACTGTGGAAATAGAAGACAATCTCTTAATATCATTACCAATCTAGAACTCTTTTAGTTTGTTATTAAATATAAAAATCATGCAGTATAATTTATTTTGGCAATTGTTGGAGGAGGTCATCGAAAGGATGTGGACCCGGGCAATGAAGTCTCCTCACCCTCTCCCTTGTCCTTGGAATGTATGTTCTTCCTACTGTTCCCACCATGAGAGACCTTTAAAGGACGTGACCTTGAGAGAGCAATGTGTTGTTGAGACCACCTGGACTGAATACATGACTGAACCCAGTTAAGGCCTCTATGTAAATTTTTAAGATTCTGGCAGGCAGGTATGGAGATCTACTCATCTTGCAACCTCCATAGACAAGCTTCCTATGTAAGTTCCCATGCTTATTAAACCTGCCACCTATCAAGCTGCAGCTGTCTGCCTCTTTCTTTGGTCTCTCCTCATCCTCCATGCATGGGGGCCAATCTTAGATTTCACCCAGGAAACTCCTGAGATCGCAAACCAACAGAGATGACTTTCACTTTAAAAATGAATCACAAGGTAAAATATATCAAAGTCATAATGTAAAAAAAAAAAAAATTCTATATCTGTTTATCAGCCTTCCCCAGTCATTGTTTATGTAATGCACAAATGGAATAGTCTCATCTGATCTTCTTTATGAAAATTTTTAAATATCCAAAATGTGCTACCCTGAACCACTGTGATAATAGCTAACACCTGTTTATTGGGTGCCAGCTGTGCTGTAGGTGCTCACATACATTATCTCATGTGAGCCTCACAGTAACCCTACGAGATAAGATGTCATTGTATGAACAGGAAAGTGGGCTTATGGAGGTTAATTGTCATGCAGTCAGTGAGAGTGGGAGATAACTTTCAAACCTGTCTTTGTGATTCCACCACCTTTGATCTGATATCTATTTGTAAAGTTGAGTAAAGAAGACGTTGTTTGGTGCACATGTAGTTTATTTTCTTTGAACTGTTTCCAGAAAGCTTTGTTCAAATGTTATAGATTTTCATCTATGAATGTTAATATCTAAGTAACACCAGTTAGGCTATCAAATAGTCATAACAACAAAAATTCCATTTTCTTTAATATTATTTTTATGTAGTTTATTTATTGTAGTGTTTGAGGACATAGAAACCACTGTTATTAGGAGGAAGTTGCATTTTGTGGCACGAAAACATAAATAGGCACAAATTCCATTAGTTGAAAATAATAAGAGCCAAAGCTTGATAGGTGGCAGGTATATGTGCTGCGGAAGTGAGCAAACAGCCAAAGCAATTTAAAAAAAAAGTTGGGGGATTTATACAACCTGATTTCAAAATTATAGAAAGCAGGGACTTCCCTGGCAGTTCAGTGGTTAAGACTCTGAGCTTCCACTGAAGGGGGCACCCGTTTGATCCCTGGTTGGGGAACTAAGGTCCCTCATGCCATGCAGTGCAGCTAAAAAAAAAAAAAAATTATGAAAGAGCAGTATCAAGACAGTGTGGTATTGGTGGATAGAAATATAGAACAATAGAACAGAGTCTAGAAATAGATCCAGGTATACATTAGTCACTTGATTTTTGACAAAGATTCTGAGGAATGCAGTGGGAAGTTCTCTTAAAGAGTTAGTGCTGGAAAAACTGAATAGCCATTTGGGCAAAAAATTAACTAATTTATATACCTCAGAGCAGTGGTTGCCTGGTGAGAGACAGAAGTTTGATTGCAAAGGGTCAGGAAGAGTCTCTTGAAAGTGGTGGGAATGTTCTGTATCTTGATTGCAGTGGTGGTTTTGCAGGTATATAAAGCTGTCCAAAGTCATTGAATTCTATACTTTAAATGGAATGAAGGGTTTTTTTTTTATTAATTAATTTTTTTTGGCTGCATTGGGTCTTTGTTGCTGCAAGCAGGGACTACTCTTTGTTGTGGTGCATGGGCTTCTCACTGCGGTGGCTTCTCTTGCTGCAGAGCACGGGCTCTAGGGGCGTGGGCTTTAGTAGTTGTGGCACACGGGCTCAGTAGTTGTGGCGCACGGGCTTAGTTGCTCCGCGGCATGTGGGATCTTCCCGGACCAGGGCTTGAACCCATGTCCCCTGCACTGGCAGGCGGATTCTTAACCACTGCACCACCAGGGAAGTCCCTGGAATGCACTTTTATGCATAAGTTATACTTAAGGTTGATTTTTAAAAGTAGTCACCCAGAGATGACTAATTTCATCCTTTTGTTATTTTCATTAGCAAGGAAGAATATATGAGGACCTCCTCCCCAAATTCTAGGGGTATATCTTCCTGGGGGCCTGCAGAGTTTTATGAGTTATCCAAAAAATATACATTTCACCAATTCACTGGAATTTTTAAAATCCCAAGCAAAAAGCCCTTTATAACTGCAAGGAGAAGTTTCTCCATTAAATGATACAGTAGTAAACAAAATATTTGCCCTAAAATAATTAGTCCACTTGACAGCATTCAACAAATTTGAGAAGATGGTTTACTTAGAATAAGAAGGATTCTGTTGGCTTTTAAAATAATTTAGATCAGGACTGTTGGAATCTAGAATAGCATACCAAAGTGGTTATAGCATCTACTTCTCTGAAGAATAAACAATAACATTAAATATCCCATTGTTTATTCAACTGCCTTATTACTAAGCAGAAGAAAGACTGAGATGACTTCTGGAGACGTGTTTGATATCTGTAGACTTAAATACAGAAAGCAAAACTTAATCCACTCAGATTTTTACTAATATACCATTAAGTAACACAAAGTAATATTTAAATTTTGGCAATATATTAAGTTTTATTTCTTTGATAAAGACTTCATGTTTTTACATTAAAAATAATTTTTAACTTATTACCAGAAAAATTTAGTCTTGGGTTTTGCCTCCATCTAGTGGATATTTTGGTCTTTTCATTTAACTAAAATGAAAAAGAATAAGCCACTATGTTTTTGTTGTTCATTTTTAGTTTTTTGGAATAAAAAAGTGGTAACCACAATTCATGGATAAAACAGTACATTTTATACTTACTTTTATCAATATTTATTCCCAAGAAGATTTGAGATGGTGTATAATTAGTGACATGCATGTACTAATTGTAAATAGAAAACCAAAAGCCACTTAGGCAAAAGAAGGAAATATATCACCTAAGTTAATAGAGTTACCACAGTTGACAATTGAATTATCTCCAAGGTTTTTGGTATTGGAGATAGAAGAAAAACAATAACTGCATGATTCTTTATTATTTGATCAAACTAAACCACATTGGGTTTTTCTGAGTAAAAATATTTTCAGACTAACTTTTTCCTAACTAAAATATGCTTAATTTTTGTATAATTTTGAAGAGGTATAGAAAACCTCTACAAAAGTGCATAAATCAATTAATTCTGCAGAGTGAACACATCCATTTTTTAAACATCTTTATTGGAGTATAATTGCTTTACAATGGTGTGTTAGTTTCTGCTGTATAACCAAGTAAGTCAGCTATACATAAACATATATCCCCATATCTCCTCCCTCTTCATCTCCCTCCCACCCTCCCTATCCCACCCCTCTAGGTGGACACAAAGCACCGAGCTGATCTCCCTGTGCTATGTGGCTGCTTCCCACTAGCTATCTATTTTACATTTGAGAGTGTATATATGTCCATGTCACTCTCTTACTTCGTCCTAGCTTACCCTTCCCCCTCCCCATGTCCTCAAGTCCATTCTCTACGTCTGTGTCTTTATTTCTGTTCTAACCCTAGATTCTTCAGAACCTTTTCTTTTTTTTTTTTTTTTTTTTTTAGATTCCATATATATATGTGTTAGCATACGGTATTTGTTTTTCTCTTTCTGACTTACTTCATTCTGTATGACAGTCTCTAGGTCCGTCCACCTCACTACAAATAACTCAGTTTCACTTCTTTTTATGGCTGAGTAATATTCCATTGTATATATGTGCCACATCTTCTTTATCCATTCATCTGTCGATGGACACTTAGGTTGCTTCCATGTCCTGGCTATTGTAAATAGACATGCAATGAACATTGTGGTACATGACTCTTTTTGAATTATGGTTTTCTCAGGGTATATGCCCAGTAGTGGGATTGCTGGGTCATATGGTAGTTCTATTCCTAGTTTTTTAAGGAACCTCCATACTGTTCTCCATAATGGCTGTATCAATTTATCCCACCAAGTGTGCAAGAGGGTTCCCTTTTCACCACACCCTCTCCAGCATTTATTGTTTGTAGATATTTTGATGATGACCATTCTGATGGGTGTGAGGTGATACCTCATTGTAGTTTTGATTTGCATTTCTCTAATGATTAATGATGTTGAGCATCCTTTCATGTGTTTATATTTCTGTTTTTGTGCCAGTACCACACTGTCTTGATTACTGTAGCTTTGTAGTATAGTCTGAAGTCAGGGAGCCTGATTCCTCCAGCTCCATTTTTCGTTCTCAAGATTGCTTTGGCTCTTCAGGGTCTTTTGTGTTTCCATACAAATTGTGAAATTTTTTGTTCTAGTTCTGTGAAAAATGCCATTGGTAGTTTGATAGGGATTGCATTGAATCTGTAGATTGCTTTGGGTAATACAGTCATTTTCACAATGTTGATTCTTCCAATCCAAAACCATGGTATATCTCTCCATCTCTTTGTATCATCTCTAATTTCTTTCATCAGTGTCTTATAGTTTTCTGAGTACAGGTCTTTTACCTCCTTAGGTAGGTTTATTCCTAGGTATTTTATTCTTTTTGTTGCAGTGGTAAATGGGAGTGTTTCCTTAATTTCTCTTTCAGATTTTTCATCATTAGTGTATAGGAATGCAAGAGATTTCTGTGCATTAATTTTATATCCTGCTACTTTACTAAATTCATTGACTAGCTCTAGTAGTTTTCTGGTAGCATCTTTGGGATTCTCTATGTATAGTATCATGTCATCTGCAAACAGTGACAGCTTTACTTCTTCTTTTCCGATTTGGATTCATTTTATTTCTTTTTCTCCTCTGATTGCTGTGGCTAAAACTTCCAAAACTATGTTGAATAATAGTGGTGAGAGGGGGCAACCTTGTCTTGTTCCTGATCTTAGTGGAAATGGTTTCAGTTTTTCACCATTGGGAACAATGTTGGCTGTGGGTTTGTCATATATGGCCTTTATTATGTTGAGGTAAGTTCCCTCTATGCCTACTTTCTGGAGAGTTTGTATCATAAATCGATGTTGAATTTTGTCAAAAGCTTTTTCTGCATCTATTGAGGTGATCATATGGTTTTTCTCCTTCAGTTTGCTAATATGGTGTATCACATTGATTGATTTGCGTATATTGAAGAATCCTTGCATTTCTGGGATAAACCCCATTTGATCATGGTGTATGATCCTTTCAATGTGCTGCTAGATTCTGCTTGCTAGTATTTGTTGAGGATTTTTGCATCTATGTTCATCAGTGATATTCGTCTGTAGTTTTCTTTTTTTGTGACATCTTTGTCTGGTTTTGGTATCAGGGTGACAGTGGCCTCGTAGAATGAGTTTGGGAGTTGAATGCATCCATTTAATTACCACCTAGCTTAAGATATAGAACATAACCAGTGCCCCCCAAGTGTACTTTGTGCTCCCTCTTCCTGTGCTCCCTAAAAGGTAACCATAATTCTAACTTCTATTACCATAATTTTGTTTTGCCTACATAAATGAAATCATTTATTATGTATATTTTTGTGTTTCTTTCACTAAACATGACATCTGTGAGATTCATCCATACTTTTGCATGTAGCAGGGATTTGTTCTTTTTCATTGTGTAGTATTCTATTACATGAATATACAACCATTTATATATACATTTTACTGCTGATTTTTGAAGAGCCTTTGAATTGTTCCCAGTTTGGTATTTTATGAATAGTGCTGGCGTGAACAATTCTAGTACAAGCCTTTGGTGTACATACAGTCTTGTATATACTTAGTGTCAGGACTGCTGGGCCACAGGGTGTACTTATATATTCAGCTTTAGTAAAAACTGCAAAAACAATTCTCCAAAGTGGTTATGCCAATTTACACTCTTAGCATCAGGGAATGAGAGTTCCAATTGCTCCATATTCTCTCAACCCTTGTTACTGTCAGGCTTCTTTGTTTAAATAGCTATTCTAGTGCGTATGTAATAATATCTCACTGAAGCTTTAATGTGTATTATCCTGATGACTAATGATGTGGAGCAATTTGTTATATGCTGTTTTTTGGCTGTAGAACTTGCAGGATCTCAGTTCCCCGACCAGGGATTGAACCCAGGCCACGGTAGTGAAAGCACTGAATCTTAACCACTAGACCATCCGGGAACTCCCTCCACTTTTTTCTTGGGTTGTCTTCCCTCTTCTTATGGATTTGTAGGCCGTCTTTATATCTTATGAATACTAGTCTTTTGTTGGATATATGTATTACAAAAATGTTCTCCCAGTGTGTGGCTTGACTTTTCACTCTCTTAGTAGTGATTTTAATGAAGTGATCTTAATTTTAATGGCCTCTAATTTATTCATTGTTTTTCTTTATGGTTAGTGCTTTTTATTTCCTATTTAAGAAGTATTTGCCTACCTCAGATCACGAACATATTTTTTCACTGTTATCTTCTAGAAACTTTATTGTTTTATGTTTAGTGCTATAATCCATTTTGACTTAATATTTGTGTTTGATATGTGATAGGAGCCTAAGTTCATTTTTTCCCCATATGAATATCCAATCTATCCAATATTACTTATCTAAAAGACCACCCTGTACACACACAAATGCACACACTACACTGCAGTGACATCTTTGTCATATATTTGGTGATCATATGTAGTTGGGTCTGTTTCTAGACTCTCTATTTTGTTCAAATTGATATATCCTTCCCTCAGTACCACAGGCTTAATACTGTAGCTGTATAATAAGTCTTGATATCTGGTAGTGTAAATGTTCTGACTTTGTTTGTATTCTTCAAGGTCGTTTTTGCTATTCTTGGACCTTTGCATTTACTTTTCAATTTTAGAATCCCCTTGTCAATTTCCATATTAAAACAACCCTGCTGAGACTTAGATTGAGGTCACAATATAGATCAGTTTGAAGAGAATTAACATCATTATAAAATTGTGTTACAATTCTTGAATGTAATACATCCATTCATTTACTTAGATATTCATTATTTTTTCTTGGTAATGTTTTAGAGTGTTCTGGTGTTCTTTCCTTTTTAAAAAGATTTATTCTTATGAATTTGGTGGCTTTTATTTTATTTAAATAGTACTGTTTCTAACTTTTCATTTTCTATTTCTTTGTTTCTATAAATGAAAGTAAAATTTATTCTTCTTTATTAACTACGTGTCCAGCAACCTTAATAAATGTATTAATTCTAATAGTTTATCTGTACATTCATTTGCATTTCCTATGTGTATAACCATGTTGACATGGTTTCCTCAAAAGTTAAAAGTAGAATTACCATATGATCCAGCAATTCCACTTCTATATATATCCAAAAGAATTCAAAGAAGGTTCTTGAATAGATATTTGCTCACCCACATTCATTACAGCCTTATTCACAATAGCTAAGAGATGGAAACAACCCAAAAGCCCATTGACACATGAATGAATAGAGAAAACGTAGTATATACAGAAAATGGAATATTATTAAACCTTAAAAAAGAAGGAACTCCTAACACATGCTACAACAGGGATTAACCTTGAGAACATTATGCTAAATAAAATAAGCCAATAACAAAAAGACAAATTCTGTATGAGTCCACTCATGTGAGACATCTAAAGTATTCAAATTCATAGGGACTTCCCTGGTGGCGCAGTGGTTAAGTATCCGCCTGCCAACTCAGGGAACACGGGTTCAAGCCCTGGTCCGGGGAAGATCCCACATACCACGGAGCAACTAAGCCCGTGCACCACAACTACTGAGCCTGCGCTCTAGAGCTCTAGAGCTCCAGCGCCTTCCCGGGCGCGCGGGACACCTGCACACGCCCGCTGGGAGCGGCTGGGGGCGGGGAGGATCCAGTCACCATGGCAACCGGAGAGGCCTCGCGTTCCCCAGCAGTCTGCGGCGGAGCAGAGAAGGCCAGCCGGCCGCGCGCCACGAAGAAGACCCCCGCGGCAAGAGGGGGGAGGAGGCGGTGACCGCGGTGGCGATGCCCGAGGCGGGCCGCGACAGCGAGCAGCCTTGGCCGCCCGCAGGCCTGGGGTGCGGGGCGCGCGGGGAGACCGGAGGCCGCGGCCCCCAAGAGTCCCGGAAGCAATGTGAGTTCCCTTTCAGCCTCGGACCCCGCGGGAGGTGGGCGGGACTTGGGCGAGGAGAAGCGGTGAAAGGTGAACTGGGGGAAACCGCAGTAAGACTAGCTAAAGCCGCAAAGGTTTTGGAGGGAGGGGGCGGAGCTGCTGTTTTGGCAAAGGCAGGGGTGATGGTTTTGTGGCCGAAGGCATCTGGTCCATTTCCCCAAGTCCTCCTTCATAAAAGGCTACCTGAGTCCAGGTATCCTCCAACTTAATTGGTAGTGGCATTGGCGTGGAAGGTATTGAAAATCGTTGTGTGTGTGTATATATACATACATATGATATTAAAAATATTAAATTATAAAATATATCTTAATTATAAAAATGTGTAAAATATAATATATATTTAAGTTTTAAATATATTTTAAAATATGTTTAAATTATAAAAATGTGTAAAATGTAATATACAAATTTAAATTTTACACATAAAACTATGAAATTTATATTTTAAATACATAAATTATATACACACACGGAAATATGCAGATCATTTTTGTCAATTCCTTCATTTTACAGACCAGGAAACTGAGGTCTACACTAGAGGAAAGGAAGTGACTTGCCTACCGTCACTCAGTGCTGGAGAAATCCTTCAAACACTTAAATCACCGTCTCTTGGATTATCAGTTCATAAATTATGATTACCTGATCCTTTTAGAATCTCACAATTATGGGTCACGTTTTAACACACTGCTGTTGTTTCCTCCCTGCCCTGCCAAACACACAAACAACATTCAAATAAGTAAAAGCAGTTCTAGTTCACAGTCACAACCAACATGGTTGAGTCCATGCTAGGTCCAAGTGCTCTTCCATACTGTTCCATAAATTTACAGATATTTCACAGCCCTTTGTGCCCCACAGATCTTCAGTAGGTGGTAAGGAATGATGAAGATGAAAATAATAGGCCAAAGAGGAAGGCAAGCGTTCCCAGCCCTTTTGCAGCACCTCCCTGATTGCCTCTCTAGAGCACCATGGCTCCCTCTGTGCCAGGACAACAGAGGAGCGAGGGTTGTTCTGAAGCCGCTCAGCTTCCACTCGATTGACCACGCACCCTCCTCTTGGGAGACAGAGACCCCCCGAGGAGCCACAGAACTGCTGCCACCTGGTGAAAGGACCTCTTCTCTCAGCATCAGCCACAATGTGCCTGATTATGATACCTCATTACTGTTATTGTCAACAAGATGCAGAGACCTTATCTAGAGCAACTAAATTCAGTATATATAAGTATTCAGTATACTTAAGTAATTCCTTACTCCGACTTAAAATTCTATCTGGGAATTTTCCTGTTAAAGATGCTATAATTTAAAGGTTCTGTATTCCCTGTGACTGTAGGAGTAAAAGGTGGAATTAACCATTCACTCATCAATTTGACAACTATTGAGTCCTTTTTGCATGTCAGGCATTGGGCTGGTTGCTGGGAAATGAGTAATGAATAAAGGCGGGTGTCCAGACTTTCAGGAGCTCACAAAGTCAGGGTGGGGGGCATGTAAAGAGTTCCTGCCTCAGCCTTCCTGAGTTCCTGGCCTCAGCTGAAGTAGAGACAGAATATTTACACCTGCACAAAGTACCCATTCAATTTTCAAAAGTTTTTTTTGAAAGGTCTTCAATCTTTATTTTTTGGAAAGGTCCCCAGTCTCTGTACAGCTTCTACTCCCTAATCACACATCTGCTCCCAAACATACACAGATAAAATGTGGTGCTTTCCCACTGAAACATTTTTGAATTATATAGTGGTGGCTATTTGAGCACCCACCAAAATCTTTCATAGACTCCGTGTTACCTTTCTTTTTTTCTTTTCTTCAGTGTTACCTTTAAAATAATTTGTAGCACTTTCACCACACTGGCTGAACTGTCCCAGTATTCTCCATTTTATTAAATCACTGAATCCAGTACAATCAGGTTAGTGTAGTGTGGTGGGACTATAACCTCCCTTGATCTGAAAATTATACTTCTATTAGGTGGATCTAAAATTACATGAGATGTTTTGACAGACACATTATATTATTAACACACATAACAAATGCAGCCTATGACATCCTTAGTTTCTCTTTCCCCCACTGTCCAACTGAAAACATTTGACCCAGGCCTTTTCTGTCCTATGCTTATGCAATTCCTTTGTTTGGTCCTAAATACAGGTTGTTATATGTATCCCCAACAATACCGTCCTATGAATTTTAGCACTTCATTCTAGGTGTAGAAGGCCCTTTGAGTCCTGAGTTTGCCATTCAGCACATAAACTGTTCACCAGGTTTGTGCCATTCTCACATTTGGTGAGTTTGCTGAAAGTTCCTATATTCAAATTAACAAATTAAATGGTGACCTCAACAGTGCCAAGTAGAGTCTCTAGAAGCCCCTGATCTGTCAGTCAGCATCTTTGGCATGAGCACTCTCTGCCAAAGAGAAATGTACTTTATCAAATGCCTTGCTGAAATGCACATACTACACTGTGGCTACAGCATCTCCCTAATCTATCTAGTTTAGTAACTTGATTTGAGAGAGTTAGGTAGGCATGCTTTTAATTTTTATGACTTCTGGAAGTTAATTTTTTGTCTATAAAATAGGAATAATTATACCTGCCCATAGGTTGATTGTCAGGAAGAGAGATAATATATGTAAGATGCCTAGGGCATGGTAGCATTCAATAAATTGTAGCAATTGTTATTAGCCAGCTTGTTTACTTGCTTTCTTTCTTTCTGTCTTTCTTGGAGCAGGGAATATTTGCCTTTACTAGCTCTTTACTACTCTCTCATTTTTCATAATTCCTCAAAACCTTTGGTGATTTCCTCTATAAATTCTCATAACAGAAGGGCTGAAATTTGTCAAGAGACTTGAACTTAGAGCAAGTGATCTCTTCCTCTCTTCTGAACTATTACAGCCTTTTCTTCTTTCTTAGCCACATTTCTTAAATGCTTTTTCTGCCTGAAGATCATGATTTAACCAAAAAAGTTTAAACCAAAGTTAAGCTAGAGTAATTCTGACCCTCATTCATCTCTTATTCATATGACTTCTAATTTAGGGGAAACAAGATTCAGAAAGTATCTAACTCTGCCTTGTTCATGCCTGAGGGTGTGTTTGGGTCTCATGACCAGGAATGAACCAGACCCACAGCCATACGCAGCAGGTCTTTTGCCCCATTTGGGTCAGTCTGCACACAAGTCAAATTTATTTACTTGTGTTCCCTATCGGTTAGTAGGGAAAAGTTGACACCTGCCATATCTTTGTGTTGGTTAGTTAGGTTTTCCATGGCTCCTTGGATTGAGCTTTTGGGCACTAGGACTAGAAATACTGGTTCCCTGATGCTCACAAAGCCGCGTGCGCAGACATGCATATAGAAGAATCTTTCACTAATTGAACAATGCTTAGTTCCGCTTGAACACACATTTGTTGAGCATCTATTATTATGTCAAACTCTGTTCTAGGACTCTAATGAACTGAACAGACAACATCCCTGCTCTTATGGTATTTATGGCCTGGTAAGGGAGACATATGGTAAACTAATAGTTACACAAATAATTGTATATAAAGTAAATGAGGCTGTACACACACTGCAATAAATCAAATGAAAGAAAAGAGGAGAGCACTATGAGAAAAAGTAACCAGGGGCATTTCCAGATTGTGGAGCCAAGGAAAGTTTCCTTAAAGAACTGACATTTCAGCATAGACCTGAAATTCAGGTAGAAGTTACCTGGGGAAAAAAAATTAGGAGAAAGGCAGTTCAGGCAGAGAAAATAGAATGTTCAAAGGCTTCCATGTAGGGATGGACAGAAGGGCCATGTGGCCGGAGCTCAGAGAACAAGAGAGAGAAGCTGACAGGAGAGATTAGAGAGATGGAAGGGCTCAAATGGCGCAGCGCTCCCTGGGGTGAGCAGAGGAAATGTAGCTAAAGTACTTAGAACAAATAATCCATCCTCAGCTATAGCAGTGTTGTCTTATGGGGGCAGGTTTAGAGGACAGGAAAAAGTCCTATGTCCATTAGTGGCTCACTACTACAATTCAGGTTTATTCTCTTTTGTGTGTGTGGCATGCGGGCCTCCCATTGCGGAGCACAGGCTCCGGACGCGCAGGCTCAGCGGCCATGGCTCATGGGCCCAGCCACTCCACGGCATGTGGGATCTTCCTGGACCAGGGCACGAACCCGTGTCCCCTGCATTGGCAGGCGGACTCTCAACCACTGTGCCACCAGGGAAGCCCCAGGTTTATTCTTAAAAGATGATGAGGGACTTCCCTGGTGGGGCAGTGATTGAGAGTCCACCTGCCAATGCAGGGGACACGGGTTTGATCCTTGGTCCGGGAAGATCCCACATGCCGTGGAACAACTAAGCCGGTGCGCCACAACTACTGAAGCCAGTGCGCCTAGAGCCTGTGCTCCGCAACAAGAGAAGCCACCACAATGAGAAGCCTGTGTACAGCAACGAAGACCCGATATAAATAAATAAATAATTAATTAATTTTTTTAGAAAGATGATGAAATACTGCTAGACTCTTCTGTATTATGTATCTGGAATGTAGGCTCCAAGCATACATCTTTCTTATTCATTGCTGTGTCCTCTGCCCCAAATGCCTGGCACAGAGTATGTCTTTAATAAGAATTTGTTGAATAAATGAAAGTTTTCTTCAAGCTAATGAAGAAAACTTCATATATTACTTCATAATACCTAAAAGAGGTATCTGAAACTTAACCCCCAAATGTATAGTTACCCCCAAAACTAAAAGTTACAGAGGAAGAGATCTTTCCAAAATAGAGTCTGCAGGGTGAATCGTCTGCTATTTGTATGGAAGGACTTGTCTCTTTAAAAAGTAGTTATTCATGTAGGTAGTAGCTAGAAGGTTGGGCAGAATTTATGATAAGTAACCAGTTGTTAATGTCTTTTTAGGGAAGAAATTTTTATATTGTGAGCCACATAAGAGAATTAAGGAAGTACTGGAAGAAGAACTTTATATTAAGAGAGATGAATGCCACATTAAACATCCACCTGCAGGTAATCTCAGTAACAAATGAGGTATATTTGCAAAATGGATATAAAATTGTCTGATGGCAGAGCGATTATTTTATTTATTGCAAAACCATGACTATTAAAAGAAAAATGGGTCCCTGGGAAATTCTTGGCTAATTTTATAATTATTTTGCCTATTCCAAATAAACTGTTGTATTTAGGGAAAAAATGAGCTAGGTATCAGAATCTACATTGCTGTCCCACATTTTTGGTGGAGTTATTTCTATTTAATGATAAGTAGAATTTTTTTCCAAGTGCCTGAAAAGCACAATAACATATTCTATCTTTATCAATATATGTATGACCAATAACAGTGGTTCTCAACGTTTAGACTGCATCACAATTACCTGGGAAAAAGCAAATAGCTGGGCCTCATCCATCAGTTAAAAGCAAATAGCTGGGCCTCATCCATCAGTTACTTCTGAGTAACTGGCTCAGAAGGCCTTTGGTGGGACTTCCCTGGTGGTGCAGTGGTTAAGAATCTGCCTGCCAATGCAGGGGACATGGGTTCGAGCCCTGGTCTGGGAAGATCCCAGACATACCGTGGAGCAACTAAGCCCGTGTGCCACAACTACTGAGCCTGTGCTCTAGAGCCCATAAGCCAGAACTACTGAGCCCGCGTGCCACAACTACTGAAGCCCGCACGCCTAGAGCCCATGCTCCACAACAAGAGAAGCCACCGCCATGAGAAGCCTGCGCACCACAATGAAGAGTAGCCCCCTCTCGCCTGCGTGCAGCAGCAAAGACCCAGTGCAGCCAAAAATAAATAAATAAATAAAATTTTAAAAAGGAAAAAAAAAGGTCTGGGGTGGGGTCCAAGAATTTGCATTTCTACCAGGTTCCTGGGTGACGTTGATGATGCTGGTCCAGGGACCCCACTTTGCAAATCACCGACCCAGAAGAATCTAAGTCATTTAAATCGGTCAAAGCATCCAAGGATTTTATCCCACATACACATGTATATGGGTTACATGGCCTGGGCATTGATAGCTTGCACTGATGGTTCATTTGAAAAAAGATATGCTCTCAAGAATCCCTCATAGATGTTATTTTGAAACTGCTGGAGCCCCTCATTTTCATAGTTCCTTCTCAATGATTGCTAGGAGCATATTTCATGCTTTTCAAACCATCAGGTTTTTACTGCAACCCTCTTGGGTACCAGCAGTTGCTTGAAGATATAAAAGAACTGTAAGGCGCAACTCCTATACTCAGAGAAGTTGACATTTTCTGAGGAGGACTGTTGAACAACAGTCTGATGGGACCCAAATTCACTAAGGATTCCTAAGAGAAGATGCTGCAGGCCCAGAGGTACATCTTTTCAGACTCAATGGTGTATTTTCCCACTTCTTTTTTTGTATTTTTTTTTGTATTTCTTCACTCTTCATTCAGTCCTCTTGATCTATTTATTGATCTCAATACCAGTGCCACATTGTCTTTCTTACTATAGCTTTATAATAAGTCTTTTTTTTTCTTTTTTTAAAAACGTTTTCCCACTTTATGTTTTAAAACCAGCATAGAAACACCTTTTAGGGCTTCTTGTGTCACCCATTCTCATGGAAAGAGAGACCAACAAAACGGCTCATTTTGTTCATATAGTGTCTTGAAGGAAAGTTTAAAGTCTTAGAGTTTGAACTCTATGGATGGATGCAAAATGACCTACTAAATTACTTCTCTGAACTCCAATCTACATATACTACTTCCCTGGTGATTAAAAAAAATATTTAAGTTAATATTATTATATTTTGGGTCACCTTCATTGTTTTCAGAGATTACATAAAAGCTGATTTATACACTAGTTGGATGTTGTATTATTCTTAATGGATACATTTGATTATGAGACTGTCTAAATGATTAGGAAAAATCATTCGGCTTATAAAAATTCATTTTTCTAAGCAATGTTTTCAAATATTCTTCATATAAAATGGAGAATGCTTGGGGGGCATGGGGGGCTGCATTTTTAATAACATCCACCAGAGGTCGCACGGAGGTGCTATTTTAGCCTAGAAAAATCTTTCAAAGCTGAGGATTGATTCTGTAAGGTTGAGTCTTAAAGGGCTCTATTGATGAAAA
This sequence comes from Hyperoodon ampullatus, assembly GCF_949752795.1. Taxonomy (NCBI): domain Eukaryota; kingdom Metazoa; phylum Chordata; class Mammalia; order Artiodactyla; family Ziphiidae; genus Hyperoodon; species Hyperoodon ampullatus. The sequence goes on along the minus strand of NC_136920.1, from coordinate 40,218,754 downwards.
ACAAAAACCTACTATATTTTTTCTTTTCCTTTTCTTCTTCACCTTTTTTTAATGGCTGGAATCCCCACGTCCTTGGCCAGAATAGGAAACTAGCACCCAGGGAGAGTGCCACACTCTTCCAGCCTAGCCCAGAGGGCTGGCAGCTCGGGTCAGCCACTGGACCTTCTAGAAGGAGATTTTCAGTGACACACTCTTTTAAATATCCGAAGAAAGCTATGGCCTCTCTTGCTGGAAAACACACCTTGTCACATACACCCATAATTCTGCATAAAACTCTGAGGGGCTTGTATGACTTATATAGTAGCTATTCCCAGATGTTAGGAGGAAGTATGCTTGACCCATTCATTGTCTTCACTTCTTTACTTATCGTTTGCTCCTTCACCCATACCAAATAGGCTTTTGCTTCCATGAGTGCAGGGAAATTGTTCTTTTCCAGATTGCAAATGACCTTTTTCTTGAAGGTCAAATGCAGTGATCTTGAAGGTCAAATTCAATCTCCTGGTTTCAATCGTACCATCTATTGAGGGGCATTTGTTCTGAAGTTAAGCAACTTAAAAGATAGCATGTTTTACTTCCGATTGAGCTAATGATGACCATAATGGAAGTACCCCAAAGCAGTGGACTTAAGTTATTTCTGTCCTTTTTTCTTCTCCTTTGGTTGAATGAAATTGGTAAGAGGTCAAAAGTTTCTTCTCTTTGGGTTGAACAATATCAACCAAAGGTCAAAAGATCCAGAAGGTAGGTTTTAAGGATGTTTAACAGAGTGAACATTACATTTATTTTAGAATATTGTTATCTGGTTAGCAAGAAGGGACTCAGGAAAAAGCCGTTCAGTGAGGGACCCTCAGGTGATTGAGCTATCCCACCTGTTCTTGTGGTCGTGTATGACAACAGTTAATAAGAGCTGTCGGGCTTTGCTGGTGGCGCAGTGGTTGAGAATCTGCCTGCTAATGCAGGGGACACGGGTTCAAGCCCTGGTCTGGGAGGATCCCACATGCTGTGGAGCGACTGGGCCCGTGGGCCACAACTACTGAGCCTGCGCGTCTGGAGCCTGTGCTCCGCAACAAGAGAGGCCGCGATAGTGAGAGGCCCGCGCACCGCGATGACGAGTGGCCCCCGCTTGCCACAACTAGAGAAAGCCCTCGCAAAGAAACAATGACCCAACACAGCAAAAATAAATAAATAAATAAATAAATAAATAAATAAACTCCTACCCCCAACATCTTCTTTAGAAAAAAAATAAATAATAATAAGAACTGTGAAGACCTTGCAATGGCCAACATGTCCCAGGTGATTGTTACTGTGCGCCCCATACTTGGGTCTGGGGAATGGCATCAGTGACAACAAGAAAAATGGGCTGCCAGGCCTCTAAGCCTTCCCTTCTCTGGGTTTTTGAGTCCTTCCAGGCTCCTGACATAGAGCTATATGGGTTCAGTGAGAAGGGGAGGAGTAGGTGAGTGAAGGGAGTCTCCCTAATGATGATGATGATGGTGGTAATCATTAATAATTTTATTTATTTATTTATTATATTGGCCATCATTCACAGTGTGTCTCCTGGACATGAAAGTTTTTACAAATTACCTCTTTCAATCTTTGCAACAACCCTGTGCTCTTATTGAAACTGCAGAATGCGTTTTGGCACTTAGTAGAGCATGGAGCTTGGTAGAGCTTCTGTCTCCGTGTAGAAAGAATTCAGTGAGAGACAGAGTGACAGGTAAGGAAAGAGTTTATTAGTATAGGACACTTGTGAGATTTACAAGTGGGTGGGCAAGAGGGTGGCACGCCAAGAACTTAGTGGGCTGCAGTTTTATATCAAAGGAAAAGTGGGGAGGGTAGACCTCAAGCTTCCATCATCAGTTCCTCCTCCACATTGGGTAGGAGCTTTCTTGTCCCTACATGGTCAAACTGGGACTATCGTGGAGCAATGGAAATAAGCGAAGAGGCAGTTACATATACTAAAATATGGTAAATCATCTCAGGTTTCACTTTAATGTCACCTTTTCCTTGTATTTTTGTTTTTAGTGTGCACAGAGAAGCATGTCCTAGGAATCATTAACTTACTGACCTCACTGGACAGGATGTGGGTCTCATTCCACCATTGTTTTATTGTTTTGGGACACGTCTCATGCTTCTGTTGCATGGTTTTGGTGCTAAGCAAGCCTGCTTTCTTGAGTGATCGTTAACTTATAGGGGTCTCCTATACTTTTTTTTTTACTTATGATCCCTTCGTGGGATTAACTTTTTTTTTTTTTTTTTTTTTTTTTTGCGGTACGTGGGCCTCTCACTGTTGTGGCCTCTCCCGTCATGGAGCACAGGCTCCGGACGCGCAGGCTCAGTGGCCATGGCTCACGGGCCCAGCCGCTCCGCGGCATGTGGGATCTTCCCGGACCGGGGCACGAACCCGTGTCCCCTGCATCGGCAGGCGGACTCTCAACCACTGTGCCACCAGGGAAGCCCGGGATCACCTACTTTGTCCCTGTACTCTGTCCCTATCATTATTATTCCCATTTTGCAGCTCTGGAAGCTGAGGCTTGGGGGAGGTACAATGACTTGCCTGTTGTCACACAGTGGAATAACTGATACTTGAATGTAAGCTCATCAGAAGCTGATGTCTTTGCTCTTAGCCATTGGGATATACTTTAAAATATAAGATTATGTTTTCTTAGAGGAAAAAAGATTTGAAACTGTACTGGTAGCAAATAGTATTCTCTTCAGTAACAACAAAGTTGTCACGATCTTCTCCAGGTTTAAGTTCAAACTTGAGGTAGAAGAGGTTTCAGAGGCTTTACACATTCCTGCCCCAAGCACAGGGGCCTGGATCTACAGGGTCTCATCATCCTGAAATTATGAAAAGAAGAAATGCAATTTTCTGATCAGATCTGCTGTCAGGTGTAAATGGAATTTGGGCAACCTATGGAACCTTCTGGATAAGTGAGGATTTAGCTAACATCACAATTCATATATTCTTAGTGGTTCCCTGAAGATTTCCCTCTCCTTACAACTTTTTTAAAAAGAAGAGGTAGGTTTATGAGACATGCATTATGGGACTATTGCATTCATTTTGCCATTTATTTTAAAGCTATTTCTACATTTTGAAAATTTTCTATAGAGGACCATGTGGAAATACATTTATGTACTACTTTAATGTTTTCAAATTGCAAGGGCTTTTGTATTTTTCTGACTAAAACCTGCAGAGTTTATAGTAGTCATGAAAAATTTGATTAATGAAGCTCACTAGTGTTCTCTTATAAATTTCCTTTCCCAATGAATTTCAAGAGTGTACTCTCAGATGCATTCATTTGTGTCTATATGTGCCTGAATGCATGCAAACTTAATGCTGAGTCTGGTTTGTTTATTATGTTTAGTACAAATTTAAGAAGTGTGAAATATTACCCAGCAAGTGTGGATATTTTTGCTATTCATCAATTCATTCAACAAAAATGTTTTTGTACCTACAATATACAAGGAACTTACTAGACACCAAAGGCATGTCAAGATAATTACAAAAAAAAAAAAAAAAGATAATTACGGAGCTTAGAAGTCACCAAACATAAATTTTAATTACTTAAAATTTTCTTCCTCTGACCATGTTTATACAAAGGAAGCCTAGACAATATATTTCTAAACTGGCTTTTCAAGCTCCCATGTTCCTTATTCACAGTCCTGAGACAGCTGGGGAAACAAAAATATTTTTAAAGGGCGACCTTCTGATAGACCAGGTCAGATCCCATTGGCTAAGATTTTCAGCGTAAAGACTTGGTTTTGTAACTTTAAAATTCAGGATAAAAACACACCTAAAAAGGTTTTTGAGTAGAAGAGGTTTGGGGGCATGAGAAGAGGAGAGAGAAGAAGAATCTCTAAGATTCCGAGCTTTAAGAAAGGATTTGATCCCCTTCCCTTAGCGTCTCTCTTATGCCTGCTGCCCTTTTCCTTTTCAGGTTAAGCTGCCAACATTGAGGTCTCTCTGGCCCCGTTCTGCACACCCCCCCCTTTGTCTTCTTTCCTCCTCTTGGAAAGCATTTGCCCAGAGCTGAGAGAGTTGAATTTCCTTTTAAAGAAGCCGCTGCTTCAAAGGATAGTCACACTTCTTTTTGGTCCTCTTTTCCTCCAGTTGAATATATCACTTTCCGTAATGTCTTCATCCAAATATCCTATCAAATCAAAGTCATGCTATTTTTCCCAGCACCCTCTATCCCCAAGTACAGTAAACACTTACATATAACAACATTTTGCTTTGAGGGTTTTTTTCCATGCATTTCTAGGCATATGCATTTACATTTCAGGTATTTTCTCTATTAAGCCATAAATGTGATTGCATCTGAAAGAACCAACTACATTAGACTAGTACAATTCTTCTATTTAATTTGATGTGGGTTTTCTACAGAATTCTACCTCTGGATTTTTAACCGTTTTCCATTTACTGGACCTTCCCGCCATGCGGAACAAATCTAAATCTGTTTTCTTGGTTTCTCACAGGGTGTCACGGGGGGTATTGAATAAATGTTTGTGGACTCCTACATCTGAGAGTTTGTTACCCTTTTCTGTCTCTAGACAGGGCAGGAAAGGAAACTGGCTTGATCAGTAAGGGAAGATTTGGGTTAGATATAAGGAACAGCTTGAACTTTGTAAGGTCTTGGCAGAAGGAGATTGTGGAGTCTTCCTTGAAGGTCTTTGAAGAAGAGGGAGGAAATGAATCTTGACAGATAGCTCCAGCCACTCCATTCAGGAGCCAGGAAGGAGGGGAAAGGACTAACATTCAGCCTGGTGAGTCAGCTCAGTGACTGTGCTTCTGGAAATAGAATCTGAGTCCATGCTTGTACAGGAAAATCATTGTCCCTGTAAAAAAAAAAAAACAAAAAAAACCCCTACTATTTATTGAGTACAAAGCACTCATGTCCATTTCATCCAAATCCTATAATAATCCTTCAAGGTAGATATTATTGTCATCCCCATGAGGCAACTGAGACATTGTGGATTAAATAACTTGCCCAAAGTCATAGAATTGGTAGGCAGTAGAGCAGAGACTGAAACCCAGATCTCCTCTGAACTCAAAGGCTGTGCCCCTACTTATTGCATGGTACAGACTCCTTTAGGGAGGGATCATGTCAGTGTGTATGCCAGTGGGCAGACTTGGATCTGTGGAGAATATTGGGCACTGACATTTGCAGCTTCAGAAATGGGAAAAACAACTTATGACATTTACCTGAATTCACTTCTTTCTTTGACTTGGGTCACAGTTTTCTACACAGTAGATTTTCACTAAATGCTTGTTAACTGATTCCCAGAATCTAAACATGTGATTTTAGGATATGGAGAAAAGCCCAGTGCAAATCATTACTAAACCAATACTTATTGATGGTATCAGGATTTAGGACTATAATTTGCCTTGCACAGTGCATAGACATCACATTATAAATATTTTGTTATGATGTTTTCCAGTGAGTTTACTGTTTCTTTCAAGGAGGAGATTAAACAACAACTAGTTTAGAAGATTGTTGGATCTATTGGATGAATTACTCTGGTAAATTTGGGTTATGTTATCTTTGGAAATATTTGTGCTTCTAGGAGTTAAAGCAGAATCAGATAAGATTGCCTGATGAAGTCCATATATTAATGATTATATATTCCTGATTTCTCTGCATCTTGCTATTTGTATTTCTTAATTGACTTTTCATCTATTTCTTTAGGGAAAGGTTAAATTAATAACACTGTAGAGGTTTAATTGCATAGGGAATAATTCAGTGAATGAGCTAGAATTACAGATTAAACAAAGGCTAAAGACCTTGGGTGGTTTAATCAATCAAAACAAATAAACCTCCACCCAAATGGCTAAAGAAAATAGTCACCAAGTAAATACTTTACGAACATTTTGTGCTGAAAAGAGAAGAAGCTAATAATCATTATCTTGCTTTTGCAAATATTGACAGTGGCCCTGGAAGGGATTTGGAGCATTAAAAGGAATCTTTCTGTGGGAGGCTTGAAGCCAGGACTGCCAAGCAGAAACAGTTTACTGCCACAAGCCAAGTACTATTCGAGGCACAGAGGGCTACGAAGTAAGACCTGGATACCCTTGACTTCCACCCCAAGCATGGAGGATACTGAGTGGTTTATAAACCAGTGGTGTGTGCTTTATTTACAGCTCTCAGTCAAAATCCAATCTTCTTTTGACTTCCTTCTCTCAGGTTACTTGTAGTTTAGCTACATTGCCTCATTGTGGAACTTAAATAGTAATAGTTTAAGTAACCAATTTACCCCGCGGATACAATAGAAGTTCACACTCTTGAGTTATGCTCCTGACTCTTTCCTTTCCTTTTTATCCACAGAAGACCTTCCAGCACACAGGCTCAGTGGGGAGGAATCTTGCACTGTCCTTTCTTCTAGACAGATGATCTGCGTTTACTAGTGGAAATGAGGAAAGGGAGACGAGGGAATTCAGGAAGAATAAGGCAACTGCTTTGCTAGGTTCCATTAGTTTTACCCTATTTTAGGTAGGAGGCCACCAGGCTGGCCCCAGTAGACTGTTCCTCACAGACATTATGTTTGGGGAAAAAGCTATTACTCATTCTTCACTGTCCCAGCCGATGTCTGCCAGCAGTATTTGTGGCAGGATGTGGAGAAGGCAGGGGTTCTGACATGGAAGCACAAGCAATGTCCAGATAGTGTACGGACATACAACTGGGTCTATTAAGTCCTGAAAACAGCTCTACAATTAGGAGGGAGCCCTGGGCTGAGAGGAAAGAAGCGGGTAAGTGCCAAGCTTGGGTCCTCTTAACCAAGATATGAGTCATACTGGCAAATGCTATATAGCACTTCATATTCTAGATTGTTCATATATAATTATATATTAAATCTTTACAACAATCACATGAAACAAGTACAGTTCATTTCACAGATGAGGAAACTGAGGCACAGAAATGTTTGAATAATTTACCCAAGTCACTCAGCTAGTGAGTAGAAGTCACGAGGCACCACCAACTCTGTGAGCCAACAGTACACAGGACCTGGGCTGTCTGGTGAATCTGGAATGGGGTGAGGGCTCAGCCCAAGTGCCACAAAGGAGGAGGGGTCCCCAGGGAGGAAGCCTCCAGAATATGGATTCAGTAGGAGGAAAATACAGCCACTAAAGACTGAGACACAAGGTGAAAAAATAAACAAACAAAAAACTTGTTACTTAAGGGGATTCATGTAGCAAAAAGGAACCAGTAATAGAGACCTGGGTTTAATAATAATAAAGTAGTAGTAGCCACCTTTTATCATGTGCCAGGCATGGCAGTCTTTTATAGTTATGTAATCCACAGGGTCACATGAGATGAGAGTTTCAATCTTCATTTTTCATGTGAGAAAACTGAGGCTTGGAGACATTACATTACCCAAGATACTATGTCTAGTGGGTAGTGAGGCCAGAACTACAAACCTGTTTCCATCTGACTCCAAGACTATGCTTCAACCTTTGGGCCATCATGGCAGAGAATTCGCTCATCAGAAAACAAGGGTGGAATAGTAGTGGTTAAACAGGCACATATGCCAAGGCCATGGGAATTCAGGGTTAGGAACCTGGGAGTCAACTACATGCAAAATCCACAGAGATGTGAGTGACCTGAAGTAATGGTTGTTCCACCCAAGTCTGGGACACTTGCCCAGTGGGGGCTGTTTATTTCAGCTTTCCACCCAATTTGTCAGGTCCTAACTCTAGTGGGCAAATCCATCATTCCAAGAAAACTCACAAAGCAATTTATTTTAAAGATGATTTTCTAAATGCCATATTATAAGACTGGTTTGAAGAACAAATTACCTTCATTTGAAGACATAGAAGTGCAACAGATTACCCGATTTATCAATTGGGGGCATATAATAAAAAATACATGTTTGATTTTGACCATAATTACATTACTTTCACCCATACGATTTAGGAGAAACTTATTCACACCTCCCGCTCATTGATACTCATCCACACTACCTTCCTAGCGGCCCCCAGCCCTCTATCTCCAGCCTACATCAAGCCCTTACAGTGGTCATGTTATAGTATGTAACTGACATTGTTGTATGTTTTAGCTTTATCTCTGTAAGTTACCAACTGCATTTTGCCATATAAAGTGCTACTATCTGCTATACAAATCACAACTGATGAATCCATAAGAATTAACTGATAACTGATAACTGAGAATTAGATGTGTCTCATTATCAATTAGGAAAGTTAGATGCAAGACAGCAATATCACAGATGAACAAAGCCCACAGATAAGTCTCAAAAATTGGTCAGTATTAATTCAAACACTGTCAGAAACCCAATGAAGGCAGGACCCATGTCTCTTTCGCTCACCACTGTTGGTCTGGCACTTAGCACGGTACCTGGCATGGTAGGTGCTCAATCGCTATCAGTCACAAGAATGACCGCACGAATGATGAAACAGGAAATACATACATGTTGAATGCCTCCTGTATGTTCGGAACCTTCTTGCTGCTACCCCACACGTCTCCCCCTCCACAAAAGTATATGGTTTTCCCTCTTTGAAGTGCTAAATTAAACAATGTAAACAATAGAAAGAAAAGCAAGGGAACCCATTGACTTTAGTGTGTGAGTCATGAAAAGTTGTGCATATCTTATATACACACTGATGCTTTCAAAGAGAGGTTTTCCTTGGAATATAATATTTCCAGAAACCTCTCCTATAATGTGTACTTTAGGTGGATAATTTGGGCAATCCTCACTGTCATCTTTTTCCTATTCACTTGTGCTTTTTTTCCTTTTTCTCATGAACAACACGATCATTGTAGTTGTAACTTCTCCAACATTTAATACACGTCATTTAAAATTTAAATTTAGAATCATGATCATCTAATTGTAGTTCTAAATTCTAAAACAGTTTTTGGTTAGAGACTATGAAGCATCTCCTGCTTTCATTATACTAACAAGATTGAGTCATTTACTTTGATCATTTTCTTCTTATTCTGTGGCATGTAACAACAACAAAATAATAATAACAAAGTTGTCCAGCCCAGCACTTCTCAGGCTGTGACTACAAATCACATAGGTATCTTATCAAAAAGCAGTTTCTGATACAGTCGATCTGGGATGGGATTTGAGATTTTGCATTTCTAACCAGCTCCCTGGTGATGCTGATGCTGCTTGTTCAGACACTATACTCGAGTAATGAGGGTCTAGAAGACGGAGGTTTCTCCAGTTACTTGAATCACATGGGTATGGCTTTTATATTCTGCTCTACGAAATGAAACACTGTTAAGAAAATTAAATCAATTTTAGATTAAAACAGGGTTGGAATTAAAGAGCATTTCCCCAAAGTAAAAACTTACTTGTTTGTTCACTTATTTCTTTAGGATAAGATGAACAATTTTTCCATTGAGAAGAAACCTCTTTCTCCTGATGTCTGAAAAAACAGAAGAAAGCCACGCGTGTTTCACAGTTTAGATGTGTTTTAAAAAATGTATATTAACCTGTAATTCCTATTATTGTTATTAGTTCCTATCTATAAATTAATCCAAAGCAATGAAAGACTATTGGTAAAGTTTGCTAAGCACCTGAAAACAATGGAGGAAAATATATTTATTTTTAGTTGTCACAGGTAGGATACACTGGGCTTCTATTTCAGCTTATTTTATTAAGTATGTCAAATATGATAAAAACAAAGGCATGTTTATTGAGTCTACTTCAAGGAAAACATTATAAATGTTAACCTTTCACTGTAATTATGGTCATCCATTAAAAAGAAATTACAGGTATAGGTAAAGGTTAGTAAATGAATGGCAGAGATGAAAAGTCTCTGACTCAGAGACAACCATTTTAACGCTAGCCTTGGTAGAGCTCATCCTTTCTCTAGAATTTGTCCACTAAATTGTAAGGAGCCAGGAAATTTATGAAGAGATTTTAAAGGGAGGGGGCCATTTTACAAATACTATAATACTACTGGGCTAAAAAGAGGTTAAAAAGGAGAAAAAAACCCTAACCTTCCTTTCCCCCCAATTGTCAAAAGTAACATATGTACCGTATAGAAAAATTGGAAAATAAAGAAAAATAAAGGAAAAAAACCCAGCTGTAATTCAATTCCCAGAAATAACCACTGATAACATGCTGATATATTTGTATTCTTTTTTCCTATGCATGTTTTACTTTACACGCATAGGAAATATTTGAATCACATTGTATGGTATATATAACATATATATATAACATATAATTTCCCACTCATTAAAATATAACTGAGTAATTTATTAAAAATCTTTATATGTTTGTACTTTTTTTTTTACATTTATTACTCTATGTTTTGGACCTTTGGATTTTTCAGATTTTTCATTTTATACATAACTGTTGTGATTTACTTACACTCCCTCATCCACTTAAAAAGTTCTTTTTCCTAGTATTCTGGTTATACACGTTTCATTCTCCTTCTTCTCTTAAGCTCATCTTGAAACTTCCTCCAGTTCCTGGTTCTCAAGTTTATTTCTCAGATTTAATGAAATAAATCAAGTCAGCTCAACAAAGATTTGTTGACTGGGTATGTCTCTTCCCTACTTAAAAATATTTACACTGTGAAACAGTCAATAATCTCTTGAGTCAAAATCCAAACTTTTCCAGATTTAATACAAAAATTTCCATTTAGTTAATACACATTAAGAGATACTACATGTAAGCCAGTTCCAGCCATCACCATGTTAATGGAACTCTCTCATCATTAGTTACTTAAAAAAGAGTGTTGTGAGCCAGTGGCTAAAATTGGAGAGATTACATCTTCAATTAGTCAAGAAATATAACACCCCAAACTACCTGAAAATGGGGTAAAACATTTACAATGCTTAGGAATCTAAATGCTTAACCTCCCCCAGATTCTTACCATCAACCGTTCTGCATGTATATTAGGATGCCACACAAAAGGAGCAGTGGCTGGGGAGTATTGACTTTTATTCACCCATTATAAACGATGCCCTGTTTGCACGTGGGCTTTCAGGGTTACTTTACAAACACGTGCTCAAGGATTTCCTTCCTCATTTCCACTCTACTTCTGCCCAATACACAAGCTCCCCTCAGTTTATTCTTAGCCTTGCCACTCGGGCTGGGGACTCTGTGTCAGCCTCTCTATTCCTGATCAACCGATAACACACACTGCACCCTCCCCACTGCAGGACAGATTTCATGGCACGGTTTCCTTGCTAGGGCTTCTCTCTTTTCTCCACTTTGGGGCCCTGGTCCTTTTGGGGTTAAGGTCTGTTCTTTATTGCCCCACTGCACATCTTCCAAACTGGCTTCATGTACAGGGTTTTTCATCCCAGGATTATTTATAATAATGAATAATGTAGAGGATGATTTTTAAATTACTATGTAATAGGATGCATCTGTTTTGTTTCTTTTCATCTAAAAAGCATCTTTAAATGAAAACTTTTTGAAAGCTAGGATTACAAGGACACTTCTTTAAAGTGATAAAAATCTATAACAATCTTAAACCAATGGCTGTTTTCATTATTGATGAAATACGACAGAAGCATTCTTTCTGAGGTCAGAAAAAAAATTAAAATGCTTTTTTTCTAAAGATGTTTACAACTTGCTCACTTTCCTTCTTCATTTTATATTCTCCTAGCTCTGGAATCCTTGAACTTCCTGGGTTCAGGCCAGGGACAGTTGCCATGGGTTGCTGGGTCACTTGTGTCATAGGGCTTGCACCCCACTTCCTGATTTGGCCAAATAGTCATGGCAAAAGTATCTGTGAGCCACACAGACTAAAAGATTAGAAGTAAAAAAAAAAAAAAAAAAAAAAAACCAAATTGATTGGGAACACTATTTAGGTGCATGAGATGCTGAAACAGAGCAGGACCCCATGGTCCTTGAGCCCCACGTCCTCAATCTGCCTTTCGTCTGTGGAAAAACTGTAGCCAAAGAATAAGTTTAATCTGAGAAGTGAGAAAATGCAGAGAAAAAGGAAAACAGTCCAACAAGACTAAATAATAATAGTGTAGTCATTAAGCTAAGTCAAAGGAACATTTAGTTCCTTCACAAGGGCTATAGGTAATATTCTGAACCATAACCTTTGAGCTGTTTTGTAGATACTGAAACCCTCACCAGGTGGAAGAAGTTAACTACCTGATGACCAGACTGTAGCCATGACATAAGCTGCAACAATTCCAAGAACTGGCCTCAAAGAAATGGGAACAAACCGATCCTGGGACTGAAGATTAACTGTACTTAAAACAATCAAGATGACGGTGATCAAACTGTATGACCAGTTTCAAGATGACTGTCAGAGCTGACTGTGCTGTTTCTGCATGTAGCCCCCTCCCCTCCCCATAAGCTCTTGCCCACTGATTGTCTGTGGGGGGGAGTTGGCCTTTGGACAGGAGTCTGCCCTTCCCCCCAGCTTGTTGGCCTCCGAAATTAAAGCAAACTTTCCTTTCCACCCATGTGCCTCTTTACTGGCTTTAGACCTATGAGCAGCCAGACCCCCACTTTCAATTGGCCAAAATTTTTTTGAAAAGACAATGTTTTAGTCTTATTTTTAAAGAAATCTATCCTCTGGTTTATCTTATTAAGATATCCTTTGTTTACAGCCAAAATATTTATAGAGATAGAAATCATACAATGAGGATGTTTTTCTTTAAATAAAAATACTATTACACCTATTTTATAGGCTGAATTTTTTCACTTAGTCAGACATTATGACCATTTTCCTTTATCATATATATTTGTCTAAATCATGATTTTACAGTCTATATAGTATGTCCTGATATGACAGTACCACAATTTACTTACCTTCATGTTGCATCTGATTTTTCTAAACTTGGCATTTTAAGAAATATTTCTACCTCCTCCCACTGATACAACAAAGAGGAAATGCTTTATATTTTCCTCATAGCTGAGATGACTCCCAAATCCTGATAGAAATCTGCATGTTTACACTCTAGATGGAATAAACTAGAAGGTCTTTGGATGAAATAGGGTGATCAAGTTGGGAGTCAACATTGTCCATTTCAAGAGCCCAAATCCCCTTAGTTCCCAGAATGTTTCAGCCAGAGTCACAGTCCTGTCTACACACACGCACACGTGTGCACACACACACACACACACACACACACACGACAGGAGATTGGAAATTAACAGGGATGGACCTGGAGGACTTTATGCTAAGTGAAATCAGCCAGTCACAGAAGAATAAATACTGCATGATTCTACTTACACGAGGAATCTAAACTAGTCAAACTCACAGAAGCAAAGAATAGAATGGTGGCTGCCAGGGGCCAGGGTGAGAGAGAATGGGGGGTTTGCTAATCAACGGGTATAAAATTTCAGTTATAGGAGGTGAATAAGTTCTAGAGATCTGCTATACACCACTGTGCCTCTAGATAACAAGACTGTATTTTACACTTAAAAAATCTGTTCAGAGGGGCTTCCCTGGTGGCGCAGTGGTTGAGAATCTGCCTGCTAATGCAGGGGACACGGGTTCGAGCCCTGGTCTGGGAGGATCCCACATGCCGCGGAGCAACTAGGCCCGTGAGCCACGACTACTGAGCCTGCGCGTCTGGAGCCTGTGCTCCGCAACAAGAGGCCGCGATAGTGAGAGGCCCGTGCACGGCGATGAAGAGTGGCCCCCGCTTGCCACAACTAGAGAAAGCCCTCGCACAGAAATGAAGATGCAACACAGCAAAAATAAACAAATTAATTAATAAAAACTCCTACCCCCAACATCTTCTTTAAAAAAAAAAAAAAATCTGTTCAGAGGATAGTTCTCATGTAAAGTATTTTTACTACGGTAAAATAAAAAAAAATTTTTTTTAAGTAAGTAAGGGACTAAATGCTGATTAAAACTGTGTGCACAGGCAGGGCTTTTGACTCATGGTTTTCCCTGTACATGGTGTGGTCCATCCAGCACCTGTACCATCAGTAACTACAGATTCTTTTCTTGGTCATATGATAAACCTATTAAAGTCATATTTTCAAAGTGCATTTAAAGACATGGGACAAAGCTGATGTTAAAGGAGGAAAGATGACTACAAATAGTATCACAATATATAAACTATATATATATAAACTATATTATACTGTATATTCGTTAAATATCCAAATACAAACAGTGGTTATCTGGGGATGGAGTTGGGGGAGGAGCAATAATTTCTTTATCTTCTTCTTTATATTTTCTATATTAAAAAAATTTTTAGATAGTAAATATGTGCTGTATATATGAGACAAACACAATAAATGCTATGAAATAATCTTCCCTGACTGCACCAAGGTAATTATATATGTTTTATTTCTTGCCATGTCTCAGTTACTTTTAGCCTTGTTTTCTTACTTTTTAGATACCCTTTTGATGGTAAATGGTAATGATATCTCTTAAATACAAACCCATATTTTTTATGATGCCTGTACAATAGATGATGCCACTTAAAAGGACAGTAAAAAATGTTTATGATGGCTTTATTCAAAATAGCCTAAAAATGGAAACAACCCAAATGTCTATCAACAGGAGACTAGATAAATTATAATATATTTATACAGTGGAAAGATACAAGAAAACAAAAAAGAATAAACCATATGAGATCAATGACTCTCACAGTTATTATGATGACAAAAAGAAGCCAGGCACAAAAGAGAATATACTGGAGGAATCCATGTACAGATTTTGAAAAACAGGTAAAACTAACCTAGAGAGACAGAAGTCAAAATAGTAGCTTCCAAAGAACCTGAAAAAGAATACATATATGTATATATATATACATATATATATATATATATATACACACACATATCTGTATAACTGAATCACTTTGCTGTACAACTGAAACATTGTAAATCAACTATACTTCAATTTAAAAATAAATAAAATAAAATAAAACAATAAAAGAACAGAAGACAATATGGGCAGATTTTAAAGAAAATATTGGGGTGGAGAAGTATGATTTACTAAGTATGATATGAAAGTCAGAAACAACAAAAATGATAAATTTAACTATGAAAAATAGTGGTTTCCTTTGGGAACTATTGACTAGAAACAAGCATGAAGGATCCTCTTGTGTTTTATATCTTTATCTGGGTAGTTGTTACACAAGTAAGAGTATGTGTGTGTTGCATGTAAAAAGCACTGAGCTGTGTGCTTAAGTTTTGTGGTTTTTTTTTTTTTTTTTTTTTTGCAGTACGCGGGCCTCTCACTGTTGTGGCCTCTCCCGTTGTGGAGCACAGGCTCCGGACGCGCAGGCTCAGTGGCCATGGCTCACAGGCCCAACCGCTCCGCGGCACGTGGGATCCTCCCGGACCGGGGCACAAACCCGTGTCCCCTGAATCGGCAGGCGGACTCAACCACTGCACCACCAGGGAAGCCCAAGTTTTGTGTTCTTTATGTATATCTTCAAAACAAAACAAAACAAAACAAAACAAAACATAGGAAAATTATCTCAGGAAAGAAAGGACTGCTTCTCGGAATGCTAAAAAGCAAAGAGATTAGGATTTCCCCTACAGCTGGGATTGTGTTGAAACTCTAATTGGGCTTTCTATATTCTTATTTAATAGTATTACCTATTTCCTAAGAAATAATATTACAATATGTAAAGAGAAAAAGAAAAAGAAAAATATACCCAAACTAATTATCCAGAGACATGGGTAGGGTGCAGTGTCTTTGGGCCTAAGATTTAGTTGTGTCCCAACAATGTAGATTTGGATTAGCTCCTAATCTCTCTCTTTCTCTCTCTCTGTCTCTGTTTCTCTCTCTCTTCTCCACCCTTCTCTTACTCCCTCTCATTTTCCTCTCTTCCTTCTCATCTTTCCTTCCTTCCTTCGTTCTTTTCTTTCTGACTGCCTGTCTGCCTTACTTTCTTCCTTCCCCATCAACCGTTTATTTCTTTATACGCTGGGGAGTTTCAAAAAAGATTTACAGCTTCAGATTCCTTAACAATGAGATTTTTGGTCCTTCTGTTGTAAGTGTGCCTAGATCATTAAGCTATGTCTTTTCCCCCTGATCCTGATCTTTACTTCACTATATTCTTTCATTTAAGTTCTAATTTAAAGTTTATCAAGTTTGATTCTGGTAGCCAATATTGAAAGGAAAACCTGGTAAATTAAACAATTCAGGCAGGGAGAGGACTGGGGCTGGAGGCGAGAACTCAGCCTGAAGGGGGCTAATGCGCCACAGCTAGCCGGGAGGGAGTCCGGGAAAACTCTGGAGCTGCCGAAGAGGCAAGAGACTTTTTCTTCCCTCTTGGTTTCCTGGTGCGCGAGGAGAGGGGATTAAGAGCGCTGCTTAAAGGAGCTCCAGAGACGGGCGCAAGTCGCGGCTGAAAGCGCGGAGCCCAGAGACGGGCGTGGGACGCTGGGGCTGCTGCTGCCGCCACCAAGAGGCCTGTGTGCGAGCGCAGGTCACTGTCCACGCTGCCCTTCCGGGAGCGTGTGCAGCCCGTCACTGCCGGGGTCCCGGGATCCAGAGACGGCTTCCCTGGGAGAACGCACGGCGCGCCTCGGGCTGGTGCAACGTCACGCCGGCCTCTGCCGCTGCAGGCTCGTCCCGCACTCCATGCCCCTCCCTCCCGCCCGGCCTGAGTGAGCCAGAGTCCCCGAAGCGGCTGCTCCTTTAACCCTGTCCTGTCTGAGCGAAGAACAGACGCCCTCCGGCGACCTACACGCAGAGGCGGGGCCAAATCCAAAGCTGAGACGCGGGAGCTGTGGGAACAAAGAAGAGAAAGGGAAATCTCTCCCAGCAGCCTCAGAAGCAGCGGATTAAAGCTCCACAATCAACTTGATGTACCCTGCATCTGTGGAATACATGAATAGACAACAAATCATCCCAAATTGAGGAGCCAGGAGTCAGTGCTGTGCCTCTGAGGTGGGAGAGCCAACTTCAGGACACGGGTCCACAAGAGACCTCCCAGCTCCACATAATATCAAACGGCGAAAATCTCCCACAGATCTCCATCTCAACACCAACACCCAGCTTCACTCAACGACCAGCAAGCTACAGTGCTGGACACCCTATGCCAAACAACTAGCAAGACAGGAACACAATGTCACCCATTAGCAGAGAGGCTGCCTAAAATCATAAAAAGTCCACAGACACCCCAAAACACACCACCAGACATGGACCTGCCCACCAGAAAGACAAGATCCAGCCTCACCCACCAGAACACAGGCACTAGTCCCCTCCACCAGGAAGCCTACACAACCCACTAAACCAACCTTAGCCACTAGGGACAGACACCAAAAACAACGGGAACTACGAATCTGCAGCCTGCAAAAAGGAGACCCCAAACACAGGAAGATAAGCAAAATTAGGAGACAGAAAAACACACAGCAGGAGAAGGAGCAAGATAAAAACCCACCAGACCTAACAAATGAAGAGGTAATAGGCAGTCTACCTGAAAAAGAATTCAGAATAATGATGGTAAAGATGATCCAAGATTCTATTTCCAAGATCCAAAATCTTGGAAATAGAATAGACAAAATGCAAGAAACAGTTAACAAGGACCTAGAAGAACTAAAGATGAATCAAGCATCGATTAAAAACATAATAAATGAAATGAAAAATACTCTAGATGGGATCAATAGCAGAATAACTGAGGCAGAAGAACGGATAAGTGAGGTGGAAGATAAAATAGTGGAAATAACTGCTGCAGAGCAAAATAAAGAAAAAAGAATGAAAAGAACACAGGACAGTCTCAGAGACCTCTGGGACAACATTAAACGCACCAACATTCGAATTATAGGGGTTCCAGAAGAAGAAGAGAAAAAGAAAGGGACTGAGAAAATATTTGAAGAGATTATAGTTGAAAACTTCCCTAATATGGGAAAGGAAATAGTTAATCAAGCCCAGGAGGCACAGAGAGTCCCATACATAATAAATCCAAGGAGAAATACGCCAAGACACATATTAATCAAACTGTCAAAAATTAAACACAAAGAAATCATATTAAAAGCAGCAAGGCAAAAACAACAAATAACACACAAGGGAATCACCATCAGGATAACAGCTGATCTCTCAGCAGAAACTCTACAAGCCAGAAGGGAGTGGCAGGACATAATTAAAGTGATGAAGGAGAAAAACCTGCAACCAAGATTACTCTACCCAGCAAGGATCTCATTCAGATTAGATGGAGAAATTAAAACGTTTACAGACAAGCAAAAGCTGAGAGAGTTCAGCACCACCAAACCAGCTTTACAACAAATGCTAAAGGAACTTCTCTAGGCAAGAAACACAACAGAAGGAAAAGACCTACAATAACGAACCCAAAACAATTAAGAAAATGGGAATAGGAACATACATACCGATAATTACCTTAAATGTAAATGGACAAAATGCTCCCACCAAAAGACACAGATTGGCTGAATGGATACAAAAACAAGACCCATATATATGCTGTCTACAAGAGACCCACTTCAGACCTAGAGACACATACAGACTGAAAGTAAGGGGATGGAAAAAGATATTCCATGCAAATGGAAACCAAAAGAAAGCTGGAGTAGCAATTCTCATATCAGACAAAATAGACTTTAAAATAAAGACTATTACAAGAGACAAAGAAGGACACTACATAATGATCAAGCGATCGATCCAAGAAGAAGATATAACAATTGTAAATATTTATGCACCCAACATAGGAGCACCTCAATACATAAGGCAAATACTAACAGCCATAAAAGGAGAAATCGACAGTAACACAATCATAGTAGGGGACTTTAACACCCCACTTTCACCAATGGACAGATCATCCAAAATGAAAATAAATAAGGAAACACAAGCTTTAAATGATACATTAAACAAGATGGACTTAATTGATATTTATAGGACATTCCATCCAAAAACAACAGAATACACATTTTTCTCAAGTGCTCATGGAACATTCTCCAGGATAGATCATATCTTGGGTCACAAATCAAGCCTTGGTAAATTTAAGAAAATTGAAATTGTATCAAGTATCTTTTCTGACCACAATGCTATGAGACTAGATATCAATTACAGGAAAAGACCTGTAAAAAATACAAACACATGGAGGCTAAACAATACACTACTTAATAACGAAGTGATCACTGAAGAAATCAAAGAGGAAATTAAAAAATACCTAGAAACAAATGACAATGGAGACACGACGACCCAAAACCTATGGGATGCAGCAAAAGCAGTTCTAAGAGGGAAGTTTATAGCAATACAATCCTACCTTAAGAAACAGGAAACATCTCGAATAAACAACCTAACCTTGCACCTAAAGCAATTAGAGAAAGAAGAACAAAAACATCCCAAAGTTAGCAGAAGGAAAGAAATCATAAAAATCAGATCGGAAATAAATGAAAAAGAAATGAAGGAAACGATAGCAAAGATCAATAAAACAAAAAGCTGGTTCATTGAGAAGATAAACAAAATTGATAAACCATTAGCCAGACTCATCAGAAAAAAAGGGAGAAGACTCAAATCAATAGAATTAGAAATGAAAAAGGAGAAGTAACAACTGACACTGCAGAAATACAAAAGATCATGAGAGATTACTATAAGCAACTCTATGCCAATAAAATGGACAACCTGGAAGAAATGGACAAATTCTTAGAAATGCACAACCTGCCAAGACTGAATCAGGAAGAAATAGAAAATATGAACAGACCAATCACAAGCACTGAAATTGAAACTGTGATAAAAAATCTTCCAACAAACAAAAGCCCAGGACCAGATGGCTTCACAGGCGAATTCTATCAAGCATTTAGAGAAGAGCTAACACCTATCCTTCTCAAACTCTTCCAAAATATAGCAGAGGGAGGAACACTCCGAAACTCATTCTACGAGGCCACCATCACCTTGATACCAAAACCAGACAAGGATGTCACAAAGAAAGAAAACTACAGGCCAATATCACTGATGAACATAGATGCAAAAATCCTCAACAAAATACTAGCAAACAGAATCCAACAGCACATTAAAAGGATCATACACCATGATCAAGTGGGGTTTATTCCTGGAATGCAAGGATTCTTCAATATACGCAAATCAATCAACGTGATACACCATATTAACAAATTGAAGGAGAAAAACCATATGATCATCTCAATAGATGCAGAGAAAGCTTTTGACAAAATTCAACACCCATTTATGATAAAAACCCTGCAGAAAGTAGGCATAGAGGGAACTTTCCTCAACATAATAAAGGCCATATATGACAAACCCACAGCCAGCATCGTCCTCAATGGTGAAAAACTGAAACCATTTCCACTAAGATCAGGAACAAGACAAGGTTGCCCACTCTCACCACTCTTATTCAACATAGTTTTGGAAGTTTTAGCCACAGCAATCAGAGAAGAAAAGGAAATAAAAGGAATCCAAATCGGAAAAGAAGAAGTAAAGCTGTCACTGTTTGCAGATGACATGATACTATATATAGAGAATCCTAAAGATGCTACCAGAAAACTACTAGAGCTAATCAATGAATTTGGTAAAGTTGCAGGATACAAAATTAATGCACAGAAATCTCTGGCATTCCTATATACTAATGATGAAAAATCTGAAAGTGAAATCAAGAAAACACTCCCATTTACCATTGCAACAAAAAGAATAAAATATCTAGGAATAAACCTACCTAAGGAGACAAAAGACCTGTATGCAGAAAATTAAAAGACACTGATGAAAGAAATTAAAGATGATACAAATAGATGGAGAGATGTACCATGTTCTTGGACTGGAAGAATCAACATTGTGAAAATGACTCTACTACCCAAAGCAATCTACACATTCAATGCAATCCCTATCAAACTACCACTGGCATTTTTCACAGAACTAGAACAAAAAATTTCACAATTTGTATGGAAACACAAAAGACCCCGAATAGCCAAAGCAATCTTGAGAACGAAAAATGGAGCTGGAGGAATCAGGCTCCCTGACTTCAGACTATACTACAAAGCTACAGTAATCAAGACAGTGTGGTACTGGCACAAAAACAGAAAGATAGATCAATGGAACAGGATAGAAAGCCCAGAGATAAACCCACGGACATATGGTCACCTTATCTTTGATAAAGGAGGCAGGAATGTATAGTGGAGAAAGGACAGTCTCTTCAATAAGTGGTGCTGGGAAAACTGGACACAGACATGTAAAAGTATGAGACTAGATCACTCCCTAACACCATACACAAAAATAATCTCAAAATAGATTAAAGGCCTAAATGTAAGGCCAGACACTATCAAACTCTTAGAGGAAAACATAGGCAGAACACTCTATGACATAAATCACAGCAAGATCCTTTTTGACCCACCTCCTAGAGTAATGGAAATAAAGACAGAAATAAACACATGGGACCTAATGAAACTTCAAAGCTTTTGCACAGCAAAGGAAACCATAAACAAGACCAAAAGACAACCCTCAGAATGGGAGAAAATATTTGCAAATGAAGCAACTGACAAAGGATTAATCTCCAAAATTTATAAGTAGCTCATGCAGCTCAATAACAAAAAAACAAACAACCCAATCCAAAAATGGGTGGAAGACCTAAATAGACATTTCTCCACAGAAGATATACAGACTGCCAACAAACACATGAAAGGATGCTCAACATCTTTACTCATTAGAGAAATGCAAATCAAAACTACAATGAGATATCATCTCACACCAGTCAGAATGGCCATCATCAAAAAATCTAGAAACAATAAATGCTGGAGAGGGTGTGGAAAAAAGGGAACACTCTTGCACTGCTGGTGGGAATGTGAATTGGTACAGCCACTATGGAGAACGGTATGGAGGTTCCTTAAAAAACTACAAATAGAACTACCACATGACCCAGCAATCCCACTACTGGGCATATTCACTGAGAAAACCATAATTCAAAAAGAGTCATGTACCAAAATGTTCATAGCAGTCCTATTTACAATAGCCCGGAGATGGAAACAACCTAAGTGTCCGTCATCGGATGAATGGATAAAGAAGATGTGGCACATATATACAATGGAATATTACTCAGCCATAAAAAGAAATGAAATTGAGCTATTTGTAATGAGGTGGATGGACCTAGAGCCTGTCATACAGAGTGAAGTAAGTCAGAAAGAGAAAGACAAATACTGTATGCTGACACATATATATGGAATTTAAGAAAAAAAAATGTCATGAAGAACATAGGGGTAAGACAGGAATAAAGACACAGACCTACTAGAGAATGGACTTGAGGATATGGGGAGGGGGAAGGGTAAGCTGTGACAAAGTGAAAGAGCGGCATGGACATATATACACTACCAAACGTAAGGTAGATAGCTAGTGGGAAACAGCCGCATAGCACAGGGAGATCAGCTCGGTGCTTTGTGACCACCTGGAGGGGTGGGATAGGGAGGGTGGGAGGGAGACGCAAAAGGGAGGGGATATGGGAACATATGTATATGTATAACTGATTAAATTTGTTAAATAAAAAAATTATATGGAAAAAATAAAAATAAAAATAAAAAAATAAAAAAAAGACTTCCCTGAGCTCTCCTACTCGGCCCTACTTCCAGCACTGTAACATGTATCTAGTCACACTGTATTAAAAAAACAAACAAACAAACAAAAAAACAATTCATATTGTTCATAACATTTAAAAAAATTCCCCATGTTGAATATAGGTTGAATTATGTCTCCCCAAAATTCTTATATGGAAATCCTAACCCGTGGTACCTCAATAAAGTTGATTTTTAAGAACACTTAGATTAAAAAAGAAGTCATGGCTCCTTGAAGGAATGTCTGATTTCAGATCTGAGGCAGGAAATCTCCAGGATGAATTTGGAACATCTTGTACAGAAAACAGGGAAGTTTCCAAAATTAATAGGTCATATCCAAGGGACTTAGGAGCCACCATGAAGTAATCCTCTGGCCAAAGATGGGGAAATTTGAGCATAAAAAAATTGGCACTCACTGAATATATAAAAAGCCATGAGTTCATAAGGATATTTTTTAAATGAGAGAGAATAAGGCAAACAGCAACAACAAAAACAAACCCAGCTTCACTAAACACCAACTGAAATTGCAAAGGGGAATTCCCTGGTGGCGCGGTGGTTGAGAGTCCGCCTGCCGATGCAGGAAACACGGGTTCGTGCCCCAGTCTGGGAAGATCCCACGTGCCGCGGAGTGGCTAGGCCCGCGAGCCATGGCCGCTGAGCCTGCGCGTCCGGAGCCTGTGCTCCACAATGGGAGAAACCACAACATTGAGAGGCCTGCGTACCGCAAAAAAAAAAAAAAGAAAGAAAGAAATCGCACAGGCATTAATTCTTACTTACAAAGGCAGCAACTGAAAAGAAAGAATTATCTATTATCTTACCTTTCCTGAACAATTCGGTAATTTAGGTACCAAATAGCCCTAGTAGATTAAGGGAAGTCCTCTTTACAGAATTTCAGTTAATAAATGTGGAAAGAATGATAGATTAGTGAAGCTACCATTTTATAATCCCCAAAGCATTAACTGACTCTGCTCATCAATGGGTGAAACCATTGGACGAATGTGGTTTTTTCGTCTTTTTTAATTTATTGGTTTTTATTTTTGGCTGTGCTGGGTCTTTGTTGCTACGCGCGGGCTTTTCTGTAGTTCCGGCGTGCGGGCTTCTCATTGTGGTGGCTTGCAGGCTCTAGAGCACAGGCTCAGTAGTTGTGGCACATGGGCTTAGTTGCTCTGTGGCATGTAGGATCTCCCCGGACTAGGGCCCGAACCCGTGTTCCCTGCATGGGCAGGTGGATTCTTAACCACTGTGCCACCAGGGGAGCCCTAGACAAATGTTGATGGGAGATTCCTCATTGGGAGAGAAGGCTGGGTACCACAAGAACCTGTGATTAATCTTAACATCACACAAGTGC
Source organism: Hyperoodon ampullatus (assembly GCF_949752795.1). Classification (NCBI taxonomy): domain Eukaryota; kingdom Metazoa; phylum Chordata; class Mammalia; order Artiodactyla; family Ziphiidae; genus Hyperoodon; species Hyperoodon ampullatus. The sequence continues at coordinate 40,194,987 of NC_136920.1, read as the reverse complement.
AACAATTGGACACCAAGTGCCACCTGTGTGAAGTTACCTGTGGCTTGATTGGATTCAGGTTCAGCTCTTTTGGTAAGTGGACTTTGTAGGTGACATACTTAATCATGAAGGAATGAAAGATGATATACGGGATTTACTTGAAAACAGAAATAAAAGAAAAATGGTTAGGTGGAGCATATGTGGGCAGTCTTAATAATCACTGAACCTTGAAGGGAATTGGGGGTTCATCACCCTTTTCTTTCTACTTTTGTGTTTATAGTTTTTCATAATAAGTTGTTTGCACGTATTTATTTTAGACATAAGGAAGCATTTGTTTATGGAAATAATAGAAAGACTGAGAAAGTTCCTTCCTTGGTCATCTGTTCAAAATCAAAACAAACACAAGAGGCAGACACCTCTCCAGAACTGTTCAGCTCACAAAGGTGTTCATTTCTCTGAGAACTAGTACGCCCACTCCCTGCCCCAAACCACCTACTGACCACCACTGCTCTGGACCCAGACCATAGCTAATTTCACTAGAGGGACACTAGGTCCAAGGTAGCCCAGTCAGATTTTTGCTGCCAAAGACTTAAAACAGATTCAAAATCTGCTTGTCAGACTCTGCTGTTGGAGAACTATGGAGCTAGGGAGAACTATATTCTGCCCAGTGAACTGGAGAAACACAGAAAGCTGATGGGGGTGGCGGGGTGGAGGGAAGGAAGCAGATGTAGCATTCTGACAGCATTCTCTGCCCTGTAGTCCTCCTCTTGGGCTTTGTAAGAACCCCTTCTCACAAGACATTAAATTTTGTTCAAGGGAGCTCTCTGTCACAGACTAGCCTTGGGTGCAGGACACCAAGGCCTTACCTACCAGTGAGTTGGTCAGATGAGAGCCTGGAAACCAGTGGACATGCAGGGCATCACTGGAGACTGTCCCTCGGTGGAGGAGCCTTTGGACTCACGGAAGGGTTAAGTCTCTCATCATTTAAGGAAATTTCTGCCTAATGACTCTTTAACTTAATTACATTAGCTTTTTTTTTCTTACTATTTTTAATAAAACTTTTCAACTATTAAAAAAAAAGGTGGGTCTCTATGAGACTCACTTCTTACATGACAGTAAATTTTGTCCCCCACCCTGCCCTTTTTTTTTTTTTGGTCTAAAGCTGGGACTTCCCTGGCAGTCCAGTGGTTAAGACTCTGCACTTCCACTGCAGGGGGCACGGGTTTGATCCCTGGTCAGGGAACTAAGATCCCGCACGCCGCGCGGTGTGGTCAAAAAAAAAGAAACAGTCATCATAAAGCTGTCTCTAGTAAGTCACTGTAATGGCAACGAAAAGAATCCTTAGTAGTACAACTGCCTTTAGTTTTATCTGGCTTAATTATAATACCTGCTTGGAGCACGTGTGTGGGTTAAATAGCTTCCTTCCGGTTCATAATTCCAGGTCTCTATAACTAAAGGGGATAGAGTGGAAACTTTTGGGTGGAGAGACCCAGGTGTACACCCCACCCCTTAAAAAAAACATTGCTTCCCTTTAACTTGAAAAACGTCTTTGATAATATGAACAAACCTTGCTTAACTATTTATAAATGGATATGAGAAAGTTGCAAAGATAGGTGTCTGAAAGAACTTTCCACTCTGATAATGACACTTGATCAGTTCAGAAGTGACAAATGACAAAGTGCCAAGGCAATCAAGGAAATGTTGCCTCAAGAAGCAAATAGGCAGGGTTACTAAAGGCCTAACACATCATAGCTTCTGAAGTCTACCTTTGGATTCTTCAGATCTGGAATTTCTCTAAAGCTATAATTTACATGGGTGGGTTGAGTGTGATAGCTAGCATGTCCCACAAGGGCAGAAATTTTTGTCTGTTTGTTCAAATATACCTCATGTGTCTGGCACATAATTGACATCCAGTAAGTGTTACTGCATGAAGTTTTAGCCTTTGCAAGTTTTTAAGCCCAAACCAGGTCTGACCCTAATGTAGCCCTCCAAATATCAATATAGAACAATTCTCAGTCCCGTATTGCTTGGAAAACACTTGAGAAATAGCTCTGCAAGCTGATAATGACAAAGGAGTCATCATAATATATTAAAATAAAGAAAAACTGCAGTATTTTATCTTTTAAAGGAACACAGCCAATCCTGGGGTCATCATATCAAAATCTTCTAACAACAATCCCCAAAGTTCTTTCTCAAACTGTGGACAGGGAAATGGGCCCTTGAGAGTGTCAAGGGAACGAAAGAGGCACAGCAGATTTTCAGTGATGAACAATGAGAATGTGTGAATGGTGGTCAGGCAGCATCTACAGCTTTTATTCACATCTAATTTCTCTTCTCTGACTTCCAGAGGGGCTGTTATTCCCCTGCTGTCTTGGATGATCCTGGAAATTAAGTCTTTGAACAGTGAGCTCACTCAAAGAAGTTCCCTTTTATTGAAGAGTCCAGTGGTGCTTCCAGCATAGAAGTAGTTCCTGCAGTGCCGTCAGACAGTTGGGGCAGTGTTTATTCACCTGTCTTTCTCTTTCTCCCAAGACCAAATATTTGTTGAATTGGCTTAAACATTGCTAAGGGTAAATACAGACAAAAGGTTCTTTTTGGAGTGGTTGAAAATAACATAACCAACACTTTTATTGTGATTTCACCCTGGTGAATTTTGCAAGATTTCTGGGCTGTGGTTTATTTGGCCATGGTATGCTGGTCGTGGAACTATAAAAAGTGGCTGTCCCACTTCTTCAAGAATGGTTTTTCCTTGCCATGCATAAGCAACATGCATTTACCCTTCCATTCTCACACTCTTCCAAAATCATTTGTATGTCACTAATTTTGTTGACTTTAATCCAACAAGTATTTCTTAATGTTTCAAGTGCCTCAGAGCCCTTTTAGAAGAAGAATCACAGGAACAAGTGTGATGGAACCCGGTCTGACCACTTTTGTGTTCTCAGTGGCTGCTTGGAGGTAATTTGCTGGTCAAGACAGAATTCCCTGACTTCTATGGAAAATGCATCTTCTCTCCATTTTCTTTAGTGAGGTGTGCCCTGGGTCTGTGTGAGAAGTGGGGTCAGGGCAGGGGGAGGGGAGGGTAGTCACAATCCCTTCCTCCAACTGTAGAGAGTTGGGCTGCCTGCCTGAGTTAGGGTCTTGTCTTGAGTTAGGGTCTGATTGCCTTGAGTATGGCCACACATAAGTTCTGATGTGGAGCCAGTACCATAGTAAATCCAGATCAGATGTGTTTGAGTTCTGAGACTGTACGGAATTTGAGCTAACTCATTTGACTGAGGACCCAAGTAGACTTCAGGTGAGGTACAGAGATAATGCTGGTGAACCTGAAGAGGATATGGGGAGGCCAGTATGATACTTACCATTTTCACCCTACACTTGTGCTATATTATTTATCTTAGTCATTACGTTTTAGTCCAAAGTCTTTTGCATACTCACCATGAATGAAGAAAGTGAACTGTTTCATAAGTGCCTCATGAAAAGTAAAATTAACAGTGGCGTTCATTGATTCACTCATCTATTCATTTATTTAACAAACATTTATTAAACACCTCGTATGTGCCAGGCATTGCACTGTGTGATATTAACATGTTTATTGCAATGTCAAAATAATTTTCTTTTGTGTAAGTCTTGTATTCCATAACTTCTACATGTGACTGCAAATAAACTTTATTTTAGGAAAGAGTAGTTTAACAAGAAGAATGCAGAAGTAAGCCCTATAAATATTTTAAATATGGTGCGAATATTTCTGACTTTAATCAGAATTTCACAACGTACCTTTTTCTGAATATCCAAAATTCTTGCACTACCTGTTCAGTCAAGTAAGAATACAGGAAGAACTTGAGTGCATACAAGTAAAACCCTAAAATAAATGTAATAAATTCTCATATTGACTATTCATAACAATATCTTTTAGGGGCAGTAAATTTTTGCACTTAGATAAAAAGAAATGACCTTAAAAGTTGGTGTTAGTTTTCTTTTTCTATCAAGGAATTAATAGGGCAATGAACAATAACTTGTGGATTGTTGGGGAATTTACACAATTCCTAATACTTTTTAACTAACAATCATTCCATAATCATCTGCCCAGTTATACACAGTTAAAAACTTGTATCTGACAAAAGAAATAATCTCCACCTTTTTTTGCATACGTGTTAGCTTTTCCAGCTGCACCTGCTCACTGGCTGCTCCCCATTTCCCGGTAAGTACGTAATACTGGGAGGAACTTTGCCCTTTTATCTCTTCAGGAAAAAAATTTGAAGTATACTTGGCAGGTCAATGTTCAGTCACAGAAATCTCAACGAAAAACAGCCACCCGTTTGAGGGTAGCCTGTTTCTCATGCACCTGCAGCTGACCGAGCTTGGTGCCGGCAGGCAGACTCAAGGCAGTCAGAACATGTTCTGAGGCATCCCTGGAAAACAGCAACCATCTCTGGTGAGGAGCAGCAGGACAGGCTTAAAATGAATTCTTTCCCTGGGGAAGAACAAAGCACAAGTTAGATTCTGAGGAACCACAGTTGGTCTGGTTCTTGCCCCCAGAGAATCCTGTCCTATATTAAATTTTGGAACTGAATGGGCCATTCTTGGCCCCATTGTGAGTGGAGCCCTCATCTATCTTGATTAAATGAGCCTTGAATGCTCGCTTTGGCAGCACATATACTAAAATTGGAACGATACAGAGAAGATTAGCATGGCCCCTGAACAAGGATGACATGCAAATTTGTGAAGTGTTCTATATTTTTAAAAAAGAAATTAAAAAAAAGAAAAAAAATGAGCCTTGAATTTTAGAGCCCCACTCTAAACACCTTTAGCAAATTCAGGGGCCAAAAGCCCTTCTTGATACCTGACCTTGTCATCATGCTTGCGACTGAAATCCAGTTCTTCCTGTGTAATATTTTGTGGAAACTGGGAGGCCTTTAAATACACAAAAGAAACATTTGTTTATTATTACCAAATTAAAAAGAATCATAGAATGTTTAAAGTTCTAAATTGATTTAGAACTCATTTAGAATAATAATAATTCCTTGCACAAGGCTGGTAGACACGTTGTTTTGGCCTCTGCCCACGATCCCTTCCCTCTTCTTCAGGGAACGGCACTTCACTTTTTCTTTTGGGCAACTACCTTCACCCCACTATTAGTCCACGAGGTTTATATGGGACTGATTCTACCCCCTAGATCCAGAAGAGGGTCTAAAGAGAGTCCACATCCCCTGACCACAGTGATTGCTTCGAGAATGAGCACCCTGTCCATGTTGGGCCAATGAGACCCAGCCTAATTTGATGGAGTTTCCGAAGCTTGTCCCCGGGGTCCTGATTAATACATGTGTAGCATTTTACACGGAAAGCTTAAGGAGCTTCTTAAGGTCACAGCAAGTCATTCACATAGCCAGCTTCTCCTGATACTGGCCCACTTTCTAGTTGGGCAACAGTGATACCAACAGATCATTTCAATAATACATTAAGAGCATTCATTCATTCATTCAAGTATTCATTGAGATGATGAATACTACTAGATGCCTGGTTCTGTGCAAGAGATGGAGTTTGACTGAAACAGCCATGATTGCTGCCCAATGATGTTCTGAAAGATGTGTATATGGGCACACACAGGAGGGGCACGTAACCTACCCTGGATGTGTTCGTATGGGTGTCTAGGAAGGGTTCCTGGAGAAAGACACTGGCTTCCTAAGTACCTCTGAATCTATTCTCCTTGAATTTTAATTTAATCTCATTCTCACAGCTACTGTCTTAGTTCAGGCTTTTTTTTGTTTCACATCTGAATTACAGCAAGAGCTTTCTAACTGGACTAGATACTTCTACTCTTATCCTGGTCCCTAATATCCAACTCATTCTTTAGTGATGACAGAATGATTTGTTTCTTAGCAACATTTTACTGACATATTATATACATACATGAAATTACATGTGTAAGCATACAGCTTGATGAATTTCCTCAACCAAGCACACCCATTAACCAGTGCCCACATCAATAAACATGACCACCACACCAGAAGCCCATCTCACGTCCTCTTCTGTATACTCACCTCCTCCCACAAATGAGTTTTTAAAAATACTAATCTCAGGGCTTCCCTGGTGGCACAGTGGTTAAGAATCCGCCTGCCAATGCAGGGGACACAGGTTTGAGCCATGGGCTGGGAAGATCCCACATGCCGCAGAGCAATTAAGCCCGTGTGCCACAACTACTGAGCCTGCGCTCTAGAAGCAGCGAGCCACAACTACTGAAGCCTGTGCAACTAGAGCCCGTGCTCCGCAACAAGAGAAGCCACTGCAATGAGAAACCTGCGCACCGCAATGAAGGGTAGCCCCCACTCACCACAACTAGAGAAAGCCCGTGCCCAGCAACAAAGACCCAACGCAGCCAAAACTAACATAAATAAATTTTTAAAAGAATACTAATCTCATTATATTGCTCTCTTGCTTTGTTACAGCCTTTCAAGGACTCTCTACAGGCTTCAGGATAAAACCCCTCTCCTTAGCCAAACTAAACTCTTGTAATTCCTAACCTACTATCCTGGTTCTCACTGTCTGGACTTTGCATATGCTGCTTCTTCTGTTTAGACTAATGTCTCAGCCCTCTTCCTCCCCCATTTTAATCATTCCTAATTATTCCAGGAACCACCTTCTCAAAACCTTACAAGATCCCTTCCTCTCCATTGTCTGCACTTCTCATAGATTCTGAAAGGTAGAAATAGTGTTTTTCATCCCAGTTTCCCAGTTGGCTAAATGAATAAATGAGAACACCTGGCTTTATTACTTTCCCTTAAAGCCTTTCCTCCTCTTGCCTCCTCCCCTCCATCCCTTTTAAGCAAGAACAAACCATTGCCCGGTGAATGAACGCATATAGTTTGTAGGTAAGTCATGACTTTTTCACTGATCCAGCCACAACCTTCTGCTTGGTATCCCCTCGCATACACCAAGATATGACTGAAGTAGGGACAGTTTGTGGTCCTGCACCCTACCAAGATAAGTGGACACAATGGACATTGATATTCATGAGATCTGAGCCATTCTGCCAGTAAAAAATTGCTTTAATTGGAATATCTGAAGGATCTAAGGGAAAATTGGGAGTGGGGGGAGGATACAAGCAAGCAGGCTAACATTTACCAAATGCCAAACACAATGTTAGGCTCTATGTATGATGTCTTATTTAACTGAAGTGGGGGAGGAATGGGCATAAAGGTATAGATTTTTGAATTGCATAAAAAGAAAAGCCAATATGTCCTTTCCTTCCTTTGGTTGAAAAAAGTTATTCATGCATTTATAGCTTTTTCTTTCTAATTAAAAATAAGAGTGGAGAATCACTGAAATTTCTAATTTCAAAGACAATTCGCTTAACTAGCTTGAAAAATGATTCTATAAAAACATTATAAAAGCTTTTGGTGTGTAGGAGAAAGTATCACTAGGTTGATGGATACAGCCAGAGCACCTAACGCTGTCCATTCAGCTCCCAAATTGTCACTGTGGGTGGGCAGGTAATGCCACTTGAAACTACCTAAATAAAACCATTTTTATAGAAGCTTTTACAATCTGTACTTGGTTTTAAATGAAAAAGTTCTTCACAGTAAATCCAAATGGCATAACATCAAAAACACCCGACAGGTTGGCCCCATTCCCAGCAAGTCTACTTCTTCCCTAACGTCTTGTAACTTACATGGCACTGGGCTGGGGCACAACCAATGCACCGCTGTGATCTAAAAATTCTCTCAAAACTGCCTCCTCTCCTTAGGTCAGCAGCCCACCCATGCCCTATTTAGAACTTTGCTGAATAAAAGTTTAATTACATAAATGAAGGCCAAAATCCAGAAATTAAAATTCAAGCCATCAGGGAAAAAAAACTCCTTAAGTCACGGTAGAAGTAGATGCCTCAGTTGCTTCATTGATAAACCTGAAGAGGCCACTGTGATACTTACCCTTTATACCCTAAACTTGGATGCTATAATATTTATCTTAGTCATCGTTTTATAGTTCAGAGTGTTTTGCTGGATCTTCATGAGTGTAGATATTAAGCTGTTTCTTAAGTGCTTAGTAAAATTAATGGTGTTGTTCATTCATTCATCTCACTGAATAGGCAGGAAATTCATAGCTCTGGTACAAAGAAAGCTATGAGCCAGCAGGCAGAAGCGTTCATTCAGTGGGGGACCGAAGAAGAAGAACATGTTTTCATTGCTCAGAAAACTTTCGATTCTTCTCTTTCCTCTGTTGGGGCTGTAGGCAAAGCGAATGTTCTCCTGACAGTAGGGTTTCCTTGAAAACTTGGTTTCACAAAACGCACCACCTTTGTGGGCCGCGCCGCGGGATCTGACTGCACTACCTGCCTGCGTCGGCGGCAGGTCACGAGGTCAAGGTCGGCTTCGCGTCGGCTGCACGTTTCCTTGGCCTCGCGGGCTCCCTCCCTCCGGCAGGCGTCGCTGGCCATTGATGGGGCGAGAGGAAGGAAGCGGATCTTCGATCCCGCCCGGAGGCTCGGCACCCCTGGGCCGCCTACCTCCCGTGCCCGCCTGCGCTCGCGGCGCTGCGGCTTCTGGAGGGTCTCGCGCCACCTGCCGGCGCCCAGGGATGAACTGGGCCCTCACTCTGGAAGGCAAGGATCTGGGCGGCCGCTCGGGCGCAGCTGGGAGGGAATCCCCGGCGGGCGAGAGCTCCAGCGCCAGCGCCAGGCCAAGGCGTGGGGTGCGCGGAGAGGTCCGGAATCACGGCGACGGCATCCGGAGAAGCGGGCGGGGCGCTGCCGTGGAGTCCGGGAACCCTGGAGGGGCCGAGGAGTGGGCGGAGGTGCCGCAGGAGGCGCCCGGGGCTTGGCCGGGCTGGTCTGGTCGGGCGCGCAGTGGAGGGGAGGGACAGGGCTGCGCCGGGCTGGGCCGCCGAGTCCACGTCCCTCGCCCTGGACCCTCGCCGGGCGGCGAGTGGTGAGGAAGAGAGCAAGACCTGCGGGCCTTTAGATCCTGGAACCGCCCTTTCCCGCTCCAGGTCGGGCGGCGACCAGCAACGAAGGCTGGATCCTCAGTGGAAGCATGAGAGCGGGCGCCGCCGCTCCGGGCTTGCGGCCGCGCGGCGGGCGGTGGCGGCTCTGCCGGCGCTCGCCATGGGCGCGCGGTGGGGCCGGCGGCGCACTCGGCGTGGAGGCCTGAGGCTGTCCGAGGCCCAGTTGGCGCTGATGGCCGCCAGCCTGGTGTGCAGCGCCGTGGTCGTCTATGTTTGCTGGAAGCAGCTGCCGCCGCTGCCCTGGGCCTCCTCCGTCCCGCCGCGGCGGGTGAGCGTGCTGTTGTGGTGGGAGCCCTTCGGGGGCCGGCACAGAGCCAAAAGGCCGCCCCCCGATTGCCGGCTGCGCTTCAACATCAGCGGCTGCCGCCTGCTCACCGATCGCGCGGCCTACGGGGAGGCCCAGGCAGTGCTTTTCCACCACCGAGACCTGGTGAAGGGACCCCCGGACTGGCCCCCGCCCTGGGGCGTCCACGTGCGCCTGGCGGAGGAGCAGCAGGTGCTGATGGACGACGAGGAGGAAGCCGTGGAGGCCTTAGCCCTGGCTGCCTCGGGCCCCAGGCCCCCCGGCCAGCGTTGGGTGTGGATGAACTTCGAGTCGCCCACCCACTCCCCGGGGCTGCAGAGCCTGGCAGGTAACCTCTTCAACTGGACGCTCTCCTACCGGGCCGACTCGGACATCTTCGTGCCTTATGGCTACCTCTACCCCAGGACCCATCCCAACGAGCAGCCGCCGGGTCTGGTCCCGCCGCTGGCCCGGAAACAAGGGCTGGTGGCCTGGGTGGTGAGCAACTGGGACGAGCGCCAGGCGCGGGTCCGCTACTACCGCCAGCTGAGCCAGTACGTGACCGTAGACCTCTTCGGCAAGGGCGGGCCAGGGCAGCCGCTGCCTGACGTCGGGCTGCTGCACACGGTGGCCCGCTACAAGTTCTACCTGGCCTTCGAGAACTCGCAGCACCTGGATTATATCACGGAGAAGCTGTGGCGAAACGCCTTCCTGGCTGGGGCGGTGCCGGTGGTGCTGGGGCCAGACCGTGCCAATTATGAGCGCTTCGTGCCCCGCCGTGCCTTCATCCACGTGGACGACTTCCCTGATGCCTCCTCCCTGGCGGCCTACCTGCAATTCCTCGATCGAAACCCAGCTGCCTACCGCGGATACTTTAGCTGGCGTCGGAGCTATGCCGTGCACGTCACCTCCTTCTGGGACGAGCCTTGGTGCCGGGCCTGCCAGGCTGTGCAGATGGCTGGGGACCAGCCCAAGAGCGTCCCTAACTTGGCTGGCTGGTTTCAGCGGTGAAGCCACCCTCCCCTGGCTGTAACCCAGGGAGGCCAAGTCGTCGGCTTTTGGATCCTCCGGATCCTCCGCTGTGCATCTCCTTAACTGCCGAATCACGGGACTGTATTTTCCAAACACGCATTTTAAATCTATTCCCATAGATTAAAGTTGATTTACCAAGTAATATTATTCAGCACAAAGAGTGGGTGGGAAGGGTCCTGGGTGCTCATGGTTTTTGGACAACTAGCAGTTGGGCTTCCTCTGCTGTCCAAGGGCATCTGAGCTCTGGGGTGAAGATGGGGGCCCTTCCTCCCCTTGTAACCAGTGCAGAGGTGAAGAAACAGCTTACCTACAAGAAACAATTTTCAGTGGCTCTGAATTTCCTCATCTGCCACAGGCCATATTTGTGGCCTGTGCTGAGTCCAAATCTCACACAATGCTCCTCCACTCACGTGACTGGGCCAAATGCGGCAAACCCCTGGTTTCAGAAAGGGCCTTGTTGCAGGATAGTGAAAGGACTGTGGCCACAGGTGGGTCTTTCTCTTTGTGCCTGGATTTCTCAAAGCGTCATCTCCTAAGAAAGGTGAGAAGGGTGGTCCAAGAATCCACTGACTTCCTTAACAAGTGCTGTTGTTTGTTCCCTTGCTTTATGAATGGAAACAAGATGCTGGATTGTCCTTGGAGAAGAGTTAGGATGAATATTTGGTGTACCTCACTTTACACAAATGTATTCTCGAAAAGCCGCTTTTAAATCAAATTCACTGTTTTAGAAGAGTGCAATATTTAATGGAACCCTATGGATAATCCCTTTATAATGTGAATAATCATCTGCTAACTGATTTTTTCTGTGTCTATGTTTTTCTATAACCTGGATCTTTTAAAAAGCATATTAAAATTACAGATGTGAAAATAAAGCAGAAGCAACCTTCTTCTCCCTTCCTCCCAGAAAACCAGCCTGTGTTTACAAACAGAAGAGAAGGAAGCCACAGTGTCACTTTCCACAAAATTATTTATTTTGTGTCTTTACTGGAGCTGAAATTTAAAGCTGGAAAGTCAGTCCTCCATGGGGTCCTGGCATTACCTGTCTGCAGAACAATGAAAGGGATTGCACTGTATTATGGGATCATGCAAAAGGAAAATAGTTTCCTGGTGTCTGTTAATGGCAGTTTTTGATTCTGTCAGTTTTAAGTTAAATGTTTAGTTGCTAGGGAATAGAACTAAATCAGTGCCTGCAGTAAAAACTTTATCTTTTGTTACAGAAATCTGCAATTCTCCCTGGGGCCACCAGGTTCCCCTCCTGGTCTGCCCAGTAGTACAGTGGGTACATCCCAGTAGTACAGTGGGTACATTTCTAGTGCCCTTGAGACTGTGCTGTGGGACCAACTTTGAAAATATATGCATTGACTTTAAAAGTTGTTGAATGAACAGCATATTAGGTGTCACCATGTACCTGCACCACGTGAAACACTGAGCTTGGGAAAAACAAAAATGTGTAAGGCTAGGTTCCTCTCTTTAAGGCTCTTACAATCTACCACTGTCAAAAAGTAAATAGTGGACTTTGATAAATCAATTGGCAGAACTTATTTGTTTAAAGTAACGTTCTTTTTTAAAAAAATTAATTTATTTTTGGCTGCGTTGGGTCTTTGTTGCTGTGCGCAGTCTTTCTCTAGTTGCGGCAAGCGGGGGCTACTCTTTGGTTTTTTTTTTGTTTGTTTTAATTTATTTATTTTATTTTTGGCTGTGTTGGGTCTGTTGCAGTGCGCGGGCTTCTCATTGCGGAGCACGTGCTTTAGGAGCCCAGGCTTCAGTAGTTGCAGCACATGGGCTCAGTAGTTGTGGCACGTGGGCTCTAGAGCACAGGCTCAGTAGCTGTGGTGCACGGGCTTAGTTGCGCCGCGCCATGTGGGATCTTCCCGGACCAGGGCTTGAACCCATGTCCCCTGCATTGGCAGGCGGATTCTCAACCACTGTGCCACCAGGGAAGCCCCAGGCTACTCTTTGTTGAGGTGCGTGGGCTTCTCAATGTGGTGGCTTCTCTTGTTGCGGAGCACGGGCTCTAGGCGCGTGGGCTTCAGTAGTTGTGGCATGCGGGTTCAACAGTTGTGGCTTGCGGGCTCTAGAGTGCAGACTCAGTAGTTATGGTGCACGGGCTTAGTTGCGCTGCCCGTGTCCCCTGAATTGGCAGGCAGATTCTTAACCACTGTGCTACCAGGGAAGCCCCCCCTTTTTTTTTTTTGATTGACATATGGTTGACTTACAGTGTTGTGTTAGTTTCAGGTGTACAGCAAAGTGATTCAGTTAATATATATATTATATATGTAGTATATATATAATGTATATTCTATATAACATATATATTATAGATAATATGTATTCTTTTTCGGATTCTTTTCCACTATAGGTTATTATAAGATATTGAATATAGTTCCCTGTGCTATACAGTGGATCCTTGTTGTTTATCTGTTTTATATATAGTATTGTGTATCTGTTAATCCCAAACTCCTAATTTGGGGGGCAGGGATAAATTAGGAGTAAAGTGACATTCTTAATAATACCATAAATCAATTATTAGAAAGCCAGTTGATTTTATTTATTTATTTTTTTTGCGGTACGCGGGCCTCTCACTGTTGTGGCCTCTCCTGTTGTGGAGCACAGGCTCCGAACGTGCAGGGTCAGCGGCCATGGCTCACGGGCCCAGCCGCTCCGTGGCATGTGGGATCTTCCCGGACCGGGGCACGAACCCGTGTCCCCTGCATCGGCAGGCAGATTCTCAACCACTGCGCCACCAGGGAAGCCCTAAAGCCAGTTGATTTAAAGCCTGAAATAATGGGGTTTTTTTCTCCTTGATTTATTATAATAAGCACCCTCAGTGACTGTTGTGGGTAAGGTCCAAGATTAATTAGGTTTATACAGAATTCTGCTGTAAACAGTAATTTTGCATTTGATTAGTACAATTAGCTGAATCATAAAGTAACTTTTATCTCTATGCATTTGTTTGAAAAGCTCACTAAAGTCTAGGTGCTTCAATTCTCCCTTTTCCTTAAAAGGAGAAATTGAAATCCCTGGATAAAGTTTCCTCATTAAAATATTATAGTATGGGCAGAATTACAATATCAAAACAGAACCCCCAATAAAGAAGGAAAGATTCTATTCTTAAAATAAATATTTATGATTTATTGGTCAATGGTCTTGGTGTTATTGGGAATCTATGTGGGACAGTGGGGGATAGTTTGAAGGTAATCTGGCTTAACTCTGAATTCCAGCCATGTGACCTTGAGCAAATTAGTAATAACCCTGAGCCTCAGCTTTCTTAACTGTAAAATGGGGCAAGAAATGACTTCACAGCTCCTTATGAGCTGTTCAGGAAGTAAAGTAATAAGGGCCTAACACATAGTGGTGACTCAATTGGTGACAGAGAAATAGGTTTATTTCCCTTCTTGCAGTGATTTCAGGGTGCCTCCATATCCATTTATATGGACTATAGAATTAAATCTCAGGGTATGTTACAGGATATATCTGAAATAAAAAGGAAGTGGCCTCATATCATGTATTTCAAATGAATCCCTAAAGCTCAGCCATACTATTTCAAGAGTCATTACTGCCATTTAGATTGAGCTTGAATTTGCAGACTAGGAAGAAGCACTATGCTTTCTGTGAAATTTTTTTTAATTGTTTTTGTTTTGGTTAATTTATATTGTTAAATAAGTATTATTTTACTAATGTTCTCCTTGGTATTAACTCTATTTAAAACTAACCATGTATTTATTGAATACTTAGCATGAGGAAGGTATAATTGCAGTTTTATGTGCAAATTTGGGGTAAGGAACAAACAATATATTTTTAGGCTAATTTCATGAAGCAGCCAGAGAAATGCGGCAATTGCTCATTTTACGTGATTTCATTTTTCAAGTCATTCTAAATTGAGCAGGTTAAAATTTCACATATGCTAATATAAAAATACATAGAGATGCATCACATGTATTTCAAAATGGCTTTCACAAACTTTTCTTTCAAATGTATTGCAAATTTATTTTAATATTTTTAGTGCTCGATGACTTTAATTACACAAGTATGCCTGAAATATTTGCATCAAGAAGACAGTCTGACTTGCTTTCAGTATTCACAGGTCCTTTCCAGTTTCCAAACCCTTCCTCAGTAGTAGTTTAGAGGAGACAGAGTAGCTTCATGGAAAGAGCTCGCAATTTGGAGTCAAAACCTGGGTGTGTGGCCCTGATTAGGTGACTTACTTAAATTAGCATCCTCCTTTATAATGCATGAATGCCCCTGCAAAACAAGGATTAAATGTGTTTGCCAGGGTGCTTTGTACATTGTAAAGTACTATACAGTTACAGGATGCTCCAAATTTTCAAAGCTCTAGAGCAGGGATCAGCACACTTTTTCTGTAAAGGGCCAGAGAGTAGATATTTCAGGCTTTGCTGGCCATACAGTCTCTGCTGCCACTACTCACCTCTGCTGTTGGTAGTACAAAAGCAGCCACTGACAATCTGTAAACAAAGGCGGTGGCTGGATTTGGCCTGTGGGCTATAGTTTGTTAACTCTGCTCTAGACTTTTAGAGATAGGAGGAATTTGAGAACCTACCTGCTGGGGTTTTCTTAGAAGGGATTTACGAATCGGAATTAGAGAATTTTGGAAGCAGTTATTCCTGGGTTACTAGACCAGCTTTGCAACATTTCCTAATTGTCTCATCTCGGGTAAGTTATTTAAGCTTTCTGCATATTGATATTCTCATCTCTAATTGAAGGTAATCATATATAATTTATGGAGGTGTTGGGAGAATTAGAAAAGACACTTAAAGTACTCAGGACGATGTCGGGCACACAGGAAGCACCTGGAAGATGTTAGCTGTGATGATCACCAGTCCATTTTACAGAAGAGGGACCTGGTTAAGGACTTACCTAAGGTTACAGTAATAGCGGCAGAACCAGCCGTGCTTGTGCAAGTCACAACTCCTTTGAGCCTCTGTCACTTGAACTGCAAAAGGAGGGGGTTGGACAACATCTTCTCTTGGGACCTTCTAGTTCCATTGCCCTCATTCTACTAACTGGCGCCCTAGGGCTTAAAGAACTAATTTACCTCCCTAAGTGCCTTCCTTACAGTCTGGAAATGACTTACTACACAGCATCAGTAAACTGGCAGAAAATCCAGGCACCAGAGAGGGAGACTCTGATGTAGCATTAATAAAATATATATCTATTAACATATAATATGTAATTATTATATTTTATATATGTGTGTATATATGATATATGTCTTTTTTTAATAACATGCCTTAAATATCAGGGAAAGGAGCCAAGTCCTTGGTAATTAGTATGGTGAATAATTGCACTGAATACAGTTCAAGTCATTCTTGGATATGTCTCAGGGACTTTTATGCTACACATTCTTATAACAAATAAAGTATTTATGTACCCATGTTCAGATTATTTTGACAAAATGATTAAAGATGGAAAATGACTCCTTGTTTATAATGTATATTTCCCAGGCACTAATGTATTCAACAGTGATACATGGGATGTTTCTTGGTCAAGGGGTTTCTGTAAGTTCTTTGGTTCTAGAATGGTGACTGAAATGTGATGGCTTTGCCTTTTCTGAATTACACAAGGTCTCATTAAACTCGTCCTCTGCTCTTTCTTGCCTGGCTTCTTCCCTTTAACTTAGTGACTCATCTCCAAGGGTGTAAGTAGTGTACTCTTTTCTCTCATTCCAGTTTACTTCACTGAGTGCTCTGATGCCCTCTGTACTGTCTCTAGCTCCTGTGCGCTAAATTAAATAATGCCATTTTTAAAAGAGGTAGAATAATGGGAATTCCCTGGCGGTCCAGTGGTAAGGACTCCTTGCTCTCACTGCTGAGAGCCCAGGTTCGATCCCTGGTCGGGGAACTAAGATCTCACAAGCTGTACG
Organism: Hyperoodon ampullatus; assembly: GCF_949752795.1. NCBI lineage: Eukaryota > Metazoa > Chordata > Mammalia > Artiodactyla > Ziphiidae > Hyperoodon > Hyperoodon ampullatus. The sequence goes on along the minus strand of NC_136920.1, from coordinate 40,178,815 downwards.
GCACGGCCAAAAAATTTAAAAAATTTTTTTAAAAAAGAGGTAGAATAAAGACTAGGAATGTGATGGTGGGCAGAGGCATCTTTCTTCTTAACAGCTTATGCTCAAATTATTAAAAGGAGAAAATATGAACTTGGAAAAACACTATTTTCTCTACTTTCCCTTCTCCAATAGATGCACACTGATGTGCTCATTTAAGTATAGAGTTTGAAAAATGATGATAGCCAGCTGAGGGTAGAAGCAGGTGTGACAAGAAAAGAGGACTCAATAATGAAAGAGTTAAAAAAATGCGATATAAAGCAGAATGGGTGGTGAATATATGTGGGGGGTGAAGAGGAAAAAGGAAAGACGTTGGGGTAAATGAGTAAGAAGTGCTTGAAGAGAAAGTGACAAGATTCGATGGAAAAAGAGGAGAGGGAAGATGAGGGTGAAATGACAAAGAAGTACGATAAAGGAGGAACATGTGCCCGGAGAATGAGAGAAGAGAGTAAAATCTACCATTCGATGCCACTTTCCTCAAAAGAAACCTTTGTTCCAACTTGAAATGCAGCATCTGTTGGCAAATGGGGAGTGAAATGACAAGGAGTCAGGAACTTAACAAGGAATAAAGTGACATTTCAGCAGAAATATAAAACTGTCCCGTGATTGGTTACAACAGATTCTTCTGATTGCTTCTTTTTCATCTTGGAAAAATCACTTTCATTGCAGGTTTTTTTTCTTTTAGGGTTTTTTTTTCCCTTTAAATTTCCAGTCAGCATACTTGAACTGTCCTCAATATCTACTTTTAGAGAAATTTATTATTTTTTAAGATAGCCGTAATCAATTGACCTCTTTGAAGAAGAGTCGGAGGGAAATATGGAGGGGATTCAGAACATTTGATACCTTATTAGTGTCATGGGGAACCCTACTATAAAACTATTTCAAGTAAGTTGTAAAGAATTGGATTTTTTGAGATCGTCAAATGAATGTTTCTGAAAATTACTGAAGCTTCCCTAAATATACTAAAAAATGATGCCCTATTAGATCAAGTGCTAAAATCTTAATCTGAATTATTTTTGCAAAGAATAGTCATTCAGCAACATTTTACATACATTTCTTGGGTGTCTTCTCTGCAGGCACTATGCCAGGACTTGGGGATGTAAATAAAACTAAGTAAGGCAAGGACTCTGCACTCAAAAAGTGTATGTTCTAGTGGGAGAAACAGACATTTTGACAAACAATTCTAACACGTAAGTGCTGTCATAAGAAAGACGTCACAGAAAGACGTATTAGATCATGTGCAGAATCACAGAATTTAAGGGGACAGAAAGCAAACTGTCAGTAGTAGCCTCAGAGGGGTCTGAGGATCACATGTCAGGAATGAACTTCCTTCATCACAGGCTAAGTCTTCCTAATGTTCTTTATGAAGAATACAAGTGCTACAGCCTCTAGTCTCAACATTTATCTACCTGATTATTTTCACTAACACCACAGTTAAAAATAAATGTCATTATTAAGCATCACCTTCAAAATGACTAATCTCTAAAGGGACTTTGCTCTCCTAGCAACTAGGCACACCTACCCTGACCCTATGATTTTCTCCTTCTTATAATGTCAGATAAACATTTTAGAAATCTCTGTTCCACTTCCTGACACTTATTCTGAAATACAATGAGGCACAACCATCTTACTGATCAAACAGAAACACCTTCTGATAAAAATGAGTCTCATCTAAGGACTTATCAAACCTCCTTCTTTTTTTTTTTTTGCGGTATGCAGGCCTCTCACTGTTCTGGCCTCTCCCGTTGTGGAGCACAGGCTCCGGATGCACAGGCTCAGCGGCCATGGCTCACGGGCCCAGCTGTTCCGCGGCATGTGGGATCCTCCCGGACCGGGGCACGAACTCGTGTCCCTTGCATCGGCAGGTGGACTCTCAACCACTGCGCCACCAGGGAAGCCCAAAGCCTCCTTCTTTGGGAGGTATACATTTGTGGTTTTAAACAAGGATTCTTTGCTAGAAATTGTAGTTCACCAATATGTGTTATTTATTAAGCTCTTACTGTATGCGGGATGCTTTACATATTTTTTTTCTATTTTTTAAGTCTTTACATTAAAGTCATTGTGGTAGTCAGTCCCTAAGATGAATCTAAGATTCACCCCTAAGATGACCCCCCATTGGCTCCTCCTCCTTGTGTCCACACCATTGTGTAATTATCTCCTTTTGGGTTTGTTCTGGATTTAGTGACTCATTTCTAAAGAAGAGAAGAATATGGCAGAAGTGAAAGACTGACACTTTAGAGGTTAGGAGATAAAAAGCCTGGTTTTCCATTCCGGGGCCCTTTCCTGCTTTCTAGCTTGCTTGCTCTGACTGGCTGTGAGCTACCCTGGGGCAGGAAACAGAGGGAGGCCCTCTGGCTAACCCAGTGAGGAACTGAAACCCTCAGCCCAACAGCTCAACAGGAACTGAGTCTGGCCTCCCAGATGCCTGAGATTCCAGTCCTGGCTGACATCTTAACTGCAACCTCCTGAGAGACCCTGAATCAGAGGCCGCAAGGTGAGGCAAGCCCAGATTCCTGACCCACAGGATCTATGAGGTAATAAATGTTTGTTGTTTTAGGGTTCGTTTGGGGTATTTGATAACTAATGCAGGTATTACCCCCATTTTAGAGATAAGAAAACTGAGAAACAAACAGGTTAGGCATGTACAATACTGCAGATAGTACCTGAGCCAGGATTCTAATGTATGTCCATTTAATTTCAAGTCTTTTGTTATAGTACTCTTTCATTAAGTCCAACTTTTGCAGTAACTGTGATGTGTGCCCCTCTGTCCTAATTTACATAAGTTTTGCTTAATCTTCCACTGCTTATATGGGTAATCTTCTCAACTACTCTGAATCTGGATTTTCTCATCTGTAAAATATGGGGGCACATATTTAGCACTGGCTTACCACGAAGCTTTCTGGGACTTCAGTGTCTGGACATTTGGAAAGAAGCAGGAGCCAGAACTGCAAAGGGCTTAGACCAGGTCAACAGACTCACTAGAGGCAATGCCTTAGGGTGGTTGCCAGCAGCTCTTACCATGGTATTGACAAGAGCCTGGAGACCTCATGGTAAGGGCCAGTATCAAGTTAATAGCAGTTGTGATCTTGTGGATTGAGTACAAGGGTCTCCAGGTGGACATGACTTGGGGCCAGATGGGTAGCAGCAACCTTGCTGTTTCAGGTGGTCAGTCCATGAGGTTTAAAGCAGGATCACAGCAAGGGGCTAGGCGTGCAGAAATGTGGTCCAGTCCCTAGGTGGATACGGTTAGCAAAAGCTAGAGAAGATTCTAAGTCTTCTGAGTAGGGCTGGGGAAGGAGACTAGAAAACATAACTGCTCTTCTTGATGGGCCCCTCTGGTGCCAGGTTCCCCATTATTTCACTAGCTTTCTAGTTCTCTGCATTCTCAGTGAAGGAACAACAGGGAATGCTGGTAATATGAAGAAATAGTGCTGACTCCAGAGCAATATGGAGCCCTGGCCATTGATTTCAGCTCTCGACTTATTGCAGCCATGGCCCTGGATTTTCTTAGATGCCTCAGTTGATAGCATGTTTGTAATGTATGCATATTTATCCCTGTTTCTCAATTTTGCATTTAAAAATGTGGTACCGTAACTTTGGCGATCAGCCTTCCTGCTCATGGTGATTGAGGGTTTCTGACGTCTGTGGCGGATGCTGTAATCCAACCTGGACAAACTCCTTTTGACTTTTGACTGAGTGAACGGGGAGGGGAGGTGTGTGCATGATGGGGGGCCAGGAAGATGCTGCTGAGCTGCCCACTGGGGGCTTCTGATTATTTCTTTGCTTTTAGAGAATCAGAAGTTTAGGGATTAAAAAAGAGTTTATTCAAGAGATGCTCTCTTGGATTGAAGCTGAAGAATTCCAATAACACTAAAAAAAAAAAAGCGCTTTGCAAAGGAATTTGGTAGCTAGCTAAAGCATTTTGATCTAAGTGTTATTGACATAATGTAGATTTGTAGATTTCTCCTTATAAGGGTTTCTCTAAAACTGGAACACTAGAACTATCTGTCCCCTCTTAAATATGAGCTGTCTCCTGTCTTGTTATGGTGTCATTACTCTGGAATTATGTTCACATCAAAGGCATCTTTGTTCTAGAATTATGTTTCTGTTATTAATAGATTTATATTACTTAAGCTACAGACAAACAGAAATAACTAGAAGCTATAATAAAATTTGAGCAATAGGGGACTTCCCTGGTGGTCCAGTGGTAAAGAATCCACCTTCCAATGCAGGGGACGCGGGTTTGATCCCTGGTCAGGGAACTAAGATCCTGCACGCCACGGGGCAGCTAAGCCTGCACGCCGCAACTACTGAGCTCACGCATCTCAACCAGAGAGCCCGCGTGTTGCAAACTACAGAGCCCATGCACCCTGGAACCCACACGCCACAACTAGAGAGAGAAAACTCGCACACCGCAACTAGAGAGAAGCCCACGCACCGCAAGGAAGAACCCATGCACCACAACGAAAAAGATCCAGCATGCCGCAACCAAGACCCAACACAGGCAAAACAAAAAAAAATTTTTTTAATTTGAGCATAGTTATTCCAGTTACCACAACTCAAAATTATTACATTGACTTTCAATACTATTTTAATAATACCAGCCTGATAATTGGTTGTTTTTCTTTTCATACCACATTATGTGCATATTTATAGCTATCATTTATATTACTTGAATTCTATATTGTAGCCAACTTATTAAATTTAAAAGATATTTGGAAGAAACCATTGTTATGCCAAAATTACAAATGAAAAGTACTTTTGAATTTTTAGGTTTTCCCTCATGTGTAGTTAATTATTTTTTCATTTTTGTCTCATTCATCTAAACCTAGCTCCATCCCCAATAATTATCTAAGTAAAGTATATTGTCTTCTTCTCCCCATCCCTGTCACTTCTCCTTCAGCTCAATGCAGAGCAGGAAGTATTATAGTTATATTAGTATATATATATATATATTAATTAGAATATATATATAATATTAGTATATATTAATATATAATATATATTATATTAGTATATATTAGTATATATATAGTTATATAGTATATATATATACTACATATATATACTATATAAATATATATATAGTATATAGTTATTTGACATTATACTTGAGATTAAATCTGGGCCTATAGAACCATGATCAAATTGGAACAGTATGTAGTAACTTTGGATAGTCTATTTGTCTGGTCATCTTGATATTGTGTAAGCCATGAGACTAGTACTTCCTGAATGGTGCTGCCATATAGGTGATCAGTGCTAAAATATGAGCCCCCTCCAACCTGGTATCTTCTACCACTATTATAATCTAACTTAATCTGTATAAATTTTGTATCTGAAAACAGAGAGTGGTGGTGTGAAAACTAGAAATCCAAAGCCAGTCAGTCAGTCAGATTTATTAATACACAAGAAATACAGGCATATGTTTACAACTCCCAGAGCAGATAGCAGTCTTATGTGTTCAGTTCACCATGTTCATTTGCATGCCTTTTAAGCCTAATGAAATTTAGTTAGTTCAGTTAATTCAGTTCAGTGATTCTGGTGGTACAGCAATGACAATGCCACTCCAGGATCTAGAAACCAGGTCTTGTGGTCAAGTTCCATCTTTCCCAAAATTTTCCTCATGCCTCTTTGGACACAGCTTCTCCTACCAGTCCCAGCTCTTGACAACCACTGATCTGTTTTCTATTGCTATAGTTTGCTTTTCTGAAATGTCATAAATGAAACTGAGTAGTAGGTAGCCTTTCAATATGGCTCCTTTTCCGTAATGTAATGCATTTGAGACTCTTCAGTATTATTGCATGTGTCAGTAGTTCCTTTTTATTGCTCAGTAGTAATCCATTAAATCTTTGTACATTCTGTAAACAAGTTGTCTATTTTTTAAAATAGATTTTATATTTTAGAGCCGTTTTAGGTTCATGGCAAAATTGAGAGGAAGGTACAGAGATTTTCTATATTCCCCTGCCCTCACACATACATAGCCTCCCCCATTATCAGTATCCTCTGTCAGAGTGGTACATTTGTTACAACTGATGAACCTACACTGACACATCATAATCACCCAGAGTCCACAGTTTACATTAGGGTTCACTCCTAGTGTTGTACCTTTTGTGGGTTTGGACAAATGTATAATGATGTGTATCCACCATTGTAGTTTCATACAGAGTAGGGTCACTGCCATAAAAATTCTCTGTGATCCACCTAGTCATCCCTTCCACCCCACCCCTCCACACCCACTCCCAACCTGTGGCAATCACTGATCTTTGTATTGTCCCTATAGTTTTTTCTTTTCCAGAATGTCACATAGTTGGAATCATACAGTATGTAGCCTTTTCAGATTGGCTTCTTTCACTTAGTAATATGCATTTAAGATTCCTCCATGTTGGGACTTCCCTGGTGGTGCAGTGGTTAAGAATCCACCTGCCAATTCAGGAGACACGGGTTCGAGCCCTGGTCCAGGAAGATCCCACATGGCACGGAGTGACTAAGCCCGTGTGCCACAACTACTGAGCCTGCACTCTAGAGCCTGCAAGCCATGACTACTGAGCCTGCGTGCCTAGAGCCCATGCTCCACAACAAGAGAAACCACTGCAATGAGAAGCCCGCGCACCACAACAGTCATCCCCATTCACCGCAGCTAGAGAAAGCCCGTGCGCAGCAACAAAGACCCAATGCAACCAAAAATAAAGATAAAATAATAAATAAATTTATAAATAAAAAGAAAGACTACTATGAACAAACAGATGCCAACAAATTGGATGACCTAGGAAAAAATGGATAAATTCCTAAAAACATACAGCCTACAAATACTGAATCAGGAAGAAAAAAAAAAGATTCCTCCATATCTTTTCATGGCTTGATTTCTTTTTAGCACAGAATAATATTCCACTGTCTGGATGTACCGCAGTTCATTTATCCATTCACCTACTGAAGGGTATCTTGGCTGCTTCTAAGTTTTGGCAATTATGAATATGAGTAAATCTTCCAAAAATATCCACGTGCAGGTTTTCGTGTGGATATAAGTTTTCAACTCTTTAGGTAAATACTACAGAGCTTGATTGCTGGATCATATGGTAAGAGTTTGCTTATTTAATTTTATCCCTTGAACTACCACTTATCCACATTCTCTCAGGTTTTTATGTCCTAAGAAATAAGAAGAAAGTATTATTTTTTTGTTGCCATACTTGCTACCACAACATTCTTCTTCGTTGTTGTTTAAAGGCCTGACAATACTGTCCTTTTACTTGAGTACTGGAAAGGAAATGGTTCAAGGTATTCTTACCCAGGAGACTAAAATGGCAAATGTGCCAACTCTATGTGGCACCATCTTTGGTTTTAAGTCAGTACTACTGTTTGGGTCAGAACACAGGAAACCTCAAGTAGACCACCCCATACAAATAAACAGGCAAGTCCTGCTATTTATTTACTGAGAAGGATTCATGTGATATTAAGGTGATTAATTCATAGTAGCACAGGCAGCTTTGTTCTCTAATTCTCAATCTGTAAAGCAAATCAGTAAGACTGACTACAAAGTTCCTTTTCATTTCCACTTAGCCATGTATCTCTTTGAGTTTTCAGGGTATAGACACATTGTCTGCAATAAATTCTGAGTTACAGTTTTTTTTTTAAATTTATTTTATTTATTTATTTTTGGCTGTGTTGGGTCTTTGTTGCTGCGCACAGGCTTTCTCTAGTTGCGGTGAGCGGGGGCTACTCCTCATTGCAGTGCGTGGGCTTCTCATTGCGGTGGCTTCTCTTGTTGAGGGGCACGAGCTCTGGGTGTGTGGGCTTCAGTAGTTGTGGTATGCGGGTTCAGTAGTTGTGACTCACGGGCTCTAGAGCACAGGCTCAGTAGTTGTGGTGCACGGGCTTAGTTGCTCCACGGCATGTGGGATCTTCCTGGACCAGGGCTCGAACATGTGTCCTCTGCATTGGCAGGCAGATTCTCAACCACTGTGCCACCAGGGAAGCCCAAGATTCAAGTTTATTCCTGTGTGTTATAATGCATGAGAATAAATGATTTTGTTTTATGTTAGTATTCTGCTTTCATAATTGCCAAAATTGCTGAGTCATTTGGAAAACAGGATTAAAGACAAAGAGCTGGAATAAAAGTTCTTTATGGAGAAGTGTGAAGTGATGGAACAATATAAACCAGAGAAGAAAAAGCTAAGGGGATTTTTCTCATACTCTTCAAGCATCTTCAGACATCCAACAAATATTTTGCCAAGTGCTAAGCCCTGATTAGTTGCTGGGGATAAAGAAGCCAACATACAAAGTTTAATTCCTCATGGTGGAACCATATGGAGGGAACAGAAAATAAATAAGTAACCAAATAGATAAAGTAACTTTCTATAATACATGAGGGCTCATTGTTCAGAATGATATACAGCATTTTAAAATCTTTGCTGGGGCTCAAATAAGAGTTTTGCACCATAGGTAGGAAAGAAGTTCCTTTCACAGGGAGAGTTCATGTGTAGGGTTGCCCTAAGGAGAAGGGGAGCACAGAGAAGGTGAGCTTTACTGACACTGCTGTGTGGCCATCTAAGCTGGCCCACATACTTTCCCACGGGCATTATCCCATTTTACAATCAGAACACTCCCTGGGGGTTAACATTTATGATCCTCATTATATAGGTAACTAAGAGGCTGAGTTACTTGCTGAAGGTCACACAGCTTATCACCGCAGAGCTTGGGTTGATTCTCTTGGACTCCAAGACCACTTGTTTCTACTAAGCACTACCTTGAGTGCAGGTGGATGGAATATTGCCATTCTAAATTTTTAAGCTTCTGTAAAGGATTGTTTAGGTAGTTTCTTGCCCAATAGTAAGGAAAAAGACTGTATGGGTGGCTTTCATACCTCTTTTTTTAGGGGCTGAATCTAATTTTCAAACAAAATTTTATGTCATTTTTGTTTTCATATATTTGGTGCTCAGTTATTAGGTGCAAATGTTTATAATTGCTTTATCTTTTTGATCATTATCATTTGTTTTATCTTGTATCATTTTAAAATTTTTCTGTTTATCTCTACTAGTATTTTTTTAAAGTTTCTTTTGTCCAGTATTAGTGTGGCCACCCCAACTTTCTTATGGTTGCCCTTTGCCTGAGGTATCTTTTTCCATCCCTTTAATTTTATTTTTAATTGAATCTCAAGTGTGTCTACTGTAGACAGGATAGTTGAATCTTGTTTTGTTTTCAGTCAACCTTCTGCACTTTGATTGACTTATTTAAGCATTTACATTTAATGTTTATACTGATACAGTTGGATTTATGATGCCATTTTACTTTTTGTTTTCTGTTTCTCATGTATTTCCTCCAATTTTCTTTCACTGATTCTTTTTATTAAGTAGATATATTCTACTATAAATTTTAAGTTATTTATGTAATGATTTTTCACTATATGTTTGAGTTAGTTTCTTAGCAGTTGCTCTTGCTTTTGTCATTTTCTTTCCTGCAGGCATTTTCAATTTTGTGATTTTTTTCCTTGTATCATGTATAATATATATTTACATTATACAATATATTTATATATTTATATAAAATCCCGGTTATGCTATGTTCTACGTTTCCTAATTCCAATATTGAAGTTTTATTAGCTTCTTTTTACCACCTATTCTTTCTACTTGTCAATGAAAATTCAATTAACTATCAAATTAAGAAGAAAAAGGAAATTTTATTTGAGCCAAAATAAATATTATAACCTGGGAAGCAGATTCTCAGAAAGCTCTGAGAACTGTTCTTCCTGTTAGAAGTCGAAGATACAGTCATATACATTTTTGAGACAAAGGATCATACATCAAAATGACATACTGAGGGCTTCCCTGGTGGCGCAGTGGTTGAGAGTCCGCCTGCCGATGCAGGGGACACGGGTTCGTGCCCTGGTCCGGGAAGATCCCACATGCCGCGGAGCAGCTGGGCCCGTGAGCCATGGCCGCTAAGCCAGCGTGTCCGGAGCCTGTGCTCCGCAACGAGAGAGGCCACAGCGGTGAGAGGCCCACGTACGGAAAAAAAAAAAAAAAAAAAAAAAAAAATGACATAGTGATATTTTACATAATGTTCACCAAGGATACATAGTTCAGGTAAACATGTACAAAGCGAACAGCAAGTCACCATGATACAGAGCTGGGAAAGAACACTATTCTTTTAAGAAGTTACATTGCTAGCGTCAGAAAAAAAAAAAAATTGATCTTTACCGCCGAGCAGACACTCCCAACTTTGAGGTGCTCTGGTTAATGTGTAACACAGATGCACACTGTATATTAGGGAGGGAGAAGGCCCAAACAAACACATAGAGAGGATTTTATGTTTAATTTTTTTCTTGTCCTGCCTTAAATTATAAATTTCATTTCATCATACTGGTTCTCACAGTCTTTTTCTCCATTTATTCTCCATACATTTCTTGCTCTGAGTTGCTCTTTCTCCTGGTGCAATTATTTGTGTAAATTCTTTGACACTTAGGTTAAATATAGATTTCTCTAGAGATTTTTGTTTCTTCCTTCCAATTTTGGGGTCATCACAAATCCAGGGCCATTATAATGTAAAATCAAGGTTTGAGGTTATTTGGCCCAAAACAGTAAAGCAGATTTAGACTGCAAATCATAGGAGGGCTTGCTCATGGTTGGAATTCTCAAAAACAGTTATTTGCTCCTTTTTTTTTTTTTGCTGGCTCAAAGGCAAATTTCCTTAAGAATACTCTTATATTAGAGGATAGAGCAGATTTTGTTTTATTTTGTTTTTTCTTTCTTTCTTTTTTTTTTTTTTTTTTTTTGCGGTACGCGGGCCTCTCACTGTTGTGGCCTCTCCCGTTGCAGAGCACAGGCTCCGGACGCGCAAGCTCATGGCTCACGGGCCCAGCCACTCCACGGCATGTGGGATCTTCCCGGGCCGGGGCACAAACCCATGTCCCCTGCATCGGCAGGCAGACTCTCAACCACTGCGCCACCAGGGAAGCCCCAGATTTTGTTTTGTTTCACCCTTACTCTGAGGATATGAATCTTGGATCCCCCGATTTTCAGGGAGAGGTGTCTCATATGTTCCCCATGTGATTAAGCTCTGGGCATCATTTCCTGTCTGTTACAGCTCATGAGGCTGAGAAAATCAAAGCTAAGGTTTTTCCAGATTTGGCAAATGCTCTAAGGATAAAAACAACTTTTCTCTCTGGATTATTGCCACATTGATATTTTTGGCCTAAATCATTATTCTCTTGATTGTTTTAGTATTCTTTTGGATGCTTTTATATGTTATCTATTACTTTTAGTCACTTTTAGTAGAAGAGACAACTTTAAAACCTATCACGTAATTGGAAATGGAACCCCATTAACTTTTTTTTTTCATTTCTGCTATTTATCTGGCACCAGGATAGGTGCTGGAATACAAGTCCATCTAAACCAATGCTACTCTCTGTGTTCTCTGAGCCAGTGCTGGTTTGTGAACTGTTTATTATCTGCCCACAATAAGATACATACAGAAATTGAAAGTGAGTGTAAGCAAGTAAACCTCTACCTTATTTGTCCCAGATCGATAACTGCCAAGAAAAAGATGAGCATTTATATCATGTCATTGGATCTGCTAAAAAAGTTGTTCGTTAGCTCTTCATGGACCAGAGATTGAGCAGCATAGTGTCTAAACTAGGATTTTTTTAATACTTTTACTGGGGTCACATAAAAGTTGATAAATGTTATATTCTCCCCAGAAATATGTTCATGTAAAAAGAAATAGAAATTTTTATATAAAATGTCAGTAGATAGGTAGGTAGGTAGATAGATAGATAGATAAGATAGATAGATAGATAGATAGATAGATAGATAGATAGATAGATTGATAGGTAGATCTTCTGAAGTCTTGCAGATCTTAGTTTTTTAATCCTAGCAAGAGACAAAGTGCAGGAGAAGATTTTGAGTAATCATTTCATCATTCAACAGTGCCTTTCCACTTATTTGTGATAAGCCAAAGGGGGACCCCCATAACAGACCATCAAGGGAATAAGTTGAAAGGTGCCATTTATTAGTCACTCATTCATCCAACCAAACCTGAGTAACTACAGCATACCAGATCAAGTTCTAGTCTCAGACCACTGATCCAAAAATTGAAATCTGTCATTCATTTTCCATCTCTCACCCCCAGAACCTGTACCCTCTTCCCACATTAGAATTCCATACTTAAAGAGTCTTGGTAAGAGGCAGACTACCTCCTACCAGGTACCGCCCTCCATAAGAGAGGAAAGCTCACTTTCCCAAACATTCTCACAGGTGGACAGGACATGAAGCTTTACCGGTCAGGTGACCACATGCCAGTCTCTGACTCGGGACTTGGTGACGGATAGATTGGGACAGTGCAGAATGCATTTGGCACAGACGGCATGAGTGGCAGTAGCATCATCCAGTTGCTGGGAGGAGCAGAGAAAGCAGTCCTAGCACCAGGGTCCAGTGTTCAACATCATGGGAGTCAGTGGTGTGAACAGTGGCATCTAGGCCTAACAGCAGGGGCAGTGGTGCCTTTGTGGGACCTGACCTAGGGTGGGATTTTGGATCCTCTTCTTAGCTGTATAGCCTCAAGCCTGTTCTATGGCTTTCCCTGAAATAAAACAAGGACAGGCTCAAATTCATATACAAATATTCATATATATTCATTTGTGTTTCAATTAGAACAATTTGGAATCCGTTGTTCACACCAAGAAGTAAGAAATCCATGTAGGGAATAGTCTCAGAGAGCAAGGATTCAGAGAATTTTTTGCCCAGCTTTATTGAGATATAACATTGTGTGAATTTAAGATGTATAACCTGTTTCTTTGATACACTTATATTTTGCAAAATGATTACCACCATAGCACTAGATAACACCTGCATCACGTTACATTATTACCATTTCCTTTGTGTGGTGAGCACATTTTAGATCTAAGCTCTTAGCAACTCAAGAGGTTTTCTTTATGCTGAGCTGATAACCATTTCCTAAATCTTCCACCTGCCTCTACGCCATGGTAGAGAAAACAACATGTATCACCTATCATATGTCTTGTCTTTTATTCCTTCCCAGGAAAAAACATTTAAATGTAGATTGAAGACCCCTCCCCTGCCCTGAGTGCTCTCTGATCTCTGACCTCAGTAGTTCCAATCTGGCTGGATTGCGTGTGGGTTTATTACAAAATACTCAGGCCTCTCCCCAGACCCATGAGCTTAGAATGTAGGGCATGTGTCAGGATCACTTAACAAGCCCTATGTGTGAGGCTGATGCACAGCCATGTGGGAGTCCAGCCCAGATGCCACTGTTCACACCACTGACTCCCGTGATGCCGGTCATCATGCCCTCTAGATGCCATGTCAGAACTGTGTAGTCTGTTCTTGGTGTGTGGTCTGATCAGATCACTTGGGGGAGTGGGGGCGGTGGCGTGTGGCGGGGAAGAGTTCCAGGGTTCAGGTCTGTTTCTTTCTCTTCTATAGTCATCACTCCCTTGGCAACCTTCTGTTCTCCAGGCTTTAAATGTCATTTATATGGCATCACCTCCCATTTCTCCAGCCAGGATGTCTGCCTAAACTCTAGACTCATATATCCAAGTGCTAACCTCGCATGTTTTTTCTAATAGATATCTCAGTTTCAACTTTCCTAAATTAGATGCCTGTGATGTCACCTCCTCAAACGTGCTTCTTCCGGAGTCATCCCCATTTCCACCAAAGTCCCTCTGTATTTCTACTTGCACTGTCTAAAATTTTGAGTGTCCTCCTTGATTCTTTTTTCTCATAACCCAGATTTAATCCATTAGGAAATGCTGTAGAGTCCATCTTTAAATATATCCAGCGTCCAGTCACTTTCTATTATTTTCCCTGCTCACATCCCAGACAAGCAACTGACACCTCTAGCCTAGACACTGCATTAGTTTCCTACAGTTTCCTCTGGCCACTCGCCCTTTACCTGTCAATTCTGCACAGCCGCCAGACTAATGCTTTTAAAGAGAAGTCGTACCAGGTCTGTCTTCTGTTCAAAACTATCTTAAAACTTCACATCTTACTCAGAGAGAAGTCAAACTCTTTCCAGTATCCTTGAGGCCTTACATGATCTAGGCAGGTCTGACGTGATCAGACCTCATGTCAATTCCTCTCTGCTCTGGCCACACCGGCCTCCTCACTCTTCCTTGAACACACAGGCAGACTCCTGCCTAGTGCATTTGCACTGGTGGCTTTTCTTGTCTGGAAAGAACTTCCCCCAGATATCCTCTTAGACGATTCTCATGTCCTTCAAATCTTTTCTCAAAGGTCACCTTCTCAATGAGGCCCGCATTGACCACACCAGTAAAATAGCCATCTGCCCTCCCCCTCACATGTATACTCTGAATCACTTTCCTCAAAGCTCTAACCAACCTCTAACATAAACACTTCCCTCATTTACTATGCTTATAGTATACAGTCTCCCTCTTACCAACAGAACATATGCTCCACAGGGCCAGCAATGTTTGCTTGTTTTTAGTTCACCAAGGTTTCCTAGATCTAAAAATACTGTGTCATATATCTGACACACAACAAATATCATTGAGTGAATGATCAATGTAGAGCACCTCCCTATTCTAGAGACAGTATCTTTATTAATGGAACCTTAGGCCAAATGCTGTTGCGTGGCAGCTGCAGCACAGCAGCCACTCACACTGACATCATTGCCACCTGTACTTTCCTCACAAGCACTGCCTTCCCTTCCCTCCACCAAGCTCCCCCTCTCACACCAACCCTCCTGCATACTACAGCACACAATTCAGTTTCTCTCTTCAGAAACGATGAGCCTAGTCTTGTAGGTCCCATTTTCTAAGCAACTGTGAGTTGAATTAGACTCTATAAATCCACGAGTTTGCATTGGAGCCAGCACTCCGATTATGAGAGATAAGGGCAGAGAGGGGGCCGGTTGCAGAGAAGCTAGAAACCCAACAGGAATTTAATTAAGATGAGAAACTACCAGATCCCTCTTCTCTGCTCATTCCAGGATCTGGTTCTTTAAAAAAAAAAAATTGGTAAAGTATGGGAAAAATAATCCAAGAAACACCCCTAGAAAAAGGGCAAGAGCTGGATGAGTCTGAAAATTCATCTCAATACCACAGAGACTCCTGTGTGCAGGGGCTTCCCTGAGACTTGTGGGGACAATGACAGGCAAAATGACTCCTGCTGCTGTCAGAAAGAGGGGACACGCCGAGGAGAATGAGACCAGAACTCTAAACACGAAAAAGAACAGGCATAATCCAAAAAAACACCACAGAGGTAAAACATAAACACACAGAAGATGGGAGCTGAGGGCTGGACCCAGGCCTGAACCTAGGCTGACCCGGCTACATGAAGCCCTCACTGCCCATGGTCCTAGAAACAGGACGGGAACAAGGTGATGTCTGAGTCCCTGTGATCACAGGTGCTGGTGGGACAAGGTTCTACCAAAGGGACAAGGACAAAGGAGCAGAGAAGATGACCCAGCTGAGGAGTGACCACACCCAAGCCCAGGATGCACTGAGCACTGACTGGGCACACGCCCCATCCACGCTCGCTCTTCAGTCTTCCCCATCCCACCCTGGCCCCCAACAGCAAACACATGCATGCTGGAAGGTTCTCAGTGCTTCCATTTATTTCCCGCCTCAAACTTTAGGAATCTTCTCCTTTATTAACCCATCAACCCCACAGGACACAAATTAGAAATGAGAAATTCATATCCGGTTTTTTATTTTCCATAAGGAAGTAAAACATTATTACTCAGTACAGCATGGGGTCAATTCAGGGATGGAGATGGCCCAGCCCTGCCTCTGATGGAACAGGAAAGCTGACCAGGGAAGAGAACACAGGTCATGTGGAGACGGGGTCCTGGTGGGCAGGGGTGGGCCAGTCTCCCAACCTCCTCACGTTATGCTAATAGGAACACAGACACATTCAGATACCTGCTGCGAAAAAAGAGGTCAGGGGACCTTGACGTCACATGGCAAGAGAGTGAACAAATTTTGCATCACTAGTCTCACACAGAGGCAGCTGTCTCACACCACAAAAGAAAAAAATCGCGAACAAATTCAGGCCAGTCACTAACTGTTGACATTCTCAGCAGTCCACGCATGCTCAAAATGTCCCAATCAAAGAATCTCCGTAGGGCTTCCCTGGTGGCGCAGTGGTTGAGAGTCCGCCTGCCGATGCAGGGGACACGGGTTCGTGCCCCGGTCCGGGAAGATCCCACGTGCCGCAGAGCGGCTGGGCCCGTGAGCCATGGCTGCTGGGCCTGCGGGTCCGGAGCCTGCACACCCAGAGCCTGTGCGCCACAACAGTGAGAGGCCCGCGTACTGCAAAAAAGAGAAAAGAGAAAAAAAAAAAGAATCTCCGTAACCCTGTTATGTCCCCTCAGCCCCTCCCTCACTCCAGGCCCCCAGGGTCTCACCTTTAGGATCCGTGAAAAACACATCAGAGCACTGACCATTTTCACGGACTGGGGTTAGAGCAAAAACAGGATGTGGTCAAAGCCCAGAGATGTGACTAAGGGAGAAATTATGGGCTGGGTGAGGTCCTGGCCGTGGGCTCCTGCCTACACTCTCCCAAGGTTCTCAGAGATCAACCCCCATCCCCACCCAAACTTAGGTGCAGCCTGAGCAGAGCTCCCTCCTTTTTTTGGCTGTGGGAAGAAAACATCACGTGAGAGGCCAGGGAGAAGACTGGACCATGATGAGATCCTAGACAAACCCCCTAGTCCTGAACTACAGAGAAGTTCCTAGAACAGTGACCAAAGACTCAGGGCAGGACGGAGAAACATGTAGAAAGGGGATGTAGAAGAATTGGACCAAATGCCCTCCTGGACGTCTGTCCTCAGCAGGGACCTTCTCCTCCGATCTTTGAGTGTCAGGAATCAGGTCTGCACACCAGAACTATCAAGGCGAAAATTTTGTCTTTCATTCTCACAAGTGCTTTACAAAAAAGTAAGCGTTAGCAATTAGCTGCAGACTGGGCAAGTATCTGTGTGTGGATGATACTTCCCATTAATGAGGCAGGGCCAACTTCTACCTAAGGCTTAAAACCCTCCAACGGGATAAGAAAACTCAGATCCCCTCCCTCCCTTCCCTACCTGACCTGCTTCTTCCTTCCCATCACAGTTCTAGTCACCACAGCAGGGACCACAAACAGAACCAGGCCAACAAAGATGCCCATGGTGGGGATGGTGAGATGAGGGGCCCAGACCTCAGGCTTGAGCCCTGACCTTGCTGAAGGTGTCCAGAAGGGCTTCTGCTTTCTCTGAGAAGCTCCACCTCTTAGCCCCCTCCTTATACCATCTCAGGGTGATGGGCTTGTTGCACTAAGCAGATGTATCTCAGCTCCTCTCCTAAAGGCATGCCCGTGGCCGCCCGCTTCTGGAAAGCCCTTGTCTCTGCAAGTTCCATGTCCTGGATCTGAACCTTCCTGTCACACTGCCAGATCAGAGCGATATCTGCAGGGTAGAAGCCCAGGGCCCAGCACCTCAGGGTGACCTCATGGGCAGAGATGAGGTGGTGGGCTACGTGCATCTTTGGGGATTCTGAGGAGGAAGACTCAGAAAATTCACACTTTGGGTTACCTTCACAGGCCACTGAAGCAGCACTCGTGCCCATCCTGAGAATGGACAGGACAATTGGTTTAGAAGGAGGAAGCAGAAACCCCAGACATCAGCCTGGACTCGGGAATCTGGGATAATCGTCTACTCCTTGGAAAGTTCTAAAATCAGGGCGAGAGCCTGTGGTAGGAGGCTCCAAGTCTCTAAGAAGGAGAACACAGACTGCTGCTCCTGACCTGGGTAGAGGGTGATTGACTTAGAAATACCGGAATCAGGCCTCCAAGGATGTTCTCAGGCAAAGAACAAGGGCTTGAGAAAGTCCTGGTTCACAAGACAGCTGCCAGGGTCAAAGGGAACCGCTGATCAGTTGTTTCAGGGATTGTCTCCCCCTCCATTGCGAGAGACTGTGTTCCTTAACAGTCCTTTAAGGAAACCAACGTTAAAAATTATATTGTAGTGTATATAGCTAGTGGGAAGCAGCCGCATAGCACAGGGAGATCAGCTCGGTGCTTTGTGACCGCCTGGAGGGGTGGGATAGGGAGGGTGGGACGGAGACGCAAAAGGGAGGGGATATGGGAACATATGTATATGTATAACTGATTAAATTTGTTATAAAGCAAAAAAAAAAAAATTATATTATAGGGCTTCCCTGGTGGTGCAGTGGTTGAGAGTCCGCCTGCCGATGCAGGGGACACGGGTTCGTGCCCCGGTCCGGGAAAATCCCACATGCCGCGGAGTGGCTGGGCCCGTGAGCCATGGCCGCTGAGCCTGCGCGTCCAGAGCCTGTGCTCCGCAACGGGAGAGGCCACAGCAGTGAGAGGCCCGCATACCGCAAAAAAAAAAAAAATTATATTGTATTATTTGGTTTATGTAGCAGTCTCAAAAAGACAGAACCGTAGTGGTGGAGAACAGATTAGTGTTTGCCAGGAGTTGGAGTGGGGGGAGGATGTGAATACAAAAGGGAAGCCTCAGAGAGTGTTTTGGGGGTGACTAAACGGTTCTATTTATATATTGGATTATGGTGATGGTTGTACAAATCTATGCATGTGTTAAAATTTATGCAATTGTACATCAAAAAGAGTCAATTTTAATGTATGATAATTAAAAATAAAAACAAAAATAGAAAAAGAAAGAAAGAAAGAAAGAAAGGCGGGCCCTCTGGGCCAGTCACTCTGTAGTACAGAAAATGAAAATCTAGGTGGACTTCTCCTTCTACAGAGCAGCAGGAGGGGCGGTATTCTGACGCTGATTCCACTTTTCCCTCTTGTGGGAAACTAGCCCCAGCCCAAGGGGAGGTCGGGGAGATCCGCTTCAGCGTCCCCGTCCTGTCAGGTTCTCCAGGTGTCTGGGGTACCACTCCACGCACTCCCGCTCCAAGTAGTTCCTGTGGCGCTCCGCCTCACCGGCTGCCTCCCGCTCGCGAGGGTGATGTGAGCCGCCCTGCCCTCCGCGAGCCCAGACCGCGCCGTCGTTCAGGGCGAGGTAACCGGTGCAGTCAGAGGCATCCTATTCACTGCACCGAGCGCAGGAGGCGCGCAACACGGGCCGGATCGCATCCACCAAACCACTCAAGTGTCTGAGACCCTGGCCCCGCCCCGACCAGCCACGCCCACACAACCCCGCCCACGTTAAGCCCTGCCCACTTAGCCCCGCCCCAAAGCCAGCCTCTCCCGGACTTCCGGGCAGTGATTATAGCCTAAACCAGGGGTCCGCAACCCGTGGGCCGCTGACCGGTCCCGGTCCCCGGCTTGTTAGCAACAGGGCCACTCAGCAGGAGGTGAGCAGCGGGCTAGCGAAGCTTCATCTGCTGCTCCCCATCGCTCGCATTACCACCGGAACCATCCGCGCTCCCCCGCACCCCAACGAAAATTTGTCTTACACAAAACCGGTTCCTGGTGCAAAAAAGCTGGGGACTGCTGGCCTAAACTGAAAATGCAACCGGGTGAAAGAAGTCGAGGGCTCCTTCCGGGTGGAAGGGGCGGGGCGGGCGGGTGCCGCAGCCTCCCAGCGAAGCTCGGGGCGACCGCGGTCCATCTGTGGGGATGGGGATCATGACCTAGAACCAGGCACGGGTCGCTCACAGGCTTCGCTCTCGTTGTAGTAGCCGCGCAGGTGTTCGGGCTCCTGGTGAAATACCAGGGCTCCCCGCCACCGGCTGGGACACAGTGTTGAAACACTGCAGAGAGTGAGAGCATGGCGGTGGGACTCGCTGAGAGCCCCCATCTCCCCACCCCCGCACTGGTGCCGGGGCCGAGGTCTACGCGGCCGAGAGGGGAGGAGAGGGTGAGGGGGGTCGAGAAGAGGGGAGAGGGACAGCGGGAAAGAGAGAGGCCCCGACTTTAGGGGTGGGTGAGAGGAGGAGGCGGGACACGGGGGAGGGCCGGGCCCGGGTCCAGGTGGCGGAAGGGTCGGAGCAGAAGAGGCTTTCCCCGGGGTCCTCAGCTCCGGCCAGGCGGTCCCTTAGCTCTTCCTCCACAGATGCCGTTTCCCTCTTGATCCCGCACTCCCGGGTCCGTCCACCCCCTCCCCGTCCCCGAGAGCAGCAAGAGGAAGGGTTAGAGCGCCGTGATCTGGATCCAGGGCGTCTGGGAAGAATCAGTCCCGGCCCGTGCGGACTCTTACCCGAGAATCTCGGTGACCCTGATTGACTTCCCCAGAAATCGGACCCGCTATGGGAGTGCGAACTGGGGCAAGATCGCGTACTCTAGCAGGAGGGTCTGACACAGATTGTGAGAGGAAGAAGTGAACCTCCTGGGAGATGGAGATGCTCCAACACTGAGCTTTCTGTATCAGAAACACTGCTCTCGGGTCCTGAGACCCTGAGAGCCACACCCAGGACCTGGTGCTTTGCCCCGACCTCTCTCCTCCTGCCTTGAGCATTCTTTGTTACACTGTTTCCCTTAGTCCTGCCCCAGGAGCTGACTCGTCCATTCTCAAAACATTTTGATTCAATATTATATGTACATAGTCTTAGAATTAGTGAGGACCCTAAGGATAATTTTTTTTAAATTTTTATTGGATTATAATTGATTTAAAATGTGTTACAGACCTACTAGAGAATGAACTTGAGGATACGGGGAGGGGGAAGGGTAAGCTGGGACAAAGTGAGAGACTGGCATGGACATATATACACTACCAAACGTAAAATAGATAGCTAGTGGGAAGCAGCCGCATAGCACAGGGAGATCAGCTTGGTGCTTTGTGACCACCTAGAGGGGTGGGATAGGGAGGGTGGGAGGGAGTGAGACGCAAGAGGGAAGAGATATGGGGACATAAGTATATGTATAACAGATTCACTTTGTTATAAAGCAGAAACTAACACACCATTGTAAAGCAATTATACTCCAATAAAGATGTTTAAAAAATAAATTAATTAAAATAAAATAAAATGTTGTGTTAGTTTCAGGTGTACAGCAAAGTGACCCAGTTATACATATACATATATTAATTCTTTTTCAGATTATTTTCTCATATAGATTATCACAGACTATTGAGTAGAGTTCGCTGATCTACACAGTGGTCCTTGTTGGTGATCTATCTTATATATAGCAGTGTGTGTATGTTAATCCCAAACTCTGGATTTAGCCCTCCCCACCCACGTTTCCCCTTTGGTAACCGTAAGTTTGTTTTCAATATCTGTAAGTATGTTTCTGTTTTGTAAGTTCATTTGTATCATTCTTAAAAATTAGACTGCACATATGAGTGATATCATATGATATTTGTCTTTCTCTGACTTACTTCACTCAGTATGATAATCTCTAGGTCCATCCATGTTGCTGCTAATGGCATTATTTCATTCTTTTTTATGACTGAGTAATATTTCATTGTATTTATGTACCACATCTTTTTTGTTGTTGTTGCAGCGTGCAACTTGTGGGATTTAGTTCCCTGACCAGGGATTGACCCGTGCTCCCTGCAGTGGAAGTGCAGAGCCCTAACCACTGGACTGCCAGGGAATTCCCTGTACCACATCTTTTGTTTTTTATCCATTCCTCTGCTGATGGACATTTAGGTTGCTTCCATGTCTCGGCTATTGTAAATAGTGCTGCAGTGAACATTGGGGTGCAGATACATTTTCTAATTATGGTTTTCTCTGGATATATGTCCAGGAGTGGAATCGCTGGATCATATGGTAGTACCCTAAGGATAAGTTTGTTTATGTAGGTTTTATCAAGCAGTATTTACCATACTAGGAATAAAACAGTTTTTAAATTTTTTGTTGCAATTTATTTAGAATGGTATTAATAACCTATTACATGATTTTTTGAGAGATCTATCCTTTATTGTAATATTTGTAATAACACATAATTGCAGGGATTTCCCTGGTGGGCCAGTGGTTAAGACTCCACTCTTCCATTGCAGGGGGCATGGGTTCGATCTCTGGTTGGGGAACTAAGATCCCATATGCCACACGGCACAGCCAAAAAATAAAATAAAGGTGTACTTTAAAAATAATTGCATTTAACACGGAAATGTGACTTAACTGCTTTTTGTAATATTAACTGATGGTGTAATTGTAATGACTTAGTTGAACTGCTGTTTATGCTTCTCCCTTATGAACGCCAGGCAAAAAGAGTAGAGAACATTTGCCATAAACATATTTATTCTGAAGGAAAAGCAAAGGTATGCTAATTAGGCAATTGGCGTCAGCTGTCCACTTTGATACTTGCTGCTCTGTTGATCCAAAATGTATTTCTGTAAATATTTTTCTGACTACTTTAAGCATGTCCCAGGTACTACAGTGGGAACAAGTTACAAAACCATCAGTAAATATTCATCTTTAGTCTTTTGACACTGATTTTTTTTTTTTTTTTGCAGTAACCTCCTATTTCTTTTAAGATTGTCATCTCCTCTCCATAGCTAGTTGCCTTCTGTCTTTGCCTGTGGGTGGTGAACACTGTTCCAGATTTTTGTAAAATACCTTTTTTTTTTGGCTGAACAGTTGTCAATTGTTTGAATTTAACTCAGTGATTGATTCACAGATTCAGGAGAGTTAATGGAACTATACTTTACTCTCTCCATTTACCATTCCCTCCCTCAAATAGGAGTTTTAATTTGAAGATGACAATTAAATGTGACTCAGCTTCTCTAACTGAGCCCAAGACAGAGATTTCTCAGTGACCCTGGGCCATGGATCTTGAGTCAAATCACAAACTCATACTGTTCTCATGACAGTGTACCAGGAAGCCACAATCAATCATTAAAAATCATTTTGCCATTTTTGCTTTGAAGTGAATGATAAACATTTTATGTTTCTATTGTATGTTAAATAGTCTGCTTAGAGTTTTGCATATATTATCTCTAGTCCTCACAAGGTAGATTGTAATTTTCCATCATTCAGTTTTGGAAATTGAAGCTCTAAAGTTTAAGTAACTTAAGTTCAGATTGTTCTTTATGAACTCTAAAACAGCTCTACCTGACCCTGAAGTCCATTTTGTTCCACTAAGCGAGCCAGTTTGTCTTAAAGGGTTGGGTCTGGGGCAGCTGTGGGCCCAGGGGGTCTCAAAGCAGCAAGCCTGCTGATGGGTGGGGCTGCGTCCCTGCCTGGCTAGCTGCTTGGCTGGAGGGATCCTAGTACTGGTGCCAACAGGCTGGTGAGGGTTGCGGGGTAGATCCCAGTGCTAATAAGCTAGGGAGAGGATTCCAAAATGGCACCTGCTGGCACCAGTGTCCACGTGGTAGAACACGCTCCCCAAAATGGCTGCTGCCAGTGTCTATGTCCCCAGGGTGAGCTCCAGTTGCCTCTTGCCTTTCTGAGAGGCCTTCCAAGATCAGCAGGTGGGTCTGATCCAGGTTCGTTTCAAATTACTGCTTCTGCACTGGGTCCAGGAGCTGTGAGATTTGGTGTGTGCTCTGTAAGAGTAGATTCCCTATTTCGCACAGCCCTACGGATCTCCTAAAATAAGCCCTGCTGGCCTTAAAGCCAAACATTATTGGGGCTCCTCTTACTAGTTCAGGACCCCCAGACTGGGGAGCCTGATGTGTTGCCTGGACCCGTCCCTGCTTGGGGAGAAACTCTGCAGTTGTAATTATCCTTCCATTTGTGGGTCACCCACCCGTGGGTATGGTTCTTGACTATATCATGACTCTACCCTGCCTACCTGTCTTGTTGGGGTTCCTTCTTTGTATTTTTAGTTGTAGAAGATCTTTTCGGCTAGTCTTCTGGTTTTTTCTCATCAACAGTTTCTCTGTAAATAGTTGTCATTTTGGTGTGCCTGTGGGAGGAGGTGAGCTCAAGGTCTTCCTCCTCCACCACCTTGCATCTTGGCTACTCCTCAACGGGGCTCCTTCTTCTTTTTTTTTTTTTTTTTCACCTTCTGGCTGCACTACAGCAGCTGGGATCTTAGTTCCCTGACCAGGGATCGAACCCATGCCCCCTGAAGTGGAAGCATGGAGTCTTAACGCCTTGACCGCCAGGGAAGTCACAACACTGCTCCTTCTTAATGAATTTATTTGCAACAGGAGTTGGGCATTTCTGTCTTCTCCTTCTGTACTGAGCCGTGGAGTGATAGCCGGTTAGGAACTGTTTCTTTCTTTGCTACCATCCCATTGAATTCATGAACGCAAGCTCCACTGGTCACCAGATGAAGGCAATCAAGGCACATCCCTTGGACAGCAGCCCCTCCCCCCAAACTGGGCACCAGACACATGTACAAGTTCCCCTCTGAGAGATTCTGGCACTCTGAAGCACAGCAGAGGGAGAGTGTGAGGATCTGGCCTGCCCTCCGAGGTCTCTGGATAGAATGACAGTCAGCCCTTAGATGTGTGTTTAATTAGAAGACTGGCCACAGCTGTGAAGATGAGCTAACAGGGCTCTTCCATGGGCTCCTTAGTCTGTTGCCTCTCTGCTGAGTCCTGGGGGTGGTAGCTGGCTAAGAACTGTCTCCATTTATTATAGTCCTATGGGGTCCATGAGCATAAGCCCCACTGGCCACCAGGACCAGGCAATCTAGAAGTGTCCCCTGGGCAGCAGCCACAAAAGTGGGACTCCAGGCGACAAGCTCCTCTCTGGGAGATACCAGCAGGCTGGAGTGAGGCAGAGGGAGAGCACAAAGATGGCATCCAGCAGCCTCTGTCCCTGAATAACCCTTCGGTATCCTCTAGGTGTGTGCCAAACCAGAATCCTGCCCCTCAGGCCAAAGCTCCAGGATGAGCAAATAGGCCTCTTTCACAGAAAGACTGAGGCTGTTTCAGTAAGCTGTCTGTGCTATGCCCTGCTGGTGGTAGCTGGCTAAGAACTGTCCCTCTGTTGTACCAGTGTCATGGGACCCACAAACGGAAGCCCCACTGGCCACCAGAGCCAGCCCATCAAAGAGCCACAGCCACAGAAACCCAGGCAACAGACAAGGGTACAGGCTCCTTTCTGGGAGGTACCGTGAGCTGGAGCAGGGCAGAGGGAGAGCGCAAAGATGGCACCCACCAATCTCTGTCTTTGGAGACTGTTTCAGTAGGCCCCTAGACGTATGTTAAATTAGATGACTGTCCCTCAGGCTAACGGTGTAAGTTAAGCAAATAAGTGTCTTTCACAGAAAGGCTGGGCACTTTTCAGTCAGCTGCCTCTGTGCTGGGCCCTGGGGTGGGTGAATCTGCATAAGCAAGTCCTGTAGACTGTTTCTCAGTTCACCATTGCCTTGTAGGTCTCATGGTATTCAAAGCTAGCTGTTTTAGGGGCTTGTCTTTCAGGTCTAGCTCTTAAAAATTGGGGTACCAGATGTGGGGTTCAAAGCCTTTACTCCTCAGGGAGAGACTTGGGTTTGTGAGAGTCCCCTCCGGATTGTGGGTAGCCGTGCTAGGGGTGGGGTAACGTCAAGGTTGTGTCTCAGCCTCTCCTGACTCCTTTAGTGCGGGAATTTCCTAGTTTGCCAGATGCATAGAAGTCACTCAGCAGCTAGTTTGTGTTTTGGTGGTTGTTTTTTCAGAGTTAATTGTTCCATATATAGCTGTAGATTTGGTGTGTCCATACGAGGAGGTGAGCTCAGGATCCACCTACGTGGTCATTTTGAACCAGAACCTATAGTCTTGATAATATCTCTTTGTTGTTTTTGTTGAGAACAGAAGGATAATTATTTGTGTTCCATGAGGGCAAGTGTTTTTCTGTTTCTGCTTGTTATGCCCTTTGTCACCTATTGCCATTTTTGCAGACTGTGTTTTCTTTATTTTATATTTCTGCTTTCTTCTGTAACAAATCTTCAAAGTTTTAAAAGCCACACTCCAATTCAAGTATTTCAACAAATATTTATTGATCATTTACTGTGTTCAAGGAATTGTGTTAAGTTCAGGGTGGGATTAGAGGCCAGGCTGGTTCCTGTGCTGAAGGAACTCATGATTTAATAACTTTGAGGGACTTCCCTGGTGGCACAGTGGTTGAGTCCACCTGCCAATGCAGGGGACATGGGCTCGAGCCCTGATCCGGAAAGATCCCACATGCTGCAGAGCAACTAAGCCCATGCGCCACAACTACTGAGCCTGCTCTCTAGAGCCTGCGAGCCACTGCTGAGCCCGTGTGCCACAACTACTGAAGCCTGCGAGCCTAGAGCCCGTGCTCCGCAACAAGAGAAGCCACCGCAATGAGGAGCCCGTGCACCGCAACCAAGAGTAGCCCCTGCTCGCGGCAACTAGAGAAAGCCCGCACGCAGCAATGAAGACCCAACACAGCCAAAAATACATAAATAAATAATAACTTTGAAAAGACAAGCTTACCAATAACTATTGTGGTCAGTGCTGAAAGAAAGGTACAAAATGCTAAAGAAGTCAAAGAATGAAAAATGTTTTCTTGGATATGCAGGAAGCTTTCAAGAAGTAAGAGACATTTGAGTTGGGTTTGAAAAAATAAGGTACCACTATATGTATTTTAATTAGGAAGGGATTTATCTTTTTTTTTTTTTTTTTTTTTTTTTTTTTTTTTTTTTGCGTTACGCAGGCCTCTCACTGCTGTGGCCTCTCCCGTTGTGGAGCACAGGCTCCGGACACGCAGGCTCAGCGGCCATGGCTCACGGGACCAGCCGCTCCGCGGCATGTGGGATCTTCCCGGACCGGGGCATGAACCTGTGTCCTCTGCATCGGCAGGCGGACTCTCAACCACTGCGCCACCAGGGAAGCCCTGGAAGGGATTTATCTTTTGTGTGTGTGTGTGTATGTGTATTTTTTAATTTATTATTTTTAATTAGGGATTTAATTCAGGAATGTTGGACATGCTGAAACAGTATGTTCTATATCCTTCTGGCATGACTCCTGGAATAATGCAAAACTGGCCCAGTAAGACATTTACTGCCTCTGGGCCACCACTGGGGTTGTGCTTTCTTGACTCTGGAACCCACTGCCATACAGCAGCCCTAGATACCAGGAAACCAGGGAAAAGGGCAACAGATAAATTAGCCCTAACTACCCTGACAAAGTCTAGGGTATGGTTGGAAAAAAGAGCCCATGCCAGGGAAACTAATTACAAAAGTCTTTAAGAACCCATGTCAAAACCAGATGCTGGGCTTCCCTGGTGGCACAGTGGTTGAGAGTCCGCCTGCCGATGCAGGGGACACGGGTTCGTGCCCCGGTCCGGGAAGATCCCACATGCCATGGAGCAGCTGGGCCTGTGAGCCATGGCCGCTGAGCCTGCGCGTCCGGAGCCTGTGCTCCGCATCGGGAGAGGCCACAACAGTGAGAGACCTGCATACCACACACAAAAAAACCCCCAAAAAACCAGATGCTATGGCTGTATTATATGGTCATAGTGAGTCAGGTGAGCAGGGCCTACTCCCCTGGGCTGTTGTTTGTGGGCAGATCTGAATATGATTATGTCATAACTCTTAGCTCCTTTCCTTATGTACCTGTTCTTAGCTGGCCTGGGAGAGCTAACTCAAGGGAAGAAGGGATACCACCTCTACAGTAGTCATGTGCCTCTTTTAAATTCTCATTTCTAGCCACAAGGTAACGAGTATTTCTCCAGTGGTCAATGCTTCTAAAGGAAAGATGGGTCTGTCATGGTCAGAGTGTGGAAGACAAACAGCTGGTTCCAATTAGTCATGGTTTTCATCACCCCTTCCAGGGCGACTAGGCCAATCTAGGATCTCAATTGGTGCCTGGGACTTATTTTTCAATAACTGCAAATGATATAACCTTGTCTAGTTCATACTTGTCTTTAACAGAGATACCTGTTTGGTTGTTAAAGCCCTATTAAAGCATAGGGAGGGGAGTGACATCAGCATCACATGGTTTGACTTGTTCCCTTCTTCTCTCCCCTTTGATTTACAACTAATGGGGCATCTATAACTGAACAAAAGTGTGTCTGTATTGTAAAGCAGGACACCACCTGCACATCCAAAAGTGGGTAGATAGGACCTCAGAGGGGGCTGCGAATCCAAGAAAGTCGGTAAGCCTGCCCCACCCCACTTACCACGATTAGGAAAATGGGATCCTGGAGAGTGCAAAGCTGGGCAGACACCACAGGAGACAGAGAATTTGTAGAGGTCCAGCCTGCCTGATGGGAGAAACTGGCATGCTATCAGAGTGGGAAAGGGATGAGTTTGGAGGCACAGGAGAGGGAGGACATGGCCAAGGCAGCCCCCTTCCTGAGGGTGACACTGCAACACACTGGACAACTGAGCAGTTGCAGCTGCTACCTCTCCAGCAGAGGAGATGGAAAGCAAAAGTGGTGAGTGACAGACTGCTCTGCTACCCTGGTTGCAGCTGGAGGGACCCATTTCTCTCCAGCAGCACCCAGATTTCTGAGGAGGGACCTCTGTGACTTGGGGGAGGGAGAGGAAAGAGGAAGGAGGCAGACAAGAATATCAAAGGGCATTGAAGGAACACATTTCCTGCTGTATGCTTGGGGCCTTCAGCTGGTTGTCAACTATGGACCTCTTGGAGTCCTCCACTCAAGGATCCCCCTGTGAGGGCTACGGACACCCCCAAAGCCCCAGATGCTAAGCCCACACCTCTCCCCAGTCTGCTGCCAGCTCCTTGTGTGTGCCCTTGACTGCAGCCCTGAGAAACAGCTCCAGTCAGAGAAATCAAAAACTTGAGCAACTTCGCCACCTTCTGGAATACAAAGGAAAGGTTTCTAATTGTCAGCCTATTGAACTGTAAAAACCAAAGTAAATAAATACTTAACTAAGGACGGAGTCCGCTACTTCAAGTGTGAAAGCAGAAGTGCATATTGTCAAACACTATGAAAAATAAAGAAAATATGATTTCATAAAAAGAAAATGATAATTCTCCAGCAACCAAATTCAAAGACACAGAACATTGCTTTCTAAATGATAAACAAATAATGAATAAATTCATAATTTATAAAGAAATTCAACCAGCTACAAGAAAACTCAGGCAATTCAATGAACCCAGGAATAAAATCATTGAACAGGAATTCTTTTTTTTTTTTTTTTTGTGATATGCGGGCCTCTCACTGTTGTGGCCTCTCCCATAGTGGAGCACAGGCTCCAGACGCGCAGGCTCAGTGGCCATGGCTCATGGGCCCAGCCGCTCCGTGGCATGTGGGATCTTCCCAGACCGGGGCACGAACCCGTGTCCCCTGCATCAGCAGGTGGACTCTCAACCACTGCTCCACCAGGGAAGCCCGAACAGGAATTCTTTACCTAAGAGATTGAAATTATAAAAAAGAACCAAACAGAGATCTTGGGGCTGAAGAATTCAATGCATGAGATAAAGCATACATTAGAGAGCATAGGCAACAGGGCAGATCAGATGGAAGAAAGGATAAGTGACTTGGAGGATAGGAATTTAGAAATAATTCAGTCAGAAGAGGAAAGAGGCTAAGACTTTTAAAAAGGGAAGAAGCTCTACAAGTTATAAAATTTAATTGGAAAGACAAATATAAGAATAATTAGTATACCAGAAGGAGAAGAGAGGAAGAAGGGTGCAGAAAGTTTATTTAGAGATGAGAATTTTCCAAACCTGGGGAAGGAAGTGGAAATACAAGTCCATGAAGTTCATAGAACACCCTATTATTGCAAGGTAAAAAGACCTTTTCCAAGACACGTTATAATGAAACTGTCAAAAATTAATGATAAAGAATGAATCTTAAAGGCAGCCTTGGAAGAAAAGAAAGCAACCTACAAAGGATCCCCTATTAGACTATCAGTGGATTTCTCAGAAGAAACTCTCCTGAGACCAGGAGAGAGTGGAATGACATGTTCATAGTGTTGAAAGAGAAAAGTTGCCAACTAAGAATACTTTATCTGGCAAAGTTGTCCTTCAGATATGAAGAAGAAAGAAAGGTTTTTCCAGACAAACAAAAGCTGAGGGAGCTCACTACCAGTAGACCTGCCTCACAAGAAATGCTGAAAGGTGTCCTTCAGGCTGAAATGAAAAGATGATAATTAGTGACATAAAAACATAGGAAAGTACACAATACTATGGTAAAGGTGAAAAATAAAAAGTCAAAATTAGAAAATTGTAACTATATTAGAATGGTGTTTTTATCACTTTATTATAGTAAAAGGTTAAAGGAGAAGAGCATTAAAAATAACTATAGTTACCATAATTTGTTAATTAAATCACAGTGTAAAAAGAGGTAAATTGTGGCATCAAAAATATAAAGGGTGGAATTTTATAGGAGAATGAAGATAAGTTACTGTCAGCATAAAATGGACTACTTTATCTATGAGGTGTTTTTTGTAATCCTCATGGTGACCACAAAGCTAAAATCTAGAATAAAGTCACAAAACATAAAAAGAGGGGAGTCTGAGCACATAACCATAGAAAAGCACCAATTTACACAGGTAGACAGAAACAGAGGGAAGAAAGGAACAATAGAGATACAAAATAACCAGAAGGCAAATGATAAGATGGCAGTAGTAAGGCCTTATATATCAATAATCACTCTAAAGGTAAATGGGTTTAATTCACCAATCAAAAGGCACAGAGTGGCTGGATGGATTAAAAACAAAACAAAACAAAACAAATCAACCCCCCCCCCAAAAAAAACCAAGACCCAACTATATGCTGCTTACAGGAGACTCATTTCAGCTCTAAAAACACATATAGGCCCAAAGTGAAGGGATGGAAGATATTCCATGTAAGTGGAAACCAAAAGAAAGCAGGGGTGGCCATATTTATGTCAGACAAAGTAAACTTTAAGCCTAAAATGACAACAAGAGACAAAGAAGACCATTATAATATGATAAGGGGTCAAACTTCAAGAAGATATAACAATCGTAAATATTATATATGCACCCAATATCAAAGCACCAAAATATATTAAGCAAATAGTAACAGATCTAAAGGGAGAAATAGACAACAATACAATAAGAGTAGGACACTTCAATACCCCACTGTCAGCAATAGATAGATCATCCAGACAGAAAATCAACAAGGAAATGTTGGAATTGAAACATACTTTGAAGCAAATGGACTTAGATATATAGAGAACAACTTTATATTGTTGTTCTATTTATAATATAGTGTGTATTCTGAATACACATTCTTCTCAAGAGCACATGGAACATTCTACAGGATAGATCATATGAAAGGACACAAAGCAAATCTGGGCAAATTTAAGATTGAAATCATACCAACTATCTTTTTTGACAACAATGGTTTGAAACCAGATATCATCAACAAGAGGAAGGCTGGAAAATCTACAAATATGTGGAAACTAAACAACACACTTGAATAACCAATGGGTCAAAGAAGAAATCAAAAAGGAAATAAAAGTTATCTCAAAAGAAATGAAAATAGAAATACAACATAGCAAAACTTATGGGATGCAGCAAATGCAGTTCTGAGAGGAAAGTTAATAGCAATAAATGCATATATTAAGACATTAGAAATACCTCAAATAAACAACCTAACTTTACACCTCAAGGAACTAGAAAAAAAAGCACAAGTTAAGCTCAAATTTAGCAGAAGGAAGGAAATAATAAAGATTAGAGTGAAGATAAATGAAGTAAAGGTCAGAAAAGCAATAGAAAGGACCAACAAAAGTAAGAGCTGGTTTTTCAAAAAGATAAACAAAATTGACCAAACTTTAGCTAGACTGACTAAGAAAAAGAGAGAAAACTCAAATAAAATTAGAAAGGAGACATTACAACTGATACTACAGAAATACATAGGATCAAAAGAAACTACTAAGAACAATTATAAGTCAACAAATTCGATAACCTAGAAGAAATGGATAAATTTATAGAAATACACAACTTACCAAGACTGAATCAGGAAGAAAAAGAAAATCTGAACATATTCAATAACTAGTAACAAGATTCAATCAATAATGAAAATCTCCCAACAGAGAAAACCAGGGCCAGAGGGCTTCCCTGGAAAATTCTACCAAATATTTAAAGAAGAATTAATACCAATCCTTCTCAAACTCTTCTATAAAATTGAGAAGAAGGGAACATTTCCAAACTCATTCTATGAGGCCAGCATTACCCTGATACCAAAGCCAGATAAGGAAACCACAAGAAAAGAAATCTGTAGACCAAAATCCCTGATCAATATAAATGCAAAAATTTTCAAAAAAATATTAGCAAACTAAATTCAAGACACATTAAAAGGATTATACACCATGACCAAGAGGAATTTATACCTGGGATGGTTCAACATATGCAAATCGATAAGTGTAACACATCACATTAATAAAAGGAAAGATAAAAATCACATGAGCATCTCAATAGATGCAGAAAAAACATTTGATAAAATATTTACAACATCCTTTCATGACAAAAAACCTTAACAGATTGGGTATAGAAGGAACGATAAAATATTTACAACATCCTTTCATAACAAAAAAACCTTAACAGATTGGGTATAGAAGGAACATATCTCAATATAATAAAGGCCATATATGACAAATCCACAGCCAACATTACACTCAATGAAGAAAAATTGAAAGCCTTTCCTCTAAGATCAGGAACAAGACAAGGTTGCCCATTCTCACCACTCTTATTCAATATAGTACTGGAAGTCCTAGCTAGAGCTATTAGGTAAGACAAAGAAATAAAATACAGTTAAATCAGAAAATAAGAAAAAATTATCACTATTTGCAGATGTTATGATTTTTACATAGAAAATTCCAAAGACAACAAAAAAATGGTTGGAACTGAAATCAACAATTTCAGTAAAGTTGAAGAATACAAAATCAACATACAGAAATCAGCTGCATTTCCATACACAAATGATGAAACATCTGAAAAAGAAATCAAATATCCCACTTATAATTACAATCAAAAACAATAAAATACTTAGGAATAAATTTAACCAAGGAAGGGAAAGATGTATACAACAAAATCTACAAGAATTTGCTGAAAGAAATTGAAGAAGCCACAAATGGAAAAACATCCTCTGTTCATGGATCAGAAGAATTAATATTGTTAAAATGTTTATACTGCCCAAAGCCATCTATAGGTTCAACACAATCCCTATCAAAATACCAATGGCATTTATCACAGAAATAGAAAAAGTAACCCTAAAATTTGTATGGAACCACAAAAGACCTCAAATAGCAAGAGCACTCCAGAGTAAAAGAACAAAGCAGGAGGTATCACACTTCCTGATTTCAAACAATACTATGTGTGAAGCCATAGTAATAAAAACTGTGTGGTACTGGTACAAAAACATATGTGACTACATCAAGCTTAAGATCTCTGCACAGCAAAAGAAACAATTAACAAAATGAAAAAGCACCCATGGGAGAAGATTTTTGCAAATCATATTTGGATAAGGGGTTAACATCCAAAATATATAAAGAAACCATACAACTCAATAACAAAAAAGCAAACAATCTGACTAAAAAATGGGCAGAAGAACTAAATAGACATTTTTCCAAAGAGGACATGCAAATAGCCAATGAGTACATGAAAAGAGGCTCAACACCACAAATCATGAGGGAAATGCAAATCAAAACCACAGTGAGATATCACTTCACACTTGTTAGAATGACTATCATCAAGAAGACAAGAGATAAGAGTTGGTGAAGATGTGGAGAAAAGGGAATGCTTGTATGCTGTTGGTGGAAATGTAAATTGGTTCAACCACTATGGAAAACAATATGGAGGTTACTCAAAAAATTAAAAATAGATCTGCCATATAATCAAGCAATCCCATTTCTGAGTATATAGTCAAAGGAGATGAAAACAGGATATCAAGGAGATACATGCATTCCCATGTTTCTTGCAAAATTATTTACAGTAGCTAAAATATGGAAACAACCTAACTGCCCATCAATGGATCGATAAATAAAGAAGATGTGGCATATGTATACAATGGAATATTATTCAGCCTTGAGAAATGAGGATATCTTGCCATTTGCAAAAACATGGATGGGCCTTGAGCACATTATGCTAAGCAAGATAAGTCAGACAGAGAAAGACAAGTACCATATGACATCACATACATAGAATCTATAAAAGGCCAAACCCATAAAAACAAAGATTAAAATAGTGGTTATCGGGCTTCCCTGGTGGCGCAGTGGTTGAGAGTCCGCCTGCCGATGCAGGGGACACGGGTTCGTGCCCCGGTCCGGGAGGATCCCACATGCTGCGGAGTGGCTGGGCCCGTGAGCCATGGCCGCTGAGCCTGTGCGTCCGGAGCCTGTGCTCCACAACGGGAGAGGCCCGCGTACCGGAAAAAAAAAAAATAGTGGTTATCATGGTAAGGGGATTGAGGAATAGGATAGATGGTGTTTAAGGGTACAAACTTATAACAAGTAGTAAATAGCCAGAGAGATATAATGTACAGTATAGTGAATATAGACAATAATATTGCATTATAATCATCAAACTTGCTAAAAGACTAGAAGTTAAGTATTCCAACTAGTAAAAAGAAAAAATAATTGTGTAATGTGTTAGAAGTGCTAATTATCATTACAATGACAATCATATTACAATATACAAATGTATCAAATTAACATGTTGTACACCTTAAATATGCACAATGTTACATATCAAATATATTTCAATAAAAATAAATTAAAACCACAAAAGCAAAGAAAGTGTGGAAGACAAAAGTAGGAACAAAGAATAAGTGCAATGAAAAGAAAACAGTAATGAATATGGTAGATATTAATCCACCTATGTTAATAATCACTTTGAACATCAATGGTCTAAAGCATCAACTAAAAACAGAGATGACCAGAGATGATCAAAAAATGAGATCCAATTATATATATATATATATATATATATATATATATATATATATATATATATACTGTCTACAAGAAACCCATTTTAAATACAAAGACACATATAGATTAAAAGTTAAATGGGTGGAGAAAATTATACCATGCTAACATTAATTAAAAGAAAGCAAGAGTAACTGTACTAATTTGAGACAGAGCAGACTTCAAAGCAAGGAAAGTTATCAGGGATAAAGCAGGGCATTATGTAACGATAAAAGGGTCAGTTCTCCAAGAAGACACAGCAAGCCTTAATATGTATGCACCTAATAACAGACCATTAAATTACATAAGGCAAAAACTGATAGAACTGCAGGGAGAAATAAAGGAATCCACTTTCATAGTTAGAGACTTCAACATCCATCTCTCAAAAATGGACAGATAGCAGGTTGAAAATCATAAGGACATAGTTGAGCTCAATAACACTATCAATCAACTGTATATAATCGACATCTATGGACTACTTCATCCAATAACAGGAAAATACACATTCTTCTCAAGCTCTCATGGAGCATTCACCAAGATGGACCACATTCTGGGCCATGAAACTCACCTTAACAAATTAAAAATAATAGAAGTCATACAATGTCTGCTCTCCAACTACAATGGGAATAAAGTAGAAATCAGTAGCAGAAAGATAACTGGAAAATCTCCAAATACATGGAGATTAGACAACACACTTCTAAATAATACACAGGTAAAGGAACAAGTCCCAAGAGAAATTAAAAGAACATTTGAACTAAATAAAAATGAAAATACAACTTATCAAGATTGCAGGATTCAGTGAAAGCAGTGCTGGAGGGAAATCTATAGCATTGAATGCATATATTAGAAACGAAGAAAGATGTAAAATCAATCATTTAAATTTCCACCTAAGGAAACTAGAAAAAGAATAGCAAATTATATCCAAAATAAGCAGAAGAAAAGTAATTAAAGCAGAAATCAATGAAATTGAAAGCAGGAAATCAATAGAGAAAATCAACAAAACCAAAAAGTTTCCATAATTAAATAAAACAAGCGGACATAACTGCACTCACACAGAGGGGACTGCTGCAAAGGAAATCTGACCTGGAAGACCTGCATCTACCCTTGGCTGTTGATCTTGAGTATGGGATCCACCTTCATCCACCTTCTGCATACTTCTGGTGGGGATTGGGAGCCAGGGGCCATCCATAACCCTCCTGATGTAGTGCCTGAGTAGGCCTCCACATCAAATCACTCAACTTGGCAAATGCATATGGATGTGACAGCAGGGCTGCCTTATGCATTAGATGCAGTAGGCACAGTGTCTAAGGCCCACAGTACTTTGGGGGGGCGCAAGAACATGTTTGATTTCTTTTAAATTAGAAAAGGAAACAATTTTTTTTCCAAGAAAAGTTTCTAATATATAATATTAATATATTCATCTTCATATCATCTAACGTATAAGATATAATTTTTAATATTTTTAACTGAAAAAGGAGCCCACCAAGTGAAGGTGCTTATGACCAAGGAAAGTCAAAATGGCAGCCTGCAGTCATTGGGGTGAGGTTTCTTGCTGAAGATGGATGGATTTTCCCATGGAATGAGTGCTTGGGTGAGGAAGGTATAAAGGTAATGGCTGGAGAGCTAGAGGAGAAACTAGGAAATAGAGAAGCTCTCCACTGTTAACATTTTTCTTTTGTTTTATCTTGTACATGTGTGTAAATAATCGTAAATCCTTCCTGGAGCACAATGGGACCACACACAGATAAACAGAACACCTCTGCAGCATGGAATATTTAGTGCTTGTAAGTTCATGTCTCCAGAAGGAGTTAATTGACCTTTAGAGCATTTACTATAGAGCAGGAGGTAGATAAAATGTTTGAGGATGATTTCCATCACAGTGGCTAAGCAGTTAACATGGATAATGGGAATTTTTCTTTCTCTCAATATTTTTTTTTACAACTTTATTGGAGTATAATTGCTTCACAATGGTGTATTAGTTTCTGCTTTATAACAAAGTGAATCAGTTATACATATACATCTGTTCCCATATCCCTTCCCTCTTGCGTCTCCCTCCCTCCCACCCTCCCTATCCCACCCCTCCAGGCGGTTCACAAAGCACCAAGCTGATCTCCCTGTGCAATGCGGCTGCTTCCCACTAGCTATCTACCTTACGTTTGGTAGTGTATATATGTCCATGTCTCTCTCTCGCTTTGTCACAGCTTACCCTTCCCCCTCCCCATATCCTCAAGTCCATTCTCAAGTAGGTCTGTGTCTTTATTCCTGTTTTACCCCTAGGTTCTTCATGACAGTTTTTTTCTTAAATTCCATATATATGTGTTAGCATACGGTATTTGTCTTTCTCTTTCTGACTTGCTTCACTCTGTATGACAGACTCTAGGTCTATCCACCTCATTAAAAATAGCTCAATTTCGTTTCTTTTTATGGCTGAGTAATATTCCATTGTATATATGTGCCACATCTTCTTTATCCATTCATTGGATGATGGACACTTAGGTACAACCACTATGGAGAACAGTATGGAGGTTCCTTAAAAAACTACAAACAGAAATACCATATGACCCAGCAATCCCACTACTGGGCATATACCCTGAGAAAACCATAATTCAAAAAGAGTCATGTACCAAAATGTTCATTGCAGCTCTATTTACAATAGCCTGGAGATGGAAACAACCTAAGTCTCTCGATATTTTAATAACGTATTTCTTACAATTTGTTGAGAGAGAGAAAAAGAGAGAGACTTTTCACGTCACAGATAAAAGAAGACTGAGGCGTAACAACAAAATGCAATGTATTATCCTGTCCTAACTGTACTTGGGACATGAAAAAAGTTTTAAAGGACATTTGGGGACAGTTGTCAAAAGTAACTATTTACTGTAGATTAGACAACAGTGTTTTATCCATGTTAAATTTTGTAACTGGATTGTGCTTATATGAGAAATGGAAAATATTCTTCTTTTTTTTTTGCCCAAAAAGACATTTATTTTTCTATCACATTTCAATAATAGCTTGGTTGGTTGTGAAAGTACAAAAATGAAGTTCTTTTCTTTCAAATCAATATCTATTGTTTTCTTGCATTCAAGTTACTGTTACAAAATCTGATGTTACTTTTACACTTACTTTTTTAAAAAAAAATAGGGGTATGGTTGCTTTAAAATGTTGTGCTAGTTTCTTCTGTACTACGAAGTGAATCAACTGTATGTATACATATATCCCCTCCTTCTTGGATCTCCCTCCCATCTCCTCATCCCACCCATCTAGGTCACCACAGAGCACCAAGCTGAGCTCCCTGTACTATACAGCAGGTTCCCACTAGTTGTCTGTTTTACACATGGTTGTGTATATATGTCAATCCCAATCTCCCAATTAATCCCACTCCCCCTCTTCTCCCCACCTGTCTGTTCTCTACATCTGCGCCTCTATTCCTACCCTGCAAATAGGTTCATCTGTACCATTTTTTAGATTCCACATATATGTGTTAATATACGATATTTGTTTTTTTCTTTCTGACTTACTTCACTCTGTGTGACAGGCCCATCCATGTCTCTATGACCCAGTTCCATTGCTTTTTATGTCTGAGTAATATTCCACTGTATATATGTACCACCTCTTCTTTATCTATTCATCTGTCGATGGACATTTATGTTGCTTCCGTGTCCTGGCTATGTAAACAGTGCTACAATGAACATTGGGGGTGCACGTGTCTTTTTGAATTATGGTTTTCTCTGAATATGTGCCTAGTAGTGGGATTGCTGGATCATATGGTAGTTCTACTTTTAGATTTTTAAGGAACCTCCATACTGTTCTCCATAGTGACTGTATCAATTTACATTCCCACCAACAGTGCAAGAGGGTTCCCTTTTCTCCACACCCTCTCCAGCATTTATTGTTTGTAGATATTTTGATAATCGCCATTCTGACCAGTGTGAGGTGATACCTCATTGTAGTTTTGATTTGCATTTCTCTAACAATTAGTGATGTTGAGCATCCTTTCATGTATTTGTTGGCAATCTGTATATCTTCTTTGGAGAAATGTCTATTTAGGTCTTCTGCCCATTTTTGGATTGGGTTGATTGTTTTTTGATATTGAGCTGCATGAGTCGTTTGTATATTTTGGAGATTAATCCCTTGTCAGTTGCTTCATTTGCAAATATTTTCTCTTCATTTGCAAATATTTCTGGTGGCATCTTTAGGATTCTCTATGTATAGTATCATGTCATCTGCAAACAGTGACAGTTTTACTTTTTCTTTTCCAATTTAGATTCCTTTTATTTCTTTTTCTTCTCTCATTGCCAGGGCTAGGACTTCCAAAACTATGTTGACTAATTGTGGTGAGAGTGGGCATCCTTGTCTTGTTCCTGATCTTAGAGGAAATGCTTTCAGTTTTTCATCACTGAGAATGATGTTTGCTGTGGGTTTGTCGTATATGGCCTTTATTATGTTGAGGTGGGTTCCCTCTATGCCCACTTTCTGGAGAGTTTTTTTTCATAAATGGGTGTTGAATTTTGTCAAAAGCTTTTTCTGAATCTATTGAGATGATTGTATGGTTTTTATTCTTTAATTTGTTAGTATGGTGTATCACATTGATAGATTTGCATATATTGAAGAATTTTTGCATCTCTGGGATAAATCCCACTTGATCATGGTGTATGATCCTTTTAATGTGCT
Organism: Hyperoodon ampullatus; assembly: GCF_949752795.1. Classification (NCBI taxonomy): domain Eukaryota; kingdom Metazoa; phylum Chordata; class Mammalia; order Artiodactyla; family Ziphiidae; genus Hyperoodon; species Hyperoodon ampullatus. Next base: position 40,139,484 of record NC_136920.1, on the reverse strand, counting down.
GTTGGATTCTCTTTGCTAGTATTTTGTTGAGGATTTTTGCATCTATGTTCTTCAGTGATATTGGTCTGTAATTTTCTTTTTTGTGTGCTATCTTTGTCTGGTTTTGGTATCAGGGTGATGGTGGCCTCGTAGAATGAGCTTGGGAGTATTCCTTCCTCTGCAATTTTTTGGAAGAGTTTGAGAAGGATAGGTGTTAGCTGTTCTCTAAATGTTTGATGGAATTCACCCGAGAAGCCATCTGGTCCTGAACTTTTGTTTGTTGGAAGATTTTTTTTTTTTTTAAAGAAGATGTTGGGGGTAGGAGTTTATTAATTAATTTATTTATTTCTGCTGTGTTGGGTCTTTGTTTCTGTGCAAGGGCTTTCTCTAATTGTGGCAAGCAGGGGCTACTCTTCATCACGGTGCACGGGCCTCTCACTATCGCGGCCTCTCTTATTGCGGAACACATGCTCCAGACGCGCAGGCTCAGCAGTTGTGGCTCAAGGGCCTAGTTGCTCCGCGGCATGTGGGATCTTCCCAGACGAGGGCTCGAACCCGTGTCCCCTGAATTAGCAGGCAGATTCTCAACCACTGCGCCATCAGGGAAGCCCTGTTGGAAGATTTTTAATCACAGTTTCAATTCCATTACTTGTGATTGGTCTGTTTATATTTTCTATTTCTTCCTGGTTCAGTCTTGGAAGGTTGTACCTTTCTAAGAAGTTTTCCATATCTTCCAGGTTATCCACTTTATTGGCATATAATTGCTTGTAGTAGTCTCTTATGGTCCTTTGTATTTCAGTGGTATACACTGTAATTTCTTTTTCATTTCTAATATTATTGATTTGAATCCTCTCCCTTTTTTTCTTGATGAGTCTGGCTAAAGGTTATCAATTTTGTTTATCTTCTCACAGAACAAGCTTTTAGTTTCATTGATTTTTGCTATTGTTTTCTTCATTTCTATTTCATTTATTTCTGCTCTGATTTTTATGATTTCTTTCCCTCTACTAACTTTGGGTTTTGTTTGCTCTTCTTTCTCTAGTTGCTTTAGGTGTAAGGTTTGGCTGTTTGAGATTTTTCTTGTTTCTGGAGGTAGAATTGAACTGCTATAAACTTCCTTCTTAGGACTGCTTTTGCTGCATCCCATAGATTTTCAGTCATTGTGTTTTAATTGGCATTTGTTTCTATGTATTTTTAAAAATCTCTTCTTTGATTTCCTCAGTGATCTCTTGGTTATTTATTAGTATATTGTTTAGCCTCGATGTGCTTGTGTTTTTTACAGTTCTTTTCCTGTCATTGATTTCTAATCTCACAGTGTTGTGGTCAGAAAAGATGCTTGATACGATTTCAATTTTCTTAAATTTACCAAGGCTTGATTTGTGACCCAAGATGTGATCTATCCTGGAGAATGTTCTGTATGCACTTGAGAAGAAAGTGTATTCTGCTGCTTTTAGATGGACTGTCCTGTAAATATCAATTAAGACTCTGTGATCTATTGCATCATTTCAGGCTTGTGTTTCCTTATTTATTCTCTGTCTGGATTATCTGTCCATTGGTATAAGTGGTGTGTTAAAGTCCCACACTATTATTGTGTTCCTGTCAATTTCCCCTTTTATGGCTGGTAGCATTTGCCTTATATATTGAGGTGATCCTATGTTGGGTGCATAAATACTTATAATTGTTATGTCTTCTTCTTCTATCGATCCCTTGATCATTATGTAGTGTCCTTCCTTGTCTCTTATAACAGTCTTTTTTTTTTTTTTTTTTTTGCGGTACGCGGGCCTCTCACTGTTGTGGCCTCTCCCGTTGCAGAGCACAGGCTCCGGATGCGCAGGCTCAGCGGCCATGGCTCACGGGCCCAGCCGCTCCGCGGCATGTGGGATCTTCCTGGACTGGGGCACGAACCCGTGTCCCCTGCATTGGCAGGCAGACTCTCAATCACTGTGCCACCAGGGAAGCCCTATAACAGTCTTTATTTTAAAGTCTATTTTGTCTGATATGAGTATTGTTACTCCAGCTTCTTTTGATTTCCATTTTCATGGAATATCTTTTTCCATCCCCTCACTTTCAGTCTGTATGTGTCTCTAGGTCTGAAGTGGACAGCATATATATGGGTCTTGTTTTTGTATCCATTCAGCCAGTCTGGTCTTTTGATTGGAGCATTTAATCCATTTACATTTAAGGTAATTATTGATATGTATGTTTCTATTACCATTTTCTTTATTATTTTGGGTTTGTTTTTGTAGGTCTTTTTCTTCTCTTATATTTCCCACCTAGAGAAGTTTCTTCAGCATTTGTTGTAAAGCTGGTTTGGTGGTGCTGAATTCTCTTAGCTTTTGCTCGTCTGTAAATCTTTTGATTTCTCTGTCAAATGTGAATGAGATCCTTTCTGGGTTGAGTAATCTTGATTGCAGGTATTTCCCTTTCATTACTTTAATATATCCTGCCACTCCCTTGTGGCCTGCAGGGTTTCTGCTAAAAAATCCACTGATAACCTTATAGGGATTCCCTTGTATGTTATTTTTGCTTTGCCCTTGCTGCTTTTAATATTTTTTCTTTGAATTTAATTTTTGTTAGTTTGATTAGTATGTGTCTTGGTGTGTTTCTCATTGGGCTTATCCTGTATCAGACTCTCTGTTCTTCCTGGACTTGGGTGGCTATTTTCTTTCCCATATTAGGGAAGTGTTCAACTATAATCTCTTCAAATATTTTCTCAGACCCTTCCTCTGTCTCTTCTTCTGAGATCTCCATAATTTGAATGTTGGTGTGTTTAATGTTGTCTTGGAGGTCTCTGAGACTGTCCTCACTTCTTTTCATTCTTTCTTCTTTCTTCTGCTCCTCGGCAGTTATTTCCACCATTCTATCTTCCAGCTCATTTATTCATTCTTCTGTCTCAGTTATTTGCTATTGATTCCTTCTATTGTATTTTTCATTGCAGTTATTGTGTTGTTCATCCCTGTTTCTTTAGTGCTTCTAGGTCCTTGTTAAACATTTCTTGTATTTTCTCAATCCATGCCTCCATTCTGTTTCTGAAATTTTGGATCATTTTTTCTATCATTACTCTGAATTTTTGTTCAGGTAGGTTGCCTATTTCCTCTTCATTTGTTTGGTCTTGTAAGTTTTTACCTTGCTCCTTTGTCTGTAACATAATTTTGGTCATCTCATTTTTTTTTTTTTGATGGGTGGGGCTGTGTTCCTGTCTTGCTGGTTGTTTGGCCTGAGGAGTCCAGCACTGGAGTTTCTAGGCAGTTGGGTGGAGCCGGGTCTTGGTGCTGAGATGAGGACCTCCAGGAGACCTCACCCAATTAATATTCCCTGGGACCTGAAGTTCTCCATTAGTCCAGAGGTTTGGGACTTGGTGCGCCCACCACAGGTGCTCAATCTCGACCCCTGGCCTGGGAACCAAGACTCTGCAAGCCATGCAGCATGGCAGAGAAAAACAAAAACAAAACAAGTAACAGGGGCTTCCCTGGTCGTGCAGTGGTTAAGAATCCGCCTGCTAATGCAGGGACATGGGTTCAAGCCCTGGTCCAGCAAGATTCCACATGCCACGGAGCAACTAAGTCCATGTGCCACAACTACTGAGCCTGTGCTCTAGAGCCCACGAGCCACAACTACTGAGTCCACGTGCCACAGCTACTGAAGCCTGCACACCTAGAGCCTGTGCTCTGCACCAAGAAGCCACTGCAACGAGAAGCCCACGCACCACAATGAAGAGTAGCCCCTGCTCGATGCAACTAAAGAAAGCCCACGTGCAGCAACAAAGACCCAATGCAGCCAAAAAAATAAATAAATAAATACATAAATAAAAAATTAGAAATAGTGCCATTAATTTTAAAAAAGTGATAAACAGAAAAGATCAGAACAATAATGAAGAATAAAAAATAAAATAAAATTAGAAAAATAAATATTAGAAAAATAACAATAAAAATGAAACAGCAACAACAAAACAAAAGCTAAAAATAAATCAGGAAAATAAAATAAAGAAAATTTAAATATAAAAATAAATAAATAAAATTTAAAAATAAAAGAAAAAAAGTTTTTTTTAATTAAAAAAATAAAAAATTCCCTGGTGCTCCTCTATCAGTGTCCTTGACCCCATGGTGAGCTACAGCTTACCCCTGCCTCCCCAGTAGTCCTACAAGACCTCTAGGTAGGTCTCTGGAGCCTCTTGTCGGCCCCACCTCTGCCTGTGTTCTTCTTGCCAGTGTCTGTCCCTTGAGCTGGCCCAGAGCACACATGTCTGAGTAGGCCAGCTGGGGTGCAGGCTTCCACAGGTGCACCCACAGGGGCCAGCACGGCCAGAGGAGGCCTTGGAGGGGGGTGGAACTTGGAGGCTTTGGCAGAGGTGTGTCTCAGGCCTGGGACCACACAGCTGGAAGAGGCTCTGATGGAGGTGGGGGTGGGGCTCAGGCCCAGAACCTGCTTGGCTGGAAGAGGCTTTGTCGGGGTGGCACGCAGCCTGTTGGGAACCCTGTGGCCCATGGAGGCCTTGTGGAGGGTGGTACTCAGTTCCACTGGGATCCATGTGGCTGGAAGCGACCCCGGCTGGGGTAGGGTTCAAGCCTGGGAGCAGTGTGGCTGGAGGGGGCCCTGGGGGTGGGGTTTCAGGCCCAAGAGAGTAGCTGGATTGCCAGGGCCAAAGCAGGTGGCCGAGATGCTGGCCGCATGTCCCTCAGATCCCCTGAAGGTCCCTCTCCATCCCTGCTGATCCCCTCACTGTGGGATTCCCTCCAAGCGTGGGAACCTCTGCCCTCGTCCAGCCCCCCTCAAGGGTGCCGGTCCCATCCGGCCTACACTTTTCTTCCTCCCCACGTACTACCTGGTCGTGTGGGGATCCCTCCTGTCCCCTTAGGTGTCCAAGGTCCCCCACCACTGCCTAGTAGGTGTCCTAGTTGTGAGGAGATGCAAACTCTGCGTCCTCCTACCCTGCCATCTTTCGGAAGATATTGTTATTCTTAACAAATGCACACTAAAATATTAGGGGGTCAAAGGGTATTATGTGTACAACTTTTTTGTAAATGGGTCATGTATATATGTGTGTGTGTGTGTGTGTGTGTGTGTGTACACGAAGAGAAAATAATAAACCATATATGTCAAAATATTAACCTGTGAATCTTGGTGAAAGGTTCTTTATGCTGGTCTTGCAAATTTCTGTAAATGTGACATATTTCAAAATGAAAAGTTAAAAAATGAGACTGTTCAAAATTAATCCAGTAAGTATTGTTGAAATAAGGTCCAAAGAAGACAACACACTGATGCACTAATTTCACAGGTTCAACCATCTACACCTGCGCCTGGGAAATAAGTTTTGTACTAGCAGGAACCACAGATAAACCACTGAACAAATAAATTAGCTGATCTGAACATGTCTGCACTTATAAGTTGTCCTTATTTAGTGTTTTCCTAATAAAAATCATTAAAAAAAATTAAGGTACAACCACAGGACTGAATAACTGAAAAACTGATTTTACAGCTGTCTTGGAGGATGAGTTTAGGTAAATATTTTAATTTATTTTTCATCATTGATAAAATTCAAATACCCATGCTTAGGTCCACAGTGGGCATGAAAGATGTTTTAAGTGAGTGAATACTATGTTCTTTTACTGAACTAGGCTAGCCTAGCTTCCCTCCAAACAGAACCTGAGATAAGGGCTTGCATGCAGGTAGTTTATTTGGGGAAGTGATTTCAAGAAATAGTAGAGAGGGAGTGGGAAGAGTGAAAGAGAGAAGGATGATGTCAACTCAAGAATTCATTAGCGGGGTTTCCCTGGTGGCACAGTGGTTGAGAGTCTGCCTGCCGATGCAGGGGATGCGGGTTCGTGCCCCGGTCCGGGAAGATCCCACATGCCGCGGAGTGGCTGGGCCCGTGAGCCATGGCCACTGAGCCTGCACGTCCGGAGCCTGTGCTCCGCAACGGGAGAGGCCACAACAGTGAGAGACCTGCGTAGCACAAAAAAAAAAAAGAAAAAAAGAGTGCATTACCGAGCTGATTACCACTGTGACATCTGATACTTGATCCCACTCAGACCCTCTGTGAAGCCATAGAATGCACCACAAAACAGTTTGCCCAATGGATGGAGGAGGGAGTATTTATCCACCAGTTTCCATGCCACATTGGCTAAACATTGCCCCATGAGATGTTAACTCCTTCGCACTTCTAGGTTTGCTCATGTGTTGGAATGGCTAAGTGGGTTCCTCTGGGCATGTATCCTGCAGCAGCAGAGGTGCCTCAGGACAGAAGGGAGAGAGGTATTGTGCAGCTGAGGTTACACTGTGTGCAGATGATCACCACAGCAACAGCTGGAGTTAAAAGGTGGGCAGAGGAGAATGTGAAGGGTGGCACAAGACAAGAGTTGTCTGTGCCTAGAACATCATGGCCAGTATGTGCACGTGAAGGGATTTGACACAAATACGACACATGGCAAAAATTGTAGTAAGTGAATTTTTGTAAAATGTGTCCATCACACATTCTTATGATAATAATGTCAAAGCAGGCAGTTAGCTAGATATGAGCAGAGAAAGGGGATATGAGCCAAATGGCAGGAACCCACACATCTTGTAAACAACGGGGGTCCTTGGGCAGGCAAAGAATAGCAGGAATCTCCAGACTGACAGGGAACCACACATTTTGGGGTAATAAATGTCCAGGAGGCAGACAAAGAAAGGTGAGAAAAGGTGGGAATCTCTGGCTTCCAAATGTAACCTTTTGCTCATTATGCTCTCATTACAATAAAATTAGCCTTGCAGATAAGAAGTACCCATCGAGCACCTCCACCATGACACTTCCGATCAAGACTAAATAAGGACAAAAATCCCTCCCCATCTCAGGAAGGTGGAGCTGAGATAAAAATCAGGGAATATAACTCTCAAAACCTTCCCTCCCCAATGAATATTTCACCTCTTCTTTTCTACACCCCACATAAGCAGCTTGCCAAAGAAACTCAGGTCAGCTACTCACCTGAGTCTGCGTGCTCTCCCCTTGAGAGCATACTATCACCTAAATAAATCTTCACTTTGCTTTCTTGACCTCCCTGTCTCATCTCTGAATTCTTTCTGCCATGAGACAAGAACGTACCCTCTGGTATTGATAATAACTAATTATCCAATTTTTATTACATGCCAAACACTACACCATCATTATTATTATTTCATTTAATCCTTGAAACAAGCCTGAGAGGTAGCCATATCAAAGTGGTTCTTAATCTGGGGCAATTTGCCCTCCAGGAGACATTTGGCAGTATCTACAGACATTTTTGGTTCTCACAAGGAGAAGAGATACTGGTGTCTAGTGAGTAGAAGCCAAGATTACTGCTAAACATCCTATAATATATAGGACAGACCCCCTCAAATAGCAAATTATCAGGCCCAAAATGTGAATAGTGCCAACGTTGAGAAATCCTGGCATAACTTTATCCCCATTTTACAGTTGAAGAAACTGAGGCTAAATGAAATTAAGTACATTTTCTTGAGTCAGAAAGCTAGTAGGTGATGGAGTTGGGATGTAAATTCTAATCTGTCTGACCCTAAAGCCCATGTATGCTTGTAACCATGCCGTACCTTCCTTATTACAGGGAATACATAAGTGCCTTTAAAAATCATATGTGGAGGGCACAGTGTGAATGATTTTTATGTCACATATAGTAATTATAACAGGGAGTTGAAAATGCAGATAATGATTGGAAATAATTGATATTTCTGATTTCATAATGAGTTAGTATTTGGAAAATTGAAAGGATTTGACTGTTTGAAGTTGCCTACATGTGTTCTGAGCATTTCTCATCACTCTTAGTGTTCTCACATCAGTACAAGTCAAATTTACCAGGAGGTGGTCAATTTGGAAAACATGAGGTAAAGATTATTTTTATATTCAGAAACAAAGCACAGATTTTCAAAAGTAGATTCCTTGTCCAGATTCTGTTTTCCACCTGCCCTACTTTTTTTTTTTTTTGTGGTACATGGGCCTCTCACTGTTGTGGCCTCTCCCGTTGCAGAGCACAGGCTTCGGACGTGCAGGCTTAGAGGCCATGGCTCACGGGCCCAGCTGCTCCGCGGCATGTGAGATCCTCCCAGACCGGGGCACAAACCCATGTCCCCTGCATCGGCAGGCGGACTCTCAACCACTGCGCCACCAGGGAAGCCCCATGCACATTTAAAAATAAATTTTCCCCATCCCCCAGTAGGTGAGTCAGATATTTCCCAGAAACAACATTTACATGACATATTCAAAGACATCTAGAAGCCAGGAGTAGAAGTGAGCAGATAATACAGACAAAAGGTAACAGTGTGATGCAACCTTATATACACATATGATGGGCAAAAACTAGAAAGCTGGATAATGCCAAATATGGTGGGGGCTGTGGATGAAAAGAGAAGTCTGGCGGCAGTCCTCCCACCGCCTCCTGCCCACGTGCTCCCCACGCCCCTACCACGGGACCCTGGTGGGCTGTGCGCTTGGCTCCACCCACTCGTGAGCCTCGGCTGCCATTCCAGACCCGGACCCAGAGATTCACTACCTCCACCGCTTCCGTCGCAGCCTTGTCATCTGGGTACCGGTGACAAAATACCCTGTTGAGCCTTGGCTGCCTTTGAAGTCACTCTGGGTGCATCTGGAACATGAGCGGCCGGGCCCGCGCGCGGGTGCGAGGCATGGCCCGCAGCCCCAGTGCCGCGGAGGTGGGGTGCACCCAGGCCTCGCCATTGGTGGGTAGAAAGCTTAGCAGCTGGCATCGTCTCGCTCACTGCTACCTCTGTTTCCTTCGTGGACACCGCTTTCCTCGGCAAATATCTCTTCCTCTCTGCTACGAAGTAGTGGCTTATCTTCTCTTTCAACTTTGAGTCCTTCCAGGGTTTCTCACATTTTTTTTTCCCTGTTGGGGAGCTTATCTGAGTAAGATATTAATATAGATATCTTGGTCAGTGAAAAGGGCTGAAAATGGGAGGCAAGTATATCATTAAGTTTTAATTACTTCATTCGTTTGTAAGTCTTCTCGTGAAAATGGCTGTCCCTTCAAAGGTACCATTATGTGGTATATAATCTAATATGATCTGTCTCGCTAATTTATATATAAAAAGAAATAATCTCAGACACAAATGAAGTTTAGAATCAACCACTGTTTCTTGAGCAACCACTGTATATAGGGCTCCTTATTAGACTTAGGCAACTAGGTTGAATTGAGTGGCAAACCAGCAATTTTTGAGTGATGTTACATTTAGTATTGGAGCAATACTTAGCAAAAACTCAGTATTTGGAGCAATATCTTAGACCAGAAGTGTTCAAGTGAGTAGTCTGTGCCTTTACTCTCATAGAGAGTTCTTCTCTTGGTATCATCCATTTTTTTTAAAGCAGACTGATTTATACCTTCTTGAACAGAGAAGTAATTACCCTGAAGAGAAAATATTAATGGTTCCCTTCACCTGTTTTGTGAACTTTTGGAGCAGTTTATTCAGGAGAGTCATCATCTGAGCTGGTGGCCCGGATCCTCTGGGCTCAGTTTATTTTCTTGCTACAAATATGTTCACATCAGAGGCCCCATGTCTGAAGGCTACAGGAGCATGAGGTCTGCGATCACCTGTACCACCTTCCAGAGGAGCTCTGATGAGCTCCTCGGGTGCAAGGATCACACCTCTGCCTCTTTCCACCTCCAGGGACTAAGGGCTGTATCTGGCTCACAGTTGGCACTGAAATCAAAGATTGATGAATGGGGAAAACCGTAGCTTGTCCTTATCTTTTTTCTGAAATGGGCAATCTTTCCTCCTCTCTCAAGCATCTTACCTGCCAACATTTTCTTTTCCTAGCTCACGGTAATCTAATGACATAGGACGTGATACCATTCTCATCTTGTGATAAAGTTTTAGTTTATGACTTAACATCTTAAATCTGACCAAATATTTTTTCCCCGTTCTAGCCTCTGTCTGTTGCTGTTAGTGACAGTGAAGCATCTTCTAGCAGTGACCACGTGGGAACAAGCAGGATTTCACAGAAATGTAAGTGCAGCTCTGTCTGTTCCATCCAGTTCCGTCCCATCTGAATGGAATAGGAGTGACTCTACTAAGCCTTTCAGCAGCAGACTCACTTCTTGAGCATCTTATCTTCCTTTTTTGAAGCATCCCCCTGTGTTTGTTGTGTTTCTTTGGGACTTCCAAACACAGAATCTGCCACTGAATTTCCTGATGGTGCTTAGCAGTTGGGAATCCCCAGATATTAGGAAACCAGTTTTTCTGATTCTGTCTGTTTACTGAATACTTTTGAAAACATACTTTTTAATTCTTTATGACATATAAATGCCAATACCATTGCCTTGCAAGGATGGTAGTAACCTCGCATGCCTGTTGCCCCTTCTCTCTTCTTCCTTCCCCACCCACGGTAGACCTCACCATTTGGTGGTGGCTCTCTTACCTGCAAATCCAGGTTTGGCCTCAAGATACTCGTCAACGTGCTAGTCCAAGTAGCCCCTACCACACAGTACAAGTTGGCATGCCTGCTGCACTAATTTGCTAGGGCTGCCATGACAAAGTACCACAGACTGCGTGGCTTAAACAGTAGAAATGTATTGTCCCATAATTCCAGCCCTACTGCCACCATTCAAGTGTTATTCCAACTTTTCTTTGCGAATTTCCTTCGCATCTGCTGTGCCTTCTTGTGACTAGCAAGTGACGGAAACTCTTTATCTTTTGAGGGTAGACTGATTTTTTTTATTTTTAAAAATTGTGGTAAAATAGGTATAATATAAAGTTGACCATTTTAACAGTGTTTAAGTGTACAGTCCAGTGGACATTTGAGGACATTGAGGACATTCACATTGTTGTGCAACCGTCACCACCATCCATCTCTAGAACAGTTTTTCATCTTACAAAACTGAAACTCTGTACCCATTAAACACTAACTCCTCATTTGCCCCTTCCCTCCAGACTCTGGGAACTACCGTTCTATGGCAGATTGAATTTTTAGAAACCACCAAACATCTTTTGAAACCAAGAGCAGTAAATGATATGGATAATCTAGTGAGAATAATTGAATTTTTAAAAAATTAAATACATTTTGTGATTTTCCTGGGAGACTCCAACTCCACTGAGAAGGGTATGGACAGCAGTTTTGGGCAAGTGGGTAGCGCCATTTGGGGTAGTTGTATCAAAGGACAGTGGTCAAGTCAGTGTCCTAGAGGTTTGTCATACTATTAGTCACATTACTTTGTAGTAATAATTCTGTAATATAAAATTTATATTTTCACATTTCAAAGTGCCAAAGTTGTATCCAAAAAAATTAGCATCTTTTTGTACTCATTTAAAAAAGAAAATATTCCGCAGTGGTTGAGAGTCCGCCTGCCGATGCAGGGGACGTGGGTTCGTGCCCCGGTTCGGGAGGATCCCACATGCTGCGGAGAGGCTGGGCCCGTGAGCCATGGCCACTGAGCCTGCGTATCCGGAGCCTGTGCTCCGCAACGGGAGAGGCCACAACAGTGAGAGGCCCGTGTACTGCAAAAAAAAAAAAAAAGAAAAAGAAAAGAAAATATTCATCAGGAAACAGATTTTAATTTCCCATTTTCTAGAACCTAACAGCAAGTGACACGTCCCAAGGTGACGTGCTGACTTTCATTCTCAGGGGAATGATCTAGCATAAACACTGATGGCAGTGTATGGGCATTTCTCTTCTTGTGATTGAGAAAGGGGAAAGGTTCAGCCCCAATCTGTACAGAAGTTGATGTGGCCAATCTTAGTCTGTAATTCTTTGGGTGTTACACAAGAGCTACAGGAGGGAGACCAGCTCTCCATAAATGGGTGTGGAGTGGGATATAGGGAGATAGAGCTTTCTCCTTAGCCAAGAGGAGAATCAGGGCAGCCCCAAATGTTATGAGGTAGGACTAACTCAGAGTCTGTTATTTCTAACAAAACATGCCATGCTTCCTTCACAGTTTTCAATTTTCAGACTGCAGACTTCTGTATAGTCATGACTGTTTTCAGCAATGTGGGCCAGTTTTATTAAAAGCCACAAAAATCTGAGCTTTGGTTCTAGATGCATCTTTTTTCCCGGCTGTGCTGAGTGGCATGTGGGATCTTAGTTCCTTGACCAGGCATTGAACCTGGTGCCCTTGACAGTGAGAGCTCGAAGTCCTAACCACTGGACTGCTAGGGAATTCCCTCTAGATGTATTTTTGATATGATAGTTGTAAACGATATCACTAACATGAAATGTTATTGATGTATATAATATTAATAATATATAACATTTTGGTGTTCTCTTCATATTTTAGATGAAGGTGGTCTATCTTCTGGTGATGCTGGATGTACCTTCAAGGAAAGAGTTGGGAAAATCAGACGAGAGATGATGGATTTGAGTATCTGTACCAGAGAGAAATTGACCCATGTGAGAGACTGCAAAAGAGGTACCCAGTCTTCATGTTACTTACTTTTTAATTTTTATTTATTTATTTTTTTGGCCATGCCATGCTGCTTGTGGGACCTTAGTTCCCTGGCCAGGGATTGAACCCAGACCCCCTGCAGTGGAAGCACAGAGTCCTAACCACTGGACCGCCAGGGAATTTCTTACCTTTTTATTTATTTATTTATTTTGCGGTATGCGGGCCTCTCACTGTTGTGGCCTCTCCCGTTGCGGAGCACAGGCTCCAGACGCGCAGGCTCAGCGGCCATGTCTCATGGGCCCAGCCGCTCCGCGGCATGTGGGATCTTCCCAGACTGGGGCACGAACCCGTGTCCCCTGCATTGGCAGGCGGACTCTCAACCACTGTGCCACCAGGGAAGCCCACTTTTTTTTTTTAATGTTACCAAATTTTGCTTAAGAAATTTTAATTTAAATTTAATAAAATAAACAAGTTCATATATTGACTTAAAAGATATGTATTGAACATCTGCTATATTCAAGCATTATCTAGACACTAGTTGTTTTAGCCTTAATTCTCTCTTTTATTAATAGGAAGAGTAACATTTTCTCCAAAACTACATTTCACTTGTTGAAAACCTTTTCTCCTTACACCTGAGGTAGGGGTCAGCAAAGATGCTTTGTCTCTTTCCCAACCTTTTTCCTATATGGGGAATAACCTTTCTGGACTTCAGGTCTAAAAAGAAAAATGTAGCCTCTTTGGGGAATTCTTTAGGCAGATTCTGGGCTTACCCCTGAAATTGCACCTAGGATTGCATGTGTATTTTCAGGAAAAGTAGGCCTATTGTTTTCATAGGATTCTCAAAAGGCTTTGTAACTCCCTCTAAAAGTTAAGACTCACTGATGCAGATCAGTCTTTTTCAAACTCTTTCCAACCATGCAGCAAAAATAAGTACATAAATTGTTCTCCAGCATACACACACTACACAAACACAACTGAAACAAAGTTTCATGAAACAATGCTTGCCCTTCCTATGGGCAGGGCACTCCGATCCATTCTATTGTATTCTAGTCTTTCTATGAAACATGATGGTTCACCTCACTTACTTTCATAACTGCAGCACTAATGGGTCATGATTACAGTTTGAACACACTGGTGTAAGTGGTCTTAAAGGGTATTGCCAGCTCTGGTATTCTAGATGACTTCTCTTTGTCCATTAATATGAGCAGCTAAAATATGTTGCCATGTCCTCTGGGAGAACAACAAAAAAAACCCTTTTCTTTAATTAAAATAGCAGAAAGATTCTTTGTTCCTATTGGATATTTACACGTCAATGAAAAAAATATTGCTTGCTTTATCAGTACACAAAAGATGTTGCAGCCAGGAAGCCACTGCAGCCGCTCCCACGGTGAGCCCTGAGGGAACTAAGGATGGAGACAAACGGGGCGCCGGCTGCCAAGTCTTCAGTCACTGCAACCACCCTCCAATGATGCACCCTAAGGAGACTCAGGGTGGGAAAGAACAGGATACTGGCCCCAGATAGCTGAGGTGCATATCAAAAGAATGATTTCAGTGAGCCCTGACTTTTGCATCTTCCCGAACATAGAAAAGTGCTAAATTCATTAACTCGAGACATATGGTTTTCCTTAATTAAAAGTAATCTTATGATGTTCCGACTACCTGGTCTTTGTTGCAAAAACTCCTATATATCCTGGCTCTTCCCTTATCTCTTCGGAGCAGTTCCTCATAACTGAGATGCTGTGTCCTGGGCTTAAGCCCTCAGTTTTGTCCGCTGAATAAAACATAACTCTTCTCTTTTAGGTTGTGCATTATTTCTCAGTAGACACACAGGTCAAAACTGAGGGAATACTATGTAAGGTATACATGATACTTTTTCTTCCTCACCACCTCAGAGCTCATGTTTCCACTTCCTCCACCAGAAAGGCAAATAGTGACTATTTGATAATTCTTTCCTATAAGATGACGAACACTGGATGATTCCCTCCAAGGAGAGGTGAGAAGTACTTCCTTTGTGCCCTCCTAGAGTCTGTCCTGGATGGAGTTTATGCCATCCTGGGCACTGACCAGCTATATCGTGGCCATCTCTGAATTTGTCCTGTAGATTTTGAAGAGGTGAATAAAAATTCTGTAGGGGATGGAATTCCTGGAAGCCCACATGGCCTCCCTGTGTCTGCAAAAAACAGAAGCCCAGAGCCCTGTCTGTTCTCACACAGGGAAGATGTAAAATTTCTTCTTCCATCCCCAGTCGCCCCCTTATCTGCTGGGGGGGGGGGCTTCGCTGGGACCTACAGAGCCATCTCATCACTGAATGAAGTGATTTCAGAATTTTCCGAAGTATGGTGAACTTTTGATTATCTGGATTTCCAAGAGGATGGGGGTTGTATTCGTGATAAAAACTGGAGAGTTTCTTTATAATCTGAGAGCACCATAATTCCAGAGTAGCATCTGAAACTGTTACTGAACTAAACTTGGGTCCCTTCCCCCATGCTCAGTAAAGCCAATCTACTGCCATTGGGCTGTGGTGAAGGAAAGTGCAGCGTTTATTGTGAGGCGCTGTACAAGGAATCTAGGACAGCTAGTGCTCAAAAAGCCCAAACTTCCCGAAGGGTTTCAGCAAAGCATGTTTAAAGGCGAAGTGAAAGAGGGGCGCCCCAGGGTCTGTGATCAGCTCCTGCACAATTCTCTGGTTGGTTGATGGTGAGGTAAAGGGTTAACATTATCAATCCTTTGGTGCCAGTAGGCCTGGAGGGAGCTAATGGTCATCAAGTAGTTAATTTCTTCCATTTGGTAGGGGTTTTAGCATCTGTAAAACAATTCAGGAAATGTACACTAGATACTATTACCTACATACTTCAGAGAGGAGCTAAAGCAGAGGATGGGGGGGAAGCCCCATGGGGTCCTGCTTGGTTACAAAATGCTTACTTGATCGATTTGAGAATCAGCTGGAAGGCAAGCTTTGGAAGGAGTCCTAGGGTAGTTGAATTCAGATGTTTCTTTTTTCCCCAAAACAAGAATGTCAGTGTCTGCTCTCAGGTTCTTATGAGGCCTGCCTTACACAGGATCCTTTTGCTTGCAGGGCTCCAAAGGTTATCAGGCAGCTGGTTACTAGAGCTTACCTTGTGTCACTGAACAAGAATCCTTGCTTTCTAGCAACAATTATGCATATGCAAAGAAATTTTTTGAATGCTGTGATTAATATGAACACGATGTGTGTTTTTTTTTGTTTTTGGTTTTTGGTTAAAACATGTTTTTTATTTGTTTTCTTCAGGTTCCAGTGGCATACCTGTGAAACTGGTCACAAATCTTTTCAATTTAGACTTGCCCCAGGACTGGCAGCTATACCAGTATCATGTGACATATAGTCCAGATATAGAATCTAGAAGGCTGAGAATTGCTCTGCTTTATAGTCACAGGGAACTTTCCAACAAAGCAAAAGCATTTGATGGTGTCATCCTTTTTCTCTCCCAAAAGCTAGAAGAAAAGGTATAGTATTTTTAATTTTTTAATACACACGTGTGCATATATTTATACTCCTTCATGTAGATTTTAGAGGTTAGCTGATTTTCATGACAGTTGGAATGAGTATATCACTTACTCCTTTTCTCTTTCCTATTCCCATGCCTGAGAGCGCAAGACTTCTTAATTAAGACCTCATCAGGATTGATTTCTTAATTAAGAAGCTGATGGTCTGGCATTTAAAAAAGAAGAGCTGTAATGCAAACACTGCTTTTTCAACTACTTTTTTAAAGGCAATGTGTCCTTGAAATAGGAATCCATTTAAACTTTTCCCAGATAGGCAAGAGTTTAAGTAACAGGGACTTCCCTGGTGGTCCAGTGGTTAAGAGTCCGAGCTCCCAACGCAGGGGGCACGGGTTTGATCCCTGGTTGGGGAATCCCACATGCTGCATGGCGCGGCCAAAAAAAAAAAAAAAAAAAAGTTAAAAAAACACCATTTAGCCTATGGCCTAAGAGCTTTAAATTCACTCTACATTTTTTTGCTCCTGCACATTGTGTCCAAAGAACTTTACATCAATCCTGATCCTAAAACTCATTTCTTTCATGACTTGTTCCATCATATGAAATAGGAATTATTTATGTCAATCTTAAGGATATTTTTTAATGGTTATGACCATTGGATATGGCAATTGCAAGATTCATAGCCCTTTATTTATTTATTTATTTATTTATTTTAACGCCTTCCACATTTTTAGCCCTAAAATCAAGATATTGGTATTGAGGTTTTTATCATATGCTTTGTTCTAAAGCAGTATGAAACTTATGAGAAAGAACTGGTTTCTGTATGAAAAATTAAAACAGAGTATTGGATTAAAACTTGACGCTTCTATCCCTTGGAAAGCTTAATCTTTCTTTTTTTAGTTCAGCATTTTGAACACCAAGAGCATAAATGTAAATTTTTAGATTCCATGTATATCTTTGTTAATTTCCTCAAGAAGTATGTTTCTGAGCACTCTTGGAACCTTTTTCCTTTTATGAGACTGTGAGATTTGTAGGAGCTACTTGAGTGTTTATTTCATCTGAATATGAAGTTTAAAAATTATACCATATGATTAAATTTAAGGACTTGGAAAATCTGGATCTGTAAATTTAGAAACATTTTTATTCGTCATGAGTCCTTATTGATCCCTCAATATTTTGTCCTATGACTAGATGTTGATAGCATGCTAATATGGCCTCTCATACTTAAATGATATATTTCAAGGGCATTACTATCATTAAAGATCTTGTTCTTCTAAATACAGTTGTAGTAACAGTTGAAATTTGGATGTATTAAAATCATATAGCCCCCTTGAATGGTCCAGCTTTCTTCAATTTTACCTAATGAAACTGGAGGAATATTACTCTACAGATGCTAGGAATAAGTTAATATTACTCATTTCTTATTCAAAGTGAGCATGTAGTATACGCCACACATCTTATTGTTGGGCATGGAGTCTAATGAGGAGGCAGGGAGTAAATAGATGATGAAAACGTGGTGTGACAGATCAGACCTGTTGCTTCTATCTTCCAGACACAGGGGATACTAGATTTAGACAGAAGAGTGTTGTCTTATTATCTGTTAACATATGACCTGCCACCTAATGACAGTAAAAATGAGATAGTAAAAAGAAACTGTGTCCTAACAAAGGTTGCTAGTCTCATCTTTTTCTTCTGGTCTTAATACTGACTCAGGCTTAATCCTGTACTCCCATCCATCCCCTGCACACTTTATAGGATGCTTATTTTCATGGAAAGAGCCCCTCCACTGATTTACTCATTGCACCCCCAAATAGTGCAGTTCTAGAAGTCCTGTTCTGCTGCCTCCTGGCCTTCCACTGTCTCTCAGACCCCATCTGTGCATCTGTGGCCACGACCCAGGTTGCTGTCAGTGCTCACATCTAGTTGCCACTCTCATGCATTCCTTCCGCACTTATAAAGAGCCTACTGTGTACCAGGCAGGGTGCTGGCACCTTGGAGGAAACCAGGATAAATAAAACAAGGTTCTTGTTGTCAAAAACATTTCAATTTAGTACTGAAGTTATTTACAAATAAATTCAGTGCAAGATAGAATGACATAAGCGGCATAATAATAATTAGTGGTTTTGTTATGCTAGCATTTATCGAGCATTTATGAGGTGTTAGGTGCTCTGCTTGGTTGTTCTCTGGATTAGCCCCAGCACAGCTCTCTTGAGATGAGCAGATCTATGTTTTATGTCCCACCTACCACTGGATTACATTTGATGAGCATGTACTCTTCCAGGCATGCTGTATGCATTTAATCCTCTCATCACTCCTGGAGCCTTAGAGAGGTTAAGTGTCTTACCCAAGGTCTTCAAAAAGAGGTGATGAAAGGAAAGGTTATTTCCAGCAGGACACTTCAGTGGGAATGGTCATTAATTTATCTCCTGGGCAGGATTTGAATTAATGAAGGGGGAGATGGGGAGGACCAGAGGAGCAAAGGCACAAAGGTGGGAAGTGAAGGGCGTAGTTTAGAAACTTCTGGTTGCTCAGGCTTAGCTGGGAAGGCTTGCAAGTTGTGGCTCCAAAGGTAGGGAGAACTTTGAATGTCCTGCTGAGGAACAGGGACTGTCCTCCGTGGACCACTGAAGCCTTTGAGAGAGAGTTTCCATAGAGCTGTGTTAAATTTCAGTGACTCTGATCACATCCTATTGAATGACTGACAGAACAAAGTGGGAAGATTAATAAAGTGCCACTGGAATAATCTGGGCAGGTTGTCGAAAGAACCTGAACAAAGGTACAAAGCACTGCTACGGATAGGGATAAGATCCATGAATTATCCCATTTAATCTTCATTATCCTGGTCTCACTCCCACGTTAGAGATGGGAAAAGGTCTTAAAGAGTTGCAGTCACTTGCTCCGCATCATACAGGCTGCAAGAGGCAGAGAACCAGCGTCTGTGCAACTCCACGTCATGTGCTCTTGGGCTCGGTGGTAAATATTGGTATTGGAACAGCTGAAATGGAGTAGAGAAATTGCTGGTGTAGAAGGGCTGAGACTTGCCAACCCGTTAGATAAGTGGATAGAGAGGAGGAAGTGAAAGCGCACTCTGAGAGTGAGGGCGTGGGATTCACAACAGGCAGGAAGCAAGGAGGAGTGGTATTTGGTGGGGGAAGTGCAGGGGGTGCAGCTGATTTTGCTCTTTGGTGACTCTTAGGAATACAGTTCCTGAATAAAGCTCTGAGTGGGGACCGTCTGCTGCCGGCCACTCATCCCAACATACTTTGTTGGCTTACGCCTTTGTCCTGAGATCCTGGTAGCAGTCTGAGGGCCGCTCCCCCATCTCCTGCCCATTAGACTTCTGGATGTTGATAAGCTCTTCCTGCAGCTCGCCACCTCTGACTTCTCTACAGTTTTATCTGAAGCAAGAAACGCCTGAGTGAAATATTTCATCCCCTGTGAAAGGACACATTTCTCTTTGTTTCCCTGAAGTGAACTATCCCTGCCCTACATTCTTGGTTCAACCTAAAAGCCATTAAAACCACACTTTCACCATGGAAAGTAGGGGTAAAATACATAAATGACTGCTAATAAACTGACCTCTTCTAATTCCTTACCCTTCTGAAAAACCCTTGATGATAGATTTTTACTGACTGATTTGTCGTTTTTTATTCCAGAAATCTATACTGAGCCCTCCCTGAAGAGCTTTAAATTTAGTTAAGCATCTGGTATAAAGACCTATTCATGCATTCATTATAATTGTTAGAACGTTGTTCCAGATTATAAGAACCCTAGGGATTTCTCTAGACCTTTCAAAAGTTAATAAAATCAGATTTCATATCTGTTTAAACTTTCACCATTTCCTCCTCTCTCTTTCCACATTTACGTTTCCCTCTCGTCTGTTCCCTATCCTTTGCTTTCTTCTTCTCTGTTCCTCTGTTTTTTTGAATGAACTTTTAAGAGGCTTCCCTCTGAAATCCAAGAACCCAGGATGGGCAGGAAAGTTCATTAGTAGGCTTCTGGGCATCCATGAACATCTGAAAATGGGTACATTATATACATTGTTGCTGTATATACATATGTGACATTTTCTTTGGAGAATGTAACTTTTATCAGACTCTCAAAGTAGGTTGTGACCTGTCTTCCCACCCCCACTCCCCAAAAAGGTCAAGAACCGCTGCTCTGGATTCTCTTTGGATTGAATGTTTGAACCCCAAGGCTGGTTTTGATTCTCTATTAAGAAGTTCGAGAGGAAAGAGATGTGTTGCTTTTCTGGTATTAGCAAAATACAGCGAAAAAAACCTTCCAAACGTAATGTAATCATTAGATTATTACATTACTAACATCTGCAGTTTTGTTTTTGTTAATTCCTATTAAGTTGTGATGGCTTTAGCATATCCGCATTCTGTGCACTTGAGGATAATCCGTAGAGTGCATTTTAAGTACTTCTTTTTTCAGGTCATGGAATTGTCATGTGAAACTCAAAGAGGCGAGACTGTAAAGATGACTATCACTCTGACGAGGGAGCTGCCGGCAAGTTCTCCCGTGTGCATCCAGGTCTTCAATATCATCTTCAAGAAGTAAAGTGCCTTAAATGTGAATTTAATTTAGGCTAATGATGCCTGTCATTGTAGAGCCTGGGTATTAAAAGTATTAACCGTTTTGTAGGGAGTGTGCCAGCAGCAATGTCATCTTTAGGGAAATTTTCCATATCCTTTCATGTACTTGTGCAATAATACACACCACAGTCCATGTGGAGAAAACTCTAATTTGAAAAGAGACATGCACCCCAATGTTCATAGCAGCACTATTTATAATAGCCAAGACATGAAAGCAATCTAAATGTCCATTGAGAGATGAATGGATAAAGATGTGATATATATATACGATAGAGTACTACTCAGCCATAAAAAAGAATGAAATAATGCCATCTGCAGCAATATGGATGGACCTAGAGATGATCATACTCAGTGAAGTAAGCCAGGCAGAGAGAGACAAATATCATACGATATTGCTTATATGTGGAATCTAAAAAAATGATACAAATGAACTTATTTAGAAAACAGAAATAGACCCACAGACATAGGAAACAAATTTATGGTTACCAAAGGGGATGCGGGGAGAGAGATAAATTAGGAGTTTGGGATTAACATATACACACTACTATATGTAAAAAAAACAACAAGGACCTACTGTATGGCACAGGGAACTATATTCAATATCTTGTAATAACCTATAATAGAAAAGAATCTGAAAAAGAATATATATAACTGAATCACTTTGTTGTACACCTGAAACTAACACAACATTGTAAATTAACTACACAAAAAATAAAAAAGAAAGAAAAAAAGAGAAACAGCCTCCTCATCTCAAAATAAGAAAGAGGCCAGAAGAGCCTGTGGACATGGCTTTTCTCACCTCACCCACACCAACCAGAATGTTACAATCACAGTCATAACTGGAAAGTGACCACCTACTTACTGCAGTTAAACCCAGAAAGATAGAACTAATTTCAATTGTGTCATTCCCAAATATGAAGTGATAGTTCTTGTATATACACCCATATGTATATTTAGCAGCTAAACCTTCCAGTATTATAACAATAAGAGTTCTGGACTTTTCTACTATTTTTCTTTCAGCATGCGTACAAACTTGGAAGTATACTGTTATCAATGGCTGTTTAACAGATTTTAAAAATATATACTTGCAGGATCTTAAAAAAGTTGTCCATGTACCAAATTGGACGGAACTTCTATAAGCCTTCGGAGCCAGTGGAAATTCCCCAGCACAAGTAGGTTTATTTATGTTTTCTGTTACTCTGAAATTGTTATAATGTGAACAGCATAATTTATGATGCAATATTATACTGTTATGCCTCCTATGAGAGATTCTGTGGTACGAAAAATAATGGATTTTTAAAATTTTCAAGTTCTTTATAGAATGGTGAATGTCAAAAGCTAGCAGCCTGTTTTCTTATATTAGTGTGCTAGGTCATTATCATAAATCCTAGAAGGAATTCAGAAACTGAGTTTTCTGTGTATGACAAGTCGTAATGAGAGCAGAATAAGCTCTATTACGTTATACCACATAGCTGGGGCTCTGTTTTCTTGCTGATAGAATGTTAACACAGCCAGGGTGGTTGATTGGAAATTATTGGGTAAGCAGATGTCAGACACACAAGCGGCTAAGCTGCCCTAGTGAACTGTTAGGAACACTTGCAGAATTTTTACCCTAACCTGGGAGGTAGATGCTGCAGGGAATGTGATCGGCTGTGTCTTGAACTGGTTGGTACTCAGCTCTCCAAAATAAGTAGCTGTGCCAAAGACAGAGGCAGCCAGTAACCCAAAGATAGACATGAAACAAATGGAGAAGTTCAGACGGTCCCTGCCTTACAATATTTCGATTTACAATATTTCGACTTTATGATGATGTGCAAGCCATGCACATTCAGTAGAAACCATACCTCAAATTGTGAACTTTGACCTTTTCCCGGGCTAGCGGATGTGGAGATGATACTCGCTGGTGAGGCTGGGCGGTGGCAGCCACGGCTCCCAGGCAGCCACCCGATCACGAGGGTAAACGACCGACCCACTTAAAACAGTGCTGGACCCGCACAATCATTCTCTTTTTCACTTTCAGTACAGTATCCAATAAATGACATGAGATATTCAACACTTTCTTATAAAATAGGCTTTGTGTTTGATAATTTTGCCCAACTGTCAGCTAAAGTAAGTGTTCTGAGCACGTTTAAGGTTGGCTAGGCTATGATGTTCAGTAGGTTAGGTGTATTAAATGCATTTTTGACTGAGGATATTTTCAACTTATGGTGGGTTTATCAAGATGAAAACCCATCATAAGTTGAGGGAGATCTGTTCAGAAAAGATAGAAAGTGGAGGCAGTGTGTTTGGCTTCTGCCGGGTAGAGGAAAAGGGCAGGGTTTCTCTATGTTAATTCAGTGTGTCAGAGTGGTCTGTCTAAAGCATCCCATTCATTCACCCCATCACTTATCTCTCCACCTGGATTAGAAATCCTCGCGGGCCATTGTTGTGCTGAGCTGGAGCTGGTCCTAGTGCATATGCTTGTCCTGAAAGCTAGCATGAGTATCACAGCAAATGAAGTCCACAAAATAGAAACTGAAATGATTTTTAAAAAATATTTGTCTATTCTTTCATGCCATTTCCATAACATTTTCTTATTCAAGACTTCAGACTATGATATTCATAAATGTGGAAAGGGGATGTAGCCACTGCTACAGTTTCCCTTGTATGTCTGTACGTGATATCAATTAGATTATTTCTTAATCTCATTATTATTATTATTATTTTTTGCGGTATGCGGACCTCTCACTGTTGTGGCCTCTCCTGTTGCGGAGCACAGGCTCCAGACACGCAGGCTCAGTGGCCATGGCTCACGGGCCCAGCCGCTCCCCGGCATGTGGGATCTTCCCAGACCAGGGCACGAACCTGTGTCCCCTGCATCGGCAGGCGGACTCTCAACCACTGCGCCACCAGGGAAGCCCCTTAATCTCATTATTAAGTGCAGTCATTGTCTTCACCATTGAGTCAGCGTGCTTTTCTGAACCTAGATGTTTTCATGCTGGGATGGATCCCCCCATAAACATTTTAATCCTACAGCTATACTCTCAGCCAGAGGTGACTTTGCTCCCCAGGGGACATTTGGCAATGTCTGGAGATATTTTTGGTGGTCACAGTTCGGGGGCTGATACTGGCATCTAGTGGGTGGAGGCCTGGGGTATTGCTAAACATCCTGCAATGCACACGGCAGACCCTGACAAAGAATTATCCAGTCCAAATGTCAGTAGTATAAAGGTCAAAAAATGCAGCTCTACAGGAATGTATTTTATCCTAAATATATCCTAAATATATGTTTAAAGACACTCCAGCTGGAAATAACTAAAGTGTTAAGTCAGCCACTGAAAGAAATCAGATTAAAGAAAAATTGTTTCATAAAATCTAGAGAATTGGAATGTAAAGTTGCCATTTAAAAATGTTTATTGTTGGGGCTTCCCTGGTGGCGCAGTGGTTGAGAATCTGCCTGCCAATGCAGGGGACACAGGTTCGAGCCCTGGTCTGGGAGGATCCTGCGGAGCGGCTGGGCCCGTGAGCCACAACTACTGAGCCTGCGCTCCACAACGAGAGAGGCCACGATAGTGAGAGGCCCGTGCACCGTGATGAAGAGTGGCCCCCGCTTGCCACAACTAGAGAAAGCCCTCGCACGGAAACGAAGACTCAACACAGCCAAAATAAATTAATAAACTCCTACCCCCAACATCTTCTTTAAAAAAATGTTTATTGTTTTCCTGATATAACATTTAAAACATTTAAAAAATTTTTTTATTTATTAAATATTTATTTATTTATTTTGAAGGTTGTCCCTTTGGCCTGGGTTTGCCATTTCTGTGTCATATTTTGAAGGCAGTCTCCTGTTTGGTGCTGACGTGAGTTATAAAATACTCAGGAATGAGACTGTTCTAGAATTCATGACGGATCTCTGCCACACAACTGGCATGTCCTGCTTTACCCAGACGTGTGAGAAACAGTTGATTGGGCTCATTGTCCTTACAAGGTAAAAGCCTGCATTTAAATAGACTTTTCTCTAGAGAATGCATTATGTATGCCATGTGGGAACAGGGCACTGGCCTGAGCCCAGATCTGATCAGTCTACTCACCTGTTACAGACCTGACCGTTCTCAGTTGTTTAGAGTGCAGGCTTCCTCTAGGGGCATGCTTGGTGGTCCACAGTCTGAACTGGTTCTTCCTTACCTCCTGCTGTACCCTCTCCCCTAGCCTCCAGTGGTCTGCATTTTGCTGCTCCAGCCCCTCTGCCTGGTTCCCCCACCCCTATTTCTGCCTTTTAGATTTCTGCTCCCACAAAGTCCAGCTCAAACATTACTGCTTTTCTGAAGCTTCCACCTTCCACCTGTCCATTCAGTTGGAATTATTCAGTTCCTGCCCCTGTGCTGCTCCCAAAACCCAGTGTTTTGTTTTTTTTTTTTAATTTCTTTTTGGCCACACCACGCGGCTTGTAGGATCTTAGTTCCCTGACCGGGGATTTGAACCCGCGCCCTCGGCAGTGGAGGCTTGGAATCCTAACCACTGGACCGCCAGGCAATTCCCAAAGTCCAGCGTTTGTAAGCCACCTCTTTAGAGCCATTTAATTTCATTTTATTACATCATAGTGTAAACAAGCAGGACCCTATGGGGCCTTCCCAGGCAGACCTGTGCCCCATATCCTCCTTTTTAGCTCCTCTCTGAAGTACCCAAATAACAGTATCTGATGCACATTTCCTTCACCACAACCCAATGTGTCAGTAGACTGGCTTTACTGCGCATGGGCGAGCAGACCCAAGTTTGATTCAGTAACAACAGGACGGAACATCAGGTCCGTGTCTCATCTCTGCTATAAGATTATGAGGCCGTTAAGGCTGAGACCTTTCAAGTCTCTAGGTTTGTCTGTGTATACATTTGTCATCAATGCACATTTAAACTGAATGGGACATGGGCAGTTATGTGACTTCGCGAGGATCAAAAAGCCCCGCCTATGCAGCTGCTAGTCCAGGGACGCTTCTTTTAGAGGACACACTAGTCTTCTCCTAGTCTGGCTTGGAATTTCCACTTGAAGTTGTTTTTCTGGGTTACAGAGTAGAGCGGTGGTGCGGATTGAATTCCACGCCACCCCCTTATCCTCCTGTCATGATCTTCATGGATTAAGTTATCACACTATTTCAAAGTCACCTTGCAAGGTACCCAGAGCCCAGAAGAAACCTGACAACAAGGTTTCTGTCCCAAGGCTGCGGTGGCATGAGAGAATGTTGCAGGCCACACGGTACCTGATGAAGGGGAGAAAGAGCTTAGAAAGATCTTAGCCGACCTGCTTTGCAGTTTTGCCCAGGGCCAGCCCTAGATGGGAGATGAAGCAGGCTTCCAGAGTTGGGTGGTCCATCAGCCTGCTTGGGGTGCTTTTTATCAGAAGCACTAGTTGGGAATTCAAAAAATCTTAGTGGCACCAGAAGCTGATGGGAAAGTTTTGAGCCATGCTTCAGCCTTTGAACATTTAAGAATGATTTACCTGAAGTGGCAGGGTATCTCAGTGAGAAAAGCACGTGGTGGTCTAATGACTCTCCCTCCGGTAGAGGTCCTCCTGTGAACGGAAGAGTTAATTAATGCTCTTCTCA
This sequence comes from Hyperoodon ampullatus, assembly GCF_949752795.1. NCBI lineage: Eukaryota > Metazoa > Chordata > Mammalia > Artiodactyla > Ziphiidae > Hyperoodon > Hyperoodon ampullatus. Next base: position 40,113,498 of record NC_136920.1, on the reverse strand, counting down.
GATACGAGCTGATCTTTTTTTTTAAGTGGCTATTCTTGAGTTATTATCTTTCATAATTTCTGAAATTCTTGAGAATAATACTTTGAATTAAAAATATAGTGAAAGAGCCACTTACCTTGTAGGATTTGGGAAAAGAACTTAAAGATTTCTTGCCTTTACCAGATACAATAACAAAACCTATCGCATCGATGACATTGACTGGTCAGTGAAGCCCACGCACACCTTCCAGAAGCGGGATGGCACTGAGGTCACCTATGTGGATTACTACAAGCAGGTGGGACTTCTCTTCCTTCCTCCTCACTTCCCTTCTGCTTAGCTCAGAGGAGGGTCCCTGTTCCTTTCCAATCCAACAAGTCCCCCAGTCTGTGGGGCTGAGTCTGCCTCTGACATAATTCTCTGACCTGTCCCTTCCCCTCCATCTCCACTGTTCCTGGATTGGCTCAGACCCTCATCCCGTCTCCTGTGGTCCTTCCTGTAGTCTGAGTTACTTCCTTTAAAGCATATCTGATAATGTCACTTCCCCACTTAAAATATTCCCATGGCTCTCTGGTGCTTTAGAAGTCAGATCTAAGCTCCTGGGCAGAATTCCCCAGGTCCTTTATGGTCTGGCCACTCCCTGCCTCTTGAATCTCATCACTTACCATCCCCTGTTTCCTTCTTGGGTTCTGCTGTGCCCACCATTCACGGTTCCTCAAGTCAGTTACCCCCCTATGCATTTTCACGCATGTTGCTTCCTTTTCCTTGATGCCCACTCATAGCCAGCCGGTCACTGAACACCCTTCAGTACTCAGTTCAGCAGTCAACTCTTAAGGGAGCCCTAGGATGCTCTCCCCCGGGTCCCCTCCCTGCACTTAGCTGCAGCCGACTATCACAGAAAGGACATGAATGGTCTGACTCCCCTCCTCAATGCTGAGCTCTTGACTTCTGGATGCCCAGGGTAGCATTTAGTAGGTACTCAAACATTTATTATTTATTTATTTATTTATTTGCGGTATGTGGGCCTCTCACTGCTGCGGCCTCTCCCGTTGCGGAGCACAGGCTCCGGACGCGCAGGCTCAGCGGCCATGGCTCACGGGCCCAGCTGCTCCACGGCATGTGGGATCTTCCCGGACCGGGGCACGAACCCGTGTCCCCTGCATCGGCAGGCGGACTCTCAACCACTGCGTCACCAGGGAAGCCCTCAAACATTTATTGATGGAATCTCCTGCTGACTCTGGGAGCTTGAGTCACAGTGATGACAATTTCCTTATCCCCACCATCCAACTTCAGTTCCTTTCAGAGGTGCCTTCTCTTTAATGTGCAGTCGGATTTCAGTCTCCAAAATCTGACTGTTTTTAAAACAAAAACAAACAGAAAGCAAAAACCCTGCCTTGACCTTTCTATACCTTCAGGAAAAGCGATCTCTTTTTCCTCCTTAGCTCATTTCTTTAGAAGGTTGTCTAAACTAGCTCCAAGCACCTCTTCAGTTCTTCCTTCCTGAAGCCTCAGCAGTCTGGTACCCGGTTCTGCCGCTCTGGAAATAGCTCTCCGAGATCAAATTCAGCTACTATTCTTATTCAGAGGGGCTTTTGGTGGCTTTGGACACTAGTAACCACTCCCACTGAGCTGAACTCCTCTTCCTTGGCACCTCCGCACATCCCTGGTGGTTCTCTGCTAGGTTTCAGGTGGTTCTTTCTCAGCCTCTTTTGACATCTTCCTTCTTCATTTCCCCCAGACATTAAATGCTATTATTCACCATGGTCCCCTTGCAGAGGATCTTTGCTTCATATTTTGAGATTGCTCAAATATGGTGTTTTTGCCTTGCCCTCATTCCTAAATTATATCCTCATCTCCGTTTCAGACTGTATTTGCATGAATATCCTGCAGGCATCTCACACTAACATCATTCAGACTGAATTTATTGTCTTTCCCACTTCCCTCTCTCCTTGGAAATTCTGCCTCTCAGGAAGACATTTTGCGTCCTTCCTCATCTTTACCATCACCTCCTCGTTCAGTTGTCACCAAGATGAGTTCTGCCTCCGTTATCCTTGAATTCTCCCTGGACCCCATCCCTTCCTCAGCCCTGTTACCACTGCATTAGTGCAGAACCTCTCACGGATTTCCCTCTGGGGGATTTCTGTCCCATTTTATGATCTCCTTGCCCCAGCCCTCTCTTCACTGGGATCCATCACCCTCATGGCCTCCAGAGAGAGCTTTCTGAAATGCTGCCCGGAAATGTGGTGAAGAGCGTAAGCTCTGGAGTAGGGTGTCCCGATACTGGCTGTGTAACCTTCGGCGAATCATGAAATGTGGAGTGTTGTCTCTAAAGGGAGTCATCTGCCTGCCTTCATGGTGCTGTGTAAGCGCTGAATAGTCCACGCAGGGCTTTTAGTCCGGTTCCTGCGGGTGATGAGCACTGGGTAATAGCCTTCCCTTCTTCAACTGTAGCATCACACAGTTTGACCTCATCTCCCACAGCACTCCCACCATGCACCCCATGCTGCCATCACCCCAGTCTACTTGCTGTCACTCAGCCTTCGCTCATGTTCAGGAGACATTGGCATAAAGCCTCACTGTACCTTTCCTCTTCAAGGTCAAATGTCATCTTGTTAGTGAAGTCCTCTCTGACTTTGCTCCCTGTCACACTCACAGAAGAGCTAGCTGTTCTCTTCCCTGAGCACTTGTAGAACATTCCACATTACTTCTAGAACACGTCTTCCTTATAGAACACGGATGGCATTTGACATTTGGCAAAGCGTCTTGTGCAGAAAATGTGCTCCATAAGTGTTCGTTTATCAGACACAAAGTTTGTTAAACATTTGGTTTTTTTTTTCTGCACAGTTAAATTCATTTTTCTTTGATGTATTTTAGGACCCGTGATATTTTGAAAAGGGAATCATGATAAAATCCCACTCACTTTCCTGTGTAATGAGTTGTGGTTCACTACATATATATTGTAATTAGGGAGAAAAAGAAAGAAAATGGTGCCAATTTCTAGAATGTCCTCCTCTCTGTCCTAGGAAAGGAATGCTAAATTATTATGCAGTCAACTTTCAAAGTGGAAGACATCTTGATATTCACCTTTATATTTCTCTATTTTATCTTATCATGAAAAAATATTTTCAAATGCTAAGAAAATTGGGGCACAGGAGAGAGTAAAGTTCAGCTGATGACACAGCTTAGTGGGTAGAATTCCTGGCCATGCTCCAGGTAAATGGAATATCCTCTTCCTGGAACATATCCCAGTTTTGCTTGAGCTGTTCCTGGAACTTGTAATACTCCCACGTTTTCTTCAAGGTTCTCTCTTGGATTCTACCTCCTTCACGAAGCCTTCCCTGATTTACCAGCCATAAATTGTTTTCACTACCACCCTGTTCCCTACTCCTTGCGAGGGACCTAGTCCTGAGTGGTGTAACAAGCAGAGGTTCCCAAGTCTTAAGGGATGAATCCTGGCTGTGCTAATGTACAGTTATGGGACCTTGGGAAAGTTATTTAATTTCTGATGCTGTTTCCTCATCAGTGAAGGGGATGACGATAGTATTTGACTCATCGTGGTTAAGATTAAAGGAGGAAATGAATTAATTTACCAAACAGAAATAGACTCACAAACATAGAAAACAAACTTACAGTCACCAAAGGGGAAAGGGTGGGGGATAAATGAGGAGTTTGGGATTAACATATACACACTACTATATATAAAATAGATAAACAACAAGGACCTATTGTACAGCACAGGGAACTATACTCAATATCTTGTAGCAACCTATAATGGAAAAGAATCTGCAGAGAATACATACATGTGTGTGTGTGTGTGTGTGTGTATAACTATCACTTTGCTGTACACCGGAAACTAACACAACATTGTAAATCAACTACACTTCAATTAAAAAAAAACATAGTACACATCCATTAAAAAAAGACTAAATGAGGAAAAATATAAGTGCTTAGCATATATTATTTGTGCTATTGGTCTACCTTGCTTTGTAGATAATGTAGTTATGTGTAAACATAGGAACTGTGCCTCTTTTATCTTTGTATCCCCTGCTGTTCCTGGAATGTAGCAAGCATGAGATGTGAATTAATGAAGTCATGTATAAAAACTGTCTGCGAAGGCTTCTCCAAGCTTTTCAGCCATAGCATTGTTGCAATGATCACATTTCCTGAATTGTTTTTAATGACTTAAAGTCCTTATTGAATAGAGAAGCACTCACTGCTAGCTTCCCTAATTATAATTATTGATGTCAGTGTCATATAGTCCCCAGGCAGTTGGTAAATTATAATTCCAGTTGTTCTGTCATCAGTATTGAGTAAATTATACTGGGAATGAGTGTTCATTGGAAAGCTTTGCCGTTGGAAGGTAAATGAACGCGTGGCAAGGTGAGAATGTTGTAACTCAAGTTTACAAAGGGAAAGGGGGTGGGGTAGGAACTAATGATTGCTGAGGACTCATTATAAACCAGACACCATGCTAGTGGTTTACATGGGACACCTCTGAGCTACCGTTCTCCTCATGTCATAGATGAGGAAGGGTAAGTAACTTCCCCAGTGTCACAGTCCACCTACGTATTGATAGAAGAGCTGGGGATCAGATATACATTTGTTGGAGTTCAAAGCTGTTTCCTATAACATCATACTATCCTAGGAATGAAGGACAGTTGTGCCCTTTTGGGAAATCTGAGATTGACTCAATATAACCCTTGCCTCCAACTTGTGTATAGGTATTTTCAAAATGAACTCAGGTACTTAGAGCCAGTAAGTTATGCATGGGGCAGTCTGCCTCAGTCTCCAATGGTGGAAATGCTGCAGTGGGGTCATGGCATTATGGATGGAGCCAGCAGAAGGCTATTCTGTCTCTGGATGAAACTCAGAGCAAGGAAATGAATGAAAAAAAAAAACCAGTATTGCATTATAAAAGATAATAAAATCATGAAACTGACCCTGAGATATAAGAGAGAGGTCCTAGGAAGGAAGTAGAAATGAGTATGTAACCATAGGGATTAGTAGGAACTTTTTTTCCTCTATTGAAAGGATTTGCTTATCTATTCATTTGGGGATTACCTTGTTGCTCATAAGCAAGGATGCTCGTTTTACAGTGTTTCCATATTAACTTTTCCCTCATTAATCTTGCATCCTACAGCAATATGATATTACCTTATCTGACCTAAACCAGCCAGTGCTTGTTAGTCTGTTGAAAAGCAAGAGAAATGATGACGCTGAGGTTCGGATGGCCCACCTGATCCCCGAGCTCTGCTTTCTAACAGGTGATGTTTATGTTTTATACTCTGTCAAGCTCTCAGTCACAGATTCCTGATACGTTGCAGTGGGTAGAACCTCCTTAAGTTAGCTGAGTGCCAGAGCACTAATTTAACCCATGGAGGATGACCCTTAAGTTATTTATTTCATCATAGAGGAAGTGGAAGGGTAGAGTGCTCTTTGGAAATTGCTCAGCACAGTGAAAACTATCTATTTCCTTTATCTCGTGTATTCTATTTGTTAATTTGATGTTAAAATGGTCCCCATGTATTTTCCTAAAGCCAACCTGTTCTTCCCGATTTTTTGAACTTCACTAGGCTAAGAAGCCATATGATTTAATTTTCTTCAGGTATATTCTTTGAGTGGTGCCAAAATGCTCCTTATTTTCTTTTTGCATAAGCTTCCAGAAGGTAATCTTCGCTCTATAGTAGAATCTGAATAACTGTCTCAGGTACTTTTAATCATGTTCGTCTGATTACCAGGGTGAGACTAAGGGTGGACTTTCTACTTTTTACACTTTGTATTGCTCAAATCAGTTATCATGTGTATGTATTTCTTTTGTGATTAGAAAAGTTAACAAGGACATCATCCTTGCAGGGAGGGATGCCCATTCTTAGTGGTACTATGACATCCCAGGTCTGCACAGTCCCCATGGTGACCTCTAGCCACATGTGGTCACTGAGCACTTGACACATGACTAGTGCGACTGAGGGGCTGGATGGGGAAGTGCTGTAACTGTCAAATACAGACTGGATGCCTAAGACGTAGTATGAAAAGAAAAGGGAAACTACCTCATAAACAAATTTTTCATATTGGCTGCATGTTGAAATGATAATATTTTGGATATATTGAGTTAAATAATATATACTATTTGAATAATTGCATCTGTTTCTTTTTGGCTTTTTTTTAATGTGGCTACTAGAAAATTTTAAATGACATGTGGCTTGCATTGCTGTCAGATGGTGCTATCCAGACAGTGAATCTGATTCAGTTTAAGTGAAAACTTTTATTACCCTGTGCCTGAGATGGGCTGGGGTTACATCAAGGACTGTTCATTTTTCACTTTGTTTTCATTCACGTTGAATAGGGCTGCCTGGCCAGGCAACATCTGATTTCCAGCTGATGAAGGCTGTGGCTGAAGAAACGCATCTCAGTCCTTTGGGAAGGCAGCAGCGCCTGGCCAGGCTTGCAGATGATATCCAGAGGTACAGGGACATCTCCACATCCAGACGCTTCACAATATCTCTTTAGTGATAAGTTTGTTATCAGCAATAATATCTCACCTTTATTGAGCACTTAACATGTGCCAGGCAGTGTGGTAGTACTGTCCATGTATTGTCATGTTTAATTTTTACATCAGCCCTATGAAGTAGTTAATTAGTCCTACCTTTTGCCAATAAGGAAACCATGGCTTTAAAATATTTCAGAGTTTGCTCAAGGTCACATGTTATTAAATGTCAGCACTCGGAGTTGAAGTCTGGTGTGTCTGGCTCAAAGTCCTATTTTGCTAACCAGTGAGCCACACTGGGAGCCTTTCCATCCCTGCGTGTCCCCCATGGGTGCAGTCTTCCTATAATTCTCTTGAGCAGGGAAAAAAAATGGTGAGTAGAAATAGGAGTCAGGAACCCTAAAAAAATCAGTCTGAATAATTAAGTTGTAATTTTATCTCTAATGATTAAAATTCTTTAGAAAGTAAGCCCTTTAATGATTTAAAGCTCAACTCTATCAACAGAAACAAGGATGCCCGTTTTGAGCTGGAGACCTGGGGCCTGCATTTTGGATGCCAGATGTCTCTGACTGGTCGGGTTGTGCCTTCAGAAAAAATAATAATACAAGACCACACAGTAAGTGCAGTGATTTTATTTTCATTTAAAAGTATTTTCTTGAATGTGTGTCAGTTTGATCATATGCCAGAATGACTAGTGGGCTTATAATAGAATATTCATTTGGTTTCTCCATGGCCATGTCCCTGCCCTTCCTTTGTTCTAAACCTCCAGGTCCCTATGTTTTCCTTTTTAATCCAAGTGTACTTTTGAAAGGCTTAGCGGCACCCAGCGGACATAATTTAGGTCAGTCACTGTGATGTGGTGTCACATTTAAAGATGCATTAGAAAATGGTATTTCAAGCCATTGCAATCAAAACATGCCAACCTATTATTGTGTGTTGTAGTACTCTTACATCACTTAAAAAAAATCTATGGTACCTGAGAAAATTCTTTTAACTGCTGAAGATTAATTCCAATAGACTATATTTCCTGGTACCTGAGTTCTTTTTTTCTTCCCCAAAGTAAAATGCTGCTCAGTTGGCATAAACATGAAGAAATTTGCACAGAGCCCATCCCAGCCACGGCATTTAGGCAGAGAGGCATTCTGAAATCTGGAGAGACAAATCATTGCTTCTTTGGGGCTTCCATTTAAAAATGAACCTATTTTATGCAAAAATTGCGCATTCTCTTTCTACTTTTCCCCTCTGTTTTGCCCATTTTTAAAGTCAATTACATTTCATTTTTAAAGGCACTCTTCTTGCCTTTATTTGATATAATAAGTAAGCCAACATGTCAAAACTAATGACTGAGCAAACGAATGTTTTTTTGTTGGCAGAATGGAGATTTTTCTCATCATTTCTTTTTGGTAATCTATCCAAACAACCGAAACCCTTATTGGAGAAGCTGAAGAAAAACTACTTTAAAAGCAGAATAAAACAAAACTTTGTCAAGTCCTAAAATGTAGACCCCCATTAAGATCTTGTTTAGGAGTCAGTAAAGAGAAGCTCAGTTTCAGTTCCACAACGTGAAGTGAGATGGGAAATATTTAAAATGGTCTGTCTCATCATCTCTAGGTAAAGTCACATTTGTCAGAGCTTTGTTTGCATTTTTTGGCCTGGAAACAGGTCTCCATAGGAGAAGGGGCACTGAAGTGGAGAACCCGCCCCCTAGAGACGATGGTGGGTGGGCTAGAGGTGGCTGTGTCCTCGACTTCTCAGCTGATCCTGCTTTCTGGAAATTGGCTTCGAGGAACTGAGTACACTAAAGGTTCACAGGCTTCAGGGTGGGTCGTGGCCATTTGTCCTGGGCCCCCTGCCAGCCCATACAGGTAGGAGTGTAGGTGAGAGAGCTGTGGCTCTCCTCACACTGGTTGTAAAGGGAAGGAACGAATCCTAGCTCCAGACAGAAGCCTTTATGGAGGCCTAGCCCTTCCCCTTCATTCTCAGGCTAAGGTTGCTTCCTGAAGCTGAGCCCCTGCCTGGCCACCGTGAGATTGGCTGGGACCTGGAAGTCAGAGTGCTTGCTGGAAAGGGCCCTGGTTGCAAAGACAAGAGCAGTATTCTAAACCTTCAGTGCCACCAGCTGGCTCCATAACCCTTTTCAGCCATGTCTTTGGAACCTGTAAAACAAGGGGATTGCAATGCTTCTTAAATGGTAATGTGCAGATGAATCACTGGGGAACTTGTTAACATGCAGATTCTGATTCAGTGGGTCTGGGATGGGGCCCAGGACTCTGCATTTCTAACGAGCTCTCAGGAGATAGCCATGCTGCTACAGGGCAACACTTTAAGTAGCAAGAGATTAGATTGCAGTGTTTTTTTTAATTCTAACAGTGACTCTTCCTGGTTTACCACACCAAGAACATTTCCGTTTGATTCCAGTCCATGGATATAAACAGAAGGCGAGGGAACAGTCTAAAGTCTCCCCTCTTCAAGGCAGGGAGCTTGTTTTTCCTGGTCACCTGGGGAACCTTCCAAAGAATGAGAAAGGAGCTTGTGTCCTGGCCTCATCTTTGCTCCTAGACGTATCTACTCTTGGCATAATGTATAGTCTTTAATTGTAGGGTTTGTTAGTTTCATTATGATGACCTGCATTGTGTCAGTCATCAGCATTTTCTATTTGAGATATCTAGGTACCTAAAGCAAAGAGACCAAACTGGACAGCCAGTAGCCTGAGCCATTCATAGTAAAGCTCGTAGACTTTTAGAGCTGGAAGGGAACCTAGAGATTTGAACCAGAAACCTTTCTTTGCCCACAGCAGAGCCCCCTGAAGTAAAGGGACTTGCCAAGGATCTGCAGGCAAGGAACGGCTAACCTGGGATGATGCTGAGATACCTCCACTCCCAGGAAGCACATGTGTTGTGCTCAGATGTGCAGCACTTGTATCTGTGTTTTAAGTCTGAGAATAGCAAACTGTACTAAATAGTTCTGTTATGACAAATATGAACTATTTCCACACTGTCTTTTTTATTTAATTGTTCTCTGAGTAAATTTGTTCAACCCTTTCACAATCATTATTTTTCTCAGTGTCAACCTGTGTCCGCAGCTGACTGGTCCAAGGATATGCGAACTTGCAAGATTTTAAGTGCGCAGTCTTTGAATAAATGGTTGGTTATATGTAGCAACAGAGCTGAAAGTGTGATGGACTTTTTGAACTGCTTGAGAAGAGTTGGAAGGCCCATAGGATTTAATGTGGACCACCCCAAAATGTGAGAAGATGCAGAAAATCATCCTAACTTTTTTCAGATATTAATTTGGTTTGGTTAAAAGATAGGAGATGATGGCTGATATAGCTACAAAAGTTTTTTTTTTAATGTCAGTAAAGTTTCCTAACGTAGAGTGCCAAGCAGTTATAAGTAGATAGATTTGGCAATGATAAATTTTTATCCAGTTGAAATGTATTTTATGTTGGTCTTTATAAAACTTTATTTTCATAGTTCTTCCTAGGCAGTACTCTCATTATCTCAACGTCTTTCCAGTACTAGTTGGGGTATAAATCCTTAATAAATCCATATATTGCCTCCTCAGTTTCTTTTCTTAATTCTTCCATATCACTTATTTATAAAACTGAACAGCAAACAGGATATTAACAAATAAATGTTGCATTTCCTGACTTATTTGATAGATTTTATGTTTTAAATTTTAATGTAAGAATAGATCTGAAATAAGCTTTTCTTATTCTGTTCTTGTAGCATAAGATTAGTCATCTAGATCGTTTCTGATAGAACCAGATCATTCATTTAGCCTTTGAACATTTGAGTATCTGCCCTCTATACTAAATGCTATGCTGTTTGCATGGGATGAGATAAATATGATGCTTTCAATTTAATAAGGGATCCATTCATATACAGCCACGCTCAAAGTCGAATATTGTTTTGCTTTAGAAAAGCCATAAAGTTGGTCATACCTTACTTCATTGAGCTCGCTATGCATAAAAAAGAGCAACAGATACTTCTTTTTCTTTGTTGTAGTGGAGGTGCAAATGTCCTAAATTGGCAGGGTGGGAAGTTATTCTTTAAACACTGGTTACTAATTAATTACATCAGCAGCATAAGCATTGTTGAAAACCATAGCTGTTCCCAAAGTCTCATTTTACACTGTAGTATAGAATTCTTCTCTTATCAAATCTGTTAACAAATTGCCTGGTTTGAGTTTCACCTGCTCTAATTTCTCTTAACCCATGAAGTAATAAGGCAGGAAAAGATTCATGAAAGAAGCCACAGTCCCAGAACCTGGGCTGGCATCACAGGCTTTTTCTCACCCAAATTCCAACAAGCCCATGCCTGTGTTTGATTCTTGGCCTGTTTTATTTGAAAGCTCATATTTTAGTCCATCCTTTTTTTCCCCTATGAAGTATCCATTTACTTACTAGATTTATATGTGTAGTTTTCATCTGAAACAACGTTGCTGGCCACTCCTGTTAGAACCAGCAAGCGGCAGACAGTGGTCCTGCCACCTGCTGGTCTACTTTCAAAAGGCCACTGGGTATTGGGAAAGTCCAATTATATAGACATATGAGAGGCTGAACCTATGTCAAGAAAACAGATCTAAAAATTCTTCTGCGTGGCATTTTTTTTCTGTAGCATATGTCCCCAATATAATGTAACCACAGAACTTATAATTGATAAGTATTGATACTTGTCCACTGATTGATTGATTTTGGCTAAATATTCCAGGCTCCACACAGTGTGCCATTAAGGAAAAAAAAATGTTTTAGTATGAATCATACAGATTAGCTGAATATCTTGATCGCATTAACTTAATGATTTTTATTTTAAAGTTCCCAGGGAGATTCAGAATTAGAGAATTGTTAATCCCAGTTTAACTTGAACTCTGTTTCAGTCATTTGATATTGAGACTTGTGGTTTCAGAAGTTCACTTTCAACTCCATTTTGAACAACAGAATTGTTCAAATAGAATCTGTAGGGACTCTATACAATGGAGAAAATTTCATTTTTCACCAAACTTTTTTAAGTTAATAAAAATGATAATGAAATGTTTCTGGCCTGTCATGTGTGGGAGAAGCAATTTTAGACTCAAAAGGTTTCACTTTAATGATTTTGTCCTCAAATTATAGTCTGTTATAAAAATCAACTAATATTATTTTTAGTTCTATATGATTATGTGCTACTAAGGGAACTATGCATTTTCAAAATTAATCTTTTTCTGTAGCATAAAAGTACAAGAAAATCCAGCTGCATTTCTTCACGCTATACAGAAATATGTTGATCCTGAAGTTCAGTTGGTAAGTATAGGATAATTTTTGAGGTATAATTTTAATTTTTTCTTCATATCTAATAGCCTTGAAAGAAGGAATTTGAACATGTTCTCCCATGATATGTTTGCAAATTGCTGTGCATTTCCCCAAGCACCCAAGAAAGTATTAATCTTGATATTTTAATCAATATTTTGTTTTCCTTTCATGTTTCTAATATTAATTTCTAAATACTTGTTGTTATTCCTGTATCGGCCTCTTGGATGTCTACATATTTTCCAACTTACTGGGAGGATCATCTTTTACTCAAGATTTAAGATAAATTGACTCCCATCTTATCCCATAAGTGTTGGGGCACCCTGTGTTCTCCCCATTGTTTCAGGGGATTCTTGGAAGGTTTAAGTGTTTCCATGTCACCTATGGCCCCGTGTCCCTGCCTCCTCTGAATTCTTGCCCCCTTTCATGGGTGCCTTTTCCTCCTGCATTGCATCACCCTGAGGGACACCCGCAATTGCTTCATTTCCCAAAGTATTGTGTGTGTGTGTGCGTGTGGTATGTGTGTATGTGTTTGTGTGTGTCCTGTGTGTGTGTGTGATGTATCTGACTTTTCTGGGGGTTTGGGGCCAAGGCATCACATGTCAACATTCCAGACAAGTTAAAATTGACATCCCTTTCTTAAAAAATGTCTCAATCATTCCTATTTCTTGGAAATGTTCTCTCAGTCTCCCACAGTACTGCAGTGCTTTTCTGTTCCATCTCCTGTCTGACCCCCGTAGCTCATTCATCCCAGCTCCCAATTTTCCTATTCATAGTGCATGCAAAGCAGCTTAGCTATCTCTTTGTTTCCACAAAACATGGCCCATAAGGATGTTATAATACAGGAAATTATCATCCTAAGAGCATTTATTCTTCACTTTAAAAAGTAAAATCAAACTAACAGAAAAGTTGCAGGAATGGTACAAAGAACTGTAATATAGCATTCACCCAGATTCCCCAATTTTTGACATTTTATTATATTTATGATTTTCTATCATTTTCCACCTCCCTCCCTTCCTATCTATCTTATCTATTTTTTTCCTGAACCATTTGAGAGTAAGTTACAGGCGTGATGCCCATTACCTTTTTAAAAATACATTTGCACACATTTTGTACAAACAAGGTCACTCTCCTATGGAACCATAGAACAACCGTTAAAATCAGGGAGCAGTACAACTAGCTAATCCACAGACTCCACTCACATTTCTCTATTTGTCCCCAAAATGTCTTCTCTGTTAAAAGGATCTAATATGTTGCACTTAGTTTCCCTGTCTCTTTAATCTCTCCTTCAATCTGTAACAGTTCCATAGTTTTCCCTTGACTTTGATGACCTTCCAATTTTGAAGAGCATAAACCAGTTATTTTATATAATGTCCCTCAGTTTGGGTTTGTCTAATGTTTCCTTATGATTAAATTCAGGTTATGCACTTTTGGCAGGAGTATCACAGCAATGATTCTGTGTTCTTACTGCATCTTACCAGGGGGGGACTCCATTGATTAAGATGGTTTCTGTCAATTTTCTCCATTGTAAAGTTACACTTTTTCTCTTTGTAATTAATCAGGTTTTTTTTTTTTTGGTAGGGAGATACTTTGAGACTATGTAAATATCCTGTTCCTCATCAAACTTTTCCTACTAGTTTTAGAACACATTGATAATTCTTGTCTGAATCCATTACTACTCTGATGGTTGCCAAATGGTGGCTTTCTAATTTTGTACTTCCTTCTATAATTATTAGTTGACATTATAAGGAAGAGCTTTCTCTTCTTCCCATTTGTTTGTTTGTTCACATTTACATCAGCATGGATTCATGGATTCCTATTTTATTTACCAGCTTATAGTCTATCACTATTGTTATTTATTTCGATATCCAAATTGTCCTTGGCTTTGCCAGTGGGAACCCCATTCAAGCTGACTTCTGTGTCTTTTTGACACCTTCCCATCTTTCTTGGAACACTTCCTTACTGTCTGGCACAATAAGACATTCCAGGTTAATCTAAGTTTTACTGTCTAACTCTAGAATATGTTTTCCCAATGAGCCCTGATTCCTTTTGGTAGAGAACAGTATTTAGAAACCAAGATCTGGGCACTGGGTGTGTTTATTTGCTACTGGGGTGTCACTGCCCTAGGCTTTTCCAATGGGCAAAGCTAAGAAATATGTATATGTATGTGTGTGCATATATATACATACACACTTGCATCTGTTTTATTACTATATGTAGTTATGTATATATTAAAATATTTTATTAAAATTTTAAATATTAAAAACGTGTTCACGCCTCCAGTTGTAACCCAGTGCCACAGGAAAGTGTTCCCCCTTTCCATATTTGTACCTCATCTCTCTAATAGTGAGAAACATGGCCCTTATTATTCTCCACATACTTGCTTACTTCTTTATCCATGGTGTGTAACCAGTCTCACTTGACTCCCACCTTCTTTTGGTCCTGGTCCCCATTGGGCTATTCCTTGTTCTGCCACCTACCTTGCTTAGCCCCAGACTCATGGGATGGAAGGCAGGAAACCCCCCTAAGAGAATTTTTCTGAAAATTTAAAAATATTTTCCCAACTTTATATATATAGTTAAGTGTAAATAATTTTAGCCCTTGACATTATGATAATGAACAGCCCTATAGGTGAAAAATATCACTTTGTTTTCTGTTAATCATGACAGTGCCTATCTTTTCTGTAATTTGGGTGTTTTGAAAGTAGAGAATAAAACATAGGAAGGAGATGGAGTTAGGCCAGGAGAGGGCCTTCTGTGAGGGAAGTACCTGATGGGAAGTAGAGGCAGTGAGAGAGAAGGGTGGAATTTAAAAATACCAGAGCACCTGAAGCTTCTTTTTCCTTATTTTCCTTCCCCTCATACCTTACACTCAAGTCCAAGTTAAAAAATGTGTTGTTGCTTCTTCCTTTTATTTTGCCTGTCCAGTGCCTAATGGGAAAAAGACCACAATTCAAGCTAATTCTCCACTTTGCTTATCTGTGGATGAAGTTGGGGAGGAGGCAGTGGGGATGATAGCTGGAGACCTACAGGGAAGGATCACTGCAGTAAGGGAGGCAGCTGGAGGAAGAGCTATGATGGAAGGGAATTTGAGGAGACTGGCAGAATCAAATTGGCAGAGAAGCAAGGAGGAAGGAAGAGCCAAGGGAAGTGGTAGGGTTAGAGGGGGGCTTTGCAGAGTGGATGGCTGATGAGAAGGCATTTCAAATGGCTTAGATTCATTGCTCTTTAAAGGCCATTTAAGAGAAGAACTGTAGGGGCAATTCCCTGGTGGTCCAGTGGTTAGGACTTGGTGCTTTCACTGCTGTGGCTCATGTTCGATCCCTGGTCAGGGAACTAAGATACTGCAAGCTGTGTGGTGTGGCCAAAAAAAAAAAAAAAAAAGAACTGTGGGTATGTTAATATTTGCTTCTTGGGAACTTAAGGGCAAAAGATGTTTGCATCCATATATTCTGGGTTTTTTAAAGCTTCCTCTGAACATAAGTCCTCTGAACATAAGCTTCCTCTGAACAAAGTTTTCATGACTGGTACTAGTGTACTTTTCTTCTGTTTTTTTTTTTGCTTTCAGGTAATGTGTATTCTGCCTTCTAATCAGAAGAGCTATTATGATTCCATTAAAAAATATTTGAGCTCCGACTGCCCAGTCCCCAGCCAGTGTGTGCTTGCTCAGACGTTGAATAAACGGGGGATGATGATGAGCATCACCACCAAGATTGCCTTGCAAATGACCTGTAAACTCGGAGGCGAGCTGTGGGCTGTGGAGATCCCTGTGAGGAACCGTCACTCTCTTTCTTTTAGTCATCAATCTATCTATTAATGAATTAAAAAATTAAATCAAAGTAGGAGGAGATATTTTTCACATGATCCTAGAAATATTTGCTTTGTTGGGTTGGTTGGTTGTATGTTTGTCTGCTCTGGGCTCCATTACACCAGCCACTGGGAGGGTATCCAGAAGGTGAGGCGTGGCCCCTGTTCTCATGGAGCTTCAGTTAAGCTAATAACAGAATTTTTTGTGAAAGAGAATCTAGTTTGGCATCGACTTGGAGACACTTGATTTGGAGCCTCCCAGCCGTGGTTTAAAATCTGTGCTCCATGGCCTCTGCCTTTACCTGCTTTTAGCAGGGTAATACTTTTCAGAGTAGCCTTGCACCCTGGATGGGACGCCCCCCGCCAGAGCTTGGAGAACTGGCAGAGCCTGTGATACAAACCTCCAAGTTGTGTTGGGAACTGAGAAAATCTTCTCCTCTTTCCTGAACTATGGGCACCATGGGAGGAAGTGAGGAGGGTGAGGAATGAGGGAATGTTGCCTATTCCCTTAACCAGGATGTACAAGGTTACCCCCAGCTGCCCCTCCTGGAGGGCTTAGACAAGTGAGGATTCCTTAGAGAGCTGAAGAATGGGGAAAGGAATTTCCCTTCAGATTCCTTCAGCCTAGAGACGGGATAAATGGATGGGCCACTTTACCAGAATCTCTTGAGCCACTGATGGCCCTTGCCCACCCCCATAAAGGATGGTGGCCATTTTTTATTACAATGAGTCTCTTAAGCAAAGTATGTACTATATCGTTCTCTCCATCTTTTTGTTTTTTGTTTTTTGTTTGAAGCAGGTTCTTATTATTCCCTCCATCTTTAAGTTTCTCTGATTTCTGGTTTAATAATCTGACTCATCTCGACCTTGATCTCCCTGGCACATAGCTTAACTTAAATAATTCAATAACTAGGGACAGTCTTTTGAAAACTTCATATTACATCATTGCTTGGGAAAATACCTCATTCCATTAAATCATGAAAAATTTTAATTTTACAGTTAAAGTCCCTGATGGTGGTTGGTATTGATGTCTGTAAAGATGCATTCAACCAGGAAATGGTGGTGGTTGGATTTGTGGCCAGTATTAACCCCAGGATCACCAGGTACTTTTAAAATTACCCTAACATATCCTTCAGTTATTTAGACTGTTACTTGTGGTTTAACTAAAGACTTTACAGCAAGGAATAGTTTGTATTCTTCACTCATTTTTAAAATATGGACACTTACGGTCATAAATTATACTTACATATATAAATGTGATGGATAATATTGGGGTAAAATGTAGCTTCATTAAAAACCTATTTTTATACATACATTAGGACAAGCTATTGCTTGTATGTAAATCATATTCCCCAAATGACCGTGTAGAAATTCTTGTGCATTTGTTTTCTGAACACCTGCACTGTATTGGGCTCCATACTAGGAAGTTTACATACACGATGTCAAGCAGTTGAGAATCAGATTGCCTGGATTTATATCCTGATCTGTCACTTACCTATTCAGTAAATACTCAAGACATGCTTGCTGTTATTGTTGTTTTTAATGCTTGCAGAAACTTGATGTGGTGGTTGTTTACACAGCTATTAAAAACATAGGCAAGGGGCTTCCCTGGTGGTGCAGTGGTTGAGAGTCCGCCTGCCGATGCAGGGGACACGGGTTCGTGCCCCGGTCCAGGAAGATCCCACGTGCCGCGGAGTGGCTGGGCCCGTGAGCCATGGCCGCTGAGCCTGCGCGTCTGGAGCCTGTGCTCCGCGATGGGAGAGACCACAACAGTGAGAGGCCCGCGTACCGCAAAAAAAAAAAACAAAAAACATAGGCAAGGATGAGGGATAACACATTAAGCATTGACTCATAGTACATGTTAAATTGTAGTTCTTAGAAGTGTTTCAATATTCGTAACTAAACAATGTGTTTTGAGGCTGTTTTGAACCATGTTTTCTTCCTAGAATTAAGCTATGTGATTTACTCCACTAAACTGTGATCAGGTATATATTTGGGATTGTGGGAAACAGGAAAAGCATTAATGTAACTGCGTGCCTCTGACTTCAGTCCAGGTTGTATGAGATCCCTGTTCTGTGTGCCACTTCCTTAATCAAGCACATAAGGGACTTCCGGCTTGTTAGCAGCATTTCTAATTGCATCATTCTTATTGCACAGATTTAGAGAACTGGATTAAGGTGGACACATATATACCACTAAGTCATGATCTTCATTTTCCAAGTGCTTTTAATGAATAATTTTAGCAAGAGAACTTGTTCTGAAATCTAAATAAGTTAATCATGTTAAGATTTCAATTCCCAAAAGCTTACCTATAGAAATGAAGTTTATGCTTGAGAAATCTTTGAATATTTTTAAAGTAGATCTGCTAAACTAATAAATTCCCTTATAATAATAGTGTAGTGGCCTCTATTTATCAATGCTTATTATGTACCAAGTGCTGTGCTAAGTACTTTACATATATTATCTAGTTTAATTTTTACAACAACCCTATGAGGTACTAACTACCTTACTATCTTATAAATTTCCTTGGCACAAATGAGGAAACTGAGGCTTAGGTTCACATAGCAAAGTCACATAGCTGGTGAGTATACCAGCCAGGATTTGAACCCAGAGACGTCTGATGCTAGCACTGTGCTTTAGTTTCTCGTATCAATAAATTTTATTTGGTGGGGGGGCGGTGAGGGAGAGCATTTTAATATAATTGTGATCATACAGTGTATATAAAATTATGAACATTAATTTACTTATGTCTATTTCTTAATACTAATGCATGCCTAGAATAGAAATTTTGAAATTGAACTTTACTTTTGTTCTTTGCTTACTTTAGATGGTTCTCCCGCTGTATCCTTCAGAGAACAATGGCTGATGTTGCAGATTGCTTGAAAGTTTTCATGACTGGTACTAAAAATGTAACAATGGGGGTGGGCTCCAAGCACTGTTCTTTCAGACCCAAAATTCATAAGCCTCTAGCAGACCAGACAGGTGGAAACAGACTTCTCAAGCCTGCCTGAGTTGACTGGCACCCAGTAGGAGACCCTGAAGTTGTGGCTGGACTCAAGCTAACAGACAAGCTCTGTAGAATATACATTTGTGTCTGTGTGTGATAAACTAAAAGCCAGGAGGAAAAAAAGTTTGTAGCTGCTGTTGTCTCTTGCAAGCAGTTTGAAGGTCAAAATAAACCTACCCTGGAGGAGCAAGGATTATGAAGCAGCATTAGGTCTAGAAATAGGAGAGAAGCTTTTGGGACTGGGATGGGGATGCTGACAAATCAAGTGTGGCATGGCAGGAGAAGATAGGAAAAACAGCAGATGGGGAGGGTGCCCTCCTTACAATGGGATGCAGTAAAAAGAGGGGGTCTGGGGTTCCCATGCCCTTTCCAACTCTGGTCTGAATCTGGCTTGGTCATTCCCTAGCAATGTGACCTGTGCAAATCGTCCCAACTATAAACTTTGGGGGGTCATAAATACTTGTTTCCAAAAAAGGTGAATTTGGTGACATATTTTGGTAGTGGACTTACATATATGGTCATCTTCTATCAAACTAAAATGAATTTCCTGGACAATAAACTCTCCTAAAACAATGGTGCCATATATGCATGAAAAGAAATATTTTATCATATTACTTTCCCCCCACTTCAAAACCTTAGTAGCAGTTATGAAAAGTTTCTGTTGGGTAGGAGTTACTGTCTGGTTTCTGCTCTTTAGGCAATTTCTTAGAGCGAGTGGAAATTTTTCAGAGTTCATATTGTCAGCGAGACTGATGGGTGAGTCCATGTGAAGAGATGCTTTCAGAGGAACAGCCAAGTCTTTTCCTTATGTTTTCATATTTATGCTCATTAGAGAAGAAATTTACATAAAATTATCCAGTCTGTCCTTATTGAGAGGATTTATAGATTTAAAGAAACTAAATTAGTATTAATTTGGGTTTGGGAAATTTGTATGTCTATTGCATGAATTAAATTTTAATTTATTGCTTAAATATTAAAATTTTACTAAAGAGATATGCTAAGTTTGAGAATATATTATGCCATAGAAACCATAATGATTCCTTAAATAGCAGAGTTGCAGGAATGTTCTGGAAAGGTAACCATTTTTATATTATTGCAAATACAACCCAAATTAGGTATTACCCTATCTTATCATGGTCTGAACTAGCAAGCTATTTAAATGTTGAAATCTATGGGAATGTTATTCTTTGTTGGCATCAGGCAAATCATTCTTTTCTTACTAACACCAAATCCTGCAGGGGCACTGAACAGATGGTACAAGCATAACCATGGTTTGCCAGCACGGATAATTGTGTACCGTGACGGTGTAGGGGATGGTCAGCTAAAAACACTCATTGAATATGAAGTTCCACAGCTACTGAGCAGTGTGACAGAAGCAAGTTCAAATACCAGGTATCAAATTAGTATCCTTTCCCCACTTCCAGTTCTAGCACATTCATCACAACTATTAAAATTACTATATGCCAGCATCTCTTTTTTTTTTCCCATGCAGTTAAGTTTCACTCCGTTTCTGCATTATGCGAGTACAACCAACCCTAGATTGGAAGGTAGTTGGGATGGTATTATGTAAATAGTCTGGGTGGTATGAGCTTTTGGGGACCCTGGGTCGGGGCAGCAGAAGAAGGCAGGAATCCTCCAGAGCACCTGGCACTGAGATTCAGCAGGAAGCCTGCAGGACTGCTGGCAGGTGAAGATGCTTCATACCTATTAACATGCTAGGGAAAAAAACAAGCTGTGGTTGCAAATTTGAGGCCTAAATCAACACACAGGGCAAAAGCCTCCGACATGCAGGCACTGATGTGCAGCTCAGGTCTGCAGAAGGTGCTGAGAGTGGTATGTGTGCTGTGAAAGCTGGGCTGCATATGAAAATCAGACCATGCTAAACACCAAGTACCTTGCTCTGCTGTCACATTTCTAGATTCAATGTCTTGGTATATTTTCCTCCATGACTGTGTCAAGTGTTAAGTGCAAGAAAAATGTTAGAACTAGAAAATGGAGGAAATCTTAAGTTGGCTTCTTAAAATCCTCAGAAAGCATCTTATTCTGTTGTGCATAGAGCTTGGTCTGTAGGGTTACAATGTCATCACCACTGTCAACCAAAGTGTCGCAGCCACGAGCCCCAAAGGAGCTGAGCCTTGACCTCATTAGTGACCATCAGAAAGGAGGGAGAGAATCATAGTTTGGAGGCAGAACCACCTTTAGCTGTATCCAAACTGTCAGAGCCAAAATATCTCATTCCCTGCTGTTAGTTAGATTTTATTAAGAATCACCTCCATGCAATTTGGGGATCACAGGAGTAAATTTAGCAGCTGACGGTGCTAAGGAGTTAGTTCTCCTGCACTATAACATCAACTTTTAAAAAGTTTCAAGATTGAAAACATTAATAATGTATTTTTAAAATAATTAAAACACTTAGGGCTTCCTTGGTGGCACAGTGGTTGAGAGTCCTCCTGCCGATGCAGGGGACATGGGTTCGTGCCCCGGTCCGGGAGGATCCCACATGCTGCGGAGCAGCTGGTCCCGTGAGCCATGGCCGCTGAGCCTGCGTGTCCGGAGCCTGTGCTCCACAACGGGAGAGGCCACGACAGTGAGAGGCCCGCATACCGGAAAAAAAAAAAAATTAAAACACTTAAAGTGAAATTTCAGTGACCCTTGCATCCTAGAGGTTTCTTCCATGATGGGTGAATATTTGGATTTGGATTTTACCAAATACTGACTTAACACTTGGTCATTTAGTATTTAGCCCATATGTGTATGTGGACTGTCCATCGATCCTCCCAGGTGCGTGTTTTGCAGGATTCAGAAGCGTTGATTTGAAGAATAAGAGGAACTTCTGGTTCTTCCTTTGCTATTCAGAAATTGAGAAGAGTAAAGGTGAAAATAGATGATTACTAATAGGAAGAAAATCTTGTCTCCATGGATAATTCTGAAAACTCTTTCTTTAGAAGTGCTGATTGTGGTTTATTGTCCTGTGAACTATTCTTCCCTGTCCCCCTTCAGTGATATAAATTGGTCAAAGGACTGAGCATACCATGCTTTTGCAACAAATGAAGACAATCCTTGATTTCAAAAATTGTTTGTGTCTCTGGGGGAGGGGAGATTGGGGTAATTTTTCTTTTCTTTGTTTTGCAATGTTCCGCTGATCAATTAATTTATTTCATTTTAAAATTACCAAAAAAAAATATAAATAAATAGAAAGTTGCATGGCTTGGTTTAGTTCTCTCCATATTATTTATTTATTTATTTATTTACTTACTTATTAATTAATTATTTTGCCTCTCTTGTTCCAAGCCCCAAACTGTCAGTGATCGTGGTCAGGAAGAAGTGCACGCCACGATTCTTGACGGAAACAGGCCGAACTCTGCAGAACCCACCACTTGGTACCATCGTGGATTCAGGAGCAACGCGGCCTGAATGGCAAGTCTGTTAGAAAACCCGTTTGTAACAAAGCTTTGACTGTGTGTGGTCAGGTTTGGTCCTGTTCTGCGAGCCTTCTTTCTCACAGTCCTTCTTTTCCCCTCAGGTACGACTTCTACTTGATCAGCCGGGTCGCCTGTCGGGGAACCATTAATCCCACCTACTATAATGTCATTTTTGATGACAACGGTCTGAAGCCCGACCACATGCAGAGACTCACATTCAAACTGTGCCACCTCTACTACAACTGGCCAGTGAGTGACACCTGTTTATTTAGGTACAGAGTGGTACTCAAGGTGCCTACCAGGGAATTGTCACCCGATTCACCTTTGTGTCCCAACCTCTGGCAGAATGCATGATTTTCCACAAAGGAGGGGTGAATGAATAAATGAATGACTTCTTAAGTCCACAGTGGATGAAACCCACTCTATCATAGGCATAAAATAGCAGTAACTCTATTATGCATTAGCATTGATAATTTTTCTAGAAGACTTTATTATATACATTTTCTTATGCCAGCCTGGGAGGAAATCAGGGTATTGTTATTTCCAAGTTACAGATGAGGCAATTGAAGACAAGTCAGATGTTGTGTCTGGTGGGAAAGTAACAGGCTTGGCTCTGTGTATTCCTATACGTTAGGCCCAGAGCTGCTCACCAAGTCCAAAGTCAAGATTTGCTCTGAGCCCCTTGGAACATCAAGTCGTAGGAAACTTAGATCAGCCCTAAGCATGTGGCTCACAGGTCCCAGCACTGGGAAGCCAGACTGGCCCTCTCTGCTCTCCCATCTTGCTCAGTGAATTTAAGTTCCCAGGAGAAAGGGTGCCCTTTGTTGACTGGGTTTGGTTCCAATTGACTTACATTCTATCGTGTATAAAACTAGTGGATGAAAAAACTCAGGAAAAAAGTATCACTTTGAAGAGGAAGTTATCCTCTTAATCATTACCAATACTTTTTCCTCCTTAGGGCCTCATCAGTGTTCCAGCCCCATGTCAGTATGCACACAAGCTGACCTTTCTGGTGGCACAAAGCACTCATAAAGAACCAAGTTTGGAATTAGCCAGTTCTCTCTTCTACCTGTGATGACATGAACCACGGGCATCCCTAGCGGAGGTTTCTGAGGAGTGGTTGGTGTACTTTGTACAAATCTGCCATGAGCTCGAGGCTGTGACTGGGGGAAGGAGATTCAGTTTAGTTTTAACTTACGGAAAAAAAAACCCCAAACAACTGAATCTGAAATTGTTCAAAAGAAATGTATGTTGTTTTATTTTAAAGAGTTACGTGCTTGGAGTGAATGCTCATTGTGGTGTATGGAATTAAAATGTACCATCACCTGAAAGTAATACCACAAAGCTAAATAGCTTCTAAGAAAATAAGTGTTTGCATGATGTTTTGATGGTAGGTAAACGGGGTCTACTTTCTACACTAAAATTTACAGAAGTTTTCTTAAATTATGCTACAGAGTGTTTTGTTGAGTGGTTTAAATAGTTGTTAGAAAATAAAGAACATTCAGAGCATCACATGTGTGTTTATTGCTATCCAAATTTCAGTTGGCATTTCATGTGAATTTCATTATTTAAGGGTTTTCAGCAAAGACTCTTACCCAGTAGACCACTTCACCATCACTCTTTGAGTTATATTTCTAAAAACGAATATTTCACTTATTCTCTTTTTTTGAAAATTGAAGTATAATTTACAATGTTGTGTTAGTTTCAAGTGTACAGCAAAGTGATTCAGTGATATATATATATATATATATATATGTATATATATATATTCTTTTTCAGATTTCACTTGTTCTCTTAGGGAGTTTTATTTCACTTAGTAGCAACTGCTCTCATTGATGACCTTGCTTCCTACTGCACAGAAAAGACAGATGCATGAGGAGAGAACTTGCACAGGCTACCATCCCATCTACCCAGCTAAGGGCATCTCTGTGCATAGACCCTGCCCCTCGCCTCATTATCATAAATAAACTGTGTCTGCACTCCTGTGGAAAGCCCTCCGCTGGTATACTAAATCCCGTTCCCTCTGCTCTATCAAGAGCACTGCTTCAGCAATCCTTCCCTCTCCCTTCTGCATCATCAATTTCCCTCTCACACTGGATTATTCCCATCAGCATTGTAAATATACTCTTAATTCTTCCATATTAAAACAGAAACATTTGCCCTCCAGCTCCCACCCCATTTCTTTGCTCCTCTTTACAGAAAAATGTACCCAATTCCATACTCCACTCAGAATTCCACCACAATCACGAGAGCAAAATTGCTTTTGTCAAGGTGGCCAGTGACCTCCGTTTTATTAAATCCGATGATCAATCCTCAGTCCTCATCTTCCCTGACCTGTCACAGCATTTGACCCAGTTGGTCATTTCCTCCATCTTGAGACACTCCACGTGGCCTCTAGGATAACACTCTCCTGGTTTCTCTCCTGTTGCACCCATCACTCATTCTTAGTTTCCTTTGCTGGTTTCTCCTCATCTTCTATCCCTTTCACATGAGACTGCCCCAGGGATGAGAATATTTCGATGCAGGAAAGTTCAGAGTTCCAGATTCTTCTCCCAGGGGAGAGAGTGTGTGAAAGGATGCGGTGAAGTGGGGAGCAGAGAGCAGAAGGTTCTCTCTGAGGGATGAGGGGAAGCAGACACCAGTGCAGAGATCATTTAAGAGAGCACAGTCTTTTCCTATTTGAGAGTTTTGTCCAGGCCGGGCAAAAAGGCACCCACCATGGGTCCACTCCAGTAATAGTAACAATAACCTTTTGTGGGGTATAAGGGTGGAGGGGGGGTTAATACATTGCAGGCACAGTGACAAGCACTTTACATACACATTTACTCTTCACAACAACTATATGAATTAGGCATTATAATGACCATTTTACAGGTGGTAAAACTGAGCCATGTGGCTAACCAAAGTTTATAAAATTAATAATTGTGGAGCTAGAACTTGTCCTCAGGTGTGTTTGACTCCAAAGCCTGAGAGGTGAACCACAAGACTCTACTGCCTTAATAAAAGATAAAAAAAAAAATTTCTCCCAGAGTTCTTAGATGAGGGAGTGCCTTATATGCTTTAAAGTTGGCCTTGAATATCAAGGCTTAGAGGCAAGGCACTGTATAAATCCAGAGTGGTTGTGTTTTTGTGTTGATGTGTTTTTGTGGTTTTCTTCCTTCCAAGTACAAGGATGATGTAAAGCGCCACCAGCTAACAGCCGGCTTGTATAAACCTACATGCAGCACGTTGATGAGACAAGCCACAGGCCTATAGAGTTCTTCATTCTTTTACCTATTAAGTACTGTCCAAGGTAGTGGCTCTTTACCATTTTAACCCATCAGGGGGCACACAAGGACTGTCGTATAGGCCGAGCCCTCTGCCTTTGCCTGGTCCATGTGGTACAACAGATTGTGGAAGAATAGCCAACCCCAAGTGAGCTGCCAGAGGGCAGCATAGATTAGGAAACTCTTCATCTGAGCTCTGGTTCCAACTCTTCAAGCTTTGGGATGTGATTGGGGTGTGATAACTTCTCCTCTATGAGACTGTTACCCAATTTGCAATATGAGAAGGGGTTGGAGTAGACCAGCAGCGCTCAACCTTGGAAGCATTAGAACTTCTTATATTTAAAAGCTTTGTAAAAAAACGTTGGCACCTGGGCCCACCTCCAGAAATAATGATTTTATTGGTCTGAGGTAAAGTCTGATCATCAGGTGATGCTGATGGTTAGCCAGGGTTGAGGACTACTGGTCTAGGGCAGCACTGGGTTTGAATCCCAGAACCACCACTTACCAGCTGTATGACCTTGGGCAAGTGACTTAACGTCTCTGAGCCTCAATGTATCTACCTGTAAAGACACCTAACAATGTTCACATTGTAGAAATGTCCTGTCTACGGTATCTGGGTTTAAACAAGAGTGCCATGTTATTATACTTCATGAGACATGAAGTGACATAATTTAGTCAGCAAATACAGGTCCATATAATGTGCCAGGCACTATGCTAGGTTCTGAATTCTTCTACAATCTCACTTAAAGGAAAGCTTAATGTTTTCTCTAGATATAAGCAGTCTACCAGTTGCTGTTTTAGGGAGTGGGTTTTCTGGTTTTGCTTTTATTTGGGGGTTGGAAAGCAGGCTCTGGAAGAGAGCATACTTTAAATACATTTCCATGGCAGCCATGAAGGGCACTAATCACACCTCTTGCACCTGGCTGACAGCCTCCAGATGCTATGCTCAGGGTCCACTGCAGTAGTGATGTTGAGATCAGGCTCACCCCAGGCTGCTCCTTGCCACTGACTGGGCCCAGCAGAGGTGCTAGATTTGGGCCATTTCTGCCCAACATGGGACTCCACTATTGGGCAGTCCTCTTTGACTTGACCAAGGCTTTCTCAGAACTGCCCTGTAGTCTGGGGCTCTTCCTACCAACCCACTTCCCTTCCCCCTCTCCTTTCCTGGATGTCAGACTGGCATCTTGGTCTGTGTGCTCTCCCTACTTAACTACCCCCTCTCACTTTCATCCTTCACAGGCTTTTCTCTCAATAAATCTCTGAAAATTCTAATTCTGCCTTGGTGTCTGTTTCTTGAGGGGCTCAAACTGACACAGCTTCCTTAATCACTAAGTCATTTTTAAGTTTTTAATAAAAATGAGCTGATTCTTAGTCTTAGGAATCCCCATTGACCACAACCTGAAATTTAAAAGAAAACTATTTATCTTGAGATATCACATTTTTAAAATATTGGATTTCAAGTTAGCAACTTCCCATAGGACAGTTTACTCTTAAATCTTCCTAACACACTTCAACATCTCAGACATGAAATGCCTGCTTTTGAGAAGTGCTGTCAAATGCCTGAGTTTTGTTGCTCAGGTTAATTTGTACTTTTCACTTTCAACTTGACCCATTACCCCCTGGCCAATATAATCCAACAGTCCTGATGGGAAAGATGAGGAAAGGACTTGTTTTGAAGGGGGAGAGGGTGAGGATGACTGAAGAATTTAAGATGGAATCCAGTTCCTTCCAATTTATTGAGGAAGTTTTTAAAAATCCTTAATTAATTTTAAATTTATAAAAATAATAGACTTTCATTATGGAATATTTGGAAGGTATAAAAACATATAATGAGGTGGGAAAAAAGTCACCAATACACCTACTACCCAGAAATACATACTGTCAGCATTCTGATAAATACTTTTCGTCTAGTCCTTTAGCTATACCCTACATATAGTTTTATATACTTGATTTTTCACATATGATTATAACATGTTTTTTGTTAAAAGTTTGGTAAGCATAAGTTTTAATGATTGAATAATATTTTATTGTACAGATGTAACAATTTCCCCTCTCTTTTTAAAAATTTATTTTCTTGAAATATAGTTGATTTATAATGTGTTAATTTCTGCTGTACAGCAAAGTGATTTATATATATACATATATATATATAAATACATATTCTTTTTCAGGATATTGAATATAGTTCCCTGTGCTGTACACTAGAACCTTGTTGTTTATCCATTCTACACATAATAGTTTCCATCTGCTAACCCCAAACTCCCAACCCATCCTTCCTCCATTCCACTGCATATTTCGCTCTTTATTGTAGCTCTAGGTTGTTTCGAATTTTTCCTTGCTGTAAAAAGATGGCATAATTTTTCTTCACAGTATTTTGGGTTGGTTCCCTGAGTTAGATTCATAAAAATGAAATTAATAATTCAAAAAGTTAGAATACTTTTTAGGTGCTTGGTAGTTATTGCAAATTATTTTCCCAAAATGTCATGTCTTAGGCTCTCACAGCTAAAAAGTTTTGTATATTCTCATAAGAAGCAAAATACTTTGTTAATATGGTAGATGTCAGATAGTTTGTTTTCATTTATATATATATTTGATTACTGGTAAAGGAAAACAATTTGAAAATGTGTATTAGCCATTTATATATATGTATATATTTGAATTTTATTTTATTTATTTTTTTCTACAGCAGGTTCTTATTAGTCATCCATTTTATGCACATCAGTATATACATGTCAATCCCAATCTCCCAATTCATCACATCACCACCACCACCCCCCTGTGGCTTTCCTCCCTTTTTGTCCATACGTTTGTTCTCCACATCTGTGTCTCAATTTCTGCCCTGCAAACCGATTCATCTGTACAATTTTCTAGGCTCCACATATATGTGTTAATATATGATATTTGTTTTTTTCTTTCTGACTTACTTCACTCTGTATGAGTGTCTCTAGATGCATCCATGTCTCTACAAATGACCCAATTTTGTTTCTTTTTGTGGCTGAGTAATATTCCATTGTATATATGTACCACTTCTTCTTTATCCATTCGTCTGTCGAAGGGCATTTAGGTTGTTTCCATGACCTGACTATTATAAATGGTGCTGCAGTGAACATTGGGGTGCATGTGTCTTTTTGAACTATGGTTTTCTCTAGGTATATGCCCAGTAGTGGGATTGTGGGTCATATGGTAATTCTATTTTTCATTTTTTAAGGAAATTCTGTACTGTTCTCCATAGTGGCTGTATCAGTTTACACTCCCACCAACAGTGCAAGAGGGTTCCCTTTTCTCCACACCTGCTCCAGCATTTGCTGTTTGTAGATTTTCTGATGATGGCCATTCTGACTGGTGTGAGGTGATACCTCATTGTAGTTTTGATTTGCATTTATCTAATCATTAGTGATGTTGAGCAGCTTTTAATGTGCTTCTTGGCCATCTGTATGTCTTCCTTGCCTTGGAGAAATGTCTATTTAGGTCTTCTGCCATTTTTGGATTGGGTTGTTTGTTTTCTTAATATTGAGCTGCATGAGCTGTTTATATATTATGGAGATTAATCCTTTGTCCGTTGATTCGTTTGCAAATATTTTCTCCCATTCTGAAGGTTGTCTTTTCATTTTGTTTATGGTTTCCTTTGCTGTGCAAAAGCTTTGAAGTTTCATTAGGTCCCATTTGTTTATTTTTGTTTTTATTTCCATTACTCTAGGAGGTGGATCAAAAAAGATCTTGCCGTGATTTATGTCAAAGAATGTTCTTCCTCTGTTTTCCTCTAAGAGTTTTTTTGTGTGTGTGTGGTATGTGGGCCTCTCACTGCTGTGGCCTCTCCCGTTGCGGAGCACAGGCTCCGGACGCGCAGACTCAGCGGCCATGGCTCACAGGCCTAGCCGCTCCACGGCATGTGGGATCTTCCCGGACCAGGGCACGAACCCGTGTCCGCTGCATCGGCAGGAGGACTCTCAACCACTGCGCCACCAGGCAAGCCCCCTCTAAGAGTTTTATAGTGTCCAGTCTTACATTTAGGTCTCTCATCCATTTTATTTTTGTGTATGGTGATAGGGAGTGTTCTAATTTCATTCTTTTACATGTAGCTGTCCAGTTTCCCCAGCACCACTTATTGAAGAGACTGTCTTCTCTCCATTGTATATCCTTGCCTCCTTTGTCATAGATTAGTTGACCATAGGTGTGTGGGTTTCTCTCTGGGCTTTATATCTTGTTCCATTGATCTGTGTTTCTGTTTTTGTGCCAGTACCATATTGTCTTGACTACTGTAGCTTTGCACTATAGTCTGAAGTCAGGGAGTCTGATTCCTCCAGCTCCGTTTTTTTCCCTCAAGACTGCTTTGGCTATTCGGAATCTTTTGTGTCTCCATACAGATTTTAAGATTTTTTTGTTCTAGTTCTGTAAAAAATGCCATTGGTAATTTGGTAGGGATTGCATTGGATCTGTAGATTGCTTTGGGTAGTATAGTCATTTTCACAATACTGATTCTTCCAATCCAAGAACATGGTATATCTCTCCATCTGTTGGTATCATCTTTAATTTCTTTCATCAGTGTCTTATAGTTTTCTGCATACAGGTCTTTTGTCTCCCTAGGTAAGTTTATTCTTAGGTATTTTATTCTTTTTGTTGCAATGGTAAATGGGAGTGTTTCCTTAATTTCTCTTTCAGATTTTTCGTCATTAGTATACAGGAATGCAAGAGATTTCTGTGCATTAATTTTGTATCCCGCAACTTTACCAAATTCATTGATAGATCTAGTACTTTTCTGGTGGCATATTTAAGATTCTCTATGTATGGTATCATGTCATCTGCAAACAGTGACAGTTTTACTCCTCTTTTCCAATTTGTATTCTTTTTATTTCTTTTTCTTCTCTGATTGCTGTGGCTAGGGCTTCCAAAACTATCTTGAGTAATAGTGGTGAGTGGACATCCTTGTCTTGTTCCTGATCTTTGAGGAAATGCTTTCATTTTTTCACCGTTGTGAATGATGTGTGCTGTGGGTTTGTTGTATATGGCCTTTATTATGTTGAGGTAGGTTCCTTGTATGCCAACTTTCTGGAGAGTTTTTATCATAAATGGTTGTTGAATTTTGTCAAAAGCTTTTTCTGCATCTATAAAGATGATCATATGGTTTTTCTTCTTCAATTTGTTAATATGGTGTATCACATTGATTGATTTGTGTATATTGAAGAATCCTTGCCTCCCTGGGATTAATCCCACTGGATCGTGGTGTATGATCCTTTTAATGTGTTGTTGGATTCTGTTTGCTAGTATTTTGTTGAGGATTTTTGCATCTATATTTATCAGTGATATTCATCTGTAACTTGCTTTTCTTGTAGTATCTTTGTCTGGTTTTGGTATCAGGGTGATGGTGGCCTCATAGAATGAGTTTGGGAGTGTTCCTTCCTCCTTAAATTTTTGGAAGAGTTTGAGAAGGATGGATGTTGGCTCTTCTCTAAATGTTTGATAGAATTCACCTGTGAAGCCACCTGGTCCTGGACTTTTGTTTGCTGGAAGATTTTTATCACAGTTTCAATTTCATTACTTGTGATTGGTCTGTTCATATTATCTGTTTCTTCCCGGTTCAGTCTTGGAAGTTTCTACCTTTCTAAGAATTTGTCCATTTCTTCCAGGTTTTCCATTTTATTGGCATAGAGTTGCTTGAAGTAGTCTCTTAGGATGCTTTGTTTTTCTGCAGTGTCTATTGCAACTTCTCCTTTTCCATTTCTAATTTTACTGATTTGAGTCCTCTCCCTCTTTTTCTTGATGAGTCTGGCTAATGGTTTGTCAATTTTGTTTATCTTCTCAAAGAACCAGCTTTCAGTTTTATTGATCTTTGCTATTGTTTTCTTTCTTTCTATTTCATTTATTTCTGCTCTGATCTTTATGATTTCTTTCCTTCTGCTAACTTTGGGTTTTGTTTGTTCTTCTTTCTCTAGTTCCTTTAGGTTTAAGGTTAGATTGTTTATTTGAGATTTTTCTTGTTTCTCGAGTTTGGCTTGTATAGGTATAAACTTCCCTCTTAGAACTGCTTTTGCTGCATCCATAGGTTTTGGATCGTTGTGTTTTCTTTTTTTTTTTTTTTGCAGTGGGCCTCTCGCTGTTGTGGCCTCTCCCGTTGTGGAGCACAGGCTCAGCAGCCATGGCTCACGGGCCCAGCTGCTCCTCGGCATGTGGGATCCTCCCGGGCCGGGGCACAAACCCATGTCCCCTGTATCAGCAGGTGGACTCTTAACCACTGTGCCACCAGGGAAGCCCTGGATCATCGTGTTTTCATTGTCATTTGTCTCTAGGTATTTTTTGATTTCCTGTTTGAGTTCTTCAGTGATCTCTTGGTTATTTAGTAACATATTGTTTAGCTTCCATGTGTTTGTGTTTTTTACGTTTTGTTCCCTGTAATTGATTTCTAATCTCATAGTGTTGTGGTCAGAAAAGATGCTTGATATGATTTCAATTTTCTTAAATTTACTGAGGCTTGATTTGTGACCCAAGATGTGATCTATCCTGGAGGATATTCCATGAACACGTGAGAAGAAAGTGTAAGCTGCTGTTTTTGGATAGAATGTCCTATAAATATCAGTTAAATCTATCTGGTCTATTGTGTCATTTAAAGCTTCTGTTTCCTTATTTATTTTCATTTTGGATGATCTGTCCATTGGTGTAAGTGAGGTGTTAAAGTCCCCCACTATTATTGTGTTACTGTCGATTTCCTCTTTTCTAGCTGTTAGCATTTGCCTTATGTATTGAGGTGCTTCTATGTTGGGTGCATATATATTTATAATTGTTATATCTTCTTCTTGGACTTATCCCTTGATCATTATGTAGTGTCCTTTCTTGTCTCTTGTAACATTCTTTATTTTAAAATCTATATTATCTGATATGAGTATTGCTACTTCAGCTTTATTTGATTTCCATTTGCATGGAATATCTTTTTGAATCCCCTCACTTTCAGTCTGTATGTGTCCCTAGGTCTGAAGTGGGTCTTTTGTAGACAGCATATACATGGGTCTTGTTTTTGTATCCATTCAGCAAACCTGTGTCTTTTGGTTGGAGCATTCAATCCATTCACATTTAAGGTAGTTATTGATATGTATGTTCCTATGACCATTTTCTTAATTGTTTTGTGTTTGTTTTTGTATGTTCTTTTCTTCTCTTGTGTTTCCTACTTAGAGAAGTTCCTTTTAGCATTTGTTGTAGAGCTGGTTTGATGGTGCTGAATTCCCTAGCTTTTGCTTGTCTGTAAAGCTTTTGATTTCTCCGTCGAATCTGAATGAGATCCTTGCTGGGTAGAGTAATCTCATTTGTAGGTCTTCCCTTTCATCACTTTAAGTATATCATGCCACTCCCTTCTGGCTTGTAGAGTTTCTGCTGAGAAATCAGCTGTTAACCTTATGGGAGTTCCCTTGTATATTATTTGTTGTTTTTCCCTTGCTGCTTTCAGTAATTTTTCTTTGTCTTTAATTTTTTCCAATTTGATTACTATGTGTCTCGGCATGTTTCTCCTTGGGTTTATCCTGTATGAGTCTCTCTGCACTTCCTGGTCTTGGGTGGCTATTTCCTTTCCCATGTCAGGGAAGTTTTCGACTATAATCTCTTCAAATATTATCTTGGGTTCTTTCTCTCTATCTTCTGCTTCTGGGACCCCTACAATGCGAATGTTGTTGCCCTTCATATTGTCCCAGAGGTCTCTTAGGCTGTCTTCACTTCTTTTCATTCTTTTTTCTTTATTCTGTTCCATGGCAGGGAATTCCAACATTCTGTCTTCCAGCTCACTTATCCATTCTTCTGCCGCAGTTATTCTGCTATTGATTCCTTCTAGTGTATTTTTCATTTTAGTTATTGTCATATTCATCTCTGTTGTTGTTTTTTTTAATTCTTCTAGGTCTTTGTTAAACATTTCTTGCATCTTCTCAATCTTTGCCTCCATTCTTTTTCCGAGGTCCTGGATCATCTTCACTATCATTATTCTGAATTCTTTTTCTGGAAGGTTGCCTATTTCCACTTCATTTAGCTGTTTTTCTGGGGTTTTATCTTGTTCCTTCATCTGATACATAGCCTTTTCATCTTGTCTATCTTTCTATGAATGTGGTTTTTGTTCCACAGGATTGGAAACTGCAGGATTGTAGTTCTTTTTGCTTCTGCTGTCTGCCCTCTGGTGGATGAGGCTGTCTAAGAGGCTTCTGCAAGTTTCCTGATGGAAGGGACTGGTGGTGGGTGGAGCTGGGTGTTTCTCTGGTGGGCAGAGCTCAGTAAAACTTTAATCCACTTGACTGCTGATGAGTGGGGCTTGGGTCCCTCTCTGTTGGTTGTTTGGCCTGAGGCAACCCAACACTGAAGGCTTCCTGGGGCCTTTGGTAAGGCTAATGGCGGACTCTGGGAGTGCTCAGGCCAAGGAGTACTTCCCAGAACTTCCACCGCCAGTGTCCCTGTCCTCACGGTGAGACAGAGCCACCCCCCGCCTCTGCAGGAGACCCTCCAACACCAGCAGGTAGTTCTGGTTCAGTCTCCTATGGGGTCACTGCTCCTTCCCCTGCATCCCGATGTGCACCCTACTTTGTGTGTGCCCTCCAAGATTGGAGTCTGTTTCCCCTAGTCCTGTCGAAGTCTTGCAATCAAATCCCACTAGACTTCAAAGTGTGATTCTCTAGGAATTCCTCCTCCCATTATCAGACCCCCAGGTTGGGAAGCCTGACGTGGGGCTCTGAACCTTCACAGCAGTGGGTGGAATTCTGTGGTATAAGTGTTCTCAGTTTGTGAGTCACCCACCCAGCAGTTATGGGATTTGATTTTATTGTGATTGTGCCCCTCCTACCATCTCACTGTGGCTTCTCCTTTGTCTTTGTATGTGGGGTATCTTTTTTGGTAAGTTCCAATGTCTTCCTGTTGATGATTGTTCAGCAGTTAGTTGTGATTCTGGTGTTCTCACAAGAGGGAGTGAGAGAATGTCCTTCTTGCCATTTTTATTTTTTGTTTGTGTTTTTCTTGACTTCTATAAGGCTTTTGTATTTTAAAGATATTAATACTTTGTCATACTTTGGTAGCTATGTCCCTAATTTATCATGTACTTTTAAATTTTGTTTTTGTTGTCTTTTCAGCTTCAGAAATTTTAAGTTTATATATTCAAATTATCACTGTTTTCTTTTAATGTTATGAAAGCAGAGTGTGATTTGAAACCTAGAAAATCTATCCCTGTCTAGATATTTGACAAATATGACCTTTTTTTTTTTGGTTTTTATTTCCTTTCCTATAGTGCTGTGCATCCATCTAGATTATATTTTAGTGTAAAGTGAGTACTGTATCTAAGCTATTTTCCCAAAATCTGGAAGAGAATTGATGGGTTAAAAGAGAACCAAATATAAATCCTGAAAATGAAAAATAGAATCATTGAAATAAATACCTCAATCGATTTGTTAACTGTAGACTAAAAACAGACAAAGAGAGGATTAATAAATCAGAAAGAAGACTTTAGGAAATCAGTAGATTTAGAATGCAGTACCAAGAGCTACACATAGAGTGTAAAATGAGATGCCTCATGACACATTTGGTAGAAGTTCCAGAAATAGGAAATACAAAAAACAGGTAGAAGGTAGAGGCAATTTTCAAGAGATAATGCCTTCAAATGTTCCAATGTTGGAACACACATTCTTAGAGTGAAAAAAAATCACAAGGAGAATAAATAAGAATGTTTCATACTTAATACAGTTTGATGAAATTATAGAACATCAAGTATAAGGGAAAATCTTAAAAGATTTCCAGAAAGAAGTGTAGACTCGCAGACCACCTGCAAAGAAGCAATGACACTGCCTGTAGAATAAATGAGAAAAAAATTGAATAATATCTTTAAAGTCTTGAGAGAAAAGAATAATGAAGCTAGAACTCTATGTGCAGCTAAATGAAGTTTGAAGAATGAGTGATAAATTTAAAAATTCAAATATAGTGAGGGTTTACTGCCCACAGACCCTTGCTGAAAGAGCTACTAAAGAATGTACTTCAATATAACAGAAAACAAACCCACTGAACAAAGCAAAGATGAGTAAAGAAATTAGTAAAATATGTTGTAAATCTAAACTAATATTGGTTGTTTAAGCTCATACAACTCAATAACAATAACAAAAAACAAAATTGAAAAATGGGCAAAGACCTAAATAGACACGTCTCCAAAGAAGACATATAGATGGCCAATAGGCACATGAAAAGATGCTTATCGTTGTTAATTATTAGAGAAATGCAAATCAAAACTGCAGTGAGGTACCACCTCACACGGGTCAGAATGACCATGGTTAAAAAGTCTACAAATAGCAAATGCTGGGAAAAAAGGTGTGGGGGAAAAAAAAGGAACCGTCCTATAATGTTGATGGGAATGTAAGTTGGTGCAGCCACTATGGAAAACAGTATGGAGTTCCTTAAAAAACTAAAAACAAAGATGTCATGTGATTCAGAAATCTCACTTCTACACACACATCCAGACAAAACTATAAATCAAAAAAGATAAAGGCACCCCTATGTTCAGAGCAGCACTATTCACAATAGCCAAGACATGGAAACAACCTAAGTGTCCATCAGTTGATGAATGGATAAAGAAGATGTGGTATATATACACAATGCAATATTACTCAGCCATAAAAAAAATGAAATAATGCCATTTACAGCAACATGGGTGGGCCTAGAGATTATCATGCTAAGTGAAGTAAGTCAGACAGAGAAAGACAAATATCATGATATCCCTTATATGTGGAAACTAAAAGAATGATACAAAAAAATTTTATTTACAGAACAGAAACAGACTCACAGACATAGAAAACAAACTTACAGTTACCAAAGGGAAAAGGTTGTGGGGGAGGGGTAAATTAGGAATTTGGGAGTAACATATACACAGTACTATATATTAAGATTTTTTTTGATGTGGACCTTTTCTTTAAATTAATTAATTTATTTTTATATTTATTTTTGGCTGTGTTGGGTACTTCGTTTCTGTGCGAGGGCTTTCTCTAGTTGCGGCAAGCAGGGGCCACTCTTCATCGTGGTGCGCGGGCCTCTCACTATCACGGCCTCTCTTGTTGTGGAGCACAGGCTCCAGACGCGCAGGCTCAGTAGTTGTGCCTCACAGGCCCAGTTGCTCCGCGGCATGTGGGATCTTCCCAGACCAGGGCTCGAACCCATGTCCCCTGCATTGACAGGCAGATTCTCAACCACTGTGCTACCAGGGAAGCCCACACAGTACTATATATTAAATAGATAAACAACAAGGACCTAGTGTATAGCAGAGGGAACTATACTCAATATTTTGTAATAACCTATATGGGAAAAGAATATATACAATCTTTTTCAGATTTTATATATATATATATATATATATATATATATATATATATGTATATATATTCCTTGCTGTATTATTTTAAAGCAAATCTACACATCTTACAATTAAAATCTGGCTCTTTGTGGGGAGGGACTGGTAGAAAAAAGTTTTAGCAAGACTCATGAAGAAAAAGAGAAGGCAGAAATAAAAAAATGTTGGGGATAAAAAATGCACAGTAGAGATTTTAAAATATCATGTTAATAACACAATTATGCCAATAGATTTGAACACTTGAAAGATATAATTTTCTAGAACTATGTAAATTAAGACAATTTATCCCAAAAGAAATAGAAAAATTTACTATAGTATAGTGGTTAAGAGCATAGCTCCTACAGCCAGACTGCCTGTATTTGATTTTGGCTCTGCTGTTACTACGTGAGCTTCAGCAAGCTACCTAACCTTTCTTTGCCTTAGTTTCCTCATATGTAAAATGGGAATAATAACTACACCTAGATCATAAGACTGTTGTGTTGACTAAATAAATAGTTGTTGAAATGCTTAGATTAGAACAAGGGCCTCATACTGTGTGTTACCTACTGCTAATATGGTAGTGACAAAATAACAAGAGATTGCATCAGTAGTCAAAAATGTCCTCCCTAAAAAGGAAACAGAGCCAGAAAGATTTACAGCTGAGTTTTACTATAGTCAAGGAACAGATAATTCCTATCTTATACAAACTGTTCCAGAGAGTAGACAAGTAGACAAAGCCATTCTGTTTATTTTATGAGACAATATAATTTGATTCCCAAACCAAAGACAGTATAAAAAAGAAAACCACATGCCAACCTCACTTATAAACATAGATGTAAAAAATCCAAGTAAAATATTAACAGATCCAGTTTAGCTGAATAGAAGAATACATTTAAAAAATATAACCTAGCAGGATTTATCCCAGGGATGTACAGAAGTTTTAACTTAAGAAAATCTGTCAGTGTAATTCACCACGTTAGCAAGGTAAAAGAGGCAATCCACATGATCACTGAAAAGGTGCAGACTAAGCTTTCAAGAAAATTTAGTACTAATTTGTGACTTAAAAAGACAATTTTTAACAAAGTGTACATAGAAGAAAACTTGAACATCCTTGATTTGAAAAAAGGCATCTAACAAAAGCATACATCATATCATAATAAATTTTATCATATTACATAAAACAAGTGCTTAGAAGCTTTCCATTAAAGCCTAAAACAAGACAAAGATATCCACTACCACATCATCAATACTGTGTTATAATTACATCTAATATAAATTATCATTATTCATTCATGGTATGATTGTCTGTTTAGAAAACCTAAGAAATTCTTCAGAACTAATAAAATCACTCAACAAGAGAGATCATATAAAACTACCTTCAAAAACAAATAGCATTTCCACAGGCTAGCATTATACAAAGAAATTGAAAAAAATCTAATTTAGCAATAAAAATAATTTGATGCCTAAGAGTAAATAAAACAAAAACTTTGTAAAATTTTTTGCTGAGAAAATTTCAAAAATGGTATTGAAAAACATATAAAAAGCTTTAAAAAAGTAAACAGATATGCAGTACTCATGAATGGAAGATTCAATATGGTAAAGATGATAATGCTCCTCCAAATAAATCTAAATTTTTAATGCAATTCCAATAAAAATCCTAACATGGTTTTTCATAAAACTTGTAAAGTTATCTCAAAATCAGTGTGATAGAATAAAAGCCCCAAAATATCCAATGTAATTCTGAAAAAGAACAACAAGAAAGGAATGCTTATTCCACCCATTATCAGAGTTTATTTTAAAACTCAATAAGTAAAACAGTGTGGCTTTGGTTGAGTCATAGATAAAAGATCAGTTGTGCAGATTAGAAATTTCGAAGCAAGTACATGTATGGAAATTTATTTAATGGAGCTGGCATTACAGATCTGAAAGGAAAGGATGAATGACTTAATCAAAGGGACCAGGTAGCTGGGCTTCCTACACAAAGAAAATTAGATTTTCATCTTACATGAAAAACAAAAAGAAATTTCATGTAGATTAAAGACCTAACCATTAAAAACAAAAATTGTAACAATTAGAAGAAAACAGAGGGAATATTTTTAAGATGTTAGGGTAGGGAAATGTATTTTATATATTCTTAAGCAATACATAAAAAAGCACAAATTGAAAACATTGTTAACTTTGACCATGTCAAAATTTAAGCTTCCAAATGACAAATGAGATAGTAGTAATTTTAAAAGACAAACAGCAGACTGAAACAATATATTTGTAACATGTACAATAAGAAATGGATTATTACCCCCAAAATGTGAAAAAAATGCTATCAAGTTAATGAAAAAAAAAACACACCCAATAGAAAAGTGGGCAAAAAAATGAACAAGCAATTCATGTTAAAAGAAACCAAATGACTAATGAATACATGAGATGATGCTCAAGTTCACTAGTAATCAGGAAAATTCAAAATAAACTACTAATGAGATTTAAGTTCACTTTCTTAACATTGGAAAAAATTAAAAAGTCTTCTGATACTAATTGTTGTTGAGAATGTAAGGAAAAACACTTAAAGATCGTTTCTGGAGTGTGAAGTCGTACAACCATATTGGAAAGACCATACCCTACAAACCAGCAATTCTACTTTGAGGTATGTACTTTCGAGAGTCTCCTGTACGTGTGTAAAGGAAGAGAATGAATAAAATATCCTACAGTCATACTATAGAATACTATATAGAAGTTAAAAGAAAGGAGCTAGCTAGTTCTATGTAGACCTACATGAATGGTTCTCAAAAATAATGTTGGGAGACTCACAGACTTAGAGAATGAACTTATGGTTTCCGGGGGGGGGGAAGGGGGAGGGGGAGGGATAGTTAGGGAGTTTAGGATTGACATGTACACACTGCTATATTGAAAATAAATAATCAACAAGGATAAAAAAAGGCACCAAAAAACCCCCCAAATGGACTTCCCTTATGGTCCAGTGGTTAAGAATCCACCTGCCAACGGGTTCGATCCCTGGTCTGGGAAGATCCCACATGCCATGGGGCAGCTAAGCCCGCGTGTCACAACTACTGAAGCCCGTGTGCCCTAGAGCCCTCACACCGCAACTACTGAGCCCACATGCTGCAACTACTGAAGCTCGCATGCCTAGAGCCCGTGCTTCACAACAAAAGCCACTGTGATGAGAAGCGCGTGGACCGCAACGGAGAGTAGACCCCATTCACCTCAACTAGAGAAAGCCAGGGTGCAGCAACGAAGATCCAGCGCAGAAAAAAAAACCAACAAAAAACACCACAAAGATAATGTTGGGTTTTTTTTCAGCTTTATTGAAGTATAATTGACAAACAAAATTGTAAGATATTTAGAGTGAACGTCAAGGTAGCTTTTAAGTGTATACATTGTGAAAGGAGTTTCACCATCTAGTTAATTTCCACATTCATCCCCTCAAATATTTATCTTTTTTCAAAAACAATGTTGAGTGGAAAAAACAAGTTATAGAATGATGTATATATTATGCCACTAATGGAAAAAACTTAAAACGCAGTGAAATACCGTATTTTCCTGGTTGTATAGGTGTGAGTGTACACACATAAAAAGGAAAATGTGGAGATGGGAGATTAGACACTAAATTGAAGACAGTGCTTGCATCTATGAGGCAGGGATGGTTGTAAGACAGTAGATAGGCATGCTAAATGAAGGGAATCTTTTAAAAAATTTGTATTGAAATATAGTTGATTTACAATGTTGTGTTAATTCCAGGTGTACAGCAAAGTGATTCAGTTATACATATGTATATCATATATATATATATATATATATATATATATATATATTCTTTTTAGGTTCTTTTCCTATAGGTTATTGCAAGATATTGAGCATAGTTCCCTGTGCTACACAGTAAGTCCTTGTTGGTTGTCTATTTTATATATAGTAGTGTGTATATTTTCATCCCAAACTCCTAATTTATCTCTCCCCAGCTCCTTTCCCCTTTCGTAACCGTGAGTTGTTTTCTATGTCTGTGAGTCTATTTCTGTTTTGTAAAGAAGTTCATTTGTGTCATACTTTAGGTTCCACATATAAGCAATATCGTGTGGTACTTGTCTCTCTCTAACTTAATTCACTTAGTCCATCTATGTTGCTGCAAATAGCATTATTTGAATGAAGGGAATCTAATTCCAATTCTATTTTTTTGAAAATGAATAAAATATCACACAATGGTAACAACTGTGAATTCTGTGTTGAGGATATGTGCGTGTTTAGACCTCAGTCTAATAATGGGAAAGACATCAGATAAATCCCAAGAAGGATATTCTACAAAATGTGTGACCAGTACTCCTCATACAGTCAAGGTCATCAAAAACAAGAGAAGTCTGAGATTCTGTAGGTGTCAAGAGGAGCCTAAGGAGACATGATAACTAAGTATAATATAGTATCTTAGATCTGAGCCTGGAACAACACAAGGACATTAGGAAATAACTAAGGAAATCTGAATAAAGTATGGATTTTTGTTAACAATAATGTATCAATATTGGTACATTAATTGTGACAAATGCACTGTATTGCTATAAGATATTCGTAATTGCGGAAACTGGGTGTGGGGTATATGGAAACTCTTTGTACCACCTCCTCAACTTTTTTTTGTGTGTGTGTGTGTGTGTACAGTTTATTATATGTCTCTTATGCCATAATCTATTTTCTTTTTTTTAAGGCTTAGGGAGTACAAAATTTTAAATAATAAACATATATTACACATTGTGGTTTTTGGTCATAAATTGTAGAGATCTATATGCATTAGCCTACAATAATATCTCCACTTGGATTTTTTAATAAATTTTTAAATTTTATTTTTTTTTTACACAGCAGGTTCTTATTAGTCATCAATTTTATACACATCAGTGTATACATGTCAAACCCAATCACCCAATTCAACACACCACTACCGCCACCTCCCCATGGCTTTCCCCCCTTGGTGTCCATACGTTTATTCTCTACATCTGTGTCTCAATTTCTGCGCTGCAAACCGATTCATCTGTACCATTTTTCTAGGTTCCACATATATGCGTTAATATACAATATTTATTTTTCTCTTTCTGACTTAATTCACTCTGTATGACTGTCTTTAGATCCAGCCATGTCTCAACCTATGACCCAATTTCTTTCATTTTTATTGCTGACTAATGTTCCATTTTATATATGTACCACATCTTCTTTATCCATTCATCTGTCGATGGGCATTTAGGTTGCTTCCATGACCTGGCTATTGAAAATAGTGCTGCAATGAACATTGGCGTGCATGTGTCTGTTTTAATTATGGTTTTCTATGGGTATATGCCCAGTAGTGGGATTGCTGGATCATATGGTAATTCTATTTTTAGTTTTAAGGAACCACCTTACTGTTCTCCATAGTGGCTGTATCCATTTACATTCCCACCAATAGTGCAAGAGGGTTCCCTTTTCTCCACACCCTCTCTAGCATTTGTTGTTTGTAGAGTTTCTGATGATGCCCATTCTGACCAAGTGTGAGGTGATAACTCATTGTAGTTTTGATTTGCATTTCTCTAACAATTAGCGATGTTGAGCAGCTTTTAATGTGCTTCTTGGCCATCTGTATGTCTTCCTTGCCTTGGAGAAATGTCTATTTAGGTCTTCTGCCCATTTTTGGATTGGGTTGTTTGTTTTCTTAATATTGAGCTGCATGAGTTGTTTGCATATTTTGGAGATTAATCTTTGCCCATTGATTCATTTGCAAATATTTTCTCCCATTCTGAGGGTTGTCTTTTCGTCTTGTTTATGGTTTCCTTTGCTGTGCAAAAGCTTTGAAGTTTCATTAGGTCCCACTGTGTATTTTTGTTTTTATTTCCATTACTCTAGGAGGTGGATCAAAAAAGATCTTGCTGTGATTTATGTCAAAGAGTGTTCTTCCTATGTTTTCCTCTAAGAGTTTTAATGTGTCTGGTCTTACATTTAGGTCTCTAATCCATTTTGAGTTTATTTTTGTGTATGGTGTTAGGGAGTGTTCTAATTTCACTCTTTTACATGTAGCTGTCCAGTTTTCCCAGCACCACTTATTGAAAAGACTGTCTTCTCTCCATTGTATATCCTTGCCTCCTTTGTCATAGATTAGTTGACCATAGGTGCGTGGGTATATCTCTGGGCTTTCTATCCTGTTCCATTGATCTATGTTTCTGTTTTTGTGCCTGTACCATATTGTCTTGATTACTGTAGCTTTGTAGTATAGTCTGAAGTCAGGGAGTCTGATTCCTCCAGCTCCGTTTTTTTCCCTCAAGATTGCTTTGGCTATTCGGGGTCTTTTGTGTCTCCATACAGATTTTAAGATTTTTTGTTCTAGTTCTGTAAAAAAATGCCACTGGTAATTTGATAGGGATAGCAGTGAATCTGTAGATTGCTTTGGGTAGTATAGTCATTTTCACAGTATTGATTCTTCCAGTCGAAGAATATGGTATATCTCTCCATCTGTTGGTATCATCTTTAATTTCTTTCATCAGTGTCTTATAGTTTTCTGCATACAGGTGTTTTGTCTCCCTAGGTAGGTTTATTCCTAAGTATTTTATTCTTTTTGTTGCAGTGGTAAATGAGAGTGTTTCCTTAATTCCTCTGTCAGATTTTTCATCAGTAGTGTATAGGAATGCAAGAGATTTCTGTGCATTAATCTTGTATCCTGCAACTTTACCAAAT
Organism: Hyperoodon ampullatus; assembly: GCF_949752795.1. Taxonomy (NCBI): domain Eukaryota; kingdom Metazoa; phylum Chordata; class Mammalia; order Artiodactyla; family Ziphiidae; genus Hyperoodon; species Hyperoodon ampullatus. Next base: position 40,070,243 of record NC_136920.1, on the reverse strand, counting down.
TCATTGATTAGCTCTGGTAGTATTCTGGTGGTATCTTTAGGATTCTCTATGTATAGTATCATGTCATCTGCAAGCAGTGACAGTTTTACTTCTTTTCCAATTTAATTTCCTTTTATTCCTTTTGCTTCTCTGATTGCTGTGGCTAAAATTTCCAAAACTATATTGAATAAGAGTTGTGAGAGTGGACATCCTTGTTCCTGATCTTAGAGGAAATCCTTTCAGTTTTTCACCACTGAGAATGATGTTTGCTGTGGGTTTGTTGTATATGGCCTTTATTATGTTGAGGTAGGTTCCCACTATGCCCACTTTCTGGAGAGTTTTTATCATAAATGGGTGTTGAATTTTGTCAAAAGCTTTTTCTGCATCTATTCAGATGATCATATGGTTTTTCTTCTTCAATTTATTAATATGGTGTATCACATTGATTGATTTCCATATGTTGAAGAATCCTTTTCTTCAACAATTAAAGGAAAAGCTTTCCTTTTCTCTTTAATTCTTTTATTTTTCTTAATCTCCCACTTTTCCAATTGCTTTTGATATCTGAGAAAAAAATGCCTATTTTCAAATTCCCGCTATTTATTATATGGCAGGTATGATATATTGATACATATCAGGTATCAGGACTATCACTAAGACCTGACATTGTTCGTATCTACACATGGGGTTGTTGGTCCCATCCTCCTAACACCTCTTTCCTAGATTTTCCAGGGGTGCTTGCTAAACATGTGAAACTCTAAGCTCTATGCCAGGAATTTCCAGAGAAGAAGCCAGAGAATTTATTTTTTAAAAAGCCTCTAGGTGATTTTTTTTTTTTTATAGCTCAGATACGTTTAGAAAAGTGACTCACCTAGTTCTTTCCCTAACCCTAAGGCTCAGCTCAGCGTCAGCTTCGCTGTTGAGCTTTCTCTATCCATGTCAGGTACTTAAGGTCTCACACACAGGACTCCATCACTGCTCTCTTTGTAATGTATTCTAGTTAGTTGTTTACACATTTGTCTCTCTGACTGTTCTGCATATTTTTTGTGATCTCAGTGAGAACTCATGGTAGGTTCTCAATATGTGTTCCTTGGATAAATGTGCAAAAGGATAGATAGATGGATGGGCTGCTTTTAAATAAATGGGGTGATTCTGAGAATTCCACCAGCATCCATCTTCAAGCCCCTCAAGAATGGTGTCACTGGTTGCTTTGTGATGGGTGGGCTGAGCCTCTTTTATCACCTGTGTAGAATAAAGCATGATAATATTCATTTTATTCCATAACATATTGCTTTAGGCTTGGATAATTGTCAGAGAAACTGGTAGTGTAAATATGTTTCTGAAGATCTGGGAAATTATCCAAACCCAAACTCACATTTGGTAAGTAGTGCTTATAGTGGGGCAGGCTACTCAATGCTTGGAGCTGTGCTATCCAATATGGCAGCTTCTAGACACATGTAGCCTTGGAAATTTAAAGAAATTAAAACTAAATGAAATAAAAAATTCATTTTTTGGGCTTCCCTGGTGGCGCAGTGGTTGGGAGTCCGCCTGCCGATGCAGGGGACATGGGTTCGTGCCCCGGTCTGGGAGGATCCCGCGTGCCGCGGAGCGGCTGGGCCCGTGGGCCATGGCCGCTGGGCCTGTGCGTCCGGAGCCTGTGCTCCGCGACGGGAGAGGCCACAACAGTGAGAGGCCCACATAACGCAAAAAAAAAAAAAAAAAAAAAAAAAAAAAAAAAAAAAAATTCATTTTTTTTTCTTTTTTTCGATACGCGGGCCTCTCACTGCTGTGGCCTCTTCCGTTGTGGAGCACAGGCTCCAGACACGCAGGCTCAGCGGCCATGGCTCACGGGCCCAGCCGCTCCGCAGCATGTGGGATCTTCCCGGACCAGGGCACGAACCCGTGTCCCCTGCATCGGCAGGCGGACTCTCAACCACTGCGCCACCAGGGAAGCCCCAAAATTCAGTTTTTAAAAAAATAATTTTATGTTTATTTATTTGTCTGTGTCAAGTCTTAGTTGTGGCATGTGGGATCTTTTTGTTGCAGTGCATGGGCTCTTTCACTGTGGTGTGGGCTTCCCTAGATGTGGTGCGGGCTTTTCTCTAGTTGTGGCTCATGGGCTCCAGAGCACACAGGCTCAGTAGTTGCAATGCACAGGCTTAGTTGCCCTGCGGCATGTGGGATCTTAATTCCCCGCCCAGGGATCGAACCCACATCCCTTGCATTGGAAGGCAGATTCTTAACCACTGGACCACCAGGGAAGTCCCTAAAAATTCAGTTTCTTGTTCACACATTTCAGGTGCTCAAAGGCCACATATGGTAGTGCCTACTGTATTAGAAAGTGTATAGAATATTTCCATGATCACAGAAAGTTCTGCAGGAGAATGCTGACATAGATTATTCCTCTCTATCCTTCAAAATCCAAATCCGGTACTTCTTTAACACAAGGCTTTTCCTTATCCCTCTAAGCAAAGTTCGGTTTGGTTCACAGTGCCAGGCTTGTCCAAGGCACCAGGAATCAGAGAGGAAAAAAATGTGGTTAAGGGGCTTCCCTAGTGGCGCAGTGGTTGAGAGTCCGCCTGCCAATGCAGGGCACACGGGTTCGTGCCCCGGTCTGGGAAGATCCCACATGCCGCGGAGCAGCTGGGCCTGTGAACCATGGCCACTGAGTCTGCGTGTCCGGAGCCTGTGCTCCGCAACGGGAGAGGCCACAACAGTGAGAGGCCAGCGTACCGCAAAAAAAAAAAAAAAAAAATGTGGTTACTGCCTTGCTAGATCTTACAGGAGGTTCTTAACTTGGGTGATTTGGATGCCGGGGGACATTTGTAATGTCTAGAGACATTTTTGGTTATCATAATGTATGTGAGTGTGTGTTGTGTGTGTATGCATGTGTGTGATACTGGCATGTAGTGGGTAGGGGTCAGGGATGCTGTTGAACATTCTGCAAAGTTCCAGGACAGCCCCTCCCTTAGTCAAACATTCATCTGTCCCAAAATGTCAATAGTACTGAAGTTGAGACACCCTGGCTTAAAGCCTTGTTGGGGAGAGAGACAATGCCAATGTAATGTGGGAAGTGAAGAGAGAGGAGTGATGTACAGAAATGGGGTAGGAAGATTCTCGAGCTGAGTCTGGAAGGAGCTGGAGGATTAGTCCCTCCATCTATGGTCCCATAACCCTTTGCACATTCCTCTCTATGGCACCTACCACTGTATGTTAACCACAGGTTCACACATCCTTCTCCCTGTTACTCTGTGAATTCCTCAAGGGCAGGTCCTGTGTCTAATTCACTGACATGTGTGCAGTGTGTTCAGTGATGCGCCCACACAGTAGAAACACGTTTGCACAGGTGAACAAATGATGGGTGGACCTAATCTCCCTCACCTGTCCCCCACCTCTCTCCAAACAGAGGTGTCTCTTGATGTGTCCTGATGTGAATTATTTTGCTGGCTGAAGAAGCATTTTCTAAAACAAGGTGCCAGTGTTGAGTTAAATTTGTCACCAGAGTCTTCAGAGAGAGCCCTGTCCTCGGGCAGTTGTTCCTGAGAAATGAATTGGGGGATTTAGTTCACATACTTTAGTGGCTTGAAATGCAGCACATATCTGGCTCCTTGGCAGCATCAATTCATCATGGAGTGCATCATCAAGGCCAAACAGCCGATGCTGAAAACAGAGCAACAATTTCCTCTCGGGATGCCATGCAGCTGGAGCCAGGGAACAAGGCACCTCTGTGGAGAAGAGATAATCAAGCCCCAATTTAATGCAGTGATTCCCTTGGAATTTTAGAGACTTTCCTGTTATTCTCCAGTATGTTGGAAAAAAATTCCTGAAGCAATGTGAGCAAATACCACCTTGCCTTTTCCTTTCCTTGAAGATGTTTGTACCTGTTAAGCCCTTGATTCAGATTTTTATAAAACCTCATCCTGAGCTAATTAGAAGTGTCTTGGGTTGCAAATCACATTTTACACAAAGATTTAACATCCAGAATAGACATACAGGCTTACAAATCACACAGGAAGAGAGAAACAATTCAGTAAAATGTAGGCAAAGGATAGAGGCAAGCAATTCACAGAAGAGGAAAGCCAGGTGGTCAATAAATGTCTGAAAAAGTTGCTCACCTTCACTAGTGATCAGGAAAATGGCAATTAAACAACAATGGGATACCATTTCATACCCATTATGTAGGCAAAAATTAAAATCTGAAATACAGAAAGTTGGTGAGGATGTGGGGGAAGAGGAACCCTCATGTGCTGCTGGTGAGAATATAAATTAGCACAACCATTCTGGAGAGTAATTTGGCAATTTCTGGCAAAGTTGAGAATGTTCAGATGTTCTGAGCCTGGATGCAGCACTGTTTGAATAGTGAATATTGGAAACAAGGTAAATATCCATCAGTAGGAGAATAGATAAATAGAGTAGAATACTATTCAACAGTTAAGACGAATGAAATATATTGATATATACTAATGTGCAAATCTCTCCAAAACACATACACCATTGAATGAAAAAAGCAATTCACAGAATTATATGCACATGAAAACATTTATATAAAAATCTTAAAAAGTCAAAATAATGCTATCCAGTGCTTATTTATATATATGTAATAAAAGTTTAAAAAATAACCATATGCACAAATGGCATACACCAAATTCATGAAATTGGTTATTGCTGATGAAGGGGGAGAATGGAACAGTGAGGTGAACAAATAAGACTTCTAACTCTACCTTGTGAAGTTCTATTTATTTATTTTTTAAATGAGGAGCAAAAGTAGCAAAATGTTCCCAGTAGTTAATTCCAAGTGGAGGGTTATGGGGGTTATTCCCTGTTGCTCTCCAGATCCACACTTCACCATTCTCCACCCTGCGATACCCCAGGAGGCTGGGCCCTCTGCTCAGATTCTCGGCCTTCTGGCTCCCACTGGGTTCATCCAGCTGGGACAGGGGCAGAGATGGGAGGGAGGGAAGGGAGGGAGTCGGGGTATTTATTCCTCCACTCCTTCCCTCTCTGCAGAAATACAAGCCCTTATTAGGAAGCCCTCTCTGTCAGGTTCTGGTAACAGGTCCCCACCTTGTGTCTTTAAGATGCTAAGGTTTCCTGAATCCTTGGGGTACAGCACTATCTCTTGTGGCTTTCCTATACCTTGCTCACTCCTTTGCCATATATTTCCTGTCAGGACGCTTCTTGATACAAAGGTATGAGATGTTTGCTATTTCTCTGCAATTTTTGTATTTTAAGAACTATACCAAAAAAAAAAAAAAAAAAAAAAAAGAAGAAGTATCAGAGATGTAAAGAGTTGAGTGGGCAGAAGCCAAAAAACATGAAAACTTTCTCAAGAACCTGGGATGCCTTGAGGAACTTAGACATTAGGTAAATGAGGACCTTCATGCTGGTGTTTTATGTGAATCGTGTCCCCCTGCTTCCCCTCTCCCATGGGTCACACAGGAGTCCTGCCCTCCTGCAGAGATGCAGCCTGGAGCACTCATCCCTGCCCTGCCATCAGCTTGACATGTAACAGAGGCATTGCTCTAAGCCAGCAATTTACGCTCCTTAATTGGTTTTGTTTGATAAACTTGACTGCACATCTCCTCTCTGTCAACCACTGAGCCAGATGATGGAGGTGCAGAGTCATCCCTGCTGCCAAGGGCTTTACTGCCTAGAGGCAACATAACTCCACCAGGTGGTGCATTTTTATAGGAAGCAGAAACTTTTTATTTTATTTTATTTTATTGTGATAAGAACACTTAATATGAGATGTGCCCTCAACAAATATTTAAGTGTACGATACATAATTTTTGACTATAGGTACAATGTTGTACAGCAGATCTCTAGAGCTTATTCATCTTGCTAACTGAAACTTGATGCCCATTGATTATTAACTTTCCATTTCACTCTGTCCCCAGCCTGGTGACCACCATTCCACTCTTTGATTCTATAAATGTGACTGTTTTAGATACCGCATGTAAGTGGATTCATGCAGTATTTGTCTTTCTGTGACTGGCTTATTTCAATTAGCATAGTGCCCTCAAGGTTCCTCTATGATGTTGCATATTGTAGAATTTTCTTTTTTTTAAAAGACTGAATAGTATTCTGTTGTATGTATATATCATATTTATTCATTTGTTGATGGACATTTAGGTTGATTTCACATCTTGGCTGTTGTAAACAGGGCTGCAATGAACATAGGAGACTATACTATACTTTTCCTCAATGCACTACCTAATTAAGGAAACAGTACTTTCTTTATGTTGCTTCCAGTTTCTGAACAAAAGTTACTCATAAAGGGGGAAAATGGGTGGTTTGGAACAAGGATGAAAAGGAGTATTTTTTATGTTGAGTTTTCAAAATGTTCAACTATATTCTAATAAAATAAATTAAAATTAGAAAAAAAAAGAACATAAGAGGCTAATATCTCTTCAAGACCTTGATCTCAATTATTTTGGATAATACTCACAAGTAGGATTACTGGATCATATGGTAGATCTATTTTTAATTTTTTGGAGGGACTTCCATAATGTTTTTCACAGCAGTACACCATTTTGCATTCCCATAAATAGTGTGCATTGTTCCAGTTCTTCACATCCTTGTTATCTTTTGTTTTCTCAATAATAGCATCCTGACAAATGTGCAGTAAAACCTCATTTTGGTTTTGATTTGCATTTCCCAGAGGATTGGTGACTTTGAGCATTTTTTCATGAAATTTTGGGGAATTGGTATGCCTTCTTTGGAGAAATGTTTATTCAAGTCCTTAGCCTATTTTCAAATTGGGTTATTAGGGGGTTTTTTGCTATTGAGTGGTAAGAGTTCCTTGTATATTTTGGAGATTAACCCCTTATCAGATTATATATAGTTGCAAACCAGGTATATGATTTGCAAATATTTTCTCCCATTCCATAGGTTGCCCTTTCACTGTCAATTGTTCCTTTGCTGTGCAGACGCTTTAGTTTGATGTAGTCCCAGTTGTTTATTTTTGTTTTTGTTGCCTGTGCTTTTGGTGTCATACCCATGAAATCGTTGCCAATATCAATGGCACGAAGATTTTCCCCAATGTTTTCTTTTAGAAGTTTTACAGTTGTAGGTCTTGCACTTAAGTCTTTAATCCATTTTGAGTTGATTTTTGTGTACAGTGTAAGAGTCAGAATCTGACAAGACAGGGATTCGCCTCAGTCTCAGGGGGAGCACAGAACAGAACTCAGTGAGGTCTTCCGTACAGAAATGAAGACTAGACTGAGATTTACCAGGAGAGTCTAACTCTCATTAGTTCAAGAAATGGTGGTTGAACACCATCTGTGAGGGATACTGATGAAGTCTCCACCTTCAAGAGCACTGCTGGCCAATAAAGCTTTGTGCTGATGGGAAAGATCTATTTGATACCACTTGCCACGTGTGCTTATTAAGCACTTGAAATGTGGCTATTACAAGGAAGAAACTGAATTTCAAAATTTTACTTAATTTAAATTAAAATTTAAAAGCTATGTGTGGGTCATGGTGATCATATTGGACAGTGCAGTTCTAAAAAGTCACATCTACCAGGACAAATAGCAGGTTATAATTACAATGATTATATGATATCATATATAATATTTTTTTCATTCAATAAACATTTCTTGCCAAGGGGGAGAGTGGGTGGGAGAGGGAAGGATTGGGAGTTTTGGATTAGCAGATGCAAACTATTATATATAGGATGGATAAACAACAAGGTCCTACTGTATAGCTCAGAGAAGTATATTCAATACCCTGTGATAAACCATAGTGGAAAAGAATATGAAAAAAGAATATATATATATGTATAACTGAGTCACTTTGCTCTACAGGAGAAATTAATAAAACATAGTAAATCAACTATACTTCAATAAAATTTTTTTTAAAAAACCAACATTTCTTGAGAATGTGATATGGGCTGGCACCACAATACAGGGATGATTTGGTCTTGGCCTCTGGCACCAAGAGGTCCACAGCCTAATAGAATTTGAACACTAGCCAGGTCAAATCCTCCCTTTTGAGAATGTTTTTGTAACATGTAGAACACCTGGATATAAATAAATCTCACTGAAACTAAGGTCTTTAACAGCATGGGACTGGGGAGTATTTACTTAGTCTAGCCCACTCTGAGACTGGGAATCTTGACTGTGATCATCAGTTGTGATCATCAAATGTACATTTACACAAATATGACAATATTGGTAATGATCCTTTAACTGTAACTATAGTAAGATCACGAGGATTTGATGGTAATGCACCCACGACCAAGGGTAAGAACCACACTCAGTTTACACATCACTATGTACATTTATACAAGCCAACTATAAGACACACAAGGGATTCTGATACTGATTCCTCATAAGAGTTGATAAAAGCTCTTAAGCAGCACGGCTGGGTTTAAATGGCTGGCCCTGTCTGGATTATCCTCTCTGTGTCTCACTTTGTTCTTATCAGAACTTGAGCCATACAATCTGTGCTGGTACATTCCCTTCCTCCTTCACTGCTTTTGTTACATCTTTTTTGCTTTCTGCACTTACTCAAAGCATGTGCTTTCTCAGCCATTTCTAGGAAAGGTTTTGTTAGATACAGCTGTGACTCTGTCTCTAAATTGGACCCTCTGCGCCTGGACCTGCATTCTCTGCCTCCTCTGCATTCTTTCAGTGGGATGTCCTTTCTTCTAAGTGCTGTGGTCACGGGAGCATCATTTTAAACTCATTAACCATTAAACATAGCCCGTTCTGCTCTCTCAACTGCTACATGAAGGGCCTTGTTGCTAAGTCATGTACAAGATGATGTGGAATATGTACAAACTGGTCACTGACAATTCCTTACACCATGCAGTGGGCGCCTTTTGGGAACATCAGCCTCTTTCTCTGATCAACTCCCATCTCCCTCCCGTACATGGTCACCATGGGTGGCAGCTATGATCGTAGTGTGTGTCCCCACCCACTGTGGCCAGAGATGACTGCTCTAGAAGTGAGCACCTGGTCCAAGATTCGTTCTCTGAGAATTTAGAACTAGAGGGCAGGGGAGAGAGAGAGAGAGACTGATTCTACCCAAGACAGCATGGGGTTGGAACTGTAGAACACAAATGGAGATCAGATAAAGTCAGTCCACAGAGGGTGACAATTATAAAGCAAATGCACACAGAGACACAACTTCCCCTACAGGATTCCACGGCCTAATCTCTGTTCTTCCACTGGCCAAGCTGCATTATTACCTTCTGTCTACAAGACATCCTTATTTCCTTAAAACCAATTTCCCTGAGTTTGTTGAAGTAAGTTGGAGCAAGGTGATTTCTGCTTACACACACACACACACACACACACACACACACACCCCATAGAAGCTCAGCAAATGGAAGGTGTGGTTGTGAGAGTTTTAATATGACCTCTGTTGATTTCTATCCCTGGTATCCATGCTTCTGTGTGTTCCCCTCACCCTGAGTTGTGAGAGGGAACTGTAACTTGCTTCTAACCCATAAACTATAGCAAGAGGAGGGAAATTTGCAGTCCCTAATCAGTTGATTTTAAGTTAATCAAATAAGAGCTTATTCTGGGTGGGTCTGACCTAGTCAGGTGAACCCTTGAAAGAGGGTCTAAAAATCAGAGACTCATTTGTTTCCTCTAGCCTTAAAGAAACAAATGAATGAGTTCTATAGCTACAAAAAACTGATTTCTATTGTATGGGAACAAAATTTGCCACCGCAAAATGTCTCTTTGGCATGTGGATTATTTTGAGTTGAAAACAATTGAGGCCTAAAAGATTCAGGAAGAAACTTTGACCTTCCCCCTTAGCTGCCTAAAGAATTTACATAGCAGACCTGTTCCCAGAATAGAGCATCACCAGAGATATCTGCAAAGAATACGGTCTAGGGTGGTGGGGAAACCCTAGGCAGGGCCTAGGAATCAGAGTCCACTCTGTGTCCCGTTGCCTCTGTGTGGCCCAGCAAATATTTATTTACCAAACATTTGCTTTTCTATCTTCGTGTGAATTGCCTTCCTCCCCTTGAAGTCCCAACCACTACTCTCAACATCCTCTTTGGTCTTTAGCAGAAAATAGTATTTAAGGTGAGGGTTTCAGCCATTTTGGTTAGTGACTTAGTTTTCCTGGGGCTCTCTCATGTACACATGTTATTAAACTCTTGTGTGATTTTCTTTTGTTAATTCTCATGTCAATTTAATTCTTAGACCAGCCAAAAAACCCTAGAAGGGTAGACGAAAACGTCTTGCTCCCTGACCCTACCAACAACCACATGAGCTTGGAAGAGGACCCCAAACCTCAGACAAGACCACAGGCCTGGCTGAGACCCAAGACTTGTGAGACCCTGAGCAGAGGATCCACTTACACCATGCCTGGACTTCTGCTCTAGGGAAACTGTTTTAAGTTTTAAGCTGTTAGGTTTGTGAAGATTTGTTACACAGAAAGAGAAAACTAAGAAGGCAAATGAATGGCTGTGTTCTTTCTTGTTTGATTCTCCTTCTTCCCCCCTTTCTCCTTTAAAAAAAAACTAGCACTGTCTTGCACATGTGATCTGTAATTGTCTCGATGGACCCTAAGAGGTCAGATTAGCTATATTCCTAGTTCTTTATTTTATTTTTTTATACAGCACGTTCTTATTAGTCATCAATTTTATACACATTAGTGTATACATGTCAATACGAATCACCCAATTCATCACACCGCCACCACCAACCCCTGCTGCTTTCCCCGCTTGGTGCCCATATGTTTGTTCTCTACATCTGTGTCTCTATTTCTGCCCTGAAAACCGGTTCATTGGTACCATTTTTCTAGGTTCCACATATATGCGTTAATGTACGATATTTGTTTTTCTCTTTCTGACTTACTTCACTCTGTATGACAGTCTCTAGATCCATCCACGTCTCTACAAATGACCCAATTTCGTTCCTTTTTATGGTTGAATAATAATCCATTGTATATACGTACCACATCTTCTTTATCCATTCGTCTGTCAGTGGGCATTTAGGTTGCTTCCATGACCTGGCTAATGTAAATAGTGCTGCAATGAACATTGGCATGCATGTGTCTTTTTGAATTATGGTTGTCTCTGGGTATATGCCCAGTAGTGGGATTGCTGGATCATATGGTAATTCTATTTTTAGTTTTTTAGGGAACCACCATACTGTTCTCCATAGTGGCTGTATCCATTTACATTCCCACCAACAGTGCAAGATGGTTCCCTTTCCTCCACACCCTCTCCAGCATTTGTTGTTTGTAGATTTTCTGATGATGCCCATTCTAACTGGTGTGAGGTGATACCTCATTGTAGTTTTGATTTGCATTTCTCTAAAAATTAGTGATTTTGAGCAGCTTTTCATGTGCTTCTTGACCATCTGTATGTCTTCTTTGGAGAAATGTCTATTTGGGTCTTCTGCCCATTTTTCGATTGGGTTGTTTGTTTTTTAAATATTGAGCTGCATGAGCTTTTTATATATTTTGGAGATTAATCCTTTTTCCATTGATTTGTTTGCAAATATTTTCTCCCATTCTGAGAGTGGTCTTTTCATCTTGTTTATGGTTTCCTTTGTTGTGCAAAAGCTTTCAAGTTTCCTTAGGTCCGATTTGTGTATTTTTGTTTTTATTTCCATTACTCTAGGAGGTGGATCAAAAAAGATATTGCTGTGATTTATGTCAAAAAGTGTTCTTCCTATGTTTTCCTCTAAGAGTTTTATAGTGTCCGGTCCTATATTTAGGTCTCTAATCCATTTTGAGTTTATTTTTGTGTATGGTGTTATGGAAAGTTCTAACTTCATTCTCATACATGTAGCTGTCCAGTTTTCCCAGCACCACTTATTGAAGAGACTGTCTTTTCTCCATTGTATATCCTTGCCTCCTTTGTCATAGATTAGTTGACCGTAGGTGCGTGGGTTTATCTCTGGGCTTTCTATCTTGTTCCATTGATCTATATTTCTATTTTTGTGCCAGTACCATATTGTCTTGATTACTGTAGCTTTGTTTGCTCCAGCTCTGCTTTTTTCTCTCAAGACTACTTTGGCTATTCGGGGTCTTTTGTGTCTCCATTCAAATTTTAAGATTTTTTGTTCTAGTTTTGTAAAAAATGCCTTTGGTAATTTGATAGAGATTGCAGTGAATCTGTAGATTGCTTTGGGCAGTAGAGTCATTTTCACAATATTGATTCTTCCAATCCAAGAACATGGTATATTTCTCCATCTGTTGATATCATCTTTAATTTCTTTCATCAATGTCTTATAGTTTTCTGCATACAGGTCTTTTGTCTCCCTAGGTAAGTTTATTCCTAAGTATTTTATTTTTTTTGTTGCAGTGGTAAATGGGAGTGTTTCCATAATTTCTCTTTCAGATTTTTCATCATTAGTATATAGGAATGCAAGAGATTTCTGTGCATTAATTTTGTATCCTGCAACTTTACCAAATTCATTGATTAGCTCTGGTAGTATTCTGGTGGCATCTTTAGGATTCTCTATGTATTGTATCATGTCATCTGCAAACAGTGACAGTTTTACTTCTTCTTTTCCAATTTTATTCCTTTTATTTCTTTTTCTTCTCTGATTGCCATGGCTAAGATTTTCACAACTATGTTGAATCATAGTGGCGAGAGTGGACATCTTTGTCTTGTTCCTGATCTTAGAAGAAATGCTTTCAGTTTTTCACCATTGAGAATGATGTTTGCTGTGGGTTTGTCATATATGGCCTTTATTATGTTGAGGTAGGTTCCCTGTATGCCCAATTTCTGGAGAATTTTTATCATAAATGGGTGTTGAATTTTGTTGAAAGCTTTTTCTGCATCTATTCAGATGATCATATGGTTTTTCTTCTTCAATTTGTTAATATGGTGTATCACATTGATTGATTTGCGTATATTGAAGAATCTTTGCATCCCTGAGATAAATCCCACTTGATCATGTTGTATGATCCTTTTAATGTGTTTTTGGATTCTGTTTGCTAGTATTTTGTTGAGGATTTTTGCATCTATATACATCAGTGATATTGGTCTGTAATTTTCTTTTTTTGTAGTAAATGTGTCTTGTTTTGGTATCAGGGTGATGGTGGCCTCGTAGAATGAGTTTGGGAGTGTTCCTCCCTCTGTAATTTTTTGGAAGAGTTTGAGAAGGATGGATGTTAGCTCTTCTCTAAATGTTCAATAGAATTCACCTGTGAAGCCACCTGGTCCTGGACTTTTGTTCGTTGGAAGATTTTTAATCACTGTTTCAATTTCATTACTTGTGATTGCTCTGTTCCTATTTTCTATTTCTTCCTCTTTCAGTCTTGGAAGGTTATACATTTCTAAGAATTTGTCTATTTCTTCCAGGTTGTCCATTTTATTGTCATAGAGTTGCTTGTAGTAGTCTCTTAGGATGCTTTTGTTTTTCTGTGGTGTCTGTTGTAACTTCTCCTTTCTCATTTTTTTTTTTTTTTTTTTTTTTGTGGTACGTGGGCCTCTCACTGCTGTGGCCTCTCCCATTGTGGAGCACAGGGTCCAGACTCGCATGGTCAGTGGCCATAGGCTCACGGGCCCAGCCACTCCATGGCATGTGGGCTCCTCCCAGACCGGGGCACGAACCCGTGTCCCCTGCATCATCAGGCAGACTCTCAACCACTGCGCCACCAGGGAAGCCCTCATTTCTCATTTTTAATTTTATTGATTTGAGTCCTCTCCCTCTTTTTCTTGATGAGTCTGGCTAGTTTATCAATTTTGTTTATCTTCTCAAAGAACCAGCTTTTAGTTTTATTGATCTTTGCTACTGTTTTCTTTCTTTCTATTTCATTTATTTCTGCTCTGATCTTTATGATTTCTTTCCTTCGCTAACTTTGGGTTTTGTTTGTTCTTCTTTCTCTAGTTCCTTTAGGTTTAACGTTGCATTGTTTATTTGAGATTTTTCTTGTTTCTTGAGGTAGGCTTGTATAGCTATAAACTTCCCTCTTGGAACTGCTTTTGTTGCATCCCATAGGTTTTGGATTGTCGTGTTTTCTTTGTCATTTGTCTCTTGGTATTTTTTGATTTCCTCTTTGATTTCTTCAGTGATCTCTTGGTTATTTAATAACGTATTGTTTAGCCTCCATGTGTTTGTGTATTTTACGTTTTTTTCCTGGTAATTGATTTCTAATCTCATAGTGTTGTGGTTAGAAAAGATGCTTGATATGATTTCAATTTTCTTAAATTTACTGAGGCTTGATTTGTGACCCAGTATGTGATCTATCCTGGAGAATGTTCTGTGCGCAGTTGAGAAGAAAGTGTAATCTGCTGTTTTTGGATGGAATGTCCTATAAATATCAATTAAATCTATCTGGTCTATTGTGCCATTTAAAGCTTCTGTTTCCCTATTTATTTTCCTTTTGGATGATCTGTCCATTGGTGTAAGTGAGGTGTTAAAGTCCCCCACTATTATTGTGTTACTGTCGATTTCCCCTTTAATAGCTGTTAGCATTTGCCTTATGTATTGAGGTGCTTCTATGTTGGGTGCATATATATTTATAATTGTTATATCTTCTTCTTGGATTGATCCCTTGATCATTAGGTACTGTCCTTCCTTGTCTCTTGTAACATTCTTTATTTTAAAGTCTATTTTATCTGATATGAGTATTGCTACTCCAGCGTTCTTTTTTTTTTTTTTTTTGCAGTACACGGGCCTCTCACTGTTGTGGCCTCTCTTGTTGCGGAGCACACGCTCTGGATGCGCAGGCTCAGCGGCCATGGCTCATGGGCCTAGCCGCTCCATGGCATGTGGGATCTTTCCGGACTGGGGCACGAACCCATGTCCCCTGCATCGGCAGGCGGACTCTCAACCACCGCGCCACCAGGGAAGCCCAGACTTTGAGAATTTTAATGAGTACTGGTCAGGTCTTTTGTAAAATATTCCCAAATTGAGATATGATTGATGTTTTTCTCATGGTTAACTAGAACAAAAAATTTCACTCTTTGTATGGAAACACAAAAGACCCCGAATAGCCAAAGCAATTTTGAGAATGAAAAATGGAGCTGGAGGAGTCAGGCTCCCTGACCTCAGACTATACTACAAAGCTACAGTAATCAAGACAGTATGGTCCTGGCACAAAACCAGAAATATAGATCAATGGAACAGGATAGAAAACCCAGAGATAAATCCATGTACCTATGGTCACCTTATCTTTGATAAAGGAAGCAAGAATATACAGTGGAGAAAAGACAGCCTCTTCAATAAGTGGTGCTGAGAAAACTGGACAGCTACATGTAAAAGAATGAAATTAGAACACTCCCTAACACCATATACAAAAATAAAGTCAAAATGGATTAAAAACCTATATGTAAGGCCAAACACTATCAAACTCTTAGAGGAAAACATAAGCAGAACACTCTATGACATAAATTACAGCAAGATCCTTTTTGACCCACCTCCTAGAGAAATGGAAATAAAAACAAAAATAAACAAATGGGACCTAATGAAAGTTCAAAGCTTTTGCACAGCAAAGGAAACCATAAACAAGACCAAACAACAACCCTCAGAATGGGAGAAAATATTTTCAAATGAAGCAACCGACAAAGGATTCATCTCCAAACTATACAAGTGGCTCATGCAGCTCAATACCAAAAAAACAATCAACCCAATCCAAAAATGGGCAGAAGACCTAAATAGACATTTCTCCAAAGAAGATATATAGATTGCCAACATACACATGAAGGGATACTCAACATCACCAATAGTTAGAGAAATGCAAATCAAAACTACAATGAGGTATCACCTCACACTTGTCAGAATGGCCATCATCAAAATATCTACCAACAATAAATGCTGGAGAGGGTATGGAGAAAAGGGAACCCTCTTGCACTGTTGGTGGGAATGGAAATTGATACAGCAACTATGGAGAACAGTATGGAAGTTCCTTAAAAAACTGAAAATAGAACTACTATATGACCCAGCAATCCCACTACTGGGCATATGCCCTGAGAAAACCATAATTCAAAAAGAGTCATATACCACAATGTTCATTGCAGCACACTTTACAATAGCCAGGACATGGAAGCAACCAAAGTGTCCATCGGCAGATGAATGGATAAAGAAGATGTGGCACATATATACAGTGGAATATTACTCAGCCAAAAAAGGAAACAAAATTGAGTTATTTGTAGTGAGGTGGATGGACCTAGAGTCTGTCATACAAAGTGAAGTAAGTCAGAAAGAGAAAAACAAATACCGTATGCTAACACATACATACAGATTCTAAAAAAAAAAAAAAAAAAAAAAAAGATGGTCATGAAGAACCTAGGGGCAGGACAGGAATAAAGACACAGACTTGGAGAATGGACTTGAGGTCACGGGGATGGGGAAGGGTAAGCTGGGAAGAAGTGAGAGAGTGGCATGGACATATATCCACTACCAAATGTAAAATAGATAGCTAGTGGGAAGCAGCCATATAGCACAGGGAGATCAGCTTGGTGCTTTGTGACCACCTAGAGGGGTGGGATAAGGATGGTGGGAGGGAGACGCAAGCGGGAGGCAATATGGGGATATATGTATACGTATAGTTGATTCACTTTGTTATACAGCAGAAACTAACAGAACAATGTAAAGCAATTTTACTCCCATAAAGATGTTAAAAAAATAAAAAATAAAATAAAATACATGTAACGTTATTTTATTGTTTATCCCTTAAACCCATAGTTTTTGTTATATCTTGATTTCACTAGCAACAATCTTTACCAACAATAACATTTTCCAGGAATGTAATCCTTATGGTTGGCAAGAGTTATTATTTCCAAAATATGGAGTAACATGTGCAGATGGGCTGTTTCTACAATAAGCTACATTTAGGATCATGTTGTAAAAAGAGGTTTTATGCATGCATAATGGGAACTGAATTGCCATTTCTTAGAAAAAAATCCAAGAATGTCCTACAAGGATAGACAAATTTATGAGAACTACTGTTCATTCATTGTCTTCTGGCTCCCAGGGACATGCTTGATACTTGACCTATATTATCATAGTTAATCTCATATTGGACCCTCAAGATAGCTATTATTATACCCATTTTTTAAAAATGAGACAATTTCACCAAGGGGGGAAAGCGGTGGTAGTGGTGGTGGGATGAATTGGGAGATTAGGATTGACATATATACACCAATATGTATAAAATAGATAACTAATAAGAACCTGCTGTATAAAAATAAATAATAAAAAATTTAAAAAACGAACCTACTGTGTAGTACAGGGAACTCTATTCGGTGCTCTGTCATGACCTATATAGGAATGGAGTCTAGAAGAGAGTGGATATATATATATGTGTGACTAATTTACTTTGCTGTGCAGCAGAAACTAACACAACATTGTAAATCAACTATACTCCAATTAAAAAATTAATAAAAAAAAAACAATGTGAAACTTTGATGGTGTTTAACTAGAAGAGTTACACATACAGATTTGTTTTTAAAATATTGCTCTGCCTGCTGTGTAAGAAACTGGCTGAAGGTAAAGGATGGCAAGAGCGGAAATGAGGAGACAAATGAAGAGCTACTGCCATAGTCCAGGGTAAGGGTGTGGTGAGAATCATGGCAACAGGGATGCAGGGAAGCAGATGGACTCCATGACTGGATATGGTGGTGGTGAGGGAGAAACACCCTCAAAGATTTTCCTCTCTCTACGGTGCTATCTCCCAGGGTACGTTTCTTGTGTTTGCTTTCTTTCTTACAGAATAAAGACAAAACCAGGCCCTTCCACGCAGCAGCTGGAACACAAAGGCAACACAGCCAGACTTCAGCTTTGTCTCAGAAAAGCTCTCCAAATATCCCATCATTAGGGATTCCCACAGTATTGGGAAAGGAGGTAAAATGTTCCCATTTGATTCTCACCTGTTTGATCCAGCTCTTTTAAGAAGACATTGAACTTCTCCCCAGGCAGGGGAAAAAAAAAAAAAACTTGTTATATAACACAAATGGGAAAGTGTCATGTTACGTAAAATGTTCAAAGTACTATATTGATGATAACCCATTGGTCTTAGCACAGTTTCTGAATACCAAGGCTGCTGGTGTTAGCAATGATAATATAATCATTTAGAATTAGAAAAAAAATTGTCCTTGCACTTTCTACTCAAAATTCTAGTTTGGAGGGGGCAATTTGTACGTAAGAAGAGTCAGGGCACCTCTGAGAGTGACAAATTGGAAAGAAAGGAATTGGGGGGCATTCAATTCATGTCTATTAAAGGGTGGTGTAGTAGAAAATACATGGGCTTTGGAATCTGAGCTTGGTTCACATTCTGCTTCTTCCATTTCTTAGCTGCATGATGTTGAATAAATGTCACCCTTTCTGTATCACGAACGGCAATAAAAACTGATAAAACCTCTAGGCCCCGGTTATTATGAAAAGTAAGACAATGCATTAACAACCAATACAGGTATAATATAAGCTACAAGAAAGTATTGTACAACATGGGGAATATATCTTATAATAACTATAAATGGAGTATAATCTTTAAAAATTGTAAATCACTATATTGTACACCTGTAACTTATATCACATTGTATAGCAACTGTATTTCAATTAAAAAAATAGTACCTGGTACAGAGTAAACATTCAATAAATGTTAGTGGCAATGTTGTCATGCTTATGTTTAAAGGAAAAAAGATTTTGACTATTGGTAGTGAATGGAAATTCCTTCACTCTCACTAGCAATGATAGAAAAGATCATTTCAATTTCAAAGTGAATGGTTTGATTTTCAAAAAAATCAACGAATATTTATTGAACATCTACTATGTGCTAATCATTTTGCAAGGTGATGTGAGAGGACCAAAGAGGCATTAAGACAAACATACAGATGAGTGGGTGAGACATAAAGTAAGACCCAGAAAGGGAGCTCGGTTAGGTCCAGGTGGGCTAAGTTGCAGGTGAGGACAGAGAGGGTGGGTGTTCTCACAAGTGAGAATTGCTATCTGGCGGAGGTGGCAGGGCTGGGACAATGGCTGGTGATAAGATCCACTTTCCTCATGTCTGAATGCAACCCCTAACTGCTAGTTCGGAAAAAATAAGGAAGAACAGTTTCCACAAGCAATGAAGAGTTGTTTTGGAATGGATTGGAATAAAATATGTCAGTTTCAGGATGTGTGAGATTACTGCTCTGACATTTACCGGTAAAGCCAGAGTCATTTGACCTTTATCTAAAAGGTATGACTTCGTGAGTTTTCAACAGTAAAAAAAAATCTGCTTTAGAAATAGCTGCCAGAGAAAATAAGCCTGAACAGACCCCATCGTGAAAGATCTGAGGGCTCCAACCAATTTTCAATTCAATTCGAAGTCATGAGTATGTTCTGAACATCTTCTCTGTGGCAGTCCCGTGGGTATAATGCTCTGTTGAGGATCTCATGGGCTAGTGGAGGGGACAGGCATGTCAACGGATAAATTATGAAACAGCGTGCAGAGTACAGCAGTAGAGATGTGTTCTAGGTTCAGAGGTCACACAAAGGAGAGGGTGATGTTGAAGGCAGGTGGGAATGTCCAAGCTGGGTTTGAGGAGAGAACAGTAGGATTCAACAGAAGGATGAGGGAACGGGGAGGTAAGAAATGGTGTTTAGGAAATATACTCAGTTGGGAACTCCAAACAAGCCTCACCTCTCCCAGCTCCCAGGAGGACAAAACCACGGCCAAACCTCTCATGCTTTCTGATTCACACAACTTTGAACCAACTCTGCCCCAAATACCTTCTCACCATTATTCAGGGTGTCTACTTTTAGCTACAAATTTTGATCCTTGTTTACAAACAGACACATATTTTAAGCTGTAGCTGCTCATTTATACTTGAGTGCAGATGAGTTCCATGTGCTGTATCAGGAGAACATTTAAGATATTTAAAGAACAGGAATGTCTGAACCCCAACTAGAAAGCTTGATTATGTTCAGCCCCTCCCCTCAACTCGCATTGGCTTCAAAACCTTCGCTCAATTACTTGTATATTTAAAAATTTACAAATCTGCTGGCTTTCAATTATGCTTACTTTGCTATATTTGTTGTTGATTACATTTCCTTTTTCTTGGGTACATTAATAAGATCCCCTAGCAAATATCAAGATGAGTCATTTAATCTTAACATTAGCCAGAATTTGGTCTTTACCTATAGTCTGTTTCTTCTTTTCAGGTACAGCACTCTGAGAAAGTCAAAGAAAAGTCAAAGAAAAAGACTCCTTTCTTCCTTTTTTTTTAAAATTAAGCTTACCTGGAAATGCACAAACTGTGTTCCATTCCTCCTGTGGCTCAGACCCAGATCCTCAGAGGAGAGCATGTGTCTGTCTCTATAATTGCTTAGGTTGCTATGTGCGTTCCCAAGCCATTCTCCTAGCCATGCAAATACACATTTTGTGACTTGCCAGGTATTGTGTACTATTGTTCTTGGCAAAATACTTTGTTCCATTACTCTCCTGCCCAGAGGCAGAGAGGACTGAGGACGTCTAGAAGTCAACCTGGCAATTCTATTCCTCCTTATAATTTAGAAGATTCTGGGAATGGGACAATGTGTCATCAAAGTAGCACTTCCATGAGATATGCAGTAGAAACAAAATATTGAAGTTCTTGGGTGATAAGAACCTTGGGAAGCCCCAAAACTCAACAAGATTGACCATGTCTGCAAAGCGGCTGTTGGCAATGTTGCCAGCTTCAGAGAGGGTCAGAGAAGGGACTGTAGGCTGGCTTCAGGTGTCTCTGGAGATGGCCGTGCATTTTTCTACTTATTGAAAGAGTCAGAATATACCTGAGGTTTGGTGGGAAGCGGGTGGGGGCAAGAATGAAGGGAATGGACCTTCAATAGAAGGTCCAGAGGATCTAAAGCTATTTATGAGGCCAAGGACAGTGCATCCTTGCTTTCAGCAGTGGCATGCTGAGGAAAAGCCAGCAGGAGCAGGTGGGGAGAAGCAGCTTTGTCTCTCTCTGGACTAAGAGGAGGTACCAGCATGCACATATAGATGGGCAGGGCTTCTGAGCAGACACACACTTGACTCCAATCTGCTGTTCTTTGTATCCCATAAAACCTCATTCTGGGAGGAATTATCTCAAGATGATTATACTCTTCGAACCCCAAGGAGAGTCCTTTGGGGGACCTTGGTCCTCACCCACAGATCCCTAGTGACAGGCACATCATGTTTAAGAGATGTGGGGTTGCTAGGGAGAAGGCATCCATTACTCCAGATGACATCACTGACTTTGGAGAAACTGCCACCATTATTCAGGACTTTGGGGGAAATCCTTGGAATACTAATGAATGAGGTCAAGGAAATATCAGTGGTCTCAGGGGTGTCCTGGAAGAACAAGAACAACATAGTTGGAAGAGAATAGAGTGACGACATTTGAAACTGGGGTAGTTTTTCAGGTATATAAGAGATGAAAATTTGCATGATATGTCCATGCGGATTGAAGAGGAATGGAATATGTCACACAGAGGGAACTGGAAATGATGTCAGCTGGCTTTGGTCCCACTGTCCTCTCCTCTCTAGACCGTCTTACAGTCTGCCATCCAAGTTGATAGACCTAAAATACAAATCTGGCCATGCCACTTCCTATAAAAAGCGATTCAGTAGCTCTAGTCATCCCCATTCGGGAAAGTTCACACACTTAGCATAACCCAGGGATCTCACTGATGTGGCACTGGCTTCTTCTCCAGCCTCAACTCTTTGCTTATTACTCATTGCCCCACCCCCACCCCGACCTTTTACCCTTTGCTCTGTTCTTGCTGAACAATTTACCTGCAAAAGCCATGCTCTTTAAAGGCTGTACACATGCACATGCTACTCCCTTGGTGTGGCATATCTTCTGTTTTAAGTCATCAAGACTAAATGCAAGGGACTTCCCCAGTGGTGCAGTGGTTAAGAATCCACCTTCCAATGCAGGGGACATGGGTTCAATCCCTGGTGAGAGAACTAGATCCCACATGCATGCTGCAACTAAGAGTTCACATGCCACAAATAAGGAGCCTGCTGGCAGCAACTAAGGAGCACACGTGCCACAACTAATGGAGCCAGTGAGCCGCAACTAAGGAGCCCACCTACCACAACTGAGACCCGGTGCAACCAAAAAAACAACAAAAAAAGACTAAATGTAAGAGACTTCTAGGAAGACCCACTCAAGGAGAATTAATTACTAACCACCTCTCCCTACTTGTTGCTTCATGCACCCACTGTACCTAGTGTAGTTGACCCTTATTAGTTAATTTCAGATTTAAATTCCATGAGTTTGAATGCTATCAAGCAATTGAAACATCCATGACATATAAGAATTTGCTAATTTTGCCAAGGCTGTAGTTTGTGTTATACATGCTGGGAGGCAGGTTTCTAGAAGGTGGTTTGTAGCTAGTGAGAGAATCTAGTAAACCACTCAGCATTTGCCTTTCAAAGTGACGTGTCCTCCCTGCTTGTGGTCACGTAGGCAGTAGTCTCATGGAGGGATGAAAACTTGTTGACCCCTACCTACAATATTACCTATTCAGCCCTATACAAACATCTTTTCATGTAACCCTTAATGAAACTCCCATGAGTTCTTATGAAAATTCCCATTTTACAGGTAAGGAAATTGAGACAAATATTTTTCCCACATTTAAACAGCCAGTGGGACTTCTCTGGTGGAGCAGTGGTTAAGAATCTGCCTACTATTGCAGGGGACATGGGTTCGATCCCTAGTCTGGGAGGATCCCTCATGTCGCAGAGCAACTAAGCCCATGCGCCACAACTACTGAGCCCATGCATCGCAACTACTGAAGCCCGCGCACCTAGAGCCTGTGCTCCGCAACAAGAGAAGCCAATGCAATGAGAAACCCGTGCACCACAACAAAGAGTAGCCCCCACTTGCCACAACTAGAGAAAGCCCGCGCACAGCAATAAAGACCCAACACAGCCAAAAAAAAAAAAGAAAGTATATAAATAGCCAGCAAGTGAAGTCAGGAATCAAACCCAGGTTCAAAACCAACAGAATGAAACAGAGAACATACAATTAGAACTAGTGATTTCTGAAGTTGGTGAAAAGGGACAAAGACTCTGAAGGAATTTAAGAATGGGATTCTTCTTTAGAAAAGGTTTTGAGTAAATGAAACAGTGGGGAAAATTATGTTAGAGAAGAATTTGCCAATTTGAGGATTCTTGAGGGTATCCTCACAAAGTTTCTGGACACAGATCTTTAGGAATAGCACTTAATGTTAAGGATCTGCACTTCCATGGCCTACATGTTGCTAAATCCGAGTCAACCCACAGACTTCTATAGCACTGGGCAGAGTCGATCACATTTCTTCCTGGACGTGCTTTCTTTGCCTGGCTTCTGGGACACCAAGCTCACCTGGTTCTCTTCCCTCCTCACTGGTTACTCCTTCTCAGTTTCCTTTGCTGGTTCCTCCTCATCTCTCCAGCCTCTGAATGCCAGAGCATCCAGGGGCCCCTTGGGTTTATTCTCCTTTGTACCTACACCCTTCTTGATCGTCCTTTCTAGTCTCCTGGTTTTACATCTCCCCTACATGCTGACAACTTCCCTTGAACTCCAGACAACCATATTTCAATGCCTGCCAGACATCTCCATGTGGATACATGGCAGACATCTCAAAGTGAAATGTCTCTGAATGTTTATCTTCTCCTTCAAACCTGTTCTATTTTCATTCTTTCACAGTGTAGTTGATGACAATATCCTTCTAGTTGCTTCGGACAAAAACCTTGAGTCATCATTGATTCCTTTCTTTCTTACACCTCACGTCCAATCTATCAGGAGATTTCTGTCAGCTCGAACTTCAACATAGGCCCAGAACTTGGCCACTTCTCACCATCCCTATTGCTACCACCTAGCCCAGATCATTGCGCTTCTCTCGTGGATTACACGGGAGCTTCCTAACCATTTCCTTTCTTTTACTCTTGCCACCCACTCCCAACCTCCACCGTCTATTCTCAAAACAGCAGCCAGAGGATGCTATTAAAACATAAATCAGGGCTTCCCTGGTGGCACAGTGGTTAAGAATCCGCCTGCCAATGCACGGGACATGGGTTTGAGCCCTGGTCTGGGAAGATCCCACATGCCGTGGAGCAACTAAGTCCATGTGCCATGACTACTGAGCCTGCACTCTAGAGCTCATGTGCCACAACCACTGAGCCCACGTGCCACAACTACTGAAGCCTGAGTGCCTAGAGCTCATGCTCCACAACAAGAGAAGCTACTGCAATGAGAAGCCCACACACCGCAATGGAGAGTAGCCCCTGCTTGCCGCAACCAGAGAAAGCCCGTGCACAGCAACAAAGACCCAACTTAGCCAAAAATAAAAATTAAAAAAAAATTTTATTTAAAAAAACAAATCAGATGATGTCACTTTGTTAAAAGTATCTCTAAGGCCTCCTTTGTTCAAAAACCTTTATATTTCTCAGAGTGGAAGCCAAAGTCCTTATACTGACTTATCATTCTCTCCTGACACCATCGCCTACAGACATACCGTATACCACTTCTTTACTTAGTAGGCTTATCATTTCTTTTCCCTTCCATCAGATAGCAGGGATTTTGCTCCGTTTTATTTATTACTACTTATTATGTATGTCCTACCTAGGCAACACTAGGAGATATTGGGTGTTCAAAAGTATTTGTCTAATGTTGCAATGGGATCTTATTGAAGGCCAGTACTTAGAGAGTGATGTGATTCTCGGTGTCTATCACGTGGGTGGTGGATACCCTCATGGCGGGCAGAAAGGTGCAAGTTAATATGGGAAATAAATTAAGAGAAGTATAACTGTGACAGGTGCTTATTTGTGCTACTGGTTTTCCAAATGGAAACTTCATTCTTAATGAAATCCTTTTTTCAAATGAGACCTCTTTCTAAATTAACCAGAGCAAACAAACCAGGCCAATGCCAATTTTACTGTCAAATGTCAGTAGAAAATCACCTGTCTGCTGCTT
This sequence comes from Hyperoodon ampullatus, assembly GCF_949752795.1. Classification (NCBI taxonomy): domain Eukaryota; kingdom Metazoa; phylum Chordata; class Mammalia; order Artiodactyla; family Ziphiidae; genus Hyperoodon; species Hyperoodon ampullatus. The sequence goes on along the minus strand of NC_136920.1, from coordinate 40,045,429 downwards.
TACCGGGAGTCGGTAATTGCCTGGGCACCCAAGGGAGGTGGGTGGTGGTGAGGACAGATATGGCCTATCCCTCACCAAGACTGTTGATGGAGAATGGGCTAAATTCACCAAGCTCTGAGTGCAAGTTTTTAGGTTCTTTTTTTTCCCCTCTAAAGAATCTGATTCTTTTTTACAGAGCTTTAGTGTAACCACAGCAGAGATAAGTTTTATTTTACACGGTAGACATGTTCCCAACAAGCTGCAAATCAACATTCCATGAATTCAATTATGTGAAAGGAGGGGTGCTTACTCTTAACAGGACACTGGGTAGGGGTTTAGGGGGTACAGGGGACCCTGGGTCTCCCACTTCCAGGGGAGCTTCCTCCATCTATCAGTAAAATGGGTTAATAGTATCTAAGTCACAGGGTTGTTGAGATTATCTGAGATCATCAGTATATATGAAAGTAATTTGTAGAGTATAAAGTGATGTCTAAGTGTTGGTCTGTGACTAAGTAGTAAAACGTTTTCATAAATCAAAATGCTCCTCCCATAATCCTCCCATCATTTATCTACCTTGTAAGTTTCGATCTTTACATACCAACCTGGGTCAGATTTTTATTGTTGTCTTTGTATTTTTATGTTTTAATCTCCATTTCTGTTGTGAAAACTGAAATTGTGTCTAGTCAGTTCCAGTATTTTGCTAGATTAGTTTATGCAAAGAACCAGGTGTTTCAGGTCAGCATCTGCTCAGACTGACGATTCTGTGAACTTGCCCAGGCCTTCCCCAAATTGCTCAGGTTGGCCACTTTTATGGGTTGAATTGTGTCCCCCTCCCCCACAAAAAGATGTGTTGAAGTCCTAACTCTCAGTACGTGTGTGACTTTATTTGGAAATAGGGCCTTTGTAGATGTAATCAAGGTTGTTGGGTGAACCTTAATCCAATAACTTGTGTCCTTATATGAGAAAGAGAGACACAAACTGGCACACAGAGGGAAAACAACGTGATGACACAGGGAGATCTCTAAGTGATGACAAAGATCAGGGTGATGTGTGCAAAAGGCAGGGATTGCCACCAACGACAGAAGCCAAGAGAAAGGCATGGAACAGATTGTCTTTTAGAGCCTTCAGAGAGCGCACGGGCCTTTGATTTGGGACTTCTAACCTCCAGAGCTATGAGAGAGTAAATTTCTGTTAAGTCACTCAGTTTGTGGTATTTGCATGGCAGCCCTAGCAAACTAAACACAGCTGTTTCTCCCATTGGCCCATTTGAGGTGGGCCTGGTCACTGTGATGGGCACCATGGCTTATTGCTCTGGGTTTGATTAATGACCTTCCAAGTCAAGTAAGAGACCAATGTAAACTTGAAATAAGTGGTCTGGAGTGAAAGTCCCATCCATTTATGTTCCTGAATGAGCAGGCTCACATCCTCTGTCATATAACTGACTGTACCAATGAACTACTAGTGTGAAAACAACACCCTTCTTGTTGGTTTTTCTCTCCCACCACTCTCTTTCCACTTTAAATGTGAATGGTTAAAAAAAAAAAAGCAATTTGATGTTTTTTTGTTTTATACCATTAAAAATTTTTTTGAACTTAGGAAAAGCTGCATTATTTATTTCAACACTTTAGGGTAAGGTAGATGCATAATTTTTTTTTTCAAATGTCTCTGGGGAGCATATAAATGTGTTGTTAGAAAGTCTCTATTTCGACTTGTCTTCATGCTTTGATGCCATTCCAAGATTGATTTACCTCTTTGAAATGCATGTATATTCCTTTTTACAATATCTTATAATGTTAAATTTTTATTAGTAAAAAAAAAATGAAAGGGAAAGCTGTATCAGGCTTATCTCAACCTGAAAGAGAAAAACTCAGAAAACAATTTAGTGACCTTCTGCTCCAGTGGCCCACAGTCCTGGCTGCACTTCATAATTACATGGTGTCCTTTCAAAATATTGTCACTTGATTTCTACCCCTATTGATTTTGATTTAATTGATTCGAGATGGGGCTTGGGCTTTGGCACTGTTTTATGTGCCCCAGACAATTCTCACGTGTAGCCAGGATTCAGACCCAGAGAGCTGGTCCGACCATCTCATTTCACAGAAAGGTCGAGATCAAGCAAGGTTAGTGACTTGCCCAGGATCAGAAAACCAAGTGTCCTGCCACTGCATCCCCAAAGCATTCTGCTCCTCCTTCCCCATCTGGATAATTCCTGGTCACTCATCAAGGCTTAGCTCAAGTGTTGATTGCTCTTGGGGCCTTTTCTGACTCATCAACTCTCAGCTTCTCTGGCCAGGTCAGGACCTCTCCTCTGTCCTCTTACCTTTCACAGTCACTGCCCTTGTCATATACTTTGTTTCTATTCTTTTTTAAAAATTTTGAATATAGTTGATTTATAATATTACATTAGTTTCAGGTGTACTACATAAAGATTCAAAATTTTTATAGATTATACTCCATTTAAAGTTATTATAAAATATTGGTTATATTCCCTGTGTTGTACAATATATCCTTGTAGTTTATTTATTTTATACACAATAGTTTGTATCTCTTACTCCATTACCCTTACCTTGACCCTCCCCCTTCCCTCTTCCCACTGGTAACCACTAGTTGTTCTCTATATCTGTGAGTCAGTTTCTGTTTTTGTTTGTTTGTTTGTTTGTTTTTTGCGGAACGAGGGCCTCTCACTGTTGTGGCCTCTCCCGTTGCGGAGCACAGGCTCCAGATGCGCAGATTCAGCAGCCATGGCTCACGGGCCCAGATGCTCCGCAGCATGTGGGATCTTCACGGACCGGGGCACGAACCTGCATCTCCTGCATTGGCAGGCAGACTCTCAACCACTGCGCCACCAGGGAAGCCCTCAGTTTCTGTTTTGTTATATTCTTTGTTTGTTTTATTTTTAGATTCCACATTTAAGTAATAACATACAGTGTTTGTCTTTCTCTGTCTGACTTATTTCGCTTAGCATAGTATCCTCCAAGTCCATCCATGTTGTTGCAAATTCTTTTCTGTGGCTGAGTAATATTCCATTTTATGTATATACCACATCTTCTTTATCCATTTGTCTGTTGATGAACGCTTAGGTTGCTTCTATATTATGGGAATTGTAAATAATGCTAGTATGAACATTGGGATGCATGTATCTTTTCAAATTAATGTTTTTGGTTTTTTTGGATACATACCCAGGAGTGGAATTGCTGGGTCATATGGTAGTTCTATTTTTAGCTTTTGAGAAACCTCCATACTGTTTTCCATAGTGGCTGCACCAATTTATATGCCCACCAACAGTGTACAAGTGTTCCTATATCTCCACATACTTATCAACATTTTTTATTTGTGGTCTTTTTGATGATAGCCATTCTGACAGGTGTGAGGTAATATCTCACTGTGGTTTTGATTTGCATTTCTCTGGTGGTTAGTGATGTTGAGCATCTTGTCATGTGCATGTTGGCACCTGTCTTCTTTGGAAAAATGTCTATTCAGGTCTTCAGCCCATTTTTAAAATCAGGTTGTTTTTTTGACATTGAGTTGTAAGAGCTATTTATATATATTGGATATGAACCCCTTATCGGTCATATAATTTGCAAATATTTTCTCCCATTCAGGTTATTCTTTCATTTTGGCCATGGTTTCCTTTGCTGTGCAAAAGCTTTTAAGTTGAATTAGGTCCCATTTGTTTATTTTTGTTTTTGTTTCCTTTGCCCTAGGAGACAGATCCAAAAGAATACTGCTGTGATTCATGTCAAAGAGTATTATGCCTATGTTTTCTTCTAGGAGTGTTATGGTTTCTGCTCTTACATTTAGGTCTTTAATCCAGTGGAGTTTATTGCTTCCAGTGGAGGAGAAGGCATGGGCTTTGGAGTCAGCCTGACCTGGGTGCTAATCCCAGAACTTGTGCTTATAAGCTAAGAAACATAGACAACCTCTTCGAACTTCAGTTTGCTCATGTGCAAATAATAATACTTAATGGAATCATTGTGAGAATGAGCATTTTACAAACAAAGCACATATTATAAATGAAAGGACACAGAGATGGAACATTGGTTTGAACCCAGCTGTTGACACCAAGTGGCATATGATAAGCACTCAATAAATGCTTAATTAATTGAGGAATCACACTAACAACAAGCTTTCGTGTGGTGATTCAGTGGGAATTTTATTTTATTTCTGTAATTTTTAATGTTTTCCAAATTTCTGACCATGAGTATGAATTAGTTTTTTAATTAAAAAATCCAATAAACATTAACAAGTAAGTACAAGCAAAAGGGCAAGGAGTTTATTTTTGTATACAGTGTTAAAGAATATTCTAATTTCAGGAATCCCCTGGCAGTCCAGTTGTTAGGACTCCGCTCTTTCACTGCCAAAGGCCTGGGTTCAATCCCTGGTTGGGGAACTAAGATCCCACAAGCCATGCAGTGCAGCCAAGAAAAAAAAAAGCATCCTCTAATTTCATTCTTTTACATGTAGCTGTCTAGTTTTCCCAGCACTACTTATTGAAGAGATTGTCTTTTCTCCTTTGCATACTCTTGTTAATTGACCATAAGTGCATGGGTTTATTTCTGGGCTCTTTATTCTGTTCCATGACCCATGTGTCTGTTTTTATGTCAGTATCATACGGTTTGGATGACTATAGCTTTGTAGCATAGTCTGAAGTCAGGGAGCATGACACTTCCAGCTCTGTTCTTTCTCAAGGTTGTTTTGATTATTCAGAGTCTTCATATTTCCACACAAATTTTAGAATTATTTGTTCTAGTTCTGTGAAAAATGCCATTGGTATTTTGATAGGGATTTCATTGAATCTGTAGATTACTTTGGGCAGTATGGTCATTTTAATAATATTAATTTTTCCAATCCATGAACATGTTATATCTTTCTGTTTGTGTCATCTTCAGTTTCTTTCATTAGTGTCTTACAGTTTTCTGAGTATAGTTCTTTTACCTCCTTAGTTAGATTTATTCCTAGTTATTTTATCCTTATCACACATTTTGATTTATAGGGCTTTCTTTCCACTAAAGAGTAAGCTCCTCTGGGGAGATAGGAAATAGCCAGGTGGAAAATCATAAGAACTTGCTCCAAAGTTCAACAAAGGAGAACCCCATAGTACTTGCAGTTTCCTAATTTGCATATGATTCTTATGGTCAAATTCATCTCTGATCATTGTTAAGTTCTCTTGCCCTTTTGCTTGTACTTACTTGTTAATGTTTATTGGATTTTTTAATTAAAAAACTAATTCATACTCATGGTCAGAAATTTGGAAAACATTAAAAATTACAGAAATAAAATAAAATTCCCACTGAATCACCACACGAAAGCTTGTTGTTAGTGTGATTCCTCAATTAATTAAGCATTTATTGAGTGCTTATCATATGCCACTTGGTGTCAACAGCTGGGTTCAAACCAATGTTCCATCTCTGTGTCCTTTCATTTATAATATGTGCTTTGTTTGTAAAATGCTCATTCTCACAATGATTCCATTAAGTATTATTATTTGCACATGAGCAAACTGAAGTTCGAAGAGGTTGTCTATGTTTCTTAGCTTATAAGCACAAGTTCTGGGATTAGCACCCAGGTCAGGCTGACTCCAAAGCCCATGCCTTCTCCTCCACTGGAAGCATTTAATTGCCAAACTCTGAAGGCCTGGTCAGTTCAAAAGAGCAGTGAGATTCTGAGCTCTGCTGGTTACCATAGAGCCCATTGTTAAGAATGAGTAAGTAGGGCCATCATGGACAGCTGCACAGGTTGTGCACTGTCAACCCCAGGAGGTGTCATTCACATTACAGTTCACATGAACTGCTATCCCAGACACTGTGCAGTGACATAGACTTGAAGACTGGAGCCTGCACTGAACTCAGGACTGTAGCCCTGAGCTGAGCTGGAACATCTGCAGGTTGTGGAGTGACACTGAGGGCTAGATTGTCTCAGGTGGATGGTCAAGCCCCATGGCTCTCTGAGCCATGAGACTGAAATACTGCACTCATGCTGGCCTTCTGAAATGTTCTCTGAAATGCTGCCAGTAAAAAGGAACAAGAGGAGGAGGCCTGGAGAGCTCTGCAGAGCAAGTCAAAGGCCATGTTTACTCATCTCGGGGAAAAGCACTTTCTCTGAGCACAGAGCAGGAGGACATGTTGATAGGCTGGCTGCAAGAGAAGCAAGGCTCCAAGGAACACTGAGAAGGCACAGTGGGGACTGCTTCTTGGGCCAGGGAGCTTGCAGCATGTGCCTCCAAGCCTACTTAAGAAACATCCAAGCTGGTTCCCGGGCATCTTGGGGAAGTGAACAAAGCTAACAGGGCTTTCTTCTCAGCAGGAAAGTGGTGGCCATATCCCCATAGAACTTTGGAGCAAGAAACAAAGAGGTCTCCCCCAAACTCAGAAAAACCATTAGGAGGAAGGGTTGCAAGGGTGGTGGGAAGAAAAAGCAACAAAAGAAACCGTAAGACAGGCAGATTGCTGAGTTTTAATAATCAACATTGTCATTCTAACAAACCCTGGCATTTCTGTGGCATTTGCAAAGCATTTTCATACTCTTTTCCCATTTGGTCTTCATAACTGCTCTATGAGGTCATCGTCATCACCATTTTACTAATGAGGAAATTGAGGTTCAGAGAGACCTGCAATCTGGCCATTACATGCCAGGTGCCACAAACAGAACCTGGCCTCCATGTACAGCCAAAGCTCCTGATGACAAATCTGAGCTCCCATCATAGGGGAGAGCTTCAAAACTCACAGTGGGAAGTGTGAGCCTTGGGAAGTGTGGCCTTGGGAACCTTTGGAAGGAATGGTTAGGAAGAAGCCCTAGAAAAGCACAGGTGAGTCTCAGCAGGCTGGTTCATCTTTGATCTTGCAGGCGATGGCCCCCTGATCTCTCAAGATCTGGCCCCTGCCCACTCTCTAGAGTCTTTACCTCTTATTATCTCTTATTTCTGAAGCTCCCAACTCCCTGAAGCTTAGCTATCATGAACTGCTATTCTGCTCTGTTCATGTGGAAGATAAGTCTTCCCGTGACTAGTTTCTAATCAGCAGTTGCCTCTTCTGGGAAGCCCGCCCTCATGCTCAGAGTGGGTGCTCATGCTCTGAGTACCCATAGCTTCCTTTTGCATACTTCTCTCAAAGCGATGATCAATTGGCTATTAGCTATCTTGGTAGTTCTCAGTGCCACCTCCAACAGAGATCCCCCATTACTACTAGCGAAGCCTTCATCCTCTCTCACCTGGTGATAGCCTCACTTCTGCTTTTGTTCCTTTACAGTCCATCCTGAATGTGGCAGTTGGAAGCAGTTTTCTAGGTATAAATGAGAACATATCACTGCACTGCTTAAAACCCTCTATTGCCAAAGCTGACAATTTACAACTTGTTGGCTGAGTGGTGTTGCATGTGTTTTTGTAAATAAAGTTTTATTGAAACACAGCCATGCTCATTTATTTATATATTGTCAATGACCGCTTTTGCACTGCAACAGCAGAGCTGAGTAGTTGTCACAGAGACCCTTTGATTTGCTAGGCCCCCAATATTTACCATCTAGCCTTTTACAGAAAAACTTTGCTGAAAAACTCCTGCTCTATTGGTCTCCCATCTGTTTGGGTTATCTATTGTTACATAACAAACCGCCCCAAAACTTAGTGGACTGAACAGCAGCAATCATTAATTTTGCTCATGAGTGGTCAGTTAGCACATGGCTCATAGGAACAATGCTTCTCTGCTCCATGTGGGGTCAGCTGGGCGTCTGACTGGGGTGGAGGGTCCACTTCTTCTTTTTTTAAAATTTATTTTATTCAAGTATTGTTGATTTACAATGTTGTGTTAATTTCTGCTGTACAGCAAAGTGATTCAGTTAAACATATATATATATATATATATATATATACATTCTTTTTCATATTCTTTTCCATTATGGTTTATCCTAGGATATTGAATATAGTTCCCTGTGCTGTACACTAGGACCTTGTTGTTTATCCATTCTACATATAATAGTTTGCATCTGCTAAACCCAAAGTCCCAATCTATCCTTCCCCCACTGCCCCTCCCGACTTGGCAACCACAAGTCTCTTCTCTATGTCTGTGAGTCTGTTTCTGTTTTATAGGTAGGCTCATTTGTGTCATATTTTAGATTCCACATATAAGTGATATCATATGATATTTGTTTTTCTCTATCTGACTTACTTCACTTAGTATGACAATCTCTAAGTCCACCCATGTTGCTGCAAATATCATTATTTCATTCTTTTTCATGGTTGAGTAGTAGTCCATTGTATATATGTACCACATCTTCTTTATCCATTCATCTGCTGATGGACATTTAGGTTGCTTCCATGTCTTGGCTATTGTAAATTGTGCTGCTATAAACAGAGGGGTGCATGTTTGTTTTTGAATTATAGTTTTCTCAGGGTATATGCCCAGGAGTGGGATTGCTGGGTCATGTGGCAACTCTACTTTTAACTTTTTAAGGAACCTCCATACTGTTCTCCACCAACAGTGTAGGAGGGCTCCATTTTTCTCCACACTCTCTCCAACATTTGTTATTTTTAGACTTTTTGATGATGGCCATTCTGACTGGTGTGAGGTGATACCTCATTGCAGTTTTGATTTACATTTCTCTAATAATTAGCAATGATGAGCATATTCTCACATGCCTGTTGGCCACCTGTATGTCATCTTTGGTGAAATGTATTTAGGTCTTCTGCCCATTTCTCAATTGGGTTGTTCATTTTTTTGTTATTGAGTTGGATGAGCTGTTTGTATATTTTGGAAATTAAGCCTTTTTCAGTCGCATCATTGGCAAATATTTTCTCCCAGACTGTAGGTTGTCTTTTCATTTTGTTTATGGTTTCCTTTGCTGTGCAAAAGCTTGTAAGTTTGGTTAGGTCCCATTTATTTATTTTTGCTTTTATTTCTATTGCCTTGGGAGACTGAGCAGGGTCTGCTTCTTGAATGGCCCACTCCCATGGCTCACATGTTGATACTGCCTGTTGTCTGAGAGCTCAGTTGGAGCTCTTGTTCCTCTCTGCGTGGGCCTCTCCAAGGAGCTGTTAGGATTTCCTTGCAGCTTGGGTTCCAAGGGTAAATTTCTAAGGGACAGGAAGTGGAAGCTCCCAGTCTCTTAAGTATCACATCTCCTGAATTCTATTGGTCAGACAGCCAGATTCAAGGGGGAGAGACATAGACCACTGACTTCTTGATGGGATCATACATGGAATAAAATCCAGGCTCTCCATAAGTCGACCACTGTCTCCCACTTTGCTGTCATCTCTGCATGCTTCCCCTTATTCACTTTGCTCCAGCCACACTCACCTTCTTGCTGCCCCTCAAACATGTTGAATGGGTTGTTTTTTGGCCTTTGTCCTGGCTCTTTCATGTACCTAATCCCACTGGTACCCTCCTGGCTGCACCTTCCCATCTCTCAGCTCTATTGTCACCTTCCTGGAGAGGCCCTCCTCCACCTTCTTGTCTAATGCACACCCCACCCCAGTCGCTCTCTCTCGAACACATACTTTTTCTTCTTAGCACTTACCTACCTGAAATTCTCTTGTTTCTTGTTATGTGCTATTTATTTATTTACACGTTTACTGTCAGCATCCCCCTCCCACAACAGAATCTAGAGACTTTCAGGGGGGAGGGATGATTTAGGAGTTTGGGATTAACATATACACACTACTATAGATAAAATAGGTAACCAACGAGGACCTACTGTATAGCACAGGGAACTACACTCAATATTATGTAATAATCTATAAGGGAAAAGAATCTGAAAAAGAATATATATATATATATATATATATATATATATATCTGAATCACCTTACTGTACATCTGAAACTAACACAACATTGTAAATCAACTATACTTCAATGTAAAAAAAAAAAAAAAAAGAATGTAGAGACCTTCAATTCAAGGCAGAAAGCCTGTTTATGTGTTGATACATGCCCATCACCCAGCACAGGCCTGGATCAAAGGGAGCACTCGATAAAAATGTGTTGCCACAAAGACTAACTGTTCTCCTGACTACACTGTAAGCCCCTTAAGGACAGGTCCCACCAAGTCTGGTGCAGTCTCGGACACACCATGGGTGCTTATTGAGTAACTATGGAATGAATCAGGCTTGAGTATACTTAAATCAGAAATGAGAAATCCAGAGATAGGTAGCAATTCCCCCCTTCCCCACCACTTTCAGATTAAGCTGCAGGAACAGGCCTGAAAGAGTCTCTAGGAGAGTTGGTTGGACTCTGTAGCTAACAGCATGTGCTCTCTCCATCCCACATCTCTCCCTTCTCCCTTCTTACCTCTCCCTACAACTGTCTCTCAATCTCAAATGGCTCTGAGACTGCCCTCAGGATGTGAGTGGTCCACAGGGTGCTCCATGGCTGGGTGCTCATAAGCTCCAGGTACCACCGTTGGACCTGAGACCTTCCCAAATGTTTGCATCGGCTCCAGGGTGGTCCCAAGATGAACTTAGGACCTAGACCTCTGACTAAGGCCAGAAATGGAGCCCTTAACGCAATAAGGTGAGACTTCCAGTGCTTAGCCATGAGTAGCTCTGTCCAACCAACATTTGTCGAGTGAATGAATGAATGTAAGGGCAACCCTGGTCCCCCATCTGGTCAGAGATTCTCTATCCTGAGGTTAAAGGAGGAAGGCACAGGCCTGGCTGTGAGTCCCAGGGTCTGAGTCCCAGGCCAATGGCTGTTCCGCTCCTGCCTAGCCCCTGCAGTGACAAGGCCTGGCCCCTCCTGTTCACCCTGTGTCAGGCACCTCTCTGTCACATCTCTACACTACCCCTTGGGCCAGGAACAGTGAACTCTGCTGCTGGGAACCTTGGAAAGGAAGGACACCCACACACACATATATTCTGAAAAAAAGAGAAGCAAATGGCCCAGAAAATCACTCTGGACTGTTGCTTCAAGAGAAGAAGAGTTTCTCTCTCTTTAGAAAAATCCACTCACAAAGGCATAAAGCAGAAAGAGCCTGGCAATTTCATTTTAAATAAAGTCCTTCTCCTAAATTATCATATTTCAAATTGAAATCACATCTCCCCCCCTTGGCCCCCATCCCAGTGTTCTTTCTTCAGTGTGCACATGCACTGATTAAAAGCCACCCGTGATGGGCCTGCCACCAGCTAGTTCTGAAGAGACATGTCCAATTAAAACAGACAACATTTTCAAAGACCCCAGTCAGGCATTTCATCTCAGCACTTTCTCCAGCATGTCAGTGTCACCTGCGGCAGTTCTTCCTCTTTTTTAAAAAAATTCTTCCCCCAATATGAAATTTAGGTCAGTAACTGCATCATCCACAAAAACAACCCTGGCTGCCTGTCTCCCTCCTCCCATTTTTGGAGTTGGATGGCTGGAAATACATAATTGGGCCCAAATGCTGCCCCTGGCTGACTTCAGCGTTTTGGTGAGAACCCGGCCCGGGAATGCTGAGTGGCTGGTGAGCTCTGCTGCCTGCAGGACTTGTGATGAGAAAAGGGCCCAAAAGTTGGTTGTGTGATTCAATCATGAAGTCAAGCCACGCTGCCAGCCCAGGGGGCCAGCTGAGCTGTCTCACTGTGATATTAAATTCTCTGCCCCCACCCTGCAAATCAACGGTGTGGCCCTGGGAGAGCCACCAGCCCTCTCTGGGTCCAGTCTTTTATCCATAAAAGGAGGCGTGCTTTTGCTCCAGTACTTCTGTGCTTCGACAGAGCCTTTTGGGGTCAGGTGCCCTCTCAGGGGGTACAGATCTCTCCCACTAATCAGCTGAGGGTGAATCTGTGTCCACTTGTCTCTCTGGATGCCTTGGTGTGAATGTCCAGATCCCAGGGAGATGGAGAGATGGGTGTCTGGAAAGAGAGGCCTCCCTCAGCCAGATGAGGCAAGGGAATTGGCTTCCTTCCTATACTTAAGCCAGGACGAGCGCTGTGCCTGCCATAGAGACAGCATATTTTCTCAAACAGGAAAGTAAACTCTGTGCTTGGGCAGTAGGCTGACTGGAGCCAGGGCCAGGGGAAGAGGACCTAGAAAATGTTTTCCTGCACTACTCCTGTCTCCGACTGGCTTCTCGTAGGCAAGAAGACTTCCGACATTTGCCAGGTGAACTCAGGAAAAACTTTTCACTCGACATTTTTCCATGGGAGAAAGCTGGGGAGACTGACTTAGGAACAGTCACCTGGTTTTGTCTGACAGACCGTCTGGCCCAGTACTTAGGCCCAACAGGGCACATGGGGACCCAGTGGTGTGGGCTGTGGTCATTCATCCTCTCTGGGTCACACTCAGCTACAGGGACCTATTGCTAGAAGAGATCGTATGATGTTATACAGTCCAAACTCTCCAATCTGCAGATGAGGAAACAGGCCCAGACAGGGGAAGTGACTTACATGTTCACACAGAGTTACTCACCTAGTTGGTAGACCAGAGATTCCTGACTGCCAGGCTAAGATAATCTCCATTATCTTATGGCCTTTATACTATCTTCTTTTCTTCTTCCCTGTTTGAGAATTAATTTAACTCAATTCAAGGGATGTTAATGGAGCACCGGCCTTGTCCCAGGCACTGTGTGGGGCATTGGGGTTGAGAAGTGAAAGAGTCACAGACTCTGATCATAAGAAGTTCACTGTATTCTAGGCAGGAAATTTCTGTAGCTAAGGAAGTGCAGGTCAGCATGATAAACCCTTGCCTGAGCTCCAGGAGCACATGTACCTTCATCTGTAATTGCACCAGCTACATTGAATTATAAGTGATGTCCACTGGACACTGAGATCTTGGAACACAAGGACTTGGCTTACTAATTTTAATTTTGTGTGCTCAGTGCCCAAGACAGTGTCTAATACATGGTGGGTACTTAGTATAGTATATATATATATATATTTTTGTGTGTGTGTGTGTGTGTGTGTGATACGTGGGCCTCTCACTGTTGTGGCCTCTCCCATTGCGGAGCACAGGCTCCGGACGCGCAGGCTCAGCGGCCATGGCTCACGGGCCCAGCCGCTCCGCAGCACGTGGGATCTTCCCAGACCGGGGCACGTACCCATGTCCCCTGCATTGGCAGGCGGACTCTCAACCACTGCGCCACCAGGGAAGCCCAGTAAATATATTTTTTAAAATAAATGAGTAAATGTTTCCCTCAAACATAGTAAATCTGGCAAGTTATTGAACATTCCTATGCTTCTGTTTCCTCGTGTATAAAATAAGGATAAGTATTTCTTTTTACAACTCTGGTGGACTAATTTGTATCAGAATAACTCTCTTGCTGAGAAAAATTATAAAAGAGGAACTATATATATTTAAGTTATATTAAATGTATCTATTTAAGAGCATATGTGTATATATACATATACCCTTACATAAATATATATTTTTAAAATTATATTGTATATAGATAAAATATAATTTTTAAAGGGTATTGGCAGGAACAAGGAAGTTAGGACTCAAATGGTCAAAATCCCAAAGAGAAGGAAAAAGGGAAATTTGCCCAACATTTGGAAGCAGTTTTTTCCCTAAGGTATTTGCTGGTTTCCAGCAGCAGCCAAGAGGCCAAGAGCAGGAAATGACAGCTAAGGAGCTGAGAAGCTGAGCAGGGTTTCAGTAGTCACTCAGGTTTTGAAGTTAAAAATTAGCATTATCTGTCCCCAGGGTGGAGAGACCCTAATAAACATACTGAAAGGTAACACCCTAGGAACAAAGATGAATTGGAAACACCAGTCATCACAGACTGAGGCACAGCTTAGCATCAGCTTAATCTCAGAATCTATGAACCTGATCTGCTTCTATCCTGACTGCCTACAGAAGCTGAAGTAAACCCTCTCTGGAGAAAGATAACATCTCCAGAGCCTTGAACTATTTCTACCATTTTCCACACGCTATTACTAGCATTCAATCCCAAATCATCAGACATACCAGGAATCAAGAACAGAAAAGATCAAAACCAAGAGAAAAATTGACAAGAGAAATAGACCAATGAGAGATCCAGCTTTTGGAATTAACAAACATACATAAAATAGGTATAACAATAATGCTTACTAAATGAGCTAATGCATGTTTAATGCTCAGAATAATGCCTGGTACAATGAGCCTAAGGTAAGTGCATGTTAAATATAAAGTCAATACTGTGTTAAATATAAAATCAGCACATGGGGGTTCTGTCGGGAGAAAATTTCATTCACCCAGCAGACACTTATTGGATCAGGTAGACACTGTGCTAGGCCCTGTGATTACAAACAAGGTGAGGACCCTGACTTCAAGATGGTCACAGCTGGATGAAGAGAGAAATTGTAACCGAGCAGAACCCTTTGGGGCCTACCCGGGACAGGTCCCTCCCCCCAGGTCCTCTGCTTTAGCTCCTCTCTGAAGCACCTAGATAATAGTATCAGATGCACATTTCCTGAGTTGTTTTACAGGTGCTAAAACTACCACCAAATGGAAGAAATTAACTACTTGATGACCATGAGCATGTAGTCCCCAGACCTACTGGCACCTAAGGATTGATAATGTTAACCCCTGTGACATCACCCTGTTACCTCACCATCAACCAATCAGAGAATTGTGCACAAGCTGATCACTACCCTGGGACTCCCCTCCCTCACTTTCCCTTTAAAAATGCTTCCCTAAAGCCCAACGGGGAGTTCCAGTGTTTTGAGCAATAGCTGCCTTGGACTCCTTGCTTGGTACCCTGCAATAAACACTGCACTCTCCTTCACCACGATCTGGTGTCAGTAGATTGGCTTTACTGTGCATGAGCAAGCAGACCCAAGTTTGGTTCAGTAACAAAATTTATCAGTATGGGAGGATCTTATAAGGTTGCTCTAAAGAAAAGAGGGAAAGGAAGAATCACAGTACATGGGGCCAATGGATCTAAGTAAACAGAACAGAGAGGTAAATAATATGGTGGGCACTGTGGTCAGGGGGATGGCCAGCTGGAGTCTGATGCCTTCCCATAGCCCTTGGCATTGGTTGGGATCATCTCCCATTCCTGAGGCAGCTGTAATTGTTAACAGCATCCCCATTTTATACAGCAGAAAGCAGAGGCTCAGAGAGGTTAAGGGATTTGCCCTGGTTGGTTAAAGCAGAGTTGGTGTTCAGATTTCCTAAATGCCATCCAGTATTCTTCTTCCTTCTCTATTATACTATTTCAGAATATGGGACTCCAGGCCAAGGTGAAGATATATAGCATATAGTAAGACTCGCTCTAATATTTTAAATGCTATTATTTTTAAATGCTATTACTTCTTAAAATTTTTTTAAATTAAATGCTATTATTTAAAAAAATTTTATTGGAGTATAGTTCATTCACAATGTTGTGTTAGTTGCAGGTGTACAGCAAAGTGAATCAGGTTTATATATATATATATGTATATATACACCAAAGAATAGATATATATCCATTCTTTTTCAGATTTTTTTCCCATAAATTTATAACAGAATATTGAGTATAGTTCCCTATGCTATAAGGTAGGTCCCTGTTAGTTATCTATTTTATATATAGTAGTGTGTATATGTTAATACCAATATCTTAATTTATCACTTTCTCCCACATTTCCCCTTGGGTAAACATAAGTTTGATTTCAAGATCTGTGAGTCTGTTACTGTTTTGGAAATAAGTTCATTTGTGTCATTTTTAAAATTAGATTCCACATATAAGCAATATCATATGATATTTGTCTTTATCTGACTTACTTCACTTAGTATGATAATCTCTAGGTCCATCCATGTTGCTGCAAATGGCATTATTTCGTTCTTTTTTATGGTTGAGTAATATTCCATTGTACATATGTACCACATTTTTTTTCTTTCTTTTTTTAACCTATCCCTGCCCCCTACACCTGGCAAACATCAACATGCTCTCTTTTTCTATGTCCTCAGTTTTAGATTCCACATGAAAATGAGATTATACAGTATTTGTCTTTCTCTCTCTGACTTGTTTCACTTAGCATAATGCCCTCAAGTTTCATTCATGTTGTTGTAAAAGGAAGGATTTTCTTCTTCTTTTTTTTAAATTTAATTTTATTTATATATTTTTTATACATCAGGTTCTTATTAGTTGTCTATTTTATACATATTAGTGTATACACGTCAATCCCAATCTCCCAATTCATCCCACCACCCCTCCCCCCACTATCCCCCTTTGGTATCCATATGTTTGTTCTCTACATCTGTGTATCTATTTCTTCCCTGCAAACTGGCTCATCTGTACCATTTTTCTAGATTCCACATATATGAATTAATATATGAAATTTGTTTTTCTCCTTCTGATTTACTTCACTCTGTATGACAGTCTCTAGGTCCATCCACATCTCTACAAGTGACCCAATTCCGTTCCTTTGTATAGCTGAGTAATATTCCATTGTATATATGTACCACATCTTCTATGTCCATTCATCTGTTGATGGGCATTTAGGTTGCTTCCATGACCTGGCTATTGTAAATAGTGCCGCAGTGAACATTGGGGTGCATGTGTCTTTTTGGATTATGGTTTTCTCTGGGTATATGCCCAGTAGTGGGATTTCTGGGTCATATGATAATTCTATTTTTAGTATTTTAAGGAACCTCCATACCTTCTCCATAGTGGCTGTATCAATTTATATTCCCACCAACAGTGCAAGAGGGTTCCATTTTCTCCACACCCTCTCCAGCATTTGTTGTTTGTAGATTTTCTGATGATGCAAATTCTAACTGGTGAGAGGTGATACCTCACTGTAGTTTTTTTTTTTTTTTGAATGTAGATGTATTATTTCCTGAATTCAGGGAAATGTATTTTATTTCCTTTATTTTTATTTATTTATTTTTTAATAAATTTATTTATTTATTTTTGGCTGTGTTGGGTCTTCACTTCTGTGAGAGGGCTTTCTCCAGTTGCAGCAAGCGGGGGCCATTCTTCATCGCAGTGAGCGGGCCTCTCACTGTCACGGCCTCTCCCCTTGTGGAGCACAGGCTCCAGAAGCGCAGGGTCAGTAGTTGTGGCTCACGGGCTTAGTTGCTCTGCGGCATGTGGGATCTTCCCAGACCAGGGCTCAAACCTGTGTCCCCTGCATTGGCAGGCAGATTCTTAACGACTGCGCCACCAGGGAAGACACTCACTGTAGTTTTGATTTGCATTTCTCTAATAATTAGTGATGCTGAGCAGCTTTTCATGTGCTTCTTGGCCATCTGTATGTCTTCTTTGGAGAAATGTCTACTTAGGTCTGCCCATTTTTGGATTGGGTTGTTTGTTTTTTTAATATTGAGCTGCATGAGTTGTGTATATATTTTAGAGATTAATCCATTGTCTATTGATTCATTTGCAAATATTTTCTCCCATTTTGAGGGCTGTCTTTTCGTCTTATTTATGGTTTCCTTTGCTGTGCAAAAGCTTTGAGGTTTCAATGGTCCCATTTGTTTATTTTTATTTTTATTTCCATTACTCCAGGAGGTGGATCAAAAAAGATATTGCTGTGATTTGTGTCAAGGAGTGTTCTTCCTATGTTTTCCTCTAAGAGTTTTATAGTGTCCAGTCTTACATTTAGGTCTCTAATCCATTTTGAGTTTATGTTTGTGTATGGTGTTAGAGAGTGTCCTAATTTCATTCTTTTACATGTAGCTGTCCAGTTTTCCCAGAACCACTTATTGAAGAGATTGTCTTTTCTCCGTTGTATATCCTTGCCTCCTTTGTCATAAATTACTTGACCATAGGTGTGTGGGTTTATCTCTGGGCTTTCTATCTTGTTCCATTGATCTATTTTCTGTTTTAGTGCCAGTACCATATTGTCTTGATTGCTGTAGCTTTGTAGTATAGTCTGAAGTCAGGGAGTCTGATTCCTCCAGCTCCGTTTTTTCCCTCAAGATTGCTTTGGCTATTCGGGGTCTTTTGTGTCTCCATACAAATTTTAAGATTTTTTGTTCTAGTCCTGAAAAAATGTCATTGGTAATTTGTTAGGGATTGCATTGAATCTGTAGACTGTTTTAGGTAGTATAATCATTTTCACAATATTGATTCTTCAAATCCAATAACATGGAATATCTCTCCATCTGTTTGTGTCATCTTTGATTTCTTTCATCAGTGTCTTATAGTTTTCTGCATACAAGTCTTTTACCTCCTTAGGTAGGTTTATTCCTAGGTATTTTATTATTTTTGTTGCAATGGTAAATGGGAGTATTTCCTTAATTTCTCTGTTAGATTTTTCATCAGTAGTGTATAGGAATGCAAGAGATTTCTGTGCATTAATTTTGTATCCTGCAACGTTACCATATTCATTGATTAGCCCTAGTAGTTTTCTGGTGGCATCTCTAAGATTATCTATGTATAGTATCATGTCATCTGCAAACAGTGACAGTTTTACTTTTTCTTTTCCAATTTGTATTCCTTTTATTTCTCTGATTGCCATGACTAGGACTTCCAAAACTATGTTGAATATGGTGATAATGGACATCCTTGTCTTGTTCCTGATCTTAGAGGAAATGCTTTCAGTTTTTCACCATTGAGAATGATGTTTCCTGGGGGTTTGTCGTATATGGCCTTTATTATGTTGAGGTAGGTTCCCTCTATGCCCACTTTCTGGAGAGTTCTTATCATAAATAGGTGCTGAATTTTCTCAAAAGCTTTTTCTGCATCTACTGAGATGATCATATGGTTTTTCTTCTTCAATTTGTTAATATGGTGTATCACATTGATTGATTTGCATATATTGAAGAATCCTTGCATCTCTGAGATAAGTTCCACTTGATCATGGTGTATGATCCTTTTAATCTGTTGCTGGATTCTCTTTGCTAGTGTTTTGTTGAGGATTTTTGCATCTGTATTCATCAGTGATATTGGTCTGTAATTTTCTTTTTTGTAGTAGCTTTGTCTGGTTTTGGTATCAGGGTGATGGTGGTCTCATAGAAGGAGTTTGGCAGTATTCCTTCTTCTGCAAGTTTTTGGAAAAATTTGAGAAGGATGGGTGTTAGCTCTTCTCTAAATGTTTGATAGAATTCACCCGTGAAGCCATCTGGCCCTGGCCTTTTGTTTGTTGGAAGATTTTTAATCACAATTTCAATGTCACTACCTGTGATTGGTCTATTCATATATTCTATATCTTCCTGGTTCAGTCTTGGAAAGTTATACCTTTCTAAGAATTTGTCCATTTCTTCCAGGTTGTCCATTTTATTGGCATAGAGTTGCTTGTAGTAGTTTCTTAGGATGCTTTGTATTTCTGTGGTGTCTGTTGTAACTTCTCCTTTTTCATTTCTAACTTTATTGATTTGGGTCCTCTCCCTCTTTTTCTTGATGGGACTGACTAAAGGTTTATCAATTTTGTTTATCTTTTCAAAGAACCAGCTTTTAGTTTTATTGATCTTTTCTATTGTTTTCTTTGTCTCTATTTCATTTATTTCTGCTCTGGTCTTTATGATTTCCTTCCTTCTACTAACTTTGGGTTTTGCTTTTTCTTCTTTCTCTGGTTCCTTTAGGTGTAAGGTTAGATTTTTTATTTAAGATTTTACTTGTTTCTTGAGGTAGGATTGTATTGGTATAAACTTCCTTCTTAGAACTGCTTTTGCTGTATCCCATAGGTTTTGGATTGTCTTGTTTTTGTAGTCATTTGTCTCTAGGTATTTTTTGATTTCCTCTTTGAATTCTTCTGTGATTTCTTGGTTATTTAGTAAAGTATTGTTTAGCCTCCATGTGTTTGTGTTTAGGTTTTTTCCCCTGTAATTGATTTCTAATCTCATAGCATTGTGGTAGGACAAGATACTTGATATGATTTCATTTTTCTTAAGTTTACTGATACTTGATTTGTTACCCAGGATGTGATCTATCCTGGAGAATGTTCTGTGTGTACTTGAGAAGAAAGGGTAATCTGTTGTTTTTGGATGGAATGTCCTACAAATATCAATTACATATATCTGTTCTATTGTGTCTTTTAAAGCTTGTGTTTCCTTATTAATTTTCTGTCTGGATATCTGTCCATTGGTATAAGTGAGGTGTTAAAGTCCCACACTATTATTGTGTTACAGTTGATTTCCTCTTTTTTAGCTGTTAGCATTTGCCTTATGTATTGAAGTGCTCCTATGCTGGGTGCATAAATATTTACAATTGTTATATCTTCTTCTTGGATTGATCCCTTGATCATTATGTAGTGTTCTTCTTTGTCTCTTGTAAAATTTTTTATTTTAAAGTCTATTTTTTCTGATATGAGAATTGCTACTCCAGCTTTCTTTTGATTTCCATTTGCATGGAATATCTTTTTCCATCCCCTCACTTTCAGTCTTTATGTGTCCCTCAGTCTGAAGTGGGTCTCTTGTAGACAGCATATATATGAGTCTTGTTTTTGTATCCATTCAGCGAGCCTGTGTCTTTTGGCTGGAGCATTTAATCCATTGACATTTAAGGTAATTATCGATATGTATGTTCCTATGACCATTTTCTTAATTGTTTTGTGTTTGTTTTTGTAGGTCCTTTTCTTCTCTTGTATTTCCCACTTAGAGAAGTTGCTTTAGCATTTGTTGCAGAGCTGGTTTGGTGGTGCTGAATTCTGTTAGCTTTTGCTTGTCTGTAAAACTTTTGATTTCTCTGTTGAATCTGAATTAGATCCTTGCCAGGTAGAGTGATCTTGGTTGTAGGTTCTTCCCTTTCATCACTTTAAATATATCATGACACTCACTTCCGGCTTGTCGTGTTTCTGCTGAGAAATCAGCTGTTAACCTTTTGGGATTTCCCTTGTATGTTATTTGTCGTTTTTCCCTTGTTGCTTTTAATAATTTTTCTTTGTCTTTAATTTTTTTCAATTTGATTACTATGTGTCTCAGCATGTTTCTCCTTGAGTTTATCCTGCTTGGGACTCTCTGCGCTTCCTGGACTTGGGTGGCTATTTCCTTTCCCATGTTAGGGAAGTTTTCACAATATTTTCTCAGCTCCTTTCTCTCTCTCTTCTCCTTCTGGGACCCCTATAATACGAATGTTGTTGCTTTTAGTGTTGTCCCAGATGTCTCTTAAGCTGTCTTCATTTCTTTTCATTCTTTTTTCTTTATTCTGTTCTGCAGCAGTGAATTACACCATTCTGCCTTCCAGGTCACTTATCCATTCTTCTGCCTCAGTTATTCTGCTACTGATTCTTTCTAGTGTAGTTTTCATTTCAGTTACTGTATTGTTCATCTCTGTTTGTTTGTTCTTTAATTCTTCTAGGTCTTTGTTAAACATTTCTTGCATCTTTCTGATCTTTGCCTCCAATCTTTTTATGAGGTCCTGAGTCATCTTCACTATCATTATTCTAAATTATTTTTCTGGAAGATATTTTTCATTATTTTTCTATCTCTACTTCATTTAGTTGCTCTTCTGGGGTTTCTACTTGTTCCTTCATTTGGTACATAGTCCTCTGACTTTTAATTTTGTCTGTCTTTCTGTGAATGTGGTTTTCTTTCCACAGGCTGCAGAGCTGTAGTTCTTCTTGCTTCTGCTGTCTGCCCTCTGGTGTATGAGGCTATCTAAGAGGCTTGTGCAAGCTTCCTGTTGCGAAGGACTGGTGGTGAGTAGAGCTGGGTGTTGCTCTGGTGAGCAGAGCTCAGTAAAACTTTAATCTTCTTGTCTGCTGATGGGTGGGGCTGGGTTCCCTCCCTGTTGGTTGTTTGGCCTGAGGCAACCCAGCACTGGAGCCTACCCAGCTACTTGGTGGGGCTAATTGTGGATTCTGGGAGGGCTCATGCCAAGGAATACTTCCCAGTATTTCTGCTACCAGTGTCCTTGTCCCCACAGTGAGCCACAGCCAACCCCCGCCTCTGCAGGAGACCCTCCAACCCTAGCTGGTCGGTCTGGTTCAATATCCTATGGGGTCAGTACTCCTTCCCCTGGGTCCTGATGCATACACTACTTTGTGTGTGCTCTGAGAGTCTCTGTTTCCTCCAGTCTTGTCGAAGTCCTGCAATCAAATCCTGCTAGTCTTCAAAGTCTGATTCTCTGGGAATTCCTCCTTCCATTGCTGGACTCCCAGGTTGGGAAGCATGACATGGGGCTCAGTACCTTCACTCTAGTAGGTGGACTTCGGTGGTATAATTATTCTCCAGTTTGTGAGTCACCCACCCAGCGTTATGGGATTTGATTTTATTTTGATTATGCCCCTTCTACCATCTCATTGTGACTTTTACTTTGTCTTTGGATGTGGGGTATCCTTTCTGTGAGTTCCACTGTCTTCCTGTCAATGATTGTTCAGCAGTTAGTTGTTATTCTGGTGCTTTTGAAAGAGGAATGAGTACACGTCCTTCTGCTCTGCCATCTTGACCCACATCTTCTTTATTCATTCCTCTTTCAATAGATAAAATTTAAGTTGCTTCCCTGTCTTGGTTATTGTAAATAATGCTGCGATGAACTCTGGGTTGCATGTATCTTTTCGAATTATGTTTTTCTCCAGATATATACCCAGGAGTGGGATTGCTGGATCATATGGTATTTCTATACTTAGTTGTTTTGTTTTTGTTTTTGTTTTTGTTTTTTGCGGTATGCGGGCCTCTCACTGTTGTGGCCTCTCCCGTTGTAGAGCACAGGCTCCGGACGTGCAGTCTCAGTGGCCATGGCTCACAGGCCCAGCCGCTCCACGGCATGTGGGATCCTCCCAGACCGGGGCACAAACCCATGTCCCCTGCATTGGCAGGCGGACTCTCAATGACTGCGCCACCAGGGAAGCCCTATATTTAGTTTTTAAAGTAACCTCCATACTGTTCTGTATAATGATTGAACCAATTTACATTCCCACAAACAGTGTAGGAGGATTCCCTTTTATCCACACCTATTCCAGCATTTATTGTTTTTAGATATTTTGATGATGGCTATTCTGACCAGTGTGAGGTGATACCTCATTGTAGTTTTGATTTGCATTTCTCTAATAATTAGTGATGTTGAGCATCTTTTCATGTGCTTTTTGGCCATCTGTCTGCCTTCTTTGGAGAAATAAATGTCTAATAGTTTACTTCTTTATCCTCCTGATGTTCCAGACTCAGCTTCTAAAAGTCTGGAGACTCAGACTTCTTCCCAGCTGAGGGTCTGCATCTGGGAGAAGCCGTGTTTGAGATCCTTTCCAGGCAGGAACCCCTCCAGGACAGGATGCATGGCTGTGTTCCAGGAAGCTGGACTTTAGAGCCCTTGACCCTCTGCAACTCACTCCAGTTTCATGGAATGTCCCACAGTCAGATGGCTGTGGAAACCACAGACCTGGACCCTAGAGCTTTCCCCACTAGCTTGCTGCCTGGAGGAATGGCCAGATCATAACTGCAGATTTATACTTCCTGAGAGCTGGAAGGTCCCTTCTCTCCTGGCCTGTGTGACTTCTTCCATAGCTGTCTCCAATTGCTCTTGGCTTCTTCACATTTCGGGGGTGGGGGGAGGCCCTGCCTAGGGAGCTGTGTTCTAAGGGAATAGATAGGATAGCTTACCTATCCTAGCATAGTACCATGGCCCACCTGGCCAAGGTAAGAACAACATGCCCAGAATGGAATCTGTTGAAAGTGAAGCCTATTTTGAGGAGATGCTTGCTGTATCTATGAGATAATCTCTCCCACGGGGCAGATGCCCAGCCCTTCCAGGTAGTGAAATGTCAAGTGTTCAAGCAGAGGGCTGAGCTGGAGGAGGCTTTCCTGGGATGGCATGTGGGGATGGCTCCAGGGTGGATAGATGGAAAGGAAGAGTCATCCTGCCTCTATTTATGATACGGCAAGAATATGAGACAGAGGAACATGAGAAAGGCCGTTTGAGGTCACACATGTGACCACCTATACCAGATTCTCTTTCTGACATTTGTTTCTAGGGATGCGCTGGACATGACGCCTTCTTACCAGTCAGTGGTGCTTTCCCATGAAGACTAGAAAAGAGGAGGGTTACGAGGTGCCTCCCAGCTCCGAATCCCGGCCTCACTGCTGACCTGTAATGTGACTTGAACCTTAACCTCTCTGAGTTTTAACTTCCATCCTGTAAAATGAATATATGGATACTTACCCTACCAACCTCATAAGATTTTTCTGTGGGCAAAACGCCTGTCTACAAATCATTTGTTAATGATTCCATAGAGAAGCCTGTGCCAGAATGTAAATCAGTGGTCACTAAACACACAGTTTAGTTCAGAGGACAGTTGGTGTATGGTCAGGCCACTCAAGATGGCTGTTCTCTCACTCCCTGTCCACCCCCTGCCTGACCAGTGCCTGTTTCACCTACACCCTACTCACAACACTGACCTTCCTGCATAATCGCCCCAGGCCCCAGTTAGTGACTGTTCTTATCAAAGGGGCAGTGAGAGGCATGCCCCTCTGCTGGTTTCCCTGGTAACCGATGAGCCAACCTGACGTCAACTCCCCTTATAACTGGCAATCTCCCCCACCCCAGGAGTGAAGACTTTTGCCATGACATGCCCTGCCCACCATCCACAACACAAGGTGGGGTGTCACTCCAGGACCTTGCCTAAGTCATATACGCTCCCCCATCCATTAAACCACTGATGTCTCTGTTACTGATTCCAGGCTCTTTCTTCAGTCTTGAAGCTGGGCAAGTACAGCCTTGCAGGCTTATAGGATGCAGCCTAACAGTTTGTTTATCATAAGACTTCCTTGTTGAAGGAAGCAGGGCTGGGAGAGTTCCTTAGCCCTTTGAGTAGCACTGCTGTTAACATTATACCTATGGGTAGCTCTCGTCTTAAATGCCCTTATCCTAGCTACCATATTCTCTCCCCTGGCCCCACCAGCCTAGCCACCTCTTGAACACCTATCGTTTTTCAAGATGTAGCTCAAGCATCTCCCACCTAGATCGCCAATCCCTTCCTCCTTGGGACTCTACTGTATGGCAATTATGAATGCAATATCTGTCCCCCAACTAGGCTGTGACATTCTTGAGGTCACATTCATCTCTGTGTCCAGAGACTGGCACAGAGAAGGTGCCCAATGTGCACTCATCAAATGAAATAAAATTTAGAAATATGAGATGTGATAAAATGGAATATTACTCAGTCATGAAAATGAATGAAATAATGCCATTTGCAGAAACATGGATGGGCCTAGAGATTATATTAAGTGACGTAAGTCAGACAGAAAGACAAATAGCATATGATGTCACTTATATGTGGAATGTAAAAGAAATGACACAAATGAAATTATTTACAAAACAGAAATAGACTCACAGACATAGAAAACAAACTTATGGTTACTAGAGGGGCTAGGGGTGGGGGGAGATAAATTAGGAATTTGGAATTAACATATGCACACTACTGTATATAAAATAGATAAGCAACAAGGACCTACTACTGTAGAGCACAGAGAACTATACATAATATCTTGTTATAACCTATAATGGAAAAGAATCTGAAAAAGAATACATCTATATAAATATATATGTATAACTTAAAATGTATGTAATCACTTTGCTGTACACTTGAAACTAACAAAACATTGTAAATTAACTATACTTCAATTTAAAAAAATCTGAAAAAAAAAGTGAGATGTGCTCCATCCCTGCCTATTTCTTAGGTGGGTGCCATTAAATCTGTTAAAGAGCCTGAACGGTCGAGGTGTGGTGGTTGAGAGGCAGTTCTGCTTGGAGGCTGGGAAATAAATGAAGCACTGACCCTTGGAAGTTGAAAGATTCTGTGGAGCTTAATTTATTCAACACACAAGTATTGGTCACCTACCATGTCCCAGGCATGGTGTGAGGCATTGGGGATACAATGATGAACTAAATGCAGCATCAGCTCTCCAGAACCTGCACAACCTAGTCTCCATATGTCAGTATCACCTTATGGAAGGAAGTGGAGTCTCGGATGCCTGGATTTCCACCATTGGTGTGTCCACCTCATGATGCTGGGTGTTAATAATATGGACTTGATCAAAGTCTTGCTTTCTGAGAAATCTCTCAGAGCCTCACCTGCAGGTAAGGAAGAGGTTTGCTATTTAGATGGCAGAAGGGAGAGGTAAGGGTCAAGGAAGAGCAACAAAGGGTTGGGGGAGGGGAGGCAAGGCTCAGTCTGATTCTTTCAAGGCAGAGCTTGCTCTCCCGGCATCTACCTGGCTACCCTCGTCCTATCTCTAGATGCCGCTCCTGCACTCGCTTGTCCCTGCCTTCTTTGGGCCACCTCCCTCCGTCTACATTTTACATCATCATGGCACTCACTAAGTTCCTTTGTATTATAATAATTTGTTTATATGTCTGCTTCTCTTCCTGGGCTGTGAGTTCCCCGAGGCACAAACCAAGTTTCAGTCTTTTCATCTCTTGCCAAGTGTGTCTATTTCTTGAATAAATGGATAATTATCTCCACTTATACAAATGAAGACCCAGGTTCAGAAATACTGTGCCCTGCCTAATGTCACAGCCCATGAGCCAGATCTTCTGAATCCAGCCACACCCAGCAGGATGGCCCTGGGGACTGTAATTAGAAAATCCCTACTCCAGATCAACTTTCCTGTTCTGAGAAGTAGAAACCGAGGCCAACAAGGGGATCTGTGTTGTGAAAGTTTGAAAATAATGGCCAACTGGGGGTGTTGAATCAAGTTCTCTGGTCTCCAGGTCAGTAAATCTGGAAGTCATTCTGGACATTGCCCTCTGCTTCACCCGTCACCCTACACTCAAAGTATTCCTAAATCGGGTGGATTCTGCTTCTTCACACCTCTCATTTCTCTCTCTCACCATTGTCACTGAATCAGATAAGACCCTTAGCAGCTTTCTAATTACTGGTCCCCCTCCAGTGACTTCTGCTGCAGCCAGAGTGGTCTTTCTAGAATGCAACCCCAATCATGCCCCTTCCCTTGTGGAAACCTTCCTATGGTACCCAGTGTCCCAGGAATAAATCTAAAGCCTTACCTTGGCATCCTTTCCGTCTGACTTCTCACCTCTCCAGCTCTTTCTCACCCTTCAACCCCTGTACTCAGGGAGCTCCCCCAGGCTATCTTCTCCCTGCCCAGCTCCAGCCTTTAAGACTTTCTCACTCTCCTCTGGAGCTTTGTGTTTCAGTCCTGAGCCCTGGGACCTAGATCCTTCTCTGACCAGTCCCTTTAGGTTGGTGAACTGGTTACACATCTGCCTGGCTTTGCTTATTGTTTCAGACTCACGCTGATGCTCTGTCAACACCTGTTGGCAGATCTAAGAGCATCCCCATCCCTCCCTTCATCCCCACCCCACTCTGTGAGCTTCTCCTGCCCCCAAGTTGCCAGTCTGGATCTGATCATTCCAGTTCTCACTTGTCTGGAAGGCCTATCAGAATGAATGAATGGGTGAACCAAGGAATGAATGAGTACATTTCTGTACTTTCTCCCTTACTTCCTGTTCAGATTCCCAGGGTCCTCATCTTATGCCATGGTTCTTAGACAAGTCTCGCTACAGTTCCTCTTAGCCCAGGCCTAACCTCCCTGAAGTGGCCCATTCTCCAAAATAATCTCAACTTTCCTTGCTCTATCCCCAAGTCAAAATGTCCCTCCCTATCAGGGTGACTGATATGGAGAAAGGGTACAGGCATAAGCCTCAGGAGGCATAGAGTTTAGTCCCAGCCCTGCCCCTTAACTCCTGTAGAGCTGTCACTTAGAAGTTTCCCCTTCCAGAATCACTTGAGGCTCAGTAAGATCAAAATCCTGGCAGATAGCCATTTGTGCAAAATTTAAGGCCCAGAGAAAAGCTGAAATTGTGGGCATGGCTTTCCTCTATCCTGATGCCCCAGGCCTGCCTGTCTTCCTGAATTGAAGCCCACCAACCCACTGCTTCTTTTCTGCTTTCCCCAGTCTCCATGCCCAAACTGGACTTGGTAATGTATAGTTCCCCATCAGAACTGCCGATAGGGCAAGTCCTAGCAATGAGGCTGTCCCAGGCTTACACTAAAGCACTTTGCCTTGTTTTATGGTACGCAGTCCTCACAACATCTTTCTGAGTCAGGCTGAGCTGGTGTTAATATCCCCATTTTATAGCTAAGGAATCCAAACTCCAAAATGTGGAAAAACTTGTTCATGAACACAGAACTAAGTGGCAGAACCAGGATTCAACACCAGGTTTTTTGAACCTAAAGTTGTATTGCTGCCCCTACAGACCAAAGTAATGGAATTGACCAGGGCCCCTGACCCCTTTATTCCTTCCCTTCCTGCCTGCCTTCCTTCCATTTCCTGGAATGTTGGGAATATAAAAAGACTGGCTCGGGGCAGGGGACTTAATCCAAGGTGATGAGAAGCATCTTTGACAGACACAGACCTCACAAAGAGTGTTGGGGCCCCAGGGCAGGGAGCTGGCATGCCAGCTTTGCTTGCAGACAGAAATGTACATCTTTCAAATGGACTTGTAAGCCTCATGCAAATAACCATGCATGGGGAGGGGAGCAATCATCACCTCTACAGGAGAACGTGCTTCAGTTTGCCCACCCTGTATTAGATTCCGTTCAAACTTGATGTGAAAAGCTCCCAGGGGTGAGAAAGACGACAGGTACCACTTCCGGGCCTCTCTCTCGAGGCTGTTTTGAAGGACAGCCTGTCAGTCTGGCATAGGGGCTGGCTGACATTCCTCTCTGGGGCGAACTAGGAGCGGTCTAGACCTGTCCCAACAGCTGTGGGTGAAGATTCTTGGCCCTCTAACCTGCAGAAGAGACTGGGGTAGCCTTGTGCAGACAGATTTGGGCTGGGCCCAGGCAGCTCCTCAAATGAGCCCTGGGTACCAAAGGAGAACAGCTCAGAAGTTCTCCTTTTCCAAGAAATCACCCACAGCAGCAGCCCTAGAAAATCCACCACACCCCCACTCCTGGCTGGTACCCGAGGCTAGGGTGTCCTGCCTTCACTGACCCTGGGTTCTCAGGCGATCCTGTGAGAGCAGCACTCGCCCTGAAGTGGTCACTGACCAGTGTCATTTCACCGCTCTGTCTTGGTTTCCTCTGCTGCAAGGGCAATGATAATACCCACCCTGCCCTGCGGTGAAGATGACAGGAGCTCATCCAAGTGAAAGTGTTTTGCAGATTCTAAGCTGTGATTATGGGAATGATTATTATCAGGATCATTAGGGTCACTGCCTGGTTTGGGCCCGGAGACCCAGCCAATGAATCCAGGAGGAGCCTGAAGGCAATCTGGGAGTCATAGGGCCGTACTGATTAAAATGTGCCTGTCTGCCATTGGAGGGCTAGAGAGAGAAGGGGGCTGCTGTCCTTTCAGAGAGGGATACAATAGAGCGTTTCCAGGTCCCCTTTCTGGAGGAAGAGGGATGGGATGGAAGCGCCAGTGTAATGAGTTCCCTGCGCATGCTGCTGAGTGCTGTTCATGGTCACAGTCCCGGGAACAGCACCTGCACCCAGCTGACACTAATTGGTTTTCATGGCAAGTGTGGCTCCTCAGCAGATGTGCTAAATGCCTGGCAGAGCTCCTGTTTCTGAGCCTCCCCAGATGGGACGCACAGAGGGGAGGGGGCTAGGAACCAGCCCCAGGCCCCTGAATTTCCATTCTCAGGCCTCAGCCCACTTAACCACTGGCACAGTTTCCGTCTACACAGCATCCAAGGCTCCCAGCATAAGAGGACCTACAAACACCAATTCCATCACTTGTGGGGTCAGCTCTATGAGTCACACCAAATTGGGTGGATTCAAGAACCAACTCAAAGCAGCTTAATGTTCAAATCCAAGTACGATCGCCTAAAAAAGCTTAATATTAAGAGTTCAGGTTCTAGGGTAAGATACACTTGGACTCAAATTCTAAGTCATCCATTTACAATTTGGGGGATCTAGAACAGGTTTTCTTATCTTTCAAATGGTAAAATATAATAGTACTAATCTCTTTGGGTTGTTGTGAAGAATGAATGGGATAATAGAGGTGCCTGACAAGTAGCCAGTATTCAATATATTTTTGTGGTTTTGGATTTCTTCATCTAAGATGCTTTCACTCTAGAAGGCAGATAAATAAGGCACTGACTAAAATTATTTTTCATAAGAAAATTAGTCTAATTGCCCAAGCTAGAAACCTAAGTGTCATCCTTAACTCCTCCCTCACGCTCACTCACGAAGGCCAATCAGCCAGGTACAGCTCTCAAATATCTTTCATATCTGTTCCCTTTACAAAGCCACTCACCAATTCAAGCCATGATAACATGCCACCTGTACTGCAATATTAGCCTCTTTATTGATCAGTTTATTCATCAAAGACATGTGCACTTGGCAATTAGAATTCATCTTATGAGATAACCACTGCTTCTAGAAGGAACAAAATGATGTGGTCCTGTGCTGCACTGCCCTAGGTAAATGTACCATTTCAAGTAGACTGTTAAAAGTGCTGAGCATGGCTTGAGGTTCTCCTTAACTTCCGGTTCATGATCTGGTTCCTGCCTCTCTCTCCAGCTTTCCCTCTTGATTCTCCCCTCATGGTACTGTGTAAGTTCATCAGATGGAATTATTTGCTGTTTGCTGGACAAGCCATGCTCTCTTTTTCTTTGCACATGTTATTCCCCCTGCTTTTAATACCCTTCACCTTCTTCATCTGGGAAAATCCTACTGGCCCTTTGGACTCAGCTGAGGTGTCACTTTCTTTGGGAAACCTCTCCCCTCCTGCCCCCAACACACATACTTCAAGAGTAGATTAGGGGCCCCATCCCCTAAGCTCCCAGGACATCTTTTTAATTCATTCTTTCATAGCACTTGTCACACTCTTTGGTTGGTCTCCTCCCCTCCCCACCCCCACTCCTCCGCCCCATAGATAGCAAATGCCTTGAGGACAAAGATACGTCTTAAAGCCTCTTTTCATATCACACTCCGAGTGGTACCTAAACAGGGGCAGCTGCTGCTGAACTTGGGGAGGAGCACAACCATGCTATCAGAATTCCTGCAAAGAGCTGCCTTCTAGGGCTGCCGTAGAGCCTCTGCTTATTTTTGTAACCACAGGTCAGTGGGCAACAGTCACCTACTGTAAATTTACAGCCCAAATTACTTCTCCAAGGCAGTCCAAATGGGGATTGAACTGATTTCAAGCTGCATTTCAATTTTTGTAACACTGAGTCTCTTTCATATTTGCCCTTATTTCTGGGGCACAGCTCTCAAAACGACAAATGGAAGCCTAAGATTCCCAGGTTCCCTCTCCTTACCATGCTGAGATGGCCGAAGCCTGCCTGAGTTCTCAGCCTCTTATCTGAGGCTTTCTTTTTTTTTTTTTTTTTTTTTTGTGGTACACGGGCCTCTCACTGTTGTGGTCTCTCCCGTTGTGGAGCACAGGCTCCAGACACGCAGGCTCAGTGGCCATGGCTCACGGGCCCAGCCGCTCCGCAGCATGTGGGATCTTCCCGGACAGGGGCACGAACCCGTGTCCCCTGCATCGGCAGGTGGACTCTCAACCACTGCGCCACCAGGGAAGCCCTTATCTGACACTTTCTGCTTGGCTGATCAGCATGACACCAAGCAACTTATGAATAGACAAATGCTTTGAGGAGAAAAGCATCTCAGATTGTCAAAATCACTTCACTGTGCTCCTTTCTCTCTTGGTCCTTCTATCCTGGCTCCCTTGGTGGTCCTGAACTTCAGTTTGGGCTCAGAGCTCTGCTTAACCACTGCATTGCTTGCTGCTTGGCTTCTCAGTCTCTCAACCTAAACTAATTATGAGCTGGCAAATCCCTTGAGAAGAGGGTAAAATATCAGGCTCACCTCAACCAGAGTTTCCTCTTCACTCAGAGACCTTGTCCCCTCAAGTCCTGGCTTCCATGGTAACACTCTAATTCCTTTAGCTGTTTTAAAGTATAGCACTTCTGTTGTTTGTTTGTTTGTTTGTCAGTGGGAGGTTTGGTCTCTTGCAAATCAGTCTGATGCAGCTGACACCACTGAAAGTAAAGTCAGTTATTCCTCCTTTTTTAACAAAATTCCACTTAAAGGTGATTTTCACCTAAAGACAAATTCTGAATGGGTTTTTAAGATGATAAAAATTTATCTGAATTACTATATGGTGAAGGCTCATGTAGCAAATCAAACCCTATGAACTTGGGGTTCAAGAGAGAAAAACCATATAAGTACTGTGGGCAATTCTGCTTAATAAGCCAGTCTATGTAATAAATGTGCTCCAGAAGGAATGTGAGATGGGAGACATGAATCTCAGGCTCCCTCAGTCAGCTTCAGTTTGAGATACTTGCCATTCTAAATGTGATGCTAGATAAAATGACACAGTACAATGCTTGTCTGTCTAAAAGGCAGCTACTTCATCTGAAGGAATGGCAGTTTACTTCTGTATAGGATGCAACGGTTGTGTTGGACTTACGGAAAAATAACATTTCAGTCTCCAAACTGATAGTTTATAAGAGACTTTCTATGCTATTTTGAATTCTATGCAATTTTCTCCTTGTATGCTAACTCTCAAGGTCTAGCTCTGTGTCAAATTTAACTCAACCCATGCGGCACCCATTTTTCTGCTCTAATTACCTCACAGAACCAGTGCTGAGGAAAAGAACCTTTACAGAGAAGGGTCATCATTCCCTCCTAGAAGTTTGGGTGGTGGGAGCCACTCTCAGGAATAAGAAGAGAGGACAAAAATCCAGAGGCACTTTCTGCTCCCATGTCAACATGAAGTCAGGAGCTGAAAAAAAAGCAATGGAAAGATACCTTAATCTTTGTTAATTCCCCACATTAAAAAAAAATATCTTCAGCATGTTTTCCTTGGGTGATTAAAATGAAAAGCGCCTCTCTGGATGAATGGAGAACCTCAAGGATTGGGAAGCGGCAGCTCTGAAGGACATGGGCAGTGTACTGAGTGTCTAGGATCCACCGTCGGGGGATGGGGGGGAAGGAGGGAAGCCTCAGCAG
Source organism: Hyperoodon ampullatus (assembly GCF_949752795.1). Taxonomy (NCBI): domain Eukaryota; kingdom Metazoa; phylum Chordata; class Mammalia; order Artiodactyla; family Ziphiidae; genus Hyperoodon; species Hyperoodon ampullatus. The sequence continues at coordinate 40,012,783 of NC_136920.1, read as the reverse complement.
GAAAGCTGGGCTTCATCAAGCTTTACCTTAAGGATTGTGGGCATTTATTATAATTGTATACAAAATTTACTTTAAAATTTGATAAGTTATTTCAGGTGGGCACGAGACCCTTATACATGGTATAAGAAAAGAAATTTTGTTTTTTTCTGAGGAGACGAGAGAAGAAAGAGGGAGAAGGGGTGGAGTTGGGAGGAGATGGGGTATAAGGAACATGGAGGAAGAGCCGGAAAGAAAGAGAGAGGCTAGGACAAGGTAGGTCGAAGATTCTGTGCTACTCCATGCTGGGGATGCTGAAGGAGGCTTTGAGAATCATGTTTTATAAATGTTCCCTTTAAAGTCCTCCTATTAGTTTGCTAGTGCTGCCATAACAAAGTACCACATATTGGGTGGCTTAAACAGAAGTGCATTGTCTCACAGCTTTGGAGGCTAGAAGTTTGAAACCCAAGGTGTCGGCAGGGTTGGTTCCTTCAGGGGGCCGTGAGCTGTTCCATGCTTTTCCCCTAGCTTCTGGTGATTTGCTGGAAATCTTTGGTGTACCCTAGCTTGTAGAAGCATCACCCTGATCTGTCTTCATCTTCACATGATTCTTCTTGGGTATAGGTCTGCCTCCAAATTTCCCCTTTTTATAAGGAAGCTAGTCATATTAGATTAGGGCCCACCTTAATGACTTCATTTTAACTTGATGATCTCTGTAAAGAACTTACCTCCAGATGAGATGGCTTAGGACCCCAGTACCTCATAATGGCGGGGACACAATTCAATGCATAATAGCCTTCCTCTCACTCCTCACCAAATCACAAGGGCTCATAGGAGCTGGATTTTAGCAGAAGTCCCACAGCTAAGGCCATGTGCAGCCAGAGACAACACAGGAGCTACAAGAAGGAGCTCGGGGGCGAAGGGGCCATGGGCTCACAGAAAACTTGAGGAAGTCTTCACACGTCTACTGGCTACCACACCAGGGTGTTACAGACAACTTTTCAGAAAATTTCATTGAAAGCACAGGTCAATGTTTTATTACAATCTTGTGGCAGGTGAAAAGGCCTCCAGTTGACAAATTCAAAGATTCACTTTTGGTAGGGTTTTTTTTTTTTTTTTAGGAGAAGAGAATAGTTACATCATTATTGGACTACATACAAAAAGAAAAGAAAGATTATTTGGTTAAACATTTGGCTAAACATTAAGACAATTGGCAAGTAGGAGGTTAGGTGATTAGATTCTCAGAACAAAGTTTAATCTAGTTAAAGTTGTTCAGAAAATTGATTAGTTAAGCATTTAATCAGGAACACTCATTTCTTCCCAGAAGTAGATTTTGAATTATATTAATCAAAAAGGTTCTGGGAATTCCCTGGCGGTCCAGTGGTTAGGACTCAGCGCTTGCACTGCCTAGGGCCCAGAGAACTAAGATCTCACAAGGCATACTGCGAGGCCAAAAAAAGAAAAAAAGGTTCTGTCCTAGACCAGATTTCAAATGTTTTTTTTTTTCTCTGGCAGGGGTTCCTACCTATTCAGCTCCAGCTGACATCCAGGAGGCATTCCAAGGATCTCAAGTCCCACCAGCACCTCTTTAACACACACTTCTTCACTGCCTCTGCCCTCAGAGTCTGCCCTGCACTGTGTCCTCCACTGGAGCAGCTCCAGCCCTGCCTGTTCTCATGCTCCCGGAAATGGGAGTTATTCTCCTCTTACAAAATTCAGACTCCTTCTCAAGGCCCTGTGCCTTCCTACCTCTCTCTCACCTGACCTCAATCCACCTCCTCTTGGCTCACTGTTCCCCATCCACAGGTCTACAGAACATCCTTGCTGTTCTGTATACCTGTCCAGCTCACTGCTGTTTGGGGGTCTTTGCACCAGCTCTTCCCTCCGCCTAGAGCATTCTTCTGCAGGGTCGGCTCCTCCCACCATTCGGAGCTCAGTTCCAAGACCCCTCCTCACGGATGCTTTCCTTATCCCTCTCCAAATGACCCTCCATCCTTTACCCTGTTTACTTGCTTCACAGCACTTAGCACCATCTGCCTTTGTCTTGTCCTGTTCTCTTGTCTGCCTTCCCTACCAGATTGTTAGATGCATCTGGACAAGAAACGGGTCTGTTCGCCACGGTATCCAACTGTCTGGCTCATGTAATAGATGCTCAGTAAATTGCTGGTGAATGTTCAATAAATATCTGTTGGTGAATGTTTAATAAATATGCGGAGAAACTGTGGCTCAGAGTAGTTAAGTAATTTGCATAACATCACACAGCATTAAGTGATGGAGTGGGGAATCTATCAGTAGTTTGACACACTCTAAAGGCCTTACTCTTTTCACTAATCTTCTCTGTCTTCTTTATCTCTTAACCCTGGGGGACCTCAACACTTCTTTGTTGTTAGTCTATGGGCCAGACCCTGTAAGAGTTAATTTCCTCTCTCATTTCCTCTTGACCCAGAGGCCACAAATCCCTTCTGATGCTGTGGGTCCCCTGGACAGTCCTTTGATACCCAATTTGCTCGGAACTGGTTGCCTTTCCTTCCAAAGCACGAGATACTCACTGGGCATCCCCGAAGCCTCCCTTTTTCTCCACCTCAGAAGCCTTTCACTCCACACTCATGCAGCAAATGGTCATTAAAAGCCTTCTCTGGGCCAGGCCTGTTCTAGGAGCTGCCAAGTCATCCCTACTTCTCTCAATCAGGGCTTTCTGTCACCGTGCTGCTTCCTCCTATTTCCTTCTCAGTTTCTCTAAAACACAAATAAATGAGTAACCGCTTCTATCTTTTCTCTTCATAAACCTCTTTCCTGCAGGCTCTCAGGTCCAGGGCCCTGTTCACACCTGCCTGGTCCTGTCCCCCGGGAGGCAGAAAACAATCCATCCCAGCTCAGAACAAGCATTAACATATCAAAAACTCTGGTTTACATTGTGGTTACTCCCACTCAGCACAACCCCTGAGGCTCAAATCCAAATAGATTTTGAGGCAAATAGTTTCATGTATTATACTTCCATAAAAGATGCCTGGTAGGATGCAGACACACAAACCCTGTGGCAACATCTCCTCAAACTTTCTCTGTAAACTCCAACCCAGATACTGAGTGTTGGGCAGTGGAGGGGGTAAGTTGGATTGGCCTGGCCTTGCTTCTTCTCAGACATTAGTCCAGGACAAGTCTAAAATTAGCCCCACCCCCTCCCAGTGCTAAAAGTCAGCTGGAGCAACATGGGGCCAGTTACTTTTAGAAACCATCACTTTGGGGCTTAGGGCTGAGCAACAGAAACAGGTGTTGGAAACTGGGCCTGGAACCTGCAAGGCAGGAAAGAAGAGCCGGATCAAGTTCAGGAGCCTGGATCAGAATGCCAGATCCAGGGACAAGGGCTGCAAATCCAGACTGATGCAGTGGCCGCGGTCAAATCAAGGAGAAATAGCAAAAAACCAAGCCAGAGCTGCCTGTCGCCCTTATTGCAATGCTAAGGCAGGGTGGGGCTGGTAGGTACAGGAAAGGAAGGAAGCAGACGTTTATTAGGTACAGTGTGTACCAAATGCTTTATATGTGGTGTCTTGTGGAATCCCATTGGTAGGAACTATTACTTTGCCTCTTTTACCATTGACTAATGGAATGTCAGAGCTGTTCAGTAAGTTAGCCAATATCACACAACCAATACATGACAAAGCAGGGACTCAAACCCTAGCTTATTTAACATAAGGCCTGGCTGCCTCTAGGAGTAGCAGGAAGGGAGATTTCAGATCCACCCACAACCCATGAGAATGGACCACGAAGTTGCCTCACCAATATTTCTCACATCCTAATTTCCTGGGGAGCCTTGACTAAAGTACCAATGCCTGGGTACCATCACCCAGAGGTTCTATGTAATTGTTCTGGGGCAGGGCTTAAGAATAGGTGTTTTACAATCTCCCAGCAGATTCTCTTATGCCACCTGGATCAAGAACAAGGCTGTACGCTAGGTTGCTGATCAGGTCCCCTAGGGCAAGCTGGAGAAATAGAGTGGGGATAGATGTTTATGCCGAACTTATCTGGGTTCCACTCCAGAGGTGCAGGGTACCTGGTCAGCTATGGCATTTTCCACAGAAGATTCTCTGGTTGAGGGTTGGTCGTCTCAAATTCTGAAGTCAGTTAAAGAATTGAAACTCATTCCCACACTGTGCAGTAGAAGCTAACACAACATCGTAAAGCAACTATACCCCAATAAAAATTAATTTTAAAAAAGTTAAAAAAATACAAAGACAGATGAAACTAAAAAATAAAATTAAATTAAAACTCTTTCCCACAAAGAGAGGGTGGAAGCCAGGAACCTGGGGACTTAGGATTCTATAAAGCAGAAATTTTCAAAGAAGAGAGGAGTAGAATCAGCATCATCTATCATTCTAACATGTCACTGTGCCCATTTCACCAAACCTTTATAGAGGGAGGAGACTCCCTCAATGTAACTGGCAGGGCTCCCTGCCTAGGAGCGAGAAGTACAGGTGAGTCCACTTCTGATCTCACTCAGGAATGTCTATTCTGGCACATTTAACTCACAGCTTCTATGCAGTTTAGCACTTGATTATGTATCTTTGGTGTCCTTTTGATTTCTAATTGTTTCATATTTAATTACTTCAAGTCTTGCTTTCTTTGAAGTCTCCTGGAGAGCAGAGACTGTATCATGTAGGATACAGAAAATAACATCTGAAAAACCTCTCATAGTCTTAGCTGGGACATCTTTGGGTCCTCATGATTGCATACTGGCATCATCTTGGAAATTAAAAACAATACTAATGCCTGGGTCCCAGTTCTTGAGAATGTGATTTAATTGGTCTGGGATGTGGCATGAACATCATGACTTTTCAAAGATGCACGGATAATTAGAATATGCACCCAAGGCTGAGAAACAAAATTGAAGGATAATAAAAAGCTATGTGAAAAAAATTTACAAAAATGTCTGTGAGGAGAAAAATGGGGTTATTTGATTTATTTTATTTTTGCTAATCTGTGTTCTCTATTTGCTTCTCCACATTGGTTATATAATTTAAAAAAATAAGACTAAAACAAAAATGAAACTGCATTAGGTATTCCTAAAATTGTTTAATTTTTTTCAGAGATAGATCACTGAGGATAACTTGTACCAAGTTGGAATGGGTCCTGATCAGACACTATTCTCACTCACTCAGCAAATATTTATTGAGAGCCTGCTGTATTCCACATGATAGACACTGAACATATAAGAGTGAATTTTACAAGCACAATCCCTGCTCTCATGAAGTCTACATCTAATGGGGAAGATTAACCATCAAACAAGCAAATACAGACTTCAAGTTGTTCTAGTAGGTAAAAACAGCTGAGTATTATATTGTTTTGTAAGTAACCATAACAGAAATTACAAATATCCAGCTTACATTTTCTCTCCTTTGTCCAAGGCAGACATTGCTTATTGATTATCTCACCCTGTTCTGCTGAAGCTCAGTATCCACTTCAACATAACCGATCAATCTGAGGTGGTGCTTGAAATAAAACATAAATAGTATTGCAGGAAAGAGCTCTGAATTATCTTGTTGAAAGTAAACTAGATGACTCAAAAGGTAATTGAAACCTTCTGGTATGGCCAAGTAGCTCCTCTTGGACCATACATCTTGTAGATAACAAATATAAACTCTGGGCAAAATATAAGAACACCTAGTTGAAGGTACTGGAGAGAAAAAAACCAGGCAAAAACCAGAGGAGACTGAGCCAGTGGAAGAAGAGAATGGCATGGGGTAAGTTTCCTGATTTACAACTTTTAGCCTAAGAATAGGACCCTGTCTGTGATATGCAGGGCAGAAGAGAAGCCTTACATTCTATGAATAAACTCTGCCCAGATCTATGGCTGACCCCAAACCACATATGTAAGAGGCAGACTTTAAGAGTCCCAGCTACAGCTAAAAGAGCTGAACTGAAATTCCAGCTGCTACTGGGGAGATAGGGTTTTGTAGTTTGAGTTCAGCCACTCTAAAGGCCTAAATAAAGAAAAGTCAATACTCACTAGAACAGCATAATAGAATCCAGACTTTTTACAATATATCATTCATAATGACCAAGATACACTCCAAAATTATTCAACATACAACAAAACAGATTTTAAAAAGAAAACACAATCAACAGAGTCCAACTCTAAGATGACTTAGGTGATGGAATTAGCAGACAAGAATTTTAAAGACGTTATTGTAACTATGCTCAAGTATGTAAAGGAAAATATGTCCATAATGAATGAAAATATAGAAAATCTTAGCAGATAAATAGAAATTATTTTAAAAGAATCAAATGAAAACATAAGAACTGAAAAATAAATATCTGAAATAAAAATGCAATAAGTGTGCTTAAAAGCACAAGGGAAATGAAAGAAGAAAAGGTCAATGAACTATGAAGATAGATCATCAGAAATGATTCAAACTGAACAGAGATATACTAAATGTGCAGAGACTCATAGATCTTTGAAACAATGTCAGAATGTCTTATATACATATAATTGGAGTCCCAGAAGGAGAGGAGAGAAAGAACAACACAGAAAAGTATTTGAATAAATAATGGGTGAAAAGTTTATAAATTTGGAAAAAGACAAATATTTATGGACTCTAAAACCTCAATAAATGCCAAGAGAGATTAATATCAAAACCAAACCAGGGCTTCCCTGGTGGCGCAGTGGTTGAGAGTCTGCCTGCTGATGCAGGGGACACGGGTTCGTGCCGCAGTCTGGGAAGATCCCACATGCCGCGGAGCAGCTGGGCCTGTGAGCCATGGCCGCTGAGCCTGCATGTCTGGAGCCTGTGCTCCTCAACGGGAGAGGCCACAACAGTGAGAGGCCTGCACACCGCAAAAAAAAAAAAAAAAAAACCCAAACCAAACAAAGATAAAAGCATTCAGGCATATCATAATCAAACTGCTGAAAATCAATGACAAAGAGAAAATCAAGAAAAAAATGCTGAGAGAAATTGAAGATGTAAATAAATGGAGAGATACACTAAGTTAATGGATTGAATGATTCAGTATTGTTAAGATGGCAATTACCAAATTGACCTATGGATTCATTACAATCCTAATCATAATCCTAATATGCTTTTTAGCCAAAATTGGCAAGCTGATTCTAAAATTTCTGTAGAAATGTAAGGGATTTAGAATATTCAAAGAAGTTTTGAAAAAAGAAGTCAAAGGTGTAGACTTAACACTACTTGACTTCAAGACCTACCCTAAAGCTACAATAATCAAGACAGTGCAGTGCTGGCACAAGGATCAACAAACAGATGGATAGAACAGAATAAAGAGCCCAGAGATAGACCCATACTTAGATATTTATTTTATTTTTGACAAAGGTGTTAAAGCAACCCTATTGGGAAAGGAACAAATGGTGTTGAAATAATTACATATTCATATGGAAACAAATTAATCTTGCCCTAAATCATACTATCCACAAAAATCAATTTGTGAAGGACCATAGACCTAAACATACAAGCCAGAGCTATAAAACTTCTAGAAGAAAACATAGGAGATTATCTTCATGACTTGGGGGAAGACAAAAGCCAAAAAAAAAAAAAAAAAATTTACACTTAATCAAAATTAAGTCTCTGTTCATCAGAAAAATGTCATTAATAAAATGTATAGGCAAGCCACAGGGCTGGAGAAGATATCTGCAAAACATGTCTGACAAAGAATTTGTGTTCTGAATATACTAAGTACTCCTAAAACTCAATAATAAAATGACAAACAACTCAATTTAAAAGTGGTCAAAAGATTTGAACAGACACTTCACAAAAGATGGTAAATTAATGGCCAGTAAGCACGTGAAAAAACGTTCAACGTCTTTAGTCATCAAGGACATGCAAATTGAACCACTGTGAGGTACCATTCCACACTTACCAGCGTGGCTAAAATTAGACTGACAGCACCAAATATTGTCAGAAAAATGTAAACGTACATGGTTGGTAGGAGGGGAAAATGGTCAAAAACATTGAAAAAGATCTTCCAGTTTCATATAAATTAAATACATCCTCTTTCTAAGACCCAGCAATTCTACTCCTAGGTATTTACTAAAGGGATACAAAAATACATGTCCACAAAAAGTGTGTCCAAAAATGTTCATATTAGCTTTATTCATAAGAGCCCCAAACTGGAGGACCAGGTGTCCATTAATAGGAGCCTGGATAAACCATGACATATTCATACAGTAAAATACTATTCATCAATGAAAAGAAACCAACAACATGGATGGATGAATCCCCAAAACATTGCTGAGTGAACAGAAATTCCACAAAAGTATACAAACTGTACAATTTTATTTATATGAAGTACTAGAATAGGCAAAATTGATCAATGGTAAAAACATGAGAATATTGGATCTCTCTAGGAGTGTTAAGGCAGGAGTTTGCTGGGAAAGGACATGGGAAACTTTCTAGGGTGATGGTCAATGTTCTGTCCCTTGATAGGGTCTGGGTTGCACAGGTGTGTGCATTTATAGGAACTCATCAAATGATATACTGACAATTTTTGCATTGCACTGTACACGATTTTCATCCGAAAAGAAATAAAGGAATTGTAAACAAATTTTGAACTCTGGTTAATAACATTGAAGTACTTTGGGGAATGTATTAATGCCTGCAACTTACTTGGGAATGTAATAGCAAAAATAATTAAATGAGCGGCTAGATGGATAGAGGAATGGATAGAGAATTAATATATGATAAAGCAAATACAGTAAAGTGTCAGTTGAAGAAACTATGTGACATGTATATGGGTGTTCACTATAAAATTGTTTCAACACATTTCTAAGTTTGAACATTCTATAATGGAATGCTGAGAACAAAGATAACTGAAGAGAACTGGCAGATTGCCCATGAGATGGAGTCCTGGCCCTGGGGAAAGACACCAGAGTCTAGCTGGTGTACAGGGGAACAGGGTAGGCAAAAGGGACTCATGGGTCCAGAAACTGGCTTTCTTTGCTCTATTCTAACTGTGGCGATGAACCTGGGAGCTGAGGCAAAGCAAAGGACCAAGTGCCTCTTGTATTCCATAAGACCCACTGACTCATGCTCTCTGCAATTGCCTTGCTTACCAGATGGTGACTTTAAGAATTCTCAATGTATATAAATATCAAATCACTATGATGTACACTATGATGAACACATACAAAACTACAATGATATTGTATGTCAATTATACTTCAATTTAACAAAAAGTCCTCAACAGATCTGTTCTAGAAATCTGGAACAGAAGGGGCTGTCGGACACCATTTATTCTCTATCCACTGAGCACCTGCTGTGTGCTACTCTCTGTGCAAGGCTCTGAGGAGTCTATGACAAACCGAATAAAAATGCCTCCTGCCCTTTTCTTGATCTCAACATTGATGAAACTCTGCTCCTCTTCTACGTTTCTCACTACTTACACCCTGACTAGAAGACTTGCAAATCCTTCTACAAGCCATGTTGACATTTCTTAAATCTCTGAATTCAAAAACCCCTTTCTAATGTTGGAGCTGATTATATCTCAACAGAAAGAGATTTTTTTCTTGTTTTACCCTCTCTGGAGTGAAGCTTGACACAGGAAGATCCCCAAAGCCTCAAAATAGTTCAGCAAGAAATTGGACGCATGCCTAGTCACCCCAAGTCGCTGTACACTCTCCTGAAGTAGAGATGTGATAGAAAGGGCAGTTGGCTGCTGAGCTCAACCCTCTGCCCTACTTCCAACGGAGGTCACAGCCATTACCATGCCTTGTCCTGGCACCACAGCCAGAAGGTCTGCCCAAAGTTTAGCCCAAGGACGTGATATCAAGCAGAGGTGCCTGGCTTCCTGGGTAGCTTGACATGACCTTGAATCCCATGTTACAAATCCGATTGCTCCAGCCTCACCTTTAGCATACAAAAGAGAAAATTCCTGACTTAAACAAATGTCTCTTTTCCCAAATTTGGTGAAATGTGAGCACGTTAGGAGCTAATATATTAATGTTACAAATGACCCCAAATGAGTTGAGTGATACCACAGGCAATAAAAAGACAATAAAAAGAGATCGCCTTCATTAAAAAGACTGTCAACTTTCCTTTCATACAGTGACTCATTCCCTTTGTGGAACTGAATACTTTCCCCTCTGCAAACTCCAGACCATCACCTATTTGTCATCTTTGTAGGCTTACAAATCACCAGCTCTGCAAATCTCTCAGCACAGTGAGCCTTTCCAGCTTCTTACTGCCCCTCTTCCTGCCTGAAAGATCTTTGCTTCTTCTCTCTTCCCTCCTTCCCCAAGAATTTTTACCCCTCAGACGTTTAAATACCTGTTTTCCTTCCTTACAATGTTGGATTCTTGGGAGATACTGATATGACTTAGGGAAATAAGTGTGTGGTTTCCCTACCCCTGGTGCTGGTGAAGGCGGTTAGTGCTTCCGGACTTTCTGAAGCTCTTTGAAAACAACAGGGCAAGTCAGATTCCAAAGCTTCACCTTCTGAAGGCTGAGCGTGTCTGGGCAGCGGCTGCATAATTTGGACGGAATCATCACTGGCAAGGCCGAGTTGACTCAGCCAGGAAGCACTTGTTGCTCTTCTAAACTCCACGGCACCAGAGATGAAGTCACCTTTCTTCTTTTAAAAGCAACAGATCTGCCCTGTGAGTCCCTGTCACGTCTGCGGGAACTCAGTGTTTTTTCCACAGCTGGGCACCAGGACCTTTTCTCAGGTAAGAAAGCTCCACTTTAGTGGGTTTCCATTCAGGAAAGCTTGATTGGGTGGGGGGCACTTTTTAGGGCACCTCAGGGTAAAGTTGGAGTTGGGTCAAGGGACATTCTGGGTGAGGAGGACAGCTGGTTCCCAGGCAGCTGGTACCCACCTGGTGGGCTGACAGGCCCTGGGCTAGGTGATCACTCAGCTCGGGCTGCAGTGGCATGGAAATCTAACCTGGGCTTGGTTTCAGGTGTCTGTTCTAACAGTGGGACAATGAACCCTTTGGTGAAGCAACTACAAGTGGTCTCCTTAGGCTGGGGCTGTCCTACCTGCTTTGCCTTCCTACAACTGGCTTTGTGTTTTGGGTAGAACCCTCAGAGGGTCTCATGATAAAAGCTGATGTATAGGAAAGCAGCAGCTCTCTGGAGAGCCTTCATTTGCTCATTCGCCAGCTTGAATTCTTCCCTTCTTCCTCAGAGTGTAGCAGGGACAAAGGCCCAGCCTCCTTGTCCTGACACGCAGGGACCTTGTGTAAACAATGGCTGTGCTCTCCTGTGGGGCAGAAGTGTGCAAACACATCTTAGAGCCTGTCCATGCGAGTTCTAAGTTTTAGTGTGTGTGCATGAATGTGTATGGTCGACCTGTGGTCCTAGGGGCCCCTGAAATCTCCCTGCCACACTTTCTATGAGTTATATGAGTCACTGCCACTAATTGAATCATACAGCTCTTATGAGCTCTGGAAGTCTCAATAAAGACATCTTGATGATGACGGAGGCGCCTACAGGGTGATAAATGGCTTTTGAGAGAGTTGAACCACAGTAAAATGAAAACACTGAGAATTGCAGGGTCCCTTTATAACCTGACACAGAACCCTGTCCCACACAGGATTCAGTGCTTTCATCTATAACCTCTGAAGGGAACAAAGAATTTCATTGAGATAAGAGATGCTTGTTTTGTTTTAAATGCAACTGCATACTGGCTGCGAGCGCCTGCTTACTCATTCACCTCAAACTTGGCACATCCAGAATTTATCCTTGCTTGAACTCTGTGGAACCTCCCCCGACCCCCGTGTCCCCCAGCTACGTGAAAAGCACCTGGTTGTCCACGACAGATTTCTGGACTTCACCCTTGACCCCTCCTTCGCCCTCACATTCCCACATCTAGTGTGGTAACACATCCCACAGATTCTGCCTGCATGTGATCTCTCAGATCCATCCACTCTCCCACTTCCATGGCTACTTTAAGCCCTTATCACCTTCTTCAGGAATACGGAAACCTCTTATCCCAGCTTCCTCTCTCCAGCCTCATCTTCCCGGAGCAGCCAGAGTGATGATTCTACAATGACTGATTGGCACGATCCGATCCATCACTAGTCTGTTGATCTGTCTTCTTAATAGTCCTCAAAATTTTTCTCGCCTACCCATTCCACCACCCTACCTTGGTCCGTCCCACCAGCACTCTTTGCCTGAGTTATTGCAATAGCTGCTTAGCTGACCTCCCTGCTACCAGGCTCACTCCCTGCCTAGTATAAGACACTTCAAGCTTCTTGTCTTCCCAAGAATTTTTATTTTATTTTATTTATTTATTTTTGGCTGCGTTGGGTCTTCGTTGCTGCGCGCCGGCTTTCTCTAGTTGCAGCGACTGGGGGCTACTCTTCGTTGCGGTGTGTGGGTATTTCATTGTGGTGGCTTCTCTTGTTGCAGAACACAGGCTCTAGAAAAAAGGGTTTCAGTAGTTGTGGCTCGCGGGCTCTAGAGCGCAGGCTCAGCAGTTGTTGCGCACGGGCTTCGTTGCTCCGCACGGGCTTCGTTGCTCTGCGGCATGTGGGATCTTCCCGGGCTAGGGCTCAAACCCGTGTCCCCTGCATTGGCAGGTGGATTCTTAACCATTGCGCCACCAGGGAAGTCCCTTCCCAAGCTTTTTAACGACATTTCTTATAAGATCAGAACTTGAAACACTTATTACCCTATCTGGCGTTTAGAAGCATTAGCATTTCTAGGACTCGTGTGGATACTTCAAGGAGGGAGGCAGAGAGAATGGGGGGAGATGGGAGATGTATATTGCAGTGGGAAGATGGCTTGAAGAACACATAACACTCAGGCCCTGGAACCATGCAGGTCTGCATTGGAATCCTAGCTCCCTACTTCCTAGTGTGGCTTTGACCAAATTGGTAAATTTTCTTAAGATTCATTTTCCTCAACTATGAAATGGAAATAATAATGCCTATTTCTCTGGGTGAATATGAATTAAATGAGAACATTTATGAAACACAGCCATTAAGAGTTTTTAGTTCCTTTCCTTCTTTCCTTCTCTTTTACAGCTTATAATCTCTATCATATATCTTATAAGTATCCGTGTGTGTATGTATGTATGATTATTGAGTTTTGGCAAGGTGGGGAGGAGGAGTAGCAAAGAAATAGGTGAGAACTCTCTCAAGGAATTTGCGATTTACTTAGAGAGGTAAAGCAAACTTACATAGTATGAAAACATCGATAAAAAAAGCATTCTGCCACTGTCATGTGGACAGTCCCAGTTGAGTACATAAGTGGGAAGAGCTTGAGAAAACAGGTCTGTGAATACCTGCAGACAGAGTGTAGTTAGATCTATATCAAGCAATTTTAGATTTAGGCTCTTTGGGGACTTAAAAATCATTGGCCTCTCTGATGTTGAAGTAAAACTTTCCAGAAGGCTTTCCACTTTTAGAGTGATTTAAGGACATGAGCATTAGAGTTTAAGTGATTTTACTCATTCATTCATTCATTCATTCATTCATCAAACACTTATTGAACACCTACTCTGTGCCAGGTCCTCTATTATACTCTTCCATGGGACATGGATAATTCTCCTCTTCTTGAATCAGGGATAGCCTTAGAGACTTGATGATCAATAGGATAAGAAGAAAGTGACCTTCAGGGACATCCATGGCTAGGTTCTCAGGAGCTTTGCAACTTCCCCCTGTTTTTCCTGGCCCACTCACTCTGGGGGAAGCCAACCACCATATAAAGTCATGTGGTGGTAACCTGGCTCTCTGGGGTGGGGGGATGCCCCTGATTTGCAGTGTTTACCAGTTTTTATTCTATAAATACTCCCTTCCACCATGGCTGATTTCAAGCTACCAAAGTGACAGCACTGAATGCAGGGTTGGAAAGAAATACACAGAATCAGTTCTTACAAATTTGTACAAACCAGTCCCAGTGCATGACGGCCAGTTACCCTTGAGACCATCATCCTGTGAGAACACCCAACCTAACTAGATGGAGAGGCTCCATGGAGATAAGCCCAACCAGCCCCAGATTTTCTAGCCATTCAGATTTAGCCTACAGGAAAAAAGCCTTCAGACGACTCCAGACTCAGCCACTATCTGACTGCAGCTGTATAGAAGACCCCGAGGGAGAACTTGTCAGCTCAGTCCAGTCACCCCACAGCATCCTCAGAGATGTGACAATTCATATTCTCTAGGTTTAGAGGTTGTTTGTTACACAGCAAAAATAACTGGAACAAGGTGGTATTCTTGTTTTATCCATAAGGCAGCCCAGATTAAGCCTCCAAGGGTGTGGAGGGGTAGAGGGATCTATCCAGAGAATTCTTTGTCCATGCATATTCTCAGGCCTCAGACCACTGAGGAAGAAAGCGTTTCATTAAAAAAGGCCCGGGACTTCCCTGGTGGCACAGTGGTTAAGAATCCACCTGCCAATGCAGGGCACATGGGTTCATGCTCTGGTCCAGGAAGATGCCACATTCTGTGGAGCAAGTAAGCCCATGCGCCACAACTACTGAGACTGTGCTCTAGAGCCCACGAGCCACAACTACTGAGTCCGCGTGCCACAACTACTGATGCCCGCTTGCCTAGAGTCTGTGCTCTGCAACAAGAGGAGCCAACGCAATGAGAAGCCCGCGCACCGCAACAAAGAGCAGCCCCTGCTTGTCACAACTAGAGAAAGCCCGCTGGCAGCAACGAAGACCCAATGCAGCCAAAAATAAATAAATAAATTTGGAAAAATAAATAAATAAAAAGGCCTGAGAAAGAGACTCAATGACTTTACTAACTAGGTTTACCCTTATAACTAAATCAGTGAAAGAAATCTCTCTCTCTCTCTCTCTTTCTCTCACCTCCCCCCACCCCTCATCATCTGCCCCATCACTTCCCCATCTAACTCAACTCACATGAAGCTCTGCTGGGGTATCTCCCTTACCTGCTCTTTGGGCTCTGCTCCATCCTCCACATGGAATTTGCTGGGAGAAGCAGGCAGACAGAAAAAACATGAAGTCAAGGAAATGCCCAGAGTCCAGAGCCCTGGAGGAAAGCAACTGAGACCCCTAGAAAAGAGCAGCCAAGAGGAGAGTTTAAAAACAGGCTCTAGGGCTTCCCTGGTGGTGCAGTGGTTGAGAGTCCACCTGCCGATGCAGGGGACGGGGGTTCGTGCCCTGCTCCGGGAAGATCCCACATGCCGCAGAGCGGCTGGGCCCGTGAGCCATGGCCGCTGAGCCTGTGCTCCACAATGGGAGAGGCCACAACAGTGAGAGGCCCACGTACCGCAAAAAATAAATAAATAAATAAATAAATAAATAAATAAAAACAGGCTCTGGTGTAGACACAGGGATTAGTGGTCAAAGCATGAGTCTTTTTTTTTTTTTTTAGCAACTTTATTATTATTATTTTTTTTGTTTAATTTTATTTATTTTTTGGCTGCTTGGGTCTTCGTTGCTACATGCGGGCTTTCTCTAGTTGTGGTGAATGCAGGCTACTCTTCATTGCGGTGCACAGGCTTCTCATTGTGGTGGCTTCTCTTGTTGCGAAACACAGACTCTAGGTGCGCAGGCTTCAGTAATTGCAGCACACGGGCTTCAGTAGTTGCAGCGCGTGGGCTCAGTAGCTGAAGTACGCAGGCTCTAGGGCACAGGCTCAGTAGTTGTGGCACACGGGCTTAGTTGCTCCACGGCATGTGGGATCTTCCCAGACCAGGGCTATAACTCGTGTCCCCTGCATTGGCAGGCAGATTCTTAACCACTGCTCCACTAGGGAAGTCCCAAATCATGAGTTTTGAAATCAGATGACCTGGGTTCCAGTCTGGATCCTGACATTTTCTATTTGGTTGACCCTGGAAAGTATCTAGACATCTCTCTTCTCGGTTTTCTTTATCTTTTTAAATTGAAGTATAGTAGGTGATTAACAACGTTGTGTTAATTTCAGGTGTACAGCAAAGTGATTCAGTTATACATATGTATATCTATCCTTTTTCAGATTCTTTTCCATTATAGGTTATTACAAGATATTGAGTATAGTTCCCTGTGCTATACAGTAGGTCCTTCTTGTTTATTTTATGTAGTAGTGTGTATCTGTTAATCTCAAATTCCTAATTTATCCCTCCCCCACCCCCTTTCTCCTTTGGTAAACATAAGTTTGTTTTCTATGTCTGTGCATCTATTTCTGTTTTGTAAATAAGTTTATTTGTGTCACATTTTAGATTCCACATATAAGTGGTATCATATGATATTTGTCTTTCTCTGTCTGACTTACTTCACTAAGTATGATAATCTCTAGGTCCATCCATGTTGCTGCAAATGGCATTATTTCATTCTTTACTATGGCTGTCGTCTCAGTTTCTTCATCTTTAAAATTTGGATAGTAATGCCGTCTCACAGAGTTCTTGTGAAGATTAGCTGAGATGATACCTAATACCTGGGGCTGAATAAGTAGCAGTCAACCTTAGTAGTAGTGATAGTATTGGAGTCATACTAGTTTACTGTTGTCACAAGTCCCAGAGTCCCAGGCTCTCTGCAGACCCAGAGATTCATTCAGTCAGTCACACTACAGGTGACCAAGATAAGTATTCAATAAATACTTAGGTCAGACTGAATATCTAGATTCTGAATGTTTATTCTACTGCCAATTTTCTTCTCTTATTGTCCCCCAAATATATTTCCAAAGGCTTTAAAAGCATGACTGTGCATTATTTCACCTGTATGTTAAGCAATATGAATTAAAACCATATTTTCTTATTTCTTGTGAGTCCTCTTCTTACCTTCTACTGTGTAGCATGTAGTTGAGTAGTTCAGTGATCAACACATTTTAACTATTATTATTTTTTAAATTCTGTTTAAGAAGAAATTGAAGTTGGGTGACTTTTGCAGGAATCCTGTGCCCAGTGTGTTCCAGAAACGTCAAGTTTACCATTTTGCAGATGCCATCACTGTGGTAGGACAATCAGGGTGAAGGATAACATGATTTTTGAGAGCGAAGTGTGAGTGTTAAGTTCTCCTGCTTTATTTATACTTTGTGAATACGAGTTACTAAAACTTTCATCTATGAATTGACATTAGGCAGACTTGTCTCATTAAATTTATGATTGGTCTAGTCATGTGGATTTTTTGAACAAAGAATAATGCAAACATTCAGACTGTTAAAGAAAAGCTGATTTGCGTACTTCTAAAAAGATTTTATAATAAAATATTTATTGATTCACAAGTGTGTGCCCACTTCACCCAGCGTCCCCAGTGTCAATATTTTGTATAACTATAGTACAATATCAAAACTAGGTAATTGACATTGGTACAATCCATAAACCTTATTCAGATTTTATCAGTTATATGTGTACTTATTTGTGTATATGTGTATAATTGTATGTAATTTTGTCATGTTTATTTCAGGTAACTATCACCACAATCAAGATACAAAACTGTATCATCACCACATGGCTCTCTTACACTATCCCTTTGCATCTACCCCCCTCATCCCTAACTCTTTGAAACCATTAATCTATTGTCCATCTGTATAATTTTATTTCAGGAGCGTTATATAAATGGAATCATGAGTATTTACGTGCATGAGATTAACTTTTTCCACTCGGCATAATTTTCTTAAGATCTATCCAAGTAGTTGCATGTATCAATAGTTGGTTCTTTTTTTACTGTTGAGTAGTAATCCACAGCATGGTTGTAGCAAAGTTTGTTTAATCTTTGGCCCATTTACCCATTGGAGGATATCTGGGTAGTTTCCAGTTTGGGACTACTACAAATAAAGCTGCCATAAGCATTTGTATGCAAGTTTCTGCATGACATAAATTTTCATTTCTCTGGGATAAATGCCTGAGAGTACAATATCTGGGTCTCGTGGTAAGTCCATTTCTAGTTTTAGGGTGAACGGAAAACTGTTTCCCAGAGTGGCCATAACTTTTTGCATTACCACCAGCAATGTGTAAGTAATGGAGTTTCTCTGCATCCTTGTCAGCATTTGGTGTTATCACTATTTTTTCTTTTAGCCATTCTGATAGGTGGGCAGTGATAACATATTATGATTTTAATTTGCATTTCCCTAATGTCTAATGGTGTTGAACATTTTTTTTTCATGTGCTTCTTTGCCTTCTATATATCTTCTTCAGTGAAATGTCAAATTAATGACTTATGCCCATTTTCTAACTGGATCCTTTGTTTTTTTTATTGTTGAGTTCTGTGAGTTCTTTATATATTCTAGATAAGCATCCTTTTTTTCAGATGTGTAGTTTACAAACATTTTCTCCTGCATTGTAAATTTGTACATCATCCTCTAAATAAAATCTTTCAAAAGGCAAAATTTTAAATTTTGATGAAGTCCAATTTGTCAATATTTCCTTTTATAGGTTGTTCTTTTAGAGCAAAGAATAAAAACTTTTTGCCTAGTCCTAGTTCTCAAAGATTTTCTCCCATTTTTTCCTAAAAACCTATAGTTTTACATTTAGATCTGTAATCCATTTTGAGATAGATTTGTGTAAGTCGAAGTTTAGGTCAAAGTTAATTTTTTTGCTTAAGTATGTTCAGTTGCTCTAGCACCATTTATTTAAAAGGCTATCTATCTCTCCTTCATTCTGTTGGTTTTGAACCTTTGTCAAAAATCAAGTGAGTGGGGACTTCCCTGGTGGTCCAGTAGCTAAGACTCCACACTCCCAAAGCAGGGGGCCTGGGTTCGATTCCTGGTCAGGGAACTAGATCTCACATGCCACAACTAAGAGTTCTCATGCCGCAACTAAAGATCCCACAGGCCGCAACTAAAGATCCCACATGCTGCAACTAATAGCCGGCACAGCCAAAATAAATAAAAATAAATATATATATATAAATTATATGGTGATCTGTCATCAAAAATTATTTTAAAAATCAAATGGATGTATTTGTATGATTCCATCTGTGGAATCATGTGCCTATCTGACAATACCACACCATCTAGGTGACTAAATCAAAAGCTATATAGTAAACCACACACCAGACAGAGCGATTTCTCCCACGTCGGTGGTCTCTTTCTAAATTGCTTTGGTTATCCTCAGGTCTTTCACATTCCATATAAGTTTTATAAAATGCTTGCCTATGTCTACAAAAACCGTGCTGGGATTTTGATAGGAATCTTGTTAAACATGTAGTTTAATTTGGAGAGAAGACATTTTTACTAAGCTGAGTCTTCCAGTTCTTGAATGTGGAAAATTTCTGTGCTATTTAGGTCTCCTACGGTTTCTTTCATCAGTACTTTGTAATTTTCAGCATGCAGATTCTGTACATATTTTGTTAAGTTTATAACTAAGTATTTCATTTTCTTTGGAACAATTGAAAATGGTATTGCATTGTTAAATTACATTTTTCATGTATACACTTAGTATATAGAAATGCAATGACTATTTTTCTTCTCTTTTTCCCCCAGCTTTATTGAGGTATGATTGACAAATAAGAATATATATTTAAGGTAAACTATGTGCTATTTTGATATACACATACATTGTGAAATGATTATGATAATCAAGCTAATTAACATGTCAGTCAGCTCACGTAGTTACCATTTGTGTGTGTGTGTGTGTATTGTGAGAACATTTGAGAAGATTATTCAAGATCTCACTCTCTTAGCAAATTTCAAGTCTACATTATTAAACTATTGTCACCATGCTGTACATTATGTCTCCAGAATTTATTCATCTTATAATTGAATGTTTGTATCCTTTGATCAATATCTTCCAAAAATACAATTAAATGTTCTGTGTTGACATTGAATCCTATAATCATGCTGAACTTGCTTATTTGTTCTGGGTTGTTTTGTTTTGTTTTTGTTTTTTGTAGATTCCTTGGGATTTTCTACAGAGATCATCTGCAAATAGAGATTGTTTTAATTTCCCCTTTCCAATCTGTATGACTTTTATTTCTTTGTCTTGCTTTATGATGCTGGTTAGAACTTTCAGTTCTATGTTGAGTAAGAGTAGTGAGGCAGACATCCTTACCTTGTTCCCAATCTTAGAGGAAAAGCCTTCAGTCTTTCTGTCACCATTAAGAATAATGTTAAGGGTGGTGGTGGTGGTGGGATGAATTGGGAGATTGGGGTTGACATATATACACTAATATGTATAAAATAAATAAGTAATAAGAACCTGCTGTATAAAATAAATAAATAAAATTTAAAAAAAAGAATAAAGTTAATTGTAGATTTCTTTTTTTAGGTGCTCTTGATCAAGTTGGGAAAGTTTTCCTCTATTCCTAGTTTGTTGAAAGTTTTCACCATGAATGAGTGTTGAATTTTTTTAAATGATTTTCTGCATCAATTGATATAATCGTATGTTTTTTCTTCTTTAGCCTGTTGATAGAGGGGATTACATTTGAATTATTTTTAAATTTGAGCAAGCTTTGCATATCTGAAATAAATCCCACTTGGTCATGTATATAGTTCTTTTCTATAAAGAGCTGCTGGATTCAACTTACTGATATTTTGTGGTGAAGTTTTGCATCTCAGTTCCTGAGAGTTATTGATTTGTAGTTTTCCTTTTTTGTACTGTCTTTGTCTAGATTTGCTATCAAGGTAATACTGGCCTCATAAAAAGAGTTGCAAAGTGATTCCTTCTCTCTATTTTTTGGACATGGTTATGTAAAATTGGTGTTAATTCTTTAAATGTTTGATAAAATTCTCCAGTGAAATAGTTTGGATCTAGAGATTTCTTTTTCAGGAGCTCTTTAAGTATAAATTCAATTTTTATAATAATTGTAGAGCTATTCACATTACTTATTTCATCTTGACTAAGTTTTCATTGTTTATGGTTTTCAAGGTAGTAGTCCATTCCTTTGATGTTGTTGAACTTAAAAGTGTAAAATTGTCCATATATTTCCTTATTATCCTTTTAATGGCTACAGGATCTGTAGCAATATCTCTTATTTCATTCCTGTTGTTGGTAATTTGTGTCTTTTGTTCTTTTTATCTTTATCAGTCTAGCTAGAGGTTTACTGATCTTAGTGATTTTTCTTCCTCATAACAACCAGCTATTTGTTTTACTGATTTTCTCCATTGTGTTTCTGTTTTCAGTTTAATGTATTTCTGATGTTATCTTTATTATTTCCTTCCTATCTCATTTGTGGCCTCTCCCTTGCGGAGCACAGGCTCCAGATGGGCAGGCTCGGTGGCCATGGCTCTCAGGCCCAGCTGCTCCATGGCATGTGGGATCTTCCCGGACCAGGGCACGAACCCCTGTCCCCTGCACCGGCCGGCAGACTCTCAACCACTGCGCCACCAGGGAAGCCCTGTAATTATTTGTTGAAGCATTTTTATAACAGCTGCTTTAAAAATCCTTGTCAGATATTTCCAACAACAGATTCACCTCAATGTTGGCGATGGTTGATTGTCTTTTCTCATTCAAGTTGTGTTTTTCCTGGTTCTTGGTATGAAGAGTGATTTCCAATTATATTTTGGACATTTTGGATAACATGTTAGGAGACTCTTGATCACACTTAAATATTTTATTTTGGTAGCAGTCACCCTACTTAGACTTTTTTTTTTTAACATCTTTATTGGAGTATAATTGCTTTACAATGGTGTGTTAGTTTCTGCTTTATAACAAAGTGAATCAGCTATACATATGCATATATCCCCATATCTCTCCCCTCTTGCATCTCCCTCCCTCCCACCCTCCATATCCCACCCCTCTAGGTGGTCACAAAGCACGGAGCTGATCTCCCTGTGCTATGTGGCTGCTTCCCACTAGCTATCGGTTTTACATTTGGTAGTGTATATATGTCCATTCCACTCTCTCACTTTTTGTCCCACCTTACCCTTCCCCCTCCCCGTGTCCTCAAGTCCATTCTTTAGTAGATCTGCCTCTTTATTCCCATCCTGCCCCTAGGATCTTCATGACCATTTTTTTTAGATTCCATATATATGTGTTAGCATATGGTACTTGTTTTTCTCTTACTGACTTACTTCACTCTGTATGACAGACTCTAGGTCCATCCACCTCACTACAAATAACTCAATTTCATTTCTTTTTATGGCTGAGTAATATTCCATTGTATATATATACCACATCTTCTTTATCCATTCATCTGTCGATGGACACTTAGGTTGTTTCCATGTCCTGGCTATTGTAAATACAGCTGCAATAAACATTTTGGTACATGACTGTTTTTGAATTTTGGTTTTCTAAGGGTATGTGCCCAGTAGTGGGATTGCTGGGTCATAATGTTAGTTCTATTTTTAGTTTTTTAAGGAACCTCCATACTGTTCTGCATAGTGGCTGTATCAATTTACATTCCCACCAACAGTGCAAGAGGGTTTCCTTTTCTCCACACCCTCTCCAGCATTTATTGTTTGTAGATTTTTTGATGATGGCCATTCTGACTGGTGTGAGATGATATCTCATTGTAGTTTTGATTTGCATTTCTCTAATGATTAATGATGTTGAGCATTCTTTCATGTGTTTGTTGGCAATCTGTATATCTTCTTTGGAGAAATGTCTATTTAGGCCTTCTGACCATTTTTGAATTGGGTTTTTTTTTAATATTGAGCTGCATGAGCTGTTTATATATTTTGGAGATTAATCCTTTGTTGGTTAATTCATTTGCAAATATTTTCTCTTATTCTGAGGGTTGTCTTTTTGTCTTGTTTTTAGTTTCCTTTGATTTGCAAAAGTTTTAAAGTTTCATTAGGTCCCATTTGTTTATTTTTGTTTTTATTTCCATTTCTCTAGGAGGTGGGTCAAAAAGGATCTTGCTGTGATTTATGTCATAGACTGTTCTGCCTATGTTTTCCTCTAAGACTTTTATAGTGTCTGGCCTTACATTTAGGTCTTTAATTCATTTTGAGTCTATTTTTGTGTATGGTGTTAGGAAGTGTTCTACTTTCATTCTTATACATGTACCTGTCCAGTTTTCCCAGCACCACTTATTGAAAAGGCTATCTTTTCTCCATTGTATATTCTTGCCTCCTTTATCAAAGATAAGGTGACCATATGTGCATGGGTTTATCTCTGGGCTTTCTCTCCTGCTCCATTGATCTACATTTCTGCTTTTGTGTCGGTACCATACTGTCTTGATTACTGTAGCTTTGTAGTATAGTCTGAAGTCAGGGAGCCTGATTCCTCCAGCTGTTTTTCTTTCTCAAGATTGCTTTGGCTATTCGGGGTCTCTTGTGTTTCCATACAAATTGTGAAATTTTTTGTTCTAGTTCTGTGAAAAATGCCATTGGTAGTTTGATAGGGATTGCATTGAATTTGTAGATTGCTTTGGGTAGTATAGTCATTTTCACAATGTTGATTTTTCCAATCCAAGAACATGATATATCTCTCCATCTATTTGTATCATCATTAATTTCTTTCATCAGTGTCTTATAATTTTCTGCATACAGGTCTTTTACCTCCTTAGGTAGGCTTATTCCTAGGTATTTTATTCTTTTTGTTGCAATGGTAAATGGGAGTGTTTCCTTAATTTCTCTTTCAGTTTTTTCATCAGTAGCGTATAGGAATGCAAGAGATTTCCGTGCATTAATTTCGTATCCTGCTACTTTACCAAACTCATTGATTAGCTCTAGTAGTTTTCTGGTACCATCTTTAGGATTCTCTATGTATAGTATCATGTCATCTGCAAACAGTGAGAGCTTTACTTCTGCTTTTCTGATTTGGATTCCTTTTATTTCTTTTTCTTCTCTGTTTGCTTTGGCTAAAACTTCCAAAACATGTTGAATACTAGTGGTGAGAGTGGACATCCTTGACTTGTTCCTAATCTTAGTGGAAATGCTTTCAGTTCTTCACCATTGAGGACGATGTTGGCTGTGGGTTTGTCATATATGGCCTTTGTTATGTTGAGGTAAGTTCCTTCTATGCCTACTTTCTGGAGGGTTTTTAACATAAATGGGTGTTGAATTTTGTCGAAAGCTTTCTCTGCATCTATTGAGATGATCATATGGTTTTTCTCCTTCAATTTGTTAACATTGTATATCACATCGGTTGATTTGTGTATATTGAAGAATCATTGCATTCCTGGGATAAACCCTACTTGATCATGGTGTATGATCCTTTTAATGTGCTGTTGGATTCTGTTTGCTAGTATTTTGTTGAGTATTTTTGCATCTATGTTCATCAGTGATATCAGCCTGTATTTTTCTTTCTTTGTAACATCTTCATCTGGTTTTCATATCAGGGTGATGTTGACCTTGTAGAATGAGTTTGGGAGTGTTCCTTCCTTTGCTATATCTTGGAAAAGTTTGAGAAGGATAGGTGTTAGCTCTTCTCTAAATGTTTGATAGAATTCGCCTGTGAAGCCTTCTAGTCCTGGGCTTTTGTTTCTTGGAAGATTTTTAATCACAGTCTCAATTTCAGCTTGTGATTGGTCTGTTTATAGTTTCTATTTCTTCCTGGTTCAGTGTTGGCACATTGTGCATTTCTAAGAATGTGTCCATTTCTTCCAGGTTGTCCACTTTATTGGCATAGAGTTGCTTATAGTAATTTCTCATGATCCTTTGGATTTCTGCAGTGTCATTTGTTACTTCTCCTTTTTCATTTCTAATTCTATTTATTTGAGTCTTCTCCCTTTTTTTCTAGACGAATCCGGCTAATGATTTATCAATTTTGTTTATCTTCTCAAAGAACCAGCTTTTTGTTTTATTGATCTTTGCTATTGTTTCCTTCATTTCTTTTTCATTTATTTCTGATCTGATCTTTATGATTTCTTTCCTTCTGCTAACTTTGGGGTTTTTTGTTCTTCTTTCTCTAATTGCTTTAGGTGTAAGGTTAGGTTGTTTATTTGAGATGTTTCTTGTTTCTTAAGGTAAGATTGTATTGTTATAAACTTCTCTCTTAGAACTGCTTTTGCTGAATACCATAGGTTTTGGGTCATCATGTTTTTATTGTCTTTTTTTTTAGGTATTTTTTGATTTCCTCTTTGATTTCTTCAGCGATCTCTTGGTTATTAAGTAGTATATTGTTTAGCCTCCATGTGTTTGTATGTTTTACAGACTTTTTCCTGTAATTGATATCTACTTTCATAGCGTTGTGGTTGGAAAAGATACTTGATACGATTTCAATTTTCTTAAATTTACCAAGGCTTGATTTGTGACCCAAGATATGATCTATCCTGGAGAATGTTCCATGAGTCCTCGAGAAGAAAGTGTATTCTGGTTTTTTTTGGATGGAGTGTTCTATAAATATCAATTAAGTCCATCTTGTTTAATGTATCATTTAAAGCTTGTTTCCTTATTTATTTTCATCTTGGTTGATCTGTCCATTGGTGAAAGTGGGGTGTTAAAGTCCCCTACTATGATTGTGTTACTGTCGATTTCCCCTTTTATGGCTGTTAGTATTTGCCTTATATATCGAGGTGCTCCTATGTTGGGTGCATAAATATTTACAATTGTTATATCTTCTTCTTGGATTGATCCCTTGATCATTATGTAGTGTCCTTTGTCCCTTGTAATAGTCTTTATTTTAAAGTCTATTTTGTCTGATATGAGAATTGCTACTCCAGCTTTCTTTTGATTTCCATTTGCATGGAATACCTTTTTCCATCCCCTCACTTTCGGTCTGTATGTGTCCTTAAGTCTGAAGTGGGTCTCTTGTAGACAGCATATATATGGGTCTTGTTTCTGTATCCATTCAGCTGGTGTATGTCTTTTGGTTGGAGCATTTAATCCATTTACATTTAAGGTGATTATCGACATGTGTGTTCCTATGACCATTTTCTTAATTGTTTTGGGTTTTTTATTGTAGGTCTTTTCCTTCTCTTGTGTTTGCTGTCTAGAGAAGTTGCTTTAGCATTTGTTGTAAAGCTGGTTTGGTGGTGCTGAATTCTCTTAGCTTTTGCTTGTCTGTAAAGGTTTTAATTTCTCAGTCGAATCTGAAAGAGAGATCCTTGCTGGGTAGAGTAATCTTGGTTGTACATTTTCCCCTTTCTTCACTTTAAAGATGTCCTGCCACTCCCTTCTGGCTTGCAAAGTTTCTGCTGAAAGATCAGCTGTTAACCATATGGGATTCCCTTGTATGTTACTTGTTGTTTTTCCCTTGCTGCTTTTAATATTTTTTCTTTGTATTTAATTTTTGATAGTTTGATTAATATGTGTATTGGCATGTTTCTCCTTGGATTTATCCTGTATGGGACTCTCTGCACTTCCTGAACTTGATTAACTATTTTCTTTCCCATATTAAGGAAGTTTTCAACTATAATCTCTTCAAATATTTTCACAGTCCCTCTCTTTTTCTCTTCTTTTGGGACCCTCATAATTCAAATGTTGGTGCATTTAATGGTCTCCCAGAGGTCTCTGAGACTGTCCTCCCTTCTTTTCATTCTTTTTTCTTTATTCTGCTCTGAAGTAGTTATTTCCACTATTTTATCTTCCAGGTTACTTATCCGTTCTTCTGCCTCAGCTATTCTGCTATTGATTCCTTCTAGAGAATTTTTAATTTCATTTATTGTGTTGTTCATCATTGTTTGTTTGCTCTTTAGTTCTTCTAGGTGCTTGTTAAACGTTTCTTTTATTTTCTCCATTGTATTTCCAAGGTTTTGGATCATCCTTATTTATTTATTTATATTTTTTTGTGGTACGCGGGCCTCTCACTGTTGTGGCCTCTCCCACTGCTGAGCACAGGCTCCAGACGCGCAGGCTCAGCGGCCATGGCTCACGAGCCTAGCCGCTCCGCGGCATGTGGGATCTTCCCGGACCGGGGCACGAACCCGTGTCCCCTGCATCGGCAGGCGGACTCTCAACCACTGTGCCACCAGGGAAGCCCTGGGTCATCTTTATTATCATTATTCTGAATTCTTTTTCAGGTAGACTGCCTGTTTCCCCTTCATTTGTTTGGTAGGGTGGGTTTTTACCTTGCTCCTTCATCTGCTGTGTGTTACTCTGTCTTCTCATTTTGTTTAACTTACTGTGTGGGGTCTCCTTTTTGCAGGTTGCAGGTTTGTAATTCCCATTGTTTTTGGTGTCTGCCCCCAGTGGCTAAGATTGGTTCATTGGGCTGTGTAGGCTTCCTGGTGGAGGAGACTGGTGCCTGTGTTCTGGTGGATGAGGCTGAATCTTGTCTTTCTGGTGCACAGGTCTGCATCTAGTGGTTTTTTTGGGGTGTCTGTGACCTTATTACGATTTTAGGCAACCTCTCTGCTAATGGGTGGGGTTGTGTTCCTGTCTTGCTAGTTGTTTGGCATTGGGTGTCCAGCACTGTAACTTGCTGGTCATTGAGTGAAGCTGGGTGTTGGTGTTGAGATGGAGATCTCTGGGAGGTTTTCACCATTTGATATTACGTGGAGCTGGGAGGTCTCTGATGGACCAATGTCCTGAACTCGGCTCTCCCAACTCAGAGGCACAGGTCTGACGCTTGGCCAGAGCACCAAGACCCTGTTATCCACATGGCTCAGAATAAAAGGGAGAAAGAAAGAAAGAAAGAAAGAAAGAAAAAATAAATTTATTAAAATAAAAAATAATTATTAAAAATAAAAAAGAATTTAAAAAGTAATAAAAAAAAGAAAGAAAGAAAGAAGAGAGCAATCAAACCAGAAAACGAATCCACCAATGATAACAGGCGCTAAAATCTATACTAAAACAAAAAAACAAAAAACAGAAAAAAAAAAAAATGGACAGACAGAACCATAGGACAAATGGTAAAAGCAAAGCTATACAAACAAAAGCACACACAGAAGCGTACACATACACACTGATAAAAAGAGAAAAAGGGAAAAAATATATATATATCTTTGCTCCCAAAGTCCACCGCCTCAATTTTGGGATGATTTGTTCTGTATTCAGGTATTCCACAGATGCAGGGTACATCACGTTGATTGTGGAGATTTAATCCGCTGATCCTGAGGCTGCTGGGAGAGATTTCCCTTTCTCTTCTTTGTTCGCACAGCTCCCGGGGTTCAGCTTTGGATTTGGCCCCGCCTCTGTGTGTAGGTCACCTAAGGGCATCTGTTCTTTGCTCAGACAGGACGGGGTTAAATTAGCTGCTGATTAGGGGGCTCTGGCTCACTCAGGCTGGGGGGAGGGAGGGGTACGGATTTGGGGCGAGCCTGCGGTGGCAGAGGCCGGCGTGACATTGCACCAGCCTGAGGCGTGCCGTGCGTTCTCCCGGGGAAGTTGTCCCTGGATCACGGGACCCTGGCAGTGACGGGCTGCACAGGCTCCCGGGAGGGGAGGTGTGGATAGTGACCTGTGCTTGCACACAGGCTTCTTGGTGGCTGTAGCAGCAGCTTTAGCGTCTCATGCCCGCCTCTGGAGCTCGTTTATGTGGTGTTCTTAATCCCCTCTCCTCGCACACTGCGAAACAAAGAGGGAAGAAAAAGTCTCTTGTCTCTTCCGCAGTTCCAGACTTTTTCCTGGATTCGCTCCCGGCTAGCTGTGGCGCACTATCCCCCTTCAGGCTGTGTTCACGCAGCCAACCCCAGTCCTCTCCCTGGGATCTGACCTCTGAAGCCCGAGCCTCAGCTCCCAGCCCCCGTCCGTCCCGGTGGGTGAGCAGACAAGCCTCGCAGGCTGGTGAGTGCCGGTCGGCACCAATCCTCTGTGCGGGAATCTCTCCGCTTTGCCCTCCGCACCCCTGTTGCTGGGCTCTCTTCCGTGGCTCCGAAGCTTCCCCCCTCTGCCACCCCCCATCTCTGCCCGCGAAGGGCCTTCCTAGTGTGTGGAAACCTTTCCTCCTTCACGGCTCCCTCCCACAGGTGCAGGTCCTGTCCCTATTCTCTTGTCTCTGTTTTTTCTTTTTTCTTTTGCCCTGTCCATGTAAATAGGGAGTTTCTTGCCTTTTGGGAAGTCTGAGGTCTTCTGCCGGCGTTCAGTAGGTGTTCTGTAGGAGTTGTTCCACATGTGGATGTATTTCTGATGTATTTGTGGGGAGCAAGATGATCTCCACTTCTTGCTCTTCTGCCATCTTGAAGCTCCTCCCCTATTTAGACTTAAAGTACAGGTTCTGGCCAACTTTTGTGAGCTATAGTTGCAATGACAATTTGTTTTCAGTGCTCTTGCAATACTAATATGGGCTTCCTTGTTCCTCTGGGATTATTTGGGCTCTTGCTTTATTACTGCAAGAGCCTCCTGGGCTGCTTGGTGGATGTGGAGTGGGTGATGTGTCCCTAGCCAGGCAATTTCTGGGGGGAAAAGTAATGTCAGGAAGGAAGTCTAGCCATACTAGATATTAAAGCATGTCATGACATTTACAATAATTAAAATACTGGTGCAACACTAGAGAGATCATGGAAAAGCATGAAGAGTCCAGAAATAGATCCAATAAACATAGCAATGTGGCATTTCAGTCTAGTAGCACTGGGATAATTGACCACCACTTGGAAAGAGTCCACTTTTTAAAAAGTAGCCAATTATCCCAATACAGTTTATTGAGTAATCCATCTTTTCCCCACTGACTTGAAATGTCCATTTTTTTCATATACCAAATCAATTTCATTGATTATTTTTTAAATGTTTTATTCTAGCCAGTTTATTCCAGGAATAAGATTACCTTCTTTGAATTACTTTAGCTTTATAATTTGTTGTGTTATCTGAGAAAGTAAATATCCTCTCAAACCCTGCCATTATTTTTCAAATGAAAAATTTCTAGGCTAATAACCAAAATATATTAGTGTGAAAAAAAAGCCAGTCACAGCAAAAAAAAGTATGTGCGTGTGTGTTTGTATACTATTCATGTGTGTGTCTCTCTCTATATATACATATCTTTGTATGTGTAAATACATGTGCATATATATACATATATGTACACATATATTTGCATAGGCATAGACAATTTTTGGAAGGGCACACATGAATCTAAAATAGTTACTTCCAGGGAGTGAGACTGTTGGGGATTCTATTGATGAATGAGACTTACTTTTTTCCACTTTGGACAATTCTCCACTTTTTATGTATTCTTTAAAAAACAAATACGTATTTATTTTATAATTAAAAACAGTACATGATTTTCTCTGCCAGAAATCCAAGCCTGTACAAGGGCATATCATGTATATTAGTGTTTCTCAATTGTGACTGCATATTAGAATTACTTGGGAAGCTTTTAAGAAATACAGATGCCCAGGGACCTGCCCCCAGAGATTCTGATTTCACAGGTCTGGGAGAGGCTGTGGACATCAGGGTATTTTGAAAGTACCCCAGGTAGTTATGATGTGCAGTCACGGTTCAGAACCACTCCTGTAGATGATGTGAGGCTTTAAAGGGTCCCCAGAAGGCCACCGCAATGAGGTCTTTTCAGAATATAGTTATTTGGGAATGCAACCCAAAGTAATCCATCACATCTCTATCAGGCTAAATGTAGGCATGAGATGGAGTGCAAACAAGTCCAGAGGGAGGTGGTGGAAAGAGCTTTGCTTGAATGTGTGTGAAAGCATCCATCTCTGTAGTAGGCCTTTTTGTTGAAAGGTATAGATTCATTCAGGCTTCCTCCATACATAAGGGATTCATATAAACTAATCATGACCATAAAAGATACAGAAATCTCATAGAAAACCAGAAATAGCAAAACAGCTGTGCCTCAGGAGCCCAGATTGTGTTTGATATTGGAAGGTTCCAACAGAGAACCAGGGTTACTTGGAGACCCTCCCATAGGAGGCTTTCAAACTTCTTTCATCTGGAGAACTGCTTTGTTAAAATGAAATGCCCTTTGGAAGCCTGATCTGGAAAACAGATCAAAGAGGAGCCTGAAGAAACCTGAGAATTGACTGGAAACCCCACATTATTGTAATGCTTTCTGCTTCTTGTGTGTGTGTCTTCTTCTGATGCTTCTCCCTATCGACTGCTTGATTCTGCCTCTATAATACTGATAGAGGAGCTGATTGGCCCAACTAGTCCACAGTGGTCTGTCTCTGGTTGGACAAGCTTTTCCACACCAGGTGACTACAGAGATGGAGCTAACAGTTCATGAGTCATACACCTATTCATCCCTGGTCACCCAGGCCAGAGAGGGCCTGGGGAGAACATAAAACGTAAAACATAAAACATAAAACTGCCTTGGGATTGCAGGGGGAAGGCATGGGTAAGGCAGTTCCCCTTAGAATGGGAAAGTGGATGGAACATCCACCACGATTAACCTGCCCAGGCCAAGCACTAAGTTGGTCATCGGTGAGTGCCGAATTGGAGGAAGTTTTCAATGGGGTGTGAAACTGTTTAAATTCAAGCAAAGATGTTAAAGAAAAACTGTCAGGAATGAATAGATGGCCCTTGCATGCTGTACATCTCCAAAGGTCTTTTCTTGCTCTATGCATCTGGGTTTTTAAAAGTTCTTAACAGCAGCCTAGGAGGTCTAGGAGAATGGAATTCATGTTCCCTTGTGATTAGCTCTGGGCCACATGTGACTTTTGAGCACTTGAGGTGTGGCTGGTACAAATTGGCTGTGGGGTAATTGACTGGGTTTTGAAGAGTGGGTATGAATAAAAGAAATCTGACATTCTCATTAGTAATTTTTTGTATTGAATACATGTTGAAATACTATTTTGGATATAGTGGGTTAAAGAAAATATATTATTAAAATTAATTTCACCTGTATTACTTTTTTTTAAATGTGGCTCTTAGAAATTTTAAAATGATACATGTGACTCACATTATCTTTCTCATGGATAGCTGGGTTAGATGGTGACTCTGCTATCTCTCCCTGCACAGGTCTGGCTGTAAAGATCTGTGTATGAACGACAGTTCTTTGCTGTGGGGCCCACATCAGTATATTATTCTTGGTTCATAATCAGAGCTGTGGCAGTTCATCTTGCTCTGGCTCTCTCTCTCTTTGCCCCATAGACTGCAGCCTGATTCCTTTTCTCAAACAGAACCACTTAATCCTCTCTTGTGGTTTTCCAACATCCCATACCCAGGCAGCATTGTTCACGACTCTACCTCAGCAAGTCCTTACAGAGCTTTGCTGGGCCTCTTGGCCTCTGTTAGTCTTTTCTGCCTCATTTTCCCCCTTCCTTTCCAGGACCAGCACACAGCAAATGTTTCACATTTGTATTCTTGCCCACTTTTTACAAATGTCCTTTTCCGGGAAGGCTGTCCTTTTCCAGCAGCCTTCCTGTGGGGACAAATGACTGCTTCCTAATGCTTTGCCACAGTTTATCCTGGTTCCCCATGGAATGAAGTCTGTGGATGGGACTAAGTCACTTCCAGAAGTGTATCTACTTAAAGAGTTAATAATAATTTTAATAAAAACAACTACTATTGCCATTTATTGAGTTTTATTACTGGCCATGATCTATACGAGGTACATTATAGATATTTCTTATTTAACCCTGACAGCAACTTCACAAAGTATGATCCCCTATGACAGATGGGAAAAATTAGGTTCAATGACATTATATCCCTTGCTTACAGCTCTTGCTAGGAAATGGTGGACCTGCGATTTAAATCTAGATCTGTTCCCAAAGTCCTTGCTCTTACCCATTACATTTAACACTGCCTCCTGGATGCTCTGTCACCTCCCAAGTTGGGCAACTCCAAGTTGGAATTCAATGCTGCATATCAAGTGATATCTACAAGCAAATTTGCTGTGCATTTGCATATTGTTTTGATGATTCTGCAGCTGACATACAATTCTCATGAAACTCTGATAAAGATGGAATAATGGACTTTATGAGCCCTATTTCATACACTGGAAAAACTGAGCTCCAACAAGATGAAGTGATTCATCTGGGGTTACAATTTGAGTAGCAATCCCAAGCCAGGCAAGAACCCAGTTTTCTGAAAATATTTATTCTCCTTTTTCTTTGCTCATCAGGGTGTCCTTGGGCATTATGCTGCCTGGATGGCAGCATATGGTGGCAAATCATGTGTTATGCTTGCTGATTTAACGTGAGTTATGTGAAGAGTTTGCAGGCACAGACTCATTTGAGTTTCTCAGCTGTAGGTGTGTCAGTTTCATCCATTCAGCAAGCACTGCCTGAGCCCAAGTCTGGCCAGCCATTGCACTAACAGTGGGCACGAAAGGGTGGATAAGATATGATTTTGTCCTAAGAAGACTACCTTCTAAAGAGGATGACAATCGTCTTATAAAGAGAGTATTATCATCCAATGGAAAAGTGTGGTCTTAATGGACTATAAAAAGTTCTGAGAAGTGCAAAGGGAGAAGGAAATAACTCTGCTTGGGAAAGTTTCATGGTGGAGGGAACTTCTGAGCTTGGTCTCAATGGACTGACTCTAGAGATGAAAAGCCTGAGTCACTGAGAGTTCTGCAAAGGATCTCATCATCGTATAACTTCATTAAGTTTCCTAAAAATATGCTTGTTGTCACAGCTCCTTAGAGAGTAGTAGCATAGATTATTTATTGGAGTACTTAAAATATTAACATCAATAAATTCCACAGGAACTTCACAAATACTCCGCCCAGGTGGATAAGCCAATCTGAAAGACTGGTTTTTAAGTTACTCAAACTTTCCAATTCTACAAATTTGATAAGAATATGTGGAAACAAATACAAAGCCCAGGGGAATCATGTCAACTCTCTAAACAGCCATTTCAGACAGAGGAAGACTCTGTGCCTCTAGCATTTCGTGTCTTTTTATCCACATAAAGAGATGTAACCTTTCACAGCGGATATTTACAGTGTTCTACTCTCTCTTTTCTTCCATCCAAGCTTAAAAGTCTGCCGTTGAATTTTATCATTTGAATATTAAGAGCCCAGATGTATACTCTAATATATGTGGTTTATTTGGAGCTGAAAGGGAAATATCCTTCTAAGTTTAGAAATTGAAACTCATCGGAGCCAAACCCTTGGGGCAGCCCAAGAGGAGAGTGCCCTCTATCATACTGTGGTCCACAAGGTCGCCGATGATTGTTTTTTTTCTGATAGCTGATACCAGGCTAGACCTAGTGCAAAGGACTGAAAGTTTGTGTTCCCTCAAAATCCGTATGTTGAAGTCCTAACCCCCAATGTGATTGTCTTAGGAAGTGGAGCCTTTGGCAAGGACTTAGATCATAAGGGTGGAGCTCTCATGCATGTGATTAGTGCCTTTTTAAGAGGGACCCCCCAGAGAGCTCTCTAGCTCTCCTTCTGCCATGTGAGGATACAATAAGTCAGTAGTCTGAAATGGAAGAGAGTCCCTCCAGAACCTGACCATGCTGGTACCTTAATCCCAGACTTCCAGTCTCAAGAACTGTGAGAAATACATTTCTGTTGTTTATAAGCCACCCAGTCTGTGGTACTTTGTCATAGCACCCCATCTTGACTAAGACACCTAGATCCTAGATAATAGAGATCTTAGCTAGAAATTCCTAGTTGAGAAGGAAGATCCCATCTTGTGACCTCTTCCTTCTTGTGCTTCAATTTAGTCATTTGGTTTGTTTCTGTGACCAGATAGATTTATACCCCCTACTCATAACCAAGATGGAATGTTCCTTCTGATTCCTGACTCACTGAAGAATAAGGTCCAGATCTGCTTGGAGAGTATTAGAACTGGGGTAAAATCTTGATATTCCTGGAAGAGTATCTCACCTTCAAGAAGCTTTTGAAGCGCAGAACAAGGGGCAGGAGGCTCTAGAATGGCTAAGCAGCACTGAGGGTTGTTGGTGAATATCAATATTTTGTCGAAAATTTTAAAATGAATTGCTTGACTGAAGGGTTCACAAATACAGTGGGCTGCCTGGGGAGAAAGTGAGGTCCTTCTCACTGGGTATTGAAGTACAGGCTGCATATACTGGAGAGTCATGCATAAGGCAAGGGTTAGACTAAAGGTCCTAAGATCCCATCTAATTTCCAGATTCTATGATTTACAGATCTTTGGTTTACTTTGTGCATGCCTCTAAGCTTGCACTTAGTACATTGTTCTGTAATAATGTGTCCAGATATTTGTCTCCCCTACAAGGTTGAAAACTCTTTGAAGGAAGGGCTGTATTTATCCTTTTCTATCCCAAGCACTTAGCACAGTGACTTGTACATAGGAGACACCAAGTAAATATTTATCAAATGAATGAATTAATTCATTTTATATATTTATATCTATACATACTTTTATGTATATCTTGATTTATAGTATAAGATATCAGCAAGTGGACCTCCTTGCTATGAGGGTGTTCATATTCTTTAGAACCCACGGCTGCTTGAATGCCTGAATGATGGAATATGCCATCCGATTCCCTAAGCATGGGACTTCTAGACAATTAATCTCTTCTCTACTAATGGAGCTGTATTATGGCAGTTAAGGCAGAATCAAAGTATGGATACGGTTTTTCTGAACTGTATTTCCAGATTAAGCCCCCCCACTCCCACCCCAGAAATGACCCTGGAGGTTATTGGTTAGAGGTCTAGGTATGACTTGGCTGCATTAGGTGGGCAGGTATCTCCTGTGGATAATCAGAAGTGTAGTTGCATCCCAGTCTTGGGGAGGGAGGCTGATATATGATGGGCACGGGCTTCAGGGGCATGCTGGGCAGAGGAGCAGGTATGCACACTGAAGTGGGAGCATAAATGGGATAATCTCAGCCAGTTAGACCGGATGAGAAGGTCAGAATAAAGCCAGGAAACAGAGGCAGATAGGGTGTGGGTTTTAGGTGGAGAAATTGCCAAAGGAGCAGAGGAGGGGGGTGAGGTTGCAAAGAGAATACTTTCCAAAGGACATGTTAAACTGAGGGATGCTTGTGCCAAACAACACCATTCAGTGCTATATTCATTCATTCGACAAACACATATTGGGTGCTTGCTTACCTTGCGAAGCCCCTATACCAATGCTAGGGATACGAATAAATAGAATCTCTGCTCTTACATACGTATACTATGAACTAAATTCTACAGGCATATTAACAGATAATTAAAGTTCAGGGTGATACATGCTGTAATGAAGCAAGAACAGGACAGTCTAGGGGGACACATAACCAAATCTGAGATGTGAAGGATAAGTTGTATTTTGCAAGGTGAGGCAGGAAGAACACTCTCGCTCCAGCTCTAGGAATGGCTGAATATCCAAAAGACCAAGAGGGGAGCTAATTCAGGGACTGCAAATACTTTGCAATAGTTGGGCCTTCTATGCCATGTTAAGTGGTCCAGACTTTCTCCTGGGAATAATGAACCATTGGATTATTTTGATCAAGGAGTGACATGATCAAATTTGTGTTTTAAAAATATTACAACAAAGTGTGGAGAAAGGGTTGGAGGTAAGAAAGACCAGGACCCACTGAAGTCATTGCCGTGTCTCAGTGAGAAGGGATGGTGGCTGAGCTAAGGATGAGACAATGAAAGCAGAGGGGAGTTGCATCCTTGAGACATTTGAAAGTTAAACTGGACAAAGCTTGGTGATTGATTTGATGTGAGATGTAATCAGTTAATCAAGGATGACCAGGGAATTCCCTGGCAGTCCAGTGGCTAGAACTCGGTGATTTCACTGTTGGGGCCTGGATTCAATCCCTGGTTGGGGAACTAAGATCCCACAAGCTGCATGGCACGCCCAGACAAAAAAAAAAAAAAAAAAAAAAAAACAGTTTCTGGCTTAGGCAGCTCTAGAAGTGGATCCAAAAAGAGTTCTGGTGGTCGGGGAGACCAAAGGCTAAACTCCTTAAGTCCAAAGGTCCATCTGGCCTCATACTCTCTCTTAGGGTAGACAGGTCTACTTTGGGAGCTTAATGGGACATAATAGCTGACTAGGGTCCTTACCCACACTGGCCATTATCATTCATTCATTCATTCAATCAACCAATATTTGTTAAATATCAATTATGTGTTCATATTATGCCAGTATTCCATAGATCCCAGTGTCCCACTCTGCAGGTGGCTTAGTTCTTCTCTTTCTCTCTCTCCCCACTCCACCTCTTCCTTTTTTTTTTGCTATTTATTTATTTTTTTTCAGCTTTATTGAGGTGTAATTGACAAATAACATTGTAAGATATTTAAAGTGTACATCATGATGATTTGATATACATATACATTGTGAAATGATTCTCCCATCTAGTTAATACATCCATCATCTCACATATTTATCTTTTTTTCTTTTGGTGAGAACATTTAAATTACACTCTTTTAAAAAGTTTCTAGGGGGCTTCCCTGGTGCGCAGTGGTTGAGAGTCCGCCTGCCGATGCAGGGGGCACGGGTTTGTGCCCCGGTCCGGGAAGATCCCACATGCCACGGAGCGGCTGGGCCCGTGAGCCATGGCCGCTGAGCCTGCACATCCGGAGCCTGTGCTCTGCAACGGGAGAGGCCACAACAGTGAGAGGCCCCCATACTGCAAAAAAAAAAAAAAAATAGTTTCTATTATACAGCACAGTGTTATCAACTCTGGTCACTGTGTTATACCCTTATACTAACCTTTCCCCTTGGCAACCACTTTTCTACTCTCTATTTCTATTAGTTCCACTTTTCTTTTCTTTTTAGATTTCACATGTACATGATACCATGCAGTATTTGTCTTTCCCTGTCTGGCTTATTTCACTTAGCATAATGCCCTCCAGGTTCATCCATGTTGTTGTAAATGGCAGGATATCTTTCTTTCTCATGGCTGAATAATATTCCATTGTATATATATTCCACATCTTTATCTATTCATCCAGTGACAAGACACTTAGGTTGTTTCCATATCTTGGCTATTGTGAATAATACATCAATAAACATGGACTATAGATATCTCTTTGAAAAAATGCTTCTCAAAGTCAGAGTTACGACTGTTAAGTTTTCAGTAGACTTTCCCACTCATTCCATCCACCCCACCTTATTGTATATATTATTGTTTGAGCTGCCATGTGCTATTTTAGACAAAACTATTTCCTCACTTCTTATTCCTATAGCTGTATAAATTTTTTTTTTGGCCTTTTAGTTTCTTTTTCATGGACTTAGTCTTTGATAGAATTTTGACTTGGATAGAGGTTAAAAATTTTATAGAAAGCTCTGAATAAGTTGTTTTATATGGCCAGAAGTCTGGAAAATATTTTCTAGCCTCCAGAGTTTCATGAGCCACTCTGGGGCTTCCAGTGACTGATGTGATGGTGTTAGAGTTTCAGTAACAGATGTGATTGATCAGTCTTCCTTGAAATACTTGTGTTTGATGCAATTCATTTCACATTTTGTACTTGGCTTTCCCAAGCCAAGGTGTGAAATTCAAGCATCAGAGAAACCAGCAGGGTTTTTGAGTTGAAGTCAATAAAACACTCAACATGAACCTATGTAGTCCAGATTAATAAAATAAAATGTATGGGTGTGAGAGCCTAACCTCACACATCTAGAAGATATCACGTTGCGAATCTGTTTCTGGGGGCCAGTGACTGTCAAGGCCACTGGGCCAAGTGGGATGGAGAATCTACTTTGAAAACCACTCTCTTCTCCAATGATTAAGTAAAGCTCTAATTTTAAAAAAATTAATTTAATTTACATATTTTTTGTACAGCAGATTCTTATTAGTTATCTATTTTATACACATTAGCATATACATGTCAATCCCAATCTCCCAGTTCATCCCACCCCATTTCCTTTTCCCCCTTGGAGTCCATACGCTTGTTCTCTACATCTGTGTCTCTATTTCTGCCTTGCAAACTGGTTCATCTGTACCATTTTTCTAGGTTCCACATATATGCGTTAATATACGATATTTGTTTTTCTCTTTCTGACTTACTTCACTCTTGTATGACAGTCTCTAGGTCCATCCACGTCTCTACAAAAGACACAATTTCATTGCTTTTTATGGCTGAGTAATACTCCATTGTATATATGTACCACATCTTCTTTATCCGTTCATCTGTCGATGGGCTTTTAGGTTGCTTCCATGACCTGGCTATTGTAAATAGTGCTGCAGTGAACACTGGGGTGCATGAGTCTTTTTGAACTATGGTTTTCTCTGGGTATATTCCCAGTAGTGGGATTGCTGGATCATATGGTAATTCTATTTTTAGTTTTTTAAGGAACCTCCATACCTTCTCCATAGTGGCTGTATCAATTTACATTCCCACCAACAGTGCAAGAGGGTTCCCTTTTCTCCACACCCTCTCCAGCATTTGTTGTTTGTAGATTTTCTAATGAAGGCCATTCTAACTGGTGTAAGGTGATACCTCATTGTAGTTTTGATTTGCATTTCTCTAATAATTAGTGATGTGGAGCAGCTTTTCATATACTTCTTGGCCATCTGTATGTCTTCCTTGGAGAAATGTTTATTTAGGTCTTCTGCCCATTTTTGGATTGGGTTGTTTGGTTTTTTAATATTGAGCTGCATGAGCTGTTTATATATTTTGGAGATTAATCCTTTGTCCATTGATCCATTTGCAAATAATTTCTCCCATTCTGAGGGTTGTCTTTTCGTCTTGTTTATGGTTTCCCTTGTTTGCAAAAGCTTTTAAGTTTCATTAGGTCCCATTTGTTTATTTTTGTTTTTATTTCCATTACTCTAGGAGGTGGATCAAAAAAGATCTTGCTGTGATTTATGTCAAAGAGTGTTCTTCCTATGTTTTCCTCTAAGAGTTTTATAGTGTCCGGTCTTACATTTAGGTCTCTAATACATTTTCAGTTTATTTCTGTGTATGGTGTTAGGGAGTGTTCTAATTTCATTCTTTTACATGTAGCTGTCCAGTTTTCCCAGCACCACTTATTGAAGAGACTGTCTTTTCCTCCATTGTATATCCTTGCCTCCTTTGTCATAGATCAGGTCACCATAGGTGCATAGGTTTATCTCTGGGCTTTCTATCCTGTTCCATTAATCTATATTTCTGTTTTTGTGCCAGTACCATATTGTCTTGATTACTGTAGCAGTAAAGCTCTATTTTTGTCAAACAAAGTTACTAGAATCTCCAACTCACTTCTCAAGGGTACTGCAAGGATTAATAAAATGGTTTTGAGTGACCAGTGTATGGTAACTAAATGTTGCTTTTTAAGGATGTAGTATTATTGTTGATATTATTTCATAATTGGTAAAGATATAAGATGTTGACTATTTAGTTCATTTGATTAAATTATGATACCAGTAAGATCATGGTCCAGGTTTGGATTTCTATTCCAGACATGTTTTTAGTTCTACACAGAGAACATGTCTTATTCCAATTGCAGACTACCTCTAGCCTCAATCAGCCACCTCTCCCATGCTGAGGCTGATGTCTCAATTTGCTAATGGACAAATAACACAGCTTTCTTGGCCTACTAATGTGGTTGGATAGGTCATCTTTGTATGTAGAAACATATTATTATAGACTGTAAGTCCTGGAAGACTGTACAGATCTTTGACATCATCTAGTCCTAATTCCTTCGTTTGAAGTTGAAGAAATTAAGCCCTGAGAGCATAAATGTGTTTGCCCAAAGTCACCCAGTTAGTGCAAGAGTCAGGGTTGAAATCTGGATTTATTGTTAAGTCCAATGTTTTCCCTATGGCATTGTGCTATACCCATTCTGGTCTAGAATTCTCCTCTAAAATTTTTGGGTGCTTGCCTTGAACACAAATCCCTAGTGAGCCAGGACCCAATAAAGTGCAGTACACTGCCTTGTCTACAGTTGGACGGGCAGTGCGGGAACCTGCAGAGCAACTCTGAACAGCATTCTTGAGACGAAATCAAGCCAGCTGCTCTGATTACAACCATTGATAACTGGTACCCATCATAATTAGGCTGATAGGATTTCTCCCCTGCTGGATGTCCCTCTGGCTGCATTCACAGATTAGGTCAATCAATCATGTTCAGTTATTCAGCCACGTCCTTTGGAGGACCTGTTATGCATTATGAAGTGTTATGAAGTCTCTTTGTAATGTAGGCAGAAGTTTGGCCATGAGTTGTAATCTTCCCAGATACAGTTTACAGGTAGAGATTCCCAGGCTGGACTTCTTGGAGGCAGCCAGTGAGGCGTCCTTTTTATGGAAAAACAAGAACCCTCCTGACATGGACTTTCTATCATGGTTTTCAAGAGGAAGTGGAAAATTGGCCTTCATGGTTCTTCTCAGCCCTGGGATTTTCCTTTAAAATAAAATGTATTGTATACTTTTTTCAGATTATAAAAGTAATGCATATTTATTATGGAAAAGGCAGAAAGTTGCAAAGAAAATAAAAAGAATTCATATTTCCAATACAATGGGAACTACCTCAAAATTTTAGTTCAATTTTTCCAGTCTGTTTTTTAGGCCTATAAAGAAGTATATAGCTATTTATTTTTTTATGAAATTGATACCCTACCCTGAAATTCTAGGATTCTACAAAGCATGCAGAACTATACACAGTAAGTTCCTTGCTCAAAGCCTGGCCTACAATAGTTGCTCCATAAACATTTGTTAACTGAATGAAGAGGGGAGCCACGGTGTGTAGACCTGAATAGCCAGCCTTGTCGGAAGATCTCACACTCAGACCATGCCCGAATCTTTATTTTTATTTTTTATTGAAGTATAGTTGATTTACAATGTTGTGTTAATTTCTGCTATACAGCAAAGTGACTCAGTTATACATATATATACATTTTAAAATATTCTTTTCCATTATGGTTTATCCCAGGAGATTGAATATAGTTCCCTGTGCTATACTGTAGGACCTTGTTGTTTATCTATTTTATATTCTATATGTAATAGTTTGCATCTACTAACCCCGAACTCCCAGTCCATCCCTACACCCCGGGCAACCACAACTCTGTTCTCTATGTTTGTGAGTCTGTTTCTGCTTTGTAGATACATTCATTTGTGTCATTTTTTAGATTCCACATATATGTGATATCATATGGTATTTGTCTTTCTCTTTCTGACTTACTTCACTTAGTATGATAATCTCTAATTGCATCCATGTTGCTACAAATGGCATTATTTCATTCTTTTTTTATGGCTGAGTAGTCTTCCATTGTATATACGTGTACTACATCTTCTTTATCCATTCACCCGTCAATGGACATTTAGGTTGTTTCCATGTCTTGGAATGCCCGAATATTGACAACAGTCTTTGCATGGTAAAGAAACATAATAAACTAGAAACTGACCACTTTCCTTCAAGAAAGTGTCCCCTTTCCTGGAGAGCATCAGTAGTCATTTATCTCCATTTTTTCATGCTCATTATTTATTTCAGGAGATTCCCTTTGATCAGAAACCTGCACATACAAGAGACTTG
The DNA here is from genome assembly GCF_949752795.1 of Hyperoodon ampullatus. Lineage (NCBI taxonomy): Eukaryota > Metazoa > Chordata > Mammalia > Artiodactyla > Ziphiidae > Hyperoodon > Hyperoodon ampullatus. The sequence continues at coordinate 39,970,937 of NC_136920.1, read as the reverse complement.
CTGCAAGCATGGACCTCAGTGAAAAATGGCCTTTGGAGGAAGGAACCTGGCTGTCTCATCCTGGAATTCATCATTTTGCCAACACCAGAGGGGGTATGGCTGCTTTTGCTGTCCCTGATACACGCGGTCCTCTTCAACTCCTGCACCCATTGTGTCAACCCAGCTGTACTCTGTACGTGCCCAGTGCTGTTTGCCTTTTCACAGAAGCAGCTGGGGGGAGAGGAGAGGGCATGGACTTTGGTGTCAGACAGACCTGGGTTCAGATCTGAATTTCCTTCTTACAAGCTATGTGGCCTTAAGAAAATTGATCGTTTCCTCAGCTCTAACATGAGAGTAAGAATGCCTACTTGTAGGGTTGTGATAAGCAGAACTGAGTAGTGTAAGCTGTCATTGACTGAGCCCTTACCCTAGCTAGGTGGGAAGTTAGTCACATATCTTTGAACCTCTAACATGTGTCAGGCACTATTTTCTTGCCCGTCTCCCCCCTCCTCCCCTCTCCTCTCCTCTCCACGGCCCTGCAAAGATTAAAGTTGAGGATAATGCAACTGGTATAAACAGTCTAGGTCAGTTCACCTTCCTTCTGGTTCTGTGTCCCAGCATCTGATTAATGCAACTCAGCATTAATTGATGGGGATGTTGTTTACTGTCCTGGCGTGGAGCATCCAAGTGTAAGAGTCACAACCCTGACACAGAGCAGTGGTCCTCTTTCAGGTCTAAGAGTCTGCCCCATCCCCCATCCCCCAGATCTAATGGAGATCCACTTGGGCTGTAGGAGTCATTCTATGGATGGGAGAACAAAGGCCACTGAGGTTAATGCATTCACATGATGTTTTTAGAGAGGGCATGCCTCCCATTTGTCGTTGTTTATTAGTTCACTCAATAACTATTGAGCACCTACTATGTGCCAAGCACTGGGAATACAAAAAAGAGAGTAAGATAGACACTGAGATCACCAGACTACACTCTCTACTGTGTCCCATCTCTAAAATGGGGTAACTTATACAGCAATAAACATTTACTGAACTTCTGCACTGCATCAGTGTACATCTTCTAACCAAGACAACTGCACACAATGGGAGATTCCCTGAAGTGAAGCTTGATACTCTCGGACAGGACACTTGGATGCAGCCCAGACAAAAACCAATAGCTGTTCACTCCTGTGCCCTGTCGCATTGCCACCCTAGTCACTTTTAGAGGTCCTTAAGCCAGTGTCTCCTCACAGCCCAGCCCATGGAATAAAGTTGAACCTCAGCTCAACATGCAGCCTTCCTGATCTGACCCCTGCCTGCCTCTCTAGATTCATCTCCTGCTGCTCCTCACTAAAAGCAAACCCCTTTCTCATCGCTATATTGACCTCCCCCTGGATCCTTGAATACATCATGCTCTCACACACCTGTGCGCCTTTGCAAAGGCTGTCATTACTATGTGCCTTCTACCTGGCCAGCTCCTGCTCATCTTTGAAGTCCCAGCTTAAGTCATCTATTCTGGGATCTCTTCCTGCTGCTGCCACCTACCCACCCCTACCCTGATCTGAATGAGTGGTCCATCCTCAGTGCTGCCACAGAACTTGCAGATTCCTGTGTCACAGAGTTGCCACACTGTATTGTCATTGTCTATATCCTAGACAATGTGTGAGCTTCTTGGGGGCAGACATCTTGTTTTATTCACCTTTGCATCCCTTTCACAAGTAGCCTGGCAAATACTTGATGCATATTTAGTGGCTGGCCAGCTGGCTGGCTGGCTGGCTTGATGAATGAACGGATGGACAAATGAATGATGGCTAGGAACATATCCTCTACATATTTCTGCTTTCCTTGAGAATCTTTTTTGACTGTGGCAACCCAACTGGTTGCATAACTTCTTCTGGCACCACTACATCACTTCACCTTACTTTCAGCAAACCTAGAGCATTTCATTCAGTGACCCCCTCTCCCCCCAGGGCTTGTTAACCAAAGCTGGATGGCAGAGGAGAGAATTAAGTAGGTGTAGTTTGTCCGCTGGTGCTTGTGTAACCTAGGCAATAGAATCATCCATCATACAATCTTAGAGCAGAAAGAAGCCCTAGGGATCACTGTGACAAAGGGGTGGCTAGAAATTCTATTGTGACCAGCTCTAAGCATTATCACACACCTCCTTGAGTTCACCACATCATGTATCTACAATCTTTGGAGGCATGGCTGGCTCATAGGAAGGGGAACCAGACCTGTGTCTGGATCTACCTAATAGGGAAGCACTGCTCTTGGGTAAGTGATGAGCTTCTGGGGCAGATGGAAAAGCTCAGCTCGGGTGGGCAACAGATACCATGATATCTGGCCCCAGTTCAGACAATCCGTATGTGATGATGGAGGTGTCCAAGACAGAGTATGGTTGTATTGCCATATGTGGGTGAAGCACTGTCACAGTGAATCAATGTGGCTGAAATGTGAAAGTCCTTGTGAGCAGCTGGATTAGGGTGGTTCTCAGAGGCCTAGGCTGCGGTTCAGGGAAAGGATGTAGGTCCTAAGAGGACTAGGTAGGGTGGCAAAATGGAAACATGGTGAAATGTTGAAATGAGATGAGAAAACTCGCACTAGAAACAAAGCGGGGGCCCCGCTGTGCCAGACCTAAGTCACAATTGGACGAATTACAAAAGCATATTTGTAATCGTTTATTAGATAGATACGTTACACCAGACATTATGCTATGCCCTTTTCCCCCTATTTTTTAAAATTTATTTTTTATTTTTTGTTAAAATGTCTATTTAATTTTTATTTTTTGTTTTTTAAAAAATAATGGTAAAACTCTGAATTCTACCTAAGTTTGTAGGATAACATTTTTCACCTTTATTTTTGAAAGATATTCTTAAAAAAATTTTTTTTAATCTTATATTGGACTATAGTTGATTTACAGTGTTGTGTTAGTTTCAGGGGTACAGCAAAGTGATTCAGTTATACATGAACATATATCTATTCTTTTTGAAATTCTTTTCCCATTTAGGTTATTACAGAATATTAAGCAGAGTTTCCTGTGCTATATGTTAGGACCTTGTTGGTTATCTCTTGTAAATATAGTAGTGGGTATACGTCAATCCCAAAGGGCCTTTTTTGTAGAGATATGACTGTCGCCATTCACTCTCACAACAACCTTATTCTCCTTTTATGAATGAAAACACCTGAGCCTGAAGAGACTGAGAAACTTGCTCAAGGTCACAGAGTGGGGATTTGAACCGAGGTCTGCCTAACGCCAAGCTGTGCCAAGCTATTGCTCCACAACTCATCCTCCAACCCTCGCTACTCTGCCTTCTCACTTAAAGGCTCTGGTGGCCCAGTTACAGATTTTTTATTGCTTACTTAATTGTCACAGTAGAAAAGAGCACTAGCTCTGAGCTGGGCCAGAAAATCAGCAGTTCTGTCGCAAAGTGTGGATTATCATCCAAGACCCTCTAACGGCCGCCTCAGCTAATGCATTGCCAAGGCCTTGACCCACCTGCTTCAGAGCATCTTTCCTCCACCCCCTACCCCACATCCCCTGTTTCCCAACACTGGCCGGTCCCATCTGCTCCATCTCTGAGGCCCACTGTGGGCTAATGGGGTTTACATTTCTAGTGAGGTACCAGGGAAAGTCCTGGAAGTGTCCAGGCCTTGAGGTTTTTTTCTTGGCTTCCTGGAGTCCTCCAAGAACTGCATTATCTGCTAGGGAGGCTCAGTCATCCTGGTGAGTCATGGGCCTTGAGACAGGGCCAGATCCACGCAACAGCTGCCTTTGTGTTATCCTCAGAGCATCTCGGGCTGCCATGATGGTGGGTCAGCCTCCAGGAAGCTGGCTGGGGAGAACCCAGGATGTCTGAGGGTGATACAGAATTTCTGCAGGAAAGTCCCTCTGCCACTCCTGCTTCCTACACTCTTAAAATACCCTCAAGGACGTGGGCCGGTGGTTATGCAAACTTATTTTAAAGGCTTGGAACACATTTTCCAAATGAAATCATATGCAGTGCCTGACACACAAAACAAAAGGGGCCCAGAGCCCTGTTTCTGATTGGCGCAGTGTAAGCTCCTTTGGCCGCTCCTTTGATTTGCCAGCTGCCACATCAGACATGTGGGGATTTGTGCAGGAGGGGAGGCCTCCATAGCCCTTCTCAGTGAATCTATAAAACACTTCTTCCTGTTATAGATGTGCTCGCTCAGCTCTTTGGGAATCCTGCTCCCATTCACTCTTCCCAGGGCACCCAACCTGCTTAAGCCCCTCATTAGGGAAGAGTCAGGAAGTGTGGGAAACATAACCTGGCAGTAGGGGCCAGGTGTGTCTAGAAATTCAGTGGTGCTGTTCCCATTCTGGTTATAAAAACAAGAAGGAGCAGATTTCCCTCCTGGTCCCTCTCAAGGTCAGGGAGAGTTTTAACATGTCAGGAAGGAAGGAAGGAAATTTTTCTGAGTGTGGTCTGGGTGCCAAGCACTGCTGTGGGCATTATTTCATTTTATTCAAATCCTCATTGAAATCTCTTCAAGTATTATTATTATTCCCATTTTTCAGATGAGGAAACTGAAGCTTGGGAAGGCATGATAACTAAGGCACCATAAGACTCATATAGCAAACACCAGCAGAGCTCACATTCACACTCAGGCCTTCATTCCCCAGAGCTCTGCTCTGTCCATTTCACTTCTCCATCAGCTTCAAAGGGCATCTCCACCTTTCCATGAAGCTTGATCCTTTCTGTCTATTTATTTTTTTGTTTAAATTTTTTATTTTATATTGGGGTAAAGTTGAGCTTTGTGTCTATTTCTCTTGCATACAGGGTGGTAAAAAGATTAATACAACAGAATCTGTTATCCATGGTCTCCTATTGGCATTCGTTTTACAAGTTTCATAAAGGTCATTTCTTTTTACAGAGGAGATACGGGCTAGGCAGGTTTGGAGACTTGTCAAAGATTAGTGGTAAAACTAAGGCCAGAACTCAGGTCTCTGATTTTCCTGCCAGCACCTACAGTATGCTGACTGCTAAGGCCATAGCTTCTTGGAAAAACCATTTTAATGTGAAAAAAGAGAGACTCTTGTGCACCAGGTAGACTCTATTCGCAGCATCTGAAAGAAGCGATTCCCTCTGTCCAGGATACTGGGGTGGAAAGTGGGAGATCAGGATGGTCTCTGCATCTCAGCAGAAACTCATATCCATCCTATGGATGTGTCTTGTAATGGTGTAGTCATAGATTTCAATGGCAGCAAATGTTTTTACCCTTAATCTTAACACAGGGTATTTTGTCTGATTTCACTCAATAGATCCAACTGAGTGTGAGCTGGAAATGTATGATTTTCCTCTGCAGGGACCTTTTTCTTTGTATATTTTTGGAATGGTTTATTCTGATTCATGGCCACATACACCTTCTAGTTGCTTCTTGGCTCAGCCAGAGTTTATTTCCTTTGATATGATGTTGAGTGGGGCGTCTTTTAAATCTTCATCTCTATTCCATAGTTGGTAAAAGGAATCCTGGTTGCAGGGGGCTGGATAGATCCAAGTTGTTTATATATTTCATAAAATGTCTTGCTTTTATTAGTAGCATCTACTTCATGGTATTTGAATTTTTCAGAGACTATATTTAGCATTTTTACCAAAATGAATCCTTGGCTTCCTGTCAGACTTAATATCATATCACCTCTTGGCTTGTATTGTTTCTGCTAAGAGTAATGATTCTTTTTTCAGGTGAGATATGGTGAACTATTCTTCCTATAGAGCCCATTTCTTTTTTCTGGATGTTATCAAACACTTAGAGCAGTTATCTGAGACTTGATTTTCATTTAAGGGAAACAAAGCAACTATATTTTCTTTCTCCCTTTCATCAAGGATTATAAAAAAAGTGGGGTTGTACTAAAATAAAAGAATATAAAACCCTAGGAGAAGGTGAGATGTCCTTTGGGCCAGTTCAGCCCTGGAGCTAATGCTGAGACCAATAAATGCAAAATTCTCTTTGATGAAACTATATGGGTGGGTGCATATATTTTCCTGCTGTCCTCTGTTGGCTCGTCCTGAGAGGATGCAGATAAGAGACAGGATAACAGGAGAGAGTCATGCCTTGTTTAAGGCAGACACAGACCCACTCTTCCCTCCTCAATCAGTCCTGCCCATGCTCCCCAGGGTGAGGAGGGGCGGAGGGGCAAGTATTGCTTCTCCACTCTGTTCTGCTGGTAACTAGCAGAGGGCCTCCAGGAGACGGAAGACTACCTGCAGAGAAGGTGTGCAAAGGGCGATGCCAGGGTAGAGAGGGAGGCAGAGGTAAGGCTTAGCTCGCCTCTTCCTGTCTTTCATGCTTGAGATTGGTGACCTCCCGGGGTAGGTGTTGGGAAGGCTGTGCACAGATCCGAGTGGCCTCTGGCTACCATTCTAACTTGTTATGGCATCCGTGCAGCTTTTTCTTGTAAAGGAATTGATAACATCCCTTGGCTGAACAAAAACCTTCTCCCCATGTGGCATTTAGCCCTCACCCATCTCTTGGGGGAAGAAGCCACATCTGTTTGAGACCCCATCTCCTCCTTTTCTCCACTGACCAAGGGGCTGTAGCCCCTGGGGGCCTCCAGAGTCAAAGCAGCCCATATAAGCCTGCCCTCTCCGTGGCCTTTCCTCCAAGCAGAACCTGCAGTCGAGGCAGGCCCTGCCACCGCTGCAGCAGAGGCCAGCCAGGGGCTGATGACACGCCCAGACTCCTGTGGGGCATGGTCCTGGTCCATAGCTGCAGTCCTGCACACTAAGCAGGATATTAGCGATGGCTGTTTTGCTAGAAACCCCTCTTCTAGCCACTTGAAAAGCATTTGGAGTGTGCTTTTAGTTCTAGAAATGGATCTAAGAATTCCTTGGATCCTAGAGTTATGTTCAGTTTTGCTATGTGAGCATACTTCATTTACAGAGGAATGAGGGTTATGATTAAGTGAGTTTTCCAGATAGCTGAAGTATAACTCTTTAAATGCCTAAATTTTGTTCAGGATTTTACTGTTTTGTAATAGTTGATAAAACTTTTTTCCTATGATTTTTTATAAACTTTCTTGCCCTACTAACCAGAAAATAGTCACACCTTAGTTTATGACTGGGGTTGGACCAAAATCTCATTTAGAAATGTATTGTCTTTCATTTAGAAGCCATAATATGATATCCAACTTGTTTCAACAATTCATAAACATGTTTGAATATGCCTAAAAAAAAATCTTTACCAGGGCACACAGGAAGGTGTGGATAGTGCTTCAGTTTGGGGATGGAGACTGTGATAGAACAGGAGAGAGGACTTCCATTTTTCAGTTTATACCCATGGCTATTAAATGTTTTTTCCTTCACCTTGAATATATATTATTTGCTTATATAATAAAAATTAATTTAAAACATTTAGAATTATATATAATATAATATATATTATATAAGATTATTAATATTGATGAATAATATATTATTCACTTTATATATATAAAGAAATATTAAAGCTAGGGGCTGGGTTCCCAGGCTAGCTCCCAAAAGTCTGTTCAACTCATGATGTAGTGGGTAACAGCTAGAGTGGATATTAGATATCAGCCCCCTGTGTACTCTGTTTCTATGGAAAACCTGAGGTCCAGAAATAGTTCACCCTGAGCTCCAGAAACACTTCCTTCTTGCTGCTTTCTCCCCACCTGTCCCACCTTCTAAAAAATGCTGCCCTAGAAATAGGATCAGACTCCTTCCCTGTCTTCAGTGGCCACAGCAGCAGGAAGCCCATTCTCCTCCAAGGACAGTCAAAAGAGGGACTCCAGGGACTTCCCTGGTGGTGCAGTGGTTAAGAATCCACCTACCAATGCAGGGGACATGGGTCCGAGCCCTGGTCTGGGAAGATCCCACATGCCACGGAGCAACTAAGCCTGTGCGCCACAGCTACTGAGCCTGTGCTCTAGAGCCCACAAGCCACAACTACTGAGCCCACATGCTGCAACTACTGAAGCCCACATGCCTAGAGCCCACACTCCACAACAAGAGAAGCCACTGCAATGAGAAGCCTGTGCACTGCAACGAAGAGTAGCCCCCACTCGCCGCAACTAGAGAAGGCCCGCGCGCAGCAACGAAGACCCAATGCAGCCAAAAATAAATAAATAAAATAAATAAATTTATTAAAAAAAAAAAAAGAGGGGACTCCAGCATGCCTAAGCCTTCTATGTGGGAGAGAAAGGCACTGTGCTTGGTCTGTCTCACACTTTTCCTGTTTGGCTTCTCCTGACGATACAGTGAGATAAGTATTATTATCAGGAAACTGAGGCTTTGAGAGATCTAGTAACATCCCTGTGATTTCTCCCCTAATAATCTGATGGCACTATTTCAACCTATAAGATTGTGCACTGTCCTTTATAACTTGGTGACCCTCCAGCAGAATCATTTCTTTATAAGAGGTCTATAAAAGTCAAGTGTGGGTAAGCACTTTGGACATTGCCTGAGGTTTAGTAAGGTCCTCTGAACCTATTAGAAGGTGAGCAACCTGAGGGCAGGAACCTGTTCTGATCACTTTTGTATCTGCATTGCCTAGCACCATTCTGGAAGCATGGTATATTCCCCATAAATATTGTTTGTTTAACAAGAAACATTATTGTTTGTTCTGCTCTGCTTCCTAAGACAGAAAATTGGAATCATATATTTTAGAAAAATTGTCAACAACAGATATTGAAACAAGAAAAATATTTTCTCATTAACCTTCAGTTGATTAGGAAATTTAAATAACTAAAGTGCTGTAAGAAAAGATCTTGGCTTACGAGCCATCCATTTATAGGAACAAATTGAAGGGGAATCCATTGTGAGTTAGAACAGTTTGGCAGGCTCCGGAACCTAATCACCCGGTAGAATATGTGTAATGCTCTTCCTGTGTGGGAATGCCTGGTCCCAACTCCACATAACCAACTTTCAAGGCACCTCTTAGAAAGCAAACTAAAAGATGGGGCAATGTACCTAGCCTTTAATTTGAAGCATAATCTGTGGTTAGTGATTCCTTTCAGTAACTCAAATTGTAAAGGAGAGAAAAGAGCCCATTTTTTCTCAGCTGTAAAGGAGCATGCCATCTAATAATAACTAACATTTACTTGATTTTCACAATGTGACAGTCTCTCTAAATGCTGTAGTTTATTGCATTCTCACCACAAACTTATGAGTTAGATATGATTATTATCTCCATTTTTATAGAAAACTAAGGTTAGCAGAAATTAAACTATTAGTTAATAGTGGAGCTGGTATTAGAACCAAGGTCTGGCTGATCCCAAAGCCCTCTGTAGACTGTCTCTCTTGGAATACAAAGACTAGTTGCCTACCGATATGATGGGGAAATAGAGGAGACTGGTCCTGCAGACAGTCCATCTGAGCTCACCCACTTATGGATTCAGGGGTCAAAAGCTCCTATTCAGACCAAGAACTGACCGTTGGAATTTGGCAATGTCAAGGCCAGTGCTGGGTTGCACTAATATCCACTTGAGGTTACTGGTTACAAATTGAAAATAAGACCAGTCAGCATGATGGTATGCTTCTCCAATGATGTTTCACTGGGTGCTGGCAGACAGAAGATGAAGAATTAGATTTTATCAGGGTTATGGTTTTCCCAAGGACTTAATATGGGGGGCAGGGAGATGGAGAAAGAGAGAGATGGGTAGAGAGGGAGAGATGGATTTGAAGGTGTATGTAAGAGAGAAATGATTATAATAAACCTAGAAACTAGTGTGGTTAAAAGAGGAAGGAAGGTCAAGAGGAGAGTGAGGAACAGAGAAAAGATCATGGGATAAGTAAATTATAGGAGCTGTTGGGGTCAAGGAGACATTGGGTTAGGATAACAGAAAGAATAAGCTGGAAAGGTAGGAGGTGGTGGTTGGAGAGTGGGATGCTTGGCGTTGAGACTACAGTTGGTGTCACTCTGAGAGCAGGGAGCTGGGATAGTTGGAGATCCAGGAAGTGAGAGGATGTTGAAGAGTTGAGAGACCAGTGTGTGAGAAGAATCCATTAGGCAGAACTGGAAATAAGAATTATCACGGGAATGGTATTAGGGGAAGTGACAGTGATCCAGATGCCAATATCTTCAAGGAATGAGGTAGAATAACACAAGGGTGTGTAGATGGCTGCAGGGAGTAGGGGTGGTGGGCCATGTGGTCTCTTATTTTCAAGGAGAGTCAGGTTTCCATAAGAGTAAGGAATTGAAAGAAACATTCAGAGAAGAGGCTGAGGATGTTGGGGATTGTGATGAACCGTGAATTCCTGAGGGCAAATAGAGGTTTCTAGGAGGTGGGAGGGGATGGATTGATGCGTGCAAACATTCACCCAAGCACATTCACTTCTTGGATTTGAGAGCTCAGATTGTCAGGAGTGGGGGAAAAAGAAGAGGATAGAGAGGTAGGCTAGGCAGCTCAAGAATGGTTACTTTGGGGAGTTCCCTGATGGCCTAGTGGTTAGGATTCTGGGCTTTCACTGCTGTGACCCTGGTTCAATCCCTGCAGGCTGCACACAGTGCAGCCAAAAAAAAAAAAAAAAAGAAGAAGAAGAATGGTTACCTTGGTGAGGAAGAAGGACAGTCTCAACCTGGTCCCCAGCCATTCCTCTGTGAGCACTCTGGCCAAAGTGGCTTCTTTCTGTCCTCCATGGTAATTTGGGTAATTTGTAAACTGACAATGGAAAACCCAGAGATGACTGAGAGTTTACAGAATGAGAAGACCTTGGCACTGATCCGGGAGCCCTCAGGCTGCTGCAGCTGGTGATCTGATCAGTGTGAGACTATACAAGGACCCCAGGACATTGCCCAGACTGTTGACTCTCCAACTATCAGTGTCCAAGGACAGGGATGGAGAAGAGACAACCATTTTCCATGTTTGCTCTTTCCTTCCTCTAGCTTTCTCCCAGCAGCTCGCTAGAGCACATCCCCATAGCCCAGGGTCCTCCCAGGCAAGCAGTCAGTCAGTCCTGGTGGAAAACACATAATGCATCTGCAGAGGTTATTCAGGCCACTGACACAAATAGGGAGATTCCCGCAATCTGACATGAATTTCTTTAGGACCTACAACTCAGACTTTCAGACCCTAACTTCTGTTCTTATATTCTGTATTTGAGACCGCTCAACAATAGAAGGAGCACCGCTCTGCTCTCCCCAGACACACCACACACACACACACACACACACACACACACACACACACACACAGACAGACACCCATCACAGTTCTGTGCAGTCATCCATAAGTTACTTAACTTCTGAGCCCCAGTTCCCCCACCTATGAAATGGAGACACATTGCCTTCCTTGCTCGAACCACGTAGTCTCTTAAGAGAAGGAAATATTGTTTGGAGTGGAGTTAGAATTCAGGTTCAAAAACAAGGAGATGGTTGGGAGTATTGAAAGCTCCTCCTTCCTTGCTGCAAGAAATATTCAAGCTCTGAAAATTCTACCTCTCTCCATGAAAAGCACAGAAAAACGATTTCCCAAGCATCGGAGTAGGACAGACATAGTACAAAAAAGCAGGGATCGTTTTAAAACTGGTTATGCTCTAATTTGTAATGAATGGTCGAAGAGGGTGGGGGTGGGGAAGCCACCCTCCAACCGGGAATTGGGAGGCAGCGCGCGCGCCGCTGCCGAGCTTGACGGCCGCGGTCGCCTAGCAACGGGCGGAGGGGGTGGGCGCGGGGAGCTCGCCGCCGCTGCTGCGCGCTCCCGGGTCTGCTGGACCCACCAGGAAACTTTGGGGGTTCTGGGCGTCGACGCTAGACCCAGCGGACGCCGCGATGCGCCTCGCGGGCTGAGGGCAGAGGATGAGGTCGCGGCCCTGCGCGCCCGGCCGGGCGATCCGTGGGGTCGCACCCACGGAAAGTTGGCGCGCACCTGCCCGCACCCGGAAGACGCTTGGACCCTGGGTGGAACTGCCCCCCCTGCCAAGTTTCTTTGACAATTTCTTACCCCCAGTGGATGGGGCATCTGGGACCCCGCGTGGCCCCCGGTTCACGGATTCCGGTCGCTGCGGGAGAGAAACCCGCGCTTTTCTAAGAGACCTACGACGGTAACTGATGCTTAATCCATTAGCCCTGAATGGTTGTGATTCTATTTTTGTTTTCTGCTTTTCTTCTTCCTCCAGACAGTGAATTTGTAGAAGAAGCCTCATCCGCGCCCTACAGCCCCGAGGAGTTAGGTAAGTCTGACCCTTTTGCTTTTTCTTCTCGAAATCCAGCCCGAGAACCGGGAATCTGGGGGGCGCCCGGGTCCAATCAGCCAGAGGGGCGGAGAGAAACGGCCAGGGAACACACTTCCCCAGCTGTACATTCCCTTCGCGGTGAGAACTGGCCTTTTCCTGGCGCGTGTGCTTTGGGGGTGGCGGGGAAAGTGTCAGCTGTGCCCTGTGTGTGTGTGTGTGTGTGTGCGTGTGTGCGTGTGTGTCCAGGTCCGTGGTGCTGCTCCCTGGAGCGCGGCCCAACAAACTTCCCCATCTGGGGACCTCTGCAAGCAGCCTGACTCATCCTGCCTGGAAGGACGCGGTGCGGGCTTGCTCAGTCTAGCCAGTACCTGCCCCAAGAAGGATATCGTGTGGCTAGCTCCTAACCTGAATTTAATGAAGTCCAGGGCCAAAAACGTTCTGGTAATAAAATTTCAAGACTTGGGAGCTGCGTTCCTCCCTGATTTGTTTCTCCTTCAGGTGTCTGGGAATAGGGCATTTCATTTTCCTGTGCCTGTCGTTCTAAGTGTAGATTTGTTGTGGGTGAACGCGACAGTCTTGTCAGAGACAGACTTCCTCCTGTGAAGAGAAGGAAATTTGCATTGTCGGGATCCCTCTAAGTATTCCTGCCACCCAGTCTCACTTGGTGGCTTAGTGGTTGATGGTTTTTTGTTTTTTGTTTTTCTCATTCTAGGGTTTAGTTAAGCTGCTAACAATCTGGACTGTCAAGTCTGTCCTTGCTGTTCTTTTATCACCAGCTTGCACATCTTGCCTGCCTTCCATGAAATGACAGCTGTTTAAAAATGTTTATCCACACTAAGGCTCTCAGCCTTGGGTACCGTGTGTCTGGTCAGCCTCTCCTCCTGGGCTGTATGTCCTCAGCAAGTCCCACACCACCTGAAGTAAAATTCCACCGCAGCAAGGACTTTCATCCTTTTCTAGGAGCCAGGTACCCAAGATAGGTCTGGATCAAGGATGGCGTTGTGAGGCAGGGAAGAGGACCTTGTTTTATTCAGAAGACATGTTTCTGAAAAGTTGTGAGGCAATCACATCTCTGGAAATGGAATCATAAATTAAATGCATGAGCAAAACTAGCTTTTAAAGGTACACTATGGTGAGTCTTTTTATGAAATGAAAATGACCTTTAAACCATAGCTTTGCATGAAGCAGTTTATTAAGAGAGCAGATTCTTGGTAATCTGCTCCACATGTGTTTAATTGTGTATTAATGACACCAGAATTGGCACCATTGCATTCACAGAATGGTTTATGTACCAGAAAGGCCCAGGTGACTGACCCTTTTTTGTTTTCATCTCTCCCCACCCCCAACAACAGACTGGACGGCCCAGCTGAGGTGCTGATCAGTAGGGGGAGCCCTTCAGATTAGCCGTAGAAAACTCAGAAAATAACCTTTTTTTCTCTTCAGCCCTTCTGTGGGAAAAGCTCAGTTTCTCAAGAGGAGATGAGAGTGTTATAGGAATCCTGGTCCCTCCTGGGCTCTGGGATGGCAGGATGATTGAGAATATAAAACACAAGTCAGAGTTTGAGACCAGGGTTCTGGGTGCTTCACCTTCCTTAGCAGATATGTTAACCAGTCTGTTTTCTCATCTTTGAAAAGCTGGGGTTGTGCCAGGTGGCCTCTAAGCATCATCCAGTTCCAGCCTCCTGAGACCGTAAGCCAAAGGAGGCCCATAGCTATCGGGTATTTATTATTTACATTCGGGTGCCATGCTGTTTGGGTGCATGGTGGCTCCAAAGGGTTTTTCTCTTCCTGACAGAGCAGCTCATTGGATGAGACTGCATTGTTTCCACGCTATTCAGGTCAAAGAGGGAGCTGGCCTTTCTCCCTTGGAAAGAGTCGTGATACTTTTGGGTGCTTTTCTAAGACACACAGCAGGAAAGATGCTTCCTACAGCAGTTGATGAGCTTGTCCAGCAGCCATTCTTTCTGGAGCACAGAAGAGCACAGATTCACCCCCTGGCCAGGATCTAAGGGAACTGGAGAAGAGGTGGAGGGAGGTCATAAACACTTAATTTGAATTCTATCACTGCACTTACCTGTGACCTTGGGCAGGTGACTAAACTGCTCTGGGCCTCAGTTATCTCTCAACCTAATTGGAGACCTTGCATGGCTGGGGTCAATGGTGTGTGTAGAGTCCTAGCCCCATGTATAGTATGTGCAGGTATTCAGGAAGTGCTTATTGCTGTTACTTTATTAGTAGTATTCATTTGAAAGACACTTATTTCCTGTGCATGATGGAATAGCTCTCTCATCAATTGTCCCAACCTATTAACTAAAACCATTTTCATTTCTAGAAATTTCTCTGCAACTTACCTAGTCTCCAAACACAGATTCTTAGGAATGGTGATCAGGTCGATTGAATTATTTAGTGATTTATTCTTGGAGCAGTGTGTGGAATGGTGTTCCATCTGGGGTCTTTGGTGACGATCCCACTACTTGTGGCATGATAGGTAGTTGGTTTTGCCTCCAAATTTTCATGTAAGTCTCCAAATGAACTATAACTTGCTCTTTGGGGGATTTATTCTCAGTGTTGTGGCAAGATCATGTAATGGAATTAAGTAACCAAAAAGGGGTTTTTGAAAAGAATGGAAAAAGGAGCCTATCTCTAGATGAATGCTGTATTGAAGGTGTCCTCTGATGGAGAGTCCAGAAATATGTCCTCTCTTCTGTGATGGTACCACTTTCTACACCTTTCCATAGTCTTTCTATAGTCCCACCCATAGGTAGAAGTGATGGCCATCTGAGGGGGTGAGAAAGAATGCATGGAGAGTTGGGATGAACGCAGATGTGATCATGTCTGCCCTTCTAATAACCTTTATCAACTTCCCACTACCTGGAGGATAGACATTTGGTTAGCCATGGGAGGACCTCCATGATTTGCATCACCCCCAGCCACCATAACCTTCTAATTACATTGAACTATGGGACAGTCCTCTAACTGCAGCTCTCTTCCAGTTGCCTGCCTGCCTCTCTTCCCCCTTCTCTCCTCCTCCCCTGGCTGGCTCCTACCCCTCTTTCAACACTAAGTCCATGTGTCATGTGCCCCTAGTGGTTCTTAACCCTAGACGTTAGAATCAGGGGAGCTATTAAAAGTCCCGAGACCAAGTCCTAACCAATTACATCAGAATCCCTGGAGTGTGGACCGAAGCATCAGTATTTCATCAGTGTGTACTTTAAAAATTGGATCTCAGTGATTCCAGTGTGTAGCCACGGTTGTTAGCTACCATACTAGGTTGTGGTCACCACACTTTTCTTTGCAAATCTAGCAGCCAGCCCAGTGCCTGGCACATGTAAGTCTTCAGTAAATGCTTGTTGAATGTGTGAGTGAGGGTCACCGCTGAGATGCTTTGTCTTTTCATGGTTATATACTCCTAAAATTGGCCTCTCTGCTTGTCATAACAGTGCCTGGGGGCACTTGAATCCTTTGACCTTTGACCTATATCTCTCTCCTTTGTTCATTCCTTAGGCTTAACCAGTTTATTTTCTTTCTTAAAAACTGAAATCCTAAAACCACTTTTTAGTATAAAAGTAACACATGCTTACTTTAGAAAATTTGAACATTAGAAAGAATAAGGGGAAAGTTCACTCCCTCACCATCCAAAAGCACACGGATGTGTCCTTGTTTCCATAACTTTTCCTAATTTGCTGCCCTTATGGGAGTTGCTTGACCCTCTGGCACACCTCATTGAGCTCAGTTCATGCTCTCTTTTGCTCAGACCCTGTGAACTTTCCTGAGTTCCAAAAGGAGTGCTCATGAGAATAGCATTCTTGGAAGAGAACAGGGCCAATGCCCCCAGGGCCAGTGTACCATGAGAAAGGGTTTTCTTGTGCTATTCTTGCCTTCCTCATTCAAGCAGGATGTAGGGGCTTTATTATAATAAATGATAACAGTTGTGTAACTTCTTTAAAATAATGACTTAAATGTTTGCCAGCCCACCCCCTAATCCTCCTAAAATAGGAGATGAGATTGCATTGTTGGATAAAAGTACTTATGTCTTTCAGAGTGCAGCAGCTGGTAAGTATAAAATTAGTCAGGATAGATAGGCTAACTGCTACAACAAACAAGCCCAAATGTCAGTGGCTTAACACCATAAAGGCAGTGTTTGTTGCTTGTGTTGTCGTCTAGTGTTGAGCTGTCGGAGGGCTCTGCTCCATGTGGTCATGAAGAGCCCCAGGCTCCTTCCCTGCCTTGGCTCCATCCTACCCTACAGCATCAGGTTCCTTCACTGGATCCTTTGAATCCATTTGGCAGACAAGTCAATAAGGTGAGCAAGACCAAGGTATGCTCACTGATGGTTGTCTCAGCCTGGAGGTAACACACTGACCTTCCCTCATATTCCAAAGGTGGAAGCTAGTCCCATAACCTCATTCACATGGAAGGAGGCTGGGAAACGTAGTCTAGTAATGTGCCAGGAAGAAGAGGAGTGCACTTACATTGGTGATCACCAGCTGTCACGTGCCTCTTATTGTTCTAACCACAATGACTGAGCTATATCCTAGTCTTTGTATTGTTTAGAATACTGGTTTGGCTGCTACAACCAAGGCTAAAATGACAGTGACTGAAACAAGAAACAAGTTAAATTCTCTTTCACTTGGAGCGTAAGCAATCCAGTGCTGATATGGTGGCTTCGTTGTCCTCTGATAGTCTCAAATGGAGCTTCCATGCAGTGAGCTAAGGTGGCTGCTTCAGATCCCACCATCACATCCACATTCCAGTCTATAGGAAAGAGAGAAGGAAAGTGGAGGGCATAACCTAAAAGCTGCATGCATTATTTCACTTACATTCCTTTGGACTGAACTTTAGTCAGATGGCCATACCTAACTCCAAGAAGGCTGGGAAATCTGGGTGGGAGTAAGGTGGAGTCTATTACTGGAAGGATGATTGAGTAGGATACAGGGAGAAAGAGGTGCTGGATAACGAGTAATCTTTTCAGTCAGTTCTAGGAAGCATGTCTTAGTGGTTAAGTGCATGGACTCGGAGTCATACTCTGTATGGTTTGAATTTTGTCCCACCTCTTATTTGCTCTATGACCTTCGGCAAGTTACTTCATCTATATCTGTTTCCTAACCTGTAAAATCATGTGGTGGCTCTTTTCTGATGTTCTTCCAGACCCACTCACCATCCTTCACTACCCTGGTCTGTGCCCTGGAAAACTTACCTTTTGGAATGTAGCCTCTGGCTTCCAGTTTGGCCAGTGAGAGGTACTGGCAGTATATGGGAGGGTGGAAACCAAGAGATGTCAGGGTACTTAATCCCTTCCTGTCAGGCTGTGGGATAATGTGGCTGGATTAGTTTAGGCCACTGCTTCCTCTCTTACAGCATCAGATCGTGCTGGGTTCTGGAACCTCCCCTTCTGACTGAGGGGTGGCTCCCACGTGGCTTGCCCCAGGCTGCTTCTCCATCCCGTTTTCCCTCAACCCGCTCATCACACTTTGATCAGTAGTCCCTTCATCAGACTCTCTTCAGTCACTTCTTTGAAGCATGCCATCCATTTCCTCTTAGGACCCTAGCTGATATTAAGGGGGTAATAATAGTATCAGCCTCAGACCATGGTGGTGAGGGCAGATGGGTTTTAGAAGAAACCCTTGAATGTCGTAACCATCATTAAATGTTTACTATGTTTCATGTCCCTAGCCGAATGCTCCGATCCCTTCAGGCCTGGTCAAACCTTCTGAAAGACCTGACTTTTGACATAGAAATGAAATAATATGGCCATTCATCTCCTCTTTCCCACCCCGTGTTAGGAAGATGCAGCAAGACCTAAAAGTAGTGAACAAATCTCTTCCTGCATCCGAAGTTTTCTTCCCTCCCATCATATGGGGATGAATAAGGAGAAAGATCCCGGGCCTTTATTATTATTCACCTACTCTATGCTGGGCACTTTACAGGTGTGAACAGTCTACCCAGCTTCCCAGCTTGGGGTTTAAATCATGTCACCCACATTGATAGCCCCAAATATAATGATTTCCAAGGATTTGCCTGCCCATATTACTAACAAATCAAGTCTTTCTCTAAGGCTACCCTCTAATTTTAGGCCCAAGAATTCTCAGGGGTGCTTGTTCGCATCCACAGCTTCAGTTCTGGCTGCTCTAGCCTTTTGCCAAGGGAGCTGGAATCCAGATACACCTTACTGAGGCCAGTGGACACCTGGGTTACTGTTCCACGTCCTCTTTCTTCAGAAACCGGTGACCACATGACACAGCCATGGCTGCTGCTGCCCCTGCTTACACCAGAACCTGGAGGCTTGGTGTTTGTTCGCCTGCTGGGAGCCTGACTGATTTCCCAGCGTCCTGCCCTGTGCTGGCCGCAGAGTGGGCCCAGGGCCTTCTAATCACTACACAAGCCCAGACTCACCGAGGGTCTGGGATCAGATTGGCTACCTTCCCAGCTCTGAGCTGGTCTCTAAACGGCCAGGGCCATTCACCTCATCCCCGGATCCACCCCCAGATCTCTCCACCCTTAGAAACCTATCTGTCCTGCCTTCTTCCTCCCCCAGCTCTGAGCATAGCTCTGAGAGGGAGGGAGTTTTCACCCCAGTTTAACTTTTCCTCAGGATGATTGACAGTGGAAAATTCAATTCCCTTCACAGGAAACCTCACCCTACCACAGGGGTGTGGTCTGGCCTCCTCGCTCCAACAAAACAATCACAGAAAGGCTCACCATTGTTACAGTTCCCTAAACCTGGGCACTCAAGTCTCTTCCGCAATTGATCCTGTTAAGTTTATCAGCTCATTTCATCCTCAGAACAACTCAGTGAAGCAGAAGGAATTATTTTCACCTCATGGAGGAGGAAACAGAGGTTCAGAGGGGTTAAATTATCTGCCCCATGTCACACAGCTAGTTAAGGGCAAAACTTCCATTCAAAATATAATCTCTGGCTTCAGAGCCAATCTCAGTTTCTTGGAGAGGAGAATATACAAGTTGCCCTCCTCCCAGGCGGATTTGGTGGTGGGCTGAATGCTATAAATGATGTAAAAGGAACTAGCCCAGGGCCTGCCAGCACAGTATATGGCTGTTCGGTACGTTCTCTGTTGAATAAATGAATGAATAGTAGGTGCTCAAAGCCATATATATATATATATTTTTTAGACCACCAAATAATGATTAATATGCTCCGAAGGAATTTTCCATAACGGGATCTGAAGCAACAACCAGAAAAACTCTTCCTAGCTTCCTTCATTTAGTTCCTGCTGTTCCCGCTCTGTATTACGGGGCCAAGTCCCTGGGACAGGAAACCTCTTATGGTTTCCTGATGGTACTGACGCCATTTCTAAAGGAAACTAGACCTTGGAAGCAGCACAGTTTGGGGCGGGACAGTGGCAGCCTGGAGGGGAATCTGAAAGCATAACTGAGGACAGGTGGACTTGGGTCTGGGTGTAAAACTCATCCCAACTCCCCTAATGTTTGTTTGTGAAGTGACACTACTCATTGCCCAGGAGGTAAGATTTTATTTCGGGGTGTTCTCCTTGGGAGGGAGAATGGAGTAGGAAGGGGGAAATGACAATCAATTCTGGGAGATAAATGGTTATCTACCTTGGCTAAAAGAGCAAGGAAGGTGGTATGGAACAGTGGGATAAAATACACACACACAGACACACACACACACACACAGAGGAAAATGGAAAGGGCATTTTTCCTTGCCGAAGAGATGTTTTACTAGAAAAATATAGGACTGTGTCCAGTCATTCCTGAATGTTAAACACAAACCACCTAGAAACCATGATATTTCATCAATTGTTAAGGACTTCCTGAGTCTAAAGAGTGTAAAATAACCAGCTTGATCTGTTCAAGAATGCTATGATTATGGTTTCTGGGTCACATTCTTACTGAATGATCTTTCTGGAATATGTCCTGTTGGTTTTGGTTCCTCTCAAATCAGTTGTGCCCATGGTGGTTGCATTAAAATGGCTTGCTGGGACTTGTCAGCTCTCACTGTCTCTCCTGGGTTACCCCTTCCCCTTTTCTCCTTTCTCCCCACTTCTGGCTCCCTGTCTCCCCCCCCCCACCACCTCCGCCTCGGTTCCCCTCCGTCTGTCCCCTCCCCCTTTCCCCTCTTGCTGCCTCCTTCCTGTTCCCATGTTAAGTTGGAATACAGACAGAAAAGGCAGTGCTTGCCTTGCTAGGGCCCTCTGCCAGAAAAATGGAACAGGTCAAATTATAAAAAGGGATTAAAAAAGAATGCTCTTTGGCAAAATGGGGGAAACAGATGTTCAGGGGTGGTTTTGCTGTCTCGGGCTGTCTGCCGCCTGCTGAAACACACTCCTTATAGGATAGCTAGGTACAGAAATTCATCATCATGGCACACATGTGGTTGTTTTAATGTCAAATCTGTATCTATATATTTGTCTCTGCTTAATTCTCCTCTCTCCGTGACCTTTGTAGCCCCAAATCCAGAGTTGGCAAGATTACTGACCACCTGATAGAAAGATTTATTTTCAGCCTCTTCTCAGAGGGTTTTGTTTTTTTTTTTCTGGCTAGGAAATTTTTATTTATTTTAAAAAAATTTATTGAAATATAAATTTTTGTACAGCAAAGTGATTCAGTTATACTTTTATATATATATATATATATATATATATAATTTTTCAGATTCTTTTCCCTTATAGGTTATTACAAGATATTGAGTTCCCTGTGCTGTACAGTAGGCCCTTGTTGATTACCTATTTTATATATAGTCGTGTGTATATGTTAATCCCAAACTCCTCATTTATCCCTCCCCTCCTTTCCCCTTTGGTAACCACAAGTTTGTTTTACACGTCTGTGAGTCTATTTCTGTTTTCTAAATAAGTTCATTCGTATCGTTTTTTTTTTTTAGATTCCACATATGAATGACATCATATGATATTTGTCTTTCTCTGTTTGACTTACTTAGTATGATAAACTCTAGGTCCATCCATGTTGTTACAAATGGCATTATTTAATTCTTTTTTTAATGGCTGAGTAATATTCCATTGTATATATATATATATACACCACATCTTTATCCATTGATCAGTTGATAGACACTTGTGTTGCTTCCATGTCCAGGCTATTGTAAATAGTGCTGCAATAAACATTGGGGTGCATGTATTTTTTCTAATTATAGTTTTCTCTGGATATATGCCCAGGAGTGGGATTGCTGGATCATATGGTAACATTATTTTTGTTTTTTTAAGGAACCTCCATACTGTTTGCACCAATTTACATTCCCACCAACAGTGTAGGAGGGTTACCTTTTCTCCACACCCTCAGAGGGCTTTTTTTAAAGATTACCACGAAGAGTGGACACTGGAGCTGCTTTCAGGTCACTGTAAATATTTTATGGAAACTTCAGGTTCTTAAGAAAATAGAGAAGGAACTTGTGGGTGCAGAACCTGGTCTGAAATGAACCCTTCGGAAAGTTCATGGTTGAAGGTCTCCTGCTGGGACTTGTAACCTGCCAGAGGTCCTTTGCTTCTGTCTCCCAAAAGACTTGCTATTTACTGGCTGTTGACCAAAAATAAAAGTCCGTTACGTAGCCCCTGTGGTTGGCCAGCCAGAGAATTCAGACTATCTCCTTTAAAAAAATATTTCCCTTTTGGCTCTAAAAGCCATTTCCACCACAGACTCAAAAGAGGGATTCCAGATTCTGAACATTTGCTGTAGACTGAGGACTGTGTCAGGCTGTTTCCGTGCCTGTCAGACCCCTGTGTGGGTTAACCCCACATGCCCACCTGGTACCTCCCCCTCTAGTGGTTCCCCCTTGTCGTATAGGAGTGTAACGAGCATCCAGTGAGTTAGCACATCTAAAGCACTTAGAACAGTGCCTGACAGATGACCAGTGTTTAGTAAATGTTACCCTGATTTTACTGCTTTCCTTTTTTCCCCGCCTTCCTTCACAACCCTCATCACTTTCAAGTATGTCTTCCTTCCCTGAGCTCCATTCTGTTTCTTCTCCCCTATTCTGTTCATCTAGTGACACTGAAAGAAAAGGGGAAAGAGAATCAGTTACGAAAGTATAAAGCTAGAGCTGCCACCAGCCCAAACAGTACCTTTGAGCAAATTAGAAAAAAGCATCCCCTCCAAGTGGATGAAGAGCAGAGTCCATGTTCCCAGTTTAGCGAGTACAGGGCAAGCTAGATTTTAGCCCCATACCTCTGCTTCATTCAGTCTGTCAGCCCAGCACTCTTGTGCAGTGAACGGCTTATACAACTGGACATGGTAGCCTGGATTCCCCACTCCCAGCCTTCTCTTGGATATTTGTTCCCTTTTCTGGGAACTCTTTCAGTGTTGTGTAACTACTAGAAAGCCTAAATTCTTCCTTGAATAGTCCTTTTTTAAAAAAATAACAACAAAATATTTTATTAGGTGTTAATTGGATACTTTAGATATGATACGAAGGTGGGATTATTAGTTGAATAGAATGCAAACAAGTAGACATATTTTTTTCCTAGATAACAAAGTCTCTGTTCAGTTATCTGACTGACATAGCATTAGGGATATAGAAGTGAGCAAGGCAGTCACAGGCCTTGCTCACTGGAGAGAGGGCAGTCATTAAAATATAATTACACAAAGTATTATTTAATTGCCCTTGTAACAAGTTCTTTGTTTTTAATTTTATTTTTTTATACAACAGGTTCTGATTAGTTATCTATTTTATACATATTAGTGTATACATGTCAATTCCAATCTCCCAATTCATCCCACCACCACCACCGCCACCCCCCGCCACTTTCCCCCCTTGCTGTCCATTTGTTTGTTCTCTACATCTTTGTCTCTATTTCTGCCCTGTAAACTGGTTCATCTGTACCATTTTTCTAGATTCCACATATATGCGTTAATATACAATATTTGTTTTTCTCTTTCTGACTTAATTCACTCTGTATGACAGTCTCTAGGTCCATCCACGTCTCTACAAATGACCCAATTTCATTGCTTTTTATGGCTAGTACTCCATTGTATATATGTACCACATCTTCTTTATCCGTTCGTCTGTCGATGGGCGTTTAGGTTGCTTCCATGACCTGGCTATTGTAAATAGTGCTGCAATGGACACTGGGGTGCATGTGTCTTTTTGAATTACGGTTTTCTCTGGGTATATGCCCAGCAGTGGGATTGCTGGGTCATATGGTAGTTCTATTTTTAGTTTTTTAAGGAACTTCCATACTGTTCTCCATAGTGGTTGTATCAATTTACATTCCCACCAACAGTGCAAGAGGGTTCCCTTTTCTCCACACCCTCTCCAGCATTTGTTGTTTGTAGATTTTCTGATGAAGGCCATTCTGACAGGTGTGAGGTGATACTCACTGTAGTTTTGATTTGCATTTCTCTAATACTTAGTGATGTGGAGCAGCTTTTCATGTGCCTCTTGGCCATCTGTATGTCTTCTTTGGAGAGATGTCTGTTTAGGTCTTCTGCCCATTTTTTGATTGGGTTGTTTGTTTTTTTAATATTGAGCTGCACTGAATAGTTCTTTTAAATAGATTCTCCCAAATTATTTACATTATTTTCCCCAAGTTCTAATTTCCTGAATAAAAACTGTGTCTGAAACTTGCAATACTTATGCCAGTAGTTAACCCAAAATTATTTGCTCCAGTTCAAATGGCATTTTAGAATGTATTAAAATAAAAAAGAGCTCATATTTGTGGAGTGCTTTTCATGTATAGGTGTCTTGCTAAGAACTTTATGTCAGGAATCTCAAAGCAATGCTGTGAAGCAGGTACTATTGTTTCCCTCATTTGACAGATGGGGAGTTGGAGCTTAGACAAGTTCAATAACTTGCCAAGTCACACCTGGGAGTGGTGGAGCTGGGGCTTGAACCTAGCTTTGTTCTCTCTTGCTTGGATTCCTAACCTCTGTCCTCAATTCCAGAGCAAGTTACTAGAACCCAAACTCTTGATTCTCAGTGGCTGATTCTTGGCAGAACCATGATTTGCATCCAGGCCTATTTGACTGTAAAATTATGGGCTGACCCATTTACAATGCTGCCCACCACTTGCCACACACTGCAGGCTGGGCTTGGGGACACAAGGGTGGATGAGAAATAATCCTTCCCTGGGAGAGAAAGACCAATTAATAGAAAAGTTTACAATGTGGTACTCTGGCTCCTCCAGACCAGTGGGCCCTTATTGACTGTGTGACCTTGTGTAGGTTATCTAAGCTTTCTAGGCTTTACCCATCTGTGATATGGGAATGCAAATACCTACTTCATAGGGTAGTTGGGAGTGATTAAATGAGATGATACATACATATATATATACACACACACACACACACACACACACACACACAAAGTGATTAGCACATAGTTGGTACTCCATGAGTGGTTGCAGTTATTTTTTATTGTGGTGAGTGCTATATAGGAAGTATTCAAGGGACCGTGGGACCCCTGAGAAGAGGAACCTGACTCAGTCATGGAGGTCAAGGGGAAGCCAGGCAGGCTTACTGGAGGTCATCCACCCTTCACAGCATGTGCTGCAAGAGGAAGGGTACAGGGCATGAACAGGTTATGTCTGTGTTAGGACAGCTGGTGGCAGCCAAAGTCAGCTCCTCCTCTGGGGTCCCCGAAACTGAGTTCTGAATACTGGAGCGAAGGTGAATGAAGCGGAACCTTCTCCCTTGTACGTGCCCAGGTTGAGCATGGAAGCTCTACAAAGTGGGACGGTAACCTCATTAACTCTTCCCTCAAAATGCCGTGCACATCCTGATGACTCACAGGGTCTGTTTGTCCCACTCTCAAAAGGCCTTTAAATTTGGCATGGTAGGGTTCAGTGGGACAAAGCTGTTACACTGTGTCCATTTGAATTTCACTCCTTTTTCCATTATTATCATCGTTATTGCTTTCTACTACTGTCAGCTTGACATTGCACACTTTGCCAAATGAGAGACTGAGGAAGCCTCTAAAGCAAGTATAGCGATATCACCCACGTAGGCAGGTAATTGTCAGAATTTTCAAAATCCAAACTGGGTATCCAAAAATAGAGGATACCCAGTTAAATTTCAGATAAACAGCAAATGATTTTTTTTCAGTAATATATATATGTCCCTTGCAATATTTGGGACATAATATACTAAAAAATTTTGTTGCTTATCTGATATTCACATCCAACTGGTGGTGTCTGGCAGCTCTTGGTGTGGGAGCAGCATCTGGGCGTGCTCTGCTTTTCATGTCAGATTTTAGCTTGCTCTGTTACAAGGTGTGGTAAAACATGGCTCAAGTCCTGTCACTGGGTATTTACTCCCCACTGGACTCCACTTAGGTGCTTACATTATTGAGAACTGATTGCTGACGGGTGCGCTATTTTATCAATTAGAAAATGGTTGTTGGAAATTAGCCCTTCCTACAGCAGAAATCCTGAGCAGCTTCAGGGATTTGATGCATGCTTATTTTGCATAATATATAAACACAGGAGCATTTGCCTGCTCCTGGATGGGCTACATGACTTACGGAGTCTGGATATTGAGGTTTTGGTTTTCTCCATTCTCTCTTGTAACAGAAGCTCAGGCCTGGTCTACTCGTTTAGAGCATCTTAGTGTCCTCATTGGAGGGAACACCCAGTGCCCTCTTTCCTTAATGCATGGTCCCTCAGCCTGGGCTAGACCATCACCAGTGGGGGTGATGTATATATGGGGGAGGGGGTCCTGCCTCATGAGAAAGCCTAGTTTATTGTTATGCAGTGATCATTATTATAACACTTTCTTTGAGGGAGCTGAAACCTGATTTCCTGTTTCTTGCACCCAGTTGTCCATGTTTTACCTTCTAGAGCTTTCAAACATTTTTTTTTTTTTACTGTGACCCTACATAAAGGTACACTTTATAGACTCATACAAATTTGAATATAAGTATAACTAAAACAGAAGTTTCATGGAATAGCAATTACTCCTTATTAGACTGGCTGCCTGTGATATTTTCCACTTTGTTCTATTTTATTTATTTAAAATGCTGATTAACCTATTCAGTTGATTTCCACTAATAGGTTGCCTACTACCGTTTGAAAAACAATGCTCTAGAGTGTTTATAGTAAATGCAGAGTCAGTCTGTACCTCTTTCCTTTCTGTAAGCTCTCAAAATATTTTAAGATGGCTATCAAATTGTATCTTAATCTTTTCTCCCTACTAGGTCTCTTGTTTTATTATTATTTTTTAATTGAAGTATAGTTGATTTACAATATTGTGTTAGTTTCAGGTGTAGAGCAAAGTGATTCAGTTATACATATATGTGTGTATATATATTCTTTTTTCTCTTCTTTGCCATTATAGTTTATCACAAGATATTGAATATAGTTCCCTGTGCTATTCAGTAAATCCTGTTGTTTATCTATTTTATACGTAGTAGTGTGCACCTGTTAATCCCATACTCCCACTTTATCCCTCCCCCGTGCCCCTTTGGTAGCCATAAGTTTATTTTCTATGTCTGTGAGTCTATTTCTGTTTTGTAAATAAGTTCATGTGTACTATTTTTTTAGATTCCACATATAAGTGATATCATACAATATTTGTCTGACTTACTTCACTTAGTATGATAATCTCTGGGTCCATCCATGTTGCTGCAAATGGCATTATTTCATTCTTTTTTAATGGCTGACTAATATTCCACTGTATATATATACCACGTCTTCTTTATCCATTTATCTGTCGATGGGCACTTAGGTTGCTTCCATGTCTTGGCTATTGTAAACAGTACTGCTATGAACATTGAGTTGCATGTATCTTTTCAAATTAGAGCTTTTGTCTTTGCTGGGTATATGCCCAGGAGTGGGATTGCCAGATCATATGGTAACTCTATTTTTAGTTTTTTAAGAAATGTCCATACTGTTTTCCACAGTGGCTGTAGGTCTCTTTTTTAATATGCTCTGGTTTCTCCATCCATTCCCATCCTGCTCAACCTCTGCTGAGTGCTTTCGAAGAGGAAAGTTTTGTTTTAACCTGGCACCGAGAACTGAGCCTGACCTCACATATAACTTGACCAATATTTAGCATAGTAGGATCATCAGACCCCTTGACCTCAACCCCCACCCAAGTTAATATCATTCCATTAATCAATACACATCGGGTGTAGTTATTTAATTATTTTAAATTCACCTAAAATACCTAAGCTAGCCCATTTTTTCCTGTTTTGTTTGTAAGGATCTCTTAAGATATTTTTCCTAGCTAGGGTGTGGGAGGAGCTCAGATCAAGATACCTACCATTCATATTTCCTGGATCTACCAATTGAATACTCCCAAACTCAAGAAACGTCAACAGAAGAAGCTGTGTGTCTAGGACCGTCTAGCACAGCAATAATTAAAGCTTCTCTAAAATGGCCATATTTTGAAAGAAAATGGATAACAGGTTAGTAATCGTAGCTGATAATTATGGAGTATGTGCTGCATGTTAAGAGCTGAGAGCTTTACATGCAAGTGACTCATGAATTTCTCACAATCCTTTGAGGCGAATACTGTTGTAACCACTACTTCTCAAAAGAAGAAAATCTGAGCTTTAGTCAAGTCATATAACCAATAAATGACAGAAGGGAAGTTGAGCCCAGACCTGTCTTCACTCCTCAGCTTGTGTTTTAGAATACTTAACTGCCCCCCACAGACTGAAAACCACCCCTGGTGGTTTTGAAAGAGATGATGTATGTAACATGCTTAGGGCAGTGCATTTGTGGAGGCTTAGTAGAGTTTACTGCCCTCCCTAAAGAAAGGGAAGAACTTAGTAACAAGTTCAGGTCCCTGGCAGCCCCCAGGAGTCTGTGAAAAGTGTCTGCACCCATCACTGGCTGCACAGGGTCGGCCTCAGAGTACTCTGCAGTGGTGCAGTGGGTCTGGAGCCCGGGGAGCATCTCTCCCATCCAGGGGAGCCTGGAGAGGGAGCTGTGTGTGTGCAAGGCAATGTAGTGTAGCGTCAAGATCAAGAGCTCTGCTCTGAAGAACAGGTTTGAATCCTGGCCCTGTCACTTTTGAGCCATGTGATCTCGGGAGATTCCCATGACCTGGGAAAAACCCTCTTTTCCTCATGCATAAAACAAGGATAATGAAGCCTACCATGCAGTGTGTTATGTACCGATGAAATGAGGTAACATATGAAATCACCTGGTACAGAGGAGACACACTATTCCATACTTGCTCACTTGAGACAGAAAACTGGGTTTTGATCATTCTCCTCCTACAATGCTTCTTGCTTGTTCCTTCGTTTAGGTTGGGATTCTGAGTGCACAGAAATGTAGGTCCCCAAATATCCTAAAGCAGGGGTTCTCAAAGTGTGGTCCGTGGACCAGCATCATCAGCATCATCTGGGAACTTGTTAGATTAAAAGTGCAATTCTGGGGCCCCACCCTGACCTGCTGAATCAGAAACTCAAGGGTGGGACCCAGCAGTCTGTTTTAGCAAGCTCTTCTGGTGACTTTGATGCAGCTCACGTTTAAGAACCACTGCCTTACTGGCACTGAGCATCCTAGGTCTTCCCCTGTTTTCAACAAGACTCAGATGAAGGCTCTAGAGAGACTGCATCTTTCATGTGGATATGGTGGTGACCAATGTGGAGTTCACTTTCAGGTTGTTTCCATTTAGTCCTTTTATTATTCTTCATCCCAAATTGGTCATTTTCTGACATTCCTTTTCTCTCTTCCACTTAATTTGAAACTCATATTGTTTGAAACTCATAAGGTATTACATCCTAAAGGATGACTGGAAAGGGACCATTCCCAGATGCTGGGTAAAGGAGGCTCGTAACATTCCTAAGGAACTCATCCCGGGATGCTCCAGACTGGATTCATGCAGGCCCTCCTCCCTTTGCCTCCTTTAAGCTCCTTCCTGCTTCAAGATCTTCGCACAGGCTGTTTGCTCAGCTGGATGGCTCTTCCCCCTGTTCTTCATCTCCTTGGAGAAGCCTTCCTTTTCCACTCCCTCTAAGTAGCCACCCTTGCCCTCGTGAGTCTTTGTTATTGCACCCTGTTCCTTTTCTTCATAGCACATAGACCAGTTTGAAATTATAGGTTTATTTGTACACATTTTAATAAGCAGAGCCCATAGCAGGGTATTTGCACACCTAGTGGAGGGTGTGGCTTATTCAATGTAGTTGATAATATTTTTTGAATGAATGAATGAACCACTGCAGCTTTCACATGGCTCTGCCTTCTTTCAAACTCTGTTGTGCTTTCGGTTAATCCTTTCAGTTCGTCCTTCTGTTTAGAACTTTATTTGTTCTAGTTATTTCTAATTATTCCCCTCCCAACCTTGGACTTTTCTGAAGACTCTGTTCTGCTTGGCATGATACTGGCTCTGTTGCTGACACACAATAAATAATTCCTGATGTCTGGATGGATCACCTATCATGTAAGATGTGAATTTTAACTCTTACCCTACCCTCCACCCCACTCTGAGATTATGCTGTAAAACAAGTTTTTCTCCTGAATTGAACCATCCAGAGTGGCCGGAGCCCTTGGGAATGGTGAGAGCTTCCCCACTTCTCTGTCTTTGGCATTTAAAGTATAAGATGTGCTGGAAGGATGCTGGTCTTTAGTGCATATTCTAGAAAGAGAAGAGCTAGAACTGCTGTGTAGGCTATGGAGGGGCCATTCTTCTCACTGTTCTTTCTAGCTGTGAACAGAGAGGACATGTTTTCAGAATAAAACACACCTGCATCCTTTTCAGAAAGGGGACTACAAGCGATCTTAATTAAGTCTGAACATTCTGATCAAAGTTATCTCCAGTTATTGTGACAGTCCTTGTTTTTAATAGCGATTGTATGTCGCTGTTGTTTTAGAAACTCAGTATGATTCCAGTTTTTAGAAGAAAAAAAAAACACCACGTATCTCTACCATCATTGGAAATAGAATAAAACCTAATTGGTTTTTTGTTAATGAAGAGAGAAATGGGAAGAAATTGCCATAGTGTGATATATACTGTAGAACAAACAAAACTGAGGCTGCCTTCTATTAGTAGGTGATTGGATTCACCCAACAGCTCAACGGAATGATCAGTGTGGTTAGAAGCTTGGGAGCCTGTAAACTGGGCACCATTAACTACTCATCTAATTCAGTGGTTCTCAACTGGCGGGGGGGAGTTTTGCCCATAGGAGACATTTGACAATATTTGGAGACATTATTAGTTGGCACAACTTGGAGTGGGAGGTAGGGTGGTTGCCACTGGCATCGAGCCGGTAGAGGCCAGGGATGCCGCTAAACATCCAACAATGCAGAGGGCAGTCCTTACCACAAAGAAATCTCAACACCAAATGGCAAGAGGGCCAAGGTTGAGAAACCCTGAAATAACCAATTAGCCAGAAAGTATGAGCTTTCAGTATTCCCGAGGTTTCTGTAGTTAAGAGTAGCAAATAACAGAATGATCATCATTTATTAAATACCTGTGACATGCCAGGCTGCTTTATAGTCATAGCTACTGAGTGTCTCAGTCAGGATCTGACCCCAGGTTTATTTGGGGACAATGTCTCTACTCTTCCTTTTTAGCTTTTTGGTGTAGGTGCATTTTGCCTGGACATGACGGTATCCACCTTCTGCTTCTTGTGTTTTATATAGATCAGATTATGCGTTAAATGCATATTATGTAATACGCTCAGAGGAGAAAGCTATGGGGCAAGAAGAGAGCAGTGTGTCACCATGGGTGTGAAGCTGAAAACATCCAGACAAACAGGCCTCAGATCCATAACTCACTAAATGAGCCAAACACCTGTGGAGGATGATAGCACGGAGCCTGGCCCTTAGTAGGTACTTAATACATATTTATTGGGCAATTTTTTCATAATTAACAGAGTCCTGGGGTAAGTCTCAAATGGAGCAGGGTTTTCAAATGACCCATTCTGTTACATGACATTTAACTCCTCCTGGGAGCAGTTTACCCATCTCTAAGGCACCCGGTATTTCCGGAACTGCAGAGTGGTCTCACCTGTGCATCTTCCACTTGCCTTGCACATCTTCCTCTCTGTTTTTCACTGTCCATTCTCAGTCAGTCTGGCCTGGAAAAGGCTCATCCCTGACCCCACCTTCCTCCTCACAGCAGTGCTCTCCTGGCGTCCTCTGCTTTGGGCACTTCCAGGACTCCCTGCATTTTGCTCCTGTTAACAGTTTACAAGATGGGGGCAGGGCATATGTCAGAATCTCCAGAGGAGGAGCTTATTTGAGAAGGGGATTTCATATTTGGAAATAAGCAGGGAAAAAAATACAACTATTGTCTTTGTAAGACAGAGAACTGAAAGAAAAGCTTGGAAGAAATCCTCTTACCTGGCAATAATATATGGATTTAGCAAACCTGGGGTTGGTGTGACCATTTTATGTTTTGGAAAAGAAGAAGTTCAAAGAAAAAGTGTTGGGAAGCATGGCAATGTGCCCTCTCCTTTCCCCTGCCTTTGCTAGTAATGACGGCCTTCCCTCAGCACTTGGATTTCTTGGAACCTGCCCTTTTCCCTCCCTGTACAATGCCAGTCACTCCTCCATGCTCCCATAATGCTTTGTTTTTAACGTTCTAATATGTCACCCATTGTCCTTTACCTTTATCATATTAAGCTCTGATACAGTAAATGCTGCTGAAAGAGAAATGGAAGAGCACCTTGACCCCAGTGAAGCAGTGGGAGGCCTTAGTCCTTGACCCTCAAATTTTGGTGTGCTTGGCATTGCTTACACTGGATTCTATGACGACTCCATCCTTAGAGACCCTGAATCTCTAGAATTTGGAGGTGAGACATTAGGAATTTAAAATTTTACATGCTTTGGCTTATAAATCACACTTTGGGAAGCACTACAGAACTTGGGTTTCTGTGTTCTAGAAACAAAACAAGTGTTTGATTAAGACAGCCTGGCTGCATTGAGCCATTGGTTTGTTCACACAACAGGTGTTCATTGAGAACCACTAATTGTAGTGTGAGCTGTCCTAGGTGTGCCGGGCAGTAGCTGTCCCTTTTGTGGACATGCCTGTCCACTCTTTTTTTGCTGTTTGCTGTTTCCCTCCTGGCAAGCTCAGGCCCATTCTTAGGACCCATCCTAGTCCAAGTAGCAGATGATAAAGACTTTTAAGGCTGTGTTTGGTGGGTGCAGAGAAGAAGAGTGGCGGGGGGAGGATGATTCCCATTGTAATAGAGAATTAAATTCCTTGGTATTTCAAATCACTGGAGAAGGGAAGGGTTTCTTTTACTGAATTCCTATTATGTGCCCAGCACATGACATATATTTTCTAATCCTCACTATAAGCCAATGAGCTAAATGTAATGATTCCCATTTTACAGAGGAGGTAGCTGAGGCTTGTTTTGTTGCTCTCCATAGCTAGAAATAAGTGGACCCGGACTAGACCTCAGGACTTAACTCTAAGACCATGCTTATCCTCCTCTTCCTGGATGCCTCTGTTCCCTCGCTATTCTTCCAGCCTCTGTGCTTGTCTGGAACATCCTGGTACCTGCCCTGTCTGGAGTTAAAGACTGTTCCCTGAGCTGTCTCTAGGAGTGCCAAAATTGCTCTGTCACCTTCTTAACTTTCCTAGGGGTGAGTAAAAGACAACTTGGGTCATTTTATAGAAAGGATGCTGACCCATAGAGTGAGTATGTAGGTCCAAAATCACAGATGCTGACTGATTCACTCCCTTACTGCTAGTAAAGCTGCATTCAGATTTTTTTGTAAACATACCTTGTTTCTATTTGGCCCCAACCTTAGAATCTGCAACCAAATATACTATAAAATGTTATCGATGACCTCTTGCTGGTTACATCTGAAGTCTTTTTCTCAGGCCTCAGCTCCTGAACAAGAGTCAGATATATTTGAGGTAGAAGATTATTCATTTTCTGCATTTGATATAGTGATTATTAATGGTTGAGGAAATTAAGGTGAGTGGAGGGGGGAAACTGGCCTACTAAACTATCACTCGGTATCAATTAGAAAAGTCTAGGCTAGGTCCACCTGATTGAATCAGAAGATTCTTGAGCCCACAAGCTGTGCCTGTCACTTCCTCAGAAGTCTAGGAGTCTGTAGCATTTGATAGGGGGACCATCTTCTTAAAGCTTCCTCTGGCTTCCATGCCTGGAAACCTTCCTAGCTCTTCTACTTCCCCAGCGTCTGCCTCTTCTGCCTCCTTCTTTCCTGAATTTTCTGTCGTGGGCATTCTCCAAGTAAACTGATCTTCAAAGCTTCATCTCTTTTTTTCTCTGCATTTCTGTTCTTGACTTCTCACCCAGGCTCTTGTTCCTTTTTTCTCTTGCCCAGAGGACAGGAAGCCTGTCAACATCTTTCTCAAACCAGTTCCCCCTCTCAACTCTGCTTCTTCCATCATAGGTTCATCCGTTGGACCAACTGGTTTATAAATGTTCCAAGAATGATCCATTCTTCCTATGACCCAGGCACAAAATCTGAGTTAACTTGATTACTTTGTTCTTTCTCCCAGGATAGCTGTCTAGTCAATGAAAAGAGTAAAATCTTGCTTCAGAGATTTTGTATCTTCCCTGTATTTGGCATCCTCAAAGATTTGGTATCTACATGGTATCTCTTTCTTCCTTTCTGTCTCCCAACCTCAGTTGTCATTGCTTCCTGTAGCTATTTCCCAGATGGGCTCCCTATGTCCAGGGCTAATGGAGGGTTGCTTGAAATAATAGCAAACGTGTGCTGAGCACTTATGTGCATCGTGCTAATAAGTATTTTATATTCCTTGCTTTATTCAGTCCGTACAACCACCCTGTGAGGGTTGGTGCAATTTCCCTCATCTTGCAAATGAAGAAACTGAGGTTTAGAGAAGGTAGATGACTTGCCTAAGTGCCCACAGGTAGAGTGGTTGAGCTGGGACTCAACCACTCATTTCTGTTTTGTTCCAGTGGATGCTTGTAACTGTTAAATTCGGCTGCCTCTCAGGATATAGTATGGTATCGAATAGGGGGCAATTAATAAACGTTAGTTTCCTTCCTACTTTCCCTCCTTTTTCTATCCATCACCTCTCCCCCAGCCTATGCTAAATTCATACAATGCCAGTGGCTCTGAGCTCCACCACTCATCAAGGCTCTCCTTTCTCCTGCATGCACTCAGTCCTCTCCACCAGGGGCCCGCTGGCCTGTTAGGAACCGGGCCACACAGCAGGAGGTGAGTGGCGGCAAGCAAGCGACATTTCATCTGCCACTTCCCATCGCTCCCCATTGCTTGCATTACAGCCTGAACTATCGCCCAGCCCAGTCCTTGGAAAAATTGTCTTCCAGGAAACCGGTCCCTGGTGCCAAAAGGTTAGGAGACCGCTGCTCTCCACTTTTTCCAAGCATCTCCAGTGCTTTCCTGCTCTGTGGTTGCGTATTTTGTTATCTTAAATAAATAAATCCTTGAAGGGCTGGTTAGCTGCTGTTTCGTTTCTTTTATGTGTTATCGAGTACTAGGGTATCGGACTTTAAATGTGGTAGGTTTTTGGTAAATAATTGTTAAATTATTGCATTTGGGTTTTATCTTGAGAGCAGAGGTTACTGAACCATCAGGGATGTATCGCAAGAAAAGACTGTAATCAGAGGGGCACACAACCCACCAGGATTGAGTGGAGGGGTAAAACTGCTGGCTGACTAGTTAGCTAATTGCCACAGTCCAGGCGGGAATCCCTGAAATAATTCTGGTCTAGAGAGAAGGCAGAGAGGAGAGGAGCACAAGGTAAGAGGTGTGGGATGCCCTGTTTCTCCTATTAACATCTTCCTCAGCAACTGCAATACTATTACCTGGCCTCTGCTCCTGTAAGCAGCAGAGACAGCTCCTGGAAGCTAGGGAGAGACGTTACATGGTGTGGGTGGGTTTGGGGTCCCCAGATCAAGGCTCCGGAGGTCTGCAATTGAGTATACTGGGGTGGGTGAGGAGTGTTACTCAGTGTAGCCTGGTTTAAGAGGTGGGACAGAATCAGCAACATTCTCCCAGAATTACTTTAATCGCCTCCGCTCGGGCAGGTAACAGCCTAGAGGTTTGTGACCACTGGTTGTAATATCTGAGGATGTAGAATCTGTTTTGGCCCTTCTGCTAGTCAACGGAGCCCAGAGCAGCAGCTTGTCGTCCAATCCCAGTGCATGATAGAAGCACTGGGGCTAAGGGAATTCAAGGAGAAAAGTCTGGCCACTTTTCATCTGGAAATACCGCTTAAGAAGAAAAAAATCCTACACAGAACTGATCTGGACTTTGAGGGCAGATCGGGAAACCGATTTCGGCCGGAGTTGGCCTGGTGGGAAGGAAGAGAAAGTCAAATGAAGGAGAAGTGGAGTCTGGCATGAATTAAACCTCGGCAGGGACCAAAACAAGGGAGGCCGTCGCCCTCCTAACTCTCGGGGAGACACGTCAGCTAGAGCTCGGGGCAATTTCAGCTGGCGATCTCCCGGGCCCCGGAGGGGCGGCGGGAGCCTGCAGACGGGCTCTAGGGCCCAGCGGCCAGGCGCTGGGCGGGGGTGAAGTGTAGGGTTACAGTGACGATCCCGGACTACCCTCCCCGCGCGGCGCACGGGGCGCGGGGAGCGCGGGCGGCGGCGGCAGCGCACGGGACGCTCTAGGACCCAGCGGCGGTGGTCCGGTTTGGGGCTGGAGGGGAAGCCTCGGCGTGTCTCCTCTTGCTTGTGAATGGGGCTGCTTGTCGGGCGCCGCTTCCCCAGGCTGCCACACGCCATGCCCGGCGCGCTGCCTGGCCGCCGCCTTCCCCAGCCGCGGCACTGAACTAGCCATGATCGCCTCATGTGGAGGGCAAAGTTGCGGCGGGGAACTTGTGAGTCTGCGGTGAAAGGTAACCCGTCCCCGCTCCGGGCGCAGGGCGGGCGCCTCCGACTCTCCCGCGCAGAGGACCCGGCCGATCGATGCTCCCCGCCCCCTGCCGCTCCGGGTCGGGGGCTCCTCTCCAGGAGTTCGGGGCGGAGATCGGCCCGGCTCCGGAACGACTTGGGCAGCCTTTTTGGTGCTGGGGGCCGGGAGTGCTTGCCACCGGAATCTTGATCTCCCTTACCCATATTGCTTTAAAAAAAGAAAAAAAAAATCAGAACTCTGTTCCCGCGCCACTCTGCAGGCCCCGGATCCGGCCGGCCGGGTCGCAGCGCCGCGCCTCCCCGCGCCCCCTCGAAGACTGGGAGTCGTTTGGCCGTCGTGGCCCGTGGCCTGGGCTGCAGGCGCGCCCTCGCCTTGGGGCTGGCCTTTCCGGAGGGGCGCTGCCATATGGCCGCCCTCTCCGCGACGCGCCGGCGCGCGGCTCTCCGACGGCCGAGGGAGGCGGCGGAAGGGGTGGCCGGTGGCCGCTTCCCTGCGCGCGAGACAAAGGCGCGCACGGTGGCCCGACCGACGCGCCGGACCCCTCCTGTAGCCCCAAAGTCTCGTCTCTGGCGGGTGGGGGCGGAGAAGCGATCGCGCCGCGGACCGCCGGCCTCGGATCGCGTTCTCTGATTGCTTCTTCTTTGTTCTCCCAGGACAAGTTTCTTTGACAGAAACTGGGGAGTTAGATCCAGCTCTCCCTTGCTGTTCGTGTTGCTTCAAAAGAATCTAGTTTCAGGGGGAAAAACATTAAACTTTCCAAGTGGAGGTGGCTCTTCTTGGAATGGGACTTTCGTGGCACTTCGGTCGATGACAGCTGGGCAGAGCGGGGCCCGCGCTGTGGCAGGGTCCGGACGTGCCCCGTGGGCAGCCGGGCTGGAGGACCGGGCGGCGGAACCGACGAGCGCTGGGTCGCACCCACCTCTAGGGCCTCCGCCGCGGCGACCTTTCCAAGTTTCCCTCTTAGGAGCCCAGGCTGAGAATCCGGCTGCCTGCCCGCAGCTCCCGCGCCTCGCCACGCCCTACCCTCTAGTATCTTGATTGGTGGCTGTAAAGACTCTCCCTTTCCATTTTTGTTCGAAGGGTGTTTGCTTCTTTGGCTTCGGCGTCGGTTTCCTGTCCCCGAGTGGCACATGCTTTGGAAAATGCCCGGCTAGTGTGTGGATCACCTGAACTGGGGCTTCAGTAGACGTGGCCCTGATGATGGGCCTCGGAGCCTTTGAGGTTGGGACCGAACATTTTCCGCCCTCGGTCCCCCTCAGTTCCTTTGCCCTGTCCTGATACAGTGCGGACATGGTTGCCCGTTTTCTTCTTCCGAGGCATGTTAGGAGAATCGAGTTTTTGTACTGCTTATAAAGTCCTTGGTGGTGTTGGAGATAGTGGGTCACTAGAGCCATTTATGATCCCGGAAGATGCTTTGGACTACCCCAAACAATAACGTTACTTGCTATAAGCAAATACAACCAGAATAGAGGGATTATTAACAGCTACTATTCCAAAAAATTTCCTTCCTTTTCAGGAAGTGAAAAGTCTGGGCTTGAAATGTTGAATAGTCATTTCTCCCTCTCTGCTTCCAAAACTGGCCAGTGTGTCGCTGCCAAACTAAGATTTCCCCCGGCCGCCCACCACTCCGGGCTGCCCACCACGCCGGGCTGTCCACCACTCCTGGACCCGGCAGCTCTCCGTGGACGTCCGACACAAGTTAAGCATTGGTGTCTCTCTAACTTGCAAGTTCTTGAAGCATCTAGACCAGTGTGACATTTATCTCCCAGGACGCTGCTCTGATCATCATAGTGCATCTACTATAATGCTTTTTATGGAAGCGATGTGGGCACAATCCTTAATACACTTTGAACTGTTCTACAGAGGAGCAAAGGGTTGGAACCCACTGATTGGACCAGAATTAAAAGGAGTAGGGCATAGAGTAGAAGGCTTTAGAGCTGCCTGCCTCCACTCTCCCTGGTGGGCCATGGGGGATGTTTAGTTTCTGGATGGGTATGCTTTGCTTTTGTGAGATACATTTTTCAAGATAAATGAGGAAACCCTTGTGAACTCTGCAAGTGGATAGGAGGAGAGAAGGTGCTCTTAACTCCACTCCCACTCCCTTCTTTTTATTAGTATTTTTAGTTTTTTTAAAAAATGTTTATTTATTTAGCTGCACCGGGTCTTTGTTGCAGGATCCCTGCATTGGGGGCACCGAGTCAACCACTGGACCACCAGGGAAGTCCCCTCTCCCTTCTTTTTAAAATGTACACAAGTCTTGGTCTTTTGGTTCTGTGTGATGGTGGGGGGTGAAGAATACTAATGTACTGACGGGCATGTGGACATCAAAGCATTTAAAAATACATCTGTTCATGCAAGCTAATGGAGGACTTTCGGTTTAAATGAGATTCTAAAGTGCTGTTAGGAAAAGCACAGGAGTGCAGAAATGTGAGTGATTTTCTGGGAAGGCACTCTGCTGATTAGACTTGAGAGTGTCTGCCCTTGGCCAGTTCGTCTGGAGGCTTCTGTTCATAGAGCTCTGCTTTTTTTTTTTTTTAAGTCTACCCCTGTGGAGAAGTGTAGACCCAGGGCCTGGGGGAAAGATGGCCGATCTAATTGAAATTAGATGGCAGTCTGGCTGGTGAGAGTTCTGTTGAAAAGTACAGCCCCTAGGTACCAGTGCTTCATAGCAATTTGTGAAAATGCTTTGAAAATGATAAATCACTGTATAACGTAAAGCTTTTTAAAGAAAAAAATAATGAACGACTTAAAAAACAAGGGAATTGCTAGTGAAAATCGTAAAACTCTGATTTTCCAGGCCAATACATTAAAAAGGAAGTGACTTTGTAAGACCGGTTAGTAGTCCTGATAAGCAAAATTCTCCCAAAGTAACATCCTCACTCCTTCCAAGTAGCTATCTGCATTTTAAATGCATATGGAAGCTTAGATCAGGAAATTCTCTAGTGTTTTGAATAATTTTTCTCCTCCTATTCTTTCATTAATTTTAGTAGGTTCTTATGTCCCAGAATTCACTAGGCAATAGAATACTTGAAAAGCAAGGGGTAACTTGGAGGTCAAGTAAGAGGACATATTTAATTATAAGGTTTGTTGGAAATAGTCTGAGGTTGTTGAGGTTTTTATTTGTTTGCTTAGCGCTTAAACATTTTTTTTTTTATTTTGTTGGTTTGTTTTGTCTTGGAGAGAAGGCAACATTTAAATCTTGGCTATTGTGGGTAGATCCGTACACTACATTTTCTGGAACGGAGGCACGCCTGGGCTTGTGTGTTGGCACCACTCTGAGTTCTTCTCGAACTTGTGAGGCCCTTGGCCTCCATCCTTGCAAAATCTTAGGGTATATTCATTCCAGGCTCTTAGGACCAGACTCCTGGACTCCCAAAGTGTCTCACACATCAGGCATTTTTTCTCCCTTTATTGCGGGGGCTGGGGGAGTAGCTCTAACGTGTTAGGAATTGTATCCCTGTTAAGCCTCTGGAGAATTGCGTTTAACTTAAAAAAAATAATAAAGTCACATGATCCTACTGTGTGTGTTTAAATCTGTGTTTGGGACTTCACTGGCCAGTAGTGCAGCTATGTGTACCTCTTTTCTTGTTTGTTTTGTTTTTATGTAAAATGCCTGTAGCTCACTTGTTTGTTTGTTTAACTTTTAGTTTTGAAATGATTATAACTTTACGGGAAGTTGCAAAAATAGTAGAGAGGTCCCTTGTACCCTTCACCCAATTTCCCCCATTGGTAACATCTCGCATAACC
This sequence comes from Hyperoodon ampullatus, assembly GCF_949752795.1. NCBI lineage: Eukaryota > Metazoa > Chordata > Mammalia > Artiodactyla > Ziphiidae > Hyperoodon > Hyperoodon ampullatus. The sequence goes on along the minus strand of NC_136920.1, from coordinate 39,931,355 downwards.
AGAGTACAACAGTAGAACCAGGAAATGGACCTTGGTACGATCCAGACCATATTCAGATTTCACCAGTTTTACATGCAGACACTCGGGTTTGTGTGTGTTATCCTCCTGTGCAATTTTTTTTCACATGTGTAGCTTCCTGTAGCTACCACCACAATCAAGATGCACAGTTATTCTATCACCTCAAAGCTCTGCTTTGTGCCACCCCTTTATGGTCACCCTCCCCTTCCCCCTATTCCATCTCTAAACTGTAGTAACCACTGTGTTCTCCTGTATAATTCTGAGAATATTGCATACATAAAATTATGCAGTATGTGATCTTTATGAGATTAGCTTTTTCACTCAGCGTAATACCCTCAAGATCCACCCAAACTATTGCTTTATCACTAGTTTGTTCCTTTTTATTGCTGAGTAGTATTCCCTGGTGTGGATATACCACAGTTTGCTTAAGCATTTACCCACCGAAAGACACCTGGTTGTTTTCAGTTTTTGGCTCTTACAGTTAAAGATGCTCTGAATGTTCATGTACAGGTTTTGGTGAGGACAAAGTTTTTGTTTCTCTGGAACAGATGCCTAGGATTGGGATTGCTGGGTTTAGGTGTATGTTTAGTTTTTTAAGAAATTGTCAAACTTTTCCAGAGTGTCTACCATTTTACATTCCCACCAGTAATGTGTGCAGTTTCTCTGCATCCTCACCAGCTTTTGTTTATTATTTTAGCTGTCCCAGTACATTTTTTAATCTCATCATGGTTTTAATTTGCATTCCCTAATGGCTAATGATGTTGGACATCTTTTCATGTGCTTATTTGCCATCTGTATATCCTCTGTGGTGAAATGTCTGCTCCTGTCTTGCCGTGTTCTAACTGGATTATTATTATTATTATTTTTTGCCATTGAGCTTTGAGAATTCCTTATATATTCCAGATATGAGTCCTTTGTCAGATATATGGCTTTCGTATATATATATTTCAGTATGTAGCCTGTCTTTTCATTTGCAGGAAAAAAAATTTTAATTTTGCTAATGTCCAATTTATTGATTTTTTTCCTTTTATGGATTGTGCTTTTGGTGTCACATCTAAGAACATTTTGCCTAGGTTAATATTCCAAAGATTTTCTATTTTTTAAAAAAAATTTCATAGTTTTACATTTAATATTCAAATTGTAGTTCACTTTTACCCTCTTAAGAATGTGTATGTCTTGCTGTCCATCTTATAAACCATCTCTTAGGTGTTGATTATGCATTTAGTGCTCTGGAAGCACACGGGTGAATCAGGCATAGTTCCCACTCTCCAGAGCTTGCTATTGGTGAGGTGGTATGTGGACATTCCCAGGTGTTAATATTATGATAGAAGAGAAGAGCATGATGTATTTGGGAGCACAGAGAAGAGAAGCAGCAGGGAGGTCTCACTTTGATCAGGTGGTCAGGGAGGGCTTCCCTGGGCATGTTGCCCAAGCAGGGTGGGAAGAAAATGGGTTCTTGCCTTTGATCTAGTTTTTGGATATTTTACTGGCATGAATTCTTCCGTGTGGGTTACCCTGGTTCTTGAGCACAGGTTGAAGGACTTTGGGTAAACTGAGTGGTTAAGAACTTTTTTGAACAGCACATGGCATAATAGGTTAAAAAAAAAAAAAAGAAAATGCAGTACTTAAAACCGAGTATGAGTAAGGCTGAATTGATTTAAAGTTAGAATATGTGTCAAAATGAAAAAGGCAGTAGTATTTTGGATTGTTTAGGGGCAGATGGACTTAGTTTGCTTCCTGGCCCTGCCACCTCCTTTCTGTGTGATCTCAGGGTGTGTGACCCGTGCAACTTCATGGAGACAGTGGAGACAGTAATGGTTCTTACCTGGTGGAGTTGCATGCAGGTGAAATGAATTGATGCATATATAGCACTTAGCTCAGTGCTGGCACATTCAAAGCATTCAGTAAATGCCTATTATTATCATTAGTAGTAGTAGTAGTAGTAGCAGTAAAATAGCAGAAAGACAAATGGTTTTATAATGTTATGTGTTTTCTCATGTATCTTTTTCTTTGAGAAACTGGAATCCCAGTTCTTACTCATAGAAGCTTGCCTTTTCACACTTGGGAAAACTGTGCTGTATACCAAATACTATTTATTTATTTATTTATTTAAAATTTTATTTTATGTCCTTATAGTTAATTTACAATGTAATGTTAATTTCTTCTGTACAGCAAAGTGATTCAGTTATACATATATATATTCTTTTTCATATTCCTTTCCACTATGGTTTATTACAGGATATTGAATATAGTTCCCTGTGCTATACAGTAGGACCTTGTTGTTTACAAATATTATTTATTGATTGAGGTTAGAAGCTAGGATACTCTATTCACGATCTAGTGCTCCTTATAGAATATACCTTTTCCCTACCTCTAAACCAAGAGTTTCTGAGTAAAGAACAATTTTCTCTCCGCCCTGACCACAGGAGGTGGTAGGAGGTGTGTGCTGTCCTGAGCTAGTTAAGATTTTGGGGTCCTTATTACCCGAGGTACAGTAAGCCAGGGCTGATGTCACTGTGTCCCAAACTTCACTACTGGCAGCTCCCTTTCCTTTCCCTTGATGACTAAGTTGTTTATTTCCCAGAGGAAACGGACTGCGCCTTAGATGTACAGATGTAGAGCAGTGGTTCTTAAACGTGGGTGGACATCGGAATCGTCAAGAGGGCTTATTTAGAACCAGACTGCCGGGCCCCAGCCCCAGGCTTTCTGTTTCAGCAGGTCTTGGATGGGGCCTGAGAATTTGCATTTCTAACAAGTTTCCAGGTGATATTGTCACTGCTGGTTCGGGGACCACACTTTGAGAAGCACTATTTTAGAGCACAGGCCCCTGTAAATTAGATCTAGACTGAGGTACCTTACTCTTTGGAACTGATTCTGTTCATGTTTAATGGTTGAGATCGACATAGATTTGATTTCTGAGGCTCCTAGTTGATGTACATGACTGTATCCTTTCCTCTAATCCCTCTTCCATGCCTTCCCCCTTCCCCACCCTGAGTTTTCCTTCTCTCAGTTGTCTTTTGATCTCTCAGTCCTTGGAAGACATGCCAGGTTATGGTACATGGTGACCATATACCAGCCATATCGCCTTGGCTAATTCATTCACTTAAGTTCTGTAAAATAAATGTGTTTACTAATGCTTATATCCTAAGGTTATGGTGAGGCTTACCTGAGATAATGCATGTTAAAAGGCCGTATAAGAGGGAAAGCATGGTGCAAAATTTGTTTTTTTATTATTTTGAGCGTCCTTGATTTCCCTTTGGAAGAGTGTCCTTGGATTTGGAGGTGGACTGCCTCTCCTGATGCTGAGTTCCACTGCTGCTGGGGGGACTCGGTAAAGATTGCTTAGAAATGTTCAGGGACACTGTGGAGAAGTTACCTGCAGTGGACCGGCAGTTGGGCTAGGGTCTCTGAGGGCTTTCCAAGCTGCGATGTTTTGGAGGCTCATTGATGTGCAGTTGTAATGACCAGAGAAGAGCTCAGGGCTGGAAAAAAAGCTTGAGCAGATGCTGCACTGTTAAGAGAGTCCGCTTCCTCTCAGTGGAGAATTAGAATTCAATGATTTTTTCCTCGCAGCTTAATCTGGCCCCCAGATTTTTCTTTCTTTTTTTTTTTTTTAAGTTCTAGATCTACACCTTCCATGTTAACCACTAGCCACGTGTGGCCATCTAAATTAATGAAAATTAAATGAAACTAAACATTCAGGTCCTCAGTCATACTGGCCACGATTCAAGTGCCTAAGAGCCATATCCATCATTACAGCAAGTTCCACTGGCCAGTGCTATTCTAGAGGGATGCTAGCCCTGTTTGTCTGAAGGCAGCATCATTGGGCTTCATATCGTGGGACCGGGGCATGTTTTTTTTTGCGGTACGCGGGCCTTTTTTTTTGCGGTACGCGGGCCTCTCACTGTTGTGGCCTCTCCCGTTGCGGAGCACAGGCTCCGGACGCGCAGGCTCAGCGGCCATGGCTCACGGGCCCAGCCGCTCTGCGGCATGTGGGATCTTCCCAGACCGGGGCACGAACCCGTGTCCCCTGCATCGGCAGGCGGACTCTCAACCACTGCACCACCAGGGATGTCCCCGGGGCACGTTTTTGAGTGAAATGTACCACTCTTCCCTTGGAAGTCTGGTGTGACTGATGGGGAGAAAATACCACGGGGATACTGCCCTGTCAGCTTGAACCTCACTTTGCCACTTGGCAATTCGGAGGCTCATTTCGTTTGGAAGGTGGGTCAGCAAGGCATCTGGGCATGGAGTTTATCAAGTTAGCAGGCTGTTATCAAGGGGGGTGGTCTACTGTTTCTAGGGGATATTCGAGGCTTTGGTTCAGTTCATGGAATTCTTCCAGGAATCTGGTCCTTGAGAGAAACAAATGGAAATGTTAGGCTGGATTTAGCCCCGAGACCCCCTTCTCCTGGGGAGGATCCAGAGGCGGCCTGGACTCCTCCGCCTTGGGTCGGCTGCCCTGTTGAACCAGCCTTTGTCCGTGTGAGGCTGGGGGCTCACTCGTCTGGTTTGTGGCGCCAGTTTGGGCTTGCTCGGATGCCATTCCGCGCTGCGTCATCCTCATTGTTGCCTCCTTTGAAGGTGTTCTGTAAACTGTCAAGTTCCTTTCCTTACTCGCCCACATCCAGTCAGTCACCAGGTCCTCGCAGTTGACCCTCAGGATGGTTCTTGTATACGTCCCCGCCCTTCACGTGTCTCCACACCCCAACCAGCCGCACTCCTCGTTACCTGGACTCTGTGGGAGCCATGTGACAGGTGTCCCCACTTTGCTGTCTTACACCTCTTCTGATGAGCTCTGTCCTTCCTCCCTCCCTCCCTCCCTCCTTCCCTCCCTCCACCCCTCTCAGGACAGGCAGATCAGGACAAGGATGACAGATGTCATGACTTTCAGGCTCACTCTGCCTCCTCAGTGTGAGGCGGGGCGCACACACACCCTGTAGCCCTGTGCCCGGGAGGAAGGAGGCATCTCCCTTCCAGCTGCTGCTTCTCAGCTGTAAGGGCTGCTCCGGATGGCGTGGCCCAGGAACGGAACCCCTGAGAGCAGGCGTGAGGCAGGCCTTTCCCTTCCTTCCATGAGCTGTGCTCTGAAGGGCTCTGACCACCAAGTTTCTAGTGAGTGAGGCTTTCTATCTGGCAAGTCTGGGGAAAGGAGAGAATGTAAAATTCTCTAGTAAGGCCCTGTTTCCTGAGGGACGGGTCCCTAAAGTCACTGCAACTAGGTTGCTCATCCTGGTGATGTGGGAAAAGTTTGAAAGATGTGAGGGCAATTTGTTCACTCATATGAACTCTGTAATTTATAATCAATCCTCATTTTAGGAATGTTAGGTTTGTTTTCAGTATTGGATATTACAGGCAGTACTTTGTCTTTTACATACTTCTTTGCAAATGTACTAATATATATCTACTATAAATTCCTAGAATGATAACCATAGTATAAGTACATTTTGAATTTTAATAGATATTGCCAAGTTGCCATCCAGAGATTCTTTTTTTTTTTTTTTTTTTTTTGCGGTACGCGGGCCTCTCACTGTTGCGGCCTCTCCCGTTGCGGAGCACAGGCTCCGGACGCGCAGGCTCAGCGGCCATGGCTCATGGGCCCAGCCGCTCCGCGGCGTGTTGGATCTTCCCGGACCAGGGCACGAACCCGTGTCCCCTGCATCGGCAGGCGGACTCTCAACCACTGCGACACCAGGGAAGCTCTCTATTTTTTTTTCCATAAATTCTCCCCAATTAAATTTTGTTAAAATTTTACCATCTGATAGACAAAAGACTTATATTTTAAATTTTTATTTGATTATGAGTGATATTTAGCATCGTTTTACATGTTTATAAACTATCTGTATCTGTTTTCCTGAAAACTTTCTATTTATGTTAAACTTTCGCTTATCCATTTATAAAATCTCCTCATACATTAAAGGATGAGCCATTAATTGTCAAAAAAAAAAAAAAAAAAAAGGATGTGAGGGCAGACAAGAGGGAGTGTCTGGGATCTTTTCTGAGGAATGGGGCAAGGAGGAGGAAGGATAGAAACAGACACCAGGGAATGTGCTTTCTCAGATTTATGGAAACCCGTGGAGGCAGTGGATATTTCTTAGTGCATAGTAGTAAACTCACTGCAGAACACACGTAACCCCACTCTAGTTTCTGAAAGGAGAAATGGACTAATGTTCCTTTATCTGGAAGAGTAAAAGAAAATGTCTTCTGAAATCCCAATAGGCTTAAATGAAGACACCTGGGAAAGTACTGTAACCAGCACAAAACCATTTACGCAAACCTTGAAGATAATGGGGGTGTGAGGTTAGAAGCTGGAGGTTTGTAAAAGGACAGAATCCTGTCAGACTCACCCTTCCCCATGGTAGTGACTGGCCTGGTAGGTCCAAAATGCGTGGCAGCATGAAAAGTGGTGAATAAATTCACTTTAGCTAACTTTTAGATTTGCTCCTGTAAAATACTCATCCAGAAAAAGGAAAGAGTATGTCTGAAAACGTCTACTCCGAAATAGGGATTATCTTAGTCCTGAGTTTAGAGCTAAAATTTCCCAAAATTCTGAAGTTACTTACCTTCAACTTTCTCCAAAATAAATTCCAGGAATATGGAGTGGAAAAAAGTGGAAAGAAATACAAATATTTATACTTTAATGGCATTTGTTAACTGACCAATATCACACTGTAGTTTAGGAACATAAAATGGGCTCTGTGTAATTAAGCTTGCTCATAAAGTGAACAGCTTTTTTTTTTTTTTTTTTTTTTTTTTTTTTTTTTTCCGGTACGCGGGCCTCTCACTGTTGTGGCCTCTCCCGTTCCGGAGCACAGGCTCTGGACGTGTAGGCTCAGCGGCCATGGCTCACGGGCCCAGCCGCTCCGCAGCATGTGGGATCTTCCCGGACCGGAGCACGAACCTGTGTCCCCTGCATCGGCAGGTGGACTCTCAGCCACTGCGCCACCAGGGAAGCCCTGAACAGCTTTTGTAGGATTAAATTTAGTAGTTAGGCAGCAATCACAAATATTCTAATTGAATCTACTCTGAATTAGTTTCAACTTCTCTTAAGGATGGTACATGTTGAACATTTGGGGAGCATGACATTTCTTATTTGGGGACAGAATATAAATTAGGCAAAATTTTGGATACAGAAGCTCTCACTGCTCAATAAAAATCTGTTGACTTACTAACTCTGGACTGTGCAAGTCAATACTGAGGTGGAGAGTTTGGTGAGGATACAGTAAAAGGATATAGTTCCTCCATTTGACATTTGAGGGTCTCTCACGTGCGTGGAACTGAACTCGGTGTGGGGTGTATGTCCTTTGCACCTATGGAACTTATATTCTAAAAGGAATGTAATGTTAGAAAACAGAAGGCAGATGAACTGGTTTATTCCACTCTGAGAAACGAAGGCCAAGAAACGATTAATAACTGCCTTTCAAGTATTCTGTCTTCACTGTGGACTGCGTAAGAGGAAATGTGTTGAAATGACAGATATCGTGACTTCTAGAAGCATGGAAGAGTTCCCTGCCAGGGAGCTTGGGAGGGTATGGAGGACACAGATGCAACCAGGGAATTACTAGATGTGTGAGTGTGACTTAGTGGAGGACACTCAGTAGAGATGATGGAAGGTGGGCCTAATGGGCCAGTTGTGATGTGTTCATCTGTGGAGCTGAATGGTTAAGACTCCAGAACTGCAAACGTGGAGTCACTTCCCACTGGTGCCACTCACTGTCTTTGTCACCTTGGGCAAATTACTTAACCTCTCTGTTAAGTAGTTTCCTCATATGTTAAATAGGGATAATAGTAACACCTACCTCAAAAGATCATTGTAAGAATTTATGTGTATTATGTGAGTTAAAATATGTAAAGTGCTAGGAACAGTATCTGACACATTAAAAGAGTCATGTGTTAGTTATCACCCATGTTCCATTGCTGTGCAACAAATTGCCTCATCCTACTGGCTTCAAACACTCATTTATTCTGCTTCCAGATTCTGTGGGTCTGGACTTCAGACGGGGATGAGATGGTTTGTTTCTGCTCCAATGTGCTGGGAGGAGGCTGGGGGTGACTGGATGGTTTGGGATTGGGTTATCTGGAGGCTCCTTCATTCACCTGTCTGGCATCAGGGCTGGGATGCACTTGAAGGCTAGGTCTGCAGACTGGAGCTCCTGCAAGTGGCCTTTCCTCACAGCACCAAGCTAGTCAGAATTCTCACGTGGTGGCTCAGAGCTCCAGATGTGAGTATCCCAGCAAACAAGAAAGAAACTGCCCTGCCTTTTATGGTCTGATCTTGGAAGTCACCTAGGGTCACTTCTGTCGTTCTTTATTGGGCATTGCACTTAAAAGCTTGCCAAAATCCAAGGGAAGAGGAGTTCATCTTTCTACAGGAGTGTCAAGGAATTTGCAGACGTGTATTAAACTGCTAAAGTCATCAGAAGAATCATGTCGCCAATATTAAGATGAAGTATTAACAGTTGAGCACACAGTAAATCCTCAGCATTTGGACCACCTAGAGAATGTATTGTTCTGAAGATGTGAATTTTCTGTGTAGTTAAAGCTAAATGTGGCAGTTTTTCTGCAAGATTGATTCCCACCCCAACTCCGCCCCTCCACTCCCTCAGCTCTTGCCTTATGTAACTTTTTCTTGATGGTTCAGAATCATCATTATAAACACCAATTAACGTGATGTGTTGTTTGACTTGAGGGTGGGGGGAGAAGGGTATATAGATAATAGAAATATTTGCTGACAGTGATTCTCATTTTTTAAATATAAGCACCACAGTTACCTTCCAAGAGGATGCTTTTCTACCCATTGTTGAAATAGGATAGTAACTAAAATAGGTAGTAACTGAAGGTGCAAAATGATGATAGAATCAGTGTAAAAATTCACATACATGTTCTGTGTGCAAGAGGTACTGGGTGATACACTTGAAAGCCCTATGCTGATGACGTTTCCCATTTCTTAAAGATTTGGACTGTGAGAGCCCTGGACACTTACTAGGTGGAAGTTGATCAGCATCCACAGAACAGACCAGAGTCATCAGCACTGCAGAGCAGTTCAGTGATAGAACATGCTCTGGATTGAGTTCTGAAAAAGTCATCTTGTTTAAAAAAGTGTTCGAATTGGCAGACTTCTTTTCATTGGCTCTATGTAACTTTCTAATGCCCTCGACTTAACTTGCAGCCTTAAAGACCTCCATGGCCTTTTACTTCAGCTCTTTTTCACTAAGAACTGCTCTTAGAGGAATCATCCAAAGATAGCTCAGAACCTTCACATAAATCAGCTGCTTTCTGAGTCTGATAGGGTGGCTAAATCAGTATTGTCCTGGTCTTTTATTTTTGCTTTTTAAAAATTTCTTTCCTCTTTCTTTTTTCCTGCCCTCCCCCTTTAAAAAATCATAATCATATTTTAAGTCATACTTTAAAAATCATGATCCTTGGTTTTTCATTTTTGGTCTCCCTGGAGAAAGTGACAGCCAGTCTGAGAACTAGAAGTGGGTAGGAACAGTGCAGGTCTTAGACCTGAAGAATGCCATTTGTTGAAAAGGGACATGGAGCCCTGGAGGACTGGCAGGAAGCTCAGGTGGCTGGCATCGTGACCGACAAGGACCAGATCAGATTCAGTAGGTTCTCCCAGATGAGGGAGGGGAGCCATTGGTAAACCACCAGGTGGGGCATGTGTCAGGGAGTCGTATGAGACGTTCTATGGCGACAGCACGGGTTATGTCTACATTCACCTTTCAATTTTCTCTTTGATTTGAGTGAGTTGTTCTATCTGGGAAGACCAGTGGAAAATTAGTGCTAGTTATACACCACTGTTTGCAAAATCTGCCTTATTTCATCATATAGAAAAAGGATTTAGGAATCTGTGATCTGTTGTTTGCTCATCCATTTAAGAAGTTAAGAAGAAAACAACCCTCAGGCTCTTAATTCTGGTTATCACCTAGAAATCTCCACTGAACTAAACTCAAGCCTCATCAATATAGCAGTGAAATCTGCTCACATTGATGACGTTTGTGTTGATTCAGACCTGAGATTCAGATCTCCAGAAATGTTACATTATGTTCGGGTCACATTGATTCAGGCATTTTTTTCAGAGAAATTATTGTAAATCAGTTTTGAGACCCTTGACTTGGAGGAATTAGTCAGTTACTTGTTGCACTGGGCATTAGAGGAAATGTTCTAGTGGGTCTTTGTAGTCAACTGATATGTTATACATCTTGAAGCGAGGTCAGCCATTTTTATTCTTTGATTTTTCATTTTATTGGCCAGTTATAAGACTTACTGCTTGGGGATGAAAATAGGCTTTTAGTTGCCACCTGTGTTATGATCCTGAAGGACTAGGCTTTCAGGATCATAGGTAGTAAAGGGTCAGTTTTTTCCTCCATTGACAGTGAAAGGGATGGACTCACTGCAGGAGATGCAGAGAAGAGATTTGGAGTTCACACCTTGACCTCCATCCTGTTATACCACCGGTGGATTGAAAGAAAAGTCATGGAACACAGGTGCCAAGGAGAGGAGGGTTTTTAAAATTATTTGCAATTCTCAACACAAAGGACAAATCTGCCTCTCCCCCCCCCTCCTCGACTCCAAATAACTACTCTATTGTCCTTCTGTCTGAAGGTGGAGCCTCCGGAGCAGCTGAGGGTGTTCAGGTTAGCTTCTGGTTCCTAACACCTTCTCCAGGTCCACCTAGGCTCCTGTGTGCCAGGGTGGCCAGACAGGTTAGGAGTTTTGGAGAGCTTTTGGATGACACCATGTATTCTTTTATTTTGGTTTTTGATAGTAGGACCACAACATTATGCTTATTTTCTGAGGAATTGTGTGTTGTAAGATGTCCCTTATTCCAAATTCTTGGAAAATTGAAAATGTAACTTTAGTCTTGTTTGTCAGTCAGCTGAATAGTCTGACCTAAAACACTCTAAAAGCCTTCATCTCTGGTTTGCTTGAGCATCTTGCTGCTGTTCCTAAAAAGCTCACTGATTGGATCCTCTCTTGAAAGTGAAGTTTATGGCGATGATTCTTTCTTTTGTGGTTTTGCTTTTATTTTATTTTTTAATTAAAAAATTTTATATTCTTTTCCATTATGGTTTATTACAGGATAGTGACTATAGTTCTCTGTGCTATACAGTAGGACCTTGTTGTTTGTCCATTCTATGTATAATAGTTTGCATCTGCTAGTCCCAAACTCCCACTCCAGCCTTCCCCCATCTCCCCCTTGGCAACCACAAGTCTGTTTTCTATGTCTGTGAGTCTGTTTCTGTTTCGTAAATAAGTTCATTTGTGTCATATTTAATTCCACACATAAGTGATATCATATGGTATTTGTCTTTCTCTTTCTGATTTACTTCACTTAGTATGATAATTTCTAGGTCCATCCAACAGCCTTGATTCTTGTTCCATTTCCCCATTCTCATAAAAAGAAGCTAAAATGTATTGAGCACTTACTGTGTGCTGGAACATTGCTCATAGCCCTTGCCATTGTCTCAGTTAAGCTTTGTAACAGTCCTATGTAGTAGGTCCTATTATCCCCATTTCTTGGTAAGGTAATGGGAACCAAGAAGTTAACTCATTTGTTCCAGTTCACATAGCTAATAAATGGTAGAGCCTGGATTCTTACATTGTTTAAGAAACAAATTTGTCAAGACAGAACAAAAAGCATGGCACATCCTTCCTTTCCGTTCAGTGGGTATTTTCTCCTCTGTTGTTTTTATTCTTTAAATTTTTCTAATACTCAAGTCTTTTGGCTTGACAGCCTCATTTTTTCTCTTCAGTCATCATGTCTTAACATCCTTCCCTTTGTCCAAAGATTGCCTGACTTCCTGCCAGGCAAGTTATTACATTTTCTTTTCTCCCCACCTCCTAATAGCAATCTCACGGAGGCTTTTTGCCAATCAAATGTCAGTGTTGATTTTTATTCCCTTTTATAAGAATTCCTCAAGGGCAAAGAAGATGCATTCCTATGCAGGTGTTTTCTAGAGGGGCTGCTCTCTCTCTTCAGATGCATTTTCTGTAATCAACAGGATCGTTCTTCTGACAGAGTTCAAGCAGCGCTTTGCATCAAAGGGCCTCTGTACGTCTTCTCTGTATGTCTCACCAGCTTTTGGGGGCTGTGGGCATCTTCCTTTGCCTGGGCAGAGAGGTAAATCATTTTCAAGTATGACTGGTTTGCAACCTTTTTCATCTTAAAATTCTCCTTAAGTTTCACATTTTTTGCTGGAAAAGGCTATAGAACATAGAACAGTGTTTCTCAAAGTGTGGCTTGTGGAACCCTGGGGGCTTCTGAGACCTAAAAGTTATCTTCTTAATAATACTAAGACATGCGCCTTTTTCACTGTATTGACATTTGTACTGATGGTCCAAAAGCAAAAGTGGGTAAAACTGCAGGTGGGTCCACATGAATCAAGGCAGTGGCCCCCGACTGTACTAGAAGTCAGGCTGCTTCTCACCAGCACACAATATAAAAAGCCAGTTTCACTTAAGAATGTTCTTGTTGAAGCAGTACAAATGATCAATTCTGTTAAATCTCCAACCTCAAGTACATCTGTTTAGTGTCTTGTGTGACGAAGTGGGAAGTACACATAAAGTGCTGCTGCAGCAAACTGAGGAGGAGCCCTTGTGTGACAAGCACTTGAATCGTGACCTTAATAGCAGCTTTTCTTAGTTTTAGTTGAAAGAACAATTGACAAACTATGGTTATTCTGAGTTAGATATTTGATAGCTGTTTTCTCAAAAGTGAATAAAGGGTGACTGTTATGTCAAGAAAATCAATGGACAGTATTTGTTACCAATGATAAAACTCAAGTTTTCAAGTGAAAATTAGAATCTTGGAAAACTTGGATTTGCCACCATGAGCTTGACAACTTCCTAATACGTAAAAGACTTTTTGATGGTTGCGATCTGTGTTGTCGTAACAAATGTGATTTTGTCAATTTTGTCGATATTGCTTACTTGAAATATTTCCATGTATGGAAGATTTTGCATAGTTCAGTGAACGATTATTTTCCCAATGACCAATGTATTATGTTAGGAAATCCTGCACTGGTAAAGAAAAGTCCCTTCAAAGTGAAAGATGGACCAGTAGACTTTAACGTAATAAAATATAGAGGAATATCCAAGAAAAGGTTTGTTTTTAAATTTACTGATTTTTTATTGGAGTATAGTTGATTTATAATGTTTTGTTAGTTTCAGGTGTATAGCAAAGTGATTCAGTTATATGTATATATATTATATATATGTGTATATATATAATATATATATTCTTTTTCAGATTCTTTTCCCATATAGGTTATTACAAGATATTGAATATAGTTCCCTGTGCTGTACAGTAAGTCCTTGTTGTTTATCTGTTTTATATATATTAGTGTGTATATGCTACTCCCAATCTCCTAATTTATCCCTCCCCTCCACCTTTCCTCTTTGGTAACCATAAGTTTGTTTTCTATGTCTGTGAGTCTGTTTCTGTTTTGTAAATAAGTTCATTCATATCACTTTTTTTAGATTCTACAATAAGTGTTATCAGATGATATTTGTCTTTCTCTGTGTGACTTACTTCATTTAGTATGACTTACTTCTAGGTCCATCCATGTTGCTACAAAGGGCATCATTTCATTCTTTTTTATGGCTGAGTAATACTCCATTGTATATGTATACCACATTTCTTTATCCATTCATCCAACATTTAGGTTGCTTCCACGTCTTGGCGATTGTAAATAGTGCTGCAGTGAACACTGGGGTGCATGTATCTTTTCAAATTATGGTTTTCTCCAGATATATGCCCAGGAGTGGGATTGCTGGATCATATGGTAGCTCTATTTTTAGTTTATTAAGGAACCTCCATACTGTTCTCTATATTGGCTGTACCAATTTACATTCCCATCAACAATGTAGGAGGGTTCCCTTTTCTCCACACCCTCTCCAGCATTTACTGTTTGTAGATTTTTTGATGATGGCCATTCTGACCAGTGTGAGGTGATACCTCATTGTAGTTTTGATTTGCATTTCTCTAATAAATAGTGATGATGAGCATCTTTTCATGTGCTTTTTGGTCATCCTTATGTCTTCTTTGTAGAAATGTCTATTTATATCTTCTGCCCATTTCTTGATTGGGTTTTTTGTTGTTTTGATATTGAGCTGCATGAGCTGTTTGTATATTTTGGAGATTAATCCCTTGTTGGTTGCTTCGTTTGCAAATATTTTCTCCCATTCTGTGGGATATCTTTTAGTTTTGTTTATGGTTTGCTTTGCTGAGCAAAAGCTTTTAAGTTTAATTAGGTCCCATTTGTTTATTTTTGTGTGACCCAGAGCATGACATTCCTGCTTTTTGTTTAGGAAAAAAGGAGATAGTGAAACCTAATTCTCAGAGATGTGAGAATTATCTGAGATAATGTTTGTGTATCATGTCGTGCTCAGTAATGTTGCTTTCTTTGCCTTCCTTCCCTATAATTAGATAGCTGCTTGTTTTACATGACTTGCTGGCATAGTTGGCCCTGTGATTTCTCAGTTTCAGATTTAGAAGTATTTATCATATAATATGGTAGGCAGTTTCCCAGGCATTTTCTCATCATGTTGAATTAGATGTATTTTTTTGTATGATCACTTTTTTATTGTATCTTTATAACAATATTTTAGATGTAGCTGAAATAGTCATATTCCCTTACCAGTCATTTGGGTTAGCTATTATGAAATATAGGGCACTAAAACTATTGACTTCAAATCTGAATTTATTAAAAAGTAACACATTTATGCAAAGGATTTTTCACTTTAAAGGAGTCAATGCAGATTGGTTGGCTGGTTGGTTTTAGGAAAAGCTCTCTCCTTTAATTGTTCATCATTGTTTGGATTCTTCACATCTAACATGTTTTGGCTTAAAATGTGATTGATTTATAAAGTTTCAGTTTACCACAACTTTTCAGTTCATGTGTTGTATAAGATCTTATATGGCAGAGAAGTACAAGCTTCCCAAACCTGACTCTGCATTCAAATCAACTGTGAAGCATAGCCAAAAACTTCCTTTCTGGTCCGTACTTGTGGAGATCCCAATGTTACAGGTCTGACATGGGGGCTTGGAGGTGACATTTTAACATGTTTCATGAGTAACTTTGACACACCACAGGTTTAGGATTCACTGTTAAAGCGGAGACGCCATCATGAAAATAATATGTGGCCAAATGGAAGGGATGGGAAGGTTGGTTTCATCAACTGCCTTGGTGTTCTGGTGATTGGCAGGTGGTGTGCTCTTATTACTCTAAGCTTTTATAAGAAATAACACAAATCTGCCTCATATATACTGGCATTTATGCAGGCATGTATGGAGGGAAGGAAACTTTCCCAGAGCCTTTCTTTCCCCATTATCCACAAGCAAGGACATTTCATTAAAACTCCTCTAATATTAATATAAGAAATTAGGCAGGAAAAGAGGACTTAGAATTAAGTGTGCATTGCAGTCCCGCTCCTGGGTATATATCTGAAAAAACCAAAAATACTAATTCAAAAAGATACATGCACCCCAGTGTTCGTAGCAGCATTATTTACAATTGCCAAGATATGGAAGCAACCTCAGTGTCCATCAACAGGTGAGTGGATAAAGAAGATGTGGTAAATATGCATCTACAGACACACACAATGGAATACTACCCAGCCATAAAAAAGAATGAAATTTTGCCATTCGCAGCAACATGGACGGACTTGGAGGGTATTACGCTAAGTGAAATAAGTCAGACAATGACAAACACTGTATGATATTGCTTACATATGGAATCTAAAAAATACAAGAAACTAGTGAATATAACATAAAAGAAGCAGACTCAACAGATATAGAGAACAAACTAGTGGTTACCAGTGGGGAGGGGGAAGGGGGGAGGGGCAATGTAGGGGCAGGGGATTAAGAGGTACAAACTATTAGGTATAAAATAAGGTGCAAGGTTATATTGTACAACACCTGGAATATAGCCAATATTTTATAATAACTATAAATGAAGTATAACCTTTACAAATTGTGAATCACTATATTGTATACCTATAACTTATATAATATTTTCCATAAACTATACTTCAATTAAAAAAATTAAGTGTGCATGATTGGGGGATCTTTGGAAGGCAGAGTAGCATAGTAAAAAGAGCTTTGCTGTTGGAAGGGCTTAGGAGCTGTGCTGCTGGCTAGTTTTGTGACTCTGGACGTGACTTTACCACCGTGAGTCTGGTATCCCTGTCTGTACAATGGGAATAGGGTGATAATTAAATACAATAATTTTTATATCATCCCTGCACTTAATAGGCCCTCAGTAAACGGTAGCTCCTGCTATTATTGATTATACTCTTCTTACTAAAGGGGTGTTTAATTTCTTGGGGAATATTGGTTGCTTTAAATTATGTAGCTCATCCGTGAGCCAATACTGACTTATGAGGTGGGCGGGGTGATAAGAAGAAATGTACTTGCCTCTCCAGAGTCCCAGTCCCTGTGAAACGCTGCAGCCTGGCAGACCTCTCAGTGTCACTAAGCTGCAACAGCATGCTCTCTTAGGATCCGGAAGGCTGTAGGGTCCTAAGATCCTCGCGTCTGAACTGTTCCTCTCTCTGCAGTGTGGGTGAGAGGGAGCTTTGAGGAGCACAGCTGTGCATTCATGTTGTCACTTTAAGTCTTGGGGTTTATTTTAAGGCTCTTCATCCTGTTTGTTTTCCTTTGTTCCCAAAACATTAAGTACTTACTGTCTGCAAACAGTGATAGAAACACGTTTGAGCAATGGAGCTTACCTGCTGGTAATAATTTTTTTTCCTCACTGGGAACAAAATGTGAGCCAGGGCGCCTGAAAGAATGCCTTTGTGGTCCTGAGATAAGTATAAACAAATTGGGCATGTTTAAAGATTATTTAAGTTTCAGTTATTAAATTAATATAGGGCTTATTTATTAAAACTGATCCGAGTAAATAAGGTCTAGAGTTCTATTATACAGCATAGTGCCTAGAGCTAACAATGCTGTATTGTATACTGAAAATTTGCTAAGAGGATAGATTAAGATCTTACCCCCCCCCCACACACACACACACATACAAATAATAGAGGGGGTGGGAGAAAACTTTGGGACGTGATGGATATGTCTGTGACCTTGATGGTGGTGATGGTTTTACGGTGTATGCTTATCCCCAAACTCATCGATCTGTATACATTAAATATGTACAGCTTTTTATGTGTTAATCATACCTTAATAAAGTAGTTTAAAAGAAAAAACTTACCTGAGGAAAGGAATCTCTGAAGTCCAGGTACTTTTAGTTTTAGCTAAGTTAAACACCAAATACATCAACATGAAATATGAATTGTGATATTATGTGTACTTGAGTCAAGATATTTATGTAGCCTTTGGATGTGATAGTAAAACCCAAATTTAAAAAATGATTTCCTCTTGGTAGATAGGGTCCTTTTACCATGGACGCTCTCATTGTATACTCCCTGTGACTCTGGGTGGTGGGACTGCAATGACTCCTTTTATTTATTTATCTTTTTAACGGTGCATGAGTGGATACCCTTAGAGGTCTCCTGACTGCACCAGCTCTCAGACATGTGAGGAAGCAGAAACCAAGGGTTGTATTTAGCACACAGTCCCAGGGCTCTGGGACCTGCTGTGGGTGTTGAGTGGGACCAAAGAGCCCCTTTCTCTAAATGTGAATTTGTGTTTAAGCTACAAAATCCCTGTGATGTTGTTACCTCTAACATGTACAAAGCCCCTGCAGGATTTGGATCACAGCATCCTTGTAATTAACCTGTTTTAGCACTAGATGGCTTTCTCCCTTTTTTTTTCCCCCACTAGCTTTTACCAAGCCTTGGTCTCCTGAGTAGATTGAAAGAGACAACTCGCCTTTGAGTTAAGCTCTGTAGAATTAAGAATATGTTTGTAATTGGTTATTTTAAAATGTATCTTAATTCCATTAATGTGTATTTATTGAGTGACCATTATGTGCTAGAAACTGCCAGGGACTGTGAACATATGCAGATGGGTCATTGATTCAATAAATATGTACTGAGCACTTACTTTGATCTTATTCCTGCTGGAAACTGGAGATACAAGAGGTGAATAAGGCAAGATCCTTGCTGTTAATCAACTTATAAGTTACTGGGGAGAGAAAAAAACTAAAAAAATTAAATACACAGGCAATGTAATATATTGCGGCATAAATATACATGAAATGTGATGGGAATGCAGGTGAGTGGCATATACAAAATTGGGGGAGGAGGGGTAGATGACTTCCTGGAGGAAGTGGCACTAGAGGAGGGCTTCCAGAGACATTTGGTTAGTCAGGGTATATATTTTAGCATTTAGTGTGTGCCGAAGTAAGAGTTTCCTTGATCCGTATAGGGAGAAAGGCCCTCCAGATGGAGGAAACTTTGGGGGAACTGCAAGTATTTCTCTAGGTTTTGTGCAAAGGATATTTGGGGCAATAGACATGAGTTGCTATAATTCAAGGCAGGTTGTGCTAAGTCATGTAGTACTTACCATACAGTGCTGTGTTCTTAGAATAGGGGTCAGAACAATTAAATTTTTTTGTAAAGTAAGTCTCTGTATCTATAAGAAGTTCTTTTTTAAAAAAATTTTATTGAAGTATAGTTGATTTACAATGTTGTGTTAGTTTCAGGTGTACAGCAAAGTGATTCAGTTATACATAAATGTATATATTATTTCTTTACATTCTCTCCCATTATAGATTATTACAAGATATTGAGTATAGTTCCCTGTGCTATACAGTAGATCCTTGTTGTTTATCTATTTTATATATAGTAGTATATATATTTTAATCCCAAACTCATAATTTATCCCTCCCCCACCCCCTTTGGTAACTGTAAGTTTGTTTTCTATGTCTGTGAGTCTATTTCTGTTTTGTAAATAAGTTCATATGTATAATTTTTTTAGATTCCACATATAGGCCTATGACATATGTCTATCAGAAGTCCTTGATTGTAAGCAGTGCAAAGTAACTTTGGCTAACTTAAGCAAAAGAAGAATTTATTGGAAGTACATTGGGCAGCTCACATGTTAATGGGAAGGCTCAGAAAATGAGCAGGAACCTAGGTGAAGATATACCGGCAACTCAGGCAGGGGTAGGCTACTTGTCTTGTGATGATGGTGGCTACCATGGATACCACTGTTGCTTCTGGACTCCTGGGGGTACTGTTACCATAGATACTTTATCAGCATCCTTTGTTTCTGTGTCATTTCCTCAAGATTCAAAGTCTTTGGTTGGAATATCAGTTGACTGGGCCTCGGTCCTCCTAACTGCTAGAACAGGGAGGGGACCTTGTGGCTTCTGTAATGGGAGGTAGACCCAGCTTCCAAGGCTCACACAGTGAGTTCAGGGTTCTCCAACACTATTAGTATTTAATTAGAGGTGATTGACTATCAGGGATATGATAGGTAGTAGTTGAAAGTTGAACCACCTAATTCTAAATTATTTTGCATTTCTGTAGTGTTATGAAAATAACGTACTAGTGCTTTTATTTATTTATTTTTATTAAAGTACAATTGATTTACAATGTTGTGTTAGTTTCTGGTGTACCTCAAAGTGATTCAGTTATACATACATGAATGTATATATTCTTTTTCATATTCTCTTCTATTATGGTTTATTATAGGATATTGAATATAGTTCCCTGTACTATACAGTAGGACCTCATTGTTTATCTATTTTATATATAGTAGCGTGTATCTGATAATCCCAAACCCTTAATTTATCCCTCCCCCACCCTCTTTCTTAGTTTAGATGTCATATGGTGTTTGCCTTTCTCTTTCTGACTTCATTTAGTATGATAATCTCTAGGTCCACCCATGTTGCTGCAAATGGCATTATTTCATTCCTTTTTATGGCTGAGTAGTATTCCATTGTATATATGTACCACATCTTCTTTATCCATTCACCTGTTGATGGACACTTACGTTGCTTCCATGTCTTGGCTATTGTAGGTAGTGTTGCTATGAGCATTGGGGTGCTTGTATCTTTTCGAATTAGAGTTTTCTCTGGATATATGCCCAGGAGTGGGATTGGTGGATCATACGATAACTCTATAGGCTTTTAAGACTAAATACTGGATTCTGGGTCTGCAGATACAGCTTCATTCTCCTCCTTACCCATACCCAAGCACCAATGAAGTCTCCATTGCTTAAAGAGACCAAACACTTTGGTGACTCAGCCCCTATGCTTCACCTTTACCTTTTTGGGCTTATCTTTCCTCACTAGCACCCTCTCTTCACCCTGAAGCAGATTAACATCCTCCTCCTTTTTTCCACTTCAGCTCCGGAGTCTCTTTCTCCTTGTCGTTTTAGCTCTGAATCACCTCTGTCAATCATCAGGTAGTAAAGAATTACTCCTGAGCCTTCAAAGCTTTGTGTCCCTTTAATAGAGCACTTACTCTGAGATGAAGTTTGGATAGTTGGTGCCTGTTGTCTCCAGAATGGAATCAAAATATCTTAAGGCTAAGGGAGGTCTTACTCATTTCTTTGTTATTTATAGCTCACATCACAGGGCCCTGTTAAACTCAATTGTTACTTTAAAGGTTAAGCATACTTTCTGTATTTTGGTCCACACTGATACTATCTCAGAGATATTTTTAAATAAGCATTACAAAGTTAAACTTCACACAACTTTAAAGGTATTCATCACAAATTGCACTTTGAGAGAGTCTAAGTTAAATAGGTGTATTTATTTTTCTTGTTTTCTACAATGGATGGATTATCCCAGGAACTTCAAATTGAAGTTCCATGCCCAGGAAGACCACATCTGTAGAGGCTGGGAATTTTAGAAATCTTCCCCACTCCCACCTCCTCCCCACACCCCCCATCTTAGGTTTCAAATAATGGTTACTTGGGAGAAAGGGAGTGAGAAGGTGTATTCAGGTGTGTGCCTTCAGTTTAGTGTTGGAGATCCCTGTTTGCTTTTTCAGTGTGTGTGCTGCGTGCAGGTGTTCATAGAGGGGGTGCCAGGACCTGTCTGCTTCCTTCAGGCCTCAGGTTCAAGAGTATGACTTGGCGACCCTAGGGAGGGAGCTTGGCTTCACATGAGGGCCTGTGAACAGACTACCCCTTATTTTTCAGGTACTGTCGTGGAGTCTCCACGCTCCCTTTAAAAACATTGTTTCTAGGGCATCTGTCTGCCTGAGCAGAGTATTCTACTCCCCGGAGAAACCTCCAGTTCTGCCAGAATCCGAAGGCTTGGCTTGGTTGCTTACATTTAACTTTGAGGCTGCTGGCGCACTCAGTAAATTCCTTAGCTCTTTGAAAAGGAAGGTAGAAGCCACAGAATTGTTTTGTTGCTTGTGGTTAAAATCTCTGTTATAAGGTTAGAGGAGGTTATTCTAATCTTGACAGTGGAATTGTGTTTTTTTTTTGTTTGTTTTTGTTTTTTTGTGGTACGCAGACCTCTCACTGTTGTGGCCTCTCCTGTTGCGGAGCACAGGCTCCGGACGCGGAGGCTCAGCGGCCATGGCTCACGGGCCCAGGCGCTCCGCGGCATGTGGGATCCTCCCGGACCGGGGCACGAACCCGTGTCCCCTGCATCGGCAGGTGGGCTCTCAACCACTGCGCCACCA
This sequence comes from Hyperoodon ampullatus, assembly GCF_949752795.1. Classification (NCBI taxonomy): domain Eukaryota; kingdom Metazoa; phylum Chordata; class Mammalia; order Artiodactyla; family Ziphiidae; genus Hyperoodon; species Hyperoodon ampullatus. Next base: position 39,909,782 of record NC_136920.1, on the reverse strand, counting down.
GGGAAGCCCAGTGGAATTGTTTTTAAAGGCATTAGGTGGTTTTGGCTTACAGAGAGCTGGCAGAAAGTCTTGCACTTGGGTGCAGTGACACCTGGGAGTTTTTTCGCAGTGAGTGAAGGCCCCAGAGCATCACTGCCAGCTGCAAAGGGGAGAGCGAGTGCTTCCTCATCTTAGAGACCTGAGAGGGCCAGAGAATCATCGGGAACTCTCAGAGACTGGCTTTGAGGGGAGCCTCTCATTAAACTTGGTAGTGGCATCATCCCAGAGGATATGCCAAGTTCTCCATCCGTCAGCAAGTAGTAAGGGAACATATACTTTATACAGAAAGTAGCAAGTACCCATATGGTGCCTTGTCTTCAAGCTTCACTAGGGCACTGGCACCAGCATATATATATATATATATTTATTTATTTATTTGTTCTTTGAAGTATAGTTGATTTACAATGTTGTGTTTAATTTCTGCTGTATAGCAAAGTGACTCAGTTATACATATGTATATTCTTTTTCATATTCTTTTCTGTTATGGTTTATCATAGGATATTGAATATAGTTCCCTGTGCTATACAGTAGGACCTTGTTTATTCGTCCTATATGTCATAGTTTGCATCTGCTAATACCAAACTCCCAGCCCATCCCTCCCCCATCGCCCCTTCCCCTTGGCAGCCACTAGTCTGTTCTGTATATCCGTGAGTCTGTTTTTGTTGTTTAGATATGTGCATCTACTTAATGGCTGAGTAGTATGCCATTGTATATGTGTACCCCATCTTCTTTATCCATTCATCTGGCGATGGTCATTTAGGTTGTTTCCATCTCTTGGCTATTGTGAATAGTGCTGCTGTGAACATAGGGATGCATGTATCTTTTCGAATTAGAGTTTTGTCTGGGTATATGCCCAGAAGTGGGATTGTTGGATGCACCAGCCTATATTAAGTGACTACTGCAGACTACTAGGCAGTTGATGTTTAAGTGCTCAGTTGTGCGCTTTCGATCATAATTACCGTGGCCATTGGGGGAAGGCAGGCCACTGTAGGGGAGGTAACCTGAAGAGGTAAATGTATTGGGATGAACTTGAGAGGACTTGGGGAGGGCAGTGTGCAGCTAGAGGATGGCATTCCCAGCAGGGCCTTGGAGAATGAGGGTGGCATGTTCACAGGATGCTGGGATGCTGAGGGGACCAGCAGGACTGTTGGCAGCTAAAGGAGGGGGCCGAGTGTAGACAGCCTTGAAAACCGAACAGAATTTGAACTTGAAGCTGTAGCCGCTATGTTTATGTGCAAGGGAGTGGCATGCTGGCAGTGGAGTTTAATTAAGGACAGGTGATTCCCAGCTGTGTGAGTGCAGGACGATAGTGGGGTGACGGTTTGAATGTCCTGTGGTGTTTACACCGGAAGGAGACTCCTGAGCCTCTTATGTTGGTCTGTTTATGGATTCCGGATCTGATCTTAGGGAACAAATAAGGTACAGTGGAGGTGAAACAGATGAGCAGGTGACCAGGATTTGTTGTACCTCTCACCTCCCCCAGGAAACTCACTTCATTTTTACCTTAATTCATTTTTCCTTCAACAATGAGGCCTTTGTTGTTATCCCTACTATGGAGGGAGGGAAAAAAGTCGTGTTCAGGGTCACATTACCTAAAGGCCTCTGGACAGTTACAAAGAAAGTGAGAGAGTAAAACCATAATGGGAAGGAAGTTTTCAGTGCTTTAGAAGCCAGCCAAAAGTAGTCATGCTCGTAGAGAGAGAAGCAAAGGATTCTTGTTGAGAAATGACATGCAGTTTTTGCAAAGAGAAAGGAACTATTCTTGTTGAAATGGGTCATCATCAATATAAGGTAGAAACGTTGAACCCTCAAACTGAAATTACAGAATTTCACCCTCTGCCGAGCACAGCACAAACAAATGTCTAGCTTTATTTCAGGCAGGAGCCCTAGGGGCTGCAAGCCTCCTGCCCAGAGGGAGACCCTGGGCAGGTTTTCTATTGCTTCTGCCAGTTTCCCCACGCAGACTAAAGCCTTGTGAGCCATGGTCCTTAGATGAAGGTTTGGGTTGAAAGTAGGTGACTGCAAGTTACTAAGTCAAGAGAAACTTACATGGAAACGCTGAGAGGCAACTCAATGTACAGATTACATAGAAGCTGATTCCTTGGTCAGCTGTGGACTCCCCTAAAACCTGCACTGTCACGTAGGCCCTGGGCCCCAGCCAGGCCTCGCAGCGCTCACCGGGTAGGGGTGGTATCCGGGCGTCTCCTGTGGTTTCTCACAGTTCTTGCTCCCAGGGCTGGAGACCTGCTAACAAAACCAAATTTCTGCTTGTGACAGGTATTGATGTCCAGTTTCTGATTTCAGAGATCCTTGACCCTGTTGGTTAGATTATATACCCTATGTTTTTACATAAGAAGAGACTCAAATCGTGCTACCGGAGTTCCTAACGAAGATCCTGCACTAGAACAGGAAGGGAAAGATTATGTGCACGTGGGACGGCGGATGGTGTCTCTCTTGCATTTTTGCTGTGTAGTCCAGGAATGTCGTGCCAACTCGTGATACACGTTATTGTCATTTTACCTTGTCTTACAGGTGAGGGAGCTGGAAGTGAAATGATTCCTTGCAGATGTGGCAGTGCTGGGATAGCTCACTCGGTTGTCTGTCGGCTCAGTGGAGTGATAATTCCTGGGCCTGGCTGTCCGTAGAGTTTGTCCTGATCATCTGCTCAGCCGGACTTCTCTCTGCACTTCCAAGGAGAGGGGCAGGGTGGGAACGGAACTCTCGGTCAGTGTGTGGGCCACGGAGTCTTAGATGACTGTTCATATGGAGTTGGGCATCCTGTCCTTCAGTCTGCATAGGGGTGTGTGTGTGTGTGTGTGCGTGCGTGCGCGTACGAAGAGCATTAGTTCTTTCTTAATACTGAGGCCTGCCGAAGAAATGGTGAGAGGCGGCGCATCTTTGGTGCCCTCTGAGCTTAGGCCCCTCCTTCCAGCTCTGCTCTCACTATAGCGCCCTGTGGCCTGGAGCCCTGGGGCCTACTGTCACTCAGCAGGCCGTTGGATAAAGTGTAGAAAAGCAGTTTATACCAGTGTTGTGATAATAGGAATGGCTTACTGCAGGGTTCTTAACTGGGCTCCATGTTGAAAGCATGTATCTATGCATACACACATTCCCTACTCACACCTTTGTACACCCATACATATACACATATATATTCTTAGGTAGGCCACAATTTTATTGGCAGTTTACTCTCTGTTATCATTTAAAATTTTTAGTCACATGATTAGATGGTAGTAGGGCCCAAAGAGTTGTAATCTGTTGGCATGTGCCATTCCTGACCCAGATCGTAAGAGAACACCACACTTTTTTTTTAATTGAATTGACATATAGTTGATTTACAATGTTGTGTAGTTTCAGGTGTACAGTAAAGTGATTCAGTTTATATATATATAAATATATATATTTATAAATATATATATAAATATATATATAAGTATATATATTTATAAATATATATATATTCTTTTTCAGATTCTTTTCCGTTATAAGTTATTGTAAGATATTGAATATAGTTGCCTGTGCTACACAGTAGGTCCTTGTTGTTTATCTATTTTATATATAGTAATGTGTATCTGTCACACTTTCTTTACTCAAGTGTATGGGTCCTCAACTCCTCCCTGGCTCTGATTTGGTGGTAGAGAGGCGGAGGGTGCAGAAGGTGTGTTTATGTTTTTTTGTTTCTTTGCCTGTGTGCACTGTTCTCCATCTAGCTTAGGGCTTCTCAGCGGTGGTTGCACATCGGAATCATATGAAGAGCCTTATAAAATACGCGTGCCTGGGCCCTGTCCCAGTGATTCTGATTGACTAGGTCTGGGTGAGACTGGGGTACTGGCATTGGCAACGTTCCCCAGGTGATCCTAACAGGTGGCCAAGTTGCTCTGTGCGTCTCTCCAACTTTCCACCAATATTTTCCACCTGCCTGAAGTAGAAGCCAGGCCAGGATTTGCCTTTGGATCCAGGCCATCGATGATTCCTAATTTTAGCCTTGACTTTTAGATTTATAGATGTAGAAGATGAGGCCCAGAAAGGGCTGAGTTTCTTTCCAGGGTAGTCCTTTGTGGGTTGGCCAAAAAGAGAATGCTGACAGACACTGTCACAGGCATTGGAACTGTCATTTTAGGCTGATCTTTATATAGTATGTCATTCATACTCAGTTTTTATTCATCCTTAAGATCTAAGTCACAACTACATTATTTATTTTAACATTGTTAAGATAAATATTCTGGTTGTCAAAATCTTTTTTCTCTTTTTCTCTCTAGTCTAAACATGCTTATGATACATGTGAGCACATGCGCAAATATTATTTCATGGGTTGAGGTAGAGAAACTCAGGAAGAAGTTGAGTAAATTTCCATCTTACAGCCTCTTAGAATAATTAGTTGCTTACTACTAGCTTTGGCCTTATGGGAAATGGGTAGATAACAATCCTAGCAAGAAACTGCAAATGACCTGTTTGAAGTGATGGCTGTAAAACATGATTTTTCTTCTAATGGAATTATCTCTGGGGCAAGGATTTTTTTTTAATGTATTTTTATTACATCGCAGGAGAACAACTCATGTTATCATGCTAAGTGACAGCAGCATGACACTGTGTGATTTCATATTTGTATGTACGAATCTTAAGGTATAAAATTAAACAGAAACATACCATAAGACTAACAGCAGTTCTCTATATGATTGTATTATTGGTAATATATAATCATAAAAATGCATTTTCTTTCATTGTGAAAATCAGATACTGAAGTAGGATCAGCTTAAGCTCCTTGGCCTCTGTGCAGGTTTTCTCGACCTTTAGGCAGGGTTAGGCCCTTTGTCCTGAGCTCCCACTGTATCTAGAACAAGGCTTTGTTACAGCCAACGCTACCCTGCATCGTAACTGCCAGCCAACATGTCTGCTTCCTGCTGAATTCTGAGACTCCGGACGGCAGAGTTCTTGTCTTGTTTATCGCTATAGCATGGTGCCTGGCACTTAGAACGTGCCAGGCACATGTTGACTAAATGTTGAAAGAATTTCTGTTGGGACTATAGACCAAAGTAATCAGATTTAATTCTGAGGCTTGCTATTGCCCACTCCTTTTCGGGTTCCACAGTCAGTAACACAAGCATCTCAGATAATATTTTTCCTAAAAGCTTTGTACAACTCGGGTAAATTGCCACTGTGAAATGGGTGCTGCTTGGGTGTCTGGGTGGGAAAATTCCTTTGAGGGACGTGGAGGCATCAGACAACTCTACCTAGTGGCATCCATCATTTGAGCATGCATCTACTTCCCTTACTGGGATTCCTTGCTCACCATGCAACTTCCAAGTTGTAATTTGCCTTCTTGTGGAAATGTCTAAACAGTAAATGTGCTAGCTGGCCTGGAGGGCATAAGAGACTGTTCCCTCTGGCAGTTGTGTTTCTCATGGTAAATTAATGAATTGGCAAAATTTGGATTCTGATGACCCAATGAGGTGCTGCCACCCTGTGAAGTCTCTTGGCATGCTTTGTACCATCTATCTTATCTCCACCAACAGTGGAGAATCAGAGGGGAGGGCTCACTGTCCAGAATGCCAGGGAAAGGATATCCAGGATGGAAGGGAAGCTGTCGAGGTAAACTTTGGACACACCTGGACAGCTGTGGACAAACCTTCAGGTTTCGGTACAAGAAAGTTTTGATATGGATTAATTCTACACATGATGTGGAGAAGACCAGGACAAACTATACAGTGATCCATTATAGTTACACATTAACGGAAAAGGCACTAAGATGTCCTTAGCCATTAACTCTCTAAATTGTTTTTCCTTGTATTTGTAACTAATCTAATTGATATTCATGTTTAGCTACCATATATATATGTCTATATATAGTTTTTAATAGAAAAGTCTTTTTATTTTTTTTGAACTTTTGAATTTTATTTTATTTATTTTTTTATACAGCAGTTTCTTATTACTTATCTGTTTTATACATATATTGACATGTGTACATGTCAATCCCAATCTCCCAGTTCATCCCACCACCAGCCCCACCCCCCGCTGCTTTCCCCGCTTGGTGTCCATACGTTTGTTCTCTACATCTGTGTCTCTATTTCTGCCCTGCAAACCGGTTTATCTGTACCATTTTTCTAGATTCCACATATATGCGTTAATATACGATATTTGTTTTTCTCTTTCTGACTTACTTCACTCTGTATGAGTGTCTCTAGATCCATCCATGTCTCTACAAACGACCCAATTTCGTTTCTTTTTATGACTGAGTAATATTCCATTGTATATATGTACCACATCTTCTTTATCCATTCGTCTGTCAATGGGCATTTAGTTTGCTTCCATGACCTAGCTATTATAAATAGTGCTGCAATGAACACTGGTGTGCATGTGTGTCTTTGAATTATGGTTTTCTCTGGGTATATTCCCAGTAGTGGGATTGCTGGGTCAGATGGTAATTCTATTTTTAGTTTTTTAAGGAACCTCCATACTGTTCTCCATAGTGGCTGAATTACATTCCCAACAACAGTGCAAGAGGGTTCCATTTTCCCCACACCCTCTCCAGCATTTGTTGTTTGTAGATTTTCTGATGATGCCCATTCTAACTGGTGTCTGGTGATACCTCATTGCAGTTTTGATTTGCATTTCTCTAATAAGTAGTGATGTTGAGCAGCTTTTCATGTGCTTCTTAGCCATATGTATATCTTCTTTGGTGAAATGTCTGATCAAGTCTGCCCATTTTTAGATTGGGTTGTTTGTTTTTTTAATATTGAGCTGCATGAGCTGTTTATATATCTTGCAGATTAATCCTTTGTTGGTTAATTCATTTGCAAATATTTTCTCCAATTCTGAGTGTCGCTTTTTGTCTTGTTTGTCGTTTCCTTTGCTTTGCAAAAGCTTTGAAGTTTCATTAGGTCCCATTTGTTTTTATTTCCATTACTCTAGGAGGTGGATCAAAAAAGATTTTGCTCTCATTTACGTCAAAGAGTGTTCTTCCTGTTTTCCTCTAAGAGGTGTATAGTGTCTGGCCTTACATTTAGGTCTCTAATCCATTTTGAGCTTATTTCTGTGTATGGTGTTAGGGAGTGTTCTACTTTCATTCTCTTACATGTAGCTGTCCAGTTTTCCCAGCACCACTTATTGAAGAGACTGCCTTTTCTCCATTGTATATCCTTGCTTCCTTTGTCATAGATTAGTTGACCATAGGTGCGTGGGTTTATCTCTGGGCTTTCTATCTTGTTCCTTTGATCTATATTTCTGTTTTTGTGCCAGTACCATATTGCCTTGATTACTGTAGCTTTGTAGTATAGTCTGAAGTCAGCGAGTCTGATTCCTCCAGCTCCGTTTTCTTCCCTCAAGACTGCTTTGGCTATTCGGGGTCTTTTGTGTCTCCATACAGATTTTAAGATTTTTTGTTCTAGTTATGTAAAAAATGCCACTGGTAATTTGATAGGGATTGCATTGAATCTGTAGATTGCTTTGGGTAGTATAGTCATTTTCACAATATTGATTCTTCCAATCCAAGAACATGGTATATTTCTCCATCTGTTTGTGTTATCTTTGATTTCTTTCATCAGTGTCTTACAGTTTTCTGCATACAGGTCTTTTACCTCCTTAGGTAGGTTTATTCCTAGGTATTTTATTCTTTTTGTTGCAATGCTGAATGGGATTGTTTCCTTAATTTCTCTTTCTGATCTTTCATTGTTAGTGTATAGGAATGCAAGAGATTTCTGTGCATTAATTTTGTACCCTGCAACCTTACCAAATTCATTGATTAGCTCTAGTAGTTTTCTGGTGGCATCTTTAGTATTCTCTATGTATAGTAGCATGTCATCTGCCAACAGTGACAGTTTTCCTTCTTCTTTTCCAATTTGTATTCCTTTCATTTCTTTTTCTTCTCTGATTGCCGTGGCTAGGACTTCCAAAACTACGTTGAATAATAGTGGCGAGAGTGGACATCCTTGTCTTGTTCCTGATCTTAGAAGAAATGCTTCAGTTTTTCACCATTGAGAATGATGTTTGCTGTGGGTTTGTCGTATATGACCTTTATTATGTTGAGGTAGGTTCCCTCTATGCCCACTTTCTGTAGAATTTTTATCATAAATGGGTGTTGAATTTTGTCAAAAGCTGTTTCTGCATCTATTGAGATGATCATATGGTTTTTACTCTTCAATTTGTTAATGTGGTATATCACATTGATTGATTTGCGTATATTAAGGAATCCTTGCGGGCAAGAATTTTAATTAAAAAAAAATAGCCTGACTCTTTCCCCAGAGTAAACTAAGTTACTTTTGCCAGAAAGAGCCTTCAACTTGGTGCCCACGCAGAGAAACGAGTGCAGAGAGGAAAGACAGCCCAGACCCATCCCACTGAGTGTTCCCACGATGTTGTAGATGCCAGATCGGTGTCGCCGTCGTGGTATCTCATGTTCAGTGACTGTAGAATTGAACACAGTGTCACGTTTAATTGAAACAGGAAGCACACTCCTCTTTGAGTGTGAAGCAGATACAGAGGAGCTGAAAGGTCAGTGCCTGGCAGAGGGCCAGAACCCATGACCCAGGCTCACACTGCCACACGAAGCTCCAGAACCCTCAGAGTGGGGCTGAGCGCTCTGTCCTGGGTTGGGACAGGCCCTTGCTAACACGTGGTCTGGCAAAATGACCACCCCTCTCTGCATCTTTCATACATTCCAAGAGACAGCTGCCCTTCCCCTTTTAGTTTTCCTTTTCTGGCCTCCCTGCCTCCCTCCTTTCTGTCCCCTACGTTGACCTTTCCAAACTTGGTGACTTGTCCAGTTCCTCAGGGGACTTGATTTCTGCCAGTGTTTCTGCTGCTGCCCTTGGAAGTAGGTTGTGAGAAAGAGTCCCTGACTTCACTCAGCGTGTCTTGAAAATTGTTATTGTGACCTTACGGGTCATTTTGGTGGGTGGCTAGACTTGTGATAATTCTGAATAGTAACTTTGGAATTTTATGAATCGACAGAGCTGCCACTGCCAGTGGAAATGTGTGTGGGAGAACAGCTAGTGTGACTCACACGGCAAAGAGGGAGAGGAGACCTTCATTGGCACTAATATGCACTTTGCTTTCTGCCCCCCAGGTCCCCCTCCTGCCTGTTACAGCCTCAGTAGTCCCATCCAGATTCTGGAAGACCCCAACTACTTTTTCCCAGACTTTCAGCTCTATTCTGGGAGGCATGAAGCATCTTTGACGGTGGAGGCAAACAGTAGCATCAGGGAAAAAGTTGGTAAGTTCTTTTATTGGCACTTGTGTTGGGAAAGCAGAACAATCTTATGTTTCTCATTTTTCACTCTTTTGCATAATTTTTTCTCTATCCTTGTTTTAAATATCAGCATATTGGATTATTGGTTGTCTCTGTATTGGTAGGTGCCTTATTTTTAATGTTTGGTAAACATTAACAAGGTTTTAATTGACTGTTTTACTATAATATGTGACCCTCTCAACAGAGTTCCTAAGTACGTAGGAACTTCAGAATTATACCATTTATGCCCTCATTTTCTTCTAATTCCTAAATATTCTTCTGTATTCTTTCCCAGAATCTTTCATTCCTTTTTTTCTTCTCTGCTTTCATTTTTACCTCTTTTTGCAAATGATTCAGAAATTCAGAGAAATTCAAAACTATAGTTGTGAAGGAACTGCTTCCTTTGTAAAAACTCTCTGCCTATTTTTGAGGGTTTAGGAGATTGGTTAAACCATGAAAAGGAATCTTCTAAACCACTTTAAAGAAGATCTCAGGGTTCTTGCCAGATGTGCTTATGAAAAGGAACTTCAGTAGTTTTCATGCTTAATGAGACACCATTCCTTTTATTATTCATCCAAAAAAATCTTTTTCCTTTGGATATATATTTTTATTTGAATTTTTATTCATTTTATTTTAAAATGTTGATTTTTATTTGAATTTGCTTGTTTCATTAAGCCCTGAAGGTAAGGACTGTCCACTTCATTCTCCTAACCCCAGCACCTATCAGAATGCCTGAATATAACAGGTTGGCAGTTGTTATTTGTAGAGTGAGTGATGGCTCAACTCAACCCACACTGTTAATCGCTTTCCTAGCGTTGTTCATCACTTATTACAATTATTGGCAATTCATCTTGTGTGGACTTTCAATGATCTGTTTTTTTTGTTTAAAATTTTTTGTTGTTGAACTTCTGGTTTAAATATCAGTTACTGTACACCTTCTCTGAAGGTGAGGAATAAGTTTGAATTTACTCCACATGCCATCCTGTGAGGCAGATATGAAGCCTGACCATTATACAGAGCAGAGAGGTTCAGAGAAGCCAAGTAATTTGCCTGAGGTCACAGAGGTGTGATTTTGGGGTCGATCAGAGTTGAGCTTCAGGAACAAGTCTGTAAAGTTCTTTACTTGGCAATTATTTTTTCTCTTATTTTTTTTTAACCACATTTTAAATTGAAGTATGGTTAGTTTACAGTGCTATGTTAGTTTCAGGTGTACAGCAAAGTGATTCAGTTATTTGTATATCTATCTATCTATCTGTTCTTTTTCAGATTCTTTTCCATAATAGGTTATTATAAGATACTGAATATAGTTCCCTGTGCTATACAGTAGGTCCTTGTTTTTTTATCGCTTTCATGGACAGTAGTGTGTATATGTTAATCCCAAACTTCTAATTTATCCCTGCCCCCCACAATTCTTTTCTGAATGCCTTCTGTATATTGGGGTAGTATTCTAGGCACTGGGTATACGGCATGTGAACGTAACAGATAAAACTCTCTGTTCTCTGGTGCTTGAATTCTAGTAGACAAATACAGATAAATACAGTGTTGATCAAAAGGAGGAGAGGCCAGAGGCAAGAGATATTAGGCTGCTCAGGACATTTAGACAACTGGTTAGGGGACTGGAACCTGGGGAGTAGCTGAGGGCATGGAAGCTGGGGCTGCAGTCTTTGCTGTTACAGAGACACTCAAAATGTCATCTACGGTTGCCTTTTCTCATATTTTATTTTATTTTATTTATTTATTTTTTTTTTTCGGTACACGGGCCTCTCACTGTTGTGGCCTCTCCCATTGCGGAGCACAGGCTCCGGACGCGCAGGCTCAGCAGCCATGGCTCATGGGCCCAGCCGCTCTGCGGCATGTGGGATATTCCCGGACCGGGGCACGAACCCGTGTCCCCTGCATTGGCAGGCTGACTCTCAATCACTGCGCCACCAGGGAAGCCCTTTCTCATATTTTAATACTGAACAGTGTAAGAGGGATGTAATCCTTGACAGAATCCCTTGCCCAAAGAAGACAATAAACCCAATGACATATGTCTAGGTAGATACACATGTATATGTGTATTTCTATATCTTGTAAGCATACCACACCACCTTCATTTTTTCTCATTTCACTTATCACACCACCTTCATTTTTTCTCATTTCACTGTGGACTGAAAAGTGCTTGGCACTTGATTAAATGTAGGGAGCAAAGGAGACAAAAGGATCAAAATTGAATCTGAAATTTCTATCTGGTTGTCTCTGATGAGGATGCCATTCAGAGAAAAAAAAAGGCAACCTTGGGGAAGAAAGACAGTTTGGGGGAAAGTGATGTGTCCTGTGCATATGTAAAAACAAAGAACCATCACTACAGGGAATTGTAAGAGTGAAGGCTGCTATCTCTAAGGCTGCTTATCTCTAAGGGGCTAGTTCAGCTCCCTCTATTGACAGGGGAGGATGTTGAGCTCTAAGAGAGCAAGTGATTTGCTCAAAGTCTTGCCAGTAGTAAGTAGTAGAATTTTTGCTATCCTAACACTATAAATGTCCTCAATACACTACTTCTTAGTACTATTGTGAAATGGGGTGAATTATATATTTCATGGTGCTCAGATATTCTTTTACTGGTTACATGTTTGACCCCCATTACATGCAGGCACTGAGTTGTATGCTAGGGATACCCAGATGAGGAGGCAAGATCTTTGCTCTTAAGGAGTTTAGAGTCTGTGTACATGAGTGATTGCCATCTGTTGTGATGACTGCTCTAAGGGAGGTATAGTAATGGAGCCCGGACATTGGAGAAGGAGGGCTCAAGCCTGCTGGGCTACAGCAGGAAGGGTTCTACTCAGAAGGTAGCTTTGGAGCCATCACTCACAGCATGTCTAGGAATTTCCCAAGAAGGGTGTGGTGAGATGCATCTTTCTAGGCAGAGGGATGGATGGGAGCAAAGTCTTGGAGGCCAGAGAGAGCTAGCATGTCTGGGAACTTCTTAGGGTATTGCTGGAACTTGAACTCCAAGGGGTTGCCAGTGAGGGGGCCAGTGATGGCATGAAATGTTGCTGGTTGGACAGAGCAATGCCTGCTACACCCTATGATGGATTATCAGTTTCATCCTATAATTAATTGTTGAGGAATTTTGTGCAGAGGAGTGGTATGATTAAGTTTTCCGGTTTGAACAATCTTAAGGCAGTGGGGAAGATAAGTTGGAGTCTGAGGGGGTGGGTTTGGAAGTGGAAAAGAGACTAGTGTCAGAGAAATAGATGAGGGGGCTCTTGGAATGGTTTGGGTATGAGGCTCCACGGGCTTGTCATGCGGAATGAACACAGATTTCGTTGTGGAATGAGTCGGATCCTGGATCTGTCTCTTCCTACCTCTGCGACCTTGGTGATTTACCTTCTCTAAACCTCTCTCCTTATCTGTAAGATGGAGGAATTAATACCTGCCTCATGCAATTGTATGTGAACTAAACTAAATAAAGGAGGGAATTTAGTACAATACCTGGCACATCATATGCTCCTTAAAAATGGTTTTTGTGGTTGTACTGTGGTTATTGATAATGAACTTGGAGACTGGCAGGGGAATAAAGGGGAGAGTTGGGAGAGATGTTTCATTTCGGAGGTAGAATTCACAGGCAGGCGCTGACCAGATGTTGGGGGTAAGGGAGAGGAAGGAATTTTGGAAAACTCTCAGGTTTCTGGCTTGGCAAAGAGTAGACGAGGCAGGGATCCAGGGGTTGTTTGGATGGGCTGAGGAAGACACGTTGAGTTTGGAGGACCTGTGGGCCATCGGCTGGTGGTTGTAAATGGGTGGGCCATGGGTCAGTAGGTTCAGACGAGTGGTGGATGAGATGAGAATCTGTCGAAGTGAGGGTGGGTGAGTGCTCAGGGCAGAGCTGTGGGAAAGAATTTAAGGGGCAGGTGGAGAAAAGGGAGCCAGAGATGGAGTGTACGGAGAAGCAGCAGGATCCTGAACCATGAGAGGGGGTGGCCTGGATGCTGAGTGAGGAGAGCATTTCAAGAGGTGGGTGATCAACATGCTAAATGCTTCAGAAAGGTTAGGCTGGAAGGTTCTCCCTGGGAATGATTGCTAATCAGAGCGGTAGGGAGGGCAGTGGACGGCACGTTCGGAAAGTGGAGATGGCCACTTTCCGTATCGATTGCTTTCTGAGGACGATTAGAAGGGGAGGAGAGATGCAGGGTGGCACTTAGAGGTTTATGTAGAGCCATGAAAAGATGGTTTCTTTTTGTTTGGTTCTGAGTTTTGCTTGTTTTTCTTCTTTTTCTTTTTTTTTTTAAGATGGGAAAGACTTAACCTGTTTATATGATGAAGAGAAGGGGTCGGTGGGGAGCTTAAAGGAAAGGGAGGGCTTGAAGGCCCGAGCAAGGTCTAGGAGGAAACAGTAGGCAAGGGAAGGGAGATTAGTAGAGACACTTTGATTTGGAGAGATGCTTCCATGAGAAACTGTAGGGTAAATGGGAGTGACGGTGTACTGGAAATCTTTAAATGCCTCTGTCATTAGAAAGTTGGTTATTCACCATGTATGTCCAGACCTATATCTGCGTGGAACAGCCTGACATCTTTTTCCTATGTTTACCTTCTAGTTGAGGATCCTCTTTGTAACTTCCACCCGCTGAACTTCCCGAGGATCTCAGAGGTGGAAATGAGAGGTTCCGAGGATGCGGCAGCTGGAACAGTGTTACAGCGGCTGATCCAGGAGCAACTGCGCTATGGTACCCCGACCGAGAACATGAACTTGCTGGCCATTCAGCACCAGGCCACAGGGAGTGCAGGACCAGCCCACCCCACAAACAACTTTTCTTCCACGGAAAACCTCACTCAAGAAGACCCACAAATGGTCTACCAGTCGGCACGCCAGGAACCGCAGGGTCAGGAACACCAGGTGGACAACACGGTGATGGAGAAACAGGTGCGGTCCACGCAGCCTCAGCAGAACAACGAGGAACTGCCCACGTATGAGGAGGCCAAAGCGCAGTCCCAGTTCTTCCGGGGGCAGCAGCCGCCGCCGCCGCCGCAGCAGCAGCAGCAGGGGGCTGTGGGTCACGGCTACTACATGGCCGGGGGTGCCAGTCAGAAGGCGCGGACTGAGGGCAGGCCCACGGTGAACCGCGCCAACAGCGGACAGGCGCACAAGGACGAGGCGCTGAAGGAACTCAAGCAGGGCCACGTCCGCTCTCTCAGTGAGAGGATCATGCAGCTGTCATTGGAGAGGAACGGTGCAAAGCAACACCTCCCTGGCCCAGGGACCGGAAAGGGGTTCAAGGCAGGCGGGGGGCCCTCCCCAGCCCAGCCTGCAGCTAAAGTGCTGGACCCCCGAGGTCCTCCACCCGAGTACCCCTTCAAGACCAAGCAAATGATGTCCCCGGTGGGCAAGACCCAGGAGCATGGACTTTTCTACAGTGACCAGCACCCGGGGATGCTCCACGAGATGGTCAAGCCTTACCCTGCTCCCCAGCCTGCGAGGACAGAAGTGGCCGTCCTGAGGTACCAGCCACCCCCAGAGTATGGGGTAACGAGGTGATTATCAAGCCTAGAAGTTTTTTATTTTAATTAAAAAAAATTCTTTTTTATTGAAGTATAGTTGATGTATATTATATGTTATAGGTGTACAGTATAGTGATTCACAATTTTTAAAGGTTATACTTCATTTATAGTTATTATAAAATATTGGCTGTATTCCCCATGTTGTACAATATATCCTTGAAGCTTATTTTATACCTAATACTTTGTACCTCTTAATCCCCTGCCCCTACATTGTCCCTCCCCCCTTCCCTCTCCTCACTGGTAACTACTAGTTTGTTCTTTATACCTGTGAGTCTGCTTCCTTTTTGTTGTATTCACCAGTTTGTTGTATTTTTTAGATTCTACATGTAAGTGATAACAGACAGTATTTGTCTTTCTCTGTCTGACTTACTTCACTTATTATGATAATCTCTAGGTCCATCCATGTTGCTGCAAAATGGCATTATTTCATTCTTTTTTTAAAAATAAATTTATTTATTTATTTACTTATATTTATTTTTTACTGTATTGGGTCTTCGATGCTGCACGTGGGCTTTCTCTAGTTGCGGCGAGCGGGGGCTACTCTTTGTTGCAGTGCATGGGCTTCTCATTGCGGTGGCTTCTCTCTCGTTGTGGAGCACGGGCTCTAGGTGGGCGGGCTTCAGTAGTTGTGGCACGAGGGCTCAGTAGTTGTGGCTCACGGGCTCTAGAGCACAGACTCAGTAGTTGTGGCACACGGGCTTAGCTGCTCCGCGGCATGTGGGACCTTCCCGGACCAGGGCTTGAACCCGTGTCCCCTGCATTGTCAGGTGGATTCCCAACCACTGTGCCATCAGGGCAGCTCCTATTTCATTCTTTTTTTATGGCTGAGTAATATTCCACTGTATATATATGCCACATCTTTATCCATTGATCAGCTGATGGATACTTGTGTTGCTTCCATATCTTGGCAATTGTAAATAATGCTGCTGTGAACATTGGGGTGCATGTACCTTTTCAAATTAGTGTTTTTGTTTTTTTTGGATATATACCCAGGAGTGGAATTGCTGGTTCATATGGTAGTTCTATTTTTAGTTTTTTGAGAAACCTCCATACTGTTTTCCATAGTAAGCCTAGTGGTTTAATTCATGTTTTTAGCACTCACTATTTTCAAGGCGTGTTAGGTTTTTGTCGTCGTTTTTTTTTCTTGTGCATAATATTTAATAAGCAGCATTTTGGCCAAAATATGCAGAGTGAAACAGAAAAGAGGGCAATTGGGTATTTTCTCCAAATGTAACAGAAGGCAGCGGGGGATTTATGAGTTTAAGGGAGGAACCTCCATTGCTGGCCATCCTTGGGAGCTCAGCCCAGTGTCCTGGCAGAGCAGCAATTTTCCTGGCTGGCTTTGTGGAGCGTGTCCAAACTCCTGGAACATATTATTACCATGGGGTTTTATAGAGTCTTTCTTCATTGTAGATTTTAAAGGAAAATGTAGTCTGAATTCTAGAACAGAGGAGTTAAAGGGCCATAGAAATCATATAGCCCCACCCCCGTATTCAACAGATGAGAAACTAAATTCCCACAGTACTCGACTCTGAGGCAGCTGGAGCAAGGCTCAAGTATTCTGACTGTCAAAGCCTTATTCCTCCATTGCCTTAATTCCTCCTACATCTGTTGATGGATTCAACAACACTTACCGAGTGTGTATTCTGTGCAACCCTGTACTTGGTCCAGAGATAACGATATGGTTCCTACCCTCAAGGTCCTTCCAGCATCGTCTTGGGGGAAACCAGCATCTTAACAGATCCTCTTGGTGCAGTGTGCTGTTTTAGGATAGAAATATGCAGAGAGCATTAGGGCACCAGAGAGGGTAGTGTGACTCACAGCTGTAGGGCTTAGGGAGAGCTTCACAGAGGAGGTGACATTTGAGTTGGGTCTTGAAGAATAAATAAGAGTTGTGGGGTAGAGATGAAGTAGCAGTAGGTACTATGCAGGGGAGATACCATTTCTTCAGACAAAAAGCTTTGGAGGTTTTGTCTGGCATGAGCTGCAATAATGCAGAGCACTGGTGGGGTAAGAAGTAGCAGAAGGTGTGTTTGGACAGGGAAGTTGAGACCAGTTGGTGAAGGTCGTTGAGTGTCATACTAAAGAGTTCAGAATTTATCCATAAACAATTAGGAGAACCAGTGTTTTTCAATAGATACTATGTTGATGTTTACTAGGCTGACTTCCATGGCAGAGAAGGATGAATTAGAGGAAGGGGATACTGGAGGCCAGGAGGGCCTCAGGGACCAGGTCAATTATCCAGATAAGACTTGGTGAGGGTGACCTAGGTTTGAGGCCATAGGTATAGGGGAGCCTTATATGCTAAGAGAAATAGAATTGATATCATTTAATGATTGATTAGCTGTGGACATTGAGGAATAATAGGGCAGCTGGAAATAAGGCAATTGGAAAACAAACTCTCAGGAGAGAAACTGGGTCTGGAGATACACATTTGGGAATCGCCAGCATTTAGATGTTTCTGAGCTTGCTCTGCTCAGGGAGAGCATGGAGCAGTGGGAAGAGAAGACAAGTGGCCACTGCCTATCATGGATATGTCTTCATTCTCACCAAAGGCTTTATTCATCTGTTTCTAAATCAAATGAGCTGAGATTTCCCTGTGCCACCCCAATGGCAGTGTGCAGGGCATACTTTGGCTGTACATCTTGCAAAAAGGGAGTGACCGGGCCTTGGCAGAGAGAGTGATCTGGCTGATCGGCCTGCCACTTACTTCCCAGCTGCTGACGCATTTCCCTGCGTTCGGTGGGGGATGGCAGCTGTGTAGCACTATACCAACCTTTAGGCCCCTGACAGGCAGCAGAACTCAGTGGGCACAGTCTGATCCCACTGGGGAATCAAGATGGGGCCTGGGAGGGCTCTTATTCTTACCCTTTTATGGCTCCTTAAGCCAGGGAGAAATTTAAACTTAAAAACTATCAGGTTTGAAGAAGAAAAATAAATCTTCAAATCTCTGGTTTTTAGAACACTGATTTGTCAAAGTTAAGTAATCCATGATGTTTATCCCAGAATCATATCAGAGTTTGGTTTGTGATAGTTCACATTTGTTTAAGTCAGCCTCTAGAGCCTGATAGAAAGTGAAAATATCCCCAGACGAAGTCTCCTTCCTTCTGCTTGGCTTTATTCTTTGTTAAATGGCAATGCATAAAGTGGATCATTTTGCTTTTTGTCATTTGGCAGTAGATGTGCTGTGAGTGGGAGACACAGTAAGGGGAGGAGGGAAGCTCTTCCTGGAGGGCTACCCAGTTATTGGTGGGTGGTGTCATTTGTCTCAAAATTATGACGTCAAAAAGAAGAAATGTATGAAGGATTTGACCTGATTGCCAGGCTTGACAGCTGGGTCCACATGACACATCAAAATGTCCCAGAAGACGTAATAGACAGGCCATTGAGGCTGGGCCACAGAGCTACAAGGCGCCTTTGTGAGCCTGGCCACACCTAGCCAGCATGACTCCAGCAGTGCAGCCTTTGGCCGACAGGGTAAACAAAGTTGCGTCCACACCAGCCCTGTTTCAGACACCTTCAGTGTGGCCTGAGCTCCAAGGGTTGGATCTGAAGTTCAGCAGTGTGTGATGTTCAAGTTATCTTTGACCCACGAGAAGAGGAGGGCTCCTTTTTTTGTGTGTGTGTGTGGCCTCTCACTGCTGTGGTCTCTCCTGTTGCGGAGCACAGGCTCTGGACGCACAGGCTCAGCGGCCATGGCTCACGGGCCCAGCCGCTCCGCGGCACGTGGGATCCTCCCGGACCAGGGCACGAACCCATGTCCCCTGCATCGGCAGGCGGACTCTTAACCACTGCGCCACCAGGGAAGCCCCAGGGCTCCTTTTAATTTCACTGACACATTCCCTTATGCTTAACGGGTTATCAGTTTGTCATTAATAGTGATGGTTTGGGAAGCTGCAGGCTGTTGGGTCAATACGTCATAGACTCTTCTGAGTCAGAGAGACTCAGTAATCTCAGTAATCTCAGACTCTTCTGAGTCTGACTGAGATGACTGGGTCCACATCCAGGCCGCGTGCTGCAAAAACGGCCTCAGTATGTTGTGAATGTTCAGTGTTCTGATCCAACCCATCAAGCTATCGAGACTTCAGTTCTTTTTGCCTAGAGGTGGAAAGGTCCAAAGAGCATAGAGCTTAAGATAAGATGAGGAAGAACTTGGAGTTCTTTTGCCTTCATTACTGAGTCACCATAGCTTACAAATTCTCTCACCTGCTCTGATCTGCTAACGATGGGAGAAGTGGTGGGTTATGGACTCCTTTTGTGGGAAACCCCATGGAAAGACCACCAGTCAATGTGTACTTGACTTGCACACCTTGGCCTTTTTCGTGAGTGTGCTAGTGAGGCTGGGGAGAGGGAGGGACTACGGCGACTTGGCCCTACTGAGGTGGCTGGTGGGGACCTCCAGGGACCATGAGCGGCCATGGATAGAGACTCTGGTTTTGTTCCTGCCCCTTCTTCCGTTTCCTTCAACCTGAAAGTGGAAATGGATATAAATAAGGACAAGGTGAGAATTGGACAGGTTGTTCTATGGAGAATTAGGCTTTAAAAAAAAAGAAAGAAAAGGAAGAATTTGGATATTAACTCTGACACATTTTGTGGAAACGGCACTTCTAAGAGTTGTGACTTGGCTTACGCAGTCTGTACCGTTAATGGACGTGAATGCACGAATGAATACCAGTGGATGATCTGATTTTCATCAAAGCAGTTTGGAGCACATTCGTCAAATGTATGTTTGTTTTCCAAAGAAATCTGTCCATATGTCCAAAAGTGGAAACTAAAGATGCTAAAAAATTATTTAAAGTATCCTACTTTCTTAATACAACCACTGTTAACATTTTTCCTGTACAAATTAATTTTTTCACATGTTGTAATCATAGATGATATTCCAGTTAGTATCTTAGCTCTTTTTAGATAGTATTGTATTACAAGTTTTTTTCTACAATGTTTGTTTTCATAACCATCCTTTCTATTGCTGCATATTTCATAAATTATATCATTTACATCTTTTTCTCTATAAATAGTATAGAGACCATCATCACGCACATCGAATTTTCCATATTTTAGTTTACTTATTTAGGCATCATTATTTAGAAATGAAATTATTGGATAAATTTTAGTTAAATATTTAATGACTTCTGATACCAGATAACTTTATGAAAATATTATAGTGCCTGTTTCACTGCCCTATGACCAACATTAGTCATTATAATTACAAAGACTTTGCTAATGTAATAGGCAAATTTTGTTAATTTTTAATTTTCATTTGCAATTATTAGCTTGGTTAATTTGGGGGGGGGCGCGTGTATTTGACTAGTTAGATTGATTTGATTTTGAAAATTGGCCCTTGGTATTTTTGTGTTCATATGATCTGTATATTTTCATGGCTTCAGAATAAACTAAAACCTGTTTTCTCTAATACTCGCTCTGATTTTCCAGTTTCTGGAGCTCCATCTCCGCCCTTCTCAGGTAACAATGGAACAGAGGCAGTAGTAGCATAGGCCTCTGAGTGCTTGCTGTGTGCCAGGCACGGTGTGGGTCATCCTCCTCCATCTTCAGAACAGTTCTGGGGCTTCCCTGGTGGCTCAGTGGTTGAGAGTCCTCCTGCCGATGCAGGGGACACGGGTTCGTGCCTTGGTCCGGGAGGATCCCACATGCCGCGGAGCGGCTGGGCCCGTGAGCCATGGCCGCCGAGCCTGCGCGTCCGGAGCCTGTGCTCCGCAACAGGAGACTCCACAACGGTGAGAGGCCCGCGTATAGCAAAAAAAAAAAAAAAAAAAAAAAAAAAAAAAAAAAAAAAAAAAAATTCCACCAGCTAAACATGTGTTTTGAATACCAGCATTAAAACTCAGGAGTTTGTACAATTTTTAAGCTGAATTATGGCTGGATGAGCCAAATAAAATGCCCTGTTTATTGTGAGAAGCAACTCTGCAGTGTGGGAATTTCAAAAGGCTAGGGTCAAGTTCAGGTTACTTTCTCAGGAAATCTAACACAGTTCCAGCAGCAATGCATTAAATGAGTGGCTTCTCCAAACAAGAGGATTATCCATACGCATCCTGCATAGCAATAATTTTGATATTAGCTTACCCAAGACCGTAGTCTCAATTTGAACATTTATGAGTCTCGTGTCTGCACCACCAAAGGGACCCAGGTGGGAAGGCTGTGGGTTTGGGAATAGAAGATTTGAGGGGTTTTGAGTCCTGGCTCTCCCACTTTGTAGCAAATTGAATAAGTTCTCAGAGACTCAGTTTCCTTATCTGCAACTTGTTACAGCTGATTTTTCCTAAAACTAACTGATTTTCTTCCTTACATAAATGAAGCATGTTCATTGTAGAAAATCTAGAAATATAGATAACTCCCACTTCCTCCACTCCCTAAAATAAAAAAGAAGGAAAATAGAAATTACCTGCAGTCCCATTATCCAGCCGTAACCATAGTTAAATACTCCGTTCACTGTTGCTTTGAGGGTTAGAAAATTATAAGAAAATACTCTAAGTTGGAAATCTCTAGGTAAATAAGAGGTATTTTTATTGAGTGAGAAGTCTTAAAATTTGAACCTCTTCACAGCCAAGAAGCCCTTTGTTATTTTCATCTCATTTTAAAATTCTTTTATTTTATTTTGTTTACTTTCTCTGATTATTAGAATAACAGTGCTGATTTTTTTGGCTTACCTTTATTTTCTAATTTTTCTCATTTTTTTGCTTATCTTTATTTTTAAATTTTTCTCTATTTTCTAATTTTTCTATAACATATATTACTTAGTGAAATTTTTTTTGAATAGCCATCCATGTTCATTGTAGAAATTGTATAAAGAACAGAAAAATATGAAGAGTGAAAAAAAATCCCTAATTTCATCACCTAGAAATAGTCATTCTGACCTTTTGTCATAGTTCCTTCTAGTCATTTTTCTATATATTATTTTTTACTCAGGTGAAATCCTAATATGTATCATATCTTGAGAATTTTAAAGAATCTTTGCTTAGAGGCTCAGTAAACATTCATTGAACTGAATTGTTAATGTTGATAAATGGAAAACAGTTGTTTTGATTTTACTTCTCTACTAATAAGTTTGCTCTGGGAAATGTATTTAGCTGTTTGCATTTTCTCTTCTGAATTACTTGATCATATCCTTCATCTGTTTATCCATTGATGTTTCTTTTCCTGCTGTGTTTTGGACAATTTTTGTCAGTCACACAAGCCATATTTATTAAATGTTAGCATGATGGCCTAATTGTAGATAAATATATAGTTTAATACATTGAATATAGCTTGCTGATCACCATTGATGCTTGGGGATCTGGGGACAGTAGAGTGGAGACTGCCTGTCTGTTTGCATGAATTGTTTTGTTGCTCACTGATTTCTGGAATGTCTCCAAAATGAGGCCTTTTGGTGTACATGCAATGTGGACTAGAGCAGTGCTGAACAGTAGAACTATAATGTGAGGAGGGGAAGGAGAGGTGGGATAAATTGGGAGATTGGGATTGACACATACACACTACTATCTATAAGATAGATAACCAATAAGGACCTACTGTGTAGCACAGGGAACTCTTCTCAATACTCTGTAATGACCTATACGGGAAAAGAATCTAAAAGAATCAGTGTATAACTGATTCACTTTGCTGTACAGCAGAAACGAACACAACACTGTAAATCAAGTACACACGAATAAAAATTTTTAAAAAATAAAATGGCTAAATTAAAAGAAATAAAGACATCGACATCCTTAAAAAATAAAGAAATATAATCTGGGTCACATATCTAATTAAAATTTTTCTTGCAGCCACATTTTTTAAAAGTTAAAAGAAACAGGTGAAATTAATTTAAAAACATGTTTTAGTTAACCCATTTTAAAAAATTGAAGTATAGCTGATTTACAATGTTGTGTTAGTTTCTGCTGTACAGCAAAGTGATTCAGTTATACATACATATATACATACTTTAAAAATATTTTTTTCTATTATGGTTTATCACAGGATATTGAATATAGTTCCCTGTGCTATACAGTAGGACCTTGTTGTTTACCTATTTTATATATAGTAGTTTGTATCTGCCAATACCAAACTCCTAATTTGTCCCTCCCTGCCTTCCCCTTTGGTAACTGTAAGTTTGTTTTCTATGTCTGTGAGTCTATTTTTGTTTTGTCAATAAGTTCATTTGTATCATTTTTTAAGATTCCAGATATAAGTGATGTCATATGATATTTGTCTTTGTCTGACTTACTTCACTTAGTATGATAATCTCTAGGTCCATCCATATTGCTGCAAATGGCATTATTTCTTTCTTTTTTATGGCTGAGTAATATTCCATTGTGCTTATATACCACATCTTCTTTATCCATTCATCTGTCAATGGACACTTAGGTTGCTTCCATATTTTGGCTATTGTAAATAATGCTGCTATGAACATTGGGGTGCATGTGTCTTTTCCAAATATATGCCCAGGAGTAGAATTGCTGGATCATATGGTAACTCCAGTTGTAGTTTTTTAAGGAACCTCCATACAGTTAGTTAATCCATTTAAAAACATATTTTTAGATACATGTTTTAGTTAACCCATTATATGCAAAATATTATGATTTCAACAGGTAATCAACATAAAAAAACTATTAATGAGATGTTTTACATTTTTTGTACTGTCTTCAGATTTTGATGTGCCTTTTATACTTCCTGCACATCTCAGTTCAGATGAGTCACATTTCAGGTGTTCGGTAACCACATGTGGTTTGTGGCTACTATTTTGGACAGCACAGGTCTAGAAGAAAGTGAGAATCTGTGTTCAAGAGAGAGTGTCCTGATGTGTACAGGCATCACCTTTATACTCTTGTTCTGCATTGCATTGCAAGCAAACAGTTCAGAAATGGAAGATTCTATGGTGCTAGCATTTGCTTTTATTCCTTGTTGAAGCTTTAGTGTTAGGGACTGGGATTCTCAACACATGGTGTTTGAAGAGGAAGTGACACCCAAGGGTGAATTTGTCCCTTGCCTTTCTCCTAACACCCGTTAGCAGTGTGTGATAATAGCAGAGGCTAGCAGTTATTAAGTATCAATAGTTTCCTAATGATAGACACTATGTGCAGTGCTTTATATGCATTATCTCATTTAATTCTCACAACAACTCTTGAGGTAGATACTGTTATTATCACCATTTAAAGGTGATGAAGAAGTTAAAAACTTGCCCATGGTTACTTGGCTAGAAGGAAGCAGAAGCAGGGAAAAGAGACCCCATATTAAGGAACAGTGCTCTCCTGTACCAACATGGGCAAAAGCCCTGGTGTGGTGGGAGTATGCGGGTTCCAACCCCCAGTTTGTAGCCCATTGTTTTGCTTTATAAAGACTGAGATCTCTGGTTTGTGATCCTCTGAGCCTTAGTTTGCATACTTTAAAAACAGAATAATAATATATGGTGTGAGAGCAGGGAATGCCCAAGCTTGTGAGAATGAAATGACAGTGGATGTAAAGTGCTATTCATGGCACATTTAGTACAGGTATAATGTAAACACATACATTTAAACAAGCTTATTTATGAAGGCTTATTGTATGCAGAGAGAAGCAAATGGACTGTTGATTAGCTGTCTCCAATGACCTTGTTTCCCCGGTCCAAATAACATTGTCACTCCAGTTTTGAGCTGCATTTTGTGACCACTCAATACATGAGAACGGCAGTGACTTGGAGCTATGTTATTATATTGGCAATGTCATGATTGGAGATTCTACCTATATGATTGAGAACAAATCTAAATACCAGAGGTCTCTTCCTTAATAAAACAATGTTGAAGGTTGAGTCAGTCTTTGAAAGTGCATCAAGCATATGTGGTCTCCTAACTTGCTTTTGGGTTCAGGGGCCAAATCAATTGACAAAAATGTACTGGGTACCAACTTAGTATAAGTCATGATTTTCTACCCTCAAAAAAACATGCATGCTAATAATTAGAGAGAAAATACACACATGCATAAAAAATTAAATAATATTGTATTTAAAAATTCAAGAGAAGGTAGGTTGTCAGGTGTGTGATTCAGGCAAGGTTGTAAGTTTGGAAGTAAGAAGCGGGTGCAGATTCTGGGGTCAGGCTATGCTTGGCATGGTCCAAGTCACTGACGATGGAAGACCAGCATGCACGACTTCCCAGTATGACCCCCTATTTTGTCTCTTAGATGTGACTCTTTAAATCCTCCTTGATTCTTGTTTCTAATACATCACTGTGGGCTTGGGGCAAAGAGGCTTTTTCAGCCCTGCTCAGACGTATATAAATAACTGGTCAGTTCAGTGGCATGTGGGAAGAGGTCACTTTCTGTGGTGTCCCAAGGCTCATTTGGTTCCTTGAGAAAGGAGCAGGACCTGTTGGTGGTCCTGCCTTGGTTGGTGTGAGGATTAAGCAAGGTGATGAAATGTGCTGCCTGGCAGATGGCATAGACCCTCGATAAATGTGAGTTGAATGCTCTCTGTAGAAGGGACATTAACCTATGAAAGATAATAATGTTGAAGGTAAGTAACAGTCCAAGAGAACAACTCAGGGGCAGGTTTCTAGCCTTCATCCTTCCCCCGAGGTGGCTCAAGCCTATAAAAAGCTGTGATGCTGTTGTTAGGATGTGAGCCATGGATGTGGTGGTGGCTCAGACTGAGCCACAGGAACGCGGGAGCAGAGGACAAAGGGTGGCTGCCTTCCCTCCCTGCTTTCACCTGGTCTGTTCAGAGAAAGAGTGAACTACAAGGACTCTGAAATTGAAAAGCCTGGGCTTTGATCTCCTTTCTGTTTCTATTATCTCTGTTCCATTTTGCAAGTTACTTACCATCCTGTGCCTTGTGTTCTCATCTAAATACAGAGACTTGACAATGATGCCTGTTTTATAAGGCAATCATAAAGGCCAAAATGAGATGATGCATGTAGTGGTGCATACCACAGTGACTGGTTCATAAAAAGTGCCCAGTAAATGTTAGCCATAACAGAAAAAAATTATTGGACTGCTCATGAAAGCCACACTCAGGGCTAGGCTCTGGAATATAGATGATAATAATTACAATAATGGCGATAATAGCTAACATTTGTCCACAGCTTGATTTGTGCCTGGCTTTATACATATTAACTCCATAAGTCCTTTAACAATAAGCCAAGTGGTGGATGGTCCCAGGAGACACATGATGTCAAGTAACCTAGCTCTCTGCCTTCACTTTCTAACGGGAGTAGGCTCACAAACAGAAGATTGTGGCATAGAATTCTATTCACAAGTAGTTTCTCAGTAAATGTTGGTTCCCTTCTCCTCTTTTTCCCTTTTCTCTGTGTCCCCATTATGAGGAAGGGTTTATCCTGATGGTGGCTGATCAGTAGCGTTATCTTTGGAAGCTGGGGATAGCTTGTTTCATAGCACTGGTATGATCGTGACATTTTCCTGCCCTCCCCCACCATTCTTTCCTCTTCATTTACTCTCAGCCAGATTTGCCTTGTACAGACCTTTGAGCCTCACAGCCCCAGCTGGCTGAGTAGCGAAGCCACGGAACAGAGGTTTGCTCTCCTGGCTGCACGTCATCCATTGTAATACGGTGCTTCTTGAATGTGTAACCGAGTTAGTTTGTGAGGCTGGTGTTCTCTATTTAATAGAAGACTTCCCATTTTGAAAAACCCATTCTTTCCGTCTCCAAGCTTGGCAGACACCCTTTTCCTGCATTGCCACTCAGGTAACTCGTCACTGTTGTGGATGGCTTAGGCTGGCATTATGAAAAACCTCCCTTTTTGTTATATAAAGGAAAAGGATGACCAAGAAGATAAGCCCATCACTGACTGTGAGTTCCAAGTCCCAGAGCCCAATAAATGTTAAAAGGTAGAAGCCCCAGCCCGAAGCTGCCTGGGTCAAAGGCAAGCCCGGATGCCTCATCTGTGCCCACTTCAGCTCCAAGGAGACGCGCCATGCTTGTCGTTTGCATTGGATGAAGTGAGAAGGGAGAACCGAGGAGGTAGGGATGGGTGTCTGCCTTTGAATTGAGGCGGTGTAATTTGTGGCATTTTGTCTCTTGCCAAGGTAACCTCTATCCATGAAAATTGCACCATAGTATTTAGCCAGCCTGTGGGAATGCACGTACTCACTAAGGATCTATGGTTTTCTGGGTCCACGACTGATAGGAGTTCCTGTGATCTGGGGTGAAAGTTGGACGTTGTGAAGAGCAGCCAAGGGCATCTCACTCTCGCTATGGAGTTGGACTTTGTACACACAGACCTCCTCATACACACGGGGCGACACATATTCACATACACTGCAGTGTGGAAGGGGCACACATTCATCAGAATGCAGAAATGTTTTATTTCATAACGGCCAGATAGTTAAGTATTCGATAATAGGTGCGGAGAGGGAGGGAGGAGGGGCGGGTTTACACTTCCCCATCGACAGCACTCCTTTCTGAAATCTGAGACACTTAAGGAATAAAGAACCACACTGAGCTCCATGGTTCTCTACCTTGACTTGGGGAACTTAGATCCCAGCTACTTTAACATGAAATGGATGGGGTGCCTAGATCGAAGGCATAAGGAAATCTAGTTGGCAACTATCTCCTAAGCCCCGGTGGAGTGCTCTGACATTGGTTACCAGAGCAGAGCTTGTGGTTAGTCACTCTGGTGGGATCTGCTGGGTTCCTTTTGAGGTCATCTTTAGGAGTAACTGTATCTCCATGTAGGGAGGGCTAAGGTGACCGTTGTCCACTTTTCTGCTAGAGTTTGACTTTTAGCTGCCAGGAGTCAGCATTCAGAGGATGCTTAAAATGCCCTAAGAGATACTTACAAAATGAGAGATATGGAGGCTGACAGGGTCCAAAAACATTCCAGCAAATATACTCAAAGGAAATAAAAGGCCAGATGAGCTCCCGAGAAAAAGTGTAGTAGCTCTGGGAGTTTTGGCCACGGATGGCCACAAGTAATGGGAAGTGGCACAGGAAACTGTTATGGAGTAGAAGGATCTCAACCCCTTGATATAGAAAGTGGATGATTTGGGGCTTGCTGATAATTCTTAGCACCCCAGTCCCCAGACTGAGACCTAAAGGTTGAAGGGGACAGCAAGAAAACCATTTTTCCCAAGTCTGCAGAAGAGCAACGGCCGTGGTTGGAAAACCAGAGGCCAAGACTGTCTTTGCTGTTTATACCTATAGAAGTTGTTGTTAGGAGCCCTTGGCTTAGGCTGAAAGAAAATACAGTGATTCTTATGAAACAGGTTAACAGAATCGTGAGGAGGGGATCGGTAGGGAGGGGCAACAGAAGGTGGAAATTCAAGTAAAGGAGCTAGTATCCAGAATTTGAACCATCAAGGGACACCTCTGTGTGTTCCTTTTTTTTTTTTTGCGGTATGCGGGCCTCTCACTGTTGTGGCCTCTCCCGTTGCGGAGCACAGGCTCCGGACGCGCAGGCTCAGCGGCCATGGCTCACGGGCCCAGCCGCTCCGTGGCACATGAGATCTTCCAGGACCTGGGCACGAACCCGTGTCCCCTGCATCGGCTGGCGGACTCTCAACCACTGTGCCACCAGGGAAGCCCTGTGTGTTCTTTTTAACCTGGTTAAAATCAGACTTTTGATCCTCAGACCTCCTTATCTCAGCAAATCAGAACACACAAAGTTTGTTCCTTCCCTAAGACTTTCCCATTTCATTAAATGGTACCCCTGTCCATTTGTGTGGACCCCAGAATCTAGGAGTAATTTAAAATTTTTTCTCACTTTCTCTCTCCCCATACGTAATATAAATAAAACATACCCCAGATCCATGTACTATTTCTTTTCCGCTGCTACCCTCTGAGCCTTCGTTAGGTCTCACCTTGACCACACCCAGGCTTCCTCACTGGGCACCTTTAGTCCATCCTTGCCAACGTACATCCCATCTACACGCCACTGAGAGTGGAAGCAGCTCCCCCACCGGCCCCCCATTCACACTCTAAGGGAAGGGCTGGCCTTGGCTCACAAAGACACTCGCCCATCCCGCTGGCCTTATCTTGTGCTGCTTTTGCTGGCTGTGCTCTGTATCAACTTGCTTTCTTCCAGTTGATCTTCTCCTCTAAGTCCTGCCTTAAGCCCCACTCGCAGGCGATTCCTCTACCTGGAACACTTTTCCCAATTCTCTACCCCATGCCCCCAACCGCTTTTTCCTCCTGTCTGTCAACAGACTTCAACTCAAGCGTCCACCCCTGACCTTTCTGTATGACCTAGCCACTCAGTCATTCCCTGTCCCTGTCACCCTGATTCTTTGGAGAGGGCTCATCACTTTTCAATACCTGGCTTTGTGTGTTTATCGTGTGATGGTGTGCCTGTCTCTCTCCCCGAGAACATAAGCTTCATGAGAGCAGAGACCTTGTCTGTCTGATCCCCTCTTTCCTCAGTGACCAGAGCAGTGCTGATTCCTATGGGGAGAGCACATTAAATATCTGTGGGATGGAGGGTTGAAGCTGCTTCAGTCAACCTAGCTTGGACCGTGCGTCAGTGACGACTCCTGGCAGTAGAAAGCATCCATAATGCCTGTGTGGTTGGGCTTCCCTCCTCTCCCCACCATGGCCCTGGGGTCTGACTGCTGGTTTTCTGTTCCCTTGCAGCCGCCCCTGCCAGCTTCCTTTCCCGTCAACGGTGCAGCAGCACAGCCCGATGTCCTCCCAGAACTCCTCCGTCAGCGGGCCGTTGCACTCGGTGTCCCTGCCACCTCCACCTCCGATGACCCTGGCAGCCTCGCAGCCCACGCCAGCCGCCTCCCCCAGCCAGCAGCTTGGTCCGGATGCGTTTGCGATCGTGGAGCGAGCCCAGCAGATGGTGGAGATCCTAACAGAGGAGAACCGGGTGCTGCACCAGGAACTTCAGGGTTACTACGACAACACCGACAAGCTCCACAAGGTACGGGACTTCCCTAGGGGAGGGGAGGGAGAAAGTTCTTTGGAAGGGGAACACAATTCCTTACCTGCCCATGGGGGGTTGATTCCCTCACTCACTGGCCAAAGTTTAACTAGACCCCTTTTAATGCCAGGCACTGAGCAAGGCTTTAGGGAGACAAAAATAAATATGCCACGGTGCCTGCCTTGGAGGAGCTTATAGTCCAAAAGGGGTAGAGTTGCCTAAGTTAAACCTGCAGTAGGATGTCAAGAGGCTGCAGGAGGGGCAGCAGAGGTGCCCCTGGACCTGAGACTCAGAGGCTGAGTAGCATTTCCCCAGATGGACAGTGTGGAAAAGGGGACACCGAGAGTAACACAGAGCAGTGAGTTGAGAGAGACAGGTTTTTCCTTTCAATCTGGCATCTCAGACAGGAACCTTGTGATTGCCATGTTGGTTTCATTAGCTGGTTTCTGCAAAACGCAGCGATGTCTCAGCACTGAGGGCAGAGTACAGGTTACTGCGTGCTCTCCTTATGCTTATGACTTAACAGGTGGGGAGACGCTGTGTAATTCCAGCCTGTGTCATTGTCGTGGGAATATTAGGATGTACGGCAGCCTTCATTCTTAGGACTTTACGCTGAAAGCCAAAGTCAGCAGGAAGACATCCAGCGAGAGTGAAATCACGGGCAGTGATTTCATGATGACCCACATGCCAGCACCTGAAATGCTGCAGGTAGAAAGGAAGAGGTGAAGGGCAAAAGTCATAGGATCTTTTTTTTTTTTAAGCAATATTTTTTTGTTTTTTGTTTTTTAAATTTTTATTTATTTATTTATTTTTAACATCTTCATTGGGGTATAATTGCTTTACAATGTTGTGTTAGTTTCTGCTATATAACAAAGTGAATCAGCTATACGTATACATATATCCCCTCCCTCTTGCGTCTCCCTCCCACCCTCCCTATCCCACCCAGTCATAGGATCTTTTCGGGCAGCAGAGCCCCAGGGCACTCGAGTTTCCTTTCTGGAAGCAAGGAGGCATGTGTGGTAGAAGGCATCTCATAAGAGTCTGGGTGCGTGCTCTGTCCTGGGCAGTCAGGGGCTTTTGTAAAGAGAAAGGGTGAGAATGTAAACTCACCTGGCTACAGAAGCATTGCCACTTGGTTCTGTGTAACAAGACATGCTCCTGGCTGGCCCATGGTGTTCACTGTGCAGTGTTGATCTCTCAGTTAAGCCTGGCCTCCCTGCTGGTCCGGGCGTCAGAACAGTCAGCCCCTGTGATTCCCTGAGGGCTGGCAGCAGTCGGCTGGGAGCAGTGGGTGGAATGATGCAAACATTCACAGACAGGACCTGCCCCAGCTCATTTGTGCAGAGCTTCCACCGAGAGGGTCTGGAGCTCCCTGGAGTCAAGACCAGGCTTGGCCCGGAGAGCTCTGGCTGCCTTTATTGGTGGGGAACAAATGAGAGCCGGGAACCAGCGGGCTGCCTAAGGATGGCGGCCTCACTCCCAGCCTCGGTCATACCCTTAGAAGTTGGGAAACACGTGCTGGCTCCTGGCCTTGGCTGGAAGTCACTGCTTAGGCCCAGGCTTGCCTCTGATGCTTCCTGGGGCAGCTTCTTTCCTGGTACAGTCTGAAAATTGGGAAGGGCCAACTCAGCATTTTCTGGGAAATCAGGAATTTTTTTCTTCTCCCTGATGAAGCCCTATGGCAGACGCTTTCAGGAGCCGTGCAGACTCACCTGAGGGCAGAGTGTGGTTCTCTGTCTTTTCCATCGATATTTTTGAACAGTTGCAGGGAGGATGCATAAATTGTGAGGTCTTGTTATTCTTTGTTGACTTTTTATTAAGATACACTTTTTTATTGGCCTGTAACATACATCTTTTTTTTTTTTTTTTGGCCGCGCGTCATGTGGGATCTTAGTTCTCCAGCCAGGGTTCGAACCTGCGCCCCTAGCGTTGGATGCATGGCATCTTAATCTCTGGACCACCAGGGAAGTCCCCTATACATCTATTTCTTGATGTTGATGCCCATTTCTATTTTGAAAACCAAAATCAGCTTCCCAGCAACTCATTTTCCCTGCACAGGGGATGACTCTTAAACTTTGTGACCAAAAGCATTTTGATGACTTAAGGAGAAAAATCAAAAGCTGTGTGCCTTCTGGATTCCCAGACTCCTTCAGTCCCTTGAATGTTCTGAATGGTTCTATAAATATTATATTTCATTAACCTGTCATATGTCGAACTGGAATTGTCAGTTTGAAAACTCAGGTTTTGATGGATACTTGCCGTATTTTTCACTAAGTTCCACAGCTCTTCTCAGCAGCTAGGGCCAAGAGAAAGAGAGCTGCATGAAATCGTGACTTGACAGTTGAAGGCTTGTGTTCCCGAGGTCATCCTAGTCCAGGCCTCACTGCTCCGCTGTGTCTCGGCAGCTGCTTATTTAAGCCTCAGGTCTAGGGAGAGGCCTCTCCAATGAGGTGACTTTACTCCTTGGGGATGATGACCCCCAGTTTGGGTGGAACCACAGTGCTGCACCGTAGGATGTGGCTGCCCTGTGCTGGCAGGAACATCCAACCTAGAATCCTTCCTCACAGCTTCGGGAGCACTCGCAGAGATTCATCATCAGGGCAGAACCAAAAATAGATCAATTTTTAATTGCAGTGCTTAGCCTGTGTGCACTGAGCCAGGAACACAGCAGGACACAACGACTAAACTCAGAGGCTGCCAAAGTACTGCCTGGAACTGAAGACCCGTTTCCAGAGAGGCACAAGGCGGTGATTATCCCTGTTAGTGTTGGAATGGTGGCTGGGGACCCCCAGAAAGAGCAGTGGTTTTTCATTATTTCCTTTTGGGCACTCATTTTGCTTCTTTTTCCTCCGAGTTTCCCTGAAACATAGTTCATGGATGGAATTTCCAGCTGGACCAGACTACGAGCTGGTTGGCCTCAGAAGCCATCAGGGTGGAGATGGACGTTTGAAGGGAAAGGGCGCCATGTTTACCGTTCCCCCGGGCTTGCTTTAGTGAAGACCCTCTTCTTTTGTCAGCGAAACAGCGGTGGCTGTGATTGGGCAGTCTGAGTCTTGGATGGCAGGCCTGTCTTCGATTCTGTAGGTCCCTGAGCTGAGCATGTGAAGGTGTCAGGGAACAAGCCAGTTTCTAGAGCTGGGAAGGGCTGAAATTTTCTCCGGACACTTTTTTGTGCATTTGCTTCATGGCAGCAATGCCAGTGAAAGCTGTGTGAGGCTTTCCCCTTGCTCGTAGTTCTGTTTCTGGGCCAGGGAGTGCTTCTCCCTGTAATTTCAGGGGATCTTGCAAGCCTGGCCTAAGAGCTTCCTGATGTCTAGGCTGGAAGGGAGGATGGGAGCTGTGGAGGCAAACCCAGTATCCTCTTCACACGATCATCCCCAGACTCTGAACTGGCCCAGATGTCTGTAGATCAAAGGCAGCCTTTCCCCTCCCTTCACCTCTAACACACATCAAGGGGAACTTAAGATGTTCTGGAGCTGCCGATGTGAAGAAGAGGGTGTGGTTCTCCTTCTGAAGGCGTGTGCAGTCAGAAACTATAGAGCTTTAGACTAAAAATTATTAAAATGATTCTAGTCCAGTTTCCCACCCCTTAGAAACCCTTGCTTCATGTCTCCGAAAAGAAGTTGTTCATTTTTTACTTGAATGTTGCTAGAAAAGAGAAGCTCCCTACTGGGTAGACTTTTGGGAAAGGTAGTTAGGACATTCTTTTTTTTTTTTTTTTTTTTTTTTTTTTGTGTGCGGTACGCGGGCCTCTCACTGTTGTGGCTTCTCCTGTTGCGAAACACAGGCTCCGGACGTGCAGGCTCAGCGGCCATGGCTCACGGGCCCAGCCGCTCCGCGGCATGCGGGATCTTCCCGGACCGGGGCACGAACCCGTGTCCCCTGCATCGGCAGGCGGACTCTCAACCACTGCGCCACCAGGGAAGCCCAGGACATTCTTCCATATGTTGAATCACAGTCTCATCTCATTAACTTGCTGCGTTTAGTTGTAGTTCTGTCCTCTGCGGTCACACTGAAGGAGACTCATCTGTCTCCACCACGACAGGTATCGCTTCTTACAGGAAATACATTGTCCAGAACTATGACCCTTGCCCTTCTCTCTTGGTAGCTACAAGCACATAACCCTGTCCCAGTTCCTATCTGCCTGAGTATCTGAGATGGTAAACTATGCTGTCTTGGGGATGCTGCAGTTTCCCTTTATAGCGTGCAGATGGAAGTTCTCTTCATGAAAGGAAAGAATCCACAGCCAGGTGTAGTTTTATCAATGTCCAAGTCTGTCTTGAGGAGTTATAAGTATAAAGATTGAGTAAACAGTCAGTACTTTTGTCATAAGAAGGCACAGGTCTAGGGCTGTAGGGACTGTTTCTGCCCTCAAGTAACAGACAGTCAAATCAGAGACACGAAATGCATCAGAATTCCAGTCAGGTGAATACAACAGATAAAAGTACGTGAAATCAGATGGAGGGAAGTCCCTATGGGTGGCCTAGTTGAGGAAGGCATCCTAGATGCCCTGGGCTTGAAGCATGAGCACTGTCTCACGGTCGACACCTCAGGGTTTTCGGTGCCCTCAGCTTCCTTGGGGACTAGGTGATGCCTTCGGTCTAGATGGGGATGGTCCAACTGTCCAAAAACAAAGGCCACCTTTTACAGATGGAATTAGCGTAGAAACGGTGGTATGTTTTGGAGCCATCTCTTTTGAAAACAAAATTAAAAGGAAGGAGCATAATTTGCGGTAGGACTGTGAACAGGATTCAGGACACGCTGCTCTTTCTGCTGCCACATGACCAATCATTCATGATATCTTTGCAAGAGATAGAAAGGCTTTGTAGAAATGAGGGGACTGTGGAACAACCAACTCTGCTATGAGGAGGCCTTTGGGAACATCCCCTGGTGCCGAAGGGAGCCTTGGTGTTGGGCCCCTCCCTGGTTGGAGGCCACTGAGCAGAAGGCCTGATGCCCTCCAGCCTCTTCACCCACCTCTTCTCAGATGTGCCTTGGCTCCGTCTGTAACCTCCGGGGCATTGACCACATTCGGTCTCCTTCTTTAAGTTTCTGGGTTCCTGGCTGCAGGGGCACCCCTGGCATCAGTCTCTCTCCTGGGTTCTCCTGCCTCGCCTTCTCCTGCAGTGTCAGCGCTCCCATCCTTGGCCCTCTGATCTTCTGTTGATCTCCCTAAGTGGTCTCACTTTGTGACTTCATCTGTCATCTACGCACAGTGAAACAACTGCCCACCTGACTTTCAGACCTGTCTCTTTCCTGCTAACTGTTCTGCAGGCACTTCAGACATGGTATCTCCAAAACCAGACTTTTGGTTTTGGTAAACCTGTTTCTCTTATCATTTATTTTGGTTAAGTCTTGTTACTCTGTCTTCTAAGCTATGAATGTCTGTGATTTCCTTCTCCCTTACCGTCCAGACCAGTCACGGAGACCTATTAATTCTACCCTTCAGTGTCTTTGGAATTTGTCCTTTTAGTTATCTGGGTTCATGCCCTTGTCCTGTCATTAAACTGTTCATGTTCGCTCCTTACCTGGACTCCTTTCTCCTGCCTTCTCTCCCTACACCCACCCTGCAACACCATCCTTTAATATGATCTCCATAAAACCTCAGGTGTGATTTATGCTGCTCTCGCCTCCCCAAGCTCTCCCCCCACAACAGTTACCTTTGGCCATAAAGTCCTTCCTTATGGTACTTGCTCCTGCCACTTGCCCCTTGCTGTCATCCCCAGGTGACCTGTCGTGTCAGAGACATGCACTTTCCTTCGTGGCTCTGTCTTGGCTCAATCCCTGTCTTCTGCCGAGAATGCCAAAGCCCTTTGGCCTTTTGTTTTCTGTTTGGCAAATTCCTGTTCATCCCTCAGGACTCATTTTAAATGGCATTTTCTCTGAAATATTTTTTAAAGAAACCCCTTCTCACCCCTGCCAAATTAATAACTTTGTCTCTAGGCTACCATAGCATTAAATCACCACACCCCTTGTCACATTGCACTGTAGAAGCATATGTATCTGCATATAGGCCAGCTCTAGGCTGTGAGACCCTAAAGACCAGGAATTGTCTTATATCTGTTTCCTTGGCACCCAGACACATAGTAAGTGTGCAGTAGGTATCTGTTAGGGTATGTATTACTTATAGGAGTCTCAGCAGGGACTTTTTGATCTGGGCAATTGGAGTTCCGGCAGTCGGGGTGTCTGCCTTATGGTGATATAGCTCTCCATGGAGGGACCAAAACATGGTGCAGGTCTCTTGGTGCCCAGGGAGAGGCGCTAGTGTTCTCAACCCTGCCACTTTGCCTCTGATTCCAACTTTTGGTAGCCAGGTTTGCAGGTACTCTTTACCCTTTCTCCTGCATTTATGTTATACAACAATAAAATGGGATTTATTAATTTCTACTTTAAAACGTGCTGTTATGTTAGACTCCTGTTATATCAGTTATAGCTACTTGTTATAGATTTATATATGCCGTAGATTAAAGGCTCTCCCAGTTACAGCTCTTTTTTTTTTTTAAATTTATTTATTTATTTATTTATTTATGGCTGTGTTGGGTCTTCGTTTCTGTGTGAGGGCCTTCTCTAGTTGTGGCAAGGGGGGTGTCACTCTTCATTGCGGTGCGCGGGCCTCACTGTCGCGGACTCTCTTGTTGCGGAACACAGGTTCCAGACGCACAGGCTCAGTAGTTGTGGCTCACGGGCCCAGTTGCTCCGCGGCATGTGGGATCTTCCCAGACCAGGGCTCAAACCCATGTCCCCTGCATTGGCAGGCAGATTCTCAACCACTGCGCCACCAGGGAAGCCCCCAGTTACAGCTCTTGATTTCGTGAAATACAAAAAAAAAAAAAAAAAAAAAAAAAAAAATTGGTTTTTATCCCATGTCTTCCAACTCCCACATATAAAGAGGTTTTCTATGGTTTACAGTTAGATACAAATCCATTAGTCCTTTATATAGATAATTTCATAGACAAAGGGATAACAAGGCTAAGTGATGAAACCTCTCTTCGTGTGGATTTTATGTTCCTTTGGGGATGGGTAGGAGGGTCTCAGGAGAGCACTGTACTTGGAGTCAGGAAATTAGGGTTCTACTTGTGATCCTTTAGTTTTCCTATACTTTAATATTTTCCTCACATTAACTAGGAAAAATAATAAAAGTTGTAAATTGCCATACTTAATATAAGCAGTTTATGTTTATTTTATGTTTATTATTTTTCTTAAACGTTATATTTTATTTTATTTTATTTTTTGGCTGTGTTGGGTCTTTGTTGCTGCACGCGGGCTTTCTCTAGTTGCATCAAGCGGGGACTACTCTTCGTTGCAGCACGCGGGCTTCTCATTGTGGTGGCTTCTCTTGTTGCGGAACACAGGCTCTAGGTGCGCGGGCTTCAGTAGTTGTGGCACGTGGCTCAGTAGTTGTGGCTCGTGGGCTTAGTTGCTCTGCACCAGTTGGGATCTTCCCGGACCAGAGCTCAAACCCGTGTCCCCTGCATTGGCAGGTGGATTCTTAACCACTGCGCCACCAGGGAGACTAAGTTATGTTTAAATTCACCCCTTCCTGATATTTGTCCAAGAGACTATTACCAGGTGACATCAGATGGTCCCACCAGACATGTGAGTCTGTAATTCACAGGATCCTAACGCGGCCCTGGGAGACAGATGGGGGGGTGGTGAAGTCAGTTGCAGGATTTGGTAGACAAACTTAAGACCCAGAAAGGCTGCATTGAAGATACAGCCTTCACAGCTGGAGCATGCAAGAATCAGCATAGCTAAAGCATGGGTGGGAATGTCAGAAGTCTCACTTTCGTGCTGCTTCTTTCTTTCAGTTTGAAAAAGAACTTCAGAGAATCTCGGAAGCCTATGAGAGCCTGGTCAAGTCTACCACCAAGCGAGAGTCGCTGGACAAGGCGATGAGAAACAAACTCGAAGGCGAGATTCGAAGGCTCCATGATTTCAACAGAGACCTCCGAGGCATGTCAAGTTCACTCATGTTTTCTCTACCCTAAATGCCCCGTGTTGCTGACAGCCTGACTTCAGGTCCAAGTTATGTTACATAACCTTGTAAATCCCAACCCCCTGGGAAAGGGGCACCAGAGAGCAGAAGTGTTCTTTTCACGTTGTAGGGGCACCAGAGAGCAGAAGTGTTCTTTTCACGTTGTAGGTTGTAGGTTGCAGCACTGAGCCTGAGAAGTGACAACCTCTATACACGAGTCCCTGACAGGGAGGGAGTATGTGTGCAGCTGCTTCTTGCTTTAAAAGTACTTAACATGACTCATGTTGTGAATGGGAATGTCTGAAAAGACCAATGTTCCATGCACAACCCTTGCCACATCAAGCTGAGGCATTTAATTGCATTCTTTGAAAGCCAACAGTTAAACTTGCTTGGTATATAGTGTAGAAGGCAGAGTTGGACACATGTCCCTCGTGGAGAAAAAAAAGCCCACAGTTGTGAAAAGAATAGATATATATCAACTTCCTGAAAGCTAGGGGCCCCCTGTTGCAGGATTTTGGCAACCTACAACATGCAGAATGATCTGACCCATGAAATTATACTTCACTTTCAGTCAGCCAAGCCATTTTTCAGTTCCCTCGGGTCAAAAGACTCAGTGTACTGGCAGTCTGTAGCTGGAACCTACCTTTTTTTTTGGTTACTGCAAACCCTTTAGTCTTGGGTATTATGTAAGCTCAATAAAGACTTGTTAGGTTGAATTATTTAATTGAATAGATGAAGATTGACCAAGTGGCATGAGCAAACCTAAAACTCTGAGTAGAATCTTTATCCATTAGGTCATCTTGACTTGTTTCCTGGTATTTATTTAATTGTTATTTTAAATTTTTTGCTTCCCAGCTACAGAGGGCTGATGGTCAAAGTTAGACGAGGGCTGGGTTTGAGGCCAAGGGAACTCAACCCCTTTTCGAGGACTCTGCTGGCCTTGCAGGAACCTGTTCTTCGCTGCCTGTCACTGGTGCACACCTTGGCGTTAGATTGCATAAAGGCACAGCGTGGCATCTGAGGACTTTTCTTGTTGATGTTCTGGAGCGTCTTGTTCCCTCCCCAAGAGTTGTTCAATTTGGGGCTCCTCCCTGGGCATCTCTCCCTACCCAGCTCTCAGCACCCAGGTCATTTGCCTGTTGGAGGATGACTTAAATGCAAGTGCATTTCTTTGTAATCATTTCCTCTCTGTGCACAGACCGACTGGAGACTGCCAACAGGCAGCTGTCCAGCAGGGAGTATGATGGACACGAAGACAGAGCGGCCGAGGGGCTTTACGCTTCCCAGAGTGAGTCTCCATGCTTACCTATCCCAACTGGGTAGTATTAAAAACTGGGGGCCTGCGGAAAGAACCCTGTTAGTTTTAAGTAAGTTTTGTGCTGCTTGCTTTTTGTTTGTTAATTTAATGTATAAGCTGTTAGGCCGAAGATGAGACCCTCCTAGGTCTGCCAGAGACAAAGCCGAGGTTGATGTGTATTATTTCAGTAACGTTTATTCCGACCTTCTTACCTACAGTTTCTGTTTCTCCCTAATACCCTCCATGGGTATTATAGAGTATTTCCTGGCACTCGCCACTTGGACTAAGGCACAGTTCTTTTTCCCCATGGAAAGGGAAGGAAGCCTGTGGTGGAATTTTTTCTTTTGTCACATTCTGTGTGTGCCTAGGTTGAGCAGTTCTGGACTGGCTGCGCCTGGCATCATGAAGCCACCTAAATGTTCCCAGCACGTGTCTCAGTAGGTGATGCTCACTTGCGAACCATTGAGCCCATTTCAGCCAGGAATAAAATGGCTTCCTGTGCCTCAAGATTTATTGGGAGAATATTCTATTAATTTCACC
The DNA here is from genome assembly GCF_949752795.1 of Hyperoodon ampullatus. Taxonomy (NCBI): domain Eukaryota; kingdom Metazoa; phylum Chordata; class Mammalia; order Artiodactyla; family Ziphiidae; genus Hyperoodon; species Hyperoodon ampullatus. Next base: position 39,870,330 of record NC_136920.1, on the reverse strand, counting down.
AGAGACAAATGATAGAAGCAAGTGGGTTTTGAGAAACCATCGATTAAGGTACGAATTTCTGCACATTCATTCATTGTCCAAGTCAGAAATGTAAAAATCCAACTGGCTTTTTTGGGAAACTGTTTGGAAAACTGAATTCATTTCTCTGTCATAATTCTCAACAACATTGTGAGTTAAGTGCTCACAAACTAAAGACAGTTTGAACAACAAAAAGTCCTGTGTTCAGACTCTGGCCATCCATTGTATAATGGTGGTATTCTGATGCTTGGTTCCCTCAACACAGCTCTACATTTTCAAGGCTGGGAAACAATTGGTTAAACTTTCTAATTTCCAGTACTATTCGTTGAGGTTAAGCTCCTTTGTTTTTCCCAGATTTACTCATGGTTGCATTCCAGTTTGAGTCTCAGCTTCATTTTTTAAATTCTATTTTGGCAAATGGACACTAATACAGTCTTGGGCTTTTGCATCAGATTCCTTTGCAGTCTTGCAGTTAGGTGAATTGGCCCATGCTCCAGACTCACACACAAAGCTATATATATATCAGCGTCTTGAATTATTCACTTTCCTAACAAGTTATTTCTTCTCATGGGTGCAGTAGATTTACCATTTCATCTGAGCTTTCATTTGAAAACTGAGTCATCTGTACTATTTGCACTAAGGATTTTTTTTTTTTTTTTTTTTTTTTTTGCCGTACATGGGCCTCTCACTGCCGTGGCCTCCCCCGTCGCGGAGCACAGGCTCCAGACGTGCAGGCCCAGCGGCCATGGCTCACGGGCCCAGCCGCTCTGTGGCATGTGGGATCCTCCCGGACCGGGGCACGAATCCGTGTCCCCTGCATTGGCAGGTGGACCCTCAACCACTGCGCCACCAGGGAAGCCCTGCATTTAGGATTTTGACACCTTAATTTTGGGTGATCATGTGCTTAAGTAGAGTAAGTGTCTTTGTGGCAGTTATGTCAGTGATGTCACTTTGCTGATACTCTGCCTTCTTGTCAGGGGATATTATTTTGTCACTTAGTTTGGGTCAAAATGGAAACGTCAGTGAGTTTCATCTGATGGGCATTTGCTGTAACCTCCCAGCCTAGGCTGTGCTAACGGACTAATCGGTTTTGGTGTCATGTGAGTTCAGAAATGTTCCCAAAGATTTTAACCTTCTGGCTCAAAGCTAAAACATCAATAATGTAGGCAAAGAGGACCTTCCAGCTTTATAGGGAATGATTTGTTCTGTGCAAACATACGCTGCTGTGTTCCAGAGGCGTAAACAAGAGAGTCCAGGGGCATTTTTCAAGTGCTGAAATGTGCCTTAGTGTTGACATGTGATGTAACTGCATCTTGGCAGGACATTTGAAGCAGGTTTGCTAGCAGTGATATCTAACCAATTTTTCAGTACCTGGTCTTTTCAGGACATGTTGTGCCTTCCTCACAGCTTTATAATTATTTGCATTAGCTTTTCGTCTCCTGGTGTAGCCAAGAGATGGACTTGAGATGTTATTTCAAATTTACGATAGGTTTTTTTCTTAGTGAGTTGGAAGAACTCTTTGTATATGAAGGAAATTAGCATGTCCCCTGCCAAATATAGTGCAGATATTTTCCCCAGTTGTTTTTTTATCTTTGAATATAGTGTTCTTTATCTTACAGAAGATTTTTCAAGTGACTGTATTTATGCCTTCTAGGTTTTATGTCATACTTAGAAATGCTTTTTCCAATCCAAAATTATAAACATATTCACCTATGTTTTCTTCAAGTATGTTTATGATTTCATTGTTTGCAAGCCTTATATTTTAGAAGCTAATTAGGGAGGCACAGAAGAAGAGAAATTCATGAAGAACTAACCTGTAGGCAAGGAGACTAGTTAACAGATATTTTAGTATCTGGGCAAGAGAGGTAGAGGTCCTGAACTAAGACAGAAGTAGTAGTGGAGGGTAGGAGACAGATAAACAAGTGACAAATTAGTAGGACTTGGTGACCAATTGAATAATGACACAGAGAGAAAAGAGTGTGACTAGAGCCACTAGATGTATGGTCATCCTTTACCAATAAAAAGCAGGAGGAGGAGGAGGAGTTGGGATTAAGTAACCAGTGAAGTGGTTTTTTTTGTTTGTTTGTTTGTTTGTTTTTTTGTTTTTTTGCGGTACGCGGGCCTCTCACTGTTGTGGCCTCTCCCATTGCGGAGCACAGGCTCCGGACGCGCAGGCCCAGCGGCCATGGCTCACGGGCCCAGCTGCTCCGCGGCATGTGGGATCCTCCCGGACGGGGCACGAACCCGTGTCCCCTGCATCAGCAGGCGGACTCTCAACCACTGAGCCACCAGGGAAGCCCCCAGTGAAGGTTTGAGCATGTTGAGTCATCTCATGCCCATAGCTAAGTGAGCAGGTGTAATAACAAAGGTGCAGACGTACCCTGGAGGCTGGTGATGGGTGGTGCTCTCTGTCAGGCTTTCCTTTTAGCACGTGGGCACAGAATGGCAGGCACAAATTACTATCTCTCTTAGCAATTATTAATGTGTTCAGTTATCTGTATAGTTTTTTAGAAGCTCTATTGTAAGAGTACTTTTCAGTGCCTAGTAATCATAATTATAAACATTGGGCACTCGAGAGGAGCCATCCTTTTCAAGTGAGTCTTTTGAGATTCTGATGCTTGGCTAGGATAAAGGCAAGTCTGACTGCATAGCAAATAGTAGTCACTTCTCTGGATCATGCCTACCAGGAGCTAAGGCTACGGTAGGAAGCCCCTGACAACCACCTTGGCCAGTGAAAAGTTAGAAGGAAAGGGAATAATAACATGTTTGACCTTTTTGCTCGGTGTTCAGTTTGAAGCTCGGAGTCCAGGTCCAAGAACGCCCAAGGCACTCTTGCAGCATGAGCGGTTGGGAGGACTTCTGTAAACTCTTAGCTAACAGAAGGGGAACATCATTCCTGGCATGATTTCTAAATTTCCCTGCTGCCCAGAGTAGTTTTTCTTTTTTTTTTTTTTTTTGCGGTACACGGGCCTTTCACTGTTGTGGCCTCTCCCGTTGCAGAACACAGGCTCCGGACGTGCAGGCTCAGCGGCCATGGCTCACGGGCCCAGCTGCTCCGCGGCATGTGGGATCTTCCTGGACCGGGGCACGAACCCGCGTCCCCTGCATCGGCAGGCGGACTCTCAACCACTGCTAGTTTTTCTTTAAAGAAACAAAATTCTGCTCTTTAGTTGGAGCCTGATGAAGGCCTGGAAGGACTGCCTTGGTCATTACCACTTAGCTCTACAAGATGAAATGAACATTCAACAGGGCGATAATTGTGCTCCTCTCGGACATGAGCTTTGTCTGTATTAAAAATCTTGCTGAGGGCTTCCCTGGTGGCGCAGTGGTTGAGAGTCCGCCTGCCGATGCAGGGGACATGGGTTCGTGCCCTGGTCCGGGAAGATCCCACATGCTGCAGAGCAGCTGGGCCCGTGAGCCGTGGCCGCTGAGCCTGTGCTCTGCAACGGGAGAGGCCACAACAGTGAGAGGCCCGCATACCACAAAAAAAAAAAAAAAAAAAAAAAATCTTGCCGAATGAAATGCTTAGAAATTTGATGGCTCTGAGGAGTGTTTTTCCCTATCACCTCATGGTGCTGTGTTTTTCTCTTTGGAGGAATTCAAAAATTTGTGCGTGTGTTTTCTGGTTTTACTTATTTGTTTTTCCAAATATGTTTGCAGCCAAATTGCTCCTTAAAAACAGGGCATCTAGCCAATTTCCTTTCTGATCTGGCTGAGTGAAACTGGGACTTCTTGGTCCTTTAGCTTTTTTAACTTACTGAGATTCCTAGTTTTCCCATTCACTTATTTGTCACATGTATGCATGCATGCCTGTGTACACACACACACACACACACACCAGACACAGGCCACTGTCCACTAATCGCAGTGCCCCGGGAATGTCTGTCATCCTTCTTAGCTCTGTCTTCTCAATAAGTGAAACGTTGTAACTGTTTCTTTCTGAAAGTTGGTAACTGCAGAATTTCCATCACTAGTAGGTCAGAAAGCCAAAAATAAAATATTAGATTTGGGGAAACTAGACTGGCACAGATGATCTTCTTATATTCTTCAGTGGATGGGGAGCTGATTAGCTCTGGCACACTTGTATTATTCCAGGATGAAACCCAGTCATGTTACAGGATGGCCATCAACTTATCTCCCCACCACCACCCCCTTAGGATTCTTTAGGCCCCATGGATTCAGCATATTCGGTTAAACTATGTAAGTCAGAAGTCTATGTATGTCAGATTCTGGCTTTTGTTAAATGTCCCTGTCTAAGAAAAAAAGGTTTTTTGGACATTCATTTATTTGTTTAAATTAATAAGTAATGGGTGTAAATCAATCAAGACTAATTCATAGGATTTGATTTCCCTTATAATCCCCCTGGGTTTAAAAATGAACCAAAAAAAAGTGTGGGACCACTCTATTAAAAATAATAGTAACTTGCCATTTTCAATGTATCTTATAATCGTCATCTTACCCTTGAATTTTATCTTAGGTACTTTGATTTTCTGTCTCTTATAGAGCATAAAAGAGACAAAAATAATTTCCTAAAAGAAAATCCCTCTGGTTTTTGTATTTCCTCTAAGGGCTTGTGTGAAACACAAAGCAGAAACTACAATGACATAAACATTAATTCTGTTGACCTACATAGAGCATAAGGAGCTTATTCTGAATCCTCATTGGATTTCATTACATCATGTTGTGGGTTTCTATCAGGCTTCAGTAGGAAGGAGAGGATAGATGTTGTCACACGTGGATACACTGGGCTTCTTCCTCCTCTGTGGGCCTGCTGGTGGTTGCAGCTCCTGACTCAGTGCGAAGCCCCTACTACAAGCACCTACTCTGCCTACATTCTCTGTGGGCACCATTCCTTTGCAGGGATCTCCTCCACTAGGTGAGAGAACTATAGGCATCCTTTACCAACATCCATCCCCAACCCTCATTAAAACCCTTTGGATCTTTATGTACCTGGCCCTCAATAAATGTTTATTGAGGGACTGAGTAAAAGTGGGAAATCCCTGTAACAGCAGGCTTGAAAGTCTCATCATGGTGCATCAGTATCAAAATGTTCTTTTTAGCTCAATGTCTCCCAGTCATGTTGGGAGCTACCTCTGGTTTTGCTCAGTTATTTCAAGATATTAGGCGAAATTATTAATGAATTACCTTCAGAATAAGAAGCAGCTTAAAAATGCTTGATTTTTTTTTTTTATGCCTTCCACCTTCCCCCTTTCCTTCCTTCCTTGGTTTTTCCAATAGGAAGATATCCAGGTAAGGGAAATCTTCTACTGTGAGGAACAGTAGTATTTTTTCATGAAAATGACTGCTATATACTACAATGTAGTTGACTTCTGGTTCCCTGACTCCTTCTCTTTACTCTGCTGTGGTTATGTTGGAGATGAGAGCTGGCTATGGTATATGAAAGTTTTTGTAGCAGCCGGCCATATTTTCACACTAGCCAATCCATAGATCATGCCAGACACCACAGATCAGCTCCCAGGCAAAGGGGAAGGAATCGTCCACGAAGCCTGCCAAGGTGCATCTCTTAAACCAAGAAAATTTTCTTGCCCTAAATTAATGATTCTCCTTTGAAGGAGATGATCTTTTAGATGACGTCTATATTTAGTAGGACTGTGCGATTCTAAAAAGCAAAGGTTTTGTAAGCATGGGCTAAAACAACTAATCTTGGATCAGTTACCGCATCTTCTGGTTCCTGGGCTCTCACTGACATGTTCAGTGACCTGAAGTTAGATGCTTAATCTCCTTGTACCTACATTTCCTCTAAAGAAATAGAGGAATAAATCTCCCCATTGAGCCAGCAGAGCTCTTCGGGCTAATCGGTGATAGGAAATGCAAAGAAGACTTTATACCATGCATTTATTCTGCAACACTCCTTCCTGCTCCTTTGCATTCTCCCTCCACCTTCTCTGAAAGGACCTGCCAGTTTTCAGGGTGGGGTCAATGGGCCGTGTTCCCAAAGAATGCCTGGGTGGCCCGCCGAGCCTTGCTGGGTTTGGAAGGCAGAGCATATGAGTGCTTAAGCTGCTTGATCAACCTTGACAGGCAGCACCAAGAAACTTCAAACCTCCATGACAACCAGCAGCGCACCCAGGCTGCAGGGCATCTGTTTATGTTCCATCAAATCTTCTCCCCAAGTGTGAAAAGTAATGTTCCTCAATTTAGACCGATTTTCCATGCTTAAAAAAACAGAGCTGATAGCAGAATGGTCTCTTGGTCACGTGTTGATATCCAGTGTCTAACAGGTGAACGTGGCTTATGATTTTCACCTTGTTGGTTTTAAAATTATTTATTTGCTTAACATTCCTGTTTGGGGATTGAAAAATCAAGTATCTCGAACTTCATTACGATCTGTGTTCCTTGCACTCATAGCTGGATGGATGGATGGAGGAAGCACAGACTGAAAAACAGACAAACCCATTTGCATTTCATGTGGCATCAGGGGCCCCTCACTTTCGCTGGCAGTTCAGAGGCAAGAAATCCACGTTCAGGTCTCGGCTCAAATTAAATGGCAGTTATTCAGAGAAGGCTGCCTGAGATAGGATCCGGTCTTCCTTTTATATACTCTGCCAGTACCCTGTTCCCTTTGTAAACACTCATCATACTGTAAATAAGGAATTGTTTGGATGATCATTTTCTCTCTTCCCGTACTAAACTGTCCACACCATGAGGGCATGGACCCTGACTGTCATCCTCACCATCGTAGTCCCAGGTCATTGTGTTTCAGAAGCTGGCACAGTACCTGGTGCTTAGAAGCATTTAATAAACATGTATTGGATGTTGAATGAAATGATGACCATTATCACGTATTCAAAAACAGTTATTGGCTACCTACCATGAATGCGCAGTGTTCTAGGCCATAGGTCAGCAAACTCTTTCCGTAAAGGGCCAGAATGTAAATAATTCTCTGCTTGGGGGCTGTAACTACTCAACTCTGTCCCTGTAGCCCCAAAGCCACCATAGACGAGCTGTGGACAAGTGTCCTGACTGTGGGGTGGATTTGGCCTGCAGGGCATAGTCTGTGAACCTCTGCTTCAGGCACTGGTCATGGAAGAGAAAGGGAAAGAAGACACCCCAGCAAAAGGAGGATGGAAAATAAAGAACTTCAGAAGTATTTAGGTCTTATTTTATAAATTGTCCTAATTTATAAATCAGGATATAACTGTTATTTTCTTTCCTGGGAGAGTTTCACAGTCATCTTTTACTTAATTCCTAATGGGGTGAGCATGATTATTTCACATTAGATAAACTGAGACACATACAAATGCAGTCACAAACCTTAGTTAGCCCAGTGGGGATCCACAATTAGCTAACGATAGAGACAGGGGTGGGCAGGACAGCCCTGTGGTTAGCCACGGCTAGTAACTGCCTGGGTAGTGAGGTCTCATGGGTGCCTCTCCCAGCAGGGCCATAAATCCTCCCATAAGCATCCTGCTGTGAGATGATGTCTGCAGATCTTATATATCAGGGTTGCAAAGGACCTGAAAGGTCACAAGTCTGGTTACCAGCAATACACATGTCCTCTGAACCAGAGCTCATTAAAAGGCCACCTGATGGCCGTTGTGAGTGACAGGGTTTCCGGAGGCTGTTGATCTGATGGTTCAAAGTTTATCTTCAGGTGGAGTTGCAGTGGTGCTCCCTTGTAATCTAGCCTTCAGGTCCTGGTTCAGGTCATCTACGGCAGTAACAGCTGCCCCCATGGACTGAGCACTTACTGTGAGCTAAGCACTGTGCTAACCTCTGTAGGTACACCGTCTCTGTTCATCCTCCAAGCAGCCCTGTGAGGTAGGTGTTACAGGTATTTAATAGATGAGGAAACTGGGGCACAGGAAGGTTAAGTAACTTGTTCATGGTCATACAGGCAGGTAAGTGGAGAAGACAGGTTTTGAACCCAGGGCATCCTGACTCTGGAGAGACACTTCCTGTGTACCAGGGAGGTGGGAAGAGGTGGCTGGGTTGGACTCCCCATAATTTTAGAGCTCGTGTAGCATGGCCTCCATGCTTTGTTAAAGAAGAAACTGACCAAGGATGATCAAATGATTTTTCCAAGGCCCCCTAGGTGCTTAATGCAAGACCACGACAAGGACACCTCCTTTTTCTTGTTTTTTCCTTCCCCTTCTCCAGAGGTCGTCTCTGTTGGCTCTGGGGGTGATGAAAGATTTCACATTTTTACCCAGAGAAGAATCCAGCCTTAGTAAGCGAACATAAATAATTCTTGTACTAGAAGTCTTACGGCAAATTATTTAGCCCAGTACTGTGACTTAATAATAATGTATTCAAGTCATCTCAAATGAGTGCTAACTACTGGAATGAACATTCTGTGTTTCTGACTTCTACATCTGTCTTCGAACCAGAGCCAATTATAATAAAAGGCCTTGCTGGATAATCCACTACAGATACAAAAACAAAAAAACTGTTGAGACCAACGTAGAGTTTAGACTCTTAAAAGTTTTCTCAAAATGTCTATGAAATTAAACTCTTTGTTCTCTGGATGATAAGAATAAAAAATTAGCAGAATACAATGAGTAACCCTGTGGTATAGTTTCTTACAATTAGTTTTTGAAATTATTTTTGGTTCATGAATTGGAGGGAGAACATACAGTTGTATCTTAATGGAATCCAAGAACTTTGACAGGACAAAGTGTTCACTTTAAGTTCAGAAAATTTGGTCTTGGACCATTAAAAATAAGCTTGCATCTGCTACTAATTTTCTTCTTGCCGACAAAGACTGTGGTTTGGTAGAAAGAAGAAGAATAAAAGGATCTGCTCAAAGCAAGTTACAAAAATGACAATGGGAGGGGTCACAGAAGTTAAGGAAGGGAGAACATATAATTGCAGGTGATGCATTTCTTTCTCCCTGGTCAATCGTAGATTGAGTCACTTCTGTCCCAGATATAACAATTTCCCCAGCATCAACTTCTATCTTTCAGCCAGGTTTTGGCGTTAAGCCATATCTGCCCTTCAAAGGGCCCATTTAGAAAACATCGTTTTATTATACATATTATAATAATGCCTCAATTAAACCAAATATAGATATATAATATATACCTATATGTACACACAATAAAGTGTACACATTTTAAGTGTACAGTGCCATGAAATGTGACAATGGCCACAGTCCAGACCCAGCACAGGTGCAGCTCTGTCCTCTGCAGTGAGTGGCCTCCCATGCCATCTGTCTGCCTGCCTCACTTTTCACTTCTGTCAGGTCATTGCTCTCTGCATTATATCCAGGCTTCATGGCTGTTTTCTGCAGGGGCAGCCAGATTGTCTGGTAGGGTCTTACTTTGTCATACCTGGAAATAGACGTGTATGTTTTTTATCTTTTTGTATTAAGAAAAGAGAAAGCAAAAAAGGACTTCTGTGGAGGTTATAGAAAGTGTAAATTATCAGGTTTAGTTGTTAATCGATTCACGCGTAAGTGTATAGTCAAAATCAAATGCCCTGTGCATCCTGTATTTATGTGGCATTTTTAAATTCATTGCTTAATTTGTTATTACGCTGTCTGCAGTGACACAGAAGTAGCAGTACATTTTTACTTCAAGTTAAAAAAAGATAAAGTGGAAGGTTGAACAGTACATGTGGAAGCTGAGCTGGAGGAATGGGTGTATCTTCAGTCAAGTGAGTTTGCAGGCTACGTATGTATAAATCTAGGCAGGTAAAAAAATACCTATGATTTATACCTGGGTGTATAAGTATAGTTTCTAAAATAAAAATGCAATATGAAGAATGAGTAGATTAGAAAAAGTTATATTAAGAGAGCTTTTACTGGTATTCAAATAAATATTTTACCAAATCATACCTGAGATATTTTACGTTTGGTGCTACAAAAAGTAGCACTTTGGGGTATTAAACTCACTTCCTGGATATTAAAGAGCAATAGATAAATTAAGTATGTTAAGACCAAAATGTGTTATTTTCCTCCATTAGATTACTAGAAGATTTTGTGGTTAGGCTTTGTTACTTTCCAGTGATAAGCATCTGAAAAGGATCATTTTTGAATTTTATTTTAAATATCCAGTTAGAATTTGATCTTGTATTGATAGGATCCTCTTATTCAGTGACTGTTGCCTAAACTTGTCATATTTCTTTCTTCACATACGAAACACTTACGCTATCTTAGATTCCTAAAGTCCTACAAAGATAGAGGGGTTTAGACACATTATGAAGTAAGCCCAGTAGGAAGGATAAGTCAGACAGACATCAGCCACTGTACCTGGAGTACAAGCAGAATATGGTATAAAGACTCGGGAAAGAATTACTTCCCCCAGCAAAGTGTATGTGTGCAGGTTCTCCAGTACAGGAGAGATCTGTTTTACTGAAGGAATCAGAAAAGCTTCGTGCAGTGTGTAGCCTCTAGGGTGGGCCTGGGAAACTAATTTGCATGTTAGAGTAATTTTGCTGCCATAATACTTTGTAAGAGGGAAAGTTTCTCTTTTCCCTTTAACTTGGGGCAACAAAGATTGAATAAATCCTTCACACTTCAGGCTTTGCCTCACTTTCTCGTATTGATTCATTTCTCCAAAAAAATGTCTTCCCTACATTTTAACAACAGCCATTTCCACAAATCTGTGTTTCTCTTGTAATGTCTGAACCACTGGCTTTCAAACTCAGAGCTCTTGTTTAAAAGGAAGCGTATCTGGAAGCCCAGTATGTAAAACGCACGAAACCCGAACAGATTTCTGGTTGAGACAGGGGTGCGTTTGTCAGAAGCCTCCTCCTTCCTGCTTGGCCCACTGCATCCCTTTTCTCCTCTCCCCATCCTTCTCTCTCCCAGGGCTCTGCAGAACAGAGTTTGGTTGAACTCTCCTTCTTAATTTTCTTTATTACGCAATTCGTTTTGAAACAGTTCACTCTCAGCCATTTAAAACAAGCCCTGGCTGGAGTGTCCCTGTGTTTGTTAACAGACCTATTTAGTCCTAAGCCCACTCACAACCCTTGTCTCCCGTTGCCTGGAACCATGGCAACTTGCACATGCATACAGGGAAGGCAGAGAGCCCAACACCCTTTTCTGAAATAACGAGCTTCCTTACCTGAGAAACTTGATCAGCAAATTTTTAAAAGATAACAAAAAGCCAAACCAGGGGCGTTATGGGGTCAGCTTTGTATTCTATCGCTTTTTCATTTCTGAATGAATGAGTGTGGCTTTTAAAGGTAGGTCATCTCTTATGTTGTTTTGTATCAAATAAACCTCATGTGAACAGATGACTCTCACACGAAGTGAACAGTGCTCTGTTTGGATTATATTTGGGGGATCTCTTTCCGGGTTTGTCAGTTGGACACTCAAACCGGGGTGAAGGGGTGAGGGCAGATATAAGAATGAGCTTCCAAGGGTAGCATGTCTTTGAGGCAGAATGAACCTAAATAGTTTTGCGGATAGTGAAGTAGTTGGAATACCTTCCTATTGTCTTTCCACTCCCACAACCTCAAAAGAAAGGACTTCCGGGCTTCCCTGGTGGCACAATGGTTGAGAGTCCGCTTGCCAATGCAGGGGACACCGGTTCGTGCCCCAGTCCGGGAAGATCCCACGTGCCGCGGAGCCATGGCCGCTGAGCCTGCGCATCCAGAGACTGTGCTCCGCAACGGGAGAGGCCACAGCAGTGAGAGGCCCGCGTAACGCAAAAAAAAAAAAAAAAAAAGAAAGAAAGGACTTCCAAGAGGATCTGACTTCAGTTACCCCATAAATCATAGCTGACCCTCGGAATAGGCTCCAGCAGCTGCTCAGAATTATAAGATATTGTGCCAGGATATGGAACTCAGGGCCAAAGAATCCTGAGGAAGAAGAAACAGGAGGAAACATTTTAGGAAGAGATAATATGTCAAGTAATTATTCAGACATCTTTTCAGAAGAGGGAGTCCATTTTATCAGCATGGTGAAGTGACTAGTTACCAGAGTCAGTGCCATTAGTGTTGGTCAGCCTTGTCCTAAGGCATTACTATCAAGTCCTTTCTTGGTGGAGGTGGGAATAGAGGTGTAAAGAAACAACAGAGAGTGTCTTAGTGATCTTTTGGTTACAGAAAGAAAAATCCAACTGGGCTAGCTTAGGCCCAGATAAAAGGATTTTTTTTTTTTTTAAAAGAAGTATCATTGTGTGTGAAGGAGGCCCCAGGCAGGACGTGTAGGCAGGCCTCGCAGGGGCCGGGGACCAGGGGCCGGGGGCCTGGGCTGGCCTGTTTGTGAGAATCAAGGGGCAGATGGTTTGGGGGGCTCAGTGTTTGTCCGTGTGGCTCTCTTTCCCGCTCTCCTTCTCACCGTGGACTCTCATCCATCTCTCCATGTCCATCTGCTTGAGTCTTCACTCTCCACCGTGTGCTTGCTCTGTTTCTCTAGTGCACACGTGGGACGTGCTCACTAGCCTCAGAGCTGGGCTGCCTCTCTGTGTCAGCGTCCCCCTCTCGCCCAGGCTCCCCCTCACAGGGTCCCAGGCCAGAGACTGTACGTGACTCTGCTTGGGTCACAGGGCCCTTCAGGTTTGATCCTGTCAAATGGGAGTGGTGGGTAGGGGAGGGTGAGCAGGGTTTTGTGATGCAGACGGGCTGCTCAGAACTTAGCCCTGTGAAGGGAGGAGTATAGTAGACATGCTTCCAAGTGGAGTGCTGTCTGGGCAGCCCCTGTGAAAGCTGTCTACTCCAGGTGAGAACACACTTGCCTCTTTTTTTTTTTAATTGAAGTATAGTTAATGTACTTTTTTTTTTTTTTTTTTTTTGCTGTACGCGGGCCTCTCACTGTTGTGGCCTCTCCCGTTGCGGAGCACAGGCTCCGGACGCGCAGGCTCAGCGGCCATGGCTCACGGGCCCAGCCGCTCTGCGGCATGTGGGATCTTCCCGGACCGGGGCACGAACCCGTGTCCCCTGCATCGGCAGACGGACTCTCAACCACTGCGCCACCAGGGAAGCCCTAATTTACAATTTTGTGTTAGTTTCAGGTGTACGGCAAGGTGGTTCAGTTTTATATATATATATATATATATATGTATGTATGTACGTATACATATATAGTCCTTTTCAGATTCTTTTTTATTATAGGTTATTACAAGATATTGAGTAGAGTTCCCTGTGTTGTACAGTAGGTCCTTGTTGGTTATCTATATATAGTCGTGTGTATCTGTTAATCCCCAACTCCTAATTTACCTCCTCCTTACCATCCCCTTTGGTAACCATAAGTTTGTTTTGTATGTCTCTGAATCTATTTCTGTTTTGTAAATAAGTTCATTTGTATCATTTTTTTACCTTCCACATATAGGTGATATCATGCTATTTGGAGAAAGACCTCTCTTTTGCCTTCCAAGCATTCTAGTAAATTAGTCACCCCTTGGTCAAACTGGTGGCAACCAGACTCCTCAGTCCCTCCAGCTATATTGGGCTTAGGGAAAAACTCATCAAAAACCCATTATATCAGGAAAGGCCTAGAAAATTAATTCCTCCTTGAGAAGGGCCAGGTTACAGCTTTGCACCCCACCATGAACTCCAGCCATAAGTTGGAGCACTGCATTAAAAACTAGCAGTGCAGCACATGGTGCCCTGACACCTCCACTGCCAGATCCCACGCCCATGCTCCACCTGTTTCTCAACAGAGGTTACTGGGGTCCACCACCCAATGGTTCAGCTAGCAGTCAAGCTTAGTGCTCAGATAGTAATTGCAGAAACTCTTTCACCAGACTGTCCACTTCGAACCTTACGCAGAGCTGGCAAAGAAGGGTAAGGTGGAAGGGGAACATCTTTGAATTCTGGGCCCAATTCTCACTTCCATCCACTTCTGCTCTTTTTCAAGCAAAGAGACTAACCTAGGGGTAGAGGCACAAAAGCAACTACCATTTGACCTCTTGCAAGTATCATAGCTCATCTTGCTTCAGATTTTTCAGTTGTCAAGTGGAGTTGATATAAGTATTCAGGAAATGAGGTTCTGTTGTAAAACCGAAGGCACAGTGCCTGGGTGTCATGTGTCTTAGCTCTTGCTGTTTATTAAGTATCTGTTATGTGCCAAACTCCATAGTAGGTATTTTACATGTCATCGTTTTAATCCTCATAACAGTCCTGCAAAATAGGTCTTGTTAGTTTCATCTGAGGAGATGGAGTCTGGAGAGGGGAAGTCACGTGTCCAAGGTGAACCAGTATGTGAAGGTGCCAGAATCACACCAGGTTGGCCTGGCTACAAAGCCCATGCCATCGCTGTGGTTTCCAGAATAAACTGTGTGCGAGCAGACATCCTCTGTGTAAATGGGACCGGAGCCATCAGGCTAAACAACGCCCTGCTCCACACAGTTGAGGGTAATTCATATCCACTGAGTAAACAGACCATGCCGGGCAAGAGTTCCCTTGTGTCAACTTGCCTGTTCTAGGAATTCTCAGTATATACATTGGAGCACAGCCAAAAGTTCAGTGTGAGGCTGATCTTTGTTGAGATCCATCCCAAGGGGCTTAGCTAATAAACAGACTGAAAGGACTTCCCTGTGAGGTGGTTTCACTCATAGGACTCACCCTTGGCATCTCCCAAGAGATAACTTTTTCCAGTGGTTCTGACACACCCAGTTCCCATGTCTCCAGGGAGTTAAGGGGCGCAGTGACCCCCACCACATAGGCTCACTGCCTGGACACCACCTCCTCCTCACACCCTGGCCTGAGGTAGGGGTCCTTCCTGTGTTGTCACAGTCCCTGCGCAAGCATCTGTTAGAGCAGCTGGTCACATTGCCTTTGCCTGTGTCCCTGCCTCTCTTCCCACCTGGCTGAGAGCAGAATGCTCCATCCTATGCACCATGTAGCCCAAGGATTTATCACTATTTTCGACAGCAACAATAACCTTGGCATTATCATAGTTGACATTTACTGGGTACTTACTACATGCACTTTGAAGTGGGTACTGTTGTGATCCTCACCTTAAAGGCAAGAAAACTGAAGCACAAAGACGTTCGTTTACTTCATGTCACAAAACCATAAGTGGTAGAGCTGGATATGAACCTGGGAAGCTTGATTCTAGATCCATGCTTTTATCTAGTACTCTGTGTTGCCTCCATGTAGCAGATGCTTAATTAGTTAATATTTGCAAAGGGATACACATGAAGATTTATTGCTGTATTTTGAGATACATGATATGATTTGTGACATACTTAAATTTGTGCCACAATGAGCTGTGTTACAATGGCGCTCTCCCACACCTCCTGCTTCTGTTATTCTGTGGGTCTTCATCCCCGCACGCTTGCACAGCAGAGGCAGTATAGTGCCGTGCCTGTGAACATGCATTAGAGAGAGGCCGATGCCGGTTCTTGCTCTCCCACTGACGGGCATCACTTCTGTGGACACGTTACTTATCCTTTCTTAATGTCATGTGCCTCCACTGGAAGATGGAAATAATAATAGCGCCTACCTCATAGAGTAAACTTAAAGGAAATAATATAAATGGAGTAATTAAAGGGAATAATATAAGTCACCATTCGTGGAACACAGTACCCATTCAACAAACATGAGCGGGTTTTGTTATTACCACAATTGTCATGAACATTGGCTTTTGAAACTTTGCCATCGAGAACACTACTTCCTGTCCATGGACAAGGAGCTCTGAGCCAGTGTGAGTGACACTAACTGATATTGCTTCAGCCTGAAGTCTAAAGTCACCAAACTTAGGACAAAGAGCTGGAAAGTGGTGAACCTAGGATTTGAACCCAGTTCTTTCTGATGCTAAAGTCCATTCTCTATCCACAATATGATACTGGCTATCAAGGGAATAGCAACTGTTGGATGCGTGTGTGTGTGTGTGTGTGTGTGTGCCTGCGCATGTGTGTTGGAGGGGAGGAGTATTCGTTAATTCAGAAATCCAAATGTTTGTCATTGTGACACAGCAATAATTATGACCATCAATTTGAAAACTGCAAGAAGCTCTGGTTTTGGCCTCTAGACTTTGCCTCTGGCCAAAATTGATGTGTCCTTGACTGCCCTCAACAAAGACAAGAACTGTTAAGCTTAGGTTGACAAGCAGGTAGAAGCTCTGAAATCGGTGGTTCATTCCCAGGCCTGCCCACTGAGTAACTAACTCCTGGGTGCCCTCCAGAGCTTGGACAAGGGCAGTGGGCACCATGCCTGTTCAGATGTCATCCAAACCCAGGGAGCTAGTGCTCGAATGTCAGTAATTTTGCACAGAAAGCGTGAAATGCTCTGGTCCGCCCTGGGCAGTGGATGGTGGGCCCCAGAGCCAGTGGGCTGCTCCTGGCCCATTTGTTTAGGCCTCTTGCATGCCCGTTCTCCATGCACTGGGAAGGAAGTTTCGGAGGCAGCATTTCATGCCACTGAAAGGGGGAAGGGGGGAGGACAGTTGGTCATTGCAGTGGGGTATAAGAGCCCAAAAGCAATGCTCTCTTCTGGGTCAGAATCTTGGTGGCCTCGTTTTGCTTCCGAGAGGCGCCATTATTTCTAGGCATCACAGCCCATGCTCGCTTTACAAGTCTGCTCCTTCATTCTGTTCTTTCTGAAGCTTTTCCGTTGCACCCTGTTCCCGTCGACATAAGCTCACAAAGCAAGGGCAGTGCAGTCAAGCGGGAAGGACGTTGTAGTGGCCATCAGGAGACCCGGAATCTGGCCCTGGCTCTGCCCCAGCTGGCGGGGCACCTTGGATGAGTGCCTTTGCTCCTGGGCTTTCCTTTCCTCACCCGTAAAACAAAGGGGGCAGAACTGGATGGTGATGTTTCCTATGATCCCTTCCGGCTTTAAAATCGCAAGTTGTTTATTGAGCATTGGCAGCCTTAAAGTGTCTTTGCCCTGTATTCAAAACCACATTTTTCCCACTCCTTATGGGCGGCGTGCTTTCTATTGCTTCAGTGCCCATAAGGCTGGTCCTTAATGTTTGATAACTCTTCACTAAATGAATGAACGGCTATACAAGGAAATCATGAATGAGTGAAACCACTGTCACGTGCTTGTATAGCTTGCACACTTTGGTTCCTGGTGTTTCAGTTTGGTTTGCTAGGAGGACTAGGTAACCAGTAGGAGGCATCTGAGTGGTGTGGGCACAGAGAAATCAATTTCTAACTGTTGTTGTTGCTCTTACCCTTATAATTATACATCCTGTTTTCTACAAATTTGGAAGAGTGTGCATAGGGTTTTGTAACCACCTTTTTTCAACAGTGACGATTTTTTTCCTCATCACTAATATTCTCTTACTTAGCTTTAATGGGTGCATCCTATTCTATTGTAGGGTTTACTGTAGTTTATTTAACCAATCCCTTAATCTTACACAGTAAGTCCATTCAAGTTTTTCCATATTATAATCAACGTATCTAAATATTCTAAATTACTTTAAAAATAAAATATACAGGCATACCTTATTTTATTGCGCTTTGTTTTATTGCATTTTTTACAAATTAAATGTCTGTGGCTACCGTGCATTGAGCAAGTCTCTTGGCGCCATTTTTCCAATAGCATCGACTCCATGTGTCTATGTTATGTTTTGGTAATTCTCACAGTATCTCAGACTTTTTCATTATTTTTATACTTGTCATGGTGATATGTGATCAGTGATCTTTGATGTTACTGTTTTCATTGTTTTGGCATTTTTTAGCAATAAAGTATTTTTTTAATTAAGGTACATACATTGTTTTTTAGACATAATGCTATTATTGCACATTTAATAGACTACGGTACAGTGTAAACATAACTTTTATATACACTGGGAAACCAAAAAAAATCATGTGACTTGCCTTACTACGGTGGTCTGGAACAGAACCCGCAACATCTCTGAGGCATGCCAGCATTGTTTTTGTAACAGGAGAGATGTTTTCAGTAAATGATACTGATCTCATCACACCGTGGGCCCTGCCTGCTTAAGTAAATTGGTGGATGAGTCTATATGAGAGCTGTGTGGAAGCCACTGTGAGGCAGCCTTTCCTCTCCATGTGCAGAGCGACAGTCATCACCATCAGCTACAGTGTCACTGAATGAGAGGAAAGCTGTTTCCCCACATCCAGAGCACTTTGTCTTTCCTCTCTCTTTTTTTTTTTTTTTTTTTTTTGCGGTATGCAGGCCTCTCACTGCTGTGGCCTCTCCCATTGCAGAGCACAGGCTCTGGACGCGCAGGCTCAGCGGCCATGGCTCATGGGCCCAGCCGCTCCACGGCATGTGGGATCTTCCCGGACCGGGGCGTGAACCTGTGTCCCCTGCATCGGCAGGCGGACTCTCAACCACTGCGCCACCAGGGAAGCCCTGTCTTTCCTCTCTTGAGCAGAACTAAGAGAATAGGTGAGGCCAGGTCATATGGAAGAGGACCCAGACAGAGGTAGGAGGCCTGGGTTGAAGCTCCCCTCTACTGCCTGGCCTCAGAGCGAAAGCTTAACCTTCTGGACCTTGGTTTATTTCTCTATGAAGGAGAGCGTTAGTATTATCGTTAGTATTGCCTGCCTTTCCATCACTGGTTTGGAAGGTAGAAGCTGGAGAGCCTGTGAGCTTGAAAGAAAATCATAGGTCCAAGGTTAATTTGAAGCCTTAAAGTAAATGTTGTACAGAAGTGAGTCCCTGAGAACACAGGGTCACTGGTTCTTTTTGTGCCGTTCATCTCTGGAACTGTGACCTGGACTATACCTATAGTTGGCAGTGGTTTTTGAGAAAATCCTTGCTTCACACACCACCACTATGAACAGGGAGCAAAGGCAGTACTTCAACCCTCTACTTTCTGTATGCTTTTTTTACTTTTAATCCTTGCCAGATGTAGACTGGCAATGAGCCCAGAGGGTGAGTGCCTTCTGATAGAGGTCGTTTTGTTCCCATCTCCCTTCTAGACAAAGAATTCTTGAAGGAAAAGGAGAAGTTAGAAATGGAGTTAGCGGCAGTGCGGACCGCGAGTGAGGACCACCGGAGACACATCGAGATCCTGGACCAGGCTCTGAGCAACGCCCAGGCTAGGGTCATCAAGCTGGAAGAGGAGGTGAGCCTGTGGGGGGGGCGGGGGGGTGGGGAGGGGCGGTGCGCAGAGCCCCGAGGGCCTCCGTTTCCGTTTCCTAACCCAGCAACTTTAACCAGAGCCAACTCCAAGGGAGTTGAGTCAGGGGAGCGATGTAGGTGACCTTCCAAATAAAAATGAATAAAAACAGAATTTATCCACCCCAGAGCCGGGCAGAGGATGAGAGGCAGACGTGAGTAACCAGCAAAGAGTTCAGTCTCAGCCATCAACCCAGGCTGCTGCCCACTGGCTGGCAGGTGTCCAAGGCTGAAAATAAATGGAAGGAATGGGAACCACTGGTGCCTGTGGAGAGAAGAGACTCAATTAACAGTTCAAGTGCTGTGTCTCTGGGCTCTCGATTGCGTAAAAAAGGCCAAGTCTTCTGATGCGGTGGGATTGGGGTGGTGTTCAACAAACCTGTCTCCAATTTTCAGAAGTTGGCTTAGCCAGGTAATGACCCCCCAATCCAGGAAACGTTGATGCCGCTCAAGCGTGATGGGTTTAGTGGTTTCTGATGAAATCCAGCCTTTAGATGAAGTTTTAAGAAGTAGACTTTTCCTTTAAGCCTTACTGGGGAAGTAGAATGACCACTCCTGAGGTGCCGGCTAGGGGATCAGGGCTGTAGACACAGCAGCACAGGGGAGCCTGTTGCATCCGCTGTGTGTGGTGAGGCTGAACTGAGCAGACCCACGGTGGAGAGTAGAAACTCAAAGTCACAGAGCGGCATGACCGAGATATTCTCCACCAGGACTGAGTTGGTGCTTGGCACGCAGGAAACAGCACTATTATTAATCCAACTGCTGTTGCTGTTGTTGTCGACAATAAAAAGCTGTTCCTTCAGGAAACATCTCCTGGCGCCAGGTGGCTTGGGTGTCTCAGCAAACTTCAACTTCAAGGCTAATGCAGCTAAAGGGGAAGATTGTTAAGTCAGTAGGGTCTTGTCCATTCAACCTCTCCCGTTAAACCCCACAAGTCCTATGTACAGTTTTAATACTAGCATGAGGATCCCAGGCAACAGCCCCAGAGTCTCTTCCTCGTCACCAGCAAGCAACTCATTAAATAGGAAACTGTCTGCTACAGACCTTAACCCCTGAAGGACAGGAGGTCTGCTTTGAGGAAGGGAGGCCAGAACTCATTCTGAGGGCACTTATCAAGGCTCCATCTCCATGTATGGAGCGAAGGAAAGTGATAATTTTGAAATATTTTAATTTTAATATTTCTGTTAAAGCAAAAGCTGTGAACTCCTTGAAGACGGGTTCTTTATAATCAGCGTTATGGGTCTTGTCATTATATTTATATAGGATCTGTGTTTGATTGATTGTATGTAACCCCCAAAATGTCTCATGTGTCTGGCTGCCAGTGTCCCTCCTTGTTCTTATTAAAGTTTCTTTTGAAGGATCTTAACTCAGTTTAGATGGCTCACACTGAGTGCTTACCATAACTTCCCATGATGGTTAAGGGCTTGGACTCTAGAGGCAGACCACGTGAGTTAGACGGGTGCTGTATCAGCTGTGTGACCTTGAGTGAGTCACTAACCTATTCAGTCCTCAGTTTTCTCACTTGTTACATGGAGGTAATAAAAGAGTGTACCTTCTATTGTTATTGGGCGGATTAAACGAGATACTTCATATAAAGCACAAAGCTTGGCATGGTAGTGCCTCCAAAATGTTGGCTGATTAATTACCGTTACTACTAGTCATCATCATCATTATATACTCCTTGCTAGACTTAAGGCTGATCCAAGGGTGAATGAGAGAGATCGATGCCTCCAAGAATCTTGCAGTTGGCTAGTGATAATATTAACTCATTCATTTAACAAATACTTATTGAGTACCAGCTGGATGCCAGGTACTGTTCCAGGCCTTGGGGACATATTGTGCACTCTTCCCCAAGCAGACAAATCTCGTGGCACTTATATTCTAGGGGCTACACACTCAGAGAATGGTATACAGTCTACGACATGGTAAGTGGTGTATGAATGGTACTCACAAAATAGTTTATCAGATGAGGCTTTTCTAGCACAGGAACCTGCAGTTAGTAGGTCCTCAAACAATCAAAGGCACAGTGAATGAAAGAGTCAGATGAAAACTAATCCCAAGAGCAGGTGTCGAAAAGGCTATAAGTTGCTGTCCACGCCCCCCGGCAGAAGGTCAGAAGCACCTCGTTTTTTATCACAGTGGTTTTGGCTCGGGCACAGGCATTGCTCCTGGCAGGGCTGCCTGCTAAGTCAGAAACCACCCTTTGCAGCGAGCACTTAAATCGCTAGCATGTTCCAGCTTGCCAGTGCAATCATGGGTTGAACTCAGGATCTGAATCACCTGCAAGGCATCTGCATGCCCAGGTGCAGAGTGACAGGAAATAGCATCTGGTGTCTTCTCACCCAGGACCAGATCAAGGAAAAGCCTCAGTCTGAGGCTTTTGGCACCAGCCAATCCCCAGAAAGTTAGAAATGTGCCTGGGATTTATGAACATGGGCCAAACTCCTAATTGGAAGAAAACAAAGTCTGAGGGTAAGAATTTGAAGTGGTTGATCAGTGAGTCTAAATCCATACCTGATGTGACATTTACATAAATCAATTTTTACCTTAATTTGCCTCTCCTCAGTGATTGTGTGGTTTGTTTGTTCATTAGGCCTTTCCTGTCTCTCCAGGGCTGTCATCCATAAAGGGCTCTGAAATCTTTAGGAGGAAATTACTCCACAAGTATCTATAATCAGATATTGTCATACTCATTCACACACACACAAATGGGTACACATGCATAAATACATACAGACACAGTTTTTCTAATAGTAATTGGTAGTTATAGAAAATTTGAAAAATACAGAAGAGTAAATAAGATGAGAAATTATTATTCTGCCATACAAACACAGTTGATGCTTTTATTTCCTTTCAGTCTTTTTTCATACATAGATGATAGATAGATAGATAGATAGATAGATAGGCAGGCGTAGTTGTGATAATGTATATAATTTTTGATTCTGGATTTTTCAGTTAACATTATAGAATAAGCATTTCCTTATAACATTTAAAAAATCTTTATTAACCTCATTTCCCATGCCTGCTGATGCTATAATGACTCAGCAATAACCATGGATTGAGCTCAGAGCTCTATAAATGACTGAAAGCAGGTGGCCTGTTAGGGTTTTCAGTTCCTAGCATCCCAGCTGTTTTAGGTATAACTGGTGGCCTTCGTCTAAATCTTTTCTGTCCCAGCACACCTGAGGGATAGGAGTGGAGAAGGTACATGCACTTGTAGTTTAAATAGCGTCTCGAGGTACTCTGACACACACACACCCCCAATCTCCACCCCAGCTTTGAGGATCACTGTCTAAATTCCGTGTTCCCTTTTCCTCTCCTCCCCTCAGCTCCGAGAGAAGCAGGCATACGTGGAGAAGGTTGAGAAGCTGCAGCAGGCCCTGACCCAGCTGCAGTCCGCCTGCGAGAAGCGGGAGCAGATGGAGCGGAGACTGCGCACCTGGCTGGAGAGGGAGCTGGACGCCCTGAGGACCCAGCAGGTGAGGGGCGGGGCGGGGCCGGGCCCTCGGAGTCTGGCGCATGCGTTCTGTGAACACCACGGAGCCGAGCACCTGCTGCCCGCCAGGCTCTTGCTCTCTGCCCTGAGGATTCAGGGGTAAACGAGAGCTTGCTGTCCTCCGTGGTCCAGCACAGAGGCCAGTGGAGGAGCCAGTAAGCCCACTCACTGGAGAGAAAACGTCTTGACAGGGAGAAAGTGGTGACCCCTGGGGGCTGGGTATGGGGGAATGCGAATGCAGACAGCTTCATAGCGGAGGACATTTGAGTTGGACTTAGAAGGATGAGTTTGTTGGCCATTCTGGGGGAAGCGTCAGAGGTAGAGGAGGAGTATGCATGGAGGAGAGAGATGAGAGGCACGTAGTGGGTCCAGGACAGCTGGGGGCAGCCAGCTGGGGGAGCATACCAGCTGGAGGCAACGGCCAGTTTGCGGAGGGCTTTTGGTCATGTTGAGAGACTGGATTTTCTTTTTTTCCTGTAGGATCAGGGGAGGAGCCCTCTGGTGGTGTCAGAGGAGGGGCTGGAGGAACAGATGTTGAAGTCAGGGAGGCCAGCCTGAAGGCTGTTAGTGTCATCTAGGGTTTAGTGACAGTGGGAATCCACGGGGGACCTAGAACGGGGTGAAATTGGGAGGCCCTGATCATCAGTGAGTTTTCAGAGGTAAAGGACAGGAAGGAGTCAGGACGATCCCTAGAAAATAATATTGGCCATAAGTTCCTCGTCCTTTTTCTCCTGGTAACAGCTGTTCATGTAATTCAGCTACAGATAAACTCAGAGTAAAACACCCCAGCCCAGGGTCCTCGTGGGCCTTGGCAAGAGGAGAAGTCCTATAGCTGGGCTGGGCTCCGTTACAAGCGGGTCAAGGGCTCCTGGTGTGTCATCAGCCAGCGTGGTGGGCAAAGCCCTCTATGCAGCTGGTGAAGAGTGTGCTCTAAGTTTGGAACCAGGGAAATGCGAGACAGGACTCCATGGAATTATCTGGTGGATAGGGCATAGTGGTTATGGTTGAAACACTTGAAAACACTTGAAAGCATATGCTCTGGCCAGCTCAGCCCTTTCTCATGGCAGCGCACGCAGTTCCCTCTGGGCGTGTGTACTTGGCTGGAGATGGAGGTGTTAGCGAGATTGCCCAGAAAATCAAGGAGCCCACCCAGGCCCCTACCAACTTGGCTTAGTTGATAGCTCACAGGGAAAAGTGAGTCTGTCTCTGGACTTCTGATCCTTCTAACTTGTGCCGCACCCTTTGGCATTTCAGGGCCACCCTTCAGCCATTTTCTGTTGCTCAGTTATTGAGATCTTAAGTTCTCCAACTGGAGGGCAGGCTCTCTGGTCTCTGGTACTGTGCTGGCACCTGGTGGGTATTTATGAGTCTTTGGCTGACAGAATGGGCACATCTCAGTATTTAGAGCAAAAAAGAATGTTCTTTTCCAGTTAATGTGCCACCCACACCCTATAGTTAAATTACTTATACCTGGATCTTCTATTTTGAGTGCTATGAAAATAGACTCTTCATTCATTTCAGCTACTATATATATTCTAAACTATATCTCTCCCATTGATTGCTTTTGGGATTTGTGCCAATGGTATTGCTGTTGGAGGCAGTACTCTAATGAGCTGCCTTTTTACATGTCTCCTTGCAAAAAAATGTAAGAGCTTCCCAAGAGGATATACTTAAAAATGGGATTTCTGGATAACGAATGCATATGCAAAACATCACTAGATATTGCCAGATCACTCTACAAAATAAATATACCAATTTCTCCAAAATGTTTAAGAATGTCTTCCTGTACATTATCATCAACATTTAGTTTTGCAAGATGTCTTTTTCTTTAAGAAAAAAAAGGGGGGATGAAAGAAACCAGACTCAGCTCCATTATCCTTGTTGTGTATCAAGAAGAAATGTGAAGGAAGCATTATCTGAAAAATTTCTCTATTGCCACAGAGGACCACTCCCGTATGCACACTCAGACCCACACACACTCAGGCCCATTTTTTTCCTCAGAGCAGCAGACACAACTTTCCCACTGTTTGTAAAGGATGCTGTCAGATTTCGGCTGCCTGTGGAGGACAGAAGTTTCAGAATCAGGGCTCTCCTGGGGAATTACGTGGCTTGCATTTTGGACTTGTCTTCGGGAGCTGATAGCAGATCCCTAGCTGTATTCGGCTGACATGAGACCAGAGAAGGGGGAAACAATCTTTAAACAGAACTTTGCTGCCCAGCATCTCTTTAAAATAATATTACAATTGTTTTTTTAATGAGAGTGTTAATCTGTCTCCTCTGTTATGAAAGGCACTTGGGGATTTCCCTACTTTTCCCTGCTTTTGCCTACTCATTAAAAAGATGAGTATTATTTTTTATTTTTCCCTTTAATACTTCAGTTTCTCATTTTACCAATGAGCATACATTATTCTATAACCAGAAAAGACAAAAGCGTTGTTACAAAGAAGTCCACCAAAATACCTTAATAGTTCCACGTGGCCGACACTATAGTTTGGTCCAACTCCTGCCTGGAGGCTGTGGACAAGTGTGGCGATCACAGTTCTGCTGGCCCCCAGCAGGGATGACCAGCGTCCACCCTGGAGCATGGGGTCACCCGAGAAACTCTGCCTCTCTGATCTGCTTCTTCCTATTTAGTCTGAGGAGCTCACACATGATTCCACCCCGGATGTGGGCAACCCACCTCGCACACTGCTCCTTCACCCCGGGTCACCGAGGCATTTATCTGACCCCATTAGAAGGCATACTGAGGTCACACAAAATAAATAAAGCCCCTTGTCATCTCTCCCCTCAACAAAGCAGTGAGACCACACTGCCTGCCTCTTCCCATAGAGAGTCATTCTGAAGGGACCGTTGAGAGAACAGCTTAGAGCACTTTTGAATCGACACCCCACACAAGGACTCTGCCGTAGAGCCACGCCAGGACACAGCTGAGCCTCTCCACCGGGCCCTCTCCACACAGAGCCCCCAAGTGAGCTCCAGTTACTCCTGCAAGGTATTCCTTCTGGAACCTTCCAGAAGGGTGGGTAGGCTGGAGGTGAGCAGAGTGGCATGGAATCATGAAGTGAGTCAGAGCATAGGCTCGGGGGTTAGGCTGCCTTCTCCTCCTACTACAAAATGAATCTTTCTGAGCCTTCACTTCCTTGTCTCTAAAATGGGGCACATAAATTATATTTACCGTATACTTGTAACTAAAAATAAGAAAATCTGCACAAAGTACTTACACAGTGCCTGACACTTAGCACTTGGTGAAGGAAGAATAACTATCATTGTTGTTCTTCTCTTCATTACTTTAGAGTCATTTGATGGCTTAGGGCATCTTTGGTGCCCAAATTACTCCAACTTTTCCAATCCCATTGAAAAAAAAGTGACAAGTGTGGCTGGACTGAGAAGGGCAGAGAGGGAAGATAGGTCAGGACACTAGGACCAGCAGGAAAGAGCAGCTCTCAATGAACAGGTTCTGTTATTAGAAGTAATCTCCCTCTACTTTGGGAGGCAAAGTGTGGTACTTAAGCATTACTAGAAGTTGGGGGGAGGTGAAATAGAAATAATGGTAAAAGAGGAAGGGAAATTAACGTTTTTAAGAACTCACAATCTTTTCTTTCTGGAAAAGAGCTGAAAGTAATTTTCACATCTTACTTCCACAGTAGTCTTAGGAGGTAGAAGAAAGAAGGGGGGAATGTTCTTGAAGGGCAAAACAAGGCCCAGGGCAGCTAAGACACCAGCCCAAGGTCATGTAGCAAATTTAGGCCTTTCTCCCAGGTGAACACGCTGAAGGCAAAGATTTTTATCTGTATTGTTCACTGTGGTATCCCCTGCACAGGGTGCATGCTTAGTAAATATTTGGTGACTAGCTGAACGGGCTGCAAAAGCTGGCCTGCCTGACCCTTAATCTGTTTTTCTGGGCAATGTATGTACCCATTAGACTGTGCTATCTCTGAACTCTTGAGTGTCTAAATTCTTGCATTTATTTAAACAGCTCTTAAGGACCTGAGCAGGTCACCAGCCGAGATGGCAACACAAGGGATTTGGATAGAAACCATAGATGCCATAGATGGCAGCTAAGTGAGTCTGTGGGATTTTTCTTGGAAAGTTTCTAAAAGCAGGGTAGTTTCGCATCTCAGTGGACTGGTTTGTTTGTCCTCCTGCCCTGAGGCCGGGTGCCTGGCTTGATGGGGTCCGTGACTTCCTGTGCAGGCTGATGAGGACAGGTACATGCTTTCCACTCTATTCTGGCTTAAATGCCGGCCACTGGCAAGCTACCACTGGATCCTAGAATAATTTGTACTTGTAGCTTTCAAGAATCAAATAGAAGCATATGGTTTACAAAAAGCCCGTAGGCCCGTTTGTTCTCTTGTGTCTGGTGGGATTAGGTTCCAGCAGTGCAGTTCAAATGCCCAGCTGTTGCTCTGGGTAATTTATGTGGTTCAGGGTGAAAGGTACCTCTCACCTTGCAAACAACTCTGCATTTAAAGTTTGTGATCACTGGGAAATAGGAGGGGAATGCATGTCCCAGGACAGAGAAGAGCTGGGATGAAATCATTCTCCCCTTGAGTAGCTCAGGCCCGACTGGTCTCCTAACCCCGAGTTCCCGAGATGACCAATCTCCACCACGGGCCAGAAGTCAAACCTCCTCGTCCTCTAAGTCATCTGTTTAGAGGAAATAGTATCCCTGAGTTACAAGGGAGAAAATCTGAAAAGTGAATATCCTCAGCTTATGAGCTATTCAGATAACACAGCCGCTTTGTGTTGTGTTATCTGAATAACACTTCTCTCTTATGGACACAGATGGAGAGAAAGGGCTGGAAAATGAGCTTGACTTACCTTAGAGGTTTTTCTGGTAGCACTGTACTTTGGTTAGCCCTTTAAAGTGTATTAAGTGCTTTCATGTTTATTATCCTATTTGATTGCTGGGCTTCCATCTGGGGCAGGTCTTAATTTCTGTTTCCCAGATGGGAGTCTGGGCAAGCATGCCCTTAAGGCATCTCACTCCCACTTCCTGTGCCTTCACATTCTATGCATCTCACTCCCACTTCCTGTGCCTTCACATTCTATGCATCTCACTCCCACCTCCTTTGCCTTCACATTCTATCTCCCAGCCTCAGGGGAAGCAAACAGCTGAATCACTTCCTTGAGCTCTGGAGAAAGTGCCCTAGACCAGGAGGCCAAACTTTGTTCCTGTTCTGGCTCTTGGTATAAATTAACTGCATGACATTGGACAAGCCACTTCCTGTCATGCAAAGCTGGATATAGGCAGACGGACTCGGGTTTGAACCCTGACCCTGCTACTGATCAGCTTAAAGACAAGGAATAGTTCATTCAATCTCTCAGCAGCTTGGTTTTTCCATCTGTAAAATTGGGATAATACTCTGTTTTATAGAGCTCCCGGATAATTAAATGAGATAGAGGAAGTGGGGACAAAGGTTAATGGTGTCAGAATCCACCCCCATTCGGGTCATCAGTGCTGGAGAAGGGAGCAAGGGTGTGAATGTGCTGCAGGATCTGGGTGAACAGTGCATGCTCCACGTGGGTAACTCTGCCCACCCAGGGTCTACTTTATAGCCCCGATTCAGCATCAAGATGTTACTTCTTGGGCTTCCCTGGTGGCGCAGTGGTTGAGAGTCCGCCTGCCGATGCAGGAGACACGGGTTCGTGCCCCGGTCCTGGAAGATCCCACATGCCTCGGAGCGGCTGGGCCCGTGAGCCATGGCCGCTGAGCTTGTGCGTCCGGAGCCTGTGCTCCACAATGGGAGAGGCCACAACAGTGAGAGGCCCGCGAAAAAGATGTTACTTCTTTCGCATATCCAGAAACACGGAAACGGCCAGCCAGCCAGCCTGCCGGAATACAATGCCCCGGCCCTCATGGAACTCGTAAGGGAGAAGGAAGAGCGGATCCTGGCGCTGGAGGCTGACATGACCAAGTGGGAGCAGAAGTACGTAGAGGAGAGCGCCATCCGGCACTTCGCCATGAACGCTGCAGCCACTGCAGCGGCCGAGAGGTGAGTCCCATGGAACTATGCTGCTCGGAAAAGCACAGCTAGAAAAACACAGAGTGTCCAGAGGGGTTCAGGGATGCATCCCAGGGAGTGAGAGCAGTTAAAAATAATTATAGGGCTTCCCTGGTGGCGCAGTGGTTGAGAGTCCGCCTGCCGATGCAGGGGACACGGGTTCGTGCCCCGGTCCGGGAAGATCCCACATGCCGCAGAGCGGCTGGGCCCGTGAGCCATGACCGCTGAGCTTGCACGTCTGGAGCCTGTGCTCCGCAACGGGAGAGGCCACAGCATTGAGAGGCCCGCGTACCGCAAAAAAAAAAAAAAAAATTTATAAAGTGGCTGTAGTGCTAGTTGGAGAGCAAAGTGGTATAATGTTTCTGAGAATGATTTTGGTAATATGTACCTCTTCTTTGGTTCCAAAATTCTAGTTCTCGACATTTATCTTAAGGAAATCATTATATTATATAAGTGCCTGAAGTTATATAAGTTTTTATCCCAGTGTGGTTGAAAACATCAATACATTTAAAATAGAGTAGAACCCAACAAGAGGGATTCATTCAATAATTTAAACTCCATCCACACAGCGGAGTACTATGTGGTCTTTAAGAATGATGTTGGGAAAGTATACTTTATGCTCTTTTAAACAGTGGGTATGTTTCATGGACCAGACAAGAATATGCAATCCTCATAACAGCCCTGAGAGTGGGAACTATTATTATCCTCATTTTGTAGGTGAAGAAATGAGGCTTAGAAAGATGCAGTAGTTTATTCCAGATCACACTGGTAGTAAGTGTTGAAATTTGTTTGACTTAAAGCCTAATTTCACTTGTTTTGCAGTCGTTTTCTGCTGCTGTCAGTTATTACCTCTGTTGCTTTATTTCCTTTGTTGCAGGCACACAGCCTTAGTTTTTCTTTAAAAATTAGCTCGAAATGCTCGATAATTCACAAAATAATCCCGTTAAGCTCTACCTTTGTCTGAATGAGCAGGTAGTTTCCCTTGACCGCTGGACCTCGCCTGACTTGCGTGACTGTGCATTCTACCAGCCCTGCTTTTCACCCATAAGTTATTCAATATATTGAGCATTGAATTGTTCCTCTGCTGCGGACTATAGGTGTGTGACTGCACCAGCCTTTCTGAGTGTCACTTTATTCAGAAATTACCTAGTTTCTGAAATGGAAATTATAATACTTGACTGGTTATGAGCAGGAAACCAGACCGTATTCCCCTGGCTGAGGACACTAAAGCCCCAATAACAATGTAAGTGCGTTACCTTGGAAGCATGACCCAGGGCCTTTATGGGTCATTGTTGTCTCAGCTCTTTTGATTTATCAGATTAATGCATGCTTGAGGTCCTAGGATGAATGGGACTTGAATGTAAAAGAAGTAGGGGAATGAACTGGTCTGAGGCATGAGACTCCTGGTTGGGCACAGGATGGGGGTGGGGGGATGTCAGGAGTAGAACCAGCCAGAGCACACAGATAGATGGTCAGCCCCACTCACACTGTGCTAGGCCCAGCCTTGGCCGTCATCCTTCTAGCAGGGGAAACACCTCTTGCCCTCAGAGAATAATCCTTTGGGATTTACCCAGCCCTGTTGCTCTCCTCCTCTGCTCTGTTTGAAGTCCTGGATGGATGGATGGATGGATGGATGGATGGATGGATGGGGACCCTTTCCACCATCTCTGCCTTCCCCCATTCTTTGCTTCCACATGTATCTATGGAGCATCTAACAGTTCCATGGGGAACTACCCTCCTCTCTACTGACCACTGCTTCCCACAGTCTTGGGAGAAATCAGTTCAGAGGAGGTCGTTTTTAGCTCCAATCTTAATGTTCTTTTCAAAGAAGACCTCTATAGTTTAGCATTGCTTTTCTGTTGACAAAAAGGGAGAAAAGGAAACTGAGGAATTTTTGAGAAAGGTCAAAATTCTAAGCTCTTATTGCCTAGATCTAAATGGCTACATAAAAATTGGTAAAAATGGCTATTTCCAGCCATTAGTTTTGTGACTTTTCAGCTATTGCTACATACTTCATGTTTACAGGCAGTGTGATATTTGTATACCAACTGATTTTGCCATCTTGGTGCATTTTGGCACCACTGATCAGAAGATTGAGAGGCTGGGCCTATTTTGTGTGGGTGGAGCAGCTTTTGAAACTTTTTGAGCATTTCAAAGTAATGTAATATTTTGCTGAGAGTTGTGTGTGTTTACCTTTGAAGTCATTTTCATCTAGTTGTACCTGCCGTCCTTGACAGTATAAACATGAATTTTTAAATTTGTCTCCAGCTCTATGTAAATTCTCCAAAAATAAATCAGTTGAAAATGTTTCTGGCCACTAATTCCTATATTGATGATTTTTGTGTACCATGCAGTGAATTTATAATTTTGTCAGTATATTTAAAGCATTTTGCTGGTTTTCTGTGTTACTTGGCTTTCTGATTGGTTTTCAGTCAGTTTGCACTTAGCCACATTCTCACATGTGCCCTCTTCGTTGGTTTATTTTATCATTCATGTACCTTTGCTGAGGCCTTCTTCATAAAGATACAGGAAACTTGGGAGCGTAGAGTGATGGTTACGGGCATGGACTTTGGAGTCAGAGATATCTGGATTTGAATCCCTTTCCACCTTCACTAACTGGGTGTTCTTGCAAAGTCACCCATTTGTTAACCTGTGAAATGAGGATAGTAATGCCTCCTGCACAAGTTCCTGAGAGAACTAAATGAGATACCTCGGTAGCTTCACCCAGGCCCAGGCATGAAGGAAACGCTCGTTCATGGATAGCTGTTGTTAAAAGAGACAAAAGAAGGGCCCCCCTTTTTTGCTTTTTTGGGGGTTCTAGAAAAGAACTGTAAGATTTTAAATATGAATATGATTGTAACACTGGAATGTGAAGTTAAAGGGATATGAAATATTTGGCTGGATGATTTCTTACTAGTTTAAGATTCACTGGTCAGAGACAGTATTGGGCCTTTCAGCCTAAGACATACTTGGATCACTTAGATGGCACAATTATCTTATTTTTACCAGTCGTCATTAATTAGGAGTAATTAAATTGACAAAACCAGTGGCAGGAGGAACAGTTACCTTTGACCAGCGGTTTTCAGTCAGGCATCTGTTCCCGGCTACACTGCTTTGCAGTCTCCCTCTGTCTGTCCCTCCCCTCATTCTATCCCCTCGACTGGACTCTCCAAGGACAGGGTGTGTGTCTTCTTCATCTTTGTGCCCTGCTGCCCAGCATGGTTGTCACTCTGAACGGAGCTGAATCCTAGTCAGGGGCTCATAAAAGCGGTGAGCTCGAATGCAAACGTGAAGGGGACTTCAGCTGGAGCCTCGCTGTCCAGGAGGGCCAGTCTCCATTTCAAGGATGTATTGAGTCCCCATTTGCTGTAAAATACTTGAAATAGCTGCTATATGGGTGAGAAATAGAAATAAATCTTTAGCTCTGATTGAGAAAGTGAGAAAGGAGAAGTGAGTATGAAAGATTACAAGCATAGAAATACTAACCATTATGGCAATATCAGTATCCACATGTCAGTAGGTTAAACCTATAGATGTGCAGTAGTGTCCGTATTCAGAGCACGCCACATAGCTTAGAATTCAATGTCATTAGTAGAAGGGGCAGGGAATTTGGATTTGGGGGTTTTATTTTGTTTTCCTTAGATACTATCTTAGTTCTAGCAATTCAAGGAGAGAATTGGCCAGGATTTAGGAGAGGGCAAGGGGTGAAGGAGTCTGTGGAGAGATATTTTTAGTGTGGCACCCTTGGACCCCTCCCCACGAGGACTGGCATCATTCTCTGTGTACATCCTGTGTTGCCAGGGACACCACGATCATCAACCACTCGAGGAACGGCAGCTATGGCGAGAGCTCGCTGGAGGCCCACATCTGGCAGGAGGAGGGGGAAGTGATGCAGGCCACCAGGAGATGTCAGGACATGGAGTACACGTAAGGGACAGCTGTGCGCGGCCACCAGGCTCCACTCTGGGCACTTCCCTCAAGACCCCAGTGGGGCCACCAGCCTGATGTTTGCACTCACACTTCAGCCCTTTCCTGTTCTGAACAGCTTCAAGCTTGAGTTCTCCCTCACACCCTGCCCCAGAGAGACGGGAAAGAGTCTGCTCAACAACGGGCCTGGAGTCTGAAGTCTCTGGGGGCTAATTTCATGTCAGATGCAGGTTTTAAGATGGAGGCTAATAACAAGAATTTAGATGCCCATGTGTTTTCTGGGTGTCTGTCTCTACAACATTCTAGACATTACCAGCTGGACAGGGGAAACATCATATTCCAAAGTCTCAGAGATTTTGAGCCAGGGTTTATATATTCCAGCCAAAAATAAAGAACTTACATAGCTAATGCATTCTTTTCATGGACTAAACAAGACGTCCAGCGGGCTTGGTGACATAATGGAGCTAGCCTGCCACCCACCCTCAGCCCTCCCCACGGAGCCCTGGGAAGCTGAGCTTCTCATTTTGCAGATGTGAAAATAGGACTGAGTGGCTGAGTCGTTGGTAAGCTCAGCAGGTTACTATTTGGGTTGTGAAAAGAACTCACGTGTTTTCTGATTCTCATCTTTGACCTTCAGGGAGGAAAACATCATCTTCTCACAGAAAACCTGTCCGTCTATTTTTTTTTTTTTTCCTCAGAAAATAGGGAAGTGGACTCTCCTGAGCAGCCCACCCTGTGTGAGCCTTGAGTTTGTGTGCTTTCCTACTGCTTCTCCATGCCTCCCACTGCCAGGGTCCTAGACACAGTTCAGTCTAGGAGGTCCCTGCTGGGTGGCCATGGTCACTCAAACTGTGTGTCCTTGGGGTCCCAGGACATCCCAGAGTCTCCTGAGGGGCCAGAGAAGGTGCACCCTTTTCAGCTACTACAAAAGATCCGTCTTCTACAATGTGGAGATTGTAACTGAAGACTTACACTGCACTTAACTCTCTGTCCTTGAATTATAATTAAAGTCCCTGGGCATCCTGAGAGAAATGTTCATGTTATTCTAGCCAGATGGCTTTTGATCATGACTGTTTTGTTTTGTTACACAGTATTAAAAATCTCCATGCCAAAATCATAGAGAAGGATGCCATGATTAAGGTCCTCCAGCAGCGATCCCGTAAAGACGCCGGGAAGACGGACTCCTCCAGCCTGCGGCCCGCTCGCTCTGTCCCGTCCATCGCTGCAGCCACTGGGACTCACTCCCGCCAGACCTCGCTCACCAGCAGCCAGTTAGCCGAGGAGAGGAAGGAGGAGAAGACCTGGAAGGGGAGCATAGGTGAGCCCCGCCCCTCCCCAGGCGAGCCCCGCCCCCTCAGGCAAGTCCCGCCCCTCTTGAGGTGAGGCTCTGAAGAGAAGGAGCCACACAAACATTGAGAGGCACCTCATCTGGCCAAAGGAGTTCAGACACCCTGTGAAAGCAGAAATATTGAGTATTCCCGAGTCTCAGTTTACTCGTATGTAAAGCGGAGAAGGATAATCAATCACACTTTGGTGGTGGAAGCAAAGACCACCACACCAGAGTCGCTGTTAACTACGGGTTGATTCACATCATAATTATCACCATTATTGTTGAAAGTTGAGGTGACCCTTAATGAAAAATGTTCTAATGGGAAAAAACCCAGAGACCTCAGGCCTCACAATTTGGCTCTGCCCCAGACCAGTGGTAAGACTGCTCCACCTCTGCTTCTGTGTCTCGCAGAGCAGGGCGGTTCCTGGAGGCGTCTGCCCCGCTGTACCCCATGGGGTCATGGCAAGGGCAAAATGAGATAACGGAGAGAAAGCGCTTGGGAAGCAGTGCTCTCGAGTGCAAAGTTCTGGTGGCGGTGGTTTTGTTGGATTGTTGTTACACAGGCAGAATGTTGAGGAGAGGTCTGCAAACGTGGTCTCAGCCATGAACATGTTTCCTGGGGGGACAGGGGCTGGCTGGGTCTGGAGAGAAGCGGCAGAGCCGCCCGGCTCGCGCTCCCTGACACCATCCTCCGTTCTTGTCCCCGGCACTCCACACCCCCAGGGGCCTGGCCCTTCTTTGATGCATTTCCCCGGCTCAGAGTGTGTTTTGTTTATCTAAGGAGCAGAGAGCCTGTTTTTCTCAAAACAGAACCCCAGAGG
Organism: Hyperoodon ampullatus; assembly: GCF_949752795.1. NCBI lineage: Eukaryota > Metazoa > Chordata > Mammalia > Artiodactyla > Ziphiidae > Hyperoodon > Hyperoodon ampullatus. The sequence continues at coordinate 39,835,779 of NC_136920.1, read as the reverse complement.
AGCCTGGCTGCTTCGTGCCAAAGGGGATAAGAGCTTCCAGAACGAACGTGACAGACTTGGGGTGATCAAAGACACCCAGCCACAATCTCTGTTTGAAGTTCCCCCATGGGTTACTTCTGCAGCCCCTGCCCTCCAAGGAAGTGCACTTCAAAGAGGACGTGTGTGGACAGCAGCTGGGATCTTCAAAGACCCTCCCAAGGACACTTAGCTCCCCACCCCAGTTAGAGATCCTTGGAAGCGGTGCTCAGTCCGGCCTGGTAGGGGAGTCTGAATGTGCTCAGCTCCCATAGAAACCTCCCTGGCAGAGGCCAGTCTGTGACATCCAGCCAGGCAGGCACTTCCCTGGGGTCTGTGCCTGTACCCTTAGCATTTGATGTGTCTCAACCAGGCCTGGGAGCCAGAGGGCACGGCTGCGGGAAGCATTGCTGTGTTCTCTGCACTGGTGTTCCTCCTCGTTATTGTGATTGGTGTCCACGTGTCACAAAAACAGAGCGGGGCCCTCTGAGGTTCCAGGCAGAGGCACACAGTCAATTCGCAAAGGTACAGTGCACAGTCCCCAAAGTGTTTCCACAGTCTCTTGCCTGAGGGGCTTTGGAAGTAGGTAGAGGTGATGACATATACCTTCCTGATGGCTCAGGGGCTCCCAGGTGAGAAGACAGGCCAGTGACTTGGTTCCACCAAACATCCTTGCCAGACGGTGGCTTTTCACCAGACAGGGCGATGAGGTGGAAAGAATACAGGGTGGACTTAAAGGCAGGCACAGCTGGGTTCCAATCCCATTTCTGCTATTGATACTTCTAACTGTGAGATACTTATTTCTCAAAGCTTCCATTTCCTTTTCTATAAGACAAAGGATAACAACAGGCCCTACCTCATATGAAATGAGATGATGTGTGTGAAGCACCTAGCCAGAGGCCCTCACTACTCAAGGTGTGGTCCTTGGACCATGACACCACCCTCTCCTGGGAGCTTCTTAGAGAAGCAGACTCTCAGGCCCCACCCACTGACTTGAGTCTTCATCTTAACAATATATCCAAGTAATTGATATGCACATTACATTTTGAGAAGCGTTGCTGTAGACAGACTGGATTGAGTTGCATTCTGTTATGAATGGGCACCTTGAAATAGCCCTGGCAAAGAGACGTTATGAATTGCTGGCTCTTTAAATAAGTGAACAGACACTCGATTGTGCTTACCGCATTTTCTACAGGCTAGTGTTCTGGAGTGCTGGCACTTTTCTGAACGTGGGCCGTATTTCACCGTCGTAACAGTGGCTGTCCTGTCCAGCTTTGTAGGAAGACTTTGAGGAAAAGGGACACCACAGCGCATCATGCCTCCCTTTTCCCCAGCCAGCCCACCCTCTTCCTGCCCCAGCCTCTCTGCTCTTGGGGCGGGCAGGGAGGGAGAAGAGGGCTGAGTGGTCCTTCCCAGGAGCCCAGCTGGCTTCCTACTTCTTGGAGGACATGGCTCGCCATTGCAAGGATCTCTTTGGGGAATATTGTACACAGCTCTGTGTTGCCCTGACCAGGAAGCGTGTTTGTTTTGACCCGGGGCCTGTAGGAGACCATCCGTTAACCAAGAGTGGAGGGGTATGGGGGGCTATTAGGTAGAGCAGCAGGCTGATGGGACTGTGTCTAGGAGCAGGGAAGCCTTCAGGTTTTCTGAAGCACACAGCCACTGCCCAGGACTAGCCCTCCTGGGCCATGTTAGGTAAAGCAAGCATCGCCTCTAGAACACTTTGCAGAAATGCCCTCACCCCTCGACACTCTGCCTATAAGGTGCCTCTTCTCCATTCTTCCATAGCACCCTGAGAATAAGAGTATCCTATCATTTGTCATGTTATGTAAGAACCAATTTACTTGACAACTCCTCCCCCGCCCCAGACTAGGTGTTTTGTTTTTGTTTTTAAAGAATGGCATTGAAAAAGCTGTTCTTCCGCTCTCAGGGTTGCTGCTGGGGAAGGAGCCCCACGAACACGCATCCACCCCCGTGCTGCCCACCCCGCCTGCCACAGCACTATCTCCTGCAGCCCTTGTCGCCTCGGCCAGCAGCGCCCACGCGAAGACAGGCAGCAAGGACAGCAGCACACAGACGGACAAGAGCGCCGAGCTCTTCTGGCCCAGTGTGGCCTCCCTGCCCACGCGCGGCCGGCTGAGCGGAACCCCTTCCAACAGCCCGGTCCTGAAGCACCCAGCGGCCAAGGGCACAGCAGAGAAGCTGGGTATGAGGTCCCCGCCTCCTCTCACGCTCGCGCCGGGGATCCTCAGCGCTCCCTGGCCTGAGAGGGGGAGGCTTTTGTTGAGCTGGGGAGAGAGCAGGGCTACCAATGAACTCTGACTTTACAGGTTATCTTATGATTATGGTTACCCTAATGCACTTAGGCTTTGTATGCCCTTTATTATTCTGGAATTAAAATGTGTGTAGAGACTCCTAACTTATTACCATTTAAAGGAGTCCACAAGTTGCATCTGTCCTTTTAGTGTATGCTTTGTAACTAGCCCTTCCCCAGAAGGTGTGCAAACAGACCCTCCAGGGGATGATAGGGAATTAGTTCCCCCCACCTGCCCCCAGTATGTTTGGGAGCTGGTACCAGGCACCACCAGGTCCATCAAGGGCATCAGGTACAAGACATTGCCTTACTCGTCAAGGATTCAGGGTCGAGAGCACCTCCTGATTGAAGGAGGAGGTAGATTTAAAGTAGGCGAACTGGCCCAGTACTCAGGCCAGTTCGAAGGAGTTGCTGTCAAATATTTAAGAGAAGACAGCTTAGGAGGAGCTTGGCGATGAGTCCAGAAGTGTCCATGGAAAGAATAGACTTGGCTTTGGACTGTTCGTAGTCATGGGGTGAGGAGGGGGTAGGAGCTACTGGACGTAAATGAATTGTTTCCTCCAAAGGGGTTCCCTGTGTTCATCCTCCAAAATAGACAAGTAAACACAATGTTATTTTCGGAGATTTAATTCTTGGGATGCTCTTTGGCAAGGAAGGCAGGGAACATGTGAGAAGGACCTGGCTCATGGCGTGCACTTGGTAGTTTAGAGGAGAGGAGGAGAGCGGGGGTGAGGGCTCCGCACAAAGTCCCGATGCCAGTTTCACCCACTCAGACCTCTCCCATCACATCCTAGTTCTGTTCTTTGTGTCCGAATCCCAGGGCCAGTCATTCAGCTTTGGTCCACCGTGGGCTGGGCACTACGGCCTTACCTGCGTGTACTGATGGTAAAGGGTGGTACTTAAATGGTTCCATTTTAGAGAGGGCTGGGAAGGCTGTGCTCCTCCTGGGGAACAGGCTGCTAATGTGTCCCTTCTGTTTGGCAGAGAATTCTCCTGGCCACGGGAAGTCACCTGACCACAAAGGTCGCGTCAGCAGCTTGCTCCACAAGCCCGAGTTCCCTGACGGGGAGATGATGGAAGTTCTCATCTAACACCGGCATCCCTGTTGAATTTTGCAACAGAACATTGACAAGCAAGGAACGTGGCAAAGAGAAAGAAAGATCAAGAAGGTTGTGGATGGGAAATCAGGAATGATTTGAACTGATCAGGATTTCAGATTAATGAGAACACTTTTTATAAATGTTAAAAACAAAACAAAAACAGGAGGCCTACATGACTGAAAATGAAGAGGATGTCGTGGATTTTTACTGCATATGGTGGAAGAGAGAAGATGCATGTAGGTTTGGAAACAAAGAAGAAATAGGAAATGGAATTTTTCCGTTGTACAGAAAATGTATCTCTTGGGGAGGGTCTGTGTACACCCATTCTCTGGTTATAAACAGATAAACCTAAGCATGGATCTTCCTTGAAATACGCCCATTCTCCTTGCCTCTTAGCTTGTTCTGTTTGAGAAGAACCTCCTAGAAATCTCGGAGAGTCCGTCTTGATATAACGTAATAATATCACCTGTGCCCTCCATGGGGTGTCCTGTGAATGCGTGTGGGTGTGGCAGGGAGGAGAAATGTCCGGGGTGATGGGGAATTTAAAAGGCCATCTTCACCTCATTACCTGCTTGGTTTGGACTTCTTAGCTTTTCTGGATTGAGCAGTATTTTCTAAACAGGATGGGAGCTTTCTGGTCTTGGTGCGCATCCTCCCTCACTTCTCTGAGTTCATCTCTGTCTCTGCTTCATACTCTTTAATTTTACCCTTTTTTCCTTCTTTTTTTTTTTTTTTTCCTTTTGCAACAAGCCATTGCAGAATTCCTTTGTTCTGGGGTTTATCAGAGCAGTAACTGAACGGTCATCATTCATCGTGACCAGTGGGACAAAGCCGTACGGTGGGTCCCTGGCTGCTTCCTCCACCTTTGAGGAGTTGGGCTGCAGTGGTTGATCTCATTCTGACCATGAACTAGGTAAGCTCCGACTAGGCGGAAGATCCATGAGCCCTGTGACGTCCTGCATTAAGCTCACGGCCCCGACTTTCTTCTCTCTCACATCAGCTCTTGCGTGGAGTTTGGTATCTCCACCTCATTGCTCTGTTGAGGTAGGACTTTCAGGACTGCATTCCGGGAAACGAGTGACACTTGACTTGGTGGCATCCAGAATCTCCCCAGGCACCTCGTCCCGCTTTCTACTGTTTGTGGCCACCGCTCTGCCTGCCCCTTGCATCCCTCTGGGATTGTTGGTGAGCACGCAGACGCTGTGACTGTCAGCACGTGTGTGTCAGCACATCAGTTCTGCCCTGCCAGGAACTTGCTTTGTAACCTGACAGGCCAGTATCTATACAGTGTGGTCAGGTTTTTCAAGATTTCAGTTGGGAGCAACTTGTCCAAAGTAAGACGGAAACACCAGGTCAAAGAGCCAGGAGTGAGTGAGGTCGTGGGCCTCATCCTGTGCTGTAAGGTTTCCCATCTGACTCCTCAGATACTCAGATATCGGCTTTCTTTACAAATCTAGAAGCTGCTGGATCAGAAGAGAGAAGCTAGTCAGGCCGTCAGATGCTCATGCAGGGTCCTGATAGTTTTCTCCCTGCAGGGTAGCTGGATCTGTGTTTTCCCAGGTCCCTTTCCTTATGCTTACTTAAGGAAAGAAAAAAAAAAAAAAAAAAGAAAGAAAAAACAAAACCCAGGTCTGAGGCTTTTTCAAGTCCCACCCAGATGAAGCCCTGAAGACAGCATCACTTAGGAAATTTTGCTTGGGTGGCTCATTTTAGAGTTGGTCTTTGGAGTGTAACCTGGGTGAAGCCTCCCCAAATTGAGGTGGTGCAAGGATGACAGAGGTGTGAGCTGGAGAGGGAGATGTGGGGGAGGAAACCCGTGGCTTTGCCCAGGGAGCCTCTGAGCTGCCTAGTGGTCAGGAGAGTAAGCAGAACGGATGCTGCTCAAGCCCTGCTCTGCGGTAGGCGCTGTGCAGTTGCCTCCTGCAGTCCTCCGTTAAGCATCGCTGAGGATTGTGCAGCCTGGGAAACCAGAGCAGCCCTGGGTGTGAGGAGGGAGCGCTGAGGCCCCATGGCTGTTTGGGGGCCAGGTGAGTATGGACACATCGGGGCAGGGATGGAGCAGAGGGATCCCCATCTCAGTCTCAGTTCCCCGTCACTTGTTATAGGTGATGAGGCTCGGTTGATGGCAACTAACTCTCTTAAGGACATTTTGACCCCTGATTAACGTGGGGGATGGAAAGAAAATGTCTAGAAATAAGAGGGCACGTCACCTCTGCCAGCCCCCATCATCCGTGTCTGGGCTACCCCAAACATGGGCTGTGTCCCCTAGAAACGGGTGAGAGTGACAGCCGCAGCCCAGTTTCCCGCAAAGCCTCATCTTTATGCCCCAGCATATGTTGGCAGCTCAGGCACAAGGTTCATTTGCTTTCCTTGGTCCCCCGCGTTGCCAGGCATGTTAATTGTCAGAACGCAAACAGAGACATCACCATTTTTCAGTTGTGCTGTAGTCTCTTAATCTTTTTTTCTTCTAACCTGCTAAGACTCCTCCATAAGAAGAGGGACCTATAGTTTTGAAATGTCTTCTTTTATGGGCCCTGACACTTTTCATCTTCATAGCTCAAAGCCTTGCTTGCATTTAGGAGAAATGCAGATACTGAACTCCCACTGTGTGTTCTGGCAGTTGACAACATATGATCTCATTGGATTTTCAGAAAATAATCCTAGCTCCATCTTTTTTTTTTTTTTTCGGTGCGCGGGCCTCTCACTGCCGTGGCCTCTCCCGCTGCGGAGCGCAGGCTCCGGACGCGCAGGCTCCGGACGCACAGGCTCAGCGGCCATGGCTCACGGGCCCAGCCGCTCCGCGGCATGTGGGATCTTCCCAGACCGGGGCACGAACCCGCGTCCCCTGCATCGGCAGGCGGACCCCCAACCACTGCGCCACCAGGGAAGCCCCTAGCTCCATTTTTTTAGTGCCAACTGTATGCAGGCACTGGGGTAAGTCCCTTTTAATGAGTCCTCAGACCACATGGGAGCAGGGGCGAGTTTATCATCCTTATTTCACAGAGGAGGAAACTGGGGCTCAGGAGGTCAAGTCCCTTCCCCAGGAGAGGCTGGGATCTGAACCGAGGCTTTGGGAGGATCTGTGCCTTCGACACAGGCTGGACTGCCTCTGACTTGGGGATGATAAGTGCCACAGCTTGACCCACTCTGTTCCCTCCGTGTGATGTGTGCACTTGTAGACACACACACACACACACACACACAGCTTCCTGCCCCCTTGCCACCTCGGGAGCTAAGAAATAGGACTAAAGCCCAGAACTGCTAGAACTGCCCATAAACACAGCTATAGGTAGGAGTCTTTGTGTTCCGTTGTAAGCAGGACCACAAAGTCTGTTTAAAAAGCACTTACTTGCGAGTGGTCCAGAGGCCGGGCCTTCTCCAGAACTTTTCAGTGGTGTCTAATTCTGAACTCGCGGGCCCTGTCTCAGGGTGAAGGATAAAGGCCTTGGCCTTGTGTGGTGACGTGCTGGAGTAACTCCGCTTCTTCCTTCAGTGTGTCGCCTGGCGGTTTCTGCATGCTGCCCGGGGTACTGTATGCAGCAGGAGATGTTGCTGCTTTGGGGCACTAATTTCAGAGCGTGTGCAGAACCTTTCCTTAGCTTTTTCTTCTTAGCTTTTCTTCTGCTTCCCAGAGTTGGGAAGCCAGCCACAGTGTCATGCCCAGTCTGCTTGGAGCAGGCATGCAGGACAGGGCTGCCACGTCCCTCCCAGGGCTTGGGTTGGAGGGCAGAGAGTGGAGGCATGTCTCTCTTCTTCAGTTCTGCAGAACTTGCTCTTTGGAACCTATGTGTGCATTTGACTACACAGGACTTGGGTTGGATCGAGACAGTTGTTCCCAATGGATTGTGAACTTGGAAGAGAGAGTTCATTGGTTCTGTTGCTCAGCGGGGAGGCCGTTGGAATGCCCCCTGCAGAGAAGCCACCCGTCACTGCTGTTTGTTCTCTCCTGGGTTTGCCTGCAACCTCCTGTGTCCTTAGGATGCTGAGTGCTGGCAATTGCAGGTGGCTCCTGCATCCTTGTCCGTAGCTGATGGCAAGAGAAATTCTCCCTACAGCAGCCTGAGTCCCAGAGACTGATGTGAACACAGATGTCAGGTGGGGCAGGGCCCTGGGGGCTATGGAGACTTGCAAGGTGGAGGAGTTGCAAGGTTTTGAGGCAGGGAGCTCACGCTTGGGCTGCTGGGAGCTGAGCAAAGAGGTATGTTTTCCAGAACAAAGTCCTGCTGCGTGTCTGCACTGGTGCCGGCGGGGCATGCTTCTCTCTGCCCCCAGTGATCTCACACTCCTCCTAAGCCTTGGAGGACCATGGTACAAGGGAGCCAGGCGAGTGTTCTTAAATAGAGAAGGTCCCGCCCACAGTTGCCTGCTTCTCCTCTCCAAGTCTGACACAGCCATGGTATACGCTTTATAAATGTTGGTTTTCTCTTCTTTTTTCTTGCTAATTAATCAGTGGGTTTAAAACGTCTTCATTCAACATGAGGATTGTTTAATGGGTTTGCCTCTGGTGTGTGGCTCCATGGGAGATGCTCAGAGTAATTAAGAAGTTACCAGAAGCTGATCAGCTGGGAGCATGGAAAAGTCAGCATTTCAGTAAATGGATTTCTTCTGGAACTATCAATAATGAGCAATGTTTTTCTGTCCCTTTTAGGTAGTATCCCCTTTTCTCATTTGGTAATTTAATGGCATAAAGACATGTATATGTCAGTGCATACATATGAGGTGTGACTGTAAGGTTGTATGTCGAGTTTCTTTTCTTAATATCCAGGAGATCCAAGTGTTTCATCTCATCCCACGTTGCTTAAGAGGTGACCCTTTGCGAGACTCTGTGCTGATTACTGCCGTGCTAAGTAGAAACATTTTGCAGATGCCTCTGTTAGAATGGATTTGGGGGCCTGGCATGTTCCTCTGGTTATCCTTAGAGATGAGAAATCATCATCCTTTGAAGGCAGGTTTAAGTTTGGAAATAAATCCTAAGTCATTCACTCAGTTGGATAAATAAAGATGGGTGATTAAGGTAAGTCACATCCTTTTAGCTTTTTTTTTTTTTTTTTTTAAAGAAGTCCTTAAGATGTTCCTGGGGGATGAGTCTTTGGACCCTCAGAGGCTTTCAGAGTGACCACTTCAAAGGAGGACAGTAATCGTTAGTATGTGTACCTTCCAGAAGTTTCGTTTTTAAAAACCTGCTCTCTTGCCACGCCTTGTATGTGTTCACGTCTCTGCGTACACGCGGGTGTAAGTGCACATTCATGAGTAGCCACCTCCAGTAGGGATTCTGTAAAATCCTGTTAGACTTAAGTGCATGTTATTGTCATGTTAGGCCAAGACTGAGGTGTTTCTTTGTCATGAAACTTCGCTTCCTCACAGAATTAAAATATTGTTTTTTCAATATAATGAAGTACATATACAGTATTTTCTTGTGTCAGCTCCTGAAGTTTTGGTGCCCAGTGGTGTGTTTACATGTGGTTTGCCTAAGATTCCGTTCACATAGAGACACCTGTAAGTATTTATTACAAACCGGAATGTAAGCAAATTGATCCGTAGTGATTTTCTTTGAATTAAGGTGTTTTCCCCTTTTGCGGAGCGGGGGGAGGCTCCTTCTCCGCGTGAGGCGCATGCAGGATCTGGGACATTCTGTGAGGCTGGGCAGGCCATGCACCCACCTCAGCCAAAGCACCAACGGCCGGGGTGCTGCCACACTTCCCGCCAGCTGTGTGTGCCATCGCCCTGCTTGGTGGCGTGTGCTGTGTTCCCTCCAGCAGACTCTGATGTAAGATTCTGGCATCTTCGTATTGCTAGTCTGTATTGAAGCAGAGGTGGAGGGTACAGATGGGTCTGTATCCAGAGCGGGGAAATCCAAGAAGACGGCATGTCCCTCACAGCAAATGTTGATACTGTTGGTCAGCCAAAGATTTTCCTATTCTTTGCTGCTTAAACTTGTGCCTTAATATTGTATATAATAAATGGATAAAATGGCTCTCTCCCTCACGCTTGCTCTTTTCTGTCCCAAGGAACTTATATACCAGGTGCTCAATAAATGTTGGTTGAATTTCACTTCATTTTACTGCTGGAAGCAGCCTCACTTGCTGTTTTGCTTGCAGAGGCAAGAGGCATCCCGCGGGCTCCCCTCCTTCCCCCCAGCCCCTGTGGGCCTCAGGCTCTTGATCCCGAGGAGGAAATGAGTCATCCAAACCCCTGGAACTGGGCTTCCCTGGTGGTGCAGTGGTTGAGAGTCCGCCTGCTGATGCAGGGGACACGGGTTCGTGCCCCGGTCCGGGAAGATCCCACATGCCGCGGAGCGGCTGGGCCCGTGAGCCATGGCCTCTGAGCCTGCGCGTCCGGAGCCTGTGCTCCGCGGCGGGAGAGGCCATGGCAGGGAGGGGCCCGCGTACCGTAAAAAAAAAAAAAAAAAAAAAAAACACCCTGGAACTTGCCATCCACCCTGCCACCCACTCCTCCAGACACATAGGAGGAAACGCGGGGACGTGGGCCCGGGAGCCGGTGGCCACTTTGATCACATCTGAATGTCCTCTTTGGGCGTTCCTGGGTTCAGGGCCTGCCAGTGACCACCGTCACTTCAGGAATTTACCCAAGCAGCCTGGGCCCTGAGTCTGAGCTGGAGTCGGAAGCGTCTCTGCGCCCCATGATGGACGTGGCAGATGTCTCTGCCTTCTTAGTGTCTTGGGGTCACAGGAAATGTGGGAGGTTTTGGTAGAAAGAAGTCACACGGTAAAGTGGTGAAATTCAGGTGGGACCCACAGTGGCTGAAGCAGGAGAAAAGGACAAATTCCATGAGAGTTCCCGAGTGAAGGGTCCCCCCACCCCACCCGAAGGGGACAGCGACCTGGGAACACTGCTGGGGAGGATGAGGTGCCCTCTGTTTGTTTTCTAGTTGTGTCTCTTTGAGCAGAAGCCTCTCGCGCCTGTCCCTGGCCCAAGCATGGGTAGAACTTCCTAAATGTGAGCATAGGGAGAGCGAGGGATGCACCTCTTGTCCCCCAGTGATGGCCGGTGTGGTTTGCATGCATTACCGTCTTCAGTCCTCACAACAACCTGGGCATCCCCATTTTAAAGACAAGGAAACTGAGGCTCAAACAACCTTGGGCAAGTAACGTGCGAACGGTGGCAGGATTGGAACCCAGATCTACCTGACCAGGAGCCCGTTCACTTGCAGTGAAAGGTGGGTAGGGGCTGGGAGCTTGGGTTCTGACCTGTCCTGCCTTCTACCCAAAGGAATTCTCTGCAGGGACCCGCAGATCCCTGCACGCGTGCAGATGTGACTCGTGAGAGTAAAGGGCAAACTTGGCAGCTCCCCAACCTCCAGCCCCCGGGACTACTCCGGAAAGACAGCTGGAGGCCCCGCATGCCTCGGGGCTCCGATGAGGACCCTTCTGAGCTGGCATCCACCTCTGCCATCTCCCTGCCCTGACTCCGTGCTTGCCACTTGTGGGAGGTGCCCAGGCCTCTGTCCTGTATCCTGGGCTGGGGCCTCTGCACTGCGGGGAATGGGAGCAATGCCTTTTAGATTGCCTGGGCTTATTGTAATCAGGAGTCACGCCCCAGATGAGAAATAAATCAGGAGTTCTGAAATTCCTTTCTTAAAATATACAAAGCTCGGTGATGAAATAAAAGGAGTTTTAGGTCTTTAAAGAATGTTGCCGGGGCTTCCCTGGTGGCACAGTGGTTGGGACTCCGCCTGCCGATGCAGGGGGCGCAGGTTCGTGCCCCGGTCCGGGAGGATCCCGCGTGCCGCGGAGCGGCTTGGCCCGTGGGCCGTGGCCGCTGGGCCTGCGTGTCTGGAGCCTGTGCTCCGCGGCGGGATGGGCCACGGCGGTGAGAGGCCCGCGTACCGCAAAAAAAAAAAAAAAAAAGAATGTTGCCGTTTTCCTGTTTCTGTGGCCCTTTTATCAGGCACCACCATGTCTGCGATGTGCTTCCTTTACCTGCCCTGTTCCTGGCAGGCAGACATTCTCTCTTAGCGAGTCTGTCTCCCTCAAAACTCTCCCCTTATGCAGCCCAGAAGGAGACCCTTCCCGTGTGGTGTGGATTTCTATCAAAGGATGACTCTTCCCAAGTTCCTGATGTGAAAGCAGAGAATACAGGGCACACAGGCTATGTAGCTGGGTAATTTGGAGTAAAATAATGTGAATCTTAGTCCTAGTGTTGGAAACATACTACGGAGCTTTACATCCTGACTGGTTTCAGCCCTCTGACTGTTTGAGGGAGGGAGGACCTAACATTTATTGAGCTGGCTTTGGAATATTGCTTCACCTTAACAACCTCCAAGGTAGGTGAAGGCATCTTCACCCCTGAGTTTCAGATGAGGAAGTAGGCTCACGAGAAGTGTAGTGCGTGTCCGGCTGCACGTCCAGCCCAGGCCGGCTTGTTTTAAGTTCCCATCCTTCTCTCCTGTACTGCTTCGTGGCCTTTGACTTTAGTGGATTTTATTTTAATGCTTTGTTTGCTTGTTTTTGGTTTTAATAGTTATAGAGAGAATTGGTAGGCAAGTGGCTAGTTGAAAAAAAAAACACTTTATAGAGAGAATTGGTAGGCAAATGGCTCTTTTCAGAAATGTATTTCCAGCAGAAGTCCTGTGTAGATGGACAGGCTTGATCCAAGCCTCTGGTCTCTTTGCAAGATGAGGACTTAATTAGAGCGGCTTGACTATGTACTGATGCAGGTACACTTGGGGGGCAGCACCAGGGAGAAGGGACCCAAGGTAGATGTGGTCGCAGGACCCACTTTCGGGCTGGGGTCCCACTCTTGTTTTTCCTCAGGCACAACCTGAGCCCACAGAACTGCGGTCCAGAGATGCTGAGGGTAAAACGGAAGTGCCTTTTTTTTCCAGTCAGATGAAGTCCTGGATTGTCCCTGACAGACATCTCTGTGTGGGTTTCCCCAGACCTGGTCGAGACCTGGCGCCTTCCCTTCCGCCTCTGTGCTCTGCTGTCTGTGCCATCCTCTCCGTCACCTCTGCTGGGCACCCCGCTCATCTGGGCTGCTCCCTCCCGCCCCCTGTTCCTGGCTAATCACTCCACCTTCCCATGTTGTTTCTCTCCTTTCATTCTCTCCATCCTCACGGCCTTAGCTCCAGACCTCATCTCTCACTTGGACAATTTCAGGAGCCTCCCGCCTCCCACTGCTGCCACTGCATCCCTGACATGGACACCAGAGAAACGAGGAATGATCGGCGTTTATTTATTGTCATTATACACCCCACGCTCCTGTGAGCCACTCCTACCTTAGGACATTGAATTCTTACAGTCACTCTGAGGCCGGCACTGTTATTAGTTCCCCATTTTACTGGAGGAGAAACTAAGAGGCAGAGAACTTAAGTCTCTTGCCCCAAATTCTAGAGCTTGTGGATGGCAGGGCTGGGATCCAAACCTGGCAGACTAGCTCCAGAGACTCCAGGCCACACTGGTCCCCTCAAGCTGTTAAAGTCTGATCACATCACCCCCTCGAAGGGAACCACAACAGAATTATTAGCTCCCAGTGGCCTTCAGAAGAACGTCCAAACTGCTGATAAAGGCTTCATGCTCCATAATCCTCAGCCTCGGCCCAGGTCCCAGGCTGGTTTCCCGCGACTTCTCTCCCTCTCCGGCCCTCAAGTCTCCCCGCCGCCACTTCCATGCCCCGAACCTGCTCTGTGCTTTTCCATTCCGGTCCTTGGCTCAGAGCCCCGCTCTCTGTCTGTCCAAGTTCTACTCGTCCTTTAAAGTGGAGTTCCAATGTCTCTTCCATCAGGGGGGCGATCCAGACCCCAAGGGTCAACATGCATCGGCCTTCCTCCATTAGTAGCTGAACCACCTCGAGAAAGTGGCTGAACTTCTCAGAACGTCTCACCTGTAAGATGACATGGGGGTGGTACCGTGTCTGTTTCTCCACTAATATGAATCAGGCCCTAGTACATTTCATGACACTCTATAGGGGCTCGAGCACATGTTGACCGAATGAGTCAACCCCGAGGATTTCATGGGGGAAGAGCTGGAAAGTGCCTGCCCATGGTAGGCCCTCCACACAGGACGGCTCTGAGCATCGTTGTATCGCCCAGCCTCAGTCCACCTCCTATCACAGTGAACTGCATACAGGAGTGTCTGTCGTCAGCTCGTCCATCTGGGGTAGGAACCCTGTCCTGTAGCCAGAGTAGAGGCTCATAAAGATTTGAACCGAATGTGAATTCTCCCAAGCGGCTTGCATGTGTTAGGCGACTGTTTTCAGGGAAACCGGCAGAAGAAACCAGAGTAAAATCAAACTTAAAAATGATGCAAGTAATCCTCGTTTGTTATAAAAAGAACAATCCCATGATATGGAGGTGTACAAAATAGAAGCCACTCCCCACTCTAAATCCCTGTAAGTCACCACCGTGAACACTTGTATATAACCAGATAGGTAGGTATACAGATGTGAGAATGAATATTAATTTTAAAATAAGACCATGCTATTTCACACAAAATTCTTTTTCACTCAATAATAGATCACAGGCAGATTTCTCTATCAGCATATATAGGTCTATCTTCTTATCTTTGATGGCTGCATAGTGTTCCTTTGTATGGAAGAGGGGAGTTGATTGAAGTCCATACTCCGTTGCTGCCCCCACCAGCTTCCCTACAGCATTTTCCCAGCAGTTAAGGGAGAACTAACTGCTAAGAAAGAGGCCAAAACTTACAATTTGTGTCAGGCTTGGCCAAACACTGTCCCCAAGTTCCTCCAGGGCGTCATAACATTTTCATTGACCTGTCCGAGCACGATGACATAGGGAACCCAAGGACTTGACAGTGCCATGGCCCCAGCTGATGGTTCAGGCCCAGCCTAGCCTCGCCTGACCTGTTTCTATCCAGAAAACCTGCCAGCTCTAACTGACAGGCTCATTTTCCATCCAATGTCCTAGCCTTTGGCCCAGAGAAGGACACATTTTCCTGACATTATCCAGCTCAACACGAGCCCAGTCTGACTTTGTCCAGTGATGTTGATCCCTGTCTTGTCCCCGGCATTTTCATTTTGCAGAGTGTCTATCAGATTTTTACAAATATTTAGCTTTAGGAATAGCCTGTAAACAGAAGCCCAGTTCACAATTCACTTATCATGTTATTACTGAAAATTAATTATGTGCCCAGCACATGTCAGATCCTATGGGGGGGAAGTCAGGAGGTACAGATTGCTCTGGCGATTCCAGCCCTGAAGGAAGAGGAGGGGAGGCTGAGGTGAACTGACCAACTACTGTGAACCAAACATTTTACGTCAGTCACTGCATTGGGTCTTCAGGACAGCAAGTCCAGGGAGATTCAGAGAGGTTCCGCAAATGACCCAAGGTCCACCCTTACCCAGGTAAGTGGCCGGGTGGCATATGAGCCTAGGTTTGGGTGCATAAAAGTCAAGATTTTCCCATTATACCATGCAGCCTCTGCGTTTAAGTCTAATTGAGGTCCCGGGTCCAGGAAACAAATTGCTCCTTGCTCATCTTTGTTGGGGCAGGTACACCAGGTCCCTGGACAGATCTGTTAAGACCCCACCACACTCAGCAATTGGGAACCAAGCATTTGGCTGATGGTGCTCAGCCACGTGCTGCCGTCCCCAGCCGGGGTGAGGAGGGTATAAGGGAAGAACAGAGGTTCCACCAATGTTTGCATGTGGCAGTCTCACAGTCGGGACCCAGTGAGAGAACCCAGGCTGAATCTTTTCCCCCTTCTTTTTTTTGGGGGGGCGGTGTTAAGATTTTTTAATTTAATGTTTATTTTATGTTGGAGTATAGTTGATTCACAGTGTTGTGTTTGTTTCAGGTGTACAGCTAAGTAATCCAGTTATATATATGCATATATCCAGTCTTCTTCAGATTCTTTCTTTTCCCCCTTCTGCCGTCTCTAAGAGCTCCACAGCCACCAGCAGGGCCCATCGGCTGTCCTGTCCCAGCCTTTCCAGAAGAGCCACGGAGAGGGGATGCGCAAAGGAGCCAGTGATGTTCCCTGCCCTCCTCTCTTGCTGGTCTATTTACTTCCTCAATCCCATTTCACCTGGAAGGGAGGTAGTTGGAGGCAATAACCATAAGCAATATCTTTATTTATTTTAAAAAATTTGGGGGGAATTCCCTGGCAGTCCAGTGGTTGGGACTTTGCGCTTTCACTGCCAAAGTTCCGGGTTCGATCCCTGGTCAGGGAACTAAAATCCCACAAGCTGTGCGGTACAGCCAAAATAATAATAATAATAGTAATAATAATAATTTTAAAATTAGATGTCAATAGTTTATATCTTGAAAAATAAAAAATCTCTTTCCTGCTGTCACGTCACTATTCCCCTTTCCTACAGACTTCACAGACTCAGGCTTGGGCACATGTCACAGCTGTCCAGGAATGTGCAACTGACGTCATACATCAGTAATAAACAGATGTAATCAACGGAAAAGCCAGAGCCAGCCACTGCTCAAGTCGTCTGTGTCTCTCAGTCAAGACCATCACAGTGATCTGGAGAGGAGTGCATTTCGTTAGGGCTTCTGGTAACAAAAAAACACCACGACCCACATTTGCTTTCTGTAGAGTAACACCAGGCATCCAATGAGTGGCTGATAAATGTGAAATCTCTACTTAGTAACATCCTCACCCTGTGCAAAATGCATTTCTTCTAAAGAACCTAAGTGTGTCTTTTACTGCTATTTAGTTATATGCTATTAGCGCTCCCTAGGGATGGCTATGTGATTCCTTGTTACACAACTGAGAGAATGAGAACAGAGAACTGGGGCACCTACCCAAGGTCATAGTGAAGTGCCAGCAGAGCCAGATTAGAGCTGGGCTCCCCTGCAGCCCTTTTAGTGCTTTTTGGGCAGAGGGATCCCTCTGTGCTGATGCTGTGTGGGCATCGGGTCTTTTCAGAGCCCTGCCCCCTTTCCTGCCTGGGGATCAGTAAACCAAGAAGTGATGGGTGTGATGTGAATCAGTCAGACCATCACCTGAGAAGAGCTTCACATCTAACTCATATGTCTAAGGAGCCAAGAGATATCATAAAGGCATAATTCCAGGCTCAGAGGTTGGGATTTCTCCCAGTGTCAGAGCCAGGCAGGTAGGGCCCAGGACTGTGGGATCACAGCAAACAATGCTTGAGGACTTTTCCTTTGACAGCCTCAAAACCTATGACTTTATAGTAGTGCTGAGATGAGAATGACCACAGCAGCAAGATGGCAGATGAAAACAGACAAGAGCCTCTCCCAGGGATAACAGAGCTGATGGCAGATGCAGGGCCCCTTTGCATTTGAGAAACAGGGTTGGAGAGACACCTCCCATCACAGTCTGGTAGGGACCACCTGTAGCAGCTGATTCTTCAGGATTCTCAGTATGTGGAGGATGTATAAAGCATCCCAAATAACTCGTGATTGACACTGAGAAACACGCTTAAAGGGAACACACACACATTAGTTCAACAAACCTTTATTGTGTTAGATGAAAGATGCAAAGATAAATAAGATACTGTACCTGCCTTCCGTGCCCCATGCCCCCAAGCTCATAGTCCGGGTGAAAAGACCAGAGGGGACCACAGTACCGTATATAGTAAATGTCAAACTCATGGGTTGTACAGGTTGTTCTGTTGGTCTAAAGAAGTGGGGAAATAGGCGACGTGTGAGTTGAACGTGGATGAGTGAGAAAAGGAGACAGTGCTGAAGTCAGAGGGCAGAGGGGTCAGTGGGCACAGAGGCAGGGCATGCCCATGAAACCACGGCTCTGGTCTGCAGGGGCTGGCGGGGATGAGTCTGGGCGGTCTTCTAGGTCTGTGAGCTGCCGTGCCAAAGATTCTGGCCCTTGTCCTGTGGCCATAGATGTTGGGAGTGCGCAAAAGTATATTTAATCAGGACTGTGGTCCAATAGATGCTGTTTTATAGAAAGATAACCAAGGGTATTGAGTCCACACTATGAAGAAGGGACAATAATGACATTGGGTGTTTCTGTTTCTATGGCCATGTCACAATTGCTCCCAAACTTAGCAGCATAAAACAACCATTTATTTTGCTCAAAACTGCACTTTGGGCAGGGCTTGGGGTGTGGGGGGGTGGTATTTCATTTCTGCTTGGCTCAGCTGAGGTGGCTCAAAAGCATGGAAGCTACAAGAGTGGGGAGTCCCGGGGCATCTCCCTCCGTGGTCTCTCCCAGGGTCTCTCCAGTGTGGCAGTTTCAGGGTGGTTGGACGTCTTATGTGGTAGCTCAGGGTGTCAAAGGCATATATATATGTAGAGAGAGAGAGAGAGAGAGAGAGGGAGGGAGGCAGCACACCAGCAGAAGACATATTGCCTTTTATGACCTGGCCTCAGATGTCACGCAGCATCATTCTGCCACGTATATTCAAGGCACTTACAAGGACCTGCCAGGGTTCAAGGGCAGGTGGGGGGCAAGCAGGATAGACTTTATCTCTTCAAGTGTTTGAAATGGCAAGGTTCTAGAAGAGCACAAGGGACTAGAGATATTACTATTGCCGTGACCATTTTGGAAAATGAAGTCTGTCACACTAGGTACATGTCAGACAGTATCCTAAGTTATACACACATTTTCTCATCTTACTCTCCCCTCTACCTGTGAGGTAGGTATTATCCTGCCCATTTTATATATCAGGAAATTGAGGCTTGAAGATGTTAAGAGGTCTGCCTGAAATCACACACCAAGAAGTGATGGAGCTGGATTCTGTGTGCAAGTCTAATGACCCCAAGGTCTCTTGCCCTCTCCCTGCTGCAGCCTCAGGCGTGGGAAAGAAAGCACAGAGACAGACTAATTCAAAGTCATTGTTCTGCCCAGGGATGTTGTCACCACTAAGAAGGGCAGGTGATTTATAAGCTGAATAGGAAACGGAATCAACAGATCTGCCGACCAATTGAATTTGTGTTGTGTCTGCATCATAGATGCCAAATGACAAGCATTTCCTATGGTCGTCAGTGCAACTACCAAGCAGGCAGAACTGACAGTTGCCACTTACAAAGTACCAGGCTCTGTGCTAAGTACTTTCTGTGCATTAACTAATTTAATATTCACAATAACCCTATGGGACAGGTATTATTGTTGCTGCTGATGTTAGGCTTAAAGGCATTAATTAATGTTGCATAGAGGGGCCATCACCCCCAAGGGCCTCCCATCTCCCTGCCATGAATCCCTTCCCCAACCAGCAACATGATGTCATGAATAGATGAACCAATGGTCTCCCCTCTCAGGGGCACCACCAGCCATGGAGTGGTTAGGACGGTCCCTCTCTGGAGTCAGACTGGTCAACTGGAAACCAGCTCCACCATTTACTAGCTGTGTGAGCCTGGGCCAGTCACTTAACCTCTCTGTGCCTCAGTGTCCTCATCTATAACATGAGGATACAGTCTGTTTCTCACAGAGATTCCCATCAGGAGTATAAGACATGTCTAGACAGTATGCAGTGTAGACCTTGGCCTGGAGAAAGCACACGATGGATGTCAGCTATTGCTCTTAGTGTGGAGGCTGGTGCCAAGGGCTCCTTGGGATTGACTTGTAGACGGTGAGTTCTTATGGTCCAGGGACATGCATTGTTTTTTTCAGAGGGCCAGGGAGCAACTTGTTTTACTAGCCTCGTTGGGATGGAGGTGGGGGTCAATCTGTCCAGCCAGGCGCAAGGGATAAGCCAACCAATGAGATGAGGTGGCGGCGGGGAGGGAGGAGTTTGCAGACACTGTGCTGCTTCATGGATGCTGCAAAGTGCAGAGAGCTGGTCCCAAAGCCAGGGTTGTAACTGATGCACTGAATCAGGGCCCACGCAGCTGTTTCCCGTGATGGTGGGAGGCCCTGGATTTAGGCTCCTGTGCTTTGGGTTAACAAAGAAGCTACGGACGAGGAAGCAGGAGCCACCTATGATTGTCAGCATGTTACCACCTGTGACCTCCATTCTTAGGCAAACCCGCTTTTGCTTTCAAGGAGAAAGAAGAGAGCTCTCTGGTTGTACACAGGGAGGTATACAGTCCTCCCTTGCACTCTGCATCCCCCTGTATGCTGACCTTTTCAGCTTGAGCCAGACTGCAGTCCCTCCCTGGCATCTGGTGGACAGGCACCCCACATTTTGGAAGCACGGTTGAGAGAGAACACAGTGGAGAGGAGTGACTGGGAGCCTCTGGGCTGGGTTCCTGCCCTTGGTTCCTGTCGTCCCAGCCCCAGAGCGCTCCTGTCCTTCTGGTGATTTGGTTAGGTGCCAAAACATCTCTCCTCTTGCCCAAACTGGCAACCTGGGTCCTTCTGGTCCCAAGTAAGTTAAGCACAGGAGGACTCCTGGCTCAGCCCAGGCAGTTTGCTTCTCACGCCCACAATGAGGATAGAGAATTCACAGCATGGCCTCCTTCCAAACATCTCAAAACCAGACCCCAGTGTGTCGTCACTGGGGACCCCCATTGTCAGACCTCTGATGGTTCCAAATATGAGAAAGTCCACCCCTCTTTCTATAGTATCACCTCTGCAGGCTTCCTTGTCAGCTAAATCTGCCCTTTGTTCCTTTTTTCATTTCCTTTCCTTTTTGAAAAACAAGAATCAACATTAAAGACTATAGATATGCCTTAGATTTCCACCTTCTTCTACAGTGGTCTCCTAACTGACCCCCCTGCTTCTGTCCTTGCCCCTTCAGTCAATTTGTAGCACAGCAACCAGAGTGAGTCAGATAACTTCCCTCCACTTCTTTTTTTTTTTTTTTTTTTGCTTTATCACAAATTTAATCAGTTATATGTATACATATGTTCCCATATCCCCTCCCTTTTGCGTCTCCCTCCCACCCTCCCTATCCCACCCCTCCAGGCGGTCACAAAGCACCGAGCTGATCTCCCTGTGCTATGCGGCTGCTTCCCACTAGCTATCTACCTTACGTTTGGTAGTGTATATATGTCCATGCCGCTCTTTCACTTTGTCACAGCTTACCCTTCCCCCTCCCCATATCCTCAAGTCCATTCTCTAGTAGGTCTGTGTCTTTATTCCTGTCTTACCCCTATGTTCTTCATGACATTTTTTTTTCTTAAATTCCATATATATGTGTCAGCATACAGTATTTGTCTTTCTCTTTCTGACTTACTTCACTCTGTATGACAGACTCTAGGTCCATCCACCTCATTACAAATAGTTCAATTTCATTTCTTTTTATGGCTGAGTAATATTCCATTGTATGTATGTGCCACATCTTCTTTACCCATTCATCCAATGATGGACACTTAGGTTGTTTCCATCTCCGGGCTATTGTAAATAGGGCTGCTATGAACATTTTGGTACATGTCTCTTTTTGAATTATGGTTTTCTCAGGGTATATGCCCAGTAGTGGGATTGCAGGGTCATATGGTAGTTCTATTTGTAGTTTTTTAAGGAACCTCCATACCGTTCTCCATAGTGGCTGTACCAATTCACATTCCCACCAGCAGTGCAAGAGTGTTCCCTTTTTTCCACACCCTCTCCAGCATTTATTGTTTCTAGATTTTTTGATGATGGCCATTCTGACTGGTGTGAGATGATATCTCATTGTAGTTTTGATTTGCATTTCTCTAATTAGTAAAGATGTTGAGCATCCTTTCATGTGTTTGTTGGCAGTCTGTATATCTTCTGTGGAGAAATGTCTATTTAGGTCTTCTGCCCATTTTTGGATTGGGTTGTTTGTTTTTTTGTTATTGAGCTGCATGAGCTGCTTATAAATTTTGGAGATTAATCCTTTGTCAGTTGCTTCATTTGCAAATATTTTCTCCCATTCTGAGGGTTGTCTTTTGGTCTTGTTTATGGTTTCCTTTGCTGTGCAAAAGCTTTTAAGTTTCATTAGGTCCCATGTGTTTATTTTTGTCTTTATTTCCATTTCTCTAGGAGGTGGGTCAAAAAGGATCTTGCTGTGATTTATGTCATAGAGTGTTCTGCCTATGTTGTCCTCTAAGAGTTTGATAGTGTCTGGCCTTACATTTAGGTCTTTAATCCATTTTGAGCTTATTTTTGTGTATGGTGTTAGGGAGTGATCGAATCTCATACTTTTACATGTCCCTGTCCAGTTTTCCCAACACCACTTATTGAAGAGACTGTCCTTTCTCCACTGTACATTCCTGCCTCCTTTATCAAAGATAAGGTGACCATATGTCCGTGGGTTTATCTCTGGGCTTTCTATCCTGTTCCATTGATCTATCTTTCTGTTTCTGTGCCAGTACCATACTGTCTTGATTACTGCAGCTTTGTAGTATAGTCTGAAGTCAGGGAGCCTGATTCCTCCAGCTCCATTTTTCGTTCTCAAGATTGCTTTGGCTATTCGGGGTCTTTTGTGTTTCCATACAAATTGTGAAATTTTTTGTTCTAGTTCTGTGAAAAATGCCAGTGGTATTTTGATAGGGATTGCATTGAATCTGTAGATTGCTTTGGGTAGTAGAGTCATTTTCACAATGTTGATTCTTCCAATCCAAGAACATGGTACATCTCTCCATCTATTTGTATCATCTTTAATTTCTTTCATCAGTGTCTTATAATTTTCTGCATACAGGTCTTTTGTCTCCTTAGGTAGGTTTATTCCTAGATATTTTATTCTTTTTGTTGCAATGGTAAATGGGAGTGTTTCCTTGATTTCACTTTCAGATTTTTCATCATTAGTATATAGGAATGCCAGAGATTTCTGTGCATTAATTTTGTATCCTGCAACTTTACCAAATTCATTGATTAGCTCTAGTAGTTTTCTGGTAGCATCTTTAGGATTCTCTATGTATAGTATCATGTCATCTGCAAACAGTGACAGCTTTACTTCTTCTTTTCCAATTTGGATTCCTTTTATTTGCTTTTCTTCTCTGATTGCTGTGGCTAAAACTTCCAAAACTATGTTGAATAAGAGTGGTGAGAGTGGGCAACCTTGTCTTGTTCCTGATCTTAGTGGAAATGGTTTCAGTTTTTCACCATTGAGGACGATGCTGGCTGTGGGTTTGTCATATATGGCCTTTATTATGTTGAGGAAAGTTCCCTCTATGCCTACTTTCTGCAGGGTTTTTATCATGAATGGGTGTTGAATTTTGTCGAAAGCTTTCTCTGCATCTATTGAGATGATCATATGGTTTTTCTCCTTCAATTTGTTAATATGGTGTATCACGTTGATTGATTTGCGTATATTGAAGAATCCTTGCATTCCTGGGATAAACCCCACTTGATCATGGTGTATGATCCTTTTAATGTGCTGTTGGATTCTGTTTGCTAGTATTTTGTTGAGGATTTTTGCATCTATGTTCATCAGTGATATTGGCCTGTAGTTTTCTTTCTTTGTGACATCCTTGTCTGGTTTTGGTATCAAGGTGATGGTGGCCTCGTAGAATGAGTTTGGGAGTGTTCCTCCCTCTGCTATATTTTGGAAGAGTTTGAGAAGGATAGGCGTTAGCTCTTCTCTAAATGCTTGATAGAATTCGCCTGTGAAGCCATCTGGTCCTGGGCTTTTGTTTGTTGGAAGATTTTTTATCACAGTTTCAATTTCAGTGCTTGTGATTGGTCTGTTCATATGTTCTATTTCTTCCTGATTCAGTCTTGGCAGGTTGTGCATTTCTAAGAATTTGTCCATTTCTTCCAGGTTGTCCATTTTATTGGCATAGAGTTGCTTATAGTAATCTCTCACGATCTTTTGTATTTCTGCAGTGTCAGTTGTTACTTCTCCTTTTTCATTTCTAATTCTATTGATTTGAGTCTTCTCCCTTTTTTTCTTGATGAGTCTGGCTAATGGTTTATCAATTTTGTTTATCTTCTCAAAGAACCAGCTTTTAGTTTTATTGATCTTTGCTATTGTTTCCTTCATTTCTTTTTCATTTATTTCTGATCTGATTTTTATGATTTCTTTCCTTCTGCTAACTTTGGGATGTTTTTGTTCTTCTTTCTCTAATTGCTTTAGGTGCAAGGTTAGGTTGTTTAGTCGAGATATTTCCTGTTTCTTAAGGTGGGATTGTATTGCTATAAACTTCCCTCTTAGAACTGCTTTTGCTGCATCCCATAGGTTTTGGGTCGTCGTGTCTCCATTGTCATTTGTTTCTAGGTATTTTTTTATTTCCTCTTTGATTTCTTCAGTGATCACTTCGTTATTAAGTAATGTATTGTTTAGCCTCCATGTGTTTGTATTTTTTATAGCTCTTTTCCTGTAATTGATATCTAGTCTCATAGCATTGTGGTCGGAAAAGATACTTGATACAATTTCAATTTTCTTAAATTTACCAAGGCTTGATTTGTGACCCAAGATATGATCTATCCTGGAGAATGTTCCATGAGCACTTGAGAAAAATGTGTATTCTGTTGTTTTTGGATGGAATGTCCTATAAATATCAATTAAGTCCATCTTGTTTAATGTATCATTTAAAGCTTGTGTTTCCTTATTTATTTTCATTTTGGATGATCTGTCCATTGGTGAAAGTGGGGTGTTAAAGTCCCCTACTATGATTGTGTTACTGTCGATTTCTCCTTTTATGGCTGTTAGTGTTTGCCTTATGTATTGAGGTGCTCCTATGTTGGGTGCATAAATATTTACAATTGTTATATCTTCTTCTTGGATCGATCCCTTGATCATTATGTAGTGTCCTTCTTTGTCTCTTCTAGTAGTCTTTATTTTAAAGTCTATTTTGTCTGATATGAGAATTGCTACTCCAGCTTTCTTTTGGTTTCCATTTGCATGGAATATCTTTTTCCATCCCCTTACTTTCAGTCTGTATGTGTCTCTAGGTCTGAAGTGGGTCTCTTGTAGACAGCATATATATGGGTCTTGTTTTTGTATCCATTCAGCCAATCTGTGTCTTTTGGTGGGAGCGTTTAGTCCATTTACATTTAAGGTAATTATCGATATGTATGTTCCTATTCCCATTTTCTTAATTGTTTTGGGTTCGTTATTGTAGGTCTTTTCCTTCTGTTGTGTTTCTTGCCTAGAGAAGTTCCTTTAGCATTTGTTGTAAAGCTGGTTTGGTGGTGCTGAACTCTCTCAGCTTTTGCTTGTCTGTAAACATTTTAATTTCTCCATCAAATCTGAATGAGATCCTTGCTGGGTAGAGTAATCTTGGTTGCAGGTTTCTCTCCTTCATCACTTTAATTATGTCCTGCCACTCCCTTCTGGCTTGTAGAGTTTCTGCTGAGAGATCAGCTGTTATCCTGATGGGGATTCCCTTGTGTGTTATTTGTTGTTTTTGCCTTGCTGCTTTTAATATGATTTCTTTGTGTTTAATTTTTGACAGTTTGATTAATATGTGTCTTGGCGTATTTCTTCTTGGATTTATTCTGTATGGGACTCTCTGTGCCTCCTGGACTTGATTAACTATTTCCTTTCCCATATTAGGGAAGTTTTCAACTATAATCTCTTCAAATATTTTCTCAGTCCCTTTCTTTTTCTCTTCTTCTTCTGGAACCCCTATAATTCGAATGTTGGTGCGTTTAATGTTGTCCCAGAGGTCTCTGATATTGTCCTCTGTTCTTTTCATTCTTTTCTCTTTATTTTGCTCTGCATTAGTTATTTCCACTATTTTATCTTCCACCTCACTTATCCGTTCTTCTGCCTCAGTTATTCTGCTATTGATCCCATCTAGAGTATTTTTCATTTCATTTATTGTGTTTTTAATCGATGCTTGATTCATCTTTAGTTCTACTAGGTCCTTGTTAACTGTTTCTTGCATTTTGTCTATTCTATTTCCAAGATTTTGGATCATCTTTACTATCATTATTCTGAATTCTTTTTCAGATAGACTGCCTATTACCTCTTCATTTGTTAGGTCTGGTGGGTTTTTATCTTGCTCCTTCTCCTGCTGTGTGTTTTTCTGTCTTCTCATTTTGCTTATGTTACTGTGTTTGGGGTCTCCTTTTTGCCGGCTGCAGGTTCGTAGTTCCTGTTGTTTTTGGTGTCTGTCCCCAGTGGCTAAGGTTGGTTTAGTGGGTTGTGTAGGTTTCCTGGTCGAGGGGACTAGTGCCTGTGTTCTGGTGGATGAGGCTGGATCTTGTCTTTCTGGTGGGCAGGTCCACGTCTGGTGGTGTGTTTTGGGGTGTCTGCAGACTTTTTATGATTTTAGGCCACCTCTCTGCTAATGGGTGGCGTTGTGTTCCTGTCTTGCTAGTTGTTTGGCATAGGGTGTCCAGCACTGTAGCTTGCTGGTCGTTGAGTGAAGCTGGGTGCTGGTGTTGAGATGGAGATCTCTGGAAGATTTTCGCCGTTTGATATTATGTGGAGCTGGGAGGTCTCTTGTGGACCAGTGTCCTGAAGTTGGCTCTCCCACCTCAGAGGCACAGTACTGACTCCTGGCTCCTCAATTTGGGATGATTTGTTGTCTATTCATGTATTCCACAGATGCAGGGTACATCAAGTTGATTGTGGAGCTTTAATCCGCTGCTTCTGAGGCTGCTGGGAGAGGTTTCCCTTTCTCTTCTTTGTTCTCACAGCTCCCGGGTCTCAGCTTTGGATTTGGCCCCGCCTCTGCGTGTAGGTCGCCGGAGGGCGTCTGTTCTTCACTCAGACAGGAAAGGGTTAAAGGAGCAGCCTCTTCGGGAACTCTGGCTCACTCAGGCCGGGCGGGAGGGAGGGGCACGGAGTGCGGGGCGAGCCTGCAGCGGCAGAGGTCGGCGTGACGTTGCACCAGCCCGAGGCGCGCCGTGCGTTCTCCCAGGGAAGCCGCCCCTGGATCCCGGGACCCCGGCAGTGGCGGGCTGCTCAGGCTCCCGGAAGGGCGGTGTGGACAGTGACCTGCGCTCGCACACGGGCTTCTTGGCGGCGGCAGCAGCAGCCCCAGCGTCCCACGCCCGTCACTGGGCTCCGCGCTTTCAGTCGCGACTCGCGCCCGTCTGTGGAGCCCCTTTAAGCAGCGCTCTTAATCCCCTCTCCTCGCGCAGCAGGAAACCAAGAGGGAAGAACAAGTCTCTTGCCTCTTCGGCAGCTCCAGAGTTTTCCCGGACTCCCTCCCGGCTAGCTGTGGCACATTAGCCCCCTTCAGGCTGAGTTCTCGCCGCCAGCCCCAGTCCTCTCCCTGCGCTCTGACCGAAGCCCGAGCCTCAGCTTCCAGCGCCGCCCGCCCCGGCGGGCGAGCAGACAAGCCTCTCGGGCTGGTGAGTGCCGCTCGGCACCGATCCTCTGTGCGGGAATCTCTCCGCTTTGCCCTACCCAGGTATGTGGGGAGTTTCTTGCCTTTTGGGAGGTCTGGGGTCTTCTGCCAGCGTTCAGTAGGTGTTCTGTAGGAGTTGTTCCACGTGTAGCTGTATTTCTGGTGTATCCGTGAGGAGGAAGGTGATCTCCGCGTCTTACTCTTCCGCCATCTTACCCGGAAGTTTTCATTTCCACCTTCTTGACGGTAGCCATGGGCCTCCGGAGAGTCCGGAGATGAGGAATGATCCCTTCCGCCTCGCTGTACGTTTCAAGTGGGAGTTTTACAAAACTTCTGTTTATACACAGCTTTCAAAGAGCATGTCAATTTTGTGTTCTGAAAATCTCCATCCCTCCTTTTTCTCACCTCCTTTGAACTTAGCCAGCATCTCCCGCAGGAGATCTGAGTGTGGGCTTTCTGCCTTTCTGACATTTGTTTGCTGGCTTGTTTTTACCTTTCATCTTTCCCACAAGGATTCCAGGTGGCTAACAGCAAAGTACACACACACAGAATGGTTAATAAAATAAAAACCGGAGACCCTTGATGTTTGTGATTTCAAATTCCCAGTTTCAGCTCTTCTTTAATAATGCTGAAGATTGGTGACATAAGAGAATTTTGAAATCTCTTAAAAGTCGAGCCACTTGGCCTCAGACCTTTCCTAGGAGGCAGGACAGTCTGCATACTTCAGAGTCAATAAAGCGTTGCAGGCTCACCCCACTCTCTCCCCAAGGCCAGCAGCACCATCTAGGACACAGCCAGAGGCAGGCCAGGGTGGCAGGCCTCCTGATGCAAATCATCTGCCTGCCTGACTCATGAGGCCTCAGCCAAGGCTGTGCTGATGCCAAAGGGGATGTTTGTGGGGAAGGGCAGGAGTGTCGATACATGTCAATGTGTTCTCCTGCTCCTAGTGTGTTTGACAGATGCAACTTCGAGAATTTCTATAAGTGCTGGAGAGGGTGTGGAGAAAAGGGAACCCTCTTACGCTGTTGATGGGAATGTAAATTGGTTCAGCCACTGTGGAGAACACTATGGAGGTTCCTTAAAAAACTAAAAATAGAATTACCGTATGTTCCATCAACAGATGAATGGGTCAAGAAGGTGTGGTTTACACACACACACATACACACACACACACACACACACACAATGGAATATTATTCAGCTATAAAAAAGAATGAAATAATACCATTTGTAGCAACATGGATGGACCTAGAGATTATCATATTGAGTGAAGTAAAATATCATATGATATCACTTATATGTGGAATCTAAAAAGTAATACAAATAAATTTATTTACAAAGCAGAAACAGGGTCACAGACATAGAAAACAAATTTATGGTTACCAAAGGGGAAAGGGGGAGGGAGGGATAAATTAGGAGTTTGAGATTAACAGATACACGCCACTATATACAAAATTGATAAATATTAAGGATTTACTGTATAGCACAGGGAACTATATTCAATATCTTGTAATAACCTATAATGAAAAATCATTGAAAAAAGTATATATATATTCCTTGAATTACTTTGCCATACACCTGAAACTAACACAATATTGTAAATCAACTATACTTCAATAAAAAATTTAAAAATAAAAGAATTTGTAAGTGACAACTCTCCATAGTCCCTCCTTCCATACATAAGGCTGCCAAAGCCTCCTGTTTAGGTCTGGGATTTTGCCCCACTTCCCAGGTAATAAGCTAGCCTGTTTCTGTTCCATGGAGGCTGGCAGAAGACATGACACTCCTGAGTCAGAGACAAAGGACTTTATTATTCGCGGCACAGAAAGCAGTGTGAGCACCATGTAGGTATCCGTTTTCCATGCCCTCACGTCACACAGGGTCATGCAGAGGGGCCCAGGTGGATGCTGTCCATGCAGTGGGTTTGCATCAAAGCTGGAGATCACTGAGCTTGAGGCAGCCACTGCTTTTATAGAGTGTGGTAAGCAAGCTTCCTCTTTGTCCAGAGGGAGACATTATCCCATTCCTCAAGGTTGCTTGCTGCAAATACAACCCTGAAAAATGGTCTGGGTAAAGAACAGTGAGGGCCTTGCATTCTTGGCATACCCAAGATAGATCATCCCTCTCAACAACTTTCCTGTTAAGAATTCGGGGTGTGGGCTTCCCTGGTGGTGCAGTGGTTGAGAGTCCGCCTGCCGATGCAGGGGATGAGGGTTCGTGTCCCGGTCCGGGAGGATCCCACGTGCCGCGGAGCGGCTGGGCCCGTGAGCCATGGCCGCTGAGCCTGGGCATCCGGAGCCTGTGCTCCACAACGGGAGAGGCCACAACAGTGAGAGACACGCGTACCGCAAAAAAAAAAAAAAAAGAATTCGGGGTGGGGTCTCCCCAGCTGCCCAGTCTCCTCAGGCTGCAGCCAGGACGGCAGAGGGTTTCTCAGCTCCTGGTCCGTGACTTCCACATTCCCAGTCCAGCTTTTGGCCCCACAGCACTGACTGCTGACTAGACATACAATAGTAATGATGGTGGCTGAGCTTTGTGGAGCCTGTACTGTACCTGGCACCGTGCCAAAACCTCCGCATACATTGTTTCATTTACTGCTCACAACAACATTTGAAAAAGTGTGACTCCCTCCCTACCCACTATTAACAGATGAGGAAACCAAGGCTCAGAGAAGCTAAGGAATTTGCTGCCTGTCAGCCAGCTAGTAAGTGACAGAGGCCAGTTTTGGCCCACAGTCTGGCTGCCTCCACAATCCATGCTTGTTATCTTCTCACTGGTGCTTCTGTTCCTTTCCTGGTCAAGAAGGAATGGGCTTATTCTTTTTATTTCTTTCTCCCTTCCTTCCTTCCTTCCTTCCTTCCTTCCTTCTTTCTTTCTTCTTCTTTATTGCTATTATTATTATTAGCAAATTCTTCTTCACTGAAGGACATCTTCCTCTGACCTCCAGCCTCTATCCGTACTCAAAGGCCTGGCTGGGATTCAGCAGGTTGTCATAGACTTTGGAATTAGGCTGAGTAAATGTACATAAAGGGGCCAACTGAGCCAGAGCAGCCCTCAAGGCTGATCTTCTGGGCTTCTGGAACCACCCATCATGGCTCTACCTCCTCACAGAGGAGTGACTGCAGCCAGGCCAGGGCTGCTGAGAGCTCAAACGGCACCTTTAGCAAAGTAGAAAAAGGCACTCTCCCTCAAGACACTTGATTACCATTTGCTGGAGAACTATGATTATGCACATTCACATCTAGGGAGATGCCTAAGTTCAAGTCACCTCCTGCAGTTGGCTAGTGCCCAACCTGTGCAACCATACTGGTCAGGCCGAGTCACACAGACCCTGTTCTACGCTAGTTCTTCCACTTACCAGCTGAGTGATCTCAGGCAGGTCACTGGGCTCACTGAAGCTCAGTTTCTGATAGAATGTAGTGTTGCCCCCTTGTCTAACTTGTTCACAGGTTTGAAGAAGGAAATAAGGAAGAGCTGTTGCTTAAGACCCAGGGAAGAATTTTCTTCTTGGGATAAAGATGGAAATATTAAAAATCAGAGACTGGGACCTAGTCCCAGAAGGACATGCAACCCTCCCTACCTCCCCATCCAGCCATAGGGGGGATAATGGGGATCCTTTTAAGTCCTTATGTGTTTTTTTGGTCCCAGTGAGAGAGGAATTGGGCTAGTAATTGAGGTTTGTCTTTTGTTTCCTCTGCTCCTACCTTTTCAGTGACCTATTCCTTCCACAAACCTTACCCCTTTCCCGCCCTGCTCCTCTTCCCATTACTTTTCTATTCTTTCTTTCTCCTATTCAAGTCCACTTTCAAAAAATGATTGGTAAGTCTTAATGATTCTTTGGAAAGTTGCCTCTAAATAACTTTAGGCCAAAAAAACCCTCAAATCTAATCAACGCATTTGGACCTCAGGGAAAGCTATTTGGGAGCCAGTTCCTGCATATGACATGGAAATATCACCAAGAAGATGACCATCTGTTCCACCTTCGAAAAGCCTATAATAAAGGAGACAACCTGGTGTCAGAGTTTGCTCCTCTGACAGTAGCCCCCTATAGTGGTCCACCGTGGGAATGGCCACCATTCTCGCTCTAGGATCTGGACTTGGAAGTTCTGCTAGTCCAGTGCTGGCTCCTGGCAGATGCCCAATGCTTTAAACAGTCATAGCAATGAGGTGAGACATTATTTGGGTTTCGTGGTCATCTTCTTGTTTTTTGTTTTGTTTTGGTTTGGTTTTTTTGCAGTACACGGGCCTCTCGCTGCTGTGGCCTCTCCCGTTGTGGAGCACAGGCTCTGGACGCGCAGGCTCAGCGGCCATGGCTCACGGGCCCAGCCACTCCGCGGCATGTGGGATCTTCCCGGACCGGGGCACGAACCCGCGTCCCCTGCATCGGCAGGCGTACTCTCAACCACTGCGCCACCAGGGAAGCCCCCGTGGTCATCTTCTGATGTCTAGAGGGAAGAACTTCACTCTCTCCGATTATTCAAGAGCTCTGGTCTCTAGGTCAAGCTCAGTCATTAGCTGGGGCAACTCTTAACCTCAGTTTCCTTATCTGTTAAATGAGATGAAAGATGCCTGGTGTCTGTCTCTCATGATACTGTTGTGAGGATCAAAAGAGACAGTAAGGGACAAGGGAGGTGAAAGCTCTTTGAAAACTGCATCCATAAATGTCATGATGGTTCTGGTATGCTGTCCTAATAGAGGAGCCACTAGCCACATGTGACTATTTAAATTTAAATCGATTAAAATTAAATGAAAATAAAAATTCAGTGCTTCAGTCACACTGGCCACGTTTCAAGTGCTCAGTAGCCACGTGTGGCTAGTGAGCTACCATATTACAGAGCAGAGATCTAGAACATTTCTATCATCACAGAAAGTTCTGTTGGACAGCCCTGCAGCTGTCCAACAGAGAACTGAAGAACAAGCTTTACATTCCCCAATTCTGTTCTGCCCTACAAGAAGAAAGCTCTCATGCAGCAGTTTTTAAGTTTAGGAAGACACCTAGATCACAGTCACCTGAGGGGTACAACTCAATTTGGCATGGATTCATTCATTGTGTGTGTGTCTGTGGGTGTGTGTGTGTCCCATACAAACACACACACACACACACACACACACACACAGAAAACCTGTTATGCACCTGCCAAGCACTGTGCTAAGCTTATTGTCCTACCAGGAAGAGGGCCTGGGTTGCTGAAGTGTATTTCTGCATCAGGGTCTCTGGATAATGGCGTATGAGCAGTGCAAGGAAATTTTATTCGCATGTCAACCTCCTACCTCAGAGACACACAATTGAAGTAGCTCCTGTTGCCTCTGCGAAGACTTTCCTACTCTCTCCACACTAGGCTGTGAGACCTCCTATTCACTCCCATATTCCGCTGTTCTTTCTTTTTCGTTGCACTTATTATATTGTATTGCAGCTTGCCTGTTCGATTGTTTTCTGTTAAAATGTAAGCTCTCTGAGTCCGGGGACCAGGTCTGTCTTATACTCTCTTGTATCTTCAGTCTCCCATACAGGGCCTGGCCCATACATAGTAGATGCTCAAAAACTATTAATTAATGGGTGGTATTTATAGTTGGGTGGATTTCTTTGTTCCTTCATTCAGGGTCCTATATTCCCCCGCATAAAGCCCTCAGTTATGGAACTGCTGGAGATTCTCTTTATGTTGGGCCACCAAATCCTTTGGCCGTATCCCTCACCCTAAAATGGAGCCAAAAGTTGAGTGGGAAAGGCACAATTTGATTTCTGTTTCTGGCAGTTCGGTTGATGAAAATAACTAAAATGCTGCATAAAATTTTTAAAGCATATTTTTAAAAACATTGCTGATCCACACAAAAACTTGTACACAAATGTTTATAGCAGGGTTATTCATAATAGCCCAAAGTGGAAACAACCCACATGTCTCTCATTTGGTGAAGAACAAAATTTGGTATATCTATGCAATAGAATGCTATTCAGCAATTAAAAGGAATGAAGTATTAATACAACAATGGTGAACCTTAAGCAATCTGCTAAGTGAAGGAAATCAGTCATAAAATACCACATATTACATGATTTCATTTATATAAAATATCCAAAATAAGCAAATCTATAAAGACAAAAAGTAAGACACTGGTTGCCTAAGGCTGGGAGAAAGGAAGATTTACTGCTCATGGGCACAAGGTTTCTCTTTGAGGGTGATAGAAATTCTCTAAAATTAGACTGCAGTGATTGTTGCACAACTCTGTGAATCTACTGAAAACCTGGCTTCTCTGATGAATTTTATCAAAAGGTTAAAAATCAATTATTACCAATCCTTCACAAACTCTTCCCACCGCCCCCCAGAATAGAACAGGAGGGAACACTTTCCAACCCATTCCATGAGGTCAGTATTACCCTGATACCAAAATCAGAAAAGATATTACATAAAAAAAAAACTACAGACTAATATCTTTTTGAATATGAGCTAAAATCCTCAACAAAATAGTAAAAACTAAACCCAACAACATATAAAAAGGATTATATACCATAATTAATCTATCTATCTCAGGATGCAAGGTTTGTTCAACTTCCAAAAGCAATTAATGTAATAAACCATATTAATAGAATAAAAGACAAAAACAGCATGATCATCTTAATAGATGCAGAAAAAGCATTTGACGAATACAACATCTTTTCATGATAAAAACATGCAATAAAATAGGAATAGAAGGGAAAGTTCCTCAACCTGATAAGGGCAATTACCCAAAACCCACAGCTAACATCATACTTAATGGTGAAAGACTAAATGTTTTTCCCCCAAGTTCAACAACAAAAAAAGGATGTCTGCTCTCATCACTTCTATTCAATATTGTATTGAAAGTTCTAGCCAGGGCAATCAGAGAAGAAAAAGAAGTAAAAGGCATCCAGATTGGAAAGGAAAAAGTAAAACTATTTCTATTCACAGATGACATGATCATGTATATTGAACATCCTGAAGAATTCAAAGCAACTGCAGGAACAAGAAAAAAAATTAGAACTAATAAATAAGCTTACCAAGGTGCAAGATACAAGATAAATATACAAAAATCAACTGTATTTCTATACACTAGCAATGAATAACCTGAAAATGAAATTAATAATACAATTCCACTTACAATAGTATCAAAAAGATTAAAATATTTAGTAATAAATATAACAAGATTATTATAAAATCTGTACACTGAAAACTATAAAACGCTCTTTAAAGAAATTAAAGTAACCTATGGAAAAACATACATGTTCATGGAGCAGAAGACTTAATTAATATTGTTAAGATGGCACTAGTCCCCCAAATTATTTACAGATGCAACATAATCCTCATCAAAATCCCAGCTGCCTTTTTTGCAGAAATCAACAGGTCAATCATAAAATCCATATAGAAATGCAAGAGATCTAGAATATATCAAACAATCTTGAAAAAGAACAAAGTTGGAGGACTCACACTTCTCAATTTCAAAACTTACTACAAATCTACATTATCAAGACAGTGTGGTACTGACGTAAATTTAGACGTATGGATCAATGGAAAGGAATTAAGTCTAGTAATAAACCCTTACATTTATGGTCTCCTGTCCTCAGTTCCTGAAATCAGAGCCACAAAGGCAAAATGGGTGTCTTGTTATTCATAACAGCAGTCCCCAACCTTTTTGGCACAAGGGACCGGTTTCGTGGAAGACAATTTTTCTATGGACCGGTGGCGGGGGTGGGGGTGGGGGTTCAGGTGGTAATGCGAGCGATGGGGAGTGGCAGATAAGCTTCGCTCGCTCGCTGCTCACCTCCTGCTGTGTGGCTGGGTTCCTAACAGGCCACTGACTGTTGCCGGTCCGTGGCCCAGGGGTTGGGGACCCCTGATTTATAACAAGCCATTTTCCACCATAACTGGGTTTACATTAATGAGGTGACTTTTGGAAAGCAGGTAAGGACGAGGGCTGGTTGCCATGGGAACCAACCCTGAAGACAGTGTTTGAACTTTCAGTCCCTCCTCATACTCCAGGGAGGGGAGAGGGGCTAGAGGTTAAATCGATCACCAATGGTCAATGATTTAATCAATCATGCCTATGTAATGAAGCATCCATAAAAACCCAAAAGGAGGAGGTCCAGGGAGCTTCCAGCTTGTGGAACCAGAACACTCCCAAGTGCCACCATGCCAGACTCCAAACTCCATGAGGACAGAAGCTCCTTTGTTCAGGACCTCTCCCCGTGTATCTCTTCATCCAGCTGTTGATTTGTATCCTTTAATACCCTTTAAGATGAGTTGGTAATCTAGTAAGTAAACAGGTTTCTTGAGCTCTATGAGCTGCTTTAGCAAATTAATCGAACCCAAAGAGGGGGTTGTGGCAACTTCCAATTTATAGCCTGTTGATTAGAAGCACAGGTAACAATCTGGACTTGTGACTGGTGTCTGGAGCCACTCTAGCAGATTAAACAAACCCTAGGAAGAAGTCTTTGGAACCTCCAATCTGTAGCCAGTTGCTCTGGGCTTGCCACTGGTGTCTTAAGTGGGGGTGGGGTGGGGGACAGACTCATAGGACTGAGCTTTCAGACTGGAATCTGAAAGTGTCAGAATTGAGTTAAACTGTAGGACACCCAACTGGTGTTTGGAGAATTGCTTGGTGGTGTGTGGGAACCACCTCTCACTGCCATCCCTCCACCCACCCCCCACGTTGGAATTGGTCCCAGAACTTTTAATGCACTTAGCATATTTCAGAAAGAAGTACAAGGCAGACTCTGGACCTTTATAAACTGGGTCTTTGATGACATAGCAGAGCATAAGCCCAGTGAAGCAGCTGTCTCACTGCTCCTAGTGTCTTCCTTTTGCCCTGAGAGCAGCCGCAGTCAGTCCCTATGACAGGCACGGTCTTTGTGAGGTGATGTCATTTGTGGCTCAGACGATGGGCTACGGGATCAAAGAGACCTGGATTCAAACCTTGATTTTGATGTTCCTACAAACTTTGGGCAACTTAATCTCTGAGTTTCAGCTTCTGCACCTGTTTGAGGATACCATTTGTCTCCCAGGGTTGCTGCTGGCAACCTGCAACCTGTTTACTTAGACATCCCACATCAAGTTCCCAGCACAGGCCTGGCGCATCTGGAGCAGTCAGCAAATGCCAGGTATTCTTATTACTCATTTTGCTTTATAGAGATTTGGCAGATCTGCTTGCAGGACGTAGGAAAGAGAGAGGAGGTGTTTTTTTTTTCTCTCTGTGCTTTGATGATCCTGCAGGTACTCAGGAAGAGAATCCAGACAGCCTCTTTCTGGCTGCAGATCCCTTATGGAAAATGGGCCTAAAATGGCCCTAGAGAGTCCCATGGTTGTTAAAGGAATTAAACGCTGGAAGGCTTACTATATATATACTACTCCTTAGGCCCTCCACAACCCAGGGGATGCCAGTTCCCATTCAATGTTCAGATTTTATGAGTATTTTTAAAACTTTCCTTTGAACATATCTGTAGGATGGTGTCCTCAAATGCCTTGTCCAGATGACAAAGTTCTTTGTTAACAGATGCAAAGAATGGCTACATCCACTGCATACCTCATCTTAGCATGGTTCTCTTAATGATCCACCTATTTTTAAGAATGGTGCTTCTTCTCTCAAGTTTCTTATGGCTCTGAAATGTTGCTGCTTTCATTTCATTAACAATGGCTTCCTAGGCCAAATGTTGGAAAATCTCAAAAACAGGGGAACTCATTCATTCATTTATGCATACCATAAACAGTGGGATTCTCATACTGAGTACCAATTCCTTGCTCTCTGGGATTTCTTTTATTTATTTATTTATTTATTTATTTATTTATTTATTTATTTTGCTTTATAACAAATTTAATCAGTTATACATATACATATGTTCCCATATCCCCTCCCTTTTGCATCTCCCTCCCACCCTCCCTATCCCACCCCTCCAGGCGGTCACAAAGCACCGAGCTGATCTCCCTGTGCTATGCGGCTGCTTCCCACTAGCTATCTACCTTACGTTTGGTAGTGTATATATGTCCATGCCGCTCTTTCACTTTGTCACAGCTTACCCTTCCCCCTCCCCATATCCTCAAGTCCATTCTCTAGTAGGTCTGTGTCTTTATTCCTGTCTTACCCCTATGTTCTTCATGATATTTTTTTTTCTTAAATTCCATATATATGTGTCAGCATACAGTATTTGTCTTTCTCTTTCTGACTTACTTCACTCTGTATGACAGACTCTAGGTCCATCCACCTCATTACAAAGAGCTCACTTTCATTTCTTTTTATGGCTGAGTAATATTCCATTGTATATATGTGCCACATCTTCTTTACCCATTCATCCGATGATGGACACTTAGGTTGTTTCCATCTCTGGGCTATTGTAAATAGGGCTGCTATGAATATTTTGGTACATGTCTCTTTTTGAATTATGGTTTTCTCAGGGTATATGCCCAGTAGTGGGATTGCTGGGTCATATGGTAGTTCTATTTGTAGTTTTTTAAGGAACCTCCATACCGTTCTCCATAGTGGCTGTACCAATTCACATTCCCACCAGCAGTGCAAGAGTGTTCCCTTTTTTCCACACCCTCTCCAGCATTTATTGTTTCTAGATTTTTTGATGATGGCCATTCTGACTGGTGTGAGATGATATCTCATTGTAGTTTTGATTTGCATTTCTCTAATGAGTAAAGATGTTGAGCATCCTTTCATGTGTTTGTTAGCAGTCTGTATATCTTCTGTGGAGAAATGTCTATTTAGGTCTTCTGCCCATTTTTGGATTGGGCTGTTTGTTTTTTTGTTATTGAGCTGCATGAGCTGCTTATAAATTTTGGAGATTAATCCTTTGTCAGTTGCTTCATTTGCAAATATTTTCTCCCATTCTGAGGGTTGTCTTTTGGTCTTGTTTATGGTTTCCTTTGCTGTGCAAAAGCTTTTAAGTTTCATTAGGTCCCATGTGTTTATTTTTGTCTTTATTTCCATTTCTCTAGGAGGTGGGTCAAAAAGGATCTTGCTGTGATTTATGTCATAGAGTGTTCTGCCTATGTTTTCCTCTAAGAGTTTGATAGTTTCTGGCCTTACATTTAGGTCTTTAATCCATTTTGAGCTTATTTTTGTGTATGGTGTTAGGGAGTGATCTAATCTCATACTTTTACATGTCCCTATCCAGTTTTCCCAGCACCACTTATTGAAGAGACTGTCCTTTCTCCACTGTACATTCCTGCCTCCTTTATCAAAGATAAGGTGACCATATGTCCGTGGGTTTATCTCTGGGCTTTCTATCCTGTTCCATTGATCTATCTTTCTGTTTTTGTGCCAGTACCATACTGCCTTGATTACTGTAGCTTTGTAGTATAGTCTGAAGTCAGGGAGCCTGATTCCTCCAGCTCCATTTTTCGTTCTCAAGATTGCTTTGGCTATTCGGGGTCTTTTGTGTTTCCATACAAATTGTGACATTTTTTGCTCTAGTTCTGTGAACAATGCCAGTGGTAGTTTGATAAGGATTGCATTGAATCTGTAGATTGCTTTGGGTAGTAGAGTCATTTTCACAATGTTGATTCTTCCAATCCAAGAACATGGTACATCTCTCCATCTATTTGTATCATCTTTAATTTCTTTCATCAGTGTCTTATAATTTTCTGCATACAGGTCTTTTGTCTCCTTAGGTAGGTTTATTCCTACATATTTTATTCTTTTTGTTGCAATGGTAAATGGGAGTGTTTCCTTGATTTCACTTTCAGATTTTTCATCATTAGTATATAGGAATGCCAGAGATTTCTGTGCATTAATTTTGTATCCTGCAACTTTACCAAATTCATTGATTAGCTCTAGTAGTTTTCTGGTAGCATCTTTAGGATTCTCTATGTATAGTATCATGTCATCTGCAAACAGTGACAGCTTTACTTCTTCTTTTCCGATTTGGATTCCTTTTATTTCCTTTTCTTCTCTGATTGCTGTGGCTAAAACTTCCAAAACTATGTTGAATAAGAGTGGTGAGAGTGGGCAACCTTGTCTTGTTCCTGATCTTAGTGGAAATGGTTTCACTTTTTCACCATTGAGGATGATGCTGGCTGTGGGTTTGTCATATATGGCCTTTATTATGTTGAGGAAAGTTCCCTCTATGCCTACTTTCTGGAGGGTTTTTTATCATAAATGGGTGTTGAATTTTGTCGAAAGCTTTCTCTGCATCTATTGAGATGATCATATGGTTTTTCTCCTTCAACTTGTTAATATGGTGTATCACGTTGATTGATTTGCGTATATTGAAGAATCCTTGCATTCCTGGAATAAACCCCACTTGATCATGGTGTATGAGCCTTTTAATGTGCTGTTGGATTCTCTTTGCTAGTATTTTGTTGAGGATTTTTGCATCTATGTTCATCAGTGATATTGGCCTGTAGTTTTCTTTCTTTGTGACATCCTTGTCTGGTTTTGGTATCAAGGTGATGTTGGCCTCGTAGAATGAGTTTGGGAGTGTTCCTCCCTCTGCTATATTTTGGAAGAGTTTGAGAAGGATAGGTGTTAGCCCTTCTCTAAATGCTTGATAGAATTCGCCTGTGAAGCCATCTGGTCCTGGGCTTCTGTTTGTTGGAAGATTTTTTATCACAGTTTCAATTTCAGTGCTTGTGATTGGTCTGTTCATATTTTCTATTTCTTCCCGATTCAGTCTTGGCAGGTTGTGCATTTCTAAGAATTTGTCCATTTCTTCCAGGTTGTCCATTTTATTGGCATAGAGTTGCTTATAGTAATCTCTCATGATCTTTTGTATTTCTGCAGTGTCCGTTGTTACTTCTCCTTTTTCATTTCTAATTCTATTGGTTTGAGTCTTCTCCCTTTTTTTCTTGATGGGGCTGGCTAATGGTTTATCAATTTTGTTTATCTTCTCAAAGAACCAGCTTTTAGTTTTATTGATCTTTGCTATCATTTCCTTCATTTCTTTTTCATTTATTTCTGATCTGATTTTTATGATTTCTTTCCTTCTGCTAACTTTGGGATGTTTTTGTTCTTCTTTCTCTAATTGCTTTAGGTGCAAGGTTAGGTTGTTTATTCGAGATGTTTCCTGTTTCTTAAGGTGGGATTGTATTGCTATAAACTTCCCTCTTAGAACTGCTTTTGCTGCATCCCATAGGTTTTGGGTCGTCGTGTCTCCATTGTCATTTGTTTCTAAGTATTTTTTAATTTCCTCTTTGATTTCTTCAGTGATCACTTCGTTATTAAGTAGTGTATTGTTTAGCCTCCATGTGTTTGTATTTTTTACAGCTCTTTTCCTGTAATTGATATCTAGTCTCATAGCATTGTGGTCGGAAAAGATACTTGATACAATTTCAATTTTCTTAAATTTATCAAGGCTTGATTTGTGACCCAAGATATGATCTATCCTGGAGAATGTTCCATGAGCACTTGAGAAAAATGTGTATTCTGTTGTTTTTGGATGGAATGTCCTATAAATATCAATTAAGTCCATCTTGTTTAATATATCATTTAAAGCTTGTGTTTCCTTATTTATTTTCATTTTGGATGATCTGTCCATTGGTGAAAGTGGGGTGTTAAAGTCCCCTACTATGATTGTGTTACTGTCAATTTCTCCTTTTATGGCTGTTAGTATTTGCCTTATGTATTGAGGTGCTCCTATGTTTGGTGCATAAATATTTACAATTGTTATATCTTCTTCTTGGATCGACCCCTTGATCATTATGTAGTGTCCTTCTTTGTCTCTTCTAGTAGTCTTTATTTTAAAGTCTATTTTGTCTGATATGAGAATTGCTACTCCAGCTTTCTTTGGTTTCCATTTGCATGGAATATCTTTTTCCATCCCCTTACTTTCAGTCTGTATGTGTCTCTAGGTCTGAAGTGGGTCTCTTGTAGACAGCATATATATGGGTCTTGTTTTTGTATCCACTCAGCCAATCTGTGTCTTTTGGTGGGAGCATTTAGTCCATTTACATTTAAGGTAATTATCGATATGTATGTTCCTATTCCCATTTTCTTAATTGTTTTGGGTTCGTTATTGTAGGTCTTTTCCTTCTGTTGTGTTTCTTGCCTAGAGAAGTTCCTTTAGCATTTGTTGTAAAGCTGGTTTGGTGGTGCTGAACTCTCTCAGCTTTTGCTTGTCTGTAAACGTTTTAATTTCTCCATCAAATCTGAATGAGATCCTTGCTGGGTAGAGTAGTCTTGGTTGCAGGTTTTTCTCCTTCATCATTTTAATTATGTCCTGCCACTCCCTTCTGGCTTGTAGAGTTTCTGCTGAGAGATCAGCTGTTATCCTGATGGGGATTCCCTTGTGTGTTACTTGTTGTTTTTGCCTTGCTGCTTTTAATATGATTTGTGTTTAATTTTTGACAGTTTGATTAATATGTGTCTTGGCGTATTTCTCCTTGGATTTATTCTGTATGGGACTCTCTGTGCCTCCTGGACTTGATTAACTATTTCCTTTCCCATATTAGGGAAGTTTTCAAATATAATCTCTTCAAATACTTTCTCAGTCCCTTTCTTTTTCTCTTCTTCTTCTGGAACCCCTATAATTCGAATGTTGGTGCGTTTAATGTTGTCCCAGAGGTCTCTGAGACTGTCCTCTGTTCTTTTCATTCTTTTTTCTTTATTTTGCTCTGCATCAGTTATTTCCAGTATTTTATCTTCCACCTCACTTATCCGTTCTTCTGCCTCAGTTATTCTGCTATTGATCCCGTCTAGAGTATTTTTTATTTCATTTATTGTGTTTTTAATGGATGCTTGATTCATCTTTAGTTCTTCTAGGTCCTTGTTAACTGTTTCTTGCATTTTGTCTATTCTATTTCCAAGATTTTGGATCTGGGAAATAGAATCTTGGATCATCTTTACCATCATTATTCTGAATTCTTTTTCAGGTAGACTGCCTATTACCTCTTCATTTGTTAGGTCTGGTGGGTTTTTATCTTGCTCCTTCTCCTGCTGTGTGTTTTTCTGTCTTCTCATTTTGCTTATGTTACTGTGTTTGGGGTCTCCTTTTTGCAGGCTGCAGGTTCATAGTTCCCGTTGTTTTTGGTGTGTGTCCCCAGTGGCTAAGGTTGGTTTAGTGGGTTGTGTAGGCTTCCTGGTGGAGGGGACTAGTGCCTGTGTTCTGGTGGATGAGGCTGGATCTTGTCTTTCTGGTGGGCAGGTCCACGTCTGGTGGTGTGTTTTGGGGTGTCTGTGGACTTTTTATGATTTTAGGCCACCTCTCTGCTAATGGGTGGCGTTGTGTTCCTGTCTTGCTAGTTGTTTGGCATAGGGTGTCCAGCACTGTAGCTTGCTGGTCGTTGAGTGAAGCTGGGTGCTGGTGTTGAGATGGAGATCTCTGGAAGATTTTCGCCGTTTGGTATTATGTGGAGCTGGGAGGTCTCTTGTGGACCAGTGTCCTGAGGTTGGCTCTCCCACCTCAGAGGCACAGCACTGACTCCTGGCTCCTCAATTTGGGATGATTTGTTGTCTATTCATGTATTCCACAGATGCAGGGTACATCAAGTTGATTATGGAGCTTTAATCCGCTGCTTCTGAGGCTGCTGGGAGAGGTTTCCCTTTCTCTTCTTTGTTCTCACAGCTCCTGGGTCTCAGCTTTGGATTTGGCCCCGCCTCTGCGTGTAGGTCGCCGGAGGGCGTCTGTTCTTCACTCAGACAGGACAGGGTTAAAGGAGCAGCCTCTTCGGGGACTCTGGCTCACTCAGGCCGGGCGGGAGGGAGGGGCACGGAGTGCGGGGCGAGCCTGCAGCGGCAGAGGTCGGCGTGACGTTGCACCAGCCCGAGGCGCGCCGTGCGTTCTCCCAGGGAAGCCGCCCCTGGATCCCGGGACCCCGGCAGTGGCGGGCTGCACAGGCTCCCGGAAGGGCGGTGTGGACAGTGACCTGCGCTCGCACACAGGCCTCTTGGCGGCGGCAGCAGCAGCCCCAGAGTCCCACGCCCGTCACTGGGCTCCGCGCTTTCAGTCGTGACTCGCGCCCGTCTGTGGAGCCCCTTTAAGCAGCGCTCTTAATCCCCTCTCCTCGCGCACCAGGAAACCAAGAGGGAAGAAAAAGTCTCTTGCCTCTTCGGCAGCTCCAGAGTTTTCCCGGACTCCCTTCCGGCTAGCTGTGGCACATTAGCCCCCTTCAGGCTGAGTTCTCGCCGCCAGCCCCAGTCCTCTCCCTGCGCTCTGACCGAAGCCCGAGCCTCAGCTTCCAGCGCCGCCCGCCCCGGCGGGCGAGCAGACAAGCCTCTCGGGCTGGTGAGTGCCGGTCGGCACCGATCCTCTGTGCGGGAATCTCTCCGCTTTGCCCTACCCAGGTATGTGGGGAGTTTCTTGCCTTTTGGGAGGTCTGGGGTCTTCTGCCAGCGTTCAGTAGGTGTTCTGTAGGAGTTGTTCCACGTGTAGCTGTATTTCTGGTGTATCCGTGGGGAGGAAGGTGATCTCCGCGTCTTACTCTTCCGCCATCTTACCCGGAAGTCCTCTGGGATTTCTTTTAGTTGACTCAGTATCAGTTATGTACTGAGAATTGTGCTAGGTCCGGAGTGTGCCAAGTTGAGCCTGCCAGATATAGCTTCTGATCCAGTGGTGGCTACAGACTCTTACATAGATGGTTATGATGCAGGCGGATGACCTGAAAGAATGGGATGAGAGTGGGTGTTGGCTGATGAACTAGAAGAGTTCTTTCTGCC
This sequence comes from Hyperoodon ampullatus, assembly GCF_949752795.1. Classification (NCBI taxonomy): domain Eukaryota; kingdom Metazoa; phylum Chordata; class Mammalia; order Artiodactyla; family Ziphiidae; genus Hyperoodon; species Hyperoodon ampullatus. The sequence goes on along the minus strand of NC_136920.1, from coordinate 39,792,746 downwards.
CCAGAGTGGGAGCAGAAAGAGGTGTGGGATAGAACAAAATTGCAGGTTGGGTTCTCGGGAAGAAGATGCTGAGATGGAGTTTAGGGTGTAAGACGTTCCATGGGGTCAACTCCTTGGAAAGGAAGGAGAAGGAAGCAGGACGGGGCCAAGGAAGAAACTGAGCTGCAGTGCAGTCTCAACAAGCCTCAGTCCACCGGGTGTGGGGCTCTGGAGAGAAGATTGCCTGTCACAGGGTTCCTAGTGGGGCTGACACTGCTGGGCCTGTCCCTCCCCTGCCTTCCTCAGCGGCTGGATGCGGCAGCTGTGCGGCCGTCAGCGGTGCTGTCCACTCATGCATTCCTCACAACAGGGCAGCAAGAGCTTCCCTGAAGGGGGACCTGGGTCTTCTAGCATCATGTCTATTTCAGAGGGACGACTCCTAGAATAGATAACATCTAAACCAAAAAGTGAAGGACAGACACCAGGTACAAAGGTGGGATGGGTGGGGAGTGGGAACAGGTAGAGGGAATAGCCTGTGTGGAAGCTTGGAGGGACTGAAACAGGCTGAGTTCTGGGGAGGCATGGCCAGGGGGGCAGTGTACAGACATGAGATTGGAAAAGTGGGAAGGGGGCTCGTGGATCACATGCATGGGGTGTGGGCTTCATCCTAAGGGCCATGAGATGCACTTACAGGTAAGTCCACTGTGGCCTTCACTCTGGATGTTAGGTTAGGAGATGAGGACAAGTGGGGATCAGAGGGATGGAGGCTGGAGGCCCTGTAGGGAGAGTGTGGGTCCCCGGGGAATGCCCCCCGGGAAGGGTGCCTCCTGGGAAGGATGCCTCCCTCCATGTAGAAGTGTGGACTGGCCCATGGCTCCCTCTGAGGGAGGAGGCAGAGGCCTCCTGAGCCTTGGGGAGGCCTGGCATCTGCTGCCGTTGCACTCTTGGGAGAGGTCCAACTCCACCTTTCTCCACCTACGGCCCATCTTATTCCTCTATATCCTCATCAATTTCCTCTTTCTCATATCATTTTGAAGCAAATCCCAGACATTATGTAATTTAGTCCATAAATATTTCAGGATATACTCCTAACGATAAGGATATTAAAAACAATAAAATAAAACCATGGAAAACCGTATGGAGGTTCCTCAAAAAACTAAAAAGAAAGTTTTCATATGATCCAGCAATCCTACTCCTGGGCAATACCCAGACAAAACTATAATTGGAAAACATACATGCACCCCTATGTTCATAGTGGCACTATTTACAATAGCCAAGACATGGAAACAACCTGAATGTCCATCAACAGATGAATGGATAAAGAAGTTGTGGTGCATATATACAATGGAATATTACTTGGCCATAAGAAAGAATGAAATAATGCCATTTGCAGCAACATGGATGGACCTAGAGATGATCATACTAAGTGAAGTAAGTCAGAAAGAGAATGTGATATCACTTATATGTGGAATGTAAAAATACAACATAAATGAACATATCTATGAAACAGAAACAGATTCACAGATATAGAGAACCTGTGGTTGCCAAGGGGGAGGGGGTTGGGGGAGGGAACAATTGGAAGTTTGGGATTAGCAGATGCAAACTATTATATATAGGATGGATAAATGACAAGGTCCTACTGTATAACACAGGAAACTATATTCAATATCCTGTGTTAAACCATAATGGAAAAGAATGTGAAAAAGCATATATATGTATAATTGGTACATAGGTATATATGTATTTCTTGCTGTATGGTAGAAATTAACACAACATTGTAAATCAACTATACTTTAATAAAATTAATAAAAAAATAAAACCACAATACTAATATCACCTAAGGAAACGTCATGGTTTCTTGACACAAAATGGGATATCAAACTTTCACCTCTCTCGAAATGTAATAGATGTTAACTTTTTACAGTTGGTTCAAATCAGTATCCAAGCAAGGTCCACTCACTGTGTTTGGCTGATATATTTTTGTCTCTTTTAATTTACATGTTTCTCTCCCATCACTCTTCCCCTCTACCCAAAAACCACCCCCACTCCCACAATTTATTTTTTGAAGAAACTGAGCCATTTGTTTGATTTCATTTGTTCTGAGTCTGGATTTTGCTAATTACATCCCGAAAGCATATATTTAACATGGTCCTCTGGATTTTCTCTAAATCGTGAATGAGGAAAATATTGAATCTAGTAAGATGGAGTTTTCAACAGGACTAGACTGGACTGGATTTTAATTCCTCAACTTCACAGGCACACCTTGGGACCTGCCTAGCATGCTGGTAGTAGATGGTGAAGAGATTCCACAGGGCACAGGTGAAGGCAGAGATCAGGGAAAATTAAAGCAGCAAAGTGCTTGTGTCCTGTACAACTGCTCAACAAACCAAGAACCAAAGCAACTATGAATACCACAAACATTCTGATGTTGATCTCCAACTCAGTTCCAGTTGATTTCTTGGACGTGCCTATGGATGCTTTCTTTCCTCGAAGTTCTGCCTTATTCTTTTTTTTTTTTTTAAGTATAGTTGATTTACAAGGTTTCAGGTATACAGCAAAGTATACACACACACACATATATATACATATACATAATACACATATATATACATATACATAATACATATACACACACACATATATACATATACATAATACATATATATATATTCTTTTCCAGATTCTTTTCCATAATAGATTATTGCAAGATATAGAATATAGTTCCCTGTTCTATACAGTAGGTTCTTATACATGGATTCTATTCCCATATAGGTCATTACAGAGTATTGAGTAGAGTTCAATAGGTTCTTTTTAGTTATCTATTTTATATATAGTAGGGTACATGTCAATCCCAATCTCCAAATTTATCCCTTCCAGCTCCCCCCTTCCCCTCTTGGTAACCATAAGTTTGTTTTCTATATCTGTGACTCTATTGCTGTTTTGTAAACAGGTTCACTTGTACCATTTTTTTTTTACACTCCACATGTAAGTGACATCATATGCTATTTGTCCTTCAACGAGAGAAAACTTGGTGATAGACTTGGAACTAGAGGAAGAGGACTGTGCTGGAGATGACAGTTGAATCTAGCTTGTGCAGCCAGACAACTGGCAGGGCCATTGGCCAACACAAGTGACAATGCAAAAAAATAAAGGATCATGTGTTCATTTTGTACTGAGTCTGAAATGCCACTGAAATGTTTAAGTAAAGACGTCAAGGAAGCAATTGAATGAATGCATCTAGAAGTCAGAGGAAATACCTGGGCTGGAGAAGTAAATATATTCGTTATTTGTAGGTGGGCATTAAACCTATATGTTTGAGGTTTTGGGGGGAGATCACATGGAAAAAGTACTGAGAGGGCTTAGGCTGAAGCCCTGAGAGGAATTGAATGAGAAAGGTCAGCCTTTGATGGAGACAGAAAAGGAAAAAACAAAATAATAGAAGGAAAACCAGAAGAGAGTGGTGTTCCAGGAAACAAGATTGGATCTGTGTTTTAGAAGGACCCCTATGGCCATTGTATAGTGGATGGTTAGAGTCAAAGAGATGGGTCAGGTGAGCCTTTTTTAAAATTCTAAACACTGACGACCTTCAGCCACAGCAAAAATGTAGCCTGAAGTGTGAGCTTTCTGCCTCACTGCTTCACTGATGTAACTGAGGTCTGCTGCCTACAGGAATAAGAGACTCCTAGGAATCAAACCACTGTTTAGTGAGTCACTGGAAAGAATTCTTTTTCTTATGTTTCTCTTCCTTTGTTTCTTTCAAATGCAATTTTGCTACGCTGAACCCATTTAAAAATAGCTATATCTATGGAAAATTAGGACTAGAGAGCCACTCAGGCTCCTTTTGCTTTAAACCTCGAGTACATTGTTACCTCACATGAAACAGTAGCAATTATGCTTTTATGGGTCTTCCCAGTTTTCAAACTACATTTGAAATCCCCATGCAGTGAAGATGAAACAGTTCAACTGAAAAGTGGGGACAAAGCTACATTTTCTTGAAAGGGAACAATTTTTTTTTTTTTATCTCCAGCTGCTGCATTAAGAACATTTGATGCCCAGGAAAGAAAAAAGCTACTGGAAAATGGGGCACGGGAAACTTCTCCCACTGTAGCTACTCAGTTTGGATAAGCATATTCGTAAGCATTTTGTAGGAGGCAGTTTTCAGAAGCATTATTCATTCATTCCATAAATATTTATGGAGCATCTATTTTGATCCAGGCATTGGGCAAGGCACTAGGATGGTTAAAAGCATCTCCAGCATTCCCTTTTAATGCATGACTCTGTGCAGTTGCAAAGAGGAACAAAAAGAGCCAGAGCAGTTGAAGTCTGGGCAGCTGAAGGCATGGGCATAGCTAAGACAGCGAGTCTTTGAGTGTTCCTAGACTAAAACTGTGCTCAGCAGCAGATCCACCATGACTCAAGGAAGTCATCCCTGCTGTGTCCTGCTGTGTACCAGAATGGAATCTGGATGAGGAAGGTGATCCAGAAACAGGACGATGGAGGAGGAGAATGCAGACCTGGACACGCACACCCTGGCCACTTGCCTCACCAATTGTAGGGAAGCCTTGTTCCTAAGGCATTATGTTGGTGTGCTGCTGGTGTGCTGTGTACAATCCAATAAAGATGGGTAATGGTGACCCTGCTAAGAACTACACAAACACCGTCACACTTAATCCTCACAGCTACCTTATGCAGTGCTTACTCTTATTATTCCCATTTTAGAGAACAGGAAACTATGACCTAGGTAGGTAGTCATTTACCTAAGAAGATGCAATAGCGTGAATACTTGGTCCAGACCTCCCTGACTCCCAAGCCGTGCTCTGAGCCCCCATGTGATTGGGGCCAACCCAGACTTAATAAACCCGGCAATGCTGACTCCATAACCTGTGTTTGTTTCTGCTCCATTCATCCTTTTGCAGTTCTTATGATACCCTGAATTAAAAGAGCCCTTTCAGGCATGATTTGGGAAAAGTTTCTGGCAGGATGGACCAACAGCTGGAGTTGCCATTCCAGGGCCAAGATGGGGCAGACAAGGGGAATGGTGCCCTTTTCAGAACAATCCTGAACAAGGCCCACCCATTTCATGACTTTCACCTATAGTTGGTCCTCCCAAAGCTTTAGGAGGTGTGACAGCTGCATACACTGAGGTTCAGATATAAATTCTGCAGCAGGCAAATGCAGGAGCTGGAACGCAAACCACTGTCTTGCCTCTAGGGCTGCTACCTCTGCACTTGGTGAATAACAGATGCTTGTCATTTACACGTGTGCCATCTGGAGAGAAAGTCCCTGGACATGCAATTATGTAGCCGGCCAGGCAGGCTTTGTTATTATTTGTTTTCTTTAAATCTCAGAGATGAAAACCTGGTAGTTTCTCCTGAATCTGAGCATGAATGAATCCTTGGGAGAGATGGGTTTGGGGGTTAAATCATCCAGTTTCACTGAGGCTTAAGTGTGTGTGTGTGTGTGTGTGTGTGTGTGTGTGTGTGTGCTGGGCTGTTATATAATCTTGGTAAGTATCGGTAGCAGGTGTGGGTGTGGCACCCTGTGGATTATGGGTGTCTTGTTTTTCACTATTTAAAAATATACATTTTGGGGGTGGCTAGCCCTTTACGAGGGTGCTTTTCCTGCAGTGTGTTTTCCTGGCTCTGTGCAGAGTTTGGGGCCTGTCCTGAGGACTATAGGCCTCGCTTGACAGATTCATTCATTGGGTCAATTAATAGTGACTGAATACCTGCTCGAGGCATGTACAGTCAGGCCATTGAAAATGGCCATTCTCTTGCTCTCTGTACATCCCCTGCTTGACCAGTCCCTGTTTCATTGACATGACTATCCAATCCTCTTAATTATAGGGTTTAATCAGTAACTGCCTCGTGCTTTCTCCCTGCCCCAGCCACTGGTTTCCCTGGTAACTGATGAGCCTACCTGCTATCAATTCCCCCTATAAATGGTAGCCTCCTTCTCCTCCAAGATGCGAAGATTGCTGTCATGTCCTGCCTGCCGTTTACCGTCCATGGTGGTGTGTCCCTCCAGGACCCTGTTGCTTTGGACGTATAAGATCCCCTGTCCAATAAACCACTGATGTCTCTGTTGCTGTCTCTGGGCTCTTTCTTCGGTCTTGAGGCTGGGCAACTACATGACTTTCAGGCCTGCAAGGTGCAGCCCAACAATGCATACAGGTGGATCCTGGAACTTGTCTGTCTGGGCTGGAGTCCTGACTGGTCTACTTAGGAACTATGCAAATCTGGTTAAGTTCCTTAAACTCTTTGTGCCTCAGTTTCCACATCTGTAAAAAGAAGATGAATAATAGATCATGCCTTGTGAACTTGTATGAGGATTAATTGAGTTACTATTTCAGAGCAGAGAGCTCTGCCTGTCTATTGCTCATGACACAGAGAAGCACAATGCCATGAACCTGCTCTCAGGGGCTGGCAGACCAGCTGCAGGGCTAACACTACGTAAACAGTATAACACAAGGTCAGAGAAATATGTATCCTGAGATAGGGGCAACAGAGCATTGTGGGGAGGATATTGGACTTGATGGGCTGTTTCTTTTTCTAAGATTTTTTTTCTTAAGTGTCCTGTTCTTCCCTTGTAGTTTTCATGATGTCATTTTTTCCTAAGGCACAGCATTCTAGATGTTTAGAAGAAGCCACTGATCTCTCAGTCCAAGCTCCTTATTTTACAGCTAAGGTAATGAGGCCCAGAGAGGTGGAGTGAATTGCTCAGGGTCCAGAGCTTTTTTATGGTAGAACTGAGTCCCAGACCATTGCTCTTTTCCATTATTCTAAACAGCTTTTTAATGTGTTGGATCTCTAATGTAAAGGGCACAGAGTTCACCTTAACAGCCATCTGTCCACTAGAGCATGAGGCTGGGAGGAGAGAGATATTTTAAAATATGCAGAATGGGGACTTCCCTGGCAGCAGGGTGGTTAAGATTTCACTTTCCAATGCAGGGGGTGTGGGTTCGAACCCTGGTCGGGGAGCTAAGATCTTACATGCCTCGTGGCCAAAAAAACAAAGAACCATAAAACAGAAGCCATATTGTAACAAATTCAATAAAGACTTTAAAAATGGTCCACATCAAAAAAAAAAAGAAAAAAGAAAAAAACAAGTTTAATAAATAAATAAAATAAAATCTGCAGAATGTCTAGAATCCTCATCTGGGCTCAGAGGTTTACCTAGCACCCCAGGGAAAGCCTTTTTCAAGACTTCCAAGGACAAAAAAAACCTGAAGGGGAAGGGGCTGTGCATATGTGTGCCAGCCTAGAAGGCATGTAGAACAGTGTTTAGTGGCTACCAAGGCCTGGGAACCCATAAGTTGTAATAACTCAATTAGTTAGTAGTGCCTGCCATGGCCCAGGTACTTTGCTAGACATCAGAAATGCCAAAGTAAACAAGACAGTCATAGACCCTGCTTTCATGGAGAAGAGGTTCTTAACATGGGGCAATTTTGCCCCTCAGGGGATATTTGGCAATGTCTGCAGGCATTTTGTTTATTTGTTTAAAACATCTTTTTTTTTTTTTGCTGTACGTGGGCCTCTCACTGTTGTGGCCTCTTCAGTTGCGAGGCACAGGCTCCGGACGCGCAGGCTCAGCAGCCATGGCTCACGGGCCCAGCCGCTCCGCGGCATGTGGGATCTTCCCAGACCGGGGCACGAACCCGTGTCCCCTGCGTCAGCAGGCGGACTCTCAACCACTGCACCACCAGGGAAGCCCCTAAAACATCTTTTTATTTTATTTTATTTTTTTAGTATCTTTATTAGAGTATAATTGCTTTACAATGGTGTGTCAGTTTCTGCTTTATAACAAAGTGAGTCAGCTCTACGTATATATATATCCCCATATCCCCTCCCTCTTGCTTCTCCCTGCCACCCTCCCTATCCCACCCCTCTAGGTGGTCACAAAGCACCGAGCTGATCTCCCTGTGCTATGCAGCTGCTGCCCACTAGCTATCTATTTTACGTTTGGGAGTGTATATATGTCCACGCCACTCTCTCGCTTTGTCACAGCTTACCCTTCCCCCTCCCCGTGTCCTCAAGTCCATTCTCTAGTAGGTCTCTGCAGGCATTTTTGATTCTTATGATTTGGGTGGGTGGCAGGGTTGCTACAAGGGTGCCGTCAACATCCAAGAATACATAGGGGAGCCCCCATGACAAAGAATGGTTCGGCCAAAAATGTCAACAGTGCCGAGGTTGAGAAGAACTGTCATTAAGCATAAAGTCCATGCCAGGGCTTCCCTGGTGGCGAAGTGACTGAGAGTCCGCCTGCCGATACAGGGGACGCGGGTTCGTGCCCCGGTCCGGGAGGATCCCACGTGCCGCGGAGTGGCTGGGCCCGTGAGCCATGGCCACTGAGCCTGCGCGTCCGGAGCCTGTGCTCCGCAACGGGAGAGGCCACAACAGTGAGAGGCCCGCGTACTGGGGAAAAAAAAAAAAAGTCCATGCCAATTAAACAAGTAGTTAAAGTATAATTAGTGTCACGGTACAGGAAGCTCAAGACACTGTAAGAACCTATATACTATGAGGACTTAGCCTAGAGAGCAAGGCAGGTCTCTGAGAATATGGGATGTTTAAACTAAATCCCCAAGGATGAGTGGGATGTTGTGATGCAAGGGAGTAGGGATGGGAGACCCAGGAAATGGGCGAGAGGGAGTACAAAGACCTGGAGGAGAAACAGATCTCTCTTAAGGAATAAAGAGAGGTCTAGCATGGCTGGAGCAGTCTGAAAGTGGAAGTCACAAAAGATGAGTCACAGAGGTTCTCAGAAGACATCCCATTAGTACGCATTAGGTGTCCACCAGGAACTGTGCCCTGTTCCCATGCTGGCGAGTCCTACTTGAACCCACTAATAGCACTGCCTTTGAAGACCTTCTAGTCTCAAGAAGTGAAGGATTTTGGCTTTTATCCTAAGGACAATGGGAAGCCATGGAAAGGCTTTATCCAGGAGATGACAGAGTAAGATTACCTTTTTGGAAAGCATGCAGAGCATGGAATTGAGGGCAGCAAGAGTGGAGGCAGGAGGACCAGTTGGAGGTTGTAACCATAATCCAGATGGCGGATGAAGATGGCCTGAATCAATAATGGCACCAATCATTATCGCAAAAGCAAAAGGGCCAGAAAACAGGGGCCCATCAGTGAATGATCAGATTCAGTTTCCTAATGCTGCTGTAGCAAACAACTGCAAGCTTAGTGGCTTAAATCATCACACATTTATCCTCTTACAGTTCTGGAGGTTGCAAGCCTAAAATCAAGGTTCGGACCAGGCTGCATTCATTCTGGAAACTCTAGGGAAGAATCTGTTTTCTTGCCTTTTCCAGCTTCTAAAGGTTACCTGCATTCTTTGGCTTGTGGTCTCTGCTTCCATTGTCATATTTCTGTATTCTCCTCCACTTCCACTGTCACATCATCTTCTCTGACTCAGATCCTCCTACCTTGCTCTTAAAAGGATCCTGTGATTATACTGTGCTACCAGGATAATCGATGATAATCTCTCCTATTTTAAGATTCTTAACTTTCACCTGCAAAGTGCCTTTGGCCGAGGTAACATATTCATAAATTCCAGGGATTAGGACATGGACATGCTTAGGGGGCCATCATTCAGACTACTACAGGTCTCTCACAGCTGCTGCATCCTTGCTCATTACTGTGAAGACCACTCACACTCCTTGCTGATGGATGAGCCCCATTGGTTCTTCTGGAAATGTCAGTCCCACCGCCCCTGCCCCCGTAGTCACTCCCTGCATGGGCTCCTTTGGTTCCCACCAACAGGCTCAATGATTTTCAAAAGGATGTTCTGAGTCAGGGTGACAAAATTAGGGGCTTCCAGGCTCAGATCCACATTTTCCCCAAGACTCTATACCTAGATGTTGAGCTGAGGGGCAGACTCACCTTTCCATTCATTTATTCCAGTGCTATGAAAGAGGTTAGAAAACAAAACAAACAAAACCCCCCAAAAACAAAACAAACAAACAAAAACCCCTCTGATTTACCATGATCAGTTATGCTTCTTTTAAGATGCCATCGTTTCCATGGTGACCAGAGGCTAAAGAGATTCTCACCTCTTTCCCCTTTCCCACCCCTCTATACATTTGCTCAGCAAGTCTCCATTGCATTCATTTATGGATATCTCAGGGGCACTCTCCTACCTAAAGAAAATCCTCTTTCTGCTGTCTGCAAGTGGGCATCTCTCTGACCAGTGAATCCAGCCTCCAGGATTGATAGGGCATAAGCAGGCAGCTCTTGACCTGCTTCCTCCAGACAGATGGAGGAGGAACTGGCTGATGTGCTCCCAATCAATAAACAATAAGCATCCTGCTGCCAAGTCTCTGTGTGCTACGAGTGTCAATGCCTGCAACAGGGAGAGATGTGGGGAGGGATCAAGGGAGGGCGGAGCTGGTCCAGGGCCCAGAGAGAACAAGAGCCACTGAATCCACTTGTTAGAACCCCTCTTCTGCACTCCTTTCCACGATGACACATCACGTCCCGTGATTACGTACCTCATGCCCCCCACTGCCATGGTCTGATGTCCATCAAGGCCCAGGAGGCTGGACTGGAGAGACTGAGGTGTAAGAGCTAGGATGGAAAGATGTGATGTTGTTTTCAGCTGTGTGACTTCAGGCAGGGCAATCTGCCAAGCACAGCCTCCCCATCTGTAAGCTGTGATCAAGACCTCTGCCCCACCTGCTCTGTGGGATCCTTGTGAGTGAGGGTCAGATCAGATCACTGGCATGAAGGTGCTTTCTGAACTTGGTATGAGACTGCACACGTGATGATGACGATGATGATGGTTGTGGTAGTGGTGACAATGTCATAAAATTGGAATCATACTATATGTAGCCTTTTCAGACTGGTTTCTGTCACTTAGCACTTAAGTTTTCTCCATGGATTTTCATGGCTTGATAACGCATTACTTTTTATGGCTGAGTTGTATTCCACTGTATGGATATGCCACACTTAGTTTACCTATTCACCTATTGAGGGACATCTTGGTTGCTTCCGAGTTTAAAGCTGCTATAAATATTCATGTGCAGGTCTTGTGACATAAGTTTTCAACTCATTTGGGTAAGTATCTGGGAGCATGATGATTGCTGGATCATATGGCAAGCTTGTTTAACGTTGTAAGAAACTGCCAAATTGTCTTCTAAAATGGCTGTACCATTTTGCATTCCCATTAGCAATGAAAGAGAGTTTCTGTTATACCACATTCTTGCGAGCATCTGCTGTTGCCATTGCTTTGGATTTAAGCCACTCTAATAGGTCTGTAGTAGTAGCTTATTGTTTTAATTTGCAATTCCCTAACAACATATAATGTTGAGTAGTTTTTCGTATGTTTATGTGCCATCTGTATGTCTTCGCTGGCAAACTGTCTGTTTAGAATTTTTGGCTATTTTAAAATTAGGTTGTTTTCTTGTTTTTGAGTTTTAAAAGTTCTTTGTGTACTTTGTTAACAGTCCTTTATCAGATATGTGTTTTGCTGAGATTTTCTCCCAGTCTGTGCCCGTTTGTTCATTCCCTTAATAGTGTCTTTCGCAGAGCAGTTTTTACAATTTTAATGAAGTCCAACTTATCAGTTTTTTCTTTCATGGATTGCACTTTTAGTGTTGTATCTAAAAAGCTATTGCCAATGCAAAATCATTTAGATTTTTTCCTATGTTATCTTCTAGAAGTTTTATAGATTTGTGTTTTACAAATGTAAAGTTTATGGTCCATTTTGAGTTAATTTTTGTGAAAGATGTAAAGTCCATGTCTAGATTCACTGTTTTGCATGTGGATGTCCTGTTGTTCCAGCACTATTTGTTCAAAAGACTATCCTTTCCCCACTGAATTGCCTTTGCTCTTTTGTCAATGATAAGTTGACCATATTTGTGTGTGTCTCTATCTGGACTCTCTATTAGGTTCCATTGATCTATTTGACTATTCTTTCACCAGTACCACACTGTCTTGATTACTGTAGCTCTATAGTAAGTCTTCAAATCAGGTGGTGTCAGTCCTCCAATTCTGTTCTTCAGTACTCCGTTAACTATTCTCAGTCTTTTTAGTAGTAACTTTAGAATTGTTCGTTGATATCCACAAATAGCTTGCTGGGATTTTGATTTCAATTGCATTTTTGATCAAGCTGGGAAGAACAGACATTTCTACATATTTGAGTCTTTCTATTCATAAACATGGAATATCTTGCAATTTATTTAGTTCTTCTTTGACTTCTATCATCAGTGTTTTGTAGTTTTCCTCATATAGATCTTATAGAAATTTTGTTAGATTTATCTCTAAGTATTTCTATTTTGGGGGGTGCTAATGTAAATGGTGCTGTGTTTTTTATTTTAAATCCCAGTTGTTCATTGGCTGGTATATAAGAAAGCAATTAACTTTGTATCCTGCAAGCTTGCTATAGTCATTTATTAGTTTTGGGAGTTTTTTGGTTGATTCTTTGGGATTTTCTATAGACACAATCATGTCATCTGCAAACACAGATGGTTTTATTTCTTCCTTCCAGTTTGTATACCTGTTATTTCTTTTTTCTTTTTTTTTTTTTTTTTTTTTTTTTGCTTCATTACATTAGCTAGGACTTCCAGTACAATGCTGAAAAGAGTATTGAGAGGGTACATCCTTGCCTTGTTCCTGGTCATAGGGAGAAAGCATCTAGTTTCTCACCATCAGGTATGATGTTAACTGTAGATTTTTGGTAGATAGTATTTTTTATTGAATTTTTAAAGTTGAGGTATATTTGATTTACAATATGGCAGCTCTTCCTTATCAAGTTGAGGAGGCTCCCCTCTATACCTAGTTTTCTGAGACTTTTCATAATGAAATGGGTGTTGGATTTTGTCAAATGCTTTTTCTGCGTGTATTGATATAATCATACTTTTTTTCTTCCTTAGCTTGTTGATGTGGTGGGTTACATTAGTTGATTTTAGAATGTTTAACCAGCTTTTTACACATTGTTTGATTTGATCTGCTAATATTTTGTTGACGATTTTTGCATCTATGTTCATTTTTTAAAAGCTCTTCAGGTGAGCCAAATATAGTTTGGTTGAGGGTCACTGACATAGAGAAACACTCGGCCATGTATTCTGAGAAGTATATGTCTGGGGATATTCATTGAAGCATTGTTCATAATAGATAATATTGGAAAACACATAAATGTCCATTAATAGAAAACTAGCGAAATCAACTATGGTACATTCATACTGTAGAACACTGGCAGTTAAAATAGAATGGGTAGACTTATACATACCAACTTGTTAAGATGTCTGGAAGATATTTTTTAATGAAAAAAGGTATGTTGTATAATAATTGCTAGTATAATCCTATTTTTATTTAGCTCCTCAAAATTGTATATTTCTCCATGTTTGTAGGTATGTAAGGGCATAGAGAAAGGCCTGGAAGGAGGAATTAATAAAGTGATTACTCTGGGAAAAGTAGTGAGATTGAATTGGGGTCTCATTATCTTTATTACTTAGAATTTTTACAGTGACAATGTATTAGTATAGTATTTGTGCACTAAAATATATTTTTAAAATAAGATGGTGCTTACTAAGTCCCAGGCCCTGTGAAAAGTTGCAAAAACTCCAAAATGAATAATACATGGTCCCTGTTCTAAAGGGCTTATAATCTGATGGAAGGGATAGACCTGTAAGAACAAGAACAATAAAATATTATTCATACTATGGTGAAAATCTGTACAGGTTACAGTGGGAGTTTAAAGGAGGAAGAATCAATTAATTCTACCTTTGGGTGGGTGGTCGGGATAAGGAAAGGCATCATGGAGGTAGCAACCTGGAGCTGCATCTTAAAAGATCAGTCGTGTTAAATTAATTAACCCAGGAGGCCACTAGACAGAGATGGCTCTGATGTCATGGTCGCCTACATAGCAAACCAAAACCCAAGCCTGTAGAGGCTTCAAGGTTACAAAATCAAAACCCAATGACAACTAATCACAGACAACTGGGCTTTAAGCTACAGCCAATCAGTAATGTCCTTGCTTTGCTTCCACCTTCTCTCTGTAGAAGTTTCTCCCTGGCTCCTGTCATTGGAGCACTCCTAACCACTTCTGGTTTGGTGCTGCTCAATTCAAATCAATAAATATTCAAAGAAACCCTTCACATTTTTAATATGCTTCAGTTTAACTTTGAACAGTAGAGAGTTGCCAGGCCCTTGGGGTGTGGGTATGGGGTGGAGTGGTGAACCCTGGGAGGGAGGCTGGATGGGAGTTCCAGGCAGAGAGGACCTTGTGCACAAAGGTGAGGAGGCATGTTTGGTGTGTTTGGGGATTGTGTGGCTATGTTAAACGTTCAAAACAGGTCAGACAGAAGGTAAGACGGAAGAGGCACAGGGAACTATGTTCAATATCCTGGGATAAACCATAATGGAAAAGAATATAAAAAAGAATGTATATATATGTATAACTGAATCACTTTGCCGTACGGAAGAAATTAACACAACCTTGTAAACCAACCATACTTCAATAAGATTAATTTTAAAAAAAAGACTGGGGCTTCCCTGGTGGCGCAGTGGTTGAGAGTCCGCCTGCCGATGCAGGGGACACGGGTTCGTGCCCCGGTCCGGGGAAGATCCCACATGCCGCGGAGCGGCTGGGCCCGTGAGCCATGGCCGCTGAGCCTGCGCGTCCGGAGCCTGTGCTCCGCAATGGGAGAGGCCACAACAGTGAGAGGCCCGCGTACAGCAAAAAAAAAAAAAAAAAAAAAAAAAAAGACTGAAGAGGTTAGCCCAGGGCTTGGGGCGTGGAGGGTGTGCCTCCATGTTCAGAAAGTCACAGAGAGAAGGGGTATCATGTGCCATGTGCAGTGCTGGGTTTGCATATCCTTGAAATGAACATGCACAGGGATCCTCGGGAGAAAGCAGCTGCTGTGACCGTGTCTTGTGTTCTAAATCCAGTTCCCCCACTTCAGAGCAGTGGAATCATTCTCAAATTATACCCGGCCCTCCGTCCATCTCCTAGTTTCTCAAATGGAAATCAGCATATCTCCCTCATAGGACCCTTGCGTATAACGTATGATATAAAATATAGGATCACAGCAGTGAGAGTCCCCTCCCTTCCCTCTCCCACGCCCCCTCCTGTCTTCCCCCTAGGCAGGCACTCCTCACACAGACCTTCCTTCTTCCTCCTCAAGCCCAGTCCAAGATCCAGGGGCCAGAGGAAAGCCTCTGCCCCCGCAGGAGGAAGCGGAAAGTCAGTGTGGGAAAGGGCTCCAGGAGCGTCAAGGGTCTCCTGAATCTGGGGATGAGAAGCTGGTGGCAGAGGAGATCTGGGCCAGTGTCCTGACCCCCAGCCCCACACCGCAGGGAGCTCTGGTTTCTCCTCTCTAGCTGTTTCTGGGAACTGTGCCTGCAAATATTTCTCTCTGGATTCATCTGCACTTTCAAAACCTCTGAATTAAAATGTTCTAATCTACTGTGAACTAAGAACCCAGCTGGCTCCTTTAAAGGTCACCTTAAAATCTTTACAAGCAAAAGGAATTAAGTTTTCCTCTGGACACTGTGTCCTTAATAATAACACTCCTGGGCACTTGTCTCCATGTTATGCGTTTCAGAATGCCTTGCCTGACCTCATCTCATCTGATTCTCTCAAAACGCCACAAGTAGCCAGGCGGGGCAGGTATTACCAGCCCCAGTTTACAGAAGAAGAAACCAAAGGTCAGAGAGTGTGTGTCCTACAGAGCTCGTCAGTAGCAGAAATGAGATCATCGCAGGGCTCTTTCCTCCATATAGGACAGGACATGGGCCCGCCCAGCCATGTGGCCATGGGAGACCAATACCCTCTGAGCAGCTGCGATGCAAAGGGAACCCAAATTTGGGAGGCAGACAGTGCAGGGAGGTCCATATCTGACCCCATAATCTGTGTGGCCCCAGATGAGATGCTGTCTAGAGCTCAGTTTTTCTCTTTACGAAACAGGAACAAGGCCCTGTGCCTAGATGATGGCATTCTGTAAAAGCCAAACAGGATGATGTCAAAGAGAGTGCTTTCAAAATATGGCACACCAGTTGGGGCTTCCCTGGTGGCGCAGTGGTTGAGAGTCCGCCTGCTGATGCAGGGGACACAGGTTCGTGCCCCGGTCCCGGCAGATCCCACATGCCACGGAGCGGCTGGGCCCGTGAGCCATGGCCGCTGAGCCTGTGTGTTCGAAGCCTGTGCTCCGCAATGGGAGAGGCCGCAACAGTGAGAGGCCCACGTACCACACACACACACACACACACAAAAATGGCACGCCAGTTGTATTGAGAGAGGAGGATTCTTCAGGCTGCTCTCGATGCCATTGCTATTAGGGACAGGTACATTGCTGGCTACTTGGAGGACTGAATACATGCAGAGAGCCTGGTTCAGTGCCTGGCACACAGTAGGTACTCAGTAAGTGGAGTTATTTTCATTATGTGCTGTGAATCAGTAACTTCCCATTTGGTCTCCAGTTTTATGTCCCCCAGGACCATCGGGGATCCCTAACATCAGCTGGAGACAGCAGAGGTCCACAGAAAAAAAAGGCAGTTTAACAGGTCAGTGGAACGGCAATCCATACCCCCTGACCCTACAGAGACCAGGTGACCCAAGACCAGGTCCATTGGGCTCAGAGGGAGTTCTCCTGGTCTCAACATTCATATCATGGAATAACAATACCATTCAGTTCCTGGGGATTTGTGGAAAATCTCTGCCTTTACTGCTTCGTCTTCCTGCCTGCCTGCAGGTCTTAGTGTGGCTCCTTGGCTTCTGTGACTCAGTGAATGGGGACAGGGGAAGTGTCTGGATCACAAATCCGTACTTCTGACATGAATGGCTTTTACTATTTTCGGAGGCTTTGCAATTCTGGGCTTAAATGAGGCTTTGGGAACTCTCTGGAATTTTCCCTATTCATGCCCCAATTAGCAGGGACAATAAAGGGTTATTTGTTTGCTCCTCCTCATACCCAAGCTGGTGGCGCCCATAAACAAGCAGTGGAGAAGTGATTTGGGTGCGGTGATGGGTCTGTTCTCCTAGCATAGCCATTCAAGGTCTGGAGAACATTCATTCAACACATATTTATTAGTCCCTACTTTGAACTTGAAACTAAGCTGGGTTCTGGGTAATACATCAATAAAAATAAGGTCCCTGACCTTAAGGAATTCATAGTTTATTAGAGAATGCCAATAATTAGTCAGGCAAGTGCAATTCAGTGGGATAGGGGCTCTAGAAACATGGGAAAGAGGTGTTTTAAACAGTTTTGGGGTGTGTGTCAGGAAAGGCTCAAGTGAAGAGCGAGAAAAAGGAAGCTAAAGATAGGATCCAATGGCACCATTATTACACGTAGGACCCTGGACAAATCTCTCCATCTGTATGGGCTCCAATTTCTTTATGTAAGAGTAAAAGAGAATGATTGCATTTTGCCATCTCTAAAGTAACTTACAACTCCAAAATTCTATGAAATTTTTAATTTAAGTTTTCCAAAATATTAGTTGCATGCCCAAATAAAGCTACAGCTATTGAAATCTAAAAAAAAAAAAAAAAAATTCATCCATGTGTTTTAGAAACAAAAAAGATGGGGGAAGGAATAAATTAGGAGTTTGGGATTAACACATACACACTACTATATACAAAATAGATAACCAACAAGGACGTACTGTATAGCACAGAGAACTATACTCAATATCTTATAATAACCTATAAGGGAAAAGAATCTGAAAAAGAATATATATATAACGGAATCACTTTGCTGTACACCTGAAACTAACACAACATTGTAAATCAACTATACTAAAAAAAAAAAAAGGTCATCTTTGTTGAAAAAAAATAAAATCAGGAACCCCCCCCCATAAAATAACATAAAAAAGATAGACTCCAATGGGATATTTAAGGGACAATATCCAATGGGATGTTTAAGAGATAAGAGGAGCCACAGAGGAAACTGAGCAGTAGCAGTGAAACCAGGAGAAAACAGGACATGCAAGCAAGGAAGGAGAAAATAACAAAGGGCAGAGTGCTCAACAGGAAGCCACAAACTGAAAACTGTTTGCTAGATTTGACCATCAGGTCAATGGAAATACTTAAGAGAGCAATTTCAGTGGCGTGGTTAGGGAGAGAGACCCAGACCTCAGGGGTTATAGATGGGGTGGGATGTAAATATCAATCACTCTTTCAAGAAACCTGGCTGGAAATATGGCAAAATCTTGAATCTGGGTAAATACAGCACACAGGTGAACACTGTACTATTCTTGTCTGAAGAGATTTATACTAATACTACTAGTTGTATTGTATTGGCTGAAGGAAAAAAGAGCAAGAGAGCAGTGGCTAGGTTGAATATGACTGGCAGAGGGTTTGCTTTTTTTAAATGAGAGAGGCTTGAACATATTTAAATCCTGGTGAAAAGAAGAGGATAGAAATTGAAAGGGAGAGAAGGGTGATGAAGGGAGAAGAAAGGAGGAGATGGAATCAAGCACAAGGGGAAGGAATTGTCTTAATGACCAGGAGAAACACATCTTTTGAGAAGGATGAGGGCCAGAAAAATTGTGGAGATCCTCCTTGATTATCCTTACTTTATCAAGTTAAGGCAAAGTTATCCAGTGGAAATCATGGCCAGAGGAAAGTTCTAGAGCAGCTGTTGGAGGGAACAAGTAAGGCAGAGCAAGTGCAGGTATGTAGCTCTGAATTTCGAAAAGATATTCCTCCACGTGCTCCCAGCCCTGCACCGAGCCCTAAGTTCTGCCCAGCCCAGAATTAAGGGATGACCTTGTCATTTGCACCAAAGTTTTGTGTGTGATAGCTGTGGCTTCAGACTGGGATGCTGACTAGGGACCTGCAAAAGGCTTGCCAGATAGCCTTGAGGCCCTTCTGAATTTGGAGACCTTGAGTTCATTTGCAACGACTTCAGTCTGCAGATGAGTATGACCGTTTCTTGCCATGTTTTGAAGTTTGAGAATAAGAAGGGAGAAATCAGATGGGCTGAAATCATCTACAGTTGCGGTTTTGCCAGGTGAGTGAAAAAATAATGTCAATGGGATAAAGTAGTTGGAGGTGTAACAAGAAATTTAGTGATGGTCCACGGGATCAACGCTGTAGAGCGGCGGACGTGAAGACAGGCTGATAGATGGGAAGTGAGGAGAATGGAGGAATAGAGGACAGGGAGATGTTGATAAGGTCCAAGAACAGATAAGATGCATGCAAGAAAGGGCAAGTTCAGGAAGAACGGAGGTTGGGATGAGAGCTCGTTGTGTGGTATTTAACAGCTAGGAGCTGTCATGTTTCTTTTGTAGAAGAGTTCCAGGTAATGACAAGGTCTAGGTGTGGCCATAGGAAGGGCTAAGGTCAGGTGGAGATGAACAGTGATGAGACAGAGATGTGAGCTGGGGGTTGGATGGCCTGTCCACAGTGACACGGGGCTTCTCTGGTGATGGCGGGACGGGAGTGACGAGGAAGACGCAGGCTCAGTGGTGAAGTCCTCCGTGAGTGTGTGTGTGTGTGTGTGTGTGTGTGTGTGTGTCTGAAGACCATATAGAGATTGAAGGTGTTTCTTGTCCTTTTCATGGAAAAATTATGTTACAGTACTTGACATCAGCTTGTATTTCAGAAAACTGCAAAATAGGAAAAGCTTGTCTGTGGAGTACTCTGCCGTTTTTTATGCAGACTTGGTTTTGACTATCGTCCTGTATCTATGACCTTTGTGCAGGGGTTAGAACTCAGATGTAGTTTTTGGGGTGGGGAGGTCAACATTTAACCCACTCTAGGAGGCTGAGACAGGAATTCGAGCATTTGTGTGTGGAGGGGTAGACGAGCTTCATGTGAACAGCTGGAGGGCAGCCCACAAGTTGACAAGACAGGAAGGAGCCTCTGAAAAAGAATATTCAGCCAGGCTCATAGACCTGTCCTCTACCACAGCTGGACACACTTTGCTGCAGGGATCACTGAGGTCCTTTATGCACGATCTTTTGACACCCCAGAGAGGATTCAGCTGGAAGACCCTGAGGTCCCTTCCAATTCTGAGATTCTGTAAGAGATCCTTCCAGATGCTGGCACTTCTAAGGTTGATGACTGTTTTGAATGGATCATGAAATCAAGTGAGTAAGAAACTGAGAGAAGGCTGGCTAACAATTGTCTAGAAAGATGAGAGGCCCTGTGTTTGCTGTGTCTGGCTTAGGTGAGGCTCCTGAATGCGGAAACTCCCTTCTGGGAAGGGTGTTGAGGACAGGTAGGACCTGGCAGCAACCCGTGCACACACTGGGTGGGTTTCCTTCGGCCGCCTGGCCCCAACCACACTGCAGGGCTCCCAGCTGTATAAGAGGCAGCTGGCAAAGCTCACGGTTCTCCATGGCTGCTCCCGGGGACCCGCAGCAGCACCTTGTGACCTGTGAGAAATATACATTCCCAGGCTCTCCCTGGACTTCCTGAGTCAGACACTCTGGGAATGGGACCCGGAAGCCTGTGTATCAACCAGTCTTGCAGCTGAATCTGAAGCCCACCACAGGGTGGGATGACTGGCACATGGTTAAGAGCTCACTCTTAGGTATCACATATACCTTGATTTGAATTCCAGCTCTCTCACCTGTGTGACTCTAGACAAGTTACCTAACCTCTCTGAGCTCTGGTTTTCTCAGGTAAAATGGCAGTAGCTATTTTATGAGTTTCAGAGAATTAAAAGAGGTAATATTTGTAAAGAACTTTGTATAGCAAATACCAAAAAAATAACAATAGCTATTGTTATTAGGCCAATAGTGGCCACTGGTCTCTTCCACGTTGTATACTTAGAATGACCACCTTTAAATCTGTGGCTTCAGCTACCAGGTTCCTGGCTTTTCTATACCCCAAGTTTGTCACATGAGGCTTCTTGGCTGACACTCGACCTGTCAATTCAATTCTGCCCCAAATTCAGGTTGACCAATTCTGTTCATAGAATGCAGAGCTGTCAGCTTGACATGTCCTAATAAATTAGTTCCTGTGAAGAGACGGATGCATGTTACCTGTGGAGCTGCAAGCCAGCATTGTGACTCCAGAACCGGGAACCAGCATGAGCCGAATGGCGAGACCAGATTGCGTTCTGGGCAATCTGAACGCTGCCTGGTTGGGGAGTGGCCTTCACTTCCTGCTACCAGACTTACTGTTGTCTGTTTTTTTTTTTTTCTTTTTTCTTTTTTTTTTTTTTTTTTTTGTGGTACGTGGGCCTTTCACTGTTGTGGCCTCTCCCGTTGTGGAGCACATGCTCCAGATGCGCAGGCTCAGCGACCATGGCTCATGGGCCCAGCCACTCCGCGGCATGTGGGATCTTCCTGGACTGGGGCACAAACCCGTGTCCCCTGCATTGGCAGGCGGACTCTCAACCACTGTGCCACCAGGGAAGCCTACTGTTGTCTGTTTTTCACAACATGTTTTCTTTGAGGGATTCGAAGTGCTTGAAAAGTCTGTTTTTTTTCATAACTCACGTCCACAAAGAATGTCTGTGCACATTTTTTTCTCTCATTTGATCATATCCTGACCGCTGTGTGAAACAGGCAGAACAGGGCATGTTTCTCCATTTCATAAATTAGGAAACTGAGTCCTTGGGGGTGAAATGACTTGTCTAAATTAAGGTCACACAGCTGGTGGGCATAGTGCCAGAACTATAACCCACTTTCCTGAGTTCTGGTCTAGTGCTCCTTCAAATAGACCACAGGGCTTCCTAAAATGAAAATGAAAGTTTCTCCAAACCAGGGGACCTGAGTTCTAGAAGGAAGACATTTTTGCCTGAAATTCCCTTTTCTCTACTGAAAATCATCTTTCTTGTTGCTATTTGGCCTAATTTCCTCTGGCTCAAGTCTCAGAGGGGAAGAGGAAGACCCTTGGGACAAGAAAACAAGAAATTCCTTCCCTGCACCTCAAGTCTGGGTCACCATCTGCTCCCCTGACCCCAGGACACTTGACTTCCTGGGGAGCTTAGGATGGGTCAGGCCAGCCCCGGGAGATGGGGTAAAAATGAGGGGCTGCTGCTTGTTTTGCAAGGAGCATCTGGGACAAGAGGCTCTCTCTGACAATTTTTGCATGAACTCAATGTCTACTCTGGATGAGAAACTTTTTCTTTTTTTAAACTGGGCTTACATAATCCTTTTCTCTTTAAAGTAAATATGGTAACAACTTTTCTGGCCCACCTTCAACCCTACCTTGATGTGGGGATCTGGCCGGGTGGCAGGGCTAAGGAGCCGGGCTGGGCCTTGTGGTGACAGAGAGGGACACTGTCTTTTCCTTGGAACAGCTGTTGGCATCCAGCAACATGCCAAGCCCATATTCAAGGTCATCGGCCTCCCTACACCCACTGGCCAGCTCCATTGTGGGGAGGAAAGCCAGGAGTTGAAAGTTGCCGATTTTCTGTGTGACCCCTACAGTCTCCTACTTCTCCCAAACACACAAGCTCTTTGCTGCTTGACTCAAAAAGCCTGAGAGAGCCAGGCTCTGGGTTGTTGTCCTGTGAGGGTCTGGAGTGGATTGATGGTGAGGGGTGGGCAGTGGGGACACCTGAGATTGGGTGTAGGCCTGAACGCACAGTCTGCCAAGCACATGACCATCCTGGTTAGCAGGTGGTCCTGTGGCAGCGGTGGGGGAGTCTGCACCCAGGCATCACCTCAGCTACAGCATTCTTGCCATAGCAACCAGCCCGTATAGCTGCTAAGAGGACCTGGTCCCACACAGGCCCTCGGGAAGGCAGCTTCAGAGCTGGGACATGGCTCCAACCCTCTTTGTTTCTCTCCCACCTTTGCCCTTTTCTCAGTCAGCTCGGGCTGCCATAACAAGTTGCAGTGGTCTGGTGACTTAAGCAAAAATGTATTTCCTCAGAGTGCTGGAGGCTGGGAAAACCAAGAACGAGGTGCTGGCTGATTTAGTTCCTGGTGAGGACCCCCCTCCTAGCTTGTACAAGGCTTCTCACCGTGTCCTCCCATGGCCTTTCCTTGGTGTGTGCACTTGGGAAGACAGAGAAATTGAATCCAATTCAATTTTGCAAGATACAAACAGTCCGTCCATAATAGCCCTTGACTGTCCTTGGCCCTTCCTGGGTGAGGAGCCTTGTCTTCTATCATCCAAACTTAATAATGACTTGGACTTTATTGAGAACATTTTAGTTAATGTTCAAAATGTCAGCTTTAAAAATAAAACCCAATTGTAGGCATTTATTCATTTTTCAATGCAGAGCAAACCCCGCTTAGTATATATCTGGACAAAAGAGAAAGTGTTTTGTCTCAGGTCAAACAAGCATCCATCCTTTGGAAGGAAACTGTCTCTCACAGGATATCGAGAAAAAAAGGCAAAGAGCCCACCTGGTCAGATTAATTGATGGCATCTGATTTTCATCTCCCTTCCTTCTAAAGAGCTCTGGCAGTGAGAAGGAGCTTCAAAGTAGCCACAAGAAAAAGCAACTGGGCAGAAAACTCCAGAGGCAGTGGCAAATTTGTAGCCAAAGGGATTTGCTATTCTGAGTCTGGGGGCCAGTGAGACCGACTTCAGTTCTGTTTCTGCTTGTGTTAGCAGTAAGGTTTACCACCAACTGGATGCTGCACCTTCCTGGGCTCTGGGATCCGTGCCTTCCCTGTCTCACCAGCTGCTCTCTCGGAGCACGAGTGGGGGGGAACCAGAGGCTTCCTGTGGGTGTGAAGGCTGCCCCTCACCCCCAGCAGGTGTGATGTCCAGCTGCCCTGCTGCCCTGAGCCCAGCAACCATGCTGACCTCCACTGTCAGCTGGGCTCGCCCAGGTGAGATGCCCCTCCACTGACTTGTGGAGTCAGTCATTCCACAGGGATTTCTTGCACATCTGTTATGCAGTAGCACGGGACCGGCATTAGCTGAATGCACGGAGCCTGTCCTCAAGGGTTTGAAGTCTAGGGCAACAAGTCTACAAGCAGTTTAACACAGCACAGAAATACACACAGCAGGAACGAGGGCAGGAAGGGGCAATCAGGAGGACTTCCAGGAGGAGGCGACACCTGATAGGAATCTTCAGGGAGGGAAAAGCTTTCCGGAAAGAGCAAAGGTGGAGGGGTAAATAACATCATGGTGTGTAACTGTGGTGCATCTTATAACTGTAACAAAATGCCTTGTTGAGAGTGACTGAACTCTCTGAGGATCAAGAACCATGGCTAGTTTTCTATACAGTGTGTGTGTGTGTGTGTGTGTGTGTGTGTGTGTGTGTGTGTTTGTGTGTATGTACCTATCCATAAACTCCAAGATGTTCCCCCAAATGCCCTCCCTATGGAAGGCTGTCCTGGAGAAATCGTCCGAGATGACCCAGCGCCCAGGGTTGTCCCGGAGTCTTGTGCCCTTGTCAGCTCCTGCCTTCCGGGGGTGACTGACCCACGGTCTCTGTCCTCCCGCTCCCTCCCCGGCTGGCCTGGGCCTTGCAGTCAGGTGGGGTCGGCCTGGTACCTGCTCCTGGCCTGGCTTCTGAGTGGACCAGGCCACCTGTGCCCTGTGCAATGGCACTCCCTCTCCCACGTGTTACTGACAAGCTTTAGTGGCTTCCCCTGGCTCGGGGCTAAGGCATGACCAAGGGCTCTGTTCACAGCTTTATAGGATCACAGCTGCAAAGAAGCTGAGTGTGTGGCTTCTCCAAGTAGCTCAGGAGCTAACACAGGGACGGAGCCAGAGGTCCTGGGCGCCCAGCCCCTCGGCCAGAACAGCTGTGTCTCCCCTGTTGTGTGCCACTCCGCGTAACGTTTCATCTGAAAATCACAGATGTTGTGCAGTCATAAGGACTTTACAAGCCTCGCTCACATGAGCCAGAATAATGACCACTTCCAAGCTGAGGGCTCCTTGGAAGCTTTACTCTCATCTCCATCCCTGTCCTTCCAGGCCCTTCCTTGCCACCCTGCTGCCCGCGCTGCCCACACCCCCTGCCAACTCCTCATTACCCATCAACGCTTTATTTTAGGAACACCAAATAGCCTCGACCTCACTGCTATGGTTAAGGTTGAAAACTTTCCATTCGTCATTTCTCCATTTCAGTGTAACTCTCTAATACCTGCTTACGTGTGGTCTGTGTCGGTAGTTCTCAAACTTGAACGAGCATCAGAACTATCTGGAGGGCTTGTGCAAACACAGACTGCTGGACCCACTCCTAGAGTTTCTGACTCACTAGGGTCTTAGGTGGGGCTCAAGACTCTTCATTGCCATCAAGTCCCCAGGTGATTCTGATGCTTCTGGTCCAGAAAACCACACTTTGGGAACCACTAATTTATATGAATGCAATCTAAAGTTAGCACTTGAGGTGTCAAGAATACAGATGAACTCAGGACCACAAGGAAAGGGCAACACTGAGCAGAGGATGGTAACTTTGCTTAGCTGGAGGTGGGTCTAGAAGAGGGAGATGGTGAGAAGAGGAGTTAACAGAGAGGTTGCTGGGGTAGGAGGTGGGGCTATAGATGACACGTGATCTCAGATAGAAAGTGGCTGCTCAGCACCTTTCACATTGTAGGAACTCAGATTGTGTTAGGTCCCATATGCTGGGGATAGAACTATCTAGCAATAAAGGTGATTTAAAAATATCATCATGTGTGTTTATTCATTGACTTGTTCTGTGAAACACTTGTGTCTACTACCTTCAGAGCATGATGAGGGGGCCCTGTGGATACAAAGGCCCAAAGTTACCTTCCCTGCCTTTGAGTTGTGCTTCATATAGTAGATAAATCTAATAAATGAACAAATACAGCACATCTGGTGGTGATATAGAGGTGGGGATGGGGGTGGTATTGGTGATGGTGATGGTGCAAGTGATGGAGCTGGTGTTGTTCATGGTCATGGTGCTGGTACTGGGAGAGGTGATGGTGGTGGTGATTGTGGTACCAGTGATAACTTTCTCTGTCAGGCTCCACCTATGTGCAAGACATAGGGGGAGGAACTTTCCATATCTTTTTGTCCCAGTTCCCACAGCTAGTAGGTGGTAGATTCAGGCTATGGAGCCGGGCAGTCTGGCTCCAGAACCTGTACTCCTAACCACTCTTCTAGTACAGTCATTTCCTGGAGAGGGCATCAAACTCCTAAGAAATGGGACATGATCTCTTAGGAGAGCGGCATGCAAAACAGCTATGTTTCGATGAGGAGGAGAAGCTGGAAGGTGTGAAACATGTACACAGTTTCAAGAAACTTCTGAGTTACCATACTGAGTTCTTGGTGTGAAGTTAGCTGGGCACTGTGGGTGAGGCAGCCACTCAGCCATGCAGTTCAGATCTCCCTTCAAGAGAACCTGCTTGGAGGAAGGTTGTTGGTGAACAGCCTCCAGCTGCTACATATTTAGATCTTCCCAAGCATTCATGTTGAGGCCATGCTATCCCTAGGATATTCCCAGCTAATGACTAAGCACAGCAGGAGTACTAGAGCCTGGCCACCCCTGTTCTGTGTAGACCCCTCCAGCGGAGAATATTTGCTGTGGGGTTCCCCGTTGGCCTGGCGGAAACTTCCTCCTCTTCGCCAGTGCTCCTGTTACTGAAAGTGGGGGTCCAGCTGCTTGCTGCTCAAAAGCTATTAAAGAGGCAAGATTTGTGGAAAGTTTGCTTTATTTTGGATGCTGGCAACTGGGGGTGGGGGAGTAGGGGGTGGGGTGGGGCGGACGCCTGTCCAAAGGCTGACTCCCCCCACCCCACTGACAACCAGTGGGCAGGAGCTTTTATAGGCTGAGGGAGGGGGCTACATGTAGAAACAGCACAGTCAGCTCTGACAGTCATCTTGATTGTTATCAGTACAATTAATCTTCAGTTCCAGGGTCAGTTTGTTCTCATTTTCTTGAGGCTAATCTTGGAATTGTGGCAGTTTATGTCATGGCTACAGTCTGGTCTTCATGTAGTTAATTTCTTCTCACCTGGGGTTTCAGTCTCTGCAAGACAGCTCACAGGATATGGCTCAGAATATTATCTGTAGCCCTTGAGAAGGAACTAAAGGTCTTGACTTTGCTTACTGACTAAACTATTATTATTTGGTCTCATTTGACTGTTTTCCTTTGCTTCTACATTCTCTTACTTCTCTGATTAAACTTATTCTTTGGCTAAACTTCTTCCACAGACAAAAGGCAGGCAGAGGACATGGTGGGGAGGGGCAAGGACCATAGGGTCCTGCTCCATTTCACCCTTCTTTCCCTCCAGGGAAAGACCTATGCCAGGGACTGATGCCCCCCCACCTTACTCCTGCTGCCTTGCCCCTTTATCCTTCACAGGTGCTCCCCCCAATAAATCTCTTGCATGTCTGATTCTGTCTTGGCATTTACTTCTGAGAGGATCCAAACTGACACAATGAGCAACATAAAAGAAGTGGGGGAAAAAATTTACTCTCTTAGTCTGCTTGGGCTGCTATAACAAAATACCATAAAGTAGGTGGCTTAAACAACATGCATTTATTTCTCACAGTTCTGGAAGCTGGGAAGTCCAAGAGCAAGGTGCTGGCAGATTCAGTATGAACCCTCTTCCTGGTTTGCAGCAGTTACCTTCTTGCTGTGTCCTCACATGGCCCAGAGATCAGCTCTCTCATGTCTCTTCTTATAAGGGCACTAATCCCATCCATGAAGGCTCCATCCTCATGACCTAATTACCTCCCAAAGACCCTACCCCTAATACCATCACATTTGACCTTAAGATGTCAACATATGACTTTTGGAAGAACACAAACATCCAGTCCATACTATCCTCCTCTTGTTTTGACTATAATAGCCTTAAATTTAAATGGATATACAAGAAACCATTTGGAAATGATTCAAGGTATCCTATGATTTCTGAAATGTATTTATAATTTCCTCTTTTTTCTGGAAAGGTTGGGTAGTTCTTACAAAAATGCATATGACCCAAAAGGAAAAAAATAAAGGGTAGAGGGACTCCAGGCAAAGGAAAAAATAGGACTGGTGAGTGACCAACAAAGGAAATGTGGAAACAGGTGGGATGCAAGGAATCTGCACAGATTGGCCT
Source organism: Hyperoodon ampullatus (assembly GCF_949752795.1). NCBI lineage: Eukaryota > Metazoa > Chordata > Mammalia > Artiodactyla > Ziphiidae > Hyperoodon > Hyperoodon ampullatus. Next base: position 39,764,889 of record NC_136920.1, on the reverse strand, counting down.
CAGAACTTCCTAGTGACCCAGGAAAGGGGGGCCCATGGCCTTGACAGGACTCACCAACTCTGTCAGGTAAAACCAATCTGGTTCTTCCAGAAGATGCACTGCTTCTTCAGTTGCCAAGACTTACCTATACCAGGAGGAATCCTCCCAAGCTTCCCCATGGGGAGACCCATTGCAACGAGGCAGTTGGGGGCAGCCCTAAAAAATGCCCTAAGAAAGCTACAGTTGGATATTGCCTGGGGTGGCTTCTCCTGAGGCTCTGCAGTGGGAACACCCCCCCACCCCGCCCCGAGCGTTTGTTCAGTGAAAGTGGTTCTGGGGTTAGGGGTAGACTCATTAGTCTGAGAGCATAGCTAGTGCATGATCTAGCTGACCCAGAGATGAAACTCGTAACACGCAGGCAAAGGAAGGAACTAGGTATTCCTCCATCCCTCCATAAACATGATTTCTCATCAACCAGGTTCTTTTCATGACTGGAATGCAAAAGAATTCATGTTTGTAGCCTTTGGTAAGGCCTGAGGTGAAACCACTTGGGAGAGGGCAAGGTTAAATTTCTCCTTTGAAAATTAAGGGGCTGAATCAAGACAATTGTCTGGTAGCGAAGATAATCTCTAAACAAGCACTAAATTTGCACTTAGAGGAAATGGGAAGGAAACATAGAAGGAAGGGACAAAAGCGTAGCCAACCCTTGTTACCCATAGGCAGGGACTAGACAACCAAGGTCCCATTAACACGCCATTGTACTATATCATGGTCCAGCATCATCTAGTGCCTCACCTGGGATCACCCAGCCAGGGAGAAGCAGAGACAATATCTAAGCCATTAATTTGAATAAGATCAGGCATTGATCACTTTATAGAAAGATATGGATGTACTGTGGGCTCAAATTTCAGGATTGGCTTAAGTCATCACTAAAAATTTGGCTTGAGAAAAGCAAATTGAGCTTAATGGAGAACTCAGGTAAGGAAAGTAATGGGATTCTGGGACAATCGAGTTACTTCTCTCTCTCTCCAAGTGTATGACTCATAATCATAACCATTTTACTGCGTCTCAGGCCCCATCTCTCTGAACTGAGAGAATTAGAACAGAAGGGTATTTTTCATGGAGCGTTAACTCCACATGAACTATTATTGTTATTAATCTCCCTTTGTGCTTTTGCAATGGGAAACTGACACCGCCTTCTTTTCTATAAGGACTAAAGTAGATGAAAGAGAGAGTTTAAATGGTGCTTTTGCTTTGCAGCACACATGCTTTTCTCTTTTTCAGAACAAGAAAGCCCAGGAGCTGAAATGTGCTTTGTAGAAATACAAAGGGGGATGTTGCAGGGGGAGTAACCCCAATGTTCCTTTCTGAGTTCCTGTTTAGATGTCAAGGGCAGTGGGCTGGGTGGACTCCTGCCCTTTTCCAAGCACATGCTTGGCATGATGTGCTTGACACTGAAGCCAAATCCAGTCTCTGTTCCCTGACACTGAATTAAATCTCAGAGACAGAGTTTTGGGTGAAGTAGGAAAAAAGTAGCTTTATTGCTTTGCCAGGCAAAGGGATCTTTTGAGGGTATTAGCCAGCTGGCTAATGCCCTCAAAACTGCGTGTCCCCCCTTGGAGAGGGCAGTGAGAAGTCTTATAGTACTGGTTCAAAGAGGGCATGATCATTTCGTGGACATTCTTCTGATTGCTTGGTGGTGAGGTAAGTGGGATCAACATCATCAACCTGCTGGTTCCAACCGGTCTGGGGTCTACGTGCTTGTGGGCAGCACACAGTTAAATTCTTCTACCTGGTGGAGGATTCGGTATCTGCAAAACAGCTCAAAGATATTGTTGTGTGTGTCCCTTGGTGGGGAACCGGGAGCTTGTTTCTCTTGACTCTTTGCTCCTCCCTTGTCTTGCATCCCCTCCCTTCCCTAACTAAAAACTGCTTGAATCTGCCCGTTGAAACACAGGGAAGGTCATGGAGGCTGAATGAAGCCGATTTCCTATAATCAAATAAATGGGGGATACAGAAAGTCTTTTGGGCCCAGGAGCCCCACAGGGCCCTGCTTCAACATGGAAGAGATTATTGCACCAAGTACTAATGATATTAGCTGCTAACACTTATAAGGTACTTGGCATTTTGTCGGATTCCCACATCATCCTGAGAGCAAGTTGTCATCCACCCCGTGTTACAGATGAGGAAACCAGGGCACAGTCCCCAAGGTCTATTCTCTTACTGAAGGTCACCCTGTTAGTATGCGCTAGGGCCAGAACTTGAACCCAAATATAATTCATAATACTGTGCTCCTCACTACTGGAGATTTGTCAGGCTTATAGTGAACAAATGAGTAAAGGTGATATTTGGGAACCTAAGACTAGGAAGTAAGCATCATCCCACAGTCAATATAAGTAGTAAATAGTTGCACAGTGTGGACAAAGAATGTCGCCTGCCATTTCAGTAAACAAAGGATATTGGGAGAAAAACAGGATACTGGCCCTAGATCGTTAAGGTGCATATCAAAGGAATGATTTCAAAAAGCTCAGACTCTTGCATTTTCCCATATGTAGAAAAACGCTAAATTCATTAACTTGGGATGTCTATCTTTTTGCGTGTGTGTGATTAGCAGGAATCTTTTCATGTTCGACTACCTGGGTTTTTTTTGTTTGTTTGTTTTTGCAAAACTCCTCTATATCATGGCTCCTCCCTTACCTCTTTGGAACAGTCCCCCAGAGCCATCTGAGAGGCTGCCATCCCGGCCTATAGTCCTCAGTAAGGCCACTGAATAAACATAATTCTCACCTTTATGTTGTGCATTTTTTTTCAGTCGACAATAGCTCTTTTTCATGGACCCAGGATAGGGAGAGGCCATGGTAGACAAAAAGAAACTCATGCAAGTCAGACTTTTGGTTTTGCTTTCTTGTTTTCTTTGCTTGTTTTTTTTTTTTTTTTTTTTTTTGCAGTACACGGGCCTCTCACTGTGGTGGCCTCTCCCGTTGCGGAGCACAGGCTCCGGACGCGCAGCCTCAGCGGCCATGGCTCACAGGCCCAGCCGCTCCGCGGCATGTAGGATCTTCCTGGACCAGGGCACGAACCCGTGTCCCCTACATTGGCAGGCAGACTCTCAACCACTGCGCCACCAGGGAAGCCCCTTTGCTTGTTTTTACAGGGGAGATAATAATGTGTGGTTACTTGCCCTATTCAGCCAATTAAAAGTCAAATATTGAGCACCCGTTAATTTTCGAGGGGGCAGGAAATGAGAATAAATAACATTAAGCTTCTGTGAGAGGCCAGAAGCTCCCAATCTAGTGTGGGAGAGAGTTATCCCCCAGAGATCTCTACTACACCTAAAAGGAAAATACTGTGGACAGAGAGAAGGGGATGTTCAGATTGTACCTGCGGGGATCTGGGAAGCTTCTTAATAGATTTAAGCTGGACCATGAGGAATGGGCATGACTTGGAAAGAGTTTGGGAGGACAGAGTTGGCAGTCGAGGGAGGAGGAACAGTGTGAGTGAGGACTGGAAGCAAGGAGACTGCTGGAACATTTGGGAAACTACAAGCAGACCAGCCTAGGGGCTGAGTTAAATGGTAGTTAATGTCAGCTTGAACAACAAAGTTTGCACCATTATTTAGGAAGTGGAAAATTCCAAGTGAGGTTTGGAATGGCCACAACTGACAACCATTGACCTCTTTAGACAGCTGTTTTTTTTTTTTTAATTTTTATTGAAATATAGTTGATTTACAATGTGCTAGTTTCAGGTGTACAGCAAAGTGATTCAGTTATATGTATATATATGTACATATATATGCTTTTTTAGATTCTTTTCCATTATAGGTTATTATAACATATTGAGTAACTGTTTCTAATAGAGCAGAATTCTCAGAATCAGAGCTTTCAGCCTTGAAAGGGGTAAAGGTCGTCTCTCCCCCTTCCCAGCCTGCAGCACCTGAGCCCCCTCTCCTCATAACTCTACCTGCCACCCTCCAGCCTCCAGCTCACACCTCACCCCCGCTGGAGGGTGCCTCTCTGCACCTTGGTGGCTCTGCCACAGCACTGAAATCTGTGTCTAGGTCCGCACCCATCAAGGCTCTCTCCCCATCCACACAACAGCCTTCTACATGTATGAATACAAGCTTCCAGCCCTCCTAACCAAGCCCTGAATCTTCTCTGGACTAAATGTGGGGATCTTTTGACAGTTTCCATTCCCCATTTTTGTTTTCTCTTGTCCTCTTCGGAACATTTTCAGTTATTTCTGCTGAAGTGCAAATTTGTGCTTTGACTACCCACCATCCCTACCCTCCCTGAGTGCCAGGGTGTACTCCTCTGGCACTGGGAACACAACAGTGAAATAAATAGGCAGATGGCTTGTTGATGGGAGAGGTGGGAGAAGCTGGGGTGGAGCAGGAGAGAGCTGAGGTCTGTTGATCATTTACCAAGTACCAGGCAGTATGCAAAGAGCTTTACACATGTTATGTCTTATTCTTACAAAATGGGATCATTACCCCCATTTTGCTGATCAGCAAGCTGAAGCTCGGGGAGATGAAAATGTCTCAACCAAAGTCAAGTCAGTGGTGGAGCTGTGATTCGAGCGCACCTCTGTCTGACCCCAGACAGGAGGACAGCTGAGTCAGTAGACCAGCACTGTGTCTTAAACACCTTTGAATCTCCATATTTAGTACAGCATCTTGCACACAGTAGGTGCTCAAGTTTAAAGCACTTTTTTAGACACACTTCTAAAAGCACTGACTCACTATTATAGGCAAAACACATTCTAGCTGTATTTCCACCATATTTTTTTATTGTCTTTTTCTTTTCTGCTTCAAAACCACAAACTTCTCCCATGAGCGATCTTCCACTTTTCCTGATATGCTGTTGGGCCCTGGTGTTCTCAGGCTTCTGACAGCATTAAATAATTATGTTCAGTCCTCACATGTTTTATGAGCTTTTTTCCAACGACCCCGCTCAGGAGATAATGGGAGGACGGACGTGGTTCATCAGGGGCTGATAGATGGGCCTGCAGCCTTCGGTGGTTTTCAAGTGGAGGAAAACTGAAACTCAAGAGAAACGTTTGTTGTTTTTTTTTTTTTTTCTGATTTAGATGGCTTCAAACAGCGCCGTCTGCCCCAGCCTGGCCAATGTCCTAAGGTGCATAATAAACTCCAATGGACTCTGGATCAGAGCCGCTTTGTAGCTGGTGACAGGACAGGCAGGATGAGCCCAGTCCACTCCTTCTCGCCTCCTCCTTGAGTCTTGGTCAATACAAGAGCAGTAAAATGTATCAACTCTGAGTGTCACTTTCCTCTTGAGACAATCAAGCTTGGCTTCTCTGTCTGCCTTTAAGTGCAAGCACGTTCTCTTTGGCAACTTTATGAACTTTTCGCCCCTAAATTGAGACTTCTCTTCTTCCAGAAAAGAGAGAGGAAAGGAAGGAAGGGAAGGAGGGAGAAGGAACTAACATTTGCTGAACATCTAGGCTTTTTACATGAATATCATTTTTAAAAATTTATTATTTCTTTTGGCCGTGTTGCACAGCATGTGGGATCTTAGTTCCCCAACCAGGGATCTAACCTGTACCCCCTGCATTGGAAGCTCGGTGTCTTAACCACTGGACTGCCTGGGAATTCCCTACATGCATATCCTTTAAACAGAAATGAACATTCTCCGTATACACAAATGAAGAAATGGCAGCACTGCTCAAAGCCGTGTTGTTGGTAAAAGGCAGAGAGGGAGAGAGGAGGGGTTCTAGGCTAGAGATGTTTGTTGAGTGTGAGTCGCTGGTGGGCTATGAGTGGATCCACTTAGCAGACACTTGGAAACAAAGAACAGGAGCTTGGGAAATAGACGTGGGCCAGAGAAGGAGCTGTGGGGATCAGCCACATAAAGCTGTACTGTGGCTTCCTGAAAAAAGCATAACCCCGTGGAGCAACTCCGTCCCATCTCCACCCAGCTCCACACCACCATGATCCACAAGCTGCAGGACTTTCAAAACCCAGGGGACTGTGCCTTTGTTATTCTGTGTGGGTCTTCCTCAGAATGTTAAGAGTGGAGGAGGCAGCTAAGGACAACAGGCAGGAGGGGCTTAAATAGAGGTGACTATGAGATGGAAGGAAGGAGGAGAGGTCAACCCCACAGGACACCCCATAGGAAGTGTCCGAGTAGGGCATTCTTAAAAATGGAGGCAGCCAGGGGACAATAAGGCAGCTGAGGTCGTGGTCTGATGCCTATACTCCTCTGTTATCCTGTCCTGTCTGGACTCAGAATGACTTTGGGGCAACTGCCCAAACCTCTTCAGTAAAGCCCTGCTCAACTCCTCCGAGTTTATTATAGCATTGTTCATAGTGGGGGGAAAAAACAGAAAAGAAATAGAAAAGAGAAATAAAATAAATAAATAAAATAAAATGAACAGCCATTCAAAAGGTGATTGCCTGTGTAAAATTATTGTAAACTTTCACCAGTGGCGTGCTAGCTCTCTGAAAAAACAAAGCCTCGGATTTGCAGCATTTGCCAATTTCCATGGTGTAAATTCTCCCACCACAGAGTATGTCAAGCTACTTAGCATTTATACCTAGCTTACAAAATTCTTGAATATTTAATAACTAGCTCTTGTGAGAGGTGAGTATTCAATACGAGATGACTCTAGAACACCACAGAGTCTTGCACATAGCCATTAAGAAGGATGAATTAGAATTATACTTATCTTGGAATTATATAATTAGAATTCTATAGAGTTATGGAATTATAATTATAGAATTATATTAGAATTATAATTAAAATTCTACTTATCTTGGAAAATTTCTATCAAATTTTGTTGAGTAAGAATAACAAAGGCAGGTAATTATGTCATACAATCCCATATATGTAAAACAAATATGTGTGTGTGGTGTGTGTGTGTGTGTGTGTGTGTGTGTGTGTGTGTGTGGTTATATAAGCATGGAGAAAAACATGGATGATACACATTAGGTTGTTACTGTGGGTTACGCGGTCGGTGCTAATGTGGGAGGAATAGGGGGAGGTGGAGAAGGAAAGCAAGAAACAAAGTAGAAGAAAAATACTGGGTCTTTTCCTCTTATTTTTTTAAAAAATCACCCATAATATATGAAATATAATTATGTTTATTTTACATGAAATTACATGTATGTATCAAATTTTAAAAAAAAAAACAAAGGCAGGGGCTTCCCTGGTGGCGCAGTGGTTAAGAATCCTCCTGCCAATGTAGGGGACATGGGTTCGAGCCCTGGTCCGGGAAGATCCCACATGCTGCGGAGCAACGAAGCCCGTGCACCACAACTACTGAGCCTGCGCTCTAGAGCCCGCGAGCCACAACTACTGAGCCCGTGTGCCACAGCTACTGAAGGCTGTGCTCTAGACCCCCTGTGCTACAACTACTGAGCCTGTGTTCTAGAGCCCATGAGCCACAACTGCTGAAGCCTGCACACCTAGAACCCATGCTCTGCAACAAGAGAAGCTACCGCAGTGAGAAACCCACACGCCACAACGAGGAGTAGCCCCCGCTCACCACAACTAGAGAAAACCTGTGTGCAACAGCAAAGACCCAACGCAGCCAAAACTAAATAAATAAAATAAAATTTTTTTTTAAGTATAAAAGAAAAAAAAACAAGGCAAAGTGAGGCAAAAGTAATATAAATATGATGAGTGGTGAACAGTATGTATCAACTGACATATGGTGAGACTTTTACACAATAATTATAAAAGAGAAAGAAGTAAATAATGCATCAATAAAAATACATTAAATTAAAAAAATTCTCATTAGGGACACGTATATTCTGTTTGGGAAATGAGGGGAAGGAAAGCAGGGAATTATGGAGGGAGCAAGCCTGTCACCTGATGGATGTTGACCTTGTGTTCACAGTGAACCACCAAGCAGGAGGGGGACCCACACACAGCCTAATTTCTGTATATTTCCAAGACATTGTTTATTGGTGGGGAAAAGCCCTCTCATTATTCTTCCTCACCAGACATTTTCCCTGGATATTCTTACAAATTTACTTTAACAGAAAAATTTAAAGTGATTTGGTAAAAACATCAATTAAAAAAATCCCAACCTCCTGAAATTTCATAATAGTTTTTTTGGGGTGGGGAGCTTGTATCTACATTATCGAGTTGTCCCATCCAGCAATAGGTATTTCTTTACATTTACCCTCTTTTTTTTTAATGCCCCACAGTGGAATATTAGCGTTTTCTTCAAAGAGATCCTGCGCATTTCCTGTTCAGTTTATGACTATGTGTTTTACATTTTCTGTAGCTATCTTGAATGGGATTGTTTTCCATCATGTTGCCTAATTGTTGAAGGCTTTAAACAGGGAAGTGTCCAGGGAGCAGCTCTTTGGTGGATGGAGGGAGGGCGTGGCCTGGCAGGAGGTCGGGGAGCCTGGTCTGTAGGGCCTGCTGCCCCAGGGGACGTGCTCTGATGCTCTGTGAGCTTTGCCACTTCTGTTATCCCAGTTTTCTCCTCATCCGCAGTGTTTTCTTCCCTGTGGCTTCTTCTTTTTTCTTTTTTTTTTTTAGTTTCTGCTTTATAACAAATTGAATCAGTTATACATATACATCTGTTCCAATATCCCTTCCCTCTTGCATCTCCCTCCCTCCCACCCTCCCTATCCCACCCCTCCAGGTGGTCACAAAGCACCAAGCTGATCTCCCTGTGCTATGCGGCTGTTTCCCACTAGCTATCTACCTTACGTTTGGTAGTGTATATATATGTCCATGCCTTTCTCTCACTTTGTCACAGCTTACCCTTCCCCCGCCCCATATCCTAAAGTCCATTCTCAAGTAGGTCTGTGTCTTTATTCCTGTTTTACCCCTAGGTTCTTCATGACATTTTTTCCCCTAAATTCCATATATATGTGTTAACATATGGTATTTGTCTTTCTCTTTCTGACTTACTTCACTCTGTATGACAGACTCTAGGTCTATCCACCTCATTACAAATAGCTCAATTTCATTTCTTTTTATGGCTGAGTAATATTCCATTGTATATATGGGCCACATCTTCTTTATCCATTCATCGCATGATGGACACTTAGGTTGTTTCCATCTCTGGGCTATTGTAAATAGAGCTGCAATGAACATTTTGGTATATGATTCTTTTTGAATTATGGTTTTCTCAGGGTATATGCCCAGTAGTGGGATTGCTGGGTCATATGGTAGTTCTATTTGTAATTTTTTAAGGAACCTCCATACTGTCCTCCATAGTGGCTGTACCAATTCACATTCCCACCAGGAGTGCAAGAGCATTCCCTTTTCTCCACACCCTCTCCAGCATTTATTATTTCTAGATTTTTGATGATGGCTATTCTGACTGGTGTGAGATGATATCTCATTGTAGTTTTGATTTGCATTTCTCTAATGATTAATGATGTTGAGCATTCTTTCATGTGTTTGTTGGCAGTCTGTATTTCTTCAAGACAGTATGGTACTGGCACAAAAACAGAAAGATAGATCAATGGAACAGGATAGAAAGCCCAGAGATAAACCCACGGACATATGGTCACCTTATCTTTGATAAAGGAGGCAGGAATGTACAGTGGAGAAAGGACAGCCTCTTCAATAATTGGTGCTGGGAAAACTGGACAGGTACATGTAAAAGTATGAGATTAGATCACTCCCTGACACCATACACAAAATAAGCTCAAAATGGATTAAAGACCTAAATGTAAGGCCAGAAACTATCAAACTCTTAGAGGAAAACATAGGCAGAACACTCTATGACATAAATCCCAGCAAGATCCTTTTTGACCCACCTCCTAGAGGAATGGAAATAAAAACAAAAATAAACAAATGGGACCTAATGAAACCTCAAAGCTTTTGCACAGCAAAGGAAACCATAAACAAGACCAAAAGACAACCCTCAGAATGGGAGAAAATATTTGCAAATGAAGCAACTGACAAAGGATTAATCTCCAAAATTTATAAGCAGCTCATGCAGCTCAATAGCAAAAAAACAAACAACCCAATCCAGAACTGGGCAGAAGACCTAAATAGACATTTCTCCCTGTGGCTTCTTTGAAGTCAGTGCTTCCAAAGAGTGACTTAATGTCCAGTGCTTAGTTAATCCACACTCTGGAAATAGGCCTCTGAGTACAAGATAACTCTTGGACTTTCAAGGAGGTGTGAGTATTGAGGAAATTTCAGGATGACATTAGAACCCTTCCCTCTGACATAGTCAGAAGGTTATTGAAGTCCCCACTCCTTTTTCCTCCTTCCTCAGACTCTAGCACGACGGAGAAGGCAGCTCCCAGGAAGCGGCTTCCAATTAGTCTGGGGCCATTAGGAGACATCTCTCTGCTTCTTTCTCCAGAGGGAGGCTGTTTGAAAATATGATTAGATGAAAAAATCACCCTGGAGAGGGAACCTGGCAGATGCCTCTCTCAGGAGTGTGAACATGACTGCTTTCTTCTTCCTCCTCTTTCCTGTCCTGAAGTGTCTGAGAACTAGGCCAGGCGAGAACAGGACATTTTAAAAACTGAAAATGAAAAACACCTAAAAGAGCTTCCGTATAAAAAGATTCCAAGAGCTAGGATGTCTGTGGGAGTGTGATTCAGAGAAAGGTGTGAGGGTTGCATCCCAACACCACCAACACAAACAAAATGGTCCCTCGCATTTACTGAAAGATGAGTCCCAGGCTGATTCTGTTTCTTCCGTGTTCCCTGGACCGTGGCCAGAGAAGAGGGCCCTGGGGCCAATATCCCTGCCCTCAGCAGCTCCCACTAAACTCCTCTCCCTTTCACTTGATCCACCCTCTCCCCCAACAAGTGGTTCAGTCTAATTAGTCCTACTTCTAAGAAGGTGTCTCAAAGACAGGACATGTCCCACCCTGCTCCCTGGTGGACATGACAGTTTCCAGAAACCAGCAGGAAACTGACCCAGCAGGGCCTGCTCCCGCCATGACACCCAGGTCTCTGGTCACTAGGTCCCCTCTTTTCCATCTGGGCCTGGGTGGTTGCCTATGGCCAGGCCTGCACTGGGGGCAGAGGGCAGCCCTTGTTATGTGCCCATCGTGGTGCTAGATCCTGGCGGGAGATGCAGGCACTACCCCTGAGACTCGAGTTACAGCTGTGAAATCTCGGTGTCTAGGTTTTGTCTACCACGTGAGTAGCTGAATATCTCAAGCCACGTCAATAACAAAGATTGTTCTGTGAATGTCTCCCTGCTCTGGCCCACATTTGTACTAGGTAACCTGGTTCCTGGCCACTGCTCACTGGACAAGCTTTGTCTCACAACACAGAGGGTCTGTCTGCCAGTGGACCTACAAGATCATGAAGATTCCTTTCCAGGGAAGCCAGGATCATAAACGAGTGACCTCTAGGCTTTTTGGGTGCAGAAATCTAGTCTTGTGGAGGAAGTGGGTCAGAAGAAGAGAGGAGCAGAGTAAGAGCTGGACAGAGGAAGTGCCTTTTAACTATTGTTAAGATAAGCCCCTCCATTGACAGATGAATGGATAAAGATGTATACATACTAATATATACACAATAGAATATTACTCAGCCAGAAAAAGGATGAAATAATGCCATTTGCAGGAACATGGATGGACCTAGAGATTATCATACTAAGTGAAGTAAGTCATACAGAGAAAGACAAGTATCATATGATATCACTTATATGCGGAACCTAAAATATGATACAAATAAATTTATTTACAAAACAGAAATAGACTCACAGACATAGAAAACAAACTTATGGTTACCAAAGGGGAAAGTGGGAGGGATAAATTAGGAGTTTGGGATTAACATATACACATATATATGTGTGTGTGTGTGTGTGTGTGTGTGTAAAATAGATAACCAACAAGGACCTATTGTATAGCCCAGGGAACTATACTCAATATCTTGTAATAACTTGTAATGAAAAAGAATCTAAAACAGAATATATATATCTGATTCACTTTGCTGTAACCTGAAACTAACTCAACATTGTAAATCAAATATATTTCAATTATATAAAAAAAGATAAACCTCTATTTCACTTGAGTTTCTATTAGTGGGTTTCTAATCCTAGCAACCAAGCAAAAGCAACCCCTTTCGTGGTCATACCTATCCCCCAACTCAAGCTCTGAGGTGCTAGGGAAACTCTTAATTCAGAACCAGACCTTTATGACAGAACAAAACGACAGGCTTTCAAACTTTTCAGCAGCCCCTGCTATACGCTAGTAGAGGCAGGTAGAAAGAGAATGTGGATGAAATCCCTCCTATATGCCTGCCAAGTACTCACACCTTAATTCCCATCAAACCCCCTTACTCATCACTCTTGTTACTATTGTTTCATAGGTGAGAAATGTCAGAAGGGCTCTTTCACATGAAGAGGAAGTCAAGCATGGCAGTTACAAGGATGGGCTGCAAATAGAAACTTAAAGGTTTGAACCTCGGCCCTATCCTCTTAAAGATTTATGACTTTGCTTGTTTTAAAATTTCTCTTACAAACTTCAATTTCCTTGTCTATAAAACAGGGAAAATAATAATGCCTGCCTTACAGGGAGCGGTGTTGATTAAAGGGATGCAGTACAAGCATGTTTGGTGCAATGTTAGTTAGCTAGTTAGCTTTAGTGAAACCCGAGGTGACTGAGCTGGGCTTCACATCCAGGTCCATCTGGCTTCAAAGCCCTGGCTCTTGGCACTCAGCATGGGCTCTTGAAGGGATTAGACAGTTTCCTCAGTCACACCTAGGCAAGATGTTTGCAAGGAGGATATTAGGCATTTTCGCTAGGAAGGTTGTTACTGGCTTTGTAGATCTGAGAGCTGAATCTGTAGCATTTGTGTGTCCTTGATCTATGACCAGTTACATAATGTTTCACGTTGGAAACTATTAGGAAAATGGATAAATTATTGAAATTAGCTTTACTTTGATCCTTGCTGAACCTGTCAGGCTCAAATAGGTTATCTGAAGTGGATCTCGGGGTAAGGGTGCACCTAAATTGTACCCCCGGGTATGAATTATAAGCCTTTCAGATGCTAAAAAGTTCATATGCTGCTGCTACTTTTCCTCAAGACTTTACCCATAATCCCAAGAACTAGTTTTGGAAATCTAAATAATGCTTCTCGCTTCTGTAAGCACATCTTCATGTAGTTTTAAGGCACTCATACGTTTCCCATCAAGTGTTAACGCTGATCCAGTCACTCGGCCTGAATTTTATTTCCTTAGCTTTGAATAACCCAGTATTTCCTTCCTATGTGTGTTGCTATGAAGAAAATTGAAAACGAATGTAAAGGCACTTTATAAACTGTAAAGTTGGAGATAAAAGTGCTTCAGTACTATTAAAGGCTTTAAAAAAATACTAGTCAACGTATTCAAATTTACGTGTAAATTGCTCAGTTGGAGAAAAAAAAAAAAAAAAAAAAGCAGGGTATGAACGTGGTCAAGGCCTGGGCTATGATTCCAGCCCTACTCCTGACTCAGGTTACATACAACCTGTGTCCAAGCTTCCACTGGGGATCCTAGAGAAAGGGGTTTAAATAGCCAGTGATAACTAACACATTATTTTTGCTTTAAAAGTTTTATCTTTAACCTTACCAAACTCAACATCATTCACAGCTGAGGAATCCTATAAATGGGTCTCTTAACTGTAGAAGGCTCAATTTCTGGTCTCACATTTTCTATCAATGTGACATCCTTAAAATCCCAGCCCAGGTTTAGGGAAACTTCATTTTCCAGCTGTGTAGAGCCCCTCCCACTTCCCGTATCCATATCCTCCAAGATAACAAACAATTCTATTTCCAAAGGTTTTATTTCATGTATTGATGTTAAACTCTCCAAGGTTTTGCATCTAATGAGTGTCAGTGTGCAAATTCTACCTCATTCAAGAGAAACATGGCAGTTGAGTAACTAAAACACAGGTGAACGTCACATGCTTCCTAGGCATGCTTAAGGAGCTCTTGTTTTGGGCTGAGAGAAAAGAAAGGGGCGCCTGCAGAAGTGAGAGGTACCCCATGCTCCCTGACACACACTCAGGGCGCTTCCTGTTTGATGACACTCTTCCATACCAACATGGTGGTCCAAAATGGAATCTCTTTTTCATCACACTTCTAAAAGATACAGAGGAGATATGAATTAACTGACTTTAAGTCAATGTTAGAGATATGAGGAGAAAAAGTTAACACAAAGAAATACAACACACGAAAGAAAATATGCAGTTTTATAAGCTGCACACATTTCAACAAAAAAGGTGGGGACACAGATTTGACACAGATTATTAAACATATTTATTACAAGCAGATTCCTTTTCCCATATTCAAAAGAAAAACATGACTGGAAATACTGAGATGGCAATTGGTTAAACCAATTCCCAGTCCTTATCAAGTTAGGAATCAAGAAAGGAAAAGATATTTTGGAACTTAAAATTAGGGAAGCCTATACACAATTTAGATGGGAGGGGAAGAGAAAAACAAAAAAACCAAAATAAAGTCATATCGTTTACATTTTATAGCCTTTAATTAAGCACATAAAACTGTACTATTTAATATATTTCTCCATGAACTTTTTGTGAAATTCAGATCGCAGCGTATCATTTACAAATCTTTTGTCTTTCTTCTGATCATCTACACCTTTTGCACAGTTCTTGAAAACAACATCATCATCCCACCTGAAAGAGAAAAAGAAAACAGAACAATCTTACAATGCTTGTATCAACAGACAAGAACACCGTGTGAACTGTAAAGCTTATTCATCACACAAAAAGATGCTCAACCTGTACATCATTCAATGTAGCAATTACACCCAAAAGAATAAAGTAATTATTAATAGGCTGTTAGCTTGCTTTTTTATAATAGGAAGGGTAATCCTTATTTAGAACATACACAACATTCTTATTATTTCTCCAGTATAAGAAACTTTGAGTTAAAAAGCAGAAATTACGTAAATATTTAATGTTTTCAGGTCTAAAACGAAGAGGCAGTACCTGGTTCTACCCTGATTAGTATGGACAGCTCTAGATGATAGCTGGACGATTTACTATAGTTAGATTATGTGGTTTTAAGGATTTTATACATACTCTTTTATCAGTTAACATGTAGTAATCATTCACTGTAGTATTTACAATTTAGGGCAAAAGAAGAAACTATTGGGGTAAAACAGTTAAGGCTCATATATTGGCTCACAGCTACATTAACCACAAAGAAAGAGCAGCTGAAGAGCTTAGGGCAGGAATCTCTAGTTCGTTTCTCCTGGTTGGATTTCATAATGTGTAAGCTTAAAAAAAAAAACAAAACACCCATGGATGGGCTACAAAATACATGTTTTATAGAAAATAAAGATTATGATTTCAAAATATCACCTAGCATGTAAAACACAAACCCATATACGTAATACATAAACTCTCACAAACATATATAAAATGAAAGCCTATATAATGTGTGTGTTTGCTGTGGACGTATGCCCGCCAGAAGAAACTGCACGTCGAAAATAAGCAAAGAACGTGGGCATCTTTGAAAACAGTGTTTTAAGTCATCACTGGTGCAGTGCAGAGAAATGTGAAAAGCTGAGCAGAGCTAGGTGAAATGTGATCTGCACATTAAGACAACATGTTTCAGTCTCCCAACGATTTTATCTGCATCCAAACAAGGCAGAACTATATAGCTTAATACAAATATAAATCAATGTAGTTTTTTCTCTACCCACTCTCTCCTCAACTCACTCCCCACAGGCTTTGACCCCTCCCTCTCAACACCAGCACTGCTCTCCCAGGGCCCTAACTCGAACTGCCACTTTGCAGTACCCACTTCACTTGGCCTGTCAGCAATATCTGACCTAGATAATCACTCCCCTCCTCTTGAAACTGTCTGTGTGGCTCCAAGACACCTACCAGACTCTTTCGGTTCATTTCTTCCCCACTGGCTGCTCCTTCTCAGCCTAGTTTTTTTCATTCATAATTCATATAATCAATATTTACTGAGCACCTATTATGTACCAGGTACTATTCCAGGTATGGACAGCTAATCATCTACCCGACCTCGAAATATTACCCCAAGCTCACTCCTCTGACCTCCTCTCTGGCTATACTCATTCACTAAGTAACCTCATCTAGTCTTCATGGCTTCAGGAAACTTCTGTAAGTTGACAGCTCCCAAATTCATGATCTATAGCCTGGGCTAACTCCAGAACTGTGTATCAAGCTACCTACTCAACATTTCCACACATATATATCATCTCAAAGTTACCATGTCTTAAATTGGTCCCTCCGCCTCCCCACCTCAGTTCACATTCTTCCCCATCTCTATCCTTTCAATAGCTCGGGTCAAATACCTTGGAGTCTAGTCTCTAATAAAATGTCACCTTTCTTGCAAATCCTCCCTTGCCTATGCAATTGCCATTGTAAAGACTTGTTTTTGTTTTTTACTATGAATGAGTCAGGAAGCCACTGGATGGTTTAGAACAAGATTGAGATCTTTTATTTTAAAAGGACCATGATACTGCTATGTTAAGGAAAAAACCTGGGGGTAGGGATGGAGAGGGTGGTGAGCATGCAAGCAGACCAGTTAGGGGGACTGCATCACTCCGGATGGAGATGGCAGCAGTGGAGGTGGTGAGAAATAATAGATATGGTTTAAATGTTAAGCCTACAGCAGGGTTTCTCGATCACACACACACACACACAGACTGTTGTCCTTAGGAAGGCCGCTTGCAAGGTTGGTCCCTGGCTGGCATTTGGAAACTTGGATTGCAGGAATCTTCTGTCACTGTGTCTAGACTGTCTGTACAAATAATGTGGTTTATGAACACCTGCTTTCTTTCTGGGAGTCTCAAATTTGGTATGTACTAGGCAGAGGTTGCCTATATAAGCAGCCAATAAAAACCCTGGGAGTCTCTAATGGGTCTTTCTGGGCAGCAACACTGCACAAATGTTGCTGCATTTTCATTACTAGCGAAAAGAATGTGCTCTGTGTGACCCCTCATAGGAGGGACACAGCATAAGGAAGCACACACACTTCCTTCAGTGCCTTTTCCCTTTATGATCTGGCTGTGTATCTTCACTAAGTTAGTCATGAGAACAGCTACACGCTGAGCCCCCTGAAACCTTCTAGTCTCTGAATGTGAAGGATGGTTTTGGGGACCCTTGACACATATAACTACAATGTAAGCTTTGTAGGGTCAAGGGCTCAGTGCACTGCTCTGTCTCTAGTACTTAGAACAATCTCTGTTACACAGCTGGTTACTGTAAATATATACTGAAAATAAGTTTATTTTCTTTCATTCTCCTTCCATTATTCCAAAATGTGATGGAGAAAAGTATCAGTGGAAAATGGGTATTAGAAGCTTTACATAATATAGTTTGCTATAAAACTCATTATCTGTGTGTGTGTGTGTGTGTGTGTGTATATATACATATCTCTTCAACCCATTATTGTACAGTACCTTCTTTTAACTTTGAAGTTGGCCTGAGGCTGGGATGGGCCAGTGAGATTAAGGAGAGGGTTTCCACTCAAAATGTTTTCCATACGAATCCTTTCTTCTTCAGCCTTTTGTTCTTGTTCCTGCCAACAAGAGGGGAAGATTCATATTTACTTATATTACTTCTGGTGTCAATCCTATAACTCATATTTTAAAAGACTGTTAGGATTTTAAGAGGGAGATAGGATAAGCATCAAGGTAGTATTGCTTTTTCTTTGTTTTTAAGACATACCAGAAAAGTCTCATTTATCAAAATAAAATAATTGGGCATTTTCATTAACTATTTCATGCTTGCCATCATACATTCATTAGTCTCTTTCTGACTTTGACATTCTTGAGTTGCATGTTTAAATCTATTTTCTTTCTTGAAGTACACACAAAATTACATAACTGTTTAAGAGAGTACATCTATAAACATTCTAATAATTTAAGAACATATTAAATATCAAAAAGACACATTTAGCAAAGCAATTATCTCAATTTTTAAGGTAGGGTTATATATAACTGTGATTAAAAATAATTTTATTTTGAATTACTAACAATGTAAACTTGCATCTCTAGAACTGGTGACAAGTTATGATTAACCAAGAATTATGTCCTAAAATAAGATAAACCATCATGTAAAAAATTATATTCAGTAAACATGCATTTCTACTAATTTATCTGAGGTTTACCCATTTTATTCTTATGATTTATTGTTAATGACTTTCTATTTTTATCTCTCTCATCTGTTATCAGTTACATGCTTGTCTTTCTTCACTTTTATTTTAGCATTAACCTCTTTAAACTCAAATCACCCTCAGTCTCCTTCTTAGAATTAGAAATATAAAATGTCTAAAATCCTTAGCCATAACTTATAGATCTACCTGATTCCATGCTATCTTAAACCAAAGATAGATCCCACTTTGCTGTGTTTTGGGGATGACAAAATTGATGACTTAATATACCAAGGGAAAAAGGACTTTCTGGAAGTCTATTTATAATGAACCTGTGTTAGACCACTTGGAAAAATAATCTGATTTTCTATACAGGTTAAAGATACTTCATTTTAATAATCAAGTGTGAACAATTGATTTCATTTTTATGAGGCCAAATAATTGGGAGGTGAGAAGATGCAATTTTCAGGGAAATTAACAGGAAAATTCCTTTAAGTCATTTTCAGACTTTAAGCAAGCAAAAGTCAGGAGCATCCATCATAGATTAAGAACAGGTAGCTTTCTAAAAATTATATACTTATTTTTTAACAAACTATATTGATGCTAAAAGTAAAAAGACTTATCTCTGAGATGCTAGACAAACAGGAGCTCAAGCATACAATGTATCCAAATTTATAAGATAACAACATATGTGATGTAATAAGGTCCTGATCATTTTATGTTCGGAATATTATTTCCTTTAGAGATACTGGTTGATTGGCATACATAGCACTGGGGAAAAAAGGTGCCAATTCTTTCCATACTCAAGTACCAGGTACACTGTTTCATGACTACAGGTATAAAGGATGGACAGCCTGTGGTTTGGTCAAATCTGAACCATCTTGTTTTGTAAATAAAATTTTACTGGAACACAGTCACATCCATTTATTTATGCACTGCCTATGGCTGCCTGTATTACAATTAGCTGAGTTGAATAGCTGTGATGGAGGCTGTATGGCCTGCAAGCCTAAAATATTAACTATCTGGCTCTTTACAGAAAGTTTCCCAGCCCTTGACACAGGCTGACTGGTTTGAAAACATTTTGGAACACCTCAAAAACCAGCCACTAGAAAGCCAGACAGGGAAATGGGGGACAAATGGAATAAAACTGTCATTCAACTCCAAAAAAAACACCAACATATTTTGTACAAAGAAATCAGATAAACCCTGCAAAACTGCCAAGATCTTCTGTCTAAAATGTTTACGCTCCTTAAAGGTCAGCCAAATGCATTTAAATGTCTCTTTGTGTATCCACAGCTATTAGGGAGGCCAAAAGAATTTGGAACAGAACTGCCCTCTTGTGGTGTGCCAGTGTAGGAATGGTCTTATAATTCTACAGGAGTTATGCTATCCTATGCCAAATTTTGACAAGAACTGTATTTTTAAGTATTTTTCTTCTTCAAATCTGAATTCTAGCAGTCTTCAAAGCCTATCCCCAAATCTTCCTCTTTTCTGAATTCTTCCGACCCTTCTGATCCATTTGAACTCTACTTCCCTAGGTTCTAAGCATTAACCTACATCAGTCTTTTCCCCAAGTCTCTTTCCTTTTTTAAAATAGAGCAATTCTTGGTTCAAATGAAATCTTACACAGAAGCCCATTAAAAAAGCTGCTCTTTTCTGGTTGAAAGTGGAGGCAGGGACTTCCCTGGCGGTCCAGTGGTTACGAATCTGCACTGCCACTACAGGGGACATGGGTTCGATCCCTGGTCGGGGAACTAAGATCCCGCATGCTGTGCGCTGTGGCCAGGGGAGAAAAAAAAAAGTGGAGGCACATATATCTACTTGAGTGTCTCACAATATATCACGTTCAGTATGTGCCAAAAAGAACTCATTATTTTTCTCTCCACTGAAACATGCCCATCCTTTGGCATTCCCTGATTAGTGTCTAGCACCAACATCGACCCAGAAACTGCCACAGCTAATCAGTCACTTTCTCTGGTCAATCTTATCTCCTTGACAGCTCTATCAGCATCTGTTTACTTCTCTCAAATCCAACTCCTATCATGCAAGATTCTCATAACTGCATGTGAGGATTATTGGAACAGCCCCCTACTCAGTTCTTTCCTCTACCCTCCACACTTCAGCCAGAGTAATCTTTCTAAAATGCATACCCAACCTTACCATCTCCAGCTGAAATCGACTAGTTCCACAGGTCCTTTGGAAGAGAGTTCAAACTCCTTTAGCACTGGTCTACAAATCTCTAGTGCTCTGACTTGCTCTTGCCTCCCAAGTTTTGTCTCTTACTGTTACTACTATGGGTAATTCACTCAAAGTTTAAAGGTATGTACTATGGATCCTATATTTAATTCGTCTAACTGTCCTTGAGTTAGACATTCTTTCCTTCCATTGTGCAAATGTAGAGACTGTGGGGACTCAGAGAAGCTAGGTTATATAAAATTTATTGACAGATGGCCTCAGCAAGTGCCTGGAAAGAAGGCTGGGTCAGAAGACAAGGAGAGAGATAAAGACGGCCTCACTATACCTGTGGGTTCTTTGTAGGCTATGACTACATCTTAATCATCTTTGATTCTCCCGACACTTAACAGACACTGACTATATGTCTATTGAACAAATAACTGAATGAAGAGCATTTTGATGAGTATGTCTGAACTATTTGGAAGGAATTTCTAACATAACCAGGAGACTTAGGATGTCATAGGAATCACCAGATTTATAGACCTACAGGTCCTATAATATCGAGACATGGTAAGGATGATTTCTAATATAAGGTGATATTACTTGATTTAAAAAACACTTCTACTTTGGTATATGTGAGAAGATGTAAATATTTAATATGCTGGTTTTACCTTCCTGGCCTGCTCTTCAGCTCTTTCTTTTTTAATTTTTTCCAGCTCCGCAAGAAGAGCTGCAGTATCATCGTCATCACTCTCCTCTTCAAAATCTTCATCTTCATCTTCCTCCTAAAAAAGAATGGTGATGGCCCAGGAGATGGGAGACAAAATAGATTATTCATTTTTTTCCATAAAAGTGGCACTCATCAAATCTTTGGAGCAGGATTAATTTTCCTAGAGGGAAAGATAAATGTACCTAAATACGGTTAAAATTAGCAACAACCAAAAAATAAAATAAAACCCCACAAAAAAGCTTACAATTACTTACTAAAATGTCAACCTCTGATGTATTTTAGACATTATAACACCAAAGAGTATAATGAAGGACCTTTCAAATTTACATAGTCAAATGGGAATTTACATATGAAAATATTTCTAAAACCAGAAAAGGAACACTTTATACTAAGTCTTACAAAGTAACAAAGTATGATACACACTACATACTTTGACCCTGGGAATCAAAATAATTTTATATGGCTCAAAACAACTAGGAATTAAAGATAGTCAAGGGTACAGAAAAGGGTGCTAAATTCTCAGAAAAAATAGTTTCAAATGAATAATCATTATATCTCACTTAAAATTGAGTTCCTTATATTGAATTACTGAGTTAATTTTTAATTTAGTCTGTCAACTCTAGAATTACTAATATATATGCTTATTAGATGCTACCCTTGAAAAGTCACTCAGATTTTTCCTATGTAGAAAACTGCAAATTAATTACAGACTGTGCAGTCCCACTAAATTTTAATGTTAATTAAAGTGCCAATTCTTAAAAACCTTCCACTTAGATCACATTCCTCCCTAAGCACAGAGGGAGCCATTAAGTGCATTGAACATCTGGAAGGGGCATCATTGGCAGCAAGTATGGAAAGGTCCCTACAGTCACTGCAGGGGATGCTATCAATAAAGAGCCCAGTCTGAAGAGTGCCCTCTGAAGGGGAATAACTAGTCCAATTTCCATGGTTTAGTACAGGGAATTATTTTTTAGGGAAGCGTATCTTTTAATAGACCTCTTCCTTCTTTGGCTCTCCAGAGATCAAACTTGAAGTTTGATTAACCACAAGATAATGCTTTTTGTTTTAAAATAAACTACAAAGTTTAGCATTGAAGTCAGAGCTATAATTGAATAATAGTAAGTAAAAATAAATACAAATCGCTTCTTAAAGCCAAAAGAATAGATAAAAAGGTATTTCTTTCTTTCTTTTTTTTTTTTGAGGTACGCTGGCCTCTCACTGTTGCAGCCTCTCCCGTTGCGGAGCACAGGCTCCGGACGCGCAGGCTCAGCGGCCATGGTTCACGGGCCCAGCTGCTCCGCGGCACGTGGGATCTTTCCGGACCGGGGCACGAACCCGTGTCCCCTGCATCGGCAGGCGGACTCTAAACCACTGCACCACCAGGGAAGCTGGATAAAAAGGTATTTCAGAAAAATGGTAAGTAAATTACTACATGGAGATGAGAGGAGGAAGTAAAACATACATCTGTTAGAGGGTCGTCTGCATCGAGGTTGGCAGCGGGAATCTGGTCCAACCGAGGCTTCTTTGACACTGAAGAGGAGGTTGTATGTTCTGGGGGAAAACAAACATTATTTAGCTTACTGAATCAAATCCTGCATTTCTTATAACATTTTAGGGACCTGTGGGCAAGAAGAGCTTAGGTCTTAAAGCATGACAGTAGGGATTATAACCACAGTGCCTGGCAAATAAGCCCTTGGCAGATATTTATTGAATGAATTAATAAAAGTACTGATTTTAATATGGGAACTGTAGCCTCTCTCAGGAAATTTAGGAAATAGTTTACATATGCTAGAAATAAAAATGGAAGAATTTCATAGACAGAAACCATGGGGCCTCAAAAGTCTGGCTGTGTAAAGTTAAAAACTCCTTGATCTGAACTGAAACAATGGTTGCTAAATATCCCCAGATCACCTAGTTCTTTCTAACACAGAAACATAAAAAGATGGAATTGGAATCAACTTCATTATCACCTCTAATCCAATCAAATCTTTCAAGAAACTGTTATAGCTCACACCCATATTTAATTGTAAACAAACAAAAACAGTAATCCATTCCAATTACCACATGAAAGAAAAACTACTGTCAACATAACGTTATGAGAGAAACGTCTGGGGTAGTGTTGGCACCTCGGGTTGGCCGGTCTCTGTTTTTTTCTCTTGCAGCAGCTCTCTCTCTCTCTTCCAACTCTCTCCTGAAGTCACGGTTCCGAACTTCTTCAGGGGCATCCTGAGTGGTCTGTCTAAAGTAGGAACAAAACAGGGCAGAAATACTTCTAAAAAACACATGGCTGTAGTAATGGAAGACAATTCACAAAAAGCAACTTTGTCCTGAGTCCCTGAAGCATAAAGTCCCATTGGGGGAAATGGACAAGATCACCCTAATCTGAAGGTTACTAACAGGCATCCTGTGATGTATCCAATATTTCAAGAAACTCAAACTAAATCACATACTTTCTTATAATAAGGCTGCAGGCTGATCAAAATGCCTTTACTTTTTGTTAGTATGTTAATTCAGAGCTCGTTAGAGTAACACTTTTAATCTCATATTGATTAGTACTGACAGAGCCTGGTGCCTCTGAAGTAATGTATTAGTTATTGTTCCATCTACATATGGAAATTCCTTGTTAATTGGAATTTCTGCTTAAGGAATACCTAGTAGCATTTTACAATCACAGAGCATAATTTTAGTGTCAGAAACACTATTGCATTCTACTCCTATGAAAATAGATAAGTAATAATAACCCACACATGGTACTATCTCATGACTTTGTCATTCAACAGATTTGGTCTTGCTTTGTGAAACAGAAAAACATAAAAGGCTTAATTACCTATATTTTATCTTTGTATGAGAGGGTAGGTCTCTGCTTGAATATTGCTTTGAGAGTTGGCTCAAATCACCTTCTCCTTTTCCTCTCCCCCCTCTTGCAGGTTCAAAAGTTGGCCTAGCTGCTGTTGTCATCTTCTATGCTTTGAAGAAAAACAGTGTCAAGTTATTTCCAATATGATGGACTCTCATTTTATAAAGTATTAATCAATATCCCTCCTTGTGAAACAATTTCCCTAACTTATTCCCCAAAACTTATAAAATAATCTCAAAAGCTCTGAACAAAACAAATAATGAGGCTCAGGGTGTACAAGGAACATGGCAGATATTTAGTCTGTCATGAAGATATGAGTTTGTGTTCCTGTTCTCCTTCTGGCTCTGTGACCTCCGGCAAACCACCAAGCTTAAGTTTCTGTCATCTGTGGAATGGGGATATTCCTAATAGGATTATTAAGAAATGATGAGACTTGACATGTCAACACCCTCGTAAAATACAGTACTGCCATGTCCGAGTTTTAAAAAATCTCAGCTCAACCTTACTCCACCAGACTCCTTAAGGTTCCCATTTTATCTAAATCTCACACAGCAGAAAATAGGATAGTAACTACAAAAACAAAAAAGATATATAAAAAAATCACTGACAAAGCTACCGAGTGTCCTGGAAAAAAAGCTAGACTTTGATGACAGTTACAGAGGCAAAGTTCTCCAACAACCTTTTGTTGATCCAATTTTCTCCAGCAGCCAACGTAATACAAATCAGATCTTTTGCAAATTACAATTTAAGAAATGCTCAAAACACAGGAACCCACCCCCAAAGGTCATGCTACTTTTGCTTTTGAGCAACTAAAGGATACTGCATAGCAGATGTGTCTACTAAAACATCCTCAAGCGTCGGAAAAGCAAATGTCGGGGAAACTGGGGGAAATGGTACACTTCTCTCGATTTTCAAAAAAAGGGAGAGGGATGTACCCAGAGAGGGAGAAACAGGGTTGCCGGCCTCTGGGGGCGCCGCCGCCGCCCCCCACATCCCCCCGGGTTATCATTACCAGCGCCTCTGGGGGGTTCACCTTCGGGCTGTCACCGGGAACCCGCTGACTCTTCACCCCTGCCCCACTCGGCGAGGGGTGGGGGCGCCCGGACCCTGCTTAACGCTGTCTGCAGAGTCATCTTCACGCTGCGCTGTCCGCTGCCAGCCCGGGACTGGGGACGCTCCTGACAAGCGCTGAGCTCCACCACCCGCCCGCCGCTCCAGAACCTCCTCTGCCTGCGCTCGCTTCTCCGCCTCCGTCCCCAACCGCCCTTTCCCGCCCCACTCACAGTCTGCTCTCCTGCTGCCGCTCACTTTGGCCGAGCTCCGACGCAGTTGCCTCAGGAGATCATACAGCCGCCATTATAACTCTTGGCTCCCAGAAACCTCTGCGCCCAGGGCTAAAGCCCAAGACCCGGAAGCAAACCCCAAGCTCTTTAGCCGCCCTTCAGAGGCGGAGGCGGAGACCAATCAGCGGAAGCCAAGGTGGAAGTCGGCGTGACGACAGCAAGGGGCGGGGCTGAAACTGCGCAGGGGGCGGGCATTTGAAATCAGTGCTTAAGAGTAGACCCCAAGCATCATTTTATACCTTCAAGAACCAATTACTTAATGTCTCTTCCGTCTTTTCCTTTCCTGACCCCCTCCCAGACTCTTTCATTCCGGTACTGCGTGGACGGAAAGCCCTGGGTAGCAGACACCACGTCCCCGGCTAGCGAGAGAGAGCGTAGAAAAGGATTACACCAAACTGTTTAAATCCAACGGCTCCAGCTCCTTTCTCCTGACCTAGACCCAACAACCCTAGAGAGCTGGGCTACGGAAAGACTAGTATTTTCATTTAATTGGACATGAAGAAAGAACAAATATGTACGGGGGCAACCACGATCTTTATAAAGGTACCATTCCAGCAAAAATATTAGTCTTCAAAACAAAGGTTGTATTCGTATTGTTTGTTAAAATTTTTATTTTTTAAAAAGCCTGAGTTCTAGTGGGAGGGGAGGTGTCACTATTAAGAGCTTCCTTATGTATTAACCGACATTGAACTTTTAGAACGGTGGGCCCAACTGCCAGGAGCACTAGATGCAGTTATTAATGTAAGATGGCTACTCAGGTGTTAGGTGAAGTTTTAATAAGGCAGCGAACAGGAAGATAAAAAATCCAATCGTCCTTACTCTTTCCCCATAAAAAACCACTCTGGGAGCAGGGATCTTGTTTGCTTAGTTCGTCTTGGTATCTGATCACATAGTCCTTGGCCACAGTAGATGCTCAATAAATATTTGTTGAACAAATGAAAATTCAACTCCCCCAACTTGGTTTCAAATGTAAAGAGCTCATAAAACTGAACATAGAAAAGCTTTTTTCCCCTAGAACTCTTTCTTTGAACTTTACATGAAACAAAACAATAGAAAAAGTCCCTTCCCCCATAAAGTTCAAGATGCAAATCTTGATTTTTCTTAGCGAAGCTATTACTCCCCTAGTCTTACACATCTCAGTAAAGGACACTACCATCATACTAGTTACTCAAACCAAAATCCCAGGGCTCCTACTTAGGTTCTTTTTCCTTCATTTTTCTCATCTAGTTTATTTGCAAGTCTTGCCAATTCTACTTTCAACATACACCCTAAATTTCATTCCACTGCCCAAGTCCAGGCCACCATCATTTTCCACCTGGATTGTAATTGCCCCCTAATGATCTTCCTGCTTCCACTTTTCTCCCACAGTCAATTTTGCCTGTAACAATGAGACTGATATTTTAAAATTGTGAATCAGGTAGCATTACACTCCTGCATAAAATCCACTGCACTTAGAATAAAAGTCAAATTTCTTAATGTGACCTGAGGTTTCTTAGGGTCTGGTTCCTACCAATCTCTCTGGCTTCACTTCTAATCAATCACTCTCCTACACACTAAGCTCTAGCCACAGCCAACCCTGCATTTCTGTTTCACAAGCAAGATTCCTTTGCACTAGCTTATCTCTGCTGTCTGTGCCCCAACATAGCTGTATTATCATTCTTCAAGTCTCAGCTCAAATAATCACCTCCTCAGTTTTTCCCTGACATCTACATTTGCACCCCTGTCCCTCAACACACAAATACCATCACATCACCCTGTTTTATTTTTTCATAGTACTAAACACTACTGAATTTATTCTATTCATTATTTATTGCCTTGTTTCTTGTCTGACAGGCAGCATAGCAAAGTCATTAAGAGAAGGGGCTCTATAACCTGACTGTTTTGGTTCTAAATTCCAGATCTGCCCTTTCCTAACTGTAACCTCAGGCAAGTTATTTTCCCTTTCTGTGCCCTCAGTTTCCTCATGTATTAAATGGAGATAATTTCTAGACTCTACCACATAGTATTATTATAAGGATTAAGCGAATTAATATTTGTGCTTAAAACTGTCTCAGCAAACAGTATTTGCTAAACAAATGTTAGTTATTATTATTATTAATATTATTTTTATTATTATTGTCTATCTTCCTGTATTAGAACATAAGTTCCAGGAAAGCAGGAACCTTGTCTCTCTTGTTCACTGGTGTATCCTCTGCACATAGAACAGTGCCTGGCACATAATAGGTGCTGAGTAAGTATTTGCTGAATGAATGAATTAGTGATTGATGCACTGTGAAGTAGAGGAATGATATAACAATGGCAAGGAGGTGACACAAATATAGAAAATACCCCTGGTTTTTATGTTCCAACTGCCCTTATCAGCCCTTATCCAACTGCCCTTATTTTGGTCACCAACCATGATTAAATAATCATCCCTGTAATTTCATTAACACCAACATATAGTATAATCAGTCCAAAAAGCTTTGGCTTAAATGGTCTGAAAGTATTAATAAGAAAAAGAAATTTAAAAGTTTACTTAAATGATTTTAAAGTACTAGTAAAAAACCAAAACTCTAAAGTTTTTTACTTAAATGACTTGAAAGTATTAAAAAAGAAAATAAAAGTAAGTAAAAAACTTAATTCACCCTCTCAGGTGACAAAAAGCATATATAACCTCCCAAGAATCCTCATAAACCCATTACCACAAAAATCTAGTTGGGCCCTTAATGCTGCCTGCAAATCTTCTGATACTCTCCTAATTGTTTATTTTCCCACTCTGCAATATTATGATTTCCCACATTCCCCTCTTTCTTCAAATCTACACACCTCTTTCACCATCCTTCCCTCATTTCCTTTCTCAGGAATGAGTGATCTGACTTCTCTGAGAAAATAGAAGCTCTTTTTCTAGGAGGATTCCTCATCTCCCTTCAAGCAGATCTACCAAGCTGCCTTTGACTATGTCCTTACATTCAGCTTTCATGTGCTAGTAGAGATGAAGTGACCCTAACCTCCCTGTGTTCTGGGTCCAAATCCCTCCAGCCTTCTTAGTAACTGGCATCCTGCTATATTTTCTGTCTCTCATAATCTATGAATCCATACCTTTCAGATGATTCTTATCAGCTTTTGGATATGTTGTAGTATATTTTAACCTTAAAAAATGCTTCTTCATTTTAATATGACAACGGTCATATTAATTCAATGTGAAAAGGACTTTTCATATCATAACTGTGATTACAAAACTGACTATTCTTATGGCAGGATATAAGATAGGAATTCCAGCTTCAAAGTTTAAACAAACACTGCAGCCAGTTGAATTAAACACCTGAAAGGGAAGAAGGAAATCATAAAAACCTAGAAAGAAAATTTAAGAGACTATTTGTACTACTTGGGGTCTGTGAAGGCCTTTTGATCAAGGCAGAACACCTAAGAGCTGTAAAAGAAATAATTTTAAAAATTCATCTATATAAAAATTTAATTTTATGGCAGAAGATGCCCAAAATGAAGTCAAAAAATAAATGCTAGATTAACAGATAAATCCTGTAATGCCTATAACATATAAAATATTACTACTGCTAGTACCACTACTACTAATATGCATAATATAAAAAATACAACAACCCAATAAAAAAATGGACAAAGAGTATAAACAGGCCATTCAGAAGAAATAATTCCAAGTAGATAATCAACATGAATGACACACAACCTCTCTAATTAGGAAAATGAAAGTAAACTAACAATAGATCATCACATTACAGCATCAGATTGGCAGCAATTTTTGAAAGTTAATAATACAGCTGGATGGGATAGGGAAAAAGGGGATCCAATCAGACAGTGAGGAGGCACTGGCTCCCATTTCCCTCACAATAAAAATTAAAGGTGCTCACATGACCCATCATAAGGCTCCCCCCTACTTAGTTGACCTCCTGTCTTGCTCATACCTGTCTGGGCTACAGCCTTCCTGGTGTTGTTTGAGCATAACACCTGCCTTAGGATCCTTACACTAGCTATCTCCTTGGTAGAGAACAGTCTTACCTGTCTTCAAGTCTTTGGTCAAGTGAGGTCAGCTAACCATGACAACCCTAATTAAAGTTGCAACCATGTTCCCACTTTGTCCTTCCAAATCTTGCACACCTTATATCCCTTATCCTGCTCAACTTTTTTACGTAGCACTTATCATCATCCATGATCCTATATAATTTAGTTATGTTTATTATTTCTTTATCTATCCCATGCAGAATATAAATTCTACAAGGGCAGGAATCTGTTTTGCCTGGTGAGGTAGGCCAAGCATCTAAAACAGTGCTTGGTACCAATAGGTGCCCATAAATGTGTTCCAAATGAGTGAATAAATGAATGAATGAATGAGTGAGTGAGTGAGTGAATGTGTTTTAACGGGAAAAAAAAATCACATTTGGATGTAAAAAGTTTTTGCCTTGGGCTTCCCAGGTGGCACAGTGGTTGAGAGTCCGCCTGCCGATGCAGGGGACACGGGTTCGTGCCCCGGTCCGGGAAGATCCCACATGCCCTGGAGCGGCTGGGCCCGTGAGCCATGGCCGCTGAGCCTGCGCGTCCGGAGCCTGTGCTCCGCAATGGGAGAGGCCACAACAGTGAGAGGCCCGCATACCACAAAAAAAAAAAAAAAAAAAAAGTTATTGCCTTACTCTCTTTTATATTTTAAAGGAGAAAAAAGTAATTTTCATTCTGCTAGTCTGAAATCCAGATTCTAAATGAAGATACGCCAAGACCCAGAAAGATGATTTTTTTTCAGGAAGATGAAAAATCCTGTGATTATCAGGCTCTATATGTGTTATCAAAATTCTAATTCAATCAGCCCACCCCTAATCCAAGCACAGCTCTAATTCAATCAAACCTCCCTCCTCTTCCAATTAAATCACTTCCCCAGTTTTAGTAAACCCTCTCATTTGCAAAGTTACCAACCCACAAAGTGTGAAACTTTTGCTTGAAAATGAAGGAAAAAAAAACAATGGTCACAAGTCAGAAATCACATTTAAAAAATAAAGTGATATAAAATGACATCTGTTTAAAATTTTTAACCTGAAAATGACCAATTTTCTAATATAAAAAGTTGGTGCTTTAATCTGTTTTGAAAAGTGAAAAGAATAGAAAAATAAAGTAGCTTGCTTTCTACCAACAAAATCCTGTTTTTAAGTGAAGATGCTCTGGAGCCCAGAGAGATGCTTTCCTGGTGATAACCTCAAGATGAAATTTGCTGATGGTCCAGGCTAGATTACTGGACAGTATTATAATTTAAGCACTTCTTACTTAATCGGAGCACATGGCTACCTGACTAGCTGGCCAGTCTGTTATTACTAAGACAATTAAAAGCAAACGTATTAAAAAACAGTTAAAACTAAACAACTAAAAATATAGAAAATAAAAGGATAGAAAAAAACAGGCCAGGCAAATTCTAAACAACAACATCAAAGAACTTTATGTAGCAATATTAATTGTCAAAAATATTCTTTAAATAGTATAGCATTAACAAGGACATTAATATGGGCATCTTATTGCATCACAGAAATCCACTAGGAAATTGTTACAATCATGAACATTTATGCAACTAACTGCATAGTCTGGAAAAAATATGAAACAAAAATAAAAAATTAAAAGGAAAAACTGCAAATCCACAATCATGGTGGGAATTTTTTTAACATAAACTTCTCTCAGTTTGATAGATCAAGCAGACAAATTCACAACATTGATACACAGAAACAAGATTGTGTATAGATATGTATGCTTATTGTATTTATTTATATTTATATATTGCATTTATATACGTATATAAAATCCTTCAACCAAAGCAAGAGAATACACATTCTTTTCAGTAAACAATGAATATGTACAAAATTTAATCAAGTATAAAGCCCCCAAATAAATAACAATAAATGCCTATGTATTCATTTTTAAATGATAATATTTAATCTTGTCAATGTTTGAACTTTATATAAATGAATCATATGTGTTCTTTTGTGCTTTGCTTTTTCCCTTAATGTGTATTATGTGTAGCTGTGGTATAATATATAGAATTTCATTGCATAAAAATACATAGTATAACCTATTTATTCTAATAATTATGCTTCCAGCATGTGTTTATTACACATAATGCCACCATGAACATTCTTGGAAATGTGCAGAGGTGCATGTGTACACATTTCATATATATATCCCATCATCACGATAAGAATTCTTCTTGTCCCATAATCTCACCACACTTGATATTGTCCAGCTTTTCAATTTCAGCTCATCTGGTGGGTGTATAATGATATCTTATTGAGGTCTTAATTTGTATCTCCTTGAGTACTAATCTCCTTTCATATTTTTATTGTCCATTTGGATTTCCTTTGTGAAGTATCTGTTCAGTCTTTCTATTGAAATTTTTTTTCTTATTGATTTCTATGAGTTCTTATTACTTTGGGCATCAGTTCTCTGTTACTTATTTGTGCTGTGCATAAATTTTTCACTTCTTGGCTTCTCTTTTTGGTATATTTTGATATACAAAAATTAATATGAGGGTAGTTCAGTTTATTAATCTTTTCCTTTTTGCTTAGTACATGGTATTTCTTTATTAAGTAATTCTTCCCTACTTTTAGGTTACATTGATATTCTCAGATACTATCTTCTGAAGGTTTTATAGTTAGGCCTTTCATAATTCTACCAGGAATTCATTTTTGTGAATGGTGTAATAGAAGGGTCTTGAAATCTGGTAAAGCAAGCCTTCTCACCTTGTCCCTCTTTTATGAATACTTTGCTATTCTCTGCCCTTTGCATTTCAATATAAAATTTAAAGTGTCATGTTCTATGAAAATACTTTTGGGATTTTGATTGTGATAATGTTGAATCCATAGATCAATTTAAAAATCGACATTTATACAATATTGAGT
Source organism: Hyperoodon ampullatus (assembly GCF_949752795.1). Lineage (NCBI taxonomy): Eukaryota > Metazoa > Chordata > Mammalia > Artiodactyla > Ziphiidae > Hyperoodon > Hyperoodon ampullatus. The sequence goes on along the minus strand of NC_136920.1, from coordinate 39,732,884 downwards.
CTTCAAATCTATTAACAGGTTATGTCTTTTCCATTTATTTAGATTTTCTTTAATTTCCCCTAAGTAGATTTATATTGTCTTCACAGAAGTCTTGCAAATTTTTGTTAGATTTAGCCTTAGATACTGCTTAATTTTTAATGCTATTATAAATGGCATCTTTCTTAAATTTTAGTTGTCTAATTGTTCATTGCTGATATGTATAAAGATAATTGTTTTTTATATATTGCTATTTTAAATTCAAAGACTGTTCTAAACGCTCTTATTAAGTAAAATAGTTTATTCATATAACTTTTGGAATTTTTACATATACAATCACTTCTAAGAATGACAACAGTTTTGTTTCTTCCTTTCTGATCTTTTCTCCCCTCCTCCCTTTTTTTTCCTTGCCTTCTTACATTGGATAAGACATCCAGGACAATGTTAAATAAAAGAGGTGATCACAGGCATCCTTGTCTTTTTCCTGCTCTGAAAGGGAAAACCTTTAATTACTAAGTATGATGTTTACTGAAGGTTTGGGTAGATGTACTTTATTCAATTAGAAATTTCCCTAGAATTTTTGGTTTGCTAAATGGATGGCAGATTTTATCAAACACTTTTCTGCATCTAATGAAATTGTCTTTTGATCTGTTATTGTGTGTTATTATATTAATTTATTTAACTATAAACTAACCTTTCATTCCTGGAATAAACCCATCTTGATTATGATGAATATATTGCAGGAATCAGTTTACTCAGATTCTGTTTAGGACTTCTGCATCTATGTTCATAAGTGAGACGCCTATTATTTTCCTTTCTCATCATGTCCTTGTACATACAATTTGTATCATAAAATATGCTGGGAAATATTCTTTCTTTTTCTGTTCTCCAGGAAAATTTGTCTAAGATTGGAATTACTTCTTCCTTGAATATTTGGTAAAATTTGCTGGTGTATCCATTTGGGGTGTAGAGTTTTCTTTGTGAAAAAAGTTTTGATTACTGCTTCAGTTTCCTTGATGGTTATAGATATACTCAGCATTCTATTTCTTGTGTCAATTTTTCTATTTACATTTTTCTAAGAATTTATTTATTTCATCTGAATTTTAAAATATGTTGGCTTAAAGTGCTTTTTAGTATCTTTATTTTCTTTTTTATGTCTGCAGCATCTATAGTGATGACCTCTTTGTCTTTCCTAATATTGGTTATTTCTGCCTTCTATTTCTGGTCTTTACCGTTTTCACCAGGGGTTTGTTGATTTTATTAGACTTCTCAAAACAACCCAGCTATTGGTTTTGTTTATTCTCTTTATTTTATATTGGTTTTCTATTTCATCAATTTCTGGTCTTATTTTTATTGTTTTCTTTGTTCTACTTTCTTTTCTGTACTTCGACTTTCTGTGGTGGATGCTTAGCTCATTTAATTTTCCAGTCTTCTTTCTTTTGTTAGATATTTATTTAAACCTATAAATTTCCCTTTTAATACTGTTTACCAGCATCCCATTAGGCTTGAAATGTAGCATATTCACTCTCATTTGGTTTAAAGTATTTTCTAATTTTATTTTTATTTCTTTATGATTACAAGGTTTATTTAGAAATATATTTTTAATTTTACAGAATTGGGAGCTTTCTAGTTATATTTTTAATATTAATTTCTAACTTTATTATTTTGTGGTCAGAGAATATGTTCTTCCTGCTTTCAACCCTTTGACATTTGTTAAAACCTGTTTTATGGCCCCAGTTTTATGGTCAATTTTGCAAAATTTCCATAGTACTTGAAAAAAATTATATTCTGCAGTTTGGGAGTACAAAGTTCAGTATATGAACTTTAGGTCAGTTTTTAAATTGCCTCACTCAAATATTCTATATAGCTTTTCAACTACTTGATCAATTAATGGGGTTCTATTTTATGCCTTTCTTCTCTGGGTCTCTGTCATTCTGAAAAGTATCTCAGATTAGGTGATAAATGATAAGATGTAACATAATGTTAAAATTGAGAACCACGCATGAAAATCTGAAGTGAGTGTAGAATTTCTACTAACTCAGTCAATATTCAACATTTTACTGGAGATCATATCTAATTATATGACTTCCATTCCTAAGCAGCTCAAAAAAAAAAAGAAAAAAAGAGTAATAAAAGCTATGACTACTGGAAAAGAAGAGATATAATTTTTGTATATATTTTCAGAAAATATTATCTACATGAAAAACTCTAGAATCAATGGTCAAGCTAATAGAACTAGTAGGAAATAAGAGGAATAAGGTTTGAAAAGAGATATAATAAGATCAATTAAAAAATTAATAGAAAAAACTGTCCATAACTTACTAAAAAATTACACTAAAATCTACAAAGTTCCTTAGAATATATCTGAGGAAACAGGTATATATCTTTATGGATAAAACTCTGAAACTTTATTGAAATACACACAAGATCTGAATAAATGGAGGAATATACCAATTAATGGGTGGGAATGCTATGTCTACACCAAATTTTTATTTAACTGAATGCAATTTCAACTCAAATCAACAGGGTTTTTATAGAACTTGACAAATTTATTCTAAAATGTATACTGAAGTTTAACTTTACTAATCTAGTCAATTTAATTCTGAAAAAGATGAATAAGGACATTGAGACTAGCCTTACCAACAATCAATACTAAGTATAAAGCTATAGTAATTTAGACAATATAGTTTTGGCACAGAAATGGACAAAGAAATCAAAGGACTTGAATGGAAAGGTTAGAAAGAGAACCATACTTATTTTGGAACTTGACATATGAGAGTGGAGGATTCCAACTCAGTGGGAAAATGGTGGTAGACAACTGGACTTCTACAAAAAAACTGCAACAACAATATAGATCCCTACCTCCTAACAACAATGTTCTAAATGAGTGAAACAAATACGAAAAACAAAGAAATTAAAAGAGAATAAAATCTTCGTGACTTCAAAGATAAGTGGGTTACTTAAGACATAAGGGAACAAAGCATAATGGAAAATATTAATAAAATTAGTTACACTTAATTTTTCAAAATCTGAAAAAGATACCATAAACAGATTTAAATGGAGGTGGTGCCTAGGATAAGATATTTGAAATAATACAATAGACATAGAATTAGTATCCCAAACATTTAAAGAACTTTTACAAATCGGTAGAGAAAGAAAAACACTCTAACTTAAAAAATAGGTAAAGGGGGCTTCCCTGGTGGTGCAGTGCTTGAGAGTCCGCCTGCCGATGCAGGGGACGTGGGTTCGTGCCCCGGTCCAGGGAAGATCCCACATGCCGCGGAACGGCTGGGCCCGTGAGCCATGGCCGCTGAGCCTGCGTGTCCGGAGCCTGTGCTCCGCAATGGGAGAGGCCACAACAGTGAGAGGCCCGCGTACCGCAATAATAATAATAATAATAATAATTAATAAATAAATAAATAAATAAAAATAGGTAAAGGATATAACATAATTATCAAAACACACAAAAGGCCAATAAATCAATGAAAAAGCATGCCACCAGGAAACTGGTCACACAACATTAATATTAACAACAATATAAAGGAGATCAATTGTTTTGCCAATCAAATCACCAAGAACTAAAAATTCGACACTGTCAAGTGCATCTGGGGATATGGAAAAAGAAACTCTCCTACTCTGCTAGTGACTGTGTTAATTAGGAAAGTCAGTAGATAAGCAACATGACATTGCCTAATAAAATACAAAGTGTAGTTTCTCTATCATTAAAAAATAACACTAAAATATCTAACCTAAATAAATTCTCACATATAATTACTAAGACACATGTAAAAGGTTTTTAATGCAGCATTGTTTACAATAAAAAACACTGGGAGTAATCTAAATACCCACCAATAGAGAAATGCATTAAAAATATATTCTTATGACAGACTATGTATGTATATATATGAATATATCTTGAAGCTATTAATGTTTAATTTAAAAATTAGAAAAATATTATATATTTGGTATAAAATAATTTATAGAAAATAGAAATAGCAGATACACAAAATAACACTATATATGTGGATACACAATACACACACACACACACACACACACACACGCAAACATCCACAGGTAGAAAATACACCAAATTCATGGTAGTTGTTGTTTCTGGCATTGCGGAGGAGAAGGAGATTAGGATTTGGGTTTTAGATCTGAAAGAGACTTCCACTTCATCTGAAATATTTATTTCTTCTATTTAAAAGTACTTGAAGCAGGAAGAAGACCCTTCAGAATGTCTGTTCAACATTACACTGGAGATTCTAGTCAGGGAAGTTAGGCAAGAAAAAGAAATAAAAGGTATCCAAATTGGAAAGGAAAAAATAAAGCTACCTTTATTGATAGATGGCATGATTTTATATAGAGAAAATCTTAAGGAACAACTACTAGAACAAATAAGTTCAACAAATTGCGGGATATACAAGATTAGTATACAAAAATCAGTTGATTTCTATACACCAGCAATGAATAATCTGAAAATTAAACTTAGAAAATATTCCATTAACAATATTGTCAATATGAATAAAATGCTTAAGAATAAATTTAACAAAAGAAGTGCAAGACTTCTACACTGGAAACTACAAAACATTGTTAAAGAAGAGCTAAATAAATGGAAAGACATTCCATATTCATGCATCAGAAGACAAAATTGTTAAGATAGAAATACTCCCCCAATTGATCTATGGATTCAGTGTGATCCTTATTATAATTCCTGCTGGCTTTTTTCCCCCCAGAAATTAAAAGTTGATCCTGAAATTGATATGTAAGTACTAAGGACCCAAAATAGCCAAAACAGTCTTGAAAAATAATAAAAAATTTGGAGGAGTCACACTTCCCCATTTCAAAACTTAACTGCAAAGATACAATAATTAAGACATTGGTATAAGGATAGCTATATAGTTTAATGAAAAGCTGTATACTTAAATGGAATAGAATCAACAAAATTTGAAGACATTTCAACAGTGACAGAATAGTCTTTTCAACAAATGTCACTAGAATAATGGATATCCACAAATGGAAGTCTGAAACCGACTCCTAACCTCACACCATACACAAAAAACTAAGTCAAAATTGATCACAGACCTAAATGTAAGCTAAAACTATAAAACTCTTAAAAGAAAACATAGGAATATATCTCCATGATCTTGTGCTAGGCAATAATTTCTTAGTTAAATTATCAAAAGCACAAGCAATAAAGAAAACTGATAAATTAGATTCATCAAAATTCAAAACTTACTCACTTCCAAAGACATAATTAAGAAAGTGAAAAGATAACCCACAGACTGGGAGAAAATATTTGCAAATTATATATTCAAAAAGGGACTTATAATTAGGACATACAAAGACCTCTTGCAACTCAATTATAAGACAAATACAAAAATGAGCAAAGGATTTGAGGGCTTCCCTGGTGGCACAGTGGTTGAGAATCTGCCTGCTAATGCAGGGGACACAGGTTCGAGCCCTGGTCTGGGAGGATCCCATATGCCGTGGAGCGACTAGGCCCGTGAGCCACAACTACTGAGCCTGCGCGTCTGGAGCCTGTGCTCCACAACAAGAGAGGCCACGATAGTGAGAGGCCCGCGCACCGCGATGAAGAGTGGCCCCTGCTTGCCACAACTAGAGAAAGCCCTCGCACAGAAATGAAGACCCAACAAGCAAAAATAAATTAATTAATTAATAAACTCCTACCCCCAACATCTAAAAACAAAAAAACAAAACTATTTAAAAAAAGGAGCAAAGGATTTGAATAGAAATTTCTTCAGAAAAGATACATGAATGGCTAATAAATATCATAATAAACGTTCAGCATCATTTGTCGTTAAGGAAATGCAAATCAAAGCAATGAGGTAGGACTTCACACTGACTAGAAGTGATATATATATAAAAAATAGACAAACAGTAACAAGTGTTGGTGAGGATGTTGAGGAATTGAAACCCTCACATATGGCTGATGGAAATTTAAAATGTTGCAGGCACTTTGGAAAAACAGTACAGCAGTTTCTCAAAATGTTAAATATAGAGTCACCATATTATGACCCAGCATTCCACTTCTAGGTATCTATAAAAGAAAAATAAAAACATATGTCCACTCATAGACTGTACATGAATGTTCATAACAGCATTATTCATAAGAGCCAAAAGATTAAAACAACCCAAATGTTATCAGCTGATTAATGGATAAATAAAAATGTGGTATATTGATGATGATGGCATATTATTCAACCATAAAAAGTAACAAAATACTGATACATGCTACAACATGAACCTCAAAAACATGCTGAGTGAAACAAGCCAGACGTAAAAGACCACATATTATGATTCTACTTATATGAAATGTCCAGAAAAGGCAAATCTATAAAGACAGAAAATAGATTAGTGGTTGCCTGGAGCTGAGGGTGGATATGGGCTGTGACTGCAAGAAAGTGGTCATGAGCTTTCTTTTTGGAGTGGTGGAAATGTTCTAAAACTAGATTGTGGTGATGGTTGCACAACTCTGTAAATATACCAAAAATCATTCAATTGTACACTTAAAATGGGTGAAATTTTTGTTATGTAAATTACATCTCAATAAAGCTGTTTAAAAAAACCACTTGAAGCAAATATGGCAAAATATTAAGATGTCCGTTCTGGCTGGTTGGAATGCAGGGTTTTGTTATACATTCTATTTTCTTTATTTTTAATGTTTCTCAAAAACAAAAATATTAAGACACCATAAATTCCTGGGCCCCGGTTTCAACTGAGATGGATGCATAAATTTACAGTCTTCTGATTATACTCTTACCTTCAGACACTGTCAGTTGCCCCCATTCCCAAAGGAAATGACTTAGAACATTCTTAGTAAAGCTTACCAGTCATACATAGCAAACCTAACTCTTTAGTGCCTGTTAAACATAAGCCAAGAATAACTAGATGTATAAGGAAAAAATTTAACATGCAAAACAGAAACCAAAACATCCTAGAAGAGTGAATTCAGAGAAAATAGACATATGTAGAGAGCAAATAAAACTTTTACAAATCCCTATTAATATTTCAAGAGAGAGAAGAGAAAATCTATAACCATGAAAAATATGAGAAATCTATAATAAAAGGAATATTCAGAGAACAAAAAGAATTTCTGAAAGTCAAAAATAATTGCTAGAATGTTTGGAAAATAAAAGAACAAAGATGGAAAATAAGAGAAAAATAACATAAGAAAATTAGAGGATCAGTCCAAGAGGTTTAATATCCAACTAGTTATATTTCCAGAGAGAGAAAACTGAAAATATAGTGGGAAGAAATATATTTTTAAATGGAATAAGAAAATTTCTCAGCAATGAAGAACATGAATCTACATCAAATCTACCACAACAGTTGACAAAAAAGACTTACCAATCATATTTTAATGAAATCTCAGAAAATAAGGAACAAACAAATAATTGTAAAAGTGTTCAAGAAGTGAAAATAGGTTACACAAAAAATAATCAGAAAACAGATTTTGGATGTCTAGAAACTAGAATTTAATGCAACGATATCTTCAGAATTCTGAAAGAAAAGCATAAAGGTAGAACACAGACATTTTCAGACATGTGGACTCTGGTAGACTGTTGTTATATTTGTGGCCAATAACTTTAGAATGTCCTTTTTATATTTGAGGAAATTCCCACATTATGACCCCTGCCTTGCCAGGGTTGAATTCATAGCTCAGTTATACAGCATCTATTGCAGCAAAGACATAAGCATATGACATTGGCTCTTCCAGACATTTCCTTGGAAGAGCTCAATCTGAAGAAACATGTGGAAGTCAATTTTGCACAGGATCTGTCCCTAGAGGAGGGTGGTGAGACACTGAACTTTCAGAGGCAGCAGTGGCATAGGTTCTAGTTGGTAATGTCCCTTGCTCAGGGTCTTTGGTGCCTTTGACCAGAGGAGGTATAAGAATACTTTACTATAGATGGTCGGATAATTTGGGTGTTGTTCCTGGAAGCACAGTCACCAAATCCTATTCTCTGGTCCTCCTGGAGATTCTGTAAGCTACTTCACAATCTTTAATGAAGCTTCCAAGGATGCTCCTGGTGGATATGCTCCAGCAACACAAGGAAGTAAACCAAGAAAAAAGACTGAGATGGGGTGGGGGTGGATTAAGGGATCTAACAGAATAGGGAAAAAGAATCCTCAGGATTACAGTGGATAGAAACCTGAGGATGCAGGCTGTGCAACAACCTAAAGACTAACCAGTCCAGATTCAGTTAAACATATGGAGGGCTCCAGGAAGAATATTTCTGAAAAGAGAAATCGGATTTAGTACGTGTTGTATTTTATGTATTTAGAAGAGATTTGCACTGCTGGAAATGAATTTGGGAGTGAATTAATATGTATAAAACTGAGCAAATGAAATAAGACAATTATTAACTATAGGATAAATAACATTTTGTTTATGAAAGGCAGTGCAATCATGGTACACTACATGACTCAGCTGTATCTAATATTACATGGTAAAAATTCAGACTTGATTTAACCAAAAAATTTGATATGAGAGGATGGGGTAGATGAAGTCTATGTGTGCTGGGATGGAGCATAAGAGAACTAGATTGACGTCTTTTTTTTCTTTTTTTTTTTAACATCTTTATTGGAGTATAATTGCTTTACAATGGTGTGTTAGTTTCTGCTTTATAACAAAGTGAATCAGTTATATATATACACATATGTTCCCATATCTCTTCCCTCTTGCATCTCCCTCCCTCCCACCCTCCCTATCCCACCCCTCTAGGTGGTCACAAAGAGATCCACGTCTCTTATAGTCTGTGTCCACAATATCTAAAACTGAAAAGTCTAGAAATACCGGAAAAACAAAACATAGAAAATAGCTAAAATATGTAGGAGTGGTTGCCTTTGAGGAGTGGGAATGAGGGAGAGGAATTATATTTGTCAGGGTTCTTTATTTGCATTCTACAGAATTTACTCCAAAGCAAAAGAGGTTTATTCTGTTTTGTTTTTAGTTTGTTTTTAAGTATTAAGTAGTTTATGGAATCTCTGGGAACATTTCAAGAACCAGGATTATCTACTACTCAAGAAATATATTTAAAATTTATTTAGAGTCCACAGAAGCATATGTTAGAAGTTGCCTTAAGATTCGAGTGGCTGTGTCTTGCAGATAGGGGTTCAAGAAGACTTCTGCCCTTCTGACAGATACCACTGTGGCTGCCACAGTATCCATGTAAGAGGAAAACAAATAGAGAAATCTCTGAGGTTAATATACCCAGGCTCAATTTATTGTATGTCACAATGCAGTCATTATGTGACATTTAAGTTGCTGATTTAAAGGCCAACTCCTCATCTTTGTTAGGATTTAATTTATGCTGTTCAACTGTATCAGGATTTAATCAATGCTGTTCAGGCCTGACACTTCTCCTCTATATCCACACTCCTGAATATTCCTAACTAGGGAGTACACATCAAATATTGGCATTCGAGATACAAAGGTCCAGGAAGGGGCTTCCCTGGTGGCGCGGTGGTTGGGGGTCCGCCTGCCGATGCAGGGGATGCCGGTTCGTGCCCTGGTCTGGGAAGATCCCGCGTGCTGCGGAGCAGCTGGGCCCGTGAGCCATGGCCACTGGGCCTGTGCATGCTGAGCCTGTGCTCCGCAACGGGAGAGGCCGCAGCGGTGAGAGGCCCACGTACCACATAAAAAAAAAAAAAAAGTTCAGGAAGAGACACCTTTTAATCTACTCTTTTCCACGAAGCTTCTCAAGAAAGGAATGTTGAAGCTTGTGGAGCAGAAACATGCAGGTATCTTAGAGAAAGAAGCAAGCACCTCTCATTGAAGAGATTTATGACTTTAGACAAGTGCCCATTAGAGGTGAAAGCAAGCTGTCAAGTAAAACAGTCTGGAGAGTTCCCACGTCAACAGTTTGTTTTAAGCACCAAATAAATGGTCCAGACAACTAGTGTTGGTGGAGTGCAGAGGACAGTCTTTTCCGAGACCTAGGGTTTGCAGAGAAGTATCCCTCAAGTAGGAGATTCGTCTGGAAAGCAGGGATTGTAATTTAGATAAGGGTAAGAGAACAAAAGTGAGGGAGGAAGCACATGGAGTCAGGGGCAATGGCTAGACGGAATTGACTGAAGCTGGGAGTTTGTTTAAGGAACTATTGTGAGAGACATTTGGGGAAACAAGAAAAGATAAAGATGGTGGTTTAAACCCAATCATTAATTTCTTCCCTCCAAAACTACACTGGAGTGACAATAACAGGATTTTTGTTTTAAGAAGTAATATACCAAAAAAATGGTAAAGGAGATAATATAGTAGCAAAACTTGAAAACAGATGGCCAAGTAGAAACTGATTTGTCAAACCCAGGAAATTTGAATGCTAAATTGGCAGTGACGAAAGCCAAGAAGCAACACAATTGTCTCTAAGAACCCAGAAGACTTAGGATTTCATGGCACCAGGTACCTCTGGATGTGGCAGTTCAAATGAGGCTAAGGAGGACTTGTGGAAAGTCTGTCTTAGAAGCAGTTAGAACCTCAGATCCCCTCCCTCTAGGCAGCAGGGTAAACTGCTCTCTCACCCTGAACAGAAGACTAAGCTTCATTTTCTAGAGCAGGTGAAAAGGATGGTCTCTGGACTGGGAATTTCCAGGAATTTTTGAGAATGTGTTTGTCATAGGGAAAACAAATTGATTTAGTGAACTTCCCAAGCTGGATATTGGAAAATTCAGGACCCATTTTCCATGTGGTGGGGAAGCCAGGCCTGTCCCCTCAGGAAGAAGATTGGAAGATTCTTCACTGTTGAATATCACCAGTCGTAGAGATACCAGCATCAGAGTTTCAGCCAGGAAACAGCCCAGCCAGATCACCATTCAGGGAAGCATAATCTTCAAACTCATCCACACACCCTGAGCTTCTAATCAGTTCTTTATGCTGTACTCTTATATTTGCTCCAACTACTAAGAATCACCAGACATTTGAGGAAAGCTCTAAACATGAAAGATAGAAACCAAACCAAACCAAAACAAAACAAAAGAAAAAAAAAAGAAGTTTCAAAGAAACACTATTCAGGAGGGAAAAATACCTCCAAAAGCCATTGACATTTTAGTATTTTCTGAGAGATGAAATAAGTGCACCTGTGAAACAAAAATAGGACAATGGTGGGGGCAGGGAAGGAAGCTATATACACTTGAAAAAGCTAAGGGGACAGAAATGAGCTGTTAAATCTTAAAAGTTTCATAGGAGAAATGAAAAAGACAATAGAAGTAGGTTTACAAGATAAAGATGAGAAACAATTTCAGAAGATAAACATAGTGATAAAGGGATAGAAAATTGGAAGAAGAAAAGACACAAAAATTGGAGGTCCAGTCCATGAGGTCTGATATCCAAATACAGGAGTTAATGTACAGAGGGAAAAACCAGAGGAAGTTGTCAAAGAAGGAACTAAAAGTTTTCATAAAACTAAAGAACCAGAATTTTGAGATGGAAAAAATTTAAGAGCACTGGGACAAAGAAAAGCTCCTATAAACTAATAGAGAGGAACACAACAAACTAGGACTAGGATTCATACTTACATCTCCCTTATTCCTCATACCATGTGGACAAACCTATAAAAAAAGTTAATAAAACAAACCCCAAAACCCCAGATTGAATTAAAGGTATACTTCATATTGAAATTAAAAGTACAATTAACATATAAAAAGGAAAAACCCCATAAGGTAATATTTATCTGTCTCTGGATGGGCAAATAACTTTCTAATACTAACATTCTAAACATAAAGGCCATGAAAGGCATTACAAAGGAAAAGACCGACTCAATATTTTAATATATTAAACTGAAATATATACCAAAACCATTTAAAATTAAATATAAATTAAAGAAATGGCAAACTGGGAAAAAAACTATGAACAAATTAAGCAAAGGGTTTACTATGTAAAATATTCACATGAGCAATTTGTAAAATGTTCATATATACTGTGTAAAATTTGCAAAATAGTCACATAATATATAAAATGTTCATGTAAGTATATGAGAAAAAACACTAGAACCATATTAGAGAAGAATGAGCAAAGGATATGAACCAATACAAATGGCTAGCATTCAGTGAAGAAGAAAAAGTCAATCTTAGTTGTAATCTAAGAAGTATAAATTAAAACTAGAGCTACACTTTTCACCTAAATTTTTCACAATAATTCCCTTTACAAATTATTAAAGATTGTTTTTCAGAGTAAAGTTAATGGTGAGGATGTAAAGTGATATGTTTCTGGAAAGTTTTGGCAATACATGTTAAGGATTTTAAATGTTTAAATCTTGCAATGAAGTAATTCCATTTCTAGATATATAATCCAAGGAATTTCATTATTTAATGTTTTACCAAATATACTGATGTAGGTACTGAAATATAGGATATTTATAAGGGATTAGGAATACTTGTGGAAAAGTAAAAAACAAAATAACTGTCCAATAATAGGGGAAAAGTTGAGTCATTTATCTCCATCAAATAGAATTTATTTAGCCATCAAATATTATGGTTATAGTTATTTTCAATAAATGGTAAGTAGACTTTCTAACTTGAGAATAAATCTATTAAACACAGCATTTAGATATTGGCTGTCAGCAGAAAGAATGTCTAATGTCTGAGGCATTCTGTCAACACTCCTCATTTGAAATAATAGCTTTGAAGTATGCATGGAACATAAAAGACAAGAAGGCTTTCCTGCTGTCCTGAAATTGTTGAGCAATGTGTACAATAAGCAAACTGGACAATGGCCGCAGTGAGAGTATTTATTAACCTTATTTCACTTCTTACCTTCCGCAGTTTGAAACACACACACACACACACACACACACACACACACACACACACACCAGGAAAGCTTGGAGGAATTATTTTTGAAAGACTCCTAATTTCTGGAAATCCATCAAGTTTAATCATTCTGATAAAAATACTTTTCTTCAATTGTCAAGATTGTCAGGTTTCCTTAGATGAAGAATTTCTGTGTTACTGGGGATACTATGAATACGGGTAAAATGGAAGAGTAACTGAAATGAAAGGGTACTTATTCTCAACTAGTACCTGTGGCTCTAATTGAAAGAAACATGGAGGCGGTTTCACAGTAAAAGCAACCATCCAAGACCCGAAGAGAAGACATTTCTCTGGAGCTGAAGGATCACCGTAATTATAATCGGCAAATTCTGAGAAGTTTTGATTTGCGCACAGACTTACACTTACGAAAGCAGAGTGTTTCCTTTGGATGCTCAGTATCTGAAGACTAATATGTATCTAGATTAGTTATTTTGTATAGATGGTAGCCCTGCCTCATTCCTCCTAGGATCCTTAGAAATGTAAAAAGGAAATAATTAATTTATAAAACAACTACAGGGGACTTACCTGGCAGTCCAGTGGTTAGGATTCTGTGCTTCCACTGCAGGGGGATGGGTTTGATCCCTGGTCAGGGAACTAAGATCCCACATGCCACGTGGCAAAGCCAAGAAAAACAAAAACAAAAACAAATACTCACCTCAAGTCTTGTTTAGTTGTCTATTCATAATTCAATAAGAAATGAGGGCCTGTGTGATATTCATAATCAGCATTTTATTGTTTATTAGGGGAAAGACCCTTAGCATGGTATTTAAATTTTTGACATTAATTTTCCTTCTAAATTGCTTCACTCTTCCCTTTTCACTTCTTTAGGGGAAGTTTTCATATAGAATGAACAATTTGATTATATATTTATATAGTTTTAAATAAAATCATTGTAGAAAAATTTTTAAGATGAAAAATTAGGGTGAGATGGGCAGATTATCACATGATACAGGTGACTGCTACTTGTAGATCCTCAGGGTCTAGCTTGAGTGGTGACAGCTATAAGTAGGAGAGGAAGGCAAGTGGATCCTTGGGTCCTTATATAAGGAAGGAGAGCACAGGAAGCCTCCCTGGGTATACAGATGTCCCTGGGGCCTCACAGTAGACTGTCCTGTGATCCCCTGACATCACCAACTCTATGTCTAGGGAGAGGGAGATGTAATAACCAATGGTAGCTAGGATACTGTATTTCCATCCTTAGAAAAAAAGATTTCTAAAGGAGAAAGTTAATTTCAGGAGAAAGATGATCAACTTGTACTACACAAGTTGATTTTCAGGGGCTCAGTGGCCAGTCAAGAAGGAAAAGCAAATCAGAAGCGCAGGAGAAAGTCAGTGCTATTAGAGAAAGCTATGGCAATGAATAATATCTTTAAAGAGAGAGGGTGTGATACTAAAGAAAGCCATGAACATAAAAAGGAAATTTAAAAGGAGAAAATAAGAGTTAAAAGAGAGATGAGAATTGAGCTTTGAAATAAGACTGCATTTGTGTAGTAGAAAAAGAAGTGGAACCAAGGAGAAAGAAAAGAACCAGAGAAGACTATCAGTACCCTGGAGGTCAGAGACATTTTAGGAGGAAGGAGGTGTTCCATGAATCAATGATGTAGAGAGATAAAGTGTAACCCATGGAGCAGCACTCGGGAGACAATGTGATGATTTACAGAGATGAATTTCAGTGGAGAAGTGGGGTCAGAATCAGAAGACGAGAGAGATGAGGAAATGTTTTTGTAAAGGTGGATTATTTTTGTTTATGTTTTGACATATTGCGTATTGAAACGAATGTAAGAGAAAGGATGTAGCTTAAATCAGGAAACAAACTGATGACTGACGATTTAAGTCCTTACAGAGGTGGTAGTGATCATTTAATTGACCATAGTTTGGAATGCATGGGAGGTGTCATTTTAAGGAGTTTAAATGGCAAGATTATCTCTGGAGAGGGGCAGTATCTTTTCTTTCCCTGAGACAGGAGAATAGGAAAAAGATGGGGTGTAACCAAGAGGAGAGAGACTGCAGTGTGCGCCAAATTATTTTAGTTACTAATTTTATTATTTTTATTTTTATTTTTTTTGCAGTACGTGGGCCTCTCACTGTTGTGGCCTCTCCCATTGTGGAGCACAGGCTCCGACGCGCAGGCTCAGTGGCCATGGCTCATGGGCCCAGCCGCTCCGCAGCATGCGGGATCTTTCCGGACTGGGGCACGAACCCGCGTCCCCCGCATCGGCAGGTGGACTCTCAACCACTGCGCCACCAGGGAAGCCCTACTTATTTTTTTTTAATAAACATTTTTTGAGTGTGCACTATATAAAGTACCAAGATACCTTGGAGAATATGATGATGAACAAGACCTAGACAATGCTCTCAAAGTAGTTTTATATGGAAGATAAGCCAAGTACAAAAATAACTCTAGAGATTGAGAACACAAGCTACTAAGTTAAATATAAATTTTTCTACATCTCAGTTTCTTCCTCCATTAAATGGGAATAATGATAGTACCACCTATGTTTCAAGCATCCCATTCTCTTTCTAGCTTACATTTCCTAGTGTTCTAATAGAACTATTTGACCTAATGGAGACATTCAGCCCATGAATCAAACACTGTTTAATTCTCCATCATTGCCCTCATGTCTCATTTCCTTTTCTACTCAGGATAAATTTACTGTCCTGTCATTTTAATCACTCTCTTATCCCTGCATCCAATCCATCAAGACACTTGTTCCTTTCTCCTTGAGATACACATGGCTGGAAAACCCTAACCCTGATGAAACCTTACTATTTGCTTTCTTCCCAACTTTTGAGTCCCCTTATCCATGGAGGAAAGTTCCACAAAGTCATACAGTATGAGTTCAGGAACACATCAAGACCAAGGCACACATAGGCTCTGCATTTCTTCAGCATCTACATGGAGAGGCATCCCATGTTGAGGAGGGTTTTGTTCTGGTGGAGGCCCCTTCCCCATTGCTCTTCCTTCATATAGGGCTTTAATGACAGCAACTTTATTAGGAAAGGGACCTTCAGACTGCTTGGGGAATTAAGCTGCCTAGATAGCATGCCAGCCATTAACAGGAGCTGTCTGGGAAGAACAGCAGCCCTGTACGTTAGGAGGCACCTGGGAACTTGGGCCCTTTTGGATGCTATAGCCCTCCAGTCATGGAAGGAGTCTAGGCTAGCCTATTGTTCAGGCATCTTAGCATGAACATCTAGGGTCATTTTGAACAATGCTTCTCCTTCATAACAATCTATCCCCACGACCCTTGAGTGCTCATAGGTGTTTCTGGAATAGGAAGACAAATATCATTTGACTTCCACCCAATTTTTAGTGGCTAAGTTAAGTGCATTTGTCACACTGCCTCAAGGATGAGCTAGATTGTCAACCACTTCCCCTCCCCACCATTTATTACCAATACGTTCTAGAGAGACCTGGAGAGTGTTTCTTTTATCCTTAGACATTAAAGTTGGAAAAGGAGAAGAGTACATTGATTGTCCATTACCTACCTTCTGCATATTCCATGGTTCATGAGGCTCCAGGGCAGAGGTCCAAAGAGGTATTACTGCTCACTCAAAGGGCCCCTGCCATTAGTATTAGGGTCTGCAGCAAACATTCCTTTGATGCACTCTTACAAAAGCTACCAGCACGGGTCACAGAGAGCAAGCCCTTCCTTGGCTATTTTTTTGTCCCTGATCCCAGACCCAAAGGATAAGGGTTTTATGTTTAAGCCAAATAGTGGTGACCTCTTTGGGGAGAGGGGTGGTAAATAATTGGGCCCCAGCCCCAGCTTCCTCTTGTCTTGAATGGACCCCAGATAACATATAGGGACCTCTGGCGCCTCTTGCAGACCATAGGAGATGTGGGGAGTTTCTATTACTTGGAACAATGACAGGCCAGCTGATCTTTCTTAGTCATATTGGGGAGACTACAGGGTGAGGAAGGTTAAAAGTCTTTGTTCTCTAAAGGCAGTTGAGCTCTTCCTCACCGATTTCTTTAGCGTGGTTTTCTTCTCCTCTCCCTGGTTCTTGTGCTGACCACATACTAGTGGTGTTTAATGCCCTGACCACTGTGCTAGCTCCACCCATTCTGGCAGCTTTCCCAGGGAAAACTCTCTGTACCTAAAAGGACCCTGAAATTTGTATAAGTTTTAGATCCCATATATATTCTCGTAAGAAATCTTAAAGGAAAAATTTCAGGCAAAATACCTGTGTTTTGTGGGCTGATAACCTTAAAAATGAGTTCTTTTACTAGACAGTTGGGAGAGCTGATTGCATTTAATTGTGATGGAATCAGGAATGATGGAGTTAGGGTGGGGCTGATTTGAGTAGAATCTGGAAGAGATACATGGGTACTGACCATCAGTTCAAGTTTCATTTGGAAATGTTTTCTTGAGAGAGTACCTGTTTTCTTGGAAGGAAAATTGTCTCTACTTTTATCCAAAGCAAGAGGATCAGAGGAGAGTTCACTGAGAAGGTGATGTTTGGGCTGAGGCTTGAGAGTTGCCTGGGTGCAAGGACCAGCAGACAAGAGTATATCGGCCTTTTTTGAGACACAGCTAGGAATGTGTTTGGAAGGAGAGAGCAAGGAGCCGGGTAGAAAGGGGTGAGGTCAAGAGGTGATGGTGGGCCAGATCACTTAGGGACTTTTAGGACATTCGAATGATTCTAAGTGGGGTGGAATAGGTGTGCCTGAAGTTTTAGGACAGGGAAAAGTGAAAGAGAATATTTGAACGGTGTAAATTAGGGGAGCTTAAGAGGATTAGGAAACAGTATTAAGGGAGCACTTGTAATTGGGTTAATAAGATAGTTTGCTTTGTTTTTTTTTCTTCTTTATTTGTACACATATATTTTCTGTCCTAAAATTATGACTATTACATATGCTCCATACAGTTCAAGTTGAACATGGAGTATACAAAGTGAAATTTATTTTCGGCCTTGTTTTTAATGTTTTTTTTTTACACACACACACTGTATTTTATTTTTGCAAGAGATAAATAAACTGACACCAAGCATTGTAAATGGATGACCACAACAAAAGCAACAATGACTGCAATTACCAAACACAAAACACACTCATACTCTGTCATAATATTGACATTCAGTCCAGTAATCCTCCGCTGTAACAGCTCTGTTACTTTGCAGTGAAAATTGACTTGTATATTTTTTGCCTCTGAGTTCTTGTGGGATATATTTTTTTAATTGAAACAGAAAGACACAAAAATTATAATCATCCCCATAAGTTCACTCATTCCCATGTAATTAATTTTTTTTCTTCTTGTTGTTTTGTAAAGCACTTTTATGAATTCATCAGTTTGCCATTAGAGTTCTGAAAATGCTTATTCGTTCAGTTCCGCAGTATAGTTAGTTACCAGAAACCTGTACTTGTCAGAGTGTTTTCATGAATTCCTTGAACATGAAACCCTTTTATAGGAACATTTTTGCAAAAGCATCAGAGTACACACAGTACTCTCTGTAAATGACAAAAGACTTAAAAAAGACCATGGTTAAAGATTTGATGAAAGTTCATAATAATGCAATTGACAAGGAAATTTAGTTATTTCTGAGATATACATTTTAAAGTAATAACTAGAATTATGGCTTATAACATTATACCAGAACATATAAGATTTTTAGAAATTTCATGTAATGTCTGAAACATGTATATTAATGTATTTCCATACAAATAACCACAAAACGTTTAGTATTAGTTGTTTTTTTGTTTGTTTGTTTATACTGCAGGTTCTTATTAGTCATCAGTTTTATACATATCAATGTATACATGTCAATCCCAATCGCCCAATTCAGCACACCACCATCCCCACCCCACTGCAATTTTCCCCGCTTGGTGTCCATACATTTGTTCTCTACATCTGTGTCTCAACTTCTGCCCTGCAAACCAGTTAATGTGTACCATTTTTCTAGGTTCCACATACATGCATTAATATATGATATTTGTTTTTCTCTTTCAACTAACTTCACTCTGTATGACAGTCTCTAGATCCACCCACGTCTCAACAAATGACTCAATTTCATTCTTTTTTATGGCTGAGTAATATTCCATTGTATATATGTACCACTACTTCTTTATCCATTCATCTGTCAATGGGCATTTCGGTTGCTTCCATGACCTGGTTATTGTAAATAGTGTTGCAATAAACATTGTGGTGCATGGGTCTTTTGGAATTATGGATTTCTCTGGGTATATGCTCAGTCGTGGGATTGCGGGATCATATAGTAATTCTATTTTTACTTTTTTAAGGAACCTCCATACTGTTCTCCATAGTGGCTCTATTAACTTACATTCCCACCAATAGTGCAAGAGTGTTCCCATTTCTCCACACCCTCTCTAGCATTTGTTGTTTGTAGATTTTCTGATGATGCCCATTCTAACTGGTGTGGGGTGATACCTCATTGTTGTTTTGATTTGCATTTCTCTAATAATTAGTGATGTTGAGCAGCTTTTCATTTTGATGCATCTCTTTTTCCTAACTTTAATGAGAATGGTACTTCTGTTTCACTGTTAAGAAGGATCCTTGGTATTTTTTACCTTGAAATTCTTTATCTTACAAAACAAGTTTCTCTTGATGCTTTGCAAGTAAGAATTGTAAAATCATGAATGGATTTTGCATTTCATCAAATGCTTTTTTGGTACCTATAAGATGATGATATTTTTCATTTACTTTCTTAATATTCTGAATTATATCATTAAATTTTCCAATGTTGAATCATCCTTCCATTCTATTTGGTCATGATATATTATTCTTTTATTATATTGCTGTATTTCGTTGGAAAACATTCCATTTTATGCCTTCATGTATGCTTATAAACAAAGATGGCCTGTAGCTTTATTTTTTATTGTCCTTTTTTCCTTTTGCTATCAGAGATCTGAATAGCCTCATCTGAGTAGCTTTCCAACTTTTTGTATACTCTGTAACAATTTGCACAATAAGAATTAACTGTTTTTGAAAGTTTTCTAGATTCACATATAAAATGATGTGTCTCCTGGACTTTCAGGGTCATACTTTGAACCAGCTTCTTATCCTGGGTTTTTTGGGGTTTTTTGTTTTTTGGTTTTTTTTGGTTTTTGCATTATGCGGGCCTCTCACTGTTGTGCATTCTCCCGTTGCGGATCACAGGCTCCGGACGTGCAGGCTCAGCAGCAATGGCTCACGGGCCTAGCTGCTCCGCAGCATGTGGGATCTTCCCGGACCGGGGCATGAACCCGTGTCCCCTGCATCGGCAGACGGACTCTCAACCACTGCACCACCAGGGAAGCCCTATCCTGGGGTATTATTCAAGCTTTCTGGTGTTTCTTGGATCCATTTTGGATATGTTTCCTCTCCAGAAAATTATTCTTTTCTCTCATCTTTAGAAAATTTTGCTGTCAAGTTTCTCCTAAGATTCTCTCTTGAGATTTTAAAAATTCTTTTGTGCACTACTTCATTCCTAGTGGTTAATTTCCCCTTCTTTCTTAGGCTCAGTTATGCCCATGGTTTATTGCTATCATTAATTTCTTCCAAGAATATTTTTGGTCATCAGTGTTTGGTTCTGTATGTGTTTTCTTTCATTAACTTTGTCTTTATTCTTTGTTACTTTCTTACTCCTACCTCTTCTTTCTCTTCTTCTATTTTGTAGCTTCTTCAATTGAATGTTTAGTTCATATATTTTCAATCACCCTTCCTTTCCCTTTTGGTACAATGAAAGATATCTGTCTCCTTTTATGCTTTTAACCCTGAACTATATTTTAAAATTTATTTAAATAATTTAGATAAATTAAAAAAAATATTTCACAGAAATTTGTAAAAATCATCATAATTTGATGAATTATGACAATGATCCATTCTGATGGCTGTGTAACCAGCACCTGGCTTCAGGATGGAATATTCACATTATTCTGGAGACTTCCCATACCCCCACTCACAGCCTCTCTCATTCACACAGTTAACCACTACCCTGACTTCTAACATAGATTACGTTGCCTCCTTTTTCTCTTTATATACGTGGAAGCATCGAATAGGTATTCTTTTGAGTCTGGATAATTTTGCACAGTATTCTGTTTATAGAATTCTTCTTATACTTTCATGTAGTTCTCGTTTATCTTCATTGCTGTATTGTATTCCATTGTATGAATATACTACAATGTACTTAACCATTCTAATGTTGACAGGCATTTGAGTTGTTTCCAGTGTTTGGCTACAGAAATAATGTTGTTCTGAACATTCTTGGACTTGACTTTCATTGCACAGACATACACATAACCTAGGCATGAATCATAGCACATGGGTAAGTTCAATTTTAGTGGATACTGTCCAAATAGTTTTTCAACGTGAATGTAATGATTTCCATTCTACTTACTAGAGCACAGGAATTTCCACTGTTCACAACAACACCATTTCTTGTATTGTCAGTCTTATGAAATTTTAGCCTTTATTTGAATATGCAATTATAGTCCATGGTGGTGTTTTATTTGTAGTTCCCTAGTAACTATTTGCAAACATTAGTTTTCAACCTGTCTCTATTGTATTTTTTTTTTTAGGTTTTGTTTTCAATACTGCCCTGACGACACTACATTTGGGATACCCAGCCAGGGCTAGGTGATTCACTAGACCTCAAGAGGACAGAGTCAAGAGTCAACCGAGGACATCACAGACTTGCAGGCTCAGCCAGCATCAGTCCTGAGCAAGGCTTCTGCCCAGCGTGGAGTCCCCTGCAGAATCAGCAAGCCTAAGAAATATTATCAACTCATTGCATTAAAGTCTACTGGGGGTTCCTGCTGATATACTCCAACCCATTTTTGAAAAAGTAGTGTTTTCCAGCATCCTCACCTATCCAGAACATAAATAAAAACTTGGGAGTTTCTTGCTTATTAATGAAAGCTATGAAGTCTAAGTCCAACTGGGACCAGAACCCAAGTTGTAGCATAATGGTATTTCATCCAACCAAAGAAGAGTTTAATGATTTCGAGAAATACATTGCTTATATGGAATCCCAAGGTGCACACCGAGCAGGCCTGGCTAAGATAATTCCACCCAAGGACTGGAAAGCCAGAGAGACCTATGATGATATCAATGACATCTTAATAGCCTCTCCCCTCCAGCAGGTGGCTTCTGGGAGGGCAGGTGTGTTTACTCAGCACCACAAACAGAAGAAAGCCATGACCGTGAGTGAGTATCGCCACTTAACAAACAGTGAAAGACACCAGACTCCATTTTACTCTGATTTTGAGGATCTGGAGCGAAAATATTGGAAAACACGCCCCTATGATTCACCAGTATATGGTGTGGACGTCTGTGGCTCCTTATTCAATAAAAACACGAAGCAGTGGAACCTTGGACACCTGGGAACCATTCAGGACCTGCTGGAACAGGAGTGCGGAGTGGTCATCGAAGGTGTCAACACCCCCTACCTGTACTACGGCATGTGGAAGACCGCCTTCGCCTGGCACACGGAGGACATGGACCTTTACAGCATCAACTACCTGCACTTCGGGGAGCCCAAGACTTGGTACGCGGTGCCCCTGGAGCACGGCCGGCGCCTGGAACCCCTGGCCAGGGAGCTTTTCCCGGGCAGCTCGCCGGGCTGTGAGGTCTTACTGCGGCACAAGGTGGCTCTTATGTCGCCCACGGTCCTCAAGGACAACGGCATCCCCTTCGGTCGGGTCACTCAGGAGGCTGGAGAGTTCATAGTGACGTTTCCCTATGGCTACCACTCTGGCTTCAACCATGGCTTCAACTGTGCAGAAGCCATCCATTTCGCCACCCCGCGCTGGATCGATTATGGCAAAGTGGCCTCGCAGTGCAGCTGCGGGGAGGCCTGGGTCGCCTTCTCCATGGACCCCTTCGTGCGCATCCTGCAACTGGACCGCTATGAGCTGTGGAAACGCGGGCAGGACCGGACTGTGCTGAAGCACACGCAGTTCCTGGAGCCCAGCAGCCAGGGCCCGAACGCCTGGAGGGAGGTCCACGCGGCCTGGGGAGCCTTTCTGGGCCCGAGGCACCACCAGCCCCGCTGCGCTCTGCGCCCCTGTGAGCCTGTAGCCGCGGACGGTGGGACCCGCCACCGAGTCCCTGTGCATGCTGTGTCCTGGCTCCCCTAGCCGGCCCGGGGCTCTTGCTCGGCAGCCCAGTTCGAGGCTGCGGCCACCTGCACATCCGGGGAGCCCGGCCAGACCCAGCTGCTGACCCCAGGTCCATCTGCCCCGGATCGCCACCCAGCTGGAAGATGTGGCCCTCGTCGTCATCCTTGCGAACAGGGGACTCAGGAGCCAACTGCTCCCCCCAGGGCGAAGAGGAGGCTTTCCTTAGACATAGCTCAGGACCCAGAGGCTCAGCCCCTGCCTGTGGAGGCACCCTCGCCAGACAACGCTGACCCGCTCAGCCCTGGTCTCCAGCATCCCGCCAAGGCTTCTGGCTGTGGTTGTGGCCCTGTTCCCTAAGCCCAGGGGAGCCTTTCTACCCCACTGCTCTTGTGTGGGGATCCTTTGAGACTGGTCGCATTTACATTTCAGAGCTTTGGCTATTTGCAGGTCACTAGTCTGGCATGAGTGTCCGTCCTGTGCTGCCGCTGGACCTGCTGGGTCCGTGTTGTTTACCAAATTCTCCAAAGTTTGTTCTTCCTTCTAGACCCTGGAATCTTTGGACACTGCTAACTCCTGTGTCACAAACTCAGGTTTCATGCACTGGACACTCTAGTGTCTCTGGGAACTAGGTCCTGCTGAGGTCGCCAGAGCCCAATCTACCTCAGACCCCCGTCTTGTGGGCCAGCTCTGGATGCTGCTGAACTTCTAAAGCATCCTGGGCTTTGATTAGCCTCCAGTCTCTCTCCTTTTCCTCTTCCCCCTTCCCTTCCCACTTTTCTTGCCAAACTAGGCCCTTTTGACCAATTAGGTCAGTAGAGACTCAGATAATATTTGATAATCATTCTGAGTCTTTGATGTATTGAGAATGTGTTCTCTGCCAGTATGGCAGAATGTTATAATGTTAAAATTCAATGTTAAAATTTGACTTTACTAAATATATTGAAGGTAACCAGAATGTTAAAATCTGACTTTATTTTTTGTGTTGTTCATTCAGTCAACTGAGAGGTGGTCGTTTTTTCTGCACTTTTCTTAATAATTATATCAACACATTTCAAGCAAAACTTATTTTTCTGAGCTTGTTGCCTTGTGTGATGTTGGTAAGTGAGTTTGGGGTTGAATGTTGGGTTCTAGCTGGCTGGCTGGGTTGGGGGATTTGGTTTGCAGCCCTGTCTGAGGGATGATATGGTGGAAATCACCTGGCACTTGGCTGATCCAAGTTGCTAGGAGAGATGAGCAAACATAGGGCAAATAGTGCCAGCATGTGAAAATCTCCTCTCCAGGTCTCCACTGCCTTCTCAATGCTGTATGTATATTTCACATGGTTAAGGCATTGATACATCCCAATCATCAAATCCATAAATAAATGAACAAGACAATTTCAAGGGGGCATATGTTCTGTGAAGAGATTAAAGGGGATGGGGTGATAGTGCAGAATGGGCAGTGTGCTTCCGGTGGTCAGGGAATACTTCATAGAGCAGGAGACCTTTCTGAGTCCCAAATGACAAGAAGGAAGGTCCAGAGCTGATTTCCACTTGGATGAAACAACAAGTGTAACAGCCCTAACATAGAGCTTGGTGTTTTTGTGTGGATAGAGAGGAAGCTCATTTGTACCTGGAGCTAGAGAAGGGAGAGGCAGGATCTTGTAGCTCATGTGAAATATCTGAGTTTTTTTCAACTTGAAATAAGAAAGCATTGGAAGTTTAAAACAGCACTTGACATGATATAATTTGCATATTTAACTAATCACCTTAATTGTTCTGTGGACCCCTTGGGGGCAGGAGAAGTAGTTAGAACATCGAAGTAATACAGGTGAGAATCCATGGTTACTGACTTAGGCCATAGTGTTGAGAATACACAGAAGTGGCCAAACTCAGAATAAATTTTAGAAATTGAAAATGACAGTTTGGATGCAGAAGGAAACATTTCAGAGAATCAAACCACATCTCTCTTCCCTCCAGCTCTCCCCTCCAGAATTTCAATAAGATTCTGGAATTTGAAGCACCATGTAAAACTACAGGCAGGAGCAATGAAAAAGTAAGGCTTCTTTGAAGTTCTGATTGAGGAGTAGCAAAAGCCCATGTGTCCTCCCTATCAACATGCAGCTAGGCAACTCTGTGGTAGTATATTCTGTGGAAAACTGAAGCTGAGAGACTGAACTCAAGATGCTCAGCGGAGGATGGCAGTGATATGCTTGGCTGAAAAGATGATTAAGCCCTGTATTGAGATGGTGGAACCACATGAAGGAAGCAGACTGGAATTACTGGGAAGGCAGCAGCCCTGGAGAGCAACTGGACCATAGGAGATCTCATATGAGCAAGGAGTAAACTTTCATGTGATAAGTAACTGAGATCTTGAGGGCTTTTGGTCCTTTAATTTAGGTCAGTTGTGGACATGGCAGTGCAGACAAATAAGGGAACTCTGAAAAGTCTCTATGAAGACAGTAGTCTGGCTCATATTGCTATTTTAAATTTTAGAAACTGAAATTTTCCTTGTTATATTTCAGGGATATCACAATCTCTTCCTGGCAGACACACACTCCAAATAGCCTAGGATAACAAAATTGGGGGTTTTGAAGAAAAAGAAACAAAAATAAATTTCAGAAAATATTTCTTCCACTACACTCCTTATGTTTTCACTCACTTTTATACTTGAAACAAAATTTCCTTTGCCCAATATAGAGAAGCAATGTTAAAAATACAGTTTAGTTTTACCAGTACACTGGTTCCTAAATTACTCTTCTTGACCTAAGTAAGCAGTTTTCAAAAGAAGGTATACAAATGGCCAACAGGCACATGAAAAGATGCGAAACATCACTAATTATTAGAGAAATGTAAATCAAAACCACACAGGGATATCACCTCACACCTGTCAGAATGGCCATCATCAAAAAGTCTACAAATAATAAATGCTGGAGAGGGTGTGGATGAAAGGGAACCCTCTTACATGTTCGGTGGGAATGCAAATTGGTTCAGCCACTATGGAAAACTGTATGGAGGTTGCTTAAAAAAACTAAAAGTAGAGCTACCATATGATCCAACAATCCCATTCCTAGGCGTATATCTGGAAAAGACGAAAACTCTAATTCGAAAAGATACATGCACCCCAGTGTTCATAGCAGCCCTATTTACAATAGCCAAGACATGGAAACAAACCAAGTGCCCATCAACAGTTGATTGGTTTAAGAAGAAGTGGTACATACATACCATGGCATATTACTCAGCCACAAAAAGATGAAATATTGCCACTTGCAGCAGAATAGATTGACCTAGAGAATATCATACAAAGTGAAGTAAGACAGAAAAAGACAAATATATCACATACATGTGTAATCTCAAAAACAATACAAGTGACTCTATATACAAAACAGAAACAGACACACAGACATAGAAAACAAACTTGTGATTAGCTAAGGGAGCAGGAGAGGCATAAATTAGGCGTATGGTATTAACAGATACACACTGTTGTACAGAAAACACATAAGCAACAAGGATTTGCAAAATAAAACAAAACAAACAAAAACAAAACAAAAAAACACAAGGATTTGCTATATAGCACCGGGAACTGTATTGATTATCTTGTAATAACCTATTATGAAAAATAAGCTGAAAAAATATGTATATAACAAACAATTTTTTTGTACACTGGCAACTAACACTATATTGCAAATCAAGTATACTTCCGTTAAAAAATAAAATTAGTCTTCTTGAGAGGATCAGTAGCTGGGAGTGGTAATGAAGGGGGTTTATCAAGCAGTTCTATTGAAAATTTTATTTTATTTCAAATCAACCGGCACACTAAGTTTGGATACTCACAATCTGGACCACTCTTCTCAGGAAGTGATGCCCAAATCCAGCTGTTCTTCCATGTCCAGTAAGTTTTTGCTATACTTAAATTTGGAAAAGCAAGAGACATTGACAATGACAATTACATAGAGGCAAGGATAGAGCCACCTTTGTTCTCACTGCGACGATCTCTGCTAGGCCTCTCTCCACTTCTGAGAAATAACAATCACGAGTCCAGTGTATATTCATCAAGTTTGTAGACAAAAGGCTACGAAACCAAAAGTAGTATGTCGTGTGGTTTTAACAACTTACCCCCACCATCACCTTTTAGAAAAGTCAATATTACAGTTACAAGATCTAAAGACTTTCCTATCTATAGTTCCTAGTTAGTTCAACAAAGTCAACTAGATCTCTGTAATTTATTTTAGTTTATTCGTTCTTCTGCTGATGAACAATAGGGTTATTTCCAAATCTTTGTTATTTCAAAGAATGATTTACAGAACAGCTTTGTATATAGGATTACTGGGTTGTATTTATGTTCACTTTTAATTTTTAGGAAAAGCCAGGTTACCCTCAAATTTCCACCTCTATTGGCAGTGTGGGAGAGTTCTGGTTTCTCCATATCTTGACCCACTTTTTTATATTGTCAGACCTAATCAAAATAGGCAGAGAATAGCTTCTCTGTTGCTAGGGATCCTGCACATCTTCTTGTATTTATTGGCCATTTGGATTTCCTCTTTTCTGAATTACCTATTCTAAAGCTCTGCCTACTTTTTTTGGTTTGACTATTTTTGTTGTTGTTTTGTAGAACTTATGTGATATTCTGAATAGTAATTCATTGTCTATTTCATGTGTGGTGACAAACTTCTCCTAGACTGTAATTTCTTTTAATTTTTTACGTCATTGTATTAGTCAGGGTTCTTCAGAGTAATAGAACCGATAGGAGATATATGTATAGCTCTTAGTAGGGGAACTCATTCATTTGGTGGTTATGGAGGCTGAGGAATCCCACGATGTGTCAGCTGGGCCATCAGCAAGATGGTGAATGGGGAATATGGTTGGGTCTGGGTTCCAAAGCCTGGGAACCAGGAGTGCCCATGTCACATGCTCCAAAGCAAGAGAAGACGGATGCGTCTGCTCAAGCAGAGAGTAAATTCACCCTTACTCTGCTCTTTTGTTGCATTTGGGCTCTCAGTGGTTTGGGTGATCCCAGCTGCAGTGGTGAAGGCGATCATTACTCAGTCTACTGATGCAAGTGCTAATCTCTTCCCGGAACAGCCATGCAGAACACACAGAAGTAATGCTTTAGCAGCTATCTGGGCATCTCTTAGCCCAGTCTACCTGTGAAATTAACCATCACAGTCATTACTTTGGAATCATTTAAATATATCAGACATTCCCATCATGGTGCTTTTGGTTCTCTAAGACATTGTTCCACCCTGAGTTCACAAAGACATTCTTTAATATTTTCTCTGAAAATTCTGTGTTGTATCCGTCTGTAATGCACCTCAAATTTATTTATGTAAGTGGTATGCGGGCAAGCTCCAATTCCACCCCCCAAAATAGTACCAATGCCACTACCACATATTGAATAGACTATCCTTCCGCATTGGTTTGGTACCCTACCTCCTTCATAGGCAGATTCCCACATATCCATGTGTCTGTGTCTGGCCTCTCTATTCTGTACGTAGATATATTTGTCCATTGCAGCTCAAATATCACAGTTTGGTAGAGGAGAAGTCACCCCTCTTTTTTCTTCTTTTACGGAATCATCTTGGAGATTCTTGTTTGAATACTTCCGTACTTACTGGATCTGTCACCTTGCGCAAGTTTCTTAATATCTCCTTGATGCGGTTTCCTCATATGAGAAAAAGGGTTCATAGGATTTCCCTTATAGGGTCACTATGAAGATAAGTCATAAATAAATTCTTCTATGCAGAATGCATTGAACAGTGTCTGGCATTAGATATTCGCCATATATTAGCTATTTTTAATAATATTTGTTCTATTAGAGGTACAGAGAAACTTCTGTTGATCAAAAAAAAAAAATGGAAAAGAGAGTGAAAAGACAAATCAAAGAGTGAGAACAGATATCGTGTTACTCATACTCAGTAAAGAACTAATAATCAGAACATTTAACTACTACCAAGACAGACAACCCAGCAGATAAATGGACAAAATACTTCATTGCAGCTCTATTCACAATAGCCCAGAGCTGGAAACAACCTAAGTGTCCATCATTGGATGAATGGATAAAGAAGGTGTGGCACATATATACAATGGAATATTACTCAGCCATAAAAAGAAACGAAACTGAGCTATTTATAATGAGGTGGATAGACTTAGAGTCTGTCATACAGAGTGAAGTAAGTTAGAAAGAGAAAGACAAATACCGTATGCTAACACATATATATGGAATTTTAAAAAAATGTCATGAAGAACCTAGGGGTAAAACGGGAATAAAGACACAGACCTACTTGAGAATGGACTTGAGGATATGGGGAGGGGGAAAGGTAAGCTGTGACAAAGCGAAAGAGAGGCATGGACATATATACACTACCAAACGTAAGGTAGATAGATAGTGGGAAGCAGCCGCAGAGCACAGGGAGATCAGCTCGGTGCTTTGTGACTGCCTGGAGGGGTGGGATGGGGAGGGTGGGAGGGAGGGAGATGCATGAGGGAAGGGATGTGGGAACAGATGTATATGTATGACTGATTCACTTTGTTATAAAGCAGAAACTAAAAAAAAAAAAAAAAAAGAATCATTTGGTTTATAGTGTGTTGTATTGTAGACTGTTTCCAAAACTCAGATTATGTTTTTAATTGTTTTCATTCTAATATTGTTTATTGATGACTTCTCCTGTTTATTTATTATTTACAATATTATATTTAGTAGTACCTAATTTTCTGGACAGTTTTAGACTTACAAAAATTTGAGCTCGTGGATCAGGGAGTATTGACCCGACCCCACTCCCATGTCCCCCTATTAGTAACATCTTAATTCCCATGATATATTGATTAAATTAATGAACCAATGTCAATATGTTATTGTCTACTAAAGGCTATCATTGGTTCAGATTTCCTCACCTTCACCCAACATCCTTTTCCTGTTCCAAGATTTCATCTAAAATATCAAGTTTCATTTAGTTTTCATGTCTCCTTAGGTGTCTCTTGACTGTAACAGATTCTCAGACTTTCCTTGGTTTTGACCAAGTTTTGTAAAGAAACCTGAGTTTGGGGGAATACTGGTCAGGTATATTGTAGGATGCCCCTCTATTGGAATTTCATGCTTTTCTTATGATTATCTTGGGTTACTGTATTTTTTTGGAGGAAGATTACGGAGGGAATTTTATCACATTTAAATCACATCATATCAAGGACATATACTATCAAAGTAATTTATGGCTTTTTGTTTTTTGGCCACACCTCGCAGTTTGTGGGATCCTAGTTCCCTGGCCAGGGATAGAGCCTGGGCCCTAGGCAATGAAAGCACTCTATATAATTTATTAACCAGTTCTTTATTTTATTTTTTAAGTAACAGACTTCTATTTTATTAATCATTCATATTTTTGTATATGTTTGTTTTTCCTTTTGTTTTTTTGAATTGTTTTATCATTTTAATATTTTTTTCTTTCAAATAATTCTGAGGTATTTTGGTTTAATTTTTACTAAATACTGGCATACAACCTAAAAATCAATAGATTTTTAGCTATTATATGGATATTGTTGTAGATGTTATGTGGATATTCATTTTTAAATAAATATGGTTGTTTTCAGTTTTTTGATTATTCACTTTCAATTTTATTTCATGATTGAAATAAAAGATTGATCAGGATGGTCAATATGTTGATTCTATGGAATTTTTACTGAGATTTATTATGTGGTCTTAACAGCGGTAAATTTTTGTAAATGTTTTACGTGTGTTGAAAAGCATTTTGCTATGTGGTTGCTGCAGGTAATATAACCAAAGTTGTTAAATTTATTGTTTAAACTTCTATAACATTATTAATTTCCTTCTAATCTATCAGTTTCTGAGAGAATGGTGTTTGAAAAAAAAAACCTCCCACCATTATTGCAAATATGTCAGTTTTACCTTATAATTCTCAGTCTTTGTGTTCTATGTCTCAGTGCTATGTATCTAGGTGCGTAAAGTGCATCATTGTAATCTTTCCCATGAGTTTTTCTTTTTGATAACTATAAGCTGTCCTTCTTTTACCTTATAAATACATTCGATATTAATTGCTGCTACACCAGGTTTCTTTTGTTTAATATTTGCTTGGTTTGACTTTCCCACTCCTTCTATTTTCAAATTCTTAGTTGGCTGTAAGATTGGTTTAAAAAATCAAAAGGGCGCCGACAAAGTGGGCTGATCAACCAGAGCAATTACTGTTGATTGGTGCTGATCAAATTATACATTTTCCCAGGTATAAAGCCAGAGCCATCAGGACATGGGTCTGCATTTGGAGGCCAGCTGCCCAGAGCACACTGTCTCTCTCTCTGGGTCCTTGAATATCTCCAACTGGAATCAGGATTTTGTTGGTAGAAGGTAGGTCATTTTATTTCTGTAATTTGTGCTTATGAGCAAAAGAGTTTTTTTCCTACCAGAAGTTATAAAAAATGACACTATTTATGCATATATATATATAGAGAGAGAGAGAGAGAGCGAGAGAGAGGGAAGTATACATTGGGATATCGATTCCTTGAGTTTTTATTTTTAAACTATTTTCCAACTTGTGAAGTTAATATTTTTCTTAATATTTTCTTGGTAAAAATCACAAAGATTTTCAGGAAAAAGCACCTCATTTAGTGAACTGCGATCTAATGGGAATGAGAGGGTTTCTAGAACTGGGTAAGGAGTGTGTCAATTGGAAGGGACTTGAAAACTATGTGGGATCAAATTAGAGATTTTGATTGGATATGAGGTTATTAGAATTGGGGCGGTACCCATTGAATTAAAATTGGTGTGGGACATATATAGCCAGACTTTGAGCACAGCCTGTTTCATCCAGAGGCTGAATCCTTCAAGGAAACCATTTTCTGGGTCCTAGTGTATCCTCATTTGGAATTAAGATTTTGGACTGGCAGAAGGCAAGCACTTTTTTGGCCTTTTGTTTTTCCCTTTAAAGCATAAAGATGAAAAGGATGATATTTTATATCAGAAAGCCACTTCTTTTCCCTGGTAATATTCTCATTTATTTATGCATTTAAAGTAAAAGCATTGCATGCATACCATTTTTAGATTTCTTCATTGGGGCCATGTATTTCTGTTATTAAAGGGATTAAAACCTTTTTAGCTCTTTCACTTTATAATTGATTGTTAACTGGTGTATGGGATCTATAGATTTTGTTTGCTAATCAGTGTCTAGAAACTTGGTTGAACCCTATATTTCTTTACTTTTTTTAACATCTTTATTGGAGTATAATTGCTTTACAACGGTGTGTTAGTTTCTGCTTTATAACAAAGTGAATCAGTTATACATATACATATGTTCCCATGTCTATTCCCTCTTGAGTCTGCCTCCCTCCCACCCTCCCTATCCCACCCCTCTAGGTGGTTGCAAAGCACCGAGCTGATCTCCCTGTGCTATGCGGCTGCTTCCGACTAGCTACCTATTTTACGTTTGGTAGTGTATGCAGGTCCATGCCACTGTCTCACTTTGTCCCAGCTTACACTTCCCCCTCCCCATCTCCTCAAGTCCATTCTCTAGTAGGTCTGTATCTTTATTCCCATCTTGCCCCTAGGTTCTTCTAGACCATTTTTTAAAAATATTCCATATATATGTGTTAGCATACGGTATTTGTTTTTCTCTGTCTGACTTACTTCACTCTGTATCGCAGTCTTTAGGTCCATCCACATCACTACAAATAATTCAGTTTTGTTCCTTTTTATGGCTGAGTAATATTCCATTGTATATATGTGCCACATATATGGTGGTTCTATTTAAAATTTTTGAGGAACCTCCATACTGTTTTCCATAGTATGCACCATAGCTGCACCAGTTTACATGCCTACCAAAAGAGTGTACTTCTTGCCCTTAAATTCAAACTTTGAAATTAAGATTGCTATACAATTTTCTTTTACTTGATATTAAATCAGTTTGTTTTGTCATTCACTTATTTTCAATATTTTGTACTTTCTTTAGGTTTGGCTTGGAAACTTCGATGAAGAGACTTTCTGCTACCGTGAGGTGAGAAGCCACCCATGCACTCAAGTCTGGGAATCTGCAGAGGCCTCAGGCACTTATACCCCCAACAGAGGAAACTCACAGAGCTGCAGGCTGATGCAGGACTTGGCACAGAGAGCCGTCTCCTCTGGGAAATACTCTCTATTTCCTTTGGCTCCAAAATGCTGACAAGAGTGGGGTCCTTCTTGTGGATTGACAAGCCTGGAGAAGACATCACCTCATTTGCTTAAAAATTCAAGTCTTGGGCTCCCTGGTGGCGCAGTGGTTGAGAGTTCTCCTGCCAATGCAGGGGACACGAGTTCATGCCCCGGCCCAGGAAGATCCCACAGGCCGTGGAGTGGCTGGGCCTGTGAGCCATGGCCGCTGAGCTTGTGCGCCCGGAACCTATGCTCCGCAACGGGAGAGGCCACAACAGTGAGAGGCCCGCGTACTGCAAAAAACAAAAGAAAAAAATAAACTTCAGCTCTGAGTTCCTGCCTCTCAGATATATCAAAACTTCTTTCAAAATAAAGAAAGTATAGGGAAGAGGTTACTCCCCAGCATTCTCAGGTATCCAAAGCATACCTAAGAAGCTGGGAGTCCATTGCTTATTCTATTGCAGCCATGCAGTCTAAGCACTTTGGTAGACAGATCCCAAGTTGTAAGATTATGATCTTCCACCCAACCATGGAAGAATTTGAAGATTTCAACAAATATATTGTTTACATGGAATCGCAAGGTGCACACCGAGCTGGCCTAGCCAAGGTAATTCCACCGAAAGGATGGAAAGCCAGACAGACGTACGATGATATCGATGACATCTTAATAGCCGCTCCCCTCCAGCAGGTGACCACTGGGCAGGCAGGTGTGTTTACTCAACACCACAAAAAGAAGAAAGCCATGACTGTGAGCGAGTATCGCCGCTTAACAAACAGTGAAAGACACCGGACTCCATTCTACTCTGATTTTGAGGATCTGGAGCGAAAATATTGGAAAACACGCCTCTATGATTCACCAGTATATGGTGCGGACGTCTGTGGCTCCTTATTCGATCAAAATATGAAGCAGTGGAACCTTGGCCACCTGGGAACCATTCAGGACCTGCTGGAACAGGAGTGCGGAGTGGTCATCGAAGGCGTCAACACCCCCTACCTGTACTTCGGCATGTGGAAGACCGCCTTCGCCTGGCACACAGAGGACATGGACCTTTACAGCATCAACTTCTTGCACTTCGGGGAGCCCAAGACGTGGTACGCGGTGCCCCCGGAGCACGGCCGGCGCCTGGAACGCCTGGCCAGGGAGCTTTTCCCGGGCAGCTCGCGGGGCTGTGAGGCCTTCCTGCGGCACAAGGTGGCTCTCATCTCGCCCACGGTCCTCAAGGACAACGGCATCCCCTTCGGTCGGGTCACTCAGGAGGCTGGAGAGTTCATAGTGACGTTTCCCTATGGCTACCACTCTGGCTTCAACCATGGCTTCAACTGCGCGGAAGCCATCAATTTCGCCACCCCGCGCTGGATCGATTATGGCAAAGTGGCCTCGCAGTGCAGCTGCGGGGAGGCCCGGGTCGCCTTCTCCATGGACCCCTTCGTGCGCATCCTGCAACCAGAGCGCTATGAGCTGTGGAAACGCGGGCAGGACCGGACCGTGCTGGACCACACGCAGCCCACGGCGCCGTGCAGCCAGGGCCTGAACACCTGGAGGGAGGTCCACGCACCCAGGGGATCCGCGCTCCACCGGAGGCACTGTCCGTCCCGCAGCCCCTCGCACCGCCGTCCGCCCGTGGCCGCCTGCCATGGGACCCGCTTCCGTGACCCTGTGGGTCTTGCGTCCCAGGCCCCCTCGCCGGCCCGGGGTTCTTGCTCTGCTGCCCGGTTCGGGGCTGTGCCTGCCTACAGCTCCACGGCGCCCGGCCTGACTCCGCCGCTGACCGCAGGTCCATCTGCTGCGGATCTCCACCTAACTGGCCGATACGGTCCTTGTCGTCGTCCTCGGGAAGAGGGGACTCGGGACCGGACTGTCCGCGCCTGGGCTAAGAGGCGCCTCTCCTTAGACACAACGCACACATCTCTGGACTTCGAAGCTCAGCTCCCGTTTGCTGGCGATCCCTTGATGGACAACCCTGCGTTGCTGAGCCCATGGCTCCAGCATCCTTCTAAGGCTTCCGGGTGCTGTTGTGCCCCTGATCTTCAACTCTTGGGTCCTCCATTGGATCCCGAAAATCCGATGCACCCTGGCCCATGCCTGCCATCTCTGGAGGGTATTACATCCAGTTACCTTGACAGCCTCCCTTTGATACCTCCCAACGTCATTGGGAGTCTGAGAGTGTTCCCCAGGGACGATGCTGGGAACTGCAGGGCCCCCGTGAACTTCTGTGAGGTTGTAAGGTTGGACCACTCTTATGCCTCTAAGAGTCTTGTCCCAGCTGCAGAGACCAGTCTCCCGCACCCTTGACTGTGATCCCCTGGGGCTAAAGCTAGAGGTACCTGCATCTCTCGAGTCCTGGGAGGAATTCCTCACCAATGGATGGTCTTCAATCTGTGAGGCCATGACTACTGAAGAATTTGCTAAATGTGACTTTATCTGACCCTCCACCTCAGAAATCACAGAAGCTCCCAGCCAAGCAACAAGCTGGGCTGGGCCTGTCCTCAGTTCAGATGCTTTATCTCCTAGAAATGACCCATTTCCCAAGCTGTCAGATGCTTTCTCCTACCATGACAACCAGGGCTCCCAGCAGCCTCTGAAGTGGACCTTCCCACGAGGACAGCTGCCATAGAATGTTGTACCTCTCAGGTATTCTCATCTCGCAACTGAACATTGATGGGCCTTTGGCTTCTGCCTTGGCTTAGATGGTATGGACACTGCTCGCTTCTGATGGCACCCTCAGGGGACCTCCTTGCAGTGGTGTGCCTCTAGTCCCCATAATAATTTGGGGCAACACTGGATGATGCTGAGGATCTGGCTGAGCCCCTTCCATCCCCAAGCTTCATCTGGGCCTCTGAGTCACTGACCGTGGTTTCCAGTGGATAGTGCTGCAACCACAAGCAAGCCTCAGGAGCTTCTCATACCACACGCCTGTGAATCTGACACCCTCTTCTTCCCAGGCCACTGCTCATGGCCTAAACTAGACCTTTGCCCATTTGGGTCTGTTCGCTAGTTTTGTCTCATAGATTTTTTAACTTTATTGATGTTTATTAAAGTTGTTATCCCAATGTGTATCTGCAAAGCAAAGAAAGGTAACATCCTTAAAATATATTTTTAAAATCAGAATTATCCCCTAAAGGAAAGTAACCTTGCAATAACCAACCCGCTCTTTTGCTTAGCATCACTTCCTGTTCCCACTCCCTTCTGCCTACATCTTTTATTTTGTACAGCCACCTCCTGCCTCTGCAGGAGACCCTCCAACATTAGCAGGTGGGTCTGGTTCAGTCTCCTATGGCGTCACTGCTTCTTCCCCTGGGTCCCGATGCACACACTACTTTGTGTGTACCCTCTAAGAGTGGAGTCTATGTTTCCCCCAGTCCTGTTGAAGTCCTGCAATCAAAGCCCACTAGCCTTCAAAGTCTGATTCTCTAGGAATTCCTCCTCCTGTTGGAGGACCCCCAGGTTGGGAAGTCTGACGTGCGGCTCAGAACCTTCACTCCAGTGGGTGAACTTCTGTGGTATAAGTGTTCTCTAGGTTGTAAGTCACCCACACATCAGTTATGGGATTTGATTTTATTGTGATTGTGCCCCTCCTACCATCTCACTGTGGCTTCTTCATTGTCTTTGGATGTGGGGTATCTTTTTTGGTGAGTTCCAGTGTCTTCCTGTTGATGACTGTTCAGCAGTTATTTGTGATTCCGATTCTTGCTCTCACAAGAGGGAGTGAGAGCAACTCCTTCTACTCCACCATCTTGAACCAATCTTTGATGCAAAAGTTTTAAATTAAAATTTTAACTAGATTAAAAGAGTAACATAATGACTGAATGATATTTATTGTAGGAAAACAATGATGGTTTAAAATAAGGAAACCTAGTAAAGTGACTTATTAGTAGATCCAAGAAGAAAAGTTATATGATCATTTTCATAGATCCTGATGGACATATGATAGAATTCAGTGCTCAGTTCTGTTTAAAACATGCCCCCCCCCAAAAACAACAACAAAGAAAAACCGCAAAAAAACATGCCCCCACAGAGGAATCAATGAATACTTCCTTAAACTGAAAACATTTTCTCTGTTTATCTAGTTAAATATTTTATCCCAAAGGCCAGCAATTTACTTAAGAGGGAAACATATGTGACATTTCTGCCAGTAATTAAAATAGAATTAGAGGTATTAAGCAATGCAAAATATTACAGCTGTAAGTGATGGAAAGGAAGAGACAAAATTTACTTTTTTTGATGGTTGTGAAAACCCTGGTTCCTGGAAAACCCAACCAAGAGGCTATTTATACCTATCTTTTTTCTCTTACTCTTCACCCTAGCAGGGCTCAGTGCTGCCCACATTTTACTTCTTGGGACATTTTACCAATGGTGAAAAGCATTTCTGCATTGAGGAGGCAGAATTAATTTTCCTAAATCAAAATGTTGGGTGGGGGTGTGCTTCCCTGGTGGCGCAGTGGTTGAGAGTCCGCCTGCCGATGCAGGGGACACGGGTTTGTGCCCTGGTCCGGGAAGATCCCACATGCCGTGGAGCAGCTGGGCCTGTGAGCCATGGCTGCTGAGCCTGCGCATCCGGAGCCAGTGCTCCGCAATGGGAGAGGCCACAACAGTGAGAGGTCCGCGTACCGCAAAAAAAAGAAAAAAAAAATGATGCTGAGGGGATTGAAGCAGAACTCAGTCAGAACTTTTTTGTCCATCTAAAATGAGTAAAAATAGGGCTTCCCTGGTGGCGCAGTGGTTAAGAATCAGCCTGCCAATGCAGGGGACATGGGTTCGAGCCCTGGTCCAGGAAGATCCCACATGGAGCAACTAAGCCTGTGTGCCACAACTACTGAGCCTGAGCTCTAGAGCCCTCTAGCCACAACTGCTGAACCCGTGTGCCACAACTACTGAGCCTGAAAGCCACAACTACTGAGCCCATGTGCCAGAACTACTGGGCCTGTGCTCTAGAGCCTGCAAGCCACAACTACTCAGCCTGTGTGCCACAACTACTGAGCCTGTGCTCTAGAACCCACGAGCTGCAACTACTGAGTCCATGTGCCACAACTAAGGAAGCCCATGCACCTAGAGCCCGTGGTCCACAACAAGAGAAGCCACCTCAATGAGAAGCCTGTGCACCACAACAAAGAGTAGCCCTCACTCGCCCCAACTAGAGAAAGCCCGCTCCCAGTAACGAAGAACCAACACAGCCATAAATAAATAAGTAAGTAAGTAAGTAAATAAATAAATAAATAAATAAATAAAATGAGTAAAAGTAAATGGAAAGAACCAAAGAAGGGCCAAACATTCAGAGATTCTTTATTAGGTAAAAAATTGTTGGGTACTATTGTGTGCAAAAGGGTAGTCAGCGTTTGTTCAAGACTAGGATTCCTAAAATCAAAATTTCAGAAAAGGTCAGATGACAAGGGCGACTTAGTTGGGGTAGAGAGGAAAATGATTTAAAAAAGGGGAGGAGGTGAAGAAGCTGAGAGGTCAGCTTGCTGAACAATGTAAGAAAACTCTCTTGCTAACTTTCATATTTTTCTTGCTTATGTCAATGGTCACCTTCACCTACTTATTATTTCAAACTCCCTACCTTTCCCGGAACTTCCATTTTATTTCTCCTTTCATTTTTAAGCAGCTACTTACTGGTGAAGTTTCCCTCATTGTCCCAGACCTCTCTGATCTTCTATAACACACTATCATCACTGAGCACAGACAACATGCCAGGCACCATACCAAGCCTCAAGATCAGCACAATACACAGAATCACCCTATGAGGTAGAAACTACTATTATTCTCTTTAAATAGATGAAGACACAGAATGATAGAAAAGTTGAATAAAATACTTAAGGTGACTGTTTTGTAAATCTTGGGTGAGTATTCAAATCCAACTTATTGATTAATGCTAATTCTGTACTTGACTTATCTTCCCCATGGAAATAGACATCTTTTCAGGAAGGTCTAAGTCTTGATTTATTTTTATATTCCCCATTGAACCTATTTTGATACCTTAAGCATAGTAGTCACTCAATTCATGTTTATTTGAGTAAATGCTTAAGCTACATCATCTAGCTAGAGTTTCTTATCTTTTTCTCTCCTTACTAAAAATTATTCTTTTTTTCTTTTCTTTTTTTTTTTTTTTTTCCTGGGAAGCTCTCCTTCACTATCCCCCTATTCTTTTTTTTTTTTTTTATTAGTTTCTGCTTTATAACAAAGTGAATCAGTCATACATATACATCTGTTCCCACATCCCCTCCCTCATGCATCTCCCTCCCTCCCACCCTCCCCATCCCACCCCTCCAGGCGGTCACAAAGCACCGAGCTGATCTCCCTGTGCTCTGCGGCTGCTTCCCACTATCTATCTACCTTACGTTTGGTAGTGTATATATGTCCATGCCTCTCTTTCCCTTTGTCACAGCTTACCCTTCCCCTTCCCCATATCCTCAAGTCCATTCTCAAGTAGGTCTGTGTCTTTATTCCCGTTTTACCCCTAGGTTCTTCATGACATTTTTTTTTTAAAATTCCATATATATGTGTTAGCATACAGTATTTGTCTTTCTCTTTCTGACTTACTTCACTCTGTATGACAGACTCTAGGTCTATCCACCTCATTACAAATAGCTCAGTTTCGTTCCTTTTTATGGCTGAGTAATATTCCATTGTATATATGTGCCACATCTTCTTTATCCATTCATCCGATGATGGACACTTAGGTTGTTTCCAGCTCCGGGCTATTGTGAATAGAGCTGCAATGAACATTTTGGTACATGTCTCTTTTTGAATTATGGTTTTCTCAGGGTATATGCCTAGTAGTGGTATTGCTGGGTCATATGGTAGTTCTATTTTTAGTTTTTTAAGGAACCTCCATACTGTTCTCCATAGTGGCTGTACCAATTCACATTCCCACCAGCAGTGCAAGAGTGTTCCCTTTTCTCCACACCCTCTACAGCATTTATTGTTTCTAGATTTCTTGATGATGGCCATTCTGACTGGTGTGAGATGATATCTCATTGTAGTTTTGATTTGCATTTCTCTAATGATTAATGATGTTGAGCATTCTTTCATGTGTTTGTTGGCAGTCTGTCTATCTTCTTTGGAGAAATGCCTATTTAAGTCTTCTGCCCATTTTTGGATTGGGTTGTTTGTTTTTTTGCTATTGAGCTGCATGAGCTGTTTATAAATTTTGGAGATTAATCCTTTGTCAGTTGCTTCATTTGCAAATATTTTCTCCCATTCTGAGGGTTGTCTTTTGGTCTTGTTTATGGTTTCCTTTGCTGTGCAAAAGCTTTGAAGTTTCATTAGGTCCCATTTGTTTATCTTTGTTTTTATTTCCATTTCTCTAGGAGGTGGCTCCAAAAGGATCTTGCTGTGATTTATGTCATAGAGTGTTCTACCTATGTTTTCCTCTAAGAGTTTGATAGTGTCTGGCCTTACATTTAGGTCTTTAATCCATTTTGAGCTTATTTTTGTGTATGGTGTTAGGGAATGATCTAATCTCATACTTTTACATGTCCCTGTCCAGTTTTCCCAGCACCACTTATTGAAGAGGCTGTCCTTTCTCCACTGTACATTCCTGCCTCCTTTATCAAAGATAAGTTGGCCATATGTGCGTGGGTTTATCTCTGGGCTTTCTATCCTGATCCACTGATCTATCTTTCTGTTTTTATGCCAGTACCACACTGTCTTAATTACTGTAGCTTTGTAGTATAGTCTGAAGTCAGGCAGCCTGATTCCTCCAGCTCCGTTTTTCGTTCTCAAGATTGCTTTGGCTATTCGGGGTCTTTTGTTTTTCCAAACAAATTTTGAAATTTTTTGTTCTACTTCTGTGAAAAATGCCAGTGGTAGTTTGATAGGGATTGCATTGAATCTGTAGATTGCTTTGGGTAGTAGAGTCATTTTCACAATATTGATTCTTCCAATCCAGGAGCATGGTATATCTCTCCATCTATTTATATCATCTTTAATTTCTTTCATCAGTGTCTTATAATTTTCTGCATACAGGTCTTTTGTCTCCTTAGGTAGGTTTATTCCTAGATATTTTATTCTTTTTGTTGCAATGGTAAATGGGAGTGTTTTCTTGATTTCATTTTCAGATTTTTCATCATTAGTGTACAGGAATGCCAGAGATTTCTGTGCATTAATTTTGTATCCTGCTACTTTACCAAATTCATTGATTAGCTCTAGTAGTTTTTCGGTAGCATCTTTAGGATTCTCTATGTATAGTATCATGTCATCTGCAAACAGTGACAGCTTTACTTCTTCTTTTCCAATTTGGATTCCTTTTATTTCCTTTTCTTCTCTGATTGCTGTGGCTAAAACTTCCAAAACTATGTTGAATAAGAGTGGTGAGAGTGGGCAGCCTTGTCTTGTTCCTGATCTTAGTGGAAATGGTTTCAGTTTTTCACCATTGAGGACAATGTTGGCTGTGGGTTTGTCATATATGGCCTTTATTATGTTGAGGAAAGTTCCCTCTATGCCTACTTTCTGCAGGGTTTTTATCATAAATGGGTGTTGAATTTTGTCGAAAGCTTTCTCTGAATCTATTGAGATGATCATATGGTTTTTCTCCTTCAACTTGTTAATATGGTGTATCACATTGATTGATTTGCGTATATTGAAGAATCCTTGCATTCCTGGAATAAACCCCACTTGATCATGGTGTATGATCCTTTTAATGTGCTGTTGGATTCTGTTTGCTAGTATTTTGTTGAGGATTTTTGCATCTATGTTCATCAGTGATATTGGCCTGTAGTTTTCTTTCTTTGTGACATCCTTGCCTGGTTTTGGTATCAAGGTGATGGTGGCCTCGTAGAATGAGTTTGGGAGTGTTCCTTCCTCTGATATTGTTTGGAAGAGTTTGAGAAGGATGGGTGTTAGCTCTTCTCTAAATGCTTGATAGAATTCGCCTGTGAAGCCATCTGGTCCTGGGCTTTTGTTTGATGGAAGATTTTTGATCACAGTTTCAATTTCAGTGCTTGTGATTGGTCTATTCATATTTTCTATTTCTTCCTGAGTCAGTCTTGGTAGGTTGTGCATTTCTAAGAATTTGTCCATTTCTTCCAGGTTGTCCATTTTATTGGCATAGAGTTGCTTATAGTAATCTCTCATGATCTTTTGTATTTCTGCAGTGTCAGTTGTTACTTCTCCTTTTTCATTTCTAATTCTACTGATTTGAGTCTTCTCCCTTCTTTTCTTGATGAGTCTGGCTAATGGTTTGTCAATTTTGTTTATCTTCTCAAAGAACCAGCTTTTAGTTTGGTTGATCTTTGCTATCGTTTCCTTCATTTCTTTTTCATTTATTTCTGATCTGATCTTTATGATTTCTTTCCTTCTGCTAACTTTGGGGGTCTTTTGTTCTTCTTTCTCTAATTGCTTTAGGTGCAGGGTCAGGTTGTTTACTCAAAATGTTTCCTGTTTCTTAAGGTGGGATTGTATTGCTATAAACTTCCCCCTTAGAACTGCTTTTGCTGCGTCCCATAGGTTTTGGGTCGTCGTGTCTCCATTGTCATTTGTTTCTAAGTATTTCTTTATTTCCTCTTTGATTTCTTCAGTGATCACTTCATTATTGAGTAGTGTATTGTTTAGCCTCCATGTGTTTGTATTTTTTACAGATCTTTTCCTGTAATTGATGTCTAGTCTCATAGCATTGTGGTCAGAAAAGATACTTCATACAATTTCAATTTTCTTAAATTTACCAAGGCTTGATTTGTGACCCAAGATATGATCTATCCTGGAGAATGTTCCATGAGCACTTGAGAAAAATGTGTATTCTGTTGTTTTTGGGTGGAATGTCCTATAAATATCAATTAAGTCCATCTTGTTTAAAGTATCATTTAAAGCTTGTGTTTCCTTATTTATTTTCATTTTGGATGATCTGTCCATTGGTGAAAGTGGGGTGTTAAAGTCCCCTACTATGATTGTGTTACTGTCGATTTCCCCTTTTATGGCTGTTAGTATTTGCCTTATGTATTGAGGTGCTCCTATGTTGGGTGCATAAATATTTACAATTGTTATATCTTCTTCTTGGATCGATCCCTTTATCGTTATGTAGTGTCCTTCTTTGTCTCTTCTAATAGTCTTTATTTTAAAGTCTATTTTGTCTGATATAAGAATTGCTACTCCAGCTTTCTTTTGATTTCCATTTGCATGGAATATCTTTTTCCATCCCCTTACTTTCAATCTGTATGTGTCTCTAGGTCTGAAGTGGGTCTCTTGTAGACAGCATATATATGGGTCTTGTTTTTGTATCCATTCAGCCACTCTGTGTCTTTTGGTGGGAGCATTTAGTCCATTTACATTTAAGGTAATTATTGATATGTATGTTCCTATTCCCATTTCCTTAATTGCTTTGGGTTCGTTATTGTAGGTATATTCCTTCTGTTGTGTTTCTTGCCTAGAGAAGTTCCTTTAGCATTTGTTGTAAAGCTGGTTTGGTGGTGCTGAACTCTCTCAGCTTTTGCTTGTCTGTAAACGTTTTAATTTCTCCATCAAATCTGAATGAGATCCTTGCTGGGTAGAGTAATCTTGGTTGCAGGTTTCTCTCTTTCATCACTTTAATTATGTCCTGCCACTCCCTTCTGGCTTGTAGAGTTTCTGCTGAGAGATCAGCTGTTAACCTGAT
The DNA here is from genome assembly GCF_949752795.1 of Hyperoodon ampullatus. Lineage (NCBI taxonomy): Eukaryota > Metazoa > Chordata > Mammalia > Artiodactyla > Ziphiidae > Hyperoodon > Hyperoodon ampullatus. The sequence goes on along the minus strand of NC_136920.1, from coordinate 39,689,327 downwards.
GGGGATTCCCTTGTGTGTTATTTGTTGTTTTTCCCTTGCTGCTTTTAATATGATTTCTTTGTGTTTAATTTTTGACAGTTTGATTAATATGTGTCTTGGCGTATTTCTCCTTGGATTTATTCTGTATGGGACTCTCTGTGCCTCCTGGACTTGATTAAGTATTTCCTTTCCCATATTAGGGAAGTTTTCAACTATAATCTCTTCAAATATTTTCTCAGTCCCTTTCTTTTTCTCTTCTTCTTCTGGAACCCCTATAATTCGAATGTTGGTGCGTTTAATGTTGTCCCAGAGGTCTCTGAGACTGTCCTCTGTTCTTTTCATTCTTTTTTCTTTATTTTTCTCTGCATCAGTTATTTCCACTATTTTATCTTCCACCTCACTTATCCGTTCTTCTGCCTCAGTTATTCTGCTATTGATCCCATCTAGAGTATTTTTCATTTCATTTATTGTGTTTTTAATCAATGCTTGATTCATCTTTAGTTCTTCTAGGTCCTTGTTAACTGTTTCTTGCATATTGTCTATTCTATTTCCAAGATTTTGGATCTGGGAAATAGAATCTTGGATCAGCTTTACTATCATTATTCTGAATTCTTTTTCAGGTAGACTGCCTATTACCTCTTCATTTGTTAGGTCTGGTAGGTTTTTATCTTGCTCCTTCACCTGCTGTGTGTTTTTCTGCTTTCTCATTTTGCTTATGTTACTGTGTTTGGGGTCTCCTTTTTGCAGGCTGCAGATTCGTAGTTCCCGTTGTTTTTGGTGTCTGTCCCCCGTGGCTAAGGTTGTTTCAGTAGGTTGTGTAGGCTTCCTGGTGGGGGGGACTAATGCCTGTGTTCTGGTGGTTGAAGCTCGATCTTATCTTTCTGGTGGACAGGTCCACGTCTGGTGGTGTGTTTTGGGGTGCCTGTGGCCTTATTATGTTTTTAGGTATCCTCTCTGCTAATGGGTGGGGTTGTGTTCCTGCCTTGCTAGTTGCTTGGCATAGGGTGACCAGCACTGTAGCTTGCTGGTCGTTGACTGAAGCTGGGTGCTGGTGTTGAGATGGAGATCCCTGGGAGATTTTCGCTGCTTGATATTATGTGGAGCTGGGAGGTCTCTTGTGGACCCGTGTCCTGAAGTTGGCTCTCCCACTTCAGAGGCACAGCTCTAACTCCTGGCTGCAGCACCAAGAGCCTTTCATCCACCCGGCTCAGAATAACAGTGAGAAAAAGTAGAAAGAAATAATTAGTAGAAGAAAGAAAGAGAGATTGAAAGAAAGGAAGAAGGGAAGGAAGGAAGGAAGGAAGGAAGGAAGAAAGAAAGAAAGGAGGGAGGGAGGAAGGATGGAAAGAAAGGAAAGAAAGGAGGGAGGGAGGGAGGAATGAAAGCAAAAGGAAGAGTGAATGGAAGAAGAGAGGGAGGGAGGGAGGAAGGAAAGAAAGAAAGAAAGACAGGAGGGAGGGAGGGAGGGAGGAAGGAAAGAAAAAGAAAGTGGAAAGAAGAAGGGTGAGAGGGAGGGAGGGATGGAGGAAAGAAAAAGAAAGAAGGAAAGGAGGAGCGGAGGGAGGGAGGGAGGAAGGGAAGGGAGGAAAAAAAGAAAGAGCAGGTAAAGTAAAATAGAATAAAGTATGAAATATAGTAGCGTTATTAAAATTAAAAAGTAATTATTGAAAAAAAACACGGACCGAAAGAACCCTGGGACATATGGTGGAAGCACAGCTATACAGAGAGAATCTTACACAGAAGATTACACATACACATTCACAAAAAGAGAGCAGGGGGAAAAATCAAAAATCTTGCTCTCCAAGTCCACCTCCTCGATTTGGGATAATTCGTTGTAAAAAGAGGAAAAGGGCGAAAAGTCTGAAATCTTGCTAAGTCCACCTCCTTAATTTGAGATAATTCGTTGTAAAAAGAGGAAAAAAAAAGTCTTAAATCTTGTCCTCAAGGTCCACTTCCTCAATTTGGGATGATTCGCTGTCCATTCATGCACTCCACAGACGCAGGGCACATCAAATGGACCGTGGAGCTTTAATCCGCTGCCTCGGAGGCTGCACAGAGAGATTTCCCTGTCTCTGCTCTCACAACTCCCGGGTCTCAGCCTTGGACCTGGCCCCGCCTCTGCGCGTAGGTCGCCGGAGGGCGTCCGTTCTTCGCTCAGACAGGACGGTTTTAAAGGAGCCGCTGATTCGGGGGCTCTGGCTCACTCAGGCAGAGGGGAGGGAGGGGAATGCCCTCTCCTCGCGCACCAGGCAACAAAAGGGAAAAAAGTCTCTTGCCTCTCCGGCAGCTCCAGACCCTTTCCCCGGACTCCCTCCGGGCTAGCACTAACCCCTTCAGGCTCTCTTCCTGCCGCCAGCCCCAGTCCTCTCCCTGCGCTCCGACTGAAAGCCGATACCCGAGCCTCAGCTCCCAGCCCCGCCCGCCCTGGCGGCCGAGCAGACAAGTCTCTCGGGCTGGTGTGTGCCTGAGGGCACCGATCCTCTGTGCCAAAATCTCTCTGCTTTGCCCTCCACACCCCTGTTGCTGTGCTCTCCTCCGCTACTCCGAAGCTTTCCCCCTCCGCCACCTGCAGTCTCCGCCCTCGAAGGGGCTTGTAGTGTCTCTTTTTTTCTTGTTAAATGTGTGAAATTGATAGAAAGGGAGAAGCTTTTCTGTTAAAAGTTTAAAGCGTTTGTTTTTCAGTTGTGGGAACACTTTTTTATTTATTTTTATTTTTTATTTTTTTGTGGTACACGGGCCTCTCACTGTTGTGGCCTCTCCCGTTGCGGAACACAGACTCCGGACGTGCAGGCTCAGCAGCCATGGCTCACGGGCCTAGCCACTCTGCGGCATGTGGGATCTTCCCGGACCGGAACATGAACCCGCGTCCCCTGCATCGGCAGGCGGACTCTCAACCACTGCACCACCAGGGAAGCCCTGGGAGATGGAATTCTTATTTCTTCTAGATTAAAAAAGAATATATATGTGTAACTAATATATGTATTATTTATACATAAATATATAAATATATATGTAATACATAGTTATTGTCTCATGGGTGATATGTTATGTTGTCAAGTTAAAAGTTTTAAACACAGGGTTGTATCAGGCAAAATACTTTCATTTTATGGGAAACTGAAGGAATGGACCAGAGTTGGACATCAATGATTTTGGAGGGTGTTGAGGGATTGGAAAGGAATGGTGCTGAGTGAATTCAGTTTTTGATGGGACACATAGAACTAGACCATCAGTTTATGCTGCTTCATTTTGAGGTTGAGTCCAAAGGGGAAAGCATATTTCTGGATCTTGAAAAATGTTCATGTGAAGTTAGGATTTCACATTATTAGACAATTGCCTGTTTACTTCTCCACTCTTGTTTCTTATTTAGAAAAGAATATGTAAAAGAGATTAAGGCAAGAACTATTTACATTTGAGATGGAGTTAACATTTTTTTAGTCTTTACTTTTTATTTTGGTGATTAAATGTTTAAAAATTTTATCAAGTTTATCTTTTCATGTTCAGGTTTCAAAGAAATAGTTTCACTCAAAATAGTTTCCTTTAGTGAGACGATAACAAACTGAGTTTACTAGTAGTGGAAAAGAACATTTTGGAGTCCATGATTGGTCTTCAGACAATGGAATTATATCAGAGCCGACTGAATAAAATTATTCCCTCAATCATATCCATAATATAAATCTTCACTAATTTTTTAAAACTTTTTATTTTATTTTGGAATATAGTTGATTAACAATGTTGTGTTAATTTCAGGTGTACAGTAAAGTGATTCAGTTATACTTATACATGTATCCACTCTTTTACAAATTCTTTTCCCATTCAGGTCATTACATATTATTGAGCACAGTTCCCGGTTCTATATACTAGGTCTTTGTTGGTTATCCATTTTAAATATAGCAGTGTGTACATGTCAAGCCCAAACTCCCTATCCCTCCTCTCCACCCTTCCCTCCTGGTAACCGTAAGTTCATTCTCTAACTCTGTTTCTATTTTGTAAATGAGTTCATTTGGGTTCATTTTTTAAAAGAGGTATCATACAATATTTATCTTTGTCTGATTTACTTCACTCGGTATGAATCTCTAGGTCCATCCATGTTGCTGCAAATGGCATTATTTCATTCTTTTTAATGGCTGAGTAATGTTCCATTGTATATATGTACCTCATCTTCTTTATCCTTTCTTCTGTCGATGGACAATATAGGTTGCTTCCATGTCTCAGCTACTGAAATCGCATTTCCTTTTGCGAGAAACTGCTGAATCTAAGATTCGGTGCCTGAATGAACTGGAAAGCTGGGAGATATTTTTAAAATTGTAGTTGCTTAGAGTTCAGGTGACAATTGTTGGTGGTGAGTGACATATATGAGAGGTTATACCGTTGTAGTAGTTAATACTTATGTTTTATATGATAATGATTCATGTGTATCTCCAGCAACTTCAGCTATATCCAGAACAGACCTTGGGATTTGGGAGTTTGAGGCTTATTAATTTAAAACCATAGCATCTGAGGAACATGCCATCTAGAATCTAAATTTTACAATAATGACATTTCGTCCAGTCGTGAAAAAAAAATTATTTCACAAATATATTGCTTACATGGAATCCAAAGACTCGCACAGAACAGGCCCCGTTAAGAAATGGAAAATCGGACGCCTGATACCATTGTAATAGCCAGTCCGTTCAACAGGGGGCGAGGGGGAAGGAGGTGTGTTTACTAAATACCGGAAAAGAAAAGTCCTGGCGGTGAGCAAGCATCTCCAGTTTTAGGAAAAAGCTAAAAGTATCAGATTGAGGCATAGGTGGATTCCGAAAATTCGGAGCTAAAATATTCAAAGAAACGCTTATACTTACTACCAACTTATGGTGTTAAAAATCAATGGCTCCTTCACCAAGTAGGGAAGTGGGGGGGATGAATTGGGAGATTGGGATTGACATGTATACACTAATATGTATAAAATAGATTACTAATAAGAACCTGCTGTATAAAAAAATAAATAAAATAAAATTCAAAAAAAAAATCAGTGGCTCCCTGTATGATAAAAACTCTGAAACCTGGGAACCATTCAGGACCTGCTGGAACAGGAGTGCGGAGTGGTCATCGAAGGCGTCAACACCCGCTACCTGTACTTCGGCATGTGGAAGACCGCCTTCGCCTGGCACACGGAGGACATGGACCTTTACAGCATCAACTTCTTGCACTTCGGGGAGCCCAAGACGTGGTACGCGGTGCCCCTGGAGCACGGCCGGCGCCTGGAACGCCTGGCCAGGGAGCTTTTCCCGGGCAGCTCGCGGGGCTGTGAGGCCTTCCTGCGGCACAAGGTGGCTCTCATCTCGCCCACGGTCCTCAAGGACAACGGCATCCCCTTTGGTCGGGTCACTCAGGAGGCTGGAGAGTTCATGGTGACGTTTCCCTATGGCTACCACTCTGGCTTCAACCATGGCTTCGACTGCGTGGAAGCCATCCATTTCGCCAACCAGCGCTGGATAGATTATGGCAAAGTGGCCTGGGAATAGGGCTCTGCATGACCTTTGGAAAAATCTGGGTCAGAATAAGGGATATTTCAGGTGAGCACCTTTAGGAGATTAAAAATGGGTGGTTGGGTGGGGACTCTAAAGGGGGCCTATAATTACCAGCTGGGAAGGGAGTTGGAGGTTAGAGTAGTAATGTTAAGACCAGAGCTTTGTAAGGAACTGAAGCTGTGTGTGTGTGTGTGTGTGTCTTCTGTTTTCCTGAAGCCATATGGAATGGAGACTTTGTTATCTTGGAGCAACAAGGAAATAGGAAGCTTTCCTTCCTCATCATGAGAGAGAGGGTGACCCCCAGGGGAAGCTGACTCTGTCCATTATGAAGTTTTGTCCTTGGTATGGGAAATTCCAGAAAGGCTATTACTCTGGAGAGTAATAACGATTCTCTATTCAGTTCTCCTTCCCTATCACCTCCCCTGTAGCCTCTTATTTTTCTTTTAATGGTGAAGTAAATAAATGTGAAGCTGTTGATGTGGTTTTGTGTTTTCCCTCCATCCACAAACTCAGTCCATCCATGGACCCACTCTGTATGTGTAAGTGCAAAGTTGAATCTGAAGCATGATGTCTTTCGTAAAGCAAACTTTTCCGTAGTCACCGCTTTGACATTTCCAGCAGTTACTCAGAGGTGAGAACTGGACTTAGAGTCAGCAGAAATGGCATTCAAACCTGCGCTTTGCTACTTTCTAGTCGTGGGACCGTCAGCACAAAAGTCATTGATTTTTCTCTGAGCCAGAATTACAGTGCGAGAGTTTTGTGAAGATCCTGGGGATGTAAATGTGACAGGCATTTAGGAGGTGCTCAGTTAATTTGATGTGCATTCATACACCCTCGTGGCCTCTAGGGCCAGCCCAATGCCTAGGATATCCGCTCGTATTCTTTCTCTGATGGTCAGTTCTACTGTTGTTTTCCTCACCATCCCCCAGTCTTACACGTTACTTTTCTTTTAAATAATAGACTTGGGCTTCCCTGGTGGTTCAGTGGTTGGGAGTCCGCCTGCCGATGCAGGGGACGTGGGTTCGTGCCCCAGTCTGGGAAGATCCCACATGCCGCAGAGCGGCTGGGCCCGTGAGCCATGGCCGGTGAGCCTGTGCGTCCGGAGCCTGTGCTCCGCAACGGAAGAGGCCACAGCAGTGGAAGGCCCAAGTAACGCCAAAAAAAAAAAAAATAATAATAATAATAATAGACTTTATTTTTTCAGAGTACTTCACAACAAAACTAAGTGGAAAATACAGAGGATCCCCACATTCTCCTTCACAGGCTCCTCCACCAGCATCCAAACCAGAAAGGAACATTTTTTACAATCGATGAACATGAACTGACACCTCATTGTCACCCAGAGTCCTTAGTTTAATTTATGGTTCACTCTGGTGTTGTACAGTGTATGGATTTGACCAATGTATAATGACATGTATCTACACATATAATACCATACAGAGTAGTTTCATTGCCTAAAAATCCTCTGTGCTCTGCCTAATCATCCCCCCTCCCCCCCGACAACCACTGATCATTTTACTGCTTCCATAGTTTTGTCCCTTCCAGATGACTTCTTTCAGGTAGTAATATGCCTTTAAGTTTCCACCACATTTAGTGGTTTTATAGCTAATTTCCTTGTATTCGTGAATAATATTCCATTGTATAATGTATGACCCTTTATTTATCCACTCACGTGCTGAAGGACATCTTGGTTGCTTCCAATTTTTTCTGCAATTATGAATACAACTACTATAAACATTTGTGTGCAGGTTTTGGTGTGGATGTAAGTTTTCAGCTCATCTGAGTAAATACCAAAGAGTGTGACTGCTGGATTGTATGGTGAGACCATATTTAGTTTTGTAAGAAACTGCCAATTATTTTTACCGGTCGAAAACTGATCTTTTTTTTTTTTTTTTTTTTTTTTTTGCTCATGATCTACCGCATGTTTGCACAAAAGGTCACACATACCCATTTGCAAATTTCACTCCTTGTCCTATTCATCCTTGTTACAGTGTTACAAAGGCAAGGTAAAGATTTCACAATCAGCCAGGAGCCAGAGGACCCAGCGTTTATTCAGACTCCTACACCAAATTGTTTAGTAGTCTTTCAACAAATAAGGTTTCAATGGCTCTCCACTTGCCAGTTTAGGAAAAATGAGCTCTTAGCCACATTGCACCTCTGTTAGAGTTTGCACATAACAAGTTCAGATCAGGGCAAACATAATTTGTGCTAAATAAATATTACCTATTATCATTATTACTTAGGACCCAAAGTTGCAAGATGGACATTAGAACCTGTACTTAAACGTAACTTGCAGAGGTTGGAGTTCGGGTCTTGGGACTCCTCTAAGATTTAAAAAAGCATCAGTTATGGATGCAAATCAGTTATGGATGCCCCTCATAATGCAAATGGGGTTAATTTCCTCGCTGCCTGTCAGTTTCATACAAGTGTTTGACAATCAACAGAGAGGAGTGACCAAGAAGTATCTTCAGGGACCTAGAAATTTAACCATTATTCTAGTTTACAAGCCACAGTTTCAACATATCTCAACATTAAGCATGATTTTACACCATTGTTACTGTCTTTCCAGAGCTACTTCTCCCCAGATTAGCTTCAGCGACCCTTCTCTGTCCTCATAGCACATAAGCTCTCTTAAAGAGCACTTCTCACACTGTATCGGAACTCCTTGTCTGTCTGTGTGTCTGTCTTCTCTACCTACTTCAAGTTCTGTGGTACAAAGTTCTGTATCTGTCTTGCCCTGGGCTAGAGGTGACACAGCATGAAGTCTATGTTACAGAACTCACACGAGGCGTGAAAATTCCCCAGCGTTGCCCTTCCCTGTCTAAGGCAGAGCATCAGTTAACCTCTGCTTTCTTTTCTGGTTACCCATGGAGCCCTGCGAGGTGCTGGCATGAGAGCAGGGACCAAGTCTAACCTCGTTCCTCCCTGAATGCTCGGCATCTAGCCAATGCTCATGGTAGATGTTTTAAAATCATTTTGAAAATGAATGAAAGAACTAGAGCCAAAATACTCCAAATGAAATTTCATGGAAGTGTTTTTCTTCCTTTCTTTTATTCATTTATTTACTCCCTGTATTGAATACTTACTGTATAGCAGGCACTATGTATATGTCTGAGGGGGAAGGTCGCAATTAGACACAGGGGAAATACTGGGATTAATAGGCACAATCAGGGAATTCCCTGGTGGTCCAAGGATTAGGACTCCATGCTTCCACTGTAGGGCCATGTGTTCGATCCCTGGTCAGCGAACTAAGGTCCCACAGGCTGCAAAAGAAAAAAGGCACAATCAGAAAGGGCCCTTAACATCACGTAGGGCAGGAGGAGGGCAAGGGGTGAGTGAGGACATGCTTGTTAGGAAGATGGATGACTTGAGGACCTAATGTTTAGCTGGACTGTGTTTAAAAAAAAAAAAGTAAATGAAAGAGATGAAGGGATGGGAATACCAGTTGAGTATTCCAGGCCAAGGGAAATATTTTATGATGCAAAGTCTCAGGGACAAGAGAGAACACTGTCTGTGGTAGAAAATGCGAGAAATTGAATAGCACTGCTCAGAGCATAGACGGCCCGGTGGCACAGGACAGAGGTTAGGCCCAAGAGGAAGGGATCAGATCTCAGTGGTGTTGGGGGTCAGGTAGGGAGCAGGGTTTCATACTAGGGCACATGGAGAGCGATTGACGGGATGTTAGAGTAGGATGATGTCATCAGATTTATTGTAGGAAGTCACTCCAGCAGCCGAATGGATTGGCGGGCATGAAGGGATTCAAAACTGGGTATGAGAGATGAGGTGGTGAGGACTGCAGTATTTGGAGAAGGGCCTAGTTTGTCTCATGTCTTCAAAGAGCTTGGAAAAGAATCAACCAAACCACTGAAATCCAAGTAGAATGTCATTTTATTGCACATCAGCCATTATTCTTCCCCTTCAGGTCCTTGCTGACAGCTATTGACAGTTGTTGGATTGGCATGGGTGTGAGTGCAGAGGCCTAAGAGGATCTGGTTTGAAACCTTGTCCCCAGGAGAAAGGAGTCAGTGACAAAGAAAATGGAACAGAGGTGATCAAATGGAGACAGCGAATTATCGTTCATAAAGATGCTGGGAAAGACAGGCTTCCCCTAGAATGAGCTGTCAGTAAAAAGTTTAATTAGATCAAGGTACTCCCATGACATACTGTGTTCTAGAATCTTGGGGTGAGGATATTTGTAATTTGCAAAAGTAAACTAAATATCATCATATAACTTCTCTTTGGAAAGCAGGCAAACAAAAAGAAGCTTTCTTGTTTGTACTATAAGCTAAAAGGAACTAAAGTAGACAAAATCAGCCTGGCTGTGGGATGTGCAAATGTTCTGTGTTATGTGCATGTTGGTCACTGACAGGGTTCTGAGGAAAAACTAGAATTTGCCAAAGGGGATGGGGGAGTAGTGGAAGAGATAGTTATGCTTATCAAAGGGGTGGGGCGGGGATCAAGAAAGTTTGAAAATCAGTGAATTAAAATCATATAAATGCTTTAGTCATAAAAACAGAGAATTTCTTTATATATTCAGCATTTTTTCAAACACAACATAATTATCAAATTTGACATCTATTACACCAGGCCCTGTGGTAGCCAATGGGACCCAGAGACTAAGAAGGAACCACCCTGTCCCCCAAAGTACATGATCTAGTAGAGAAGACAGAGGAACGATTAATACCCTTACATGACAAGTAGCATAATAGAGCATGTATAAAGAACATGAGAAAGAGAGGGATTGATTTCTCGTTGTTTAATTGCTTTTAGAGCTGACAACATGAATAGACATTGGGGACCATGTATAATCCAAGATAGTAACATAAATATTAAAAAATCCCACGAAAACCCTAATCCTCAGAGCCTCGCATGGAGGACATGACAGAGGTGTACAAGGGTAAGGATGACCTGGCTGAGGGACAAGTACCACATGACCAGGGCCATCAACTCCAGATCAAAGGGGACTCCAAGCCAGGTTGTTACTGTGACATCACACTGTATACACCTTTTTTTGTCTTTTTAATTAAGAAATAAATTTAGGTTTCATTTCAGGGGGCCAAACATAGTCAACGTTTTCAGGTACTGAAGCCTCCAAGGAATTGGTTCTTAAGCTCCCAAATGTGCTCTTCTGACATTTTCCCTTCTATTTTACAGGCTGACCTCATGGATTTGCTGTGACTTAGAGGAAAGGCCAGGTTTAGGAAGCAGACTGGCCTGGCTCAAATCTGGCTCAGGACTCACTGATTATGCCATCTTGGACAAGCATCTGAACACTCTGGTCCAGTTCCCCATGTGGCACACTGAGGAAGTAAGATTAAATAATAAGATGTGAGTGAAGGCACCCTAGTAGGCACTGGGCTTCTGTCTCTACCACCACCCCAGTCCAAGCTACCATCTCTCATCTGGATCTTTATAAATGTTTTCCTTCATTCATTCTGGGCCACTCCAGTCTGTCCATTTCTGCCCAGAAAACAAATGTGCTTGTGTCTCCGCCATTGAAAGATCAAAAGCTTCACCATGGTTTATATAATATTTCTTTCCAAACTGCAGGACATGAGCCATTAGTGGATCATAGAAACAAATTTGTGGGTTCCCAGAAACATATTTTTTAAAGGGGAGCAAAATAGAACACAACAGAAATACTAGATTGCAATGTCAATTTTAAGAATAAGAATTGTTACATGAAACTTGTTTTCTCAATATGGGTCCAGGTTTTAGTATGTTCTGAGAGAAGAAATAAGTGCACCTGTGAAATAAAAATAGGACCATGGTGGGGGACAGATAAGGAAGCTATATACACTTGAAAAAGCTAAGGGGACAGAAATGAGCTGTTAAATCTTAAAAGTTTGATAGGAGAAATGAAAAAGACAATAGAAGTAGGTTTACAAGATAAGGATGAGAGAAAATTTCAGAAGATAAATCATAGTGATAAAGGGATAGAAATTTGGAAGAAGAAAAGACACAAAATTGGAGGTCGTGTCCATGAGGTCTGATATCCAAATACAAAAGATAATGTACAGAGGGAAAAACTAGAGGAAGTTGTCAAAGAAGGAACTAAAAAGTTTTCATTAAACTAAACAACAAGAATTTTGAGATGGAAGAAATTTTAGAGCACTGAGACAAAGAAAACCTCCTATAAACTAATAGACAGGAACATAAAAAACTAGCACTAAGAACCATACTTACATCTCCCTTATTCCTCATATCATACTCACAAAACTATAAAAAAAGTTAATAAACCCAAAAACTCCAGTTAGAATTAAAGGTATAATTAAAATCCAAATTAAAAGTACAATTAACATATAAAAAGGAAAAACCCCATAACATAATATTTATCTGTCTGTGGATGGGCAAATAACTTTCTAAGCATAAAGGCCATGAAAGGCATTACAAAGAAAAAGACCCACTCAACATTTTAATATATTAAAATGAAATATATGCCAAAACAATTTAAAATGAAAATTAAATATAAACTAAGAAATGGCAAACTTGGATAAAACTATGAACTGATTAAACAAAGGGTTTAACATGTAAAATATTCACATGAGCAATTTGTAAAATGTTCATATACTGTGTAAAATATGCGAAATAGTCACATAATATATAAAAGCTTCATGTAAGTAGATGAGAAAAACCACTAGAACCATATTAGAGAAAAAAGGGCAAAGGATATGAACCAATACAAATGGCTAGCATTCAGTGAAGAAGAAAAAGTCAATCTTAGTTGTAATTTAAGAAGTATAAATTAAAACTTGAGCTACAGTTTTTCACCAAAATTTTTCACAATAATTTTCCTACCAAATTATTAAAGATAGTTTTTCAGAGGCAAGTTATGGTGACGATGTACAGTGATATGTTTCTGGAAAGTTTTGGCAATGCATTATAAGTATTTTAAATGTTTAAATCTTGCAATGCAGTAATTCCATTTCTAGATATCTAATCCAAGGAATTTCATTATTTAACTTATGTTTTACCAAATATACTGATCTAGGTACTGAAGTATAGGATATTTATAAGGGATTAGGAATACTTGTGGAAAAGTGAAAAACAAAATAACTGTCCAATAATAGGGGTAACGTTGAGTCACTTATCTCCATCAAATAGAATTTATTTAGCCATCAAATATTATGGTTATAATTATTTTCAATAAACGGTAAGTAGACTTTCTATCTTTAGAAGAAATTTATTTAACACAACATTTAGATATTGGCTGTCAGCAGAAACAATGGCTAACGTCTGAGTCATTCAGTCAACATTCCTTACTTGAAATAATAGCTTTGAAATATGCATGGAACATAAAAGACAAGAAGGCTTTCCTGCTGTCCTGAAATTGTTGAGCAATGTGTACAATAAGCAAACTGGACAATGGCCGCAGTGAGAGTATTTATTAAACTTATTTCACTTCTTACCTTCTGCAGTTTGAAACACACACACACACACACACACACACACACCAGGAAAGCTTGGAGGAATTATTTTTGAAAGACTCCTAATTTCTGGAAATCCATCAAGTCTAATCATTCTGATAAAAATACTTTTCTTCAATTGTCAAGATTGTCAGGTTTCCTTAGATGAAGAATTTCTGTGTTACTGGGGATACTATGAATACGGGTAAAATGGAAGAGTAACTGAAATGAAAGGGTACTTATTCTCAACTAGTACCTGTGGCTCTAATTGAAAGAAACATGGAGGCGGTTTCACAGTAAAAGCAACCATCCAAGACCCGAAGAGAAGACATTTCTCTGGAGCTGAAGGATCACCGTAATTATAATCGGCAAATTCTGAGAAGTTTTGATTTGCGCACAGACTTACACTTACGAAAGCAGAGTGTTTCCTTTGGATGCTCAGTATCTGAAGACTAATATGTATCTAGATTAGTTATTTTGTATAGATGGTACCCCTGCCTCATTCCTCCTAGGATCCTTAGAAATGTAAAAAGGAAATAATTAATTTATAAAACAACTACAGGGGACTTACCTGGCAGTCCAGTGGTTAGGATTCTGTGCTTCCACTGCAGGGGGATGGGTTTGATCCCTGGTCAGGGAACTAAGATCCCACATGCCACGTGGCAAAGCCAAGAAAAACAAAAACAAAAACAAATACTCACCTCAAGTCTTGTTTAGTTGTCTATTCATAATTCAATAAGAAATGAGGGCCTGTGTGATATTCATAATCAGCATTTTATTGTTTATTAGGGGAAAGACCCTTAGCATGGTATTTAAATTTTTGACATTAATTTCCCTTCTAAATTATTTCACTCTTCTCTTTTCATATTGTTGAGGAAGTTTTTCTTAGAGAATGAAAAATTTGATTATATATTTATATAGTTTTAAATAAAATCATTGTAGAAGAATTTTTAAAATGAAAAATTAGGGTGAGATGGGCAGATTATCACATGATACAGGTGACTGCTACTTGTAGATCCTCAGGGTCTAGCTTGAGTGGTGACAGCTATAAGTAGGAGAGGAAGGTAAGCTGGATCCTTGGGTCCTTATATAAAGAAGGAAAGCACAGGAAGACTCCCTGGGGTACACAGATGTCCCTGGGCCTCACAGTAGATTGTCCTGGGATCCCCTGACATCACCGAATATATGCCTAGGGAGAGGGAGATGTAATAGCCAATGGTAACTAGGATACTGTATTCCCATCGTTAGAAAAAAAAGATTTCTAAAGGAGGAAGTTAATTTCAGGAGAAAGATGATCAATTTGTACTAAACAAGTTGATTTTCAGGGGCTCAGTGGCCAGTCAAGAAGGAAAAGCAAATCAGAAGCGCAGGAGTAGTTCAGTGCTATTAGAGAAAGCTATGGCAATAAATAATATCTTTAAAGAGAGAGAGTGTGATACTAAAGAATGCCATGAACATAAAAAGGGAATTTAGGGGGAGAAATAAAAAGAGTTAAAGGAGAGATGAGAATTGAGCTTTGAAATAAGACTGCATTTGTATAGTAGAAAACGAAGTGGAACCAAGGAGCAAAAGAAGAACCAGAGAAGACTATCAGTGCCCTGGAGGTCAGAGACATTTTAGGAGGAAGGAGGTGTTCCATGAATCAATGATGTAGAGACATAAAGTGTAACCAATGGAGCAGCACTTGGGAGACAATGTGATGATTTACAGAGATGAATTTCAGTGGAGAAGTGGGGTCAGAATCAGAAGAGAGAGAGATAAGGAAATGCTTTTGTAAACGTAGATTATTTTTGTTTATGTTTTGACATGGTGGCTATTGAAATGAAGGTAAGACAATGGATGCAGCTTAAATCAGGAAACACACTGATGACTGATGATTTAATTCTTTACAGAGGTGATAGTGATCATTTAGTTGACTATAGTTTTGGAATGCATGGGAGGTGTCAATTTAAGAAGTTTGAATGTCAAGATTATCTCTGGAGAGGGGGAGTATCTTCTCTTTCCCTGAGATAGGAGAGTAGGAAGGAAGATGGGGTGTAACCAAGAGGAGAGAGACTGCAGTGCACGCCAAATGATTTTAGTTACTTATTTTTTTCATAAACATTTTTGGAGTGTGCACTATATGAAGTACCAAGATCCCTTGGAAAATGTGACTAAAAAGTCCTAGAAAATGCTCTCAAAATAGTTTTATATGGAAGATAAGTCAAGTACAAAAATAACTCTAGGAATTGAGAACACAAGCTATTAACTTAAATATACATTTTTCTACACCTCAGTTTCTTCCTCCATAAAATGGGAATAATCATAGAACCAGCTATGTTTCAAGCATCCCATTCTCTTTCTAGCTTACATTTCCTAGTGTTCTAATACAAGTATTTGACCTAATGGAGACATTCAGCCCATAAATCAAACACTGTTTCATTCTCCATCAATGCCCTCATGTTCTCATTTCCTTTTTTACCCAGGATAAATTTACTGTCCCATCACTTTAATCACGATCTTTTCCCTCCCTCCAATCCATAAAGACCTTTGTTCCTCTCTTCTTGAAATACACATGGCTGGAAAACCCTAACCCTGTTGAAACCTTACTATTTGCTTTCTTCCCATCTTTTGAGTCCCCTTCTGCATGGAGGAAAATTCCACAAAGTCATACAATATGAGTTCAGGAAACACATCAAGACCAAGGCACACATAGGCTCTGCATTTCTTCAGCATCTACATGGAGAGGCATCCCATGTTGAAGAGGGTTTTGTTCTAGAGGAGGCCCCTTCCCCACTGCTCTTCCTTCATATAGGGCTTTGATGACAGCAACTTTATTAGGAAAGGGACCTTCAGAATGCTTGGGGAATTAAGCTGCCTAGATATCATGCCAGCCATTTACAGGAGCTGTCTGGGAAAGCCAGCGGCCCTGTATATTAGGAGGCACCTGGGGACCTTGGGCCCTTTTGGATGCTATAGCCCTCCAGTCATGGAAGGAGTCTAGGCTAGCCTACTGTTCAGGCATCTTAGCATGAACATCTCAGATCATTTTTTCACAATGCTTCTCATTCATAACAATCTATCCCCACGACCCTTGAGTGCTCATCAGGTGTTTCTGGAATAGGAAGAAAGATATTATTTGACTTCCACCTAATCGTTAGGGGCTACACTAATTGCATTTGTCACACTCCCTCAGCGATGAGCTACATTGTCAACCACTTACCCTCCCCACCATTTATTACCAATTCATTGTATAGAGACCTCGAGATTGTTTCTTTTGTCCTTTGACATTCAAGTTGGAAAAGGAGAAGAGTGCATTCATCCTCCATTACCTACCTTCAGCATATTCCATGGTGCATGAGGCTCCAGGGCAGAGGTAAAAAGAACTACTACTGCTCACTCAGAGGGTCCCTGCCATCAGTATTCTGGTCTGCAGCAAACATTCCTTTGATGCACTCTTACAAAAGCTACCAGCAGGGGTCATATAGAGCAAGGCTTTCCTTGGTTATATTTTTTGACCATGATCTCAGACCCAAAGGATAAAGGGTTAATGTTTAAACCAAATTGTGGTGACCTCTTTGGGGAGAGGGGTGGTAGAGGATTGGGCCCTAGCCCCAGCTTCTTGTCTTGAATGGACCTCAGATAAGATATAGGGACCTCTGGCACCTCTTGCAGACCATAGGAGATGTGGGGAGTTTCTATTACTTGGAACAATGGCAGGCCAGCTGATCTTTCGTAGTCTTATTGGGGAGACTACAGGGTGAGGAAGTTTAAATGCCTTTGTTCTCTATAGGCAGTTGAGCTCTTCCTTACCAATTTCTTTACATGGTTTTCTTCTCCTCTCCCTGGTTCTTGTGCTGACCCGATACTAGTGGTGTTTAATGCCCTGAGCACTGTGCTAGCTCCACCCATTCTGGCAGCTTTCCCAGGGAAAACCCTCTGTACTTAAAAGGACCCTGAAATTTGTATAACCTATCGATCTCATATATTTTCTTGTAAGAAGTCTTAAAGGGAAAGTTTCAGGCGAAATACCTCTGTTTTGGGGGCTGATAACATTAAAAATGAGGCCTTTTACTAGACAGTGTCAAGAGCTGGTTGCATTCAATTGTGATGGAATCAGGAATGATGGAGTTAGGGTGGGGCTGATTTGAGTAGAATCTGGGAGAGATACATGGGTACTGGCCATCAGTTCAAGTTTCATTTGGAAATGTTTTCTTGAGAGAGTACTTGTTTTCCTGGAAGGAAAATTGTCTCTACTTTTATCCAAAGCACGAAAATCAGAGGATACTTCACTGCAAAGGTGATGCTTGGGCTGAGGCTTGAGAGTTGCCTGGGTGCAAAGACCATCAGACAAGAGTATATCGGCCTTTTTTGAGACACAGCCAGGAATGTGTTTGGAAGGAGAGCAAGGAGCCGGGTAGAAAGCGTTGAGGTCAAGAGGTGATGGTGGGCCAGATCACTTAGGGACTTTTAGGACATTGGAAGGATTCCAAGTGGGGTGGAATAGGTGTGCCTGAAGTTTGAGGACAGGAAAAGTGAAAGAGAATATTTGAATGGTGGAAATGAGGGGAGCTTAAGAGGATTAGGAAACAGTATTAAGGGAGCACTTGAAATTGGGCTGAGATAGTTTTTTTTTTTTCGTTTTTTATTTGTACACATATATTTTCTGTGCTAAAATTATAACTATCACACATGCTCCTTAGAGTTCAAGGTGAACATGGAGTATACATAGTGAAATTTATTTTTGAAATTGTTTTCAATACATTTTTTTTCACACACACACACACTTTATTTTTACAAGTGATAAATAAACTGACACGAAGCATTTTAAATGGATGACCATGAGAAAAGCAAAAATAATTGCAGTTACCAAACACGAAACACACTCATATTATGTCATAATAGTTACATTCAGTCCAGTAATCTTCCACTGTAACAGCTCCTTTACTTTGCAGTGAAAATTAACTTGTATATTTTTTGCCTCTGAGTTCTTGTGGGATTTTTTTTTTATTCAAACACAAAGTCACAAAAATTATAATCATCCTCTTCAGTTCACTCATTCCCATGTAAATTTTTTTTCTTCTTGATGTTTTGTAAGGCACTTTTATGAATTCATCAGTTTGCCATTAGAGTTCTGAAAATGCTTATTCCTTCAGTTCCACAGTATAGTCAGTTACCAGAAACCTGTAATTGTCAGAGTGTTGTCCATGAATTTCTTCAAGATGAAACACTTTTATAGGAACATTTTTGCAAAAGCATCAGAGTACACGCAGTACTCTCTGTAAATGACAAAAGACTTAAAAATGACCACTGTTAAAGATTTGATGAAAGTTCATAATAATGCAATTGACAAGGAAATTTAGTTATTTCTGAGATATACATTTTAAAGTAATAACTAAAATTATGAGTTATAACATTATACCAGAACATATAAGATTTTTAGAAATTTCGTGTAATGTCTGAAACATTTATTTTAACGTATTTCCATACAAATAACCTAAAGAAAGTTTAGTATTAGCTGTTTGTTTACAGAGCAGGTTCTTATTAGTCATCAATTTTATACACATCAGTGTATACATGTCAATCCCAATCGCCCAATTCAGCACACCACCATCCCCGCCTCACCGCAGTTTTCCCCACTTGGTGTCCATACGTTTGTTCTCTACATCTGTGTCTGAACTTCTGCCCTGCAAACCGGTTCATCGGTACCATTTTTCTAGTTCCACATACATGCGTTAATATACGATATTTGCTTTTCTCTTTCAACTAACTTCACTCTGTATGACAGTCTCCAGATCCACCCATGTCTCAACAAATGACTCAATTTCGTTCTTTTTTGTGGCTGAGTAATATTCCATTGTTTATATGTACAACTTCTTTATCCATTCGTCTGTCAATGGGCATTTAGGTTGCTTCCATGACCTGGTTATTATAAATAGTGTTGCAATGCACATTGGGGTGCTTGGGTGTTTTAGAATTATGGTTTTTTTCTGGGTGTAAGCTCAGTCACGGGATTGCTGGATCATATAGTATTTCTAGTTTTACTTTTTTAAGGAACCTCCAAACTCTTCTCCATAGTGGCTCTATCAACTAACATTCCCACCAACAGTGCAAGAGGGTTCCCTTTTCAACACACCCTCTCTAGCTTCTGTTGTTTGTAGTTTTTCTGATGATGCCCATTCTAAGTGGTGTGAGGTGATACCTCATTTTAGTTTTGATTTGCATTTGTCTAATAATTAGTGGTGTTGAGAAGCTTTTCATGTTGATGCATCTCTTTTTCCTAACTTTAATGAGAATGTTACTTTTGTTTCACTGTGAAGAATGATCCTTGCTATTTTTTACCTTGAAATTCTTTATCTTACAAAACAAGTTTCTCTTGATGCTTTGCAAGTAAGAATTGTAAAATCATGAATGGATTTTGCATTTCATTAAATGCTTTTTTGGTAACTATAAGATGATGATAGTTTTCATTTACTTTGTTAATATTTTGAATTATATCATTAAATTTTCCAATGTTGAATCATCCTTCCTATTTGGTCATGAAGTATTATTCTTTAATTATATTGCTGTATTTCATTGGATAACATTCCATTTTATGTTTTCATCTATGCTTATAAACAGAGATGGCCTGTAGCTTTATTTTTTATTGTTCCTTTTTTGTTTTGCTATCAGAGATCGGAATAGCCTCATCTGAGTAGCTTTCCAACTTTTTCTATATTCTGAAACAATGTGCACAATAAGAGTTAACTGCTTCTTGAAACTTTTCTAGATTAACATATAAAATATGTCTCCTGGACTTTCAGGAGTCATACTTTGAACCAGCGTCTTTTCCTGGGGTATTATTCAAGCTTTCTGGTGTTTCATGGGTCTATTTTGGATATGTTTCCTCTCCAGGAAATTATTCTTTTTTCTTATCTTTTGAAAATTTTGCTGTCAAGTTTCTCCTAAGATTTTGAGATTTTAAAAATTCTTTTGTGCACTATTTCATTCCTAGGGGTTTATTTTCCCCTTTTTTCTTAGGTTCAGTTATGCCCATGTTTTATTGCTATCATTAATTTCTTCCAAGAATAATTTTGGTCATCAGTGTTTGGTCTTGTATGTGTTTTCTTTCATTAACTTTCTCCTTATTCTTTGTTATTTGTTTACTCCTACCCCTTCTTTCTCTTCTTCTCTTTTGTAGCTTCTTCAATTGAATGTTTAGTTCATGTATTTTCAATCACCCTTCCTTTTCCTTTTGGTACGATGAAAGATATGTCTCCTTTAATTCGTTTCACCCTAAACTATACTTTAAAAAATGTATTTAAATAACTTAAATAAATTAAAAAAATTTCACCGAAATTTGTAAAAATCATAACTTGATGTTTTATGACAATGAGCCATTCTGATGGCTGTGTAACCAGCACCTGCCTTCAGGATAGAATATTCACATTATTCTAGAGACTTCCTCACACCCCCACTCACAACCTCTCTCACAACGGTAACCACTACTCTGACTTCTAACATAGATTATGTTGCCTCCATTTTCTCTTTATAAAAATGGAAGCATAGAATAGGCATTCTTTTGAGTCTGGATAATTTTGCTAAGTATTCTGTTTATAGAAGTATTCTTATATTTTCATGTAGTTCTTGTTCATCTTCATTCCTGTATTGTATTTCATTGTATGAATATACTAAAACGTACTTAGCCATTCTAATGTTGACTGGGATTTGAGTTGTTTCCAGTGTTTGGCTACTGAAATAATGTTGTTCTGAACATTCTTGGACTTGACTTTCATTGCACAGACATACACATATCCTAGGCATGAATCATAGCTCATGGGTAAGTTCAATTTTAGTGGATACTGTCCAAATAGCTTTTCAAAGTGAATGTAATGATTTCCATGCTCCTTACTAGAGTACAGGAATTTCCACTGTTCACAACACCATTTCTTGTATTGTCAATCTTATGAAATTTTAGCCTTTATTTGAATATGCAATTATATTCCATGGTGGTGTTTTATTTGTAGTTCCCTAGTAACTATTTGCAAACATTAGTTTTCAACCTGTCTCTATTGTATTTTTTTTTTTAGGTTTTGTTTTCAATACTGCCCTGAAGACACTACATTTGGGATACCCACCCAGGGCTGGGTGATTCACTAGACCTAAAGAGGCCAGAGCCAAGTGTCAACCAAGGACACCCCAGACTTGCAGGCTCAGCCAGCATCAGTCCTGAGCAAGGCTTCTGCCCAGCGTGGAGTCCCCTGCAGAATCAGCAAGCCTAAGAAATATTATCAACTCATTGCATTAAAGTCTACTGGGGGTTCCTGCTGATATACTCCAACCCATTTTTGAAAAAGTAGTGTTTTCCAGCATCCTCACCTATCCAGAACATAAATAAAAACTTGGGAGTTTCTTGCTTATTAATGAAAGCTATGAAGTCTAAGTCCAACTGGGACCAGAACCCAAGTTGTAGCATAATGGTATTTCATCCAACCAAAGAAGAGTTTAATGATTTCGAGAAATACATTGCTTATATGGAATCCCAAGGTGCACACCGAGCAGGCCTGGCTAAGATAATTCCACCCAAGGACTGGAAAGCCAGAGAGACCTGATATCGATGACATCTTAATAGCCTCTCCCCTCCAGCAGGTGGCTTCTGGGAAGGCAGGTGTGTTTACTCAGCACCACAAACAGAAGAAAGCCATGACCGTGAGCGAGTATTGCCGCTTAACAAACGGAGAAAGACACCGGACTCCATTTTACTCTGATTTTGAGGATCTGGAGCGAAAATATTGGAAAACACGCCCCTATGATTCACCACTATATGGTGTGGACGTCAGTGGCTCCTTATTCGATAAAAACACGAAGCAGTGGAACCTTGGACACCTGGGAACAGGAGTGCAGAGTGGTCATCGAAGGCATCAACACCCCCTACCTGTACTTCAGCATGTGGAAGACCGCCTTCGCCTGGCACACAAAGGACATGGACCTTTACAGCATCAACTACCTGCACTTCGGGGAGCCCAAGACTTGGTATGCAGTGCCCCCGGAGCACGGCCAGTGCCTGGAACCCCTGGCCAGGGAGCTTTTCCCGGGCAGCTCGTGGGGCTGTGAGGCCTTCCTGCGGCACAAAGTGGCGCTCATCTCGCCCACGGTCCTCAAGGACAACGGCATCCCCTTCGGTCGGGTCACTCAGGAGGCTGGAGAGTTCATGGTGACCTTTCCCTATGGCTACCACTCTGGCTTCAACCATGGCTTCAACTGTGCAGAAGCCATCAATTTCGCCACCCCACGCTGGATCGATTATGGCAAAGTGGCCTCGCAGTGCAGCTGCGGGGAGGCCCGGGTCGCCTTCTCCATGGACCCCTTCGTGCGCATCCTGCAGCCGGAGCACTATGAGCTGTGGAAACGTGGGCAGGACCGGACCATGGTGAAGCACACGCAGTTCCTGGAGCCCAGCAGCCAGGGCATGAACGCCTGGAGGGACGTCTGCGTGGCCTGCAGAGCCACTCTGGGCTCGAGGCATCACCAGCCCTGACGCGCTCTGCGCCCCCGTGGGCCTCTAGCCACGTACGGTGGGACTCGCCACCAAGTCCCTGTGCGTGCTGTGTCCCCTCGCCCCTCGCATGCCCGGGGTTCTTGCTCTGCCGCCCAGTTCGGGGCTGCGGCTGCCTACAGCTCTGCGGAACCCGGCCTGACTCCGCTGCTGACCGCAGGTCCATCTGCTGCGGATCTCCACCTAACTGGCCGATACGGTCCTCGTCATCGTGCTAGGGAAGAGGGGACTCGGTACCAGACTGTCCGGGTCCGGGCTAAGAGGCGTCTCTCCTTAGACACAACGCACACATCTCTGGACTTCGAAGCTCAGCTCCCGTTTGCTGGCGATCCCTTGATGGACAACCCTGCGTTGCTGAGCCCATGGCTCCAGCATCCTTCTAAGGCTTCCGGGTGCTGTTGTGCCCCTGATCTTCAACTCTTGGGTCCTCCATTGGATCCCGAAAATCCGATGCACCCTGGCCCATGCCTGCCATCTCTGGAGGGTATTACATCCAGTTACCTTGACAGCCTCCCTTTGATACCTCCCAACGTCATTGGGAGTCTGAGAGTGTTCCCCAGGGACGATGCTGGGAACTGCAGGGCCCCCGTGAACTTCTGTGAGGTTGTAAGGTTGGACCACTCTTATGCCTCTAAGAGTCTTGTCCCAGCTGCAGAGACCAGTCTCCCGCACCCTTGACTGTGATCCCCTGGGGCTAAAGCTAGAGGTACCTGCATCTCTCGAGTCCTGGGAGGAATTCCTCACCAATGGATGGTCTTCAATCTGTGAGGCCATGACTACTGAAGAATTTGCTAAATGTGACTTTATCTGACCCTCCACCTCAGAAATCACAGAAGCTCCCAGCCAAGCAACAAGCTGGGCTGGGCCTGTCCTCAGTTCAGATGCTTTATCTCCTAGAAATGACCCATTTCCCAAGCTGTCAGATGCTTTCTCCTACCATGACAACCAGGGCTCCCAGCAGCCTCTGAAGTGGACCTTCCCACGAGGACAGCTGCCATAGAATGTTGTACCTCTCAGGTATTCTCATCTCGCAACTGAACATTGATGGGCCTTTGGCTTCTGCCTTGGCTTAGATGGTATGGACACTGCTCGCTTCTGATGGCACCCTCAGGGGACCTCCTTGCAGTGGTGTGCCTCTAGTCCCCATAATAATTTGGGGCAACACTGGATGATGCTGAGGATCTGGCTGAGCCCCTTCCATCCCCAAGCTTCATCTGGGCCTCTGAGTCACTGACCGTGGTTTCCAGTGGATAGTGCTGCAACCACAAGCAAGCCTCAGGAGCTTCTCATACCACACGCCTGTGAATCTGACACCCTCTTCTTCCCAGGCCACTGCTCATGGCCTAAACTAGACCTTTGCCCATTTGGGTCTGTTCGCTAGTTTTGTCTCATAGATTTTTTAACTTTATTGATGTTTATTAAAGTTGTTATCCCAATGTGTATCTGCAAAGCAAAGAAAGGTAACATCCTTAAAATATATTTTTAAAATCAGAATTATCCCCTAAAGGAAAGTAACCTTGCAATAACCAACCCGCTCTTTTGCTTAGTATCACTTCCTGTTCCCACTCCCTTCTGCCTACATCTTTTATTTTGTACAGCTCCTCGGTGCTCCTTTCTGCTAGACGGGATGCTGCCAAATTTGAATTGAATTTTGCATAAATAAACTTTTAACATGTTTAATATGCCTCAGTTTATCTTTTAACTGTCTAAAACAGAGTGATCCAGAAAAGTTAAAATTAAAAGAACAGGCAAAACTATACCAAGCAAAATGCAAACAGAAAGCAGAAGTCATGGATCTTGTATCAGACAAAGTCAAAGGTGCATGAAAGGGCTCTAAAGGCTAAATTTCCCCATGAAGGTGTAGCAGTTGCATGAATACCCATGCAACTTTGATAAAGTATAAATTACAGAAAATCAAACAAGTTGAAAGAAATGCATTAAAAATAGGAGAGTTTAAGTCACCTTATGTGATATTGTGATTTATAATATAAAATATATATTTGGTCCTCATCTCTGTTTCTGGTCAATAGCTCCTAAAATCCTTGGAATTTCCTAAGAGAGTTATGTTTTATGATTTTGTTATGTTAATGAGGTGGCTGTTGGAATGCCCCTAGGTCACTTAAGGGTGGGGGCTGTTTGCCAGGGGAACCAACCCCGTGATTACAGTGTTGGGATTTTCAGTCCCACCCTAGACTTCCAAGGGGCTGGCGGGGGAAGGGGCTGGAAGTTGAACCAATCACGAGTGGCCACTCATTTAACCAATTGTGCATATATAATGAAGTCTCCATAAAACCCCAGAAGGATGAAGTTTGGGGAGCTTCTAGGTCGGTGAACATGTAGACATTTGGGGACAGTATTGCACCTAGAGAGGGCATGGAACCCCCTTTTACCTTACTTCGTGCAAGAGAGAAAAAGTGGACAAACTTAAGGATGTAGAAAACGTCAACAGCATTAACAGTTAGGTAGAATTTACATACCTGGTAATAGAGTACTCAGTTTTGTCATTACCAAAGGATCAATCACAGAAACTGACAATACATTTGGATGAATAGAAAATACCAATAAATTCCAAAGTAAGGGAAAAAAATCAAACTCATTAATTATCATGCAATAAAACTAGAAATTAACTTTAAAAATCGGGAAATACATAGGTCCTTCCTGGAAAGTTAAAAATTCTCTATTAAAAGACCTGTAAGTTAGAGGGATATAAACCACAATAGCTAAATACCCTGGAGACAAGGACATAGAAAAAATATTTGATAACTGTATAAACTCTAGAGCCAGACTGCCTGATTTTGAATCCCAGCTTTATTCTTACCAGTTTGTATGACTTTGGCAAATTATTTAACTTCAATTATTTAACTTCATGATAACTCAGTTTCCTCAACTGTAAAGTGGGATAGTAATAGTAGCTACCTCATATGATGGGTAGGTTGATTCTATGAGTTAATATTTGCAAAGTGCTAAGACTGATGCCTGGAACACAATAAGCATTATTGGAGTGTTTTTAGATTTAAAAATGAATGAAATACCTAGGAATATATGAGATTCAGTTAAATATTACTGAGGAAAATTTACAGCCTTAAGTATTTTTATCCATAAAATTAAAAGTATGCAGTTACATGGATTAAGCTTCTGTCTCATAAAGTTAGGGAAAAAGAAACAAAGAGAGTAGCAGGAAGGAATTAATAAGGACATATGCAGAAATAAATGAGTTAGAAAAACTGTAAAATAATATAACTAAGAAGTCAACAAAAAGCTCAACTGGATACTTTTCTGGAAAAATTAATTAGCTAAAACAGATTTCAGAAGAGATAGAAAATCTAAAACAGGGACTTTCCTGGTGGCACAATGGTTAAGGATCCGCCTGCCAACACAGGCGACATGAGTTCAGGCCCTGGTCTGGGAAGATCCCACATGCCATGGAGCAACTAAGCCCGTGTGCCACAATTACTTAGCCTTCACTCTAGAGCTCGTGAGCCACAACTACTGAGCCTGAGTGCCACAACTACTAAAGCCAACACGCCTAGAGCCTGTGCTCTGCAACAAGAGAAGCCACAGCAATGAGAAGGCCGCACACCGTAACGAAGAGTAGCCCCCGCTCACTGCAAGTGAACAAAGCCTGCTCACAGCAACGAAGACCCAAATCAGCCAAAAATAAATAAATAAATAAATAAATAAAAATTTAAAAAGTAATTATTAAAAAAATAAAATCTAAGACATAAATTTCTATGTAAGAAATACAGAAAGATGTCAAAAGATATGCCTCTTCAAAAATCACTAGTACCAGGTAGTTTCATGGGGGAAGTGTGTGAAACCTTTAACCTGCAGGTCTTTTCAAACCTATTTAGGCATTCAAAAACAAGAAAAAATTCAAAGTTTTAAAGTAAGCACAACATTGATAGAAAAACCTGACAAATTGCATAGTGAGAGTAATAGACAAAAGTTATTTATGAACATCTATGCAGTTTTTTTGTTTTTTGTTTTTTTCCTAAAGAGTAGTTTATTCCTTTGCTTATGGAAAATCAACAGAGAGAGGCAAACCAGAAACTTCTGTTGGCAATTTCCCTTAATAGTCCATTAACACCTCTCATCCTGCTATCTTGTGACATATTAGTAGATCTGTAAATATTTAAGATATTTATAATGTGTAAATATACCATGGTACCTTGGAGTAAGATAGAAGGGGGAGGGACATGTCTAATTATGAAAGTCACGTGAGACAGCTGGTAGATATTTGTTGAGGAAGAAAAATGCCATGTTACAAAAAGAAATCTTCTGCATGATATAGTGTGTTTATACCCACATTGTAAAATATTCTTCTGTGTATTTTCTACGAGTCTTCTACAATGTAGAATCTATGCTAAGAACATGTAATGCTCTATGCTGTTTTCATCTATTTGCTTTAGCCTTGGGTTTGTACTTCCTGTTACCTCTCATTTTAGGAAGTAGCCTGAAGCAACCAGATCTTTGTTGCTGCCAACCCTACTGAAATATTTTCTTTTCTTGTAATATTTCCTTCCATTATGCTCCATGTGCACAGTTACCACAGTAGTCCTCAATTCTGTCATTTCATTGGTGCATGCTTGCAGACTTCTAGTTGTTTCACTCTGTATGACAGTGTTTAGATTCATCCACTTCTCTACAAATGACCCAGTTTCGTTCCCAGTTCGAGGCTGTGGCCACCAGCACCTCTGGGGAGCCCGGCCCGACCCAGCCGCCGACCCCAGGTCCATCTGCCCCGGATCGCCACCCAGCTGGAAGATGTGGCCCTCGTCGTCGTCCTTGGGAACAGGGGACTCAGGAGCCAACTGCTCCCCCCAGGGCGAAGAGGAGGCTTTCCTTAGACATAGCTCAGGACCCAGAGGCTCAGCCCCTTCCTCTGGATGCACCCTCGCCAGACAATGCGGACCCGCTCAGCCCTGGGCTCCAGCATCCCGCCAAGGCTTCTGGCTGTGGTTGTGGCCCTGTCCCCTAAGCCCAGGGGATGCCTTTCTACCCCATCCTGTGGGCCAGCTCTGGATGCTCCTGAACTTCTAAAGCATCCTGGGCTTTGATTAGCCTCCAGTCTCTCTCCTTTTCCTCTTCCCTCTTCCCTTCCCACTTTCCTTGCCAAACTAGGCCCTTTTGACCAATTAGGTCAGTAGAGACTCAGATAATAATTGGTAATCTTTCTGAGTCTTTGATGTATTTAAAATGTGTTCCCTGCCAGTAAGGTAAAAAGAATGTTAAAATCTGACTTTATTAAATATATTAAAGGTAACCAGAATGTTAAAATCTGACTTTATTTTTTGTGTTGTTCATTCAGTCAACTGAGAGGTGGTCGTTTTTCCTGCACTTTTCTTAATAATTATATCAACACATTTCAAGCAAAACTTATTTTTCTGAGCTTGTTGCCTTGTGTGACGTTGGTGAGTGAGTTTGTGGTTGATTGTTGGGTTCCAGCTGGCTGGCTGGGTTGGGGGATTTGGTTTGCAGCCCTATCTGAAGGATGACTTGGTGGAAATCACCTGGCACTTGGCAGCTCCAAGTGGCTAGGAGTGATGAGCAAACATAGGGCAAGAAGTGCCAGCATGTGAAAATCTCCTCTCCAAGTCTCCATTGCCTTCTCAATGTTGTATGTATATTTCACATGGTTAAGTCATTGATACATCCCAATAAACAAATCCACAAATAAATGAACAAGACAATTTCAAGTGGGCATATGTTCTGTGAAGAGATTAAAGGGGATGGGGTGAGAGTGCAGAATGGGCAGTGTGCTTCCGGTGGTCAGGGAATACTTCATAGAGCAGGAGACCTTTCTGAGTCCCAAATGACAAGAAGGAAGGTCCAGAGCTGATTTCCACTTGGATGAAACAACAAGTGTAACAGCCCTAACATAGAGCTTGGTGTTTTTGTGTGGATAGAGAGGAAGCTCATTTGTACCTGGAGCTAAAGAAGGGAGAGGCAGGATCTTGTAGCTCATGTGAAATATCTGAGTTTTTTTCAACTTGAAATAAGAAGGCATTGGAAGTTTAAAACAGCACTTGACATGATATAATTTGCATATTTAACTGATCACCTTAATTGTTCTGTGGACCCCTTGGGGGCAGGAGAAGTAGTTAGAACATCGAAGTAATACAGGTGAGAATCCATGGTTACTGACTTAGGCCATAGTGTTGAGAATACACAGAAGTGGCCAAACTCAGAATAAATTTTAGAAATTGAAAATGACAGTTTGGATGCAGAAGGAAACATTTCAGAGAATCAAACCACATCTCTCTTCCCTCCAGCTCTCCCCTCCAGAATTTCAATAAGATTCTGGAATTTGAAGCACCATGTAAAACTACAGGCAGGAGCAATGAAAAAGTAAGGCTTCTTTGAAGTTCTGATTGAGGAGTAGCAAAAGCCCATGTGTCCTCCCTATCAACATGCAGCTAGGCAACTCTGTGGTAGTATATTCTGTGGAAAACTGAAGCTGAGAGACTGAACTCAGAATCCTCGGTGGAGGATGGTAGTGAGATGCTTGGCTGAAAAGATGATTAAGCCCTGTATTGAGATGGTGGAACCACATGAAGGAAGCAGACTGGAATTACTGGGAAGGCAGCAGCCCTGGAGAGCAACTGGACCATAGGAGATCTCATATGAGCAAGGAGTAAACTTTCATGTGATAAGTGACTGAGACCTTGAGGGCTTTTGGTCCTTTAATTTAGGTCAGTTGTGGACATGGCAGTGCAGACAAATAAGGGAACTCTGAAAAGTCTCTATGAAGACAGTAGCCTGGCTCAGATTGCTATTTTAAATTTTAGAAACTGAAATTTTCCTTATTACATTTCAGGGATATCACAATCTCTTCCTGGCAGACACACGCTCCAAATAGCCTAGGATAACAAAATTGGGGGTTTTGAAGAAAAAGAAACAAAAATAAATTTCAGAAAATATTTCTTCCACTACACTCCTTATGTTTTCACTTCACTTTTACACTTGAAACAAAATTTCCTTTGCCCAATATAGAGAAGCAATGTTAAAAATACAGTTTAGTTTTACCAGTACACTGGTTCCTAAATTAGTCTCCTTGACCTATGTAGGCATTTCTCAAAAGAAGATATACAAATGGCCAACAGGCACGTGAAAAGATGCTCCACATCGCTAATTATTAAAGAAATGCAAATGAAAACCACACAGGGGTATCACCTCACACCTGTCAGAATGGCCATCATCAAAATGTCTACAAATAATAAATGCTGGAGAGGGTGTGGATGAAGGGGAACCCTCTTACACTTTAGGTGGGAATGCAAATTGGTTCAGCCACCATGGAAAACTGTATGGAGGCTGCTTAAAAAAACTAAAAATAGAGCTACCATATGATCCAACAATCCCATTCCTAGGCGTATATCTGGAAAAGACGAAAACTCTAATTCGGAAAGATACATGCACACCAGTGTTCATAGCAGCCTTATTTACAATAGTCAAGACATGGAAACCAACCAAGTGCCCCTCAACAGATGATTGGTTTAAGAAGAAGTGGTACCATGGAATATTACTCATCCAGAAAAAGATGAAATATTGCCACTTGCAGCAGCATAGATGGACCTAGAGAATATCATACAAAGTGAAGTAAGATAGAAAAAGACAAATATATCACTTACATGTGTAATCTCAAAAACAATACAAGTGACTCTATATACAAAACAGAAACGGACACACAGACATAGAAAACAAACTTGTGGTTAGCCAAGGGGAAAGGGAGCAGGAGAGGGATAAATTAGGGGTATGGTATTAACAGATACACACTGCTGTACAGAAAACACATAAGCAACAAGGATTTGCAAAACAAAACAAAACAAAAACAAAACAAAGAAAACCCACAAGGATTTGCAATATAGCACAGGGAACTTTACTCATCTTGTAATAACCTATTATGAAAAATAATCTGAAAAAATACGTATGTAACAATCCCTTTTCTGTACACCAGCGACTAATACAATATTGTAAATCAAGTATACCTCTGTTAAAAAAAATTTAGTCTTCTTGAAAGGATCAGGAACTGGTGGTAATGAAGGGGGTTCATCAAGCAATTCTATTGAAAATTCTTTTTTATTTCAAATCAACCGGCACACTAAGTTTGGATACTCACAATCTGCACCACTCTTCTCAGGAAAAGATGCCCAAATCCAGCTGTTCTTCCATATCCAGTAAGTTTTTGCTGTACTTAATCTTGGAAAAGCAAGGGACATTGACAATGACAATTACATAGAGGCAAGGATAGAGCCACCTTTGTTCTTACTGCCACGATCTCTCCTAGGCCTCTCTCCACTTCTGAAAAATAACAATCACGAGTCGAGTGTATATTCATCAAGTTTGTAGACAAAAGGCTACGAAACCGAAAGTAGTATGTTGTGTTGGTTTAACAACTCACCCCCACCATCACCTTTTAGAAAAGTCAATATTACAGTTACAAGATCTAAATATTTTCCTATCTATAGTTCCTAGTCAGTTCAACAAAGTCAACTAGATCTCTGTAATTTATTTTATTTTATTCACTCTGCTGATGATGAACAATAGGGTCATTTCCAAATCTTTGTTATTTCAAACAATGCTTTAGAGAACAGCTTTGTATATAGGATTACTGGGTTGTATTTATGTTCACTTTTAACTTTTTAGGAAAAGCCGCTTGCCCTCCAATTTCCACCTCTATTGGCAGTGTGGGAGAGTTCTGGTTTCTCCATATCTTGACCCACTTTTTTATATTGTCAGACCTAATCAAAATGGGCAGAGAATAGCTTCTCTGATTGCTAGGGATCCTGCACATCTTGTATTTATTGGCCATTTGGATTTCCTCTTTTCTGAGTTACCTATTCTAAAGCTCTGCCTACTTTTTTTGGTTTGACTATTTTTTTTTGCTGTTATGTAGAAGTTATGTGATATTCTGAATACTAATTCATTGTCTATTTCATGTGTGGTGACAAACTTCTCCTAGACGGTAATTTCTTTTAATTTTTTACGTCATTGTATTAGTCAGGGTTCTTCAGAGTAATAGAACCGATAGGAGATATATGTATAGCTCTTAGTAGGGGAACTCATTCATTTGGTTATGGAGGCTGAGGAATCCCATGATGTGTCAGCTGGGCCATCAGCAAGATGGTGAATGGGGAATATGGTTGGGTCTGGGTTCCAAAGCCTGGGAACCAGGAGTGCCCATGTCACATGCTCCAAAGCAAGAGAAGACGGATGCGTCTGCTCAAGCAGAGAGTAAATTCACCCTTACTCTGCTCTTTTGTTGCATTTGGGCTCTCAGTGGTTTGGGTGATCCCAGCTGCAGTGGTGAAGGCGATCATTACTCAGTCTACTGATGCAAGTGCTAATCTCTTCCCGGAACAGCCATGCAGAACACACAGAAGTAATGCTTTAGCAGCTATCTGGGCATCTCTTAGCCCAGTCTACCTGTGAAATTAACCATCACAGTCATTACTTTGGAATCATTTAAATATATCAGACATTCCCATCATGGTGCTTTTGGTTCTCTAAGACATTGTTCCACCCTGAGTTCATAAAGACATTCTTCAATATTTTCTCTTAAACTTCTGTGTTGTATCCGTCTGTAATGCACCTCAAATTTATTTATGTAAGCGGTATGCGGGCAAGCTCCAGTTCTACCCCCCACAATAGTGCCAATGCCACTACCACATATTGAATAGCCCATCCTTGCCCATTGGTTTGGTACCGTACCTCCATCATAGGCAGACTCCCACATATCCATGTGTCTGTGTCTGGCCTCTCTATTCTGTACGTAGATATATTTGTCCATTGCAGCTCAAATATCACAGTTCGGTAGAGGAGAAGTCACCCCTCTTTGTTCTTCTTTTAAGGAATCATCTTGGAGATTCTTGCTTGAATACTTCCCTACTTAGTAGATCTGTCACCTTGAGCAAGTTTCTTAATATCTCCTTGATGCGGTTTCCTCATATGAGAAATAGGGTTCATAGGATTTCCCTTATAGGGTCACTATGAAGATAAAGCATAAATAAATTCTTCTATGCAGAGTGCATTGAACAGTGTCTGGCATTAGATAGTCATCATATATTAGCTTTTTGTTGTTTTTTTTTTTGAGCCAACGCGAGGGGGCCCGGGTACATCCTAAGGGCCCGGATGCGAGTCAGCCGCCAGGGCACGACACAGGGTCTCACCACCAGAGGCCTCCAGCGCAGGGGCGGACCCGCGGCACCAGGACGCAGACTGGCCTCCTCGGCCCCCCACAAGGGCCCCCCTCGCTGGGCTCCGGACCACCACCGGCAAACACCAACGAGCCGCGGACGGCCCGCGACAACACTCTCCCGCGCGCACAACGGCCGCCCCGCGGGCCCCACACACACCTCCGCCGGGCCCGACTCCCCCGCCTCCGGAACCGTGAGCACTCCACCCGGGGACGCCGCCGGCCGAGGCGGCCGGGGGGGCGACACCCTCACGTGGGCGAGGCCGTTTCGGTCCCAGACGGGTAAGGGGGCGCGGAGGGGTGGGGGCGGGTGAGGGCCGGCGGTGACAGGGAGGTGGCGTCACGCACAGACGGCGCGGGCCGCGGGGCAGGGGCGCGGAGCGCTGCCCAGGGACAGGAAGGGCCGAGACATGACCGGGCCACCAGGAAAACAAACGCGGGGTCCCACCGCCACACACAGGAGGGCGGTCCCACGACGCCTGAGATGCCGGCCGGCCCCAGCCACCCTGGGGCCTCCCACGACCCGGCCCCGCCGTCAGGGCCCGCGTGCGACGGTCCCCTCGCGTGGCACGGAGGGACCCGTCCACCGAAACTCACCCCTCCGTCCTCGCCAGATCCGCCTTCATTTAAGTCCGACCCCCGGGGCTCGCGCCCCAGGGTAACGCTCCCGAGCGAGGCAACCCGCACCCGCCCACACACCGCCACCGGCTGCGACTCGCGGTGAGGGCAGGCGCGAGGGGCTCCTCGTGGCTGCGGGACCGGGAAGTCGGGACATCCGGGCGTCCCCGCCCCCTTGGGCTCTCCACCGGGGTCACCGCACGCGCACGCACACGCGCACGCGTGGCCCCGCGCCTGACGCGGGCCTGGCTGGACCCTCCCCTGACTCACAGCGCGGGAGGCGCGGGCCGCCATAGGCAAAGAGCGGCTCTCGGTCCCACCGCGGGGCCGGCGCAAGCCCTCCCGCGAAGGGGAGGGGCTGTGCCCACGTGCTCTGGCAGTCACCATCGTGGCCGCTGCACGCTTGGGAGGGGCAGCGTCTGGGGGGTCCGGTACCCCAAGGCTCCCTCTCGGATCGCTAGAGAAGGCTTTCTCACCGAGGGTGCGTCATCCCCCGCCCACCGTCTCTCCCCTTTGGGCCCACGGAGGCGCTCCACGAGCCGCCAAGTCCACGACTGGGCGGGGTGTGGGCGGGAGGTCTGCGGTATGGGTAAGCACACGGCCCACAGGAGCTTTCGTGGCCACAGCCGGGGGCACAACCTCTGCCGCCCCCAGCCTCGTCCATCGGGCTCCGGAAAGAGGGAGCACGCCCGAGAAGCTCGACAGACCCCCTTCTCACAGGCCCCGGCCCAACACGATCGCACCCACGTCCCCGTGCGATCCCCCCCACAAGGGGGGGCGGCACACGTGGCGTTCGCCTGGCCACAGTCAGTCCCCCCAACAGCACACCGTGGGACGACGACGAGGTGGCACCTGACCCCACCGAGGGAGAGAAACAGAGGCACGCCTCCCTTTACCGTCTCGACCCCCCCAAGAGAGCCACTCACAGGACACACCACCGCGACGGGGACCCGAGGAGCACGCTGGGAAAAGGGAGCGACACCACCGCTCGGCCTCCAGCACCTGAGGGATGACCTGGAGCACTCCAGGGGCACCACAGAGGACCAAGCAAGGTAGGCTCACGCGCCAGCAGAGGCGCGCAGCACAGCGGCGGGACAGCCCCCCACCAACGCGGGGAGGACCACTCGGGAGGCACACGCCACGGAGGCGAAGCAAGAGTGCTGAGTCCCAGGACCACGGCCCCGCCCACGCCGTGAGGCAGGGGGTGGGTGACCGAGGGTCAGGGCCGGAGACCACCACCCTTGCCTTCCACACACCCCTTGACAGGCCGGGAGGGCGTGACAAGAGAGGCGAGGGCCCCGTGGACAGAACGAGAAGAGTGATCCCGTTCGCCAAGAATGTCCGTCCCTGGTCTGGCGCGACTTAGGCCCGGCCCAGGAGAGCGGGACATTACAACATCGATCAGTCAATATTAGCTATTTTTAATAATATTTGTTCTGTTAGAGGTACAGAGAAACTTCTGTTGATCAAAAAAAATGAAAAAGGGAGTGAAAAGACAAAGAGTGAGAACAGATATCGTGTTCCTCATACCCAGTAAGGAACTAATAAGCAGAACATATAACTACTACCAAGACAGACAACCCAGCAGAAAAATGGACAAAATACTTGATGAGGCACTTCCTGAAGGAGCAGCTCCAATCAGCCAATAATCATCAGAAAAATTGGTTCACCCCTATTAGTAACCAAGGAAATGCAAATCATTATGAGGTACCCCTATGCCCTCACCTGATTGGCTAAAACTGAAAAGGCAGAAAATCACCAAAGGTTTGCCAAAGTGAAGGGTGATGAGCACCCTTGCATGCAGCTAGTGCGTAAACTGGTAAAATGTGTTGAAAAAATTTGGCAAGTTTAAGTTTACATATTCTATGGCCAGTATACCCGTCAGAGAATTTTCAGAGCAATGCTGTTTGTAAGAGGTCAAAAGTGGAAGCAACCCAAAGCCCCATCAACACTAGAAAGTTTATATGGTTGAATACTTTACAGCACTGAAACAGAAAAGTCCAGCTGCATGCAACGGCGTAAGTGATGAAAAGCTACACCAAAAATACACTAAAGGACATAAATACAATTGTGTTTCTTGAAGGTTATATAAAGTTTTCAAAAATGGACAGAGTTTTAATTTTATAATGTTTACCAAAATTACTATGTGAATAGCTGGGATAAGGTCAGTCCAGGAGGCAGAAGGGGCTGTAATCTGGGAAAAAGAGTACAAGTCAGGCAGCCAGGTGCCTGGCAATGTTGCATTTCTTGACCTGGGTAGTGGCTCCACTTCTGCTCACTCTATAGTTATTTGTTGAAGTGTACATATATGCTTTATAGGTTTCTGTGAACACTTTATATTTCATAATTTAAAATATTTTTAAAAGTGCTCTAAAAGATTATGTCACATAGTGGTTCATAGAATCATTTGGTTTATAATGTGCTGTATTTAGACTGTTTCCAAAACTCAGATTATGTTTCAAATTTTTTTCATTCTAATATTGTTTATTGATGCCTTCTCCTGTTTATTTATTATTTACAATATTATATTTAGTAATACCTAAGTTTTTGGGCAGTTTTTGATTTACAAAACTGAGCACGTGGATCAGGGAGTATTGACCCGACCCCACTCCCATGTCCCCCTATTAGTAACATCTTAATTCCCATGGTATATTGATTACAATTAATGAACCAATGTCAATATGTTATTGTCTACTAAAGGCTATATCATTGGTTCAGATTTCCTCACCTTTTACCCAACGTCCTTTTTCTGTTCCAAGATCTCATCTAAAGTATCAAATTACATTTAGTTTTCATGTCTCCTTAGGTTTCTCTTGGCTGTAACAGATTCTCAGACTTTCCTTGTTTTTGACCAAAAGTTTGTATAGAAACCTGACAGTCTTGGGGAATACTGGTCAGGTATATTGTAGGATGCCCCTCTATTGGAATTTCATGCTTTTCTTATGATTATCTTGGGTTTCTCTGTTTTTTTGGAGGAAGATTACGGAGGGAATTTTGTCACATTTTAATCACATCATATCAAGGACATATACTATCAAAGTGATTTATGGCTTTTCTTTTTTTTGGCCACACCTCGCAGTTTGTGGGATCTTTGTTCCCTGGCCAGGGATCGAACCTGGGCGCTAGGCAGTGAAAGCGCGGAGGGCTAACCACTGGACTGCCAGGGAATTCCCAGTTTATGACTCTTGATGTTGACCTGGTTAAAATGGTGTTTGACAGGGTCCACCTCTATACAATTACTACCCCTCCCCGAGTCCCATCACCACTTGCCACTTTGCACCAGCTTCTCACATGCAGGGAGCACTCTCTTCCTGTAGCAGGGAGTACTATATAGTTTATTAACCAGTTCTTTCTTTATTTTACTTTTTAAGTAACAGACTTCTATTTTATTAATCATTTATATTTTTGTATACGGTTGTTTTCCCTTTTGTTTTTTGAATTGTTTTATCATGTTTATCTTTTATTTCTTTCAAATAATTCTGAGGTATTTTGCTTTAGTTTTTACTAACTACTTGCATACAACATAAATATCAATAGACTTGTAGCTATTATATGGATATTGTTGTAGATGTTATGTGGATATTCATTTTTAAATAAATATAGTGGTGTTCCCTTTTCTCATTATTGACTTTCAATTTTATTTCGTGATTGAAATAAAAGATTGATCAAGATGGTACTCAATACGTTGATTGTATGGAATGTTTATTGAGATATATTATGTGGTCTTAACAGCGGTGAATTTTTATAAATGTTTTATATGTGTTGAAAAGCATTTTGCTATGAGGTTGCTGCAGGAAATTTAATCAAAGTTGTTAACTTTATTGTTTAAACTTTTATAACATTATTAATTTTCTTCTCTCCTCATGTGTCAGTTTCTGGAAGAATGGTGTTTGAAAAACAAAACCTCACAGCATGATTGCAAATATGTGAGTTTTACCTTATAATTCTCAGTCTTTGTGTTCTATGTCTCAGTGCTATGTGTCTAGGTTTGTAAAGTGCATCATTGTAATCTTTCCCACGAGTTTTTCTTTTTGATAACTATAAGCTGCCCTTCTTTTACCTTATAAATACATTCGATATTAATTGCTGCTACACCAGGTTTTTTTTGTTTAATATTTGCTTGGTTTGACTTTCCCACTCCTTCTATTTTCAGCCTCTTAGTTCTCTGTAAGATTGGTTTAAAAAAACAAAAGGGCGCAGACAAAATGGGCTGAGCAACCAGAGCAATTACCGTTGATTGGTGCTGATCAAATTATCCCTTTGCCCAGGTATAAAGCCAGAGCCATCAGGACATGGGTCTGCATTTGGAGGCCAGCTGCCCAGAGCACACTGTCTCTCTCTCTGGGTCCTTGAATATCTCCAACTGGAATCAGGATTTTGTTGGTAGAAGGTAGGTCACTTTATATTTGTAATTTGTGCTTATGAGCAAAAGAGTTATTTTCTTACCAAAAGTTTTTAAAAATGACACTATTTATGCATATATAGAGAGAGAACGAGAGAGAGGGTACTATACATTGGGATACCGATTCCTTGAGTTTTTATTTTTAAACTATTTTCCAACTTGTGAAGTTAATTTTTTTAATATTTTCTTGGAAAAAATCACAAAGATTTTCAGGAAAAAGCACCTCATGTAGTGAACTGTGATCTAATGGGAATGAGAGGGTTTCTAGAACTGGGTAAGGAGTGTATCAATTGGTAGGGACTTGAAAACTATGTGGGATCAAATTAGAGATTTTGATTGGATATGAGGGTATTAGATTTGGGGTGGTACTGATTGAATTGAAATTGGTGTGGGACATATATAGCCAGACTTTGAGCACAGCCTGTTTCATTCAGAGGCTGAATGCTTCAAGGAAACCATTTTCTGGGTCCTGTGTATCATTATTTGGAATTAAGATTTTAGACTGGCAGAAGGCAAGCACTTTTTTTATCCTTTTTTTTTTCCTTTAAAGCATAAAGATGAAAAGGATGACAATTTATACCAGAAAGAAACTTTTTTTCCCTGGTAAAATTCACATTTATTTATGCATTTAAAGTACAAGCATTGCATGCATATCATTTTTAGATTTCTTCATTGGGGCCATGTATTTCTGTTATTAAAGGGATTAAAACCTTTTTACTCTTTCACTTTATAATTGATTGTTAACTGGTGTGTGGGATCTATAGATTTTGTTCGCAAATCAGTGTCTAGAAATTTGGTTGAACCCTATATTTCTTTTTTTTTAACATGTTTATTGGAGTATAATTGCTTTAGAATGGTGTGTTAGTTTCTGCTTTATAACAAAATGACATATAACATAGTAGGTCTGCATCTTTAGTCCCATTTGCCCCTAGGTTCTTCATGACAATTTTTTTTGATTCCATATATATGTGTTAGCATACGGTATTTTTCTCTTTCTGACTTACTTCACTCTATATGACAGGCTCTATGTCTATTCACCTCACTACAAATAACTCAGTTTCGTTCCTTTCTATGGCTGAGTAATAGTCCATTGTATATATGTGCCACATCTTCTTTATCCATTCACCCTGTTGATGGACACTTCGGTTGCTTCCATGTCCTGGCTATTGTAAATACACATGCAATGAACATTTTGGTACATGACTCTTTTTGAACTATGGTTTTCTCACGGTATATGCCCAGTAGTGGGATTGCTGGGTCGTATGGTAGTTCTATTTTTAATTTTTTAATGAACGTCCATACTGTTCTCCATAGTGGCTCTATCAATTTACATTCTCACCAACAATGCAAGAGGGTTCCCTTTTCTCCACACCCTCTCCAGCATTTAGTGTTTGTAGATTTTTTGATGATGGCCATTCTGACCGGTGTGAGATGATATCTCAGTGTAGCTTTGATTTGCATTTCTCTAATGATAAACGATGTTGAGCATTCTTTCATGTGTCTGCTGGCAATCTGTATATCTTCTTTGGAGAAATGTCTATTTAGGTCTTCTGCCCATTTTTGGATTGGGTTGTTTGTTTTTATAATGTTGAGCTGCATGAGCTGCTTGTAAATTTTGCAGATTAATCCTTTGTCAGTTGCTTCATTTGCAAATATTTTCTCCCATTCTGAGTGAACCCTATATTTCTAATAATTTGTCTATCAATGCAAATTAATGATTAGATTTTAATAAGAACGTTTCAAGTATTTACACATTAAGGATAATGCTTGTTAAGGATGTGTATATTTGTGTTGTGTACTTTTTTCCTGCTTTTGTTTACATAGGCACTCTTTCTAGAATGGTAGATTTTAATCTGTGTCCCCTATTTTATTATAACTTGATATGCTTGTACTTTTCTCTCTTTTCTCTTATGCTTATGTTTGTACGCTTTTAATGGTCTACAAATTGCATTTTGGTTTCAGTCATCATTTCTATTGGGTGTTACGTTTTCTTTTGCAGTTGTTTCAGCTTATATCATTATTTTCCTTTCCCAAATTTATCTTTTGGGTTAAGACATCCACTTTCTTGAGTTGAGTGCTTAACTCCTTTCTTTTCAAGCTTGCTTAATGTCCTTCCTGCTCAGTTAGATATTCCTCTTTTTCTGTTTTATGATTTGCCCTAATTCTTTATTTTTAAATTTCAGCTTTATTGCTGTATAATTGACTTTTAAAATTGTAAAGTATTCAGTCAACTTTTTGGTGATTTGATATACAATGTGAAAGGATTCCCCCCATGTAGTTAATTAACACATTTCCTTCATATATTTACTTTTTTTGGTAAGAACATTTAAATCCTACTCTTCTGGAAAATTTCAACTATACATCACATTGTTATCAACTATAATCACCATGGTTAACATTAGCTCCTGAGACTATATTCACTCTGTACCCTTTTACCCTCCCTTCCCTGCCCTCCCCCACAACCACTTTTTTAC
The DNA here is from genome assembly GCF_949752795.1 of Hyperoodon ampullatus. Taxonomy (NCBI): domain Eukaryota; kingdom Metazoa; phylum Chordata; class Mammalia; order Artiodactyla; family Ziphiidae; genus Hyperoodon; species Hyperoodon ampullatus. The sequence goes on along the minus strand of NC_136920.1, from coordinate 39,649,232 downwards.
TCTGGTTCTGTAAGTTTTACTCCTTTTTTTTTTTTTTTTTCAGATTTCACATATAAGTGATACCATGCCATGTTTGTCTTTCGCTGTCTTATTTTACTGGACAAAATACCCTCCAAGACCATCCATATTGCTGCAAATGACAAAATTTCATTCTTTTTATGGCTGAGTAGTATTCCATTGTATCTATGTACCACATCTTCTGTATCCATTCAACCATCGCTGGACATGTTGGTTGTTTCCATATCTTATCCATTGTGAATGTGGGAGGGCAGGTATCTCCTTGATATTCTGTTTTTATTTCCTTTAGCTATCTACCCAGAAGTGAGACTGCAGCATCATATGGTGGTTCTATTTAAACTTTTTGAGGAACCTCCATACTGTTTTCCATAGTATGCACCATAGCTGCACCAGTTTACATGCCTACCAAAAGAGTGTATTTTTGCCCTTAATATCGAACTTTGAAATTAAGATTGCTATACAATTTTCTTTTACTTGATGCTAAATCAGTTTGTTTTGTCATCCACTTATTTTCAATATTTTGTACTTTCTTTAGGTTTGGCTTGGAAACTTCCATGAAGAGACTTTCTGCTACAGTGAGGTGAGAAGCCACCCATGCACTCAAGCCTGGGAATCTGGAGAGGCCTCAGGCACGTATACCCCCAACAGAGGAAACTCGCAGAACTGCAGGCTGAGGCAGCACTTGGCTCAGAGAGCCGTCTCCTCTGGGAAATACTGGATTTCCTTTGGTTCCAAAATGCTGACAAGAGTGGAGTCCTTCTGGTGGATTGACAAGCCTGGAGAAGATACCACCTCGTTTGTTTGAAAGTTCAGCTCTGAGTTCCTAACTCTCAGATATGTCAAAACTTCTTTCAAACTAAAGAAAGTATAGGGAAGAGGTTACTCCCCAGCATTCTCAGGAATCCAAAGCATACTTAAGAAGCTGGGAGTCCGTTGCTTATTCTATTGCCGCCATGCAGTCTAAGCACTTTGGTAGCCAGAACCCAAGTTGTAAGATTACGATCTTCCACCCAACCATGGAAGAATTTGAAGATTTCAGCAAATATATTGTTTACATGGAGTCGCAAGGTGCACACCGAGCTGGCCTAGCCAAGGTAATTCCACCGAAAGGATGGAAAGCCAAACAGACATACGATGATATCGATGACATCTTAATAGCGACACCCCTCTGGCAGGTGACCACTGGGCAGGCAGGTGTGTTTACTCAGCACCACAAAAAGAAGAAAGCCATGACCGAGAGCGAGTATCACCGCTTAATAAACGGTGAAAGACACCGGACTGCATTCTACTCTGATTTTGAGGATCTGGAGTGAAAATATTGGAAAACACGCCCCTATGATTCACCAGTATATGGTGCGGACGTCTGTGGCTCCTTATTTGATCAAAACATGAAGCAGTGGAACCTTGGCCACCTGGGAACCATTCAGGACCTGCTGGAACAGGAGTGCGGAGTGGTCATCGAAGGCGTCAACACCCCCTACCTGTACTTCGGCATGTGGAAGACCGCCTTAGCCTGGCACACGGAGGACCTGGACCTTTACAGCATTAAATTCCTGTCCTTCAGGGAGCCTAAGATTTGGTACGTGGTGCCCCCGGATCATGGCGGGCGCCTGGAACGCCTGGCCAGGGAGCTTTTCCCGGGCAGCTCGCGGGGCTGTGAGGCCTTCCTGCGGCACAAGGTGGCTTTCATCTCGCCCACGGTCCTCAAGGACAATGGCATCCCCTTCGGTTGGGTCACTCAGGAGGCTGGAGAGTTCATGGTGACGTTTCCCTATGGCTACCACTCTGGCTTCAACTGTGCGGTAGCCATCAATTTCGCCAACCAGCGGTGGATCGATGATTGCAAAGTGGCCTGGGAATAGGGCTCTGCATGACCTTTGGAAAGATCTTCGTCAGCATAAGGGATATTTCAGGTGAGCACCCTTAGGATATTAAAAATGGGTGGTTGGGTGGGGACTCTAAAAGGGACCTATAATTACCATCTTGGAAGGGAGTTGGATGTTAGAATGGTAACGTTAAGACCAGAGCTTTGTAAAGTACTGAAATTGTGTGTGTGTGTGAGTGTGTGTGTGTGTGTGTGTGTGTGTGTGTGTGTGTGTGTGTGTGTCTTCTGTTTTCCTGAAGCCATATGGAATGGAGACTTTGTTTTCTTGGAGCAGCAAGGAAATAGGAAGGTGGGGAGACTTGCTCTTCCTTTCCAGCCAGGCTTGGAGATGAAACAATAAGATGAGTGTGGCCATGAAGAGGTGAGGAAGATGGGCCGTGTCCCTGGCATGCACTGTAGAGAAGAAAGGAGACTTGGGGAGGTCTGCATTGTCACCAGACTGTGAGGCCACCTTCCCTGGCCCCTCTCCAGAGCTGCAGAAGCTTTCCTTCCTCATCATGGCAGAGAGGGTGACCCCCAGGGGAAGCTCACTCTGTCCATTATGAAGTTTTGTCTTTGGTATGGGAAATTCCAGAACGGCTCTTACTCTGGAGAGTAATAACGATTCTCTATTCAGTTCTCCTTCCCTATCACCTCCCCTGCAGCCTCTTATTTTTCTTTTAATGGTGAAGTAAATAAATGTGATGCTGTTGATACGGTTTTGTGTTGCCCCTCCAGCCACAAACAAAGTCCATCCGTGGACCCACTCTGTATGCGCATGTGCAAAGTTGAATCTTAAGCGTGATGTCTTTCGTAAAGCGAACTTTTCCGTAGTCACTGCTTTGAGCTTTCCAGCAGTTACTTAGAGGGGAGAACTGGACATAGAGTCAGGAGGAATTGCATTGAAACCTGCACTTTGCTATTTTCTAGTCGTGGCACCTTCAGCAAAAAAATCATTGATTTTCTCTGAACCAGAATTACCGTGCGAGAGTTTTGTGAAGGTACTGGGGATGTAAATGTGACAGGCATGTAAGAGGTGCTCAGTTAATTTGATGTGCATTCATACACTCTCCTGGCCTTTAGGTCCAGCCCAATGCCTAGGACATCCGCTCGTATTCTTTCTCTGATGCTCATTTCTACTGTTGTTTTCCTCACAACACCCCCAGACTTACACATTACGTTTCTTTTAATTAATGGACTTTATTTTTGCTGAGTACTTCACAGCAAAATTAAGTGGAAAATACAGAGGATTCCCAAATACTCCTTCCCAGGCTCCTCCACCAGCATGCACACCAGAAAGGAACATTTGTTTCAATCAAAGAACCTGCACTGACACCTCATTGTCACCCAGAGTCCTTAGTTTAATTTATGGTTCACTCTTGGTGTTGTACAGTGTATGGATTTGACCAATGTATAATGACATGTATCTACACTTATAATACCATACAGAGTAGTTTCATTGCCTAAAAATCCTCTGTGCTCTGCCTAATCATCCCCCCTCCCCCCCGACAACCACTGATCATTTTACTGCTTCCATAGTTTTGTCTTTTCCAGATGACTTCTTTCAGGTAGTAATATGCCTTTAAGTTTCCTCCGTGTTTAGTGGTTTTATAGCTCATTTCCTTGTATTGGTGAATAATATTCCATTGTATGATGTATGACCCATTATTTATCCACTTACGTGCTGAAGCACATCTTGGTTGCTTCCAATTTTTTCTGCAATTATGAATACAACTACTATAAACATTTGTGTGCAGGTTTTGGTGTGGATGTAAGTTTTCAGCTCATCTGAGTAAACATCAAAGAGTGTGATTGCTGGACTGTTTGGTGAGACTATATTTAGTTTTGTAAGAAACTGTCCATTATTTTTACCGGTAGAGAACTGGTCTTTTTTTTTTTTTTTTTTTTTTTGCTCATGATCTACCGCTTGTTTGCACAAAAGGTCACACATACCCATTTGCAAATTTCACTCCTTGTCCTATTCATCCTTGTTACAGTGTTACTAAGGCAAGGTAAAGATTTCACAATCAGCCAGGAGCCAGAGGACCCAGCGTTTATTCAGACTCCTACACCAACTTGTTTAGTAGCCTTTCAACAAATCAGGTTTCTATGGCTCTCCACTTGCCAGTTTAGGCAAATTCAGCTCTTAGCCACATTGCACCTCTGTTAGAGTTTGCACATAACAAGTTCAGATCAGGGCAAACATAATTTGTGCTAAATAAATATTACCTATTATCATTATTACTTAGGACCCAAAGTTGCAAGATGGACGTTAGAACCTGTACTGAAACCTAACCTGTAGAGGTTGGAGTTCGGGTCTTGGGACTCCTCTAAGATTTATATAAAGTGTCAGTTATGGATCTGTCTGACTACCTGACCACAATGAATTATTCATAGAGATTAACCATTACACCAATTCAGTTTCCGTGTGTGTAAGGATTCCTTTCCAGATATTTAGAAATAACTTCACCATGATATTTATGTCGTTAGATTGTGACCATATATGGGTCTTGAAGTTGCTTTTTCCCCCGATGTTTGTGTTACCTTTCATCACTTTAAATAGGAATCCACAAACAGTTGGTAGGAATTGGCTATCGAGATAAGTGGAATGGACACTGATCTGAGTTGAACAGATCCTGGTGAGGAACAGCCCTTGCCCATCCCGCTCTGCTCACCAGCCTCTCAAACTGAAATGCCTCCCAAGCCCCTTGTCATTGACCTGCAGTGATTACAGGGTAATAGTGACACCCTTCTCACGGTTCCTCAGCAAGTGGTGGGTGTTAGGGGGATAAGCAATTTCAGGGAGGACAGAGGAAGGGCAGAACTGAGCCTTGCTGGGCCTGGGTAACATGTTGGAGGTGCCACTCTATGAAAAGGCAACATTTGTGTGGCCGGGTTTCTGGATTTTTCTAGGATCATGGCATCCAGTATCCTCGTGCCCTAAATGATCAGGCCCCTCTACCTAAAAACGAGCTGTGTCCAGGCCTGTAGACCTCAGAGAGCATCTTTTCTTTGTCCCATCTCTCAGAGAGCCTCTTCTCAAAAGCTTCACATGGTGTCTATATATTTCAGTGCCCGTTCACTCTCTTATTCATTCATTCATTCATTCATAACATGTTTGCTAAGCACTTACCGTGTACCAGGCACTGTTTGTGGAACTGGGGACACAACAGTGAAAAAGGCAAAGTTTCAGTTCTCCTGGAGCTTATATTCTCATTATAAAGAGAGACATAACAAGTCAAGCAGTCATAAGGGCTAGGAGAAAAAATAAACCAGAGTAGGGGGTTAGAGAGTGACAGGACTGCTATGTCGGAGAGGGTGGCCTCCTGGGAGTGTGGTCTTCGAATGCGCGCTGTGGACAAGGGAGTGAGAGCATCATTCTAGGCAGAGGGACAGCACATGCAAATACCTGCGGTGGGGGCACCCTTAAGGTGCTCACAGATCAGCAAAGTGGCTGGAGAGCAGGCGAGAGGCGGCGGGAGCTGAGGCGGGGGGAAGGCACAAAATGTCCTAACTCAGTTAATGCAAACTCCTCCCACGGAGTGATTGGGGCCATTGGTGTTTTAGGTGAGCTGGGGATGGAGGAATTTGGGGGCCACAGAGTCTTTGAAAGCACGGATAATTCACAGCCATCCCTGGAAATGGCTCTATATTTCCAACCAGATGCAAATCCTGAGAGCAGAAGGCCTGTATGTTCTCGTTTCCTGCTGCACCAGCTGACATGTCACGTTTCTGACTTGTGTTGCATTAGGTGGGACTTTAACAGACCCAGCAGATCACTGACAGTCACTAAGTTGACAACAGCCATTCCAGCTATGTATGAGCAACACCGAATCACTGCAGTCAGTATTTTGGAATTGTGTTGAGGCCCATATTCAAATAATGTGGAGGGCAGTGAAGGAATCTCCTCAGGAGACTTCAGGAGAAATTCTCTGGAAAAACAGCTACCAGGTGAGAGAGTTGAATGGGCTATAGATTTAGAATTTGAGGCTATGCATGGGAAATCCTGGCTCTAGAGATGGATACATTTTAGGAAAGAGCTAGGATTAAGAATTTGCAAAGAAAGCTCAGGATCCATTCCCTGGGAATGTCAAGGGTCTATTGCATAAGTTTCTTTTTCCTGAGAAACTCCTTAGTAACCAGGTGACCTAACCTCACCTCTCTTGTGGTATATCACGTTGACTGTACTTACACACGACCCTCTAGGACCCTGAGTACTTTATTAACCTATGGTTTAGCTCATGGATTGAACCAGATTAAAACAGTTGAAAATTATCTTTCTTAGCTTTCTCTGTTTAGTGAGGACTCAATGAATATTGTCGATTGAGTGAATGACTTGAAACCACCAATAGAAATGAAAAAAAAAGAGCTACCATCATAAGAAACACCTAAAATAAATGAATGAATCCTATTATAGCATAATTGCTTTCATGTTAATTGTCTTTCAAAATAAGGTATCCAGTTCTAAGCTGGGGGTTGAAATAACTTACAGAGCCAGAGAATAAACTCTGTTTCTCTAATTCGAATAAGAGACATTCATTCATTGACTCAACAAATATTGTTAAGCCCCCTCACCGTGCCAGGCTAGTACTGCATGCTAAGGCGCTCTTGGGGCTCTCAGAGTTCTTTCAGTCTGTTCTTGGGCTCATGGCTGCTCTCTTGTTCATTTTTCTCAATCGTACCTAACTAATGGGCACAGGTCACCTTTTTGGGAGAACGATGGCTACTCCAGGCATTCCTTTCTTACCAAGTGTGCAGGGGGATGGGACTGGCTTTGAATGCTCCGACTGGCTCCACTGTAGGAAGTGAGTGTGGCTTACTGTCAAATCCCTCCCTTCCTCCACTCATGACTTTGATATTCCTTGGCTCCTTTAGGGAGCCTGGTCATTTCAATTCCATTTCCTGGGTTCCATTCCGTTTTTGAACTATCTCCCCCCTTGCTATGGACCGAATGTGTCCTCCTAAAATTCATATGTTGACACCTTAATCTCCAGGTAGGGATTTGCAGGTGGGGCCATTGGGAAGTGATTAGATCATGAGGGTGGAGCCCTCATGAATGAGATGAATGCCCTTCTAAAAAGAGAGATGGTTATTCTCTTCACCATGTGAGGATGCAGCAAGAAGGTGGCTGTCTGTAAACAAGGAAGGGAACCCTCACCAAGAACCTGACCATGCTGGCACCCTAGTCTTGGACTTCCTGCCTCCAGAACTGTGAAAAAAAATGTTCAATCCCCCCAGTTTATGGTATCTTGTGATAGCAGCCCAAATGGATAAAGACACCCCTGTAATTGCTTGTCTACAGTTCACGCTGGCTACTCTAGGAGAAAGGTTAAAACAAGTAGGCTAGAGACAGGAAACGTGGTTACCATATTATGAGGGTCTGCAATGTGCCAAGAACCCTGACTCCCGATTTGTATACATCGTGCACTTTTCTTTCCAAGAGCTCAGTCTGTAGAGTCGGGCAGGTGGAGATTGGAAGCCCAGCTCTGCCTTTTGCTAGGGTGACTGGCAAGTGACTCAGCACTCCGAGGCCTCTGCTCCTGGGAGAGCCAGCAGGGCCCAGCACACACCCTGTGTCCAGACACCAAGGCTGCGCTCATAAAACCGTGTGACCTCGGCGGGCTGCTTCTGGACATGATAATAACAGAACTCACAACAATAGGCTGGTTGTGAAGCTGAACTGACTTAATATAAGTAAGAGTCTTAGAGTAGTAACCAGCTTGAGGAAAAACCAGCTATTATTTCACATCTAACTGAAGATTGTTTTAAAGAATTGTGATTTCAGCACAGAGTTCGGCAAGAAGCACACAACAAAGTCTAGCTATTATTGAAGTTATTATTACTTCTTATTTGTATTACTTTAATAATATTATTTATTACTATTATTACTTTCAGACTTAGAGATGACAGACGTGGGGTTTTCCCTGCTAAAGTACCTGAAAGGAGAATGACAAAGGAAAAGCCTATAGCTTCTTCTTCCTTTTTTTAACTTTTTATTTTATATTGGAGTATAGGTGATCAACAATGTTGTGTTAGTTTCAGGTGCACAGCAAAGTGATTCAGTTATATAAATACATGTACCTAATCTTTTTCAAATTCTTTTCCCATTTAGGTTGCTAGGTAATACTGAGCAGAGTTCCCTGGGCTATGCGGTAGGTCCTTGTTGGTTACCCTTTTTTTTGTTTTGTGGTATATGGGCCTCTCACTGCTGTGGCCTCTCCCGTTGCGGAGCACAGGCTCCGGACGCACAGGCTCAGCGGCCATGGCTCACAGGCCCAGCCGCTCTGTGGCATGTGGGATCTTCCTGGACCGGGGCACGAACCCGTGTCCCCTGCATCGGCAGGCGGACTCTCAACCACTGCACCACCAGGGAAGCCCTTATCCATTTTAAATCTAGCAGTGTGTACATGTTAATCCCAAACTCCCTAACTATCCCTTCCCACCTTCCCCCCCGTAACCATAAGTTTGTTCTCTAAGCCTGTGAGTCTGTTTCTGTTTTGTAAATATGTTCATATGTATATATATTTTTTTAGATTCCACATATAAGCGATATCATACAATACTTGTCTTTGTCTGACTTACTTCACTCAGTATGACAATCTCTAGGTCCATCCATGTTGCTGCAAATGGCATTATTTCATTCTTTGTAATGGCTGAGTAATATTCCATTGTATATATGTACCACATCTTCTTTATCCATTCCCCTGTCGTTGGACATTTAGGTTGCTTCCATGTCTTGGCTATTGTAAACAGTGTTGCAGTGAATATTGGGGTGCATGTATCCTTTCAGAGCATGTTTTTCTCCGGTTATATGCCCAGTACTGTGACTGTGGGATCATATGGTTGCTCTATTTATAGTTTTTGTTTTTTTGTTTTTTTGGTATGTTTTGCGGTACGCGAGCCTTTCACTGTTGCGGCCTCTCCCGCTGCGGAGCACGGGCTCCAGACACACAGGCCCAGCGGCCATGGCTCACGGGCCCAGCCGCTCCACGGCACGTGGGATCCTCCCGAACTGGGGCACGAACCCGTGTCCCCTGCATCGGCAGGCGGACTCTCAACCACCGCACCACCAGGGAAGCCCCCTATTTATAGTTTTTTAAGGAACGTCTATACAGTTCTCCACAGTGGCTATACCAATTTACTTTCCCACCAGCGGTGTAGGAGAGTTCCCTTTTCTCCACACCCTCTCCAGCATTTATTAATTGTGCATTTTTTGATGATAGCCTTTCTGACTGGTGTGATTTGATATCTCAGTGTAGTTTTGATTTGCTTTTCTCTAATAATTAGCGATGTTGAACTTCTTTTCCTGTGCCTCTTGGAAAAGGCTGTAGCTTCTTATCACTCAAAGCATGGCCAGGATCCGCAGCATGGACATCGCCTTCGACTTTGGTCAAGTTCAGGAGCTCAGACTTCGGCCGCAGACCTACAACTCAGAGTCTGCATGTTAAACTAGAGCCCAGGTGAGTCAGGGGCATGTTCAAGGTGGAGAGGCACCGCTCCAGTGCGCTGAACCTCAACCCACTGGAATCACATTTGAAACACAGTGTTGTCTAGACCCTCCCCTCATCCTCTCACCACCCCAAAATTCCGGCTCCATTGGCTGCAGTACAAATGTTAAAACTGCTGTTCAGTCATGCTTGACACCCACCAATCTAACTTTTGGTCCATGGGGAGTTAGGCTGCAGGGGTGGATGGAAGTTTATTTTCTTCAGCAAGTACCAGTGAGAGGGTTTGTTTATTTTCTCGTCAGGCCCAGTGGAAGGATGGAGGGACACAGAGAGAACACATTCTTCTCTCCCGCCCCTGCCATTCCCTGTCTTCATTCCAACTATGGACAGGTGACAAGGCTCTCTGCAGGCTTCTTGGCCAATGTCTCTGTTTCTCTGGTCGGTTTTCACAGTGTCCAGGCTGGGCTGGCTAGCAGTCTCTCTGTCAGTGCCGTGTACCTGGGGCTTGGCTTTTCGGCGGTGGGAGTTTGTATTTCCTTGAAATGGGGTTCATCTCCTTCCTTCATCCACTCCTGCCCACTGCTCACAACACCCAGAGCCTGCTGACCTTTCCTGTGAGACCCTTGACCCCTGGTAGAAAATTCCCATTGCCACCTGGCTCAGGCCGTTTATCTAAGTAACTGTTGCTCTGAGGAGGATGGCTCATGCCCCATAGTAAAGCCAAGGACTCTCCTGGGGGCCAGTCTACTATTGTTTTGTGGGAATGAGGGTCATGGGGTTGTCATTTTGTGAATTTTCCAGAGAAGCTAACAACTTGGGATTTTATGGAAAAAAAGTGTAAATGTTGATAGCTAGTTAAAAAAAAACTTCCAAGTCCTGATAGCCAAATAAAACTTTTCCAGAGCTCAGACTTGCACCCTGTTCTGAACAGCCCATTTGGATTGCAAAGATTCCACAAGCCATGGAGTCTAATCCAAATGATCTCGCTGGACCTTTGGAGCTGCTAGAATAGGGGAGACACCCGGAGTCCCCTAAGCCACGTGGCCAAGGGTTTTTAATCCAGTGACTTGTTAGTTTGGTAGCCCCTCTGCTGAAGCACGTCTTCATTAGGCCTAAGCATGGCTGTTTCTCACACTCACATGTAAGGCCTCTGTATGTCCTCCTAGGGGGACAGGGGACCTCTCTGCCTGACCTGGGGCCAGATATGGTAGGAGTTGTGCAGGGCAGTTGTATTTCCCTAGGACAGCAGAATGGAAGGAAAGAAAGGACAGGTTACGCTCTCCAATCCTCTCCCTCCCATCTTTTCTGCCCTCCCTGAATGACAGACAGCCCCAGCATTTGACAGAGCCCTTTGTTTAACGCTGCCACGTCTCTGCTAGTGACCGAATGTTTCTCCCTCAGTATTGTCTTTATACAAGATGATGTGACCTGTGTTTGTTGCTAATATTAGATCTGTAAGAGATGCCCTCATTGTTGGGCCCTCGGTCCATGTGGAGCAGATTAATAATGCAAAGACAAAGGCCTCAAATACTCAGTGACTTTAAGAGCAGGATTTGCTGCAAGGGACAGGGGCCTTACACTGTGTTTGGCAAGGTGAGGGGACAGGCCTGTGAGAGACCAGGAATTGAGACCACAGTGTAAATGCCATTGGAATTGTAGGCAGAGCTCTTGGGGTAAACGGGCAGGGAGCGTAAAGCATCAAGAAGAGGCATCCGCATGTGGAGACAAACAGTAATGTGGTTAAAATGACAGGTCATCTAGTCACCACTGGTGGACAAAATTAGGAGACAGGGGAACCAGGTAGCAAGTCTAGGGAGACAGTAGATAGGTCAGTGAACATGGCCAATGTCGTGGTTCTCTTTGCTCCTTTCCATTTTTCTCAATAAAGCCCTTTAAGACAGTCCAGAGGAGGGTGGTCACCTACCAAGTACCTCTTGGGTCTTAGCATGGACCACTAGGACTTTCCTTGCCCCTCCCTCATCTTCTTATTGCAAGATAATTTGTGTTTGTGTTTTATCTTTATTTTATTGAAGTACAGTTGATTTATTTATACAATGTTGCATTAATTTCTTCTATACAGAAAAGAGATTTAATTATATATATTTATATAAATATATACATTCCTTTTCATATTCTTTTCCATTATGGTTTATCCCAGGATATCGAACATAGTTCCCTGTGCTATACAGTAGGACCTTGTTGTTGATCCATTCTATACAAAATAGTTAGCATCTGCTAATCCCAAACTCCCAGTCCTCACCCTGTGTTGTGTTTTTCAATATCTGCTGAACGTGTTTTTTTTTTTTTTTTTCCAAATTTTTATTTAGTTGCCTGAACCTTGGCAAAGTTACTGTTGCACAATGAGGTGGAGATCGTGTCTCACTGTCTCGCCTGCTACGTGGACCCACACACTAGCAGGCATTGTCCTAATGAGCACTTTCTGCCCACAGTGATCCCAGCGCTAATGCCCCGGAAGGCTACCTGAGACTTGGTCAAGGCCAGTGGATCAAGGGTTTTTTTTTGGCCTCTGGAGGGTTGTGCTGCAAAGGTTCTGTGCTATCTTGATTTGGAATTGAATTGTCAAGGTGAATCCTGCAGCTAACCTGTTTATAATCTGAGTTTAATCTTGCTGAAAAGAAAACCAGAGCCCTAAAAATACCTGTCTTGTAAAATCCAGATTTTTTTAATTGCATTTTTTTCTCCCTAAATGATAGACTGGCCACCTACCTACACTGAAACTATATGGAACAAACAAACTAGCGTTTGTTTGGTGTTGCTAAAGGTTAAGTGCTTCACATTGTTTAGTTCATTTCATTCTCATGTCCAAAATGTGAGGTAGGTATTATTATTCCCATTTTACAAATGAGGGACTTAAGGCTCAGAGAGCTCAAAAACCTTATAAATGGCAGAGCTTAGATTTAAATCAAAGTCTCCTGATACCCAGACCTCTGCTTTTCCCATTTATCTGCACGTCTATAGTCCTTTCGCAATTGCCAGATTCTGTTATATTCAGACTAAGACAGACACATATAGACAGAGATAGGACTGAATGTTTTCCTTAATATGTTTTGCAGTGTTAAAAATAAACAGCAATTATTTTAAATTCATAAGTAGTTATAATGGAATAGATACTTAGGCAAATAGATTTCTGAAATAAATGTTTACAGTTCCATGTTGAAAATCAAGATGACCTGGTAGAAAGCTGAGACTGTGAGTTCCAGGAGAGCTGAGACCATGTTTTATACACTCTGTGTCTCCAGCAATTAGCCCTGAGCCTAGCCCACAGTGGGGAGGAAGGCACTCAGTGTCTGCTGAATGAATAAATAAGTGTCTCCTGTATCCACATCAATATTTGGAAAAAAGAGACCATCTACTTAAGTAAAATGGTCCTCCTTCACCCCCTGAACAGACTGTTGTCTTCAACATTACTGCCATAGACTGAGTGTTTGTCTTCCTCCAAAGTTCATGCGTTGAAACTTAAAGTGATGGTATTTGGAAGTGGATCTTTTGGGAGGTGATTAGGTCATCAGAGGAGAGCCCTCATGAAAGGGATTAGCGCCTCTAGAAAGAGACCACAGAGAGCTTGCTTGCCCCTTCTGCCATGTGTGTATACAGCAGAAAGACGGCCATCTATGAACCAGGAAGTTGGTTCTCACCAGACAGTGACTCTGCTGGCCCCTTGATCTTTGACTTCCCGGCCTCCAGAACAGAGAAATAAATGCTTGTTTCTAAGCCACTATGATATTTTGTTATATCATCCTGAAAGGACCATGAAAATACTAAATAATATTAACAGGTGTTAGGCAAGAGAGCCAAGCCAAGTAGTGTATCCATATCTGGAGAAGGTGGATTTTGGTCATCTTGCTTCATCAGAACCTCCATTTCTTGTTTGTATTATAAAATGACTCAGTGCCTTGGTGATCAATGAACAACTAGTGAAAATGAAATACTCCTGTGAGTTTTTTTTTTAAATGTAAATTTACGAAACCTACAGTGGTTTCCAAACTTCAACTGAATTTAATACTATTTGCTTTGAAAACAAATTTCATTTTCCCTATTGTAAGTTTTCCTGTATAAAATTTTAAATACACAAAAATAAAACAAAACAATTTTACTTACCTATGGTGCAAAGGCAATTATTGAGTTTTTCTCAGTCTTTTATTATCCTTTGCGCATGTTCACACACTGTGATCATACCATGCATAACTTTTTTATTCAACTTTTCTAATTATTCTTTCTATTATAAACATATTGATAGAACTTCATTTTCCTTTGTTCCTGGCAAGTAAAAAAAAACGTTCATAATATAAAGGCAATATATATATTTTTTCCAGTTAAATAAAACAATACAGATGAACGATACAGAGATTATTCAAAATGAAGAAAATTTAAAATGTGGAAGTTTAAAACAGAATGTTCTGCTTTCTCCCGTTGACAGTCGAATAGATTTTAAAGGGGACACGCATCAGCAAGAAACAAAAGGCCAGGGAAGCTCCTTTTGATCCCCTGTCTAAATATAAAATATTCACTCATGTCTGTGTGTCTGCCATCTGAAGAGACTCCTTTTGGGGCCCTGAGTTGAGCTGAATTAAAGTTGGCAGGGGAGGCTTAGGAGGTGCTTATAGTCTCCAAGGTTCACTAGAGCATCACTGGAAATATTCTGGTATTAAAAATATGTGTTTATTGCATCTTCTCTTAGGGATAGCGGGGTGTATAATTGGAAAACAAGACTTTCATTAGTCACTTGAGGAATGGTAGTCCCATGATCACTATCCGCTTAAGAAGAACAGTTGGTTAACTTAGGGCTTTGGATTTGTTCCCTGGTGTATGCAGGTTTGGGGTGAGAGCTGGATTTCTGAGCCTCAATGTCAGAGCTCCTACTTCTCTGCTGTGTCTCAGAGTACCAGTCACTCTAATAAATGATTAGGGAAAGAATCTTGACCTAAAGAAGCATCAAACTTTTACCTGTCCAAGGTATCCACATCTCAGTGGGTCTCAGTTATATCACCTTTCTGAGATCTTGGCTAAGATAAAGGGATGGGTACCAGATGCTTCCACCAACTCCAGGCCAAGTATTAAGAGCAGCTTCTCTCTTTCCTGGGAAATGGGTCAGTCATGTTATCATTTGCCATTGCTATCTTGGACATTGGTTTAAAAATGAGCTATATAGTTTGGGTCCGATGAAGTTAGAAGAGCTATATATATTTTATATCTATATCATCTATTAAATATTCATTTAGTACTGTTTATGTGCTATGTATTTTTCTAAGCTCTTTGTATCCTGAATTTAATCACATCTAAGATGCCAGTGATTATAAGATACACCATTATTTTTCCTACCACTGAGGCAACTCAACTATGCTATGCTATTGATGGTAAATTGCACCTCAATTTCAGACATGTTAAAATGTGAAAAATGCATGTCTTAGAATCAGTGAAACATGGTATATTAATGCATGCTGTCATAATTAAAACAACTCTAGGAGGTAGGTTCTATCATTATCCTCATTTTGTAGATGAGAAAACTGAGGCACAGAGAGGTTCCACAATATGCCCAGGAGCACACTGCATTTGCACCCAGACAGTCGAACTCCAGGTCCCAGCTCATAACCACTACACCCTTCTCCCTGGAGATAAGGAAAGCCGAAAAAAAAGACATTTCAAAAAAATTATTTTAAATATTCCTCTGCATGAGGAGACTCAAAGTTATTCCTGTCTGGAGTTGTCCCCTAACATCTGGACCAATATCCAAAAGCTGAGCAATCCGGAAGTTCTCAGGAGTTCTATGGACCATATGTCAATTTTAGTGCAAGCTCATGGGGTGAGAGTGTGCATGTGGACACATGGCTTCTTCTATGAGGACTGAGGTTGTCTAGTATTACTTCTAGATATCATCCAAGGTTTAGCTTTGCTAGAAAGAAGACAGTTCTGCCCACAGTTTCAGAAGAGCGTGATTCAGCCTTCTGTTGGCTTGGGTGTCAACCACCACTTTTGACTCTGAGGCCTTCTGCTTCTCACTTGAGGGTTGAGCCTGGTGTGCTTTCTTAGGTTTAGTCTTGATTAGGAATATAAATCAGGCATCCTCACGCAAATAGGAGATACTCCTCAGCCTCCTTGCCTCTCCTCATAATGAAAATGGGGTTAATTTCCTCACTGCTTGTCAATTTCATACAACTGTTTGACAATCAGCAGAGAGGAGTGACCAAGAAGTATCTTCAGGGACCTAGAAATTTAACCATTATTCTAGTTTACAAGCCACAGTTTCAACATATCTCAACATTAAGCATGATTTTACACCATTGCTACTGTCTTTCCAGAGCTACTTCTCCCCAGATTAGCTTCAGCGACCCTTCTCTGTCCTCATAGCACATAAGCTCTCTTAAAGAGCACTTCTCACACTGTATCGGAACTCCTTGTCTGTCTGTGTGTCTGTCTTCTCTACCTACTTCAAGTTCTGTGGTACAAAGTTCTGTATCTGTCTTGCCCTGGGCTAGAGGTGACATAGCATGAAGTCTACATTCCAGAGCTCACTCGAGGCGTGAAAGTTCCGCAGCGTTGCCCTTCCCTGTCTAAGGCAGAGCATCAGTTAACTTCTGCTTTCTTTTCTGGTTACCCATGGAGCCCTGCGAGGTGCTGGCATGAGAGCAGGGACCAAGTCTAACCTCGTTCCTCCCTGAATGCTCGGCATCTAGCCAGTGTTCATGGTAGATGTTTTAAAATCATTTTGAAAATGAATGAATGAACTAGAGCCAAGAGACTCCAAATGAAATTTCATGGAAGTGTTTTTCTCCCTTTCTTTTATTCATTTATTTACTCCCTGTATTGAATACTTACTGTATAGCAGGCACTATGTATATGTCTGAGGGGGAAGGTCGCAATTAGATACAGGGGAAATGCTGGGATTAATAGGCACAATCAGGGAATTCCCTGGTGGTCCAGTAATTAGGATTTCATGCTTCCACTGTAGTGGGAATGGGCTCGATCCCTGGTCAGGGAACTAAGGTCTCACAAGCTGAAAAAAAAAAAAAAGGCACAATCAGAATAGGCCCTTAACATCACGTAGGGCAGGAGGAGGGCAAGGGGTGAGTGAGGACATGCTTGTTAGGAAGATGGATGACTTGAGGACCTAATGTTTAGCTGGACTGTGTTTAAAAAAGAAAAAAGAAAAAATTAGAAAGTAAACGAAAGAGTTGAAGGGATGGGAATACAAGGTGAGAATTCCAGGTCAAGGGAAGTATTTTATTATGCAAAGTCTCAGGGACAAGAGAGAACACTGTCTGTGGTAGAAACTGCAAGAAGTTGAATAGCACTGCTCAGAGCATAGACGGCCCAGTGGCACAGGCCAGAGGTTAGGCCCAAGAAGATGGGATCAGATCTCAGTGGTGTTGGGGGTCAGGTAGGGAGCAGGGTTTCATCCTAAGGCATATGGAGAGCGATTGACGGCCTGTTAGAGTAGGATGATGTCATCAGATTTATTGTAGGAAGTCACTCCAGCTGCAGAATGGATTGGCAGGGATGAAGGGATTCAAAACTGGTATGAGAGATGAGGTGGTGAGGGCTGCAGGGCTGGAGAATGGTCTAGTTTGACTCATTTCTTCAAACAACTTGGCAAAGAATCAACCAAACCACTGAAACCCAAGTAGAATGTCATTTTATTCCACATCAGCCATTATTCTTCCCCTTCAGGTCTTTGCTGACAGCTATTGACAGATGTTGGATTGGCATGGGTGTGAGTGCAGAGGCCTAAGAGGATCTGGTTTGAAACCTCATCCCCAGGTGGATAGAGTCAGTGGCAAAGAAAAGGGACCAGAGGTGATCAAATGGAGACAGTGAATTATCACTCATAAAGATGCTGGGAAAGACAGGCTTCCCCTAGAATGAGCTGTCAGTAAAAAGTTTAATTAGATCAAGGTACTCCCATGACATACTGTGTTCTAGAATCTTGGGGTGAGGACACTTGTAATTTGCAAAAGTAAACTCAATATCATCATATAACTTCTCTTTGGAAAACAGGCAAACAAAAAGAAGCTTTCTTGTTTGTGCTATAAACTAAAAGGAACTAAAGTAGACAAAATCAGCCTGGCTGTGGGATGTGCAAATGTTCTGTGTTATGTGCGTGTTGGTCACTGACAGGTGTGTGAGGAAAAACTAGAATTTGCCGAAGGGGGTGGGGGAGTAGTGGCAGAGATAGTTATGCTTATCAAAGGGGAGGGGCAGGGATCAAGAAAGTTTGAGAAACAGTGAATTAAAATCATATAAATGCTTTAGTCATAAAAACTGACAATTTATTTATATATTCTGCATTTTTTCAAACACAACATAATTATCAAATTTGACATCTATTACTCCAGACTCTGTGGTAGCCAATGGGACCCAGAGACTAAGAAGGAACCACCCTGTCCCCCAAAGTACATGATCTAGTAGAGAAGACAGAGGAACGATTAATACCCTTACATGACAAGTAGCATAATAGAGCATGTATAAAGAACATGAGAAAGATAGGGATTGATTTCTAGTTGTTTAATTGTGTTTAGAGTTGACAACATGAATCGACATTGGGGACCATGTATAATCCAAGATAGTAACATAAATATTAAAAAATCCCACGAAAACCCTAATCCTCAGAGCCTCGCATGGAGGACATGACAGAGGTGTACAAGGGTAAGGATGACCTGGCTGAGGGACAAGTACCACATGACCAGGGCCATCAACTCCAGATCAAAGGGGACTCCAAGTCAGGTTGTTACTGTGACATCACACTGTATATGCCTTTTTTTGTTTTTTTAATTAAGAAATAAATTTAGGTTTCATTTCAGGGGCCAAACATAGTCAACGTTTTCAGGTACTGAAGCCTCCAAGGAATTGGCTCTTAAGCTCCAAAATGTGCTCTTCTGACAATTTCTCTCCTCTTTTATAGACTCACCTCATGGATTTGCTGTGACTTAGAGGAAAGGCCAGGCTTAGGAAGCAGATGTGCCTGGCTCAAATCTGGCTCAGGACTCACTGATTATACCATCTTGGACAAACATCTGAACCCTCTGGTCCAGTTCCCCACGTGGCACACTGAGGAAATAAGATTAAATAATAAGATGTGAGTGAAGGCACCCTAGTAGTCACTGGGCTTCTGTCTCTACCACCACCCCAGTCCAAGCTACCATCTCTCATCTGGATCTTTATAAATGTTTTCCTTCATTCATTCTGGGCCACTCCAGTCTGTCCATTTCTGCCCTGAAAAGAAATGTGATTGTGTCTCTGCCATTGAAAGATTAAAAGCCTTAACATGATTTATATAATATTTCTTACCAAAATGCAGGACATGAGCCATTATTAGGTCATAGAAACAACTTTGTGGGTTACCAGCAGCATATTATTTAAAGGGAACAATATAAAACACAACAGAAATACTAGATTGCAATGTCAATTTTAAGCATAAGGATTGTTACGTAAAGCTTGTTTTCTCAATATGGGTCCGGGTTTTAGTATTTTCTGGGAGAAGAAATAAGTGCACCTGTGAAATAAAAATAGGACCATGGTGGGGGGCAGGTAGCAGGTAAGGAAGCTATATACGCTTGGAAAAGCTAAGGGGACAGAAATGAGCTGTTAAATATTAAAAGTTTGATAGGAGAAATGAAAAAGACAATAGAAGTAGGTTTACAAGATAAGGATGTGAGAAAATTTCAGAAGATAAAGCATAGTGATAAAGGGATAGAAATTTGGAAGAAGAAAAGACAGAAAAATTGGAGGACCAGTCCATGAGGTCTGACGTCCAAATGCAGGAGATAACGTACAGAGGAAAAAACTAGAGGAAGTTCTCAAAGAAGGAACTAAAAAGTTTTCATAAAGCTAAACAACCAGAGTTTTGAGATGGAAGAAATTTTAGAGCACTGAGACAAAGAAAACCTCCTATAAACTAATAGAGAGGAACACAACAAACTAGGACTAGGAATCATATTTAAATCTCCATTATTCTTCATACCATACTCGTAAAATAATTTAAAAAGTTAATAAAACAAACCCAAAAACCCCAGTTAGAATTAAAGGTATAACTAAAATCCCAATTAAAAGTACAATTAACATATAAAAAGGAAAAACCCCATAAGATAATATTTATCTGTCTCTGGATGGGCAAATAACATTCTAACTTTCTAAACATGAAGGCCATGAAAGGCATTACAAAGGAAAAGACCCACTCAACATTTTAATATATTAAACTGAAATATATGCCAAAACCATTTAAAATTAAAATTGAATATAAATTAAAGAAATGGCAAACTGGGAAAATCTATGAACAGATTAAACAAAGGGTTTAATATGTCAAATATTCACATGAGCAATTTGTAAAATCTTCATATACTGTGTAAAATATGTGAAATATTCACATAATATATAAAGTATTCTTGTAAGTAAATGAGAAAAAATCTCTAGAACCATATTAGAGAAAAATGGGCAAAGGATATGAACCAATACAAATGGCTAGCGTTCACTGAAGGAGAAAAAGTCAATCTTAGTTGTAATTAAAGAAGTATAAATTAAAACTTGAGCTACACTATTTCACCAAAATTTTTCACAATAATTTTCTTAACAAATTATTAAAGGTTTTTCAGAGTAAAGTTAATGGTGAGAATGTAAAGTGATATGCTTCTGGAAAGTTTTGGCGATACATTTTAAGTATTTTTAATGTTTAAATTTTGCAATGCAGTAATTCCATTTCTAGATAACTAATCCAAGGAATTTAATTATTTAACTACTCTTTTACGATATATACTGATCTAGGTACTGAAGTGTAGGATATTTATAAGGGATTAGTAATACTTGAGGAAAAGTAAAAAACAAAATAACTGTCCAATAATAGGGGGAACGTTGAGTCACTTATCTCCATCAAATAGAATTTATTTAGCCATCAAATATTATGGTTATAATTAGTTTCAATAAACGGTAAGTAGACTTTCTAACTTGAGAATAAGTTTATTAAACACAGCATTTAGATATTGGCTGTCAGCAGAAAGAATGCCTAACGTCTGAGGCATTCTGTAAACAATCCTCATTTGCAATAATAGCTTTGAAATATGCACAGAACATAAAAGACAAGAAGGCTTTCCTGTTGTCTTAAAATAGTTGAGCAATCTGTACAATAAGCAAACTGGACAATGGCCACAGTGAGAGGATTTATTAAACTGACTTCACTTCTTACCCAGTTTAAAACACACACACACACACACACACACACACACACACATACCAGGAAAGCTTGGAGGAATTATTTTTGAAAGACTCCTAATTTCTAGAAATCCATCAAGTCTAATCATTCTGATAAAAATACTTTTCTTCAATTGTCAGAATTGTCAAGTTTCCTTAGATGAAGAATTTCTGTGTTAATGGGGATACCATGAATAAGGATAAAATGGAAGAGTAACTGAAACGAAAGGGTACGTATTCTCAACTAGTACCTGTGGCTCCAATTGAAAGAAACATGGAGGCAGTTTCACAGTAAAAGCAAACATCTGAGACCCATAGAGAAGACATTTGTCTGGAGCACTGAAGGATCACCATAATTGTAATCGGCAAATTCTGAGAAGTTGTGATTTGCGCAGAGAGTTACACTTACAAAATCAGAGTGTTTCAGTCGGATGCTCAATATCTGAAGACTAATGTGTATCTAGATTATTTATTTTGTATAGATGGTAGGTAGCCTGGCCTCATTCCTCCTAGGATCCTTAGAAATGTAAAAAGGAAATAGTTTATAAAACAAATACAGAGGACTTCCCTGGCAGTCCAGTGGTTAGGACTCTGTGCTTCCACTGCAGGGGGATGGGTTTGATCCCTGGTCAGGGAACTAAGATCCCACATGCTATGTGGCAAAGCCAACAAAAACAAAAACAAAAAGTACACAACTCTAGCCTAGTTTTAGTTGTCTATAATTCAATAGGAAATGAGGGCCTGTGTGATATTCATAATCAGCATTTTATTGTTTATTAGGGGAAAGACCCTTAGCATGTTATTTAAATTTTTGACATTAATTTCCCTTCTAAATTGTTTCACTCTTCTCTTTTCATATCTTTGAGGAAGTTTTTCATACAGAATGAAAAATTTGATTATATATTTATATAGTTTTAAATAAAATCATTGTAGAAGAATTTTTAAGATGAAAAATTAGGGTGAGATGGGCAGATTATCACATGATACAGGTGACTGCTACTTGTAGATCCTCAGGGTCTAGCTTGAGTGGTGACAGCTATAAGTAGGAGAGGAAGGCAAGCTGGATCCTTGGGTCCTTATATAAAGAAGGAAAGCACAGGAAGACTCCCTGGGGTATACAGATGTCCCTGGGCCTCACAGTAGATTGTCCTGGGATCCCCTGACATCACCAAATATATGCCTAGGGAGAGGGAGATGTAATAGCCAATGGTAACTAGGATACTGTATTCCCATCGTTAGAAAAAAAGATTTCTCTTTATAGCAATACAATCCCACCTTAAGAAACAGGAAACATCTCGAGTAAACAACCTGACCCTGCACCTAAAGCAATTTGAGAAAGAAGAATAGAAAACCGCCAAAGTTAGCAGAAGAAAAGAAATCATAAAGATCAGATCAGAAATAAATGAAAAAGAAATGAAGGAAACGATAGCAAAGATCAATAAAACTAAAAGCTGGTTCTTTGAGAAGATAAACAAAATTGATAAACCATTAGCCAGACTCATCAAGAAAAAAAGGGAGAAGACTCAAATCAATAGAATTAGAAATGAAAAAGGAGAAGTAACAATTGACACTGCAGAAATACAAAAGATCATGAGAGATTACTACAAGAAACTCTATACCAATAAAATGGACAACCTGGAAGAAATGGACAAATCCTTTGGACAAATTCTTAGAAATGCACAACCTGCCAAGACTGAATCAGGAAGAAATAGAAAATATAAATAGACCAATCACAAGCACTGAAATTGAAACTACCACAGGCATTTTTCACAGAACTAGAGCAAAAAATTTCACAATTTGTATGGAAACACAAAAGACCCCGAATAGCCAAAGCAATCTTGAGAACGAAAAACGGAGCTGGAGGAATCAGGCTCCCTGACTTCAGACTATACTACAAAGCTACAGTAATCAAGACAGTATGGTACTGGCACAAAAACAGAAAGGTAGATCAATGGAATAGCATAGAAAGCCCAGAGATAAACCCACGGACATATGGTCACCTTATCTTTGATAAAGGAGGCAGGAATGTACAGTGGAGAAAGGACAGTCTCTTCAGTAAGTGGTGCGGGGAAAACTGGACAGGGACATGTAAAAGTATGAGATTAGATCACTCCCTAACACCATACACAAAAATAAGCTCAAAATGGATTAAAGACCTAAATGTAAGGCCAGACACTATCAAACTCTTAGAGGAAAACATAGGCAGAACACTCTATGACATAAATCACAGCAAGATCCTTTTGGACCCACCTCCTAGAGAAATGGAAATAAAGACAAAGATAAACACATGGGACCTAATGAAACTTCAAAGCTTTTGCACAGCAAAGGAAACCATAAACAAGACCAAAAGACAACCCTCAGAATGGGAGAAAATATTTGCAAATGAAGCAACTGACAAAGGATTAATCTCCAAAATTTATAAGCAGCTCATGCAGCTCAATAACAAAAAAACAAACAGCCCAATCCAAAAATGGGCAGAAGACCTAAATAGACATTTCTCCACAGAAGATATACAGACTGCCAACTAACACATGAAAGGATGCTCAACATCTTTACTCATTAGAGAAATGCAAATCAAAACTACAATGAGATATCATCTCACACCAGTCAGAATGGCCATCATCAAAAAATCTAGAAACAATAAATGCTGGAGAGGGTGTGGAAAAAAGGGAACACTCTTGCACTGCTGGTGGGAATGTGAATTGGTACAGCCACTATGGAGAACGGTATGGAGGTTCCTTAAAAAACTACAAATAGAACTACCATATGACCCAGCAATCCCATTACTGGGCATATACCCTGAGAAAACCATAATTCAAAAAGAGACATGTACCAAAATGTTCATAGCAGCCCTATTTACAATAGCCCAGAGATGGAAACAACCTAAGTGTCCATCATCAGATGAATGGGTAATGGGTAAAGAAGATGTGGCACATATATACAATGGAATATTACTCAGCCATAAAAAGAAATGAAATTGAGCTATTTGTAATGAGGTGGGTGGACCTAG
The DNA here is from genome assembly GCF_949752795.1 of Hyperoodon ampullatus. NCBI lineage: Eukaryota > Metazoa > Chordata > Mammalia > Artiodactyla > Ziphiidae > Hyperoodon > Hyperoodon ampullatus. The sequence continues at coordinate 39,625,696 of NC_136920.1, read as the reverse complement.
AGTCTGTCATACAGAGTGAAGTAAGTCAGAAAGAGAAAGACAAATACTGTATGCTGACACATATATATGGAATTTAAGAAAAAAAAATGTCATGAAGAACATAGGGATAAGACAGGAATAAAGACACAGACCTACTAGAGAATGGACTTGAGGATATGGGGAGGGGGAAGGGTAAGCTGTGACAAAGTGAAAGAGCGGCATGGACATATATACACTACCAAACGTAAGGTAGATAGCTAGTGGGAAGCAGCCGCATAGCACAGGGAGATCAGCTCGGTGCTTTGTGACCACCTGGAGGGGTGGGATAGGGAGGGTGGGAGGGAGACGCAAAAGGGAGGGGATATGGGAACATATGTATATGTATAACTGATTAAATTTGTTATAAAGCAAAATAAATAAATAAATAAATAAAAAACTAAAAAAAAAAAAAAGACCAATCACAAGCACTGAAATTGAAACTGTGATCAAAAATCTTCCAACAAACAAAAGCCCAGGACCAGATGGCTTCACAGGCGAATTCTATCAAACATTTAGAGAAGAGCTAACACCTATCCTTCTCAAACTCTTCCAAAATATAGCAGAGGGAGGAACACTCCCAAACTCATTCTACGAGGCCACCATCACCTTGATACCAAAACCAGGCAAGGATGTCACAAAGAAAGAAAACTACAGGCCAATATCACTGATGAACATAGATGCAAAAATCCTCAACAAAATACTAGCAAACAGAATCCAACAGCACATTAAAAGGCTCATACACCATGATCAAGTGGGGTTTATTCCAGGAATGCAAGGATTCTTCAATATACGCAAATCAATCAACGTGATACACCATATTAACAAATTGAAGGAGAAAAACCATATGATCATCTCAATAGATGCAGAGAAAGCTTTCGCCAAAATTCAACACCCATTTATGATAAAAACCCTGCAGAAAGTAGGCATAGAGGGAACTTTCCTCAACATAATAAAGGCCATATATGACAAACCCACAGCCAACATTGTCCTCAATGGTGAAAAAGTGAAACCATTTCCACTAAGATCTGGAACAAGACAAGGCTGCCCACTCTCACCACTCTTATTCAACTTAGTTTTGGAAGTTTTAGCCACAGCAATCAGAGAAGAAAAGGAAATAAAAGGAATCCAAATTGGAAAAGAAGCAGTAAAGCTGTCACTGTTTGCAGATGACATGATACTATACATAGAGAATCCTAAAGATGCTACCAGAAAACTACTAGAGCTAATCAATGAATTTGGTAAAGTAGCAGGATACAAAATTAATGCACAGAAATCTCTGGCATTCCTGTACACTAAGGATGAAAAATCTGAAAGTGAAATCAAGAAAACACTCCCATTTACCATTGCAACAAAAAGAATAAAATATGTAGGAATAAACCTACCTAAGGAGACAAAAGACCTGTATGCAGAAAATTATAAGACACTGCTGAAAGAAATTAAAGATGATACAAAAAGATGGAGAGATATACCATGCTCCTGGATTGGAAGAATCAATATTGTGAAAATGACTCTACTACCCAAAGCAATCTACAGATTCAATGCAATCCCTATCAAACTACCACTGGCATTCTTCACAGAACAAAAACAAAAAACAAAAAATTTCAAAATTTATTTGGAAAAACAAAAGACCCCAAATAGCCAAAGCAATCTTGAGAACGAAAAACGGAGCTGGAGGAATCAGGCTCCCTGACTTCAGACTATACTACAAAGCTACAGTAATCAAGACAGTGTGGTACTGGCACAAAAACAGAAAGATAGATCAATGGTACAGGATAGAAAGCCCAGAGATAAACCCACGCACATATGGTCAACTTATCTTTGATAAAGGAGGCAGGAATGTACAGTGGAGAAAGGACAGCCTCTTCAATAAGTGGTGCTGGGAAAACTGGACAGGGACATGTAAAAGTATGAGATTAGCTCATTCCCTAACACCATACACAAAAATAAGCTCAAAATGGATTAAAGACCTAAATGTAAGGCCAGAAACTATCAAACTCTTAGAGGAAAACATAGGCAGAACACTCTATGACATAAATCACAGCAAGATCCTTTTTGACCCACCTCCTAGAGAACTGGAAATAAAAACAAAGATAAACAAATGGGACCTAATGAAACTTCAAAGCTTTTGCACAGCAAAGGAAACCATAAACAAGACCAAAAGACAACCCTCAGAATGGGAGAAAATATTTGCAAATGAAGCAACTGACAAAGGATTAATCTCCAAAATTTATAAGCAGCTCATGCAGCTCAATAACAAAAAAACAAACAGCCCAATCCAAAAATGGGCAGAAGACCTAAATAGACATTTCTCCACAGAAGATATACAGACTGCCAACTAACACATGAAAGGATGCTCAACATCTTTACTCATTAGAGAAATGCAAATCAAAACTACAATGAGATATCCTCTCACACCAGTCAGAATGGCCATCATCAAAAAATCTAGAAACAATAAATGCTGGAGAGGGTGTGGAAAAAAGGGAACACTCTTGCACTGCTGGTGGGAATGTGAATTGGTACAGCCACTATGGAGAACAGTATGGAGGTTCCTTAAAAAACTAAAAATAACACTACCATATGACCCAGCAATCCCACTACTGGGCATATACCGTGAGAAAACCATAGTTCAAAAAGAGTCATGTACCAAAATGTTCATTGCATGTGTATTTACAATAGCCAGGACATGGAAGCAACTGAAGTGTCCATCATCGGATGAATGGATAAAGAAGATGTGGCACATATATACAATGGAATATTACTCAGCCATAAAAAGAAACGAAACTGAGCTATTTGTAATGAGGTGGATAGACCTAGAGTCTGTCATACAGAGTGAAGTAAGTCAGAAAGAGAAAGACAAATACCGTATGCTAACACATATATGGAATTTAAGAAAAAAAAATGTCATGAAAAACTTAGGGGTAAAACAGGAATAGAGACACAGACCTACTGGGGGTGGGCTTGGAGATATGGGGAGGGGGGGCTGTGACGGGGTGGGGGAGAGGCATGGATGTATATACACTGCCGGGCGTGGGGTGGATGGTTGGTGAGGGGTGGCCGCGTGCCGCATGGGGATCGGCTCGGTGCTTTGTGGCCGCCTGGAGGGGTGGGATGGGGAGGGTGGGTGGGAGGGAGACGCAGGAGGGAGGGGATGTGGGAACAGATGTATATGTATGACTGATTCACTTTGTTGTAAAGCAGAGACTAATTAAAAAAAAAAAAAAAAGGCTGCATACTCCCAATGCAGGGGGCCCGGGTTCATTCCCTGGTCATGGAAGTAGATCTCACACACATGACGCAACTAAGAGTTTGCATGCCGCAACTAAGGAGCCCAGCGGCTGCAAGTAAGACCCGGCACAACCAAAAAAAAAAAAAAAAAATCAATAAAATAAAACAAATATTAAAAAAAAAAGAAGAAGATTTCTAAAGGAGGAAGTTAATTGCAGGAGAAAGATGATCAGTTTGTACTATACAAGTTGATTTTCAGGGGCTCAGTGGCCAGTCAAGAAGGAAAAGCAAATCAGAAGCTCAGGAGTAGTTCAGCTATTAGAGAAAGCTATGGCAATAAATAATATCTTTAAAGAGAGAGAGTGTGATACTAAAGAATGCCGTGAACATAAAAAGGAAATTTAAGGGGAGAAATAAAAAGAGTTAAAGGAGAGATGAGAATTGAGCTTTGAAATAAGACTGCATTTGTATAGTAGAAAAGGAAGTGGAACCAAGGAGAAAGAAAAGAACCAGAGAAGACTATCAGTACCCTGGAGGTCAGAGACATTTTAGGAGGAAGGAGGTGTGCCATGAATCAATGATGTAGAGAGATAAAGTGTAACCCATGGAGCAGCACTTGGGAGACAATGTGATGATTTACAGAGATGAATTTCAGTGGAGAAGTGGGGTCAGGATCAGAAGAGGAGAGAGATGAGGAAATGCTTTTGTAAACGTAGATTATTTTTGTTTACGTTTTGACAGGTTGAATATTGAAATGAAGGTAAGAGAATGGATGTAGCTTAAATCAGGAAACAGACTGATGACTGATGATTTAACTCTTTACAGAGGTGACAGTGATCATTTAATTGACTATAGTTTTGGAATGCATGGGAGGTGTCAATTTAAGAAGTTTAAATGTCAAGATTATCTCTGGAGAGGGGGAGTATCTTCTCTTTCCCTGAGACAGGAGAGTAGGAAGGAAGATGGGGTGTAACCAAGAGGAGAGAGACTGCAGTGTGCGCCAAATGATTTTAGTTACTTATTTTTTTCATAAACGTTTTTGGAGTGTGCAGTATATGAAGTACCAAGATCCCTTGGAAACTATGATGATGAAAAAGTCCTAGAAAATGCTCTCAAAATAGTTTTATATGGAAGATAAGTCAAGTACAAAAATAACTCTAGGGATTGAGAACACAAGCTATTAATACAAATATAAATTTTTCTACGCCTCATTATCTTTCTCCATAAAATGGGAATAATGATAGTACCAGCTATGTTTCAAGCATCCCATTCTCTTTCTAGCTTATATTTCCTAGTGTTCTAATAGAAGTATTTGACCTAATAGAGATATTCAGGCCGTGAATCAAACACTATTTCATTCTCCATCATTGCCCTCATGTTCTCATTTCCTTCTATACCCAGGATCAATTTACTGGCCCATCGTTTTAATCACTCTCTTATCCCTCCATCCAATCCATCAAGACCCTTGTTTCTCTCTCCTTCAGATACACATGGCTGCAAAACCCTAACCCTGTTGAAACCGTACTATTTGCTTTCTTCCCATCTTTTGAGTCCCCTTCTGCATGGAGGAGAATTCCACAAAGTCATACAATATAAGTTCAGGAAACACATCAAGACCAAGGCACACATAGGCTCTGCATTTCTTCAGCATCTACATGGAGAGGCATCCCATGTTGAGGAGGGTTTTGTTCTAGTGGAGGCCCCTTCCCCACTGCTCTTCCTTCTTATAGGGCTTTGATGACAGCAACTTTATTAGGAAAGGGACCTTCAGACTGGGGAAGTAAGCTGCCTAGATATCATGCCAGCCATTTACAGGAGCTGTCGGGGAAGGCCAGCAGCCCTGTACGTTAGGAGACACCTGGGGACCTTGGGCCCTTTTGGATGCTATAGCCCTCCAGTCATGGAAGGAGTCTAGGCTAGCCTATTGTTCAGGCATCTTAGGATGAACATCTAGGGTCATTTTTTAACAATGCTTCTCCTTCATAACAATCTATCCCCACGACCCTTGAGTGCTCATCAGGTGTTTCTGGAATAGGAAGAGAGATATTATTTGACTTCCACCCAATCGTTAGAGGCTAAGTTAACTGCATTTGTCACACTCCCACAGGGATGAGCTAGATTTTCAACCACTTACCCTCCCCCCCATTTATTACCAATCCATTCTATAGAGGCCTCGAGATTGTTTCTTCTATCCTTTGACATTAAATTTAGAAAAGGAGAAGAGTGTATTGATCCTCCATTACCTACCTGCTGCATATTCCATGGTGCATGAGGCTCCAGGGCAGAGGTACAAAGAGCTACTACTGCTCACTCAGAGGGTCCCTGCCATCAGTATTCTGGTCTGCAGCAAACATTTGTTTTATGCACTCTTTTTTTTTTTAATCTTTATTGGAGTATAATTGCTTTACAATGGTTTGCTAGTTTCTCCTTTATGACAAAGTGAATCAGTTATACTATGCATATGTTCCCATATCTCTTCCCTCTTGCATTTGATGCACTATTACAAAAGGTACCAGCAGGGGTCATAGAGAGCAAGCCCTTCCTTGGCTATTACTTTGTCCCTGATCCCAGACCCAAAGGATAAAGGTTTTATGTTTAAGCCAAATAGTGGTGACCTCTTTGTGGAGAGATGTGGTAGAGGATTGGGCCCCAGCCCCAGCTTCCTCTTGTCTTGAATGGACCCCGGATAACATATAGGGACCTCTGGCACCTCTTGCAGACCATAGGAGATGTGGGGAGTTTCTATTACTTGGAACAATGACAGGCCAGCTGATCTTTCTTAGTCATATTGGGGAGACTACAGTGTGAGGAAGGTTAAATGCCTTTGTTCTCTAAAGGCAGTTGAGCTCTTCCTCACCAATTTCTTTAGCGTGGTTTTCTTCTCCTCTCCCTGCTTCTTGTGCTGGCCAGATACTAGTTGTGTTTAATGCCCTGACCGCTGTGTAGCTCCGCCCATTCTGGCAGCTTTCCCAGGGAAAACCCTCTGTACCTAAAAGGACCCTGAAATTTGTATAACCTTTCGATCCCATATATTTTTTTGTAAGAAATCTTAAACGAAAAATTTCAGGCAAAATACCTGTGTTTTGGGGGCTGATCACTTTAAAAATGCGGCCTTTTACTAGACAGTTGGAAGAGCTGATTCCATTCAATTGTGATGTAATCAGGAATGCTGCAGTAAGGGTGGGACTGAGTTGAGTAGTATCTGGAGGAGATACATGGGTACTGACCATCAGTTCAAGTTTCACTTGAAACTGTTTTCTTGAGGGGGTACCTGGAAGGAAGATTGTCTCTACTTTTATCCAAAGCAAGAGGATCAGAGGAGAGTTCACTGAAAAGGTGATGTTTGGGCTGAGGCTTGAGAGTTGCCTGGGTGCTAAGACCATCAGACAAGAGTATACTGGCCTTTTCTGAGACACAGCCAGGAATGTGTTTGGAAGGAGAGAGCAAGGAGCAGGGTAGAAAGGGGTGAGGTCAAGAGGTGATGGTGGGCCAGATCACTTAGGGACTTTTAGGACATTCGAAGGATTCTAAGTGGGGTGGAATAGGTGGGCCTGAAATTTGAGGACAGGGAAAAGTCAAAGAGAATTATTATTATTATTATTTTTCTTTTGCGGTACGCGGACCTCTCACTGTTGTGGCTACTCCCGTTGCTAAGCACAGGCTCCGAACGCGCAGGCTCAGTGGCCGTGGCTCACGGGCCCAGCTGCTCCGTGGTATGTTGGGTCCTCCCGGACCCGTGTCCCATGCATCGGCAGGCGGACTCTCAACCACTGCGCCACCAGGGAAGCCCCAAAAGAGGATATTTGAACGTTGGAAATTAGGGGAGCTTAAGAGGATTAGGAAACTGTATTAACGGAGCACTGGAAATTGGGTTAATGAGAGAGTTTGCTTTTTTATTTTTTTATTTTTTTTATTTGTACACATATATTTTCTGTCCTAAAATTATAACTATTCCATATACTCCATACAGTTCAAGTTGAACTTGGAGTATATTCAATATGTCTCTTTTCCCCCCCACACACTGTATTTTATTTTTATAAGGGATAAATAAACTGACACCAAGCATTGTAAATGGATGACCACAACAAGTGCAACAATGATTGCATTTACCAAACACAAAACACACTCATACTATGTCATAATATTGACATTCAGTCCAGTAATCCTCCATTATAACAGCTCCTTTGCTTGCAGTGAAAATTGATTTGTATATTTTTTGCCTCTGAGTCCTTGTGGGATTTTTTTTTTATTCAAACAGAAAGTCACAAAAATTATAATCATCCTCATCAGTTCACTCAGTGCTATGTAATTAATTTTTTTCAAATATTGATCTTTTGTTAGCACTTTTATGAATTCATCAGTTTCCCATTAGTGTTCTGAAAATGCTTATTCATTCAGTTTAGCAGTATAGTCAGTTACCAGAAACCTGTACTTGTCAGAGTCTTTTCCATGAATTCCTTGAAGATGAAAACCTTTTATAGGAACATTTTTGCAAAAGCATCAGAGTATACCCAGAACTGTCTGTAAATGACAAAAGACTTAAAAATGACCATGGTTAAAGATTTGTTGAAACTTCCTAATAATGCATTTGACAAGGAAATTTAGTTATTTCTGAGATACACATTTTAAAGTAATAACGAATTATGACTTCTAACATTATACCAGAACATATAAGATTTTTAGAAATTTCATATAATGTCTGAAACATTTATATTAACATATTTCCATACAAATAACCCAAAGAACGTTTAGTATTAGTTGTTTTTTGCTTGTTTGTTTGTTTATATGGCAGGTTCTTATTAGTCATCAATTTTATACCCATCAGTGTATACACGTCAAACCCAATCGCCCAATTCAGCACACCACCATCCACATCCCACCGCGGTTTTCCCCCCTTGGTGTCCATATGTTTGTTCTCTACATCTGTGTCTCACCTTCTGCCCTGCATCCTGTTCATCTGTTCCATTTTTCTAGGTTCAGCAGACATGCGTTAGTATATGCTTTTTGTTTTTCTCTTTCTGACTTACGTCACTCTGTATGACAGTCTCTATATCCATCCACATCTCAACAAGTGACTCAATTTCATTGTTTTTTATGGCTGAGTAATATTCCATTGTATATATGTAGCACAACTTGTTTATCCATTCGTCTGTCGATTGGAGTTTAGGTTGCTTCCATGACCTGCTTATTGTAAAGAGCGCTGCAATGAATATTGGGATGCATGTGTCTTTTTGAATTATGGTTTTCTCTGGGTGTATGCCCAGTTGTAGGATTGCTGGATCATATGGTAATTCTATTTTTAGTTTTTTAAGGAACCTCCATACTGTTCTCCATAGTGGCTCTATCTATTTACATTCACACCAACAGTTGAAGAATGTTCCCTTTTCAACACACCCTCTCCAGCATTTGTTGTTTGTAGATTTTCTGATGATGCCCATTCTAACTGGTCTGAGGTGATACCTCATTGTAGTTTTCATTTGCATTTCTCTAATAATTAGTGGTGTTGAGCAGCTTTTCATGTTTATGCATCTCTTTTTCCTAACTTTAATGAGAATGTTACTTTTGTTTCACTATTAAGAATGATCCTTGCTATTTTTTACCTTGAACTTCTTTATCTTACAAAACAAGTTTCTCTTGATGTTTTGAAAGTAAGAATTTTAAAATCATGAATGGATTTTGCATTTCCTCAAGTGCTTTTTTGGTACCTATAAGAAGATTGTAGTTAATTTATGCTGTTCCACTGTATCATGATTTAATTCATGCTGTTCAAGGCTGACACTTCTCCTCTATATCCACACTCCTGGATAGTCCTAACTATGGAGTCCACATCAAATATTGGCATTTGAGATACAAAGGTCCAGGAAAAGGCACCTTTTAATCTTCTCTTTTCCACGAAGCTTCTCAAGAAAGGAATGTTGAAACGTATGGAGCAGAAACATGCAGGTATCTTAGAGAAAGAAGCAAACACATCGCATTGATGGGATTTATGACTTTAGACAAGTGCCCATTAGAGGTGAAAGCAAGCTGTCAAGTAAAACAGTCTGGAGAGTTCCCACATCAACAGTTCGTTTTAAGCACCAAATAAATGGGCCAGAAAAATAGTGTTGGTGGAGTGTAGAGGACAGTCTTTACGGAGACCTAGGGTTTTTAGAGAAGATTCTCTCAAGGAAGAGATTCTTCTGGAAGGCAAGGATTGTAATTTAGATAAGGGTAAGAGAACAAAACTGAGGGAGGAAGCACATGGAGTCAGGGACAATGGCTAGACGGATTTGACTGAAGCTGGGAGTTTGTTTAAGGAACTATGGTGAGAGACATTTGGGGAAACAAGAAAAGATAAAGATGGTGGTTTAAACCCAATCATTAATTTCTTCCCTCCAAAACTACACTGGAGAGACGATAACAGGATTTTTGTTTTAAGAAGTAATATACGAAGAAAATGGTAAAGGAGATAATATAGTAGCAAAACTTGAAAACAGATGGCCAAGTAGAAACTGATTTGTCAAACCCAGGAAATTTGAATCCTAAATTGGCAGTGACGAAAGCCAAGAAGCAACACAATTGTCTCTAAGAACCCAGAAGACTTAGGATTTCATGGCACCAGGTGCCTCTGGATGTCGCAGTTCAAATGAGGCTAAGGAGGACTTGTGGAAAGTCTTTCTTAGAAGCAGTTAGAACCTCAGATCCCCTCCCTCTAGGCAGCAGGGTAAACTGCTCTCTCACCCTGAACAGAAGACTAAGCTTCATTTTCTAGAGCAGGTGAAAAGGATGGTCTCTGGACTGGGAATTTCCAGGAATTGTTGAGAATGTGTTTGTCATAGGGAAAACCAATTGATTTAGTGACCTTCCCAAGCTCCATATTGGAAAATTCAGGACCATTTTCCATGTGGTTGGGAAGCCAGGCCTGTCCCCTCAGGAGGAAGTTTGGAAGATTCTTCACTGTTGAATATCACCAGTCGTGGAGAGATACCAGTATCAGAGGTTCAGCCAGGAAACAGCTCAGCCAGATCACCATTAAGGGAAGCATAATCTCCAAACTCATCCACACACCCTAAGCTTCTAATCAGTTCTTTATGTTGTACTCATATGTTTGCACCAACTTCTAAGGATCACCAGACATTTGAGGAAAGCCCAAAACATGAAAGAGAGAAACCAAATCAAACTAAAACAAAACAAAAGAAAAAATAAATAAAAAGAAGTTTCAAAGAAACAGACTATGCAGGAGTGAAAAATACCTCCAAAAGCCACTGACATGTTAGTATTATCTGAGAAATGAAATAAGTGCACCTGTGAAACAAAAACAGTACAAAAGTGTGGGCAGGGAAGGAGGCTATATACACTTGAAAAAACTAAGGGGACAGAAATGAGCTGTTCAAAATTAAAAGTTTGATAGGAGAAATGAAAAATACAATACAAGTATAGGTTTACAAGATAAAGATGAGAAAAAATTTCAGAAGATAAAGCCCAGAAAAGGGAAAGAAATTTGGAAGAGGAAAAGACACAAAAATTGGAGGTCCAGACCATGAGGTCTGATATCCAAATACAGGAGTTAATGTACAGAGGGAAAAACTAGAGGAAGTTGTCAAAGAAGGAACTAAAAAGTTTTCATAAAACTAAAGAAACAGAATTTTGAGACAGAAAAAATTTAAGAGCACTGGGACAAAGAAAATCTCCTATAAATGAATAGAGAGGAACACAACAAACTAGGACTAGAATTCATACTTATATCTCCCTTATTTGTCATACCATGCTCACAAAACTATTAAAAAAAGTTAATAAAACAAACCCCAAAACCCCAGATAGAATTAAACGTATACTTAATATCAAAATTAAAAATACAATTAACATATAAAAAGGAAAAACCACATAAGAAAATATTTATCTGTCTCTGGAGGGGCAAATGACTTTCTTACTTTCTAAACATAAAGACCATGAAAGGCATTACAAAGGAAAAGACCCACTCAATATTTTAATATATTAAACTGAAATACATGCCAAAACCATTTAAAATTAAAATTAAATCAAATTAAAGAAATGGCAAACTGGGAAAAAATTATGAACACATTAAACAAAGGGTTTAATATGTAAAATGTTTACATGAGCAATTTGTAAAATGTTCATATACTGTGTAAAATATGCAAAATAGTCACATAATACATAAAATGTTCATGTAAGTAGATGAGAAAAAACACTAGAACCATATTAGAGAAAGTGAGCAAATGATATGAACCAATACAAGTGGCTAGCATACATTGAAGAAATAAAAGTCAACCTTAGTTGTAATCCAAGAAGTATAAATTAAAATTAGAGCTACACTTTTTCACCAAAATTTTTCACAATAATTTTCTTAACAAATTATTAAAGATTGTTTTTCAGAGTAAAGTTAACGGTGAGGATATAAAGTGATATGTTTCTGGAAAGTTTTGGCAATACATGTTAAGGATTTTAAATGTTTAAATCTTGCAATGAAGTAATTCCATTTCTAGAAATCTAATCCAATGAATTTCATTATTTAACTAATGTTTTACCAAATATATTGATCTAGGTACTGAAATATAGGATATTTATAAGGGATTAGGAATAGATGTGGAAAAGTAAAAAACAAAATAACTGTCCAATAATAGGGGGAACGTTGAGTCACATATCATCATCAAATAGAATTTATTTAGCCATCAAATATTATGGGTATAATTATTTTCAATAAACGGTAAATAGACTTTTTAACTTGAGAAGAAATTTATTAAACACAGCATTTAGATATTGGCTGTCAGCAGAATCAATGGCTAACATCTGAGGCATTCTATCAACAATCCTCATTTGAAATAATAGCTTTGAAATATGCACGGAACATGAAAGACAAGAAGGCTTTCCTGCTGTCCTGAAATTGTTGACCAATCTGTATAATAAGCAAACTCGACAATGGCCACAGTGAGAGGATTTATTAAACTTACTTCACTTCTTACCTTCCTCAGTCTAAAACACACACACACACACACACACACACACACACACACACACAGAGACAAACACCAGGAAAGCTTGGAGGAATTATTTTTGAAAGACTCCAAATTTCCAGAAATCCATCAAATCTAATCATTCTGATAAAAATACATTTCTTCAATTGTCAGAATTGTCAGGTTTCCTTAGATGAAGAATCTCTGTGTTACTGGGGATACTATGAATAAGGGTAAAATGGAAGAGAGACTGAAATGAAAGGGTACTTATTCTCAACTACTACCTGTGGCTCCAACTGAAAGAAACATGGAGGCAGTTTCACAGTAAAAGCAACCATATGAAACCCATAGAGAAGCCATTTGTCTGCAGCACTGAAGGATCACCGTAATTGTACGTGGCAAATTCTGAGAAGTTTTGATTTGCGCCCAGAGTTACACTTACAAAATCAGAGTGTTTCCTTTGGATGCTCAATATTTGAAGACTAATGTGTATCTAGATTATTTATTTTATATACATGGTAGCCCGGCCTCATTCATCCTAGGATCCTTAGAAATGTAAAAAGGAAATAATTTAGTTTATAAAACAAATACAGGAGACTTCCCTGGCAGTCCAGTGGTTAGTACTCTGTGCTTCCACTGCAGGGCGACTAGTTTGAACCCTGGTCAGGGAAATAAGATCCCACATGCTACGTGGCAAAGCCAAAAAAAACTAAAACAAATACTCAACTCAAGGTTTGTTTTAGTTGTCTATTAATAATTCAATAAGAAATGAGGTCCTGTTTATTATTCATAATCAGCATTTTACTGTTTATAAGAGGAAAGACCCTTGGCATGGTATATAAATATTTGACATTAATTTTCCTTCTAAATTTTTTCACTCTTTTCATTTCTTTGAGGAAATTTTCATATAGAATGAAAAATTTCATTATATATTTATATAATTTTAAATAAAATCATTGTAGAAGAATTTTTAAGATTAAAAACTAGGGTGAGATGGGCAGATTATCACATGATACAGGTGACTGCTACTTGTAGATCCTCAGGGTCTAGCTTGAGTGGTGACAGCTATAAGTAGGAGAGGAAGGCAAGCTGGATCCTTGGGTCCTTACATAAGGAAGGAGAGCACAGGAAGCCTCCCTGGGTATACAGATGTCCCTGGGGCCTCACAGTAGTCTGTCGTGGGATCCCCTGACCTCACCGACTCTATGTCTAGGGAGAGGGAGATGTAATAACCAACGGTAAATAGGATACTGTATTCCCATTCTTAAAAAGAAGATTTCTAAAGGAGGAAGTTAATTTCAGGAGAAAGATGATCAATGTGCTCTAATCAAGTTGATTTTCATGGGCTCAGTGGCCAGTCAAGAAGGAAAAGCAAATCAGAAGCACGGGAGAAAGTCAGTGCTATTAAAGAAAGCTATGGCAATAACTAATATCTTTAAAGAAAGAGAGTGTGATACTAAAGAAAGCCATGAACATAAAAAGGAAATTTAAAGGGAGAAATAAAAAGAGTTAAAAGAGAGATGAGAATTGAGCTTTGAAATAAGACTGCATTTGTATAGTAGAAAAAGAAGTGGAATCAAGGAAATAGAAAAATACTGGAGAAGACTATCAGTACCCTGGAGGTCAGAGACATTTTAGGAGGAAGGAGGTGTGCCATGGATCAATGATGTAGAGAGATAAAGTGTAACCCATGGAGCAGCGCTTGGGAGACAATGTGATCATTTAAAGAGATCAATTTCAGTGGAGAAGTGGGGTCAGAATAGAAAACAAGAGAGATGAGGAAATGTTTTTGTAAAGGTGGATTATTTTTGTTTATGTTTTGACATGCTGGGTATTGAAAGGAAGGTAAGAGAAAGGATGTAGCTTAAAACAGCAAACAGACTGATGACTGATGATTTAACTCTTTACAGAGGTGATAGTGATCATTTAAGTGACCATAGTTTTGGAATGCATGGGAGGTGTCAATTTTAGGAGTTTATGCCAAGATTATCTCTGGAGAGGGGGAATATCTTCTCTTCCCCTGAGACAGGAGAGTAGGAAGAAAGATGGGGTGTAACCGAGAGAGACTGCAGTGTGCCCAAGATGATTTTAGTTACTTTTTTTTTTAATAAACATTTTTGGAGTGTGCAGTATATGAAGTACCAAGATCCCTTGGAAACTATGATGATGAAAAAGTCCTAGAAAATGCTCTCAAAGTAGTTTTATATGGAAGATAAGTCAAGTACAAAAATAACTCTAGAGATTGAGAATACAAGCTATTAACTTAAATATACATTTTTCTACACCTCAGTTTCTTCCTCCATTAAATGGGAATAATGATAGTACCAGCTATGTTTCAAGCATCCCATTCTCTTTCTAGCTTACATTTCCTAGTGTTCTAATAGAAGTATTTGACCTAATGGAGACATTCAGCCCATGAATCAAACACTGTTTCATTCTCCATCATTGCCCTCATGTTCTCATTTCCTTTTTTACCCAGGATAAATTTACTGTCCGATCATTTTAATCACTATGTTTTCCCTCCATCCAATACATCAAGACACTTGTTCCACTCTCCTTGAGATACACATGGCTGGAAAACCCTAACCCTGATGAAACCTTACTATTTGCTTTCTTCCCATCTTTTGAGTCCCCTTCTGCATGGAGGAAAATTCCACAAAGTCACACAATATGAGTTCAGGAAACACATCAAGACCAAGGCACACATAGGCTCTGCATTTCTTCAGCATCTACATGGAGAGGCATCCCATGTTGAGGAGGGTTTTGTTCTAGTGGAGGCCCCTTCCCCACTGCTCTTCCTTCATATATGGCTTTGATGACAGCAACTTTATTAGGAAAGGGACTTTCAGACTGCTTGGGGAATTAAGCTGCCTAGATATCATGCCAACCATTTACAGGAGCTGTCGGGGAAGGCCAGCAGCCCTGTACGTTAGGAGACACCTGGGGACCTTGGGCCCTTTTGGATGCTATAGCCCTCCAGTCATGGAAGGAGTCTAGGCTAGCCTATTGTTCAGGCATCTTAGGATGAACATCTAGGGTCATTTTTTAACAATGCTTCTCCTTCATAACAATCTATCCCCACGACCCTTGAGTGCTCATCAGGTGTTTCTGGAATAGGAAGAGAGATATTATTTGACTTCCACCCAATCGTTAGAGGCTAAGTTAACTGCATTTGTCACACTCCCACAGGGATGAGCTAGATTTTCAACCACTTACCCTCCCCACCATTTATTACCAATTCATTGTATAGAGACCTCGAGATTGTTTCTTTTATCCTTTGACATTAAAGTTCGAAAAGGAGAAGAGTGCATTGATCCTCCATTACCTACCTTCTACATATTCCATGGTGCATGAGGCTCCAGCGCACAGGTACACAGAGCTACTACTGCTCAAACTGAGGGCCCCTGCCATCAGTATTCAGATCTGCAGCAAACATTCCTTTGATGCACTCTTACAAAAGCTACCAGCAGGGGTCACATAGAGCAAGGCTTTCCTTGGTTATATTTTTTGTCTTTGATCTCAGACCCAAAGGATAAAGGTTTAATGTTTAAACCAAATTGTGGTGACCTCTTTGGAGAGAGGGGTGGTGGAGGATTGGGCCCCAGCCCCAGCTTCCTCTTGTCTTGAATGGACCCCAGATAACATATAGGGACCTCTGGCACCTCTTGCAGACCATAGGAGATGTGGGGAGTTTCTATTACTTGGAACAATGGCAGGCCAGCTGATCTTTCGTAGTCTTATTGGGGAGACTACAGGGTGAGGAAGTTTAAATGCCTTTGTTCTCTATAGGCAGTTGAGCTCTTCCTCACCAATTTCTTTACATGGTTTTCTTCTCCTCTCCCTGGTTCTTGTGCTGACCCGATACTAGTGGTGTTTAATGCCCTGAGCACTGTGCTAGCTCCGCCCATTCTGGCAGCTTTCCCAGGGAAAACCCTCTGTACATAAAAGGGCCCTGAAATTTGTATAACCTATCGATCTCATATATTTTCTTGTAAGAAATCTTAAACGAAAAATTTCAGGCAAAATACCTCTGTTTTGTGGGCTGATAACATTAAAAATGAGGCCTTTTACTAGACAGTTGGGAGAGCTGATTGCATTTAATTGTGACGGAATCAGGAATGATGGAGTTAGGGTGGGGCTGATTTGAGTAGAATCTGGAACAGATACATGGGTACTGACCATCAGTTCAAGTTTCATTTGGAATTGTTTTCTTGAGAGAGTACCTGTTTTCTTGGAAGGATAATTGTCTCTACTTTTATCCAAAGCAAGAAGATCAGAGGAGACTTCACTGCGAAGGTGATGCTTGGGCTGAGGCTTGAGAGTTGCCTGGGTGCAAAGACCATCAGACAAGAGTATATCGGCCTTTTTTGAGACACAGCCAGGAATGTGTCTGGAAGGAGAGAGCAAGGAGCCGGGTAGAAAGGGGTGAGGTCAAGAGGTGATGGTGGGCCAGATCACTTAGGGACTTTTAGGACATTCGAAGGATTCTAAGTGGGGTGGAATAGGTGTGCCTGATGTTTGAGGACAGGAAAAGTGAAAGAGAATATTTGAATGGTGGAAATGAGGGGAGCTTAAGAGGATTAGGAAACAGTATTAAGGGAGCACTTGAAATTGGGTTGATGAGATACTTTGCTTTGTTTTCTTTTTCTTGTTTTATTTGTACACATATATTTTCTGTCCTAAAATTATAACTATTACATATGCTCTATAGAGTTCAAGTTGAACATGGAGTATACATAGTGAAGTTTATTTTTGATATTGTTTTCAATACGTTTTTTTCATACACACACACTGTATTTTATTTTTACAAGAGATAAATAAAGTGACACAAAGCATTGTAAATGGATGAGCACAAGAAAAGCAAAAATGATTGCAATTACCAAACACGAAACACACTCATATTATGTCATAATAGTGACATTCAGTCCAGTAATCTTCCACTGTAACAGCTCCTTTACTTTGCAGTGAAAATTAACTTGTATAATTTTTGCCTCTGAGTTCTTGTGGGATTTTTTTTTTATTCAAACACAAAGTCACAAAAATTATAATCATCAGTTCACTCATTCCCATGTAATTAATTTCTTTTTCTTCTTGATGTTTTGTAAGGCACGTTTATGAATTCATCAGGTTTCCATTAGAGTTCTGAAAATGCTTATTCCTTCAGTTCCACAGTATAGTCAGTTACCAGAAACCTGTAATTGTCAGAGTGTTGTCCATGAATTTCTTCAAGATGAAATACTTTTATAGGAACATTTTTGCATAATCATCACAGTATACGCAGTACTCTCTGTAAATGACAAAAGACTTAAAAATGACCACTGTTAAAGATTTGATGAAAGTTCATAATAATGCAATTGACAAGGAAATTTAGTTATTTCTGAGATATATTTTAAAGTAATAACTAGAATTATGAGTTATAACATTATACCAGAACATATAAGATTTTTAGAAATTTCGTGTAATGTCTGAAACATTTATTTTAACGTATTTCCATACAAATAACCTAAAGAAAGTTTAGTATTAGCTGTTTGTTTGTTTGTTTGTTTATACAGCAGGTTCTTATTAGTCATCAATTTTATACACATCAGTGTATACATATCAATCCCAATCGCCCAATTCAGCACACCACCATCCCCACCTCACCGCAATTTTCCCTACTTGGTGTCCATTCGTTTGTACTCTACATCTGTGTCTGAACTTCTGCCCTGCAAACCGGTTCATCGGTACCATTTTTCTAGTTCCACATACATGCGTTAATATACGATATTTGCTTTTCTCTTTCAACTAACTTCACTCTGTATGACAGTCTCCAGATCCACCCATGTCTCAACAAATGACTCAGTTTTGTTCTTTTTTATGGCTGAGTAATATTCCATTGTTTATATGTACCACAACTTCTTTATCCATTCGTCTGTTAATTGGCATTTAGGTTGCTTCCATGACCTGGTCATTGTAAATAGTGTTGCAATGAACATTGGGGCGCATGGGTCTTTTAGAATTATGTTTTTATCTGGGTGTAAGCTCAGTCACGGGATTGCTGGATCATATAGTATTTCTATTTTTAGGTTTTTAAGGAACCTCCCTACTGTTCTCCATAGTGGCTCTATCAACTTACATTCCCATCAACAGTGCAAGAGGGTTCCCTTTTCAACACACCCTCTCTTGCTTCTGTGATTTGTAGTTTTTCTGATGATGCACATTCTAACTGGTGTGAGGTGATACCTCATTGTAGTTTTGTTTTGCATTTCTCTAATAATTAGTGATGTTGAGCAGCTTTTCATGTTGATGCATCTCTTTTTCCTAACTTTAATGAGAATGTTACTTTTGTTTCACTGTGAAGAATGATCCTTGCTATTTTTTACCTTGAAATTCTTTATCTTACAAAACAAGTTTCTCTTGATGCTTTGAAAGTAAGAATTGTAAAATCATGAATGGATTTTGCTTCTCATCAAATGCTTTTTTGGTACCTACAAGATGATGATATTTTTCATTTATTTTGTTAATATTTTGAATTATGTCATTAAATTTTCCAGTGTTGAATCATCCTTCCTTTCTATTTGGTCATGATGTATTATTCTTTTATAATATTGCTGTATTTCATTGGATAACATTCCATTTTATGTTTTCATCTATGCTTATAGACAAAGATGGCCTGTAGCTTTATTTTTTATTGTTCTGTTTGTGTTTTGCTATCAGAGATCAGAATAGCCTCATCTGAGTAGCTTTCCAACTTTTTCTATATTCTGAAACAATGTGCACAATAAGAGTTAACTGATTTTTGAAACTTTTCTAGATTCACATATAAAATGATGTGTCTCCTGGACTTTCAGGGGTCATATTTTGAACCAGCTTATTTTCCTGGGGTATTATTCAAGCTTTCTGGTGTTTCATGGATCCATTTTGGATATGTTTCCTCTCCAGAAAATTACTCTTTTCTCTTTTGAAAATTTTGCTGTCAAGTTTCTCCTAAGATTCTCTTTTGAGACTTTAAAAATCCTTTTGTGCACTACTTCATTCCTAGGGGTTTATTTTCCCCTTTTTTCTTAGGTTCAGCTATGCTCATGCTTTATTGCTATCATTAATTTCTTCCACGTATATTTTTGGTCATCACTGTGTGATCTTGTATGTGTTTTCTTTGATTAACTTTGTCTTTATTCTTTGTTATTTGTTTACTCCTACCATTTTTTTCTCTTGTTCTATTTTCTAGCTTCTTCAATTGAATGTTTAGTTCATATATTTTCAATCACCGTTCCTTTTCCTTTTGGTACGATGAAAGAGATATGTCTCCTTTAATTCTTTTCACCCTAAACTACACTTTAAAAATGTATTTAAATAATTTAAATAAATTAAAAAAATATTTCACAGAAATTTGTAAAAATCATCATAACTTGATGATTTATGACAATGAGCCATTCTGATGGCTGTGTAACCAGCACCTGCCTTCAGGATAGAATATTCACATTATTCTAGAGACTTCCTCACACCCCCACTCACAACCTCTCTCTTTCACAGCGGTAACCACTACTCTGACTTCTAACATAGATTACGTTGCCTCCTTTTTCTCTTTATATAAATGGAAGCATAGAATAGGAATTCTTTTGAGTCTGGATAATTTTCCTCAGTGTTCTGTTTATAGAATTATTCTTATATTTTCATGTAGTTCTTGTTTATCTTCATTGCTGTATTGTATTCCATTGTATGAATATACTACAATGTACTTAACCATTCTAATGTTGACAGGCATTTGAGTTGTTTCCAGTGTTTGGCTACTGAAATAATGTTGTTCTGAACATTCTTGGACTTGACTTTCATTGCACAGACATACACATATCCTAGGCATGAATCATAGCTCACGGGTAAGTTCAATGTTAGTGGATACTGTCCAAATAGTTTTTCAAAGTGAATGTAATGATTTCCATTTTCCTTACTAGAGTACAGGAATTTCCACTGTTCACAACAACACCATTTCTTGTATTGTCAATCTTATGAAATTTTAGCCTTTATTTGAATATGCAATTATATTCCATGGTGGTGTTTTATTTGTAGTTCCCTAGTAACTATTTGCAAACATTAGTTTTCAACCTGTCTCTATTGTATTTTTTTTTTTAGGTTTTGTTTTCAATACTGCCCTGAAGACACTACATTTGGGATACCCACCCAGGGCTGGGTGATTCACTAGACCTAAAGAGGCCAGAGCCAAGTGTCAACCAAGAACACCCCAGACTTGCAGGCTCAGCCAGCATCAGTCCTGAGCAAGGCTTCTGCCCAGCGTGGAGTCCCCTGCAGAATCAGCAAGCCTAAGAAATATTATCAACTCATTGCATTAAAGTCTACTGGGGGTTCCTGCTGATATACTCCAACCCATTTTTGAAAAAGTAGTGTTTTCCAGCATCCTCACCTATCCAGAACATAAATAAAAACTTGGGAGTTTCTTGCTTATTAATGAAAGCTATGAAGTCTAAGTCCAACTGGGACCAGAACCCAAGTTGTAGCATAATGGTATTTCATCCAACCAAAGAAGAGTTTAATGATTTCGAGAAATACATTGCTTATATGGAATCCCAAGGTGCACACCGAGCAGGCCTGGCTAAGATAATTCCACCCCAGGACTGGAAAGCCAGAGAGACCTATGATGATATCGATGACATCTTAATAGCTGCTCCCCTCCAGCAGGTGACTTCTGGGAAGGCAGGTGTGTTTACTCAGCACCACAAACAGAAGAAAGCCATGACCGTGAGCGAGTATCGCCACTTAACAAACAGTGAAAAACACCGGACTCCATTTTACTCTGATTTTGAGGATCTGGAGCGAAAATACTGGAAAACACGCCCCTATGATTCACCAGTATATGGTGCGGACGTCAGTGGCTCCTTATTCGATAAAAACACGAAGCAGTGGAACCTTGGACACCTGGCAACCATTCAGGACCTGCTGGAACAGGAGTGCGGAGTGGTCATCGAAGGCGTCAACACCCCCTACCTGTACTTCGGCATGTGGAAGACCGCCTTCGCCTGGCACACGGAGGACATGGACCTTTACAGCATCAACTACCTGCACTTCGGGGAGCCTAAGACGTGGTACGCGGTGCCCCCGGAGCACGGCCGGCACCTGGAACGCCTGGCCAGGGAGCTTTTCCCGGGCAGCTCGCGGGGCTGTGAGGCCTTCCTGCGCCACAAGGTTGCTCTCATCTCGCCCACAGTCCTCAAGGACAACGGCATCCCCTTCGGTCGGGTCACTCAGGAGGCTGGAGAGTTCATGGTGACGTTTCCCTATGGCTACCACTCTGGCTTCAACCATGGCTTCAACTGCGCGGAAGCCATCAATTTCGCCACCCCACGCTGGATCGATTATGGCAAAGTGGCCTCGCAGTGCAGCTGTGGGGAGGCCCGGGTCGCCTTCTCCATGGACCCCTTCGTGCGCATCCTGCAACCGGAGCGCTATGAGCTGTGGAAACACGGGCAGGACCGGACCGTGCTGAAGCACACGCAGTTCCCAGAGCCCAGCAGCCAGGGCCTGAACGCCTGGAGGGAGGTCCGCGCAGCCTGGGGAGCCGTTCTGGGCCCGAGGCATCACCAGCCCCACCGCGCTCTGCGCCCCTGTGAGCCTGTAGCCGCGGACGGTGGGACCCGCCACCAAGTCCCTGTGCGTGCTGTGTCCCGGCGCCCCTCGCTGTCCCGGGGTTCTTGCTCGGCCGCCCAGTTCGAGGCTCCGGCCACCTACACCTCCGGGGAGCCCGGACCACCCCAGCCGCCGACCCCAGGTCCATCTGCCCCGGATCGCCACCCAGCTGGAAGATGTGGCCCTCGTCGTCGTCCTTGGGAACAGGGGACTCAGGAGCCAACTGCTCCCCCCAGGCCGAAGAGGAGGCTTTCCTTAGACATAGCTCAGGACCCAGAGGCTCAGCCCCTGCCTGTGGAGGCACCCTCGCCAGACAACGCTGACCCGCTCAGCCCTGGGCTCCAGCATCCCGCCAAGGCTTCTGGGTGTGGTTGTGGCCCTGTCCCCTAAGCCCAGGGGATGCCTTTCTACCCCATCCTGTGGGCCAGCTCTGGATGCTCCTGAACTTCTAAAGCATCCTGGGCTTTGATTAGCCTCCAGTCTCTCTCCTTTTCCTCTTCCCCCTTCCCTTCCCGCTTTTCTTGCCAAACTAGGCCCTTTTGACCAATTAGGTCAGTAGAGACTCAGATAATCATTGATCATCTTTCTGAGTCTTTGATGTACTGAAAATGTGTTCTCTGCTAGTAAGGTAAACAGAATGTTAAAATCTGACTTTATTAAATATATTAAAGGTAACCAGAATGTTAAAATCTGACTTTATTTTTTGTGTTGTTCATTCAGTCAACTGAGAGGTGGTCGTTTTTCCTGCACTTTTCTTAATAATTATATCAAAACATTTCAAGCAAAACTTATTTTTCTGAGCTTGTTGCCTTGTGTGACGTTGGTGAGTGAGTTTGGGGTTGATTGTTGGGTTCCAGCTGGCTGGCTGGGTTGGGGGATTTGGTTTGCAGCCCTATCTGAAGGATGACTTGGTGGAAATCACCTGGCACTTGGTAGCTCCAAGTGGCTAGGAGTGATGAGCAAACATAGGGCAAAAAGTGCCAGCATGTGAAAATCTCCTCTCCAAGTCTCCACTGCCTTCTCAATGCTGTATGTATATTTCACATGGTTAAGTCATTGATACATCCCAATAAACAAATCCACAAATAAATGAACAAGACAATTTCAAGTGGGCATATGTTCTGTGAAGAGATTAAAGGGGATGGGGTGAGAGTGCAGAATGGGCAGTGTGGTTCCGGTGGTCAGGGAATACTTCATAGAGCAGGAGACCTTTCTGAGTCCCAAATGACAAGAAGGAAGGTCCAGAGCTGATTTCCACTTGGATGAAACAACAAGTGTAACAGCCCTAACATAGAGCTTGGTGTTTTTGTGTGGATAGAGAGGAAGCTCATTTGTGTCTGGGGCATAGAGAAGGGAGAGGCAGGGTCCAGGGTATGTAGGACCTTGTAGCTCATGTTAAATATTTGAGTTTTTTTCAGCTTGAAATGAGAAGGCATTGGAAGTTTAAAACAGCACTTGACATGATATAATTTGCATATTTAACTGATCACCTTAATTGTTCTGTGGACCCCTTGCGGGCAGGAGAAGTAGTTACAACATCTAAGTAATACAGGTGAGAATTGATGGTTACTGACATAGGCCATATTGTTGAAAATGCACAGAAGTGGCTAAACTCAGAATAAATTTTGGAAATTGAAAATGATAGTTTGGATGCAGAAGGACCATGTGACTCCAAGTCTAGTTGTTACTGTGACATCACACTGTATGTGTCTTTTTTTGTCTTTTTAATTAAGAAATAAATTTAGGTTTCATTTCAGGGGCCAAGTCAACCTTTTCAGGTATTGAAGCCTCCAAGGAATTGGTTCTTAAGCTCCAAAATCTGCTTTTCTGACAATTTCTCTCCTATTTTATAGGCTCACCTCATGGATTTGCTGTGACTTAGAGGAAAGGCCAGCCTTAGGAAGCAGACGGGCCTGGCTCAAATCTGGCTCAGGACTCACTGATTATGCCATCTTGGACAAGCAAGCATCTGAACGCTCTGGTCCAGTTCCCCAGGTGGCACACTGAGGAAATAAGATTAAATAATAAGATGTGAGTGAAGGCACCCTAGTAGGCGCTCTGCTTCAGTCTCTACCACCACCCCAGTCCAAGGTACCATCTCTCATCTGGATCTTTATAAATGTTTTTCTTCATTCACTCTGGGCCACTCCAGTCTGTCCATTTCTGACCAGAAAACAAATGTGATTGTGTCTACACCATTGAAAGATCAAAATCCTCAACATGATTTATATAATTTTACTTTCCAAACTGCAGGACATGAGCCATTAGTGGGTCATAGAAACAACTTTGTGGGTTACCAGCACCATGTTTTTTAAAGGGGAACAAAATAGAATACAACAGAAATACTAGATTGCAATGTCAATTTTAAGCATAAGGATTATTACATGAAGCTTGTTTTCTCAATATGGGTCCGTGTCCTGCTGAAAAATGTTTGACGGCCTCTAGCCTATGATCCCCTGAATGCTGTGTCTCCCGCCTCCTTTAGCCCTATTTCTCATAATCTTCTCCCAGGTCTCTGTTCTCTACCCACACCCACCTTAAATTCCTCCAACATACCACGTTCCCTTCTGCTGGGAGACCCCTTAGCACATGCTGCTTTCCTCTTTGCCTAGTTCATGTCAACATCTTGGTCTCAGTCCAGACAACACTCTTCAGGCAAACACGCCCTGAATCCCTGGAGGGGCAGGTTCTCAGAGCTCCATGTTCAGTGTGTGTCATTATTCCTTTAATAGCCTGCTTCTTTGATTAACGACAAGCTTTCCCATAGGTTTCGTCTGCAGGACCGCAGGGACCCTATTCTTGTTTACCACTGTACCCAGTCGCTGAACCCAGGTTGGCACATAGGCACTCAAGAAAGACATATGAATCAACCAACCTATCAACCAGTGATGTTGGCCGGTCTCGTTTATTTCTTGGTTTTGGTTTTGATTCTAAGCCTCGCAGCACCAAGTAAACCATAAGAGCTGTCCTATTTCCCTAGGTTAGGAATTTCCTAGAAGCGGATTTTTAACTTGGGTCTCCTGGCTTTTGATCTGCTGAAACTTCATCAAAGTTGTGTCCGTGAATTGGCGGATGAGCATTTCGTTGTAAAGGGGGAGACTGATTTCCGTCGGATGTCAATGGGGGGGGTCCCTGCCCATCAGACCCAAAGAGCCACAGCTCTGTGGGCATCTCCTGCCGCCTCTTTGCATCCTTGAGGATCCCTGGGGCGCGCTGGCTCAGTAGGCTTCTAGGCTCCCAGCCCCGGGGACGGTTCCTTCCCGTTTCCTCCGATTAAGCCGACCCGGTTCATACCTTTCAGTCTTGGGAGCGCGCGTCCCCGAGCCTGCGAGCGCAGACTGCAGAAACCAGGCGGTGCAAGTCCGGGTGCATCCCCGCGTCCGGCCCCGGGCCTGCGCAGCCATCTTCAGGGAGGAGGGTGAGAGGGAGGCGCGGCCTCGGGACGCGGACCCGCCCCCGCCGCCGGGGCCGCCCAGCTCGGCCCGCAGAGCGCTAGCTCAGCTGCGCCGCCCCCGGCTTCCGACTTCCTCGCGGCCCCGCTCGGCGGCCTCGCGCTCTCCCCGCCCGGCCCGCAGACGCGCCATGGGCCCCGCGCGCTGTTTGGCGCTGGGCGGCCTCCTCGCTCTGGCGGGGCTGTTGGAGGGCCGGCTCGTGCGCGAGCAGGAAGCCGGCTTCGGCGAATGCGACCGATTCTTCTACGCCGGGACCCCGCCCGCGGGGTTGGCGGCCGCTGCCCACGTGAAGATCTGTCAGCGCTCCGAGGGCGCCGAGCGCTTCGCCACCCTGTACAGCACCCGGGACCGTATCCCCGTGTACTCGGCGTTCCGCGCCGCCCGCCCCGCGCCCCTGGGAGCGGAGCAGCGCTGGCTGGTGGAGCCGCAGGTAAGCGAGGCGCTTCCCAAGCCCGGCCGCTGGGCTGGCCTCCCAGGGCGCTTTGCAGCCACCGTGAGCGGTAGGGCGGGGAAGGGCAGCCCCAGCCTTCGGTGCCAGGGTCGGGGAACCCGGGTTTCCACCCGCCCCACCGCGCGCCCGGAGTTACAGACTGCCTCGTCCCCTGTCAAAGCCACGGCCAGAGCTGGGCGATCTGCGAGCCTTCGCTTTAAGCCTCAGGGGTCCGAGGCCCCCAGTGGGAGGTGGTTCTCTCTGCACTTCAGAGGAGACATCTGCAGTGTCTCATTCACTTCCTGAATAATGAGGACTGTGAGACGGAGACCCAAGAGACCACTCAGATCTTCGGGACGCCTAGGCTGGGAGCTCACAGGTCGTTGCCACAATTCTGTGGGATGGGTGGGTGAGTGGGCATTTTTATGCCCATTTTACAGAAGAGGAGATCAAGGCTCGGCGGGGCGATGAGACTTGCGTAAAGATGGGGCCGGTCTTTTGGCTAGAAGTTCACTGCCCTTCCTACTAGGGAAAAGCTTTTCTTCTGCAGAGGCCACCTGAGCCTGAAAAGCCTTCCCTTCTGCACAGGACATTGAGTAAATTCGATCTGAAGTTAATGTTGGGTTAGGACAATGAAATAAAGGTATGGATTTTTAGAAATGCGATGGGATAGTTACAAATAGTCGGGACATTGACTACCTCCTACTAATGGGAAGAACAAACCTGTTTCTCCTGGCTCTTCATATCTATATTGTCAGACCACTTGGAAATCGTGTCATCTCTCAGGGTTTTCTGTTCTGTCTGGTGAGAGTGACCAAACACTCCAAGAGGCTCCCAGAGGTCCTGCTGAAGCTGCCTTCACACACCCTGCCCTAGGTCTGCTCAGCCAGCCCCCCGTGGAAAACACCCTGCCAGGCTCCCCTGTCCCAGCAACCAAGGACACCCAATCTGGGGGAGGAGCTGAACACTCAGCCCACCCATTCTTTTTTTTTTTTTTTTTTTTTTAGAACTGGTTGACCTTGATCTTTTTTTGTTTTACTTTTTTTTAATTGAAGTATAGTTGACTTACATCAGCCTGCCCATTCTTGATGGCCACAGCTGCCTAGGCATTGTGAGAAGGGGACTGGCTTTCAGCTGTTTTGTTCAGAGTCCTGGGTTGTAATTTCTATATCATTCAGTTATTTCTGGCTCTAAGACCTTGACCAGATCTCAGGCCATCTCCACCTCCGTCTCTTTACCTTCTCCACAGCCTGTTGATGTCAGGACCTATGAGATCAGGCATGTGAAGAAGCCTTTGTAAAGTATACACACTTAAGGCATATAGTAACCTAAAGTTAGTTTGCCCTCATCTGCACCCCTAGAGCTCTCTGCGGTTCCCCCAGTTCCCCAGTATGCATGTGATTGCAGACCTGTGAGGAAAATAGATGACCTGGTCCTTTCTCACCGAGGATCTCATGGATGGCTTGGGGAGACAGAACATACATGTGAGGAAGACGTGGGATGCATGCCTAACAAATTTCAGTTAAATCCAGAACTACCACATTTAGTAGTCACCCACTGTGTGCCAGGCACTTGGGGTGCCAGGGGAACAGAGTGTAGCTCTGGGAATCAAAGGCTTCCTGGTCTGCTGGGTGAAGAGGTGGCAACACCTCTGATTAGAGCCACACTGCGTGGGTTTAAGCCTCAGTTCTTCCACTGACTTGCTGTAAACTTGGGCTTGTTGACTTAGAGGTAATAACAGGGTGATTTTGAGGATTGAATATAAGGTTCTCGTGCCTGGCATATTAGTCCTAGCTGTTATTATGACATAAGCAAAAACATCCTCAGTTTAAAAGGGTAAAAGAAGTCTTATTAGATTTAATCCGTCTTGGAGGTGACGGGGTAAGCCTTTGGGTCAGGGTGACGTTTGTGCTTTGCCTGGAAGGATGAGGCGGAGTTCAGAAGGGAGACAGGGACGAAGACATTCCCAGCAGAGGGGACATGCTGTGTGAGAAACGCATGGCCGAGTCAGGGATTAGTGTGTGGGGAGTGGTTGGAGCAGCTAAACCAGTACAAGTGAGTAGATGACTCAGTGAGTAGGTGACTCAAGTGCTCAGAATAAAGAGAAGTGATGGAAGGGAGGGGTCGGGTATGAAGGAGCGATCAAGGAAGGCTTGGGGTGGGGGTGTGGAGCAGAGCCATTTATGCAGTTATTGAAGGAGCCCAAGGAGCGTGACTCATTCAGCAGAGAGGAAACAGAACCTTCACATAGGCAGTGGAGACCGAGGGCCCTGGTAATGAGGGATAGGACTGGAGAGGTAAAATAGGATGGGGAAGGAGGAAGGAGCTGGTGGGGTGGGAGGGAATAGTTCCAAATGGCAGCTCGAGAGGTCAGAGGTGCAGTGGTTCGGAAAAGCACAGGAGGCCAGAGTTCCCGACTGGGGACGTGGGAAGGGTCCAGTGGCTGAGCACAACTGGAAGGATGCTTTTCTCTGCAAGACAGCCTTGTGCTGCCCGTCCTTTCCCACGCTAGTGTCCAGTCAAGTCAGCCAGGAGCCAGGGGCTATTAGGAAGGAGGCAAGGAAGGAGAGAGTGGGGAGAAGCCGCCAGATTGCCATGCTGGCAGGCTCTGGAGTGCACTGCAGCAAACCTGCCCCCCTGAGGCCTGCCTCCCAGCCAGTGTGCCCACTGCAGAGAGATGCTCAGGGCTCAACGTGGACTTCTGGCTGCTTCCAAGCACTCTGTAATGCTGAGTCACCTTGTGCCCACATCACCTCTTTAGGAGGTTAGTGTTACCAAGAGACCCAACAGATAGAGGAGGAAGCGGCAGGGGACCAAAGGAGCTGGGTGCTTGCCTTCGGTCGTTAGTCAGATAGGGCTGTTCTGACCCTGTGGCTCCTGAAGCTCAATTAGGGCAGCTCGCAAGGCTGTCCTGCAGTTTCCCTTTGGGAAAAAAAAAACCAAAACCGAAAACCTCCTGAATCGAAGCTGATAGAAACTTAGTCACTCGTGCATAAAACCTTTAGGGTGTTTTAAGCACTCTTGTGCTTAAAAACACAGGGACCCAGAATTCCACCCTGCAGAATGCAGTTTACAGGGGCCCCGTGCCCTGGCTCCTGTCTGTAACTCCGGCCTGTCTCCTACCCCTCCCCACCTTCATGTACTGTTCTAGCATTATCTAGCTGCCTGGAGTGCCTCTCATAAACCATTCTGTTGGTCACATTTGTTCTTTTGCTCATGCTGATTCCTTTTGCCCCAAATGCCCTTTCTACGCTGCCCCCGTCTTGCCCCTCACTGCCTCCCTACTCCAACCTTTAAGACCGCCGAGGTGTCACCTCCTCCAGAAAGAAGAGCCCATCTGAGTGAGGTCCACTTCCTGAGTTAGGTCCACCCCACAGTGCTCCCTGTCATTTCTCTATTTTTGTACTTACCACACTGTTTTATACCTACCTGCTTGTGGGTCCGTCTCTCCAGCGGAGGGACTGAGGGCTTGCATTTCTAGTGCCTAGGACATAGAAAGCACTCAGTAAGTGTTGATCAAAACCATTTGATGTTCGGAGGTTCAGTCAGGCAGCAGTGGGTGAGATATTCTGCTTGAGCTTTCTTGGTGGAGAGCTGCCTGCTTTAGAAGCTTGCCTCCCAGCTAGCCAGCAACCACTGTTCCAAACATATTCCATATGCAGAGCTGGAACCTTCCTCTAAATCCACCCCACCTGTTCTAGCTCCGGCCTTTGGAACTACCCCAGATGATTTCGATCTCTTTAGCATCAGGTGACAGGATCCCGCATTTGAGGGGCCTTCTGAAGGACATAATGAGAACTTTAAAAGGAAGCAGAGGGACTTCCCTAGCGGTCCAGTGGTTAAGACTTTGCCTTCCAGCGCGGTGGGGGGGATGCAGGTTCGATCCCTGGCCGGGGAACTGAGATCCCACATGCCTCCTGACCAAAAAACCAAAACATAAAACAGAAGCACTATTGTAACAAATTCAAAAAAGACTTTAAAAATGGTCCACGTCAAAAAAAATTTTTTTAAACGGAAACAGAGAAGACAGAGGGCTGCTGTGGGTTTTATGTGGAATGTGGTCACCTTTAAATTGAGAATGGGGAGAAGGCAAGAAAGAGATGAGACAGTGTGTCCCTATTAGCAGGACAGAGATGGTCCGGAGGGTTTGCAGTCAGAATTGAGAACTGGGTTCTGTTTCAGTACAGGGAGCCTCAAACCTTTTAGTTGCTCAGCTCATTTCTGTTTAATGGAAGAATTTTTGGATAAGGTACTAGTGATGCCTTTGCAAAGGATGCTGTCAATTCACGCTAGAAGCCAACGTATAAGACCCTGTCATTTAAAAAAAAAATTTTTTTTTTTTTGGCCATGCCACGCAGCATGTGGGATCTTAGTATCCCAACCAGGGATCAAACCCGTGCCCCCTGCAGGGGGAGTGCAGAGTCTTAACCACTGGACCGCCAGGGAAGTCCTCAAGACCCTGTCATTTTGTAAATGTGAATATTGGAAGGAACTGGTTTTATATTCTGCTTATACTTCTTTAATCTTACAAAAATACTGTGAGGTAGATCTTATTCTCTTCATTGTAGAAATGAGGAAACTGGCTCAGAGAGGTTAATTGTTGTGCCCAAGGCCACACAGCTTGGATTTGAACTCATGACTAGTTGCTCCTTAGTCTGGAGCTCTTTTGATGAACCATGGAGGTCTTTGACTTCCCATGGATCCACTGCATTAATGGTCATAGGACTTCAATTCTCATCTTTTATATGGAAATCTTAATTTCTACTCCATTTCTCTTTCCCCACAGTCGTAGGACAAGTCAGAGCACATATTTGGCCACGTGAATGTTGCTCAGGTGTCAGTGGCTCCGGAGTGAAGCAGATATTCCTGTTAACGGCAAAAGTATTTTCCTAAAGGGCCCAATGAAGTCACATTTCAAATCTTAGTAAATGTACGTGAACAGTTGTCACAGCTAGAACCTCGATTAAGTCCTTAATTTTTAATTTCCATCAGAGGCTTCTTTCTTGCACTTCCTGAAACTGTTTGACACACTGTTTCATTTATTCTAACATCAACCCTCTTTTAATTGTGTCAGAGAACAGATATAAAGAAGATATCATACACATCTCTGGGTAAGGGACACAGCAAACAGGACAATTCTGATTCTTCCTTCCTCGTTAAGAAACGTGACTTCAGGGGCTTCCCTGGTGGCGCAGTGATTGAGAGTCCGCTTGCCGATGCGGGGGACACAGGTTCGTGCCCCGGTCCGGGAAGGTCCCACATGCCGCGGAGCACCTGGGCCCATGAACCATGGCCGTTGAGCCTGCGCGTCTGGAGCCTGTGCTCCGCAACGGGAGAGGCCACAGCAGTGAGAGGCCCGCGTACCGCAAAAGATCAAAACAAAACAAAACAAAACAAAACGTGACTTCAGATCCCTGCTCTGCCATTTACAATCTGTGCCAGTCCTATTTTTCTGATCTGTTCATTAAAGATAATAACAGTGTTGACTTTACAGAGTGGTCGTGACACATAAACGAGATAACACATATAAGCATGCAGCATAGAACCTGTAATATGGTGAGGTCTTAATAAATAGTAATGTGTACACTATTAAGGTCTTACTCTAATAGATGTTAGACACACACAACACACACGAATGGAATGTTGGATTAGATAGGCAACTCCTACAATTCCACACATCTCGTCTACAACATAAAACATCCATCTGTGTATCTTCTCAAATGCTCGATATGTCCCACATTCACATAATAGGTGCTCAGAAGGTACATGGCGAGAGATTGAATGAATGGACGATGGAATGGACGGGTGGATGGGTAGATGGATTTAGGTGATTGGAAGAACAAAAACAAAACAGGTGCCAGAGGCACCTCCACCCTCCTAGCCCTGAGCAACCAAGAGGTGTGTTGTCATGAAACGAACAGTGAGCAATTGCATTCCAGCCTACTCTGCTGAGCGCCGGGCTCACAGGGATGGTTCCAAAGTCAATTGCTCACAGTTTCTTCCTTACTGGAGTGCAGATAGTAAAAACAGCAGTCGTACATGCTACGCTTCACTCCATTTTTCTCCTTTTCTGGCTTTTTCTTCATCTTTGAATTTAGTGTTTCCATCTGATTCGTGGTCATTCTCAGGAGCAAGTTAGGGTACTTGCCCTGTATCGGCAGAACATTTTAGTGATGTTTTGTCCTGGAACAGTCTAGTGGTGATGGAGCTGTGCACCATTCTTTCAGTCCAGGCTTAAATTTGGACAATCCAGGAAAGGGACTATCATTTACTGATCCCTTACTGTGTGCAAGGATCTTCACAAATTAACTCATTCACAGAACAACTCTAGGTCCTATGACCCATGGTTTATAGTTTAGGAAACTGAGGTTCAGCGTCGTTAAATAACTTATCCAAGGTCACACAGCTGCTGGATGGCAAAGTCTGGATTGGAGCTTATGGCTGTCCCACTCCAGAGCTCTTAGCTCTCTTTCTGCTCTACCATGCTGCTTTCCCATTGACAATGTCAGTATTTTCTCTCCGGATTCCAAATTGACTGATTTGTTATTTTACTTTATTTATTTATTTTTTTTATTGCGGTACGCGGGCCTCTCACTGTTGTGGCCTCTCCCGTTGCGGAGCACAGGCTCCGGATGCGCAGGCTCAGTGGCCCTGGCTCACGGGCCCGGGTGCTCCGCGGCATGTGGGATCTTCCCGGACCGGGGCACGAACCCGTGTCCCCTGCATCGGCAGGCAGACTCTCAACCACTGCGCCACCAGGGAAGCCCTGTTATTTTATTTTTATTTTACTGAACTAATCCAGTTCTTTGGATGATGTCTGGCTTGGCTTCTAACACACCATTCTGGAAATCTCAGTTATAGCTCATGGTGATTGAATGGAGCTTTCCTTGAGGAATAAAGATTTTATTTGTTGGGTTTTAATTCCTCTTCCTTTTAAACTGTCAGCTGTACAAGTGGAAATATGAGAAAATAAGTCCTCCCGTTTGCCAGTAGCTTTCACTGCCAGTGATCTGGTGTTGCTCCTAGAATTCCTGTTAGTTCAAAAATGTTTTTCCTTCATGTTGTGTGTCGTGTCTCCTGAGTGGTCACGTACCCTTTCGGTTAGTAGAACTTGACACCTATGGCAGCAATAATTCATTGCCTGCTGACATATCTATTTGGCCACTGAAAGGAAGGAGAAATAAAAAAGAAACCAACTCATAGGGTGAACCCAAAATAGAAGCACCATTTAGTATTCCAGTCATGCTTTTATTTACCCAGTGCCTGACAGACGTGTGGCTCATTCAAAGGAGGTCAAATGAGGGCATTTAATATTTTTAATCAAAACTGAAAATATGAGTACTTCTCCTTTTGCAGAGTAAATAGTTGGATGAAATAGGATTTGAAAACATAAAATAGATTACATGTTCCAGTTGACTTGCACCTTCATTTTAGGGGTGGTTGAATTGCCCAGGGTGCATGATTGAACAGGGGCCATGTAAGGAAATGGCCACTGTTTATGTGTCTGAAAGACTGGACATCCATCATAGTCTCAGGACACATGGAAACACAGGGAAAGGAAAGCTGGGTTTATGAACCATAAAAAGGTCTTTTGTCATTCTTTGATATTTCTGTTGTATCTGGAACCATGGAACCCATGATAACATTGGACACCTCCTTCACAGCCAAGTGGACTGTTTGGGATGGTTGATGGTCTTGCTTCTGCACCTCAGTTGACAGACCTCTAATCCCTACCATCTGCACCCTGAGATCCAAGCTACGACCATCTTCATCCAGGCCTCTGCAAAGCAGCTTCCTGACTGGCTAACCTGGGTCTCCTTTAGCCTTTCTCCACCTGGAAGCCAGAGAAATTCAAAACATTCATCTCACTGTATCTCCAGTGGCCTCACTGGAAACCCTTCAGGGCTCCCCATTTCTCTTCAGATAAAGACAAGTCCTTATCACGGTCTCCAGAGTCCTGCGTGGTTGGTCTCCCATTCCCCTTCTGGCCTTATCTGGCGTCACACATTGCCAGGCCTTAACCTCCTGCCACTTTGGCTTCTTTCTGTTTTGTTTTTGTTTTTGTTGTTTTTTATTTCTATGTTCTCTCCCATCATAGGACCCTTGTACCCGCTGGGCTTTTTTGTCTTCCGTGATATTCCCACCTAGGTCAACTACCCTTAATACTCTCTAGTGGCACCAAACACACCTTTCTTTGCTAGTGTGGTACAATAATACATTTGTTTGTGTGACTGATTGAGTGCCCCCGATTAGACTGTAAGTTCCATGAGTGCAGGGCTCAGGCCTGTCATACTCACCATCGAATCCTCATTGCTTAACACACTGGCCAACAACCTTTTCTGTAAAGGGCCAAATAGTAAATAGTTTAGACTTTTGGGCCATATGGTCTCTTCTGCAACTATTCAACTCAGCTGTTCTAGCACAAAAGCAGCTGCAGACAATGCATAAATGAGTAGGTGTGGCTATGTTCCAAGAAAACTTTATTTATGAAACAGGTGTTGGGTTGGATTTGGTGCACAGGCTGTAGTTTGCCAACTCCTGGTCTAGCATGATGCCAGCACTGATTAAGTGCTTAATAAATGTTGTTGAACTGTGAGCATCCAGCAGGTATGGGTTGAACACCAGCAGTGAAATTTGAAAGCTGTGCAGTCTTATTCCTATTATGGCATGGCAGCCTTGGATCTAGACCTACAGACACTTTCCATGAACCTTTTTAATGGGGTGCTGGTGGTGGTTCTTTATCATATTTAGGGGTTTTTTAGGATTATAAAAGTAATATGGGGCTTCCCTGGTGGCGCAGTGGTTGAGAGTCCGCCTGCCGATGCAGGGGACGCGAGTTCGTGCCCCGGTCCGGAAAGATCCCACATGCCGCGGAGCGGCTGGGCCCGTGAGCCATGGCCGCTGAGCCTGCACGTCCGGAGCCTGTGCTCCGCAGCGGGAGAGGCCACAACAGTGAGAGGCCCGCGTACCGCAAAAAAAAAAAAAAAAAAAAAAAAAAGGAATATGTGCTTAGGGTAAAAAGATTCTTCTGAGCATTTTGGAAGTATATAAAGAAAAAGATCCGCTTTTCACAGATAGCCAGTCTTCACAGTTTGTGTGTATGGGTGTATGTATGTGCGTAACATTCCAGAAATTTCCGTTACATATAGAGAGACATGTGCACTCTCACATCCTTTATTCTAGTCAAGGCTTAGCACCCTTTTGGTCTCTGTGAAGCCACATCTAACGAGCCTCTCAAACAGCACACTTTTTGATGAGCAAGTTTGCACAGAAACATAAACAATTTGTCTCATTAAGCATTTTCGCTAGGAATAGAAGGCCTGGGGACTTGAAATGCAAAGTCTATTTCATCACCTTTTTCTCTCAAGTCTGTATTATGTATAACTGACTGATGGCCTGAAATAATCCTGCTTTCTTCCCCCTCCCCTCATTCCTGAGCACAGGAGGTGTTAACCTTCTCCTCTTATAGAAGAGACAGGGGCCCCGGGAGTCATTGGTCTGCCCGAAGTCACAAGGCCAGTAAGTGACAGAGCTGACAGATCTCTTCATTTCCAATCTGGTGTTCTGTTCGCTCACTAAACCCTACTGCCAAGTAGTCTCACCTTTAGAGGAACTTGAAAAGCTCACAAAACCCAAGAGAAGAGGTCAAAGAAATGGAAATGATTTTGCCTGGGGGCAGATTTACTAGCCTCAGAGGATATATATGACACAACATTGAGAAGCAGATGCTCTTTTGTGCTAAAGACAAGAGGTCTTAAGCTTCAACAGCTTGAGGAGAGTTGAGGTTGGATGCAAATAAATCATTTCCTGTCCTGAGAGCTCTGTTGCTGTGGAAAAGGGTCCAAGGGCTATCAAGTCCCCTTCTCTAATGATCTTTAAGATGAAGGGTACATTTTGCCTGTTGGCTTTGGAGAAGGGCCATCTCTTAAAGTTAGTTACAATCTTGTGTGGAGATTGGCTATGCGCCTTTCCCAGTTTTCAGATGAGGGTGATGCATAATTGAGTTGATAGTGGTACCTCATCGGCTGCCGTTCTGCACCCAGGGAGCTCTTTGACCAGGCTTGTCACTGCTCTTGCTTTTCTGCTTCCATATTGGATGCCCTTCTGCTCCTGGGGCCTCCTGTCCCAGGCCAGTCAGAGCCTAGGAGTTTCCTCTCACTCATCTACGTAATAAATGTGGTCACAGCCAATCAGCAACAAGAGTTCATCATCAATTTGTTCTCTTCTCTGTCAGTGGATTGGGGTTTAAGAGGTAGGCGTGCAATTACAGGGCTCTTCAGTGGCAGAAACAAGCTCACTCTGTTTATTATCTGTTCATCCCTTTATTCATTCCTGGGCAGCAGGGGGAGAATGTTAGCGTTGCAAAGGCTGAGTCCCCAGACCTCGGCTGCTTGTTGATCCTTTTATCAATATTGTTATTGTCGTCAGCATCGCAACCATTTATTGAATTCTTGGGTCTAAGCCCAGAAATAGGAGCCCATGATGTGCCCTGCCCTCAGGTGTCTTGTTAACTTAGTCGGGAAGGCAGATCAGGCATAAGAAGTGGTTTACTTAACTCTCTCCCACCAGACTCTTAGGCCTGAAGGGTCAAGGATTGGGCCTACGGAGTTGTTAAGAAGATTGGTTTTATAGTGAGACAAAACTGGGCTGAGTCCCAGCTCTGTCAGTTACCAGCTGGTTGACCTTGGAAATGTTCCTGAATCTCATGGAGCCCCAGTCCTCATCTGTGGCCTGGAGCTCATAAATCATTCCTACCCTATGGATGAGTTAGGGCGGTTCAGTATGACTGCGTTGTGTCTACACTCTCAATATGTGCATGTTAAGCATGTGGAATGAATAAGTAACCTTTGCTTCGCAGCCAGTGCCTGCCTTGGAGACAACCAGGATGAGGGTTACCGTACCCTTAGGTCTGACCCAGTGTTATGGCTGAAATGCCCTTACTTCCCCCGTACTCCTGCTGCATTGCCACCTTGCCTGTGACAGGTCTCCATTTTTTCTGAGTTCAGCTGTTTCTGCACTATCCTCTGTGTTCCTTTGCCCATTGATACTCTCTGTTGAAGAATTTAGTAGAA
Source organism: Hyperoodon ampullatus (assembly GCF_949752795.1). NCBI lineage: Eukaryota > Metazoa > Chordata > Mammalia > Artiodactyla > Ziphiidae > Hyperoodon > Hyperoodon ampullatus. Next base: position 39,588,930 of record NC_136920.1, on the reverse strand, counting down.
GTGCCTTCTCTCAGTCCCTGGGTGCCCCTCTGATCTGTTCCAGATCTTCTGCAACCAAGGCACATGTGTCTCTTCCTTTGTACCTGAGATTTAATCCAGGTGTCTAGACGGTTCGGTTCCTGGCCTGCAAAGTCCCTGCCCCGATTCACTTGGGTTCTCATAAGAGTAAAGCTCCTGAGGTTTCAGGCTTTTTGATACATGAATCATAAGCTTACCCAGGCTTATTCGGGTGAAGGGTAGGACCATTGTACGAGATCACTGGTAAATTCACAGGCACAGGAACAGGCCTCAAAGGATCCAGAACAGGGAAGCTTCTAGAAATCAAACAGTCCCATAGAGTCTTCAGGATCTTTCTCCCACCCTCCTCTGTCTTTTCTCTCTTAACCAGTTCTTCTGCTTTCCCATGGGTCAGGCTGGCTGCCAGTCCTAACATCCATCTAGCAACCTTCACACCCTGACTGTTGTCAGGCTTTGAGCTCCTTGGATCGAGAACCCAAGAGAGCCATCTGGTAGGCTGCTGTCCCTACCAGGCTGGCTGTCCCTTGGTTATGCCTGGCAAGGAGGTGGGTAGGAGAGGGTCATGTGCTAAGAAATACCACCAGTCTTTTAGAGATAGTGTCAGAAGTACTTGGTTAATTTAGAAGTAGGGGTTGAATGTGGTGCATTGGCTGACAGGGTTGGCATACCTGGTGGTTGGTTGGCTGGGAGAGCCCAGAGTGGGCAGCCAGATTAGACTACTCAAGGGACCCTCACTGCTCAACAGAGCCCATTGTGCATACCAACCATGTGTGTAATTCATGCTACAAAAGGCCCCGAGGTGGGCGTGATATCCTAGGACTGGGTGAGCTGGGGTCTTGGGAAGGCTCTTACTGAGGCTGTATCCGCCAGGGTCTGGGAAGGAAACAGGTGGAACTCTCAAAGTAATTTAACTGACAGAATTGAATGAAGAAACTATTTGCCGAGAATTAAGGGAGTCAACAAGATATGGTAAAGTACCCAGGGCCTAGCCATCGCAGGACGCTGTCACCATCCCAGGCCTGTGGGGTCAGCGGGGAGCCTGGGGAGAGCTGTGACTGCAGAGGAACTCAGCCAGAGCCAGGACCACAGCAACCAGGTGGGAAGGAGCAAGGGAATACATCCTCTCTCTTCTGCCCTCCCACTGGCTGCCCCAGTCAGAAGCCAGAGGGCAAGAGAGCTCAGATGATGTGGTCCCTAGAAATCAGCCTCCTGGGACACAGAGCAGAGCACAAGAGAGAGTGGAGAGTGGATCTGGGGGGCCAAAGGAGACCACCCAACACGGGAGCGGTGAGGTTGGAGCTGGGCCCGGGCACCCAGCTAGGATATAAGTAGCGGAGGGGAATGGTGAAGGCCCCCCTCCACCAGCGTTGATATGGACAGCAGTACAGAGGGAAGCAGGGAAGCATTTACATCACAACCATGTAACTGACTCCGTTGGGGGACAGGGATTGTCTTTTGCTGGTTGAATGTAAGGGAAGACTTGAGAGAGGAGGTTGGAGAAATTGGGGGCAGGGGGAGTCATGACTATGCTAGTTTGTCATTTAACCCGGAAGTATAGGATGCTACTGAAGATGTTAGAAAGAGCGGTGAGATACGACCCAAAAAGTATAAATAAGCAAAAAGAGACTTCTCACTTTACATATGAATAAGGCAGGAAATTCATGTTTATCCATTTTGGGGATCAGAATATTAGGTGCTCTGATGGGTGGAGGATCCGAATGGCCCTATAGTACTTTATTCTCTTTTTTGGCATTATCATCCCAGCTCTTGTGATTTGTGGACAATACCTCTTGGAAAGTATTAATAGCGTGTGAATAAATTAAGCCCAGCTGGACCACTACCAGAAATGATGTAGTAAGCAATTGTGTTTCACTGCTGTCCATGGACCCCCTGCATCAGCATCACTTGGGGTGGTGGTTAAAAATGCACTTTTGGGGCTTCCCTGGTGGTGCAGTGGTTAAGAATCCACGTGCCAATGGAGGGGACACGGGTTCGAGCCCTGGTCCGGGAATATCCCACATGCCGCATAGCAACTAAGCCCGTGTACCACAACTACTGAGCCTGCGCTCTAGAGCCCGCAAGCCACAACTACTGAGCCTGTGTGCCACAACTACTGAGCCTGTGTGCCACAACTACTGAAGCCTGCATGCCTAGAGCCCATGCTCTGCAACAAAAGAAGCCACCGCAGTGAGAAGCCTGTGCACCGCAACGAAGAGTAGCCCCTGCTCGCCGCAACCAGAGAAAAGCCTGTGCGCACCAACGAAGACCCAACACAGCCAAAAAAAAAAAAAAAAAAAAAGCACTTTTGAGCCCCACCCCAGGCCTACAGAATACACCTCTGGTGTGAAGCACACAAATCTACGTTTTTGTTTGTGGGCCTCTCACTGCTGTGGCCTCTCCCATTGTGGAGCACAGGCTCCGGACGCGCAGGCTCAGCGGCCATGGCTCATGGGCCCAGCAGCTCTGCGGCATGTGGGATCTTCCCGGACCAGGGCACGAACTCGTGTCCCCTGCATCGTCAGGCGGACTCTCAACCACTGCGCCACCAGGGAAGCCCAAATATACGTTTTTAAATGATTTATTTTTTATTTTTTGGCCGCGCTGCGCAGCATGAGGGATCTTAGTTCTCCGACCAGGCACCAAGTTGCTTCTAATACAAACTGAATTTGGAGAACTCTAGATTAAAGGAAATATCACTAATTTCTTGTAATAAGTGTCCAGGCAGGGGCTTAATTCCACCAGAGACAAAGGAGAATCTGATAGGGATCCAGCCCAGGGGTTCTCCATTTAGAATCACCTGGAAAACTTAAAAAAAAAACATCGTGCTGATCTCCAAGCACTACCCCCCACTCAAGCTTTTTAAAGCTTCCAGGTGATTCTAAGAACCTCTGATCTCTGAACACAGAAGGTGGAAAAAATTAGAAATGGAGATGTCTCAGTTTAACTGACTTGTTTGAATTCTGTAACACATTGTCAAATGCTAAGAATAATTGCTCTGGAAAAGAAAACAAGAGCACAGAATGGAAAACTGGCTTCAGTGAGTGAAGAGGAAGATGACCAGGGGTGTTGTAACTTGAGAAGGTATCGGAGGTCTGGAGAGGTCTTAAAGGCGCCGGCGCACTGTCTCAGGCTCCGGGGAGGAGCAACTGGAGGCGTTCCACGGGAGTTTGTTTGCTCTCGAGGCCACCCACTGGCCTCTTCTCAGGCCTCCCTTGCCTGTACCCAGTGCCAGTTTAGGACTGGGGTATTTTTTTGGAACCTCCCCCCTTTCATTTTTATTTTTTCCAATTCTGAAGACAAAGGAAGGTCTGAAATGGAAGTGGAGCATCCTTTCATTCCCTCCTCTGTTCCACCACCTTCCGACTTAGGAGGAGAGAACTCTTAGGCCGTTTGTCTCCCTTCTGCACGGTTCACCCCACACAGACATGTGCCACGCGCCTACGATGTGCACAGCGCAAGGACAGCTGGAGATGCTTGCGCCTCCCCAAAGGCAGGGAGGTGTGTGGGCAGCTTGGGGAGCCCAGAGGAAGGGTGATTCAGGGGGAGGAAAGCTGTTCAGGAAATGGAAAGCCCTGCATTTCTCATTCCTTTAAAAAAATAAATAAAAGGAAAAAGCATCCTTCTAATTCTTCTAAAGCTGTTTCTGTTCCCAAGAGGATAAAGAATATTTTAGATGCCAAGCAGGGAGGATTTTTTTTTTTTTTCTTAAATGGGTGGGTCGGAACTCTGCTTATTATGCCTTTCCTGTGAGCTGAAAGGCCTGGTGGTTTATTCCTCCCCAAACGTCCTTCCGCGGCTCTTGTGGCCCCTCTGGCCTCCCGTTTCTTTTCTGAAAGGCAGCTCTTTCCCAAGCTGGGTATTTTTCGTGGTGGGTCCTCAGATCTAGTTCATTCTGACTTGTGGGGGTGTGCAGCGGGCCTGTCTGCAGCGTCCAGCTCCAGCTCTGATAAGATTATCTGATGTTCCGATTTCAGCTGCAGTTTTAGTTCCTTGTAAGGGGGGGCCCTCTGACCCACCTGGTGATGGGCAACAGGGTGACAGCACCTCTTTAATGTCTGTGTGTGTGTGTGTATCACAGTTCACACAGCAGAAACAAAATTGGAACACCCACTGTTCAACTCGTCTAATGATTTAACTCTGGTTGAAAAATAAAACAAACCCCAAAGGAAATAGCTTCTCTGTCCCCATAGAGTTAGATAGGAGCCACTAGGTCTCCCCCATCACAGGATCTTGTCTGAATCATTCCCAGCATGTGCTTATCTAGCTTCAGCCTAAGATTCAGCCGAGGAAGGAAACTCCACCCTTCCCAGGGCGAATCAGTGCAAAGTTTCACCACCATTTTGATCATCCTTCTCGAGGACCAACTTTCCCAGGGGGAAATCCTGGAGCAGAACTAGAGGACAGTCCATTTTCTCTGGAGCCCCTCCTTTCTTGTCTGCAAATTGGAGGAAATCATATGTGCATGTGTAGGTTCTTGTGGAGCTCAAGGGAGATAATTCTTTCAATGCGTCTCAATTAGCTCACTGGTGTAAAGGGCAGACCCTTCCCCACTTTGTCTTTGGAGATCAGCCTGCCCAGCAGGATGGTCCCCTCATGTTCCACACTCCTCAGCACTGTCCGCACTCCTGGCAGCCGCTCATCAGCAGCAGGGCCACCCCTCCCTCTCCCCCTGCCAGCTGCTGACACAACGCACCCAGTCTTCTCCCCATCCCCATGTGCCCCGAGCCAGTCTTGCTTCTCACTGTACTTGCTTGGTCCCCTCACATCAGCAGGGCCATTAGCTGTCACCTGCAACCCTTGGCCCCGTCCCATCCAGACACTGACAAGCGCTGAAGCTTCATGTTTGTGTCCTGCAGAACACTGCCCCTGTCCACAGCAGCTTCCTTTCCCCCCGCCCCAACCAGTGACAAATTCCCCCATGGCAAATCTGTACCAGGTGACGTTGGTCCCTGAGGTGTGCGTGGATTTCGCAGCCCAGGAACCCTCAGGGACAGGGGCTTCTGTTCACTGGTCCCCTGCCCCTCCAGCCCGTCACCTTGTCATCGACCCCGTGAGATGCTCTCAAGCCCCAAGATGCTCCCTTGTACGGAGACCTAGGTAGCCCCACCCTCCCAATGCCCCCTCTTCCCTGGATGCAGGTGGGGGGCTGGAGGACAATCTTGGCTTAAACCTGTAAGCCCTGCTTCTCCAGCTAAGGCTGTGTTCCTCTCCTGCCTTTACATAAAAACTTCTCAAAGGGAGGTCTGTCTGCAGCCTCCTCTTGCCCGTATCCAGTCACTTCCACCACCTGTCTTCCTTCCTGAGCCCCCTGTGGAAATCGCCCTTGAAGCCTCACTAATGACACTTTAAGCATCAAAGCCTTTGTCTCCATCCTTCCCTTTCCTCTCCCGGCAGGTGCCACACGCTGTGATCCTCCTCTAGGAGAAGCTTTGTCCTCCCTTGACTTTCATGTGACACTAGAAGATTAATTCGCTGTGATCCTCCTCTAGGAGAAGCTTTGTCCTCCCTTGACTTTCATGTGACACTAGAAGATTAATTCTCCGAGGCGCCATCAGTTTCCCAGTTGCCCCTTCATCCCCTCCCTCCCCTCTCCCCCATCCTCTAGCGTGGCTTCCCTGTGGCTTTGGGCCTCCCTTCCTCACCTAGAGGCATGGGCAGGGCTAGGAGCTTTTGATTCTGCGATGCTGGGCGTAGGCTTGGCTGTGCCACTTATAAATTGGGTGAGCTTGTAGCTGTCACTTACCTGAGTTTTCATTTTCCCGTGTGTAAAATGGAGATGTTGATAATACTTACACGTGGTAGGGTTGTATGAAGAGCCAATGGGATGCAGCAGTGCAGTGTTTTCTAAATGATAGTGATTTGCAGACCTGCTTCACAAGAGTCCTCCTGTACTACCATTTACTTGAAATTTGGTCTTTGCATTGACTTTAAATCAACTCATTGGAAAATAAATTTAGTCTTATCCTAAATAATCATATCCATGAAATCATGTGTAGGAAATGCTGGTTATATCTTCCCAGAACATGTTAAACATAAATGCATAACTGTTAAAATATCAATAGAAACATCCATTGGTTCACTTCTCATTGTCCACAAGGCACCACGGGTTTACATGCACTGCAGTGCAAGGTTTTTTTTTTTTTTAAGATTTATTTATTTTTATCTATTTATTTATTTTGGCTGTGCCAGGTCTTAGTTGTGGCACGTGGGATCTTTGTTGGGGATCTTTGTTGAGGCACATGGGATTTTTTTTTTTTTTTTTTTTTTTTTTTTTTTTTTTTGGCCACATTGGGTCTTCATTGCTACGTGTGCGCTTTCTCTAGCTGTGGTGAGCAGGGGCTACTCTTCATTGTGATGCTCGGGCTCTAGGTGCGTGGGCTTCAGTAGTTGTGGCACGCGGGCTCAGTAGTTGTGGCTCTTGGGCTTGGTTGCTCCATGGCATGTGGGATCTTCCCGGACCAGGGTTTGAACCCGTGCCCCCTGCATGGGCAGGCGGATTCTTAACCACTGTGCCACCAGGGAAGTCCCACATGGGATTTTTTAGTTGCAGCATGCAGACTTCTTAGTTGTGGCACGTGGACTCTTAGTTGTGTCATGTGGGATCTAGTTCCCCGACCAGGGATCGAACCCAGGCCCCCTGCATTGGGAGCGTGTCTTACCCACTGGACCACCAGGGAAGCCCCGTACAGTGCAAATCTTATGTGAGTCACACCACAGTGCCCGGACCCCAGAAAGTGTGTGCATCAGGTTGAGCCTTTGTTACTCCTCTGCGGCCAACCTCACCTTTGTGCCCAAGCTCCAGTTCTGTATCTCCAGCTGCTATCAAATGTTTCTGCCCGTCAGTGTAGTCTCCTCTAAAGATCAGCCTGTCCAGTTTCCCTCCACTGCCCTTCATTTCCAGGTGACCTTGGCTCCAGCCTTGGACATCATCTTTTACCTTCCACGGACCCTCCTGCATCAGCCTCCATATCCCGATGCTCCTTCCTTCCAGAATCTCACACATGTCCTTCCCTATCCATTCCCTCAGCTGCCTTGTGGTCCAGGCTTTCCTGGCCAGTGCTGGAAGGTGTATATCTCCCTGGAATTATACATCCCTAATGACGCTCCAGCCTCAGAAGCCATCAGGGAATGTCCCCTGTGTACAGGTCAAGTTTAGACTTGGAAGCATAGCATTGAAAACACACAGAAAGCAGAATGGAGCAGTAGTGCGTTAAGGTCGCTGAGGTCACACCATGTGGGTTTGCGACCTCACACTCACTCACCGAAAGTGTGACATCCGCATGCTACTCAATGACTGAGCCTCAGTTACATCTTCTACAAAGGAGGTAATAGGGATCCTGTTAGGATTTAAAAAGATACGTTCTGTAAAACACTTACCACGGTGCCTGCTACGTAGAGAGCGCTCTATTAGTCGCAGTTATAATTATTCTATGATTAGTTATCTGTTATGTCAGATCATTTATAGTCTGGCCCCCTGCTATCCCTTCCAATTAAACCTTTCACTTTCCTTACTCAGAGTCGCATTTTCACAGGCTGCTTGTCTCTGCCCTCAAGCCTTTGTGTAGACGTCTGGTTAAGCCTTACTGACCTTTCTATTTTTCTAAGTTTATCAAAATCTTGCACATCCTTCTAACCCTGCCTCAGCTTTTGTTTTCTCCAAAAAGTAAGATATCTTCTCTGACCTCATTTATTGTGCACCTCCTTCCTCTGGATCCGATTGCTCTTTTTCTTCATCATATTTATTTGGCACTTAACTTTATCTGCATTGCACTGTTGTTGTTTTTTGGTTTCCTATTTAACTTTGTATGTATCCGTATCTTGTTTCCTTAAGTTGATCGTGAGTTTCTTGATGTGGAGGCCTATTTTGAGGCATATGAAGCAGTGATTAAGAGCAGCAGCTGTGGGGATGGACTTCCTGAGTTCATGCCATGACATCACCACCCACTAACTGTGTGACCTTGAGTAAGCTACTTAATCTTCATGTGCCTCAGTTTCTCCACCTGTCAAAATGTGATAATAAAAGTACCTAGTGTTCATGAGTTTAGATGAGTGAATACTTAGTGCAGCTACTTACTGATTTAGCACAAGTGAAATTCTTAGAATAGGGCCTGGCATATAGTACTTGATAAGTGTTGGTGCTGTTATTATTACCAGTCCTGCTGCTTTCTCCTACAGTAGTGATCACACATAAATATGCTTAATACATATTGTTGAATGGGTGCCTATTTTCCCTCCAGCTCTCCTCAATTTTCTATTAGTCTACTATTCTTACATGCATATTAGCAGGAAAATTGAAAGTCTCCTTTCATTTAATTCCAAAGCAAAAAAGAAATCCCATGGGTTTAAATAGCTTTGACTGTCTGGTTAAAGGAAACAGACCAACTCGTTGAGAGAGAGAAACAGTTTTGGGTTTTTTTTTTTTGGTACTAAATTTGAAGAGGAATTTTTTTTATAAGATTATTTATGGGGCAGGATGCTGGTGGTTGGGGAGCACTCATTCTTCTAAAACCTACCTAGCATGTTGTGATTAGGAAAAAAAATTTTTCCATTAAACCCAGGAACTGTATCAAATTATATCGGCAGCCCCAGAGGACTAGGTCTACAGGGAGGTGGATTACACAGAGAGCTTTGTGCCTGTCCCTTCATCCAGCGATTCCACTGGGAAACCAAAGAGAAAGATTAGTGGTGCCTGCAAAAGGGCAAGTGCAACCCAGAAATTGTAATCTGAATTACATCTTACATCATAGTTGTATTTTTGTCTTTAGGGAGCAGTGTTGTCGGTAATTTACTGTAATTACTATAACCAGATCCTTAAACTATGTCTGCAGATAGCATGGAAAAAAACACCTGCCCTTTATGTGACGGTGTCTCAAAGAATATATTAGACTTTTAAATCAAATATGTTTATTGTTTTTAGTACAGTGTTCCATACACGAATCAGGTATTTTAGTTACAGACACACTTTGCCATTCCTTCAGAAAGTGAGAGCCTACCAAGACATAATGGCTGTTTTGTAGAGTTAGGAAGCATGATGATGAGGGGGAGCTGCTATACCAATTTTATTTAGATTTTCAGATGACTCTTTAACAAATGACATTAGAACATTAGTCATCTTGAGATCAAAAGAAAGTTTTGTCATAAGTTAAAAAACTGGTTTTAAGACAGGAAGTAGAAATCATCATGGACATTTCTCTCAGTGGAGATCAGTTAGCAGACTATTATAAGGACCTGGGATTTAATGTTTCATAAATTATATGGTAAAGTGATTTCATAATGGAATATCCATTTTTTTTAATGACTCTAAGTTGCAAATACAAAATCAATGGAAATAAATTTCGGTAAGACAGAAATGCCTACATGAACAGACAAGAGAATTATAGGTGATAGATAATGCAAAGGAATTGGTAAAAATAAACAAACAAAAACCAGACAGAATCAGATTGTTTGTAAGCTGGCTGATGTGATTTGGCAAAGGTCTGGGAGTCCCTATATCCTATTCTTAGTGAGAGATTTCAGCCTGTAAAGTTCTTGACACATCAGTCAATGTGTTGGAAGATACTGTTCTACTTACACCAAACAGGTATCCAGTAGGTGGTCTAAATAGAAAAAAAGAGATTTAAGCAGAGTAAGTAAATTTGGGTATGCTAAATCCATAATAAGTTATAAAAGGAAACAAGGCATACTTTAGGAGAAACTTTATAAACCTTAGACGGGGAAAAACAAAGTTTCTGGGCAGATGTTGAATGCCTCTCCTTCCACTACAAACAAATAGAAATGTTGTATTAAAAAATATTATATAGAGGCTTCCCTGGTGGTGCAGTGGTTGAGAATCTGCCTGCTAATGCAGGGGACACGGGTTCGAGCCCTGGTCTGGGAAGATCACACATGCCGTGGAGCAACTAGGCCCGTGAGCCACAACTACTGAGCCTGCGTGTCTGGAGCCTGTGCTCCGCAACAAGAGAGGCCGCGATAGTGAGAGGCCCGCGCACCACGATGAAGAGTGGCCCCCGCTTGCCACAACTAGAGAAAGCCCTCGCACAGAAACGAAGACCCAACACAGCAAAATAAATAAATTAATTAATAAACTCCTATCCCCAACATCTTCTTAAAAAAATTATATATATGTATTTAAATTAAATTCATATTTCAGCAAAAAAGTAAGAAGAATTTTCAGGTGCCAGAAATATATAAGAAATCAATAGCCAAAGCTGTATGTGGGAAGCCACAGGGATGGTAGGGACTAGGGCTCTAACCTGCCTGGGGACAGGAATCAAGATTACATAACCTATTCATGACATGGGTCTGGAACTAGGCTTACCAGGTAAAGTTGGAGGCTGGCAAACTGTTGCAGCACTGGTGAACCAGACGTGAAAACTACCTGAAAGTTGTTATAGGAAGTAGCTGCCCACATCATGTCATTAGTGGAAATAGTCACCCTCCAGAAATAAGCTTAAAGCCATCATCTTTCTTTTGTATGGGTCCAAATGTGCACTGCTTTCTCCATGTGGAAACCCTGAACTGAGAAGATAACTCAGAAACTAGTCCAGAATCATTGAACTCTTTAGGGCTCTGGCAGAGGCAACTGTGAAAGCAATCCTATTAGATTTGGTTTTGTTTTCATTTTTGCCTTTTTTGTTTTCAACAAAACATCATGGACCTCTTATGAAGACAAGCTTATGAGCAAACACTGCAAAGCACTTAAGTATACATACCAGCTTGAAGTCAACCAATAGGAGCAACAAAATAAACTGAAAAAACAAATAAAATAGACAGATCTTAAAGGGACTTTAAGAATGTCTAAACTATTGAAAGATAAAAAAGAATTCCTCAAGAGAGGAAAAATAAATAAAAAAGGAGACTATGAAATAGAACCAAATAGAAATGCTAGAAAAGAAAAGACGATTCATTGAAATGAAAAACAAAAAGAAAAACACCTCAGCAATGTAGGCAGTAAGCTAAACATAGCTAAAGAGAGATTTAGTGAATTGGAAGATAGATCTAGGGACTCACCTGGAATGCAATGTAGAAAGTTAATAAGGTATAAAGTATGAAAAAGAACATAAGCCACTAAAAGGATAGAAGGAGAGGCTTTGATGTAATTGGATCCTCAAAGGAGAGAATAGAGGGTTCATTGAAGATCAGTATGTGGTCTCATAAAACATTCTTTGGTATTTTTGTCAGAGATTTAAGACTGTATTAGATAAGCCTTGGGAAATTTCTCTATTATTTATTTTATGTTTTAATTTTGACTGGTAGCATCCATACTAATTTATATACATTATGTACATTAGTGTATTGAACTGTGGCCAGACAAGACAAGCCTAGAATGCCTGACACAGTCTTCCTCCATAAAGTTTTGCTGTGTTTACTGTTCTCTGTTACAGCTGCTGATGTAGAGAAAAACAGCAAGCCAAGTGAGGTGCTAATAGGAACAGTGCTTCTGGGGGAACCAGCCAGCTGACCAGTTTCTAAGGGTAGTAGTACTCTAGAAACTACTCTGGCCAGTTGCCTGCTGCCTGTGCTGCCACATTTCTTAGACTGTGAAGCTAGAGGCTCAGCTTCCATGTGCTCTGGGCAAAGGCAGAAAGGAAGCATGAGGGCCAGCCTGTACATGTACCCTTTTACCTTCTCCTTTCCACTCTCTCTCCATTCTGGGGACTGCAATCCCAGGAGCTCAGACATCAGCTTCTCTCCCTGCAACCTTAAGGAACTTCATTTATTCTGTGACACAGAGAGAAAAGGAGACTTCAGTGTTTTTTTTTTAACTCTCTGGTGGAGAAAACTGGTACAGCAGTGTTCTTTAAGATGGGGGAAAATATGGCTTAGTAATAAAGAACATGTACCTTAGGAATAAAAAGACTGACCTCAGTTCAGATCCTGTCCTGCTAATTATTGAATATCTTTTGAAAAGTTACTTCATCTTTCTGTATTTTAGTTTCCCCATTTGTAAAATCAGATAAAAAATACCTTCTGTAGAATGTTATATTGAAAGCATTTACTTGGCAGTTAAAAAAAAATTAGTTCTTGACCTCCTGTTATATCACTGTGTAGGTACAGAATTCAGGCATTCTGTTTTGATTTCAAACACTATAGTCTACCTTGTCATCAAACCATAGGGCCAAATTTGGGGTTCATAAGAATACAGTGACCATGGATATGGGGTTCTGAAGAAATCAAGGGGAAGGGGAGGGAAGATGTGCTCTCTTCTGCCTGCACATCCAGAGCATATTGTTTAATTTCTGCTTTGCCTAGGGAGGCCCAGGGCAGGGAGGTGCACAGGGCCCATTGTGGAATTGGGCCCTGGCCTTCCTAACCACTTCAGTTCATACTGGCCCATTTCCCATGTACCTGTGAACTGTGGGCAGAAAAGGCTTAACCATGGCAGCCCCCTGAACTCAAGTGGCATGAGAAGATGCAGAAGCAACCAGCTCAGTCTCCTCTGACCTTGGCAGCTGGGAGACCATGCTCTGAAGTTTGGGAGTAAATCAACCCACAGTCCTGGTTTCTGCCTAAGAGCAAGATAATGTGTTGTCTCTTACACACACACACACACACACACACACACACACACACACACACACACACACACGTCTCCCTCTCTTTCTTTTTGTCTTCCCCTTGTCTTTTTTCCCTCCCCTTTTCTCTTCCTGCCTGGCTCTCTTTTGTTCCTTCCCCTTGCTCATCCAAGAATCTCTCTTTTCTCGTGTTCCAGCCTACCTTCTGTCCTTGTAGGCATTATTTCATCCCTGGGTGGCTCTCGAGCAGAAGACGAAACACTGTGTTGACCTGTGCTCTGTCACACAGCTACCAATTAAAAAACCAGCTCCAGACTTCTGCTAGATGGGATAAAGCAGCTACACCGGGATAAAACAGCTACACCAGGCTAAATGCAGACACAGTTCCCTAGTAACCATGGAGAAACATGCATCCTAAAATTCCTGACCTTCCACCCAAGACTCCATAATCTTGGCTCTGCCATATCTTGATCTCATGATTCAGGAATGAAGTTGATATTTCCATGGGGTGTATCTTTCAGCTATAGAAGAGCAGCGGCAACCGCTCTGCAAAATGAATGTGCTGCTTATTTCTGTCCTGTGAGGATGTGGTAGGAGTGGAGACCATCCAGGAACATTTCTTTTTTTTTTTTTTTTTTTTGCGCGGTATGTGGGCCTCTCACTGTTGTGGCCTCTCCCGTTGCGGAGTACAGGCTCCAGGTGCGCAGGCTCAGCGTCCATGGCTCACGGGCCCAGCTGCTCCGCCGCACTGTGGGATCCTCCCGGACTGGGGCACGAACCCACGTCCCCCACATCGTCAGGCGGACTCTCAACCACTGCGCCACCAGGGAAGCCCCCAGGAGCATTTCTAATTCTACGACTGGGGGAAGGGACAGAACAACCTTGAAGGGTGAGGCTATGGCTTACTTCATCATTAGACTTCAGTGACTAGTCTTGCTTTCATACCAACTTGCTCATCTGTTGCCCTGCTAACCCTACACATACATGCATGAGCATGCCTACATTTGCCATTGCAGAGCTGGAGAAATGCAGAGTTGGTTGCCCTCCCGACAGGAGGTGCAACAATCACATGACCTTGACTCCCTTGGGTTTAGAGACAGGTTTAGCAAGTCTAAACCTAGGGAATCAATCAGTAAGAATTTACTTATTTTAATTCGTTTCTTTTTTGTTTTTTCCTTGTGAAAATAACATATAAATAATTTGTGGGTTGATGTGGGTAGGAGAGGTACAGGGAGAGAAACAAGAAAATAGAGGGGAAAAAAAAGTATCACCTTCACCCTCGGGAGTCAAACCACCATTGTGGACGTTTTCATGTGTTTCCTTCCAAGGTTTTTTCATGCCTATTTTTAGAATTTAAAAAAAATTGTTATCATTTAATTTTATAATCTGCCTTTTCCTTTCAACATTATAGCACATATTTCCCCATTATTACAAGTGCTTTTTAATGACTTTGAGATATTTCTTTAATGGATATAACACCATTTATTTAACTGTTCCCAGTTTTTGAAAGTGTAGGTTGATTCAACTTCCTGCTATTATAAATACTGCATTGATGACCCTCTCAGATTAACAAGAGTGCCTTGAGATTCTAGTAGGTGTCAGTCCTTGACTGGGTCCTATATACAGGGTCCCTGGTGTCAAGGAATTTACAGTCTAGTTTGGGAGCAAAAAATAGAGTTCTAGGTTAACCCTGAGCTCCTTCCTTTCATCTTTTCAGATTGGCAAAGTGAAAGTATGTATTATACTGCTGAATTTAAAAAGAAAAGAAAAAAAAAAAACAGAACCAAGAGGGATGTATATATTGATCATTATTGATATATAACACATAGCTAGATTGGCCTGGACAGAAAATGCATTGCTAATGATAGCAAATATTATGAGGAGATGAAATTCGAAGAGAAGTTGGTCTAATTTTAGCTTGGCCTGGGAAGTATCTAATAACTGACAATAATCTATACATTTTCCCCTGTTTGATTTATTTATTTATTTTTAAACTTTATTTATTTTTTAATTTATTTATTTTTGGCTGCATTGGGTCTTCGTTGCTGCATGTGGGCTTTCTCTAGTTGTGGCGAGTGGGGGCTACTCTTCATTGCGGTGCATGGGCTTCTCATTGCGGTGGCTTCTCTTGTTCCGGAGCACAGGCTCTAGGTGTGCAGGCTCAGTAATTGTGGCTCACGGGCTCTAGAGCACAGGCTCAGTAGTTGTGGCGCACGGGCTTAGTTGCTCCGCAGCATGTGGGTTCTTCCCGGACCAGGGCTCGAACCCGTGTCCCCTGCATTGGCAGGCAGATTCTTAACCACTGCACCACCAGGGAAGCCCCCCCCCACCGCATTTGATTTAAGTGCTCTGATTAGAGTTGAATGTTTTTCGTATATCCCAAAGTATGTAAATTTCATTTAAGAATATGTTCTTTAAATTGCAGCTAACATTGGTGGCTGACTATCTGAATTACAGTTATGATTTTTATGGGCCTGCTGAGATTTACTTTTCCCCTTGTTTTCATTTTTAAAATCGATTTGAATCTCATGGAAAAATATTCCCAAAAAGGGCTATGAAATTTATAAAACCACAGCAGACTGAAAACCAATGTCCTGATGGTGTATTTGTGAGTGTGTGATGGGGTAGTACTGCAGGGCAGGAGTGGAGTGTACACAGAGAGTGAAATAGGAAACAGCCTATTTGAAAGATGCTTTCAGACACCAGGACTGTGGGATATTAGAATGAAGTGTGTGTACACTTCCAAACCTAAGCCTTGCAAGTGTTGGTGTGATAGGGCCTTTGCTCGAGTCTTGGCAGAATGATCCAAGGACACCCTGTCTGCTGTGAACAGGGACGCATCTCAACCTCGCTTTCTTCTTTCAGATTGATGACCCCGACAGCAGCCTTGAGGAGGTGATGGATGAGGCTGATGCCGTCAGCTCTGTGAACAATCTTGGAAGCAAGCAAGCCTTGCATGCAGATTACCTGGATTCTGATTACCAGACAGGACAGCTGTACCCGTTCTCCCTCAGCAGTGACCCCGACACGGCCACGTTCACTCTCACAAATGCAGCTCCAATGACCCCATCCTTCCAGAAACGGTGGTACGTGAATCTCAACAGCCTAATGGACCGGGCCCTGAGCCCACAGTGTGGCGATGGGGAAGAGCTCTACATCATCGCAGGTGCCGTGCCCTCAGACCTCAAGGTCAAAGACAAAGTGACCATCCCAGAGTTTGTTTGGCTGGCAGCCTGTTGTGCTGTCCCTGGAGGAGGCTGGGCCATGGGCTTTGTCAAGCACACCGGGGACCGGGAGGTCGTAGAAGATGTGATGGTGAAAGAACTTGAGAAACTGCTTCCATTCAAGCCTCAGCTGTTCCAGAACAACTGTGGGGAAAGTGAACAAGACACAGAGAAGTTGAAAAAAATCCTGGAAATGGTCAACCAAGTCCAGGATGAGGAGCGGAGGGTAGACTCTGAAGGGGACTCTGGGACCCTCTCCAGCACAAGGAGTCCCAGGTCCACTCTGCTGCCTCCAGAGGCATCTGGGGAAAGGAGTAGCCTTTTGGGAAAACTCTTGGGCTTCACTGCTACCCCATTCATCAAGCTTTGCCAATTAATTTATTTCCTTGCAGTCAGAATCCTGAAGTACCTTGTATATTTCCTGTGGTATGTCACCAAACAGGTGACTCATGGTCTAGAAATTTGTCTTTACCGCCTGGGGTCAGCCACCATCTCCTACTTCTTGGCCATTGGGGAGGAGTTGGCCAGCATTCCCTGGAAGGTACTCAAAGTCATGGTCAGGATCACCAGGGCCATTCTCCGGATCCTTTGTTGCCTGCTGAAGGTTGTTTGCCGTATCGTGGGCATCCCTGTCCGAGTCCTTGTGGATGTGGCTACTTTTCCTGTGTACACCATAGGCGCAGTTCCAATTGTGTGCAGGGACATTGCAATGGGCCTTGGTGGCATCATCTCTCTGTTCTTTGACACTGCTTTTGGCACCATGGGTGGCCTGTTTCAGGTCATTTTTACTGTGGGCAAGCAGATTGGCTACAAGATTACTTTTGACAATCCTGGGGAGTTATAGAAAAAAAAAACTGAGTGCCCAGTCACAGTGAATTTGATTTTTTTTTAATAGAGAAAGCTGGAATATTTTGCCTATATAATGGGTTTCTGTTCACTGTCAATTGTAATATTTTGGCCTTTGGTGGGGGGTGCTGCCTGTTTTTGCAAAGGAAGATGATACAATTTTGACTTCACCCAAGAGAAGTGTTCAAGGTGAGATTATGTGTAGGTCGCCTGCTGTGATGTGGGTGAACTTCCAAGCCGTCACCTTCAGTTATACACTCTGATACAGGTGACCATGTGAGAGACTCCGGTGTTCATTTGTGATAATTAAAAATTACAGGAAAGGAGGACAACTTTAAACCAAAGGCTTTCCAAGAAAAGTAGAAAGGAGTCTTGTTCCTCCTATTACTCTCTGAGACTTAAGGCAAAACTGATATAAATATTCCTGACCAAGTTGTTATCATTTTGCTTCTTTTTCTCCCCAACTCAGCTGACTTGGTGAGGTAAAGACATGTTTCCCTATTGAAATAACTTTCTTAGGACATAGAATCTGCTATATCCCTTAGCTTTCCATGGCTCCCAAGGACCTGTAAGGTTGTTTTGTTTTCTTTCTTCAAAGTTGAATTTTGCTGCATTTTTCCTTTTAGGTAATGATAAGCATTTTATGGCAAACGTGGCATAACAAATTCTGAATGCAAGGACTAAGATTGTTTGCCCCTTGAGTGCTATAGTACAGTCCCCCCAGGTAAAAAAAAAAGGGAGTGCATAGGTCAGACCCCTGCTCTGAGTAGGTGCTGTAGGTCCGAGGGTATCCTTAGCCAAGCTTGGATTAACTTGACATATATTAACTCTCTGGCTGAGAAGACAGAGCTCAAAGACCTACATGTTAAGCTAATATGAAAATTCATATTCTGCAACATACTAGATCATTCTTTCTTACACTTCAAACAAGTACCCAATACCAAAAGTAGAAAGTAGTAAAACACTCTGACTTCTGTCCTTAAATGATTGCTTTGGTATAAAGGTATAAAAAAGAGCCCCCAAATAAAAACTCTTCTGGCCATCTTGGAAAAAGAAAAATCCATATACCTATATATAAGTTTACATATGGATAACCCTGATTCAGAATCATTATCTCAGGAAATTATTTTTTAGTGTGTTTGAGGCTAGAAAACATAACTCTCCCATTAATTCAAGTTCTATGTGAGAGCTAATCCCCAATTTTTTGATTAAGCACTTGTCATTTTAAATCTTGCACTGAAAATGATTAACAGGAAGAAGCTGAAGCTCCCAGACTTTGCTCTGCCTTCCACAACTAAGATGGAATCACCTGGATTTTTCTGAGTTTTCTAAAGAATTGCTGTTGGGTATAATAGAAAAGGAACAAGGGTAAACTACTGATTTTGGGTTTGCAGGCCACCATGCATCTGAAAGTTTGTTGCAGAAACTTGGGGTCCAGAAAGGCAACAAGGAGAGAAGGGTGGGTCAACCATTTGCATCAAGTTGGTGGACAAGAAATGTGAGTGTAATAAGAGTTACATTTTGTAGAAAAATAATTGAATTGGACCCAGAGTGGAAGAGCAGCCAGCAAGCTGCCATCCTGATCAATTTGTGATGCAAGGTAAGGTAGTATGACACCAGACTGCAAACGTGTCATAGGGAGCTATGCACCAGATTACCTAAGACTCTTAAGCAGTATTTTACCAACACTTCTGTTAGTGAGTATAAAAATCTGTATTCGGGCTTTCCTTCATTTTAGCAGCATGAAAGTACATGAGGAGCAAGGGTTTGCCTTGGTACTGATGGGTCTAGAATCCTGCTGGATGAAAGAAAGGGAATTTCAGAAGGGACCAGTGAGATGGTCTGACCAAAGCCTCATTTGATGAGGAAGCTGAGGCCTGATGCTAGCTGATGGCATATCAGGAGCCAAGGTCTTCTGCATATGTCCCATCACACCTGGGATGTCAGATCTGTGGTCCAGCTGCCTCCCTGGACCAGGGCAGAGTTTTCTCCATCATCCATCAAACAGACTAGGCTCTGATGAATCAAATGGGTTTGGCCTATATGATGAAACAGCTAGCCATCCATGCATACCATCATGCTTACTGCCTCCCATGGACTCGATATCCCCTCAGAGTACTTATTTGCATACTGAAAGACCCAAAGAGGGCATCCATGGTAGCTTGAGTCCCTTGGCACCATGGAAGGAGCAAGGTATTTGAACTGCTGCTTGAGAACCATTTGAAAATGTCTTCCTTTTCAGTTCCAGTTGTTTAGCATCTTATTTATTTATTATGGTGTGTCCTTTTTTGAAATCTGGAAAAGAGAAAAATATCCCTAAGTTTAGGTGGCTGAGACCCTTTGTTCTGGACCACTGGTATTGGCTGTGCCTCTGGTTCACTGGCTCCGGCAGGTGGCTGGACTGCTGGCCTGTTCCCAGTGATCTACTTTGGTCTTTTGGGTGAGAGTTTGGGTTGATGAGCCCCATCTCTGGCTTGAAGATTATTCTGTGGCTCCATTATATTCTTAGGCCTTTGGGGACGTCAGCCAACTCTTCATCACTATGGAGCTGATTTTCTAGTCTGGATCAGACATGTCTTTGGACACTTTTCTTTTCCATTGTGCCTTTTGAGTGTTTGCTTCTCCGCATCAGCACTTGCCCTAAATGCAGACAACGGTGTCAGGAGAAGGAACTAGAGTGAAACACTGGTCATTCATTGAGTCATTCATCCATCAAACATGTATTTGAACAGCAAAGTTGCAGAGGTCGATGATACATGGACCCCATGTTTGAGGAGTTCAAACATCTAGTGGTGAAGACATGGTGCAGTTGATCCATGTACCACATCATGGTAAGCCTGCAATGGTACTAGCAGCATGAGCCCTGAAGCACAGCAGGAAAAACCACGAAACCGTGGACATTGGGGAATCCTTTACAGAGGGTGTGACAAAAGTCAATTTGACATTTTAAAGCTATGTACAATGCTGTGCATCTTACAATGCTCAATAAAGTAATTGTTGACAATGCATCAGCCATTCTGGAAAATATCTAAAGGGGGAGAATCCTGATGGTTGTAATGAGGCTTGGGGGGTTATCTGTGATTTTAATTTTTTTCCCATTTTCTTCTTGATCGACATTAACTCAAGCTGTTTCCACTCCCATCTGGATTTTTTTTTTAAATTTTGAATCATATGTGAGAAAACACGAGAAGGTTAGATCAGTGAAACAAGCCCTGGAACTTCTTTTCCATGTTGTTTCTCTGAAAAGCTATTTGGGACATGAAATATTTGAAGCACCCGGGGCTTATTGCTTCACTGACTCTGAATCACATAGCAAGTTATAGAAACACTCTGATTTGTTTATTCATTAGGAAACCCCCCCCAGTGTGAGAAATGACAAGCAGTCTCTGGAGGGAGGTGGTCCTCTCTGTGGCCTTTATTAGGGCACCCAACCCTGGGGTGGAGGTGGCGAGAATTCTTGGCTGCCTTCCCAGTGTGGTCAGGGTCTTATGTGTGATTCTGTGTCTTGTTCAGCATTTCACCTAAACTCATCACACAGTACGAGCTTTTCAAAATGTTACACTATGAGCCATATAGTGTAGACTCCTTGACCTTTATAAATGGGTTCTCAGACAGAATTCTCATTGTCCCTTTCTGTTGTTGTTTACTCCCAGATTATGGCTTGATTTCTAATAACACTCCAAACCTATTGCTTTTAAGCTTAAATTTCAACAAAGAAAGCACTCATGACCACTTGTCCTCATTGATTGTATGCAGTGAGTAGGAGTTCACAGAGAGATGCTCTTAGGAGGGGATCAAGGTCACTCCTGGAGGCTGTGTTGCCTAATGGTTAAGAGCGCAGGCTCTGGAGTCCAAATGACTTAGGCTTGAATCCTGGCTTCACTGCTTAACAACCATGTGATATTGGACAAGTTACCACCCAAAGCTTTAGCTTCCTTGTCTATGCAATGGGGCTAATTATTAGTACCTACCTCAGAGGGTTGTTTTGACAATTCAATGAGTTAATGAAGATAAAACATTTATCCCCATGCCTGTCACATGGTGAGTGCCCAGTAACTGTTAATTGTTGTCGATATAGCTATTGGTCATAATATCCATACATCTTGGATGAAATGATGAAGTTGCCTTAGACCTCAGAATGTTTCTAGATCAGAGCTGGAAGGGTTAAAGTATGGTCTGGGAGTTGAGGTTATGAATGAAAATGAAGGAATCCAGAGCTTCATCAGTGGTGTCAAGATACCTGAAGAGACAGGCGACGGCTGGACCTAGAGTCTAGAGAAAGGAGATTCTGAGAACAGGAACTCTGCATGTTTTTTAGCATCTATTCAGGAAGGGAGGCATGAACATTTCTGGTCTGTCTCTGGAGTAGAGAAGCATTTCCCCTCCAGACCCTTCCTTGCTAAGTCCATAGTTTTATAACAGACTCAGCTTCCCAAGAACCCTATTACTTGGAAGAGAGTTAACTAGACAGAGCATGTACACATTAGCGGCTGAAAAGGATGATGACCCTCCCTGTACATAGTCAATACTATTTATTCTTCAGCCTCTTATGAGTTAAGGCATTATGAATTAGTGCCCGAAGACTAACTGATCCTGGAGTATTGATTAGATAGAATTTCTGGGCCCTCATAGTTAATCCTTAGACCTTGCACTAGAATGACCACCCTCCTTCCTCCACCAACTTGCTCTCACCAGGTACAGCCTCCAAGAGGCCCTGCCTGTCAGTCTCAGTGCCATCCTTGGGTGATTTCATCCCATCCAAAGCAGATGCTGACAACACATTCATACTTTGGAGGCTTGAGTAGGATATAAAACTGCATGCTCTCTCTGAAGATGGCATACCTTTCAAAAATGAGATTATTTTTATAAAGAAGAATCTATACTAATCAAATGAACCAAAAGATAATTTTGATATTAAGAAATTATAAGAGGTCTACTTATTCTCTGTGTCCTAACTTGGCCCACTTAATGGATCACTCTGGTTCAAACATTAAACTTAGAAGCATCATGCTGGCAGATGCCCAGAGCTTGTGGACTTAGCTCCTGAACCACCCTTTTCACTGGCAAGTTCCACCCTTCTTCTTGACCACTTTGCCAGGTATCTTTTCATCCCTCTGCCTCCTGCTGTAACTGATGCACATATTAGGTACCTTCCGAGTTTCTAAGATTTGACCCTTCAGGACCAGTCTTGCTTCATTTTATCTTGATCTAGTTACATCCCCAGAGAGATCACTTTTCCAACCAGAGCGCCTTCCGATGGACAGTTCCTCGGGCAGCCCTAGCCAGGAGGGGTCCTGCCTCATGGGCACTTACACAACCTGAAGGCTCCTGGGCAGTGGGAGAGGTTCATGAGGGTAACAAAAGGGCTTTGGCTCATGCAACAACCCAGAGCTAAACTTATATGAGTCTAATTGGCCTGACACCCTTCTCCAGGGAAGACCTGTGAACCTGAGCCAAAGGGCTGGTGTACACTTGTTTACTCTATAAGCAAGAGGAGAAGAATGTGTGATGTATAGTGGAACCTTCTACAGAATAAATAATAGCTTTGAGAAATAAAAAAAAGTATAGAAAAAGTATAGAAAAATATAATTCATGCTTAATGAAAAGGGCTTTGAGAGTAAAATAATTTGGTGGTGGTTGGGATAAGGTGATACCTAGAGATGTTTCAAACCAGCTCTCATTAAGATTCTCATATATGTCTATAAGTCCTTCCTAAATACAAGTATAAGTTTGGACACTCCTTGCCCATCTAAACAAGTTTATTGGTTTTCTTTTCATCTGAAGGTGGCAGACTCACCTACATAGAACCCTAGACTTTGCAGAAGTACTTTCATCTGCAGGGATTCATCTGATCTTCCCAAACATTGCATACACTGGAGTATTGACAGGTGTACCCACAGTCGCCTAGACTTTGACAGCTGGAGTCTAGAGTTCCTTAGGGAGTATTTCTTTCTCTTTTGGATAGGAAAGGGCACACTTGCTAAGATGGAACAATATTCAGTTAAAAAAAAAAGGTTTTTAGGTTTATTTATTTATTTACTTTTTACTTTATGGGTGCAGAGAGAAGTTCCATCCAGTACTGTGTGGATCAGTGCTACTCTGATTTGGAACATCACTATCTAGAACCATCCTGAAGACTCCGTGTTATAGGAGAGGTCATGTCCTAACAAGAGCTTCCAGGATTTCAGGCATCTTTGGAAGAAAAACAAGGAGCTCAAGATCAAATTTGCCCTGAATTCTGCACTTCAGTGCTTCTACAAAGAGTTACGGTATAGGGCTTGGGGTTGGTTTTGTTTGTTGTTTGTTTGTAAGCCTACACTCTGGATTCTGTAGACCCAGGTTCAACTTTTAGTTCTCCTACGACACTTTTGGGAAAGTCTGCAAACTCCTGTGAAATTTAATTCCTTATCTGTAAAATGTGGATAATAAAAATATCAATCTCAAAAGGTTTATGTAAGAACCAAATGAGGGGAATTCCCTGGTGGTCCAGGGGTTAGGACTCAGTGCTTTCACTGCCGAGGGCCGGGATTTAATCCCTGGTCCGGGAACTAAGATCCTTGCAAGCCGCAAGGCGAGGACAAAAAAAAAAGAAAAGAAAAATCAAAAGAATCAAATGAGACAATATGCTTTGTAAACTATAAGGTATCACAGAAATATAAAGATTTATTATTATAGAAGGCTCCAGGTTTGGTTCTTTTTCTGAAAAATCAGTGCATAATTCTTTTTTTAAAAAGGTGAGTAGACACAAATGAAAATTAAAGCAGTTATCCATAAAGTGTTCATGGCTTAGCCAAAACTTGGGTTTGACGGTAAGCATTGTACACTATGCCCTGAAAAGGCTCTGAACTTCAGGTCCTCAGAATTCTGCCTCTTGTCTAACCTTAAGTCCTATGTTCTTCTTTTTCTTTTTAATTTACTTATTTTATTTATTTATTTTTGGCTGTGTTTGGTCTTCGTTGCTGTGCGGGGGCTTTCCCTAGTTGCTGTGAGCGGGGGCTACTCTTCATTGCAGTGCATGGGCTTCTCAGTGCAGTGGCTTCTCTTGTGGCAGAGCATGCACGGGCTTCAGTCGTTGTGGCACATGGCTCAGTAGTTGTGGCTCTCAGGCTCTAGAGCACAGGCTAATTAGTTGTGGCACAGGGGCTTAGTTGCTCCGTGGCATGTGGGATCTTCCTGGACCAGGGCTTGAACCCATGTCCCCTGCATTGGTAGGCAGATTCTTAACCACTGCACCACCAGGGAAGCCCAAGTCCCATCTTCTTAAAGTCAGTGAAATCCATCTTCAGTAGACTGCTCTGCACTCACCTCATGCCTGTTTGCTTTCCTCCCGTATGAATCAGCCGAGTCCCTGAAATATTAGGCATTAAAAAGACACCATATGAGTAATAAGTAATAAGAGCTGAACAAGAAATGGGTGCCAGAGAGTGAAAAGTCCCAGGGGAGTCTCTGAGAACCGGCGGAAACACCCAGACCTCCCCTGGCAGCCTGCCAATGGGAGGCCAGCACAGGCCTGCCACTGAGTCACTGTCCCCAAGAACACCAGACAGCAGCTCCTAGGATTATGATTCTGGAGGTTGTCTCAAGTCTCTGATTCCCCAAGCTATTTGTTAATGAGGCATATCCAGGTGTATCCTGTTCATGGCATTTAGATGGAAGCTTCCAGGGAAGTGAAAGTTCCAGGAGTGAGGAATCAGCAGGCTGGTCAAAGGGGAGGGTGCCCCTGGGACCCAGGAGATCTGAGTTTACTTCCTGTGAGTCACGGCGCCTTTTCTGGATGCCATCGCAGGACCGTCTTTAAGATCTTGCCAAATTGCAGGTAATAAATCTTTGCTTTTCAACAAGTACTTTCACATTAATGAGTCACAGAGATTAAGTTTTATCAGTTTCTCTCTCCTATTTGAGGGTTCCCCAAAAGTCGGAGAAATCTCCTGGGACATTATTGGGACGACAGCGAACATCATCAACGTCGTCATCATTATCACCGTCATCAGTTCTTCCCCGACTTGCAAAATTGATGAGCGGGGTTACCCTGAGGTGGCAGCCAACCTGCGAGCATTTAAGAAATGTCGTGGGCTTCCCTGGTGGCGCAGTGGTTGAGAGTCCGCCTGCTGATGCAGGGGACACGGGTTCGTACCCCGGTCCGGGAAGATCCCACATGCCGCAGAGCGGCTGGGCCCGTGAGCCATGGCCGCTGAGCCTGCGAGTCCGGAGCCTGTGCTCCGCAATGGGAGAGGCCACAGCAGTGAGAGGCCCTCGTACCGCAAAAAAAAAAAAAAAAGAAATGTCGTAACACTCATGCTCCCAAATAACTGCCCTGCCCCCACCCCCAGCAGCCTGCAGTATTGCCAGAAATCTCCCCCCTTGGCTCCCTTCCCTTAGGCTGTCTCTTTCCTATGAAAATACAAAGAGCAGCCCATTGTGTTGATACTAACAACTTAGAATAAATGATCCTATGAACTCCTTCCCACTGGCTGGATCAACTCCCGTAGGCAGTAATTGTTTTGCCAGGTGAGAGGCGTGGTGGGAAGCACTGTGCTGAGAGGGTCAGGAAGTGCCTTAGACCACCTCTCTGAACCACTTTGCTCATTTAAGTTACTTGCTTTAGCTCCTAGAGCCACCTGGGTTTGCTAATCCGTCACATCATCTCATTTCATTTATATTTATCCTGTGAGCACTAATTATCCAAATTGTACAGATTTTAAACCAAGAGTCAGAGATTCAACTGACTTTCCTAGGATAACACAGTTAGAAGGTGAGATTCAGAACCTAGATCTTAGATTTAAGGTTGTACAGGTTGTGCACTGCACATTGTGTCTCTGTGAATGGAGTCCTCTAGAGTTGTGTAGTTAACACTATATGTGGAAGCCCTAAGACTATTTTCCCTTTCATTTCACCACAGTTATAATACTGTCAAATATTTGGTTAAAAGAAGTCAATTGTCAATTCCTTCAAATGTTTATTATAGAACAAATCCTCAGATGACTAAGAGAAATGATGAATGATCAGCTTGGAACAAAGACCAGCAAGTCTTGACATGGATAGATGCTTCATCCGACTTATGGAAATGATGCAGTTAAGTTTGCAATGAAGAACTTGCTCCCTAATGGCCATAATTGTGTTAAGGGTGATTTCTCTGTCTTGTAATTTCCCTTACTTTACAAGTAATCCAATCTCTCCCCAGATTTCAGTTTCCACATAACTAAAATGAGAGATTTGTACTCAATTTTTCAGAAAGACAGTAGTGCTTAATCCCAACTGAACATTAGAATCACCAGGGATCTTTTATTTACTTTTAACAGATGCTTAGGTCCCATCCCTAAAGATTTGAACAGAAACTTGACCAAAAAAGATATACATATATTGTGATTTCCCTGGTGGTGCAGTGGTTAAGAATCCACCTGCCAATGCAAGGGACACAGGTTCCAGCCCTGGTCCAGGAAGATCCCACATGCCGCGGAGCAGCTCAGCCTGTGCTCCACAACTACTGAGCCCGCAATCCTAGAGCCTGTGCTCTGCAACAAGAGAAGCCACCACAATGAGAAGCCCGTGCACCGCAACGAAGAGTAGCCCCCGCTTGCCGCAACTACAGAAAGCCCGCGCACAGCAACAAAGACCCAACGCAGCCAAAAATAAATAAATAAATAAATTAATTAATTAATTTTAAAAAAAGATCTACGTATGTTAAAAAAGGAAAAAAGCATGTGAAATATGCTCTCAACATCATTAGTCATTATAGAAATTCAAATTAAAATCACAATGAAATGTATTATACACCCACACCCACAAGAATGGTGAGGATGTAGGGCAACTGGAACTCTCATTAACTGTTCATGGAAATGTAAACTGGGAAAAGCACTTGCAAAACTGTTTGGCAACATCTTAAAATGTTAAACATATACCCACTGTATGATTCGGTCACTCCACTCCTAAATATTTACCCAAGAGAAAAGAAAACATACATCCATACGAAGACTTGTACATGGGTGTTTAGAGCAGCTTTGTTTATAATAGTCCCAAACTGGAAACAATTCAAATGTTCAGTGACAGGTGAATAGATAAAGAAATTGAGGTATATCCACACAAAGGAATGGAATACTACTCAGGAGTGAAAGGGAATTGACACACAACCACATGGGTGGATCTCAAAATAATTCTGAGTTAATGAAGCCAGACCGAAGAAAAAGAAAATACCATATGATTACATTTGCATACAATTCTTGAAAATGGAAACTAATCTATAGCAACAGAAAGCAGATAAACATCTGCCTGGTGGTGGGATGGGGGAGGATTACAAAGGGCATGAGGAAACTTTAGGTGGTGATGTCTGTGTTCATTATCTTGATTGTGGTGATGTATACTTATGCTGACAAATTGTTTATTATATACCAATAAGATAATGTATACAATACAATGTATATCAATACAACTACAAAAATACTGATACCTGGATCTCAGGCGCAAGATTCTGATTGAACTGGTCTAGGCATAGGTATTTATTGAAAACTTCATATACAATTCTGTTGTACAGCCAGGGCTGGTTTTATGATTTTCGGTCATTACAGTTGTCCTGTGCCAGGTACTTTGAGAGAGTCCTTCCCTACTTTGTGGACTAGAGCAGAAAGGAATGGTCCCACCAGAGCTGATTCTCATCCAAAAGGATGCAAAGTGCTCAAATCCATTGCCTCAGTGCCCAGGGGTCAGGTCTGGCTGCTTGGAAGCTGGAGCTACCTTGGACTTGCACAGAATAGAAACATCCCTTCACCCCCAATGTTTATCCGTCTCCTCCAGGGAGCCTGATGCCTTCTTGTGACTTCCTTTCCTTTCAAAGCTGCCTTGGGTAAGAATGTTGATGATATTTAACGTAGATAAAGAGGTCAGTTGGGAGGGCTTGTATGTGTAGGAACAGTGTGATTTGCCCCAGCAAGCTGCCTTCTAGTAACACCTGTCAGTACAACCCTGGGCAGGATGAGAGGCTGATACCAGATGCTTAGGCTTCAAAGCTAAGGCAGCAAAGTGTGGATCCAGAATCCCAGGAAGCAGAGGAGAAATCCCCCCCATCCCGATGCTCCCAGTGATGGCAGCGAAACGTGGCCAGTGGCATAGACCAGCAAACATGGCAGTCAGGGACTCTAACTAGGGAGATGCAGTTTTTGCCAAGGCTCTTTCTACTCAGCCCAGAGACACAGTGAGAAAGATATTGCTTTAAGTCCCATTCTATTCTATATTTATTATTAGTTTGGGAAAGTCATTTAACCTCTTTTTGCCTCACCTGTAAAATGGAGATAACAAGGTCTTTCTCATTTACCTCCACAGAGATATTGTGGGGATCAAATAAGAACATGGATGTGATCATGCCTTATAAACACAAAGGGATGATTATTTACATGGTTATCTCATGTTTTATAGAACGGAGAAGCAAAGGCATAGACTCAATTGGTAGGAAACTGGATAAACCTGAGGAATGACATCACTGCAGTTTCCAGAAACTAGGTTTGCTGTGTACATAACATGCTGGTACTGAAATCATAACATAACAATAATAGCTAAAATTCATTGAACACTTACACTCTAGACATTCTGCTGAAGTGCGCATCTGTATTTTACAAAGGAATTTTACAAAGGAAGGCACTGAGGATTAGGGAGGTTAACACCTTGTCCAAGGTCACACAGCCAGGAGTGAACTTGGGTCTTGACATGCCACAATCCAGCTTCAGAGCCCATAGTTATAACCAGCTAAGCTTTCTCCTCCAAAGGGATGTCTCTCTGCTCAGTATTTTAGTAAATGTCTTATGTGCCTTCTGCAGACATTCTCTCTCAATGCCAAATCAGGCAGGGCTTTGCCAGGAATCAGGAGACAATGGGTCTTTGTTCTAGAATTTTCTGTGCTATCTGGAGATGAGACTGGATGTTTGTGATAGGGTTTTCAAAACAAATATTTTCCCTCAGCATCTGAAAATAAGCCTAATGAAATAAGATTAGGATTTTCAGATAGGTTGCAAAATGTAGGGTGATCTGCCTTTAGAGTTTCTGGTTAATATTCATCTGTTGAACACTTCATGTCCTCTAGGCTGTTTGTTAGGCATGGAGGGTAGACCAAAAATACAATTGTGTATTTGTACGCCTTACAGTGCAAGTTGGTCAGGGAGAAGGGGAGAAGACTGATAAATGTAATATGGCAGACAAACAGCAAACATCCTTAGTATGTACATATTACAAAAATGCCTAAGAAGAACATTGTTGCCAAAGTTTCATTGTTATATAAAGTCACAGTTTGGGCTTCCCTGGTGGTGCAGTGGTTAAGAATCTGCCTGTCAATGCAGGGGACACGGGTTCGAGCCCTGGTCTGGGAAGATCCTACATGCTGCGAAGCAACTAAGCCCGTACACCACAAGTACCGAACCTGCGCTCTGGAGCCCACGAGCCACAACTACTAAGCCTGCAAGCCACAACTACTGAAGCCCACGCACCTAGAGCCCGTGCTCCTGAACAAGAGAAGCCACCACAATGAGAAGCCCGCGCACTTCAATGAAGAGTAACCCGCGCTCGTGGCAGCTAGAGAAAGCCCGCTTTCAGCAACGAAGACCCAACACAGCCAAAAATAAATAAATAAAATAAATTTTAAAAAATAAATAAAGTCACAGTTTATCTTTTTGTAAGGAATGAGTTTATAGAAAGGCAAATTAGGAATGCAATCTTTCCCAAATGACATCTTTCACTGATATGTATTTTTACTGCCAAATTTTTTAAATGGGTAAAGGATTTCAAAATAACGTAAGTTCCCATTTTGAGAAGGGAAATGATTTTATAATGCAAAATTATTACCAAAAAACTTATCTTTAAGAGGGGACGCAGATTTACAAATGCCTTCAGCCACTCTGACTAGAGGTGAGGCTGTAGAACAGGGGGGTCTGCCCATTTCATCCCCCATGTGGACAGGTGCTTAATTAACTCTGGCCTTCCCTGAGCAATTCCAGCCACTACATTTGAGTTCTTTGATTTCAAAAGACTGTGAAGAGCCATCTACAGGCAAACCAAGATTGAGTAGTGCTGATCATAAGAACTGAGGGGACCCTGAAAATATTAGAGCTGCGTTCCATCAAAGAGAGGATGTGCCCAGGTAGTCTTGGGGAATCTCATAGCCTTGCCAGTTTGCAGCACAATGGTCCAGATGGAAAATTTAGAGAAATCTCGGAGAAAATCCAATCTTCCTTTGAGAAGGACGAAGGATTTTGGCTCAACTGCTAGCCCATGCTGCCTCCTAAGCCCCTCTTGCTGCCTTCAGCCTGTTTAACCTGCCCAGAAACTGTCCTCTGAGTCTTCCAGTGCCTTGGTCTGCAGGAATAAAATTGAGTCACATGAGGAATCCATCCTTAAGGAACTCATGGTCAGGTTGACCCTCTGATCTGTCAGTTCATCAAGTGCCCTTGCCTCCCAGCTTGTGTACTTACGTGTTCCCAGAACAATGTGATCCTGGAGAATTATTCATTTATTACCAGCTAGTATTGTGTTGTAAGTGAGAAAATAGATGAAAAGCACTTGGCCTACTGATGGGCACATAGAAGGTGCTTCCAAAACAGCCTCTGTTACACCAGCAGTGTTGTGAGCAATCGTGTCTTCCTTCCTAACTCCACGGCAGGCTGTGGAGGCCAGGTGTGAAGTCCAGCTTCGGATTTCTGGTACTGTTGCAAGCGCTCACATGCCAAAGCCCCAGAGCCATGTTCTTCCTGGGAGAGGGGTTTCATGCTGCTCCATGCAGGGCTCCAACTTCCAAGCTGTTGGGGTGAACCAAGAAGATAAGGAAGGTGATCTGACCATCAACACAGATCTCTCACCAGGACACTTACATTAGGACTGAACCACAGAATCACTCATTTAGAGAAACTAGATATTCTGTAGGCACTTCTCCAAACGCTAACATTATGTAAGGGCACACTATTGCTTTCTTTGCAAGGTAAAGTAAAAACAACTTTACGGGGTTGGCTTAGACTGAGTCAGTGAAAAGAGTAAAGAAGAAATCAACTTTCAATAATGAGCAACTATGTCCACCACCCCTATCCACTCCTACTGAGGGAGGTAGTGTTTTAATGAAAATGCACTGAACGGTGAAGAAACTCTAGGACCTCTTTAGATTTAATTACTGAAAAATGTAAACAGATCTTATCCCTGAAAATGATTGTATTCCTAACCCTCATCACACAAATATTCTTTCTCTTGAATGAGTATCCCAGTCAATTGGACAATGACCTAATATCTAGTCAGGCATAGCTGGATGTAGGTAAACACTGTGATCATGGCTAAACATTTTTTTTAATTGGAGTAGAGTTGATGCACAATGTTGTGTTAATTTCTGCTGTACAGCAAAGTGATTCAGTTATACATATATACGCATTCTTTTTTAAAATATTCTTTTCCATTATGGTTTATCATAGGATATTGAATAAAGTTCCCTGTGCTATACAGTCGGACCTTGTTTTTTATCCATTCTATATATAATAGCTTACATCTGCTAATCCTAAACTGCTACTCCATCCCTCCCCCAATACCCTCCCCCTTGGCAACCACAAATCTGTTCTCTATATCCCTGAGTCTGTTTCTGTTTCTGGATCACGGCTAAACTTGACCCCATTATATGCATTGCTTAACAAAATAGAGGTGATCCTCTTAGGGACTTCCTGAAGTGTTTCCTGAAGCCCTGAGGCTCCGAGTGGAGCCCCACCCTGCTGCATTTCCCTCAGGGCTCTTTAGAAGATCACCTTGCTCTGGGACTTAACACCCTCTGGTGTGGTTTCTCCTCCTTGCCCATTAAAGCTCAGGAGCCTGACATGCTACTACCCTGGGCAGGGCTCTACCACTCTCAGCAGTCATGCATTTGAAGTGTCACTTTTACCTAAGAGATCTTTGCAATCTTTCAGTTGCAAGTGTTGCAAAAAGCAGCTGAAGCTTGGCAGGGCCAGTGGGAGGAAGATGAAGGTTGTGCACCATGATGTGAGTTGATCATGATGTGAGCTATCTTTACCACTAAACTGGGAAAGGAGAAAGAGGAAGATGATGGAAACTTGCTTGAGGGGTATGAGACAGATGGGAAAACAGATGGAGGCCTTTTGGGACCAATGCCAAATGGAAGCTAGAATGAAGGTCTGATTTTTCATAGGCTTTCTTGTCCTGACTCCGTGGATCCATCTCTCTCTAACAGGGATGCAATGATTTCCCCAATCCTTCTCATTCTAGGAGGACTCAGCAAAATATCTCAGACCCATTTCACTCAAGGGGCATCCATCATGACCCTCCAGACACATCGCAGTCTAAGAGGGCTCTTGACTCCTCAGAAACAATGCAAACTAGGAGAACATATCAACATTCCCCAGATGCAGCTCTTCCTAGGAGAGCTCATCATGACTTCCCAGATCGATCTCTCTCCAGGAAGACCTGTCATACTGACCAGACACACCTCAATCCAGGAGGGCTTTTGACTCCTCAGACACTTCTTTTCAACCCAGGAGGATCTTTCATGGTTCCCCAGTTTTGGCTTTTCATGTCCATTACTTCCTGCCCCAAACCAAAAGAAGTAGTGAGATACTAGAAAGAGCCTCCAGCAAGTCTTTTCTGCTTTGGACGAGCTGAGGACTCATTCATCAGTCATTTTCAAAGGACAGTAAATATAAATATAATTTAGACTCTCTTCTCCATGAAAAAAAAAAGCAAGCAAAATCCTATTCTGGAAGTAAGAAGCTTCATGACTTCAAAGTCTCTTTTCCCAGCCATAGGGAATTTCAGATAAACTTTAACTGGAAGTTATGGCTTGGGATCTACTTCCCACCGGAATGAAAGCAGGGTGGCCTCTGACCCAGATCTTTGTTGTAGGATAGACCTTGACCATGGAGCTTTGATTCTGACTCCAAAGGAAACAGGAGACCAGCTTTTCTGTTTCAGACC
This sequence comes from Hyperoodon ampullatus, assembly GCF_949752795.1. NCBI lineage: Eukaryota > Metazoa > Chordata > Mammalia > Artiodactyla > Ziphiidae > Hyperoodon > Hyperoodon ampullatus. Next base: position 39,556,394 of record NC_136920.1, on the reverse strand, counting down.
TGACCTCACTCATTCTGGATGGGTCAACCTCCTGGAAATAAGGCTGGGTACAGGCTTTCTGGGGCTCAAACAGACTTGGTATTAACTGACACACAGTGAGAATCATAGACCCTTAGGAAGAGAGATGAAATAATCATGGAGTTTGAAGACAAATTCTAAAATGCCAAACCATATTTTAAGATAAACCCAATCAGATGAGGAACTTGAAACTGGTTTGTAGTAAAGGAGAAAAGCAGAGAAGATTGGGAGTCTGCCAAGTGGGGTAAGGAGCCAGAACAACAGAATGTAGAGGAAACAAAGATGGAGATGCAGATGCCACTGGAATGTTACTTGGATTGGATGCTCAGGGAAAAACAGGGAGATCTATGGCCAAATTCATTGAGAATAATACGCCCAAGGAGAGCATGAAAAATAAAGGGAAGCCTTGTGGTAGTGGCCTGGTACCTCCTCCCAACAGATTTGAAATCTGGCCTGGATATCACAGGATGGAGTAGACAGATCCAGTATTTTTGAACTAAAGCGTTTTTCAGATTTGTAAGCAAGAACGTAGTGGAAGAACTTGCCGGTAAGAGGAGTGTTGAGGATATGTAACTCTTGTGACTGAGGGTATGGTCATAGGGGTGTAGAGGCCCAGCTGCTGCATCTGCCTCAGCTAACAATCGGGGCTCCCCCAGACCAGCAACAATTTATTGGACACCAACTCTGATCCTAGAAGAACTTGGGACTGGAGTTCTAACTAGGGGCACCCTCAGCTTCTCAGATATTTCAATATAGAGGAAACACTGATTTTTCAATACTCTTAGGACATCGAGAGTTTGTTATGGTTAGGGTTTTTCTCTCTTTTACTTTTCTTAATTAAACAAATGCACATTTATTAGAGAAAAAAAAATCACAAAGGCCCTCAACTTGAACTTCTGGCATCAATGAGGGGTAGAGTCAAGACCACAGTTTGGGGGTGTCCTCCTCCTCTGAGAACAAGCAGCAGCACAGAGATCATATCTGGAAGTTGGCTGTAAAGATCAGTGACATTAAACAAGATTCCACATTTTAGGAACAATAACTTGGGCTCATATGAATGCAAGTCTACCTGACCCTTTATAACAAGGAGGTGAGTTACCTAATACATAAGGGAAAAGCAAACCAAATTGATACAGAGATCAGCCAAGGGGTCTGCAGCTCAGCCAGTGCTGGACAAGGTCAAGGTGATGAAGAAGTCAATGAAAATCAGCCCTTTGGGCTATAAAATAACCACGCAGAGAAGGTTAACGGTGGATTGCAGAGCCTCCTTCTCTTCCAGATTGACTATCTAGAGCTTGCCAAGGGCACCATGCCCTGCCGTTGCTTCATTTTGCTAAGGAACAGAGGATTGAACCCCCAGATGGGTACTGGAAGTACCCACTGATAAGGTCTCACAAGACAATCAACTTTGAGATGTTGAGCAGAGAGGATGACCAGGCAAGGTTTGGACACACTGGAACTATTTTCCCTTCACTTCCACTTTAAGAGGGAGCAGCCACCACTGGCCCTCCTGGTATGAAGGGGCCCTGCTTCTACTGATAGATAGTTTTTCCCCTTGGCCATCACTGCTCTGATTTTTTGCCCCCAACCTGGTACCCCCTGGCTACTCTGTTACCTCTGCAGCTCCCTGGATCTAATCCTGACACCAGGAATCCACCACCAACTTCTAGGTCTATTCCCAGCTCCCAGGTGCATCCTTCATCTGCTGGTGTCCACATCTAGGTCCAGAAATCCATCTGCCAAACACTGCAGTTCACTCCCAGGCCCCAGAGGTCCACCAGCTTCTGGGGTTTATTCCGCTGCTTCTGGGGGTCACCCCAGCATCTTCAAGTGCATCCCACTGACCCCAGACTGCACAGTGATTCCCACCTCTCTAAGGAGGAGGTCCCCACTCATCTCTGAAGAAGGAAACGTTCCTCCCCCTCTTCCTAATGAAAAGCTCTGCCCTTTCCCCACCAAGTTTTCACTCTGTTCTGATTTCCTGTATTTTCCTCCATAGGAAAGTTTTGGTCATTTTGTGGAGGAGACTGCATTATCTCCAGAGCTGGTGGTACAGATTCTAACCACCCCCCCCATGATATGAAGACACTGTAGCAACAAAAAAAATAAACAAATTGCTAAATAAAAGAGCCCTGTGCTATGTTTCATGTAAACAACCATGCAGAGAAACACTAATACAAACAAGTGATAACATTTTCAAATAAGGAGGAAGAGAATGAGCAGGAGAAGGGGTCTGACTTATATGAAGGGGAAACTATAAAGAAATGAAGCAAATGTTGGTCTATTCATGCCCAGGGCTCCTGCTCCCCATACCTGTGAGGTGTGGGCGGGGCTCTCAGCAGGTGAGCTAGGCTGGGAAGAAAAGGCCCAGCTCAGTGGCTGTGTGCTCTGTCCTGGTGGGTTATACAGTGTTCTCTTCCTGTTTCTCAAGAGAAGACAATAGCGTTCTCAGATGTGCCACAGAACTTATACTTATCATTTAAAATAAAAATTCTAACCCGTAGATTTGTGTAAAGCTCATGGTTTGTGAAACATTTTTTAAAGGTAATTTTAAGAAGCCATAAAACAGGGCTGTGTGTGGGAAACAGTGACAGCTCATAAACTGTAGCAGCTATTAGCTACCTGGCTGGAATGAACTCAAAGTGAACTTTTTCAGGGTTTTCAGAAACTGGTTTCACCTGCCTATTAAAACCCCAGCCTATTAAAAACTTAGACTCACTGGAAGCTTGAGAATGCAGCTTATGCTGGTAATTTTCCCTGCTGTCCTTGTTTGAAATCAACTTGAATTAAAGGAATTTTTGGCATTTTTCTGAACCCACACATAACAGGATGCAGTTTTGTTTGCTTTTGTTGTCTTTTGTTTTCTCCCCTACTCCTCCCCTCCTTCTCTTCTCCCTTCTCCTCCCCTTCTCCTCCTCCTCCCCCTCCTCCCCTTCTCCTCCTCCTCCCCCTCCTCTCCCTCCTCCTCCCCCTCTTCCCCCTTCTCCTCTTCCTCCTCCTCCTCCCCTCCTCCCCCTCCCCCTCCTCCCCCTTCTCCTCCTCCTCCCCCTCCTCTCCCTCCTCCTCCCCCCTCTTCCCCCCTCCCCCTCCCCCTCCTCCCCCTCCCCCTCCTCCCCCTCCCCCTCCTCCCCCTCCCCCTCTTCCCCCTCCTCCTCCCCCTCCTCCCCCTTCTCCTCCTCCTTTCTTCCTGGTTGCTCTAGGAGCTGCAACCCCAACAATGAACAGGACCCAGGTACTGCCCTCAAAGAGCCCATGCTGGTGTTCACGTGCCCTTGATGAGGGTCAGCATGAGCAGAGGTGGGTAAGTGGATGTGTAAACAGTCAACTTCAGGATATGGAGCAAGAAGGCAAAGAGCCTGAGAACTGCCATTCAAACTACAGGTTGATACACAGAAAATACAGCAGCAGGAGCCAGTGCACAGGGAGGTGAAATCACCAGAGCTGGCCGACAATGAAATGATTCACCCCATTCATGCTGGGGCATGTGTCCCTCTTCTCCGCAGATGGTACACTGTGCAGAAACTGTCCACGTGTTTGCCTCTGGCCCTGGACTGAGTCTTAGGCATCTTTGTGTTTGATTTCTCAGCATTACCATCTACCACCCTTCCTGGCACAGAGCAGGGGTTAATAAATAATTGTTGGGTTAAGCAAACATTCAAGAAGGAATGTCCTCACTTGGTGGGAGTTTGAACTAGAAGATTCCTTTCTACTATGAGGTTTTCTGATTATAGAGAGAGCCTGGTATGTGACAGGTGCTCACTAAATATTGAATCAGATGATGCCTGCTTAAGATTGAGTTTATTTGTACCCATGTCTTAGCTCCCATATAAATCAGCTTGCCTTTTTCTCTAAGTGTAGTAATCCTTAACCAAGCACTTTGCTAATCAATTTGCATGCATTACCTCATTTACTTCTCACAACAAACCTAGGAGGTAGTATTTTGGTTCCTGTTGCTGCATGACAAACCGTCCCATAATTTAATGGCTTAAAACAACAATTTATTATTATCTGTCATGGTTTGTGGGTTGGCTGGGCTCAGTGGGGCCATACTTTTTGGGGTCTCATGGGGCTGCAGTCAGATGTTGACTGGGACCACATGCATTTGAAGGCCCTGTGGTGGACCTCAAAGATGGCTCCTTCACTTGGCTGGCAGTGTTGCTGGCTGTCGGCAGACGCCTACACCACGACCTCTCCCAGGGCTTGGGCTTCTCACAGTATGGTGGCTGGGTTCCAACAGGGCACGTTATAAGAGACCCAGACAAAATGACTTAGCCTCATATGATCTAGCCTTGGAAATCCCAGAAATTGCTTCTGTTACATTCTAATGTTCAAGCAAGTCACTGAGGCCAGCCCAGATTCAAGAGGATGAGAACTAGACTCCATCTTTTGATGGCAAGATCATTTCACAAGAGCAGTGGGGATGGGAAACACTGTTGTAGGCATTTAAGAAAGATACCATCTGCCCTAAGTATGTACTATTAATAATAACCCGTTCTACAGGTGAGGAACTTTTGCAATGATCAGCTAGGTGATATGGTTAGCTTGCTTATTTAAGATCACCAAATCCACAGTCCTTCTGATTTCTTCACCATTATGCTTGACCTAAGACAGTGTTCTAGAACTTTAATAATGAAAGAGTCACCCCTTTCAAAGATACAGGATTAATTTCAAGAATATAAAAACAGAAATTCTACTAAAATTTATAAACTAGAAATATAATAATAATTTATAAACTAGAAATATAGTTCTAGTGGGATCTGGGATGTCACGTTTGAGAAATACTATTTAAGGAAGGACTAACATTCGTTGAGTTACTCCAGTGGTCCACGTTCTTACACAATATATATAAACTCATTTAATCCTCACAATAATCTTTTTCCTTCAGGTGAAAAATGAAATTTTGAGAGGTTAAATAACTTGCCTAAAGTCACACCGTCACTAAGTGACAGAGGCAGGATTGAAACACAGGTGTGTCCCAGTCCACTTTCTATGTGCTTTCCATGCAGCTCCATGGTGCAGGTTGGGCTCCCAGGGATCAGACTCTGAGATGAGATTAGCGTGAAGGAAGTTAACTGAGGGGTGCTCAGGGACCACACCTGCGAGGGAAGGCAAAGACACAGGACAAGGCAAAAGAGAAGGTGGGCTGTGATGCAGTCAGAACAAAGAACTTAGCAGGCCCATGAAGCCTTCTGAAGCTGGCATAGCCCTTCAGAGTTGTCCTGATTAGGGGCAAGGGGTCTGGACTTTTATTACCACCCTATCCACCATAGCAGGCATCACAGTAGATGGTTGCAGAATAAACAAATGCATTCGTGGTCAATCCAGATGGAACTGTAAAAGGGAGGCAGCATCACAGAGGGGAGGGACCGCGATGGGTAAGGGCAGCCAGCCCTAGCTCTGGGCCAGGAGAGTCTTTCCTGCAGGGCTCTAGAATATTCACTGCCCCCCTCGAAAGGAGAAGCCAGATCTCTAAGCCTAAACAAAGTGCTAAGATGAACACTCCAATTTCCTCTATGTAACCTGTCCTAGGAGCCCTCAGGGCAAGCTGGTACATTTTTAATGTTGTTGAGTTTAGGCATGACCCCACATTGAATCAACTTACAGTATTGAATTTATTTACTCTAGGATTCCAAGTTGTGACACACACCCAATGAAGACACACACCCAAGTAAATAATTCAGGAGCTGTTCGCTCATAGAGGCCGGTGGTGGGAAATTGCTAATCATAAAGACAGGGCAGCCGCCCAAGAGGGTGGGATGGAATAAAGGAACCGCATGTTTCCCAGTCCTCAACGTTCAGTCCTTGTGGGAAAAGGGAAGAAGGAGAGCAGGGAGAATTAGAAGTCAAGAGGGAAGAGGAAAAGATGAGACAACTTAAGGGAAATAGGACTGATTTATCGAATATATGTTATCTCACTTAATCCTTATTACAACCCTATGAACTACGCTTTTTTTAAAAAAATTTTTATTGGAGTATAGTTGATTTACAATGTTGTGTTAGTTTCTGTTGTACAGCAAAGTGAATCAGTTATACATATACATATAACCACTCTTTTTAATATTATTTTAAATCTATTACATTAGATCTTAGAGGGTAGGAGACACTGCACAAAATAGGGGAATTGTAGAGGCATCCTTGGCAGAAACATTGCAAGAGAGTAAGAGAAAAGCTGAAGATGACGTGAGTCATCTCAATTCTATCAACACAATTTAAGCTCCAGTGTCCTCCCTCGGCCTTAGTTAGCTTACCTTGCCCTAATTATCAAGTTAATCCTATTTATTATTTTATAAAACATCTTTTATAAAATCTTTTCTATGGCTCTTACAGTGCATAAGTGGTCAGAACTGGATCTCAGCACCTCTAATCCAACATAGTTTCCGGTTGGTCTTCCAATAAGAATCATATCTTGGCAAGTTGTGGTCTCAAAGGAATGAAATCTGGACACTGTCAAAGGTCACAAGGCTGGCAGTGGCCTGCTGGAGAATCTGGCTTTCTTGTGGGACCATGTAGTAGGTGGTGATGGCATAAGGAACAACTTGAAGCAGGTAGTTTCTTTGAGCAGGACTGCAAGTTTATCCGAAAATCAGGTGAAGCTCCATCTTCCTGCCTTGACATAGAGAAAAAATGGTCTGATAGGCTTCCATTCATGGAAAAATATCCATCCCTATGTTCACCCCATACCCATGAAAAGAAGCACAAATTATTTTAATGCACACATGTTATACCTTGTAAGCCTATAATTAGGAAAAACATCATCATCATGTGACTCTTTAGTGATGTGAAAATCTTTTAGACAACACATACTCAAATATAGTAGAATTTTAGCTCTCCTTACAATGTTAACTAGTCAGGAAAATAAATCTAGAATTATGTATTATGCAAATTTAATACATTAAAAATTTATCTCAAGTGAGAGTATGGAGGTGAGCACAGTAGAATGCTAATAATCTTTAAAGGTAATACCTTTAGATGACTCTCTCATTGTCAGGTCTTGCCTGGGCCTTGGTCTCTACTGCTCTACACTTCCCATAACTGGAAACATCTGGCTGCAGACTTCAGGATATCACTTAAATCAAATCTTTGTGACTTAAAATGGAGGTGGCCATGTGGGTAATCAGGCCTTGACTATTCTAGTTCTGATAAGTGAGCTTTTGCTGCTTATTCTCAAAATTTGGCCTCCATGTAGGACCCAGACTTCTGAGGATGGGTCTACTTTGCACTCGCTCATCTTCCCCCGGAGAGCAATTCACAGTACCTCTTTAAGTCTTAATCATTGGTCCTATTTTGAACATGAGAGAACCTCTTACCTTTTAGGGACTGTTGTGAGGTTGAAATGAGATGTAATGCACGTGAACCATCCACACCACAGGTACTCAATGCATGTAAGCCCCTACCGTCCTTCCTTCTCTTTCTAGGCATTTACTGAAGGCCAAATGTTGTACTTACCATCCCAAGGATCTAAATCATTTAATGACAAATCTGTTCAGCCATCTGCTATAGCATTTAGAAGCCCCAAATATATAACCAATGCTGGGCACACACATCCCAGCCAAATGCACTATAACCCTCACAGAAGCTAGCATGATGTTGGTTGTCCCTCTGAATGATAACAAGGTTCCCCAATAGAATTTAAGGGCATACAAAAATTTCTGTGGTGCTGGTCACAAAAATATGTATTCTGTAAACCTCAGTTTCCTACATTTTTATCTCTTGATCAATTACTATCAGGTGCCTACTATCCTGCTCTTTTTTCCTGATTTGCCTTACCTGGCTGTTTTGTACTATTTTAGTCAACTATATACACACCCAGTAGCTAATTATAGAAACTCTAGCACCTACTAACTGGCTGAGTGACCTTAAGCAAGTTACTTATTCTCTCTGAATCTCAGGCAACTCATTTGAAAATCCAATAATAATCTCAAAGAATGATTGAAGATAAAATGAGATGATATATCTAAAGCAGCAGTTCTCAACCTTTCTTTTTTTTTTTGCCGTATGCGGGCCTCTCAATGCTGTGGCCTCTCCCGCTGCGGAGCACAGGCTCCGGACGTGCAGGCTCGGCGGCCATGGCTCACGGGACCAGCCACTCCGCGGCATGTGGGATCTTCCCAGACCGGGGCACGGACCCGCGTCCCCTGCATTGGCAGGTGGACTCTCAACCACTGCGCCACCAGGAAAGCCCTCTCAAACACTTTTGACTCAAAGCTCCTTTAACTATTAAAAATTATTGAGGATCTCAAAAAGCTTTTTATTTACATGAGTTCTATCTATTGATATTTACTCTATTAAAAATTAAAACAGAAATATAAAAAAGAATTTTATTGGAGTATAGTTGATTTACAATGTTGTGTTAGTTTCTGTTGTACAGCAAAGTGAATCAGTTATACATATACATATAAGCACTCTTTTTAATATTATTTTCCCATATAGGTCATTTCAGAGTACTGAGCAGAGTTCCCTGTGCTGTACAGTAGATCCTTATTAGTTATCTAATTTTTTTAAAGTCTTTACTGAATTTGTTACAATATTGCTTCTGTTTTATGTTTCAGTTTGTTGTCTACAAGGCATGTGGGATCTTAGCTCCTCGATCAGGGATCGAACCTGCACCCCCTGCATTGGAAGGGGAAGTCCCAACCACTGGACCTCCAGGGAGGTCCCTAGTTATCTATTTTATGTATAGTAGTGTGTATATGTCAATCCCAATCTCCCAATTCATTCCTCTCCCCATTTCCCCCCTGGTAACCATAAGTTTGTTTTCTATATCTGTGACTCTATTTCTGTTTTGTAAATAAGTTCATTTGTACCATTTTTTTGGATTCCACATATAAGTGATACCATAAGATACTTGTCTTTCTCTTGTCTGACTTCACTTAGTATGATAGTCTCTAGGTCCCTTCATGTTGCTGCAAATGGCATTATTTCATTCTTTTTTATGGCTGAGTAATATTCCATTGTGTATATGCTCCACATCTTCTTTATCCATTCCTCTGTTGATGGATATTTAGGTTGCTTCCATGTCTTGTCTATTGTAAACAGTGCTGCAGTGAACATTGGGGGTGCATGTATACTTTCGGATTATGGTTTTCTCTGGATATATGCCCAGGAGTGGGATTGTTGGATCATATGGTAGTTCTATTTTTAGTTTTTTAAGGAACCTCCATACTGTTCTCCATAGTGGTTGTACCAACTTACATTCCCACCAACAGTGTAGGAGGGTTCCCTTTTCTCCACACCCTCTCCAGCAATTATTGTTTGTAGATTTTGTGATGATGGCCATTCTGACTGGTATGAGGTGATACCTCACTGTAGTTTTGATTTGCATTTCTCTGATAATTAGTGATGTTTAGAATCTTTTCATGTGCTTTTTGGCCATCTGTATATCTTCTTCTTTCCTTCTTTTTATTTTGGCCATGCTGTTTGGCTTGTGGGATCTTAGTTCCCCAACCAGGGATAGAACACAGGCCTTGGCAGTGAAAGCTCTGAGTCCTAACCACTGGACCACCAGGGAATTCCCTGTATGTCTTCTTTGGAGAAATGTCTACTTAGATCTTCTGCCCACTTTTTGATTGGGTTGTTCTTTTTTTTTTTTTTTGATATAGAGTTGCATGAACTTATTATATTTTGGAGATTAATCCCTGTTGGTTGCTTCGTTTGCAAATATTTTCTCCCATTCTCTGGTTTGTCTTTTCATTTTATTTATGGTTTCTTTTGCTGTGCAGAAGCTTTTAAATTTAATTAGGTCCCATTTGTTTATTTTTGTTTTTATTTTCATTACTGTAGGCGGTGGATCCAAAAAGATATTGCTGCGATTTATGTCAGAGTGTTCTACCTATATTTTCTTCTAAGAGTTTTATAGTATCTGTGGCCTTACATTTAGGCCTTGAACTACTCTGATTACAAGCTTTTCAGAGGAGGAAATTGAGATTCAAAAGGACTAATTGCGATCTCATGGGTGTGGGAAGAAACAGGAAGAGAAGGAGAAAGGAGTGAAGGGAGGAGAGAAGGGAAGAGACTGGAGTTGGGCAGGTTGATCAGAAAAGGGGACAATTTTTGAAATGTTGCCAAAACATACTCATGCTGCCAGAACACCATGCTTCCTCCCTCTGCACCCAAACTGGGAAACCAAGAGGGAAATAAGTCCCTGAACCCCCAGACCCCATTCTACCTTCTCCTTCTCCCTTCTCATACCTGCAGATCCTGCTTGAGGCACCCAAAGACCTCCGATGGCTTGTCTTTCCAGAGGTTTTAAACACGTGATCACAGAAATCATTTTTAGCTTCAATTCTAATAGAATTTTCTTTTTTAATTTATTTAAAATTTTTTTATTTTTATTTATTTATTTTTGACTGTGTTGGGCCTCTGTTGCTATGTGCGGGCTTTCTCTAGCTGCCGTGAGCAGGGGTTACTCTTCGTTGCGGTGCGCGGGCTTCTCATTGTGGTGGCTTCTCTTGTTGCGGAGGACAGGCTCTAGGCTCGTGGGCTTTGGTAGTTATGACACATGGGCTCAGTAGTTGTGGCTCGCGGGCTCTAGAGCTCAGGCTCAGTAGTGGTGGCGCACAGGCTTAGTTGCTCCACAGCATGTGGGATCTTCCCAAAACAGGGCTCGAACCCATGTCCCCTGCATTGGCACGCAGATTCTTTACCACTGTGCCACCAGGGAAGCCCCTACTAATAGAATTTTCAACAATAAAATGAACGCTCTCTGTACTACAGGAACTTTCGAATATGTTATTTCCTTTACTCTTCACAATAAGTGTGCCAAAATAAAGAACTATTATTTCTTTTTTTGTAGAAGATGAATCTGAAGCTCTGAGAGCTTGAGTAACTGGTCCAAGATCACACAGCTTGTGTCAGAACTGGTATTCTAAGCCAGGTTGGAGCCTACACACTTTTCACTTGACCGTCTTGCCTCAAAATTACTGAGGTCCATGAACCCCACATATATTGCCCTGGTCTTGCTTTTGATTGATCCAAACATTCAGGGTCCATCAGGGGCTGCAAATTTTGCATCGATCAGTTACCAGTACTGGGCATTTTATCTTTATTTAGGTAGTTCAAAAAAAATTTTTTTTTTTTTTTTGGTGACTGTTGGTATCCAGATAGCATACAGGCCTCCCTCAAATAAATTAAACTTCCCATATGTACTGAGTCATTTGGCAACAAGTGGTTCACAGCTAGTGCAAATAGAGGAAGAATTCAGGGAAAGGGGTGGGGTGGGGTCGGGGAAGACGTTTGTAATGTATGGAGCTGTGAGTGTAAGCACCGCATCTTTGCCTCCCCGCAAATAACCAGCACTCCCATGTCAGTATTCACCCAAGAAGCCATTCAGTCTCTACTTTGGGTCTGTAGTCCCTTAGCGACCCCACAGCCAGCACCCACTGCTCCGTGCCTTTGGCCTGGGACTGGCTCTATCCTGTGTGGATGCCTGTGGATACTGCCAATAGTCCCTCAGAGGATGGGAGCCCTGAGGCTCTGCCCTTCTGCAAGGTGGCTGGGAGGGACTAGGTGCTCCCAGGTCCTGGCAGTGCACTGAGAGATGGGTGCGAGCATTGAGTGAGGGCTGACAAGCCAGAGCCGGAGAGAAGAGGACCATTCTGGAAGCACACCCAGCAGATGGCACTGTTCTCTCAGACCCAAACGAGGAGGCAGGAAACCCCCCCAAACAGTCACACTGTGACCACTGCAATCAGGCAACCAAGGAGGTGGGTGAAAGAGGGGGTGGAAAGATGTTATTTCTTGGGGCATATGGAAGAACTGGAGTCAAGCAAATGCCAGGGACAATGTCAAAATGGCTTTAATCCTCAACCCTGGGTGGTGAAAAGAAAAAAATATATGTATATGTAATTTCTCTTAGCGCTGAGTTTGAGATCCCCTCTGCCATTTACCATTGCGGGACCTGGCACAAGGCACATAAACTAAAGGCGGGTAATAATTTCCCTGGACAAGGCTGCCAGAGAGGATTTAAGGGCTGGCACACACGGAGCGCAGGAAAAGTTAGTTCCCTTCTCTCTCACCCCCTCGGAAGGATTAGGAAGGGTGCTTTGCTTTCTTCCCAGGTCGAGACCTCGAGGAAGAGCAGGGCTTGCGACTGCTTTCGGAATTCTGTAAGGGGAGGGCCCTGGGCGTGGCGGGCCGCAGCTGCCTCGAGGGCCCGCTACAAAGAGGCATTGTTCCCAGCCTCCCGGCTGGGCGGCGCTGGCTCCGCCGCGGGCCCGGGAGTGGGCAGCTTTGCCCCCGCCGAGGAGCAAGCACAGGGGCCAACCTCCAACAATAGTTTTGTTAAAAATCAGGAATGCAGCAAAGTGCCAGAGGCCGTTTATTTTCCCTTGGGGGTGGGCCGGAGAGAAAGCCCCCCCCTTTCCTGGGCGGGATCGAGTCTTGTCCCGCCGGCGGTGTGGACGCACCAAGTTCCGAGGTCCCCGGGGAGGCGGCATGGTGACCTCCAGGCCCCTTCCTCTCGGCATCTGCGCTCCTTTCCCAGCCCCTCTCAGCCTGTTTTCTTCGGCGCCTGAAAAAGATGCTACGGCTCACAGGCCCGAAACCGGGATAAACTTAAGCCACCCTCACCCCACTGTAGTACCGGGAGATGGAAAATACACACACACACACACACACACACACACACACACACCCCACACACATCGTTCCCTTCTACAAGGAAACCCGGCGCCTCCTTTGACAACTCCCCAGCCCCACGACGGCTGTGGTGGGGAAGGCGTCTCCGCTTGGAGGAGGGCGGCTGGGTCGCCACCCGGTTCTCTGGGGGGCTGTCCGCTGCCTCCAGGGCTCCCCTCCCGAGGCCCGGGCTCGAAAGAGGAGGGGACGGGGATTTGAGAGAATCTTTCTTCCCTGTGATCGCTGTCGGCCGTGCCCGCCTGTGGGTCTGGGGTCCTGCCCCCGCCGCTCCCGACACCCACCCGCTCCCTGCCTCTCTGGTGACACGGCACTGCGGGGAGGATGAGCCCAAAGAAGTAGGCCGAGTCCGGATGGGAGAGCCAGGCTCCTTCCCGCTGGCCGGATCGTGTCCTTCCTCCCCTTCCAAGGACTGGTAGCCTTTGAGCGTCAGAGGGAAGGAAGCCTTAGACTCTTCCCAGAAAGTTGCGCTCTCATCTACCCAATTCTGCGTTACCCTCTGGGCCTCCCTTGGACCCGCTGGAGACCCGGCTGGGACCCGATCCCAATTCGGGAAGGCGGCTGGGGCGTCGGAGGCCAGCCCTCGGCTCCGGGATCCGAGCCCCGCTCGCCCCCTCTGGATCCTACCTGTGCGCGGCGCCCGCACAGCACTGGTGACCCGCCTGGGAAGGGCTGGGCGGTGCTAGCCACGCGGAGCGTCATTTATTCATGTACACCGAGAAAGGGAGGCTGGGGTCCACACCTGTGAGCTCGCCTGCGGGTGCGTCTCCTCGCTGCTGGCAAGCCCAGTGGGAGGCCGGAGCCGGCGAAGTTGCTGGAAACGGTGAACTCAGAGCTGGAGAGTTAGATGAATCGAAGGTATGGGGACATTAAGATCGGACAGTCTGTTAACCCATCTCAACGTGACCAGATACTTCCGTGAGCCCCATAAGGCTCGCCCTTACCTAGATCCGTGTCCCCTTCCTCCTCTCTTTTGTGATGCGCCCCATGTGCGGTGTGTTAATACAGGCACTCAGGTTACGGTTTAGTCGGGCTGTTTTTTTGCACATTTATCTCTGCACTCTTCTTCTGTTGGCTGATTTCACAGGTTCACCGGCAGAGGGCAACCTTATTCCAAGTTCTCGAGGGCTCCTAGGCACGTCTCCTCTCTCCACCCAACCGCTGAGGTGGGACTTAGGTCTTCCCTGTTTACAGCCATTCCTTCCCATGACGTTCCCTTTCCTCATCGGGGTCCTCCAGAAGATCCAGCAGTGCTGGCCTCCCCATCACTTGCAGTAAGAGGAGAGGGTCCCTGCGCATCTCCTCTCTAGCACAGCCAGTGTGAGCTGACTCTGTCCTGGTGACTCTCTTTTTATTCCCCCTCCTGAGAGCTGTTTACATTTTAAGGAGCCACAAGGCCCCCACCTGAAGGAAAGCAGGCCCAGGGAGGCAGGGCGTTGGGGTGTGTGCATGGGCGCATGCAGGGAGACAGAGAAAGAGAGAGCAGGACGCTGGGCAGCCTCTGAAAGAGGGTGAGGGAAGGCTTTCCCTGCTTTCTGAAATCCCTTCAGTTTCCAGTTCAGCGAGCTTGTGGGAGCCCCTGCTCTGTGCCAGGCACTGGCTTGCACACTGTCTTCCTTAGGGGATGAGCCCTGGGCTTGGAGCTGTAAGATCTAGCTTGATTCTGGCTCTCTCCCTGTGAATTTCCTTTTAGAGAAGCACATCTTGTTCATAGCACTTCCTATATGTAATCAAACATTGTACAGTCATTTTATCCATTCAAGACGTATTTCTATGTGCCAGTATAGGACCCCTGGCCGAGCTTGTAGTCAGACAATAAGCAATGAATATAATAACTAGAGCATGTCTGTTGGAAGGGGGCCAATTGTATAGGGCTTTGCAGGCATTATATGAGCTCTAATGTGAATGATATGGGGACCCATTCGTGGGTTTTGCCCAACAGGTGGATACTTCCTCTTCACAAGGATCACACTTGGCTGTGAATAGGAGGTAACAACAAAATGAGGGCCATGGCGATGATCCGGGGAGGTTCTCTCGGGGCAGGGGTGGAAAGAGGTGCTCAGATTCTGGATGTAGTTTTCAAAGTAGGAGAAAAAAGATTCCTGCCCTCCTGTGGGGTGTGAAGGAAATAGAAGATGACTCCAAGCAGTTGGAAGGATAGAGCTGCTGCTGACTGAGACTGGAAGACTGTGGAGAAAAGGTGGAGTAGAGCTGTATTTTGGACATATTCAGGTGAGGTATCTACTAGAAAAGCCAGTGGAGAGGTTGGCTAGGCAGACACTCGTGTCTCGGGAGGGCTGGGCTGGAGATGGAAATGGGGGGTTGTCGGGATACATATAGGCGGTGCTGAAAACCCTAAGGCTGGAGAGATCAGCGAGCAGATGAGTGGGACACCGGAGTCCAAGCCCTGAGCCCGAGGTGCCATCGTGCACATCACAACTCCCATGATCCTCTCTGGCTCATGGCTCAGGCACAGGGCCTGCTCTGAGAGCATCTGGTAAATGGACAAACCAACCTCTCTGACTCTTACTTGGATCACACGTAAAATGAAAATAAACGTGGTACTCACCTCAGAAGGTTGTCTTCAGGAAAAGTTAAATGAAGTCATGAAAGTGAAAATACCTTACAAGTAGCAGGCACTCAGTGTATCTTAAAAATCTAGGTTTGATGATCTCATCCTCTTCTCTCTTGTTTGTAACTCAGGTTTATATGAACTTTACAGCTTATATTTCTTCCTTTTTTTTTTTTTTTTTTTTGTGGTACGCGGGCCTCTCACTTTTGTGGCCTCTCACGTTGCAGAGCACAGGTTCTGGACGCGCAGGCTCAGCAGCCATGGCTCACAGGCCCAGCCGCTCTGCGGCATGTGGGATCCTCCCGGACGGGGGCACGAACCCGTGTCCCCTGCATTGGCAGGCGGACTCTCAAGCACTGTGCCACCAAGGAAGCCCTACAGCTTATATTTCTTGATGGTATCGTCACAATAAATTCCTGATGCGTGCAGGGCAAACATTGTTATTCTCATTTTATGGATGAGGAACGTGGGCTTGGGGAGGTAAAATAACTTCCTGAAGGCTCACCTCTGATAGTAATTCCACTGGCTAATATATCTGCGTATGTCTGCGTCAGGCACTGGGTTAATGATTTTGCTTGCATCTTGCAAGGACACTCTTGAGGTGGGTATCATTATCTCCATTTGCAAATAAGGAAACTGAAGCATGGAGAGGATGGCTCACTTAGCCAAGGCCACGTGGTGAGTGCCCGGGTCATGAGCAAACCTCCCAATCCTGCCTTGAATGATCTGTTCCTCTTCCTCATTTGCATCCTAGACTCCTGCCAGGACTGGGCCTTGCCATAGGCAGCGTGAGAGGCTGCCTCCTGGCTTTGAAGTTGGAAAAATTCTCTCTCCTCACACTTCTCTCCTACCAAGGCTGCTGCAGGATGTGAAAGTTCATTCACTCCTTGGGAACTTTCTAGAGCAAGCTGAGTCAAAGCATTTTGGTTCATTGCTCCCTCTCTCTGGAATGTCCTTTCCCCTCTTCTTTATATGGTGCATGACTCCTGTGCGTTCTTCTGAATTCTGGTCAACTCCAGCTTGTTTTTCCAAATCCAGCTCGTGTGGCACTTCCACTGTGAAACCTCCCCTGCTTGCACCAGACAGAGTTAGTCACTACTTAGTTCCCACGACACTTTTGTCGTACCTCTCTCACAACAACGGACAGTTTCCTATGTGTTTGACTGATGCCACTGTAAGACTGTGATTTCCTCCAGGAAATCTTTTTTTTTTTTTCATGTCTTTGTATCTGATGTGGTGTTTGCTTCATAAACACATAAATGAATGAGTGACCCCTCAATAATCACTATCAAAGCGATTTTATGGATATCAAATACTGTTTCAGAGATGAGGAAATAGACTCACAGAATTGACTGCACAAAGCCATCCAGCTAATTAAATATTGGATCTGGAGCGCCAGAGAGGCGATGAGGTCGTGCCTTATGAAATCTCTTGACAACCGGTGAAGCCCTAAGACTCCACGCTGCCTTTGCCTTCTCTTTGTGCCGCCATCCAGGGTCCTTGAACTCTCCCCCAAATGATCCTGCAGGTGGCAACAGAGACCAAGGAAAAGTGCAGCTCCCGTCCTGAGCCCCTGTCTGGGCCTGTATGTAAGGAAGGCAAAGCTTTCTGAGGGTGGGGCAAGTGACTTGAAGGAATCCGAGCAAGAGAGAGCGTCATATGTCTCCATCAAGTGTAACTCAGAAAGAAATTGTTTAGACACTTGCAGTGTTAGCACTAGTTGTAACATGGATATGAAGAAAGGAAAAAAACAACGAAAATAAAAGGACATCCAGTAACAAAGTGAAACCTTACGTTTGGAAGGAAAAGCCACACGATCTGTCCCAAGTCACAGAAAGTGGGGAGGGGAGGGTCAGTTTCAGGACCACTGCCCTGCGTCGTCTGCAAAGCAGGTTTCTGCCTGGTAGAGGAACCAGGTGTAGGTCCAAGTACATTCGCTGCGACCCAGAGGCTGTTTGGTCATGGGCTGATGGCGACCTGGATGGTCAGAGCTTCTGGCTTCTGGCTTGCGGGACTGTGTTCGCATCTCTGCCCTAATAAACATTTACCAACGGCTCATTAAAAAGTAGAGGAGGGCTTCCCTGGTGGCGCAGTGGTTGAGAGTCCGCCTGCCGATGCAGAGAACACGGGTTCGTGCCCCGGTCCGGGAAGATCCTACATGCCACGGAGCGGCTGGGCCCGTGAGCCATGGCCGCTGAGCCTGCGCCTCCGGAGCCTGTGCTCCGCAACGGGAGAGGCCACAACAGTGAGAGGCCCGCGTACCGCAAAACAAAACAAAACAAAACAAAAAAAACCCAGCAGAGGAAAGGTCATCCAGTTTGCCAAGGACAGGAAACTCTTGAGTCCTACAAGTGCCCATGTGGAAGAGTGGGCAGCAGGGAGATGGAACAAGGGGACATTTACCCTGTGCTCAAAATAATTGGGCAGAGACAGCATGGAAGAGGCCTGGCTGGAGCAGTGGTGTATGAGGGGAAGAACAGGGCTGGGGCCTTTGTGATAACAATTCCTGTTTATGCAACACTTCCATGATCTCCACAGGCTAGGAGGTGGTAATGGGGAAACCGAGGCTGGGAGCATCTCGTCTAATTACCCATGTGTGGTGGAGCTATAGCGTGAATTGCATTTCTGTGACTCTTGGGTTATTCTCTGCTTTGGCCCCATGTCTCTAACCAGGCTGCATGTTCTGCTCCTTCTTTTTTCAGAACATTGTTCATCTCCAATCCAGCCATCTGCCCTACTATAGGAGCTGTTATCTGTCTCTTTTTTCTGGGGCTGTACAACTTCTGCATTTGGTCTTACCCTCTCTTTCTTCCCATTAATTTGACATATGCTATAGGAGTAGGGTCACCAGATATAGCAAAAACCAAAAACGAGATGTTCAGTTAAATAGGAAATTTAGAAAAAATGAATAATTTTCATTGTATGGACATACTAAAATGTTTCCATTTATCTAGGGGACTTCCCTGGCCATCCAGTGGCTAAGACGCCGTGCTTCCAACGCAGGGGGTGCAGGTTCAATCCCTGGTTGGGGAACTAAGATCCCACATGCCGTGTGGCATGGCCCCCCCACCAAAAGTTTCTGTTTATCTAAAACTCAGATTTAACTGAGCACCTGTATTTTATCTGGCAACTCTACATGCAAGTGACAGCTCTGAACACCATCTACATCATTCTGAAGATGTCCAATTTCCCTGTTAGCTATAGGGCTGAGGCCATAAGCTTCTGTGGAGTGTGGGCAGGGGACATAAATGTATGAATTGAGTGATGAGTAATAGGAACGGGGCCTGGAACTAAATTGAAAATCGAAGAGCAAATATTCCCCCACTCTAGACATTCAAATTCAGAATATTATAATAGTATTAAGTATTTGAAATAAAATATTAAAGCAAAAAGCAAGCAAGCAAACAGACATAGGCACATACACACGTAACACATACATGGCTGTCAGAGTCTGGCTCCTATGTGAAACTCGGGTGAGGCCCAACCACTGCGCCTGGCATCGGCGCCCCTGATCGAGAGTTCTGCCCTCCATTCCTACCCTCCTCCTGCCCACCCACCCCTGCCCCCCACCAGCCAATTCTGACTCATCATGGACCCCCTGGCCATTTCCCACCTCACCAGTCCTGCTGGCCACTCAGATCCACAGTGATCTTTCTCTTTCCGAGGTGAGAGGGCTCCTCCCCACCCAGAGACACCACCAGTGGTCGCATCATTCTCCTCTCCAGCAGCCCGAAGGGAGGCCAGGAAGTGACTTTGAGAGACCTTTACCATGTGCCAAGACCTTTATATGCAGATGTTTGCTTATTTTTGGTCTCCTGTCCTTGTTGGGATGGTGAATCACTCACGGACAGCAACCCTGTGACATATAACTTTGATTTCCGTGTTGAGTTTTGGTACAAATATGTGCTCAGGGTATACTTAGCAATGGGACCAGGAAGGTCCAAACCCGTGAACTCAGTAAGTGCAGACTGAATGCAAAACCCTGTACCACTGCTTCCCCGCTCCCATGCTTCCTTACCACACCCCCGTCCCCTCCCAATTCCAGTTTCAAGCATTTTTCAAATCCGAGGCTTTTGTCCAAATTTAAACCTTTGGCTAAAAAATCCATTTTTTACAGAGCTGATTAGGGCCTGAATTTGAAAGATGTTGGTTCTTTTTTGGCCTGCTTTATTAGGAAGTTAGCCATAGCACCTTCAAAGACCCCCTCTTGTGCATGCTGAACTGAGGCGGCCTTGGGGCTTTGAGAGGAATGCCACTGAATCTTGACAAAGCCCCACCTTTTGTTTCTAGGGGGGAAAAAGTCCCGAGGAACACGGATGACTTGGAGCAAAGGACCAGTTGGCCCCAGCCATGATCTGCTTCCAACGAGGAAAGGGCAAGAATCCTGGAAACACCCAAAGTAGACACTAGACTTGGGAAACAAACAAACAAACAAACAAAGGGACCAGCACTGGCTGGGCAACATTTCAGTCTTTCTAACTCCAAAGATTTTTCAAATATTCTCCCCTTATTGCGATTCCTGGCCTCCCCAACTAGCGCTGGCTGAGAGGTGCTGAGATGGGCTGGGGTCCCTGGGCTGCTGCTATGACTTCCTGGCCAGTGGTGACCTCTCAAGCTCTCTGTTTAAGACTTCTTCTGGCCTCACAGCTGCCTCTGGGAGCTGCCCAGACAGAGGAGGACCCTTCTGGAAGCCCGGTTACCTTTTGAATTCTGTTATTACTCTTTTCTTTAGAAATGGATTCCCTTCCTTTCAATGGGAAAAGGTGTCATGACAAATAATATGTCTCTATTTTATCATTAGGCTCCAGACTTCTCCCCAGGGGAAAAAAACAGCTGTTTTTTGTTTGTTTGTTTGTTTTTAATTCAGTAAACTTGAAGAAGCTCTTTATTATTCATCAACTTCAAAGAGACTCTACTGGGCCCCTTGGATAGGACTCAGAGCTGAGTTTCCTAATCAAGGGCAGAAAGAAAAAGAGACCAGGACACATGGGTGAGTTTACTGAATTAGTGGTTTCTCCTTAAATAGTCTAGTTTAGTGTGTGTGGGGTTGCGTGGAGGGGGAGTTTGCATGTGCCTGGGCGCCAGCTGCTATGCTGGATGGCAGGGTTGCTGAAATGAATGCAGCGCAATCTCTGGCTCTCCCCACCTGCTGGAGGAGGTGGGTTTGGGCCCCCAGCGGCAGGGAGAAGCAGTCTGGTGCAGTGGTTACCAGCACCGGCTCTGGAGTCAGAAGGCCTGTGCCCTGGCCCTGCTGCTTATGGGCTATGTGGCACTAGGCAAGTTACTTAGCTTCTCTGGGCCTTAAGTTTTGCATCCTAAAACGGGGTTCATTACCAAGCCTATATTATAGGGTGCCTGTGAGGATTGAATGAGCTAAAATAAAGGACTTCAGCACGGTGCTTGGCACTTGTGTTTATTATTATCATTCAGAAGGTGTGCAGGAAGTGTGTGGGAGTACGGAGCAGGGTGCAGCTGACTGCCTGGATGCGGCGGGGGAGGCTTCAAAGAGCAGGTGACATTTGCACCGCACCCTGAAAGATGAGTAGGAGTTTGGTAGACCAAGGTGGCGCCCAGTGAACCCAGGGAGGGGGGAGCGTGGTCAGAGGTGTGAGAGAAGGCAGCGGCTGGAAAAGGAGGAGAAGAGAGGCCGGCGCAGCTGTAGCCAAGGACTTGTGTCTGGCCTGGGGAGGGAGTAAAATCACAAAAGGAGTCCAGAATGGTGGGGTCAGGCTAAGGTTGGGAAAGGATCTTCAGGATCTCAGCCTAAGAATCTCCAGTTCCATGAGATAGGTCATTAATTCATTCGGGTGAGTCACTTTGACCACGTTCGATGTACTTGAAGTGTTCGATAAACGTTAGCATTGTTACCATTCCTATTATTATCAAGTCCCTTACAGATATCATCTCGTTGAATTCTCACAACATCCCTGCAAAGAAGGTTCTGTCATCCTCATCCTATAAAACCAAAGGAAAGGGCTTCCCTGGTGGCGCAATGGTTGAGAGTCCGCCGGCCGATGCAGGGGACACGGGTTCGTGCCCCGGTCCGGGAGGATCCCACGTGCCGCGGAGCGGTTGGGCCCGTGAGCCATGGCCGCTGAGCCTGCACGTCCAGAACCTTTGCTCCGCAACGGGAGAGGCCACAACAGTGAGAGGCCCGCGTAGCGCAAAAGAAAAAAAAAAAAGCAAAAAAAAAAAAAAAAACAAAGGAAGGCGGAAGGAAGTTTCAGAATTTGCCTGTCACTGAACCGGTAGTGGGCAGAGCTGGCAGGTGGTGGAGCTGGATTTTGAACCTGCGTCTGTCTGACCCCAGAGTGTAAGCTCTTCACTGTGGCTTCCCACTTTCTCACAGTGCTTAAGGAGGCTGTCTTAAAACAGGGCTTCCCATTTGCTTAGTTAATGGGATTGTATATAAATAATACTATACTGTTTACTTTGAAAGAAATCAATTAAAGAAATCCAATAGAGCAGTCTGACAGGGGCTTTGAGTGTATAAATGCACCCTTAGGCCGGGGTGTCTTTCAGGCGGGTGGTGGAGCTCTTGGGCTGTATTCCCAAGGCTCAGGCCCCAGAGGCACCGCCAGCTGACACCCACCCCCCAACCCCACCTGTGTGCCTGTAGCACAGAAATCACCATGGCAACCTCAGTTAGCATTTCTTTGCTGACTGCTTGGCACGGCTGAGTGGTACCTGACACCCTCTGGGGCACTTGGCTTTGAACAAGGACTTGGCTCCCTTAGGGGCCAGTGCCAGCCAGGTCTTCAGGTCTCAGGCCTGGAACAAGAGCCCAAACACCTTCCTACTGGACCAGGGCCTGTGACAGCTTCTCTCCCACCCATTCATGGCCAGCCGGGCATTTGTGTCCTAGGTCAGTTCTGCAGGTCCTCTCCCGTTCTTTGGGGGAGACACTCACTAGTTGAAGACACTTAGTCACTGGGCCCCTGGCAGCTGCAGGGAAGGAGCTGGGGAGGGAAGAACATTTTCCAGTGGGGAAGCAGATAACAGGCACCAGGGAGTTCCCCTTCTCCAAACACTTCCCTCTTAATTGTGCACTGGCGCCTCCAATGCCAAGGGTTTAAGAAATTGCCAGGGATCCCAGTGACATTTACCTTGGGACAGCTGCCCCAAATTAGCATTCTGTGTGGGTGAGCTAATCTGCATAAATGTCACCTCCTCCAAGAACCCTTCCCTGCCCCACAATTCACTCTTGTTCCCTGTCTTTCCCTTTACAAATTTTATTCCAATTTCTAGTTCTATGATGTTAAGATTTTCTTGCTTACTGTTCCCTGCCCCCTGCCCCTGACTGTAAACTCTGTGCAGGCAGGGAACTCATCTATTTTATTCCCTGTTGTGCAGTGAGCGTTGAGAACAGGTGCAGCACATGGCGTTTTGGTCAGGTCTCTGGCAGCTCCTTCTCTTCCTCTTTTCCCAGCACTGGTGCCTTCTTCTCGTACTGGCCTTGACTGTTGAGTTTCTCAAGGTGGGCTCTTAGGCTGCCTTCATGTCTCACTCTTTTTCCTAAGCCATCTCACCCCTTCCCAAAGCTTCCATTTACTTACTTGACATTTTTGTCTGTGTGTCTTCAAGTCACCCCGAATTCCCATGACCGAGGCAAAACGCATGGTCTCTCCCCTGGAACCTGGCCTTTTTCCAGGGTTCTCTGAGTCCATGGCTCCATCAGGCAGCTGCATGGGCAAACCAGGAAACAAGAGGTCGTGGGTGCCTCCTCCTTGTTTACCCTCCCCCCAATTCAATCACTTTGACCTCTTTCGCATCTCCTAGATCCATCTACTTCTCACCATCTCTGCAGTCCCCGTCCTGGTCCATGCTACCTGCTCCTTCACCTGACTGGCTTATTAACACACCTTCTTACTGCTCCTCTGGTCCCCTCCATTCTCCATGCTCCAGCCAGAATGTTCTTGAAATGCAGATCCGATCACGTCATCCCCTTCCTCCTCCACACACACAATTTGAAACAGCCTTGACAACATGGGGACTGACTCAGGACATGCACTCTCTGCGTGCCCTCTTGTGATCCTACCTTCCTCTGGCAGGCCCCCTCTTAGACAGTGTCCCTTCAAGATGGCTCCAGCCAGCTTATCTTCCAAGGTCTTCTCTGGTCTAAGAGTGCTCACGCACCGTCCCCTGCCAAATGCCAACCTGGGCAACTTGAGTCGTAATCTAGCCTGTGTGCTTTCTTCTAGATTGGAGGCGAACACTGTCCATGGGGTTCTTTAAACCCCACCAGACGTGTATAAATGCCTCAGAAAGGTCTCTGTGAGGAGCTCAAACATAGTTCTTCATAAAGAAATCGCCTCCTGCCTGTTCAACCTCAGCTCTTTCATAGCCAGGAGAGGGGTTGAGGTTAAGGATCACAAAGAGGTGTGGGAGGACCTCTCTTGCTACTCCTGAGTTCATGAGCCATTATTTCACTTTGGAATATGGGAGGACGTCGCCAACTCCTAAATCCTTTGGGGCCCACCAGAACTGAGTAAAAAGAGTTCTAGGTACAGAATACTGTTTTACATAGAAAGTGCTCCATGGAAGGAGTTGGCTAGAATCTACCCCTCAGAGACATGGGCATGTTGTTTTAGGAGAAGTCTAGTAGGCACAGCCCCAAGCAGCCGGGAGTCCCATAGCAGCACCAGGAAGCTGAGAGAGGGCACAGGGATAACTCGGCTGTGTCACCTGAAGTTAGAGGACAGGGTCTTCTGAAGCCTTCAACCTCGCCGCCTCTGTTGCCCTCCCACCCTCTCAGTCACTCTCTTACCCCACCTGGGGGCCCTCTCCATGGAGTCAGCCCCGGCCTCAGCCCAGAGGAGCTGCTTCCATAGGCAGCATCCCCCAACCTTCTGCCAAGCAGCTGGGGCTGCCACAGCCCCTCCGGGCTGAGAGCACACTTCTCTTGAAAACCACAGAGAATCAATCAGGGGGTCAGAGTCCTTCTTTCTGGCTCAGAAGTCCCATGGCTGTCTGAGCCTTGCCCCTCACTGACTCCTTGGTCCAGGCACAGTGTATTTCTATCTTATCCCATCAAGGCCAGCTCTGGGCAAACTTATGTAGGAGATACAGTTTGTCTGAAGTGCTTGTGACCATAGGGATGGGCATCTCATGCACATTGGCAAGGTGTAAACTGCCACAACCTTTCTGGGAAGCAATTCAGAAATGTGTATCAAGAGCATTAAGAGTGTTTTTGCCTTTTGAGTGAGAAGTTCCATTTCAGTAGACATTTGTAACGGAAGTTTATAATGGGGAGCTCATTTTCACCATGGGGAACCCATCTTTCTTTTTTTTTTTTTTAAAGGGCATATGCGTTTTTTGTTTTCTTTTTTTTACAGAAGATGTTGGGGGTAGGAGTTCATTAATTAATTAATTTATTTTTGCTGTGTTGGATCTTCGTTTCTGTGTGAGGGCTTTCTCTAGTTGTGGCAAGCGGGGGCCACTCTTCATCGTGGTGTGCAGGCCTCTCACTATCGCGGCCTCTCTTGTTGCGGAGCACAGGCTCCAGACGCGCAGACTCAGTAGTTGTGGCTCACGGGCCCAGTTGCTCCACGGCATGTGGGATCCTCCCAGACCAGGGCTCGAACCTGTGTCCCCTGCATTAGCAGGCAGATTCTCAACCACTGCGCCACCAGGGAAGCCCAGGAACCCATCTCTGATGCAGCTTCTTCTGGATGTCTTTTGATTTGCTGCTTTGATAACATGGCAACCTTCTTTGGTTTCCCAGTCATATACTGAACATGGAGAGAGGGTGGAGACAGTCCAAGTGGATTTAAGGCTGTGTAACTCTGTGTAAAAACCCCCTAAGGGGGCCTGTCCCCAAAGATACACGCTTCTCAAAAGGAAACTCTTGTGGTGTTGAGTGCATAAAAATTTGTGTGGGGAGCTTGTAAAAAGGGAAATTGTATTGGCCCCTGACCTCCCATTCTGATTCAGTAAGTTGCGTTGGTTTCCAGGAATCTCTGTTTTTAAGAAGCTTCCCTGTAGATTTCGATGCACAGGGAGAAGGTTTGAGAACCATTGCTTAGACTTGTAATCTTCCAGAGTCCATTTAGTTTTTAAAGAATTCCCCTAAGTCTTATTTTCATGGGACTATTGTACATCACACAGGATCTGTGCATTCAAGAAATATCTGAAATACCAGACAAGCATTCTTACCACAGATTTAGAGGGAGAGAGTTAATTATCAAAGACCCGATGTAACCTCTATACCACACTTTTAAGTGTACACACTGCATATAGAGACAGAGACATCTAGAATGACTTCAGTATGCAAAACTCGTTCTGCCCATAAGCAAGCATCGGCACTTGACTTCTTTTCCTGAGGTCATATGAACTGGGTGTATTTTTCCATGCTCACTGTCCCAGCACTTCTAAGACTCTGCCATGAAGTATGATTTTAGAAGCAGATGAGAATTCCTTTTCTTCTCTGCCTAATCCAGCTGTCTTCTCTCCATTCTGCCTGGAGGTCATAAATTGGGCTGTGATTCTTTCCACTGTTAGGAAGAGATCTACTTGGTGGGAGATGTTATTAATTTTGTCCACTGGTTCTCAAAATGTGCTGGACGTTGGAATCACCAGGAGAGCTTTTCAAAACCAAATGTCTTGCTTACACCTCAGACTAATTCCACCAGAATCTCGGGGTGGGTGTGGGGTTCTCAGATATCAGTATTTTTAAAGTCCTCATGTGATTCTAAGTGCAACATGGTTGACAACTATTAATGTAGCCTAAACTTCACTTGAGGTAGAAATAGAAGTAGTGCTGGAAACTTTAGTGAAAGGCCAGGAGAAAAATATTTCTTTTCCTTGTACCTTATTCATGATTACTTTCTGTGTCCACTTGTCTTTCTGTGGATTGGTTTGCTTTTTTTCTTTTCACAGACTTCAATTATTACCTGGTTGCATGACCCCATATTATAGTTTTATTACATTCAGAACTGGAAAGCTCGTCTTGTAACCTGAACAATTTTCCCCTCAAAGTCTGACCATGCCGCCCCCAGTTACCAGAGATACTTTTTAAAAATGGAGATTCATATGTATAAAATAGATAACTAATAAGAACATGCTGTATAAAAAAATAAAGTAAAATTAAAAAATTTTAAAAAAATGGAGACTCCTGATCTCTGCCCATATTCATTAAATCAGAATTAATGGGGATGGTTCCATGAACCTGGATTTTTAACAAGTTCCTCAGTGACCCTTACACTCTAAAGTTTGGGTATTTTGGCCCTAACCTCACCAGCCCCGTTATGAGTACAGTCATACTCTGGATCCAAAATATTGAGGATGAAGACCTAAGAACAAACTTAACAGGAATGTGATACATTTCACCCCATGAAGATGAACATTCTGAGGACAGGGATGAGCAAAGGGCTGATTGTTGTTACCAACGACATTGACTCTAGTTTAGAGATTATAAATGAAAATTCCTACAACTATTCTCAAGGCTATCCTTCATAGACTGTGATATAAGAATAATTTTTCCAATCCAGTTTCTCTGTGGATGAAGTGCTAACCACCTCCAGCACTGATGTTATATTAGTTATCTACTGCCACAGCCATGCTGTGTAACATACAACCATAAAACCTCAATGGTGCACAATACAATGCTGTTCATGAGTCTGTGGGTTGGCGGGGTGATTCTGCTGATCTGAACTGGGCTGGGTGAGGCACCCCCCTGAGTCAGCAGTCAGTTGTCAGGCTAGCAGTCAGGCTAAATGACTCGACTGATCTTGCTTGGGCTTTCCCACATCTTGGCCAGAACCCCTGGGGCAATTCAGCTTGCTCCAAGTGGCTCCTCCTCCAGCAGGCTAGCCCAGGCGTGGCCAGATTCTGAGAGAGTGTGGAAGCGTGCAAGGCCTCTTAGAGCCTAGCTCTGCGACTTGTACAATGCCACTTCTGCCACGCTTTGGCCAACTTGGTCACAGGAAGAACTCACATTCAAGGAGGTGGAGAAACAGACCCTACCTCTTAATAAGCTGTAAAGTCACATTCCAAAGCGTGTGGGTCCAGGGAGGACATCAAATGGTGCCATTTATACAAACAATCTACCACATCCATCACTTAATCTTTATCTGTTTAGGTATTGCATGGCTAGAAGGCATCAAGTTCTGAAGGGTCTCACATTGGTCCTGGGCATTGAAAGAGTCTCTGCGCACATACGTGGGAAGGTAAGGCCTTGTATGGCAACTGTATGCTTCGAGTATGTTAGGCTTTACCAATCATGGCCTGGAGTACATCATCCAGGGGGATGTGCAAAAGTATTCAGGAAATTATTCAAGATATTCAGAAAGAACTTCCGGGTAAGATGGCGGAAGAGTAAGACGCGGAGATCACCTTCCTCCCCACGGATACACCAGAAATACAGCTACACGTGGAACAACTCCTACAGAACACCTACTGAATGCTGGCAGAAGACCCCAGACCTCCCAAAAGGCAAGAAACTCCCCACATACCTGGGTAGGGCAAAGCGGAGAGATTCCCGCACAGAGGATCGGTGCCGAGCGGCACTCACCAGCCCGAGAGGCTTGTCTCCTCGCCCGCCGGGGCGGGAGGCGCTGGAAGCTGAGGCTCGGGCTTTGGTCAGAGTGCAGGGAGAGGACTGGGGCTGGCGGCGAGAACTCAGCCTGAAGGGGGCTAATGTGCCACAGCTAGCCGGGAGGGAGTCCGGGAAAACTCTGGAGCTGCCGAAGAGGCAAGAGACTTTTTCTTCCCTCTTGGTTTCCTGGTGCGCGAGGAGAGGGGATTAAGAGCGCTGCTTAAAGGAGCTCCACAGACGGGCGTGAGTCGCGACTGAAAGCGCGGAGCCCAGTGACGGGCGTGGGACGCTGGGGCTGCTGCTGCCGCCGCCAAGAAGCCTGTGTGCGAGCGCAGGTCACTGTCCACACCGCCCTTCCGGGAGCCTGTGCAGCCCGCCACTGCCGGGGTCCCGGGATCCAGGGGCGGCTTCCCTGGGAGAACGCACGGCACGCCTCGGGCTGGTGCAACGTCACGCCGGCCTCTGCCGCTGCAGGCTCGCCCCGCACTCCGTGCCCCTCCCTCCCGCCCGGCCTGAGTGAGCCAGAGTCCCCGAAGAGGCTGCTCCTTTAACCCTGTCCTGTCTGAGCGAATAACAGACGCCCTCTGGCGACCTACACGCAGAGGCAGGGCCAAATCCAAAGCTGAGACCCAGGAGCTGTGAGAACAAAGAAGAGAAAGGGAAACCTCTCCCAGCAGCCTCAGAAGCAGCGGATTAAAGCTCCATAATCAACTTGATGTACCCTGCATCTGTGGAATACATGAATAGACAACAAATCATCCCAAATTGAGGAGCCAGGAGTCAGTGCTGTGCCTCTGAGATGGGAGAGCCAACCTCAGGACACGGGTCCACAAGAGACCTCCCAGCTCCACATAATATCAAACGGCGAAAATCTTCCAGAGATCTCCGTCTCAACACCAGCACCCAGCTTCACTCAACGACCAGCAAGCTACAGTGCTGGACACCCTATGCCAAACAACTAGCAAGACAGGAACACAATGCCACCCATTAGCAGAGAGGTGGCCTAAAATCATAAAAAGTCCACAGACACCCCAAAACACACCACCAGACGTGGACCTGCCCACCAGAAAGACAAGATCCAGCCTCATCCACCAGAACACAGGCACTAGTCCCCTCCACCAGGAAGCCTACACAACCCACTAAACCAACCTTAGCCACTGGGGACAGACACCAAAAACAAAGGGAACTACGAACCTGCAGCCTGCAAAAAGGAGACCCCAAACACAGTAACATAAGCAAAATGAGAAGACAGAAAAACACACAGCAGGAGAAGGAGCAAGATAAAAACCCACCAGACCTAACAAATGAAGAGGTAATAGGCAGTCTACCTGAAAAAGAATTCAGAATAATGATGGTAAAGATGATCCAAGATTCTATTTCCAAGATCCAAAATCTTGGAAATAGAATAGACAAAATGCAAGAAACAGTGAACAAGGACCTAGAAGAACTAAAGATGAATCAAGCATTGATTAAAAACACAATAAATGAAATAAAAAATACTCTAGATGGGATCAATAGCAGAATAACTGAGGCAGAAGAACGGATAAGTGAGGTGGAAGATAAAATAGTGGAAATAACTGCTGCAGAGCAAAATAAAGAAAAAAGAATGAAAAGAACAGAGGACAGTCTCAGAGACCTCTGGGACAACATTAAATGCACCAACATTCGAATTATAGGGGTTCCAGAAGAAGAAGAGAAAAAGAAAGGGACTGAGAAAATATTTGAAGAGATTATAGTTGAAAACTTCCCTAATATGGGAAAGGAAATAGTTAATCAAGTCCAGGAGGCACAGAGAGTCCCATACAGAATAAATCCAAGGAGAAATACGCCAAGACACATATTAATCAAACTGTCAAAAATTAAACACAAAGAAATCATATTAAAAGCAGCAAGGCAAAAACAACAAATAACACACAAGGGAATCCCCATCAGGATAACAGCTGATCTCTCAGCAGAAACTCTACAAGCCAGAAGGGAGTGGCAGGACATAATTAAAGTGATGAAGGAGAAAAACCTGCAACCAAGATTACTCTACCCAGCAAGGATCTCATTCAGATTTGATGGAGAAATTAAAACGTTTACAGACAAGCAAAAGCTGAGAGAGTTCAGCACCACCAAACCAGCTTTACAACAAATGCTAAAGGAACTTCTCTAGGCAAGAAACACAACAGAAGGAAAAGACCTACAATAACGAACCCAAAACAATTAAGAAAATGGGAATAGGAACATACATATCAATAATTACCTTAAATGTAAATGGACTAAATGCTCCCACCAAAAGATACAGATTGGCTGAATGGATACAAAAACAAGACCCATGTATATGCTGTCTACAAGAGACCCACTTCAGACCTAGAGACACATACAGACTGAAAGTAAGGGGATGGAAAAAGATATTCCATGCAAATGGAAACCAAAAGAAAGCTAGAGTAGCAATTCTCATATCAGACAAAATAGACTTTCAAATAAAGACTACTAGAAGAGACAAAGAAGGACACTACATAATGATCAAGGGATCGATCCAAGAAGAAGATATAACAATTGTAAATATTTATGCACCCAACATAGGAGCACCTCAATACATAAGGCAAATACTAACAGCCATAAAAGGAGAAATTGACAGTAACACAATCATAGTAGGGGACTTTAACACCCCACTTTCACCAATGGACAGATCATCCAAAATGAAAATAAATAAGGAAACACAAGCTTTAAATGATACATTAAACAAGATGGACTTAATTGATATTTATAGGACATTCCATCCAAAAACAACAGAATACACATTTTTCTCAAGTGCTCATGGAACATTCTCCAGGATAGATCCTATCTTGGGTCACCAATCAAGCCTTGGTAAATTTAAGAAAATTGAAATTGTATCAAGTATCTTTTCCGACCACAATGCTATGAGACTAGATATCAATTACAGGAAAAGAGCTGTAAAAAATACAAAGACATGGAGGCTAAACAATACACTACTTAATAACGAAGTGATCACTGAAGAAATCAAAGAGGAAATTAAAAAATACCTAGAAACAAATGACAATGGAGACACGATGACCCAAAACCTATGGGATGCAGCAAAAGCAGTTCTAAGAGGGAAGTTTATAGCAATAAAATCCCACCTTAAGAAACAGGAAACATCTCGAATAAACAACCTAACCTTGCACCTAAAGCAATTAGAGAAAGAAGAACAAAAACATCCCAAAGTTAGCAGAAGGAAAGAAATCATAAAAATCAGATCAGAAATAAATGAGAAAGAAATGAAGGAAATGATAGCAAAGATCAATAAAACTAAAAGCTGGTTCTTTGAGAAGATAAACAAAATTGATAAACCATTAGCCAGACTCATCAAGAAAAAAAGGGAGAAGACTCAAATCAATAGAATTAGAAATGAAAAAGGAGAAGTAACAACTGACACTGCAGAAATACAAAAGATCATGAGAGATTACTACAAGCAACTCTATGCCAATAAAATGGACAACCTGGAAGAAATGGACAAATTCTTAGAAATGCACAACCTGCCAAGACTGAATCAGGAAGAAATAGAAAATATGAACAGACCAATCACAAGCACTGAAATTGAAACTGTGATAAAAAAATCTTCCAACAAACAAAAGCCCAGGACCAGATGGCTTCACAGGCGAATTCTATCAAGCATTTAGAGAAGAGCTAACACCTATCCTTCTCAAACTCTTCCAAAATATAGCAGAGGGAGGAACACTCCCAAACTCATTCTATGAGGCCACCATCACCTTGATACCAAAACCAGGCAAGGATGTCACAAAGAAAGAAAACTACAGGCCAATATCACTGATGAACATAGATGCAAAAATCCTCAACAAAATACTAGCAAACAGAATCCAACAGCACATTAAAAGGATCATACACCATGATCAAGTGGGGTTTATTCCAGGAATGCAAGGATTCTTCAATATACGCAAATCAATCAACGTGATACACCATATTAACAAATTGAAGGAGAAAAACCATATGATCATCTCAATAGATGCAGAGAAAGCTTTCGATAAAATTCAACACCCATTTATGATAAAAACCCTGCAGAAAGTAGGCATAGAGGGAACTTTCCTCAACATAATAAAGGCCATATATGACAAACCCACAGCCAGCATCGTTCTCAATGGTGAAAAACTGAAACCATTTCCACTAAGATCAGGAACAAGACAAGGTTGCCCACATTCACCACTCTTATTCAACATAGTTTTGGAAGTTTTAGCCACAGCAATCAGAGAAGAAAAGGAAATAAAAGGAATCCAAATTGGAAAAGAAGAAGTAAAGCTGTCACTGTTTGCAGATGACATGATACTATACATAGAGAATCCTAAAGATGCTACCAGAAAACTACTAGAGCTAATCATTGAATTTGGTAAAGTTGCAGGATACAAAATTAATGCACAGAAATCTCTGGCATTCCTGTACACTAAGGATGAAAAATCTGAAAGTGAAATCAAGGAAACACTCCCATTTACCATTGCACCAAAAAGAATAAAATATCTAGGAATAAACCTACCTAAGGAGACAAAAGACCTGTATGCAGAAAATTATAAGACACTGATGAAAGAAATTAAAGATGATACAAATAGATGGAGAGATGTACCATGTTCTTGGATTGGAAGAATCAACATTGTGAAAATGACTCTACTACCCAAAGCAATCTACAGATTCAATGCAATCCCTATCAAACTACCACTGGCATTGTTCACAGAACTAGAACAAAAAATTTCACTATTTGTATGGAAACACAAAAGACCGCGAATAGCCAAAGCAATCTTGAGAACGAAAAATGGAGCTGGAGGAATCAGGCTACCTGTCTTCAGACTATACTACAAAGCTACAGTAATCAAGACAGTATGGTACTGGCACAAAAACAGAAAGATAGATCAATGGAACAGGATAGAAAGCCCAGAGATAAACCCACGGACATATGGTCACCTTATCTTTGATAAAGGAGGCAGGAATGTACAGTGGAGAAAGGACAGTCTCTTCAGTAAGTGGTGCGGGGAAAACTGGACAGGGACATGTAAAAGTATGAGATTAGATCACTCCCTAACACCATACACAAAAATAAGCTCAAAATGGATTAAAGACCTAAATGTAAGGCCAGACACTATCAAACTCTTAGAGGAAAACATAGGCAGAACACTCTATGACATAAATCACAGCAAGATCCTTTTTGACCCACCTCCTAGAGAAATGGAAATAAAGACAAAAATAAACACATGGGACCTAATGAAACTTAAAAGCTTTTGCACAGCAAAGGAGACCATAAACAAGACCAAAAGACAACCCTCAGAATGGGAGAAAATATTTGCAACTGAAGCAACTGACAAAGGATTAATCTCCAAAATTTATAAGCAGCTCATGCAGCTCAATAACAAAAAAACAAACAACGCAATCCAAAAATGTGCAGAAGACCTAAATAGACATTTCTCCACAGAAGATACACAGACTGCCAACAAACACATGAAAGGATGCTCAACATCTTTACTCATTAGAGAAATGCAAATCAAAACTACAATGAGATATCATCTCACACCAGTCAGAATGGCCATCATCAAAAAATCTAGAAAAAATAAATGCTGGAGAGGGTGTGGAAAAAAGGGAACACTCTTGCACTGCTGGTGGGAATGTGAATTGGTACAGCCACTATGGAGAACAGTATGGAGGTTCCTTAAAAAACTACAAATAGAACTACCATATGACCTAGCAATCCCACTACTGGGCATATACCCTGAGAAAACCATAATTCAAAAAGAGACATGTACCAAAATGTTCATAGCAGCACTACTTACAATAGCCCGGAGATGGAAACAACCTAAGTGTCCATCATCGGATGAATGGATGAAGAAGATGTGGCACATATATACAATGGAATATTACTCAGCCATAAAAAGAAACGAAATTGAGCTATTTGTAATGAGGTGGATGGACCTCGAGCCTGTCCTACAGAGTGAAGTAAGTCAGAAAGAGAAAGACAAATACTGTATGCTGACACATATATATGGAATTTAAGGAAAAAAAATGTCATGAAGAACATAGGGGTAAGACAGGAATAAAGACACAGACCTACTTGAGAATGGACTTGAGGATATGGGGAGGGGGAAGGGTAAGCTGTGACAAAGTGAAAGAGCGGCATGGACATATATACACTACCAAACGTAAGGTAGATAGCTAGCGGGAAGCAGCCGCATAGCACAGGGAGATCAGCTCGGTGCTTTGTGACTTCCTGGATGGGTGGGATAGGGAGGGTGGGAGGGAGATGCAAAAGGGAGGGGATATGGGAACATATGTATATGTATAACTGATTAAGTTTGTTATAAAGCAAAAAAAAAAAAAAAAGTCATAGGAAAAAGGTAAAAAAAAAAAAAAAAAAAGATATTCAGAAAACGTCCCAAAGAAGGCATTGCAGTTACCTTGCAGATCTTGTTTCCATGCTGCCCTGAAATTCTAGTTGGGCTCTGGTTGCCAAGGAGATGCTATTGTTTTAAAGTGGGACACATCCATCCCTGTGCTAAAGACCCATTGAAAATGGCTTTCATCTCCTTTTCCAAATGAATAAATACAAGTCCTTTAGCCCGACCTTTCAGACCCTGCACATCTGACCAAATTACAATTTCCAAATTCATCTTCTAATGTAAGTCCCGCACACGTGCACTGCATGTTGCAGCAGGCTTTTCCTCCCTCCGACCTCCTTGCCTAAACATGTAGTTCCCTCAGTCTCTGCAAATCGTAGCAATGCTAGAAGTGCCTGTTCCAATATTCACTGTTTTAAAAGCCATCACTGTTAACAGCAGACAAAAATGCACGACTCTCTTCTTTATTTGGCATCTGGTTACTGTGTCTAAGCTCATACTGCTCACCACACGACAGGCCAATAATCGAGAGACGAGTTGTTGAGGCAAGGAATAACAACTTTATTCAGAAAGCCAGCAGACCGAGAAGACGGTGGACTCGTGGCCCAAAGAACCATCTTGCCTGAGTTAGAATGCAGACTCCTTTTATACTAAAAGAGGAGGGCGTAAAGTCAAACACGTCCTGGCTCCCATCAGCCTCCGGAGGAGATGTGTTAATTTCTTCCTCCCTGCAGTCATTCACAGGTGGACCTGGTCAGGATGTTTCCTGTGAGCTAAACAAAGGTATTTTAGCTTAATGCTCATTACCTCGGAAGGAAGGTTCTTTTTAACCCTCTAAAATGGGGATAATACCTACTTGCAGGGGGGTTATAATAAAATAATGTATTTAAAGTTCCTAATATTTAGATAGGACACATGATAACTTGATAAATGATGGCTATTTTTATGACCCCACATTACAAGCTATTATCTTCTTTCCTATGTTGTCTGATGTTGCCTATTTTACCCTCTTCTTACCCACACTTCCCCCTTCTTAACGACAAGGGCTATGTCTTCTTTGTTATTACTGTTATCTGTATTTACAGATGAGGAAATGGAGGAACCACAAGATCAGGTAGTTCACGTCCAGATAGTTCACCATGGTGGAGTTGAGATTTGAATTTATTCTAGGACCTGCTCGATAAACCCCAGCACTGCACTGCACTGCCTTTTCTTGGCGTGGACTTCCAGGAAGCAAGGCCCAAGACCAAGGTTTCTTTGAGATCAAGTGGCCGGAGTGGAGGACAGGGGTAGTGAAATAGGAAAAGGAGGAAAGAGTAGACTGGTATTCGATTCCACCAGGCCCTCTGAGTCTCCGAACTGCAACCTGGGAGATGGAAAGAAGGAAACACTCATCCCTTGTCTCTAGTTAGTCACTGCTCAGGGGTTAACTGTTAACTCCCTGCACTTATGGTTGTGCATGATCAGTGTCGAGGCAGGTCCATCTGGCACCCCGCCACAAGCACTCAGAGCAGCCCCGGGACAGGAAGCCAGACCTAAGAGGTGCTTTCCCACTGTCTCTGGGAAAACCTGGCCCCAGCCTGCACGGAGCTGGTGGCCACAGCACAGGGCAGGAGGGAGTTAGCGATGGGCCACGGTAAAGTGGTTGGTGTGTGAAGCAGCTGGTGTGTGTGAAGTGGCTGGAACTGCTGCCTCAGCAAATAAAGGAGACAGTCAGTGGGCGGTGAAAGTACTGTAACCAGGAGACTCTTCCTGAGTTTCCTCTTGATGTGAAGATGAAGGGTCCGTTTATGTTTATTTTAGAAGCAGGCCAGTGTAAGAGGGAGTATTAAGAATTCTTGTCTCAAATTCCTTTTAAAGAGTTCTATGGATGAATTAAAAAAAAAAAAAAGAAAAAGAAAAGAGGGACTTCCCTGGTGGCTCAGTGGTTAAGAATCTGCCTGCCAGCACAGGGAACACGGGTTCGATCCCTGGTCCGGGAAGATCCCACATTCTGCGGAGCAACGAAGCCCGTGCGCTACAACTACTGAGCCTGGGCTCTAGAGCCCGTGAGCCACAGCTACTGAAGCCTGCGTGCCTAGAGCGCATGCTCTGCAACAAAGAGTAGCCCCTGCTCGCTGCAGCTAGAGAAAGCCCGTGTATAGCAACGAAGACCCAGCACAGCCAAAATAAATAAATTAAGTAAATTTATATATAAAAAAAAAGAGTTCTATGGAAAGATTTGGGCCCACCTGTGTTTTGAAACATGTCCAGTACGTGAGATTATGGGAGAAGAAAATTACATACATTAGAAACTATGACTTTGCACTGGTAACTTCCACCATACAGAATGGTCCTAAAAATAAAAAAGTAACATGGTTGTAAGCTTTCCTGAGTCTTCTTTAGGATCAGGCTTATTGTTCTCGTTGGCGAAACTTTTGGGCTTTAAATTGACAAGTCCTGCTTTTATATATTGGTCTGTGAACCTTTCCTTCGGGGAGCATCTTTTAAATCGTAAGGCCCATTCGGGACTGGAGGAAAAAAATCTATTTTTTAAAATTAAAAAAAAGTTGCAAGTTAGCCAGAGAGGTAAGTTATCTAACCTCTTGTTTGGAGCATGGACTATCCTTTTATTTTTCAGTTAAAATGTCATGTTGAGAGCATAGTCATTTATACCATTAACCTAAGAAACTTAGGCTGAATTAAGATAGTGAAGTTTAGTATAAAAGTGGCATCAGAAAGACAGAGTTCAAATTCCCACTGTGCTGATTCTAGGTGCCAACTCTTGGGCAAAGCTCTCAAGACTCAGTTTCCTCTTCTGTAAAATGTTATCATTTCTTTACAAAGTTATTAGGATTAAATGAGATCATATATGTGAAAAGATCAAATACACACGTAAACAAGGAGCTTCATTTTACTTTTAAAAATGGCTCAAAGTTATTAATCAGTTCCTAGGGAGCTAGGGTCAAAAAGCTGGATTTTGAACTGGGGGAGAAGTGGAAACTTAGCTGTTGGCTGAGTTTGGTCTGATGTGTCGTGTCCTTTATCTCCCCCAGAGGTTGCATATTATTGAAAAAGACAGACTCTAATCAGCAAGAAGCTGGTTTTTGCTGATCTCCCAGTACAGCTGGACACATGGCACAAAGGGAGAGTTCTTGCCTTTGCTATGAACTTTTATGTAATCAGCGAGCTAAGAGAAGTAAAAAGGGCTCTCCTTGGAATACCTTGCACAAAAGGCTTTGCACATCCTCTATAACTTTCCCAAAGACTATTTTACATTTCTACTTGGGAGTCTTACTATCACCTCACATTACACATGTATAAACCCCCCTCCCCCCAAATTCTCCTTCCTAACTCTTTATTTCAATTAGCGACAGGAGTATTCTCTGGGCTTCCTCATTTATTCGCTCAGAGTCATCACTATACTGCATATTTCAAATACATTATTACACTTCACCTAATCTCAAACAACCATCTCAAGAAGGCATTATCCCCCTCAGATCGTGGGACAGAAATCAACGTTCCTAGAGATCAAATTACTTAAGGTCACAAAGCTAGTAGAATGTGAAAAACGAGCTTTGAATTCAAGCTCTGACACCAGGTTCAATGCCGCTTTCCACATTCTACCTTACTATTTTTGGTTAATAAGAGATAATAGTGAAACTAATTTGCCTATTGCTGAGATCACAATGGACATTTTCAAGGGTAACAATAACTGTACGTTTTGCACAACTTACACTATTGCAGTATTCCATTAAGGCAGTATCAAGTGACTGTAAGAAGACTGTGGGTCAGGAAGAAATAAGGGGAAAAAAATGACTCTTACAATGCTGATGTCTTTCAGAATGCATGTCCAATAATTTAAGCAGAAACAAACCTAGGCAAGAGTGCTACTCCAATATTAATTTAAATATATATATATAAAAGCAAACAGTGTTCAGTTTTGCCAATTTTATTGAACCAATAAAATTCCTACTAATAACAATGAAATAAATTTCTGCAAGTATAAATGTGATACAGTTTAACAAAACCCATTGTTCTGTACCTATAAATAGATTTTCAAAATGTCATAAAAAGTGCAGTTATGAATTGTTAACATGTTAATACACAGTTCCTTTATTTCAAATGTGTTTGCCTTGACTCACCAACAGTTCCTTCTGCATCTGTTCAAATAATATTACCCATCCCTCCAAAAAAAAAAGAAAAAAAAAGAGGCATTAAAGCACTAGAATATTACACAAAAACTGATCCATTCAGGTCAGCTTTAGTCAGAACTGTAGAATCAGCAACACAAGAAAAATAAAACTTAGTTGTACATACAAAAAGCTTTCATGGGTTCTATAATCTTCTTAACTGCTGACTTATGTGGAGGGCATAATAGTTGAAAAGCCTTATATGGTTAACTAACTTAGACTATATCTACAGCAGGGTCTGATTTGCCTGAACAAGTTTAAAGTGGCTGTTTAGCAAGTTTGCTATTTTCAGAATTGAAACTATAAATGTAAGACTGCCATTTGACACTGAAAATTGTGTGAATCCTAAATTGCATCAATGATCTATTTGATAAAAGCTTATTCTAATTGAAAACCTTATATAGTAAGAGACTGATAGATATATAGCAGTCTTAAAGATCACGTCATCCGCCTCACGTTAGTCCAAAGTCACGTGCTTCGTAAAAAAAAATTACAGTAACAAAGCACAGGACTACAAAGGCAAAACATCACAGCTTCTGATTACATGGAATAAAAAGTACCAAGGAACGCAAAAGATAATTCTGTATTAATACTGATGAATTAAAGAACTATAACAGACGTTTCACAGCATGCTACATATATCACTCACAACTTAAGGATAAAATGATCTCTAAAATTGAAAGATAAGAAGTTGGCAATCTGATTTCATGTGCAATTCAGCTACAAGTCTTAATATATACATTCATGATGTAGCTGATCTGCAAAATCAGGTTAAAAAAAAAAAGAGATTTCAAGTTCAAATCCTATTTCATAAGCTAAAGGATACATCCAGTTCTTCCATGACCAGGAAAGTTATTTTCAGGTTTGAAGGAGCTAATCCAAGTAGCAAGGCCATGTTCCAAATTGACCTGACAGGGTTCTTTGTAACCTTGCTCCAACTGTGCATGTGGCTGTGAGTATTCTATTAGCATGGAGAAGATGCCAAACTGGCTTGTGGTTTGCTTTCTGTGTCTATCTTATCAGATTGAAAAGAGTAAATGTGAGGAGAAAGAGGAAGGGAAAAATTGCATTTTCTTTCCAGGGAAGATATATGGATGTAAAGGAAATTATCTGCAGTAGATATAGAGTTGGGATGACTTTCTTTCCTTGAGGAACAAGGGTACCATTTAACGTTTACCCTTTATTTTAGCGAACCAGTGAAATTCAGAAAGGAGAAAACAGTCTCAACCTTACAAAGGAAATTTCTTGGCTACCCAACTGATACATTTCCTTTATCCTACCTTTTGATCCTTCCTTATCAGATTTGGGAGTCAGTTGACAATCTGTAAAGACTAACTCAAGAAAGAGATATATAATCAGTTTCATTCAGTAAGTGTCATATTGCATATACTTAAGCTAATCAGCATTCATAAACAATATTTTAACAATAAAGACTAGAGAGCGTCTCTCCTTTTGATATTCTTTCTGTTAAAATTATACATTCATTTTTAAGAGGTTAAACTGAGGGGTGCAAGAAAATAGACTGTTTTCGCAAATTTATATACCAAAAATTACATTTATCATATTTAGACTTACTAACATTTGATGCTGTCCTATGAGCTGTAAGATGGGGTGTTTGTTCTAATGGCTATTTTATAGTATGCATTTTGTTATTTCAAAGATATCCACAAGCATTGAAAAGAATCAGATATGCATCCCCCCACCCACCGCCCCCATATTCCTTCTTTTTTCAGCTCTGGACTTCATGGTGGTGCAGTCATAATTAAAGCTAGAATGAACACTTCATGACATATGATTTAATAAAAACCATCCTTTCAGTCTCCATCAT
Source organism: Hyperoodon ampullatus (assembly GCF_949752795.1). Lineage (NCBI taxonomy): Eukaryota > Metazoa > Chordata > Mammalia > Artiodactyla > Ziphiidae > Hyperoodon > Hyperoodon ampullatus. Next base: position 39,516,262 of record NC_136920.1, on the reverse strand, counting down.
TCAAGTCTCATTTCTTAACTAGGCATCTATTCATTTCTGGGCCCTTTAAGGAATTGACTAGACTCTGTTATCAGGTTGGGTTGTTCATGAACGGGCGTGGAAGGTCATCCAAATACCACTGTAGATCATAATAATCTGTACCTTCAAACAAGGGGGGTTTGTCTTCAGGTCAGACAACCGTCTATAGATAAACACGCCCCACGTTAGAAGCCTGACAGTGTTCATCTATGGACCACACTGAGCAGGCACTGGCCAGAGAGGAAGAACTGCTGCTACTTCCTCTTCTGTGCGTTTCCTGTTCCTTAATGATACTGTCTGGATATACCAGAATTGCAGCCATGGTTGTAAGGACTACGAAGGCAATGCATTCCCTTTTCATCCTGTAGCTCATTTTCCCGCATGAGAATAGGGTAGGAATAGGGGTTAGAAGCTTAGTCTAACCTAGGGAAGCTTGATCAAACCATTATGTAGCCAATTTTATGGTATTTTATCTATATTATAAATCAAATGTTCTTCTGTGATCCAATGGGACCACCTAAACATCCTTTATCATATGTCCTTCTATCGGAAATGTGTTTCGAGGCCCAAATGACACCAATAAAACAAATGTCTGAAACACCACCCATTTGTATGCCAGAAACTTCCTGTTCCATTGATAGGTTACAGATCAATCTGGATTGCTGGAGAATTTTCACTTTACATTCAAATAACTTGGACTAACCAAATATAGATCCAGGTTAAGATGGCAATTCAATCACTTTAAAATCCTGCTAAAGGCTAAATTCTGCATGGTAGAAATAGTTCAATTTCTGTATCATGTATAAATATAAAGATTCCTACTTTGATAGAAGGCAAAAATCTTCTATGATTTATTTAAAATATGGAAGTAGTATTACTGAACAACGGAGAGTGAATCCATGAAAAGGTTGGATACTCTGAGTTTATAGGCTCTTTGGGGATGAGGTAGAGGAGAGCAAGATATTTTGGCAGCTGGGAAAGGGTACAACAGTATGGGATGGACGAGATTATACGTGGTGCTGCATTAGATCTGGTAAGGTGTCCAGGGCAAAGGTTAGCCAAAATATAGCTAGATGGTAGGGGGAGTTGGGACAAGTCGTATTCCTCATGGATGGAGAAGAAGTAACTGGGAAAAGTAAATGCTGGTGACGATCAGCAGGTGGCTGGTGATGTTTCGTTTGGATTGTGAAAAGGTGCTCAGACCAAGATGGGCTGAGGGGAGGGGAAGAGAGCGAGCGTGGTAGAGGTCGAGGCACTTGGAGGAAGAGAAAGCAGGCAGGAAAGGACGGGCTGAATGTAGGCAGAAGCTCCCACAATAGCAAGTGCTCCTTTAGATTAGGTGTGTGATGCTGACAGCAGCCACGCTCTTAGAATTATGGTCCATGTGTTCTTTGAAAGACTCTTCCTTCCTCACAGGGTTCTGCCTTGACAGGTACCTCTACCTCTATGATCCATTTCACCCCAGATATTTTTGTTCTAGGTCTCACCTGAGCGGATACTACTAACGAAGCCAAATTAGCATGGAAGTAAGCTCCACATACAGGGGGCACTGAAGTTCTGTTGACTGAGATGAATACATTCATATTACAGTACTGTTTTAAGGAAAGATTATTTGATTCTCAGTCTCCAGAGGGATATAATCGGGAAACATAGTTTATGATTATGGCCACCTAGAATAAGTTCTGACTATAAAATTACGTAACTTAAAACTCGATCTGAATAGAGGAGCCATATACCTTTCAGTTTACTGTTGAATTATACTGTTAGCAAATTTCCTCTACTATTTATATAACATTATTGTTGCATAATTTTCACTTCATGCAAGACTGTCTATTTGCATAAAAGAAGAAAAAGTCCCCTTAGATAAAGAGAAGAGTTTAAGGTCTTCCTTTCCAGAGGAATGATTTAGAATTGTCTTTAAAACACAACATAAAACAAAACAAAAACCTCATTTTACTAGCACAGTGCAAATCATTTTTATAATATGCACTGAAATTTTTTTTCCCTGACAAATTGTCCTTAGTGTTTAAAAGAATCTTACCATCATATATGCATGCGCTCTGCATGAAAGTGGTGAACTATTTTTAAGTACAGATCTTTAATTGTTCGTTGATAATTTCATTTTGCTGTGGCATAAAGATCTAAGATTTTGGATTTAAAAACTCTATAAGGTGGGGAAAAAAGTTGCTCAGGAATAATGTTAACTAGTTGTTAGAAGCATTTAAAATCTTTAAGGGACTCAATTTATTTATTTATTTATTTTGTATTGGGGTATGTTTGTTTTACAATGTTGTGTTAGTTTCTACTGTACAGCGAAATGAAGTAGAATTCCCTGTGCTATACAGCAGGTTCTCATTAGTTATCTATTTTATACATACTAGTTAGTGTATATAGGTCAATCCCAATTTAAGGGACTTTATAATACAATTAAAATAGGGGCTCTGGTTCAAATATGATTTTGCTATAAAGCTGACATCGAGTTTTCTGTTCTAAGACAGTCCTGTGTTGCTCTGTCACTATTATTTGAGTTTAAAGTCATAATTACAGGCCAAGGCCATGCCCCAGATTCCACACTAGCCATTCTTTATTTAAAAAGTACCCCAAATGGGACAAAGATTCTTCCTGAGACTGAGATAGTATCCTTAGCTCCAAAAGGTGAAGAAATAATAAGTTGTTCCATCTCAAAAGCCTGTTTTCCTCTAATAATCATGAGTCCATCTGAGGAAGCCTCATCAGAAGGTTCCAAGGAGGCACCTGCCTGGCCACTCCTGCAGTCAAGGGATTGGGTTCAAGATTTACTTTTAGAGAGGAGAGTAGTTGGATTTTCCTAAGGTGATCTGAGAAATTGAGAGTTATAACTGGAAATCGGAAAATTTGAAATTCAAAAGTAAACGGCTATCCACCAAGCATATATATCAGTGGATTATTAGACTATTTTGAAAATAATAAGCAACGGAGTTAGAGACTTCCCATTCACGTGTGCTTTTCTCACACACACCTGCACGTCTCAGTTTGGCACAAGGAGAGCCCAAGGGGTGGGTTAGCAGATCGTATAGTCACATCAATACACCAATTGAACCAGATATCTCTTTTAAAAATATCACATTTTAATATAAAAAGCTATACTATAAATTACTACATAGTAAATTCAATACTCTGAAAAAATACCACCCTGGAAAACCGCATCAGAATTTCAAGTTTGCATTAGCTGAAGTTCACAGCAAACTCGCTGTACAATGGATTTCACAACCTGGAAGGCTGTGCGTGCTGCATCTTGGCAGGTGCTTTGGCACCTTCAAAGTCAACTTTTCTAGGCTGATTCAGTGAGGTTCATAAATATATTGTTTTGTCTTTGTTTATAGTTCCAAGTCAATTGATTTTCCTGATTAGTGATGAGACAGATCGATGCTGAGCTAATAAGAAACCTTGCTAGGAAAGAGATCTAGTAAAGGCACTAATATTTCCATAACCCAACTCCAACTACCTACATTTCCGGGAGTTGGGGGGAACACAAAAAACAAAAACTAAGTGGCCATTTTAGTTACTTAAACCTTGTTTCCCCTTTTGGTCTAAAGCTCATATGGTGTTCTGTGAGAATTTCTCCTCCTTTTCAATATATAAAAATCATTTTTTATCCTGTAATACAGGTCACCTGCACAAAAACATAGGGATATTAAATGAAAGAATTCTAGTTAAAAAAAAAACAGTCAAGAGTAAAGGATATCCCCAACTTGAAAGTTCTAAAATTAGGGAAGTCAAATGGACATGCATGTTGTCATTCATATTTTGCCATTCCCCTAAAGACTTTCTTCGTACTTAACACATATCTATATAATGTGATATGGCATAAAATCAACATATGGTATACGCAATAAACAAAACAGACTAGATCTGATACGAGTTCTTTGAATAATCTCTTTAAATAAATCACCCTGTCTTAAAAAAAATTAGCAATTTTTTTCCTCACGTGGAAGATTTCAAACAAAATCCTGGAATCTAAAAATGCAGAACTATCTCATATTCATAGGTTTACAGTCATCTTTCTATTTTCTTATCTAGAACAAAGCCTAAAAGAAAGCAACCTAATGGATTGTACCAGAAAAGGATGATAAATGGTGGGGAAAATGATTGAACAGAACACTAGTCCACAATTCTTTCATGAGAGAAAAAAAGTAAGTCCTAGATAACAAGTAAGTCTAAAATGAAATCTTTGTGGGAACTCTAATGGAAAATTTTAACTATCTTATTCACTATGAAAAAATGGATCTGTTTTAAAACAATTAGCATGTTTGTGTAAAATTCAAGTCACCCTTAGTTAACCAAAAAGTGTTTAAGCAGTGCAGTTGTGTCCTACTGGATAGCTGTAAGCATCTCTTTAGGCACTTCACTGGTTCATTAACATAATATAAATTAAAGCTATAAACACATAATGTTGTGCTCTGTGAAGATAATCTAATCAAGCAACATAAACCAATGCAAAAATGTGACTTTTGGGATGCTTTTTCTTCCCTTAAGACTTGAGATCTTTTTTTAACCAGTTGTCCAAAGAGATTTTTCTGGGGAAGGGGATGCTTTGGCATTATGAAAGGAACATTGTTCAACCCCAGGAAGGCAAAAGCCTTGGGCGATAAAGAAATCTGAACCAAATTTCTTTATGGCTCTGTGTTAAAAGGACACTTCTGCAGTGACATAATAGGGGGAAAGTCTGTTGTGTATTTTTTTAAACATATTGCACTCTTTTGTTGTTGTCGTTCAATCACATTAATGCATAGAAACACAATTTTTACTTTTGAATAATAAACTGTTTAACCTATCAATCATAAGAAAAACCATGGAAAATAAGTTCTAAAAGCCTAACAAGGAAAAAATATAGGTATATTAACCTTCCTCTGCTTACTGCAATATAGAAAACACTATGAGAAAAGAAAAATGTGCAAAGAAAATTTTTGGTCAGTCTTATGTGGGTACATGTTTATATGTGCCAACTAAATGAACTGTAAGTAGCCCTGCAAGCACTGATTATTTCTGATGACTGAGGATTACTGTCAGTGATAGAAAGGATTGTGCATAATTCCACTTTTAATATATACATCTGATATGGAAAACGGAAACTTCTGTTCCAGAAGAGAAAGAAACTAGCTGAATTTGGCATTTCAGTAGCATGCTATAGAATTCATCATGATCAATTTCACATTAAATTATGGACAATGGCTGTATCACATTTCATGTTATCGCCAATAGCAGTAAAAAAAAACAAACAAATAAACAAACAAAAAAAATAAACAGTGCCTGACAAATAATCTCCTGGGGACACAGATGAGTGTCCTGTGAGCAGCTTAGTTCAACAGCGCATGCTTCTCCTCCACCAGATTTAGGACACAACATTAAAATTCTAGAATGGCCAGAGGAGGTCATTCATTGCTGAATTCCAATATCTGAAAAACAATTGCTTGAGCAGATTGTAAGCGCTTTTCCATATTTAAAAAAAAAAAAAAAGGAAAGAACAAAAATACACATACACACAAACCCCAAAGCACTGAAGTTAAGCATTAACAAACCAGGTTCATGATTTATGATCAGTATCCAAAAACCCAACTATAAACAATGCCAAGTAGTGCTCCTCAGTATTATTTTTGCAATTGTTAGTCATGTTAAGCATCAAGAAAAAGAAAATACATCATTGCACATTACAGCCGCCCCCAAAAAAACGGCTAAAACTTTGACACTAGAGAATTGAATAATGTTTGATGCTACATCACAAACAGCTTCTGATGTATATCCTATGTGAAAAGGTCTTTACACATATATGACATTTTCCCTGGATGATGCTTCAGGTCAAATGCCGAGTTATGGCACGAAGAGCATAGAGAAGCTCAGCTTGCATCCGTGCTTCCATTAGAAGTAAATTTACGTGAACCTAGAAATGAAAGCGTTACCAATTTAGCGACCATTATAAACAACTGAAAAAACTTTAATTTTTTTTTCATATATCAGACATTCACAAATGTTTTTCATGGGTATTATAGACACATATACAAACACACATGCCTGGGCATATTTATGTGTGTACATGATGTAATACTCATAAGAACACTGCGTTTATAAAAAAAAGTGAGCAGTAAAAATGACCCCTAAAGTCTTAAAAAGTCCAATAATTTTGTTAGGATCAATGTTATGTAAAGACAGTCAATCTTTTGGGCTATAAAATAAAACTAATTTTTACAAATCACAATTTTCCTACAAATTATACTTTCTTCCAGTTGTAAAATTTTATATGGCTAAAACTCAGCCCCACGTTTCTTATAGCCTATGCTTATTCCTAGGAAAGCTTTTAAAAACATTTCTTACTATTTACAGGCATACCTCGTTTTATCGTGCTTTTTGCTTTATGGCACTTTACAGGTACTGTGTTTTTTACAAACTGAAGGTTTGTGGCAACCCTGCGTCAAGCAAGTCTATCGGCATCATTTTTCCAACAGCGTTTGCTCACTTTGTGTCTCTGTGTCACATTTGCGAATCCTCACAACATTTCAAACCCTCCACCAGCAAAAAGATTATGACTCACTGAAGGTTCAAATGATGGTTAGCACTTTTTAGTGATAAAGTATTTTTTTAAATTAAGGTATGTACACTGTTTTTTAAGACATAATGCTATTATACACTTAATAGACTACAATATAGTGTAAACATACCTTTTATATGCACTGGGATATCAAAAATTCATGTGACTCCCTTTATTGTGACATTCACTTTAGTGCAGTGGTCTGGAACCAAACCCATAATATCTTTGAGGTATGACTGTACTTGGGAGATATTAAAGCGAAAATGTGAAGCTTAAAGCAGTTTGGAATTAGTGTCTGGTACTCAGATATGCATAGCTTGCCTAGAGTCTTTCAGATACAGCTGTGAACAAGCACCTAACTTTTTTGGGGGGGATACAGCTCATCTGATAGGTTAAATTATATACCCGCATATTTTCAAAATTTTTACAAAGAAATATGTTGTGATATATTTAGATTATTTTGATATCTTTCTATAGGTTAGATGTATTGTTGGATCTATTCTCTTGATGAGTAAGGAGAATTTCTAGATACCACCTAGTAAAGGGAGAAAATCTAATGCAAACATGTAAGCAGAGCATAGCGATCCATCTCGGAGAGATGCTGGAGGTAAATGGGTATTTATATGATGTGTGATTGGCTCTAAGGCTTCAAGAAAGTCTGCTAGGGATTGAGGTCATAACATTCTTTATCAAAGTCATATGGTTACTGAGTGAATATTAGGACCCTGTAAAGGTTTTCTTACTCTCAAGTTTAGAAACTGTGATATAAATGGAAGATTCGTGGCCTTTAAGGTCAACGACCTAGGATTTATAGCCATACTTATACTGTACTAGTATGTACTAGTATATTGTATATAGTATATCTTTACTGTACTAGTAAAGATCCTTAACATTTATTAGGTCTTAAATAAGGATTCCTATATATTTCAATCCAAAGAAATATCCTCATATAATAACATATTTGACTCAAAGATCCAAATCCATTATATTGTCAAAATACCAAATTACCAAATTGGAATGAGAAACCCTTGTTCTAAGAGGTTAACTGTAATGGCTAGAGTGAAAGAATCTCTAAATGGATATGCCTTCTGGGCATACAATAATATAAAATTATAGCTCACACAGCATCTCTGAAGGTTTGATTTTTACTAGTAGGATGGTGGACAGTTTCCCAAATGTACTTTTAAAATATCAATATTCAGATCCAATCTTTCAAAGGCCAGTGCTAAACTTTTACTTTATACAGCACACTGGACAAAACACAGAACCAAAATTTCATTAATACTCAATAAATCCTAATTTAAAATCACTGAAAGAAAAACAGATGGCCAGATGATGCCACTTCCATTTCTTTGATGGAGCTAATTTATTAATATTTTCATGTATAATTTTTTCATAATCATTACTTCTTATATTGAATATTTGTCTACGGTAAAAGGTTTAGTCATGAAACACACCTTTTCTGAATGTTTGAACTGACGCCAGTAGCTATCATACATGCGCTTGGTAGTCCTCTCAGGATAGCAGGTCACTGTCTTAATGTAAACCTTCAGGCTTCGTTCAAGTAACTGATTAACTTCTCCATAATCATAGTCATCATACCTATAAGCGATATGACAACAAGCTTTAGAATGACAGAATCAAAATTTTTGATTTCTAAAATTATACCAAGACACAATAATTATCTAGTAATTAAATACCAAAAGCTCATTCGTTAATTCACCTAACAAATAGTTACTGAGTGTCTATTATGTGCCATGCTACTCCCCTAGGCACTGGTGATACACAAATGAACAAAATAGACAAAAATCACTGGACCCGTGGAATTTAAATTCTGCTGGAGAAAAAAGAACGAAATGAAAAAGAAAACCATACAATGTATCAGATAGTGATAACTGGTATGGAGATAAAATGCAACTGGAGGCTGGGAGGGAAATTGTGATTTTAGATAGGGTGGGCAGGAAGGCTTCTCTGAGATGCTGACATTTGAGCCCTAAGGCAGGAGTCTAGGGCTTCCCATTTCAAGGAAGAGAGGATAATCAATTGCGTCCAATGTTACTGACTAATCAAAGAAGATGCTACTGAGAACTGACCGTGGCAAGGAGCTATGCAGAGGTCACGGACAACCTCAGTAAGAGCAGCTTTGTTGACATAACAGGAGTAAAAGCCTGATACTGCAGTTGGTTCACAAGAGAATGGGAGATGAGAAAATGGTGACAGTAGACATACAAAGCTTTTTCAAAGAGATTTGCTGTGTATGGGAGCAGAAACATGAGGCAATAGCCAGAGGGAAAAGAAGGATGAAGAAAGAATTTCTTTTTTGAGATGATGAGAGAAATAATAGCATGTTTATATACTGATGGGAAAGATCTGATTAAGAGAGTAAAGTTGATTATGCCGGAGGGAGAAGGGAGAATTGCTAGAACAGGGATCTTTTGAAGATGAGAGGAGATGGGATTCTATGCCCAAGAGCACAGGAGTATAGACAGTTCATCCATAATATGAGAGAAGAAAGAGCAAACAGGCACAGAGGCAGATACAAGGGTAAATGCAGTAGTGGGAGCTTCTGGGATTTCTCTTCTATATTTTCTGTTACTTTTTAACCCAAACATAATGCTTAGTTTAAAAAAAAAAAGCCTCCAGGATTTTATATAAACTTTATTTAGTAGCATCCAACAGAGAAAAATAATCACCATAATATTTGTTATTTATTGTCTTGAATATAATACATATTTATTGCAAGTGAATTAAAATCTATTAGTGTTTATTTTGCTTAATTAGGTTGGTATAATACCTGTTTTAAAGTGTGATGATTCTTTCTAGAATGGCAAATGGGCAAATAGCAGATTTATTATTTACCATTGTAATAGTGTCCTTTAGGTGGACTATTTCATTATTAGTTGATTTTTCAGGAAATTTGGGATTTTTAAAAAAGTTATAGAAACCACCATTTGTTGCTTAACAAATTGAATTTTAATTCCATTCCATAAAGGCTTTCTGATACTATATCAGAAACGATCAACTGAATGTATTCATCCAGTTGACTGAATGAGGATTTTCTTTAGTCAACTGAATGTATTCATTCAGTTGACTGAAGGGGATTTTCTCTTTCTACAAATCCCTCTCCATAAAAGTCTTCAAAACCCAGCTCAAAAAGGATGTCCTCCAAAAGAGCTTTCCTGATTAGACCATTCAGTCTCATTCACTCATTGACTCCCTGTCCTCTCAATTCTAATTTTCTAAATTTAGAGACCACTAATTTATACTGACTTACAGTTTCATTTCAGTGTTCTTATGTGAGCTTATGTGAGCTTTATGAGGGAGGACTCTACCCTAGTTTTATTTATACCTTAATTACCATTCCTCCAAAAACTAACCAACCAACCAACCAGCACTTCTTATTGCTATCTAAAGGGACATAATATATACATTTTTAAATGTCCAGTTCATCCAGTAAGGTTTCTCAAATTGAGTGATTCTCTCCTATCCCCAATAATTACTGATATTCTTTTCCCTAACTAGTAGATTCTAACTACTATAGTTATATATGCATTTTAAGATTCGTAACAGTTAAACAAAGAAGAATGCTTTTCTATAAGACAGAATTAATTTTTAAAAATCAGAAGTCCACATGTAATATTTTCTCCCCAGAAGCATATACTCCTCAATGGGATAGAAGTAAGACGCATGCCAGAATTTTCACTTAGAAACATATAAAACTGTCTCCGTGATGACCATACCTGATTCCGAACATACAGTGAACGTAGTTAAATAAAGCTCTGCGCAGCATGGTTGTGTCAACATCCTCATGGGTGGCCATAGTGTTATAGGTGAGATTGTAGACCATGCGGAACTTCTCATCAAGAAGATGTCCAATGTCAGAATAAAGTCTGTTCACCAGGGAGAACCCATGATTTTCCCAGGTATAGTCCTAAAAAAATAAAATGTATCTCCAATTACAAAATGGTCACTCTCCATTTAAAGTCTATGTTTTTAAGTATAACTACTGAAGCAAGTAAGTGGAGATATTTCAAAGTCCGTAATTCTTTCACTAATTCCAAGTTTGTAGCTTTACCAAGAATGCTTCACATCAGTTTGTAGATGGGAGTGCTGTGCTGTTTCCTCGGTGGGTCCAGGGTTTGGCACACTGGTGATGAACTCTGGTTACCTCCTGTCGTCAAGTACTATGCAAACTATGCCGTCATTTGGAAGGACCCCAGAAGACCTTGGAATATTCCTATGTGACTAAACCTACTCAGTGACACGGATGGTTAGCAGATCATATGAAGCAAGCACGGAGGAGTCTGACTTTATTCACACTCATACTCTTTTTATGAACTACGTCACTACTATGGCTCTTTTCTAGGGCTGGGGAGGGGGTGGCCCTTAAGCCCATAACTACTGATGTATATGATGTTATTACAAAATGCCTTTTTTACTATAAATGTGAACATATCACTCGATTTCCTCCCTGCCCTCTCCAAAAAAGGACATTATACAACTATCATGTAATAATGCAAGTAACTGAATAAAGCAGTTTCCTTTTGCCTTCTAAGGGGGTTAATGTTGAAATAATAATCCATCAACTGGGACATCAAATTAGACAAGGCCGAAAACTAGGTTAAATAAAGATATTTACAGATTCTATCGAAATGCTCTATTAATTTATTTAGAAGTCAATCTATTTACATTTCAACATTTTACAATTAAAATGACAGTATCTCTTCTCCAGTTTCTCTGAATTAAAGGCATCTCATACCTGAGCTCGGAACGTTGGCAAATGCTCCTCTCCTCGTCTGGCAAAGTCTTCATACCCAAAACCAGGGTCTTCGATATATCGGGAGACATCAGATGTTATAATCATGTCATCCTCAAAATCTAAGGACAATAATGAACAACCTAGTGTTAAGGAAACCATACGGAGTTAGAACAAATGAATCAGCTTCATTTTCCTCCACTTTTCGCTTAGCTTTTCCATGGCTTTCCAAAGTGACAATATTGACTACATGGCTTAAATTCACATAAAATATCTTTAGCTGAAGTTTTGAAGACAATTTCATTACCAAAAATATTGGCAATCGTAACATTCAGCTGTAGTTACCCAGGCAAAAATTTGACTAAATATCTAAATAGTAGTAGTCAAGGATCAATACATGTGTTTTACTTATTTAGAAAAGGAAGATAGCACAGGCCTTTGAATATAAAGCTTAAAAAGTTTTTTGATCTCTCCAAGGGATGAAGTAGGATGTGGGGAAAGAGAAGGGATGAAGGTGAAAGACCACTTAAAATTCAGTTTAATGTTAAGATGAATTTTATTAAAATTATATGGTGTTTCATCTGGATGTATTCACAGTGAAAATTAGTTCAATAGAGTTCATTTTTAGCTTACAAAGAGGCATCCAGGGAGAACTGGTAAGGGCTCACAATAGGGAGGAAAGTAGACTTTTGGGTACCACTATTATTCCCTTAGTTGATTTGGGTGCCAGTTAAACAGGAAGGATCAGTTTGTGTGTAAAGTTCATTAAGTTTTACACCTAAGATACATGCGCTTTTCTGTGTACATGAAAACAACAAGGTATACAACATATGAAGTAAACAATGTGCTTCTGAGACTGTGATTAGAATATTATCAAAATGGCATTCAGAAAGACAGAAGACTATAATAATATTTTAAGATAGTTGACTTCTGAATACTTGATAATATTAAAAATTTACCACTGAAAAATTGTAAATGCCCAATGCATGTTAATTTGGTTTAAAGATAATTCTTTTTTAACTTACTTTTTTTTCCCCCTAGGTTAGTCTGTCTTTATAATTACTTTTTTTCTGATTTCAACCACTAAAAGGGAATGAACAACCTTTATTTACTACCTTCTACTCTAGAAAATGAACACATATTTTTCAAAATAAAACACTAGTTTCTTCCACATAAAGAACAGTATTTTCCTAATAAGTGTTTTAATTAATATTAAATAAATTTAACATTTAATAAATACATAAATATTAAATAAGTAGTTAATGAAACAATTTTGTGACATAATAAAAATTATAATCCTCAAGTGGACAGTCTTGAGAAGCTTAAAATACAAGTGCAATTACAGTAATTAATCTGAAAGACCTAATAGACTAGTAGTACCTGAATTATCTTTAATCTTTGCTATTCATGAAAATCCTAGCAATTATTCTTTTCTCATGAGTTTTGACCCTTCCTTAGTTCCCTTGGCATGGACTAATTAGGGTGCTTAATATAGGCAGGAAAGCTCAAGTGCCCAGGCTACCCAACCTAGGAAACAGCTTATTAAAATCTTACATAACTTATTACACATAAAGAGAAGAAACTAGCATTTGTTGAGTACTTACAATATACCAGATACTATGCTATGTACTTAATATCTATTTTTCATTGTTTCATTTATATGCTTAAGAAATAATATGAAAATAAATATATCCTTAAGAAATATATACTTAAGAAATAAAACTAACTGTAAGTTACTAATACCATTATCAGTACTGAGTGTCAGTAATGAATACAGTGTGGGTTAGTTTAAGATGATGTGGGAAACTTGTAAACATTAAACTACTTAAACTGATCTGAAGCTTTTAGGTGACTTGCACTTCTCCGAAGAGAAAGCTCAGGCTTCTTCCCACCCAACCCCACAACCACTGCCCTGTCTCCTTGTGCTCCAGCCTCTGTGTTCAGATAAATAGAAACACTTAAAAAATGGTGTTTTCAATGCATTATCTCTTAACATGTATGGACGAGGTTATGCTTTCCTTAATTCAGTCCATCACATAATAAATATAAATGAAGCCAAAAATGTAAAATGTAGTAGCAATCACTGAGGCTGCTATGAAAACTAGGAGTCTTGTGGGTTAAACCAAGACCAGTGAGTAAGTCTCTGATAAATAAGTTCTATAAACTTATTTTATTTATCAGTTCTATAAAATAAACTTATTTTATAGAACTGATAAATAAGTTCTATAAAATAGTTCCTCTCTTGAAATGATCTTCCCCCCACACTGTACAACCAGGTGGTCTAATTTGGCAGACATCGATCCTGGAGTTGACTGTTACACAGCTGGCTCCTTTGACTTTGCTCTTAGCTTTTGTTTTGCTCATATATATTTCTAAGTTGTCACAGGAACTTTAAACATTTTAAAATAAACAATAAAGAGTAAAACCAAATGTGATAGAATTTATCCTACAAATAATATCCATCTATTCATTTTCAAATTAGGAGTCAGTCAAGATCTGTTTTCTAGACAATTTTGTCCATAGAAGGAAATGTACAAAGTTCTCTCACACTACACATATTTTTTTCCTAAATTTACCTTAAGAAGTTAAGTTAAAAAAAATGTGTCTGATTGACAAATCTAAAACTCTAATCTTAATTCTATCTAAACAAATATTTCAAACTCTGGACTCAAAATATTATTTTACATATTATCTGCATTCTTCTGCTCCTAAGAGGTGGCTACTAATATACTACAGAAAATACTATGTTACAGTAATGGAACACCATTCTAACTTGGAAAAAGAAAAAAACAATAAAAGCTAGTTAACTCTGTTATCAAGCTACAGAATTCACCCCTTGTAGAACACTTTAAACATTTAATTTCTCCAAGAGGTTTGAAAAACTATTCTTAGAATCTCTGCATGGAATCTAAAATGCTTTTATCACACTGATCAAACCAAGAAACTTGTTATAGAGAAAAATAAATTTCTATTCCCATTTTAAAACGTAGTAAGTCTATAAAAATAACTCAATTAGCCACATACTGAGTCATTTTTCTGTTATCTTTGTGTGACCAGCAAATTTAGTACTGGGAATGGTGAAGAGTTAATAATGAAACAATTTATTTCCTTGAATAATTTATAAATGATGCAGCCTTTTCTGTTAAAATCAGAACATAATTTTTGGCTAGGGTCTAACACTTGATAGTCAAAATTCACTATAGAAGCTAGAAGTCTTTGCTCAAGGATCCAAGAAGGTAAAGACTGGGATTCTAAAATATATTTTCAATACTAAAAAAAAAAACCTAAAAGAAATAAAACATTTATATGTCCTTTAAGCTCTAATGGTCTTAGACAAGCTTTAAAAAATTAATGTCTATGCCATGTTTCACCGCTATTCAGCTCCAAGTATTTTCTAACCATTGTAACTTTTTCTTTCACTCTGTACTATTTAGAAGTATACTGCTTAATTTCTAAACACTTGAGAAGTTTCCAGTTATTTTTGTTACTGATTTCTAGCTTACTTCCATTATAGTCAAAAGTTATGCTCCATGAAATTTTAATCTCAAAATTTGTTGAAATTGGTTTTATTAACAGTATATGGTTGACATTGGGAAATTTTCTATGTGCACTTGAAAAAATGGTATATGTTGCAGTTTGGGATATAGTGTTTTACATATATCAATTAGCTAAAGTGTGCTAAATGAGTTTAAATACTCTCTGGATTTTTGTCTACTTACTCTTTCAGTTATAAAGAGATGTATATTAAAATTTTTCATACATACACACAAAAATTAATGTCTAAAAGTGAATAGATATTACTAACCTTAATACAATTACATTTTAAAATATTGGTTTACCTAGAAGGCTCATTACTTTCCTTTGTCCCATTTGTTTTCCCTGGATGATTTTTATAAACAACGCTTTAGACTTTAACTCCCAAATATAGGCTGATAACTTCCAAAACTTTATCTTGAGCTTAAAACCCTCTCCTGCTCAACAGTTGCTGCTCCAAGTGTGGTTTGCTGACCAGCAGCACGGGCATCACTTGGAGACGTGACAGAAATGAGGCTTCTCAGGTCCTGGCCCAGATGGACCAAATACAAATCTGCATTTCAACAAGATTCCTCAGTGACTCAAGTGCACATTAAAGTTTGAGAAGCGCTGTACTAGATGTCTCCAGACTGGAAGCTTTAGAGACATCGCAACTCAACATGTCCAAAATAGGGCAGGTTACATGCTCTTTAAGGTTAGAAAGGTCATCATGATAAGGCCTCTACCTACCTAAGCAGCTTCCTCCTCACATTACCTACCTCGTGAGTTACGTCCTAATGAAGAACGACTTGCTTCTGCACCCACCATCCTGTTTCCTTACCACCGTGCGTTGGCTCAGCCAGGTATGCTGTTCACCACCAACTCCCCATCCCCCAGCCACTGTCAGACTCCCTTGCACTCAAGTCTCTAAGGTTTAGCTTTGAGCCAAGCAGCTGGAGGAAGTCCTCCTCCAGGACCCCTTCTGTCCACACTCCTCCCCCACCACGACTGGGTCCATATACCCTTCACATTCTGCCATGTATTGTAATTATTTCTTTCTCTCCCACTAGCAAGGAGAGCCGCCCAGAGGGCAGGAATCATGCCTTATTTAGCCTGGAAACCTTAGTACCTAGCACCCTGCTGAGATTACATAGGGTACAATAAATGTTTGTAGTATGAATAACCAAATAATCAATAACCAAAACAATAAGCTTCTTTATATTTGGCATTTCCTGCTGGTTAGAAGCTCTGAGGAATTATTACTAAATATACCTAATTTGGTAGATAAAATCTTTCATAAAAAAAATCATTGGCAAAATGATAAAAGGGGGTCTTGTTCTTCCTGGTAAAACTTCTGAGAGCTATTGGTCAGTGCTATATTTAACAAACAAGTCATGGCCAAATCAATTACCCTCAGGATTTATGAGACTGACTAGCTTTATGACTAGTCATTTTGAAGCCCTCTTTTAAACCAAGGGAACTCTAAAAATAAATGTTATGTAGATTGATGACTTTGAAGGGTTTAAGCTTTCAAAGTCTATTGAGTCTATGCTATTTTAATAACGTTTACTATGTGGTGTTCAATATCTTTTTTAGTCATAATTGGAAAGTTTCCCTCCTATTTCAAAGTCTCTCAGAGTATTAGGGAAAAAATGTGTTCTTAAGACTAGAGCAAAGAAGCCTAGCTTTTAATACAGAATGAATTCTTCCAAATTCAATCTAAGAAAATGACCTAAATAATATATTTTTATAAAATTCCAAAGGTTTCTCCAAAGAAATGCAAATGCAGTGTAATTTTAGAACTAATCTGGAAAAAAGTGGCAGTGTGAGAACAATCCTCCCACATAACTCCCCACCCACAAAAAAGGCAGAGATATTTCTTACAAATTACATCTGTCGAAACAGAATTTTACTTATCATTAAAAAAAATTACAAAAGTAGGATGGATTAAATATTCCTATCTAACCTTATAAGCAACTGGTCTGCTCTGAAAAACATTTTATCCAGGATAGAATATGAACTACAAAACTGAAGTACCTCTCAACTGAATCTGAAATATATTCAAAGATACACCAACATAGGAGGGGAAGCAATGGTATCAGGGTCAGGTAGAGGAGAACTAAATGAAAGGAACGTGGTAGTAAAATCGTTTGGACATATCCATATGGAAAATACTGAAGGTGGTCTGTCAGGGTTCTAAGAACAACTAAAAGGCAAAGACAGTGAAATAAAAAAGCACCTGAATGAGGAAATGAATGAAAAGTATCTCCAGAGACCACAAAAAGACTTTCTTTCTTCTCCTTCTCAAAGCGAGTGGTCATTTCTTCCTGAGATGCCTCTTCATCTTCCCTTTCTTCTTGAAGCCTTTTCATTCTTTCCATTAAGGCCTCTAGCTCACTTAGAGAATCGACGATCTGGAGCCAGAGAAGATAATATTGGGTGTTATTAATATTAAAAGTTGTTCCAGTCAATGTCTCCATCTCCCAGTGTCACCTTATGCATAGTGGCACTAGCAGAGTTATTAAGTTCCTAAGTGGGTTTTCCAGTAACTCCAAAGAAAATCATGTACAAAATCAAACATTTTCAGAAGTGTAGTGTTTTTGCTTCAGCTATAAATACAGAAAGTTTATATGAATGGATTTATTTAATCTAGAGTTCTAGAATTTGGTATATATTAAATTACATTATCACTTATTTTGAAAATTGAGGCAGCTTTATGATTTGTAATATGATTCATAATCTATTTGCTTTAAAAGCTTCCTTAAGACAATTCAGAACTTCAGGTACAGGTTAAATTTTTACAGTAATAAAAATTATACGAAATATTTCAAGTACATAATATCCTGTTTAATCAGATAAATTCTCTAGATTTTTTTTTTTTTTTTTTGCGGTACGCGGACCTCTCACTGTTGTGGCCTCTTCCGCTGCAGAGCGCAGGCTCCGGACGCGCAGGCTCAGCGGCATGGCTCACGGGCCCAGCCGCTCCGCGGCATGTGGGATCTTCCCGAACCAGGGCACGAACCCATGTCCCCTGCATCGGCAGGCAGACTCTCAACCACTGCGCCACCAGGGAAGCCCTCTCTAGATATTTTTAACGTAGCAAGTTAAAAGGCATAGTAGTAAAGTAAACAGTTAAGAAAACTAACCCCAAAGTTGCTGCCTGTTAGAGATGCATTCTCTATGTTGTTGTCATTAGCGAGATCACACACACAGAAATTGTTGACTGATATTAGCCTGAATCCATTGGAGATTTCTGGATCTCTTTCTGGATTGATGCCACTACCAAAAACAAAGCTTGCCAAAGCATGATAATGTGCCAGTAGGACCACAGCATGTACCAGTTCGGGCAGAGACCAATTATTTTCTCCAGTTTTGACAAGTTTCTGAAATGAGAAAGCAAATCAGAGTAAAAGTGAAAATCATAGAATGCTACAAAGCAATTTTAGAATTGCTTTTAATTTAGAATTAGAATTCCCTTTAAAAATGTTTCATATATTAAAGATACAGCTTTGCTCAAACAATGTTACATTCAACCTATCAAACCTAACAGCAGAAGTACGTCGTGGCTTCTCTGAAATTCCTTATATATACAATGGAACTTCTGCTTCCAAAGCACTTTTACATATTATGCTATTTTAATAAGGTATTTTAGAGAATCCAAGAACACTGAAGCTACTTTAAGTAGGGAAGGGACTTTAAAGATTCTCTAGCAAAATCATTCATTTTAAGGTTTTAAGGTAGAGACTCTACCTTAAAAATCACATAAAAATTTATTCAGTAAGTTAACTTTTAGTTATCTTTTAGATATCTTCTCTGACGGAGGAAGAACCTATTGCAGATGAGAGAAACTGTAGAATACTAGCTCACATTTGAAAGGACATAAAGAATATCAAAGCACTTTTTTATATGCCATTTTACTGGCTCCTCCAGATGAATGATGGAATCATAAATGAAGCCATTAAAAGCAGTAATCCCTCCAATACCAATTCCAGCTGTTAATCCGTCAGGGATCCTCTCCCATCCATCTCTGTCTATCTGTCTGTCTGTCTCTTTCTCAGTACGTGTGGATGCGTGGGATATGACCTGCTGTGCCTTCATCCCCCCACCCCACCACAAATGTAAAACTTTCATTTGTTTCACTTCACAGCTAAAACCCCAAACCAAAAAAACTGCTTTTGCCTTACTCTCCATTATTTAACTACACACAAATTTAATATATTACCAAAAGCTCAGGGGAAAAAAAGGGAAAATCAATCATATACTACCACTCTAATGTAACTTTTACATATCTTCTTTTATTTTTATAAGTAGTATTATATAATCCGAGTATACATACATTTTTCTCTGCTTTTCAAACTTTTTGAAAAGTGCAATATTCATGGGGCTCCACTGTCTTCTATTAATTATTAAGCAGGGGTTATATTGTAGCCAAGGACTACATCTCCATTCCCTTACATGTTCAAATTGCTATAACTTTGATCATATTTTTATAAACAATCCCTAATAGATAATAAAAGTCTGAGAGTATGCATATTGACAAAAGCTAAGTTTGGTTTAACTGGGTAAATAACTAACAAAACGAGGAAAAAACAAAACAAAACAAAACCAAGGACATTTCTGTGTATTAGAAGCAGGGATTTTAAATACCTAAGGCTTCTACTGATAATGATTTAGATGATGACTCCTACTTATTGAATAGTGACCAAGTGCCAAGCACAGTGCTAGGCATATTATACAACAACCTCACCCTGGAGGCCTTTCACAGACACTCCTTTTGAAGGGCAAGTGCTCCAGTCAATCACAGTTCTCTTTCTTATCTAAGTTCTAGTTTCTAGAGGCATGTAAGCATACACACACCAGTGGGCAAATCATTTTTATTTGCAAAACCACTTTTTCAAAATCTTAAAATTATGAAATGTTAGATCTAGAAAAGAGTTTAGAACTCATTTAATCTAGGTCCC
Source organism: Hyperoodon ampullatus (assembly GCF_949752795.1). Taxonomy (NCBI): domain Eukaryota; kingdom Metazoa; phylum Chordata; class Mammalia; order Artiodactyla; family Ziphiidae; genus Hyperoodon; species Hyperoodon ampullatus. The sequence continues at coordinate 39,496,452 of NC_136920.1, read as the reverse complement.
TCATTTTATAGAAGGGTGAACTACCAAGGCCCACAGAAGTAAACTTACTAAAGGTCACAAACTTGTGGGTAACAGAGTTAAGAGACTAGAACCCAGGTATCTTATCCTGCTAGTGCATGTTCTTTCTTCTATCTACTGCTTGAAAATAGGAATCAACTTTTCTTATAGCTACTCGCTAAAGCACTAGTATAAGCTAATTACTGATTACTTGAAGAGAAATATTCATTTACATTTAAATTAAACCCACTGACATCCTAAATTTATCTTTTCTACACATATTAATACACTATTTTTTATTTTTCAAGTTCCTAATATGCAAGCATTTAAAATTAAGTCTTAAGTAAAATACTTAACTAAAAAATTAACTCTTAGTGAGAATCGTTAGTAAACTATTTTTTTTTTTCCCCAAAAGAAACACTCAGTACCTGAATGTGCTCTTTTGTGATCAGCCAGGGTCGGTGTGCTAACAGCTTGTTTATTTCATTAAGATTTTTCAGTCTTTGTGGTACATATTCCAAACCATTCAACCACTCAGCAATACCTCCTGTCTTTAAAAATTCATCCACATGCATGTTTATTAAGTAAGAACACTGATGTCTAGCTGCAGCCTAAAACACAAAGAAAAAAGTTAGTGGATAAAATAGTCATGGTATAGTCTTATTCTACTATTACTAAGCCAATCACTGTGATAAAGTTAATTTTTATAGCTAATAATTCTTTTCTTACAAAATCCTCTTCCTAAAACTTTCATCACAATGCTGTCATAGATTCTTGAATCAATACATAAAGCTGGGCCTCCCTGGTGGCGCAGTGGTTGAGAGTCCGCCTGCCGATGCAGGGGATACGGGTTCGTGCCCCGGTCTGGGAGGATCCCATATGCCGCGGAGCGGCTGGGCCCGTGAGCCATGGCTGCTGAGCCTGCGCATCCGGAGCCTGTGCTCCGCAACGGGAGAGGCCACAACAGTGAGAGGCCCGCATACCACAAAAAAAAAAAAAAAAAAAAAAAAAAAAAAAAAAAATACATAAAGCTGATACTTTATATAAGCTAATGTCACAAGAAGCCAATTACTTCCCATCCAGAAGTGGTACAGGTCAACCTAGAACCCATTTTCTATTTATGTTAAGGAAATACATGTTCATTTCATTATGGTAAATGATATCAACTGTATTCTACTTAAAAAGCAATAAAATCTCATTAACTTGTATTGTAGCAATTCAGAATGTACGCCAATTTGAGTATTTCTCGTACTCCCTTTGAGATAACTGTGAATCAGCCTTATCTGTGCCCATCCTCCTATCGAGGTGAAACTGAAGCTCACTGACCCTTTCTTTCATATGTAAGCCGGAATCAGCCTTGATAAGTTGGTAAATCCATGCAAAACAGACTTTTCACCTCTCATTTCCTCAAGGCTGCTTCTCAGTTAAACAGTATTGTCTTACTCTATTTTCTACATCTTATTTCTCTCTTCACTGGTGACCATTCTAAGTTGGCTTTCGGCCTTACTGTCATCAAAACCTTAAGCTGAGTAATCTTTGTCAAGTTCATCATTTAATAAAACACAGGACGCAGCCCTTTTTTGTTGTTTAAAACTTCAGTGAGAGCATAAACAAATTAAACTGGATAAAAACTGACTCTTGGCTGGCTCTGCTCACTCTGCCAGCCCAGCCGTTCCACTAACCTCTCCAAATATATAGCACTTGCATCTTGTCTTCTTCTTCTTTCCTCCAGCAATAGTCCAACTGTAGCATTGCTTCTACCCTTATTACACCTGCTGCCTATCACCCCAATTTATAATCCCCCCCCAAACATTAACTAGCTAACTAGTTTGTACCAAGTACTAAACTTAGAAGTATTAGAGTTCACTTAAGAATTCTTCTCTTATCCAGAGCCTCCTTTGGTGCTGGCTGATACTTTCCTCTTATTTGGCCAAATTAGTGATGTTCACCTTGTAAAGAATGACTAAAATGGCACAAACAACCTGTTTTATATTAATAATAAAAGAAAGCTATCAGGAGCCAAAACAAAACTTGTGGGCTACTAGAGATATTACTTTGGACCCTACAAGCATCTTTAATCATAAGAGATTAAACATGGAAAATGACTTTGCTAATAATTAAATGAGAAACATTCAGTACATTAAGTGGCTTAAAGCATTCAAAATGTATCCAATGGACTTGGAATCCAAAAGTCCACAGGCTTTTTCAGTTCTTATTTCTACCTAATTATACTTAGCTGAGCACACACATATAATACTAGGAGGGAGAGGGACCAAGTGAGGATGATGTCACGTGAACACAGCCCACCATGATGGCGATGTAGTGCCGGTGCGGTAGAGGAAGGGGGCCGTCCATGCGCAGCATGTAGAACTGGCTCCTCAGGAAGGACTCCAGGTACTGCGTGTGCAGACTCATGACCTGGGTGATGTTGTCCAGGCGACCGGATGTAGAGTATTCTTCCACAAGAAAGTTAGTACGTTCATCCACTGTGTTTGCTTGGACAACCTTCCAATCAAGAAACAAAACAATATCATGATTTTTGTAAACACACCCTTGATTTACATACATTATGCCACGACTGAAGCAAATGAATGTTCTTTTTATATTAAGAGACACTGAAATTATGTAGTTGCTCATATTAGAAACAGAAATGAAAAAGAAAGCCCATGCATTTTTGGCTCTGGGACCACAATTTATTAAACAACAAATGTCAAATTATCAAACATTATACACACAGCTATGAAATTGGAGAAAAGAAGCTCCCATCTGCTTTGCCAGGCACATAAGGCAAAACTAGGGAGGCAAAAGCACTGGCATCTGATTACATATATTTACAATTTTATCTCAATAGCCTATGAAGATACTTAATCACTATATCTTAAGACAAGTATTTTCAGACTGATCCTTTGCTTTTTTTCATTATTCAACATAAAAAAAACTTTCTGCAGTCTTTTTAGGGACAAAGAAAAATATGATAATTTGTAGGAAAGTGTTAATTGAAAAATTAATAAGGACACTAGAATTCCTATTTTGAGCCTATCATATTAATTACTAAAAACAAGGTAAATTATTACAATGAACATGCTGCATTGGAGAGAAGCAAAAGAGCTTTCTCAAAAATAGATTATTTACATATAGCTTTATAAACAATGACAGCTCGGGCATCATACCAAGAATTGGCTCCGAAGGTGTTAAGAGCTTATTAGCACCTCTTAGAAGGACCCTGCTCTGTGGGAATTAATACACATCAGATGTGTATTTCTCAGATTGGTTCATTATTTATTGGTATTTTAGAATTAGAGTTCTAGACCTAAGAAGAATGTGTCCCTTATTTTAGATAAGGAAACAGACTCAAGATTAAATTCAACTCATATAGCTATTTAATAGCAGAGCCTGGTCTAAAATCTAATCTCCTAAAGTCCAGACTCATGGTCTTTCCAAAGACCCACACTGCTCTTAAGAAATTCTGTTTACTTTTCAGGGCTGGCTTCACAGTCTCTTCTGAAAATAAGTACAAATTATACAAAGACACTACTGACTGAGGAAAATTTAATCCCAAAGGAAATGTAATGTTTGAAAAGTGTAAATTGTGAGGAAATGTTAATTACAATGGTGTAAAAAAGAGGCAATTCCACTTTGGCTCATTATAAAACCAAATATATTTCCATTTGCCCATTTCCTCCCATTTTGTCAACTACAGGGAACCAAGATGATAGTTAAAAATATTATAGGATCAAGATAAACTACATATAATTAGGGACAGAATATTTGTTGTTTTTGTTTTGTTTTCCAGCAGCAGATTCTTCTGTTTAATTGATGCCTAAAATACGTTAATAGATTCATATGATGCAACAGAGCCTGAAAACAGCAGCTGCTTCTGCAAACCAGATTGTCTTCAAATACATACTGTGTAAATGGCTGTGTTTCAGGAAGTCTTTATATATATATGAGGCAATCACTCTGCTAAGAGCAACCCTGTGCTCTATGAGGGAAATAGGACAAGCACGGCAGTTTCTCTAATGAATGGTCACCACCTAGATCAGCCACAGTCACTGAGCTCCTGAAACATTACTGTTAACTTTGGAGTTTCATGTAAATGGTAAGGTCACTAAAAAGGCAAATGAACATGATGGAATTGCTGACTGTGGCAATGACCTGGCATGTATTATTATTCAAATTCTACTCATCCCTTCTTTTAAGCGTTGCCAGAAACATAATAGGTACTCTATAAATACGTGTTGACTAATTTCTGAACAATAAAGGAATAATGCTGGTGCTTTAAGATAAATGATATCTTTGCAGCCAATAGTAAATCAGTATATATAACCATAGTTAATATGAATTACTAACTCCTTGAAGCAGAGAAAAACTCATTTAGTGGTCCTTAAACTTTTATTAGCCCAAGTATAACTTAGAGGCATCTAGGAATCTACAGGTCCTAAACATTGCTGTGATCTTTCATAGAGATATATATCCATTAAATAGGTACACAGGGCTTCCCTGGTGGCTCAGAGGTTGAGAGTCCGCCTGCCGATTCAGGGGACATGGGTTCGTGCCCCGGACCGGGAAGATCCCACATGCCGCGGACGGGCTGGGCCCATGAGTCATGGCTGCTGAGCCTGCGCGTCCGGAGCCTGTGCTCCACAACGGGAGAGGCCACAACAGTGAGAGGCCCGCGTACCGCAAAAAAAAAAAAAAAAAAGGTACACAAATCTTGTATTGATTATAACCTCCTTTGTGTCATTTTACATCCTTTCTTTCAACATTTACCATCTTAACTTCCCCCCCTCATCAAAGGTGCAGCTTGGAGTGGAGATTCTGTGACATTCTGTCCCACCAGAGACTTAGAACCAAATGAAAAGATTAACTACTAGCGATACAATATCATGTTTTCTTCAACAGGTTTAGTTGGGAAACTCACTTTTTCATTTCAAAATGTCTTTTCTTAACATTTATGTAATCTATAATCATCATGAAACACTAGCCATTTTAAAACCTTAAACCTTCAAAATAATATTGTTTTATTATCGTTAGCAGCTTTGTTCAGAAAGGTTATATTTGAAATCAAATATGGTAAAATTTATATTATTCTAACTTTGCAGTACTACCTAACTCCAAAATAAGAAGGCAGATTATTACACGCACAGTCTTTTAAGTGAAGTTGAAAAGAAAATGCCTCTGTGGTTTTCTGACATATAAATAAGAAATAAGAGCAAAACACACGTTTACTTCCATGTTTAAAAAATGGAGATATTCTTTGACATAATTAAGCTATTTTTTAAATCACATTTTATGTATATTAAGACATCAACTTACTTCCTTCTCTGGAATAAAGGCACTTGGTCCTCTTGTCAAGGGTTGAGATACTCTGATTCTTTTATCCTGTTTTTAAAAGAAAAGTTTTATGTATTAATGATGACTTTCTATGTAAAGTTAAATTGGTGCAGATTGACTGCTAAGGTACTAAAATAAATGGAATAAATAAATAGAATTATGTAAAATCAGAGTAAGTGTTAGGTTTTGGTTCCCCACCCCCACCCCCACCCCGCAAAACACAAACAACAACAACAAAAACCCCATATGGCCATTGCATGACAAGATAATGGGACAGACAAGCTCCTACCACAGTGCTGGGTACACAGTGGGCTCCCCAAATGTCATTTCCCTCAGTAACACTCTACAGCACCATAGATTTTTTAGCCCATATTTGACGTGACTGAAAACCATCAACCTCCATAATAAAATCATATCTAATAGTATACTAGTACACTGTTAGACCTAAGTTTGAAAGCGAAAGGAAAGGTTAAATTCTAAGAGGATTACATACAACTACCCAAAGCAATGATCTGACTTGTGTTCTTCTTTCTGAGTAAAATAGGAATAAGCATATTTAATATAAAGTTTTGAAGCTTTAAGTAAGAAAAATGTAAACCTTGGAGAAGCAAAGGTTAATTTAATCTAAGAAATGGAGACTATAGCAATGCTTATTGTTCCACTGGTATACTATTTAGTATTAACAACTGCTAGATTGCCAGTGGTATGTCTGAGTGTTTATTTTTTTAAGTTTTTAATTTTTTTGTTAAATTGTTTTGGTGTCCCCATTCAAGTACAATTATCTGTAAGTCAGGAAAATCCAATCAGGGACTAACTTCCTTCTCGGTAGGCATGATGAAGAACTCTCAGGCTTTGAAATCCTTTTTAACCAGCAGAAGAGATAGGAGGAATGGCCACTTAATTTTCTATAATAAAAGTGATAGCCTAAGGTTCTGAAATAGAAACCCTCCAAAGTCATTACATAAAAATAAGGACTATGCCATGGTTTATAAATATTATAAAGACTGGGAAACTGAAGAACATGGGAACAGATGTCTGCTGGAAGGGAGTGTTAATATTAAGCTTGCCACCAAGCCCTCCTCAGGAAACTGCTAAAATGAGGAAGCAGCTCTAGGTGATTCCTGAGGATGGCAATAACTATTTCACATGACCTTGTGTCCTGGCCACAGCCAACTAGACCAATCAACACAGAAGCTGATCTGCAGCCCACGAGTGCCTTGATGAAAAAAGTTCTACCCAGACAGAGCTGAGGGTAATTGGCTGGACCAGTAAGATTCTAGAGTACTAGAGTTATAGGAAAGTAATGTAATCTGACAGAGAAGAGACACAAAATAGCTCTCAGAAGCAGAGGCAAAGAGAAAACAATGAAGCAGCAGCAGAGTGGCATCAACAGATACCAGCCTCTATGGGAAAACCACTAGAGTTTCTACAGATTCACAAGAGAAGAGCCTAATCACCTCTTCTTTCTCTCGCTTCCCCCTCTCTCTTTTTTTCTCCACAAGGTAACCTGAATTTTTTTTGTTCCTTACAATCCAAGAGCCTACCAAACACAAAACAGTTATTTAAATCCCTTACTTCATTAGGAAGCAGTCAGACATTCAACAATTCTTTGAGAACCTAATCAGATACCGTGATAGACTGAAGACATAGGGTGAGCAAAACAGATATGGTTCTTGCCCTTGGGAGCTTGGCACACTCAACAATTTCAGGGTTCTACTGAAATAAATATATTAAACAATGATCATCTCAAACTGCTAATGTTTCAGAAAGAAGTAGGCATCTAGGTTATATTTGTGAAGTGATGACAAATAGATCTCTATCTACTGGTGAAGTACATTAGAGGATTCCATGTAAAAAGGAATAATTTAGAATTTCTAATATTGGTATTTCTTGTCTGCATCAACTATCATCTAGATTTACCTGGAAAAATAATTTAAAAGAAAATAACAGATTTCTTCCCTTTGCTAGCCTTAGTAAATTATAGAAAATAAAATTTCCAATACTCTCTATATAGTATAGCTTAATGCGCTAGTATGTGAAAAGCAATTTCCTTGACAACTGATCATTTCAAATAAACAAAGCAGTCAGAGGAACTGATTGTGAGGACAAATCACAGGTTTGAGGGGAAAAGTATCAATAGGGAGATAAGTGGAGGCTTTTATTTATGTGCATAAAAATACATAAAATTCAGAGAAAATACAGGGAGAGAAAAATAAACTAAAAGTGTACACAGGGACTTTGGAGAAAGAGAATGATTTATTACTAATATGATTTATTTATAAAAATCATTACTTGATATATTTATCAACTGAATTTACCTTTAAATGTCTGAAATAGTTATTTTGTCTACAAAAATATTTTCTGTAATAGCAGAGAATTAAATCTGAAATACAGTTTCATCACAAATGGAACTGCACACTACTGCCCTTAAAAGAATATAACATCTATTAATTTTAACCAATTGATAAGAAGCAACTGACACGATTTCATTTGTGTCAACATTCATTTGTTCATTTATTCAGCAAATATTCACTGAGCATTCACAATGTGCTAGGCACAGTGGGGACACAAAAAAGGAGTAGATTGGCAAAAATGCATTAACTTTATCATATGATATAGTCCATAGCAGATACATATACAAAGTGATATGGGAAGACATCATTTTATTAATTATCATTTACTTAGTCATTTTCCAATAAAGTTATGTAGAGTTTTCACTATTATAAATAATGCTATGATGAATATCTTTGTATAGAGACTTGGGGGCACATTTTGTGGTATTAAGATGGTTTCTTTAGAAAGATTCCCAGATGTGGATTTACTAGGGTTTAGGTTATAAATCTTTAAAGTTCTTGTTGCATACTACCAATATGCTAATGGAAATGTTCTACCAATTCTATTTTCATCAGCTGAGAAAATGTTCACTTAACCCACTAACTTCAAAAGTGAAAAACATCCTTCAAAAATGTGTCTGAAACTTTTAATTGTATACATATTTGAGGTAAAATTCCTTAAGCAGAGTTGTGATCAGATCTGTGTTTTTAATAATACAATTCTGGGAGTGATGTGGTCCCTGGGCCAGAGACAAAAAACAAAAACAAAAACAAAACAAACAGACAAAACAAAACAAAAAACAAAAAAACACCCTAAAACAAAAAACAAAACAAAACAAAACCCTAGCTGGGAAGCTAGTGCAATAGCCCAGGGGAGAGATGACGTGGCCTCACCTAAGAGAGCTATTTATACACTGAAGAGAAGGGAAAACTAACATTTTAAAGTTATACCATCATGTATCCTTCTTCGGTTATATTTTTTAAGTGGCGTCACTATTGAAAGGATCAGCTTACTTCCAGCTTCTGTAAAAGAAGCATATTTTCTGGTGAGGACTCTACTATTGTCTCGGTTGACTGTTTTGCATATTTATATGAAGGTGAAAAAAAATTTTTTTAACAATCAAGGCAGCTTGTAAATTCTACTTAAAACTCATTTTCCTGAAAGTTTATTCCCCACCTACTTTCTATTTCTGTATGTTTTTAAAGTTGATAAAATAAAACACAAAAGAAATAGGATAGCACCATATCCAAAAGATTCCCTTTACAACCATAAGCTGGAGTTCTGGTCCCCTGTAATATCTTGTAATACCTTTCCTCAGCTTTTATTTCAAATCTAAAATTCCCAAGGACTGGGCTCCTACTTTATTCATGTCCTGATTCACTTTTCTGAAGTCTCCAGACCTGTGTTGCCTTATATGTGGCAGTCATCAGCCACATGTGACTACATTTAAATTAATTAAAATTAAATAAAGTTCAAAATCCAGTTGCTTAATCATGCTGGTCACATTTCAAGTGGCCAGCAGCCACATGTGGCTCTTGCTCCTACTGTACAGGCCGGTGCAGGCAACTCCATCAGAGAAGGTTCCACCATCACAGAAATGCCGCTCGAGACTACATCTGATTTTCTTTTAATCACATCTTCAGGCATTTTAATGCCTTTTTGAAATGTTAAATGACTGCTCTGCAGAGTTGTTGGTCTGATGGTCACACCTACTGAATCCCATAACCAAGCATCTTAATGTAATTGCAGAAATCCTCTCAACCGAATTGAGAGAGAATCCAGGCAGAAACAATTCAGGAAAAGAAAAAAAAAAATCAGCCAGTTCTGAAAATCTTTGTCTCAATGTCTGCACATATTACAGTCTGCAAAAAAATATCAAGGACATTTTTTTTCCCCCTTTTAAAAAATTATGGTAAAAAAACACATAACATGAACTCTACCCTCCTAACAAGTTAAGTGCACAGTACAGTACTGAAAACAGATGTCCAGGACTTTGTCATCTGGCATAACTGAAACTTTACACCGACTGAACAACAGCTGCCCACACTCTTCAGATCCCAGCTGAGATGCTACCCCTGCAATCATCAGTCTTCTCACCTCCATGGACAATTTGCATCTGCTTCTTGCTAGGCAACTCTCCCCTAGCTCAGCTTTCCTAGCACTGAACCATCCAATACACTGACTTCTTTGAACACTTCTACACTCTTCCTAGACATTCCTTGCATTTCCTTCATTGACATTCATTCTCTCAAGTGAGTGTTCTCGTCCATAGCTTCCATCTTCTTGATACAAACAAAACTCTACTGAACTGTTGAGCTTCACTATATTGGGGGGAGGAGGGTGGAGCAGATTAAGGAGAGAGAAGGGCATGTGATGTGAAAAACAAGCAAGCCCTGCGACTGACTGCTGCATCTTTGCTATTGAGCTCGGAGCTAGCTCTGCTCTGCCCTTCCATCTGGCTTTGGGGCATTTTGAACTGCTGGGGCATTTTGGAACCTTAAAATCAACATGTTTCAAACTAATCTCCTACCCTAAACAGGTTGTTCCTCACTCTCCTCTATAAGTTATAAATCACCACACAACACCAGTAACCCTGGCTCCAATTTACAGAGTTATCTTTGACTCTTCATCCTAGGAATCTGCATTCAAACAGCCGCTAAATCCTATAATTGCCTTTTCCCAACAAAATCTTTCAGTTACCCTTTCCCCAGCTCCATCTCAACCATAAGAGTGTCTCTCATGCTGAGAAATATTTTCCCCTCACAGCTGAGAATCATGTCAATTCCAGGCCCTTGCTTTTGAGGAGATAACACATAAAAATGTAAAAAAACTCGCAAAGTACAAGACAAAATAATATCTCATTTTTTATTTTTCTTCTGTCAATTTTCCCTAAAGCACAATAAAACACCCCAAACTGGAACAGCTGTAATATACTTTCTCAACAGATGCTACTCTTAATAGAAGAATTCCAGGGTTGTTCTATATTAGAAGTGAAAGTAACCCATAGCTACAGTAATTTTGAGGTATAATATTGCCATGTTTTCCTCTCTTAAGTATAAAGCTAATATCTTATCCTGGGGAATATGTGACTTTGATCATACTAGTGAATCTTACACAATGACCTTGAAATCATAAACCTTGTTTCATTTCTGTGAAAAAATAAAACCAAAAAACAAGTCCTGGATTTTTAAAAAACTGTACTTTCCATCACAGTATCCACTAGTCACATGTGGCTCTTTAAATTTATTAACATTAAATAGAAGTTAAAAACTAAGTGTCTTGATTGCACCAGCCACATTTAAAGTGTATAAGAGCCACATGTAGCTAGTGGGTACCAAGATGGACTTTTCTATCATTGCCTAAAGTTCTATGGTATAGCACTGCTCCATAGCATTGATTTGTCTTGATTTCAACTACTCTGATAATGCAAAGATAAAAAATCGTTAAAAATTCAGGAATGAACATAAGCAGAATAAACAAGTATTAAGGTAATTTCATAGAAATATAAAAATTATTTGGATAGTAAGACTGGAAAACCAATAAAACCAACAAATTAACGACAATGGCAGAAAAGTTGGCAGATGCCATTCTTCAGAGTCTTAATTTGATGACAACTTTCAAAGCACTAACTTAAAAAGAAGAAAGGAAATTCTCTAAAATGTTGACTGATGTTAAAAATAAAAGGGGGTATAAAATATTTAAGACATTTTAAACAATAGTAAATTTAATTGTGATTTGTCTTCAAATATCTTAGACAGCAGTCACAGTATTTGCTTAAATTTTTTTCCATAAAATCCTACAATTTTAATCAAGAAAAAAACTAGTTATAAAATAAGAACTGATACTTCTTATGTATCAGTTCCATGTGTCCTAAGAGATTATTTTACAAGGGTTGTGATCTCAAGAATGCTACATAAGGAAAGTTTCTTTTTTCAGATGTGCTATTATAGCTGAAAGAAGTTATGCTTGAAATTCATCAGGTGAAATTATGCCTATTAAGTAATTATGTGCTGGAAAACAAAACACTAAAAGGATAAAGATGAATTATATTTAGAAAATTGCTTATTTTGACACTTAACTGCTAGGCAATTTACTAGATCACTTTATATAAATTAATCCCACTAGAAAATTACGTGGACGTTAGGAATTCTTAAAATTATGAGACTTTAGAGGTAATCAGCAAATTACTTGCCCCTAAAAAGCCAACTGCTAAGGAGAATTAATTGCTGCATTTTAAGCTACTAAATATCTTTAAAATAAATTATTCAATTTAATTTTTACATTTCTCTTCTTTAGTTTATTTCATTAAAAATGAAAAAGCAAAAAACATACAAATTCTATCCATTAAAATGTAAAAGCTGCTTATGAATTTATATCTATGGGAGACAATAATATTGAGAGTAATGTATATAATTAACTTTACATACAGACACTAAGAGGTTAAAAAATGTGTTCAACATATAAAAAATTCTGGCAAAACAGAAATTTGACTCCACTTAACATACTAATCCCTCAATTTTTGAAGATTTTTAAAGATATCCTTAGAAGATAGTTTAATAGCTTCAACATTTTTTAACATACTGTAATGACAAAATATCTTAAGTATAAAACACATGCCCCAAATAAAAATTTTAATTGTGACTATAAGAAAGTTAACTGCAATTATCAATACAAACAGTAAATTACAGTTGTTGACTCTCCTTCTTTTCTTTTTAGATGTTCCATTTTGGCAGAAACCACTGCAGAAAGGGCAGAGATGGGTAGGTGGCTCTATGCTATGAAATAATACTGATGTCATCTTTTTATTCCTTAGCAGACAATCTCAGGAATAATGACTGGGTTTATAGAAATTGATGACATTACATATTTCAGAAGGAAAGGGCAAATGGAAAAGAACACAGAGATATTCTAAAAACTGTCTATCCCTAAATGAGAAAAGGATGGGTTTTAAATTAGATTAATTGTAATAGATTTTTAATTTTATAGTAAACTCAAATTTAAATGTCTGTCATTACCTGGAATATACATTACTTCCCACCATCCCAAAATGGCCTAAAAGACTATTTAATAAAATTGTGACTTCTACTCTAGGTTAAAATATGTATTGACCTTCAATACAATAAAGATATGTATTATAATAACTAAGTGAGATCTAAGGTCATTTAGTGAGAAAAGATTGGTAAGCAGAAAACAGCAATAGCATCAAGGGCAAGAATCTTGCAAATCACACAACATCTCTTCTATTCCTTGGAGATAGAGTGGTATAGGGACCCCAAGAGCACCAGGAGCCCAGCCCCACATGTAGGGTGTGGCAGAAATTTGCAGACACTCTTAAGAGCACTTGAAATTCCCCTTCGTAAGTGGGGAATCCTGTCTCCAAGATCCTGAGATTTCAGTTCCCCTTCTAACCAAGCTATTAAAACCAAGGCTACCAAGCCCTTCCTGCAACAGCTCCACCTCTGGGTATAGTCACTTGAGGATCACTGCAAAGATCTTGTCACTAATAACATGAATTTCAGCCTTCTTCAACAACACATACTGAGTAAGATTTTTAACTTGAAATCTCAAAACATTTCCACTAAAAGTACTGCATTTATCAATTTCCCTACCTCCTCATTCCCCTACTAAGCTGTCTGGTGCTAGTGGGTTGGGACAGTACCTTGTTCATCTTGGAATATTTAAACTTTAGTATGGTGTATGGTGTCAGGTAAACTTCAGGTCCATTTCTGAAAGTTTTACATAATGGCCATTTGAATAACAGCATCTCTTTTCAAAAACTGAGTTACAGGAAATGAATTAAGCAACTCTCACTAAAAAAACAAAAAAGCTTGGTGTGCCATTTGGTAGGAACAGTTAGATAAATTTTGTTTTTCTAACCTGTGGACTTAAAGATAAACAAACTCACCTACTGAGTACTCTGGAAACAGTAGCCATGAGTACTACTATTACTAGTAGAAATCAGCAGTAATTGTGGTAGTAGATGCAATTAAGTATACAAAGATAAGTGGACCTCATCCTAGCACTAAAAGAATTAAAAATAAATATCCATAGAGCAAAGTTTCTAAACTTTGAGTTTCTAAATGAGCTTCCCCTTGGCTAGTAACAAAATCCCTTAAATTCTACTCATTAGAACACATGGGTGACCCTGTTCAAAGTGCAGGCAAGTTTTCATATTTACACCCTGTCTATGAAATAGCAAACTTCTAAAAACAAAGGACCACAAGTACCCTCTACAAACACAGAGTGACACAAACCTACAAAGAACAAATATGGGCCTAGGATAGCCTTTAAACTACACCATTAGCTAATCCTTTAAACTGAAAGTAAACCTAAAATCATGCTCAAGTCCAGTGCCATCCAGAGGCAAGTAGCAAGGAATGCACCTCATTTTCCACTTTCCATGTAATACCACAGAGTAGCGTAAATCAATTAAGTTAGGTTTACTTGTAAATTAAAAATTGGTATTTCTAATATGGCAGACCTTCTCTGTGTCCTGTGGAAGTTAGACAGATTTGAACCAGCATTTTCTGAGGCTCTGCCTTCCCTTTTTATCTCTATTGAAATTCTACCCATTCTTCCTCTAAGACCCAGCTCAAATACCAACTCTTTTGGTCTTCCTCCACTCCCACCAACTCTCAAGCTCTTCTAGTAATTTAAATCTATTCTTCTTAAGATTCACAATTATATTTTGTTTCTCTCTTATAGCTATTAACATATATCATTATTTTATCACTCCCTTCAGACCATAAGTAAGCTCCTTAAAGAGCAAGATCAATTTCTAACATGGTATCTATAGCATTACAGTACAGCAACATGAAAATAGTAAACGCTCATACATTTGTTGAGTTAAACTGAGGAGACAGGAGTCTGGTACAGGCTCTTGCATCCCTTTTCTCTTCCTTCAGCAGGGAAGAGCATCCTGTGGACTCGAGGCAGTTCTCTGTACTCTTATTGAGAAATACCAATAAGTTAAACTAATAACCACAGTCCTGGACATCAATCCACTACCTTCCTTGTACCCTCTGGGCCCCCTATGTGACAAATATTCACTTTTCTCCATTTGTTTATCTTTTTATGTTGTTAAAACAAGCAAGACCTGCAACTTCCTATAATTTGTACTACGTTCTTAAAAACCAGTAATAATATTGCCTGCCGTGACACTGATCTTGAGCAACAAAGGCTCCTATAAAAGCTTTTAAGTGTTAAGCACTTTCTTTAGAGATGCAGAATGACAAAATATACTCATTGAACATGCTGTAAAATTTTGGGCTAAGGCCAAGAAAATGAGAAGAGAACTATGCCTTGTACCTGAGATAATGCAACTTCATAAAAGCTACCTAACTCAATCCTTCCTTATTAACATATAGACAAAATACTTTTCTACTACTAATTATAAGATCACTCCCCAGGTCCCACAAAAGTATTAAGAAGTGCTTTACTTCCGTACAAACAATTTTTATTCATTTAGTTATTTTTGGCTGTGCCGCAGGCTTGTGGGATCTTAGTTCACCAAGACCAGGGATCGAACCCAGGCCCCTGGCAGTGGAAGTGCAGAGTCCTAACCACTGCACCACCAGGGAATTCCCTCAAACAATCTTTAATGTTCTGTAATGTGTAATAGTAAAACTTGCTTTTAATTTTAGAAAGCTTTACCTATTAAAATTATGTCCCAATTAGATTAAAAGAAATAAAAATTGGGAGTTTTTGAAATTAAGACTCCTATTAGAGACAATTATGGTTACAGAACATTCTAATATTACTCAGTATATGGCTGATAGCTACTAGTCTTTTGGAGAAACAAAAAACATGCCGTGAATGTAGTTACCTGGTATATGAAGGAAAAGTAGAGTTTTAAGTCAAACATCTGTATATAGTATCTACCACCCATGTTGTAACAAAATCAAAAGGGCTCTAAGTTACTCTAATGAAACAGAATGACAGGACAGTTTCCAGGTTTTTCAAAACACAATGATTAACAAAATACAGGTCACTTGCTCAGCTTAGAGGAATAAGGGAAAAAAACATTAAATACAATTGATTTCTAGAGATTTTCAAAACAAGCATTTAGCCATTTGAAAAACCAGTACTTCTTTATACACTGAGTTGTTAAAAATAACAAGAACTCATGTTCTCATTTAAACTGAGAAAGTACCTTTCACACAGCCTGCCAGGAACACAACTGAGCAAATTAAAGTATGTTCAGTTTTACATCGAATTATATTAAACTTCAGTTTCAATACAATTGAAAAGAATAGAAGTTTGAAAGGAACAATTGCGTTTTAATTTTTGCCTATAATAGAAAATAGGATTTGTCTCACGAACTTCATCTCTTCATCTCTATTTTGTCAATCCCTAAATCTATTAACAGAGGACTACAAAACTGTGCTTTATACAGGTAAACTTAAAACCTGTTATAATCAGAATTAAAACCAGTTGTTATGCTCATGTAAGTAGATGGCTCACAAACTTTTTGATATCAGAACCTCTTTATATTGCTAAAAATTATTGACCCCAAAAGCTTTTGTTAATGTGAGTGATATCTATCAATAATTATTATATTAGAAATTAAATCAAAGAAAAAATTTAAATATTAATTCATATAAAAATAAAAATAGAAGTAATAAACCCATTACATTTTAACACAAATGAATTTTTTTGAAACTACAGTTTCCAAAACAAAACAAAACAAATTTACTAAGAAGAGTAGCATCATTATACATTTGTGCAAATATCTGGCTTAATTAAAGAAAACGGGTTTCTTATATCCACTTCTGTATCCAATCTGTTTGTTGTACAACATGAAGAAAATCCAGCCTCACAGACACTACATTAAGACTTGACAAGTAGTAGCTTTTAAGTTTGTTGGAATGTAGAATCTGAAACCACATCAATAAACTTCTTACTCTGTTACATAAAAATCCATTGGTTTGAGATTGGTTCAAGACGGCGGAGTAGGAGGACGTGTACTCACTGCCTCTTGCGAGAGCACTGTAATCACAACTAACTGCTGAACAATCGTCAAGAGGAAGGCACTGGAACTCAAAAAAAAGATACCCCACATCCAAAAACAAAGGAGAAGCAGCAATGAGATGGTAGGAGGGGTTCAATCACAATAAAATCAAATCCCATAACTGCTGGGTGGGTGACTCACAAACTGGTGAACACTTATACCACAGAAGTCCACCCACTGGAGTGAAGGTTCTGAGCTCCACATGAGGCTTCCCAACCTGGGGGGTCTGGCAATGGAGGGAGGAATTCCTAGAGAATCCGGCTTTGAAGCCTAGTGGGATTTGACTGCAGGACTTTGACAGGACTGGAGGAAACAGAGACTCCACTCTTGGAGGGCACACCAAAGTAGTGTGCACATCGGGACCTGAGGGAAGGTGCAGTGACCCCATAGGAAACTGAACCAGACCTACCTGTTAGTGTTGGAGGGTCTCCTGTGGAGACGGGGGGGGGTGGCTGTGGCTCACTGTGGGGACAAGGTCACTGGCAGCAGAAGATCTGGTAAGTGCTCCTTGGCGTGAGCCCTCCCAGAGTCCGCCATTAGCTCCACCAAAGAGCCAGGTAGGCTCCAGTGCTGAGTTGCGTCAGGCCAAACAACCAACAGGGAGGGAACCCAGCCCCACCCATCACCAGACAAGCAGATTAAAGTTTTACTGAGCTCTGCCCACCAGAGCAACACCCAGCTCTACCCACCACCTGTCCCTCCCATCAGGAAGCTTGCACAAGCCTCTTAGATAACCTCATCCACCAGAGGGCAGACAGCAGAAGCAAGAAGAACTACAATTCTGCAGCCTGTGGAAGGAAAACCACATTCACAGAAAGATAGATAAAATGAAAAGGCAGAGGGTTTTGTACCAGATGAAGGGACAAGATAAAGCCTGAGAAAAACAACTAAAAGAAGTGGAGATAGGAAACATTCCAGGAAAAGAATTCAGAATAAGGATAGTGAAGATGATCTAGGACCTCGGAAAAAGAATGGAGGCAAAGATTAAGAAGATGCAAGAAATGATTAACAAAGACCTAGAAGAATTAAAGAATAAACACCTAGAAGAATTAAAGAACAAACAAATGGAGATGAACAACACAATAACTAAAATGAAAAATACACTAGAAGGAATCAATAGCAGAATAACTGAGGCAGAAGAATGAATAAATGACCTGGAAGACAGAATAGTGGAATTCACTGCCATGGAACAGAATAAAGAAAAAAGATGAAAAGAAATGAAGACAGCCTAAGAGACCTCTGGGACAATGTTAAACACAACAACATTTGCATTATAGGGGTCCCAGAAGGAGAAGAGAGAGAGAAAGGGCCCGAGAAAATATCTGAAGAGATTATAGTCGAAAACTTCCCTAACATGGGAAAGGAAATCGCCACCCAAGTCCAGGAAGCGCTGAGTCCCAGGCAGGATAAACCCAAGAAGAAACACGTCGAGACACATAGTAATCAAATTGACAAAAATTAAAGACAAAGAAAAGTTATTGAAAGCAACAAGGGAAAAATGAATAATAACATACAAGGGAACTCCCATAAAGTTAACAGCTGATTTCTCAGCAGAAACTCTACAAGCCAGAAGGGAGTGGCACAATATATTTAAAATGATGAAAGGCAAGAACCTACAACCAAGATTACTCTACTCAGCAAGGATCTCATTCAGATTCAATGGAGAAATCAAAAGCTTTACAGACAAGCAAAAGCTAAAAGAATTCAGCACCACCAAACCAGCTCTATAACAAATGTTAAAGGAACTTCTTTAAGTGGGAAACACAAGAGAAGAAAAGGACCTACAAAAACAAACCCATAACAATTAAGAAAATGGCAATAGGAACATACATATTGATAATTACCTTAAACGTGAATGGATTAAATGCTCCAACCAAAAGACACAGGCTCGCTGAATGGATGCAAAAGCAAGACCCATATATATGCTGTCTACAAGAGACCCATTTCAGACCTAGGGACACATACAGACTGAAAGTGAGGGGATGGAAAAAGATATTCCATGAATATGGAAATCAAAAGAAAGCTGGAGTGGCAATACTCATATCAGATAAAATAGACTATAAAATACAGAATGTTACAAGAGACAAGGAAGGACACTAAATAATGATCAAGGGATCAATCCAAGAAGAATATATAACAATTATAAATAGATATGCATCCAACATAGGAGTACCTCAATACATAAGGCAACTGCTAACAGCTATAAAATAGCTATAACAATTATGAATAGATATGCATCCAACATAGGAGTACCTCAATACATAAGGCAACTGCTAACAGCTAAAAAAGGAAATCAACAGTAACACAATAATAGTGGGGGATTTTAACACCTCACTTACACCAATGTACAGATCATCCAGACAGAAAATTAATAAGGAAACACAAGCTTTAAATGACACAATAGACCAGAGAGATTTAATTGATATTTATAGGACATTCCATCCAAAAACAGCAGATTACACTTTCTTCTCAAGTGTGCATGGAACATTCTCCAGGATAGATCACACCTTGGGTCACAAACCAAGCCTCGGTAAATTTAACAAAATTGAAATCACATCAAGCATCTTTTCTGACCACAATGCTATGAGATTAGGAATAAATTTCAGGGGAAAAAAAGTAAAAAACACAAACACATGGAGGCTAAACAACACGTTACTAAATAACTAAGAGATCACTGAAGAAATCAAAGAGGAAATAAAAAAATACCTATAGATAAATGACAACGAAAACATGATGATCCAATAGCAAAGATCAATAAAACTAAAAGCTGCTTCTTTGAAAAGATAAACAAAATTGATAAAACTTTAGCCAGACACATCAAGAAAAAGAGGGAGAGGACTCAAATCAATAAAATTCAAAATGAAAAAGAAGAAGTTACAATGGACACTGCAGAAATACAAAGCATCATAAGAGACTACTACAAGCAACTCTATGCCAATAAAATGGACAACCTGGAAGAAATGGACAAATTTTTAGAAAGGTATAACCTTCCAAGACTGAACCAGGAAGAAATAGAAAATAAAAACAGACCAATTACAAGAAATGAAATTGAAACTGTGATTAAAAATCTTCCAACAAACAAAAGTCCAGGACCAGATGGCTTCACAGGTGAATTCTATCAAACATTTAGAGAAGAGCTAACACCCATCCTTCTCAAACTCTTCCAAAAAATTGCGGAGGAAGGAACACTCCCAAACTCATTCTATGAGGCCACCATCACCCTGATACCAAAACCAGACAAAGATACTACAAAAAAAGAAAATTACAGATCATTATCACTGATGAATATAGATGCAAAAATCCTCAACAAAATACTAGCAAACAGAATCCAACAACACATTAAAAGGATCATACACCATGATCAAGAGGGATTTACCCCAGGGATGCAAGGATTCTTCAATATATGCAAATCAATCAATGTGATACACCATATTAACAAACTGAAGAATAAAAACCATATGATCACCTCAATAGATGCAGAAAAAGCTTTTGACAAAACTCAACACCAATTTATGATAAAAACTCTCCAGAAAGTGGACATAGAGGGAACCTACCTCAACATAATAAAGGCCATATATGACAAACCCACAGCCAACATTGTTCTCAATGGTGAAGAACTGAAAGCATTTCCTCTAAGATCAGGAATAAGGCAAGGATGTCCATTCTCACCACTATTATTCAATATAGTTTTGGAAGTCTTAGCCTCAGCAATCACAGAAGAAAAAAAATACAAATTGGAAAAGAAGAAGTAAAACTGTCACTGTTTGCAGATGACATACTATACATAGAGAATCCTAAAGATGCCACCAGAAAGCTACTAGAGATAATCAATAAATTTGGTAAACTAGCATGTTACAAAATTAATGCACAGAAAGCTCTGGCATTCCTATACATCAACAATGAAAGATCAGAAAGAGAAATTAAGGAAACAATCTCATTCACCATTGCAACAAAAAGAATAAAATACCTAGGAATAAACTTACTTAAAGAGGTAAAAGGCTTGTACTCAGAAAACTATAAGACACTGATGAAAGAAATCAAAGATGACACAAACAGATGGAGAGATATACCATGTTCTTGGATTGGAAGAATCAATATTGTGAAAATGACTATACTACCCAAAGCAATCTACAGATTCAATGCAATCCCTATAAATTACCAATGGAAATTTTTGCAGAACTAGAACAAAAATCTTAAAATTTGTATGGAGACACAAAAGACCCCGAATAGCCAAAGGCTTGAGGGAAGAAAACGGAGCTGGAAGAATCAGACTTACTGACTTCAGACTATCCTACAAAGCTACAGTAATCAAGACAATATGGTACTGGCACAAAAACAGAAATATAGATCAATGGAACAAGATAGAAAGCCCAGAGATAAACCCACACACCTACGGTCAACTAATCTATGACAAAGGAGGCAAGGATATACAATGGAGAAAAGACAGTCTTTTCAATAAGTGCTGCAGGGAAAACTGGACAGCTAAATGTAAAAGAATGAAATTAGAATATGCCCTAACACCATACACAAAAATAAACTCAAAATGGATTAGAGACCTTAGTGTAATACTGGACAGTATAAAACTCTTAGAGGAAAACATAGGCAGAACACTCTTTGACATAAATCACAGCAAGATCTTTTTTGACCCACCTCCTAGAGTAATGGAAATAAAAACAAAAATAAACAAATGGGACTTAATGAAACTTAAAAGCTTTTGAAAAGCAAAGGAAACTACAATCAAGACGAAACAACAACCCTCAGAATGGGAGAAAATATTTGCAAATGAATGAACGGACAAAGGATTAATCTCCAAAATACATAAACAGCTCATGCAGCTCAATATTTTAAAAAAAAATCCAAAAATGGGCAGAAGACTTAAATAGACATTTCTCCAAAGACGAAATACAGATGGCCAAGAAGCACATGAAAAGTTGCTCAACATCACTAATGATTAGAGAAATGCAAATAAAAACTACAATGAGGTATCACCTCACACCAGTTAGAATGGGCATCATCAGAAAATCTACAAACAACAAATGCTGGAGAGGGTGCGGAGAAAAGGGAACCCTCTTGCACTGTTGGTGGGAATGTAAATTGATTCAGCCACTATGGAGAAGGCTATAGAGGTTCCTTAAAAAACTAAAAATAGAATTACCATATGACCCAGCAATCCCACTACTGGGCATATATCCAGAGAAAACCATAATTCAAAAAGACACATGCACCCCAATGTTCATTGCAGCACTATTTACAATAGCCAGGTCATGGAAGCAACCTAAGTGCCCATCAACAGATGAAAGGATAAAGAAGATGTGGTACATATATACAATGGAATATTACTCAGCCGTAAAAAGGAACGCAATCGGGTCCTTTGTAGAGACATGGATGGATCTAGAGACTGTCATACAGAGTGAAGTTAAGTCAGAAGGAGAAAAACAAATATCGTATATTAACACATATATGTGGAACCTAGTAAAATGGTACAGATGAACCAGTTTGCAGGGCAGAAATAGACACACAGATGTAGAGAACAAAAGTATGGACATCAAGGGGGTAAAGTGGCAGGGGCGTGGTGGTGGTGGTGGGATGAATTGGGAGATTGGGATTAACATGTATACACTAATATGTATAAAACAGATAACTAATAAGAACCTGCTGTATAAAAAATAAAATTAAAAAATTAAAAAAAAATCCATTGGTTTATCTGATACTTTCAAGGGATTGTTTACCCATGCATGATTTTGTATTATTAACCATTGGTCATTTAGAAAATAGTGGATCACTGCATTTGACAGGTTTTCCAAAGTTGACACATTGAATATGTTATTTAAAATAAAATGTGTTAATGTCAGCACTGTTCATATCAGAAAAATCTTTAAGTTTTGAGAAGTGGTCAAGCTCGTGGTCAAGATACCTGTTTTCCAAAATTCTTTTCTCCTCAATGTTCAAATTTTATCATTGGCGATAAATCCTATCAGTTGTTTTCCCGGGAGTGATGGATTCGCTTTGTTCATTTTAATAAAAATATCTACTAAATACTCAAGTTTGAATAATCATAGCTATGAGTCGGTCATTTTTTCATATAAAAATGATGTCCAAAAAACTGACTAGTTTGGCTCACAACTCAGTCCCACAGCTGCTTTTCCTCAAGACAGCCACCATACATTGGCATGGAGAAGAGCTTTGTTTTTATTCTCCATTTTGAAACAGGGACTATTAAAATGATAAGTATTCAATGGTCAGGATTTAATAAAATGCATAAGTTTTACTGTTTCATCAAGGATATTCTTCAGTGAAACTGACTTTTGTGTGTGTGTGTGAATACAGGCTGGTGAGTTAAATAATGATTATTATTTCAGTGTAATGCCACTGCTTTGATTTGTGCTGAAAGCCAGAGGTCCACTGCCACATTTTGAGAACCACTGATTGAAATAAATGTTTCCAGTACACTCTCGTCTCTCCTCCTTTTAATTATGTATCCTTATAAACGGTTTCAGTTGCAAAAGGATTGCTAAAAGTAACCTTCACGTGAAGACAAAGTGTTAAGAAACCATTAAGAACAATTATTATTTTTTACTTTTCTCATTAATACATAGTCATAGAACCTCTGTGGAAGTGTTCATTTCCTTATTTGTAAAATAAACTTAATTGTAAAACAGTTAAGCATGAACGATCATGAAAACCCTATAACAGAAGAGCAATGTAGAAGGGGTGCAAGCTCTACCATATAGTAAAACATAGTACTTTTATAATTAAAGGAGTTGTGTTAGCACATAAATAGACAAACCAATGGAACTTTGCTAATTATGACTCAAAATCCAGAAACAATAAAAAATTGCTAATTCAACTACACACACACACACACACACACTTAAAAAAAACCCTTTTGTATGGTACAAAAATACAATAAACAAAATCAGAAGACAAATATTTGCAATTTAACACAGACAATGGCTAATATATCAACTATATAAGGAGCTCCTGAAAATCATGAGGGAAAAACCAACAACCAGATCAAAAAGTGAACAAAGAATGGGCAATTAACAGAAGAAGTAACTCATAAAAAGAAAAGCAAATATTATATTTCACACACCAGAATGACAAAAATCCAAGTTAGGCAACATATTTATTGACTAGACTATAGGTGAACAGGCATTCCCAAAAACTGTGGGAATGCAAAATCAAACAACCCCCCCCCACCAATAGGAACTTGACAATGTTTAGAAAAACTACATATTCATCTACCCTTTGACCCAACAATCCCACTTGCAGGAATCTAACCTATCAATACAGCCATAAAATAGGATGAGGAAAATGTCTGTATACAAAAATAATTTGAACCTGAATTTAATCAAGCCTTCAGCCTCAACTTCAAATTCATAGGAAATAGAAGGTTAGAGGAGCAAGTGAAATGACAACATGAGGGAGCATAGAAAAATATCCAGGTTACAAAATATTCTAGAGGACAGCTGAAAACAACAAGTTAAAGCCATGAAAAACAAAAACAAAAATAAAAGGAGGAACTACTCCTGAGAGACTTAAAAGACCTAACAACCAAATGTAATGGTGAACCTAATTCAGAAAGAGTTACCTCGAAAAAGACATTAAACAATTGGTAGGAACTTGAATAAGATGAGGTATTAAATGACATCAAGCAATTATTGCTAATTTTGTTAACTGTGACACTGGCATTGTAACTATACAAGAATGTGTCTGTGTATTTTAGAAATGCATACTAACATACGTAGGGGTAAAAGGAAATGAGTTTTGAGATTTAATTTAAATTACTTCAGCAACAATAACAACAACACAGGATTGATAAAGTAAGAGTAGCAAAATCTTGCCAATATTGAATTTGGTGATAGGTTTTGGAGGCTCATTACACTGTTCTTTCTGCTTTTGTGTAGAGTGACATTTTTCATGATAGTTTTTTAAAGGTGCCTAGCAAAGTCCCTGACATGAAAGAGGCATTTAATAAATGGCAATTATTACAATAAAGTTTTGGTACTTTACAAGTTAAAGAGGAAAAATGTGTTATGTATATATAAACCTTACTAGGATTAAGCATTGTAACTTTTATAAAGAAGAACTATTAATTCATTCAACATTTAAAAAAATTTTTTTAAAGATTGTTATCTGAAAGGCCTTGGGCTAAGAACTGGAGGTATAAAGATAAATAAACCATAGGTGCTGACCTCAAGGAAACACGAGGTGAATAAATTTGGATGCACAGTTGCAATACCTGTTAGGAGCTTTAATGGAGATGACCAAGATAGGAAAGCCTAATTCTGCAAGAGGATGGATCAAAATTGCCCTCCAGATGGGATAATTCTTTACGAAGAAATAAAGATTTGTTAGACTACCTAGAAAAGGATGGCTAGGTCCATGAGGGTACAACATCCCAGAGAAAAGTAATAGAAAATACAAAGACAATTATACTCCACTAAAGATGTTAAAAAAAAAAAAAAGAAAATACAAAGACATGACACATTTGGAGAACCATATGCTGTTTCTATATGATCCCTGAATATTTCTCAGGGAATAAGACTTGAGACATAAGCAAGAGCCATATCATGAATGCCAAGAGTTTTGACTTCATATAAATGACAGACAGTATTAAAAGGCTATTGTCTTTTGAGAAAGCATTTCTGACATCAGTTGGAAAATGGACTGGGGTGGGGAAGTTGGAGGAAATAAAGCCCATTATAAGGCTACTATAAGTTCTAGGAAAGAGATGACTTGGCTTAACTAAGCAGTATGGATTAAGAAAAGGAATTATGTTGAGAGCTTTTTAGGAGGTAGAATAAATGGAATTGACTGACTGATTGGCTATGAGGATAGTGAGACGCCTAGGATGCCTCGCAGAATTCAGAATTGGATGAATGGATGGATGAATAATGGTGACACCAAGTGGTATAAAA
This sequence comes from Hyperoodon ampullatus, assembly GCF_949752795.1. Classification (NCBI taxonomy): domain Eukaryota; kingdom Metazoa; phylum Chordata; class Mammalia; order Artiodactyla; family Ziphiidae; genus Hyperoodon; species Hyperoodon ampullatus. The sequence goes on along the minus strand of NC_136920.1, from coordinate 39,470,856 downwards.
GAAATCAGGAGAATGAGGCAGCTTGGATTGAGGTTGATTCTAATAATCCAGAGATATACGTTTATAAGGCAGGTATATGGAAGGATATGGGGTTCAGGGAGATGAAATTGCTGGCAAGAGTCAAGTGCTTTATCATTTTAATCTGCACTTAAAGACCCAAATTTCCTATCATGCATAACACCATAACATTTAATAACTTCATACCAGGTTCTAATACCGCCTGCTCATAAACTTTCTTTCAGTGACTCTATTATGCTTTCTGTTTCCATCACCACTACTGATTTTAGGCTATTACTTTATCCCCAGCGGGGGGTGGGGGATGGAGATTGGGGGAAGTACAGTAGAAACAAAGAAGGTAAGGTTTTCAACATTCTGGCCCTTACCTAGCTTTCCAGTGTTTGTTTTCCAAGTGTTCCCGAATTGAACACTTCACTTCGGCTACACTGATTTGCTGACTCCCAAATATTCCTTTGCATATTTCTGTTCCTTCATCGCTGAACCTCCATGTGGAATGCCATGTCCCCTCTTCATATTTATTACAATGTTGCTCACTCATCTCATAAGGCCCAACTGAATTCCTACATACACTATATTGAATCATTCAAATCCAGTGAACTGTCACCTTTCTGGGTCATACCTTTACACGTCTTTATCTTCTCTCTCACCAATTTGATTATAAAAGAAGTGTTCCATCTTAATTAACTTGAATAATTAATTCAAATCAGGTGCTTAATAAATGTTGATTGATCACAATTTTCCTATGTATTACTGAGCCTATTACACATTTAATGATACTAAGTAACAATTTTTGGACAGCAACCACTTTAAAAATCATTTCTTGGCATCCTGGACTCATGGTAGTTCTAAAAAACACCACACACACACACACACACACTCACCCCTATTATAAATGAATAGAATTATTTTACAACAGGGGTCTCCCACCACCAGCTGCACAGCAGGAGGTGAGTGGCCGCAGAGCACGAGAAGCTTCATCTGCCGCTCCCCATCGCTCACATTACCACCTGAACCATCCCCCCTCTCCCGCAGAAAAATTGTCTTCCATGAAATCTGTCCCTGGTGCCAAAAAGGTTGGGGACCGCTGTTTCACAACATCCAAAGCTTCTGAATTTGTTTTGGCAAAACAATTCTCATAGTGTAGTTTTGATTGAAGGAACATGCTGCAATTATGTTACAATTGAGATCTGTGAAAATAATTATTTTCTAATCATCAAGAAGACTCTTTAATTTGTCATTCTCTTGATAGTTCCTCCCACTTTCCAGGTTAGCTTACATACAGATGTTATCCATGCAATGTTCTGTTCTTTCTTATTCTATTTTAACTGACAACTTATTTTAACTAAGGATGGCCTGTACTTAAGGCTTCAGTGTTAGCATACTGAATTGTCTTCTGGTTAACTCCAAATAAATAACGATCATTCATGTGATTTAAGCATTACTAATTTTTAAGCATTAAAAGGACATCTAATGGGAACCAGAACACTGCACTAAGCATTCTAAGTTAAAAACACATATTCAAATCAAACAACCATCCATAACCATCTAGTTATGCACTGAATTCTTCATTGTTAAACAGCTTATGTAATAGCTCTCTTAAGAATATATGAAGTATCAATATAAAAGCTACCTAAAAGGAGCTTACAACCTAGCTGGTGAAATTAGACATATATACCTCAAACAATAATAAACAGAATGATATGTAACTGAATGGTATAGGAAAGGTAATATAATGAAAAGGGTACGAAAAACCTGAGTTCTTTTCCCTTCTCAAGCACTGAGAGACTTTGATCAGTTTCTGGGGCATCACTTTTCTCATTTGAAAAATAAAAAATGAGAAAGATGATCTCTAAGGGCCTTTTTGCATTAACATTCTCTGGTAATACACAATGTTGTGAGGGGCTCTAAATGCTGGTAGAAAGTTTTCAGAAGCAAAATAACCAATTTGTTTTAGAATTACTTTCTCATTGTTTTAACTAGTTTAAAATAAATGTTATTTTAAAAATAACCATTTTACTTATAGTCTATTAATAAACTAAAAAAGAGTTTTTGGTAAAACGTTACAAAGCCAAGATTAGAGGATAACCTATATTATAAATATATATTATATAATGTATACATATTTAAAACAGAATGACTTTAATTTTAAGTATATCTAAGATTCTTTTCAATAATCCAGTTAAGAAAACATACCATACTCCAAAAAAGTTAAAAATAAAAAAATCTATTTCTTGTCAGGATCCATGTTGCTTAAAGGTTTTCTTCTTTCTCTTGTTTCTTTTTCCCGCCAAATAAATCAAGGAATTATGATAAGCTGTTTTATGTAAATGATGAAAGCATTGTAAGTAATCTTTATAGGATTAACAATCTTTATAATCTTTTATAAATATCGTAAATGATTTTTCAAAGTCATCACAAAATGATGTGAGGACTTGTTGTTCTCAGATATTTCTATTTAAAAATGTATTACAGATTTTTAGCTTCAGCATTAAGGATTACTAGGCCTGTCTATATTTGTGAGTTCTAATTTTCCCTAACGTATTTTTAGGGAGTTTATATAATCTTAGAGGTCTTCAGATACAGCTGTTTCTTCCCTAGAATGCAGTCTCCAAAAGATACAAGATTCTTCTCCTCTATAAGAAGAGCCACATGATCATTGCTATGCCAAACATGTATATAATTATCTGTACGTGCTATACACATTGTCTGATAGGTCAAGATGCCTCACTCAATTGCTAGCAGCTGGTGCTGGCTGTCTAATGGGTGTCTTGCTGCTTCTCCACATGGAGAAGAAGATGCTTTTGCTTCCTCCAAGTATGGCAGTGGGTCCAAAAAGAAGCATACAAATGGAAAAGCTGAAGCTGCAGATCTTCCCCATGAGTTTTTATTGTTTGCCCTTCAAAGCTTAATTTTACTTTCTAAAGCAAAGAATTTTTTTCCCTAGTTGTGCTCCAAACTATCTTTTCTCTAAGAGGAGTGTATTACAGTGGGAACAACTCTTGAGTTTTCTCAGCACAATTATATAAGTGGTTATAAGACCTAAGGATTAAGTTCACATGAGAAAGTACATTTCCAAATCAATAAAACTAGTCCAATGATAGTTTTTAGAGGATTTAAAAATGAATCAAATGGTGATTTTATGTTATACTCAAGAGCAGAAGTGAACTTAACGAAGTTGACACTCTTACCCATGTGAATACAATTATTTTAAATAACAGTTTGAATAGACGTGTGATTATTGAATCATCAGAATTTAGTTGGCAAATACTTTTTAAATAATTGTAAGGTACCAAGGGACATCTGTATTTCCGATAGCCAATGATTTCTTTTGTATTTTGTTAATGTTATTATTTGATTTCTCAGAGAAAAACATGAAAATATCAAATAAGAATGCTATATGGAACAGAGGGCCCAGTTTAATTTCATGGATAAGCCTTGAAGTAACATTTATTCCTTTAGCAGCAAAACATGAAATACAGATTCATAAGCCTTGAGTGGCAATGTTCTACAAGATTTTAAGGCAATGGGGTCCTTCTCTACAAAAGTTAACAACATTTTCCCCCCAAATAAGTGCTTTTTTCTAATTTAGAGAACAATATGATAGTGTTTTTCTTATTACAAATAAAAAATAAACAAAAGTGTTGCAAAAACACACATTTCCTCAGAGGAAAATGTAATGCATTATATTGATAATAGTGCAGCATCCAAGGCAGCAGGTAAATATTTAATCTCTTCAAGGCTCAATTTATTCTCTCATCAAGTGGGGATGGTATCTCAACTTCATAAGACACGCTATAAGGATTAAATGAGATAAGGTATGAAGAAAAAAAATCTAGTACTGTGTCAAGACTATAGTGGGCACAAAATGAAAAATAGCCCTATATTCAAATTTTACACAGAATTTCTGGCAAGATTTACTAATTTCCCTCCATTCTGGATTATGTTTTCCTAAGAGCTTCATTGAAAAATAAATTACATTATTGTTAGTACTATACTGCACCTCACAACTTGTGTGCTCTTCCCCCCTCTGTAGTTTTTCTTTTTTTCTCATTATAAAGCTTAACTCTTACTCATGATGGAAAATAAAGAAAAACACAGAGAACAAACAAAAATTCTTCATAATTTCTTCATACAAAAACTACCACTGTTAACATGGTGATTTCTATCCTTCCAATGTTTTTCTAAGCATACAAATGTAGATGCATAAATATAAATTTACTAGAGATCATGATTTTTTACAACTTTGTAATTTCCTTTTCCCCATAATTTCCCACAAATATAAATTTTAATAATGTTACAATAATAAATTATGCTTTTAACCATGAATTTAGGTGATGAGTACATGACAGTTCCCTCTGTGGCCCTCACAGGTGACATATTTTAAAGATATCTGTGATCTTTAATGATCTAATTATTTTTAAAAATCTACTGAGTTTCTATGCCTGATTTATCACATTTATAATTAGTAAATTTACTAAGCTAATCACAGTATTACAATGAATTAACTAAAAGCCAAGGGTAATTTGGGGGGAAAAAAAAGAGGATAACCTTTTCAGTTACAGTCATTCTGCTATAACATAACATATGTGCCCCTAAAAATTCACTGCACTGTGCAAAATCATGCAATAAAACCACAGGCTTATGGGGAAAGTGAGTTAAGGGCACAATACTAAAAAAAAATGCATCAGTTTTACACTTTAAAAAAGGAACCTAATAAAAAATAGTATCAAAGTTTCACACACATTAAATTGCTAAAAAATATATAAGCATTACAGTAAATATGGCACATTACCTTAAAAGACATCTGAAGATTGTTTATGGAAGTGCGTGCTGGAGGGCCTACAGCTTACGAGTTATGAAGCAGTGGAAGGAAGATGATCTGAAATTGGATGGAAAGTTGTGACACCAGATGTGGATGGACAGAGCTCAAAACACACTGGTTGGGCTTCCCTGGTGGCGCTGTGGTTGAGAGTCCGCCTGCCAATGCAGGGGACACGGGGTCGTGCCCGGTCCGGGAAGATCCCACATGCCGCGGAGCGGCTGGGCCCGTGAGCCATGGCCGCTGAGCCTGCGCGTCCGGAGCCTGTGCTCCGCAACCGGAGAGGCCGCAACAGTGAGAGGCCCGCGTACCGGAAAAACAAAAAACAAAAAACAACACACTGGTGAACTGAGGTGGAGGGTGAATGGTTGAGCAACATGTGTGTTTAGGGTATTCCTAGGCAGTTCAGGTCAACTGGGTGTGGTTTTCTGAATTCACCTAGTATTTCTCTTGGATGAAATTGCCCATAAGCAAATGCAAAATTCACCATCATGCTCAAATTATTCCCTAATACATCAATTGGAACAAATCTGCATAAATGTTACAGCAGAATTAACAGCATGTTGCACTGTGACACTACATCAGTGAAGCACAGCTCTCATTAAGACAGAAAGGAATACTAAAAAAGTTTATTATCCCTATGGACCAGACGACTCAAGACTACTTAATAAATAGATGTGAAATTGTTTTTATTTTTTTTTTTTAAAGTTAATTTGACAAAGTTCACAGGCAAGGTGAAGGCAATGAGAAAAACTCAAGTGTGGAAATTCTGCTTTTAATTGTCATATAGTTCATGATAAGTAATACTCTATAAATAAATACTTATCTTCCTTATATCAAAGATTTAGCCATAATAAAAAACAAAAGTAAAAACAAAACCAGGGTTAATTCAGGCAGTTTATAATTTAATTTGTATTATTTGAAGACCAAATCCACAGAAAAAGATACCCAATTTTATCAAGAAAAATGAGATGTTCTGATATCATTAGAGTGATAAAACAGGATATATATCACAGATAACCATCAATTACTTTCTGTTGTATAGTTAAAGTATGTTTTTAAAAATATAATGACAAATCACATTTGCAAATTCCAAAGTTGGAATCAAGTAAACCAGCAAAATTTCTATCACCCAAACGTTTTTTTTATATTTATAAGAAATATAGCTAAGTTACTCATAGAAACACTAGATCAGTAGACCATTCCCTCTCATGCTAGACAGAATAAAATCCAAATTATCTTAATATTTCTTCTGCTTTTAAAGGCTCTTAGAAGACAAAAACCAAATCTATTACCTCTCTTGATTATGACTATATCCAACAACTCTCAATCAAGAAATGCAAACATATTCACTTATATCAGAGTTTATAGATTTATAAAGGGAAATGAAATAAAATCATCAGGGCACATGCATGAAAACTCCTGACAACTAGTAAACAAACAAACACAAAAGCAGTTCACTTCTATTTACGAGATAGAAATGGGTGTAAAACATTGAATTTCTATATGCCTCCCTTTTATTTCTGGATATTGAGAATTTCTATCTAGGTTGAAGGAAAGTAAACCTATAAGACAACAGTTGGAGGTGTGGTCATCATAGTTTTAAGCAAGTTAGCTTGTGTACCTGATCTCCTCATCTACGAAATGGGGTTAATAATTGTACCTACCTCATAGGGTCGTATAGTGTAAAGCCTAAAATTAAGGCTCAATATTATGTGCTGCCTAGACATCTGATGAAATCAGGAAGACCTCAAATGGCTCAAACGCAAGTTCCTCTCCCCACTCTGCTCACGCAGATAACGTCCCTTGACGAAATAACCCTTCTTATCAAATGGACCAGGTGCAATTCCTGCTGATCTCTGAATGGCAGGTTTCAGTTCCCCACCAGCCATGGAATTACTCAAGCAAGACAATCACAGATTCCCACAGGAACCAGGAGGTACCTCACTTTCTTGATACTACAAAACCTCCCTCCCACGGCCCCTGATTGCTCACTCCTGAGTGTAACCTCCCTATGGCCTGTGTGGCATGTGGTGTTTTCTTTCCCTGGGCTGTGGTATATGTAACTAATAAACTGTTGATCTCACCTGTCCAGTGTTGAGTGTTGTTTCTTTGGTGATCCCCATGACCCAAAGCTAGGAATCCCTTCCTCACTAATGGGGTGAATAAAAGGCTATTGAAACAGATAGTAAAAACATTATATGAGCTAATACCTGTCAAGCTCTTAAAACAGGGCCATATTATCTATTACATGTGTTTGTTATTATTAGAATTATGCAACACCAAGTTCATAAAGTTCAGTGTAACTAGTCAAAGTGTTTAAACATTATCTAACAAGTCAAAGAAAAGATTTATAGAGTAGACTGGATTTAGAAAACTATTAATTGACTCACAGTAGTCCCTTAATTCAATATTTTGCTCAACAAATGACCCAGACAATTAAAAATGGAAAACAAAATTAGAAAATAAAGCTACTTTAGTGAGAAACACTCATTTACAAAATAATTGGTTATAGATACTCTATAATGTGATGATCATTTTCAAGAATTAAAATTTAGATTTAAAAAAATCCTTAAAAATGCAGAAAGTCATCAAGATCACATCACTCTGCCTTAAAAATAAGAACAAGTATTTGATATTTAATACTTGATTAACCTTTTTGTCGATACACTAGCATATTTGGGTGATTGAAGCTTTATTCATGCCTTCATAATTGTTACAGATAAATAATAATCTATGATTATCTATAAAAAGCCAAAAGGGTATGTTTTCCATTTTTACCTCCCTTCATAATAATTTAGAAAAGATCTTCCTTTCCAACCACACAGTAAGCTCTCTAAAATCTAGGTTATATTCTGTATTCCTTTGTATTCTTCAAAAACCCTAGAACATAAATACCAATTAAGTGACTATAAATTAAATTATTTCACAAATTAAGCATCTTTTCCTATCTTCAGGTCTTAATTGAAAACACCCCTAGATTAATATATAATGTTCAAATTACAGATTTGATACACTTCTGAAAATACAGTAAGTCTCATCTACCATACAGTATAAAAGCAAAAGAATACAATTGCAGCTATCTTTTGAATTCTAGATTAAAGAGAAAAAACTAGTTTTCTGATTAAATATTAGTATGTACATAAGGTTCTTAAAGGGAAATCCTGGAATGATTGCTATGATAACATAAAGGAATATGGTACAGAAACAGCTAGGGTACCTTCATTCATTTTCAGATTGTATACATCTGTGTCTACATATCTGAGTTCTCATTAGCCACCTACACACACGTTATTATTCCCTTGGCAGTTTATCTGTAGCTTCGATGGATATCTATTAAATGCATGAACTTTTGTTTTCATCTCAAGGCATCTTCAATTTACCATCTCACTTGGATTTGCTCTCAGCACTATCCTTCACTTAATTTGCTCTACTCTATTATTTCAAAATGCTAATAGCTCTTAACATTTTTATAAAAGACATATTTATTGTTAAAACAAACAAAAGGCAATGAAGAGAAACAGATGGTAAAAATAATTTCCAGTAACCTCACTACCCAGAAACAAATACCATTTATTTTGGAGTCTCTCCTTCTGTATTATCTTTTTATTTTTTTTTTAAAAAGGAAAAACCTAATATCCTTAAAAAAGGTTTTTATTCCACCCAATAACCTATTATGGACATCAGTTCACATCAACACATAGGTCTACATCCTGAGAGTTGTTTAGTGCTCCACTGTATTTATGTCACATAATTTGTTTAATCAATTCCCTTGTTAACGGTAACATCAGAGTATTAAGTATTTACTGATGATATATATATATATTTTTTTCCGTCCGTGGGCCTCTCACTGTTGTGGCCTCTCCCGTTGCGGAGCACAGGCTCCGGACGCGCAGGCTCAGCGGCCATGGCTCACGGGCCTAGCCGCTCCACGCCGCGGCATGTGGGATCTTCCCGGACCGGGGCACGAACCCGCGACCTCTGCATCGGCAGGCGGACTCTCAACCACTGCGCCACCAGGGAAGCCCCTACTGATGATACTTTTAAGTTGAGAGATGATTCAACTGGAAATTAACCCCATTCTAAGATAAGGCTTTGTCAAGGAGGAAATGAATACAGAAAAGGACAAAGGAAGATTACAAAGGATAATGTGGTCTTACTCTTTAGCCTCTAATATACAGCACACTCCTGACATTTACGGAAGGCTAGGTGGCCCAACAGTGAGAACTACAGGGCTTTACCTCTTAAGTGGGTGTGGATGCAAGAGGCAACAAGGGAGGTGGTTGCCAGGGAAGTCTTTTAACAGGAGAAGTAATGCACAGATCCCCAATTGTAGGAACCAGTTAGAAAAAGATGGCAGAAATTGTTAAGCTTTTATTTTTAATCTTGTCATTGTTTCCAGTGTTTCAGAGATAATTCTGTTTAAATACAATCAAGAATGGCCCATAATTTAGTCACTATTTTTATTCCTTATGAGAATAAAATTACAGCCAGACCTAGGGAACCCTTTTTTCTCAGGGACCCAATTCTAATCTTATATCTGAGCTCCTCAAATTTTCTATTAATCTGAAGATAACAATTATCACTCATTAATTAAGGGAAGGAATTGTTGTATAGCATTTTGAAATACTCAGACAAAAAGTGCTATGTAAAAAAAGATGTTATGCTAGCGTAATCAGTCATGCAATAACTGACAGGAAATAGTCTCATACCTTAGTTTTGCTGTACTGCTATTTTAGACCATGAAAATGCCTTTTAAAATTTCCTTTTTTATAAGTCTCAAAGTCAAAAGCTGACTGCCCATTGCCATGGAGACAGTTCTATTTAAGGTACTACATTAGTCCTTTCCTCACAGAAGGAGGATAAAAAAGTGGTCAATAAAAAAGCATCGATCTCCATGGTTTAGAATTAAGTCACTAAAAATGCTTCTTGGGCAGCCAACACATAAGGGAAATTTGGGAGTGGGCTAGGAGGGGGCAATTTAATACAGTCCATTATTTTTCCTGAGTAAGAGCAACACAGGTTAAATTTTAGTACTAAGGTAGAGACAATATGAAGAAAACTCCCATTACCTCAAAATTAGATGCAACAAAATAAAAGTACTTATATTCGCTATCCTAGATGAACTGCAACTAACTGGAACTATCTTTCCTTTTCAAAGAGCAATCTTCTATCCTTTTATCTAGGGCCCATGTGTAATATACATTCCTTAAGTTTGTTTCATTTTAATTTTCAGGCTTCCTGACATTCCATTTGTAACTGAAGAGTAAGCTACCAGTTTACAGGTAAAAAAGAACACTCATAATTTATATACATATTTAATCTTATCTAAGAGACTCAAAATAATTTTAAAAAGACAATGTGGCAATTCTAAATCTGTCTTTAAGACACATATATTCATTTCTCCTTCTATTTAAGAAAAAAATGTCTAAGATAATTTATTTTCCATGAAAACTTAAAACATCAATCTTCCTTGCAATAAAAGTCACCTAAGATGATAAAACCCATCAGAGTCTACCAGTGTTAGTGCTAAAACACCTATTTTTATGTAGACAAGCAATTCCAGGAGATATTTTCACTTGATTTCAGTCATAAACAAGTTTCCAAAACCCATCTCTTTTTTTCCCTTAAGCTGAAGTTCAGAATCTAGCAACAATATAATAACATATTTTTCTCAAGGTAAGAGCAAATTGTACTTGAAAGTCTCAAATCTGTATTTTTAAAACAGGCAAAAGAAATCTTCCTGATTCTAGAGCTGGTACTTGCCATTATTATCTCTAAAGAGTAGAGCTTTAGAATCAATTTAATTGGAAACAATTTCCTCCTTTACCATATTTCTCAAATAATTGATAACACATACTGAACATAAAATGGGTGCATAAATTTTGATTTGTAGAAGTATTTAGATAAGAATCCTAGACTAGTAATTTTCAATCCACAGAGTGCATCTGTATCACCTGAGGGGCTTATTCAAATACAGATTGATGGGTCCCACCTCCAGAATTTCTAATTCAGCGGGTCTGGGATGGAGTACAGGAATTTGCACTTCTAACGAAGTCCCAGGTGATGCTGATGCTGCTCGCTCCAGTACCACACTTCAAGAACCATTGTCCTAGACCTTAAACAAACTCCTTAGATTAGAGGATTGTTATTCCTTGTTAATAAATTACTTCAATCTTTCCCAAAATGAACCATTTTAAAGAAAACAATAGCTTCAGTCCCTCGGGGTAAACAGTAAATCATAGCAATTTGGAAAGGCTATTAATTCAATCAAGACTATGTTAATTCTTAAAAAATTGCTATCTAGTGGTTGGATAACTGCTGTGACGTTACAATGACATTCAGGAAAATAAACCCCTGACCAGCAATAAATGGCTTGTGTCCCCTGTGAATCCTTGAAAAACAAGTATTTACTATTAAATTGTGCAGAGGAACTAGTACTTGAATGTAAATTTTTCTTAGAAATAACTGTAAATCAATTATGACAATTACATGTGCTCCAGAAAATGTATATGTATCGAGTTTCTATGAGTCCCATCTAGCTTTTCCACTGACTTACATCTTCATTTTTAGAAATCCTTGATCTTGGATTGATTGATCCAAAACTGACAGCACATTATGTTTTAGTTTTCAAGTGCTCTGTCAGATAGTTAATTACCCATAAACACTAAAATGCATTAAAATGACTATAAAGATAGAATAAAAGGAAATGGCCTTTTTTAGTAACAATGCACACCTCTCCTTTTTTATGGTCATGAAATGCATACCTGTCACTAAAAAAAGTGATTGACAAGTTAGGAGTTCTAGAGGACAAATTACTTCATTTTCATGACATCAGAGTGCCTTTCATGAAACACAGTGGTTGGTTAAATGCTAAAATTACTAAATGCACACTGCCACACAGGTTCAAATTTTACTGGCACTCTAAAAGATGCAACACCCTATAGCACACTGATGGCAGGAACCTGAGTTAGTTTCCTACTCAGTAAGAAATTGTTTCTTTAAAATATCTGAAGTTAAATGAACTTATCATCCAGGTATTCGTTAATTATAAAATCTTTCCATTTGCCATGTGACAAATATGTTCTCTGCAATAGCTTTGATCCAGATCATTAGTAAAGGAAGCAATAGAAAAACACATAGATGTCATGTACTTACCTTGAGAAGTTTAACGTCAATTAAAAGTAAAATGTGTTCCATTAATATTTGCTGCTTAGACATTATGGAAATTTGTTTTTTTTAAACCAAGTGCCTCAGATTTGTGATTACTTTACAAGACAGAAGAACAAGAATGATCATCCGTATCAACAAATGGGTTATGTACATTTAATTCTCCCATATATAATCATAACCATATGCAATCATAACAAGAGTTGGTCAGTAGAACTCCCTACCAGATCTAGTTTGGAGGACACATTATTAAAATGCATAGTTACCGTTTTTCATTTCAATGAAAATTCTGAGTGACTGACTAGGTTTGAATCTTGCACATTGCACTAGCTGCGTCATTGCTCTGGGTATCATTAGATCTCAAGCATGGAAAATATCATATACTGATGCTTTTACAAATGTGGGACTTGGATAAATGGTGCCATATTATATTCACTGATTAAATGCTCAGTGTGAAATTTTTAAAGTTCATTTCCATAAAAAGTATTTTGAATAGCTAATGAATTTCCAGGTTTAAATTATTGATAGCCATCACTTCTACTCACCAGAAGGGTTTGTTTCCATGGAATTATCCTCCCCTCACACACACCCTCCAACACCAACATTCACATATCTCTGCATTCAGGTACTACTCTTGTCAGCTCTGGAGCATGTGTTCATTTCATTTAATGTTCTTGAGTGCCTCTATGTGAATGTTGGTTGAGGAAGGTAGATAAGGAATTAGGACTTTAATGGAATAAGACAGAGTTCAACTCTTTAAAATTATTTACTATAAAAACTACAGGGCTTCCCTGGTGGCGCAGTGGTTGAGGGTCCGCCTGCCGATGCAGGAGACATGGGTTCATGCCCCGGTCCGGGAAGATCCCACATGCCGCGGAGCGGCTGGGCCCGTGAGCCACGGCCACTGAGCCTGCGCGTCCGGAGCCTGTGCTCCGCAACGGGAGAGGCCACAGCAGTGAGAGGCCCGCGTACAGCAAAAAAAAAAAAAAAAAAAAAAAAAACCCAAAAAACTACAATGCTTGTTGCACTGCCAATCTGTAGTCATAAGGAATGTCTTGGAACTACTGTATATTCTCTTCATGTGAGACCTCAAAGATAATATGAGTAACAGAGCTCTGTGATAATAACACGGGGACTCTGGCCAGTACAAAAACAGATTCTTAAGTGATTAGTTGTGCACTGTGACATATCAATCCAAACAACTCATATTAGATTTTGGAAAACTCTCGAAATGTAACTTTAATTAAAATGTTAGCCTCTGTAATACTAATGGCACTTCCACTGAACTCAAACAAGGTGTGACAATTTCAAGAGGTAAAAAACACTCTGTTTATAGGTGCTAAATGACCTGACAAATGTGCTTTCAAGTATATTCAGTATCTACAGATTTTTAAAGTTTTACTTTGGATCCATCCAAATTACATGCTATCTATCCAGGTACTAAATAGGCAGGTCATTCCAGTTAGATGTTTTTACAAATGGTCATGTTTATTACATAGTTGGCTTTTGATTAATGAAAGTAGATAGAATTACATAGAAAAAACTTTTTAATAGGTCTATCAGAAAGGTCACCTAACCGAGATCTCTGATGCAAAATGCCTTGCACTGCTTCTATACCAAGAGATCAGCAAACTTCTGACTGCTGGCTAAATCTGGACTGCCACCTCTTTTTCTGCTGCTTGGGAGCTAAGAATGGGTTTTATATTTTTAAATGACTGAAAAAAAATCAAAAGAATGTTCATGACGTGAAAATTATACAAAATTGCAATTTCAGGACCCCTAAATAAAGTTGTATTGGAATAAAGTTGAATCCATTCTTTAATGAATTGTCTATGGCTGGTTTCACAATACAGAGGCAGAAGTGAGAAGCTGTCACAGAGACAGCTACTTAGCCCTTACTTTGAGCCAGCAAGCCTAAAATACCTACTATCTACCCCTTTATAGAAACAGTTGCCACACATGATCTATACTATCTGCCAAGGAAGGGGCATAATCTCGAAGATCTCTTTGTGAGATCCAGGTGTGTGTTGCGACTCATCACATTGCTTAGGCAAGAACCCTGATGTCCTCACTTGGTGTTCTTTCTGCGTCTAACAGGCAGGGGCACTTCATGTCTGTTGAATGAATAAATGAATGAAAGATATTCACAAAGTATGTGAGTGGTTTATAAATGCTTACAGCCTTTACATTTCTTGCCTGCTTAAGAATATGAAAGCCATTAAAGGGTGATAGCATTGAGACACAGAATGAGCGTTAAATGGCAATCCATATATTTTTACCAAAAAAGGAAAATTCTACAACCCTATTTACCAAAATATATATTTCCCCTCATTTTTAAGGGCACTAAATATTAAATAGGTCTCTTGCATAGTCAAAAGAATACTTATAAGTTCATGTTAATCTTGGGTGCTCAATAATCAATGTACTTTGTGTAAAGAATATTAGAACCTAGACCTTGTAGTCATTTTAATAGTTGTACAATATAAAACAATTGATATCTCACAAGATTATTAACTATATGTCATACTTAAAAAAATAAAACTATAACACAAATAGGATTCCACACTCCATCTGAGAATTCATTAATTTCAAGTAATATATTATACAAAAAAGCTTTGATAAAAGAATTTGAGCATTACTTGGGGTTTAGTGCTAAGGTACCTTTAGCTTAGGTGACTTTTGTTTTGTTTTAATTCTTTTTGAGGGGAGTAAATTTGCTGGGCTAATTTGTTTTCTTTATTAATTTATACCAAAAGAATTAAGATACACATGTTAAATTCCTAATTTCAAATAAAAAGGAAACTTGCTGGGGAGTTAAAATTGATTATTTTTTTTTCATTTATATTACCTTAAAGACAACAATGGGTAGTAGAAACAGCTTAAAATGCACCATTCTGGACTAGAGTCTTACTGAGCACAAAGTGAAGAAAGATAGGCCAGCTTGATACTGGCCCTCGGTTATGTCAACATCCTGATTATCATACAATTTTTATCCCTTCCATCAACTCCTACTTGAATATTGGATGAGACTGAAGTCTTCTTATTAGACACAACAACCAATAACCAAACATATCCTCAGAGTGAACATATTAAAAAATATTTTTTGTCAAAATCATTACCTTTCTTAGTGTTAAGCATACAAGTTAGGAAAGATAGCTCCAGTGAAGCAGTTACTTACGATTTCACAATGTATCTTCCCCTGGAAACAATGTTATACCTAGTAGTTAGGTTTCCAGCCTAATCAGTAAATGGCTATTGAAAATACTAGTTACATTAATAGCACTGCAGAACCTAACTAGATATCTTAACTGTATTTCTATAGAAAACTTTCAAGAGTTCCAATTAACAAAGAGCAAAACCACGTCTTCCCACAAATCTCTCTCCCTTTGTAAGACAAAAAACTCTTCTGTAGACACAGTATTGTAGGGGCGTTGGTAGGGGAAGGCCAGTGGAAGGATGAAGTCCCAGGGTTTCTTCATTTTCTTTCATCATCATTGTTGCCTTAACACAGGAAGCCAAAATGAATAGTGGAGGGACTTCCCTGGCGGCACAGTGGTTAAGAATCTGACTGCCAATGCAGGGACACGGGTTCGATCCCTGGTCCAGAAAGATCCCACATGCCGTGGAGCAACTAAGCCCATGTGCCACAACTACTGAGCCTGCGCTCTAGAGCCCGTGAGCCACAACTACTGAGCCCGCGTGCCACAACTACTGAAGCTCACATGCCTAGAGCTCATAATCCGCAACAAGAGAAGCTGCCGCTGAGAAGCCGCACACCTCAACGAAGAGTAGCCCCCACTCACCGCAACTAGAGAACGCCTGCACACAGTGACGAAGACCCAACGCAGCCAAAAATAAAAATTAATTAATTAATTAACTTAATAAAATGAATAGTGGAAATAATCATTCATGCTACTTTGTATCTTCATAAATTAATTCTTAGTTACTGCAAAAAAAAATTTACCAAAAAGTGAGAATGTTTCCTAGAGGTCCTCTTTATGAGACACAATACGTAAAATGTTTCTCACAGTGTCATTGGTCACAGACATTGTAGCAGTATTGAATGAATCAATGTTATTGAACTAATGTATGACTGCTTGGCAAAAGGAGTCGGTCAAAGTTTGCTGGGAAATTAGGAAAAATATATCCTGGGATAAGAATGGTCACAAAATTAACAATAGATTTACATAGATAAAACAATGAACTAGATAGGTCAAAACTGTTCAATGAGAACTTCAATTTGATTCTCATTGATTTAATCTTATAAAGAGAAAAAAATACATTTTTCATGTAAAATTAAAGTAGTAGAAAATATCTGAACTTGAAATCACTCCTATTAATCTCAAGTAATCAGGTCCTATTGTTTCATTAATTTTACGTTTTCTGAATCTTGTACATAAAGAAAACATGTGGAGTACAAGGGAATGCAGTGTTTATAGCTATATAAAGAGCCACGCTTTGTGGCCTTCCCTGGTGGCGCAGTGGTTGAGAGTCTGCCTGCCGATGCAGAGGACACGGGTTCGTGCCCCGGTATGGGAAGATCCCACATGCCGCGGAGCGGCTGGGCCCGTAAGCCATGGCCGCTGAGCCTGCACGTCCGGAGCCTGTGCTCCGCAATGGGAGAAGCCATAACAGTAAGAGGCCCGCGTACCAAAAAAAAAAAAAAAAAGAGCCAGGCTTTGGAGTTAGACTGGTTTTAAATCCTGAGTCTGCCACTTATTGGTACTATGATTTTAAGCAAGTAACTAAGGCTCTCTGAGCTCTAGTTTCTTCATCCATAAAGTGTGAATAATAATTCTTTATAGGTTTGTTGTGATGATTAAATATAATAATACACATGTAGGGCCTGAATACTTAGCACAGTCCATGGCACATAGGTGGTATTCAATAGAAGCTACTATTGTTATTGACATTATAAAATGCATTTCAAAACTAAGAGTTACAGTCTCAGATAATTACCATAATCTTCCACAAAATCCAGTTTTAGTTACCTGTGAGGTAAATTTGACCTTTCTAATTCTGCATATATCTAAAAAAAAAAAGAAAGAGAGATTTCATTTCTTCAACTGCCTAGTTACATCCTTGCAATATAGGAAGGTGTAAAAATAAAATATGTATCTAGAAATGAGAACATATACCTGCGGTACAAGTAGCTATTAATTAGTAGAGAAAGTAAGTCTTACTCAAATCTATACTTTAAAAAATCTCTGGTACAAGAAATAACATGGCCCTAGTCAGCCAGTTTTACACTTGGTCATACTTACGCATATGCTATGTTCAATACATTCTTTGTGAAACATAGGTAAAATGGCTGTCATTCCTTATTAGCTTTGAGCAGCAAAATGCAACCCACCACTGAATAACCCATAATATTCATGTGTCCCTTAGCGGGGCAGTATTCTGGCCCATAGACCAATAAACAACTTCTGGGAGGATCTAAAAAGTAAAGGCTAGCTAAGAGGTAGTCCAGGCCTATGGAGAATTCTCTGGTTAACAGTTACCAAGGCTGATCTCCTTGGTGGCCAAGGAGATCACAGCTGGCTTGGGAATATTCCGAAGTAAAAGACTTGGGGGAGGTAGAAGAGGGAAAGGCTTAGTCAGAATTCTCTGGTGAAACAAACCTCAGGAGGAGACCTGCAGAGAAATTGAGGTTTAAAGGTTACTCCTTTAAAGTAGCCTTCCCTTAGAGAACTCCAGCAGATTCCAGGAGATGAAGCATGTGTCCCTATCAAAGAAATGGCCATTTTACATTTCTGAGAGAGACCAACTGCTAAGGCCAGTGTCCTGATCCTTTTAGTGAACTAACATTCTTGCTGCCTATCAGAACTCCCTCCAAAAAGTGGTAGGATATTTAATCGAAACATTCTCATGGTCACAAAGATGAAAAAATAATTTTTGTTATTAAACTTCTCAAAGTGTTCAGATAAATCTTATCAATAAAGAGGACAAAATATGGCTATAAAGAACAGACAAATCTTGGAAAGTGAGAAAAGAGTTGTCATTTTCTTAGCTAGATTATACTGTATTCAATATAAATGTACTGCCAATATTTGCTAAAAATAAACTTTCCATTAACCTGATCCAATAAGAGGCAACCTAGTAGGGGAAAGATATATATAAATTTTAATTATAATTCAACATGCAAAGTGCAATAAATGCAGTATACTTGACTAGCATGGCAGTCCAGAAAACAGAAGAAAAAAAAATTTGAAGATTAGGAAAGACTTTTTAGAGGTGTCAAAGGTGTTAAGAAAAAATTTGAACAATAGAAATTCTACATGTTAACTGTAGGCTTAGATGGTATAGGATAGATATTTTCAAATAGTTTATACATCTACTCATACATTTAACATAACTGTTAACACAATACATGACTAAATGTTTTGGCTTGGCAACGTATGTACTGTGTATTGTGAATTCCACCTCCTCCCTCTATCCCCACTCCTACCACAGTGATGTCTAATGGACAGGTCAGCTACTGGTAGTCATTCGTAGGTCTCAGCAGATGTAGTCAGATAGATCCTTATGCCCATGCCTTCAACACCACACTGAATTACAGGTAGTTGTTGGCTGCCATAGCTTTGTGTACAGGGTAACACCCCCTCTCCCAACCACACACACACACACACACACACACACACACACACACACACAAAGTGGAAAATGCCCTATACCTTAGAGGGCTGCAATATTTAGGGACTTCCACATTCAGAGCTGTCCTATCTCCTGTCCACAGTAGTGGTTTTCTTGTTCTTTATTGAAACAATCTAGTTATCAGTAGTCTACATTGATACTCCTCTTTCTTCTGATTCTTGTCCCTTCTTCTGTTGCTTCTCCCACACTTCTCAGCTTTCAAGAAAAAAAGGCTAACCTTGCTACTCAGGGCCTTTCTTTCCTTTTCAGCCAAGAACCAACCAATTAGAGCACAATGGACATAATCTTTGGATCTGACCATTCTTTAGTTGTTGCATAGTAAGTACTAAGGAGAGCATTCCTTTAGAGCCAAAGAGCTTTGTTTTTGTCCATCCCCGGTAAAGGGATGCTCACAAAACTTACAGAAAGATATCTCTAGCTAGTCTAAGTCTTACTACAGCTCTTACTCCACTTATTGGGTTACATCCCAATAAATCCATCAAGTCAAAAATATCCTAGGTCAAAAATGCATTTAATACACCTAGCCTACCTTAAATGTGCTCAGAACAATTACATTAGCCTACAGTTGGGCAAAATCAGCTAACACAAAGCCTACTTTATAATAAAGTGTTGAATACATCATGGAATTTATTGTATACTGTACTGAAGGTGAAAAACAGAATGGTTGTATGTGTCTGGAATGGTTGTAAGTAAATTGGCTGTTTACCTTCATGATCACATGGCAGACCAGGAGCTCCACTTGCTACTGCTGCCCAGCATCACAAGAGAGCATCATAAAGCATATCACTGGCCCAGGAAAAGATCAAAATTCAAAGATACAGTTTCTACTGAAAGCCTATCACCTTTGCACCACCATAAAGTCAAAAAATTGTAAGTCCTCAATCAAGGACCATCTGTATTGTGGTGCTAGATAAGCTTCTAAGATGTCACTGAAAGGTGCTAGGCAGCATCTGCAAGTGATCCCCACATAGAACAGAGATGACTGGGTTGGGTTTATCTACATTTTCTGCCAGTGATATTAGCCTTTTATTTCCCCCATAGACACTCTAGAGAATTACATGTATATGCAACATACACTGCTGTCAGGATCTCTGGCTCAGCAGTTCTCAAATGTTTTGGTCTTGGAACTCCAAAGAGGACCTCCTCTTGAGGTCCCCAAAGAGCTTCTGTTTATGTGTGCAGTATAACTGTCAATATTTACTATTGGATTTAGTGTAGAAGTTAAAACAGAAATTTTTGTATGTCTATTAATTCATTTAAAATAATAACAAATCCACTACATGTTATCATGGCACATGTTTTTTATAAAAAATAATTTTATTTTTCAAAACAAAAGAAACAGAAGAGATTTACATTTTTGTAAATCTCTTCAATGTCTGTTTAATGTAAGACAGCTGGATTTCATATCCACTTCTGTATTCAATTTGTTGTGATAGGTTTTGATTGAAGGTATGGAAGGAAAATCTGGCCTCACACAGATATTTAGTTGGACAATGCAAGAGATAATTGTGAATATTCTGCTTTGATACTACACCAAAACTTGACAAGTAGAGCTTCTGAAAGGTGAGTCACAATGTGGAATCTGAAGCCCAATCAGGAAACTTAACTTTCTATATTATATTAAAATTCATTTGTCTATGTTGTATTTTGAATGGATTTTTCACCCATGCATGATTTTGATAAACAGTTTCTCAAAAATGAGTCAAGTGATTCTGAAAATTCAAGGAAAACAACTGACAATATTCATTGGCAGTGGTAAAAAGAATGGTCAGATGGCAAAGATTATGTCCATCGTGCTCTGATTGGTTGGTTCTGAGCTGAAAAGGCAAGAAAGGCTCTGAGTAGCAATGTCTTCATGCATTGGTCATTTAAAAGATACTGGCTCATTGAGTCATGCAGATCTTCCAAATGTTGACACATTTTGTAATATAATATACTATAAAAAAAAAAATCACACCCATTAATCACGCTTGCTCTCAAAAGGAGAACCTTTAAGAACTGGGAAGCTTTCAGGCTAATGGTGACAGATATACATTTTCCAAAATTCGAATTATTCCTTGAAAGCTTGAATTTTATCACTGGCAATAAATACTGTCAGTGTTTTTCCTTAAATTTTCAGGGTCACATTACTCAATCTTAAGAAAATTGTTATCAAATATCCAAGTTTGACAAACCAAAGTTTGCCTAACAGGTGTTCTTTTAAGTAAAAATGGGGTTCATTTTAAAAGTGGCTAGTTTAGCCGGCAACTAAAACAACTGCACAGATTCTTTCCCTAGAGACAACCAGATTACTGTGCAGTAGAAGCACATAGTATACTTCTCATCACTCAAGGGTCAGGATTTAACAAAATTTAACAGTGATTATTGTTTGTTGCCACTACCTTGAGTTACACTAAGGGGCCAGCGCAGTTTTACCTCCACTGCTTTTGCACAGTGAAAAAAGAAATAAAGTCTTGTATGATCATGAAGATGGTTTTGACCTCCCAGGCCCGCTGAAATGGTCTTGGATACTCCCAGGATCTGAAGATCATATTTGAGAACTGTGCTTTACCTTGTTAAAGAATTAACCAAACTACTGTTAAAGAGATAATAAAAATAGCCAAGCTAACTCTTCTCCTTCCCCACCAGTTGATCTGCAATAATGTGTCAGAGAGTGGCTAAAAGTCACATTTCCAACTAATATTACCTGGAGAGTTTTAGGTACCTATAGGCATTCCACAGATGCTGAAGCTGGGGGGTGGGGGGGATGGATATTCCCTGATGGCCTCAATACTACAGGGGACAATTTGAATGTAGTTTTTAGCTTATTACAGAGGCGGTATTAAGAATTAAATGGACTTCATACGAGTTGTATGACAGAGTCCATGCCTTTAAAATTTTCTCAGTTTACGAGAATCAACTGATAATGTGAAAGCACTGTAAAAATTGTGAAGGTCTACCCAAACATAAGTTATAACCCAGTCCCTTCAAAGGGGAAAAAGAGGATGAAGAGATCAGGAGAAAAAGATTGAGACATGTTTTTACTTCCAAGCTCTTCTCCTAAATTAAAATAATTAAACATTCTTTGCTTTACCCTAGATTTGCCCCGACTTCTATTAAGCACAATCATCCTTAACTCTTAGTCTTTTCAAACTTAATACCAATATCCCTCATCTGCTGAGGTGTCCAAAAGGCAATTTTATTTTATTTAATTATTTGAAACGTCAAAATCAATGCATTGGATTACTATTTAAGGAGGGGGAGGGGTAGAATATGCAAATAAAAATCAGTATGTTGATCACTCTAATTAAAAGCATAATATCTTTATCTCTCACTTACAGGCAATAATTAGACAAGACAGAAAAGTGAAGACTAACCAAATTACTCTGTATGTATTGAAATATATTGCCACAACATACAAAAGACCTATTCTAGGAATAGGGAAAATACATAGACTTGTTTTTCTTATATTTGTAGTTGTACTTTATGGCTTACAAAGTACTTTAACACATATTACCTCTCTCTAGCTATGCAGCAACCTGCAAGGCAAGTAGAAATGATGTACATTTTACAGAGAAAACTAGGCTGCAAGAAGTTAACTAACTTGCCCAAAATTCAAAGACCTATCAAAGACCTAATGATGAGCATATCTTGTGACTCCCAGTATCACCACATTTGCAGTTATATTTTAGCAGTTTATTTATTTGGTGGTGGGGAGGTTATAGAAGCAGTAGAATCCCTTTACAAATAAAACCTTACATTAAATCTGGACTATGAAACACATAAATACACAAAAGCGTTTTTATAAGTGTTTTAGTTATAAATGAACAATTACTGATAAGTTTTTCTCACAAGTGAAAATTGAACATGAGTAGATATGCACAGGAAGGAAGTTTTTTTAAAGGCCAGTGCCTTCATAATCAATGACAATCTTTCTGAACAATGTCTTATTAACAAAAATGTTCAAATATATGTACAAAGGGAGCAGAATAAATTTTAATTCAAGGCCTGCACAAGAATAATCTTGTAACAAAAGATTTTCGGGTGGTTGTATTTTTAAATTATAATTTTTAAAAGTACTTAAAATTTAATCCAACTCAAGTACTTTTGAACACTGAAGCATCTTAGGGCTCCGTAAAAAGCAGTCTGAAAACCACTGCATAATGGCTTGCTGTCATAAATTCACTGCTTGGTCTCTGTATAGTTCATTTTCAGATAAAACTAAATAAAAAAACTACTTTTGACAATCAAAAATATGTACATAAGAAACCTGATTAACCAAAGAAAAATACAGCTACTCATCCACAGTCAAAGCAATACCATTCTTCTGGTTGAACCATATAAAACTGCTATTAACTGACAAGTTTGACTATAAAAATGAGGTTCATATGGCTTAAAGTAATATTTCCCATTTTATTTTCCCAGTCTCTTCACTCATCAAAAAGTTGTCAAAATAAGCGATCATATAAGCAAAGGTGAAAACGTGCAATATCCAACAAAGATAAATCACTGGAACTACCTAAACATATTAAGAATTATAAAATGGTAAATCCTCAAACTTAAAGTGCAGAGTTTTATTCACTTCAGTAGCACTAACTGCTCAATACTCAAAATACATTGTAATATGCACCCTTTTATTTATTGGAAGACGAGTGGACTGAGAGTTACCTACCTTTCTTAATGCAGTTTGGCACTCCACTTTGAAATTTATCTAGTTGTCAGTGGAATTTCTTCAAGTAAAATGTATTACACTTCACAACTCATTAACTTTTCCAAAGTCAATAGAAACATTTCCTCTTTTATTAAAACCTTTATTGAACTATTTTTGATAACAGATCAAGTTAGAATAAGTAAGAGTTATAGATTTGAGGAGAGTTTTGTTTGTTCATTTCTTTCCCTATGTGGTTTACCTCTCCATTCTTTTTACTGACCTAAGGTTACCAAATTAGGTATATTTAATACGTGAAGAAGTCTCTTTTTTTTGGAAGACGCTGAATCAAAATTATGAAGGTACTTCTAAGAATAAATGTAATTCTCATACAATATACAATTAAATTTTCAGATGTTGGGTTGAACCAAATTATTTTCTTTGAAGGTGAATCCAGTTCTTTTTGAAGTTCCCCCCAAATTCAATACACTGCATAAATTAAGCCACTTAGAGAAAAAGGTGTCATGCCACATAAATAAAGGTAACACTTCCCCCATCATTAATGAGGATTATAACAGCAAAGAGTAATTCACACTGGATGTGCATGATTTTCATTCTTCCATCATGAACTGCACTGAACTAAAATTCAAAATGCTGTGACTCACATGGTTATTACTGAACACTTTATTAAGTGGAAAACACAAGATAAATCCAGAGAATCCCATTTTGAGCATTATAGATGAATTTTGCTTAGAGTTATATACTTTCTATCAAAAAGAAAACCATTTATTAGAAAACTCTTACATGCTATTTTTAGAATGATGAAGAACTTAAAATGCTAAACACTTGATATCTTTTAAGAGCACTTAAGGCACTCTTAAAAAGCTACAAATGTTTGCCAAGTCATGCCATAACTGGCTCAAACAATCCCATTTCCATCTAAAGTTATTTCATGCTACTGCATGAATCAATATTAAATACCTTGGAGTTACTAAAAACTGGGAATTAGCAGAGGTGTGCATAGCAATTATAAGATATGAAAATGGTGAATATCCATTTTCCATATACTACCTCTGTCTTTTAATAATAGCTAGAAATGAGGATGTTCCTTCTAGGTAAATAGAAATAGTTTCTTAAAAGCTAAGAGAAAGATATAAAGATGTCTTGAAAGCTAGCAAAGGGTCATGGATCCACAGCCATGGTTCTCTCAAAAGAAAAATAGATTTTGAAACTTAATACTACCTCCAAAAATTTAATTAGTCCACCAAATTGCCAGAGCCATTAAAAAAAATCCAAAAAATCGTTTTTCCCTTATTCAGTTAAAAAAAAAAATTAGCTGTTTTTTTTAAACCAGGCTTTAGTTTAATCAAACATGTCTCAACAACACTTTTTTTTTATGTTAAAGACATAACATCACTTTTAAAGTTGGAAAATCATCATCATCATTTTTTAAAAAGCTAAGTTCAGATGCCATCTGGCCCAGAAGTGAAAGAGTTAACATTCAACTAAGCTGCTCTGCGCTTCTGATCCATTACATTTCTCACGAGCTGCCCTACAATGAGCTGAGCAAGTATCAACTGTAATTTGATCCCAGAGTTTATGGAAAAAAATAACTGCACATACTCAACATGCACATTTAATAAAAATCTGTTTCAAGAAAAACATATCCGATAAACACAATTTAAGGCATATTTCACTGTTTGATTAACTTCAAATATGCAACCCCTTTGCTTTCTTCGTGCTCTCAAATAAAATGGGGGGGCGGGGGGGGAAGCAGCAGCCCTACTGCAGGGAAAAGAGGCTTGAAAAACAACTTTGATTGGCACTTGGCCTGACCCACAGAGGAAGAAAAACAGTTTTTGGACAAAGAGCGCAAATATTTGAGCTTGCTTACTTACATGCTTTCTTTCTTTCTTTTTTTTTTTAATATATAAAGAACAATCCCAATTGAACTGTATTTAGAGAAATTGACTAAAAACGGTGCCGTATTCATCTTAGTCTTTCAGTCCCGACGCATTTGCACAGCTCAGCAATTTTAATTCATTTGTACTGGACAAACAGAAGCACCTCAACTACTGTTTCCACTTAATGAAATGTAAAAATAGAGTCTCGAGAAGAATAAACTGATTATAATATTACCCAGTGGCGGCTGTTAAAGTCTGATTAAAAGCTTTTCTCGGTCTAAAACGACATCTTTTCACAGCCCCCTCACCCCACCCCCCTTTAACGGAGCGACTAAGCCAAGTAAGCTAAACAATACTGGAGTAAACTTTCTGTCACTCTGGGAAGCAATAAGCTGATTGTGCGTCTGATTTTTCTGGAGCAACACCGGGGGGGCTGGGGATGAGTAAGTGCTAAAAAGGGATAACTCACGTCCACCTCAGTCTCCACCTCCCCCAACCCCAGCTTGAGAAACTGTAACGTCGAATAGCATTTCCCATGGGCATAAAGTTCAAGCTGCTTTACCAGTTCCTTTCAGGATCGAACGGCAGCCACAAGACGACCATCCAAAGAATGTAAAAAGGGAGTGTTCGGGGAAAGCGTGCAAGGAAGGCAGAAGCAACCGAATAAACAAAAACAACACCCGCAAGAGTTAGGCACAGCAGAGAGGGAGCCAGGTTCCTCTGGGCCAGACCAGGCAGTTCTGATTTCACACCGACCTCCATCAAGAGCACTGGGAGGAGGATCGAACAGGTCCGTCCCTCCCTCCGCCCTGGGAGCAGGCCGGGGGTGGCAAGGTAAGGAGGTGAACGGAGGAACAGACCACAGGCCCCCCCGCCACCCCCGCGCCCCCAAATCCCCAACCCCTGGGGACTAGCGTCTGTCCCGGCAGAGATCAAAAGCAGCAGCAGGCTAAACACTCCACTCTCAACCCATGCCCCCTTTATGGGTCTCGGCGTAGGGAAGGTGCCCCGGGATCCCTTCGAGCCTTGCTCCAAGAGTGCGCCCCGGGGCCGAGCAGCCCGAGCCGCGGCCGGCAGGAAGCGCCCTTTTCGGGCCGGACCCCAGGCCGAGCCCGTACCTTCCGCAGTACTTTCCGGCAGTTGGTACAGAGCAGGTAGTTGGCGGCGGACGACGGGCTGCTGCTGCCCCGGTTCATCGTGGCTGCGGGCACCGAGGGCGAGGGCGAGGGCGAGGGCGGGCGGCGGGCTGGGGCCGGGCTGTCACTGCGGCCGCCCGCGCAGCTGAGGGGCCGGACCGTCCCCCAGCCGCCGGCCGCGCTTCAGCCTCAGCGTCCTCCGGGCGGGATGTCGGGATGGGAGGCGACGCCCCGAAAGCGAACGGCTGCCCGAAGCGATCACCGCGGCGGCTGTCGAAGCGACGGCGGAGACGGTGGCGGCTGCTCCTCACCGGCCCGTTGTTCCACCCGCCCCCATCCTCCAGACCCCCGCCCCCGCCAGGCTAGGACGAGCAGCCGCCACCGCTGCCGCTGCCGCCGCCGCCGCCGCCGCCGCCGCCGCCGCCGCCGCCGCCGCCGCCGCCGCCGCAGCAGCAGCAGCAGCGCCTCAGTGCGGCCCCGCCCCCGCCTCCCCACCACCTTCACCACCTCCACGCTCGGGCACCGCCCCCTCCCGCCAATCGGACCGCTCCAGCCACGCCCCCCGGGCGCTAGCCCACAGCCAATGAGCAACTAGAGCCCGGCTGGGAGCTGCACCGGCCAATCAGAGAGGCCGAAGACGCCTTGAATCTCTGGGCAAGTTAAGTTTGTCTCCGAGGCTCCGAACTGAAGGGAGATGGCGGGTTAGTTAGGTAGTGGGGTGGGAGGGAATACAGTGTGCTGCTCCACCAGTAGGAGGAAGGGGGTGTGTCATATGCAAATAACCCCGTGAAGCCCAGCCCCTCCCCTAAGACAAGGCACAGCCCCTGGTCTAGATCTCTGCAGAAATGGTGAGGGAATGAGATAAATAACTGGGAGCTAGAGCTCGCTAGTGGGTCTAAGACTGAGCTAAATATTTCCTGATTTCTTGAGAAAGAGGGTGGGGGTGGGGGGAGCTGAAACGTTCTTACCGTCAGGGCAGTGGTTAGGCTTTCTCTTAACCAAAATCTTAGCTTAGCTGTAAAGAAGACTGCAATCACGTAGCACTTTGCATCCAAGGATCTCAAAGAACTTTATGCATCATTTATCGTGAGCCCTGTTTTGCAAAAGACCAGTTACCTGAGGCTTCGGCAGCGGGTAGGGGATAGATGTTTAAGTATATTTGCACCATTAATCAAGGTAGAGGGAAGAAAAGACACAAAACCTGTGGGTGAGTGGTTTCCTCCTCCATCTAAAGCTAAAGCCCCTTCTCGCAGTCTCTCAGCAACGAAAATTCCTTTATTTGTCCAACACGGAAAGGCCAAAGAGACAGGGTTGTCTTCCACCCAAAAGTCCTTCTGAGGCAGCTGGTTAGATAAACGCAGAGCATGGAGCTCTGCCTGGGAGCGAAGGTTCAGAGAACAAATTGCCATTTAAAACTGTTGGGCTGGACCTGCCTCTTCCGAAGCTAAAAATGGATTTAGGATTTTGGCGTTCACGCTCTGGGGAGAGAAGGCAGATGCAATTGGGGAAAGCTCAGGCTGGCAGGGTGTGGGGGACAGGCGAGTGGGGGAGCCAGGTCTCCCGAGGGGCTAGCAGCGCGCATGCTAGTCGAATGCTGGTTCCCGACGCGAGACGCCCCGAAACCTGCTCCCCAGTGAGAACAAAGGCAGGCTCCGAGCGAGAACCTGATTGGTGCCCGGTCCTCACCGGTGTCCTCCGGACCCCGGAGATAACTTGCTCTGCCCACTGGCGCGCAGCTCCGTGCGCACTGGCGCCCCAGCTCCCCACCCTGCCTTGGCCGGGACCACATAGGACTGTGCGTTATGACATCACCTGTTTTTGCTGTTGAGAACACGATCGGTATTCTCTGCTTCTCTTTTTTTAAAGGTCTCTGGTGTACGAGGATTTGTGAAGGCCTGCAGTTGGCAGAATGAATCTGTGGAGATGGTTTAAAAGAACGGTTTCACTGGTTTGCATTTCTTTATTTTCTTCCCTTTCTTTTTAAAAAACTACCCTGGTTTCCTTAGGGATTCAGTGTAGTGTTGTGATGCAAAATCAGAAAGGTACACTTGGAGGAGCTAGCAAGTTTAGTATATCAAAGCTATTAGACCAAATTGTGTGGTTAAAACTGCCAATCTCCTCATTTTTCAACAGCTGCCTCCTCTCTGTCCCTTTTAGAGACCAACAGGCATAAACCAAGTCTACACAAGGAACAAAGGAAATGGAAATCTGCCAGTGTCAGGTTTAAATAGATTAAAATAGACTGGAAACCCCCCAAAGGGTCTAAGTTATGTGGTTGGGTAAATGTGTTGATCCATTTAACTAGGGATAGCTAAAGTTCTCTTGGTGCTGTGCAGATTTATAGAGCCTAGAATAGCAATGGCATGGGAAAGGTGTATAACATGCAGTTAGAAGAAACTGTAGAACAAGAAGATTCAGCAAAGGGAGAAATTACTATGTATACTTCAACGCAGAGAACCAAGAAATCCAGGGAGAAAGGAAGTCTCAGTTGTCCTAAGAACTGAAACACATAGGTGTCCCCATTTAGTGGTAAATATCTTGAGTTATATTCCTGGCTTGTAAAGCAGATTTTATGTGAATACATTTTAAAGGAAAGGAGAAATTGAAGGATGAAGTGAATTTTTGTGCAGAGACTGAGTTTTCTCAAACAGTATTTTAACTTCAAATTATTTTCTATCATATACTTTTTATATCCTTTCCTTCTATTTAATAACTAAATTCTTTCACAGTGAAGTCCTTTAAGTTCTTCCATAACTAAATCTCTCAAGAGGGAGGCCAAGAGAGGCCAGCCCTATACAGTTATACCCTCTAACAAAGATTGCTAAAAGGAGGTTTTAGAGGAATCTCTTCATTGATCCATGGTCATGTACATGTATGTGACCAAATGATGGCCCTCTCCACCAAATCCTCCAAACTGTTATAACATTGTCTATACTGTCATTTATTTGGCAGTCAACCATGTACTGCACTGTAACATTTCTTCTATTGAACCACGATATATGTGTCTGTGTCCCACCCCTGAAATCTCCAGTCCAGTAACTCATTCTCAATACACAATGACCACCCTTTCTTCTGGTTCTCACACCCTCAGTCCCATCAGCCTTCTTCTCCCCTCTCACGGTAATGTTCAACTTCTGGACCCTTCCTTTCTCTTCCATTCCTCACCTGACCTCCCTTTCTTTCCCAGCTAGCCTGGATACCAGAAGGAGACTGTAACTTAGAGAATAAGTGACTTGCAAATCCTGGATCGCATTGTTAGTTAAGAGGGAAGGAAACAAAAGCCCATTCTTTGAACTTTGTACAGAGCAAGGAAAAACTCCGCCCCTTTTGTTGTCTGGTTGATCTAAAACAAGAAAGAACTTTAGGAAAGTAAGATCTGGGTGAAAATTAACAACCAATGTGGAGCACTACTTCTTAATTTTTTAATTACAAAATGAGAATGACACTTCATTAAACATTTTACATCATTTAAAAATAGTTTTTGCTTGTTTTGAACTATTTTTTTTTAATGTGACTTTTTTTTCCTAGTTGTGCATAAAATCACATGGCTTGGATGTACCGTAAACTATTTAACCATTACTCCACTATGGAACATGTAGGTTGTTTCCAGTTTCTCATGATTATAAATAATGCTCTGATAAGCTTCCTCATGTATAAGTTTCTGGCAGCATCTTTTATTCCTAGATATGGAATTTCTAACCTAAAGGATATGAATATGTTTTAAGGCTTTTGATGCAATTTGCTAAAATATTTTGTGGAAAGGTTTAACCAATTTGCAACCAACTCACAGTGAACAAGAGCACAGGGGAGAGAATCATTTGAAAGCACAAATCTGATCTGTTGTCCTCCTACGGAAGGCCAGTCAATAGTCCACTTACCTCTACTTCGAATGCCCTCCATCTCTTTCTCTTTGAAAGATCTCCCGGTAGAAATAAGCACTTGCCAAAGCATCCAAAGTGCTTTCCTATACCTCTTCCTTAGCATCAAGCTCAATACTGAAATGATTGGTTCAAATTCTATGTTCTCATTAGACTGGTGAACCCCTTAAGGGCAGGGATGGACTACATTCACTTATTCACTCCCAACTCCTAGCTCAACCAACTTTAAGAGAAATGCTTAAAAAATCTTGGAGAAAATAAGGAGTTTTCACTCTGACTTTCCTCAGTACACCATAAGTTCTTCTAGAACATCACTTTTGAATCTCTAATAACAGCTACAGGAACTTATAAAAGGATCCCAATACATATTTGTGAATTGAATGGCTCAAAACAACTATTGTTGCAAAGCAGAGATTGGATTCGTGTCCTTATCTGTCACCAATTCCTTCTCTGACATTGTACATAATGATCATAACTGGGACTTGCTATCTCTTTTATAAAATGGAACTTCTTACCACAAACCAAGGGTGTAGGGAGGGAGGGCTGAGGCACATTTTTATGCTCGGTGCTTTTGAAAGAAGATACCCTGTTAGTAACGTGCTGTGACCTTTGGACTTGAAACTGTTTACTTCTCTAGATATTCTCATTCTACTGACCTAAGAACGGGCCCCTTTATAGTTCCTAAATAAGGATTCGATTGAAAAAAATCAATTACTAAAGATATTTTTTAAATCCCATTTCTTGAGACAATAGGTCATTTTCTAACTTTTGCCTCCTCAGACTTCTTTTTCTTTTCCCTGGGGGAACCCAGAGCCTTTGGATTTCAGGGAAAGTACTGCATTATTTACAAATTTGCAAATACTGTAATTTGTTTTGTGCACAAAGGAATTTGTACTTCACACAATTATAAATTGATTGCTCCCTTTGAGCTGTTAATTAGATTCCCGGGGCCCAAGACCAGTACTACTCCAAAGGAGAAATTAAGAGGATCTGATCCAAAAAGGCCACTGCTTTAGTGCCCATTCCCATCCCACCCCCTCTATCGCTCACCTCCACCGAGAAAATTATTCTTACTAAAGCTCATTTTTCAAAGAACAAATATTCCACCAACATCCAACATTTTGTGGGCTTTCTCTTCTAACTTCCTATTTCAGAGTTTCCTGCATTTAACCCCATGTAAAGCAGACTGCAAAGGCGAGCGAGGCCCTCAGATGTGGGTTTGTTGTTGTTTGTTTGGCCTGCAAGATGTTAGCCAGCACAGTGCTTTTTAAACATTGAATTACTTTAAATATTTATAATTTAGGAGACTTTGCCCCCCTCCCCAAATCTAGATTTCTGGCGTCTCTTGAAAATTTGTCAGATCTGATCACACTGGACTCATACTGCCACATGGCAACCATCTGCTGGAACCAAGTACCTGCTATTTGGGTTCGGACATGTACTTTCTAGTTTACCAACATCTCTGTCACTCTTTTGGGTTCTATTTTGCCACTTTATTTACATTATCTTCTTGATCTTTGTAAGGATTCGCCACCTCTATAAACTTTCTCCAGCACCTAAATACCTAAATTACTGATCTGCTGACTGTCCCTCTTAACTTTATTATAGAATATGAATTGAAAAGAAACTTGTCATCTCTTGGCTATAGCAAACGTTGAGGAAAGGGGTCAGATGTAAAGATTATCATGATATGTAAATCAACTATACTTCAACAAAAAAATATATTAAAAAAAAGGAATATCATGATGGATAGCTAGGTACCCTGACACGTGTGTGTGTGTGTGTGGGGGGGTGTACACAATGGGAAGGACAGTTGTCTAAGAAGGGACTATTATGTCCTTTACACTCTTCACCCCACTCCTTATTCTAAGTCTGCCCGCATCCCCATTCTAATTGTAGCTTTAGGAGAAAGGGGCCAAGGGGAATGTGGCAATAGTAGAAGGACCATGAAAGTGTTTTCTTTGATGGGCATTATCACACGGAGACTAAGAGCCTGGGCTCTGGAGTCAGATATGGATTTGAGCACTGACTTTGCCCCTTACTAGATATATGACCTTGGGCAAGTTACTTACTGTCTTTAGGCTTCAGTTTCCTTATCTGTAAGACTGAGTTATAATGCTACCTCCTCAAAGAGTGATTGTGAAGATTGAATGAGATTAATGCACTGTAGTGTTCAGCAAAGTGACTAGAACATTGCAAGCCCTCAGAAAATGTTTGCTGCTAGCTGCCACAATACAAAGGATGTTATGTTCTCTACATACTGTGTGACCTTGGTCTAGTTACTTAACTTTTCTATGTCTCGATTTTTGTCATCTGAAAAGAGGATATTAATATTAGCTTAGTCATAGAGTTTTTTTGAGGGTTAAATGAGCTATATGTAAAGCACTGTAAAACAATGCCTAGCATATAAGAAATGCTATGTAAATATTTACTATTATTATATACTGTGGTCAGGAGATCTTTTTTGTTTCTTTTTTTTTTTTTTTTCTGTGAAGATCTTTGATTTTCAAGGTACTTCTCAAAAGATAATGTAGGGTAGTAGAAATAGCAATGGACAGAAAGTCAGAGGATCCAGGGTTTATTTCAGTAGTGCTGCAAACGATGTGATTTTGGGTCTCAGTTTTCTTATCTATTAAATGTGGAAGGGTGATTAAGTAGGGTCAGGGCCAAATCCAGATTGTAGGAAAATTGAAGCTTATATAACGTGGGGACCTTCCTTAATAAAAGAATATAAAACTATGGATGCAAAATTATTTATGAAAGCAAATACTTATTTAAAATCATCAATAGAATCAATAAACTTTAAAAAGTTGAAAATACTATAAACATCATAAAATCCAAATAAATAACAAATCTCTATTAATTAACTACCTGACACAACCCTGTATTACTTTTTTCCCTACATATTTTGGGCTGTATAGTTTGATTTCCTCTTCATGTGACAATGATTTTTGAAATGTTATCTTCTATGGAGAAAATAGAAAAGTAATTCAATTTTTTTCTCTAGTCTAGTGCCCTAGGATAGTTATGCATCATGAAATGTCCTCCAACCTATATCTTTGTGATCTGATGCATGTGAATTGGCCCGGTGGGTGATAGAAATATTCCTAGAACCCATTCGTACGTTGGGACAACTCAAAACAACAACCACACACTGAAATGACTTTGATCTTGCTCTCTCTATATAACCCACCAAACCCAGGCTAAAGGTGTCTGCATCTTAACTTTCCCTTAGCCAGAATAACAAAAATACACATGGCTTCCCAATTCTTCCAGCATGAAGGAGAGTTTGAAAGAGGTAACTTGAGTGAAAAGAGACCGTGGTCTTTACCAATAATGGTTAAAATAGCTTGCTTTTGAAATTTAATTAAGAATATGACCACGTGAACACATTGCTCTGGCCTCTCCAAGGGCCTTGGAAGGGGCCAGTTGTAGTGATGGACACTAAAGTTTAAATTTTATTAAATTTGTGGTTAATCCGTGTCTGAGAATTGCAAAGACCTTTCCAAGCTCTAAAATTCTGTGACTTTCTTTTGTCTTAGGATTTCCATGAGAATCTAGTGCAAGCAGGATTAGTAGGATAGGAGAAGTAGGAGAATTTCTGCAAGTAAGCAGGGAGAAAGTAAAAGCAGCTCTAGTCTCAAAAATCCCCAAAGTTGCCTTGGTTTTCCTTTGTTCCCTTATTTCTTCTGTGAGTCTGTTCATCTCCTTGATAATCTAAATTCACTCTCCCCAGTTCTCAATGCCCTTCTTTCAGATGTACATAGAGAAATAATTTTATATATTTTAAGGAAAGATCATTGTAAAATATGCTGGCTGTCTGGGCGTTAGAAAGGAAAGTGGGTGAATAACACAAAAATCCACATGAGAGTGAAGGAGTTTGGGAGTACGATCCAATTAATAAGAGCACAGAAGAGTTATAATTTTTAGACTCAGGTATCTTAGATGACACAGTATTCTATTGTGAAGGATTTGCAGGAAATCAACATGTAGAACTGAGGTGGGATTGAAGGGACTCTTGGAAGGAAACAGTCTATACTTCAACTTTCAGACCTTCTGAAAGTGACAATTACATACAGACTTGGAGCATCTTCAGGGATGAGTCTTATTCATCTGAGTATTTCAAGTGCTTGGAACCTAAGAGGAGGTGCTTGAAAAAGCTTGTTGGATGAAATGGTTGGATGTATTAGAGTTTGTTAACTGGAAAGCAAGTACACATATTTTTACCAAATAAAGTTCCCAAGTTGTCTTAAAACTGTAAAATGATTTTCATGCAAAGGTAAAATTTGCCTTGTTAGCAAGAAGCAACTTTCAACAATTATATAAATGTAACAAACACAGCAATTTCAAAGATAAAATGTTGGCATTCCCACATGAGCTGCAAGCTTGGAATCACAATAGCATCTTGTAAGATTCTGGAAGGCTGCAACTTTGGAAGAGTATGCTGTGAAATACATGCTGTACAGATAGTCTTTAATTTGCTCATTTATTTATTGGACCCTCAGCAAGTAGTAAGTTCTGGCGACAAAAAATAACAAAAGATAAGTTTATAATCTAATAGTGAGACTGGGGTATAATCTCTGCATTGGTGTAGAAGATAAATAGAAAATGGAGAATAGAGGGTAAGAGAATTATTAGCAAAGAACTCAGAAAGCTCCTTTGAGCATTTATGCCTGTAACTGGATGCCTTAGTGGTAATGATGGAGACACATGATGCAGAATTCTTGCTGTGTCTCCATGCAATTTACAATGTCAACAGGAGGATAGGATTAACCCTTATAAATACTAGAGAACAATACAGAAGAGTATATAATGAAATCACCTTTTAATTCCATGTTCATTACTCAATTCATTCCTGCAGTCACACATTAATTTCCTCAACATATGTCTGTGGAGTACTTACCATGTGCCAGGCTCTTGGCTAGCCATGGAGATAAAGTGATAAACATGAGAGTCAGGGTCTTACAGAACAGATAATCTAGCAGAGAAGATGGACTTCAAACAAGTAATGCCAATATGTAATGAGTATTATAGTAGGGAAAACACAGGAAGGGAACATAGAGCAGGGGAATCTAACCTGGTCCAGGCCTCCCTGAGGAAGTAAAATGGAAACCCAAGTGGCGGGGTGTCCACTGTTTCTGACAGTAACTCCCCCATATTCCATCCAGTAGGTCCTTTCCATCTGCAACTCTCATCTAGTTGTTTCAATTCTCCTTTAATATAGTTCCTGTTCCAGTTATAAAACTCCTATGAATCCTGACTTCTTACAGTACAGTAGACAAACTTTTATGCTGGAAGCAATCCTCCTTTCTTTTTCTAAGAGGCACTATCCCTGTTTAACTTATTTTTCCAGATTAAAGAATATCATTTAACATCATTATTTCACACTTGACATTTCTCACTCAGGCCATCACTGTGATGAGTTCCATCCGTGCATGTGCAAGTTAAATGTAGGCACCATTTCTAAGAGGTACATCCATTTTATCTCTCTTAAGACTCTGAAGTATTTGAAGGTAATCCTCATATCTCTAACCTATTTTCTCTAATCCCCACAACATCCATGGTAATGATACTATAATCATAATAGATATAGTGATAGAAGCAACCACTATCACTTACTGAATGCTTACTATGTACCAGTCATTTTGCAATATCCTATATACATTATCTTACCTAATATTTATAAGATGCCTATGAAATGGTTATTATTATCTCCATTTTTCAAATGATTTATAGGGATTAAAAGTTTGGTCAAAGTCACAGTTATTCCAAGACATTTGAGATTTGAACCCGGATTTGCTTGATGCCGGTGTTTATAGTATTACTCAATCCTGCCTTGGCATTGTACATTCAGAATATTGTAAATATTCTTTGAACTAATTCTCTGTGATAGGTTACCAAACTGTGAGGTCCACTGACTTAGATCTCCCAACATCCACCAAATATAGTGTGGGCACCTCCAGTAGTTGGATTCCTACTGAGCTCTATGCTATGGGAGTAGGAAAAGAAATACGCATTATTCCCTATTCTAATATTTTATTGCCCACTGGCATGTTACTCTAAAATAAAACTAAATGATCCTGGGATGTGAAAAATACTTTTGTTGACACTCTAAGTTGAAATGCCAAATGTTTTGATATATAAGTCTGATGATTCCTAGGCACTTGGTTAGTCATGAAGGTAAAGTGATGGATGTAATGGAGATAAAGTTTAGGGAGAGGGGAGAGGAAAGAAGTTGCCATTTCTCCTCTTACATGCTGTATCAAGGATGGTCCGGGTCCATTGCGATATTGGTTGAGATTAGCTCCTCTAAGAAAGAAGATGAATGAACTGGTTTCCACATAATCTGCCAGCGAACTAGAGATATTTATCTCAACCTGTCCCATCCAGATTCTCCTCTAAGGAAATCTTTCTGCTTGTGGCCTCATTCTACACAGTGGTGCTCTATACTGTGTGTTTGCCCCTTGTCTCAGATGAGTGGACCAAGCGGTAGATGCTTGCTGGAAGGCAGACATTCTGTGACCTGGCCAGCCATCTGGATGGACTAGCTTAAAATGATGATCTGGGCCGATCAGTTGCCTTTCTGGGAAATTCAGCAATTGGAAACTAAGGCACCAGGCCAGCTGGCAGCTAAGTCGGATTGTGAGAGGATGCCATGAACCATATGGACGCTAAAACTATGAAGGGGCAGAACAGATAGAGAGTAAAGGTTGAGGAAGCTGGTTGGGAAAGAAGCATAGAGAAAATGCACAGAAAGAAGGCTAAGACACTAAGACACTGGTATTTAGAGGTGCCTTTGATCCTGGGTGTTTCCAGTTCTGGTCCCTGCTATGTATCCCTATAACCGCCCCTACCCCTATCTGAATCTCCTTCCACCACTAATTTTGTGAAGTAACTTGAGTGTGCCTGTTTCTTTCAATCAAAAGAGACTAAAACCATCTTCCTTCCCTTACCTGTCAAGCACTTACAAATATGAAGTATTACTCTTAGTTCTCATTAGTAAATGGATGTGAAAAGTCAGACATTCAAAAGAAAGAACTGGAATGCGCTGAGCCAGAAAACCGCATTTTGATTTTTGCACATAGAAAATTTTTACGTTTCATTAAGCATACGTTTCATCAAGAAAGTCTGCTCTCAAACTTTTTAGAACGTTTTGTGTTCCCAGTTGGAGAATGGAGATCAGTAATCTATTAGCCGAACTGCTTCTCTCCAAGTTTAATGTCAAAGTGATTCTAATGTGTCTACGTGAGCAACTGCCTGTGAAGAAAACTTTGAGAGACAAAAGGCTTTCTCTCTTTCCACTCTTTATCCTTCATTCAGACCTCATGCCTGCTGGCCCAGTTTAATGATTTTCTAGAGTTTTTGAACCAAGAAGATTTTTTTAAAAAGTAAAAACAGAAATCAAAGTTAAATGTCCTTGAATTTTTCCAAGAACTAAGTAGTTAGTCAAGAAAAAGATAAAGTGAATGAGGGCAGCTTTGTGTCAGTTTGCAGGTTAAAGATCACTGTGGTGGTCTTTATGAAATACAAAGGGGACCAGGCATATAAATATGAACAGGTATAAATGCTTTACTTTGACTCAACTTGCCAGGTGAGGAACATGCCTCAACAAGTGATCTGTTTCCTTAGGGCCAATCACTAGCCTTGGAGGAGCTCAACTCAGCTAACCAGAATAGATCTGGAATATTCTTGGTTTCCATTCCTGTGCCTCACGTGCCTTGTCTCTGCAGGAGCCGCTGCTTTTTCTTCCCTTTCTAAGTCTCTCTCTTTCTCTCTCTCCCCTCCTTCCTCCCTTCCTTCCCTCTCCCCTCACCTCTTTCCCTCTTTCTCCCTCTTCCACCCTCCCTTCCCCCTTCCTCCTCCTCCTCCTCCTCCTTCTTCTTCTTCTTCCCTTTCCCCTTCTCCTTATCTCTCTCTCTCTCATTTATATTGGGCTTATTCTGAGCTCAGCCACCCTGGAACCCATTCTCTATCTTGTAGGTAAAATAGTTCTTAGGATTTGCTAAGACCTTGGAAAATAAAGGAGGTACTTCACCTGACCAGCAAGGATTGTTTTTGCCACACCTTTGGAAACTTTGTGGATGGGAAATTAAAGGAAGTGGTGCTTCTCCCTGGGCCATACTAGAAGGGTTGTGGTCGTGTTGGACTTGCTGTTGATACACTAACTCTACAGTTATTTCTGTATACTCAAGGCTTGTCACTTTGCATTTTCTCTTTCTTCAAGAAGACATGAACACCTAGAAAGTCACATGTCTATGGGGAATTGGAATGCTGAGGAATGGAAACAAATGGAAATATATTACACAAGTGGAACTTAAGCTGTGACCTGAAATGTATTACCTAAGAACTTTGTACGGGTGAAATTTTTTCTATCTCGGTATTGTATAATCAAGTCGCTGTTCAAAAACTCTTCAAATTTCATTTTTTAGTACTTACGTTGTAGTTTTTGTTTTGTTTTGTTTTGCGGTACGTGGGCCTCTCACTGCTGTGGCCTCTCCCGTTGCGGAGCACAGGCTCCAGACGCGCAGGCTCAGCGGCCATGGCTCACGGGCCCAGCCGCTCCGCGGCATGTGGGATCTTCCCGGACTGGGGCACAAACCCGTGTCCCCTGCATCGGCAGGCGGACTCTCCACCACTGCGCCACCAGGGAAGCCCTGTTTTTTTTGTGTGTGTGTGTGGTACGCAGGCCTCTCACTGCTGTGGCCTCTCCCGTTGCGGAGCACAGGCTCCGGACACGCAGGCTCAGCGGCCATGGCTCACGGGCCCAGCCGCTCTGTGACATGTGGGATCTTCCTGGACCGGGGCACGAACCTGTGTCCCCTGCATCGGCAGGCGGACTCTCAACCACTGCGCCACCAGGGAAGCCCCTTTGTAGGGTTTTTTGAGGATTAAATGAAAAAATTTATGTAAAGTGCATAGAACAGTGTCCCTCCTATTATGAGCACTCAATAAATGTTAGCTATTATTATTTAAACATTTTTTCATACAACAATAATATATTTGTTTAGTAGCAATTGAAATTTACTTGAATTTTAATGTTTTGGGTTCCCTGATGCCATTTACCACTGTTTGTTTTGATTTAAAAGGGCCTCAAGTACTTGATAACATGCAAGGTTGATCATCAAAGCATCTTTATTGCACTTGTGTTCGCAAAGTACATTTTGGTCTTCTTTTAGTTAGTCTGTTCAATCACATTACAAGATAGAGAATTCTGTGTCAGAGAGCCTGTGAGAAAATGAAGAACCTAAGTGTCTGGAGAAATTAAATGAGCACAATGTAACCCCCATTCTAACCTCTCTCTAGATGAAGATGAAGAAGGACCATCTTCTCTGGGACTTGGGCTCTCACGCGCATTAGGTGAGTGTATGCGTCCACACACATGGATATATGCCTTTATGTGTCCTGCTCTCAACAAATTCTTTTTTTTTTTTGGCCATGCCTCACAGCTTCCAGGATCTTAGTTCCTCATAGTTCCTCGACCAGGGATTGAACTGGAGCCCCCTGCTTTTGGAAGCACAGTGGAGTCCTAACCACTGGACTGCCAGGGAATTCCCAACAAAATCTTTTTTGCTAAGCTAGAGATAGTGAGTCATAATCATTCCTTAAGTTTTTTTTTTTAATTATTTCTTTATTTTTGGCTGCATTGGGTCTTCATTGCTGCACACGGGCTTTCTCCTGTTGTGTCGAGCAGGAGCTATTCTTCGTTCCGGTGTGTGGGCTTCTTCCTCATTGCAGTGGCTTCTCTTGTGGAGCACAGGCTCTAGGTGCACAGGCTTCAGTAGTTGCAGCGCATGGGCTCAGTAGTTGTGGTGCACAGGTTTAGCTGCTCCGTGGCATGTGGGATCTTCCTGGTCCAGGGATTGAACCCGTGTCACCTGCACTGGCAGGAGGATTCTTAACCACTGCACCACCAGGGAAATCCCATTCCTTAAGCTTTTAACTGAAGAACTGCAGTTTGCCAGTTAATGAACAGGACGTATTATCCCCATTTAAGAGTTGGAGTCCTAAGATAGAGTGCCTTGGCTCTTGCCATCAAGAACTTTGCCTACTAGCCAATAGCTGATGATTCTCAGTTTTATTCTACAGGAGGTAACTACCTTTAGGGAGATGGACAAAATCACAAAAGATAATATACCTCATGTATTCTGTATGACTCTAGAAGAACCTAACCATACTATAAATAGGTCTGTCTTTTTTTTTTTTTAAATATAGGTCTGGGCTGAGAGGGTCTTCTGGGAGGTGTAATGGGCAGGATATATAAAGCATGGACCAAACCATGGATTCTTTCCTCTTTGCCTTTTACAATTGCCCTCTGTTTATAGAAACC
This sequence comes from Hyperoodon ampullatus, assembly GCF_949752795.1. Classification (NCBI taxonomy): domain Eukaryota; kingdom Metazoa; phylum Chordata; class Mammalia; order Artiodactyla; family Ziphiidae; genus Hyperoodon; species Hyperoodon ampullatus. Next base: position 39,430,323 of record NC_136920.1, on the reverse strand, counting down.
TATTTATGAGTCTGCCTTGGTCATCAGGCAAAATGCCTTATTTATTTCATGGCTGTTTACAAAACCAAGGGCCCAGGCTACAGGATATTTATACTGTTGTCTATCATAGCATTCACTGGGGGAAGAGATAAGCGATTCATCTGACAAAAATATTGCGGCTTGCAGATTCTGAGTGTACGAGAAAGAAATCACCGCATTACCACCTCATAAGACAATGATTTTGTTCTCTTGAACAAATGATGTAACTCATTTAGGTTGATTTCGCCTTCCTCAGATGTCATGAACATAATTTTTGCTTTTTCACTATAGTTCTTAGTTGCTTGTGCAGTGATATCTCAGGTACAAAGGGCCGGAAGCAAAGTCTGAGTTGGATCCTCCTGAGAACATCAAGAAGATTTTCTCCCCTTTTTCAAGGAACTAAGGAGTAGATTTAGCCAGACAAGGATAAGGTTCTGGATGTGGAGGGTAACAAGCAGCAGTAAGATTTTTCTAGGTGGAAAAATCAAAGGGAAGGCAGATGCTTGGGTGTGTTTGTGGCCTAATTTCTGTAGCCCTGGAGCTGCCCAAAGTATCTTCAGAGTGAAGACCAGCCATCTGAGCCCCAAGACAGGACAATGACCTGGGGGTGAAGAGCGGCTCTAGCTCCACCTGCCAGCTCCGCGCCCCCCTCAGCTTGGTTCTATTTGCTCTTTATCTTTGGGGCTTCATTGACATCATTCTACCCTATTTCAGAGTGAGATTAGGTGAATTCCTCAGAGCCCATGGATCCCAGTGACATGTTAGCTACACCAACTTTGTGTCACCTCTGCTTCTCCAGAAGCAGATTCAACAAGATCACATGATTTTTCAGAGCCTTTTAATGTCTCTTGCCTTTGGCGTGTCACTTATCTGACCTACTTCCAACTTTTCATGTTCCAATCTCCCATCCCTTTTATTTCATCTGACTCTTTCCCATATCATCAGCCCTACTTTCTGCTCCCTTCTCACTAGAGCAAACTGCCAACCCCGGTACCTTTGCTCTCTTGTTCACATTCCCCTCAAAAGTCACCCAAAGTATCCAGGAAGCAAGGGAGAAGAGCTTAAACTATTTTTGCAGTGGAAAGCCTAGAGATGACTTACCTAAGCATGGCCTATTTGCTGCTTGATGTGGTTCATGCTCTGGCCAGGGGGAAGGTATAGTGGGATTTTGCCCAGGCACACTTTGGCCATTCTGTGTTTTGTGCTGCCCGTACTGAGTCAGCTATTGTTGAAACAAATGAAGGCAAGTATCCTTGAGGAACAGTGATGGAGGCGTGGGTGACATTCATGTAGATAATAACCTTTCAGATTAGCTCTGGTCCTGCCCATGAACAGAATCTCAACCCCAGCCAAATCCTTCCAAAAGCAAAGACCATGTTCGTGGTAGACTGTAAGCTCCCTGAGGGCACACATCTCTGTCTGAGTTCTTTTCATCATGTATCCCAGGTGCACAGAATGGAGCCTGTCCCATTGTAGGTGCCCAATAAGTCTTTGTTAATTTGAATTCCCGCCCGATGGAATTGTTACTCTAGTACCGCATTTCAGCAAGGCTCTTCTCCACCAAATAGCACAATATCAAACAGGTATGGCAGAGTCGATTTTAATATGCTAATTAATATACACAAGGGAAAAAAAAGATCGTTGTAAATACCATGGGCTTTGAATGAACGTGAGCTTCTGAGGGCTGTAAATGTATTTCAGAGAACAGGACTAAAACTGGAGTAGAAATATACTAAATTTTAAGGAGCATCTTGAACATGAAGGGTAGCTGATAAAGAGAAAATTAAGCTTTTTAATTATAGAAATGTGAAATTGATAGAGTTCCCTGTTTATCTGAAACAACAAGTTTTCCTAGGACCTTAATATTATTATTCCTAAAAAGCAGGGGTCGAGGGGGCTTTAGACTAGATAAAATTCCCTCCAATTCTAAAAAGTTGAGACTATAATTATAAATCATCAAAAAATATAAAAAATAAATAAAACTGATGTCTTTATTCTCTCTTTTGGGAATGAGTGTAGCCCTAGAACAAAAAATCTTAACCTGAAGTGTATGGTTGTACTTCCTTGTATATTTGAATTCCCTAAAACCGTGCATAAAAATTTTATATATGTGCATTTTTTCCCCTGACGAACAAGGATCCATAGTTTTCATCAAATTTCCGAGGTAGTTTGAGACCCCAAAACCTTATAAGCCACTGGATTATAACATTTTAGATTGTCTCCTTATAAGGCTTGAAATAACACTTTCTATGTGTCAGGCATTATGCTAAACACTTATATGTCTTACCTCATTTAACCGTAACTTCACAAGACTGCTGCTTTTCTGAGAAGTTAACTTTCTCAAAGTCTTACAGCTGATAACTGGTGAAGCTGGGACACCCACCCAGGCTGAACCAGAATGCCATGCTTTTATTCATTACATAGAACTACCTTCTTTTTGGGAGACAGAACATTTTCCCCAAACCAGAGCCTTTTCAGTCTTAGCCATTATTTTCCCTGTAATTCATCTTTTATATTTATTTAAGAACGGCTTTCTAAGCACCCTAAACCCTTTATACACCCAGGGAGCATTTCTCTGTGGAACTAGCTTTCTAAAGCACTGAAGCAACCCTCTCCAGACCACTCACCTCTGTTCTGTTTTTTTCCATTGTACAACCAGGCTGCTGTAAGCATAATTTTGTCTTAACTCTCTATTCAAAACTCAGGTCTGGCCACGTGGCACTAATGGACAACCCATACATTTGGAGAGACTCCAAGAAATCCATCCCAAGCACTGAATGGTCCTGGCCCTGTTCCAGAATTTCACTAACCTTCCACAAATTGTGATTCCAGACACGTTCTTACCTTGGCCCCCAGGATAATGGAAGCCACAAAAGAGACAGAAATTAAAATGTCAGCCCAGCTGGGCCCACAGCAATTACAATGGAACCCATTGCCTCTTCGATCACCTGAGTGCACCACATCTGTGCCTCCTGCAGAAGGGATAGCAAAATAATCCAGAGCAGTTATTTTAGATGTCTCTTTAACTCAGTGTTAACACAGTTGCTACTTAACAACAGCAACTAAGATTTTAATAAGCGACAGGAAAATTTTTAAAAACAAGGTGAGAAGCAGAGATCAGAATTCTGATGAGCTTTGTAATTCAGCAACCACTGCCATCACTCAAAACCTAAATAACCTGAAATACATGATCAAGGCTGGAGCAGCAAGTAAAAGAAAGTGTTGTTATTCTCTGCCTGAGAAAAGGGTATCACCCAAACCTTTTCACCTACTGCAGATTCTGAAAGACGAGTAGTATGCCATGTCACTATGGACAGAGAAAAGGATGTCCACAGCCAAGGTGACATCTGAGAGGTCATATACTTTGTGGGATCATGATAGAAGTTCAAAACATCAACCTGAGAAAAATAAGTGAAACTGATGACTAAGTGGGAAGTATGGGTGGCACAAGGGATTAAATGGTGTGGGAATCAAGACATTGCTAATCTCCTCACTTCCTCCTTTTTTTATTCTTGATAGACCCAGCCACTGATAGGAGCTGCTGATTTCACGTGAAGTGATCTGTTGCTTTTTGTGCTCTGAAGGTGAAGATTTCCAATATCTGCGATGTTACATCCATGAGTTCTTCCAGCTTTGAAACTGAGCGCTCCAAGCAAGAAGATCCCTTTTCTTCTGCTGCTATGCCAGGGAAACATTGAGATTACTTCAGCCAAAATAACATTTCTGCCAGTTGACATCCTAACTCAGAGAGGCAGCTAGTCGTGTTAACAAAGAAAACGACGTTTGGTCATAAGGGAGTGTGATGAAACTTTCGCTTTATCGTTTTCTATCTCAATACAACAATATGGAGACGAGTTATTTTCTTAAAGTACTTGTCACCTGCTTTGTGATTGTCATGTTACTTGGCTGCCTTCTCTGCGAGATTATAGGCTTCATGAGGACAGTTTTCCTCCCCATTGTATCCTCAATACAGTAACAACATTGTTTTTGAAGAAATGAATAAAGAGAGTCAACGCAGAAAAAGTCTTCTAGTCTGTGTCATAGGAATAGTGAAATCTTTTTAGGTTAGTAAAATGTGGGTTGAATTGCTCAGGAATTTTTAATAACCAGTGTTTGTCAGCTGAATTTATATTATGGGCAAATGTAATACTGAATGCAGTTATAAGTTCTGGAATAGGGACAAGTGTTCAGGCCGCGGTGGCTAAGTGCTGTTTTTGTCCTCCAGCTCTTATTTTTCCTTCGGGTAACTCTTAGCCAGTGTTTGTCTAGGAAATTGCCCCCTCCTTCACCCTCAGTCCCATCTTATTCTCCTCCCCCAGGTACACTGGGTCCTACACTGGTAGGTGATCCTCTGTGTACCAGAGAACCGTTTTCCTGGGGCCACTGGGCTTTGTTCAGCCACAGTTCCAGCTGGTCCTGTCAGAGGAGCGTGTCCTTTCTTTGCTTTGGGGAGAAGTGAGCTGGAGCTGTGTGTGGAGTCTCTACACTGAAGCCAACAGAGGAGAAAGTGGGGAGTGGGGAGATAAAGGGAAAGAGGGTGGGAGAGAGAGGATCCTGATGACATACATCATTAGAGGCAATAAATCACCCACAACTTAACTTTTTTCTGTCATTTGCCACAAAAATAACTCTAACTGGTCCAGAGAATGTGTTGTGTTACTTTGTTTTTATCCTTGTAAGAGAAAGAAATCATTTAGATGGCTCCTAGAGGAAGTGCAGTTTGGTACATCTTGGTCTTGTTAGGACATTTTTTTTTTTTTTTTTTTTGCGGTACACGGGCCTCTCACTGCTGTGGCCTCTCTCTTTGCGGAGCACAGGCTCCGGACGCGCAGGCTCAGAGGCCATGGCTCACGGGTCTAGTCACTCCGCGGCATGTGAGATCTTCCCAGTCCGGGGCACGAACCCGTGTTCCCTGCATCGGCAGGCGGATTCTCAACCACTGAGCCACCAGGGAAGCCTGGAAATTCATTATTTTAATGGACTGAAATCTCTGCCTTAGATATAATGTAGGAGCTTTGGGAGCTACAGGTAACTCAGGATGCGTGTGTGCTCTCTTCCGCCTGACAGCTCCATATGAAGAGAGCTATTATGACTCATTTGTTCATCCATTCAATAAATATTGAGCACCTACAACGTGCAGGCACATCTTTTCTTCAGGGTTTATGTTTAGACTGTTCTTTGAACTGTTTCTCATGTCACGGGAATTCTGGACCAGTACTGGTGTTCCTTCCTTAGAAGGACTCCACTGTGTCAAAGCATCACCTTTAAAATATGGCACCTGGAGCAAAGCATGATAACATCCATTCATATGTGTTAAACATGCCTTAAGTGTCCCATGTGCCAGGTGTAAGGGTAACACAGATGGATGAGACAGTTTTGTGCTCAGAGGACTCACTGCCCAGAAGGAGGAGGCTGCGCTGTAAATAAGATAGTCCAGCATAGACAGCTACAGTGAAACCCAAGTTGTAATAGGGAAGAACAAATTACTTTAACCTTCGTATTCTATTGCTTTTGCTACAAGTTAATCACTAAAGGGATGTTGCCTATAGCTTAAGGTATACATAATGGCTCATCTCTGAGAACCCTGCCTCCCATATAATGAGCATTAAGCTAAAATACCTTTGTTTAGCCCATAGGAAACCTCCTGACCAGGCCCACCTGTAAATGGCTACAGGAAAGAAGAAATTAACACATCCTGGAACCAGGACTTTACCCCCTCTTCTTTTAGTATTAAGAAAGCCTGAATTTAACTCAGGGAAGATGGTTCTTTGGGACACTAGTCCACCATCTTCTAGGCCTGCTGGCTTTCCAAATACAGTCCCTACTCCTTGCCTCAACAAATTGTCTCTCAATTTATTGACCTGTCATGTGGTGAGCAGTATGAGCTTGGACTTGGTAAGAAAATGAGGGAGCTGCCAGTTCTCCTTGGAGAGGGGAATCCTTGGAAATGCTTCCCACCAAGGGGAGGTAATTCAGAATATGAGTGTGGACTTCTGACAGGCAGATGGAGCTGGGGGAGGGTATTTCTGGGAGAGTCAGCAGCTGAGCAAAGGTAGGGAGGAATGAAACAGCCTAGTGAGTCCGTGGAACTGCAAAGGCTTTGATAGGTCAGGAGTGTGGGATATGAGATTGGAGAACAAAAGAGGTAGGATCAGAAAAGTAGGCAGGGTAGAGCCTTGAATGCCATACTGAGGAGCTTAGACTTTTTTCCTACAAGGTGACAGGGAATCTCTAAAGTTTTGAAAGAAGAGGAACAACATGACAGGTTTACATATTAGAAAGACACTTTGAAGGTGTAAGACCCAGGGGTTGGACCTCTAGGAAACTGAGGCAGGAAGAACAGCTGGGAGAAAAGATCATCTGGATAAGAGATGCAAAAGGATTCCATTAAGGCAATAGCTGTAAGGATGGAAAGAAGGGGATGGATTAAAGGCAGTGAGGACACGGGAACAAGCTGTGCCATAAGACTTGGCTACTCAAAGTGATTCAGAGGACCCGTAGCATCAGCATCACTTGGAAGAAAAGCAGGTTCTCGGTCCCCACCCCAGACCTACTGGATCAGAATCCGCAGCTTAACAAGATCCCCCAGGTCATTCATTCATTCATAGGCACATTAAAACTTGAGAAATACTGCTCTTGGTACCTGAGATTCAGTGGTGAAGACACAAGACAGCTGAGGTCTGCACCTTCATGGAGTTCACACTTTTGCATGGGAGGCGGATCTGAAACAAGAATTCCATGGTCAGCATTGGATGATGATGGTGATAAGTGCTAAAAAGGGGACATATCAGGAACTTGGACATGCCCAGGGCTGGGGGCTCAGGGGAGGTTTCCCTGCATAGGTTACAGTGAAAAGCCAGGGTGAACCAGGAGAAGCAAGTGGAACACATGTGTATACGTATGAGGGGGTGGGGTGGAGTCTCCCATCAGAGACCAGGCTGGAAGGGCCATTGGGGCCTTGGAGGAATGAAAAGTGCTAGAGCAGCGTGTGAGGATAGAGGAAGGTCTTGTGAGGTGGGGCTGGAGGTCAGGTGGGAGATGGGGTCAACTTGTCAATCATGCAGAGGATTCTGATTTTTATTGCAAGAAGAAACTAGGAGGAGAAAGCCCAGAGCAGTATCAGGAAGGTGGTACATAGGAGGAGAGCTGATAGTCTTCCCTGATGGTTCTGACCAAAGCCCATTCGTTCGTGGAGTCTACTACTTTGGGCTCTTTAGTTTTGACTCCATTTAAGAAAGTTTTACAGAGCTCACACTCTGTATTAGGTCCTATGCAAGGCAAGGGAGGGGTATTCAATATTTAAGATGTGATTCCTGCCCTCAAGGATACCATAGTTTAGTAATGACATTTTCCTTTGTTAAAGGAGCTTACAGTCAGACCAAGAAGAACTTCCAGTTAATCATTCCCTGAGTCTTCCCACATAGGCTGCTTCTGAGCCAGTTTTCCCTCTTTCTGTTCTTATGTATATTTTTATACAAAATTTCACATTTTTTCTTGGTTTGAGGCCATCGTCCCAACCTGCGATATCTTTTTGAATCTTGCTTTGGTCATCAATTTTCTAGCTCTCTCTCCCAACTTTATGTCACATGCCAATGTGATGAATATGTCCTCTTTTTAAGAAAACTTAAGACCCTACATTAAAAATTGGTGACAGGTGTCAGAGGGACCTTAAGCCTCTTAGCACGGTAGTAACAGAGTTTCCCTTCTGGGTGATTATTGACTGATTAATCAATACATCTTGGGCACCTTATAGTATTTTTTCCTGGGAAGAATCTCTCTATCTTGTAGCTAAAGTGCACTATTTATGGGAACCTACAGCACCTGTGAATACCTGTGTCACAGTATTTGTAACATTGCATTTTAATTTTGTTACTTCTCTGACCATCATTACGGGGCTGCTGTTTTACTCATTACCATATTCCCAACAGCAAGCACAGTGTATTGCATATGGTGGGCACTCAATACACACTTTATTCAGTGACTTAGCCTGAATAATTTTTTATGAATTTGCAGAAACAGCCAGGCTATTTGATACGTTTCAAGGATTGAAATATAGAGTTTAGCCCTCCAGATCTTTCCCAGGTCTGTGGCCAGTTTAGCTTTACACGGGTCAGTAATAAGGCCTCACATTCATTCCCCAGAGTCGGCACCACAGTATTATACCCTTTGCTTTCTAAAACATCTCCTGATATTTCATAAAAGTTTTTAGTGTCTTCAGTTTATCCTAGAGATTCTGCAAGTGATGCAGTGAAATCTGGAGAAAAGAGATGTGTAACCTCTTCTGCACATAACTAATCCCCCAATTTCATGGGCAGGGTATGTCAGCCCCATACTGAGAGTCAGATAGGTAACAAAATTAAAATGCAATGTCACACATACTGTGATGTGGGTATTCACAGGTGCTATGGATTCTTATAAAGAGTACACTTATCTCTAGCTACAAGATAGGAAGACTCTTTCTAGGAAAAAAATACTGTATGGTGCCCAACGTATTGGCTGGATTTTGCCAACAGAACTTTGGTTAACAGGTATACCAAATATAATAACAGCCATGGTTTAATTTGGCAAAGGTCATTAATAACAGCAATCAGGGACTTCCCTGGTGGTCCAGTGGATAAGACTCTGTGCTTCCAAGGCAGGGGGCATGGGTTCCATCCCTGGTTGGGGAACTAGGATCCCACATGCTGTGAGGCAAAAAAAAAAAAAAAATCCTTCTTTTTGATGTTAATCATCTAGACAAATTTATAGTTTTTCATATTATCCCTGCATGTTTCATATTTTCTTTTATTTATTTTTTGGCCTCATTGCACGGCTTGCAGGATCTTAGTTCCCCAACCAAGGATAGAACCCAGGGCCTGGCAATGAGAGTGCCAAGTCCTAACCATTAGACCACCAGGGAATTCCCACACTTACGTTTTTTTAACCATGGGATATTACAGGTAACTCATTTTTGAAATTTGCTTTCATTAATACCTTGCTACCTTGATTTTTTCTTATTGTATCTGAAATTCTGTCAGTTTGACAAAAGTACTTGGTAACCTGTTGGTGGGAATGTAAATTGGTAAAGCCACTGTGGGTAACAGTATGGAGGTTTCTCAAAAAAACTACAAATAGAACTACCATATGACCTAGCATTTTGTCTCCTGGGTATATATCCCCTACAAAAAATGAAAACACTAATTCGAAAAGTTACATGCACCCCAGTGTTCCTAGCAGCAGTATTTACAATTGCCAAGATATGAAAGCAACCTAGTGTCTCTCAACAGATAAATGGATAAAGATGTGGTATACACACACACACACACACACACACACACACACACACCACGAATGTTACTCAGCCATGAAAAAGAATGAAATTTTGCCATTTGCAGCAACATGGATAGACTTAGAGGGCATAATGCTAAGTGAAATAAATCAGAGAAAGACAAATACTGTATGATATCACTTATACATGGAATCTAAAAAATACAACAAACTAGTGAATATAACAAAAAAGAAGCAGACTCACAGATACAGAGAACAAACCAGAGGTTACCGGTCGGGAGAGGGAGGTATTGAATACAAACTACTGGGTGTACAATAGGCTACAGGGATGTATTGTACTACAGGGAATATAGCCAATATTTTTTAATAACTGTAAATGGAGTGTAACATTTAAAAATGGTATAAAAAATTTAAAAAATTCTTGGTAACATTTATTGGGACTTTTCTACACCCCACATCCCAGTTCTATAATATGGATTTCACAGGCATTATCTTATTTAATCCTCATTTATAAGAGGTATGTATATGACTATTCTTGACTTATTAAAAAATGACATAAATGGGGGAGATTAAATTGCCTACACATTTATATTGGTTTCTGTCCCTCTTCCCAGGCTCCTGGTGTGTTGCAGACCTGAGGTTTGAATGAGGCCTGATTCCAGCACCCAGACTCTTAAGCCAGCACACACAATTCTGCAAAGGGCCCAGAGACTTAGAATGCTGTGCTAGAAGTGCCCTTTGAGACTGTCTACCTTAGAACATGATGTACACTTATGAAGCTGATTCTCTCTATCACTTTCTAGACAAAATGACCCTCCCAATGGAGAGTGACAGGCTGAGCAGGGGCATGGAAGGAATGGGAGAAGGGGGGTGACTCTAACTCCTGGGATCCCAGGAGAGGACTTTCATGTCCAAAGCTCTGGAATTGGATGGATATTATACAAAATTCTAAGCCTACATTAATGTATTACTTCAGCAAGAAAATATTCGTTGAATAATTAAGTGAGGTTGGAATCTCATTTTAGCTTTGACTGCCATCAACAAGCTATGTGGCCAAGGATTTTTTTCCCAAACACTTACTGTCTTAACTGTCCTTTTTTTTTTTTTTTTTGTGGTACGCGGGCCTCTCACTGCTGTGGCCTCTCCCGTTGTGGATCCTGTGCATGGAAGGCTCAGTGGCCATGGCTCACGGACCTAGCCGCTCCACGGCATATGGGGTCTTTCCGGACCGGGGCACGAACCCGTGTCCCCTGCATCGGCAGGCGGACTCTCAACCACTGCGCCACCAGGGAAGCCCCCTTAACTGTGCATTTTTAAAGACATGCATTTCATGCAAAAGGATAGCAGGAGCGAAGGTGCGCTGTGTTCACAGAACAGAGAGGGGAGATCTGGATGTCAGAACTGTCTAGGTTCACTCTGGAGTGTCCATGAGACCGATTCTATTTATCAATATGAAAAATTATTTGTTACCTTAAAATAACCCAGAAAGATAAAAATCAATAAGTTTGCACTTTCACAGGCAGTGAAAACATGAACATCTGAGCAGTGTGAAACGAAGCCAGTTTCAGAGAGAGCATTTTGCTGAAATCGAGAGTGACGTGTGTGCATCAGTCACACACAGCAAGCGAGAGACAGGAGGATGGAGGGGGACACATGGTGCCACAATGTCCCCAGAGGGAAAAAGGCAATTCTTGGGAAAATGATAGAAGCACGTAAAGTCCATGAAATCAGCTATGTCAATCGTGAAACATAAGACCTAGTGCTATGTGTTTGGGGGCTGCAGCCACAGAGATTGAGAGAGAAAATAAAAACTTACACTTTGGTGTCTGAGTCATCTGTGCCCCTCACTCCCACGTTCCCTCCTCCAACATTTTTGTCTCTTCAGCCTTTGTTGAAGGATTCTGTCTCACTGAAAAATAAGGATCGGGGGGAGAATTGTTTTCACCTGAGCAAACCAGGGGTTCCATGGAGGGGCTCCATGTTTTTTTTGCTCTGCTTATGTAAAAGGAACTTAGGGAAGCTGAACTATTTCAAATGGATATGAAAAGTTCAAGAGAGAAAGGGTTTGGAGCAATGAATGCGATGAAAGAGAAATCTGTGCCAGGCAAGATGAAAGCCAAGCAAAGAGCAGTTAATCATCCCAGCTGGAGATCGACAAGAGAAATCCAGTGTCTGCTCAGAGATGAGGAGGAGCCCCACTTGCCAGGGCAAAAATGTCTCTGACATCTAAGCACCTGAGCTGGGTACTAAGCCTGCTATTTCTGCTCTGTCAAAGTCATTCTATTAAAAGTTAAAATAAGCCTGCAACTAGAGACTCTTACCCCTTATAGAAGCATTATGTAATGTATGCAAATGCGCATCTAAATTATTAGGCTTCTATTTTTTTCCCCCTCAAAGCTGCACTTAATAAGTAAAAGCTTGTGAAAGCCTAAAAATTTCTAAAATAAATGTGTATCTAAGAACATCTCTAAAGAAAACCTCTTGAGATCTAGCAAGAGGTTTAGAAGAAAAGGCCCTGTATGGAGAGGGGGGATTGGTGGGACCTGGCACTGGTTTAGCTCTTTACTCTGCACTGGCTCTTGCAAACCACTTAATTTCCCAGAACCAGAAGATGCTATGTCCGAGTGGGAAGAACTCAGAAATGAAGGTCAGAAAGCCTGAGTTTGAGTCCCCCACCTTGTCATTTATGAGCTATGTGGCTGGCAAAGAGTTTAATATTTGGAGGCTTGTTTCCTTATCTACAAAATCGGGGAGGTAATAGTACCTCACTCGTGGGATTGCTGTGAGGGACAAATAGATGATGAACATAAAAAGGGCTTTGCAATCTGTAAAAGGCAATTAGACAAGTGAGCCCTCACTTCTCCTGGTTTTCCGTGCCTCACAGAATACTGGGAGAATAAATGAAAGCTAGAAAGGGTTTCTTATAAAGTCCAAAGCTCTACTTCACAATCATTATGGCAAGTAAGGACATACTTCAAATCTGTTGATAAAGGGAAACGTAAACTAGTCAGAAAGCCAGCCTCAACTGGGAGATATTTAAAACACCTTCCATCTACACTCAAAGGAAAATGGTGCTCTAGAGGGTGCTGGGGGCTGGGTGGCCTGGAGGAGACACTGCCACACAAAACGGGTTGCTAGATTATGGGGGAGGGGGAAACGCTATCATTTAAGAGGCGTAAGGTAACTGAAACAATCACACAAAAAGAAGACCTTCTAATTCCATTTGAGCTGTAATCTGATTTCACTGTTGGGTACACCGTCCCCTTCAGGACAATCTGAATGAAGTCAGTGTCGAGGACGGTGCGGCAGAAGTTTTCCACCCAGCAACAGGATGACGTCAGCGGCCAGGAGAACCGCCAATCAGCAGGCAGAATAAATCAGAGCGTGCTGGGATTCTGCTCAACGGTCTCCTAGCAAAGCAAGCTCAGCTCTGAAGTGCAGAGGCTCTTTGCACTTCCTCTGCTCTTGAAGCTGAGACTCAATGGCTCCTCAGCTGAAAGGGTACCAATGGGCGTGCAAGCAGTTAAGATTATTCGCGTCCAAACAGCCAGTCCTATGGGTAATAAGAGTCATAGCTATGCTCTCCGGCGAGTACTTTTTGGCAATTAAAAATGCAGCATTAATAAATATTTTAAAGGCTTGATTTATATGTCATGCCTTATAATTGTTTGAAACCTGTTTCGTTTCATGCATTATGTGCTGCTGGGCAGCTCTGGGCCCATGAGCTACATATGAAGTTCAATACTGTACCTTATAGAGTTTGAACTTGCTTCTGATTTTTCAAGTCTCCTCTCTACTGACGGGCAGACTGGAAGTCAACAGCTGTTTCATTTCTGAGTCAAAATCTCCAGTTCTCTAATTGCACTAAAATGTGTTTTGTGTATGCTTTAAAAATAAGTGGGAAGGTTATGAGGTGACTTGCAGAAGTCGGCTCACGCTGGTGAGGGTAGAGCTTTGTGGTACTGCTGAGAACATGCAGTTATCTTCTGGCATTTTGTTAGTTTTTCTGACCTTAGTATACAGTGACAGCAGACTCGGAAAAGGGCGCAAAAGCTTAAACCTACTCACGCAGCATCCCAGTCTCTTTCTTACACTTCCCAGGCCGGCTCCTCACCTACCCAGCCTGCACTGTGGGAGGACAATTTGCACTAACTCGGCGCTAAGGCCAGAGGCATCTCTCCTGCGAGTGGTGGAGACATCTTTCCAAAAGCAAAATATATGTAACAAAAAGGGAGTGCTTTTCCACCTTGTCTCCTTCAGTGTCATAGGTCTCAGGAAGCACCGCGGACTAGGATTTTATAAGCCCAGACCTGCCGTAACCTCTTTCTCCTTCGACAGCTTGGTTCTTGGACGACTGCCTCTTTTTTTCCTCATTACTGAAATGAAGACAGAGTTGAGAAAAGCTAGCTAATTAAGGCTAATTAGGGGCAAGCCATTTTGAAATATTGAGAAGACTGACTTTGGGAATTTATTTTAGAGAAAAGCAGACCTAACATGTTCAAAGGGTGGTTCTGCTGGAGGAAAGTATACGGGTTCTGGAGATCAGATTCACCCAAGTTTGAATCCCAGTTCCACTACTTACCAGCTCTGCCCCTTGGGGTCAAATCTCCATTCCACAGGTGCAGACTGGGGCAATGCTTAACTTCAAGGATGGCTGTGAAGATACAGAGGAACAATCTCTCACTGAGCACAGGCAGGCGCGTTGTAGCTACTCAATAATTCATAGACCCACCGCCCCCTTTACACTGGAAATAAACAACTTGTTGGCAAATAGAAATCCCAGAGGGACCCGCTTTCACAAATACCGAAGGGTTTGTAATTAGCATGAAAAAGGATTGCTTCCAAGCCTTGAAAGCGGGTCGTCCTTTACAGGCTCTTAGGCATACTTGGGAAGCCTTGTTTACACTCTAGCATTAATTTGCTCAGCAAATCCTTACTGCTAGGACGAAATTAAATTTCAGCTCAGGCTCTGTTTGAATGACCCCAAACTCCAAAGGAAGGTGGCTTTATTGTGATCTAAGTTTCACTTTTCTGGAAGCCTTGAGATGAATGCGGTGGGCTTTCTGATACTTCTCTAAAGCCCTGGCACTCTTGACAAGAAAGATGGAACTGTCAAGTAGCTGAACCCATCCTGTTCATCCCCTTCTTCATCTAAACATCCATGAAGGGGACATGCTTCTTGTGCCCAGAGTTTAGAAAAGCGTTCTGCGACTGGGACAGACTGGGAGTCTGAGAGGATGTGAAAGCCCCAGGGCAGGTTAGAGGTCAGAGCAGCTGTGGTGCCCGGAGGAGAAGACAGGAGGAAGTCGGGGTGGGGGGTGTACTTCCTGGGCGAGACCAAATTAGCTATTTTAGACTCCTTGGTTCCTCTTTAGTCAGCAGTCAAGATTACAGAAACGGTAACATTCTATTATTTCAACAGGGCCTTTCTCTTGAAATATGCATTTGCTGTCTAAGATACAATGTCTTAGATTCTCTGTTCACTCAAGGCTTATTGCACCAGAGAGAAGGCATTGAGAAGATACCTTCATCCCACTTTACAGAGAGATAAACTGATAGCTTGTGGGCAAAGCTCAGGGATTTGTGAAAGATCAGCCCATATTAGGACAGCAGAATGGAGATACTGAGTAGGGATACAAGGAAACAGAAATCTGAGATCTCCTGACCTACCTCCGTTATTACAATCATTTCAAATCCAAGCAGAGAAGTTAGAAATGGGTAAAATTGCAACTGCACTTTAACCAAGAGTCCAGACCTGCCTGTTTTTGATTGATTGATTGGACCTCTGTATATAGGCCCTAGCAGATCCTTTCCTGTATTTAGGCAAGGTGAAGCCAATTCATTCCAAGAGAGTGTCATTTTGTGTCAGGACAACTTGATATGGTGCTATAGGTTGAATTGTGTCCCCCTTCCAAAATATGTTGAAGTCCTAACCCCCAGTACCTCAGAATGCAACCTTATTTGGGCATAGGTTCATTACAGATGTAATTAGTTAAATTAAGTGAAGTCATACTGGAGTGGAGCTTGTCCCTTATCAAATAAAACTGGTGTCCTTCCAAGATAATGATGGTGTGAAGATAGACATGTACAGGGAGAATGCAGTTCGAAGACAGAGGATTGGAGTGCTTCATCCACAAGCCAAGAAACACTAAAGATTGCCAGGAAACCACATTCTCCTACAGGTTTCAGAGGGAGCACGGCCAGCCCTGCTGACTCCTTGATTTCAGTCAGACTTTAGCCTCCAGAAAAGTGAGGTGATAAATTTGTCATTTTAAGGCACCCAGTTTGAGGTACAGGAGTCCTAAGAAGCTAATACATATGGCATTAACCAAAATTACTGATGTCACTTCAGACTGGATAAAGCTGGCATCTGTATGCTTGGGCAAATTATTGACCTTCCTGGAAGAATGTTTTCTGATCCGTGAAACAGAGATGGAGTAGGTGATTCAAAAGGACTCTAACATCCTTTGAGAATAGGCAGTTATTTCCCAATATGTGATAGTTTTTCTTCCTCTGATCTAGTTCTTGAATCTCTCCCCATCTCTCTCTCTCTGCACTTGCCCATGTCTTAGGTCAGGGCCCAGTCATTTCCTGCTTGGAAAATTGGAAAATGGTTCTCCCCAACCTATACATAACACAAGTGCCTGAGGGGTGTTTGTAGACACGGATCCAGTAACATCATTCCTCTGCACACACCTTCTACAGCCTGACGTTGCCTACAGAATACTGTGGAAACTCCTTAGCTTGGCATGAGGCTCTTCACATCGAGACCAAACCTCTCCCTTCAGGCTGCCTCCCACCAACTCCCGCCAAGTTCCCCTCACCCTGCGTTTCATGTATTCTAGCCAACCTACCATACTGTCTCCCAAACAAGCCACGGACTTCCCTTTCCAAAAGTCCTGCACCCATCTACTCCCAGGAGACTTCCCACCTACCGATTGATTCCCCACAGCACCATGAGCAATTTGAGGGCAGGAACTGTATCTTATTCACTGTTTTTCTCCATTACCTTGCACTTCCCTGAGCATAGAGTAAGAGCTTGATAAGTATGAGTTGAAGGAAGGAATCTCTTATTCCTCCAAACCCATTTCAATGTTTTTTTGTCCCTTATAACTATCTGAATTAGGTGTTCCCTCTAAGCTCCTGTGGCACTCTGTCATGGTTTTATAATATCCTTTCTCCCATCTGTGAATCCACTTGGTACATGGTACTAAATGAATGTTTGTGGAGTAGGTGGACAAAGACATAATTGACACATTATTACTATAAATGTGTGTATGTATTGTTGTTGTTTAGTGTGAAACTCTGAATCATTTGCTGTAAGTGGAAAATTTTAACCCCAATTTGATTGACTTCTCTTGTTTCATCAGATTGTGACCCTGGCGCTTTAGTTCAGATGGGCAAGACATGTGCTGAGGGTTGGTTTCCTGTAGAGCCCTGCCCTCCTTCGGGGTCAGGCGCAGCTAGCTCCCAAACCCCAGGTGGCACTGGGAAACTTCAGGGCAAGGCCTCCCCCTCCATTACTAGGGTCCCAGAGTGAAAGAGTGTGGAGGGGTTGGCACAAGCTCACCGTGAGGGTCAGCAGCTCGACCTGAGGGCAGTGGCCAGAAGCTGGAGAGTAACTAGAAACGAGCTCCACACAACATGGATCTCTCCTTTGGGATGCCCGCCCTCAACTTCTCCTTCTCTATGGCTAAGTTTGGCCAAACAAGACCCTGGGTGGGTGTGAGGAAGTGACACACACCCTCCTCTTCAGGCAGCTGTTCACAGCAGAGGAGCCCAGTGCAAAGCATCAGCTGCTGGGCTGAGTTTACCCACAGGTCAGGAGAATCATCTTTTGAATTGTAATAATTGTAGTGATAATGACCATGTACTGGACACTTACTGTGTACCAAGTTCTCTCTCTCTCTCAGTCTTTATATATATATATATATATATATATATATATATATATATATACACACACACATACATACTACATATAAAATAAATATAAAAATATAAAATATATATACTATATAAAATATATACTATATATGGTATAAAATCTATGTAGTATTAAAATATATATGTGTATATATACAAAATAAAATAAATACAGTAAAATACATATATACAATATGATATAAAGTGAATATATATGATATTGCATATCTCTATATATGGTTAAAGTGAATTCCAATAACTCAACAAGGTACATATTGTTATCCCCATTTTCCAGACGTGGACATTGAGGCAATGTGCCCAAGGTTACACAGCTAGTGAGTGGCAAAGACAGGAATTTAAGTCAGGTCTGTTTGACTTAACAGACTTTGCCCTTGACCACTAAAATACTGCTTTCCCAGTCCATTGTAGTTTATCAGATTAATAAATAAATTAATTAAGTAACTAAACAATGTTTATTTAAAACCTACTATGTGCCAGTTACAGAGGAGGTTCTGGGAGTAATGTGGCAAACAAGGCAAAGCCCCTGCCCTTATGGAGCTTACGGTTTAGAGAAGGGAGATAGACAATAAAAACATAAGCAAATAATTTTAGCTAATGATAAGTGCTATGAAAAAAATAAAACTGTAAAGCATAAAGAGTGTGAGTGGCAGCCTCAGAGACAGTCCTCAACAATCTCCACCTTCTGATTTTCATGCCCTTGTGTGACCACTTGAGTGTGAGCTGGACCTAGTTAATTCTAAATGATGGAATATGGCAAAGGTAAATGGATATCATTTCTGACAATAGATTGTGAAAATCTTTTTAAAGTACTTTGAAATACTTTATGCATCTAAGATTCAGTGAAATGCACATGTTCCATTAAGTGACATGACTATGCTAATTTATGCTATTATATTAAGTAACAATTAACCTTAGAGACAAAACTAGGATTTAAAAACTATTTTGTAGAAAGAAGATCTCCAACTATTAATACAGTTAACTTCCTTCAGCCAGGAGACCAACAGATTTTATACCTCTGCCCACATTTGTTTACTATCCCTGCCCAGGTAATTCTAAGCCCTCAGTTCATACAGTAGGCCCATTTTTGATATTCTCCAGTAACCCAGGTTTCTGAGAGCTGGATGCATCAAAAGCCTGACCTTGAATTTTATGGGTACTAAAAGGCAACATTAAGGCTTTCAGGCAGTATTTTTGCATTTTTTCAAGCTATAAAGAAATATGAAATGAGAAATTTCTTCAATTAGACTAGGCCTGAACAAGAATTTAAAAATTAAACATTTATGAATAATAAGTATACCAAAAAGTATAACCTCACTCAAAATCAAAGAAATACAAAGGCGACAATGAAAAATAATTGTCATCTTTCAAACTGGAAAATATGTTTCTTAATCCATATAGGATTCAGTGAAATGCAAACCCTTCAACAGCTCACGTAGCATAAATGACTAGAACAACCTTTCAAATGAAGCACTGAGCCACATGTCAAGATTCTTAACCATATTCCTCCCCTTTGACCCAGTAACACCATAGTATCCTCAAGCCCTGCAGCTGGCACATTGTAGATATTTAGCATTTGTGGAATTAATTAGTTAAGCAAATCTGATATAATCTTAACAAAGCCTAAGAAAGTAATATCAGTTATAAAAATGTACAAAGATGCTTATTGAAGCATTTATTTTAATTAGGAAAATGGAAGCAGTCTGAATACTTAAAGTAGAGGATTGATTAAATAAGCCATAGAATATCCAATTGGTGGAATATTTTTCTGCCCTCAAAATGAGGCTTCAGAAGAATTTTTAGTAACAAGGTACAAAATGGACAAAGATCAAGAAACTAAACTGCGTATGCCATGATCCTCAATAGGCATATCTAGAAGGAAAAGCTAAAGCTCTACATAGGAAAAAATAATTGACCACAAAATACTCCAAAGTGTAAACAGGGGTTACTTCATAAGTGACTTGTTTTATTTTTTGTCTCTTCTGTATTTAAACATTTTTCTCCAATGACCTTGATTTACATTTATAGTTAGGAAAATAGCAATACAAAAATTTTAACAATAATTTTTCAAATCTAAGCCTACAAAATTGAGACCACTAAACATGACTATGCATTGAACCAAAAGTTTACAGTAAAACAAAAAGATGAACAAACAACAAAACACTTTTGGCTTTCCCCAAATATTAGAATAGTGCTAGTTTTTCTTCCTTTATTACTTTTAAACCAGGTAAATCAATCTGTGTAAGCATAGAAGGAAGCCATGTGGAATAGTGGTGATGAGCATATTCTCCAGAATTGGGCTTTTTCAGTTTATTCCTGGGCTCTGACACTTACTGGCTGGATGACATTTGGCAAATTAATTAACCTCTTGGAGTTTCATCTGCGAAATGGGAATATTAATAGTATCTGCCTCATAGGGTAACTGTGTATATTAAATGAGAATAATATATGTAAAGCACTTAGAACCACACCTGGCAAATACTGAGTGTCCTTGTGTTTGCTGTTGCCATAGCATGACTTCTACCCAAGCAGAGCTCTGTTTAGTGTCAAGGATTTGAAATCTAAACCCTGTACCCTCCCAAACCAAGAGGAGAAGCTTTATGGTAAGGTTCCTGTATTATTTGGATGTCCATGTGTCCATGATTTATGGAATAAATGACAAAGATGATGAATTGAAGAATTTAGGTGAACTGAACCTTAAATGTCATGACCTTTTAAAGCAAGCATTTTGAAGTGTACTTTATTATGGGCACTCGGAGTTCTCTTGCTTTTAAATTGTCCAAAATACCATCAAGTTCTCAATTCACAGAGGGGTTCTCTCAACTTTAATGGAGAAGCAGAAAAAAGCTCAGGAGTTTCAGTCCCTGGAAGTAGAAGAGTCTCTTGCTCTGGACATTGAGTAGACATTTGAGGTCTAGAGCAGGTTCTTTCTCCACCAGGAAGTCTCATTTGGCCTGCTCAGCAAAACAAATTCCTTCCTCTTCTAAAGTCCCTGGGCCCTTTTTCTAGAACCCCTTGGGGACTGTCTCTACTTCTATCTTGTGTTATTATTATGTGTGTCCACATAGATCTTAAATTTCATGTTTTATTCTTCCCAATATCACCCAACTCTACCTAGCATAGTAGAACCTCAAATATTTTTGAATGAATTAAATAATAAATTGCTAGATATTTAGAGCTTGGAAAAGATTAAGATGCCATTTTAGAGCTGAAGATCTGGAGGTATGGAGATAAGAACCATAATCTGCAGTCAAAGGGAACTTGGGTTCTAATCAGGCTTTAATACTCACAAGCTGTGTGATCTTGGGGAACTTTCTAACCTTTCTAATAGCCGTTGTCCTTATCTGTCACCAGGAGGATAACCATACTTATCTCAAAGAACCAATAAGAGGGTAGAAAGAGACAATTAACTTGCAAGTGGTTGTCACTCAGTTACACAGGTGAAAAACATGCTCAAAGCCACTAGCTTGGTAGCTGCTAAAGCTACTGCCCTGCACTCTCTTATTCCTCTTTCTCTGTTCAAATTTTAGCTTTTGCCCAAATACCGTGGCTGTGATATCAGGATCTCTTATAGGAGAAGAGTGAGGAGAGGCAGTAACATTTCTTGAGAGTCTGCTCTGTACCCGGAACCTGCGCCCTGAGCTTTACCTTCTTGAAGCTACCTGATGGCAAAGCCTATGGAAATGGGTGAAAAAGTCAAATGAGCTGATGTTACATTATCGGGTTTCAAGCACTCTTGAGTGTTTTCTTGAGATCTTGCTCACTTCATTCTCCCTTATTTGGACTCAGTGATATCTGGATATAGATCAGATCACTGGACTGAAAACCTCTGGAAGATGAGAGTAACATTCACTGATGTGGAATAATTGGAACTTCTGCTTACTTGAAACTCCCTCCATTATGAAGTTCAACTAACTTACAGTCTTCCTGTGAATTCTGCAGCTATTTCAAGCAGCACAGCAACCTGGCCATTGTGAGATAATGTGCCACTGCCGACTTCCCAGCAAGTAGAGTAACTCAGCACTTGCCTCTGGCCTGTCAATGACTTTTTAAAATTATAGAACCCCTACCCCGTACCCCCTTCTCCTAACAAGGAGTTTCAAGAGAAGAGTGCACCCCAGATCTAATCTAACTCTTTCCATTTATGTTTTACAGAAAAGTGCAACCCAGCCAAGTGGATTTTCTTTTTTGAAGGAGAGAAACAACAGTGAGGACCTACCGTGTACCAAGACTCTGTTGGGTGCTCTTCCATGTTATTCAATTTCTTCTTCTCAACAGTGGGGCCGAATAATATTATCTTCACTTTATAGCAACTGTAAAGCAGTTCATTTACTTGCATGATGCCGCACACAACACAGGTCTTAAGTAGCAGAGCCAGGAATTAAACCCTCTTTTTTGTTTTTTTAAACCGGCAAGCTCAATGTTCTTTTGGCCACACTATACATCTTACCTTAAATTATTTTCAGAATGATTCAAAAAATCATTTACTCATTCATTTATTCAACAGACATTTATCGAATGAGGAGTGTGTTCTAGACATAGTCAGTGGAGATAATAAATTTGAAAGACTGTCGTTCTCCACCGGGGGGCTGGCTCCGCAATGCCTTATTTTAAGGACTACATGAATCTGCCTGTAAGGTCAACTGATTCTGTTTGGATCTGCTTCCCACAGGGATGGTATTGGATAGAATTGTATCAAATCCCAATAGGGGCATCTTATGTTGAAATCATGAGAGCTTTAGAAGGTGATTTATAAATTAATCATTGACAATGTGTGGAGAATGGACACATTGTGAGTAGTTTGCCATGTTAGGTGGACGGGTGTGGCAATCCTGCCAAGGGGTTAAGCCGTTGCTGCATGTGACACGGTGAACCCCAGGTTACAATGGCTGCTGTCCCAACACATGATCTTTGGAGAAAGGAACCACTGGACTCATGTTTTTCTAAATGTAGCAATTGAGCTGGTTGAAATTTATGGAGAAAATGTTTCCAGTTTATAATGTATATCAGAAGGGGCATGCAAAGTTTTGGCAACGAAGGCTGGTTTCAGGGAAACTTTGCTTAGTAGAAGACCAACAAATGCAAACTGTAGGTCATGTGGTTTATAGCATTGAGACTCTTGTTGCTAAGGTTTGAAGGTTGGTACAACACAGTGGTTGAGAGATAGTCTGTGTGGAGTCAGGTAGAGTGGGGTTCTAATCTCAGCGTTTTCATTCCCTTACGCTCTTGTGCTTGGGTAGGCTATTTAGCCTTCAGGGGCTATGGTTTCCTCAAATGGATTACTAGTTCTTGTTTCTTAGCATTGTTGTGACGATGAAATGAAATATTTTCTGTGAAGCACTTAGCAGAGTTCCCAGCAAATACTAAACAATAGAAGGTAGTAATTTAAATCAAATATTAGTCGATGGGAAAATCAGGATAGGAATAACAAAGAGAGTAGATATTTGCAATAGTTTCTTGTCTTGTGATAACATCAAGGTTTTTTGGTTGTTGTTGTTTGTTTGTTTGTTTTTTAACATCTCTTGCCTTTACTTTTAAACAATTTTGGAATTTATTCATACAGAATGTGAACTCCCAAGAACAGGGACTTTGCCTATCTAATCACCTCTGTATCCTCTACATCTAGAACAGTGCCTGGTCCATAGTGGGCTGTCAGTAAATATTTGTGGAATGAATGAATTCACTCAATCAATCACTCAACCTTTAGTGTCCACTGTTAAGTTCTATAAATGTCATGGGAGACACCAAGACTAGTAATGATGATTTCTCTCCCTAGTGTATTACACTGAATTAGGGGAGAGAAATGTATACATGGAGAAATGATACTCCAAGTAATTCTTTGAATAAGATGAGGACTTTAAGCTGAGAATTCAGAGGAGGAAGGGGGAGTGGTATTTGAACTGAACTTAAATCAAATAGGAAGAATGTTGACAAGCAGAGATAACAGGGAGGAGAGGAGGGAACAGAGACGGTATTCTGGAAGTGAAACAGCACAAGCCAAGGTCTGGAGGTAGCAAAGAACCAGGTACGTTTGGGGCCAAAGAGAAGCACAATTTTACTCACAAACAGAAGACTGGAAAGGAACTTAAGGACAGGGGCTGTTTCCGGAACACTTTGCACAGAGCCCAGAAGCCCATCCAAGTTTCAGTAAACAAACTATGAGTCACCTCAATGGAGGGCTATGAAAGTGAGCATCCCCAAGGCCCAGTGAGAAGGTTCCATGCTGTGGAATTAGCTACAGACAGGGATGAAGCATGGGATTGATTAGCCTGTTGTTTCCAAACTCACCCACCAGCAGTTTATGGGAGGATTTCACCAAATTCTAGGAAATTAAGACTTTGGAACCCTGAGTTTATTGGCTTGGAACTACCCTGTCTCTGCATTTGGACTCTACATAAAGAATACTGGTACTTCCATTACATGAATCCATTTGTTTGGAAGGGCACGCAGTCCTGAAGCTCATCTGTGTAACACAGAGCTGTGTCTAGCAGGTGGTTCATCCCCACCCACACCGCCTCACCTAGGCAGTTAGAGCTGCTGGAAATCCTGTCTAAATTCTGCACCACCAAAGAAGACACAGAACTTGGGGGCTTCCCTGGTGGTGCAGTGGTTGAGAGTCCGCCTGCTGATGCAGGGGACACGGGTTCGTTCCCCGGTCCGGGAAGATCCCACATGCCGCAGAGCGGCTGGCCCCGTGAGCCATGGCCGCTGGGCCTGCGCGTCCCGAGCCTGTGCTCCGCAATGGGAGAAGCCACAACAGTGAGAGGCCCGCGTACCGCAAAAAAAAAAAAAAGGCACAGAACTGAGCTGCAGTGGACAAACTTCAGGTTTTCTTCTTGTCCCAGATTTCTCTATAAGATCAATCCCCGGATAATTCACTGCTGCCTGGATTAGTGGGGGACATAGTGTATGCTTTATTGAGCATATGCTATATGCCAATCACTGCATCATCTCATTGAATTTAATCTCCCCAACAACCCATCGACATGACTTTTATTATCTCCACTATTGTATAGCTGAGAAACTAAGGTTCTATGGGGTTAGATTGCTGAAATAGTAAAACACAGAGCTGGGCCTCAAAGCCAGGTCTGTTTGTTGAGTTAATTGCATTTCATTGCAATCATAGAACATTGTTTTAAATTAAAGAAAATTTTCTTTGATGGGTCCAAAGAGCTGAGGGGAAAATGTGAAACTTCCCAGAATTGGGGTTGATTTAGCAGGGTGGGAGGGTGAGTTTCAGAATGCATAAAAGGCAGAAGTCAAAGGTCAGCAAATGGAGTGGAGATAATTACAAAACTAACAGCTCCTGCTTTTTCTCCTAAGGTGACAATAGCTTCCATCCTTCACAGTTAATGAAGGTGGTTGCTTAAGACTGGAGTCATGGTCTCCTTGTCAAGAAGCAGTTATTTTGAATAAAATACATACAGTGCATCAGCCCCATGTCCGTGGCCACAGGAGCAAGACTGCCAGGCCTCCCTGAGGTACAGCTGTGCTTGAATCTTGGGCACCCACCTTGAGCAGGACTCTGTTGCCATTTGAATGAATTATTCTGCCTGGGGATTTGCAGGCACCAGACATAAACCTTGTGCATGCCCTGGGAGCTTAGCTTCCCTTGACACACCCAGCCTGGTGTACTTCCCCGAGTCAGCTCTGCACCCCAGCCTAGAACCGCAGTCACCGCTGGAGCTGAGGGAAGGGAAGGGATTTGTTCCTGTGAATTCCGAAGCTCCCAGGGCAACAGGCAATCCAGAAGAGAACTGAAACGGCAAAATGGAGTTAGCCGTTCCCAGATTCCCCCTTTGGAATGAAGTCAACATCGTGGACTGGAGTGGAGGCAAACCCCTCCACTCTGACAAAGAGAAATTTCCGTACTGCCTTCTGTTTTGATACTGAAATTTAAGCTCGCCTCTAAAACTTCCTGAGTGCTCAGTCCTATCTGCTCTGCAAACCCCAGGCTCTTAATAATGTAAGTTTCTTCCAAAGACTCCTGTCACCATTTGGCCTGAAAGTTGGAAGGAGGAGAAGCAGAAGATTCTCCTAGACAATTAAAGTGAAATTGTGAGGGTGGAAGGGAAGTGGCTCAAAAGGCAGACCCTGCTTGGCAAAACTTACAAGAGCAAAACAAAGCAAAACAGAAACCAGATCTGCGATTAATCTGCCAGCTGAGAGATACTTCACTAGGATAAACAATTGGATAAGTATTCAGACGCCTAGGTACATCCAGGAATGGCAATCTGTTCATCATTCCCCTATCCAAAATGACTTTCCTTTGTTCTTAGGAGATTGACGGATATTTTTAACATGACTGCAAGACCCCAGTCTGTGCCTGTCCCCTCCATCACTGGGCTGTGGTCATATTGGCTTCATCTCAGTTCCTGGAACATGTCAGCACCATGCGCCACGTCATCACAGCCTTAAGCTTGCACGTGCTGTTCTCTCTTCCTACATGTGTACGGTCCACATCCCCCTCCCCCATCACTCAAAAACCAAACCAAATAAAACAAAATCATCTCTCTTTCTCCCCCAGAGAGGATATTATCTCCTTAAGCACAGGGACCCTGTCATTCTTGTTCACACTCAATTCCTATGCTTGCCCTAGTGCTTGGCATGTAGTCGGGGTTCAATAAATATTTGTTGAATGAATGAATGGAGTTAGATTGCTACAAACACAGAGAACTGTTTCACAGTTTCATTGCATAGAATTGTTTGTCCTGTTGGACAAACAGCATAAACACAAAGTTGGTTATACAGCACACTCCCACAACGTATCACAAGCTAGATGCCAATCAATAAGCAACTTGCACCTACAGGGTGCCAAGTGCCATGCTCAGTGCTGTCAACGGGACAGTTCAACACTTCTCCGAGTGCAGAAGCTCCCAAGGGAAGCCTTAGTGGGGGTGGTGGGAGGGAGGAGGATCTAAGGAGGGTGCCTTGTATCTTTTCTGCACAAGAGACAGGAATTGAAACGACCAATGTGACATTTTCAACTCAGGTAGTGAACTAGCTCACCTAGGTAGAGTAACATTCACTCAGTAACCATTTGTTGAGAATTTACCAGATTCTCTGGTGAAAGAGTAGCAAATACAACCGACAAACCTGATGGAACCGAGAACCTGATCAGTAGAACCATCAAGGCTGGGGTTACAACAAATGCTTGCTTTCTGGCTTAAATGGGTCCTCAGCACCACTGGGCAGCCTTTTCCTTCTCTCTGCTCAGCATCCTGTTTCATTTTCCTCAGTGACTTTTCTATACCTTCATCATTCTCATTATGCCCTCCACCCTGCTCCATTCTCCCTGGACTCAACTGATGACCTCAACTTTTACTTTAAGAAAAGTGAGGCCATCTCTTTGACATAAATTGTAGCAATACCATTTTGACTGTGTCTCCTAGAATAATGGAAATAAAAACATAAATAAACAAATGGGACCTAGTTAAACTTAAAAGCTTTTGCACAGCAAAAGAAACCATAAACAAAATGAAAAGACAACCTACAGGATGGGAGAAAATATTTGCAAATGATGTGACCAACAAGGGATTAATTTCCAAAATACACAAACAGCTCATACAACTCAATATATATTTAAAAAAAAAACCCAATCAAAAAATGGGCAGAAGATCTAAACAGACATTTCTCCAAAAAAGACATATAGATGACCAAAAGAAACAGGAAAAGATGCTCAACATCACTAATTATTAAAGAAATGCAAATCAAAACTACAATGAGGAACCCTCCTACACTATTGGTAGGAATGTAAACTGGTACAGCCACTAAGGAGAACAGAATGGAGGTTCCCTAAAAAACTAAAAATAGAGCTGCCATATGATCCTGCCATCCCACTCCTGGTCATGTATCTGGAGAAATCCGTAATTTGAAAAGATACATGAACCCCAGTGTTCATTGCAACACTGTTTACAAGAGCCGAGATGTGGAAGCTACGTAAGTGTCTATCCACAGATGAATGGATAAGGAAGATGTGGTACATATATACAATGGAATATTACTCAGCCGTTAAAAAGAATGAAATAAGCCATTTGCAGCAACATGGATGGACCTAGAGATGATCATACTAAATGAAGTAAGCCAGACAGAGAAAGACAAATGCCATATGATATCACTTATATGTGGAATCTTAAACAAAGTACAAATGAACTTATATACGAAATAGAAATAGACCCATAGACACAGAACACAAACTTATGGTTACCTATGGGGAAAGGGGGGTAGGGATGCATTTGGGATTTGGGATTGACAGATGTGGACTGCTATATATAAAATAGAGAGGCATCAAGGACCTACCGTGTGGCACAGGGAACTATACTCAACATCTTGTAATAGCCCATAAGGGAAAAGAATCTGAAAAAAAAGATATGTATGTATGTGCAACTGAATCACTTTGCTGTACACCTGAAACTAACACAACATTTTAAATCAACTGTACTTCAGCTAAACAAAAGGAAAGAAAAGTGAGGCCGTGAGGACTGAAATACCTCAACTTACTCTGTGTGACTATATATTTATCTTCATCTCTATCCTACTTTATTTTTTTTTCTAACTTTGGAAAGTTTAGAGATTGAAGTTTGAGATTGAAGAGTCATTCATTCGAGCGTTCTTTAAAACTGTGGGCCCTGATGTGTCGGGAGGGCATGAAATCAACTATCAGGGTATGACTAGCACTTTTTAATGGAATAAAGTAGAATGAAAAGAAAATTTCAGGGTACATAATATGTAGTAAGGGCAAATATTGTCTCATAAACTTTGCTTTACATCTATGATTGTGTGTATATCTTTGAGGGTGTACTGTGCGAGATGTATTTCTTATCGTGGGCCACAGTAAAAAATATTAAGAACATTCGCCTATCCAAAGCCATCCTCCCCGCTCCTTCACATTTCCACAGCATCCTCACCCCTTCCACTATCTTCTCTCTTCTCTACATAGTCAATCTCTTCTTTCTAGTACTTCTTTCCTTTTAGTTTAGAATGCCCTCTTATTTCTTTAACTTTCCTTCAGCTCACTCCTCTTCTTAGTTAAGAAGCACAATCTAAACTCGTGCTCCCCTTCCTACTCCTCGAACATCATTGAAATGGCTTCTTAAGAGGTTGTAAATGTTCTTCCTATGGCTAAATGGAATGCATATTACTTTAGGCTGGTATTAGTTGCATTTTGGTGTTTATTTGACATTGTTGGCCATCTCCTTGAAACTTTCAACGTTCTGGGTTTCTTTCCTGGTTCTTCTACCATTCTGATCATTTCTCTGCTTTCCTTTCATGAATTCTTCCTCTTTTTCCACCCCTTAAGCCTGGGTGCTCCTCAAGATCCCAAGCTCACCTTACGATGTTTTCCCTTGGTGTGTTTCCCTGTCTTCCTCTCCTGCGCCATTTGATGACTTCCAAATCTCCATTCCCAGCCCTAACTCTCCTCTCAGCTTTGCTTTTTTTCTCTCAAGATGCCTGCTAGGTTTACTTCATTCTCCTACAACACATCCCAAGCTGAACTGCAAATCATTGTCTCCAAATTGGTGGCTCCTACTTTTATTTTTAGTTTAATTGGGGTATAGTTGTTTTCACCTACATTTCTTTTGATCAGGCTGTTTCCTGTGCCCGAGGTGCCTGCTTTAATTCATCTGTGTGAATAACTCTTGTGCATCTTTAAAATTCAGCTCAGGTATCATCTCTTCGAGGAAGCCAAGGTATGCTGAAAGTTCAGCATCACCTGTGCATCTCCTAAGCATTTATGACATTGTGTCAGTGTGGTTTGTGTGTCTTTCTTATTAGACTCTAAGCACCTTGAGGGCAGGAAAGTTTAAATCATTTTTGCACTCCTAGTACCTAACACAAGTATCTGGCCCATTATAAGTGTTCAATAAATATGTCTTAAAACTATGGTCATAGTGGAGAATCAGAAACTATCATGTGGATTCATACTACAAACAGGCCTTCAGGTAATTTTGAATGAAACACTCTAAACAGACCCAGAGTCTGATGTATCTTATTAGTTAACGTCCCTAGATTTACTGTATAATTGTTCCAGTTTTTAACTGCTTTGTGCTGTGTAGACCTGGAGATAGATGCAAAGAGGAAATTTGATATCAAAAACTAGGACTCAATTAGCTGTTAACTAAAACTAATGACTTAGGGAATAGACGTTACACGTCTTTTCTAAGTTATTGGTATCCCAAAGGGAAAAAAGTCAAGATGTGGTTGAATTTGTTCAGAATCTAATTAGAGAAACTCTTTAAAATTGTACCTACCCATGATTGAATTTAATCACATTTCTAAATTATTGCCAAGACTAGTTTGCTTTATTTTTCATGGCAGCACCGTAATAGAGATACAGGGTGTCTTCAAACCTTATGACCAAATTGCTATTGTTATGTGCATGCATTAAACTTAATGGTCACTCAGAGATTCTTTTTGGTGGGCTCCCTTTCTTTTATCAATACCCTTGTATCTTTTGTGTTCAGCTGTCATGCTTTAATTCCATTGTTAAAATCTAGGGAATTGAGAAATTGGTGTTGGAGTGATTTGGGAGCTAGGTTGAGATATGTTCCTTCTATCAGCCTCTTAGAAGTAGGGTTTGTTGGGGGTGGGGAGAATGAAGCTAAGATTAGTTTATGTGATTATTACCAGAAACTGCTTAACAGGGCTTCCCTGGTGGCACAGTGGTTAAGAATCCGCCTGATAATTCAGGGGACACGGGTTCAAGCCCTGGGCCGGGAAGACCCCACATGCCGCGGAGCCGCTAAGCTTGTGCGCCACAACTACTGAGCCTGAGCTCTAGAGCCCGTGAGCCACAACTACTAAAGCCCGTGCACCTAGAGCCCATGCTCTGCAACAAGAGAAGCCACCGCAATGAGAAGCCCATGCACCACATCGAAGAGTAGCCCCCGCTCGCCGCAACTAGAGAAAGCCTGTGCACAGCAGCAAAGACCCAATGCAGCCAAATAAACAAATAAATTTAAAGAAAGAAACTGCTTAGCAAATGCTTGAATTAGTGAGAGCATGCTCTACTGATTTCATTAGTTCTAATAACTAACAGTGAATAGTGATGTAATTTCTCCCGCATGAGTTGATATGCAGGGTCAGAGGGCAGTGATATATTGAAAATGCCACAGTGTCATGATTCGAATTTATAGTGATTTAAACTTCTCATGTTTCCTTCGTAGCTTCATCAGGTTTTAGGTGGGCTCAAAAATAAGGGAAAGAGAACCCCTGTAGCTCAGTCTTTAAAAATGATAATAATTCCACCTATTAGACTACTACTGTGTAGTTGACAATGAGTTTTATATACATTACTTAATTTAATTCTCAAAACAACATTCATGATTACTCCTGATTTATAAATGACTAAGTTAAACCTCAGAGAGATTAGAGTGACTTGTCCAGAGTCACACAATCAGTGTCGCCACAGTCCTGTATGAAGGCAAGGTTTTTCAACAAAGGACTTTTGAAATTCCCTTTTATTTTTTAGTTTTAATTTTAAAATTTTATACAACTTGACAAGGTTACTTTCCACTTACAGTTATTACAAAAAATTAGCTATATTCCCCACATTGTACAATCCATCCTTGAGCCTATTTTACACCCAATAGTTTGTACCTCCCACTCCCTCACCCCTATATTGCCTCTCCCCTGCACTGGTAACCACTTGTTTGTTTTCTATATCTGTGAGTCTGCTTCTTTTATGTTACATTCACCAGTTTTTTGTGTCAATTCCCTTTTAAATCTAGTTCAATCAAATATAGCTTTAGGGGCTTCTCTGGTGGCGCAGTAGTTGAGAGTCCACTTGCTGATGCAGGGGACACGGGTTCGTGCCCCGGTCTGGGAAGATCCCACATGCTGCGGAGCGGCTGGGCCCGTGAGCCATGGCCACTGAGCCTGCACGTCCTGAGCCTGTGCTCCGCAACGGGAGAGGCCACAACAGTGAGAGGCCCATGTACGGCCAAAAAAAAAAAATATATATATATATATATATAGCTTTAGGGTGAAGTATTTTAGGATAAGTTTTTTGAACACCTAAATCTACCAATAGTTATTACTCAAGAAGTCAGTTCTTTTTTTCTGATTTTTGGTTTTCATAAAATATTTATTGAGGTAGATGTCTTTTTTTTTTTTTTTTGCCGTTCGCGGGCCTCTCACTGTTGCGGCCTCCCCCGTTGCGGAGCACAGGCTCCGGACGCGCAGGCTCAGCGGCCATGGCTCACGGGCCCAGCCGCTCCGCGGCATGTGGAATCCTCCCGGGCCAGGGCACGAACCTGCCTCCCCTGCATCGGCAGGCGGACTCTCAACCATTGCGCCACCAGGGAAGCCCTGAGGTAGATGTCTTTTAATGCTTCAGTTATTTCCTGACTCTCTCTGAAGTTAGTAATGTTGTAGAAATGTCCTCAGTTTTATTGTTGGGGGAGGTTGAAATGAATTTGGTTGTGTTCACTTCATCCCAACCCAATGATAAAAAATTCTAATCATCTGACTTTAAGCCCCTAATAGAGTCAAAGACTATAAGAAGTAGAAGGTGCAAGAGACCATACTCTCCCAGGTAAGACCAGTCATATCATTCATCTCTCCTTCTTACTCTAGTACATTTCTAGAGCTTGTGTTAATAAGGCTTGTGAAACTGAATTGAGCTCAGTATGAACAAGAGCTATAACTGATAAGCAACGCCAGCTATGGGCCTATTGTATTGTTGTGGTCATCCTTGGTTTTTCTTCCTTTTGCCATTTATCTCTAATCTGTCAGAAAGTCCTGTCAAACCTCTGAACTGAATCCCAAATCTACTTAACTTTCACCATTTCTACTGTTAGTATCAATATTGTTTAGGATATGCTAAGTTATGTTGTGGTAACAAATAATCCCCAAATCTCTGTGGTTTAAACAATAAATATCTACTTCTCACTCAGTTACATGTCCACTGCACATCAGCTGGGAGATCTGCTCCACTTCCTCCTCACTCCAGGTCCCTCACTTAAGTGTCTGCACAATCTGGAAATTTACTAGCCACAGTTTGAGGGGATAAAAGAACACAAGAAGGTCTCATCCAGAAATCAAATGCTCCAGCCTGGAAGCAATACGTACCATTTCTACACCAATCCATTGGCCAGAACTAGTCATGGGGCACCACCCAACTGCAAGGGGGAAAGGAAGTATAATTCTTCCACGTGCATGGAAGGTGAGGAAAACGGAAACAGGTGAATGCTGGAATTCTAAGTCCCTACCATCTCTCACTTGGATTCCTAAAAAGCCTCCTGTTTTTTCTGCTTCCATTCTTACGGCCCTGAAAGTACACTCTCCATAGAGCTACTAGAAGATTTATTGAAAATATAAATCAGAATATTCCTCTCCAACTAGTCAGTTGGTACAGAAGAAGATTTCTCTCTTGGGAAAGGAACTTTTATTCTGTCTATAGAACCTTCTACATTGCCATGTATTTCTATAACAACTGCTCTCTTAAATTTTT
This sequence comes from Hyperoodon ampullatus, assembly GCF_949752795.1. Taxonomy (NCBI): domain Eukaryota; kingdom Metazoa; phylum Chordata; class Mammalia; order Artiodactyla; family Ziphiidae; genus Hyperoodon; species Hyperoodon ampullatus. The sequence goes on along the minus strand of NC_136920.1, from coordinate 39,397,640 downwards.
CTATTTGAATGAAGAATGAGTCAGAGCATTTTCACACACAGCCAGATAGAGATGGTTAAGAGAGAGAGTCCTTATACAGAGTGGCCTTCTACATTGTTCTCTTGTGTGTAACCCAAGGGGTTGTTCTGAAAGAGGTGAAGGTTATGCCAGTTATTGTGAGGAGTCCTCTGTGAGGGTGGGGATTATGGCCCTGCCTTCATTACCCAGATCATGTTCCCTGGTGCTAGCTCTACTGGTTCATCTTGGTATGAGAGCAAAAGGGAAGTAGGGAGTAGCTTGTTTTCCTTCCATACAGAGCCAGGACAAAACAAGTGTCTAAGAAAGACATTGCTTTCTCCTTTCTTATCTCATCTTCTCTCTAGTATCCTTAAATCATCTGAATCTTCTGATGCTTTCTGATGGAAAGCAATCTTCCCAAATTTTTGTCAATATCCTACTTGAACCAGTATCTTACTTTATCAGTACAACTTTTCACATTATTCTGACTACAGTGAGCACCCATAGACACAGCTACTTATAAATATAAATAGCATAGAGGGGAAATAAGCTATGCCTTAAAATCTGATCTCTCCTTGATGTTTTCTGTCCTTCAATGCTATTACTATCCATTCTCTGATCCCAGACTCTGAACATTGTCTGCTCTGACCTACCATATTTGCTCCACTCTTGTTGCATTGGCTGATTTGTTTGGACTTGACTTCTGACTTATGTAGATTTATGTTGTCTGTCCAAACTTTTTAGTCTAGAGTCACTACCCAGATCTTTGCTCTTGTATAATTTCCTTTCACCTATGTCCAACACATTTTCCTTGTTCGCGAATCTTACCCCAACATGATTTCAATAATAATACCTATATATTTCAAAGGAGCTGATCTCAACATGACATATGTTTCTGGGGAGAGAGCTATGTTTCATCATTTTACCGTAACCTAGAAAGAAATGCTCTGAGAAATATAATTCACTTAATTTGGGAAAATGATTATAGAGGTTTTGAGATCTTTCTCCTAAGGACTTAAACTAATTTCATAAATGCGAATTCACATAAAGGTAGAGCTGGAAGAAACCCTAGGGATTGTATAGTTCAATCTTCTCAATACGCAACTGAGGAAAATGAAACCAAGAAAGAATGAGTAAATGCCCACTATCACAAAGTTAGTTTGTATAGGGCTCGAATCCAGGTTCCCAGGCCCAGGGCACTGGTCTCTCCACTTGATGACACTATTTTTGTGTTTCACGTTATAATCATTCCTTGAGATGTTGATAGCCAAGTGTTCATTATTACAATGAAAATGTATGTCTGCCAGTCTTTGGGGAGATTCAGCTTTAGAGAAAGGAGTTGTTCAAAAACATGTAAAAATGCATACTCATTAGTAGAATGAAGTTACAAATTTTGTGTTTTTTTATACTGGGGATTACATTACAATTCTCCTTTTTTTTATACTAGAAGACCTATATGAAATCTCTTTTTTGGATTTTCTTCTTTGATACAAAGTCTTTTGTTGCCAAGTGCAAATCAAATCTAGATAGGGTCTGAAGATCTAGAGCACTGCTTTCATAGAAAGAAAAAATACCCATGATAGAAGAATACAGAACTCCATATTCTAACTTATATCCCTTTTTAATAGTTCCACTGAAAGCATCAGAAACATCCATGAGCCACAGGGTCAATATAATTTCCCATTCTATGGGTATTATGTTTGTGTTTTATCATTCTAGCCCACATTTGGCTTGTAATACTTCTACGTATTATTTATCCCTTCTTTTTCAAACCAGCAAAAAAATTTTTTTAAGCGTTTAGAAGTTCAAATCTCCTTTATAAAAATATAATACGCCTCTGCAAGAGATGGGCTCTGGAAGCAAAGCAGTCCAAGTATCTCCAGTAGAAAAGAAATGTTCGAATTATCTATTTCTCTTAATTTTAAATACCTTGAAGAATTTAATTCTACATATTATCTTTCCCCAATTCCATTTAATCTGGTCTATGAGGCTGTAAACTCTGCCCTGGAAAGATGATTATTCTTCACATATACATATTTTCCCCCCATTCTTGACCAGTAGAATCAGACTAGAGTTAAAACAGGTTTTTATCAGGGACTCTTCTCTCTCAGTAATGGTGAAAGCTGTGGATTTTTGCAAGATAACAATCTGAAAATCTGAGGCATGGGTAAAGAATTTGAAATGCTTGGTTCTGATGAAGATGTGTTATGAGGACTTGGTGGACATCACTCAATGTCTGAAAGTCTCCATCAATCAACAGAATAGGTCAACAGATATCTACTTTCCCATGGGGCCAAGAATTTACTTAAAGATCTGATGCAGTGAAAAGTACTGAAAGACTCCTTAACATATCACCTCCTAAGTCAGACTCTCATCAGAATGTGAAGGGATAGCCAGTCTGGGAAAGGAGAGACTATTTGATTACTTTGAATTTTAAGGATCAGGAAGTTGTGATTAATTGCATATTCTGGTTAACTGGGGATCAGCTACAAAAATCTCATGTAGTTCTCTTTTTGTCATTAAAAATGTTCCCAAAGCATATGAATAACTTCCTGCACTTATGTTGTATAGTATGAGGCACAGAGATTCTGGAGTTAGGTAGATCAGGGTTCAAGTTCCACTTGGACCACATAGAATATATTAAGCAAATGTTTAGCTTATATCAGTAATGTAGGGATGATAACTCTCTTGAAAATTAGTTGTGAAAGTACGATTAAGTTAAATTAGATTTCAAAATAGATATATTAGGGGGCTTCCCTGGTGGCGCAGTGCTTGAGAGTCCACCTGCCAATGCAGGGGACACGGGTTCGTGCCCCGGTCCGGGAAGATCCCACATGCCGCGGAGCGGCTAGGCCCATGAGCCATGGCTGCTGAGCCTGCGCGTCCGGAGCCTGTGCTCCGCAACGGGAGAGGCCACAACAGTGAGAGGCCCGCATACCGCAAAAAAAAAAAAAAAAAAAGATATATTATTTTAAAAATAGTGCCTGGCACATAATAGATAATAAATAATCCCCAAGAATTTACGCAGAGCCTGAGACAAGGATTTTTATGGCAATGATTTATTGAGGGAGTGCTCTCCAGTGAGCCTGTAAGGGAAGAAGTGAGAAAAGCAGGACTAGGAAGAGCCAGATAAAGATGTATATTTAGCTGAAGGCTAGCTTTAGCTTGATCTCATGGGGAACTCTAGATGGTGAAAACACCACAGAACTTTCCCACACTAAAGCAAGGGAGGATAATTTTTAGATCCCCTTATCAGTCAGCCATTGGCTACAGGCTACCTCTGGAGTTAGTGTGCAACCTCCCAGGTCTTTCTGGGAGAGATGTTCCCATATACTAAGTGCAGCTCTCAAGGGAAGGGGGCAGCTGCCAGCTGTTTGCAGGCACAACATCTGGGGAATGGGGGCACTGGTTGGTAAGGGGGATTTGGGCAGGGTACCCAAAATGTCTTCTACACTAAAGATAACTAGATGCTGATTGAGGGCAGAGGCTACATCTTACCTGCTTTTATATGTCTTATTCATTCATCATTCAACCATCCATTAAGCAATTATTTTTTTTAACTTTTTGAGATTATTATTATTATGGGCCTCACTGCGCTGCATGCAGGATCTTAGTTCCCTGACCAGGGATCGAATCCGCGCCCCCTGCAGTGGAAGCACAGTGTCTTAACCACTGGACTGCCAGGGAAGTCTCCATTCAATAATTATGAATTGTGTGCCACATCTTTGCCAAGCACTCTTATAGGCATATGGGATACATTGGTGAGTGAAATAAAAATCATTCCCTCATGCAGCTCATATTCAAGTGGAAGTGAGATAATAAGCAAATAGTTATAAGAAATGATTACATACAGTGTTATATAGTGAATGGATAGCAGGATTGTCCTTTTTTTTTTCTTTTTTTTTTAGTCAAGTAAAATTTAACTCTTTGTTTAGTTCCAATTATTTTTTTAACAGGACTGTCTTTTAGTCACCAAAAATATACAGCATCTCAAGGCTCAGATATTAACCTCAGGTCTCCCTGTGGAGTATTGTAGATGGATGAAGTACGGAATCACATAGGCATGGATATTTTTTGGTAGTGGAGAAAACGTTAGAGATTAAGTTCAAGACCTGATTGAATTTGTACTAATCTCTGAAGTATTGTAATTTATATTTCGACTATATAGTTGATATGATCTAAGTTCTCTACTTGTCTTTTTTTTCCCTCTAAAATTTGAGTATTGACATCTTTCAGTTAATTATGCTTTCTGGTAATTTGAAATCATTCATTTATTCGCTAATTCTATAAATAGCATTTGAATGTCTACTGTGTGCTAAATAAACACTGATGATGTTTGAAAAGAACAAGACAAAATCTCCCCAGGATCTTACACTCTACTAGGAAAAATAAGCTGGGTGTACCGACAGCTCTATTGTAAGTAAGAAAGCGTCAGAGCCAGGAAACCTACATAAAAGGCTCCACGGAGGAGTGAGAAATTACTTGTAACCAGACAGGTTCCAAGAAGCCATATGGAGGAAGTTTCCAGCTGGGGTTCAAAGGCTGGCTGGGATATGGACACTTAAACTTGTAGGTGGTGGGCATTCCAAGCAGAGAGAACCTATCAAGCAACATACGGAGGCAGCAAAAGGCTAAATGCATTTGACGGATAATAAGTAGCTCTGGCTGGGTCTGATTGCTGAGGCGAAATGGTGGATTAAAATGATAAGTTTATGACTCAGAGAAGGATTTGAAGGTATTCTTGTCAAGGATCTTTTGGTAGGAAGAAACAGAAACTCACTCCAGCTAAAACACATAAAAGGGTTTATTAAAATAAAACAGATATTGTCAGCATTCAAGGGAAGTACAAGTGAGTCCCACTGAAACTTGTAGGAAATTAGGAAGTTTCAACGGCTCTCTTTCCATCTCCCAGGGGCTGTGAAGTCTCGTCTCTACTTCTCATTATTTGTCTGCTTTGCTCTTCTCTTTCCCTTACTGATTTTTTCTATTTTACTTGTTTTTCTCATGGCCCAGCCGAATATAGCCACTCATCTTTCAAATTTGGCGATGAGCAAAGACAATCATTTCCAGGTCTTGTGGTACAAGGTTTTTTTTTTTTTTTTTTTTTTTGTCAGGAAAGTTTGTTTTTTTTGTTTTTTTTAATACAAACCTAGAGGTACTATGACTTTATATTATTAGCAGTCATTTCAAAAAGAAAAATTAAGGTCTTTTTGAGAGCAGGGCACAGAGAATAAGGAACGATCCAAAGAGCAGAAAGCAGAAAATACATTAAGAAATGAACTACTAGTGGTGCATTTGATTGTGGTACAAGGTTTTGAGGGAGACACTCTTACTGGCCATCTTTAGTCAGGGTGTCCACCTAGTCAAGTCACCTAAGGCTAGAAGGGAGGTGTCACAGGGTTGCTGGCTACTCAGCATCCTTGGAAGAGAGTCCTGATGGGGTGGGTGGGCAGGGCTGGGGGCCCGGGTGGAGGTTGGAGTCGAGGGGATGCTGTGAGATGGTCTGGCTGAGTCATTCCATTTTTCAGGAGGCGATGGCAAACCTTTTACTTTGTTTATCAGTTTCATGAACTGCTAAGAACACGGTTACCCTCTAAAATTGTTTTAGCCTTGCAGACTTGGGCATCTGCAAACAATGAGTGTGTGGCACCAGAGTCTCCCAGAGCCTCCACTGCATTAAATGCCCCTCATCTGGGCATGCACTCTATAGCCCCTCACAGTTCTCACTACATTTTATTGAGAGTGTTTGTCTAAGAGCCTCCTTATCTGTATACTGAGGGTTCCTTTGAATGTTAGTATTCCTAGAGCCCAGCATTGTGCCTGACATATAGTAGAAGTTCAATAAATGTTTGTTTCTCATTTTATGAAGCATTTATCTCTCAAAATTTACTTATACGGTACGTTCAATGCATGAATCTCTATATACATTAGAAATGAGATTGCTGGCACTCACGGATAAACTAGAAAATCGTTAAACAACTGTGCTCTTCTGGGGCTCTTTTCCTAAGAAAACAGATAGAAAAAAATGGAACAGACTCTGAGAAGTTTTAGGACTTTGGAATCAGATGATTTAGGTTGGAATTCCTGTTTGCCATTTGCTTGTTGTGTGACCTGAGACAAGATGCTTACTTAAAAAATCTTACCTTTCCTTCTCTCATTGGTCAAGTGGGAATAATATATATTATTATTTACATACATGTAAGTTTGTGTGAGCATTAAGTGAGATACTATATGTAAGTTTCAGTGGTTGGGTCTGATACCTAAAAGTACCAACAATTATAGTTATTATCATTATCATTGTAACCCTCAGGACTTGTTACCATGAAAAAGCAATGATACAATTATCTTCTTTAAAACAGAATTCTGAGAAAATGAGGCAGTCCTGTGCTATTGATAGGCATTATGACATCATGATTAGGAATAGCTTTTTTGTCAGAAAAATCTGGCTTGGATCTGGGATCATGTCTTGAGTAATTTAGGCCTCAATGTTCTCATCTGTACAATGGGGATAGTAATAACCTCTGTGTCTGAAAGGCTTGGAGACAATTCAATGAATGAATGCATGTAAAATACTTAGCAGTGTGCCCAGTGCATAGAAAGTTCCCAGTAAATGGCAGGTATTATTATTATTAGTTTCTCTCTTTTTCCTTCCTTCCCTCCATCCCTTTCTCCCTCCCTCTTCCTTCCCCCCACCTCCAAACCTGTCAAATATTTTGTCTTTGTTCCAGCTGATCCTTAATCCATATGGACCAATATAGTTTCACAATCATTAATAAACATTATATGGACGGGGGTGAGTGTGTGTGTGTGTGTGTGTGTGTGTGTGTGTGTGGTGTTTGCGTACACCTGTAGGATAGAAACATTTAAGACTGTCTCAAGATTTGAAATAACTGTTCCAGCGACTCGGGTATAAGCAGCAAAAAAAAAAAAAAAAAAAAAAATCTAAGCAGCTAAATCTCCCTCAATCCCAAGCCAAGTGTTTACCTCCCAGTAAAACAAAGCTGCTGAAAGAGAATCAGCAGGACAAAAGCAGAGACTTGGAAAGTAACTGAGAGAAATTGGAGGGAATTGTAAAGAACCTGTCCCCTCTAATCCCAGAGTTGCTGAAACTACAGCAAAGCTGTGGAAATTAACCGTTTGTGTCACACACAGAACACCATATGCTGCTCTCCTTCCCTGGAGAAAAAACAGCCAGCAATTGCTTCTCACTCCCCAGCGGGCTGCTGAGCTCAGCCTGCACTCACTTGGAGTCTCAAATGAAAGGCAATTCACCCAGCCAGGCCCCAGCATACTTAACCTTTGGACCACAGATGCCAACGTCTCTCTGGAGAAAGAGTCAGTTGTGCTTGTCTTGGTGACTGTGATGCAACCACTGAAGGGAAAAAAAAAAAAAAAAAAGGCTTATTGCCACTATGATTTTGCAATGGCTCCAACAAAAGGCTTAAAGGATTTCAGATGCATTTGGAAATTAAACTCTGCTGGCCCTCCTGAGCCAGCACCTCTTCTGAATACCACAGGGACTGACAATGACAAAACCCAGGCCCAACTGCTGATACAGGCTTGATGGTATTTGGGTTGTCCAGTCATGACAAGGCATAAACAAATCTCTTTGTCACTGTTTGCATGTGAAAAAAATGGCATCTCATCTGGCTGCTTTTGACCCAGGTCCTTTGGCAAGTTGTCCCAACACCTCCACCCCCGCTTCTCAAGTGAATCTTTGGGAAACTGACCTTAAACATAGAACATGGAATTTTTTTAAAGAGATAAATGCTCTCATTCTCTCTCTACTTATATAGATATTTCTGGTCAAAGGCGAACTGACGGTAGGGAACCAGGACAGCTTGACAAGAGGTCAGTTCCTGCTGACATCAATGAAAAGAGGCAAATCTCAGAGGTGGTGTCTAACTTAGAAGGAAATGAAAAATGATAGCTTGCTACAAAGACAGGAAAAAATTTTTTCCAGTCTGGGTCTTAACATAGCAACCTCTTTTGGTATGCATTCTGTAGATTATAAGAAAGGAACTGGATTTCTGTAACCTGGATCAGAGGGAGTAAGGGGTGGGTGTACGGCTGCTGGGCTGCGGTGGTGTGGTGGTGACGTTTTATTGTCACTTGCAAGCGTCTGGAGACTTATACGTAGAGGACAGGGCTTCACTTTCATTTGTCTTACTCCAGGTTCTGGGGTATGGGCTGTAAAAAACAAAACAGGATCTCTGCATCATGAAAAATGTCTGGGATTTTATTCCAATGAGTCTAATTAGGCAGAGTAAGGAAGTACTGCTAAGTAAAGATTTGTTGAATGGTCATGTTTCCATACTCACATTTTTGTCACTGTGACTTTATAATGTGAAAGAGAGTCTCATGGCAACCTGGCTCAGTAACAGACAAACTCAACCACTGAGGCAGCCCTGCCCCCAACCCTGGTACAACCCTGCGCTGGGCCTCTGACAGAAGAGGCTGCCTCCTTGCCCCACCTGTACAGAGAGGCATCCTCCACACCCAGTGGGTGGAGGAACAAACCAGGTCACAGTTGCTTTTCACAAGAACCCAGGTAGGGTACCCAGGAGACCCCAAATCACCAGACCACCCTGCTAGCAAATCACCCTGCGAAGTGATGGGTGATAACTTCGGTGATAACTTTATTCTTGCCTTCCTATCTTGAATATAAATTTACTTATTTGTTCTCTCTCTATGTAAATTTGGCTAAGTTAGTTCAGGATTAAAATATACACACTACTACTATATAAAACAGATAATCAATAAGGACCTACTGTATAGCACAGGGAGCTATACTCAATATCTTGTAATAACCTATAATGGACGAGAATTATAAAAAATTTATTTAAAACAGAATGTATATATTTATATATATGTATAACTGAATCACTTTGCTGTACATCTGAAACTATCACAACATTGTGAATCGACTGTCTTTCAATAAAAACTTTTAGAAAAGAATTTTACCTCAGAACATGAAAAGGGACTGTGTGATGTGAGTGAAAAAGAAAGACATGAGGGGGAAAAGGGAACAGAGGGAGAAGGGAGAGGAGGAGAGAAGACAACATAGAAATGAAACAACATATATGTGAAAGAAGAAAGCAAACAGTCCTAAGGTAGTCAGAGCTACAGGGAGCCAGCTACTCACAAACCAGCAGCCAGATTCTAGCCACATAAAGTGCAAAGGGAATTGTCTGTGTGAGTGTGTGTGTGTCAGGAATGGACACAGTCACATCAAGTAGCCCCAACACATGCCAGTTCCTTCATCCACAGTGGAAACCTCAGCCATTGTAGAATCTTTTCCTTTCCTGGAGCCCACCATGGTGTGAGTTATCAGGTTCTGTGACTACCTGCCATAGCCTGGGTTCCACCAAGAACAAAACTTAATGTAAGACCTGTTTATGGAGGTGTGTTTGAGGGCGGACCCAGCGAGCCACGAGAGGAAGAGGGGAGGGCATCTGGAAGGAACAGGAGGACAGTCAAGGTTGTGGTCCTGAGCTGGTCACTGCCACGGGGTCTTGGTCCTGCAAGATGTTTTGTGGAGCCTTATGAGATGCATCTCAGAACAGTCCACACGGGAGATGCCCATGCAGCATCATTTAAGCAGGCCCCCCTGAGTGTTAATATCTTCATATTTCTGGATTGTTTGTGAAAGTCTGCAGAGTGGGTTCTTGGGGCATTCCTCACAGCAACATCAGAGGAGAGTCTGGTTGAGAAGCATGGCAGACATAGCCTGTGGCTGGGGGGATGCACCCTCCGTTTGCACCTGCCCAGAGCTAGCTGAAGTTTGTGCAAAAATGGTGACCACAGAGGTGGTCAAAGTAAAGGGTAGGATAGGGGAAATAAAAGTAATGCATAAGACTTAACTTCTTCCCACTGTCACCGCGTTAGTTTAGGGCATCTCTTGCCTGAATAATGACTGTAGCTTCCTAACTCTACTCCCTGTCTGTGAATCTCTTTCTCTTTAAATTCACTGTTCAGATGCTGCCAGCATCATCTTTCCAAAACCCAGATCTGATTCTATCACTCCCTTGCTTAAAAACCTTCTCTTCCTTCACTCCTTTCTTCTTTGGACATTTTATACCTTTGTACATTTCTTGGCTCTCCTCTGAATTTTTGGTATGGCACAAGAGGTAGTTTTCAAAATCTGCCTCCTTGGCTTCATTTCTCACTTCCTCCCAACAAACACCCTTCACGCTAGCCCTGATGTTTCCAACTTGTGCTCTCCGGGGTCTTATGAAATTATTTCAAAAGATCAGAAGAACCATATGTACATCAAGAAATCTGTAGCCTGAATAAGTAATGTGACTGCAACATATGCTGTAGGTTCACAAAACTTAACTCACGCTTCTCCCTGGATTTGCAGAGAAAATGGAATTTCTTACTTTGTCTAGATCTAATCTAGTTTCTTTCATGATCACTCCCTCCTACTCCCTTTGCCCTCGCTGGTAGCAGGCATAAATATTAGCTCATGTAGGAGGTACCTTTCTTTTGTGGTCATATTTGAGGGGGTCGGGGTCGGGGGTTGTTCCCAGGAGACGTGCTGAGGGAAAGAGCAGAGAATTTCATGCCACTGCTATGCTCTCAAGTTTGGGGTCTTGGTCTTCCTTTCTGTGAACTTACAAAGTGCCCTCTGGTTAGGGAGCATGCCTGCTCTTGAGTACCCCATGTCAATCCTCCCCAGAACCAAGCCTCAGCAAACTCCGAGGGAGGGGCAAGCATTTCTTTTACTCAAGGATTCAATGAAGCATCCCCAAATAGCACAGAGCCTGATTGCTGGGAGCTGGGGCTTTTCTGGCTAACTTGTTCCCAGGCACCATACGAAGGGGCCTCACCTTCTAGTCCCTCATGGTAGCTGCCTCATTTCCTGACTTGATCTCCTTATCTTGTCCTTTTTCCAGAAGCTCCCCTCTTCAAATTCTTCACATCTGATGGTCCACCCCAAGGTCCACCCTTGGGAAGATCTCTTCTTGGGTTGGATTTGGGGAGACAGAGGGTTCTACCTGAATTTATCTAAGAGTAAACATACCTCATCATTGTGAAATATTTAATTTTTTTTTTCTTCTGAAGATAATGTGATCTGTTTTCACCTGAGAAACACATTCCTCTGTTAAAGTAACATTGAGCTTATTTTTATTTTTTAGTTCAAATTTTGTTTTTTATTTTTTTATTTTTTGTTAAATTCACATAAGGTGAAATGCACAAACCTGAAATGTACAATACATGAGTTTTGGAAAATGCATACATCTGTGTAGCCTGCAATCCTGTCAATATATACAGCATTACCATCATACCAGGGAGTTCTCTTATGCCCTAGTTTCCAGAAAATTCCCCACAAGAGGCAACCATTTTTCTGATGTTTTTCATCATAAATGAGTTTTACCTACTTTAAAACTTTATATAAATGGAACTGACCAGTTAACATTGAGCCTATTAATTGTAAAGTAATAACCCTGGCATTATTGTGCTAAGGGAAGAACTCAAGCTCTGTGAGGGCAAGAATATTTGCTGTTTATTAACTGCTTTATCTGAGCTGCTTTATTTTTACTGGATCAGCCCCCGACATACAGCAGACATTCAATTCAAGTTTGTTGCATGATTGAAGGAATAAATAAATAGAATATGCTCTTCCTCCTGGGGTTTCTTTTTGTTACATGACAAAGGGCCTCCACATTGACAGAGAATAGATTTGGCAGAGATGGGAATGGTATCTCAATTCTGCCAATAGGTTATAATTTTTCAGGATAACTTTATAAAAAAATGATATTAGAATAACTGCGTATCTATGTACTAATTTTTTTTTTCAGAGAAAACAGGAGTCCACAAAAGAAGCTCTTTTATCCCAGAGGCAGCTTCCTCAGCTCAGTTTCATGTCCTTGAGGCAATCACTGCTAATAGGCTGTGTTTTTAGTTCTACTGGTAACCATATGACCTTAAATAATATACTCAAGCCTCTATTTCTTGTTACTATCAGCTGAAGAGAATTATTGACTCTTTGTTAGGAAAGGTCAAGAACACTGCATCACTGTCTACTCATACTCTCTCTTCCCCTTGTCTCCTATCTCTTCTCTCATAGTATGCATATTTTCTTATGTTATTGATATAAATCTTGGGAACTTTCCTTATTTATTTTCTGAGTAGCCACTTTGATTATCTGCTGTATTTAGTGTATGATTAGGCCCACTTATTGAATTTCTTGTCATTTTTAATTTCTAAGAACTATTTTGTTTTTGGCTGATTGTTCCCTTTTATGTAGCACCCTGTTCTTGTTTAACTGTTGCAAAATCTTGACTCTGAGGATTCTAATGAACTTTTTGTTATTGTTGTTGTTAAAAATCTCTTTTCTGTTCCCTGGATTTTCTGTTTTCTCTGGGGTCAGTGGATTTTCTTCCTATGTCTGTTGATAATTCCCAGGTTATCTCTGAGTGAGAGTTAGGCTGTTGGATACGTGTTTCCTGTAGCTGTAGAGATGACTGAATTAAAGGGCTGCCTGTGGCTCTTTGTAAATAAGATTTCTTCCAGAAGGCAGCTGGGAGACCCCTACCTTTGCAAAGGAGGATGGCCTCACTTTGGTGATGGGGAACATGTCCCACCGGGGCAGAGTTGCCATTCCTTCTCTGCTTGCCCCTCTCCTCCTCCCACTCATCCCCCTCTGTGCGGGGAGAGGGAACTATCTAAAGCCCTAGTCTTCTTCTCTCTCAAGCTCCGATAGCATCACCGGGAAGATTTTGTAGGAAGATCACACATTTTTCTTATATAACAATCCTCCATGTCAGTTTCTTTCTTTTTTTTAAAATTAACTAATTAATTTATTATTTATTTTTGGCTGCGTTGGGTCTTTGTTGCAGTGCGCGGGCTTCTCATTGTAGTGGCTTCTCTTGTGGAGCATGGGCTCTAGGTGCACGGGCTTCAGTAGTTGTGGCATGCGGACTCAGTAGTTGTGGCTCGCAGACTCTAGAGCTCAGGCTCAGTAGTTGTGGTGCACGGGCTTAGTTGCTCCGTGGCATGTGGGATCTTCCTGGTCCAGGGCTCGAACCCGTGTCCCCTGCATTGGCAGGTGGGTTCTTAACCACTGCGCCACCAGGGAAGCCCTCCATGTTAGTTTCAATGGCACTTTTAGAGGAAGGGAAGGTAGATGTGACCTTTAAGTCTGACATCATTTGCTACTGTTTTTTTTTAATCTATTCTCAAACATTTTATTTAGGATTACTGCATCAAAATTTATAGATGGGGATTATCTTCTTTAAACTTTTTTTTTAATTGAACGAAAGATTCTTTAAATTCTGTAGTGCTTTACAGTTTTTAAAAGTTTCACACACATGATTTCATGTAATCCCATAATAATCCTTTTTATTTTTATTTTTTATCTTTGCAGTACGTGGGCCTCTCGCTGTTGTGGCCTCTACCGTTGCGGAGCACAGGCTCCGGACGCGCAGGCTCAGCGGCCGTGGCTCACGGGCCCAGCCACTCCGTGGCATGTGGGATCCTCCCAGACCGGGGCACGAATCCGTGTCCCCTGCATCGGCAGGCGGACTCTCAACCACTGTGCCACCAGGGAAGCCCAATAATCCCTTTTTTAAATCCCCTACTCCTATAGGGTCCCTCCCTCCTTCCCTCTCCCCACTGGTAACCACTAGTTGGTTCCCTGAATCTGTGAGTCTGCTTCTTCTGTTGTTTCATTCACTGGTTTGTTGTATTTTTTAGATTCCACACATAAGTGATATCATACAGTATTTGTCTTTCTCTGTCTGACTTATTTCACTTAGCAAAGTACCCTCCAAGTCCATCCATGTTGCTGCAGGTGGCAAAATGTCATTCTTTTCTATGATTGAGTAGTAGTCCATTTTATATATATATACCACATCTTTTTTATCCATTCATCTGTTGATGGACACTTAGGTTGCTTTCATACCTTGGCAATGTGCTACTATTTTTTGACTACATAGCTGCTATAGCGATTGATAAAATACACACTTGTTCAAGAGCTCTACTAAACACAGTAGATTTTGCTGTGATGTTCTTTCTCAATCAATGGATGCTAAAGCTACAACTATTTTCATTAGGGATGAATGAGACTCTTTGGTGTTAAAACTGTTGAGAACCGATCTGAGCTTCCTTAAATGCTTTCATGCTGTTCTTTATACTTGGACTGCTCATCTCACTTCTACCTGCAAGATTCTGCCATCATGAAGGACTAGTTCAATGATCAATTTCTCTGTGAGGTTTTCCTCTGTGCTCTGAGACAGAATTCACCGCTCCATCTTCATTATTCCCTGAACACTCTGTCCATCCCTCCAGCATAGCAATTACCATGTTGTATGATAGTTGTTTACATTCTCTCTCACTCCACTTCAGTCTTAATCATCTTTTAATGTTTTATCTCAGATACCCAACACAGAATGAAGACTTGTTGGCTTATATTGAATTGCAGACTTTGCTTTTATATTTTGTAATGATTGTCATTGACTGTGTGTGGTGAAAAGAAGGCCATAAAAAAAAAAAAAAAAAAAAAAAAAGAAGGCCATAAATGGAAAGGATTGTCACTGATGTTAGCAATGTGAAGCCTTCCAGAGTAGACCAGTTATCACAATCATCATTCTTGGTGTTTTCCAAAGCTGTTTAGAAGATTCCTGTTTATGTGTTCCTGCTAAGATTATTCTTTTTCCTTTCAAAGGCTACCTAAGAAAAACGCAAAGACTCCATATCAAGAGATCTCTAAGAAGAAGTGAGGGAGACAATGTACTTAATTTTCAATGAAAAGTTGGGGAGGAGAGAGAAGAATGTGAGTATAAGTCTCTTTCATTGTCTAGAGGTTCCCTTAGGGCAGGGCTTCTGTTCACTACTGCCTTTGTATCATCATTCATTCATCCACTTACTCCATAAATATTTACTGAGTGCCTGTGGTGTATCAGGCATTGTGTTAGGACTTGGGAAAATGCTGAACATGGTAAACAAACAATGCCCTGGGCATTTCACCATGCTGCTAAATGACACTTGTGGAAGACACTCCAAGGGCAGGTCAATAGGCAGTTAATCAATGGTATTTGTTGGTATTTCTTATATATTCACCCTGGTGCTAAGCTTTGTAGGTCATTTAAAAGTAGGATAGATCTTGTCCATAAGAACTTTAGAATTAAAAATTATTAGAGTCCTATATAAAATGACATAGAGAGCCAGCAAATGATATGGTTTATAATATAAGGATATTAGCTATAAGGATATTAGCAGTTCAGCATCTTAGGGATCAGCTTGTTTTGAAAGGCTATAGATGGGGATGTCAGAAGGCTTCGGATAATTCGCTGAAGCACTCTTCCTCTTTTCCCTCTATCCCCAGGTGCCTGGTATACAGATTTGCCTGAAGAAAGAGTTTAAAAAAAAATGTTCGCTGTAGTTGAAAATCTATGCAACTGTATGTGGATCCAGGTCCACAGCCAGGTTTCACAGGAAGTGTCAATTAACTTGAGACGTGGAGGCTAAGGACTAAATAGTTCAGTGATGGGGGAGAGGAAGATTCCAGGTAGAGTGAAAACATGTGTGAAAGTCTGGATTAGGCAAGGGGCATGAATTTCAAGGCTCAGATTCCACTAGCATGGCTGGAGCATAGAGAACACAGTGAGGGAGTGATGAGAGGTGAGGCTGGAAAGATCATTAGGAGCTAAATCCTGCAGGATTTTGGTCACCTTACTACCATGAGGGTGTTATATAATAAGGAGTGAGCCAAAGGTCCTCTGCCTGAAAGAATATCCAGTTATGTTCTGACTCTCTGACTGTGATACGTTATAAACTCATTTTAGATTTTAGGTTTTGCTAGCATGCACATTTACACACACACCCACAGGTACACACATGGTTATATAAAAGAGCACTTGACATGATAACTTTCATGTAGATGATGAAGTCTTCCAATGACAAAAAGTTGACAATGCAGGGATGGGTGGTTATTTTTTAAGTATGCAGGCCAATTACAGCTGCATACTTAAAGATACAGACAGCTTTCTATTACTAGAATGGAGAGCAATGAGGATGTTATAAAAAAAAAAAAAAAGCCCAACAACAGATAATCCAAAAGTCATCAAATCTTGGCTTTTGAAAGAATTGTATTATTTTCTTGTAGCAGATTTGCATTCCTAATTATGCCTCTCTTAAGCTAATATTAAAATGAGTTTGCATTCCCAGAGAAAGCACACACCAGCTGGGCAAAGAAAGGCAAGGACCCAAGAACTTGCTGAGTGATGGGATAGGGGTGGTCTTAAGGGAAGTGGCCTAGGACTGAATATTTGCTATAATAATCAAGAATAGCCCTCCTGGCTCCTTCCAATTTCCAGAAATAGGCTGTAGGGACACAACATGCATGTGAAAATGTATTATCACTACATCAAGGGACCAAAGAAAAGCAGGTCCAACTTTGCATATGGTGCACAAAATAATTTCCTGTTTAGTATTGTCCTGCATTTTTGTTGTAATATGGGATGGGAGAGGGAGAAGACCTCTTTAAAAGTTGCTTGATCCCAGTGGAATTTAAACCTTAATTATCACTTAACCTAGGAAAGCTCTGCCAGTATTATAACAGTAAGTCCCTTCAGATCCATAATTAAATTTCTGCCTGTGGGTTATGTGGGTAAATCCTGTAAGAGGGGAGAATCAATTACGGGAACATTTAAGTGTGCTATAAAACCCAGGAAGACAAGAGTTCCTAAAGTGTTATTGGAGAATTCTAGGATTATGTCAAAAGAACAATTTTACTACCTTACTCTAGAAATAACAAAGATTGATGATTGTGCCAGGGCAGGGAGTGTTCTGAGAAAGTGCATTCATAGTCACAAAATTTATACTAAGAGTCAGAAAATAATAGGGTTCAAAGAGGCTGATAAGGGGCTTCCCTGGTGGCGCAGTGGTTGAGAGTCTGCCTGCTGATGCAGGGGACACGGGCTCGTGCCCCGGTCCGGGAAGATCCCACATGCCAAGGAGCGGCTGGGCCCGTGAGCCATGACCGCTGGGCCTGCGCGTCCAGAGCCTGTGCTCCACAACAGGAGAGGCCACAGCAGTGAGAGGCCCGCGTACTGCAAAAAAAAAAAAAAAAAAAAAAAAAGAGGCTGATAAAACTAACAGCTAAGATTTACTGAGCATTTACTATGGATTCTGCATGGTTTTAAGTGTTTTCCACGTGATAACTCATTGAGCACCTAGTCTAAACACTCTCCCTCTTAGAGGAAACTGAAGCCTGTGATGTTAAAAGAGTTGGCCTGGTCCCACATGACCAGGAATGATCAGAGGCAGAACTAGAGCCCAAGACTTCTGACTCCTAGTCCAGGGCTTGCTTTCTACACTGGATGCCCTTTCTGTCAGCTGGAAGATCCTATCACTTGATCAAACCTGCACGCTTTAGAAAGAATTTTTAACGATGTGCTGGTGACAGTGGAAAAAGCATGGACCTTCGAGTTGAATCTGCACTTGAACTCTGGTTTGCTACTTACTTCTGAGAGTTTGTCCCTCTGCAGGACTGCTATGTCTGCTTGGCTTGTGTCCCTCTGTGACTTCCTAGAATAAAGTCTGACATCCTTGCTTGGACTGTAAGGCTGGCCCTGGTGGTCTAGGCTGTACTAACCTCACCATCTTCACCTCGTGTCAGCACCTACCCCTCACTCTCTGCCCCAGCTGCCTGGCACGTTGTCACTTTTTTGGAGGGCTATGCTTCTTTCCACCATGGGGCCTCCAAGTGCTGGGAACGTTGGCTTACCCCTCTCCTAAGGAACACCTCAGGTCTCAGCTTCAATTTTGCTTCCTTAGGGAAGTCTTCTTGGACGCTCAGCTCCCTCTGTTAGATGTTCTCATAGCAGCCTCACTTGCCCTTGGTAGCTCTCATCCTTACCATAATTATTCAATTACTTGTAGTTGTTTAATGGATGCTCCCCTCAAAGAATAGAAGCTCTACGAGGGCAGGGATAGGTATTTCCAGTGCTAAGGTCAAGAGAATGTGCTCAGTAAATACCATATGAATCAATGAACACATCTCAAGCCTCAGTTTTTTCTTCTGTAGAGTGGAGATACCTCACACTGGATGATTGTCAGCATTAAATAGTATATTGATTTAAGGCTTCCAGCTCAGTGCTTGCTAGCAGCGTACAACTCAAAACTCAATAAACGTGAATTTCATTTCCTGCATCTTCTTCCTTCTCTGACGATGTCCCCGAGGCACCATGCCTGCTGAAATATCTAAGAAAGATGGAATTACGTTCTGGATAGTTTTAGTACAAAGCATATTTTTTGCATTCTGCGTCTTTGAATACCGATCGCCTGCTGATGGTATATGTGGCAACTAGCTCTCCAGGAACCAGCGTCTTTGACGAAGCAGGGCACCTCACTCCCAGCTGGACAGGATAACAGAGCGCTTACTGTAGGCATCATTCTCCTGGGGTCAGAACCTTAAACTAATCCCCCTGCTGAATATGAAACAGATGAAACGGGAGCAGCTGCTCTTCTCAGCTGGTGAGGTGCTGGAGCTGAAGCAGTGTGGTGTTTAGGTGTCTTCCGCCTCAAAGCCCAGACAGAGTGACAACAAGGCTGCTCAGATGTGTGCTTACGTGGAAACCTCCGGCCATGTTTTCCTTTGGAAGGAAAACACGAGTTCTCTCCCTTCCCCCACAGCTGGAATCCAGACTCCCCGAAGACAAAGCACTGTGTTTCCTTCTCAGCAGGCTCTCCTGTGGATTGTCACTCTGCTCACAGCCCTTGACCCTCTGCTGCATTGAAAACTCTGCGGGGGGTGGGCGAGGAACCTGATATGAGTCTGCGCCCTCCTCCAACCCTCACCTTTTTATAAGCATCACGGGAGGCGAGGTGGAGCACCTACAGGGTTGTAAGCAACAGAGAAGGCGTGTCACAAACCCTTTAGAACAAGCTATGGATGGGTCGAGTTTATGTTTAAGTCAAAGGGAAAGGAGCTTTTAAATATAATTTAAAGCAATAAAACTGGTTTTAAGACCATGGCTCTAAAATTCGTCCTGGAACCAAGACTTGTCATCTGATACTCTCTGCCTTGGGCAATTACTTCACCTTTCTAAAACTCAGTTCTCTCATCTGTGAAGTGGCCACAGTGACAGTCCCTATCTTATAGGCCAGGAATTGGCAAGCTTCTTCTGTAGAGGATGAGTTAGTAAATATCTCAGTTTTTGCAGCACATATAGTCTTTGTGGCATACCCGTTTTTTGTTTGTTTTTTCCAAACCTTTAAAAATGTCTGAACTGTTCTTAGATTAAGGGCTATACAAAAACAGACCAGAACCAGATTTGGTGACCTCTATTTAGGCTTATTGTGAGGGTGAAATCAGATAGCATATATGAAATGTTTTGCATTGGACCTAAAACATAGCAGATTCTCAATAAACGATAGGTATGATGATTCTTACCTGGTGATTGTGTAGAAGGCCAACTAAAAGCAATAGCAGAACTTTCAGACTTAGCTTTTCTGGCTCCCTTGCCACACACACATCCAGTAGAGCAAATATTTACAAAGACAATAGAATGGAGACAAATTAAAACCATTAATGTGATACTCATTATTTGATTTGAAGCATTTGAAAATTAAATACGGTCGAGGGCATTGGGGCCAGTGGACATTTCTGAGGGCCAGCTGTGTGCCAGGACTTTGCCATGTGTTATTTCACAACAGTGCTGCTAGGTGGGTTTTATTGTTCCTGTTACAAGAAAAGAAGCAGAGACTAAGGAAGGGAATATCCCTGGAAACCAAGTGTGTCTGCCCAGGGCCTCCATGTTGTGTAGACTTTTTTCCCCCCAATTTTTATTATTTATTTATTTATTTGAAGTATAGTTGATTTACAATGTTGTATTAGCACAGTGTACAGCACAGTGATTCAGATATATATATATTCTTTTTCAGATCTAGAGACACGTATTGACTGAAAGTGAGGGGATGGAAAAAAGTTATTACATGCAAATGGACATCAAAAGAAAGCTGGAGTAGCAATACTTATATCAGACAAAATAGACTTTAAAATAAAGACTGTTACACGAGACAAAGAAGGATACTACATAATGATCGAGGGATCAATCCAAGAAGAAGATATAACAATCGTAAATATATATGCACCCAACATAGGAGCACTTCAATATGTAAGGCAAATATTTTAACAGATAGGTTATGCAGACTTGATGGCTGTTCTCATGTTCCTTTGACTCTTATGCCCATTCTCTTTCTAATGTACATGCATTTACATCAACTTTTTGCCTCTTGACCCTGGAATAGGTGGCTGCCTTCTGAATGGAATTTAATGAGTGGTTCAAAGGCTGTTTCTAAGTGTACACCTTCTATGTGCCAAGCACTGTGCCGGACGTTGGAATTACAAAATGAAAAAAAAAAAAAAGAGTATGGCATGATCCCTTTTTTGAAGAACAAAGTCTAGCAGGGAAGACACCACCCAGGTAGCTAATCGTGATATATTAGGAAAGTATTCTATTAGTAGTGTCTGGTGGAAAATTCCATTCAGGTTTT
This sequence comes from Hyperoodon ampullatus, assembly GCF_949752795.1. Lineage (NCBI taxonomy): Eukaryota > Metazoa > Chordata > Mammalia > Artiodactyla > Ziphiidae > Hyperoodon > Hyperoodon ampullatus. Next base: position 39,377,138 of record NC_136920.1, on the reverse strand, counting down.
GTCTTTAGGAAGTCATTGTGACTATGCCTGGATTTGTGTTAAAAACACACAACTTCCGTTCTGTCACAATCTCCCCATTTCAATATGATATCTTCATTGGCTTCCCTTTACCTATAGAATGAAGTTCAGACTTCTTGGATCATATTCAAGGCCTTATGCCAAAGCTTCCCAGTGGGTGTGTCAGATCTGCTGAGATGATGCTATAGACTGAATTGTTGAAACCCAATTCCCAACGTGATGGTGTTTGGAGGTTGGGCCTTTAAGAAGTGATTAGCTCATCAGGGTGGAGCCCTCATGAGTGGGATTAGTGCCTTTATAAAGGAGCCACTGGAGACATCCCTGGCTCCTTGGGCCATGTGAGGTTATGGTGAGAAGATGGCTGTTTATGAGGAAGTAGGCTCTCACCAGACACCAAATCTACCAGAGCCATGTTCTTGGACTTTCCAGCCTCCAGAACTGGGAGGAATAAATTTCTGTTGTTTTTAAGCCACCAGTCTATGGTATTTTGTTATTGCATCCTGAACAGACTAAGACAGATGGTGACAGCCTTTCCCATCTACTCTGGTGTATACTAAAAATATGATCCTTATTCCACATGTACCTCAACCTGGAATATTTTGGGAAACCTTGTCCTTCACAACCTGTCCCTGATTTTCCTTTTCAGCCAAATTTCCCTCAGCTGTCCCAACGCACACAGGGTCTGTTCCCTGTTCCTTGTCCATTCGCCATGTTTCCCAACCTACACACCTCTGCTCACATGGTTCTTTCTTCCTGGAAGTCCCGCCCAACCCTTTCTACCACTGCTGTGTAGTCTGCAAATTCTTGAAAAGAATAACCTATAAGTGACCTCTTTCATGAAGGATTCCCTGCATTCATTGTCCTTTGACCTGCAATAGTGTTTTATCTTTTTTACAGCACTTGCCATCTGTTACATCCTTAGCAGTGAAAGGACCTAGTGCTGTGTCTGGCACATAGTAGGGCTCAGGTGGTCAGCTGACCAGCCTGCCTGCCTTCCCTGCTTTATTTGTAGAATCTTAGGAAAATTACTTAAATCAGTGGTTCTTAAATGTGGCTGCACATTATAATTGCCTGAGGAGGTTTTGTTTTGTTTTGTTTAATATTTTGATGCCCAAGCCATACCTCAAATCAATGAAACTAGAAACTCTAAAGGGTGGTTTCCAGCATCAGAGCTCCCCAGCTGACTCCAACGTGCAACCAGGGTCCAGAGCCACCGTTCTGAACAACTTGAGCCTTGTTTCTAGGGTTGTTCTGAAAACTAAATGCCATGTTTGCGAAAGCTTGGCACAGTGCCTGGTGCATACTGAGTGTGCAGTAACTATTAATTACTGTATTGTATTTTACCCCAGCTTTTCACTTCTTTGCCGACAGGGTCTTGCACATAGTAGGTATGGAATAAATGCTGCTTGAATAAACAAATGCTCCTTGAGAAAGCTTCAGGGAAGCCCCCAGCAGGTTGTTGCAGACAGCTGGCTTTAATGTGAACTAAAGGTTGTGCCTGGAGCAGAGGCATGGGGATGTGGTCTGTCCTGGGTGCAGGCAATGGGGGAGAAGTGGAGGGGGCTGGGTGTTGGCTTTACAAGATTTAAAAACAATAATAAAACCAACTACAAGTCTATCTTCTTTTTATTGTCATCACACACTTGAAATTCTTAACAGTACCGGTGATAAAATGCTTCTTGCTGGGATGGACTTCTCCCACCACCCCTGCCCTCTCCGCCTTATCTCGTTTCACCACTGGCTCGGAGCCCGGCCAGAAAAGACAAAAGAGCTCTTACCGTCAGCACTATTAATGAGCTAAATGGCTGGAGAAAGAAACAAGGGAACTGTAAATTATATTTATAAATTATGTCATATAAAGCCAGACTAAGTAATTAAACTGTGGGCCCATAATTAAATACTTGTATAACATTTGGGCCCTGAGATTTCTTTCTACCACAATGGTTAGCAGGCTCTGTGGTGGGCTGATGACTCATACTGAGGTCCTGGGTCAAAGTGATGTCAAGGTCACTGTCTAAACAGAAGAATCAATCCTTGAGGGACAGCCTTGGATGTGGTCAAAGGAATGGACAAGTGATTTGCAGGGTAACAGGTGAGGAGGGAAAAGCCCCAGGCCCCCTGGAGCCTGTGAGAAGGGCAATAGCATCCTAGATTAGTGAATGAAGGTCAAGCAGCAGTGCTCTCCCGCCCAGCGGAAAGGGAGGGCCTTCCCATTGTTGGCTCCAGCCAACCCTCCCCTTCACATGCCCACTCTTCATGTGCCCACGTAGAGTCACAGACATCAATACGACTTCTTTGAGCAGTCTCCTTTTCACATCTCTCTACCTTTGCCCATGTTGTTGTCAGCATACCCTTCCTTTCTCCATTCATTTTTTTAAAAATTTTATTGAAAAAATATGAAACGCTTCATGAATTTGCGTGTCATCCTTGCGCAGGGGCGATGCGAATCTCTGTATCGTTACAACTTTATATATGTGCTGCCGAAGGGAGCATCCTTCTCTGTTCTTCACCTAGCCATTTAGTCCTTCAAGATCTAGCTCCAAGGAGCTCCATGGAGACTTTTCCTGACTCATTTAGGCAGTGGTAAGTCTTCCTCTGGCTCTCAGAGTTACATTATGGGGTAATATAGTTCTCTGCTGAGTGTGTCCCCTGTAAGGTCCTGAATAGCAGAGCCCCTGTTCTCAGCTCCTAAAAAATTGCCCAGCAGAATGGAAGTTGCTTAACACCCCTCTGTTGAGTAAGTGAGTAAATGACTGAAGGATAGATAGCCCTGCATAGAAGGGGAGGTGGTATTATCCCTATTTTTCAGAGCTAGATGGTCAGCTCAGGGGTTCTGTCTTGTTCAGCTTCCTGTTGGCAACACCCAGCATGGTGCTCAGCAGAGAGAAATTACTCCGTGAATATTTGCTAAGCGTATAGGAGGCAATGGAAAGGAGATAGACTTCGGCACAAATTCCCCTCATCCCAAATCCCCACCCCCAGAGAAATAAACCAACTAAGCTTACTGCTAGGACAAGTGTCAGTGTCCACTGGTGTTTACAAAATAACACTGTGTATCTTAGCAAAACCATGGGGAGGGCAGGCAACGCACATCAGGTCTAAGATCAAGGTGAGATTTGTTGGGGGTGGTGGAGGGAAGGGACGGGAGAGAGGGATGCGGAGCCTGGGAGGCCCAGGTGTGGGAATTCAGGGGAAGGAGGAGGAGACGGTGATGAAAGCATCTAGAGCAGCCTTGAAAGGGAGGTCACAAGAGAAACGGAGAGTCAAGGGGGCGTGGTTTGTGGGGAGGAGCGTGATCAGTTGTGAGATAAGCTGCAGGAAAGGCAAGGAAATGCTTTCAGGGTGAGAGAAGATGGTAGAAAACTGGGAGGTGGGGGGATTGGACCAAGAAGGTCTGCAAGGAATCGGGGGGTGAAGCCCAGCTGTTTCCTTGCCCACAAGCACCCCAGGTGGTGCGAAAACGCACCAAGGTTTGAAATCTGCTGGTAAAGGTTAGAGAACCGGGACTCTACACTTAACTCAGCTTCCTGGGTTGCGGGGAGGGGATAGCCTGCCTCTGCCATTTATTATGTGTGTGGCCTTGGGATAACTCTAAATCTCCATTTCCTTTTATGTCAAATGGAGATGATAAATGTACCTACCTCTTAGAGGGGTTGTGAGAATTCAATAAGTTGATACCAATGAGCAGTACCTGAGCCTAGTAAATGCTCAATAAATATCCACAGTAGTAATTATCTATAATATATAATTGGACATTTCACTAGATGATTCCATGTTTTTCTGCATCCCTCCACCCAAGGGAGGGAAATGCTAAAAGGACCTCTGGGTGTTCCCTACTCCATAGGTAGCAGAAGGGGGAAGTTGGATGGGAGAGAATTAAACATCTTTTAGGCATTTTTCCCACTGGGGTATTCTGTCATATGCCCTGTCTCTTACGAAGTTGTTTTGTTCCCTAAGGGAGAGCACAATAGTCAGCTGTGTGGCCTTGGGGAAGTAACGTTCCCTCTAGAGCCTCTGTTTACTCATCTGTAAGTTGGAAGGATTGATTCTCTGATCTCTAGTAGCCTTTCCCATTCCATGAGGCTACAAATTCTAAATCCGTCAAGGGCTGAGATGGGGGTGGGGAGACAGGTGGGCACTGGAGGGTGCTGCAAAGACCAGGTTGGTTGATCGAGGACATCTTAGATCTGTGTGAGGTCAAGGAGCTGCCAAGGTCATGGTTTTCAATCTCAGAGTCCCCGAGAGTCCCCAGGATGGCTGTATACCCTGCACTGGGAGAAGGACAGAGAAATGGTTGGCCCAGAGGGCAACTGCTCTGGTCACACAGCATCCATGAAAGATCAACAGGGGAGCAGGGCAAGGAAAGGAAAACTGCAGGAGGACATCCACACCTGTGGAGCCATTTGCCTCTCTGTAGCCCTGCATTACAGGATAGCCAGGTATGAATTGAATTAGGTGCTGTAGTGTTTCATCAGACCAGATGTCCCATCGTGTATATCTCCTCAATATCAACCCTTATAGGCTTAACAAAACTGCAAGAAAACCCCTGCACTCTTCTGCCTGAGCTCTCATGTTCATTTCGGTCATCTGTAATTTGAGAAAATTTTTTTTTCAGTACCCAAAGGCTATTTTCTATGCCTCAGTCTCTGTCTCTCTCTCTGTCACTCTCTCTCTCTGTCTTTCCCCAAAGACTTGTTTTTCTGTAAATACTGCAGCTCAGCTCTGAATCACAGATCAAAGCACTGCTTCTTCATTCATCTTTTGAGGCCAAATTGCAATTTATAATGTCTGTGGTTTTCACTAATCTGTCTTTGTGTCATCTTACTTTAAATCAGCAGAAAGCAGCCCACAGTAACACATGGAAGTGGCCACACAGAAGAAGCAGAGTGTAATTTGAGCACGACGTTATTGAGGCTCGGTACCCACAGGTAGAACTATCTAGGGCTTTTATTATATCCGACATTAATCTTGGTAAACAACTTGTTTTGATGAAAGTTGAAAGCCAGATGAAACAAGGACAATTCACGGTTATCAGAAAACAAAACGTGATCCCTTCCTCCTCCCACTCCTTCCTGAACTTTCCAGAGACATCTAAGGCTTTGTCTCTTTGGACCAAATAAAGGGAGTGCGGAAGTTGGGTTGTTTTCCTCAGAGAACATGCCGATAGAGAATTCCGGAACTTTGGGGGAATTGGACATTTGCAGAGCCGGGTCAGAGTCTAGGGACTGGCAGAAATCCTGGAGAGTTATGGGTTTTTGGTTTTCCTCCTCAGAAGAAAACATTCCTGAAGACAGTTATTATGCCTAGTTACTTAACCTACTTGCTTGTCTCCTGGGGACAGGGCTGACACTAATTGTGCTTGCCGTCAGCTTTTTGGGTGAAACACTGTACCTTAGGGACTCCAGGGTCCAATGGAGTTATGACAGACCAACACCACCTGTACTGATGCAAAACGCTTGCCTGGATGGACTAAGGTTAAACACATCATTGAATAAACACTTTATTTTGAAGCATATCAGTTTTCCACAAATGCTGGATTAAAATGATAGTATGAATAATCCTTATTCTTGCTGAATTTCTCTAGGAGACTTAAGGAGCTCAGTTGTCACTTAGGCCAAGCAATGGAAGGTTGATAATTTGGCATCTCCAGTCCTGGGAGTGCCTCAGGGTTTAATTTAGGCCCAGCTCCCTCCAGGCTATTAGATCTGCCCTACTTTCCCAGAGACAGGAGCTAGTAAAGAGCTCCCTCTTTGATCTTCTCCTGGGGAATATACTAACCCCGGGAAAGCTGGGGGGGTGGAAGGTAGCTGGGGGGAGATGAAAGAATCTGGTTAAAATTCCCAGGTTCAGACTTCTCTGACAAGGAGATACACCATCAAAACACTTTATTTGATGATACAAATAGATGGAGAGATATTCCATGTTCTTGGATTGGAAGAATCAACATTGTGAAAATGACTATACTACCCAAAGCAATCTACAGATTCAATGCAATCCCTATCAAACTACCACTGACATTTTTCACAGAACTAGAACAAAAAATTTCACAATTTGTATGGAAACACAAAAGATCCTGAATAGCCAAAACAATCTTGAGAATGAAAACACTTTAAGATATGCTTCAATTTACAAAGCAATTTCAGATTAAAATGTCCTATATAAGGTAAGCCGGGTTGGGGACATAATCTTCATTTTATAGATGAAGAAATAAAATCCCTGAGAGATTAAAGCAATTATTTGCCCAGGATTACTTAGCTACTACATGACAAGGGGAAATCTCCAAATCCAGTATTTTTTCTTATTTAATTCTGGTCACAGAGACCTATGAGGCTAATCACTGCGTGAGCACAGAGCTGAGTACTTGCAGGTAACACAGGTCATGCAAACCTCACTGTCAGGTAAGTGGCAGAACTTGGATTCCAATACTAATCTTCCAGTCCTAAATCCAGGGCTCTTGCTATGCCACCTCTCTGGGTATTGAAAAATCAACCTGGAAAGAAAGAAAAAGATCCCTTGGCTATCCTGAATTATCTGGATTGAAGGTCTGCAGTAGGAAACTGACATAAAGTGAAGAGTTTATTTTCTAGAGATGTAAGATAGTAATGGCTAGTCTCTTGTCCTAATTATGTGCCGCGTAATTGTGTCCCTTCCTATTGAAGACAATGGTACTTTATGGAAGTGATATGTAAATGAGGGGGATGGTGATTTTATAATGCACTGGAAGTGGGTACTTGACTTTGGGTATTGTCTGACAGACAATAAATGGACAGGGGGGCAGGGCAGTGGTGGGGAGCATATGGTGGATGCAAAAGTCTGATATAAAAAAAGAAGATTTTGAGAGAAGACAGGTTGATTAAAAGCAAGGATTGGAGACACATTGAATGGTAAAAAGCATAGCAGTTGACAGAATCTAGAAGGGGACTGATTTTGAGAACCTAATGAAAGCAAGAGACTCTCTCTCTCTCTGAATAGCTTTATATGTGCACACCGCTCTTTTCTTAGCCTAAATCCTGGGTTAAGCACCTTGAACTAGAGGGAAGGCAAAGAGGACTTAAAAAATCATTTATTAAGCTCAGCTGGCCAGCCAGGCATTAGGAATTGAGACCTGTGTATGGGTAGATGTCATGGAAACCAGAAGAACAAGGAACTGTTATGGGGTCTGTAGTTTGGGGTTTGGAAAGGAGATTTGCATTTCTAACCCAGTCAGAAAGGACCTGAAGCCCCAAAAGCCAAGGCTGAGAGAGTCAGCCAGCCTGGGGGAAGCAGACTGGGGCAGAACTAGTTGCTGGGTGGACCCATGCCAGGTGGGAATTGGTGACTAGCCTGGGGACACTGTCAGTCAACATCATGTACTCTGAAATGTCCATTTTGTAGTCAAGTAAATTGTCTCTTAATGGCTTCCTGAGAGCCTTCTGCTTACTGATTCACAGTGGCAGAAGGAACGGGGGGAGGGAGGGCACCGAGCCACCACACCAACCTGACACCTCCAAAGCCAGAAGCAGATTGTACCAGTCCTCAGCAGGGGATGGAGGCTGAGGGCATGCTCAGGGATCTGGTCCCCAGAGTCCAAAGTGGCCTTGCAGAGGGTGGTCCTGATCAGTGTTGCCTAGGGGAAATTATTGGGGTGTCAGATTTCAACTCTATATTTGTCAGCTAGAGTTCAAAGCAAATTAGAGGTTATGACTTTGCATCAGTATAAAGGTAAGTGGCTCTTTGCTTGTACTCTGTTGGTGGGAATGTAAATTGGTCCAGCCACTGTATGGAGGTTTCTCAAAAAACTAAAAATAGAACTATCATACGACCCAGTAATTCCACTCTTGGGTATATATCCGAAAAAACCAAAAGCACTAATTCAAAAAGATAGATGCACCCCAATATTCATAGTGATATTATTAACAATTACCAAGATATGGAAGCTACCTAAGTGTCCATCAACAGATGATTGGATAAAGATGTGGTATATATATATATATATATATATATATATATACACAATGGAATACTCTTCAGCCATAAAAAAGAATGAAATTTGGTCATTTGCAGCAACATAGATGGACTCGGAGAGCATTATGCTAAGTGAAATATGTCAGACAGAGAAAGACAATTACTGTATTATATCACTTATATGTGGAATCTAAAAAATACAACAAACTAGTAAATATAACAAAAATGAAACAGTCTCACAGATATAAAGAACAAACTAAATACCATAAGCTAACACATATATATGGAATCTAAAAAAAAAAAAAGGTCAGAAGAACCTGGGGCAAGGCGGGAATAAAGATGCAGACCTACTAGAGAATGGACTTGAGGATATGGGTAGGGGGAAGGGTAAGCTGTGACAAAGTGAGAGAGTGGCATGGACATATATACACTACCAAACGTAAAGTAGATCGCTAGTGGGAAGCAGCCGCATAGCACAGGGAGATCAGCTCGGTGCTTTGTGACCACCTAGAGGGGTGGGATAGGGAGGGTGGGATGGAGGGAGACGCAAGAGGGAAGAGATATGGTGACATATGTATAAGTATAACTGATTCACTTTGTTATAAAGCAGAAGGTAACACACCATTGTAAAGTAATTATACTCCAATAAAGATGTTAAAAAAAAAAAAAAGAACACACTAGTGATTACCAGTGGGGGAGGGGGGCAATATAGGGATGGGGGAGAGGGAGGCACGAAATATTGAGTGTAAGATAAGCTGAAGGACAACACAGGGAATATAGCCAATATTTTGTAATAACTGTAAATAGAAAGTAACCTTTAAAAATTGTATACAAAATAAAAAAATTAAAGCAAAAGAATAAAAAACAGTAAGTGGCTCTTATAGAACACTCCGCTCTTTGAAATTTGGGGGGTTTCTCACAAAGATATCCTGTCCATCTGGTCCTGCAAAGGTCAGGAGCCAAGGAAGTGGATGTGTTAACTCTGAAATAGGACTTACCTGAAATAGGAGTGAGATTGCCTGGACTGTCCTACATTCTCTTCTTTAAAATAAAAAAAGTGCCCAAGAAATGATTCATTCTTCCCCATGGTATATCCTGGAGGGTATAACTGACAGGTTGATTTAGACAAAGAAAAGATATAAACAAAGGCTACTAAGCCAGAACCTTTTTTGCAAAAGCTAGAATCAGACCATACAGTCAAGATGTGTTCAACAACACTTAACATTCACTCAACACCCATCAAACCCCCCGCTTTGGTCAGATATTGTGCTTAGTACATGGCGCGAGGGACAGACAGTCCCTTCCTTGTGTGGAGACAGAGTTGTTAACCGCTAGCATGAAGTAGGATCAAATAAATGGAAATCAAGGGTTTGGGGAGTGAAAGTAGAGTTACAATGAATTTTGACCCATGGCAATCAGAGACTGTCTTACCTGGCTGTGATTCGATGTCAATTTGGGACATTTCCTCTAGGTTAGAAGGGAAATTCTGAAAGCCAGTGAATGGGCCCATGGTTCTGGAAAGTCAGGAGAAGACTCATGGGGTCACCGAAGCTGGAATGAAGTTAGGGCGGGGGGAGGTCTAGGCTCCCATTTTAGACCCTCACAGAGAAGCTACATGGCGTTCAGGTAGGTCTTGAAGCATGATTAGCATTTGGGATTTCTCAACCTCGACACTATTGACTTTGGGGGCCAGTTAATTTTTTATTGTGAGGGGACTGTCCTTTGCATTTTAGCAGCATCCCTGGCCTCCTCACAGTATGGAGGCCTGATAGAGCACAGTAGCATGCTCTATCCCAGTTGTGACAACCAAAACCATCTCTGGATGTTGCCAGATGTCCTCTTGGTGGCAAAATTGCCCCCAGTTGAGAACCACAAGCATAGCTGGAGGTGAGGGAAAAGCATGTGTCAGACGATAAGATCCCTTTGAATGAATGGACAGAGGCATGACTCTGCCTGGGTAGGTCAGGAATAGTGGCCACAGGGTATGGTAAGGAGGAGGATGTAGTGATGGAAGAGGCTAGAAGAATAGTTTAGAGCCAAGTTGAAATCCTTGCTAATAGCATCGCTAATGATTTGGACACGATTTTGCAGGTTATCGGGAGAGCATGAGGTTTGGTAGGAGGAGACTGAGGGGAAGAGGAATCTGACAGGAATATAGAGATGGGAACGGACCAGTGGGAGAATGAGGGCAGAAGATCAGCGGCTGCTCCAGCCCAGGTGGGAGGTAAAGAGCGTCTGAACTTAGGGAGAGTGGAGAAGAGAAGCAGGTGTTAGAGACATTACTCAGGGAGATTGGAAACTTGGTGACAACTAGGATGTGGTGGGTAAGAGCCAGAAAGGAGTCAGATGGGTGAGAGGGAAATTTGTGGGTAAAGAGCAGAGCATTGGCTTAGATAAGGAGATTTGGAAGAGGAGGAGGAGCAGCTCCGACCTGCGAGAATGAATTCTTAAGCCCTACTCCTGTCTGTGCCTCCACGTGGACACATTGTAGTCATTCAATAAATTCTTTTTTTTTTAACGGATCTTGAATTACCAGTTATCATCTCAGCTAGAACAAGTCATCTATCTGTTCAGTAGGGCAAAGACAAAGGCTAGACTACTACTACTAGTTATAATAATAATAACAACAGTAATAATAACTGCCATTTATTTAGCAATTACTATGTGCCAGGCACTGTGCCAAAGTTTTGCACACTATCTCCTTTGGCATTTGAATAATCTTATGAGGTAGATACTACTTTTTTCCCCACTTTAGAGATGATTTCATTCATCACTATTTATTAAGTGACTACTGTGTGTCGGGCACGGTTTTAGGAACCTAGGATAGATCAGTGAATAAAACAGAGCAAAAGAAAAACCCTGCCATTGGGAATTTGCCTTTTAGTGAGGAAACTGAAATGGAGACATTAGAACTTAGTAAGATGAGGTGCCTGCCTGTTCACATGGCTGGTGAGTGCTGGAGTGAGGCCCACACAAACCCCTGAGTAGATACTCATGGAAAACTCCCTTGCAAGGCAGGCACAGGAGAAGGAAACATTGCCCAGGGCTAGCATGTGAGAATTCTAAAGCCCAGAACTTGGATATGAGGACAGAGGGTACAGCTTCCTGAGTGACAGAATTATTGAATTATCAAGAATGCATGTAATTTCTGTGAGCTTCCATGACTGGGGATATATTGGCATTGTACTCGCAGCTCTGCACAACTCTGATCAGGCAGGCATCTCATTCTTGGTTAATTGCCAAGACCTCTAATTTCAGTCAAGAGTCTGTAAGAAATAAGAGGGTCAGTGGAGAGCCATGTCCATCCACCTTCAACCTTACCTAGTTTATATATTTTGCACAATTTATTATCTGCCCTGGGAACAAACCAAAATAATACCAACTAAACTAAGTCCATCATACTTGCCCAATCTCTACCTCAGACCAGACTCTGCTCTGGTCTAGCTCATTGGCTTAAGGTCTTCTGACCACATCCCTCCCCCAACTCAGCTGAGAAGGATAGAGCTGTTTTCACATATTTGGGCAGAAACTTCATCTTTTCTCACGGGGAGCAGGGGTAAACGAGCTTTTTATCTCACTCTCCTCTGGGGCAGGAGGAGAGACCACTTTGCACTTTGCACTGGGTGGACCTTGGGAACCAGGCCTACATAGGTCTGAGGGTTTCACCTGTGACATAAAAATCCCAACCAGCTTCTTCTAGAGCCATAGTCTCAGTTCACACTGGTTGGTGGTGTCCACTCCCCAACTCTGGGGAGAAAAGCCAAATCGATTGGACATAGAATGCACAAGACCTGGCCTTGGGGCCCTGTATATTTAATTTAGTCAGGAAGCTTTTGGCCGTAGTACATATAAAACCAAATTGAAACAATGATAAAATGTTTGCTCACACAGTAAGAAGGCTGGCATGGACTGCAGTTATAGTATGACCCCAGGCTGCTCATCAAAGACCTAGGATGTTTCCTTCTCTCCATTCTGCCACCTTGGTGTTGGCTTTACCCTCAGACTAGTGATAAAACAGCTGCTGCAGTCCCAGCCATCACTCTTGCACCAGTAATAACCAGAGGAAGAACGAATTTCCTGTTTGTTTGTCTTTTTTCCTTTCTTTTCTTTAGAACAAGGAAACTTTCCCAGAAGCTTCTTAGCAGATTTCACCCTTACACTTAATTGGTCAGAATTGGGTCACATGTCCATTCCTAAATAAAGCCTTGCCTGATGGAATAGGTCCACCACGGTTGGCTTATAGACAAACCAGAGTCACCATCTGGAGCTGGGATTGCCATCAGCTTCCCCTGAAAACCACGGCTGTTTGAAAGAGGGTGGATGCCTGAACCCAAACTCATTTCTGTTTGGAAGGAGGAAGAGAAGTGGGCGATAATCTTGGATTATTATGTTCACAAGAATGTTCACGTCAACAGCTCACCATCTAGCTCCCACAGGGTCAGCATTATCTGTACCACTAGAGAATGGAAGCAACTCACCTTTCTATTTCCCCTTACTCAGCCCTACCCTGAGGCCCGCATATCTGATGCATTTGGACCATGCCAGCTGGAGGCCTGCTTCTTTTTTTTTTTTTTGCTAATTATAATCTTACTTTGTACTTAGGAAAGACCATTCTTCCAACATGCTCTAGGCACTTTTACAGACCTGATGACCTCTTCCCAGAGGATTATCATCTTCCATTTATGGAGGTGGTGTGAGGGTCATGAGGCAGCCCCAAAGGCCCAGTTGGGAGGCAGAGCACAGTCTCCTCCTGGGTCCTCCGACTGACAGGCCTGGAAGGGCTGAGACTCCCTCCAGAGGACTCTGGGTGCAGAGGTGCAGTCCATGAACAAAGGCTTCCTTTGTGCTGCCTGGAGTTTCTGGAAAAAGTTAGCTCCTCAGCAATCTTGGAGAGGTGCTCAGTGATTACACAGAGAAGAGTGGATTAGAAAGGCTGAGATCAGTATTTGTTTATCTTGGCCTCATCCTAGTTTATATCCTTACCTTTGGGTAAAACCGTAGGTGGGCCATTGGATTCTTCCAAGAAACATCCAGTCCCTTTGCTATGCTGGCCACCATGCTGGGTGTTGCATATACAGTCGTGAACAAGACACCATTTCTGACCTCAAAGAGCTCAGATAGTAGGGGAGAAAAGTCCAAGAACAGGCAATTACAAGACCGTGGGATCAGTGCTTTAGTCCTCCCTCAGCTGGGTGGGTGCTGGGCTTCCAGGAAGAGCTGCTGTTTAAGCTGAGGCTTTAGCGATCAAGGATCAAATATTTCCTGTTTCCAAGAAAGACCATGTCTTAACTCAAATTTCTTCAAGTTTGAGGAGCATTGATTCCACAGAATGATAATTTTAAATCACTTGGTATAAAAAGCATAGATAAATTTGGGAAATTATAGCTTAAGCAATCTGCAAGACTCTACAGAACTTTTAACAAATGAACTGATAACCATGAATCTCTGAGATATGGAGTATACATTTCCCAATTATATTTGACCACGACATTCTTTTCCCCCATCTCTCCCAGATGAGTGACTTCAATGCTGAGAACTTGGAGTATTGGAACTGAGTTGAGATGGAGAGTCAGGGTGACAGTGGGTCAGAGGGAGCATCGTAGCCGTGCTCTGAAAGGTTCTGGGGCAAGCATTTGATATAATAGCTGTGTTTATTTGATGGCCTTATTTACATTGTACAGTGGACACCATGATCTCTTGAAATAATTAAACGCAGACATGTGTAGTAAAAATATTCTCCCTGTAGTGAATAATTTAGCGATGGACACGTGGCCCCATTTTCTGGCCAATGGGATGAGAGGGGAAGTATGCTAAGTGCTTACAGGGGAAGCTTTCCAGCTCTAAGAAAGAGAATAGAGGAAGAGACAGCTGCTCTTCTTCCTCTAGGCATATTCTCTCTGAATATGACAGCTAGAACTGTAGAGACATCTTGCTACCAGCCTGAGTAGGAAACTCATACCTAGATGGCGGAGTAGAAATTGAAGCAATCTAGGTCTTTTTTTTTTTTTTTTTTGCGGTATGCGGGCCTCTCACTGTTGTGGCCTCTCCCGTTGCGGAGCACAGGCTCCGGACGCGCAGGCTCAGCGGCCATGGCTCACGGGCCCAGCCGCTCCGCGGCGTGTGGTATCTTCCCGGACCGGGGCACGAACCCGTGTCCCCTGCATCAGGCAGGCGGACTCTCAACCACTAAACCACCAGGGAAGCCTGCAGCCTAGATCTTTGATGACAATGTTGAGTTTCTGATTAACTACACCTGGAGCCTATCCTATTTATTGACTTAACTTTGACTTCTTATTATGTAATAATACATTTCCTTATCTTTTAACTAGTCTGAGTCAGACTTTTCTGTTATTTGCAGTCAGAAGCATTCTGGCTAATGAAATTTCTTACTTTAATCTTCCTATGAAAATTTTCCACTGGCATAGTTAATCATTTCCCTGGTCAAGGCTCATGATTTGGATTCTCAGAGTGTGGGGAGAGCTGTCCTGGACTCAAGTGTCTGAGGCAGCAGGTGGTATATTAGTGATGCACAAAGCAGGACCAAGACTCATCTGGTTTAGGCAAATGGGGATTTTTGTGGGCTGACATTCTAGTGGGGCTAGTTGATGTGTTTGCTTGAGGAGATGCAGGAGGGCCCCCTGCAGATACCAAACTGGCAGCCGGAACTCAGGGAGTCAGGGCAGGAAAAGAAGGCATTTGCTCTGCTGACTGATCTGGAAAAGGCCTGAATTCTCATACAGGGTTGGCAGGCAGCCTGAGCCCACACATCCTCCTTCTACTGTCACCTGGGTGATGTGGGCAGGACTTGCTTGCTTGGACAGGCCTTACCCCACACCCCTCCTTTTGCCTTCAGTAACATCTTCTGCTCTTTGGTGGTTTCATTCCTTTGGTATTACTTTTTTTTTTTTTTTTGCATTACACGGGCCTCTCACTGTTGTGGCCTCTCCCGTTGCGGAGCACAGGCTGCAGACGCGCAGGCTCAGCGGCCATGGTTTGCGGGCCCAGCCACTCCACGGCACGTGGGATCCTCCCGGACCGGGGCACGAACCCGTGTCCCCTGCATCGGCAGGCGGACTCTCAACCACTGCGCCACCAGGGAAGCCCAGTATTACTTTTTTTGATTTGTTTTTCTTTTTGAATGGTTCAAACTTACTTTTATACACATTCAAAGGAATTTCTTTTCTTTCTTTTTTTTTTTTTTTTTTGCGGTACACGGACCTCACCGTTGTGGCCTCTCCCGTTGCGGAGCACAGGCTCCGGACGCGCAGGCTCAGCAGCCATGGCTCACGGGCCCAGCCGCTCTGCGGCATGTGGGATCCTCCCAGACGGGGACATGAACCCGTGTCCCCTGCATCAGCAGGCGGACTCTCAACCACTGCGCCACCAGGGAAGCCCTGGGAATTTCTTTTTTTAAAGATCTTCAGACTTGATTTCATTGGTAATTGTATCCATTAACTTTTTTTTTTTTTTTACTATCTTAACCATTTTTAAGTTTAGAGTTCACTAGTGTTAAGTATATTCACATTGTTGTGAAACAGATCTCCTGAACTTTTCATCTTGTGTGATGATTAATTTTATGTATCAATGTCACTGGGCCATGGAGTGCAGAAATTAAACACTATTTCTGGGCGTGTCTGTGAGGGCATTTCTGATGAGATTCATTTGAATTGGTGGACTCAGTAAATTGCCCTCACCAATGTGGGTGGGTATCATCTGTTCAGGGCCTGGATAGAACAAAGAGCGGAGAAAGGAGATTTGTCTCCTTCTTGCCTGCATACTAAGCTGGGACATTGGTTTTCTTCTACTACCCTTGGATTGGTTTTACAGCTTGAGCATTCCCAGATCTCCAGCTTGCTGAAGGCAGATCACAGGACTTCTAAACTTCCATAATTGCGTGAGCCAGTTCTTCCTAATAAATCTCTCTCGCTCTTTGGAGAACCCTAACTAATGCATCTTGCAAAACTGGAACTTTATACCCATTAAACAGCCCTCCCCTTCCCTCACCTGCCTCCGCCACCAGCCCCTGGTAACCACCAGTCTATTCTCTGTTTCTATGAATTTGACTACTTTAGATACCTCATGTAAGTGGAATCACATGGTGTTTGTCTTTTTGTGACTGGTTCATTTCACTTAGCATAAGGTCCTCAAAGTTCATCCACACTGTAGCATGTGACAGAATTTCCTTCCTTTTTAAGGGTGAATAATATTCCATTATATACATATACCACATTTTGTTTATCCATTCATCCGTTGATGGACATTCGAATTGCTTCCACCTCTCAGCTATTGTGTCTTGGCAACACTTTTACCTGCTATTGTGTTTGATGCTTGGGTTTCTAATTCTGTTGCCCACATTTTATCTTAACCAGATTTCTCTGGTATGGCTCGTGGAAAGGAATGCCCAAGAGGTACCTTAGCCTCAGAAAGAGGATCTTGATAATGAGGTTTTAAGAAAAAAATTATTCTGGAAAAAAAAAAACCCAAACCAGAACAATTCCTATGTGCTCCACGTGTAGCCAAACAAAAATGTATAATGTAAAAGGTATCTTTCCCTCAATGTAACAACTAAACGCAGTTCTAATCTGTAACCAATAACTGCAGCTGAAATGTAAGCACATTTAAATATTCATTTTCTTACCCGTAAAAGCTAATATAAGCTCAATATAAAAAATTTGAAAAATAGCAATAAAAGCTACCATTTAATGAGGTCATATTTTCTGCAGGGCTTTTGTATCAAGTACTTTAAAGATATTCTTTTTAATCTGAACAACTCTTTGAAATAGGTATTTGTAATATTTCAGGTGAGTTGCAGATTAGTGGGAGGACATCTCCCTAGCACTGCTGTTGCACACACCTCCCCCGTCAGGCCTGACTTATTCACCCTGGGTACAGAACTGGGCCGAACACCAGAGCAGGTACAGCTCACCTAGATGAGCTCTCCCTTTGCCCTGAAGTTCCCAAGGGCGGTTCAAATGCCAGTGACACTCTCTGCGTAAGTAAGGGCCCACTGGAGTCGGGAAAACAGTTCAATTCTTGCTCCACTGCTGCCCTTTTATATTTGGGCTTACAACATCATCCTAGAAAAACCTAAACTAACAACCTTTGTATTTCTAGTAAAGAGAATGTTTACAAACATTGGACTCTCTTGGTTCTTCAGCCAAGCAGCATAACTAGGTCCATAGAACAAGGCTTCTCATTTTCTAGTGCCCTGGAAAGCCCATTTCCTTGCAGTCCACTCCCATGAGCTGATTGAATCCCCTTTACTTTGGTAGCTCTGATACAGATTTTGAGCTGGTGGTAAATTCATTTTCCTGTATGTGTGTGTGTGTGTGTGAGTGTGTGTGTGTGTGTGTGTGTGTTTAATGATTACAGGTGAAGCAACTGAGCCTCAAAGAGGTTAAATATTCTGCCTAAGTTCAGATATATAATAAGAAAGAGTCAGGGCTTCCCTGGTGGCCCAGTGGTTGCGAATCCGCCTGCTGATGCAGGGGACACGGGTTCGTGCCCTGGTCTGGGAGGATCCAACATGACGCGGAGCGGCTAGGCCCGTGAGCCATGGCCGCTGAGCCTGCGCATCCGGAGCCTGTGCTCCGCAACGGCAGAGGCCACAACAGTGAGAGGCCCGCGTACCACAAAAAAAAAAAAAAAAAAAAAGAGAGTAGAATTGAAGTGGCTGTAAGTTAAAGCAGACAGAATACAGATGGGTCTTGGACATGGCAATGTTCCTTATCATTTTCAAATTTCACTTTTCACATCTGAAACAGGGGTAATAGTAAATACAAGTGTTGTTGTAAGGATTAAAAGTAATATATGTAAAGTACCAAGCACAATGCCTCATGCTTGGTGGGTGGTCCATAACTGTGAGTGACTGTAATTGTGCTCCTGACTCCAAAACTTTTCAAGCTTTCCTTGGAACATCAATGCTTCTCCCACAGAAATGAAAACGATGGGAAAAAAAAAGAAAGAAAAAGAAAAGAACGGAAACCAACAAATCATCCATAGTTGCATTTCCCCCAGGATCAAAAGCATTCATTTTTGATTACTTTTCCCAACTTCCCATTCCTTTCTCCTTTCTTTCTATAAAGTATTTCCCCATAGTTGTAATCACACTGTATATATGATTTGTTTATTATTTCCCTTTCACTTTTCATCACATGCTAGGGTGAACTTTAATGCCTACTTTCCTACCATTGGGATTTGGGAGAACCAACAGCCATGGAGATTAGAAGCCTCTGTGGTGACAGCCCTTCAGGAAGTGTGGGTCTCTCCATGGTGGTAAACAGGAGCTTAAAAGATGTTTCTTAATTCCTTTGTGTTTTCAGCTGTTTTTTAAGAGCTGGAGCCATTCCTTGGCATGTTGCTGTCCTGACCTTTACCATGGTTTAATACTCTTGAGTTTGAGAGCAAACACTTTCTCCTCTGAGACAGCTTCCCATTTTTTCCCTGTCTGTGCTCCTCCCTCACTCGGATCACCAGTGCCTCAGGCGCTCCATCTCTCAGGCTTACCCACCACTCTGACTCCTGGCTAAGCTCTTTCAACAGGCACTTTGCTACCACCTTGGAATCTGTTGGCCTCTATTCCCAGGGATCACCACTGGACTTTGCTTCAGCTCCCAAACCGCTGAATTTCACTGAAGCATATCTTGGCGTCGTATGAACTGAGGCCTTAACAAATGGCGTCACGCTAGCTTTAGCTGGCCTCTTATTGCTGGGTAATACTGTTTGCTTGGTTACAGTTCTAAATCTCCAACATCCCCAGCCTCCAACCCTGCCCCAGGCAAACCAACAAGAGGATTCCTGCTTCAACGGGAAATTGAAGGTACATGGGGAAGTTTCCCCAACGTCACACTTCTCTATCTCAAATTTTCCTTGTATCTTTAGGCCCCTTTTCTTCTCTTTGATCTCTGAGAAGAGTTCTGTCTGATTTCTGAAGTCTATCTCACCTTCTCCCACCTTCTTTAAGACTGTTCCATTAATTGCTCATGTCTTGAATATATGTTCAATGCACCTATCTTGACTATCTTTTTTCCCAAATATGTACAAGTCTCTTCTATCATAAAAAATGAAACACAAAAGAAATAATAATAACAGTAATCAATCATTCCTTTAATTCTGCTTCCTTTTCAAGTCATTTCACTCTTCTATCATCAAAACTTCTAAATGATTAGGCTGTCCCCACCCCTTCCTTTCATCCTGATTTTGCCTTTATGTTCTAACGTAATTGCTTTCTTACAAGTCACTGAAGACCTCATTCTTGCTAAATCTTATAGCTATTCTCTTTCTTTGCCATCTTTGTTCAGATCAACAGATATTTATTTAGCTCCTCACTAGGTATTGTGCCCCCTCCTAGAGAGACAGATTCAGCCCCTGCCCTCCAGAAGCTCAGTTTCCAGAGCAGGTGGCTTTGTGGGTCAGCAGCTCTGCTTCCCTTCCTGACACCAAGGTTCTCCATTCTCTGTCTTTTTTCCTACCCTCCCGCAGACGCTCTTCTGTATTCTTTACTAGTACCCTTCACTGATATCCTTCATTTTGTCCTGGAAACTAAAGCATTCTCCAGGGTTCAGTTTTTGGCCCTTTTCTCTCTATCCCCTCTTTTAAAATTTGCCTTCAATTGTCACCTCTATTTCACTAGCCCTGATTATCCTCCAACTCGCTCTCTCATTTTGGATTGAGATAATTATAGCTTGTTAGCTATTCCAGTGAAGACATTCTGCATGCTTCTTCCCCTGGAAATGACCAGCAGTGAGCTCATCTTTCCCTCACCTCTCAGGCATTTCCGCCCAGCACATGGACCTCCTCTGAGAACTTCCTCAAGTCCAGGGTGGGCTTGAACTACATGATCCTGCACCCTTGGCCATAGCTAGTTGGAGCCAGTCTCTCAAGGATATGGAATGATGGCAGGCACCAGACTGCTCTGGCTCAACTGGGAAGTGATATAAACTCAGAACTGAAGCTGCCATTTACAATCATGGGCCTGGAGATGCAGAGAAATCTGATTTGTGAAAAGAGACACAAATGGAACAAAGTGAGGCAGGGATGTGAGTTGCACAGACTTGGGATGACCCAGCACCACCAAGGAGCAACATGGTGTCTGATGTATTCCCCATTCCTGATTCCAATCCCTTGTGAGGTTCTGCTATAATTTCTGCCTTTATTTTTTTTAAAACAACTTTATTGGAGTATAATTGCTTCACAGTGTTGTGTTAGATCCTGCTGTACAACAAAGTGAATGACCTATATGCATACGTACATCCCCATATCACCTCCCTGTTGTGTCTCGCTCCCAGCCTCCCTATCCCACCCCTCTAGGTGGTCACAAAGCACCAAGCTGATCTCCCTGTGCCATGCAGTGCTTCCCACTAGCTATCTATTTTACATTTGGTAGTGCATATATGTCAATGCTACTCTCTCACTTTGTCCCAGCTTACTCTTCCCCCTCCCCGTGTCCTCAAGTCCATTCTATATGTCTGTGTCCTTATACCTATCCTGCCCCAAGGTTCATCAGAACCTTTTTTTTTTTTAGATTCCATATATATGTGTTAGCATACGATATTTATTTTTCTCTTTCTGACTTACTTCACTCTGTATGACAGACACTAGGTCCATCCACCTCACTACAAATAACTCAATTTCGTTTCCTTTTATGGCTGAGTAATATTCCATTGTATATATGTGCCACATCTTCCTTATCCATTCATCTGTTGATGGACACTTAGGTTGATTCCATGTCCTGGCTATTGTAAATAGTGCTGCAATGAACACTGTGGTGCATAACTCTTTTTGAATTATGGTTTTCTCAGGGTCTATACCCAGTAGTGGGATTGCTGGGTCATATGGTAGGTCTATTTTTGGTTTTTTAAGGGACTTCCATACTGTTCTCCATAGTGGCTGTATCAATTTACATTCCCACCAACAGTGCAAGAGGGTTCCCTTTTCTCCAAACCCTCTCTAGCAGTTATTGTTCGTAGATTTTTTGATGATGGCCATTCTGACTGGTGTGAGGTGACACCTCATTGTAGTTTTGATTTGCATTTCTCTAATGATTAGTGATGTTGAGCATCCTGTCATGTGTTTGTTGGCAATCTATATTTCTTCTTTGGAGAAATGTCTATTTAGGTCTTCTGCCCATTTTTTGATGGGATTGTTTGTTTTTTTTAATATTGAGCTGCATGAGCTGCTTGTATATTTTGGAGATTAATACCTTGTCAGTTGCTTCATTTGCAAATATTTTCTCCCATTCTAAGGGTTGTCTTTTCATCTTCTTTATGGTTTCCTGTGCTGTGCAAAAGCTTTTAAGTTTCATTAGGTCCCATTTTTTAATTTTTGTTTTAATTTCCATTTCTCTAGGAGGTGGGTCAAAAAGGATCTTGCTGTGATTTATGTCATAGACTGTTCTGCCTATGTTTTCCTCTAAGAGTTTTACAGTGTCTAGCCTTACATTTAGGTCTCTAATTGATTTTGAGTTTATTTTTAAGTATGGTTTTAGGAAGTGTTCTAATTTCATTCTTTTACATGTAGCTGTCCAGTTTTCCCAGCACCACTTATTGAAGAGGCTGTCTTTTCTCCATCATATATTCTTGCCTCCTTTATCAAAGATAAGGTGACCATATGTATGTGGGTTTATCTCTGGGCTTTCTGTCTTGTTCAGTTGATCTATGTACCTGTTTTTCTGCCAGTACCATACTGTCTTGATTACTGTAGCTTTGTAGTATAGTCTGAAGTCTGGGAGCCTGATTCCTCCAGGTCCATTTTTCCTTCTCAAGATTGCTTTGGCTATTTGGGGTCTTTTGTCTTTCCATACAAATTGTGAAATTTGTTGTTCTAATTCTGTGAAAAATGCCATTCGTAGTTTCATAAGGATTACATTGAATCTGTAGATTGCTTTGGGTAGTATAGTCATTTTCACAATGTTGATTCTTCCAATCCAAGAACACTGTATATCTCTCCATCTGTTTGTATCATCTTTAATTTCTTTCACCAGTGTCTTATAGTTTTCTGCATACAGGTCTTTTGTCTCCTTAGGAAGGTTTATTCCTAGGTATTTTATTCTTTTTGTTGCAATGGTAAATGAGAGTGTTTCCTTCATTTCTCTTTCAGATTTTTCATCATTAGTGTATAGGAATGCAAGAGATTTCTGTGCATTAATTTTGTATCCTGCTACTTTACCAAATGCATTGGTTAGCTCTAGTAGTTTTCTGGTGGCATTTTTAGGATTCTCTATGTATAGCATGTCATCTGCAAAGAGTGACAGTTTTACTTCTTCTTTTCCAATTTGCATTCCTTTTATTTCTTTTTCTTCTCTGATTGCCGTGGCTAGGACTTCCAAAACTATGTAGAATAATAGTGGTGAGAGTGAACATCCTTGTCTTGTTCCTGATCTTAGAGGAAATGCTTTCAGTTTTTCACCATTGAGAACAAAGTTGGCTGTGGGTTTGTCATATATGGCCTTTATTATGTTGAGGTAGGTTCCCTCTATGTCCACTTTCTGGAGAGTTTTTATCATAAATTGGTGTTGAGTTTTGTCAAAAGCTTTTTCTGCATCTATTGAGGTGATCATATGGTTTTTATTCTTCAGTTTGTTAATATGGTGTATCACATTGATTGATTTGCATATATTGAAGAATCCTTGCATCCCTGCCATAAATCCCACTTGATCATGGTGTATGATCCTTTTAATGTGTTGTTGGATCCTATTTGCTAGTATTTTGTTGAGGATTTTTGCATCTATATTCATCAGTGATAATGATCTGTAATTTTCTTTTTTTTGTAGTATCTTTGTCTGGTTTTGGAATCAGGGTGATGATGGCCTCATAGAATGAGTTTGGGAGTGTTCCTTCCTCTGCAATTTTTTGGAAGAGTTTCAGAAGGTTGGGTGTTAGCTCTTCTCTAAATGTTTGATAGAATTCACCTGTGAAGCCATCTAGTCCTGGACTTTTGTTTGTTGGAAGATTTTTAATCACAGTCTCAATTTCAGTGCTTGTGATTGGTCTGTTTATATTTTCTATTTCTTCCTGGTTGAGGCTAGGAAGGTTGTGCTTTTCTAAGAATTTGTCCATTTCCTCCAGGTTGTCCATTTTATTGGCATCTAGTTTCTTGTAAATCTCTCATGATCCTTTGTATTTCTGCAGTGTCAGTTGTTACTTCTCCTTTTTCATTTCTAATTCTGATGATTTGAGTCTTCTCCCTTTTTTTTTTGATTAGTCTGGCTGATGGTTTATCAATTTTGTTTGTCTTCTCAAAGAAGCAGCTTTTAGTTTTATTGATCTTTGCTATTGTTTCCTTCATTTCTTTTTCATTTATTTCTGATCTGATCTTTATGATTTCTTTCCTTCTGCTAACTTTAGGTTTTTTTGTTCTTCTTTCTCAAATTTCTTTAGGTGTAAGGTTAGGTTGTTTATTTGAGATGTTTCTTGTTTCTTGAGATAGGCTTATATTTCTATAAACTTTCCTCTTAGAACTGCTTTTGCTGCATCCCCTAGGTTTTGGGTGGTTGTGTTTTCATTGTCATTTGTTTCTAGGTATTTTTTGGTTTCCTCTTTGGTTTCTTCACTGATCTCTTGGTTATTTAGTAGCATATTGTTTAGCCTCCATATGTTTGTATTTTTTACAGTTTTTTTTCCCTGTAATTGATATCTAGTCTCATAGCGTTGTGGTCAGAAAAGATACTTGATATGATTTCAATTTTCTTAAATTTACCAAAGCATGATTTGTGACCCAAGATATGATCTATCTTGGAGAATGTTCCATGAGCACTTGTGAAGAAAGTGTATTCTGTTGTTTTTGGATTGAATGTCCTATAAATATCACTTAAGTCCATCTTGTTTAATGTGTCATTTGAAGCTTGTGTTTCCTTATTTATTTTCATTTTGGATGATCTGTCCGTTGGTGAAAGTGTGGTAAAAGTCCCCTACTATGATTGTGTTACTGTCGATTTCCCCTTTTATGGCTGTTAGCCTTTGCCTTATGTATTGAGGTGCCCCTATGTTGGGTGCATAAATATTTACAATTGTTGTATCTTCTTCTTGGTTTGATCCCTTGATCATTATGTAGTGTCCTTTTTTGTCTCTTGTAATAGTCTTTATTTTTAAGTCTATTTTGTCTGATATGAGAATTGCTACTCTAGCTCTCCTTTGATTTCCATTTACATGGAATATCTTTTTCCATCTCCTCACTTTCAGTTTGTATGTGTCCCTCAGTTTGAAGTGGGTCTCTTGTAGACAGCACATGTACAGGTCTTGTTTTTGTATCCATTCAGCCAGTCTGTGTCTTTTGGTTGTAGCATTTAATCCATTTACATTTAAGGTAGTTATTGATATGTATGTTATTATTTCCATTTTCTTAATTGTTTTGGGTTTGTTATTGTAGGTCTTTTTCTTCTCTTGTGTTTCCTGCCTAGAGAAGTTCCTTTAGTACTTTTTTAAAGCTGGTTTGGTGGTGCTGAATTCTCTTAACTTTGCTTATCTGTAAAGGTTTTACTTTCTCCATCAAATCTGAATGAGATCCTTGCTGGGTCGAGTAATCTCGGTTGTAGGTTTTTCCCTTTCATCACTTTAAATATGTCCTGCCACTCCCTTCTGGCCTGCAGAGTTTCTGCTGAAAAATCAGCTGTTAACCTTATGTGGATTCCCTCATATGTTATTTATTGTTTTTCCCTTGCTGCTTTTAATATTTTTTCTTTGTATTTAAATTTTGATAGTTTGATTAATATGTGTTTTGAAGTGTTTCTCTTTGGGTTTATCCTGCATGGTACTCTCTGTGCTTCCTGGACTAGATTGACTATTTCCTTTCCCATGTTAGGAAAGTTTTCGCCTATAATCTCTTCAAATATTTTCTCAGACCCTTTCTGTTTCTCTTCTTCTTCTGGTACCCATATAATTCAAATGTTGGTGCATTTAATGTTGTCCCAGAGGTCTCTAAGGCTGTCCTCAATTCTTTTCATTCTTTTTTCTTTATTCTGCTCCCTGGCAGTTATTTCTTCAGTTTTATCTTCCAGCTCACTTATCTGTTCTTCTGCCTCAGTTATTCTGTTATTGATTCCTTCTAGAGTATTTTTAATTTCAGTAATTGTGTTGTTCATGACTGTTTGTTTTCTCTTTTTTTCTTCTAGATTCTTGTTAAATGTTTCTTGTATTTTCTCCATCTTTTGCCTGAGATTTTGGATCATCTTTACTATCATTACTCTGAATTCTTTTTCAGGTAGTTTGCCTAGTTCCTCTTCATTTACTTGGTCTTGTAGGTTTTTACCTTGCTCCTTCTTCTGTAACATATTTTTAGGTCATTTCATAAATTTTTTTTTGATGGGTGGTGCTGTATTCCTGTCTTACTGGTTGTTTGGCCTGAGATGTCTAGTACTGGAGTTTGCAGGCAGTTGGATAGAGCTGTGTCTTGGTGCTGAGATGAGGACCTCAGGGAGGCCTCACTCTGATTGATATTCCCTGGGGTCTGAGCTTCTGTGTTAGTCCAGCAGTTTGGATTTGGAGCTCCCACCATAGGAGCTC
The DNA here is from genome assembly GCF_949752795.1 of Hyperoodon ampullatus. NCBI lineage: Eukaryota > Metazoa > Chordata > Mammalia > Artiodactyla > Ziphiidae > Hyperoodon > Hyperoodon ampullatus. Next base: position 39,351,678 of record NC_136920.1, on the reverse strand, counting down.
AGGCCCAACCTCTGGCCTGGGAACCAAGATCCTGCAAGCTTTGTGGCACAGTTAAAAAAGAAAAAAATAGGAAGAATGAAAGAAAAAATGGAGCAGTACAATATGAAAGAACAAAAGACAAAGTAAAATTAGAAAGATAAAAAAAAATTAGGAAAAATAAAACTATAATTGAAACAACTGTCACAAGGTAAAATAAAATCACAACAGTAATAGAAAAAAAAAAAGAAAGAAATAGATGTGGTGGGGAACAACTCAAAAGGAGAAATCACTAACAAAGTATAAAGAATAAAATAAAATTAGAAAAATAAAAGATTTATTAGGAAAAATAAAAATATAAAAAAAATCAACAACAATGAATCAACAAGGTAAAACAGAACCCTAATGTAAAAGTGGGAACAACAACAACAAAAAAATGGACTTGAGGATACGGGGAGGGGGAAGGCTAAGCTGTGACAAAGTGAGAGAGTGGCATGGACATATATACACTATCAAATGTAAAACAGATAGCTAGTGGGAAGCAGCCGCATAGCACAGGGAGATCAGCTCGGTGCTTTGTGACCACCTAGAGGGGTGGGATAGGAAGGGTTGGCGGGAGGGAGATGCAAGAGGGAAGAAATATGGGAACATATGTATATGTAGAACTGATTTACTTTGTTATAAGGCAGAAACTAACACACCATTGTAAAGCAATTATACTCCAATAAAGATGTTAAAAAAAAAAAAGATGCTCTGGCTATGGGGGCAGAGTTTAGGTGGTGGGGGTGTTGGAACTTAGGCAGGGACAGGATTTAGGGTGGGGCAGGACCTAGGCGGGCAGTGGGATGACGTTTGAGCGTGGGGTGGGGCCTAGGCTCAGGACCTCTACAGCCAGAAAAGGCCTTGGGGGCGGGGCCTAGGTGGGCAACGTTCAAGTGTGGGGCAGGGCCTCTGTTTAGGACCTGTGCAGATAGGGAGAGGCAGCACATCGAAAGGAGAGCCTCTGGAGTGTGGAGTTCTGGAGTTTGGAGATAGGGCCCTGGATGGGGCTGTAGGGGCGTGCTTGGGCTTTTCAGGGCAGGAGGGAGGCTCCGAGGGCAGAGGATTAGGCCCGGGAGCCCAACAGGCTCCCTGGTGCCTAAGAGGGCAGGGAAAGCACTGGCCACATTCCCTTCCATTCCTTTATGCCCCTCCCCTACCATCTCCCCCAGAGTCTCCCCTGTTGCTGCTGGACCCCTAACCATGGGTGGGTCCTGCTGCATGTAGGAACTCCTTACTTCCCCCAGCCACCTCTCAGGGGCACCAGTCCCAGCCCGCCTCCACTTCTGCCCCTTGTGTTCCTCTCCCTTGGGTGTCTGTGGTCCCCCACTGGTGCCTGGTAGGTTCCCTAGTTGTGAAGAGACACGAATTCTGCATCCTCCTAGTATGCCATCTTGACTCCATCTCCTGCCCTTAATTTTTGAACAATAATCCTACATTTTTATAATAATTCTCCCTTTTCTACTTAAGTCAGGATAAGTGGGTCTCAAATGAAAGAGGCTTGACCATAACACCCCCAAACCCAGGCTTTCATTGCATTATGTTTTCCCTTAATTTTAAGAACTCTCTTCTCAGTATCCAGGTTGAAAACTCTCATATCATCTTTGTCACTTTCCTTGCCTCGTCCCAATTCCCCATCATATCCCATTACCTAACATGTCCAATGGAGTTGATCTTTAATATTACTCTTGAAAAAAGAACTTTAGAATTGGTCCCTGCTTTCCATTCCTCCTATAACCTCCAGGTTATTACCTCTTATTCAGACAATTAGGAGTCTTTTTATTGGTTTTCCTGTTTCTGGTCATTTTCTTCTCCAGCCCATGAAAGTTCTTCAATGCTTGTTCTTTACACATTGAATGAATACCATACTTCTCACCTGAAATTCTAGATCTTCTATGGCAAGATACCTAACTACCTACCTTTCCATTCTTATCATATGCTTTCTACCCTTGGAGGCCAATCAATTTGGACCACATCATCAGGGCCTCTGTGCACTTTGATTTCTGGTTGTGTTCAGCCAGTTGGGAGTTCTGGAAGGAGATGCGAGGGAAGGAGGAGGGTGCAGTCAGGATATTTAGCCCCCTAGCTCTCTCTCTTTTTCTTCTTTGTTTTGCAGTACGCGGGCCTCTCACTGTTGTGGCCTCTCCCGTTGTGGAGCACAGACTTCGGTCGTGCAGGCTCAGTGGCCATGGCTCACGGGCCCAGCCGCTCTGCGGCATGTGGGATCCTCCCGGACCGGGGCACGAACCCGTGTCCCCTGCATCGGCAGGCGGACTCTCAACCACTGCGCCACCAGGGAAGCCCAGTTCTCTCCTTTTAAGGACCCTTCGTGGTGGCTATATTACTTGGCTAAAGGTCATCGCTTATCTTCAAATGACCTCTATATGACTTCCTATCCTCCAGATTCTGGCAAACTTTCTCTTTCCTCGTTTCTTAGGCCTTGCTTTATTGAGTGTTCTATTATGGCTACCCATGGCTCCCTCCTTCTGCTGTGTAGTTCCCCTAATTTCTGCCCGTGACATTGTAAATAGTCATTTTAAAATAGACACCCCTTGAATTGTCCTAAATTTAGCGTGCCTTTCTTTTGGGGACCTTGACTGATACAGGGCAAAATGCAGATTGTTTCTACCTCATATGAAAGAATTCAATATTTTAGAGGGTTAAATATTTTAATCTATGCTTTATGTTAAAACAGTGCCTAGACCATAGTCAACTCTTAATATGTGTCAACTGTTATTAGTATTATCTCCTGTCACTTCTTATTTTGTTTTCTACTCTATGGATTAACTGGATGGCACACTTTCTCTTAATACTCACCTGTGTGTTCTCACCACCGTGCCTTGAAGATCATATTTTGGCTGCTAGAAGACCATGCTTGTTTCTTTTCCTACTCATCTGTCACTTTCCAATTAAATATTTTCCTTACTGACAAGCTTCTTCCCCAAGCAGATCACACTGTGTCTGCCTCTGTATCCCCACACCCCTTTCTACATCTCCTTCTCAGAAAGAAGCACTTTCAACATTTTGCTCCTTCTGAGATTTATGGGTGTCTATATGTATCATTTCTTCCACTCCACTGTAGCTCCTTTGAGGCAGAGATTCAATCTTATTTATTTATTTTTCTTTTTTAATACTTTGCCCTTAATCAATCACAAAAAATTGAGTACTAGCCCCTGACAGTCCATTCTCCCCACAGCAGCCAGAATGATTTTTCAAAAACAAAATTGAGATTATGCTGCTCCCCTTCTTAAGCCCTCCAGTGACTTTTCTTGGAATAAAATCCTCCCCTCTCTCCAGTGTACACAAGAGTCGAATGATCTGGCCCCTACCTTCCTCACCCACCCACCCACCCTGACAGCACTAAGCTTGTTTCTGCTTCAAGGCCTTTGGCTCGCTGTCCTTTCTGCCTGGAGTCAGATTCCTTCAGCTCTCTGCAGGGCTGGCTCCTTCCTGTCACTCAGACCACAGTTTTCGTGTCGCCTCTTCAGAGAGGTCTTTGTGACTTCTCCATCTAGAGTAACCATGAAGTCACGCTCCACTTCGTCACCTTATTTACATTTTCTACATAGCACTCCTGTTTGCTTTTCCTAAAACAGCTTTACCTAGATATACTTTACATACCATAAGAAGCATCCCTTTAAACAACACAATGCAATGGATTTTAGTATGTTTACAGAGTTGTGCAACCATCACAATAGTCTAATTTTAGAACATTTCCAACACCCTCAAGAGAAACCTTGTACCTGTCAGCCATGGGGTAGTGCCCCACCCCTCCCCTGACTACTTCACCCTCCAGCCTTTGGAAACCACTAAACTACTTTCTGTCTCTGTGCCTATTTGGGATCATGCATATACAGGGACTCATACAACACGTGGTCTCTGTGACTGGCTTCTTTCACTTAGTGTAACGTTTGTTCATTTGTTCTTTAAACGTAGACCAATTTATTTATTTGTTTATTTATTTAAAATTTTTTTTACTCCGTGTAACGTTTTTGAGGTTTATCCACGTTGTACCATGAACCAGCTACTTCTTTCCTTTTTGTGCCAAGTTCTGTTTCATGGTATGGATATCCCACATTTTATTTCCATTGGGTTGGGTTCTTTCAAGTTTGAACCTCTTGTTTGCTTTTCCATTCGCCTCTGTGAAAAATGAGCAGGACCTTGCCGGCGTCTGTCTCGTTTGCTGCTGTAAATCCACGAGCACTCGCATGGTAGAGCGGCCACATCCCTGTCTCTCGTCCCTGGGATGTGAGTGAGTCCACTGAAGAGTTGGGGACCCTACAGGGAGTGCAGCGGACCTCTGTCCCAGGGCCGAGCACGTGTCTGTTACAGAAGAGGTCCTGCAACAAGGTTGTCTGAGTGAGGGGCTGTCACGCTGCAGAAGCCTGTGGGCAGCAGGGTGATGTCTGCCCCCAGTGCTCCCCCGTCTCTCTCTGTAGCATCCTCCCCTCCTACCCTGCTCTCCCGGGCCTGTGCTGCAAGCGCCCATGGTGCCCCCCACAAAGAGAAAGCAAGTCTTGGGCGGAGAGCAACCGAAGCAGGCAGCCACCAGGGCAGTCACGGAGAACCCAGGTCTCTGGCTCCAGGGGCTGAGATCCCACGGCTCTTCCTTTGACTCTGAGCTTCTCCAGGAGCTTCCCAGGTGAATGAGTCAATAAACTCCTTTGTCGCTTTGGCCAGCTTGGCTTGGCTTCCTGTTACTTGCCACAGAGAGAGTTATGATGAATACGCTTGGGTTCCTTCTCACATAACTGGTCTGGCGACAGTAACAAAGAAGGGTTGTCTAGGGTTTCTCCGATGAGAAACTGTTTCCACATCCATCATTTCATTCCACCCTCTTAACAGAGAAAAAAAACCACAAACGGAATTTTAAATATGAAGCAACCAAAGATTAGAGACGCCAAGTGATGTGCTCAAGGTCACACAGCTTAAAAGTTTGCACAGCCAGGCCTCAAAGCCAGGGCATCTGGCTCCCCATTGTGTATGCTTTGCCTACTGGGCCACGACTCTTAAACAACTGGCTTTGGGGTGAAAAGGTGGCACTTGCTCATAGGGGCTTTGGTTGTGTGCCTGGTGCCTAGTACACTGCCTGAAGTGTTTGCAGAGTCAACGACAGGTTAATTTGACCAGGTTAAGCTACCAAAGCAGGAAAACCCTACAGGGGCCTTGGAGCCAGGGCCAGGTCTCTGGTTACCTGAGAGCCAGAGCAGAAGGGAAACTGCAAGTTACAAAGTGAAAAGTAAACACTCAGCACTTAGCAGAGGCCAGGCCCCTCCTTCTTCCATTCCTTTCCCACCTTTCTCCCTGCTCCACGCCTGTGTGGCTTTTTATTCTAGATTAGTCCAAACTGAGGAAATCAGCAGAGCCTTCTCAAGGACCAAACCTGAGTCAGGCTTCCTAGAGGTATGCATTAACATCAGATCTCAAGAAAGACGCAGAAGAGAGACTCTGACAGGAGAATTACTGCCCCCAATTCTTGCCCCTCTTCTACTCACTCCTGCCACGAGCACCCGTTCTGCCCTTCCTTTAATATTCTTCTCTCTAATCTAACCACTGCACTGCAGCCACACTAATTCATTCAACATACTTCAAACTGTCCATGTTTTTCCTTCTGAATCCCGCTTTCTCTGCCTGGCAAACTCTTATTCATCCTTCAAAGCCCAAGTGAAATACTGCTTCTTCTAAAACAGTCCTGCAGGGATTCTTCTTACTCTGAGCTTCCATAGCACTTTATAAACATCACATTGTGGCCATGACCAGGCTGTATCGTGGCTCTTGCTAGGTTTGTTTTCTCACCACACTACAATTCCTTGAAAGCCTGTCTCTGTCCTACGAAGTGTTGTTTCCCAGGCCCTGGCCCAGCAGCTGAACAATAATAAGTGCTCAATAAATGCTTGCTGAAATTTCATGAAGAAAGGCTGTCCCTTCCTGGGATGAAGGCCAAGACTGCAAGCATCACTGAGGGCATTCAAGAAAAATTTATCAAAATTTTCTCTCATATGATGACTGATGACTTGAATAAAATCATTAGTAAAGCGATCGGGCAAATAAAAGAAGACCTTTTGGCAGACATGTTTAGAGAAACTGTAGTTATGCGTTATTCCTTACAAATAGTACAGAGAAGAGCTCATATTTCATATTTCTGTTCAGGTTGCTACCTTGCAGATTAGATGATGAAGAGCATGATTTTGGTCTTCGTTTTATGGCAAATGATGGAGAGGAGAGATGTACCCATTGACTGTACTAGATTGAAAGGGGTGCTATAACAGAGTACCACAAATTCAGAGGCTGAAGCAACAGACATTTATTGTCTCACAGCTCTGGAGGCTAGAAGTCCAAGATCAAAGTGTTGGCAGGGTTGGTTCCTTCTGAGGCCTGTGAGGAAGGATCAGTTCCCTGCCTCTCCCCTAGCTTCTGGGGGTTTGCTGGCCATCTTTGGCCTTCTTAACTTGTAGTAGCATCACCCCATGTCTGCTTTCATGTTCACATGGCGTTCTTTTTATGTGCGTGTCTGCCTCCAATATCCCCCGCCTTTTATAAGGATACCAGTCAATTGCATCAGAGCCCACCCTAATGAGCTCATCTTAACTTGATTGCCTCTGTAAAGACTCTATCTTCAAATAAAGTCACTTTCTGAGGCACTGAGGGTTAGGACTTCAACACACGAATTTTGGAAAGACAAAGACCCATAATAGTGACTCTGAGAATTAATAGCTGAACTGAGTTCAGAACCCAGAATCTTAAAGCCAGCCTGGCAGAAATAACAGAATTGAAGGGGATTTTCAGTGAAATTCGTCCCTCTGCCTTGAGTCCACCCCCTACTGCCCACAAAGCTTCATGGTACTACTGGAGAATCTCAGACAAAGAGCTGTTAAGAACATTCCAGAAGACACAGGTGAATATACATATAATCTCCCATGTTTCAGCCCCTGCCAGGGCTTTTCTTTTAAGATCCTGTGCTTAGTTCTGTTTTTTTTTTTTTTTTTTTTTTTGTGGTACGCGGGCCTCTCACTGTTGTGGCCTCCTCCGTTGCGGAGCACAGGCTCCGGACGCGCAGGCCCAGCGGCCATGGCTCACGGGCCCAGCCACTCCGCGGCATGTGGGATCTTCCCAGACCGGGGCACGAACCGGCGTCCCCTGCATCGGCAGGCGGACTCTCAACCACTGCGCCACCAGGGAAGCCCCCTGTATTATATTTTTTAAAGAGGAACTCTCCCTCAAATGATTTAAAATCCAGGCTTTTCAAAACCTGATCTGCTCTGCCTCTAGGAAAATATTCAATACTTGAACTGTCTTTGTGGCTCAGGATGGGATATAAGACTTCTCCCATTCCTTCATATACTTTGGAAGAAAAGATTCACTGGGGCTTTCCTCCGCCAAATCCTCCCTAAGTGAAACGCCTTGGCCACTGAGCTCCACGTGAAGCCAGTATTTATTCCTTTTGCCCTACCTGCCACCATCTACATGGAATGGACCACACTCCCCCTTTCCCGTGAGTGGCAGCTTCAGAATCTTAGCAGAGCTCTCTGGTCTCTGGGCAGTTACCCCTGAAACGAGCATGGGACCAGAGCCTAGGATGGATGCCCACCAGGGTGAAGCATGGCCAAGGGAAGTTCTGGAGGAGCTGCCACTTTCCCACCAGCCATCTGAGGGCTGAGCTGACCTGTGTTGGGTATGGAGAGAGAAGGTGACAGCTCATCTGACAGCCAGTGGGCCCCTCCTCTGCCTGAAGCTTTCCCTCAGGCAGCAAGGGTGCTGAGACGGCTAAGGGCAAATCCTGCACACCTAGCATTTTTCATTTCTTTGGGCTTTGCCTTGTCTCCCTGAGTTTTGAGGTTTTTCCCTTCCATAATGTGATTGCAGAGCTGGATGCTGGCGGCACTGCTCTTGGCCAGGACTGGTTCTTCCTTTGCAAGTAATTAACTTGGCAGAGATGGTGGTATTTAATAGCTAAGACTGATTGATCAAAATGTCAACTATCTTATTTCTCGAAAATGTTTTATGTGTGTTGTATTTTTTCTCCTAAGTACACAGTGTCTATTTGACTTTCCCTCTCTTAGATGAGATTTATTTGTACCATTCAGGCAACATAATTGATGTCTTCCATATCCTACCCTACAACTTATATCCCAGCACTTCAAAAAGCCTGGGATTATGGGGCCACCAGGATGAGTATATTTACTGGTCTGCCACCTAGAGATGGCTTGGATCCCTTGAGTGGCAGAGCCGACATTATCCTCCTCTTCTTCCTTTTTTTTGGGGGGGAAGTAGAAGATCAAATTTATTTGAATTTTAGAGACAAAACACACAATTTCGAAGAAATGCCAAATGTCCAGGGAGTAGTTTGCTTATGCTTCACAATATCTTCTCCCACTCATTATGACATTAGAGATACATCAATGAAAATACATTATCCTCTTCTTAACAGGACCATGTGACAGGGCTCAAAAAGGTTATTCATTACTTCAAATTTCTAAATAATCAAATCAGGTGGACATTTGGTGATTGCTTAGTGATTGGATGTTATGATGGCTAGAAAAACCTCACTTCAAATCAACTAGATATTTAGGAAGTCCAATCAACTCTGTAGGCACAGACTAAGAAATAATTATCTCCATTTTGCTGATGAAAGCTTAGAAGCAGGAAGAGCAAGTGGCTTGTTCAACTTGATATTGACTCAAACATGTAAGTCTCAGAACTTAAATGAAATCTTTAGTTGAGTATTTCTGATCTTGGGCTAAGAATGGGAGCATATTATAAAGAAAAGCAATAAAGGAGATAAGAATGTATAAAGAATGTGACCATATGCTCAACGTCACTAATTATTAGATAAATGCAAATCAAAACTACCCTGAGGTATCACCTCACATTGGTCTGAATGGCCATGATAAAAGGTCTACAAATAATAAATGCTGAAGAGGGTGTGGAGAAAAGGAAACCCTCCTACACTGTTGGTGGGAATGTAAATTGGTGTAGCCATGATGGAGAACAGTATGGAGGTTCCTTAAAAAACTAAAAATAGAGTTACCATATGATCCAGCAATCCCACTCCTGGGCATATATCCAGGAGAAAACTCTAATTCTAAAATATACATGCACCCCTATTTTCATAGCAGCACTATTTACAATAGCCAAGACATGGAAGCACGTCTAAGTGTCCATTGACAGATGAATAGATAAAGAAGATGTGGTATATATACACAATGGAATATTACTCAGCCATAAAAAAGAATGGAATAATGCCACTTGCAGCAACATGAATGGACCTAGAGATTATCATACTAAGTGAAGTAAGTGATACAGAGGACGACAAATATCATATGATATCATTTATTTGTGGAATCAAAAAATGATACAAATGAACTTATTTACAAAACAGAAACAGACTCACAGACATAAAAAAAAATTTATGGTTACCAAAGGGGAAAGAGGGAGGGAGGGACAAATTAGGAGTTTGGGATTAACAGATACACACTACTATATATAAAATAGATAAACAACAAGGACCTACCCTATGGCACAGGGACCTATATTCAATATCTTGTAATAACCTATAATGGAAAAAAATCTGGAAAAAAATATATATAACTGAATATATATATATATATATATATATATATATATATATATATATAAAACCAAATACTTTGCTATATACCAGAAACTAGCAAAACATTGTAAATCAACTATAGTTCAATTAAAAAAAATAAAATTAAAAAAAGAATGTGATCATCATATGGCCAAGACTTACAGACACTAGAACCTCAAGATCATTCAGAATCCACAGTAGTTCCAAGGACTTGTTTAAACGCTTACTCTTACAATAGTAGAAGTTCTGGACTCTGGTTCTCTGCCATTGACATGATTCCCTACTCCCCAGGTGTCTTTTCTCTCTAAACCTGCCCACTTCTCTTTGTTTGACCACCTAATGGAAGCCCACTATTCTGCCCCACTCCCCACCCCTGCCCAATTCCAATAGTTTGAATATAACATTCTTATCAGCTCCCTTTATAAATCACAGACCAGCCTCTGGAATAGTTATACTTGGTTTCCTGGTTCAATCAGGTGTGGCTTGAATGGGGATGCAGTCATGTGGTATAGAAGATGATCACCTCATTTAAGTTACAGCCAGGGCTGCTCTTCTCAGCCAAAGGTGGTGGGTCCCTCAGGAGGGGACAGTGGGCGTGTGGTCACTGTGACTGACTGTCTACTCTAAATAATATGCTGAGCTAGCCAGCACTATTTTTCTAGACAAGTGATCATTTATGCCAAGCATGTAGCAAAGGGGCTTATTTAATTAATCTTCTGGTTTCTTTTTTTTTTAAATGAATTAATTTATTTTTGGCTGCATTGTGTCTTTGTTGCAGCGTGCGGGCTTTCTCTAGTTGTGGCGAGCGGGGGCTACTGTTTGTTGCAGTTCACGGGCTTCTCATTGTGGTGACTTCTCTTGTTGCAGACAACGGGTTCTAGGTGTGCGGGCTTCAGTAGTTGTGGCACGCAGTCTCTGTAGTTGTGGCTCACAGGCTTTAGAGCGCAGGCTTAGTAGTCATGGCGCACGGGCTTAGTCGCTCCTCAGCATGTAGGATCTTCCCGGACCAGGGCTCCAACCTGTGTCCCCTGTATTGGCAGGCAGATTCCCAGCCACTGTGCCACCAGGGAAACCCCTGGCTTCTTTTAAGAGGGGCAACTGCAGATGGTTGGTGGCTGTGTCAATTTGTGGGACCTATTTATAAAGCTGCAAGAGATCTCAGACTCCAAAGGAAGAAAGAAAGAAGAAAGTGAGAGAAAAAAATGATTATCAATGAAAGAGCTGATATTTGTGGTGTTTTGGCAGGAACGTGATATAGTTAATGACTAGATGTAGGTCCCTGGGACATACAGTTATTCACCATGAGGCCTCCAGCAAGATGGGTCATGGCTCAGAGCTTGGTTTGTTTCTATAAAACAGGAGATGATAATAGCATATGCCACCTACTTTCCACTCCTGGGGTGTCTGAGGACAAGTTAACATTTGCACTGTGCTTTGAAACTCTAGGATGAAAGGTGTGAACAGATACAAAGAGGCATTGTACTTGGTGATTTGCATTTGGTCAGGAGCCACTTTGGCTTCTTCTGAGGCCAGGCCTGGCAGACACAGTGAAAGAATGGGGGGCAATGGCAGGGGAGGGTATAGAGGCACTGAATGTCATGCTCCCAGAGCAAGGGCCTGTGGGCTGTCACCCTAGGGAAAACCCAACAGTGGAGATTGACTCTCTGATAGACTGAAGGGCGTAGGAGCTGTGGCTTGTCTTGTTTCTGATTTGTAAAAGAAGCTCTCAAAGCAGCAAGACTGGACCTACAGCAGCTTTTCCCTGGAGTCTGGGTGGGGAAGATGATAGTCTAGCTCTGCCTTTGCCCCTCCTAACTCCTCTTCCTAATTCCCACTGCCACTCGCAGAGACAACCTCAAGGCAGAGCCTGGGAGATACTTATATGAGGGTCCTGCTAACCAGTTTGCTAAGACATCAGCCCTTAAATAATTACCAGTGGGGCTTCCCTGGTGGCGCAGTGGTTGAGAGTCCACCTGCCGATGCAAGGGACACGGGTTCGTGCCCCAGTCCGGGAAGATCCCACATGCCGCAGAGCGGCTGGGCCCGTGAGCCATGGCCGCTGAGCCTGTGCATCCCAAGCTTGTGCTCCACAACGGGAGAGGCCACAACAGTGAGAGGCCCGCGTATTGCAAAAAATAAATAAATAAATAAATTACCAGTGCCTCTTGTCCCACCTCCTTTTGTCAGTCTCTTTGGTATTTACTGTCCTCTTTTTAAACTAATTAATTAATTAATTAATTAATTTGGCTGCATTGGGTCTTAGTTGAGGCAAGTGGGATCTTTCATTGCAGCACTGGGGCTCTTCGTTGTGGAGCACGGGCTTCTCTCTAGTTGTGGCTCACAGGCTCTAGCGCGCGCGGGCTCAGTAGTTGCGGCGTGCAGGCTTAGTTGTCCCGCGGCATATGGGATCTTAGTTCCCTGACCAGGGATCGAACTTGTGTCCCCTGCATTGCAAGGCAGATTCTTAACCACTGGGCTACCAGGGAAGTCCCTACTGTCTTCTTTGAGGCTGTCCCTGAAGGCCACTTTAATTTACTCACAGACACCATGAAATGGTGGTGTGTATGGTGGGCTGTTAGTAGGGGGTGGCCCAGTGCCTGGTTTGCTCTGGGCCACAGAACTTGCCTGGGCATGTCCCTAGGAGCTGGATAGTCCCAAGTCCCTGGAAACCCAGCTCTCTTTATTTTACCTGCCTCTGAATCGGGATTCCACTACCTTCGTTTTTTCACCTCCCCACACCCTCTGATTAAACCTTGATTACTCAAAATGCCTGGTGAATTTGATGGTTCTGATGGACATTTAGAGTTAAGGAGAGGTAGGTTTTTTTTTTTATTGAAGTATAGATGATTTACAACGTGTTATTTACTGCTGTACAGCAAAGTGACTCAGTTATATATATGTATTATTTTTCATGTTCTTTTCCATTATGGTTTATCACAGGATATTAAATATAGTTCCCTGTGCTATATAATAGGACCTTGTTGTTTATCCATTCTACATGTGATAGTTTGCATCTGCTAACCCCAAAGTCCCAATCCATCCCTCCCTCAACTCCTTCCCCCTTGGCAACCACAAATCTGTTCTCTGTGCCTGTGAGTCTGTTTCTGTTTCGTAGATAAGTTCATTTGTGTCATATTTCAGATTCCATATATAAGTGATATCATATGGTATTGTCTTTCTCTTTCTGACTTTGCTTAGCATGATAATCTCTAGGCCCTTTCATGTAGCTGCAAATGGCATTCTTTGTTTCTTTTTTTTTTTTGGCTGAGTAATATCCCATTATATTATATATATATTATATATATATAATATATATATAAAATATATACATATTATATAAATATATAATATATATATATATATATAATCTTCTTTATCCATTCATCTCTTGATAGACATCAGGTTGTTTCCAGGTCTTGGCTATTGTAAATAGTGCTGCTATGAACATTAGGGTGCATGTATCTTTTTGAATTAGAGTTTTGTCCAGATATATGCCCAGGAGTGGGATTCCTGGATCATATGGCAACTCTATTTTTAGTTTTTTAAGGAACCTCCATACTATTCTCCATAGTGGCTGCACCAATTTACATTCCCAACAGTATAGGAGGATTTCCTTTTAGGAGAAGTAGGTTGTAATCTAGGCTTCTCCTCTCCTTTATACCTGGTGCACTCAGAAAGTGCTTTTGACCTCTGAGACTGAGTTTTCTCACCTGTTAAAATGAGAAAATAATGTCTATCCTACCTACTCACAGGAGCCTCTTGAGATCAAGATGCTTTAAAGCATATGAGAGCACATTGTGAACTGTGGACCACTATGCAAATGTTAGTGATTTTGCTGAAGACGGTCATTAGATCCTGGACCTGTGCGGTGTATCGTACGCACATGATAAACTGAACAGAATTTAAATTAGCTAATTAAATTAGAGTTTTAAAATGCTCTTAATTAAGTTATTGAGTAGCAGCAGGGTCCAAATGCACTTATCTGAACCTCCGTGCACATGAAGAGACCCCTGGGAAGAGCATCGAGTCTCCGGTGACATCAAGGACAGTAAGGGCATGAGCCTGAATTCCTCGTGGATCCTGATGGACTCTGTGGCAATGGGTTTCCAGCTCTGGACAGATGCCCTGTGGCAGATCCCCAGGGGGGTCCAGGTGGGAGATTTTCCCCAACCCCACCCCCTCCAGAAGCTGAACAGACCAGACATTCCCTCACCCAGCTCTGAGAGCTAAGGGATGGGCATGGGTGCTCCACCGGCAACTCCAAATCCAGTTCCAGTGAGACAAAGATCTGGGACAAGGCAGATTTACTACAGCAGTGGCAGAGGTTGCCAGGCCAGGGGGCCAGTGGGAGAGCCTAGTACCCCCAGGGGCGCCATGCTTGAAAGGTGTCCAGGTCCAGCAGGGGCAGCATAACTTCCTGACTAAGCCCATCCTGAACCGTGATTTCACTGTGGCCGTTGCTCGGCATCTCTGCTGAGGCTAGTCCTCTTGCCTTTTCATCAAGTCTGTGAATTTCCCAAGACATTTCCAATAATCCTCTTTCTGCTCAATTTAACCAGAGTTGCTCAGTTTAACTAGTGTGTTGTTTGCTTGCCATCAAGATTATCTACGCGTTTAAAGGGAAGGGGTGAGAGTGGAGAGACTTCTGAGAGGTTTTCACAGTTGACCAGTGAGACAAGATGATGGTTTGGTTGAGCTTGGGGCGCAGGTGAAAAGAAGTGCATGAGGGAGATTTTGGATGGTGTTGAAGGAAGAGTCACCCGAATTTCTTGATAAGTTCATATGTGGTGAGAAGCAAAGAGGAATGAATGGAAACTTGATATTTGGCTTGAAAAGGTTTATGCCTGTTTGTGGAAAACTAGAAAAAGTCTGGAAGGAAAGGCACTAAACCTTTATCAAGGCTTATCTGAGAGGTCACCTGGAGTCGTGGCAAGAGCAGAGGTTTTACTTCATATTTTATACACAAAAACATGATTTATGTTATACTTCTATTTTATATTAAAAATGGTAGCAGCTGTGTGCTTGTTTTTTATGTATTCTCTATTTTATAAATAAAATATTAAAAAATATTTTAAGAGAAACCTTTGGAAAATTTGGGAAAGTATTAGATTAAAGACAGAATTAGATTAATGAAGAATGTTTGGGTCTATTGAAAAGTCAAGGAAAAAATATAAATTCAACTTTCTTGGCTGAATAAAAAGAAATGCTGCTGGGCTTCCCTGGTGGCTCAATGGTTGAGAGTCCGCCTGCCGATGCAGGGGACACGGGTTCATGCCCCGGTCCGGGAGGATCCCACATGCCGCGGAGTGGCTGGGCCTGTGAGCCATGGCTGCTGAGCCTGCGCGTCCTGAGCCTGTGCTCCGCAACGGGAGAGGCCACAACAGTGAGAGGCCTGCGTACCGCAAAAAAAAAAAACAAAACAAAACAAAACAAAAAAAGAATGCTGCTATCTCAAAGGGAAAATAAGAGATGCAGAACACACGAAGATTTTAGTACAGAAGTCATCAATCACTTTACTCTGAAGTGGGAGATTTCACAACCAAATGGCAGAGTACCATGTCTCCTTAAGTAGCATTAATTATATCTGTTGGAAGTAAAGCTGTGCTGAATCCAAAGCTATCTAGATTTGAGACCAGATAGTTTGCAGCTAGTTGGAGTTTACCTACATCAGAGACGAGGCATTCCTGAGAGAGTCTGTGAGGAGACTGTCTAATCTTGCCCCCTCCTAGCAGTCTGGGCCTGGGATGAAAGGTGGGAGAGAGAAGGGCTGGGCTGGGGGAGTGAGGCAGGAGCGCCACTTGCCAAAATTTATAGGAAAAGATCAGGCTGTCAAAGCCAAGAAGGGTTCGTTATGACTCAAAGCTGAGTTTAAATCATGAATCAGTCTGCAGGCCAATTTGTTCATTGCAAATCCTGGTTGCCAAATCCTGGGGAGGAGAACCCAAAGCAGAGCCAAATCCAAATGGGTAACTGGCCAAAAAGCCAAGGTCAGCACAAGTGGTGGCATGGAAAGGAGGCTGCTCAGAGGACCAGAGGACTGGGAAGCAGGCCTGGAGTTGGTGACTTATGATATTCTGTCATGGGTGGAAGAGTGTCTTGGATGTGAAGGACACTTTAGAGGAATGGACAGACTTTCTAGGTCCCAGAGAGACTCCTGAGACCCAGACCTATATCCAAGGGAAATAGGAATATAAATCAGGTTGATTTTATTCTAGATTCATCCATCCATCTATCCACCCATCCATTTATAAGTACTGGATTATAAATGAACATATACCAGCATCATTAACTCAAATTAACTTTGAGGGAAATATATGCAAAGAAAATTATTTTAATGAATTTCAAATAGGGAGGTAAGGTTATGAAAATGAGGTTTAAAAAGTGATATCGACTAGGTTCTTCGAGGATCAGCTTTTAATATAAGATAAGAATTATTTGTAAGTAGCATAAAAATGTTTACATGTAAATGAGCACTGCTACAGTTCTTAAAGTATGTGTTTCTTCAAGTAGTCTAAACAAAATTGGACTGGGATTTTGTTTATTGTCCTCATTTACTTAGCAAACCTTTTAACTTCATCCCAGATGATGTCTGAATTGGTATATTTCTAAAAGTAATAGATTTCCTTTTTATGAGAATTGTTTCTATTAACTCTATCCCAGTAATAAGAAAGGTATTGTAGTTGGGAGGAAAAAAAAAGACATATTTATACTGGTGTACATAAAGACACATAACTTAAGTCATCCAATGTTTTGAATTATTTCATCTCCACCAGAGCAGATACATCAAAGTTAGCAAGATCTAGAAATCTGTAGAATAAAATTGTAAAGTGGAAAACATGACAGTACAGTCGCTTCACTCCAGAAGTTTCATTCAAATCATGGAGAGCGGTGGTGATGGGAATCCTATTCAGAAGAAAGATATAAGTTTCAGAGTTT
Organism: Hyperoodon ampullatus; assembly: GCF_949752795.1. Taxonomy (NCBI): domain Eukaryota; kingdom Metazoa; phylum Chordata; class Mammalia; order Artiodactyla; family Ziphiidae; genus Hyperoodon; species Hyperoodon ampullatus. The sequence continues at coordinate 39,335,138 of NC_136920.1, read as the reverse complement.
CCCGAAATAAAGATATCATTTGTACCGTTGGAGGCTCAACCTCAGTGGCTCAAGTTCACCCTGATGATTAAGGACTATGCCATTAGCCTGGTGTTAATACGCCTTTCCAGGGAGTCAGGCCCCTCCCCTCCCCCAACTCGGAAGGCATTCTTCTCTTCCAGCACAGTTCTGTGATTATCAACCATAGAAAATAATAGCGGTTCTGGAGGCCGGCCAGCACCAACGCTGTCTCTCCTTTGCTTTGGGTCTTTTCTCTAACCTCTTTATCTCACACATTTCCCCATGGGCTGCTTCTTTTTAGGCTGTAAACACATGCATACACAACACACACACACACACACACACACACACACACACACACACATATTCACTAAACCCAGCAGCTTAGCAGAAAACAAGTCCATGCTTGCAGGGAGCTTAGGAAGGCCAGCCCAGGAGACGGGGAGCAAGAGAGAAGGCCCTGGTGGCTTGCTCACCACAGGCTTGCTGTTTTCTCCCCCACCAGATGGTTTCCAACCCCCTTTCAGTTCCAGAACAGCCTAAAGCCCAGGGTGGGCAGCCTGCCTACCCGGCGTGACATCTGTGTTTCTAGGAAGTCTCTCTTCTACTCCCCGACACACCCGACCCTTCCTGCTCAGGCCTAAAAGCCTGTGCTGGGGAGCCTTGCCTTTAGCTGAGGTGATAATCCTCCTTAACATGCAAATCCCCCTGGGAGACAGACTCCGTGCAGCTTCTACATCCTTTGCACTTGAGGGAGAGTGTGTTTCTGAACCTGGGAGAGTACACGCACACTTGGACTCTGTGGGCCCATGATGCGGAGATCGAAGCACTTCCTGGCACAGGGTTAGCTGGAATTTCGGCGGTGATGGCTGAAATGAATTGAGCTGCCCTGGGGACAGCACACACGGAAGGGCTGAGGTGGGAGATCTGACCCTCCCATGGCAGCTCTGGTCTGGCTTCCTATAGCAGCAGAATCGTTTTTGCTAGACGGTCCCCTTACAGAATAGTAGGCAGAGACTGTGTTGGTCACTTCTATAGTCTCAGTGCCAAGCAGGGTGTCTCAAACCCAGCAGACTTTTTTTTTTTTTTAGATATGTCACCATTTTACCCATTTTATTATTTTTCTGAAAGAAACAATATTTGCTATTTTATAAGAGGAAGAGACATTGTTATTATTTACAAGTGAATAGATTTTTAACTCTCATTTCTTATTTTTTATATCATAACTAGTAAAATAGACTGAATAATTTGATTTCTTGGAATATATGTTGAGACATGTTTTGTTTTGTTTTTTTCTAATGGATGGTGAATATTTGTGATTGTCCCATCTGAGTTTTTTCCTTTTCTACGTCACTATTGGAGTATAATTGCTTTACAATGGTGTGTTAGTTTCTGCTGTATAACAAAGTGAATCAGCTATACATATACATATATCCCCATATCCCCTCCCTCTTGAGCCTCCCTCCCACCCTCCCTATCCCACCCCTCTAGGTGGTCACAAAGCACCCAGCTGATCTCACTGTGCTATGCAGCTGCTTCCCACTAGCTATCTGTTTTACATTTGGTAGTGTATATAAGTCCATGCCACTCTCTCACTTTGTCCCAGCTTACACTTCCCCCTCCCCATATCCTCAGGTACATTCTCTACGTCTGCATCTTTATTCCTGTCCTGTCCCTAGGTTCTTCAGAACCATTTTTTCAGATTCCATATATATGTGTTAGCATGCGGTATTTGTTTTTCTCTTTCTGACTTACTTCACTCTGTATGACAGACTCTAGGTCCACCCACTGCACTAGAAATAGCTCAATTTCGTTTCTTTTTATGGCTGAGTAATATTCCATTGTATATGTGTGCCACATCTTCTTTATCCATTCGTCTGTCGATGGACACTTAGGTTGCTTACATGTCCTGACTATTGTAAATAGAGCTGCAATGAACATTGTGGTACATGTCTCTTTTTGAATTATGGTTTTCTCAGGGTATGTGCCCAGTAGTGCAAACCCAGCAGACTCTTAAGAAGTGTTTGCAGGATGAATGAATGAATGACAGGTTGGGTGGGACCTCCCTTGGCGAGACCAACTTTGAACAAGCTCCCAGTGTGCTCATCAAGCCTGGCCACCTGGAGCAGTGACATTGGCTGCCCCCTTGTCCACATGGAGACTTCTGAATCTGCCCTTGCACAATAGGCACCAGGGGTCTTTGCATCCCTCTGGGGGCTGTGCCAGGGCAGCTGCTTTCCCACCCCACTCACTCCCGCTCACTCCCCAATTGAGTCTCTGCTTTTTCCCCAAACCTTTCCATCTGGCTCCAAGCCAGGGAGGCCTCTAAGTCACACTCAGAATTTCCATGACAGTAAATAGACCAAATGAAGTCCTTTTGAGCCCCTGAAAGAAGTCTCTTCCAATCCCGCCGTGCCTGGCAGAATTTTTGTTCACCCCATTTTGATACAGGCCTGTGGAAGGTCAATGACTCCTTTAAAAATAAGGAAAACATGGATGAGGGCCCAGTGGCTAACCTGCTGACAGTGCAGTTCTTTGCAACAGCTCACAGTTGCCTGCTGAAGCCTCACAGAGATTCCTCACAAAGGTCTGCAATCTATTATGTTCCAGTCGACTGCTGCATTCGAATGTAAAAACAGATCCTTGGATCAACACCCTATAAAAAGCCAAGAAAAATGTGGTAGTGTTCTTTCCTGGCTCAAGCCGAGAGCTTTCTGAGGGAGGAATCCTCTGTAAGCCTGCAGGCCTGTACCTGTGTGGTTTTCGTGGTAACTTGATCAGTTCGGAATCCCAGCAAGATGTGGAGGTTTCAGGTATTAGCACACTCGTTGTGGAGGTGAAGAATGAAAAATGCCCGAAGAGACAAACCACCAAATTATTTCCGTAGAATCAGAACTGGGGACTACGCCTCCCAGTATTTCATCCAGCTCCCTTCTGCTTTCAGTCTGGACTAAACCGTTCTGGGAGATGGCACTTTAAAATCTCTGCTCCAAACATGCTCCCCAGCTAAAATACAGCTGCTTTCTTAAAATAAAACAAGCTGGCTTCCCAGAGATACTGGCCAAGCCCAAACAAAAACAAAGTTTCCTACTTCCTTGGATGTTGCTGGCCACTGGTGCATAAAATCCACACATGAAAAAAAAAGTTTTAGCTACGTAGGATCAACTGGGATATTGGAAGGTTTGGAAAAAAGACCTCCTATTCTCCTTCCTGTCGGCTTGCCACCTTTCTCCCCTCTGATCCCTCCCTCCCCTAACCCTCAATAATGTCTTAGGGTGGCCAGGAGTGTGAAGTGTCAGGAATGGTTGGATAACCATTTATCTGTTTTGCTGGACTGTGACTATTGCTGGTTCCACACTGGCACTAGCCACACACGCTCATCCCTCTCCTGCAGGATGGCCAAATTGCTGTTCGCATTCTGTCTGCTTCATTTGTTCACCTATTGGCAATTACCTTGCTGAGATCATTGTTTTTCTCTTCTGTATTTTTAGCTCCTATGAACCTTGCAGCAGGATGACTATCTCAGACCCAGTCTTTGTTTTTCAGAGTGTAAGAAGCCTTGTTTTGGCTGAATGTGCGGAAGTAACTTTCACTGTGCAAAAAGAAGATTTACCTTATGTGTGCTTTGGCCAAATATATGTGCAGACTTTGCTTTTTGTCTGTGATCTCATATGCTGCCAGGCACATGTTTATCTGGATAAACATACTCACAGAAAGCAGGCATGTACACATGTCTCCCTAGTTTAATTTTGATCCAAATGGAGGCAACAGAAAGTATTGAATCTTATTCTTGTCTAAAATTTGGATTAATTCACTGACTCACCCTTGGTCTGTGGTCAGATGTCAGTGTCTATATTATATTACATTCCCTGTGCCTAGCACAGTAACTGGCATGCATAGATGCTCAATACATGTTGAATGAATAAAAAGGCAGACAGTTTCCAAGTGGATATTCAGGCTGGGAGAAAATCTAAGAAGGGAAGAAATGTCACAGAGGTGCTGCTTTCTGCTTCATTTTCTGATGTTGACTTTGAGGAAGTAGAGGGAAGGGAGCTACTGCCATCTGCTAGAGCTATGTTCTTGTGATCATTTAGGTTCAATTCAAATATCTTCTTCTCAGACAACCTTTCCCGACTGCCTCATCTAAAGAAGCCATTCTGCCACCATTTCATCAGTTTCTCTGAAATTCCCTTGCTTAATTGTCTTTATCGTGCTTTTTCCCATCTGAAATGATTTTTATCTCTCTGTTTGCTTATTTATTATCTGCATTTCCTCTTTAAAAATAAGCTATTTTGTGTCTGTTCTTTTATTGTGGTATCCTCAGTGCTTATATTGTGTCCAGCACAGAGAAGTTATTCAATAAAGATGTATTAAGTGGCTAAGAAAATGAACACTCCTTTACTGGTCACAGAAGACTGGAGGCAGCAATTCACAGAAGCAAGTAAAAAACTAAATCTCAGCTTCTTGCAAATCCCTCCTTTCCCATCATCTGCTTCCCTGATGGGCCCTGGAATGCCTCATGTTAGCTATCCTTGAATGTCCTGTTTTTCCATCTAAACAACTGGTGCTCATCTCTAATGCCCTTTCTTTCTGGTGCCCACATCATTCCTATTAATGTGGGCTGGGAATTGTGTGCCTCTGACATGTGGACATCACTGCTCCCATCAGCACTATTGCTGACCTGATCCTTCCCTGCCCTGTCCTGCTCACTGCCTTTAAGCTGTCAGCCCTTTCCCCCACTGCACAGGGAGTACATGTGGAAATGAAGCTCTCACGTGCCCACAGGGGCCACAGCCTCTGGGCTGAATAGTTTACAGCTCCCCCAATCTGCCTCAGATGCTGCTCCCTGCCTCATTCCTCATCTTTCTACCATCTGCTCCTTGTCCTGTTTTCCCAATTAAGCTCCTACAAAGGCCTCCAGCTTTGACCTCTGGCTTCTTGCCTGGACCACAATTAGGGCTCTCCTTCTGACCACAGTGTGGTCAGCTGGCCTAGGTTAAACAACCTGGGACTTCTAGCCAGGACATGCTGATTTCCCTCTCCAGTGGGTAATTGTGTTGTACACCCCCTCCCACACCCCTGCCTCCTCTGAGCTTTCTACAATTCCCTTGGCTACTACAGTGCTTGTCACTCATTCACCACTCCATGTTGGCTTTTTATGCCCAATAGTATCATCAGTTTAGTGGGCACCAGGTTGGGTGCTTTACTCTGTTTCTCATGAAATGATCATGATAATATGTACCATTTGTTGGGCACCTTTCTATGTATCAAGTATGGTGAAAAGCTCTTTATGAGATCTTCTTTAATTATCTTAGAAGTAGTTTGAGTAATGTGTTAGTGTGTTCGTTTGCTAGGGCTAGCATAACGAAACACCACAGACTGGGTGGCTCAAATAACAGAAATTTATTTCTAACAGTTCTGGAGGCTGGAAATTCAAGATCAAGGTGCCAGCAAGGTAGGTTTCATTCTGAGTCTCTTCTCTTGTCTTGTAGGTGGTGGCTACCTCTCTCACATGGTTGGAGAGAGAGAGAGGGAGGAGGGAGAGAGAGAGAAAAAGAGAGAGACACACAGAGAGAGAAAGACACATAGAGAGACAGAGAGATGGTGGGGGAGAGAGGGGGTAGAGAGAGAGAAGGAGAGAGAGTGGAGGAGAGAATGCGTGCTAGCTCAGCTCAGTGTCTCTTCTCACATAGACACTCATCCAATTGGATCAGGACCCCACCCTGCGACCTCATTTAAACTTGTTACTTCCTTACTCCAAATATAATCACACTGGAGATTTGGACTTCATCATATGAATTTGGGGGAAACACACACATTCAGTCCATAACAGTCAGTAAGCTGATTTTAGGGATTAAAAAAAAACTGATGCTTGGAGACATTAAGTTATTTCCACAAAGTTATACAACTAGTTCATGACAGAGTTAGTCTGACACCTGAGCTGGTCTAAGTGCTACAGTGTCTTTCTATGCCTTTACTTCTCTTCATCTTCATTACTTGGCAGCTCCTATATTTTCTGTGGAGTCAGACAGTCCTGAACTCAAGTCTCCATTATGCAACTCTGGCTGTATAATCTTGGGTGAATAATTTCCCTCCCAGTCCAGGATGTAGCATGGAAAATATGAGTGAATATAGCCTTTCCTTTGCATTGAAATCTCATCTCTGCCTAGACATTGTCTCTCTTGTAAGGTTAATAATAATGATAACTACCACTACCACTATAAGCTACTACTGCTGATTCTCTATTATTACTACTCCTACTCCTTCTCCATCTCCTCAAACTACTAAAATGTATTAAGTCCTCACTGTATGCCAGTAAAATAGATATTGGTAACAGAGTCATAGAGAAGCTAAACGAACTGTTGAAGATCATCAGCTAGAGAGTGACCTAGGGTTGAATGCACATCTGCTTAATTCTAAAGCCTGCTCTCTTTCCCTTGATGTGTTTTTTTGGGGGGGGGGCTGATAAAATTGCTTCCACCCCACTCTTCTCTGCAATTGACTTCCCACTAACACACTATCAGCACAGTAGCAAAGGCAACCTGAAATGTATTTAAGCACTGAAGGGAAATTTGAATTATATTATTCCTAAAAGATCTGAAGAGCTGTAATGGTTCAGCTTTGAGTGATAAGCCTCTGGTTCAGGCAAGAGTTGTTTTATGATGTCATGATGTATGAGGTCAGACACCAGAAGAGGTCAGAGAAGGAGTCTGTGCTTTCATTTGATAATGGTGGTGTGTCACCACCCTCACTTCCAATTGCTGTACGTGAACTTTATGTTGTGGGATGAGAAGATTCTGTTTCAGGTGGACCACACCAACTACTGAAAATCTCTATTGGATCATCTCAGAGTACAGGGAGTTAATGACCACCATCAGCATCCTGAGAGTCATCTAAAATGATGTTGTACGGGCAGGAGAGGCAATTTGTATACCATGTGTGCCTCTTTTGCTCTTTCCACCATTCCTCTCTGGAAGGACCTGGGTGTGCTGCATACACTGTAGAGGGCTGAACTTGGGTGATCACATATGCTTCTGGAATCCCCTGCTTCCTCTGAAAGAGGTTGAGTTTCCTTAAGCAATTTTCATGAAGAGAGCAATGGCAAGGAGAAATCATGTTTTGTCGACCATGCCACAGTCCTCATTGGTTTTGCATTATTTTCCATTTATGAATGGGGAGCTAATGCCCCTCATTGAAAATGATCTTTTGATTTGGGGAAATGTTGTGATTTTCAGTATTATGAGGGTGGGAGAGGCTGCGAGGCTGGAAAAGGGTTGTCTCTCCTATGAGAACTGCCTGTTAGGCATCTTTAAATTAGTATACACCTTCCCCTTTCTCCTGGGGGGAATGTTTCTCCAGTTGAGAATCACTGCATTCACCATGAACCAGTACTACATCTAGGAGTGTTTGGGGACAGCCATTAAATGTGTTGAGGTGGAGAAAAAAAAATTGAAATATATGGGTCTAACTTTTGAATTCTTCAGGGTAACATAAGCTAAGGGCTGGAATACAGTTGTTGTTAAATAAATATGTGGAGATCAAGAAATGCCTCCTTCTTGGAAAGTCTCCAGAATCTCCTTGCATTATTCAGTAAGTTCCTGCAGTCGGGGTCTTGGTACTATGGTTTGCTGGTGGACATAAAAGCCAACAGATGCTCTTCAAGAGAGACTTGACGAGGCTCTGATCCAAGCAGACTTCCTCTGGGACTTGGGTGACAAAATACAGCAAAATGTTGGTGAGGAAGCTCAGTCTGGCACCTAGTGGACTAGAGGCTTTGGGCGCCTCCAGCCACAACCCCTTGGCATGTACCCTGATGTTCTCAAGCAGGGCAGAGGTAAGAGCAAGGTTCTCTTGGGGACTCTGTGGACAGTAGCATAGCAAGATAGCATTGTGGACACTGAGGCTGACAGACTGGTTAGGGGCACGTGAGGCATCCCAGCAGAGATTCTCAGGAATGAGGAGGGCTAGTGGCGTGGGGTATCACTGGATACCATCAAAGGTGGATATCATCAAAGCGGAAGATACTTGGGTTACATAAAAATATGTCATGCCAAGGGATACTTAATGGCTAGGTTTTAATACAGAAATGTTTGAGGTAAGAGTCTTGGGCAATGAACCATCCCAGCTCTTGTACTGTCAGAGTCCAGAGTTGCTGTTGACCTCACTCTACACTCTGAAGTCTGAGTGATGATTGGCCATGGCAGCTGAGCTGCTCCTGCCATGTTTGCTGATTCCAGATTATTTCTTCCAGCAAATTTCACGAAAGGCTCTCTTTGGTCTCCCCTCTTAGCTATTTCCTTTTTAAGAATCACCCGACACTTTTCAGTGATATCATCTGTGCTTGGCTGCTTCACCTTTTTTCTTAGTTTAGCCTTCACACCCAAGCTACATTTCCACCACAGTGTTGGGCATATTTCAACCTGTAGAGACAAGGAAGGAGGGGAGGAAGGAGAAGTTGACAGGAAGCTTGGTTACCAGCTCACCTTCTGACAAAAGGGCAAGTCACAACCTTTCTAGGCTTCCTTCCATGTGCTAATCTATACCCCAAGGATCAGAAGGGTGAATTACTGCACTGAGGTTTAGGGAGGAAGTGCCCATAAAAAGCCAGTAAAACCCTTTTGAGATGTGAAGAGCTGTGTCCAGGCCCAGCCATCCACATAGTCTTTCTGTTGTGCAGACCATGCACATACGGTGGGCAGGGTAGGAGCACCAGGGGAGGTGGGAGGAGGCTCCCCTGGCGGTTGGAGCAGGCAGTGGCTTTGGAACTGATGCAGGTTCCATGAAGTTACTGGGATGTCTTGACAGGCATGACAAAGGTTAAAGATCAAGAATTTCTTCCACGAACATCTAAATCAAGCCCCATGTGCAGAGTCACAAAGGAGAAAGAGTGTGGGCTTTAAATTCAGCAAGAGCAGGGTATAAGCTGTGGTTCAAACACTAGCTTTGGGCAAGTAACAACCTCTGAGTCTTAGTTTCCTTGTGGGTGAAATGGGGATAAAACCAAACCCATCTCAAAGGTTTACTGTGAAGATTAAAAGTGCTAAAACACTTAAAACAATGCACACATAGTTGTGAATCAATTACTTTTTATTCTGTTGGCCTTGTTCATTGTTTTCCCTTTTGTGGTTTATTCAGAAAAATTTTTTGGAAGAATCAAAGTAAAGGATAAAAATATCAAATAAAGAAATGGAATCTTGGCAGTATGCAAACCACTGTATTTGAATGAATGGAGAAGTGATGGGAAAAACCATCATCCCTGACCTTAAAAACACTCACATTCTAGTGTCCTGAGATATTAACAAAGAACGTGGAGGACGTTGTGATGTTTTACACCACCACTACCCACACAGTGAAGTCTGGTCTTATTTTGAAGCAAAGGGGACTAGAAATTAGAAACACAGGCTGATGGAGTTGGAAGCGGCATGACAGTCTTTTATTTTTAATATATTTTATTGAAGTATAGTTGATTTACAGCACTGTGTTAATTTCTGCTGTATAGCAAAGTGACTCAGTTATACACATATAGACATTCTTTTTTTAATATTCTTTTCCATTATGGTTTATCACAGGATATCGACTATAGTTCCCTGTGCTGTAAAGTAGGACCTTGTTGTTTATCCATCCTATATACAATAGTTTGCATCTGCTAACCCCAAACTCCCAGTCCCTCCCTCCCCCACCCACCTCCCCCTTGGCAACCACAAGTCTGTTCTCTATGAGCATGACAGTCTCATAGGTGGAAGATCATTGAGCCCCAGGCAGATGGAGAGACCTGTCCAGAGTTACCTACCTGGAGGTAAGTTGCAGAGCCAGGACCTGAACCCAGGTCTCCTAACCCTCAATTTACCCCCAGGCTCCTATGTGACTCGGAAGTTGCATGTGTGATACATGTAGAAGTGTGGAGTCACAGGCATTTCTGCTGCCCTTGATCACTTGTAGTTTTGACACAAAATTGAAATTTGGAAAAGTCATAGCCAGGCTGGTTGAATAAGGACATGCAAGTTCCCAAAAGTTGACGTGAGTCCAAACCCCGAATGAAATGTGCTGATCTTTCCTCCATGGCCTAGGTGAATGGGGCTGGATCAGCTCCCTGTCCATGGCTTCTGGAGAGGACCCATTTTCTCCTCCAGATCTAATCTCCTACCTGCTCCATTTGGCCTTTGGAGCTGACCTGTGTGTGTTCTTTGTCCTCCGTCTTGATCACTGATGTGTCTTGGGCTTCCCTGGTGGTGCAGTGGTTGAGAGTCCGCCTGCCGATGCAGGGGACACGGGTTCATGCCCCGGTCCGGGAAGATCGCACATGCCGTGGAGCGGCTGGGCCCGTGAGCCATGGCCGCTGAGCCTGCGTGTCCGGAGCCTGTGCTCCACAACGGGAGAGGCCACAACAGTGAGAGGCCCGCGTACTGCAAAAAAAAAAAAAAAAAAAAGGGAAGGAGGAGAAGGAGGGAAGGAGGAGAGTAAGATCAGGGTATGTTTCCTCTGGCTTCCTCTCTTCTGGGTCACCGAGAGCTGGCCTCACCCTCTGAGGGCCCCTTTTAGGCAGCTCTCACTAGACCCCTACCACCTCGGGGCTTCTCACTACACAGCTGCCTCCTCTGGATTCTGCAAACAGCTTCCTCCCCGTGCCTCCAGGGCATGGGTTAGTACAGGTTCCCCACTAAGGCAAACCCGGGGATACTGCACTATCCCTTAGTGTTTCCTTAAACTCCATCCACAATTTTGTGAATACTCCTTTTATTAAAGTCTCCTTCAATTACCCAGTTTGAATGTATCCTTTTTATTCTCCAGTCACTAACTACTTGGACGATATAGGGCCTCTTCAATTTCACAGAAAGTAACCACAATATTTAAAAATTGAGCTCAAGCGAGACAGTTAAAGGAGAAAGAATATGTTTACCGCGGGAAAGAGAAAGTAATTAAGCTGAAAAGTAAAATAAAAACTATCTTTAAGTTTCTTACAGAGGAGAAAACATCTTCTTCCCTGAGAAATTATTTACTTCTTCATCTATCATCCATTAAATATTTTCGCTGAATTTTATGAGCACTCAAATGTGAATCAGACTTGCATTCAGTTCTCAAGGAAACCTCAGCCTGGTGGGGAAGAGGAAACAGGCGTAGGAAAAATGATGAAGTTGCCAGGCTGCAGTAATTGGAGCTGGCCTGCAAGGGTTGGATTCTGATGTGACAGGTGGGATGGTGGAGCGTGGGGACACAGGGGAGGGGGAGAGGCAGTGGAACTGCAGGTCAAGTGAGTGTCCACAGCACAGAGGGCACTAGAGAGGGCATGTTTTATGGTGTCTGCCCATCTCAGAATGACTCTTTGAACTGTATCCCTCCTTCACCTCAAAGCAGAGTGACTCCTGGTAGTTTCTTGGACCACCTGTTGGGCCCAGCACTCATTGTTATGCAGATACTATATCTGGACAGGTCCCCCTACCAGGACACAGGTGATTAAAACCATGCTGGGCCATTTAGAGCCTCATCTCTGGGAAGACAGAACTTGGTCCAAGAGATATTTTGACTTTTGGGGGTGACTGAACCTGGACTATGTAAACATGGGAGATGTAGGCAGCCCTGATTTCTGCTATGGGGACTTGGGGAGTCTGGAAAAACATAGAAGAATGAAGTATATGCGTAGAAAAAAAAAAAGAGATAAGGGGGCTTCCCTGGTGGCACAGTGGTTGAGAGTCCGCCTGCCGATGCAGGGGACGCAGGTTCGTGCCCCGGTCCGGGAGGATCCCGCATGCTGCGGAGCAGCTGGGCCCGTGAGCCATGGCCGCTGAGCCTGTGCGTCCGCAACGGGAGAGGCCACAAGAGTGAGAGGCCCGCGTACAGCAAAAAAAAAAAAAAAAAAAAAAAAAAGAGATAAGGAATGGAGAGAGTTTAGTTAGCTCCCAGTCTTGGTTCCGGGACCTTCTGTAAGCTTGACTGATTCCTGCTTTTGAGCGCTTAGAGCCATTTCCCTTTTCCACTGAAGCTAGTTTGAGTTTCTTTTATTACTTTAAGACCAAAGACTCTTAATTAAAACATTCATGGAAAGGAGCAGTAAAATTTAAGGTTGGAAAGTACGCTTGGGGCAGATAGGAATAAATGTATAAATGAATCACACCTGGGAGTAAAGAAATAGTTGAATTACCACCAAAAGGGATTTAGGCTTTATGAAAATGCCTGTTTATCATAAAGGCTTTCAGTCCTTGAAGTGAGTCATCAACAAATGGAAAGTCCTTCATGTAGGATACTAGGCATAGGACAGATCTCACACTCGATGATGATATAAAAATAGTTATGCCTGGAGCAGGGGTGAGCATTAAGGAAGGAGGAAGCTTGGCTGAAATCTAAAACCTCTCGAGGCTACACTCTGTATTTATCATATGGTGTGGAAAAAAGAACAGAGATTCTAAAGTCAGATAGGCATGAGTTTGAATGTTCGTTTGAGTTTTAGTTTCCCCAACTTCAAAATGGGGTTGAAAATACAGTTCTTACGGCTATTAAATAGTATAACGGCAAAAGCAGTTATTACAAGATTGAGCAGGTAACTAGACATTAAAAAAATGTTAGCGCTTGTCCTTTTTTTTTTCTTAACAGTGCTTGAAAGCCGTAATAAAACAATTGCTTCTTTAAAAAAACTCACTCTTGTGAACCCCTGTGCTTCTTTGTTTTCTTTTAGTTATTTGTTGACATCTAATTAACATTTGTTTCATTTAAAAGTTAAATACATCCCTGTAATGCAATTTATCAAAGTGGACCTTTGGAAAAGATAGTAACATCCATGTCCTTAGGTTGTGAAAACTGATTTCATTTCATGATAACATTTTACATATAAGTGAGACTTATTTAATCAGGTGGATTCTTAAGCTTTTGTCAAATGCCTGTGAAGAGTCTGGCATCCTCCCAGGACTGAGCTTCCCTGTATTTTGTTATTAAGAGGAAAGGGTGGTGGGACTTTTCCACTTACATGAGATTCCTGGGCATGAAATCCCTTCTCTTCTTGCACCTTTGAAACACAGAAACAGCTTCATTGCATTGAATGTCAATCTGAAGAGTCCCAGAAAGAATGAGGGGTCTCAGTGGATTTGTAACTGGGCACAGGATTCATGGGGTTGGTAATCACAGCCCCAGAGGGTTCTAGCTTGCTGGGAAAAAAGAGGGCAAGTCTGGGATTAAATAAAAAACCCAAAGGGAGGAAGTACTTGAGGAATGAGCGGCCAAGAGGAGATGATGGCAGGCTCCATGTGAATTGGTAATTTAACTGAGATAAATTGTAGCATTTCCAAATTGTATTTCATGTTATCAGAACTTAGAACTAGGAACCTGGGGCCCTGGAAGCTTAAGTGATTTACCCAAGGTTGCCTAGCTATTTAATGTAAGGCCCCAAGCTAGAAACTAGGTTTTCTATATCCCTGTTTAGATCACCATCCTCTGTACACAAGGATATTTGGGGATTTGAAGATATTGTAGGAAAAAATGTTGTATCCAAGCAGAATGAGGCAGAGTTATCTTTTCCTTCTCTTCTGATCAGTCTAGGCAGTTTTCTTGGCTTGGGGTTCAAGATTATTCTGGTTTCAGTGTCTTACCTTGTGTCTATTCTTGGACACTACTGTTGGTAGCATTTCTCAGCAAAGCACGGCATAAAATCGCTTCTGACAGTTCTGTTCCTGGTCAGAACGCCTGGAAACTGCACTGACTTCAAATTCCTGGTGTGGCCAAGAGACCTGGATGTGACCGTCTTTAAAGTATTGTGTCCACTGAGCGCCAGCAGAAACATATGCCTCAGCAACTCCCTGCTCTGTAAAAAGGTAGGCACATCTAAATGGCCAACAGTTTACCCTGAGGCTATAACAGAGTCCATGCACCCTCAATTCTCCAAGCTGACTAATCCAAGGCTATCTAATTAGCTCTTCTGCATCTGCTGAAGCCTTTATTCTTCCCACAGTAACAAGGAATGGAGAAAGTATTTGTATATGTTCCAGTAGGAAAGATGTGATGTAGCAGGACATCTGACTTCATAGGACTGAGCCTCTATCCTGGGCCAGTATCCTGGGCCATAGTTAAGGGGTTAAACATTTGGATAAGACAGGGGTTCTGCTCTAAGGAGATTATGATAGCTCTCATAGCCAGAATGAGAAATGTCACATAAGAAGGTAAACTATTATGGGTGGTGTGGGGTGACAAAGATGTAGAAATCACATCAGATTGGGGGAATTCCAAATGATTTTGTGAAGAACAGAGCACTGAGATGGCCACTGAAGGATGGACTGGATATTACAGGCTCAATGACCAGAAATGTGGAAGAAGGATGCTCCAGGGGAAAGAGCAAAGCAGCAAAGCTTGGGCCATGGTCAAGAAATACTGAATAGTGTAGTTGGACCAAAATGTGAGTAACTGTGGGAAGGGAACAGGAGGTGAGAACAGCTGGTGAGGATCTTACTGGGAGAGTTGGACTTTGAAGGCCTTTGTCTAGAACATCTCTTAAGAGAGATGATTCAAACATCTGAACCGTGAGGATAAGGATGATAGTGTATTTGTTCAGGTGCCTGGAAGGGTGACCAGAAGAATGATCTGAGGAGGCCCACTTGTTCACACTTGGGTGCTGGAGCCCGCATCCAGATACTGGCCCCTTGGGAAACGCTGACTGATCCTTGGCTGCTTTGGAATGTTATAGCTTACCTAGTTCTGTAAGAGAATATTTTGTTTATTCTTTTTTTACCCCTCTTTTTTGGTTTACTTAGAAGGCACGGTAAACATGGTATAAGATGGATTCTCAAGAGAACAAACCTCACCGCTGTTAAAAAAAATAACACACCACTCCTGAAACTGCATTCTATACAGTTTGAACTTTGCAGGGCCTTTTCTCGAAGAAAGCCCCTAATTGAATTTTGAATATGTTTTTTTGAATTTATCCAGAGAAGTGGAAGAATTCAAGAACAAAGTTAACCTCCAGGACAGAATGCACTTTGTTAAATTGTTTTGACCAGTGTGATTTAATTGTATGTTAATACTAAAAAGGTACTACCTATTACCAAATTCTGGGGTGGGGGGGAAGAAAACAGAGTAAACTGAGAGTTCTCTAACCCCTAAAATGAAGTAGGTAAACAATGCTGTCTTTGAAAAGGGCTTAATTTAGACTTTAGGAAAGTTGAGAATGTTGATGACCAAAGAAAGGCCAGGCAAAATAAAGTCAATCCAGATGTAAAATATGCAAACCCAAGGGAAGAGTTATTTATGTTTTTGCAAAGACATGACCAAGAAGAGTTGAGACACAGCTGTACTTTGTGCTCAATCACTTTAGAAAATGTAAATCTTCGGTAGGTTTTAAAGTGTATCACATGCCTCTCCTTCTAGATTGCTCTGGCACATAGTAGGTGCTCAAGAGATAATTTTGTTGAAGGGATGAGTGGATTCCTCATGCATTGGATAATTTTAAAGGGATCAAGATCTTTAGGTGGATTTATAGGGAAAATAAGTGGATATGGGAATTAGAGAATTTGTACAAGTGAGTTATATAAGGGACTGGGTAAAATGTCAGCACGTGGAGAGTGTAAGCAGCTGTTGGGGAATGCAGCCAGGGTGGCCAGCTGGTGTTCCCAGGGGAGAAGGCCTCTCCCTCACCCCCAGCACTCTGCACTCCGTTCAGGAATTGCTGGCTGCCTGGGGCCCAGCAGCTACTCTTGACCCCTGAAAGCCCGCATTGGTTTGAGGAGACCCAGGACTGAAGTATCCAGTCCATTTCAGTGAATACTCTCCTATTACAAAGGGCAGTTGTCCGCGGGTTTCTGTACTTCTGCCGTATTTTTTCTCTGTCTGGGGGCAGTAGCTCACTGACCTCTGGAAACCTCCAGGGCCCATGTAGAGTTTTAGAGTATGCATACCATGTGCACACACTGTGTTTTATTTAATCCACATTACAACCTTATCTTCTTCATTTTGCAGATGATGCATCCGGTTACCTGACTTGGCCAAGGTCACACAGCTAGAAGAAGGCATAACTGATATTACTACCTGGAGCTTTTGTTTAAGCTAGATGCTTTTGTCCTTGGTCGCACAGCAGTCCTAGGCTACATCCTATTTTGCTCCCCGGCAGGGCTGTTCCTCCTTCAGCACTTTGGTAGCCACCGGGGGTTGAATTCCAGGTCCACTACTTCTAGCGATGTGACCCGAAGCAACTTGCCTAACTTTGCCCAACCTCCATTTCCTTCTCTCATGATATGAATCAAACTTCCCCTTCACAGGACTTTTCCCTCCCTGAAATAAAAATGGGAGTGTCCTTGGTGTATGGAAAAAGCGGACTGATCTAAGATGTTGATATTACTTGCAAGTCTGCACGTGTCAGCTTCACCTCAACTGTAGCAGTGATGGTTTCGCGGACTGAGCCCTGGATTTGACAGGGAGAAACAAAGATGTAGATTAAAGCCTCCAGTGGGTTACTTGCCAGCAGTAGGACCAAGTCTTCCTGAACCCCGTTCCTTTCCTTGTCTTGGAAAAGGCGATCCTAACACCCCTCCCGGGGATGCTTTGAGGGTTCGCTCAGATGGGACGTATAAAAGCTCTTCCTGTGAATTTTAATCACTGTTCAGATGTTAGTTCTCATTATTAGAATTCATCTCATTATTTCCAAATCAGACGTTTCAACGTACACTTTCCCGCTTCAGCCTGAGGTCTCTATTCTCTGCCCTACGAGGAGCAGAAGGGGAGAAAAGTTAGAGATATCCGCATGCTTCTTGTCCACTTCTCCCTACCTCCTTCGCAGTAGTGTATTGGGGGGCGTTTTTCCCTGTGGGGAGTGTAGCACAGTCCTCTTCAAGCTGGAAAAATCTGCTGTCTCCTGCCTTGGCTCGAGCAGGAAGGGCTGGAGGAGCTTGTCTGTTCTTAAGGGTTCGTTTTGGGGACGTGGAAAGAAGGCAGGAGAGAGATGGAGCAGGGCCAGGCAGGTCTGATTTCCTTCTGTCTGTAGTCATTAGTGACATCCTTGGTGTGTGTCACAAGAGGTGCTTGGTAAATACTTGTTGAATGAATGCTTGTGGGGACCTGGTGGCAGGGAGAAGGGCAGGTGGGGAGAGCTGATAAAAAAGCAAGACGTGGGCTTCCCTGGTGGCGCAGTGGTTGAGAGTCCGCCTGCCGATGCAGGGGACACCGGTTCGTGCCCCGGTCCGGGAAGATCCCACATGCCGTGGAGCGGCTGGGCCCGTGAGCCATGGCCGCTGAGCCTGCGCGTCCGGAGACTGTGCTCTGCAACGGGAGAGGCCACAACAGTGAGAGGCCCATGTACCGCAAAAAAAAAAAAAAAAAAAAAGAAAAAGAAAAAAAGAAAAAAGCACTAAGTGTGGCTACAGAAGTTCGCTGTTCTCCCGGCTGCTTTCAGGCAGGTTACTGTCAGACTGCTCTGTAACCCTGAGGCTGGGCTCCCAGGCCCTGCAACAAAACTCACTGGTGTTTTCATTCCTTTGTCTTACACACAAATGCATCAGCTATTTGAAAAAGCAACCCCAGAAAACTGACAAACCAAACAGATCTGGGAGGCTGGCATACACATTCTTTCTTCTAGAAGCTCAGAAGTGCTAATACATTGTTTACATTGCAATCTGGCAACGTTCCACCCAGGAGAGTCAATGTAAATGGGCTTTGCTGGACACCCCCTCTTCTACAATGCCCCCCTCCTCCACTCCTAGGCAGGGCATTAGCAATTTCACATGAGAAGCAATTCCAGTAAAAGGCTGTGAACAAGCTTCCTCCCGGTGGGTGGAGGCCCAGCATACTTCCACCCACATTCTCTCTCCTGAGCCAGGCTCTAACCAATGGAGCTGTTCATATTCAATATATTTGATTTTACATATTTGGGATGTATATCCTGCCAATTTCCCAAAAGTTTCAAGGGCCCTTAAGCATTTCAAAATAAAATAAGGAAATCATAGATAAAAATAGAACAGAGACCTTATAAAATGAGTAAGGGGGTAGACGTTACAAGGCACCTGAGGTGACCTAATTCTTACGGTTACTCAGTAAACTAAAACCCCACTTTCTGGTTAGACCAGAAGGGAGCACATGTTGCTTACCTAGCTCTCACTGCCTGGTTGAAGTGAAAAAAAAAAAAGTAATGTACAGAATTATTAGTAGAGCTAAACTCTTTTCTAAAGCTACAGCTTAAAAAGATGCTATTCAAATACAGGTTTTCTGCCAACCACCTCAAGAGAAGTCTGCGCACAGAACACCTACTGCCAGCAACCTCTCAGCCCTGGGGCCATGCTGACCTTTCCCTTAGCATACGCCTTAGCATATGCTGTTCCCCCACGCACCATCCAGTTAACCCCACCCATCCTTCCTGTTTCCCTCAGGGAATCCTTCCTCTCCCCAGCAGGCCAGGCCAGACCCCCTTGTTCTAGGGTTTCAAAACACCCTGTACCTTAGATCAGCTACCATAGTTTGTTTACTCCCTTGAGTGTCTGTCTTCCCTGCTAGACATAAGCTCCTTGAGGTCAGGAACTTTATGTGCTTTGTTTATTCCTGTGTCCCTAGCATCTCGCAGAGTGCCTAATGGTAATAATAGTAAGAATAACAACAATAATAATACCAACTAAAATTATGGAATGCCAGGAACTCTTATAAGCACTTATATCTAATAACTCATTTGAGCCTCAAAATCAGCCTTTGGAGTGGGGGCTGCTATTACCCACCTTTAACAGATGAGGAACAGAGGTGGAGCTATAAGGTTAAATAAATTGCCCAAGGTCACAGAGCTAGTAAGTTAAGATGTTAGAAGGTGAACTCAGACAGTCTGGTTCTGAAGTCTGAGGTCCTAACACTTGGTAGGCAACAAATATCTGCTGAATGAATGAATGAATGAAGTCTTGATGATAATATGACCCAAGAATTTTGCCTTCTGATCTTCTAACTTAACATAGCAATAGGACCTGAAGATTCAGAATGAACCCTACATGTGACTATTAAACAGTTTCTCTGAGCTCTCAGATGGGTGGCTTATTGGGCAGACTCACAGGCAATTAAAATGATTGAATTATCTTAAAAATGACCATGGTGACTAGGGGGGCAGGTGGGCTAGCTGCCTGGCACAAAAATCTCATATCTAAAGTCTACACAGGTGTATGGGAGAGAAGCTGTCATTTTGTTTTGAAATTTTAAGAGTTGGACTTATATTCTTTTCCAGAGAGATAGAAGGCGAAGGTGGACAAGTGTTTGCTAAATTGACAGCAAGCAAACTTCAGCATCTAGAGCCATCGGAGAGGTTCACAGGTAGTGTCAATACTTTCCTCCAAAAAGGACACTTATCATGCTCTCCCACATGCAACTGGGAAAGACCCCGTATTTCTACACTAGACAACTAAGAGACATGACTTAAGTGTGAAAAATTGTTAAGGTAGCTACGTGCTACTGTTTACTCTCTACCCAAGTCCAATAAAGCCTATGACATACCTGATTTGAAGTAGAGCCATATCCTAACAAGCCAGCCAGGATCTGATACCCGAAAAATGTCAGCATAAGCTGCTGAATGGCTTTCCTGTTGGGTAAGGTTTTTTATGACTATGCAGTTTAGTGTTGGGTGGGGAGAGTGGTTTCCTTTTGCATCAATATGCAGAGTTGCTCTTTCTGTAGTAGCAAGCAGCTAACAGGTCCACTTGTTTCTAGCAAGTACACATAATTATGTAGGTTTTGTAGTATGGAATCTGTTTATTCACATTTTGAGCCATTTCATTCAAATATTTATGGAGACATTAGAGGGTACAAACCTTGAGCTAGCCCTGGGATGAATTTGAAGTAGAAGGTATGGTCCTGCTTTCGAGGTACCTACAATTAGAAGGCTTAACATTCATCCATTTGTTGGACATTTATTGAGCACCAAATTTGTGCCAGAAAATACAAAGAGGCAAAAGAGAGGCAGTATGGTCCAATGGAAAGAGTCTTGATTTTGGAGTCTTATACCTTGATGCTAATCAGCTATGTGACTTTGGGGAATTTATTTGAACACTCAGAGAGCATCCGTTTTCTCATCTGTAAAATGAGGATCTTGTGCTTACTTTGCAGGGTTGTTTTACAGAATAGAAATAACATGAGCATTTCCGTCTAGCACATAGGCAGTACCCATTAAATTTTTTGTCTTAATGCATAATTCCTATCCTTGAAAAGCCACATCCTAATGGAGGACGGACATGTATAAGCAAATCATTACAACATAACGTGATATTGATTTTGAAATTGCATGAAAATTGTATTGAATAAAGGAGCAGAGGCACAGAGAAAAGCAAGGAACTAACTCTCTCTGCCTAAGGAATCAGGGAAGGCTCCCCAAAGGAGGCTGCCTTTGTTGGAGGTGGGCCTGGAAGGATGAGTAAGCTTTTTTTTTTTTTTTTTTTTTTTGTGGTACGCGGGCCTCTCACTGTTGTGGCCTCTCCCGTTGCGGAGCACAGGCTCCGGACGCGCAGGCTCCGGACGCGCAGGCTCAGCGGCCATGGCTCACGGACCCAGCCACTCCGTGGCATGTGGGATCTTCCCAGACCGGGACACGAACCCGTGTCCCCTGCATCGGCAGGCGGACTCTCAACCACTGCGCCACCAGGGAAGCCCGAGTAAGCTTTTGATGGATGGAGAAGGGGGAAGATTTCTCAAGCACAGAGATATGAAACAGCTTGTGCTGCTCGTTCCAGGGAAGGTGAGAAGGTCAGTGCATTGAGAGTGTAGGATGTCTGTGACGGGAGGGAGCATGCAGTGGGAGAGGAGGCTGGAGAGCTAGGGTGGCCCCTCTGTAGGCTGGCTGCACACAGAGAATTCCTGAGCACATGGAGTCCCTTCATTTCATTCCAAAATATTCTATTTTGTTTTTTAATTGAAATATAGTTGATTTACAATGTTGTGTTAGTTTCAGATGTACAGCAAAGTGATTCAGTTATATATACACACGTGTAAATATATATACATATACATATTCTTTTTCAGATTCTTTTCCATTATAGGTTATTACAAGATATTGAATATAGTTCCCTGTGCTGTATAGTAGGTCCTTGTTGTTTATCTATTTTATATATAGTAGCGTGTATCTGTTAATCCCAAACTCCCAATTTATCCCTCCCTCCATTCCATGCCAGAATGTTCTATTTTTAGTGACCAGATTCCATGATTTCCTCTAGAAAAAATGTTTTCTTTTGTTTCCCTGAGCAATCTCACGTTACTTGTTCTTTGAACACATAGTTCTGCATGTTCTTAGAATGACAGTAGCCTCATGTTTCTGAGAATTCCCTGTTAGCTACTAAAATAATCTGGTCTAATTTTCGGTTGCATCTGTATGTTTTTCTTGCCTTTCCGGGCCTGCATTGTCCAGGTTCCTGTGCCTTCATGGGGGGTGGGGCATCTCTCAACTGTTTGCTTTGTGCTGAGTGGGAAGGCAGGTGTGAGCTGGATTGATGCCTGGTTTACAGGGCGACAGGGAAAACCTGTCGCTGGCTGTGCATTTTCTTCTCTGCCAGGGCCCCAATCCATGCCTTCTCCCAGGGTGTCCTTGTTAGAAAACTCTTCTGAGCTGCTTCCCTTGGAATTTTTTATTACATTTTTCAATAGTCAACTCTAAGCATATTTGAAAAAAAATTAATTTGATTCAGATCTTGAGGGAAGAAAAAATGACTGAGGACTTGAATCATTTTTTTCTTTTTCTTTCCAAATTAAGTTATACATCAAACTACAGTAAAGGCTAGTAGTTCTGAGGCAGGGGTGCTTATCACAGTGAATGGGGGAGCTTTAAACAAAGTACCTTCCTGGGCCTCATTCCCCTCCCCCTCCAACCAGGGACATCCATTCAGAGGGTTATGGGGAGAGAGGCCTGGGGATAAGTGTTAACACAATCACTTTGCAAGCAACTGAGATGCACAGCCTTAGGTGAGAAGCTCTGGTGGGGCGAAGGGGTAGGGGGACTGTGACTAATCATCTTGGTCCTGTCCCACCACTGCCACCATATCCATCGGTCCTGTCATCCAACAGATCATTACTGAGCACCCACCGTGTGCCAGTGCGCTCCAAACACTGAGGACAGAGGACAGACATAAGCACTGCCCTCAAATGCGTACATTCTAGGTGGGGAGACAAGTAACAGATGAGATGGATAAGCAACATATATACATCAGCTATCTCTACTTGCCAAGGAGAGAAACATACAGTGGACAATGCCTTTATGTCTTTACCTCCCACCTCTTGACTTATTCAACCCGATTTTCATTTTCATCTTTGTCCATTTATGGGCCCAAATCCCTCCAGTTTGCCAGCTCAGTGGAAACATTTTAGTCCTTGTCTCCCTTGGCTACTCTGTAGTATTCTGTACTAGGTGTTTCTCAGTCCTTAGGTTTCTCACTTTTTTTTTGTTCGTTTAACAAGTGCATGCCTACTGTGTGCCAGGCACTGTGCGGTGATTGTGGATCTTATAGTGAACAAGGCAGATGAGGTCTTTGCTCACAGAGTTTACCGTTTAGCTGGGAAGGCAGCCTGACTGCAAACATGACATGCCCCCAAATGAGCTAATGCAACATCTTTATTTGCAAACTTATCAATTTCAGTTGATCATAAACCCTTAGGGTTGTCTTTGCCTCCAGCTTCCTCCTCAGGCCCATGCCCAGGCCCAGGTCCAAGTCTGTCTCTCCTTTCCCTTCTCGTAAAGGCCACAGCCTCAGGTACACTTCCCACCTGGAAAATTTCATCAGCTTTCCAGTTGGCCCCATCTCCAGTTCTACATTCCTCTTATTCATTTTATGCACCAATTTTTCTAAAATGCAACTTGATTGTGCCCCTCCCCTCTTTGCAGCCTCTGGTGGGCCATCTACCTGGCAACACCCTACCTCTTGGAGTGACGTATCTTCTTTTCGGGGAAGTTCATTCCATGCAGCTGACTCTGCCCTACCCACTTCTTCGGCACCCCTTACTTCCGGCCACAGTGATTTGTTTCCAAATGGACAAGCCAGGGCCAAACAGAAATGTCATGTCTAGGAGTTGGGAGGGCAGTGAGTTCACTCTGAGTTGTCTCTTTCCCTCTTCATGGAGAGAGTCTCTCCAAAGATGAAGGCAATGCATGGAAGGCAGTAGAGGATAAAGCCAAGACAGACCCTCAGGACATTGTTTGGGCTTCCAGATTCAACAGCACGTGAAGCAAGCTTTACCCATGGACTTTACCAATTATAGGAGTCTATATATTTCCTATGTTAAAATGCCAGGGCTGCCACTTACTGGCCATGTGACCTTGAACAAATTACTTGACTTTCCTATTATCAGTTTCCTCATCTCTAAAATGGGCATCATCATCATCGTAATAATACCTACCTCATAGGGTTGTAATGAGGTTTGAATGAGTGAATGCACACGGAGAACTTAGAACATTGCCTGGGAATAGTTAAGTGCTCAGTAAGTGTTAACTATTACTGTTGCTGTTGTTGTTATTATAACTTAACTGAGTTTGGGCTTGGGTTTCTGTCAGTTGCCACTGAAAGAGTTCTCAGGAATGCCACATCCAAAAATGTGTAACCTGTTTACATGGCTGATTTTCTGCCTCCCCCCAATCGTCGCCTCACACCCCCATGCCCTTATCATGCTTGTGTTAAACTTCTAGAGCTCCAAACATTCATGCTGCTTCAGGCCTATGTGTACAGTGTTCTTTCTGTCCAGAATGTTCTTTCCCATTCCCCTGGCAAAGTCATCTGACATAAGATAAGATAATTCTCACGAGCAGGCAGAAGCAGCTAATTCAAGACACTCAGGGATTCTGGGTCTGATTATGACATTGATTTTTGGTGATCTCTCCATAAGTCTCAATGATTTGGGTCCCTATATTTTATTTATTTGTTTTAAAATAAATTTATTTATTTATTTTTGGCTGTGTTGGGTCTTCACTGCTGCGCACGGGCTTTCTCTAGTCGTGGTGAGCGGGGGCTACTCTTCGTTGCGGTATGTGGGCTTCTCATTGCTGTGGCTTCTCTTGTTGCGGAACAGGGGCTCAAGGAACGCGGGCTTCAGTAGTTGCGGCACGCAGGCTCAGTAGTTGTGGTGCACGGGCTTAGCTGCTCCGTGGCATGCGGGATCTTCCCAGACCAGGGCTCGAACCCATGTCCCCTGCATTGGCAGGTGGATTCTTAACCATTGCGCCACCAGGGAAGTCCCTGGGTCCCTATATTTTAAGATGATTCCTTCTTCCTTGATTCTTCAATGTATTTTTCTATGAAATGAGGTCTATAGATTCATTGACAATCAAGTATTCCTCACTCAGTTCAAGTTTGAGATGAGGCAAAAACAAGGTGGCCAGTTAACTCTCCCCACCTCCCATTGCCAGAATGGAGGAGACTTTTAAATCACAGGAGGAACACGTGGCTCCCAGAGACACACAGCCTTCTGATGAGATAGGCATTAAGACTAAGAAATTAACTATTAAGAAGGACGTGCTTCAGGGAGATCAGCTCGGTGCTTTGTGACCACCTAGAGGGGTGGGGTAGGGAGGGTGGGAGGGAGACGCATGAGGGAGGGGATATGGGGATATATGTATAGTATAGCTGATTCACTTTGTTATACAGCAGAAACTAACACAACACTGTAAAGCAATTATACTCCAATAAAGACGTTAAAAAAAAAAAAAGAAGAAGGACAGGCTTCCTTTCTTGTCTTCTAAGAGGGGAAAAGCAAGATCTCTTCCCAGTCATGTGCCCTGACTCTCATACCTGCCTTTCTAAAGACTCAGAGTTCTAAACCCTAACAGCAGCCAAATTAACTTAACTAGATCTTTAAAAGCAACAATCGTTCTGCATTGTCTCTAATATCCCAGCTAGGTTTCTAGAATATCCGGGAATAGTAATAAAATCAAGATGCTTCTTCTGTATTCCAATGGGAAGATGCTGTCTTTGGGTCTATACCCGTAGGGCTTTGTTTTACTGTTGGAGATGAGCAAATGTAAATACCTTAAAGCATCCCTGCCCCATAGTATTTTACTTATTTAGCCTTTATTCTATGTAAATTTACCCAAGCATGGGAAGGTTTGGCTCTGTTTGAGGTGAAATGGCAGCGTTTTTGCCGGAGTCCAGCCAGGCCAAGTTCCCCAGACACTGCTAGCTCCTGGGTGGTAGACTTTGGCTGAGAGTTGTGGATGCAGACACGGTCACTTTTTCATTTGCCTGAACTACTATTCGAATGAAGACTATTAAGGGATTGAAAGAAATGTGCAAATGTCATCTACAAGCAACAGGCACATCCCCAAGTGTGTGCATATGGCCTAAATTAGACCACCTAAGTAGGCGGTGTGCAAAACCTAGAAATTACAAGAAAGGAATTGGATAATGAGAGGCAGCAGTTAGTGGGGCCAGCCCACCAGCAGAGAGAGCTCAGTGTCCCCAGAAGGCCTTCCCAGAGGGAGAAATAGAAGTACATCACAGATGAGTGAGAAAGAAACACACCCCTAATTTTTCCCCTTCTCTCCCCTCTGATCACTCTCTTTCCAACTCCTCTACAGGAACAATGGTACCTGACTCACAGCTCAGGCCCCGTCAGTCTAAGAGGTCACCTTCTCTTTGAAAACATTGTCTTCTTTATAAATGTGTTTAAATAAAGAAGTACTTCATGACCATTCTACCCAATAAAACAATTCAAAAACACATAATGGACGTTAATGATTCCTGCCCCATTGTTTCCTTCATTTCCCACCCCCTTAGGTTACAACTTCCACTCTTAAAAAAAAAAAAAAACAACTTTATTATTATTTTTTAGAGCAGTTCTGGGTTCACAGAAAAATTTAAGAGGAAGGTACAGAGATTTCCCATGTATCCCCTGCCCTCAAACATGCAGAGCCAACTCCACTATCCATGTCCCCAACTGGAGTGGTACATTTGTTACAATTGATGAATCTACATTGACACATAATAATCACCCAAAGTCCATAGTTTACATTAGGGTTCACTCTTCGTGTTGTACACCCTATGGGTTTGGACGAATGGCTAAAGATACGTATTATCATTATAGTATCACACACAGTATTTTCCACAGCCCTAAAAATACTCTGTGTTCCACCTATTTAGTCCTTCCCCTCCCAATCTTCCCGCAACCCTGGCAACCATTGATCTTTATACTGTCTCCACACTTTTTAATTAATTAATTTATTTTTATTTTTGCAGTACGCGGGCCTCTCACTGTTGTGGTCTCTCCCACTGCGGAGCACAGGCTCCGGACGCGCAGGCTCATCGGCCATGGCTCACGTGCCCAGCTGCTCCGCGGCATGTGGGATCTTCCCAGACTGGGGCACAAACCCGTGTCCCCTGCATCGGCAGGCAGACTCTCAACCACTGCGCCACCAGGGAAGCCCCTCCACACTTTTTTGTTGATACAAACATGCATGCACATATACTGAAGAGGGAGATGATTGGTAACTGTAAAAAATGGACCCTGTTACGTTTATTACTCAGTGGCTTACTTTTCTTACTTACTATGGAAACATGGACTTCTCTCTATATTAATAGATATCGGTTATTTAATTTTTAATAGCTGCATAGCATTTCACATTAACATAGAATAATTTAATGAGCTATATATCCCTATCAATGGACATTTAATAATAAACAACACTGGCAATAAACGTCTGTGCCAGAAATATTTATGTGCTGGTAATTTTACTCCTATAGGATGGATTTTCAGAAGTGGATTATTGGGTTTGTGTATTTCTTAATTTAACAGACATTTCTAGTTTATGTTCCCAAAAGGTTGTAGCAATTTAAGCCTTCCCAGCATATAAATATAACAATGAGAATTTCCCCCAATTTTTGCCAACTCTGGATTTTCTCTCCTTTTTCATTTCTGCCAATCTGATAGGCAGAAAATATCTCTTCTTTAAACTTATTTTATATTTTCTTGATTACAGTTGAGGTTGATCATCTTTACTTTTTGGACTTTTTGATTTCTTCTACTGTGAATTCTCTACCCTTTGTCTCTTTTTGTACTGTTGATCTTTTTCTTTCTTTCTTTCTTTCTTTCTTTCTTTCTTTTTCTCTCTTTTTCTTTCCTCTTTCTCTCTCTCTCTCTCTTTTTTTTTTTACACATTAAAAGAACTTTTTGTACATTAGGAAGCTTAACCCTATGTTTACCATATACGTTGTAAAAATTTTCCCCCAGGCCATCATTGGTATTTTGGCTTTTTAAAATTGAACTATAGTTGATTTATGATATTAGATTCAGTTGTACAGCATAGTGAGTCAACATTTTTACAGATTTACTCCATTAAATGTTATTAAATGTTATTATAAGATAATGGCTATAATTCGCTGTGCTGTATAATATACCCTTGTTGCTTATCTATTTTATAAATAGTAGTTTGTATCTCTTAATCCCACATCTCTATCTTGTCTCTTCTTCTTTCCTTCTCTCCACTGGTAATGTCTAATTTGTTCTCTATGTCTGTGAGTCTGTATCTGTTTTGCTGTATACATTTGTTTGTATTATGTTTTAGATTTTACATATAAGTGGTATTATACAGTATTTGTCTTTCTCTATCCGACTTATTTCACTAAGGTGGACTTAGTCTCTAGGTCCATTGATGTTGCTGCAAATGGCAAAGTTTCATTCTTTTTTTTCTGGATGAATAATATTCCATTGTGTATATATACCACATCTTCTTTATCCAGTCATCTGTTGATGGACATTTAGGTTGCTTCCATATCTTGGCTGTTGTAAATAGTGCTGCTATGAAGATTGGGGTGCAATTGGGGTGCATGTATCTTTTTTTTTGTTTTTTTGGCTGCACCTTGTGGCATACGAGATCTCAATTGCCTGACCAGGGATCAAACCCATGCCCCTGCAGTAGAAGAGCAGAGTCTTAACCACTGGACCTCCAGGGAAGTCCCATCTTTTCAAATTAGTGTTTTTATTTTTTCTGAATATATGCCCAAGAGTGGAATTGCTGGATCATATGATAGTTCTATTTTTAGTTTTTTGAGAAACCTCCATAATGCTTTCCATAGTGGCTGCACTAATTTACATTCCCACCAACAGTGTACCAGAGTTCCCTTTTCTCCACATCTTCACCAACATTTGTTATTTGTAGACTTTTTAGTGATAGTCATTGACTTTGTTTATCTAATCTTTTAACAATAAAAAAGGCAGTCAAATATGTTGGTGTTTTCTTTTATGGCTCTGAATCTCCTATCTCACTTAGGAAAGTCTTTCTACTTCAATATTATGTAAGTATCCTCCTAAATTTTCTTCTAATATATGATTTTTCAACTGAATCTTAAATTCACTTGGAATTTTTTGTGTGTGTATGGAAGGTAAGAGCTAAGAATCTCTCTCTATTTTCTTCTAGATAGATAGCCAACTATGTCAGCAGCATTAATTAAATAAACACTCATTTTCCCATTGAGTTAACATGTCTCCTTTGTCCTATATCAATATAAAGTTTCCATTTATACTTGGGTTTACTTTCTGAACTCTTTATTCTATTTTACTAGTCTGAGCCAATAACATAATAGTTTTATTATAATGGCTTTATAAAATAACCGGTATCTGGTAAAGCAAGTCTACTCTCATGGTATATATATATACACTTTTTTGCTAGTCTCAGACGTTTATTTTACCAGTAGAAATTTAAACTTATTTTATGCAGTTGCCAAAAAATAGGATTCTGATTGGAACTGCATTAATTTTGGAAGAATTGATATGATAAAGATAAATATATATTTATATTGAGAACATGGTATCTCTTTTTTGTTCTACACACTTCAGTAAGGTTTCATAATTTTCTTCAGTGTTGGCCCTGTATCTTTCTTGTTAAGTTGGTTTGTGGATGGTTTAGTTTCTACTGATACTACAAATAGGTCGTTTGTCAAGTTGATTCTAACGCCTAAATTATAGTGGCTTGACCTCTCCCTCACATGACACCAGCACTCCACTCCTCTCTAAGGGTTCCCCAGTCACTCACAGACACTCTTATGGACTCTCAGCCTGATCTGTCTGTCCTTGCAGTTGCTGGAAGGCATAGACCTTTCTTTCTCAAAGCTCTGGCTCTCCTCTGCTGTTCTCCACCAGGTGGGAAGCCTCCCTGTTGCCAAGGCAAAGGACCATAAGTATGATGACGCCTTTGCCAGACTAAGATCTCTAGGGACTCCCCCAAAGCTGTCTGTTTTCAGGGGGCCAGAGTGGCACTGGGTCCCATGAGAGGCAGGGAGAATGGCCTCTTCCCTAATTCCAAGCCACACCTCATCACCTGGTCCCAGATGGCTCTGCTTGAGCTCAGAATCTCCTGAAGTCACACCGGCACAGGAACATCAGCTTCTGGTCTTCATTCCTCACCCAGCACCCCTCCAAGCCTTCCCGGCTAGATAGGGCACAGAGCCAGAACAGCTTCTCCTCTTAGCTCGAAACCATTTCTTCCCCAAATTAAAGTAGTATCATTTCTCCAAGATATAACTTTTTCTGTCCCTCATCTGTGTTTTAACTAGTTGGATCCTCAGCATCTCTAAAGAGCTCTGTTTCAGCAGAAAGTCACTTTGCTTCTTTAGAAAAAAACAAACAAAAAATAACTCTGGGCGGCTTTTCCAAATCAGAGAAAAAACTGTCCCCAGAGAATTTTAATGTCCACATATTACAAACAGCGACAACAGGCAGGGTACTTAAAAGTATTGTTTTCTTGTATTTCTATCATCCTCATCAAGGTTTTGAAAGTCATAGATCCAGATTTTCCCAAGAGCTCATATAGTGCCCGTGGTACTGTGTGCTTCCCCTCCCCCAGCAGCTTCTGCCAGGAGGAAGTTTCTCTAGAGCACATAGCTTATGATGACAGTTTGGTTGCAGATGGTGGTTTACTTTTTTTCCATGTCTGTCCAGGGCCTCCGGAGTCTTTCTCGGTTAACCGTGATAATAATACAATGTATTAAGTATCTCACATACATGATCTGATTCAGACCTCATAACAATCCTATAAGGTAGAATTTATTTTCCCTCATTTTATTGATGAGGAGACTGAGGCTGAGAAGGGCTAAGTGAATCGTGCAGATAGTAGTGAAAATGATGAAATTCAAGCCCAACCTCTGTAGTCCAAGCCCTTAACTGTCATAATGTATCTTTTGGAGGGAAAATCCTACTATAAACCTTAGCTAATCTGGGTGCCCGGTCCACCCACTTCCCCTGAAGTCCTGACCCAAAGCCTGGAACAACTCCTTGCGGTAAAGCATGTTGTCTTCCATTTCCTCTTTTTATCAGACTTCTGGTGTTTTGTTATATGGTATCATCACCAAGTCCTTTATTATGGGGTCCGATTATCTCTATTTTACAGTTGAACACCTGAGAGCTTAGAAAGCCTACAAACGAAAGGAAGCAGGGTACAGATGATAATATTTACATTAAGAATGAAGGTATAGATGGTACGCAATGTCAACAATCACCTTAAATTATAGTCAATCATTTTAGTGGTTTTAGTTTGCAGTTCGTCCTGTATTTAATTTGTAAATTTGCCTGCATTCAATTTCTTTGGCTTGTTTTAATTTATACATTTATTTTAGTTTCCAATTTTACAAGCTTAAGGACTTTATATCCAGTGATATTTTTGTTCCTATTTAAGTAACACTATAATAAAAACAATTTACAACAACCTTGGGGGTACCATGAAAACCTCTCCCTTTACAAGGACATTGCTTAGAGAAATACTGATACATAGCTTCACACTGCGTCCTCCCCACAGCCCTTTGAGTCTTGCATTCTTATCCCGGTTTATAGCCTAAGAAATATGAGCTTGAATAGATAAATATACAGCCCATGTGAGCAGATCCAGGAAGTGACAGGGCAAGATGCAAACCAGGGTTTGATTCAAAGACTAGAGCTCTTTCCTGGAAACTTCTCCTTCTGAGCAACGAGACTTTATTTCGCACATTCAGCAGAAATGCTATTTATCATATGTTGTATGTCTCATCTTAGGACAATGATATTCAAACATAAGGGTTTTAAAAATAATTCCTCTGAGAGTTTTTCAACCTATTTTGGCAAGCTTGGCAAGGCAGTCAGCATCTGAATTCGATTTAGTAAAAAGGTTTGAAGCATTAAAAAAAATTATTTGAATCACATTGTACCCGATGTGCTTTTTGGATAAAACTCAGGAGATTTCAGGGTTGGGGGTAAGCAGAAAGGGTGGGGTGGGGGGAGAAGGGTGAGGGGAGAGGAAGGGTAAGAGTCAAGGGTGAAAAACAGAGGTAGCTGGACTAGATCACGTTTACAATCCTGGAAGTATCAGAGCTACTTCCATTATTTTAAAAAGTCAGACATAAAGAAAGAAATATAGGCTAATTTAAGCATCAAGCTTCTTGACTTTGGCTGTAATGATATTAACTCAGTGAGGGTATCATGGGTTTGCTCATGCTGAGTAGAAAATCAGATGAGAAGTTATAAATGATTTGAGTTAATAAAGTTAGGAAAATAAATGGTCTATTTACTAAATTGCATTTGTTGAATAAATAAAATCTTCAAAAACATTTATTTGTTCAACCAGTAATTATTGTGAGTCGACTATGTGGCAGGCAGTGGGTACACAGAGATGAATCACACACAGTCCCTGCCCTCGAGGGCATGTGTATGTGCGAGTGCACGCGTGGGTGGAGGTTGGTGACAGACATAGCCCAGCATTTATAATTGAGTGTGACAATGCAATGATGGGATAATGCAGAGAGGATCAGAGGACCAGGAAGATCGAAGGAAAGAGAATGCTAACTTGGCCATAGGGATGGGGTGAAGTCGTTGGGTCTGAGAAGGCTTTCTGTTGCTGTTAGGAAAGCAGCTGAATCATACAGGATGAGTCAGAGAGAAGGGGACCGAATGCTGGCCAGAGGGAACTGTGTCAGTAAATGCCTAGAAGTAAGAAGCCACGTGGTGGGTTGATAGAGAATTATGAGAAGTTTGGTGTTGCTGCTGTGTTAATTGTGAAGTGAGATTTGGGAAGTCAAAAGGGGCCAGATATTGGAAGTCATTTATAGAGGGTGACCATTAAATGTATCAAGCAAACTAGGACACTTTTGAGAATGAAAAGAGGTCACTTTTTTTTTTTTTTTTCGGTACACGGGCCTCTCACTGCTGTGGCCTCTCCGGTTGCGGAGCACAGGCTCCGGACGCGCAGGCTCAGCGGCCACGGCTCACGGGCCCAGCCGCTCCGCGGCATGTGGGATCCTCCTAGACCGGGGCACGAACCTGCGTCCCCTGCATCGGCAGGTGAACTCTCGACCACTGCGCCACCAGGGAAGCCCCAAGTCACTTTTAATAATGATAGAACAACAGGTGCAAATAGGTAAACTCAGAGACCTTATTTATAGGTCATATCAAGCTTAGACTTCACCTTTGAGTGGTGTGGTGGGGAATCATTGACGGTTTTCAGCAAAGAAGTGTCATGATGGCATTTGAGTTTGAAATAGATTTTTATGTATAATGAAGTCAAAGAAGGAGAAAATATAGGGGAAGCTCTTTCCTCCAGATGTATTTATTCAAGAAATCCTGAGAACTGCCATGTATGGCCATTATACAGGGACAAGGCATCCAATAGGAACAAAACTATAATTGACTCCTGCCTTTGGGATGTTTGCAGTTTAGTGGGGAAGACTGTCAATTAATCAAACACCACACAAATAATTGTGAAACTGCAAATGTGACTATGCTATGAAGGGGAAGTCACTGATGCCATAAGAACATGTCTTAGGGGATGGTGATGTCAAAAATGAGTAGTAGACTCTAACTGACTGAAGAGATGAAGGAAGAATATTCTGGAAAGAAACAAGAAAGTATGCAAAGATCTCATGGTGAAAGGTATGGAATGCCTGACAATATAGAAAAAAAATAGAATAAGAATGTATATGATTGGTGTGCAGCCAAAAAGGTCTTACATGGTAATAGGACTGTATGTGCTAATGTGGTCCTCCCCCAGCTGGATGGTAGGATATGCATAAGCCTCAACTTTGAGCTCCTCTGATCTAGCATATTCTTCACAGTGAGTGGCTAAATTGACAACCCGATTTCTATGCCTCCTACAAGGAACTAGAAGGCAATGGATAGGAATGCCTATTCTCTTCTATCTTTATCTTGTATATATCCTTCACATTGCCTGTTTGCTGAACCAACTAAAAAAAAACCATCATTTTTTTTGGTCTTCAAATCCAGACCTACCTTTATCGACTGACCTGGCACAGGAGGGAGCAAAGCCATTTGGAGGAACAGAGGGTCAGCATGGTTCTCATGGGGAAAGTCACAGGGGTGTGAGGGGGGGTGTGAATTAAGTCCATTCCAAAGAGACAGAGGCCACACCGAATGGACTGTGTATGCTGTGCCAAGGGATTGTGTTCATATTCTAAGAGCAACAACAGGAAGCCAATGATGGCCCTTCAGATCTTCAGTCAAAAACATTGTTCTAGAAAGAAGAGCTAAGTGATAGGTAAGAGTGGAAGATGAGATACCAGTAAAGAGGTTATTGCAGGGGTCCAATCCAGAGATGGTGGTAATTCTGTCTGAGGTGATGGGATAGAGAGACTTGGCACTGACCAAATATCCGATTGCTCCTATTTATTTCTCAGTGTACCCTGTAGTTAAATTAGTTCATGTAACTAGTTGTAGTTAATCGCATCTGAGCAGATTGATATGTGTCACTTCTGGGCAGAAGCAGGGGGTGAGTTGCCTTTGTCTCTCTCTTCCCTTGCTGTGGTGACCTTGCAGAGCCTGAGTTCCAGATGGCAGAGCTCCAAGATGCAGGAGGGATGCTTGATTTGTGTCGAGTTGTAGTGAGAAATAAATTTTTGATGTGTTAAGACACGGAAATTTTGGAGTTAATTTGTTACCAAAGCATAGGTCATCTTCTTTTGATGAATATAAATAGCAGATGATGGAGACAGAGAGAAGTGGTTAGATTTGACTGAGAGTTATTTTTGAAGCAATATCAGCAGGCTTTGGAGATGTTTTAGAGATGGAGCTGTGAGGAAGGGATAGGTGTCGAGGATGACTCCCCAATTTCTAGGTGCATGTTTAAGCAGATGGTGGCATCAGTCACTGAGATGGAAGACAATTAAATTTCTATAGATAGATCAGATGTGTTCACATCATCTCCAGAAGGAACATGGAACAGTGAGAAGGATCACAAGACCTCAAGTCAAAAAATACTGGTAGATTTTCAAAAAATATTTATGACTAGTGATAAATCGCTGCTAATTAGCTATGATCTTAGATAATTTTCTTCATTTGCTTGGGCCTTAGTTATTTAAATGAATACAGAGGGATAGGTTTATTAGTTTGAAGATCAAATGAAGTAATATCTGGTTACAGGATGGGGGATAGTTTTGGGGACAGGTATCTCCTGGAATGTGACTAATGACTCACAACCGCTTGTCAAGAATTTTAAGAAGTAGTTACCAAAGGCAGCTTTGTTGAATTGTAATCCAATGTAATGATCAGTTTTTATTCTTAATCCAGATTTCTACCAACCTGAGTACTATATTAGTTATCAATTGCTGCATAACAAATTATCCCCCAATTTGGCACCTTAAAACAACAAACATTTATTGTCTTATAGTTTGTGTGGGTCAGGCATCCAGTTGTGGCTTAGCTGAGTATCTCTGACCCAAGATGTCTCACAGGGTTGCAGTCAAGCTGTTGTCTAAGGCTATGAGCTCAACTGGGCAGGGGGATATCTGTTTCCAAGCTTATTCTTCTGGTTATTGGAAGGCCTCAGAAGGTCTACTTCCAAGCCTACTCTCATAGGCTTCTCCAAATGGCTGCCTCATGATATGGCAGCTGGCTTCGCCCAGATTGGGCAACCTAAGATAAAGTGAGAGAGGGAGTGGGAAGCACCCAAGACAGTATTTGTATAAACTAATTTTAGGCATGACATCTCATTACTTCTCCCTTATTCTATTCATTAGAAGCAAGTCAATAAGTCCAAGGGGAGGGGATTATACAAGGACCTGAATACCAGAGGGTAGGTATCACTGGGGACCATTTAATCAATAGAAGCTGCCTACCACCTCAGTGACTTGAGTTATAAAGGGGAAAGGACTTATGGACTTATTTGGCTGGGAAGAAGTGCTATTGTTTTTCTTTCATCAAAGGAAATCATTAAGGAGCCATCAAAATCATGGTGAATTATTCAAATTATTTAAATCTCAAGTGAAGTATATAAATTCCTGGCTCATTGATATTTTGTCCAGTTTATCTTGGGCTAAACTCTCCAGAGACTAAACAGCTTGAATTTCCCTACTAAAACCTAAGGATCCACAGGTTACAATTTGCCATGTTTCTAGAATTTTTCTTTCCTGATATACGATCTGTGCTACCCAGAGTCTTGCCCAGGGATCCCAGGCATTTGCTCGTGGCTAAGAGAATGGAGTGGGTCAAAGGCTCCCTCCTAATTGGCAAATCCTTATGCAGACAAGGGGCTGAAGCAGGAACAAAAGAGCCTTTATCTTTCTTTTTTAAAAACTTTGCTGCAACCCATCTTTGGCTCTTTTTTTTTTTTTTTCAATGTAATATAGCAAGTGGTTATAAGCGTTTGGGTTCTAGAGAGTAATAGCCTAGGGAAGAGTCCCAGTTCTGCCTCTTACTAGCTGTGTAATCTTAGCTTAAGCTTTCTGCAACACAGTTTCCTTATCTATAAAGTGAGAAAACCATCAGTGTTTACCATATAGGGTCATTATGAGGAGTAAGATAATTCATGAAAACACTCAACTGTACCTGGCACACTAAAGGCACTCAAAAAATGTTAGGTATTATTATTCTAACTCTTCTTGTCCCTAAGGCACTTGCTCTGTCTGAGATGCCATATAGCGCTGCAGGCAAAGCTATGAAGGAGAAGAACAAAGGCAGTGATTCTCCCTTCCTCCTTCCATTTTCTTAACCCACGCAGTTTACCAATTTATCCTCTTCCTCCTCCTTTTTCTTCTTCCTCTTCTTCTTCTTTTTTTAAAGTGTAGCTCTCTTTGGTCATATGGTATAGATCAGGATTTGAATAATTATTTGTACTGGATGTATGAAAGGATATGAGAATGTGTGTGTGTGTGTGTGTGCGTGTGCATGTGTGTGTGTGAGAGAGAGACAGAAAGAGAGAATATACGTGAAAAGATAAATAGCCCTCGTCTTCCATCTCTACCTGATAAAATCCTCTCTCTTTTTTAAGACCCATTTTAAATACTACAATTTCTAAAAATGTTTTCCTAAGTCTTCTACACATGTGGTCACTAACTTCTCACTTTCTGTCACCGACCTAATTGCATTTACCTTGAGGTATTTCACATACTGTATTCAAGATTTTAGAGCCAGCAGAAAGCAGTTACTGTTTTAAGAAGAGCCAAAGATCCCTTCAGCTTGATTTCTCAAATCACACTGCAAATCCTACTTAAAAAAAGAAGCACTCATTTTAAAACTTGCTCTCCTAATGAGTTGGTAATTCATCAGCCACATTGATGAGCCAAATGGAAAAATCCCCTAAATGTCACTACTCCACTGAGAAATGTGATCCACTGGGGGCTGTGTGGTGGCTCCTCAGAACACATTTCCTGCTCAAAATCCAACCTCCTGAAATTCTTGAACACATATATTTCCAAAATTAGAGAGGACACCTAGCAGGACAGCTTGGCAGTTTGAAAAAAAAAAGGGATGAATGCTTTCCAAGGAGCAATTTCTAGGCCACTAAGCAAAAGAACAGGAGAAAATAGGACAAATACAACAGTCGAATCAAACTGAGAGTTCAACTTCCTTTAGCCTGAAGGCATCTCATGTAGACAAGGTTATTTATAAAAGCATGTAAAACAAGCAGTAAATAAAATCAACATGTGACTTTAACATATTGAAGAAAGAGAGTCCAATCCTCCCCATAAGAACTTTACAAACACGATTAATAGACATTTATTATGATTTTAAAGCATAAAATATAATATTCCTTCTACTTCCAGTTTCTGCCAAACTTGACTGTAGTGGATGCTATAGTGTGTCACTCAGATTCCTCCTTCAGGATGGCACTCATTCCCCCAGCTGTCAGGAGTGTTGCCTCTTGATTGTTCCCAGTTGAGTGAGGAATTACAGTTGGTGGAATGGAGATGCTTCATCCAAAAGTTATGTGCTCTTCCTGTGGGCAGCCTGCATGCAATGGCCAGTTGATGTGGAAGTACAAAGGACTGTCCACTTGGCTCAATCCACAGCAACTCTGAAAGGTCACTTCTGCTCTAAAATGCTCTGAGGGTAGAGCTGAGGCTTTTGTTGCAACTGAATTGCAATTTAACTTCACCCTCTACTTATTTTTGCAACACTCTCTCCCTCAAGGGTGTTATTGAATCTCCTGCTTGCAAATTGACATCATGATCTATTTCCCAGGGAGCACAACCTAAAACCCCTGCTTTCTGTCTGCATAATAGTTAATGAATAAAAAAAATTTTTTTTGTTGTGTTCCAAATCTGTGCTGGTAGCATTCAATTATTATTTCACTTATCTTCACAACAACCCTGTGAAGTAGTATTTTTATCTTCATTTTACAGTTGAGGAACTTGAGGCTCAGACAACTTTAATAAATTGCCGAAGGTAGCATAACTATTAGGCAATAGAATCAGACTCCTCAAACCTAAGTGAGGATTACATGAGATCACTTCTTCAAAGTCCTTACATGGTACCTGGCACAGAATAAGTTTTTAGTAAATGTAACAATCATTATTATTATCATACAATCCTTACTAGAGATTTTAGCAAGTTGGACCATTTACCAAGAGTTAGAACATTTAAACACACAATAGACCAGCCCACATAATGTACAAATCTAAACCCCAGGGTTATCCTAGAATATTATGAGAAGTGAGTAAGCAAGGGCCAAGTGGTATGATTGTATTATGAGTGATAATAGAGCCAGCTGTTTATGTTGTCACAGAGGCATGTGGGTTGCTTAGGAAATAAACAGGTTGCTGCTGGAAATGTAATATCTTGAAAAGCAGCTAGAGTTTGAAATACAGCCTGATTCAATTGAGTGGCATTCTCCCCAGCTCCTAGTACAACATTTTGCTTTGAGTATGTGCTTCAATCAATGTTTATTAACTGTTTGCATCTGGTTGCTGGCAAAATTCACTTGCCCAGTTCAGAGGCAAATAAGGAATATTTCAGTTCATTATAATAATGAATATTTTGTAAGTATCAATATAGTTCTCATTGTTTCATTTATTTCATGCAAACTTGGGGGTTATGCTACATTCAGAGGCTCAATTTGAACCATTCTTATTGAATTTTAACAAAATAGGGAGCCTATATTTAAACTGATGCTGCTGATGTGAGAAAAACACATTTCATACCTGATCTAATAAACTGACTAAGGGATTCCCCATGCCTGGGAGTCCATCCTTTCATAGCCTTAATGGATACAGCCATAGACTTGAAATGGCGGCCAGGTCCCAAGTGGTAGGTCCAGAGTTAGGCAGCTTGATAGGCAGGTTTCTCCACATGACCGGGCTAAACTAGATGAACTTTTACTGCTTCTATTTATGCTTTCTGGTTGGAGTTAGTACAAATCCAGTACCTTATTGGGTTTCTTAGGGCCAACTACATTCTACTATTGTGAAGGAGAGAACCAAGAAGAAGGTATAATCTCAAATGTTCCAACAGCTCAGTAGGTAATTTTCCGGGAGACAAAATAATATGAACATTGAGTACTTATACATACATTTTGTGACACAGATGTTAAGAGCTTATAGTAGTTTAGAGATGGGAGAGAATAATTTGAAATAGAGACATCAGGGTGAAGGTTCTATAATGTCTCTATCACCCAAAGGATTCATTCATTCATTTAACAAGGTTTTATTAAATACCTTCTATTTTCCAGGACCTGTGCTAATCAATGGGGATTCTGAAAGCAACCAGTTTCTGCTTTTCAGTGGCTCGCAGAATAGAAAGATAGGTTAAAAGGAAATTACAAATGCAGGACTATGGTTAAATGATACAATAGAGGAATGAACAAGGTGCCCAGAAAACCCAGAAGAAGAAGAGCTTCACTCTGTATTGAGGGGTCAGGGAAGCATCTAGAAAAAGGTGATACTTGAGCTGAAGCTTGAAGTATAAGTAGTCATTCATCAGAAAAACAAAATAGGAAGGGTATTTCAAGTCGAGTAAATAGCATGTGCCAGGTAACGCAAGTTTTAAAAAATGAGAGCTTTTGGGAACTACAAGTAATTCAATGGTGCTGGGGTGGATAGGATGGGGCATTGAATAAAGTAGGGCCCTATTGATATTTGGAGATGAATAACTTTTTGTTGGGCAGGGAAGTGTCTTGTGCATTGCAAGATGTTTAGCAGTATCCCTGACCTCCACCTACTAGATATCAGTAGCACCCTCCTTTCCCCCTGAATTGTGACAACAAAAAATATCTCAAGACATTTTCTGGAGGGAAAAATTGGCCCCAGTTGAGAGCCATGGGAAAAGAGCTAGAAGAAATGGCAGAGATAACACAGGGGATATGTGGATCATACCAAAGAGTTCCACCTTTATTTATTAATCTAATCCTTCATTCATTCAACAAACACTGAATGCTAAACAAGTGCCCTGTTCTAGGCGCCCTGGATGATGCAGTGAACAAAACAGACAAAAATATCAGGCCTCATGCAGCTTACATTCTAGTGAGGGGGATAAACAACACACATGAAACTCAATAAATTAGTGGATAGTGAGTTTTAAGCTGATAATGCTATAGGAAAAAAGGAGAAGTAAAAAGGGGGCTAGAGAGTTTAGCATGCGGGAAGGTAGCAATTTTAAATAGGGTAATCACTATTAAGAGACACAGTAGATATTGTCAATAGAGTAAAAGGAATTGTAGCATAAATAGTCCACAGATAGGCATATTACAGATTCATTTATTTTTAGAAAATTCAGCCTTTTCATGAACATGAATTGGGCTACTCACCTGTGCTCTACCCTGAGATGAGCTGATATTATTCCTATATCTTATGATTCATGAGGAGAGAGAAAATTTCAAATGGCTTATTCATTCATTCATCCATTCATTTCTTCAACACTTATGGAGAAGCCAGCAGGCATTGTGCCACACATGGGTAGAGATGAAAAAAGACATCACGCAAATTCTGTCTCTGAGGCTCTCACGGGGGTGCTCTCATGGAAACTATAATTATAATAATGTATGATAAAGAATATAACGGATGTGTGTACAAATTCTCAGGGAGCCCAGAAGAGGAGTGACCAGCCCTGGGGAGAGGGAGAAGTCTGCACGAAGAACTGGCACATGAGATAGGGCTGGAAGGGTGAGGAAGAGTTTGTCAAGAAGGAAATTATTGGGAAATGATTCTAGGCCAGGCTGTGAAGACGTGAGAAATGAAGCCATAGGTACAAAATCCCCCAAATCAGTTTTAAACAGATATTTCTTTAGTCCTATGATATCTGAGCTGTTTCCTTTATACTTCATGGTTCCCAAACCCAGAATTTCTTGGGTCCATTTGCACACCTTTCCAAACTATGACATGAGGAATCAGATGAGATGGTCTCTACAGCTCTTTCTAGCTGGTACAGTCCATGATTCTAGGATTCCATGATTTTATTCCAGCTCTCACTCCTCCAGAGAATTAATTCCTTCTGCTTCCAACTCATCCTTTCTCTTCTTTTTTTCTTTCCCCTTGTCTTTGATTCTCTGTTCACATGCCATTTCCACATTTAAATAGGGTCAACCTTTTTACTGCCTATTGTTTTCTTCCTAACCTGCTGTACCTAAGAGATTTTTTGCCCAATGCAAATTGACATTTTTAGAGTACTAATGTTGAGATGAATCTTTCCAAAAGTCAGGGGAGGATAAGAGTAAATCTACCTCTGCCAGGGATTTTTGGCAGAGCTAAGTTATCAATTAATTGAGTATTTGTTTAGCCTTTCCCATGAACCAGCAGTGTGCCAGGCACAGAATGGTATATAGGGAAGGTAAGAAACAATACCTTGCATTAAGGCCTTACAGTCTAGTAAGGAGAGAAGGTAAGTTTATAATAAATGTCATACGAAAAAGAGCAATTGTAACCCATTTAATGCAAAAATAACTTGAACAGTAGTAGGAAATGCACAAAAATGTGCACAAAGTCAATTATTTGTAGTGTGTGGCAAAAGCCTACTAACTTTTTTCTTTTAATTGAATGATTGGCAATCGTGGATAAATTTGATTGGTGAAAGAGCTACAGTTCTCTCAAACTTTTCTGCTCCATGTAAAGAACAGGAGGGGGAAAACATCCTTTAGGAATAGAAACCACTTTTCCCTTTAGAGACAGGTCCTGGAAGAAGACGAGCATCAGAATAAGGGGGACAATGCCCCTGGTATGTACCTATCATGCTGAGATTTAACCACATGCTTTAACATAGGCTATCGCAGTTTTTCCATAACTTAGTCAGTGATATTACCACCTCTGGGCCATAGGCTGCTGAACCATATTGATAAATATCTCTTGAACTGTCTCCTACTCTCCATTTCCATTGCCCTGTCCAAGTTTAAGCATTCTCTCTCTTGGATTTTTGCTGGCTTCTGCTCTATCACCCACTTGACTCCAGAGAAAGCTTTCTAGAATGCATATCTGACTCCGGTTCCTCACTGCTCAGAAATACTTATGGCTTCCCAATGCCTACACAAGAAGAATTTAAACTTAAGCTGGCAACCAAGACTTGCTATAGAGCTTGGCATTTACGTACTCATTTTTCATGAAACTCCAATTGCTTTGTGTTCCATAGGATTTATGCAGTTTTCTGAGAATGATCTTTCCCCTTGTACCTCTAGGCCCTTGTTGACTCATTTACATTTCTTGGACCATCCCTGTTCTCCATTCCCACCTGCCAAAGTCTTACTGTCCTAATTAGAAGGATTCAGGAACAACACAAAGAACTCAAGAACAGGAGGGCTCCTGGACCTCAGAAAGCAACTGGAACCAGAAAGTAGAAAGCCAGAGGTCTGCTCTGTCCCTGAAAGCTAGGATATCGCAAAACAACAAATCTCAGATGGATGGATGTTGATAAACATTATAGTTTTCTCTGAAACTTGTTTTGAATGTGTTGGGTAGCCTTTAAAAAGAGGAAAATATATAATCCTTCTTGAAGCATTCATTCATTTATTCAACCAGTGTTTACAGACCACATGTATGCCAGGCACTTTATGTAAGGTACACTATCTATCTTCCAAGAATAGATTAACTGTGACCTTAAGGAATAATTGACCCTAGTGTAAGAGTCATCCCATCTGGCCAATGATGCTGACATTGCAATGAAGAAGAAACATACACGGCTCTTTCCATCCCAATCTTCTTTTTCCATAATCTCTGCCCATTTTTATCCCTTAGGTCACAGTGGATTACATGGGT
Organism: Hyperoodon ampullatus; assembly: GCF_949752795.1. Lineage (NCBI taxonomy): Eukaryota > Metazoa > Chordata > Mammalia > Artiodactyla > Ziphiidae > Hyperoodon > Hyperoodon ampullatus. The sequence goes on along the minus strand of NC_136920.1, from coordinate 39,292,818 downwards.
TACACATGTATTCCTCCTTTTCCCAGTTGTATAATCAGCTCTTTCTCCTCCAGCTGACCAAGGTCAATTAACCTTGGTAATATGAGGACTCTTTTATTAGGAGGAAGAAAGGTCTTAGGCTGCAGTGCAGTTCTAAGAAAATTTTGGAAAGGTCAACAGGAAGTCCTGCATCTCTCAGGAATGGGCTGCCTTAATAGTCCTGCTGTACACTGTCGTTGGTTGGGGGCAGCCCATGGGAAGCACAGATACACAGTGCTGGACATGTCCAGTGGGGGATGGTGAGACATCTGCCAAATATACTCTTGCAGTAGGAGAGCTGAAAGGTACATGGTACATTTTCATGGCCTCAACTCTGTTCTAAGCACTGGGGACAGAGGATTGAACAAGAGAGACACGGTCTCTGCCTCATGGAGCATATAGTCTAGTGGGGCACAGTTAAGCAATCACAGCTCAGCAAGACAAACACTATGAAACACAGAGGCAGGGGCTCCCAGTCAGAGGCTGGGGCTCAGGGAGCGCTTCCTCCTCTGGGAGGCCACCTACTGGGGCAGTAAAGAACCCAGACTCTGCATGGATTTGAGGCCAAACCTCCCTACTTTCTAGTCTGTGTCCTTGGGCAGGCTGGTCACCTTTCCGTGTCTCAGCTTTTTCATCTGTAAAGTAGGAGGTGGTACCTACCTCACAGGGGTTTTGCGGCAATGAAATTGCCCTAATATTCCTGTAGACCACTTAGAAAAATGCTTGGCACATCGTGCCCAAGTGCATTACTTGTTATGGCTCTGAGGCTGGAGATGTGGGCTGGCCAGTTGATCAGGGGGACCTGGTGTGCCCAGCTCATCTCTGCTCATTTTTCAGGCACGAGAGAGCCGCAATGCTTGCCCATGGGGAACTTGCTGTCCAGTGGCTTTACGGTACTTACTGCAGGGCTGATGCTTCCAATCTACTCTCAGTGGGGAATGTAGGTAGAAAAGCTGTTCTAGTCCTCAGGCTGAAATCCCCTGTCCTATTGGGGTATTAGCAGTGCCCTCCCTTCTCCGCCAGCAACGATTCTCTCCATGAGCTCGGGGTGGGAGAGGGTGTTCGTGGCAGTGATTCTCCATCAGTGCTGGGACCAGGAGGAAGCGGAATGCTGTCCTCTGCAACCAGGCTGGTCCTGCCTCCTCCTCCACCCAGGGTCTTCCATGTAAGGAGCACCCAGGCAACCATAGTGCTCACTCCTCTGTTAGAACCTGAAAGTGATGATGACAAAGCTGCTGTAGACATATGCTCAGCCAGTCTCCCACCAACCTAGGTCAGCCCCTCCTCCCAGGAAAGAGGGTCAGGTGACCCTCACCTGCACACGTCCCTCCCACCTCCCACTCCCAGGCCTGCAGGCCTCCAGGCCCTCTCAGTCTTAGCTTTTTTTTTCTTCTTTTGCTGTTTGAAATTTATCTTGTCTACACCTGCCTGACAGCTCCTATGTATGCCTCAGATATCAAGTCCAGATTTGCCCATCTTCCCTGAAGATCTGTGAGGTCTGGAGGGCTTACAACGTTCTTTTTTTTTTTTTTTTTTTTTTTAAACTTTCTAGTAACCTATTTTCTTTCTGTTAGTTTCTGATATTGGAGAGTCCAGGGATCCTTAACCTGAAGTTTCTGGCCCCCAGTAAGTCTAAGCTCCACTGTTCAAATACGTGGCTGAATTTTTCAGCCAATGGCCTTTTTAGAACAAGAGGCCAGTGAACAAAACGTCACTTCACTTAAACTCTGACCTGAAATGTGAATGACTGCTATCTTCTCCTGTTCTCTGATTCACTCTGCAGAGTTCAAGTTGCCGGAACCGCTGAGCCTTCTTCTACTGCTTAGAACCCTCAGAAGGGCTGGGAGAAGTTACAGATGAGAATACGGTGCACATATTCTTGGGGCTGGAGGAGGGGAAAGAGGACCAAGGGGACTCTTAGTTATGAGCAAGTACAATGGACCAACCACTCTGCCAGATAGCTTATATTTATTCTCTTACTTACTCCTCATAACATCCCTTTGATGTGTGTGCTTTGACATCTGTTTGATGTAGGAGCAAATAGAGATTCAGGAAGAATAAATACCTTCCCACTATCCTGCATGTAGAAAGAGGTTGATCTGGTATCTTAGCTCCGAAGCCACTCTCTCTCCTAGCCCACCAGTTGAATTGACCACTTCTGTCCAGTCACCTCCGTTCTACTTTTGGTCATCCAGCTCCAAGACCTCTTATCTCCTCCTCTGTTCATATCTTCAAGTCCACTTGCAAAGTCCTGGCATTTCTTTTTACTATATTTCTTGTATCCCAACCTACACTTTCTGGCACCATGATGGTTCAGACTCTTGTCTTGAAATAACAGAATAATTGCTTCTGAAACCCCCTTTCTTCAGCCTATATCCTTTTAATCCACACTGTAGAGGAATCTTCCTAAAACTGTGTTCTGAATGTATTACCCCACCCCGCCTTACCCAAAACCCTCAGTGCTCTTTTCTGCCAATGACGTACAACCTCACCTCCTTTGCTTGACATTTAAGATCCTCTCCCACCCTTTCCTTCCTGTCTCTCATGATTATCTTCAACACAAAGCCTCCACTCCACACAAAGTGGTCTACCCACCACCTCCAGAGCACACTGGGAGCATTGCTGTTTCATGGCCTTGGATTGTGCCATCCTCTCTCTTAAGACACCCTTCTCTGTCCTCTCCTACTGGAAGCGACCCACCACCCCCAGCCACCAGTAGGAAGTATACTCACCCTGTCCAGAAGCCCCTCTATACTTATACTTATGAACTCAAAGTTATTTAAGTGTTTATTATGCACCAGGCACTACAAGTTGCTTTTATATATCATCTCATTAAATCCTCAAACCCTTCTAAGACATAAGGATTGGTATCCATATGAGTATATTTACCCCTGGAGAGAGAGCTACCAACTGTTGAGTGTTTACGATATCCCATATGAAACACCATGCTGAGTGTCTTACAAGCATTCTCTCATTACTCCTCCTTGGCTCTCACGCTATTCCCATGTTACTGATGAGATAACAGCCATTGAGAAGTTTGATAATTTGTTTGAGTTTACTCAGCTACTAAGTAACCGAGATGGAATTTCTAGATCTGTGGACATCAAAGCTTAGCCTTTCCCATTATCCCACTGATGACTTACCTGAGGTCACCCACCTGGCAGGTAGGAGATTCAGGATTTGAACCCACAACTTTGGATTCCAAACCTATGTTCATTCTTCCCCACTGCACTGCTGCTTCCAACTCAAGAGGGACAACAGTGACATTGATCCCCAAACACCTTGCTACTGACGGGTGTGAGTAGGGAATGCAATTTTCACAGGTCCAAGGAGAAATGAGAAAATAAAAACAATATGAAGTTAAATTTATTCAACTTAAAGATATACTTTATTCTGAGATTATGCCCTTTCAACTTTTTTAGGTGTTAAATTATACCTTCTTTTGTGAAATACTAACAATGTAAAGTAAGAGGAGTTTTCTTGTCTCTTTAAAAACTTTGCTCAGTTTTCAAAAATAAAATGTTGGGTTCAATTTTATCTTCTCCTCTCCTGGAAATACAACTAAATACAGTGGAAAGAGTTCAACACATAACCATGAAAGTGAAAAGCAGGCAGACTGGCTGAGGACCTCGGGACTTGAAGAAGGATACTGCAGTGAGTTCTCTGGATTTCCTTTTCTCCTTCATATAGCTTGAATGGGGCACCTGAGAGGCCTAAACCTGAAATAGTCAATACCTGCTCTCTCTAGCCAAACAACCAGGAAAGGTGAAGCCCAGCAGAGACTTAGCAGGGAGATGCACATCCAGTGGTGGCAGAGCTGGGGGCAGGGGTTCTTTCCTGCAACCCACAACAGGCACAGCTCTGCATGTACCAGCAGGCCTGGGCTCTCTTTTCCCTCACTAGGAGCAGAGAGCTATTCAGATCTGGTGGCTCCCAATGGCTCCTGACCCACCAGTGCCAGAAGATCCAGGTAAGCTCTTCCTCTCCTGGTGCCACCTGCAGAGCACCTGTGTGGCTGAAGAACAAGCCACATAAATCACTTTTATCCCATGGGTCTGGTATCTCCTAGCCCCCACCTAATGCCATCAGACAGTCTAGGGAAACACTTTCTGGCCCCACAGGTAGCATCAGCAGGGATCCAGTGGAAGCTCAAACTGGGCCAAAAGAACAAAGCAGTCCAGGATAGCATTGCAAGAACTCAGAAAACTAAATTGCCATTGGAACTATAGCCCACAAAAGTAGGACACAACCAATATGCTAAGCTCAAACAGGGTGACTGCCTACTAAAGTGAAATATTTAAATAGGATCAAGAATCGCTTAATATAATATCTAAGATGTCCAGAATATAAATAAAAATAATTTGTCATACCCAAAACCAGGAAAATCACAACCTGAAAGAGAAAAGACAATCAATGTCAAAACTGAGATTGATCAGATGCTGAAACTATCCCACAAAGATTTTAAAGCAGCCACTGTAAAAGTGCTCCAACAAATTTTCTTGGAAAAATGTAAAATAGAAAAACTTGTGGAAAATATCAAGTGTAAATTATATCGAACTGAAAAATACAATAACCAAAATAAAAAAACTTACTGAATGGGTTCAACAACAGTGTGGAGAGACAGAATCTGTGAACTGAGGACAAATCAATAGAATTTACACAATCTGAACAACAGATAGAAAATAGACTGAAAAAAAAAAGAATTAACACAGCCTTGGGATTCGTGATATCATCAGAATCCCAGAATGAGAGAGCAAGAATATGGGTTTGAAAAAAGTATTCAGAGAAATAATGGCTAAAACTTCTCAAATTTGGAAAAAGGCATAAAGCTACAGATTAAAGAAACTGGAAAAAAAACTCCAGTTAAGATAAACCCAAAGAAATCCAAGCCAAGACACATCATAAAAGTCTGGAAATTTAAAAACAAACTCTTAAAACAATCAAAGAGCGACACATTATCTGTACAGGAATAACAATCTGAATGATAGTAGATTTCTCATTCAGAAAAAAAGTAGCACATTTTTCAGGTACTGAAAAGAAAGAACTGTCAACTGAAAATTCTATCTACTGAAACTATCCTTCAGGCATGAAGGGGAAATAAAGACATCTCAGACAAAGGAAGACTAAGAGAATTTGTCACTAGCAGCTTTACAGTTAAAGAGTGGCTGAAGGAAGTTCTTCTAGCAGAAAGGAAATTATAACAGAAGAAGGCCTGGAACTTCAGAAAGGAAAAAAGACCAATGGAATGGGGAAGATAAGGGTAAATATAATAGATCAAGCTTCTCCTCATGAATTTCTTAAATCATATTTGATGGTTAAAACAAAAGTTATACATCTGTTGTGGTGCTCAATATAAGTTGAGGAAATGGTTTAAAATGTGAGTTTAAAATGTGGGGAGGGCAGAGAACTAAATGGAAGTAAAGTTACAATATTTTACTGGAAGTAATAGAACATAGATACCAATAAACTGTGATAAGTTATATGAGAACATAGTAATACCTAAAATAACCATTAGGAAAAACTATACAAAGAAATATACTCAAAAACAGTATAAATAAAACTTACAGAATCCTAATGAAAGCTCAAGGAACCTAAAGGAAAGCGAGGAAAGAGAAAGAAAAGAATGAGAAAGAGAGGGGGGGAAACTGAGGAAATAAATAATAAAAGGGCAGATTTAAGCTCTGAACCATCAATAATTAGTTATTTTAAATCTAACTCATTCAAATACACCAATTAAAAGACAAATATTAGCAGAGGAAATTTAAAAATCACCTAACTATATGCTATTTATAAGAAATTCACTTCAAATATAATATAGTAACATAGGTGGGATGAAAGTAAAAGAATGGAAAAAGATGTATCATGCTAACATTAATTGAAAAATGAGGAGTGGCTATAATAATATCAGATAAAGTAGACTTCAGAGCAAAGAAATTTGCTAGGAACAAAGAGGGACATTACATAATGATAAAGGGATCAATTCACCAAGAAGATATAGTAATCCGAGATGTGTATGTGCCAAACAACAGAGTTTCAAAATACATGAAACAAAAAATTGTTAGGGTTGAAGAGAGAAATAGATAAATCTACAATTATAGTTGGAAAATTCAACACTCCACTCTCAGCAATTGATAGAACTACTAGTGAGAAAATTAGCAAAGATATAGAAGAACTGAACACCATTAACCAATATGTTCTAGTTGACATTTATAGAATGCTACACCCAATTACAGCAGAATACACATTATTTCCCAGTGGCTATGGAACATTCAACAAGATAGACCATGTTCTGAATCATAAAATAAATCTAACAGTTTCATATAATTGAAACCATATAGATTTTCTTCTGCTACCATAATAGACTAAAACTAGAAATCAATAACAGAAAGATAACAGGAAAATCTTCACACACTTGGAATAAAACAACACACTTTTACACAATCCATGGGTCAAAAAGAAAATCTCAAAGAAAATTAAGAATTATACAAGCTGAATGAAAATGAAACACATCAAAATTTATGGATGCAGCTAAAGCAGTGCTAAGAGGGACATTTGTAGCATCCAAATGATTACATTAAGAAAGACGAAATATCTCAAATCAATAATCTAAGTTCCTGCTTTAAGAAACGAGAAAACAAAAAGCAAAATAAATCCAAAGTGAGTCGCTCCCATCAGGAAACTTACACAAGCCTCTTAGATAGCCTAATTCACCAGAGGGCAGACAGCAGAAGCAAGAAGAACTACAATCTTGCAGCCTGTGGAACAAAAACCACATTCACAGAAAGATAGACAAAATGAAAAGGCAGAGGGCTATGTACCAGATGAAAGAACAAGATAAAATCCCAGAAAAAAAAATAAATGAAGTGGAGATAGGCAACCTTTCAGAAAAAGAATTCAGAATAATGATAGTGAAGATGATCTAGGACCTCGGAAAAAGAATGGAGACAAAAAACGAGAAGAGGCAAGAAATGTTTAACAAAGACCTAGAAGAATTAAAGAACAAACAGAGATGAACAATACAATAACTGAAATGAAAAATACACTAGAAGGAACCAATAGCAGAATAACTGAGGCAGAAGAATGGATAAGTGACCTGGAAGACAGAATGGTGGAATTCACTGCCATGGAACAGAATAAAGAAAAAAGAATGAAAAGAAATGAAGACAGCTTAAGAGACCTCTGGGACAACATTAAACGCAACAATATTCGCATTATAGGGGCACCAAAGGAGAAGAGAGAGAGAAAGGACCCGAGAAAATATTTGAACAGATTATAGTCAAAAACTTCCCTAACATGGGAAAGGAAATAACCACTCATGTCCAAGAAGAGAGCCCCATACAGGATAACCCCAAAGAGAAACAGGCCGAGACACATAGTAAACAAATTGGCAAAAATTAAAGACAAAGAAAAATTATTAAAAGCAGCAAGGGAAAAATAACATAGAAGGGAACTCCCATAAGGTAAACAGCTGATTTCTCAGCAGAAACTCTACAAGCCAGAAGGGAGTGGCATGACATATTTAAAGTGATGAAAGGGAAGAACCTAAAACCAAGATTACTCTACCTGGCAAGGATCTCATTCACATTCAGTGGAGAAATCAAAAGCTTTACAAACAAGCAAAGCTAAGAGAATTCAGCACCAACAAACCAGCTCTACACCAAATGCTAAAGGAACTTCTCTAAGTGGGAAACTCAAGAGAAGAAAAGGACCTACAAAAAAACCCCCATAACAATTAAGAAAATGGTAATAGGAACATACATATTGATAAATACCTTAAACATGAATGGATTAAATGCTCCAACCAAAAGACACAGGCTTGCTGAATGAATACAAAAACAAGACCCATATATGTGCTGTTTACAAGAGACCCACTTCAGACCTAGGGACACATACAGACTGAAAGTGAGGGGATGGAAAAAGATATTCCATGCAAATGGAAATCAAAAGAAAGCAGGAGTAGCAATACTCATATCAGATAAAATACACGTTAAAATAAAGAATGTTACAAGAGACAAGGAAGGACACTACATAATGATCAAGGGATCAAGGCAAGAAGAAGATAGAACAATTATAAATTATATGCACCCAACACAGGAGCACCTCAATATATAAGGTAACTGCTAACAGCTATAAAAGAGGAAATAGACAGTAACACAATAATAGTGGGGGACTTTAACACCTCACTTACACTAATAGAAAGATCATCCAGGCAGAAAATTAATAAGGAAACACAAGCTTTAAATGACACAATAGACCAGATAGATTTAATTGATATTTATAGGACATTCTATCCAAAAACAGAAGATTACACTTTCTTCTCAAGTGCACATGGAACATTCTCCAGGATAGATCACAACTTGGGTCCCAAATCAAGCCTCAGTAAATTTAAGAAAATTGAAATCATATCAAGTATCTTTTCTGACCACAATGCGATGAGATTAGAAGTCAATTACAGGGAAAAAATGTAAAAAACACAAACACATGGAGGCTAAACAATATGATACTAAAAAACCAAGAGATCACTGAAGAAATCAAAGGGGAAATCAAAAAATACCTAGAGACAAATGTCAATGAAAAGACAATGATCCAAAACCTATGGGATGCAGCAAAAGCACTTCTAAGAGGGAAGTCTATAGCAATACAGTCGTACCTCAAGAAACAAGAAACATCTCAAATAGATAACTTAACCTTACACTTAAAGCAATTAGAGAAAGAACAAAAAAAAACCCCAAAGTTAGCAGAAAGAAAGAAATCAGAAATATCAGATCAGAAATAAATAAAAAAGAAATGAAGGAGGTCTTCCCTGCTGGTGCAGTGGTTGAGAGTCCGCCTGCCGATGCAGGGGACAAGGGTTCATGCCCCGGTCCGGGAAGATCCCACATGCCGCAGAGTGGCTAGGCCCGTGAGCCATGGCTGCTGAGCCTGCGCGTTCGGAGCCTGTGCTAGCAATGGGAGAGGCCACAACAGTGAGAGGGCCACGTACCGCAAAAAAAAAAAAAAAAAAGAAATGAAGGAAACAATAGCAAAGATCAATAAAACTAAAAGCTGGTTCTTTGAGAAGATAAACAAAATTGATAAACCATTAGCCAGACTCATCAAGAAAAAAAGGGAGAAGACTCAAATCAACAGAATTAGAAATGAAAAAGGAGAACAACTGACACTGCAGAAATACAAGGGATTGTGAGAGATTACTACAAGGAACTATATGCCAATAAAATGGACAACCTGGAAGAAATGGACAAACTCTTAGAAAGGTACATCCTTCCAAGACTGAACCAAGAAGAAATAGAAAATATGAACAAACCAATGACAAGTAATTAAATTGAAACTGTGACTAAAAACCTTCCAACAAACAAAAGTCCAGGACTAGATGGCTTCACAGGTGAATTCTAAAACACATTTAGTGAAGAGCTAACACCCATCCTTCTCAAACTCTTCCAAAAATTGCAGAGAAAGGAACACTTCCAAACACTCCCAAACTCATTCTATGAGGCCACAATCACCCTGATACCAAAACCAGACAAAGATAATACAAAAAAAGAAAATTGCACACCAATATCACTGATGAATATAGATGCAAAAACCCTCAACAAAATACTAGCAAACAGAATCTAACAACACATTAAAAGAATCACACACCATGATCAAGTGGGATTTATCCCAGGGATGCAAGGATTCTTCAATGTACACAAACCAATCAATGTGATACACTATATTAATAAATTGAAGACTAAAAACCATATGATCATCTCAATAGATGCAGAAAAAGCTTTTGACAAAATTCAACACCCATTTATGGTAAAAACTCTCCAGAAAGTGGGCATAGAGTGAACCTACCTCAACATAATAAAGGCCATATATGACAAACCCCCAGTAAGCATCATTCTTAATGGTGATAAACTGAAAGCATTTCCTCTAAGATCAGAAACAAGGCAAGGATGTTCACTCTCACCACTATTATTAAACATAGTTTTGGAAGTCACAGCCACGACAATCAGAGAGGAAAAAAAATAAGAGGAATACAAATTGGAAAAGAAGAAGTAAAACTGTCACTGTTTGAAGATGACATGATACTATACATAGAGATTCCTAATGATGCCATCAGAAAACTACTAGAGCTAATCAATGCATTTGGTAAAGTTGCAGGATACAAAATTAATGCACAGATATCTCTTGCATTCCTATACACTAACGATGAAAAATCTGAAAGAGAAATTAAGGAAACACTCCCATTTACCATTGCAACAAAAAGAATAAAATACCAGGAATAAATCTACCTAGGGAGACAAAAGACCTGTATGCAGAAAACTATAAGACACTGAGGAAAGAAATTAAAGATGATTCAAACAGATGAAGAGTTATACTATGTTCTTGGATTGGAAGAATCAATATTGTGAAAATGACTGTACTACTCAAAGCAATCTACAGATTCAATGCAATCCCTATCAAATTACCAATGGCATTTTTTACAGAATTAGAACAAAAAATCTTAACATTTGTATGGAGACAAAAAAGACCCCCAATAGCCAAAGCAGTCTTGAGAGAAAAAAACTGAGCTGGAGGAATCAGGCTTCCAGACTTCAGACTATACTACACAGCTACAGTAATCAAGACAATATGGTACTGGCACAAAAACAAAAATATAGATCAATGGAACAGGATAGAAAGCCCAGAGATAAACCCATGCACCTATGGTCAACTAATCTATGACAAAGGAGGCAAGAGTATACAATGGAGAAAAGACAGTCTCTTCAATAAGTGGTGCTGGGAGAACTGGACAGCTACATGTAAAAGAATGAAATTAGAACACTTCCTAACGCGATACACAAAAATAAAATCAAAATGGATTAGAGACCTAAATGTAAGACTGGACACTATAAAACTCTTAGAGGAAAACATAGGAATAACACTCACTAACGTCAATCACAGCAAGATATTTTTTGATCCACCTCCTAGAGTAATGGAAATAAAAATAAAAATAAACAAATGGGACCTAATGAAACTTAAAAGTGTTTGCACAGCAAAGGAAACTACAAACAAGATGAAAAGACAACCTCAGAATGGGAGAATCAATGAATCAACAGACAAAGGATTAATCTCCAAAATATATAAACAGCTCATGCAGCTCAATATTAAAAAAACAAACAACCCATTCCAAAAATGGGCAGAAGACCTAAATAGACCTTTCCCCAAAGAAGACATACAGATGGCCAAGAAGCACATGAAAAGCTGCTCAGCATCACTAATTATTAGAGAAATGCAAATCAAAACTACAATAAGGTATCACTTCTCACCATTTAAAATGGGCATCATCAGAAAATCTACAAACAACAAATGCTGGAGAGGGTGTGGAGAAAAGGGAACCCTCTTGCACTGTTGGTGGGAATGTAAATTGATACAGCCACTATAGGGAACAGTAAGGAGGTTCCTTAAAAAACTAAAAATAGAATTGCCATATGACCCAACAATCCCACTTCTGGGCATATACCCAGATAAAACCATAATTCAAAAAGACACATGCACTCCAGTGTTCATTGCAGCACTATTTACAATAGCCAGGACATGGAAGCAACCTAAATGCCCATCGACAGATGAATGGATAAAGAAGATGTGGTACATATATACAATGGAATATTACACAGCCATAAAAATGAACGAAGTTGGGTCATTTGTAGAGATGTGGATGGATCTAGAGACTGTCATACAGAGTGAAGCAAGTCAGAAGGAGAAAAACAAATATCAAATATTAATGCATATATGTGGAACCTAGAAAAATGGTATAGATGAACTGGTTTGCAGGGCAGAAATTGAGACACAGATGCAGAGAACAAACGTATGGGCAACAAGGGGAGAAATGTGGTGGTGGGGGTGGTGGTAGTGTGATGAATTGGGAGATTGGGTTTGACATATATACACCAATATATATAAAATGGATAATTAATAAGAACCTGCTGTATAAAAACAAAAATCCAAAGCAAACAGAAGGAAAGAAATAAATTTTTTAAAAAGAGCAGTTAACAAAGTTGTAAACAAGAAAACAGTAGGAAAACAATGAAACCAAAACTTTGTTTTTCAAAAGCATTAATAAAATTAACAAATACATAATCTTCTGAAAAGAGAGATGATACAAATCACTATTACCAAAAACAAAACGGGGCCATCATTATAGGTCCTGTAGCTACTGAAAGAATAAGAAGGGAATACTATGAATAAAATTAGACTCATAAGTTTAACAATTTAGAAGAAATGATACAATTCCCAAATGACCACAAACTATTAAAGCTCAACCAAGATGAAATAGATAATCTGATTAATTTTATAACCATTAAAGAAATTGAATTTTTATTTTTAATTATTTATTTTTAATTTTTTTGGAGTATAATTGATTTACAATGTTGTTTTAGTTTCAGGTGTACAGCAAAGTGAATCAAGTATACATATACATAGATCCACTTTGTTTTCTTTTTTTGGATTCTTTTCACATATAGACCATTACAGAGTATTGAGTAGAGTTCCCTGTGTTATACAGCAGGTTCTTATTAGTTATCTATTTTATATATAGTAATGTGTATATGTCAATCCCAATCTCACAATTTGTCCCTCCCCCACCTTATCCCCTGGTAACCATAAGTTTGTTTTTTACATCCATGACTCTACTTCTGTTGTAAATAAGTTCATCTGTACCCTTTTTTTTTAAAGATTCCACATATAAGCCATATCATATGATATTTGCCTTCCTATGTCTGACTTACTTCACTCAGTATGACAATCTCTAGGTCCATCCATGTTACTGCAAATGGCATTAATTTGTTCTTTTTTATGGCTGAGTAATATTCCATTGTATATATGTACCACATCTTCTTTATCCATTCCTCTGTTGATGGACATTTCTGTTGCTTCCATGTCCTGGCTATTGTAAATAGAGCTAAAATGAACATTGGGGTGCATGTATCTTTTGAAATTGAAATTTTAATTAAAAATCTCCTGAAGAAGAAATTCTCAGGCTCAGATAACATCACTGGAGAATTTTACCAAACATTTAAAGAAGAATTAACATAAATTTTAACAATCTCTTCCAGAAAATAAGAAAAAGGAATATTTCACCTCATTGTACAAGAACAGTATTACCTTGATACTAGTATCAGACAAAAACAGCCCCAAAAAGTAAACTGCACATCAATGTCTCTACTGAACTTAGATGCAGAATTCCTCAAGAAAATATTAGCAAACTGAATCCAACAATGCATAAAAAGAATTATACACATTGACTAAGTGGAATTTGTTCCAGGTATACAAGACTGATTTAGCATTCAAAAATCAATCAATATAATCCACTGTATCAATAGGCTAAAGAAAAAGAAGAATCATATGGTATTATCGATTGGTACAGAAAAAACATTTGACAAATCCAATAACATTCATGATAAAAACTCTCAACAATTTAGGAATGGAGAGAACTACCTCAACTTGATAAAAAGCATCTACCAAAACAACAAACAAACGAACAAAGCCTAGAGCTAGCATCATACATAATGGTGAAAAACTGAATTCTTTCTAACTAAGACCAGGAAAAAAGCAAGTATACTTCTCATTCCTCTTATTCAACAGAATACTGGTAGTTCTAGCCAGAGCAATAAAGTGAGGAAAAGAAATAAAGGAACTCAGATTGGAAAAGAAGAAATAAAACTATCCTTATTGACAAATGAGATGAGAAAATGACAAATCACTATGTAAGAAAAGAAAAAACCCAAGGGACTCTGGAAGTGATAAGTGAGTTCAGTAAGGTCGTAGGATACAAGATCAACAAGCAAAAATTCATTACATTTCTATATACTAACAATGAACATGGAGAGACTGATATTAAAAGCACAATACAATTTATAATGACTCCAAAGAAAATGAAATATTTTAGGTGAAAACTTAAAGCTGAAAATGACAAAATGCTTATTAAAGAAATCAAAAAATATCTAAATAAATTGAAAAGCATAGAGTATTCATGGATTGGAAGACTCAGTATGGTAAAGATGTCAATTCTCCCTAAGTTGATCTATAGGTTTAACATAATTATTATAAAAATCACAGCAAAATTTTGTAAAATAGACAAATTTATTCTAAAATTTGTATGGAAAGGCACCTACCCTGGAATAGCTAAAATAATCTTAAAAAGGGATATAGAGGAGGAATCACTCTACTTGATAATTAAGGCTTAATATATATCTACGATAATCAAAACAGTATGGTATTGATGGAGGGATAGACACATAGATCAATGGAACAGAATAGGGAACTCAGAATAATACTCACACAAATATTAACTGGTTTTTGACAAAACTGCAAAAGCAATTCGATGGAAGAATAGACTTTTCACAAATGGTGCTAGAGCAGTTGAATATCCATAGGGGGAAAAATGAACCTTTATCTAAACCTCACACCTTATAAAAAATTAACTTAATATGGATCACAGAGTTAATGTAAAAAGTACTACAGTTTTCAAAATGTTATCGTTGGAGGAAACTGGATAGAGGGTATATGGCATCTCTCTGTATTATTTCTTACACCTGTATGCGAATCTGCAATTATCTCAAATTAAAATTTTTTTTTTAATTTAAGAATTTTTTTTTTTTTTTAGTTTTTGGCTGCATTGGGTCTTCATTGTTGCGCCCGGGTTTTCTCTAGTTGTGGCGAGCAGGGGTTACTCTTCGTTGTGGCGCACGGGCTTATTGCAGTGGCTTTTCTTGGTGCAGAGCATGGGCTGTAGGTGCGTGGGCTTCAGTAGTTGTGGCTTGTGGGCTCTAGAGCACAGGCTTAACAGTTGTGGCACATGGGTTTAGTTGCTCCATGGCACGTGGGATCTTCCCAGACCAGGGCTCGAACCCATGTCTCCTGCATTGGCAGGCGGATTCTTAACCACTACACCACCAGGGAAGTCCCTAAGATTTTAATTAAAAACTTAAAAGTTGACAATATTTTTAGTTTTCCAAATTATCTTTTTTTTTTTTTTTTTTTTTTTTTTTTGTGGTATGCGGGCCTCTCACTGTTGTGGCCTCTCCCGTTGCGGAGCACAGGCTCCGGACGCGCAGGCTCAGCAGCCATGGCTCACGGGCCCAGCCGCTCCGCGGCATATGGGATCCTCCCAGACCGGGGCACGAACCCGTATCCCCTGCATCGGCAGGCGGACTCTCAACCACTGCGCCACCAGGGAGGCCCCCAAATTATCTTTAACTTTGTTGATCCACAAAGTCTCAGAATCCAGAAGACTTAGAATCCCTAACCTACAGCACATAAAGCAAAGAGGTGACCTTGGAGAAAAAGATCTGCTTTAAAACATAGTGGACATCTTTGTTTGCTACTTTGGCTCCTTAGCTTCCATCAACTTGCCAATGATCTGGTAAGAGAGGACCCAGCCAAAGAGTGTTGATGAGTCAGCAAAATCCCCACTGCTTTGAGGACATACAGATTGAAGATCTTACTTTGTGATCTTACTATGTGTCATGCATATCACATATATCATCTCACTTCAGCCTCACAAGAACGCTATTAAGTAGGGAGTGACAAAACTGGGATTGCAGCCAGATCTGTCTGATTTCAGAGCCTGCCTTCTTCACTACTACATGCTACCACTCTGGGTTATCTGTGTTCATACTGGTCATATTCCAGACCCTTCTGTACATTTGAAATGAAAATCTACCCAAAGAAGACAATATCTAACTATTATACTCACCTTGTAGCTGGAGCAGCCCTATCTACATGTTCTACAGTAGTTCTCTTGGAACCACTGACTTCGGCCCTAAGAGCATAGAGGTCTTACTGCATTTTAGCATTTAGACAGTTTCATTTGCTTGGATGGGAAGAACAAGCATCTTCTGCAGCAACTGATTTTACTCCTGATTTTACAGTTGTTGGTTTTTGTTTTAACCCTTTAACAAGATATAATTTACACACCATAAAATCCATCCATGGTACTTTTATAATTCAACTACTCTTGTATAGAGTCATGCAATCATCACCAGTCTGAGAACACATCCATCATCCTCCAAAATTCCTCTTGTGCCTATTTATAGTCGTTCTCTGTTCTCATCTGCTGTCTTAGGCAACTACTGATTTGCATTCTGTCTCTATAAATTTACTTCTTCTAGAATTTTACATAAATGGAATCACACAATATGTAGTGTTTTGCTTCAGGTTTCTTTAACTTAATATCATGTTTTTGAGGTTAATCCGTGTTGTACCACGTATTAGTAGTTTGTTCTTTTAACTGTGGCATAGTATTCCATTGCATGGATATGCCATATTTTGTTCATCCAGTCACCAGCTGATGGATGTTCTTCACTGTAATGAATAAAGCTGCTATGAACATTCACATTCATACTTTTGTGTGGACATGTGTTTTGGGTATGTCTCTTGGGTACCTTCATAGGAGTGGAATCGATGGATTTTATTGAAAGTATATACAGTTAACCCTTGAACAACATGGGCTTGTACTGCCCAGGTTCACTTATATGTGGATGTTTTTCAATAAATGTGTGCTATTATACTATAAGATCTGCAGTGGGTTGAATCTGCGGATGCGGAACCGGGATAGGAAGGGCCCATTACAAAGTTGTACATGGATTTTCTACTGCACAACAAGCATGGGTCAACTTTATTTAACTTTTTAAGAAATTGCTAAACTGTTTTCCAAAGAATCTGTTCCTGTATGTTTTTTTCCAAAATAAACATTTAAATATTTAAATATAGAAAAATAAGAAAGGAAAAATGTTTCTCAATTCTACTACTCATAAAATCCCAGCTAACATTTAGTTTAAATAAAATGTGTACATATTGTAAGACAATTTAAATAATTCAAAAATGATTTAAAAAAATATTTCCTTTTATTCCTAGGCCATCTCCTTAACATAACCACTGTCAACAATTGTTGATCTGTCCAGAACAATTTTATGCATATATCATGATATGTTTTAGATATGGGTCTGGTGATCCAAAAAGAAGCCATCATACACATTGCTTTGCATTTTTTCAATTAATAATGTATTTTGGAGGTCTTTCCATATGAGCACATATAGTCTAACCTCTTTCTTTTATTTTTAACAGCTTTACTGAGGTATACTGGACATAGAATAAACTGTACATATTTAAAGTGTACAATTTGATAAGTTTAAAAATATGTATACACTCATGAAACTATCACTGAGATCAAATTAATGAACATATTCATCCCTCCTCAAAAGTTCTTCATGTCCCTTTGCAATCTTTCCCTCTCCTCCCTCTTTGCCTCTTTTCCTCATTTACAGGCAACCATTTGATAGATATTTTCTGTCAAGATTTCTATATAAATGGAATCATACATTCTGTACTCTTTCTTCTTTGGATTCTTCCACCTGGAATCAATCTTTTGAAATTCATCAGTAAATATCAATAGGGGCTTCCCTGGTGATGCAGTGGTTGAGAGTCCGCCTGCCAATGCAGGGGACATGGGTTCGTGCCCCAGTCCAGGAAGATCCCACATGCCGCAGAGCGGCTGGGCCCGTGAGCCATGGCCGCTGAGGCTGTGCGTCCGGAGCCTGTGCTCCACAACGGGAGAGGCCACAGCAGTGAGAGGCCCGCATACCGCAAAATAAATAAATAAAATAAAATAAAATAAAATAAAATAAAATAAAATAAATATCAATAGTTCATTCCTTCTACTGCTAATGGTATACCATTGTATGGGTATGCCACAGTTTGTTTATCCATTCACTCGTGGATGGACGTTTGGGTTGTTTCTAGGTTTCGACTATTACAAATAAAGTTGCTATGAATATTTGTGAACAAACCTCTATGTGGAGATATGTCTTGGGTAAGTATCTAGGAGTCGAATAGCTGGAATATATGGTAAGTATATGTTTAACTTTTTAGGAAATTGCCAAACCACTTTCTAAAATAGGGTTTCATTCTACATTTCCACTAGCAGTGCATGAGAGAGCCAGTTGCTCTACATCTTGTTTATGTCTCTAGAAATTTGACTTATTTTTAAAATATTTTCAATATCTTTAACATTTTGAACATATGGAAGGAAATTATAATAGCCATTTTAAAGCTCTTGTCTGCTAATTCTCACATCTGTTTCAGTTCTGGGTCTGTTGCAATTGATTGATTTTTCTCCTTATTATGGATTGTGTTTTCCTTCATCTTTGCATGCCTGGTAATCCTTGATTAATGCCAGACATTGTAAATATTACCTTGATGGGTGCTGCATATTTTGTATTTCTATAAATATTTTTGAACTTCATTCCGGACACACTTGAAATACTTGGAGACCTTTGATCCATTTGGACCTTGCTTTTAAGATTGTTTGATGGGACCAGAGCTGTGTTTAGTCTAGGGCTAAATACTCCCCACTACTGCAATCCCCTTCTTGAATACTCTACCCAATGTCCTGTGAGTTATAAGATTTTCCAGTCTAGTTGGTAAGAATGGGCACTATTCCTAGCCCTGTGTGAGTACCACATACTCTTTCCTTTAACCCTTTTGAATGGTTCTATCCCTGGCCTTGGGTAGTTTCTTCACCCACTTGTGCTGATCAGTACTCTGCTGAATATTTGAGGGGAAACTTCTGCTGGTTTCCAGAGTTCTCCCTCTGCAGAACTCTCTTCTCTCTTGCACTCTGTGCTGTGTACTCTAGCTGCTTTGGTCTCCCCAGATTTTTAGCTCTATCTCTCTGACTCAGCTATCCAGTATTATTGATGCACTATAATTTATTTAACCAGTGTCCTATTGTTAGATGCTTGGGTTGATTCTATTGTTATTCTCTTGTAAACTACAACCAAGACTGTCCTCGTACATATATAGACAGATTCTTGTAAATACAACCATACTATGGGGTCTTTCCTAGCAGGAAAGTTACTACCTAAATGATGAATGCCTGTTTACTTATGATAGATAATACTAAATTATCTTCCAGAAGGTTGTGTCAATTACACTTCATGGAAAGTGTATGAAAATGACTTTTGGTCCACATTCTTGCCATCAAAGGGTATTATCAAACTTAAGAGTTTTGCCAATCAGGTGAAAAAAATGATATCTCATTGTTTTAATTTGCATTTGTTTAGTCATGAATGAAGCTTAGCGTCTCTTCACATGTTTGTTGGCTGGTTTTCCTATTTCCATCCAGATAACGCTGTGGACAGATGACTCACAGGCACAGACCTTTTTTATTACAACTTGTAGTTTATGCTCTAACTGATGGCTCATCCCCCTCAGCCACACACTTATAGTGGATTTCCTAATTTCTAGGGATCCCTAGATCTTGAGTTCTCTGGGAACCAGTGATTCTACCCTTCTAAACTAATCTGTGGATTACCGTCATGGTCCAAATAATTGCAACTACCAACTTCAGGTGGCTACAGGGAAGCAAAGTTTCTCTATGGTTGCCTCAAGAGATAGACCTCTTGAATGTCTAGAAATCAGCAATACAGCTGATCTCCAGCCTTCTGAGTCATTAGGGCTCATAATAGTGATGACCACAACTACTGCCATCATTACTGAAAATTCAATTTAGGGCTAAGATCTGTTATGTCAAATCATTTAGAACTTTGATAGTTTTCTAGACCAGTGGCCAAAGAGATTGGCAGGACCCTGAATTTTGTCAGTCCTGGATTCATGACAGTATGACTTCAGCCTGTATGAAACTTCTAGAAGTAGCATCTGCTTAGCTTCAAATGCTATAGCTACATTCATTAGTATGGAAAGAGGTACTAGTGTCCAGAAACTCCAGGAAACAAGGAAGGGAGGTTAGATTAGATGACTTTTTTTTTTTTTTTTTTTTTTGGCGGCACCATGCGGCTTGCAATTCTCAGTTTCCTGACCAGGGATTGAATCCAGGCCCTCGGAAGTGAAAGCTCAGAGTCCTAACCACTGGACTGCTAGAGAATTCCCTTAGATGACTATTCACACACTTTCTGACTTACCATTAGATAAACCAGCTATGTCATTAGCTCTCATAGCCATCATGGTTCCCCTGTCACCTTCCAATCTGCAACAAACTCCTGAAATTCAAGAACTTCTACCAACTTGTATGCACAAGTTCAAGTCTATCCTTCCTCCTTGGGATATATCTCAACTACGCCCTGTTTCTTCTAGGTGAGCCTTCAGACTGGCTCCCTTTTCCAGCCCTGTCTAAGCTATACCTTTTTGGGTTCTTCTGACTCATCACATTATATCCTTCCTACCTTTGGTGACATACCTGGAAGCCCACTTTTAACAAGGGAGAAATAAATATTCATTTCAGGGAAGCCAATCACAAAACTCACACCCTGCTCAGCTTTCTCCCTACAGGTCCTCACATCATTACTTACTTGTCACTATAAATGCATTGACTCCAGGGTGACAATAAAAGGAGCTACCTGCCAGGCACTGTCTCAGTCACTTTTTGTGCATTATCTTTTACTTCCACATAACTCCTTTAAAGTAGGTATTAGATGAGGCCAGTAAGGATACTTTAAACTAAGTCAAAGTCATGCAGCTAGAATATAGCAGGGCCAGGTCTGCCGGATTCAGAGACTGTGCTCTATCCACCAGACTGTAGTATTTACTCTGTGCACAGCACTGTGAGATACAGAGAAACGCTAACCTTCCCTGATTCCACAAAGGTTTAATTTTGTTGGGGAGATGAGGCTGACTCTGATGGAAGATTAAACAACAGTACAAGATTACACTGCTGGAGAGATTAGGCATATGATGACTGGCAACTGCTAGGTTTACAGGAGAGAGCACAGAACAGCTAGAAAAGGCTTCACGGGAGACATGAGATCTAAGGTGCTCTGCAAGGATGCATTTTGGAGAATTTGTTAGATATTTGGAGAATTTGCTAGAATTTACTAGATACTTGAAGAGAATTGCAAGGTGAAGGAGAGGTGACTGAGGAGAGTGTTTATGAGATGAAATACAAATTCTGTCTTACACACATGTACACATTTACATACTCAGCCAAGTCACTTCACATAGCAATGCTTCTAACTGTTCACAAAGAGTGAGCCCATTTAGCAAATGCTCATGTCCTTGAGATCAATTCACTGCAATGTATTCATTCTTTTTAAGATCCTCATAGGCCAGACCCTGAATGACGCCATTAGGCAGCCCCAGTGAGAAACCAACTATGCTCAGTGTGTAATCTGTGTGATGGGTCTGCAGGGCAGGACTGGAAATGCCTATTCCAGTATCAGAGACAAATCTGTTCTTCTGACCCATTTCCCACCTACTTCTCTGCCAGGGTAGTTTCTATACTGGCCCAGGGCTGGGCGTACAGGTTTTTCCAAATACCACCCTCAGATAATATCTCCTCAAAGACTTGTGAGAACCTAGATGTGGATCACTAGTCATAGAATATTAATGCTGGAAGGATCATAATAAATCATTAAAGTATAAGTTTTCAAACTCCTCTTTGGTGCCCTTCAAGAGCTCTTGTGTAACAGCAGTTGGAGGGTTTTATGAGGATGGCAAACTCAGGGCAATGTCATGTCAGCCCTCCATCCCTGTTTTTGTAAAAGCCATTCCGTTTTTATTTGCTTAATTTGTTTGTGCTTCTGTACAAAATACAATTCTACAACCTTAAAAACAAGGTTTGCAGGGAGCTGGCTTGGTCCTGTTCTTTCAGGTGGTAGACAAAGACCAAGACCCAAAAAGGTGAAGTGACCGCCCAAGTTGGCTACTTAGTGGTTAAGCAGGATCTAGGTCTCCAGGTTGCTGTAATCTCCTCTGAAGCTTGATCACATAACCATTACCTCTGGGATTATGTTTTTGGCACTGACAATACACCATGAGATCATTATCACAGAATTCAGATTCTAAGAGGAATTCCTGCTTTATTTTCTTCTCCCTTTCCTCTCCTTGTCCTCCGCCTCCACTTTCTCCTTCTCCTCCTTCTATTCCTCCTTTTACTTGCCTGAAGGTCTTTTTCAAGACTTATCAATTCATCTTAAAATTACTTTCCCCCTTCCTTTACCCCACTGCGCCTACCTCTTGCCATCCAGCTATCCAATCAATATGTAGATTGACATTAAGAGGGCACTGGGAAGTTAGAGATTTATTGTATTGGTTAATGGCAAGATGGTAAGTTTGACTCCTTCCAAGGAGTTGGACCTTCTCAACATTCCAACAGCAGCTCACCTTCCTCTTCCCACCTCCTGCTTTTGCAGGCATCCCCCTCCTCTATCACTCGAATCAGTCATTAAACCCCTGCAGCCAGAAAGCCAAAGTGCCTGAAAATTCTGGAATCTACAGTGCTACACAGATGGCAAGTTCAAAGCCATCCTACCTGTTGAGACCTGAGCCCAAGTTCTCAATAGATGGTGAAGTCAGCAATGTTTAATGGCAAATAGGGAGTGAAACAATAGCTTCCAGGTTAGAAAACAGGCCTTGGCAGGCATGTGACAGAGGTTTGTATGTGCCCAAGGATCTGTTGAAATCGCCATTAATTGTGAGACTTGCTAAAGATCAGCACCTTCCTCATTAGTGGTAAAGTGGGCTAAGCAGAACCTTGTATTCTTCTTTGCAGAGTTTAACAGTGGTGACAGCATGTGACCTCTGGATAGCTTTTATTAAGTGATTGTATCATTAAACATTGAGGGTTCCAACTGCATTCAAAGCCTTTCAATTGAATAAAAATTTCCTGCATACCTACTGTGTATGCAATACACTTTTGGAAATACCAGATTATATAAATCAGGGATTCGGTGTCCTAGAATTTTCCCTTTGATTGAAGAAACAAGGTTAACATATCTGAAATAATTAGAACTCAAGTTATGTTGTTTTGGAAGCTACTGGCTTTATGATTGCAATTTTCTACCTATTCACAAAACTGCTCTGATTTTCGATTTAATTTAACAAGATTTTGTGGCTTACTTATTTTGTGTTAAGTACTGTACAGTATATATAATTTACAACCTTAGAATTTGAAAGACCTGATTTCGGATTCTGATCCTGATATTTACTAGTTGCATGACTTTGAGAACCTTCTAGAATCCATTTTCTTATTTGAGAAATGGAGATAATAATGTTCAACTTCTAAGATTTGGTTAAAGTTATATTTTAATGCATGAAAGACGTTTAGTACAGTTCTTAGTAGGTGTTCAATGAATGATGAATGTTATAGACATTTAGTACAATTCTTAGTAGGTGTTCAATGAATGATGAATATTATTATACTAGGCATCATGAGGATTATGGAAAAGAGCAAGACATAATCCTTGCCCTTAAAGAGTTTATAATATATATTTTTTGATATTAAATCCTACTAAAAATTATAAGCAAGAATATCAGAACTGAGTAAAGTTGACCTGAGTCATTTTGCTACTTAAATTTAAATTTGATAGTGTATATATGTCCATGCCACTCTCTCACTTTGTCCCAGCTTACCCTTCCCCCACCCCATGTCCTGAAGTCCATTCTCTAGTAGGTCTGCGTCTTTATTCCTGTCTTGCCCCTAGGTTCCTCATGACCATTTATTTATTTATTTATTTTTTAGATTCTATATGTATGTAAAACCGATATCTAGTGGGAAGCAGCCGCATAGCACAGGGAGATCAGCTCGGTGCTTTGTGACCACCTAGAGGTGTGGGATAGGGAGGATGAGATGGAGGGAGACGCAAGTGGGAAGAGATATGGGGAGATATATATATATATATATGTATGTATAGCTGATTCACTTTGTTATAAAGCAGAAACTAAAACACCATTGTAAAGCAATTATACTACAATAAAGATGTTAAAAATTTTTTTTTTAATTTGGATCTTGTTCTTCATTTGCTTTGAAGGCTAGTAAATTCTGTACTTCTCTTTTGTAAGAGGCAAGGCTATTACCAAGTTCTCTCCAATTACCAAGGGGTGAACTGCAACTTTCAACAGTTTTGTCTTTACCACTGCTAAAGCTAGCATAGATGGAGAGAGCAGAAGAATTTATGACTCAGGTCAAATGGAAATAAAGTTCAGCTGACCTTTCTGTGAACCTTCACGTTCTGTGTTTTATTTATTAAAAATTTTTTATTTATTTATTTTTGGCTGCATTTGGTCTTTGTTGCTGCGTGTGAGCTTTCTCTAGTTGCGGCGAGCAGGGGCTACTCTTCGTTGCGGTGCGCGGGCTTCTCATTGCTGTGGCTTCTCTTGTTGCAGAGCACAGGCTCTAGGTGCACGGGCTTCAGTAGTTGTGGCATGCAGGCTCAGTAGTTGTGGCTCACGGGCTCTAGAGTGCAGGCTCAGTAGTTGTGGCACATGGACATAGTTGCTCTACGGCAGGTGAGATCTTCCCAGACCAGGGCTCGAACCCACGTCCCCTGCATTGGGAGGTGGATTCTTAACCACTGCCATACCAGGGAAGTCCCACTTTCTGTGTTTTAATCTAGGACATTACTATATTTTTTAGGACTCAGTGAAAGTGACAGGAATCAACTCAATTTAGCTTAAGCCAAGTATTGCATATAGTAGAGTATTACCTATACTTGAAGAAAGAGCTTTGGGTTTATTCCAGCATGGGTCATGTGCCTGTCATTGAGCCAATGTCTTTAGCCAAAGGGATGGTGGGTCTTTGGCTATTGCTGAATGGCCAAAAACAATAGTTATCTTACTGAGTCAACTCTACCTGGTGGACTATGTGCTCTCTTAGAGAGTTGAAACTCTTGGAGAAGGACCTGGCTTCTTGAGACCCCACAAATCCTCACTGATGCTCCAGATTTAAGTGAGGCCACTGGCCTTAAGGATATTTTGTTGTAGGAAGACTACTACAGTAAAAGCTGAAGACTTGAATAGCCCATCCAAATCTATTACACAGGATTTTGGAGAGACATAATTTCACTGACTGTTAACTCTGGGAAGATGAGCTATGTTCTCTTGAGCCAAGAGCTAAATGTACCAGCCTTAACACTAGACAGGGCAGAAATGTTGTCAAAAGCCAACACCCCCATACTCCTTCACAGGCCAGTGAATCTTGGCCACAGTAAGCTTCTGGGGTTTTCTTACAAGTTTGGGCTAGATCTGATCTGCCTTTCAGCTCTCCACCACCACCACACCAAATTATTCCCCTCCCTTCCATAAATTGTCCATGCTACCCTACTATATTGTCTGAAAGTCATACCCTGAGTGTCCTTCTTAGGAACTTTCTTGAGGATGAAGTTCATTAGAACACTAGGCTAAGTCAAGTTTGAAATGTGTCTGGTATTGCCTTTGCCACCAACAAACTGTGCAACAAAATGTTGAACAACCCTCTCACTTTGGAGAATCTCAGTTCTCTCAACTATAAAACCAAGGGCTTAGATGACAGCATGTAAGTTCCCTTAAGGGTAACTTAATAAAATACCTGGCAAATAGCAGGTGTATTTGATGAGGGTCGGTTGGTCTTTGCTCCCTGTTCTTCCCCCCAGATTTACACTCCATGATTCAGTGTCTGATTGACCTGTTGGCCTATTCATCCATTATCAGGAAAAAGAGGATGGGGAATGGGGTCCAGGACAATAAAATTTTGATTTGGAGGAAGGAAGTAGTGAAAATATGGCTATATCTTAGATTACTGTCCAACTACAGCCTCTTTATTGAAACCCTTCTCCTAAAACTGGTAAGCATGCCAAAGGCTAGAATGCAATGAAATGTCAACATTTCAGAAGTTACTCATCAGCTACCCTCACCCTGACCCTACGACCCTCTTTTTCTTTTAATCTGTCTTCATAAGTGGCCAAGGTTTTCATCACTGAATTTTTCTTGGGGGAGAAAGAGAGATGGGGAAAAGAGAGAGAGACAGGGAGAGATTTTTGAGAGGAGGTAGTTGATCATGGGAAACTACCATGGGCACAAGGACAAATGGCCAGTGAAAATTCCCAAGTTGGGAAGGCTGGAGAACAGTTTTAAAAGGGAGATGACTAACAATTAACTTAGAATTGTTTTTATTAGCTGTTTAGTTGGGATATTAGAATCATAATTATTATATTCACAAATGTTTTCAGTGTTGAAGGGGTTTGTTTATTTTGTTTTGCTTTTGTCTTCCAAATAAAGGAAGGAGATGAACATTTTTTTCTGGGTTGCCCTAGTGTGTAAGAGAGAGCACATTAACAAATTCATTAGGAATTGGTGGAAATATTTTTTAAAAAGACTTTGAACTTCCATAAGATGTGGAATCATCATTCTATCTGATTTCATCTAGTTCTGAAGTGGCTAAGTGAACCCAGCTGACATTTGGGTGACACATGTAAGCTACCCAGCATAATAGCTATGCCTAGTAGGTGGCCTAGCTTCAGTGCTGCTTAGGTGCATGGTGTGCCCAAAGAATGGCTGGAATTCCAGTCCAACCCAGATACCAATCCTGGCCCAGGCTACTTAATCCTCTTCCTCCTTCCAAGCCTTCCTTAAGTTGATTAAAGTCGTCAGCTTTCTCTTTCTCTACTCCCACACAGGACCGATTCTAGAATATTATTAATATTATTCCAGTTGTCTCTTTGCAGGTCTTTATGGTATGCAAAGATGGAGACTGGGACCATGCTACAGTGATTCCCTCTCACCCACCTAGGAATGCACCTGGTAACACATACAGCAGATTAATTAATGTATTTTGCTGGGGCTGAACTGTCACTGACAATTGTTACCTGATGGCTGTGCCTCCAGGTTTGACTTATAGTACTGGGGCTTGGACTGGAGCTACAGCTCTCCTGCAGTACTTGAGTCTAAGTGGTGACTCCACCTCCCTGCATTTCCGTATTGCCACATTCACTGACATCTATCCAGGTCAACCAGTTCCCAGACTGGGCTTTTTCCACTATGACTGGCTGCATCCTGAACTACAACCTTTTCCTGTAAGCAAGTAACAAATCAGATAGCGTAAGGAAGGTCAAAACCAAGCTGGAAATTCAAATCAACGAGAAATAAACCATTCTCTTGAGGAAGGTAGAAATGAAAACTAAAAGGAAGTAAGTGGATGGACAAACTTAAATTGCTCCTTTGGCTCACCTGCCCTATAAAAGAGCTCCTATGTCTCAGAATGATATTGCCAAGTTTCCCTTTGACTGTACGGTTATTTCCTTACCTTTCTCCCCCCGCCAATACCCAGTCATACCTGTTTTCCTATAGTTGACTTTGCCATACTGCCTTCCTCCCTCCCTTTAGGCATTTTAAACTCTACATGTTCTTCAAGGCAATGAAGCTTTCTCAACTAGATTGTAAGCTCCAAAAGGGCAGAACCCTATCTGCCTTGTTTGCTGAATATCCCAGTGCCTGGCACGGGCTCCCCATGGGTATTGTGGAAGGAAGAATGGAAGGAAGAGAGAAAGAAACTGTACTAATCCATCCTATCTTTGCCTTCTTTGAACTCTTGAATTTATAGTCACTACTGTACAGTAGCACTAAAGGCTACTTATTGTTTTACCTGACTGTGTTATTATCTTGAAGACAGAGAATTATGCTTCAGTATTCAGCCCCCTTTCAGGGCGTGATCACTTCTTAGTAAATACTTGTTGATGAAAGAATGGTCTGTTTAGAGACCTCATTTATGGGCTGTGCACAGGCCCAGTGTCCCCAGCACTCAATATTGCTGCTCTCTGTTAATGACCATCAGCCCGATGGGCCCCTTCCAGCGACTGCAAAGAACAAACAGCACCCTTGGAGCTGCCGAAAGAGAAACAGACAAATTCCACTCTCCATGTTCCTCTGAGGAGACAATTCACAGTGGGTTTTCCTACCTGATGACATTTCCTCTTAAAACTTCAGGCTTAATTTTGATATTTTCATGGTTATTATTTTTTCAAATAGAATCAAACAGAAACAAAAAGATTTTATTAGTTTCAGGGACAGATGTTGCCCCATCAGTAGTAGTACTCACACTGTAGGTTCTGGATAAGAGTCATGTGTCTTCTGCTTAAACCCCAGTGACCTGTAGATTACATAAGCTCTCTAAACCTGGTTCCTTCTCTCTCAAACAGGCTGTGGAGAGGGTGGAAAATGACTTATGCTTTGGCCCTTTTGTTGAAGCAGACCTTTCTGCACTTTGAGCTCCCAGATGTGTTACAGCCCCTGGAGACACCACCCCCTACCCGCCTAGGTAATTCAAATAAGTTCCCAGGGCCACACTCTGCTATTTGCTCCTCCTGCGGGCCTCTGCTCACAGGTTTCTAATGTTTGCTTCTGGCTCCTTGGCTTGGAGACCTGCCCAGACTTCATTCTCAGGAGTATTGGGCTCAAGATCCTGTTTGTCTCTGGGATTTCCAAGTGGCCTTCACCCCATCTCTCTCCAGCTTCAGGGAACACACACCTTTCATTAATCCCAGCCTGTGGGAAACTTCATACTGGGCCAACTGTTAGACTTGGACTGCCCAGGAGAGGAGGATATAGACAAGTGTTGTTAAAATACAAAGATGACTCTACCTGGATTGAACATGCAGATGGGCAGAGAGGATTTGGTTCTGTCTTACCAGGCTCCTTGAAACTGGCCTGGCCTCTCCTGACAAATACACCCCATAAAAGGTCTGCATCTGTCCATTTCCCACCCCTGACTCTATGCTGTCTACAAGAGCCAGCTCACCATGTTCTTTCTTTTGTTCTTTTTGGCCATACTGCACAGCTCGCAGGATCTTATTTCCCCAAACAGGGATCAAACCTGGGCCCCCAGCAGTGAAAGCCCAGAATCCTAACCACTGGATTGCCAGGGAATTCCCCATGTTCTTCCTTATTCTCTCATATTCAGTCTCACCTCAGTCTTCAAATTTGGCACCTGACTCTATTTTTGGCTTTAACCTTGCCTTCTCTCAACAAAATTTCTGGTCTCACCCTCAGCCTTTTGGCTCAGACTTTTGTCTTCTGCTCGCCTGGGCCCTGGTCTCTTGTTTCTCTTCAGTTGTCCTTGTAGCTATGCTCCACTGGACCCTGCTGAGAGCTGGAAGGTCTTTTTTCAGCTACTGAGACCAGGGTATCCAGTCAGAATGGGTGATTTTTCCAAAGATTCTAGGGTTTTCTGAAGTCTATTTTCAAATGCAGGTAGGAAAGTATAATTTTGATAAATCCTCCTATCAATTTAGTAGCTTGAGCGACCGATTGGACACAATAGAGGAAAGACTGAAAGGAGAAGAGGAGGGTGGAAATTATCTGAGAGGTGAGAGAAGAGGGAAGAACAGAATTACTGCTTCTTAAAGGTATTCCTATATTTAATTTTTAGCCAGAAAACTACCAATGGTGATGTTGGGACATAATTTATTTGTTATAACATTGCAGAAATAGTGGATATGCCAGACTGATAAGCATTGTAGGTACTTCAGCCTGAACTCAAACAGGTAGAGGGGAGAATATTTTATGGCCCTTCTATTCCTTCCTGCCTCCTTCTCTCCTTCTGTTACCTGTCAGCAGTGACAACTGGGGACAGTGGGAGTCTGCTTTTGGGGAACTGCACACAGTCTATCTCTTTGTCTAAAAATCCCAGAGCAACTGTCACTGTTCAGTATCATATGATAGGATGCTGTGGAATTACAGTTTGCTCTTTCTTCAAATGCCAGAGAGAACCTCCATAGGTTTCTGGGCAACTACCCCTTTATTCTGTATCAGCAAAAGAGTGCTAGAGTCAGCACCTAAAATGAAATCAGTTCCCTTTGTTTGCTGTCAAGGATCCATCCCTTATGTTGGTGCCAAATAGGTCTTTGTCAGCAGGGAGACTGCGTGGATTATCTATGTGGACAACAGGGTACTGTGCTTAGAGATGTGTATGTGTGTGCGCATGCGTGCCCGTGATGATTGGAGGAAGCGGGCACAGAAACTGCTGCTGTGATATGTATTTAGTCATCAAGACAAATATGGCATTGGACTAATAATCACTCTGTTGGTCCAATCATCCTTAAAGGGACTCTATTTCTTCAGAAGGCTGAAGTTAGTTAAAAAGATGCCTTATGATGGGGTAGGGAAATTGCCAGGGGAAGGTTGATTGGCTGGCTGACTGCCATGGTCTAGCAGGAGAGTGAATTTATAATGGACCAAGGTTCTGGTTCTCAGCCTTGATCAGGAGAGCTACTATTCATTCAGTACTTCCTACCCTATGCCAGTACCCAAGCCAAGCACTTCCATACACTATTTTATTTAAACTCTACAGCAAGCCTACCACATGGATATGATTATCTCCAACTTAACATGAGACTGAGTTGGTTGAGCAACTTGCTTCACGATCCATGGCTAATACCTGGCAGAGCTGGATTCAGACATATGTCTTTCTGACTCCAAAGCTGGTATGTTTAATTACGATGCAATACTATCTCTCCTTGTAGGACCACAAATTGGAGCAATTAATATACTCAGAGATGATTAGACTTTTGCTGAAAGACAAGAATTACGGAACTCACAAGAGACGGCTGAATAAGCCACATGGCTCATGTGTTTAACTCTCCAGTGATCAGAATGCCAGCGGCTCCTAGGAGTCTTGAGGTATCCCAGGCTGAATTGGAAATCAAGAAATCACTTGGTGAGAAGGAATGAGAAGATAATGAGGTGGGCAGTTCTGAGAGCACTCATGTCCCTGGGGAAGCCTGGGCTTCTACAGGAATAGATTCAGAGAACCTCTCCAGGCCCAGCTGGACTCCCAGCTCCCCTTAACCCCTCCACTACTAAACTATTCGCTCTTCTGATGATATATTTTATCTTCAGCATGCTCATATTTTTTATCTACAGCAAATAACAGAGTTATACTTGGCCAGAGGGCTACTCTGTTTCTTTTATCATAAGTTACAGAATGAAGTTACTTGCCCAGAGGACAACTTTATTTTCTTTTCCCCAAGTTCCTGTGGGAAAGGTGGGCTCACGGTGGCCCATGAGACCTCGATGGACATTGCTGGTTGCTCACCCCACATCCTCTTCCACTTTCCTCCTTCCTGAGTCCATGCTAACCTGGGGCTTCTAGTCAGGTGAAAAAACTAGTTGTACTCCTTAGGTATTTTGAATTGGGTTTTCTATTACTTCTACTTCTATTACTAATACTTCTATTTCTATTACTATTACTTGCAGATGCTGCTGCTAAAACATCCAAACTGATACAGGTACTCCTTCAAGAATGGGTTTAAGTAAGCCTTGTTTCTGCATTAATTGTTTTCAACAAACATTTTTTGAGCACCTCCTTTATACCAGGTGCTGCTCATTGAAATATATATCAATGAGCAAAATGAACAAAGGTCCTTGTCTTCCCGAGGCTTACATTCCAGTGAGGAGAAATAGACAATAAACAAAGGACGTGTAAATAAGTAAATGATGCAATATGTTAGAGGATGATTAGCTATGAAAAAAGAAAAGTGGAGAGCAGTGTCTCAGTGTGGGTTCACCCAAAAGAAGACCCCAAGACAAGGGTTTTGGTGCAATTAGCTAATTTCAGAGAGCACAAGTGAGAGAGAAGAGAAATAGAGACAGGGAAGGGAGAAAAGCCAATGAACTGTCTGTTAGTGAGTAGTTGACGGTTGTATCGAGTAGGGAGCTCCTAGGCTGGAAACCCACATGTATGTGGGTTTATGTTATGGCATTTATACTGTTTTATAAGCCCACATACATGTCATGTGAAAAACATCTCAGAATTGTTATCCCAAGGGCTGGGAAATCTGGGTTATTTGTCCTCCAACTTGGTCCCTCCTTAGTTGAGGGTTACCCCTGAGGGCATTAAATCCTCCAGCCTTCAGAGGTGCTCCTGGCAGGTGCTTCAGAGGTGCTCCAAGCTTCAGTGGCAGAGGAAACTGCAGAAAGTGAAGAGAAACATGAGGTGCTTAAGGGGGAAATCTGTCAGCTTGTGGAGACTGCCCACCAAAGCCCAAGGTGGGCTGAGGGTTCATGGACAAGTTATCAACAGTGTCTGCTCCAGCAGGGTAAAGAGGATTGAGAGTGCAGAGGGGTAGGGAGGCTTGTCACAGTTTTGTATAGGATGCTCAGGATAGGCCTTGTTAAGAAGATAACACCTGTACAAAGACTCAAAGCCTATGGATATCTGGAGAAAAGCATTCCAGGTAGAGGGAATAGCAGTGCCAATACCCTAAGCTGGGAGTGTACTGGAGCATTTGAGAAACTGCAAGGAGGCTAGGGTGGCTGCAGTCCAGTGATCAAGGAGGTGGGTGGTAGGAAGTGAGGTCAGAGGGGCCCCAGGGCCCAGAGCATGATAGGCCATGAAGGACTTTGTAAAGATGTTGGCTTTCACTCTAAATGAAATGGGAAGGCACTGGAGGATATTAGCCCGGTGTTGTAATTCTCTGATGGTTGAGAAATTCTCTAGGAGGAAAGTCAGTTAATGCTCTTTTGGGGCTGACTTGAAAGCATTGTCACAGATTCTGGAGCCAGAAAACAGTGAAAACAGAAATGAGATGTCAGACAGTCCTTTCAGGTGGTCCAGTCTGGGTGTGCAGAACAAAGGCAGACATCACCATCCCTCTTTTCAGAACACCTTGTGAGTTTCAGTCATTGACTCGGTATCTTTGAGGGCTTTCTGTGTTGAACATTAACCAATTTAAGGAGTTGAATGTTGAGTGTGTGGGAGAAGTTTGTGGGATGTGAAACAAAAAGGATTCATTTTGAGCATTACCATCTACATTATTTTTTAATTTTGTTTCCAGGATTAGGACCATTTACTCCTCCTTTTGTTTACAATGTCCTAAAGAGGAAGGTCTACATTTATATTCTCAGTTTATAGATGAGGAACTTTAAGCATAGTAAAAATGGTATTCAACTACCAAGTGACATCATAAGGTCTCTAGACCCAGTTATGAGCTTTTCTTATAGGTTATAGAGGGCCCTGATCTGTGCCGTGTGTCTTGTCATTTACTGGACACCTTATTCCCCTTTCTCAATGTCAGGATTGTAGTATGTCTTAGTGGTTTGTCTTGGTGGTTGATGAAAAATTTACTGTAGAAAATAGAGAGAAAGTGACATGTTAGGTTATTTATTAGGAAAAGTCAGGGTGAATTCCTAGTATTAAAAATAAAAATTTTCCTGTTTTTTTTATTGTCAAGTATAACTCAACAACACCCCCACCCCCAATTTTACCATCAATTCTTATGTTTATCTGTTAGTACTCAGATTTTAGTCCCAAATACAGGGTCCTACTAACAGGGACCAGGACAATTTGGAGAGTAGTTATGGCAAAGACTACTAGCTACTTACTGCAATCTGTTGGTCCCTCTCTTGTTAACAGGATTGCAGCCAGGGCCATGACCATGACATATTTTATCTTCAGCATGCTCATATGTACAGACATACCTCAGAGACAGTGTGGGTGCAGTTCCAGACCATCACAATAAAGCAAGTAAAACACATTTTTTTTTTGTTTCCTAGTGCATAAAAAGTTATGTTTATACCATACTGTAGTCTATTAAGTGTTCAATAGCATCATATCTAAAAAATGTATACACCTTAATTTAAAAACACTTTCTAAAAAATTGCTAACCATCATCTGAACCTTCAGTGAGTTATAATAGCTTTGCTGGTGGAGGGTCTTGCCTTGCTGTTGACGGCTGCTGACTGATCAGGGTAGTAGCTGCCGAAGGTTGGGATGTCTGTGGCAACTTCTTAAAATCAGACACAATGAAGTTTGCCACATCCATTGGCTCTTCCTTTTACAAAAAATTTCTCTGTAATATGTAATACTGCTTGTTAACATTTTACCCAAGTAGAACTTCTTTCAAAATTGGAGTCAATCCTCTCAAACCCTGATGCTGCTTTATCAACTGTATGTAATATTCTCAATCCTTTGTTGTCATTTCAACAAACTTCACAGCATCTTCACCAGTAGATTTCAAGTTTAATTATGAAATTACAGTAGTCAGTCACATCTTCAGGCTCCACTTCTAATTCTAGTTCTCTTGCTATTTCCACCACATCTTCAGTTACTTCCTCCACTGAAATCTTGGACCCCTCACAGACATCCAGGAAAGTTGGAATCAACTTCTTTGAACTCCTGTTAATGTTGATATTTTGACCTCTTCCCATGAAGCACGAATATTCTTAATGGCATTTAGAATGGTGAATCCTTTCCAGAACGTTTTTCAATAGATTTTGTCCAGATCCGTCAAAGGAGTCACTATCTATGGCAGCTATAGCCTTAGAAAATGTATCTCTAAAGTAACAAGACTTGAAAGTCAAGATTACTTCTTGATCCATGGGCTGCAAAATGGATGTTGTGTTATCAGGCATGAACAACATGAGTCTTTTCGTATATCTTCATCAGAGCTCTTGGGTGATGAGGTACATTGTCAATGAGCAGTAATATTTTGAAAGGGATCATTTTTTTCTGATCAGTAGGCTTCAACAGAGGGCTTAAAATATTCAGTAAACCCTGTTGTGAATTCATGTGCTGTTATCCAGGCTTTGTTGTTCCATTTCTAGAGTACAGGCAGAGTAGATTTAGCATAGTTCTTAGAGGCCCTAGGACTTTCAGAATTGTAAATGAGCATTGGCTTCAACGTCAAGTCACCAGCTGCATTAGCCCCTAATAAGAGAGCTTTGAAGCCAATCATTGACTTCTCTTCTGTAGGTATGAAAGTCCTAGATGGCATCTTTTTTCAATATGAGGCTGTTTTGTCTACACTGAAAATCTGTTATTTAGTGTAGCCACTGTCACTGATTATCTTAGATCTTCTGGATAACTTGATGCATCTTCTAGATCAATGCTTGCTGCTTCACCTTGCATTTTTATGTTATGGAGACAACCTCTTTTCCTGGACCTCAAGAAGCAACCTGTTCTAACTTCAAACTTTTCTTCTGCATCTTCCTCACCTCTCTCAGCGTTCATAGAATTGAAGAGAGTTAGGGCCTTTCTCTGGATTTGGCTTTGGCTTAAGGGAATGTTGTGGTTGATGTGATCTATCTAGACCATGAAAGCCTCTTCCATATCAGCAACAGGTCTGTTTTGCTTTCTTATCATTTGTGTGTTCACTGGAGTAGCATTTTAAATTTCCTTCAAGAACATCTCCTTTGCATTCAGAACTTGGCTGACTGGTGTAAGAGGCCTAGCTTCCAGCCTATCTCAGCTTTTGACATGCCTTTTCCACTAAGCTTAATCATTCCTAGCTTTTGATTTAAAGTGAGAGATGCATAACTCTTCCTTTCATTTGAACACTTAGAGACCATTGTAAGGTTATTAATTGGCCTAATTTAAATATTATTATTTCTCAGGGAACAGGGAGGCCTGAGGAGAGGGAGAAAGACAGGGTAATAGTCAGTTGGTGGAGCAGTCAGAACACCCATGTTTATTAATTAAGTTCACCATCTTGAAAGAGTGTGGTTTGTGGCACCTCAAAACAATTACAATAGTAACATCAAAAATCATTGATCACAGATCACCATAACAAATATAAGTAATAAAGAAGTTTGAAATATTGCAAGAATTACCAAAATATGACAGAGACACAAAGTGGGCAAATGCTTTTGGGAAAATGGTGCCAATAGACTTTTTTGAAGCAGGGTTGCCACAAACCTTCAATTTGTAAAAAATGTAATATTTTCAAAGTGCAATAAAATGAAGCATAATAAAATGATGTATGCTTGTACATTTCCCAGCCTCCCTTGAACTAGAGGTAGCCATATGACTCATCCATGCTAAAGAGTATGGACAGACATGATGCACATCTCATAAGCATGAAGCAGGCATGTCTCCTCCACATTCTCTCTCCTTCTGCCAGTTGGAAGAAAAAGACAATGAGGCTGAGGCCTTGAGGATGGTAGTGTCCCAAGGTGGCAGGACCCTGGGTTCACATCACCACATGGAAGAGAGTAACCCCAACCAGAAACAATTGCCTTATACCAACATATGGGCAGAAACAAACCTCTATTGTGTTTCAGCCATTCCATTTTTTCTATTTATTATCACAGCCTAGCCTACTCTATGTAGTACAGTGGTGGTTGATTTGCTTTCTTGGGGCAGGAAAAAATCAGGGAGGGTCTGGAATGTTTTTTATTTACAAAACTAAATTAAAATATTTTAATATTTTTTGTTTAAATATTTTAAAGTTGTCAGGGTTGCTACTGAAATGACAAAGGGGGCAACTTGCAAGTATAGACACATAGACTAGAATAATAGATATTCTGTCTTCTTTTAAGTATGTGGCTCTTCCTAAAGTTTCTATTTGAGTAAACAGGAATGAGTTACTATTGGATACAATGAGTAAAGGTAGGACCTGTATGAAGAACAGGTGAGACTGATAAGCATTTGTGGTCACACCTAACAGTCAAGTAGAAAAGGGGTTGGACAGACCCTGTGGCCACACACTGCAACCAACTAGAAAGCAAGTTCAACATTGTGTTCCAGGAAGATAAATTAACCACATGTCCTCAGGAGAAAAGATAAATATGCTGACTTTACCTCTCATGTTATAGGAGATAAAGATTTTTAATGGATCCTATTAAATTATAATAAAATATTAATTAAGGATATAAATGTTTTTATATTGGTAACAAATCTGAGCTATATATTGCAAGGATAGAACAATGGATTTTGTAACACTAGCCAAACAAGACTTTGATAATGTACTATTTTATGATGAGATGCAAGTTAAAAACAATAGAACCTATGGCAAAGTATGGACCTAAAAATTCTCATTGATGTAACAAGTTAAATTTAACTAGGAGAAAAGAAAAAAGAAGCTCAGCCTGATGAGTACTGACTTGGGCTTGAATTCCCAACCTAAAACCCTGAATCTTAGGAGATAAGTCAGATCCTATAAGCTTGTTTCTTTTTCTTTATATCCAGAATGATTCCTGCCAGCCTGGGAAGGTGTCAAAGTACTTACTGAAATGCTAGGAAAGCATCCAAATAAATAGAGCTATAATCTAGGAAGGTAGAAGAATAAGTATAAAGATAATGAAATTAGTGAAATCCTCAGTGTTGATTTTTTAGAACGGGGTTAAATATTAGTGCTATACATTCTGTGATAATTGTATTTTTATATAGTTTATTTTGCTGCTTATGAGATTTGAAATGCTAAAAATTTCAGTCACATTATTTTTGCTTTTTTTCCCTTTGCTTTAGGAGACAGATCCAAAAATATATTGCTGCAATTTATGTCAAAGAGTGTTCTTCCTATGTTTTCCTCTAGGAGTTTTATAGCACCCAGTCTTACATTTAAGCCTTTTACCTATTTTGAGTTTATTTTTATATATGGTTGTTAGAGAATGTTCTAATTTCATTCTTTTACAAGTAGCTGTCCAGTTTTCCCAGCATCACTTATTGGAGAGACTTTCTTTTCTCTATTGTATATTCTTGCCTCCTTTGTCATAGATTAATTGACCATAAATGTGTAGGTTTATTTCTGAGCTTTCTATCCTGTTCCATTTATCTGTGTCTGTTTTTGTGCCAGCACAATCTGTTTTGATTACTGTAGCTTTGTAGTATAGTCTGAAGTCAAGGAGCCTGATTCCTCCTGCTCTGTTCTTTCTCGAGATTATTTTGGTTATTCAGGGGCTTTTGTGTTTCCATACAAATTTTAAAATTATTTGTTCTAGTTCTGTGAAAAATGCCATTGGTCTTTTGATAGGGATTACACTGGATCTGTAGATTGCCTTGGGTAGTATGGTCATTTTAACAATATTGATTCTTCCAATCCAAGAACATGGTATATCTTTCCATCTGTTTGTTCATCTTTAATTTCTTTCATCAGTGTCTTACAGTTTTCTGAGTACAGGTTTTTTACCTTCTTAGGTAGGTTTATATTTAGGTGTTTTATTCTTTTTGTTGCAATGATGAATAGGATCGTTTCCTTAATTTCTCTTTCTGATCGTTTGTTCTTAGTATCAATATATAGAAATGCAACAGATTTCTGTACATTAATTTTGTATCCTGCAACTTTACTGAATTCATTGATGAACTCTAGTAACTTTCTGGTGGCGTCTTTAGGATTTTCTATGTATAGTATCATGTCATCTGCAAACAGTGATAGTTTTACTTCTTCCTTTCCAATTTGGATTCCTTTTATTTCTTTCTTCTCTGATTGCTGTGGCTATCCATAGTTCCAAAACTATGTTAAATAAAATTGGTAAGAGTGGGCATGCTTGCTTGTTCCTGATCTTAGAGGAAACGTTTTCAGCTTTTCATCATTTATGATGTTAGGTATGGGTTTGTCATATATGGCCTTTATTATGTTGCAGTATGTTCCTTCTATACCCACTTTCTGGATAATTTTTATTATAAATAGATGTTGAATTTTATCAAAATCTTTATCACTATAAACAAATGGTACCTAATTAAAAGCTTTTGCACAGCAAAGGAAACCATTGACAAAACAAAAAGACAACCTACTGAATGGGAGATGATATTTGCAAATGATATGACAAATAAAGGCGTAATATCCAACATATATAAACAGCTTATACAACTCAACATCAAAAAAAAAAACCCGATTAAAACATGGGCAGTGCTTCCCTGGTGGCGTAGTGGTTGAGAGTCTGCCTGCCGATGCAGGGGACACGGGTTCGTGCCCCGGTCTGGGAAAATCCCACATGCTGCAGAGCAGCTGGGCCCGTGAGCCATAGCCACTGAGCCTGTGCATCCGGAGCTTGTGCTCTGCAATGGGAGAGGCCACAACAGTGAGAGGCCCGTGTACCGCAAAAACAAAAAAACAAAAAAACATGGGCAGAACTGAACAGATGTTTTTCCAAAGAAGAAATGCAGATGGCCAATAGGTACATGAAACTACACTCAACAGCACTAATCATCAGGGAAATGCAAATCAAAACCATAATGAGATATCACATCACACAGGTCAGAATGGCTGTCATCAAAAAGAACACAAATATCAAATGTTGTCTAGGATGTGGTGGTACACTGTTGGTGGGAATATAAATTGGTGCAGCCACAATGGAAAACTGTATGGAGGTTTCTCAAAAAAACTAAAAATAGAACTACCATTTGACCCAGCAATTCCACTCCTGGGTATATATCTGAAAAAAACAAAAACACTAATTTGAAAAGAGACATGTACCCTAATGTTCATAGTAGGATTATTTATAATTGCCCAGGTATGAAAGCATCCTAAGTGTCCGTCGACAGATAGATGGATAAAGAAGATGTGATATATATATATATATATATATACACACACACTATATCTATCTATCTATCTATATCTATGTCTATCTATCTATCTATATATGTACACATACACACGCACAATGGAATACTACTCAGCCATAAAAAAGAATGGAACTTTGCCATTTGCAGCAACATGGCTGGACTTGGAGGGCATTATGTTAAGTGAAATAAGTCAGACAGAGAAAAACAAGTACTGTATGATATCACTAATATGTGAAATATAAAAAATACAACAAACTAGTGAATAAAACAAAAAAGAAGCTGACTCACATATATAGAGAACAAACTAGTGGATACCAGTGGGAAGAGGGAAGGGGGAGGGCAATTTAGAGGTGGGGTAAAAGAGAGTTATCACAGGATTATACAAAATCATGTGTGTGAAACTTTTGAAAACTGTAAAGCACTATAGAATTTAAAGAATCATTCATTCAATAAAAAAGAGAAAATATCAGTCATATTAAATTTTCATCTGTTGTTGAAACACTTCAAAGGAATTTAAGTTTGTAATCATTGTAACATTTTTAAGAAAAAAGGTTTCTTCATTTATTATATATATGCATATATGTATATTATTAAAGTATATAAGTTTAAAAAATTGAGCATTATAGAAGGTACTCTTCACCAGTGGAAATGTTTCTGTCTTAAAAGAATCTAATCAGCACTAAGCTTTCCTGGGCATAGCTGGCACACTAAACAAGTATTCTCATGACAAATAATATTAAGAAGTTTATCAATATCAAATATTAAGTGGAAACAGTGCTTTATACAATGAGAATTTCTAGGAGGCTTTTATCACCAGAGACCACTTTGGTACTAATTTCACCTGCAACCACTGACTCTTTATATTTTAAGCAAATGGGCATGCAAGTGAGGTCTTGGAGCACACTTTCTCCCAGAATGCTTGTGAATCTGCTGTAGGTGTTGACTCTTGGTATTCTTTTCCTACCCATCTCCCTTCGAACCATCCTGTCTTCTCTCCAGTGATGCTGGATCTGATCCATGACTTGTGCAGTACTGAGATCCTTTCACTCTGCATCTTCCGTGAAGTCACTAGCTTGATTTTCAGCCTGCTTCTCATCCAAGGCCCACGTGGCAGAGGGATAATAGCTTTCGTGTAAGGAAGAGATTAGTTAGGGAAACAAATAGACACATTTCTTTAGTAGTTGTCATCTTGTATTTCTCCTTTGATCACTTTTCATGTCCTGGCCAAAATCCTTGGCTCATCCAAATGGATTCTCTGGCCACTCAATTCTCTGATCCCTCTTGATGAAAATTCCCTTAGTTTTTAAATGTTATTAAAGATGTTTCATACCCAGAGTCTTCATGGTACATTTTTCTCTGACT
This sequence comes from Hyperoodon ampullatus, assembly GCF_949752795.1. NCBI lineage: Eukaryota > Metazoa > Chordata > Mammalia > Artiodactyla > Ziphiidae > Hyperoodon > Hyperoodon ampullatus. The sequence continues at coordinate 39,252,425 of NC_136920.1, read as the reverse complement.
AGTTCCAGCCTCTTTCTCTGACTAGGTCCAGCCTCCAACTTTAATCTCCCTTTTCTGAACTTCTCTTGGACATAGGATTGGAATCACACGATTTAGTGATTACGCAAACACTGACTCTCTGGAACCCTCAGAGGTTGAGTCATTTTGTTTAGCTGAGCTTCACAGATTATTGAGTTAAAATCTATAAGAATATTGAGCCCATTTGGGTTTGCTACACATTCAGAGTAAAAATCTAGGCTTCAGTGCTTCATATTCTGTAGAGCATTTTCTGTAGACCTGTGCTTTAGAATTGCCTGAGGCCACTTATTAAAATGTACTGAATCCCAACCTCTTGGGATGGGACCTGGGCATCTAAGTGTTTAACGAACTCTCCAGATGATTCTTACAGATACTGAAATTTGGGAATCACCCTCCTGAAGGAAGAGCAATAGGACTTTGGATGACTTCAACGCAATGCAGCTGATTGAATAAGTATGCCATGGTTTCCCCAGGATTTCAGGTTGTGTGTGCTTACCTCTATTTCCTCTTTTCCAAACACGTTTAATAATATTTATCATCAGATAACAATTTTCTATTTCATATATCTTATCAAGTGACTCTGATACAATTAATTAGCCATTTCACTGAAATGAAATAGTTGGGCTTGACATGGAATTGGTATGATGGGAAAGTTTAGAGAATAATCAAGAAATATTGGATAAATGGAAATTGAACATTTCCCCACCCTCACTTAGCACCACTGAATTTCAGTTGGGGTTCGTGGGTGTGGGTAGGTGGTCATAGTCAGAAGAAAACTGTTGTTAACAAAAGTACATAACAAAGGGTAGATGTTATACCATTCAGATAGGCCGGGCTATGCTATAGTAACACATGTTCTCAACTTTCAGTTTCATGAAGCCACAAAAGTTTACTTCTCACACATGCATAGTCCATTAAGGTTTCAGGAGACTCTTCAAGGGAGCAATCCCCCACATGTGGGCTCAGCATTCCAGTCTGTTTTGATTGTGGGTTTCATGATTTTTACATGAGGATTTCTTCATGACCAACACAACAGGGGAAGAGAGCGAGACAGACTGTTAATTCAGGGCCCTTTTCCACGCCCATTGGCCAGAAGCAGTCACATGGCCTTGCCCAACTGTCGGGGCAGGATGGAGTGTCAGGAAATGTAAACGTCCAGTGTGCCCTGGAGGAGAGGAAGACAAGATGAGAGCCTTAGAAATCTTTACGACAGATGCTCAATCACAGTGGGAAGTGTTTCTGGGAAACTGCTGTGAGGCAATCATTTCCAGTAGGGCAAAAGGAAAGACAGACAGAAACTAGGATTTTTATTAATATTTCTCCCTCTCCATCTCCCTTTCCCTCTTTTATTCAGACCTCACTTTTTCTCTTTCTGAATAACACTTGATTTCTTTTTTAAGCATACTGATATTTTTGTGTTATGAAGCAACCTAAATTAATTAAAGTTTTATGTTACTTGGTGCACATCCAAGGAAAAAATGTGCAGTGGTCACATGTCTAATAACTAATCAGAAGATATTTCTAACGACTTTGCACCTCTATAATGATACTCCAACTCCTCTTCTGTCTAGACCTTTTTTATCATGTCCAGCCCCAACTCCCACAGATGCTCACCTTTTAGTTTACAAAAGAAGAAATTGGAGAGTTTGTTAGATTCCCAGGCCTCTTCCTCAAGATTAGGATTCAGTACTTCTTCCTCAAGATTAGAATTCAACCAGGAATTTGCATTTTAATCAGTGTCCTCTGGAGATTCTAAAGCAGGATTCCATAGACCACTTCTTGAGAAATTATCTGTAGGATTTTTAAATTGTTATAAGATTATTCAGTTTTTCTGTTTCTTAAGTCTGTTTTAGTAGGTTACAGTTTTCTAGAAATGTATACATTTTGATTATGATTTTAAAAAATTAATGGCACAAAGTTATGTATAATATCCTCTTTTTCTTGTTTGTTTGTTTTTATTGCAGTACGCGGGCCTCTCACTGTTGTGGCCTCTCCCGTTGCAGAGCACAGGCTCTGGACACACAGGCTCAGCAGCCATGGATCACGGGCCCAGCTGCTCTGCAGCATGTAGGATCTTTCCGGACTGGGGCACGAACCCGTGTCCCCTGCATCGGCAGGCGGACTCTCAACCACTGTGCCACCAGGGAAGCCCCTCCTCTTGTTTTTAAAGAATATACTCACAGTGCCCCCGTTATTCTCTGTAGCATCTGTACTTGTTCCTTCATTTCTCATGTTGTTTATTTATACCTCCCCTCTTTTTTTCTTGTTCAGTCTCGCTAGAGGTTTGTCAACTTTTTCAAAAAGCCAAATTTGGACTTTGCAGATTATTGTGTATCTGTTTTCTATTTTGTTAATTTCTAATGTTGTCATTTAAAATTGCCTTTCTTCTGTTTCCTTGGGCTTATTTTGCTAGAGTTTTTTTCTCACCTCTACAATGAATAGATGCTCAGCTCATTGTGATTGTTTTAAAATGTTTTGACAACCTTTCCTTAAAAAAAAAAAAATGGGACCTGATTTTCCTCCTCTTGTGAACAAGACTTAGTTACTCACTTCTCACAAATAGAATGTGGCAAAAATGATGGTATATGGCTTCCAAGAATAGGTCACAAGAAGAACAGCTTCTGCCTGGTGTTTTACCTTTTGGATCACCCACTTGGGAGAACCTAGCCACCATCTAGTGAGAACACACAAGCAGCCCTCTGTGAAGGGTCACATGGAGAGAAACTGAGGCCTCCCTGCCAACAGCCAGAACCAGCTTGCCAGCTAACAACCTTGGAAGTGGATACTTCTGTTTCATTCAAGCCTTCAGATGATGTGACTGCAACCTCACGAGATACCTCAAGCCAGAACCACGTAGCCATGCTTTTGAAATCCTGACCCACAAAAACTATGGAAGAGGATAGATACTTATTGTTGTTCTACACCATTAGCTTTTGGTGTAATTGTCTTACAACAGTAGAAACTATTATAATATATTAATTAATCACCAGTCCTTCTACCCTGACATAAGCATTTAAATGCTATAAATTTCCATCTACATATTGTTTTAACTAAATCCCACAAATTTGGATAGGCAGTATTTTTCATTATCATTAAGATTTAAATATTTTCTAATTTCCATTATTTCTTCTTCTTTGACTTATGAGTTACTTAGAATTATGTTTCATAATTTCCAAATATATATTGTATATTTGTTATTGATTTCTAGTTTAACTGCATTTTGAACAGAAAATATAGTCTATATGATATAATCCTTTTAAAAAAAAAAGAAATTATCTGTAGAAAACAAAGCACTGGAGCTTATGTATTTACTCTCATAATGTGCTTGTGAACAGATCCTGTTGCCATCTCTGGATCTTTGCCCATGTGGTTGTCTCAGGCTGAATCATTCTCCTGACCAGTTCTCTACCCACACTTGGCTTTTCTAATCTGACTAATGTCACTCTCCCTGGGTGACTTCCTTGAAACTCAAGCACTCAAGTCTGGAGTTAAGCGTACCTCTCAGGTGTTCCTGTAAGAGTTGGTAATGCCTTTATCATAGCACTTACCTCAGCATATGGTGATTACTATTCCTATCCATTACTAGACCAAGCCATTCAAGTGCTGGAAACATGTCTATTGTGTTCATCATTGCATCTATTTTCCAGTACTGTGACTAGCATATGATATGTGCTCAAAAAATACACACTGAATGAAAGGTAAGAGATAATTACTTAAAGGGATGGTTAAGGACAGGAGCTCAGAAAGTTCACGCAGGGAATGAGGATTGACCCAACTGGCAGCAGTGTGACATTCTTTTAAGTTTAAAGGGCATACTTAAAGTGAATTGGACTTCTTCTATGGATCAAAAACATATTGGTTGTTTTTAATGTCTTCACACTCACCTGAATTACAACTGGATCTTCCTATTCATCACCCTACAAACCCAATAACCTTTATAAATGTGAAATTATGATTTTTTGCTTTAAGTGGTGAACTAAAGACCATTTTCCACTTCCCTCACAGACATCACACAAACATAACAAGGACAATAAGAAATAATAATAGAAATTTCATCTTCAAGGAAATTAGGAGACTTGGGTAACACAAATACGTAATATCTGAAAACACAGTAGAATGGCAAGAACTTTGCAGAGTGGAGTAAGCCATGACTGCAAAGGGAAACACGAAAAATAAGCAAACTCTGTGGTCCTTAGTCTCCTCAGAAAAGCTGAAGAATTAGGTGGAAATAATAATGTGGATTAAAAACAGGGGTACTGGCTAAAAATCTGTCAAAGATATAGAACAATACTTGCCACCTCATAGTTGGGTGTCACTCTTTCCTTCCACCAACCCCAAGAGGGATGGACAATTATTCATTGGTGAAATTGAACCAAATCGAACTCATCAGGCACAGAGAAGAGAAAAGATTGCAAACTAAAAAGAGAGCTCATATTAAACAGTGAAACTCTCATTATTCCTTTCCCCAACTAGCTCCAAGGATGCCTAAAACCAGGCTTGTCTAATAGTCAATAGGATGTTGGATCTTTCTCTAGAGAAACTAGAAGACCCCAGGATTAAGACCTATGGATTTGACATTTATGACATTCACCAATTAAAATGCTGACTTAAGACCGAATTACTCTCCAGTTAAGCCTACTGGTCAAAAAGCCATGTCAATGCACAGGGAACTTCATGTCCACTTTTTAAATGTCTCACCAATAAATGTGAGCAGTGAGGATGCCAAGACAATTCAATGAGGGAAAAGGGAAGGCCTTTTTGAAACAAATATTTTTGTAGCAACTGGATATCTAACTGGAATGAAAAGAAGCTCAACCACTACCTCATTCCATTTACAAAAATAATTTGAGGTTGATTGTAAACCTAAATTTAAAAGAAAGACTATAATATCTTTACTACATTTGCATAATTACAGATGTTTTAAAGAGCACACACAATGTACAATTTTAAAATTTTTAGGTGAGTATCTTTCTAATATATATTACTATTTCTTTTTTAAACAGAATCTAGATTACATTTCACTCTTTGAGCTGGTTCAGCGTCCTCACTGTAGACCTTAAATATGGTATTGGCCTCCAGTATGATATTGTCCTTGAAACCTAATAGGTATGATGAAACTATTTACTTAAAAGTAACCTGAGACCGAGGTGTTTTGTTTTGCCTGTTTGTTTTGTTTTACTTTCTGTATCTGTTTTTTAAAAAATCATCCATTAGAATGCCTGCTGTCACCTGTTATAATTTCTGTCTTAGATTGTAAAATCTACCCTGGAAGGCAGTTGGGCAGATTATAAACTTTTTTCTTGAAGTTTTTTTGTTTATAACTTCTCACAAAAGCATATATTTTTACAATGAGAAACATGTAATAAAGAAGACAAAGATCTATACAATTTCTACCCTGTTATGGCATTTATACTGTTTTATAATTACATATTAGTTTACATGTTTTAAAATATTTATGTCTATCTTCCCCCCCTAGATTACAACCTTCATGAAGGCAAAGATTATAGTTTTTTTCATCATTGTATTTTCACCCAGTGCCTAACACAAGTGCTTAGTACATAGAACCAAATCAATAGATACTTGTTGAATAGTTTTAGACAGACGTGGAAATCAACTCATCTTCTTGGACTTTCCATAAATGAAGAATCAGAGGGCTCTGAGTAAAAAGCTTTGCTCTTTGTAATTAACATTGAATTTGTGACATCTATTTCAAATTTTCTGGGTGCTTTTTGTCCTCTTATTGGTAGCTACTCTGGTTCCTGGCTATGTAACCACTAAATAAATTTGTCAGATACACAGTTCCAAATAGGACAAGTGTACCAGCACTGCCTTGCATTGTTTGGTAATTATTTCAGGCTGCACAATCAACATGTTATATACTGAGCACCAGCTGTAAGCTTTGTAGCATGGTAGAGGTTATGTGTAACAGAAAAAAGAAAGGCAGGGTCTCTCCTTTCAGGAAAACTGTACTAGTGGTTGAGAAGATGATAGAATTTCAGAGGAGGGTTTGAGACAGAATTTAAGCTTCTAAAGGGACTTCTTTTATATCTTCTTTACTTAATACCTAATCACAGTGCCCCGTGGTCATTAGGCTCATTCAGTTGACACACATTTAATGATGAGGCCTATTAAGTGCCAGGCACAGTTCTAGGTCCTAGGCATATAGGGGTGAACAATACAAAATAAGCTTCTGCACTCCTGTTGCTTATGTTCTAGTAGGAGAAGACAGACAATGTGGAAATAAATGAAATTACAAGGAAAATATCAGGGAGTAGAAAGTACTGCTTAGAGAAGTAGAGGGATAAAGCAACAACTATTTTAGTTTGAGTGGTTGAGGAAAGCTTCTCTAAAGAACTGGCATTTAAGCTGTGAAGAATAAGAGGAACCAGTTATGCAAATAAGGGGGGTGCAGTAGGGGAGGCCCAGGGCAGGTGAGGAACCATCTAGTGCAAAGGCCTTGAGGCAGGAGCAAACTTGGCCTCTTAAAGGAACTGAAAGAAGGTCAAGTGTAGAAACTTAGTGGGTGTGGGTGAGGGGGAGGGGGAGGGAAGAATGAAATCAAGTCAGAGAGGGAGGCAGGTCCAGATCACCCAGGGTTCTGGAAGGCAGGGTGAGCAGCTTGATGCTAGTCTTTGAATGTAATGGAAAGCCGCTGAAAAGCTTTAAGCAGGGAGACACATGATGTACGTTTACAAAATATTGCTCTAACATGTGCAGAATGGAACGGAACAAAAAGAGAGGCAGAGAAATAAGTCCCAGGCTTAGGGAGAGATGCAGAGGGCTCGTATTAGATCATAGTCATGGAGAGGGGGAGATAAGGATGGATTCAGGATATGTTTTGAAGGTACAATCAATAGGATTTGCTGATGCCTTTGAGGTAGGGAGAGAGGAAAGAATTAAGGATAGTGCCTAGATTATTAACTTGATCTACCAGTAGTGCTATTTTGTGAGGGTGGAATCACAGAAGCCAAAAGAAGAAAGTGTTTCAAGGAGAAAACAGTGGCCACTATGTCAAATATTTCTGACACGGAGAAGTAAGATAAGAATAGACAAGTCATGTCTGGGTTTAGGGAGATGGAGTCATTGTTGACCTCAACAAGAGCAGGTTTGGTAGCCTGGCAGGGATAAAAACCCTAGTGCAGTGAACGGAGGAGACAGTGTAAGGAGAAGCACAGGGGCAGTGACTATAATCAACTCTTCCAAGAATTTTGCTCCGCAGGGGAGTGTGGGCATTTGGCAGGAGTTGGAAAGAATATGGAATTGAGCTTTTCCATTCTTTGTTTTAAGACAGAGATATTAAAGCATGTTTGGGTGATGATTGGGTTGAATCAATAGAGAAAGACCCATAATGCAGAAAAGGGAAGGGAAACTTACAGGAGTAGATTCTAGAGCGTGAGAAAGTTGAGATGCAGGGCAAAAGCAGAGTTATCACCTTTGCTATAAACGGGGACCCTTTATCCAAACTAACCTGACAGGAAACAATATCTGCAGTGCAGGCAGGTTGGGAGTTTAGATATGGGAAGAAAAGGGAGTTCTTTGTTTAGTGTCTGCTTCTATTTTCTTAGTGAAATATAAGATAAGGTCAAGGGTGGAAGGGCACAGGTGCATGAAATTGGAGGAGAGAGCAAAAATAAGAAACAGTTTTGAAGAGTGGAAAATTGTGTAGAACGTCTATTTGAGTGCCTATTTGAGATTTGTGGTCACATGGTATATGTTTCTTTAGTCTAGAAACATTCAGCTGTGAGAATTGCAAGCCCAGAGAAAGTGAGAGCAGGGTTTATTGAGGTTGGGACTTAGCCTGGTTGGTGCTACAGAAGGAAGGAAGGAAGGGTTGGTGATTTAAGAGTGTTTACAAAGGAATGATTATAATAATAGATCACGAGCTCTTCACTAGGTAAGGAGGGAAGAAGGACATGAATAAGTTGACAAATTGTAGCCCCAGTGGATTGGTCATCTTGATGAGGTTATAGAATTTTTTGAGTAAGAGTATTTAGGGGAAGTGAGCTACACATACAAGCCCTGGTAATCAGAAAACAGGGCACTTGAAATTGCGATGTCAGAGAAGACCACAAGCTCAAGGGCATGATTATGGGGGTGGATAAATGAGGTAGGATAAAGGAATAGATCATTGGAAGTGAGGAATTCGAGGAATGAAAAGGCAGGAGTGATGGATGGATTATCCACATGGCTATTGAAGTTGCAAAATATGAGGGCAAGAGAGGTAGTGGAATGGAAGACAGTGCTCAAGTCATCACTGAAGAAGGGCATACCCAGGAGTTGCTAGTTAATAATAAAAAGGAGGAGTAAGGGTATGCTTAAAGGGCCTGGGGATTTTTGAAGGTGGGGAGAAAATGATCTTGAAGTAACAATGGGAAGCAAGGATTAGATGTGAGTGAGAAAGAAAAAAAAAAAACCCCAGCCTTCGCTAATGAGAGCCAGGATTCAGTAAGACAACAGGTGGAGACAGGGCTGCCCGCATCGTCCAACTTCAGAGGTACCATTGACCCAGGAGATGATGTGAATGGTACCTTTCTGAGTTGTGTGACACAGCCATGGTTCAAAGGGAAAATTCAGAGAAGTTGAGGATACAGGGGCATTGTCCAATGACACAGTATGAGTGTCAGAGGGCCCAGTGGAAGGAGTGAGGGGGTCAGATCCAGGGATATACAAATATGCCAGGAGGAAAAGAGGGCTCAGTGGGTTATGGATGGACTGGGAGGCTTGAGCTCCCCCTGCTTCATAAATACTTCATTCACAGATTGACCTAGATTCTTAAACCACTTGTGCTGTTCAGTGTAATTTTCCCAGGCCTCTTTGTTGATAGAATTTAAAACCATGGGGTTGGAGACACTTTATCTCCAGAACTCTATCTTCAGTCAGAAAAAACTTGAAATAACTGGAGCACAGGTGTTTTGGAGGCAGGCAATCTCTCCACAACAGCCAAGTCAGGCAAATTTGTGTGATTTCTGGCCATTGCTGCTCTTCCACCTGCCTCTAGAAGTGTGTAAGAGAAGATCAGATGACTTGGATAAATACCCAGCTGCCCGTGATGGGCACAGTTGTCCCCAACATTGTTTTCTTGACTATTTCTCCTGTTACCAGTCCCTGAGTCTTTCCATGTGAGCTCATTCTGAGCCTGTGTCCATGAGAAGAATTCACACAGTCTGTGACCCCAGTAAGTAGAGTGCCTTTCCTTTCTTTCCAGAGGCAGTGACTGGTTTTGTTTTCCTGGAGTTTTTTTGAATCATTAAATAGTCCTGGTAAATGACATTTGCCTGCTTTGGAAACCCTTGCAAATGAGGTAGGTGTTGTTGAATTGATAAGATATAAAGCCCAGTATCCAAAGTTCTTCATTATCTGGATCTCATGGTCCCATGTGCCTCCCCCTTGGAAGCACTTACATTTCACAGCTGTAATTCCACAATCATTTGTAAGTTTCTGTAAATGATACGTGTCTCTGAACACTGGACTGTAAGTGACACGTATCTCTGAACACTGGACTGTAAGCTTCGTGATGGCAGAGACCATGCCTTCCCCACCCACTCATTACTATCCCCAACACGTGAGACTTTTTTGGATAACACTTGTGAATTACAGCAATAAGTGAAGGTCTGCACTCCTCCTGCCTACGCTGTTGCCCACTCCGTAGCTTCTCCCACTCTCTCTTGCTTCCTAGCTGCCATCCAGGTCAGCCTCACTCAAGGGTTCCCTGGAAGCTGAACCACTCTCCACTGCCTTTGTCTGAGAATTAAGATCACACCTAGCTGCTAGATATTTTGCTCTAGTCTTCCAAGAAAGTCCATTTTCTTTTTTAGAATCACTTCTAAAGTCATGTGGTCTTCAACTTTGGGGACTCCTGCATCTGAGTGCTAATTCAGATTTAAGCCTAAGTAACCTCATCATCTCTCACCCCATGAATGTTGACAATGGAAGAAATATTTTGCTGTAGTTCTGGACTATAAAGCTGGGGAAGAAACTTAATTTTCTTTTTTTGCACAAATCAGAAAAACAGCTACTGTGCAGAGTTTCCTTGTTGACTTCAGCAGATGAACTGGACTGCTAGTGTCAATTCAGATTTAAGAAATTATCTGAATCTTGGTTTGACTAGATTTGGGATCTACGTGCAATATTAACTATGTTGGATAACTTTTATATGTTCACATGTATACACAGGCTCTCCCCATCCTCTTCATCTTTCATAAGCTATTAAACTTTGTAAACTGGCATTAAAGCATTACAACAATGTTTTGTTGCACCGGTTTTATAAACTTTTACAGTGCAATACATGTTATTTTTCAGAGGTAGACCAAAGGTTAATTTCTCAAGGTTCTTGCTTTTGCTTTAACAGCATTCGATGGAGGATCTTTTATATACATTTGTAATAGATGAAAAAATAAACCAGATTGCAAATCTTTTTTTTTTTGAAACAAACCATCTACCAGGTTTTTGGTCCAAATTGTTTAGGATAAATTAAACTTAAATTGCATTCTATTAACCCAAATGCATGTATTTCTGTAAGCATAGTTATGTTGAAATAAAGTTTTAAAAAGAAAAAAAAAAGATTACAGCTAGCAAGTTCCCCCTGCACATTTTGTCCACTCAAAGAAGACCTGTTAGTAGTGGCATTCAGGCTGCAGTCAGTGAAAGAAATCCTATCTTGGGTTCAAATCCTCACCCTAGCATTTCACTACTGTGAACTTGAGCAGATGACTCACCCTTTCTGAGTCTCATTTTTGTTGCTTGCAAAATGGTGATAATAGTGTTACCTATTTCATACAGCTATTGGGATGACTAAATGAGATAGAGTCTAGAGTTACTTAACCCCATGACAGGGATGGAGCAAACTCCCAATGATTGACTTTTTTTTTTCATTTTATTTTTTTCTCTTAAAAAAAATTTTTAACATCTTTATTGGAGTATAATTGCTTTACAATGGCGTGCTAGTTTCTGCTGTACAACAAAGTGAATCAGCTATACATATACATATATCCCCATATCTCCTCCCTCTTGCATCTCCCTCCCACCCTCCCTATCCCACTCCTCTAGACGGTCGCAAGGCACCGAACTGATCTCCCTGTGCTATGTGGCTGCTTCCCAGTAGCTATTTTACATTTGGTAGTGTATATAAGTCCATGCCACTCTCTCACTTCATTCTAGCTTACCCTTCACCCTCCCCATGTCCTCAAGTCCATTCTCTATGTCTGCATCTTTATTCCTGTTCTGCCCCTAGGTTCTTCATAAACTTTTTTCTTCAGATTCCATACATATGTGTTAGCACACAGTATTTGTTTTTCTCTTTCTGACTTATGTCACTCTGTATGACAGAATCTAGGTCTAACAACCTCACTACAAATAACTCAATTTCATTTCTTTTTATGGCTGAGTAATATTCCATTGTATATATGTGCCACATCTTCTTTATCCATTCATCTGTCTATGGACACTTTGGTTGCTTCTGTGTCCTGGCTATTGTGAATAGAGCTGCAATGAACATTGTGGTACATGACTCTTTTTGAAGTATGGTTTTCTCAGGGTATGTGCCCAGTAGTGAGATTGCTGGGTAGTATGGTAGTCTTATTTTTAGTTTTTTAAGAAACCTCCATACTGTTCTCCATAGTGACTGTATCAATTAACATTCCCACCAACAGTGCAAGAGGGTTCCCTTTCCTCCACACCCTCTCCAGCATTTACTGTTTCTAGATTTTTTGATGATGGCCATTCTCACCAGTGTGAGATGATAACTCATTGTAGTTTTGATTTGCATTTCTCTAATGATTAGTCATGTTGAGCATCCTTTCATGTGTTTGCTGGCCATCTTTGTATCTTCTTTGGAGAAATATCTATTTAGGTCTTCTGCCCATTTTTGGATTGGGTTATTGCTATTTTGATATTGAGCTGCATGTTTATTTTGGAGACTAATCCTTTGTCAGTTGCTTCATTTGCAAATATTTTCTCCCATTCTGAGAGCTGTCTTTTCATCTTCTTTATGGTTTCTTTTGCTGTGCAAAAGGTTATAAGTTTCATTAGGTCCCATTTGTTTATTTTTGTTTTTATTTCCATTTCTCTAGGAGGGGGTCAAAAAGGATCTTGCTGTGATTTATGTCATAGAGTTTTCTGTCTATGTTTTCCTCTAATAGTTTTATAGTGTCTGGCCTTACATTTAGGTCTTCAGTCCATTTTGAGTTTATTTTTGTGTATGGCGTTAGGAAGTGTTCTAATATCATTATTTGCATGTAGCTATCCAGATTTCCCAGCACCACCTATTGAAGAGGCTGTCTTCTCTCCATTGCATATTCTTGTGTCCTTTATCAAAAATAAGGTAACTGTATGTGCATGGGTTTATCTCTGGGCTTTCTATCCTGTTCCACTCATCTATATTTCTGTTTTGTGCCAGTACCATACTGTCTTGATTACTGTAACTTGGTAGTATAGACTGAAGTCAGGGAGTCTGACACCTCCAGCTCTGTTTTTCTTTCTAAAGATTGCTTTGGCTATTCGGGGTCTTTTGTCTTTCCATACAAATTGTGAAATTTTTTGTTCTAATTCTTTGAAAACTGCCATTGGTAGTTTGATAGCAATTGCATTGAATCTGTAGATTACTTTGGGTAATATAGTCAATTTCATGTTGATTCTTCCAGTCCAAGAATATGGTATATCTCTCCATCTCTTTGTATCATCTTTAATTTCTTTCATCAGTGTCTTATAGTTTTCTGCATACAGGTCTTTTGTCTCCTTAGGTAGGTTTATTCCTAGATATTTTATTCTTTTTGGTGCAATGGTAAATGGGAGTGTTTCCTTGATTTCTCTTTCAGATTTTCATCATTAGTTTATAGGAATGCAAAAGATTTCTGTGCATTAATTTTGTATCCTGCTACTTTACCACATTCTTTGATTAGCTCTAGTAGTTTTCTGGTAGCGTCTGTAGGATTCTCTATGTACAGTATCATGTCATCTGCAAACAGTGACAGCTGTACTTCTTCTTTTCCAATTTGGATTCCTTTTATTTCTTTTCCTCCTTTCATTGCTGTGGTTAAACTTCCAAAACTATGTTCAGTAATACTGGTGAGAGTCGGTAAACTTGTCTTGTTCCTGATCTTAGTGGAAATGGTTTCAGTTTTTCATCATTAAGAACGATGTTGGCTGTGGGTTTGTCATATATGGCCTTTATTATGTTGAGGTAAGTTCCCTCTATGCATACTTTCTGAGCGTTTTTGTCAAAAATGGGTGTTGAATTTCGTCAAAAGCTTTTTCTGCATCTATTGAGATGATCATATGGTTTTTATCCTACAGTTTGTTAATATGGGGTACACATTGATTGATTTGCATATATTGAAGAATCCTTACATTCCTGGGATAAACCCCACTTGATCATGGTGTATGATCCTTTTAATATGCTCTTGGATTCTGTTTGCCAGTACTTTGTTTAGGGTTTTTGTATCTATGTTAATCAGTGATATTGGCCTGTAGTATTCTCTCTATGTGACATCTTTGTCTGGTTTCGGTACCAGGGTAATGGTGGCCTTGTAGAATGAGTTTGGGAGTGTTCCTTCCTGCACTATATTTTTGAAGACTTTGAGAAGGATTGGCGTTAGCTCTTCTCTATATGTTTGATAAAATTCACCTATGAAGCCATCTGGTCCTGGGCTTTTGTTTGTTGGAAGATTTTTAATCACAGTTTCAATTTCAGTGCTTGTGATTGGTCTGTTTATATTTTCTATTTCTTCCTGTTTCAGTCTTGGAAGGTTGTGCTTTTCTAAGAATTTGTCCATTTCTTCCAGGTTGTCCATTTTATTGGCATAGAGTTGCTTGTAGTAATCTCTCATGATCCTTTGTATTTCTGCAGTGTCAGTTGTTACTTCTCCTTTTTCATTTCTAATTCAGTTGATTTGAGTCTTCTCCCTTTTTTTTTTTTTGATGAGTCTGGCTAATGGTTTATCAATTTTGTTTATCTTCTCAAAGAACCACCTTTTAGTTTTATTAATCTTGCTATTGTTTCCTTCATTTCTTTTTCAGTTATTTCTGATCTGATCTTTATTATTTCTTTCCTTCTGCTAACTTTGGGTTTTTTTGTTCTTCTTTGTTTAATTTCTTTAGGTGTAAGTTTAGGTTGTTCATTTGAACTTTTTTTCTTGTTTCTTGAGGTAGGATTTTATTTCTATAAACTTCCCTCATAGAACTGCTTTTGCTGCATCCATAGGTTTTAAGTCATTGTGTTTTCATTGTCATTTGTTTCTAGGTATTGTTTGAGATCCTCTTTGATGTCTTCAGTGATCTCTTGGTTACTAAGTAGTGTATTGTTTAGCCTCCATGTGTTTGTATTTTTTACAGATTATTTTTCCTGTAATTGATATCTAGTCATATAGCATTGTGCTAGGAAAAGACACTTGATACGATTTCAATTTTCTTAAATTTACCAAGGCTTGATTTGTGACCCAAGATATGATCTATCCTAGAGAATGTTCCATGAGCACTTGAGAAGAAAGTGTATTCTGTTGTTTTTGGATGGAATGTCCTATAAATATCAATTAAGTCCATCTTGTTTAATGTGTCATTTAAAGCTTGTGTTTCCTTGTTTATTTTCATTTTGGATGATCTGTCCATTGGTGAAAGTGGGGTGTTAAAGTCCCCTACTATGATTGTGTTACTGTCAATTTCCCCTTTTATGGCTGCTAGCATTTGCCTTATGTATTGAGGTGCTCCTATGTTGGGTGCATAAATATTTTCAATTGTTATGTCTTCTTATGGATTGATCCCTTGATCATTATGTAGTGTACTTCTTTGTCTCTTGTAATAGTCTTTATTTTAAAGTCTATTTTGTCTGATATGAAAATTGATATTCCAGCTTTCTTTTGATTTCCATTTGCATGGAATATCTTTCTCCATCCCCTCACTTTCAGTCTGTATGTGTCCCTAGGTCTGAAGTGGGTCTCTTGTAGACAGCATGTATATGGCTCTTGTTTTTGTATCCATTCAGCCAGTCTATGTCTTTTGGTGGGAGCATTTAATCCATTTACATTTATCATAATTATCGATATGTATGTTACTATTACCATTTTCTTAATTGTTTTGGGTTTGTTATTATAGGTCTTTTCCTTCTCTTGTGTTTCCTGCATAGAGAAGTTCCTTTAGCATTTGCTGTAAAGCTGGTTTGGTGGTGTTGAATTCTCTTCGCTTTTGCTTGTCTGTAAAGGTTTTAATTTCTCTGTTGAATCTGAATGAGATCCTTGCTCGGTAGAGTAATTTTGGCTGTAGCTTTTTCTCTTTCATCACTTTAAATATGTCCTGCCACTCCCTTCTGGCTTGCAGAGTTTCTGCTGGAAGATCAGCTGTTAACCTTATGGGGATTCCCTCGTATGTTATTTGTTATTTTTCCCTTGCTGCTTTTAATGTTTTTTCTTTGTGTTTAATTTTTGATCATTTGATTAATATGTGTCTTGGCATGTTTCTCCTTGGATTTATCCTCTATGGGACTTTCTGCACTTCCTGGACTTGATTAACTATTTCTTTTCCCATATTAGGGAAGTTTTCAACTCTAATCTCTTCAAATATTTTCTCAGTCCCTTTCATTTTCTCTTCTCCTTCTGGGACCCCTATAATTCAAATGTTGGTGCATTTAATATTGTCCCAGAGGTCTCTGAGACTGTCCTCAATTCTTTTCATTCCTTTTTCTTTAATCTGCTCTGAAGTAGTTATTTCCACTATTGTATCTTCCAGGTCACGTATCCATTCTTCTGCCTCAGCTATTCTGTTATTGATTCCTTCTAGAGAATTTTAAATTTCACTTATTATGGAGTTCATCATTGTTTGTCTTCTCTTTAGTTCTTCTAGGTCCTTGTTAAATGTTTCTTGTATTTTCTCCATTCTATTTGCAAGATTTTGGATCATCTTTACTATCATTACTCTGAATTCTTTTTCAGGTAGACTGCCTATTTCCTCTTCATTTGTTTGGTCTGGTGGCTTTTTACCTTCCTCCTTCATCTTCTCTGTGTTCTCTGTCTTCTTATTTTGCTTAACTTACTGTGTCTGGGGTCTCATTTTTGCAGGCTGCAGTTTCGTAGCTCCTGTTGTTTTTAGTGTCTGCCCCCAGTGGCTAAGGTTGGTTCAGTGGCTTGTGAAGGCTTCCTGGTGGAGGGTACTAGTACCTGTGTTCTGGTGGATGAGGATCACAGGACCCTGGCAGTGGCGGGCTGCACAGGCTCCTGGGAGGGACCGTGAGGAGAGTGACCTGTGCTTGCACACAGACCTCTTGGTGGCGTCAGCAGCAGCCTTAGCATCTCATGCCTGTCTCTGGGGTCTGCGCTGTTAGCCGCGGCTCGCGCCCGTCTCTGGAGCTCCTTTAAGCGGCGCTCTTAATCCTCTGTCCTCGCGCACAGTGAAACAGAGGCAGGAAAACGTCTCTTGTCTCTTAAGCAGCTCCAGACTCTTTCCCGGACTCCCTCCCAGCTAGCTGTGGCGCACTAGCGCCTTCAAGCTGTGTTCACGCGGCCAACCCCAGTCCTCTCCCTGGGGTCCGACCTCCGAAGCCCGAGCCTCAGCTCCCAGCCCCAGCCCACCCTGGCAGGTGAGCGGACAAGCCTCTCGGGCTGGTGAGTGCTGGTCGGCACCATTCCTCTGTGTGGGAATCTCTCCACTTTGCCCTCCGCACCCTTGTTGCTGCGCTCTCCTCTGTGGCTCTGAAGCTTCCCCCCCGCCAATCCCCTTCTCCACCAGTGAAGGGGCTTCCTAGGGTGTGGAAACCTTTCTTCCTTCACAGCTCCCTCCCACTGGTGCAGGTCCCATCCTTATTCTTCTGTCTCTGTTTTTTATTTTTTCTTTTGCCATACCCAGGTACGTGGGGAGTTTCTTGACTTTTGGGAAGTCTGAGGTCTTCTGCCAGCGTTCAGTAGGTGCTCTGTAGGAGTTGTTCCACATGTAGATGTATTTGTGATGTATTTGTGGGGAGGAAGGTGATCTCCATGTCTTACTCTTCTGCCATCTTGAAGGTCTCTCCCCCAATAGTTTGTTAAATTAAATGAAAACAAATAAAATAAAACAAAGCAAATGATTTTCCAAAGATCATTTAAGTAAGTCTTGCATCTTAATGTTCTGGATCAAATAGTGAACCCAAATGATTAAAATCAAGGAAAAAAAGAATATTTTATTCTACTTCTCTCTCCCTCCACCCCCCAAATACATAATTAAAACTTTAATGCCCCACTATTTGGAAGAAACAATTTTTCCAGGAAATTTCCAGTCTGCAGTGTCCATCCAGCTTAGCTATTTCCCCCTCACCAAATCTTTCTTCCTTTTGGGTTGATTAACAGAACCTGTTTGTTTTACATGGGATCTTCAGAAACTCTATATCTGCTCTCACCTGGCTGGAGGCTTCCTGGTGCTCTTAGCATTTTGGTAATCCCAGAGCAATCTACCTTTCCTCTGTTAGCTCTCATAGGAAAGCCTCGATTTCTCCTTGTGAAAAGCAAATGCTTTTCAACATAACTGGAGTGGAGCCTGAAAACATAACAGTGGCTAAGTTGGTGTGTGAATTATGCAGATCTTACTGTTGAGATTTTCCTGGGAGAGCATGTTTCCTTTCTCAGGATTCCTCTTGATACATCATGAATT
Source organism: Hyperoodon ampullatus (assembly GCF_949752795.1). Taxonomy (NCBI): domain Eukaryota; kingdom Metazoa; phylum Chordata; class Mammalia; order Artiodactyla; family Ziphiidae; genus Hyperoodon; species Hyperoodon ampullatus. The sequence continues at coordinate 39,234,803 of NC_136920.1, read as the reverse complement.
CCTTACAGTGTGAAACTAGAAAGAGGGAGAGCTAAGTAAGCAATGAGAATGAGGGAAAAGAAACACTTAGTGCAGTGGTGTGCTGGCAGAGGCTTAATAACCACTGTGGAAGAGTGGGGAGGTGGATCTGTAGTGTTTGCTCACTGTGGTTGATTTCGAGCAGCTCCAGCAATCCCCTGCATGGCCATGGTCACTCTCCCACCAGCTCAGGCAGGAGGTTTTCACAGGGCTGTGTGAAAGGTGCAGGAACTGAGGCTCAGATGCATTAAGTAATTTGCTCCTAGTCACTAGTTGGCAGTGGGGCCAGGATTTGGAACCAGGCCTGTATGATTGCACACTTTTGGTCCTCAACTCCTACACTGAAGGCATGTGGATAAAATGAAAGGAAAGAAAAAAGAAGGAAAGTACAACAGGAAAAAGCAGTAAGGGGCAGCTTCAGGCTAAGGCTGAGTATAAGCAGTTTGCTAGAATGGCACCAGAAAACTGGCCAGTAGGTCAAACCTGGCCCAAAGACATGTTTTTGAATTGCCCGATAATTTTTAACATCATCAAAGAGTTTTTAAACAAATAAATAAGCAAATAAGAACATGTGGGAAAAACCAAATATGCCCATAAAGCCTAAAATATTTACTCTCTGGCCCTTTGCCCCTGTGCTGAGCCTGATATGACTCCTGGGACTCACTAGCCTGAGGTCAGCCATAGAAGAGAAGGAAAGAGAAGGGAGACCAACCTTTAGTAAAAATCTCCTACTGCCACCATCATGTGACATGGATGATCTAATTTAACTGAAAGTGACTGTAAGACATGGTTTGTGCTTACTGTCCCCATTTTAGCCAGAGGGAAAACTGAGACTCAAAGATGAGTTTGCTTGTCTAAATTCAAAGCTGGGCAGTGGCAGAGCTCAGACTGGGATTTAGGTCTCTCAGGCTCTAAACTCTCACCCTGCACTGCATGGAGCCTCTTCCCCTAGGATTCAGCCTCCAGATTTTGTGCTCCTGAGCCACGAACCACGGCTAGCAGGGAAAGAGGATGTACACCCTGTGGACAAGTATGTGGCCACATAATCCTTACAATAATCTTAGCAACCAAGGGGATGTTAGGGGCACAGAGGAGGATGTGATTAGTTCTGTTAGTGAGCTGGGCTCCAGGCTTTGCAGAAGAGGTGATAATGAGCTGGTCCTGAAATGAAGGACATTCTCTGCAAGGGGCAGTATGAATAATCTCAGGGAAGTATGAGAGAGTGGGTACTCTGGGAACTGGTAAGTTGTTCTCTGTGTTTGCGGCAAAGGGTTTACCGTGGCAAGATGGCAGGGCATTCCCCTGGACAGGTAGATAGAACTAGATTAGGATATTCTGAACCCAATATCCTAACACCTTCAGTTGTTAGGGGCAAAGGCCTTTAAGTAGATAGGAAAAAGTGGAAAGCAGTATAAGTTATTTGGAATGAAATGAGAATACATATGTGACATGTATATTAGACAGGTGATGACACTCAGGATGTCTTACAAGGAGTAAGATCTGCCACTAACGACCATAACTCAGCATTAACTTATTTTGTATTAACTATTTTGTATAAAGTATTTAATTAACCAGGATCTCTCATATAACTGAAATTAATCCTCAATTAATTAACATTAATCCCATTGGAGAGCTCTCTCTCTCTCTCTCTCTTTCTCTCTCTCTAACTCCCTCTCTCCCTCTCTCTGCCACAGGACTGCACAGCAAAAATGCAAACATCTGCAAACCAGGAAGAAGGTCTCCACAGAACTGGACCATGCTAGCACCCTGATCTTGGACTACCAGTCACCAGAACTGTGAGAAAATAAATTTCTATTGTTTAAGCGGCCTAGCCTATGGTATTTGTTATGGCAGCCTGAGCAGACTAAGACAACCTGCTAGAGAAAGATGGAAACTAACAGAAAGATGGAAGGTGGAATACACTTTGAATATTGAAACCAGAGAGATTTAAACCAAGAAATTAACTACACAAGTGTTAGAAAAACTGAAAAGCCTGCAGGGGACAGTAAGGCAACTCAGAGATTAATGACAGCAGAAGTTGCTGCTCCCCCAGGATTGCAAGGGCAAAAGGACAAGGTGGCCTTAGGAGACCCCAGGGGCCAGGTTGCCCATTGGAAGCTGAAACTGTAGTGGTCTGTCTGGGGGAAGAGGAGCTTAGAGGAGATGCAGCTGCTGTTGAGAACAAAGAAACAAAGAGGAACACCCTTACTTTTCCCCTTCTCCTCCCTTCAGCCTCCTTCCAGTGCCTCTCCTTGGCTGAATCCAGCCATTTCAGGGGACACTGGAACCTGGGAAATACAGACCCCTGATGATGACATCCTGAGGTACACAGCAGAGCAGGGGCATGAGGACTGGGTTTGAGGGTAATCTGTCCAAGGACTGGCATACTGGTGGAGTCCACCAGTATCTCTTCTTATGGGGGCACTAATCCCATCATGAGGGCCCCACCCTCAATGACCTCATTTAACCCAAGGGCACCATCTCCAAATACCATCACACTGGGGGGTTAGGACTTCAACATGTAAATTTGGGAGGATACAACATTCAAACCACAACACAGGTACTATTATTTTTTATATTTAATTCTGCTTTGAAGATTCGGAAACTGAGACTAGGAGAGTAAAATGTGTTTCCCCAAATCCTAGCTTATATAAGTGTAATCCAAATCCAGGTCTAGTGGCTTCTAATGGCATACTATTAACTATTACAGCAGATGGCTTCACAGAGTGTCTGCACAAAGACCCAGTAATCAGTTATGTACTTGATGTGCTAACACAATTCAGCCAAATTCCTGTGACTTGTACTAGCTTGTGGGAAATGGCCTATGCTAATTAACTCATATGATTGATGGGATACTTTAAAATATAGAACTAACATTTGTATATCTCTTTACAATTCGCAAAGACCTCACTTACCCATTCCCTCATTTCCTCCTTTGAGTTTTGCAATATGCTTGTCAGGGTGGAAGGACAGATCTAGATGGAAACTGAAGGTCAGAGAGAGCAGGTTAATTACTGCAAGTCAGACAGCTAAGAAGTGATAAAGGAAAGGAACACTTTAATGCAGACCTGCTGGCTCTTCATCCTGATGCTCCCCATCACAACAGATATAACTGTAATGTTCCTGGGAGATCAAACAGAATATTCGATAAAGGCCCATTAAGTGGGAGGTGCTTCTACTGTTTTTTAGATTTTCTGAGTGTCATCAGATTCATATACTGGTTTTTCATGTAAGAGATTAGAGATGCCTGTGCATCGCGTGCTGCCTCTTTGAAGTTACCTACTCCATGGGGAATCTCCCTTGGCCAGAGAAGGGGCTAAATGTAGTGGGCAAGAAGGGTTTGCAAGGAGAACATCCAAGGAAGCACTTCCCTGGTGGCGGCTGGCTCCCCTGATATTTCAATGATTCCATCTGCATAACAGTAGATACTACCTCTAAAGCACTTGAAAATATTTTGTTCTCTTAAGACAGGTTAAAAAACATTCTTCCCTTTCCTTTACACTCATCATTTGCTTAAGAAGACCTCCTTCTTCCTAGAGTATAGGGTCTACAGCAAAGCATGAATTTAATATTCATTTCATTTATTTATTTTTCCATTTTAAAGATAATAGGGAAACTGAGGGAAGTAAAGTTTAAATGTCTTATTGGGGCATAAATTATTTGATCAAATGGTACATTTATTATTTGTACAACAACAACAAAAAAGAGATAGTGAATTTTCTCTCTGTGCATTTCACTGTGTTGGGCAATTTTGGGAGAGAGATAGATTAATTAAAAAGGAAGGCCTGTCCTCAAGAAATGTACCATCTAGCACAGAGGTTTAGACATGTACACTAATCTGTGTATAACAAAATTAATAACAATAATATAATAAAAGACACAATATGGATGATAGCAGTAATTCAAAGTTTGCCCTTGGCAATGGTCATCAATCTTGACTTAGTACTAAAAGAGTGAGGTTTTGAAACATAAAAACCTTGCAGAAATGAATTAAGACTCTGGTGAGGAAGCTCTAGTTCAGGCTATATCTGGCCTTTGGTTTTATCTATCTGGCTTGAGGCAAATTTCCTAAATTATCTAGAGGCCTCCTGCCTTAAGAACAACAAATACAGATATTCCCAGGCCTGAAGGAGAATTCTGGGCCTCCTTCTGCTGGATGCCCTGTTTTGCTGTTTCACTCAGTGATTCATTCTCTTAAGGCCACAGCAGGTGGTTCTGGATGGGGTGGCAATCCAGCCTGCTTGGTCTGAGTTACGTAATGAATGTTTGTGTCTCCCACCTAATTCATATGTTGTTGCCCTAACTGCCAGTATGGCTGGATTTCAAGATGGGGCCTCTAAGGAAGTAACTAAGATTAAAAGAGATCATAAAGGCAGGGCCTTGATCCCATAGGATTAATATCTTTACTGGAAGAAACACCAGAGATCTCACTCCTCTCTCACTCTCCATGCACACAGAGGAAGGGCCATGTGAGGACACAGTGAGAAGATGGCCATTTACAAGCCAGGCAGAGAGATGTCACCAGAACCAAATTTGCCAGCACCCTAATCTTAGATAGTTCTAGCCTCCAGAACTGTGAGAAAATAAATTTTTGCTGAAGCCCTCTAGTCCAGGTGTTTTTATTATGGCACCCCGAGCAGATAGTCATGGAGGAGAGACCTCCTGTGGTGCAAGAGGTGTGCTTTGTGGGACTGAAGGCATAGGTCTGAGTAGGCTACATAGGCTGGGGTCAAAGTGGGAATGGGACTCTAAGGAGATCTGGAGGATGGGGGATAGTTTTAAGGAGTGCAAAGCTGGCTGAAAGAGTGTTTTTAGAGTCAGCTTGGGGAGGTATTAATTTTAGTGTCTTTGTGGATGGGGGTAGTGCCAGAGCTCAGGGCTGGGGGAGACCCTGAGCATCATCAGGGTGTGTTGTGGCATGGTGGCCTAACTGTGTCAAGAGTGCTGACTTGGCTTCTCTCTATTGGAAGCTGCTTCTTCCTCCCTCCTTCCAGCGGGGGCCCTCTCCTGCTCTCAGCGATCTCTGGCTCCTTTTATTTCTTCCCTTTTATACAAATGAAATGACTATCCTGTCTCCCATCACATACACCCTGAGCCTCCTCATAACAAAAACACATACAAACGTAAACATATGTATATGTAATTCTTCTTATTGAATGATTCTTAGTCTACAGTTTGGTTTTGGAGAGTGGTGCTGACTTACAAACCTCTGTGGAAAAGCTATGAGACATGGTCCCCTCCAAGGGTATACACATATATGTATTTATCACCCCCTGTCTTAGAGGGCTGTGGCAGGAGGTCTTGTGTAGCCAGTGATCTGGTATTCATGCCTTTGTGTAATCCCCTCCCCTCAAATGTTGGCAGGACCTGTGACTTGTTTCTAAACAGTAGAATGTGGCAAAGGTGATGGATTTTGACATGATTTTGTGCAGGTAATTACATAAGAGTGTAGTGTCCATCTTTCTAGAGCCTCTTTCTCTCTTTCACTCTGTCTGACTTTAAAGAAGCAAGCTGTCATGAAACCTACAGCTACAAGGGAATAAATTCTGCCAACAACACAAGGAAGCTTGGAAGCAGATCCTTCCTGTAAAAGAAAAAAATCCCCTGTGTTTCTCCTTTACTACCACACCTCACTTCACTTCTGACACCAGATGTGTGGGCTTTCTATGCATCAAGCAGCTCTCTGTGACACCAGCTGGGTGTCCTACAATTGAACTCAATTCTGACACTCTTCACCTGGAAATAGCATCAGATCCCATAGGTTAAGGAATCAGTCACACAAGACGCCCACCCCCCAACTGCAGATGCCAATCACAAGTCCCAGGTTGTCACCTATACTTCTGATGGACTGTCTATAAATAGGGGTTCCCACAACCCACTCCTTGGATTTGACAATTTACTAGAATGATTCGCAGAAATCAGGAAAATACATTTACCAGTGTATTATATAATAAAGTATATGGTAAAGGATACAGATGAACAAGCAGATGAAGAGATGTACAGGGCAAGGTAAAGGGGAAGAGGCATGGCACTTTCATGCCCTTGCCAGGTGCACCACTCTCCTAGCACCTCCATATGTTCAACAGTCCAGAAGCTCTTCAAATACTGTCCTTGTGGGTTATTTTGGAAGCTTTATTACATAGGCATAATTGACTAAATCATTGGCCATTGGTGACTGATTCAACTTCTAGCCCCTCTCCCCTCCTGGAAGGTCTGTGGGTGGGACTGAAAGTTGTTGGTTCCCCTGGCAACCAGCCCCATGCTTAGGGGCTTTCCAAAAGTCACCTCATTAACATAAACTCATGTGTGGTTGAAAGGGGCTTGTTATGAATAGCAAAAGACACCGTTATTGCTCTTATCATTTAAGAAATTCCAAGGGTTTTAGGAGGTCTTTCAGAAACAGGGACAAAGGTCAAATATATATTTCTTATTACACATCACAGTATCACACTTCCGCAGTCAAGCTTCTGATAAAAACCCAGCCCTGGGTGACACCTTGATTGAAGCCTTGCAGTACCCTAAGCAGAAGACCTAGGTAAGCTGTGACAGGACTCCTGACCCACAGAAACTGTGAGATAATAAATGTATATTGTTCTAGGCTCCTAAGTTTTATGGTATTTTATTACATAGCAGTAGACAACTAACATGGATTTTGGTAGCTGAAAGTGGGGTGTTGCTGTACAAATATCCACAAATATGGGAGTAGCCTTGGAACCAGATAGTAGGTGATAACTAGAAGGATTTTGAGGAGCAAGGTAGAGAAAGCCATAAATTTCTTTGAACTGTTAGTATAAATCTGGACTTTGAGTGTGCTGTCAAGAAAGACTCAATAGAAAATGAAGAATAAGTTATTGAAAAGTGAAGGAAGTGGGATCCTTGCTTTGTGGTAGGCAGAAAACTTAGCAAAATTGTCTACTGCAGTTATGTGGAAAGCACAGATTGTAATTGATGAATGTGGTAATTTAGCTAAGGAGTTTCCAAGCAAAGTGTTGAAAATGCTGCCTGGTTTCTTCTTGCTTCTTAGAGTAAAATGTGAGAGAAGGGATAAATTGAGGAAAGAACCGTTAAACAAAAAGGAGCTAGAACTTGATTTCAAAAATGTTCAGCCTCTCTACATGGTGAAAAAATGTTAAAAGTGAGAAATGGCTGTATAAAGTGTAGAGAAAAAGCTGAGTGTGCAATTATACAATCTTTTGCTAAAACTTCAAAAAATCCAAAGGTCATACTATTCAATCACCCAAACAGCCCTTTCAAGATATTAAGGATGCCCCTCTGAGATCTTGAAGTATAGGGCTTCTAGAAACATAAGGGGTGTTGTGTCTCAGCAATCTCTGCAGGAGCTAAAGATAGAGAAAGGATTATCTTGAAAAGATAGGTGGGTGTGGCTTTTGTCTCATAGAGTGAACTCCAATGAAACCCATGGGAGACCCACAAAGTTATTGAGAAAATTATTTCAGTAGAAACACTGCCAGCATGAACTGAATGGGACAGAGAGAGTGCAAAATGAAAGAAGGCTGCTGAAACAAGCCCCCCACTGACCCAGTTTTTCTGGCAAAAAGCAGGCTGATAAACTACTCAGCTGCAAACATGTGTTACCTTTTATGAAAAAAGAAGAATGACACAGAAAGTAGAATCAAAGGCCCAGAGATCAGAGCCAAGAGCCACAGAGAATTATCCCCTACATCCTGAAATATTATCAAGGATCTTCGAGCATTTGATCAGCTGGATTTTAAAACTGCTATGGACATTTTTAATCTTTCATTTTAGCCTTGAGCTGGAACATTTGTACTATTATCCAATGCCTGTCCCATCATTGTATGTTGAGTATTTTGAAATAGATAACTTGTCTCATTAGGTTCATAGTTCCACAGATGGAGAGGAATTGTGCCACAAGAGTTATACTTAGCAGACTATACCTGAGCACCTCAGGCTCACCTGGATCTGATTTAGACAATGAAATTGTGAAGCTAATGCTATAATGGGATGAAACTCTTGGGAATCTTGTGAGGGGGTGAATGTATTTTGAGTGTAGGAGGGATGTGAATCATTAGGGTCCAGAGTTCAGACTGTCAGGCAGACTGTAGTATAAGCCCCCGGTTCCTGCCTTCTGGAATTCACACTTTTGTGTAATCCCCTTGAATCCTTGATTGTGTGAGGGACCTGTAACTTGATTCTAACCAATGAAATGTGGCAAAGGTGATGGGAGAAATGTGATTACATGAAGGTAATTAAATAAAAATACAGCACTCACCTTGCTAGAACTTCTTTCTCATGCTGTTACTGGCTTTGAAGAAGCAAGCTGTCATGAATCCGATTGTCACAAGGAAATAAATTCTGCCACAACCAGAGGGGTCTTGGAAGCAAGTCCTTCCCCAGTTGAGCCTCTGATGAGAATCCAGCCCTGAATATCACCTTAATTGTAGTCTTATGAAACCCTAAGTGGAGGATCCAACTAAACAGTTCCTGGACCACTGGACTACTGCACAGAAACTTTGCAGTAATAATAAGCATGTGTTGCTTTATTTAAGCCACTATATTTTGGTTCCATAGGATAGGAAGCTAATACAGAGGCTCCTAGAAAGAAGGAAAACCAAAAGCACATGTGACAAAGAAAAATAACAGATAGCATTATACTTCTACACTGGCAATGTTTTTTATCTGCTGCCAAGTCTGCTATCAAACTAGCACACCTCCCCCTTCAAGTATTTATCAACATCCATCCATCTATTCATTCATTCAATAAACATTTGTTATGTATCCATCACTGTAGGGGTTTCTGTCACAATAGGTTTCATACTCCCTCCAACTGCTTCCATATATATGCAAGTAATTAGATGACAAGGCATGTCAGCTAAGTTTCCTGAGAGTAATATTTAAAATGTGTGTGTTCACAGTATCAGTCCTTTCTGGTCATTTGGTCATGGAACTTACCTATGGTCTGCTGGAGGACACAGATAATAAGTTAAAATTATAATAAATAATTGTACATGGCATGGACATATATACACTACCAAATGTAAAATAGATAGCTAGCGGGAAGCAGTTGTGTAGCACAGGGAGATCAGGTCGGTGTTTTGTGACCACCTAGAGGGGTGGGATAGGGAGGGTGGGAGGGAGATTCAAGAGGGAAGAGAGATGGGGATATATGTATATGTATAGCTGATTCACTTTGTTATAAAGCAGAAACTAACACACCATTGTAAAGCAATTATACTCCAATAAAGATGTTAAAAAATATAATTGTACAATCACATTTATGATAAAGGATATAAAAGAAAAGTATGGGGTTATCTGAGAGCATAATAGGGGACCTAACTTGATGACAGGTATCAGGGAAGGTTTCCTGGAGGAAGTGACACATAAACTGAGTCTTGACATGTATGTAGACGTTTGCCACTAGCAGGTACGGGGAGAACGGGTTGTGAGTGAGATTCTGTGAGAGGAAATGGTATGTCAAAGTGCACAGGGCAAGAGAGAACTTGGCGTTTTCTGAAGAACTGAACAGAGACCAGTGAGGCAGGAGCATGGTGATATCAGGGCAGAATTGTGGGAGAAGAGGGCAGAGAGGTTGGCAGTGTCCTACTTATGCAAGACCCAGTGAAATCATCTGTGACCTTATTTTGATTTTGAAAACTTTTAAGTGTGTAGATAAAAGATGGTTTTCTTTATTAGAGACAGAAATGTTAAAATGGGAAAAGGCCACAGAGGGCCAGTAAATATAAGGATCTTAGATTTCTGACAGATGTGAGGTAGAGTACAGGGTGGGGGGAGTGGGTACACTGAGCTCATTGCTGTGGGAATTAGGACAAAAGACAGACTCCTACGGTAGGTGGCAAATAAGTTCAGCTCGGATAAAGAGAAGTGGGAAATTATAAGACTTAGGTTCCCAAGAGATCTTGCGAGGGAGAGAGAAGAGGGCTATAGTGCAGCTTAGAGACACCACCAGCTTCTCAGGCACCCAGCAAGGAGCAGTGCAGGGAGTCTTTGTCCATGGCATTTTGGTAGTGTGTTTTTGTTTTGTTTTGTTTGTTTATTCATGAGAAGTAGAGTAGAATATATAACCATTTCATGTACTGGGAGTTCCACACCTAAGTGTGGTGCAGAAAGACTCTCCCAACTTGAAGGCTAGAATCCTGGTTGCCTGGCTCCTCCCAACCATCAGCGTCACCTTGGGACGGTCTTCTCACCAGTCTCACCCCAGTTGCCTCACTGGTTATGGGAGTAAACAAGCTCAAAGTTTCCAGAAGGAAAGATTATTGCATAAAGAAAGATATTGGAAAGTCAAATACCCCAGAGACTCCTAATCTACTGTTGGTTTTTTTCCTTTCAGTTGCCAATCTGCCGAAGTCCTCAGATGGCATTTTTATTATTATCATCAAGTCTTTCTTTACAGTGCAACAGTTTTAATTAGCTTCATTTCCTGTTTTTTCCCCTCAGAGACCAGTGCATGACATCTGATGGCACTTGCCTGCCCAAGTAAAGTGTGATAAAGGAAAAACTAGTTACTAGTAGAGCTAGTAACTCTGGGAGAGAGTGGTCTGGTCAGGATAGGGGTGAGGATGGGAGAGAAAGGAAGAGAGCCCAGCAGACAAAGCCTGCTCTGGCTGCTGCTTCCACATCAGCACCCAGTGGCCCAGCTGTGAATAATGCTGTTGGCCTGGAGAGACCACCCCCTAGCTGAGTCTGGAGTGTTTCCCTAGCCTTGCATCAGCCTTGTTATTTATCTGATTCTTCACTTCCTGAATTGTTTTGGCTAGAAGAACTTCTTCAATACTTCATGTGCCAATCTAACTGTAATTCATAAGACAAGAGGCTGCTGAATGCTCTTGATTTTCCTACCTTACGGACGAAATCAGGTCTGAAGAGTAAGAAGCTACCTGACCTTGGTGACCTCAATGCCAAACACTCTGGGATAGCTCATGGGAAACTGTGTTGTTGCATTTTTTAAGGATTCAACATTTTTTTGTTGTCATTTAAAAATTCTTTCAGGGAAAAGTCTTCCAAAGTTCCAGGCCAAAGAGCAAGATACAGTGTTCAAATGTGCCTCTCATTAGCTGTGTGTTCATGGCCAAGTTATATAACCTATCTAATCTCAGTTTCCTCCCTGGTAAAGCATAGCTAATAATAATAATACCTACCACATGGGAGTACAATGAGGACTAGATAAGATAATGCATATTTACCAAATAGCCACTTATCACCAGGAGTTTAGATCCAGGAGAGCCAAAATCAGCATTGTGAGGATCCCTGTGGCAGGGAGGAAGAGGGCAACATAACTGAATCTTAATTATGAAAAATCATAGCTTAGTGGGTCCGACACATGCGCTTGACACATGTTTTAGTGTCAAACCTAGGAACAACTCCCAGTTCTATCATTTGTTACATGGGTCGTATTTTCCTCTCTGAGCCTGAGTTTGCTCTTCTGCAAAATTGTAATATAAATTGTATTTGCTTTATAGGGTTGTCTTGAGAATTAAATGAGATAATGCATTGTAGCAGACACTTGCTAGAAACACAAGAAACCTGTTTCCTCTTCTTGCTGGGTCACCAATTGAATCCATTTCCCAGCCTCCTTGCATCTAAGTGAGGCTGTAAACTAAGTTGTGGTGAATGTAATGTGGGTGGAAGTGATATATGCTATGTGGTCTAAGCCTTACCCCTAAAACCTCTCTGTGATTCTCTGTACCCTCTCTTTCCTCATCTGCTGGGTGGATGCAGAGGATCCAGGGGAGGACTCCAAAGCTCAGGCAGAACTACAATATGGAATGAGCCTGGGTCTATGAATGATTACATAGAGTATAGCACCCCCTCCTCCGCCCCTGCCAATCTGCATTGTATTATGGTTTGAACTACTGAGATTTTTAGAGTTGTTTGTTAAAACATTTAATGTGTCTTGATTTATGCATCCTCATGAGGCACATAGTAATTCCCCAATAAATATTAGCTATTACTATTATTATTTCCTCCTTGACTGGAATGACTGAGTAGGAAGTTCTAAGCCCATCACACTTCAATGAGGCTTTAATACTACAAGACTATTTTTGTTCTCTCCCCTGGCTGGAACATTGACTCCCAAATCTCTGGATTTCTCCCTAAAGAAACTAAATGATTCATTCCTTCATTCATTTATCAAATTAATAAGCCTTCACTGAATGTCTACTGTTTATATACTTTGATTAGATGCTGGGAAATCCAGTGATGATAACACTGTCTTCATGGAATCGTCAATTTCATAAAGAGAGACTGACACAGAACTAACTATATTATCATGCAGAATAAAGTGTGCACCTTAATTCTCACCAAATCATCATAAGTTGTGGCCTGTGATACTTTACTTCAAAAGATATCAGTAATATTCCTTCGGCGTTCAACCCAGGGTGGAATTATGGGAAAGTTTTGCCACTTTCCTGGCAACCTTCACCTTGACATTACATTCTTATGGAAAGAGAAGGAGAAGAAGGGAAAGAGAAAGGAGTGTTAAGCAGTAGTTTTGTTTCACTGAAAAACCAAACATGTGTTTGTACGGTGCCACTCTGCGGCATCTTGCAGCTTTCCCAGCCTTCCTTCCTTCCTGCTTTCCTTCCTCTCTCCCTCCCTCTTTCTCTCTTTCTTTTGTTCTTCCTCCCCACAATCAAGCACTCGTGCACCATGGGACACCTGCTGCTTCTGCACTGTGCTCATACGTCCTGCCCTCCCAAGGCAGGATGAACAGTTATGACAGTCTAGTGCTGTTTCTGTTCAACTTTGTCACCTCCCCTTCCTGGAACTCAGATCATCAAATACACAGTATTCTTTTCCATCCATTACAAACAGCACTAACGTATCAAGGAACTTATTTTTGCTGATCCTGGACCTACACAAGCCATCACAAACATTCTCATTACAGATTTCCAGACAGGTCCACCAAGCAGTTATAGCTGGCCCAAGAGTAGATGATCTCTGGGCATCTTCGGTAAAAATAATTATCTCTTATCCTCTTAAACTTATTTTTTAAAGCACTTTTGGATATATATACAATCTGCTAAACACCTTGAGGGTGGGATGGTCTATGTTATTTTGTACCCTTCCCCCACTGTGCTCAGCTCTCAAGGAGACCTTGACAAATACTTGAGAACTGAGAACCCTCCTCCTCTTATTCCTTTCTTCTGATCTTTGTTTCTATTCCCTCACCAATAGATTCTTTCTCATCACAGGCACCAGTCTCATCAGCACTGCCTGTTTGACCAGAAATAACATGACCTCACAGGTTCATCTAGTCCATCCCTCTGCTCCCAAATAGACTTCCTCACTGTCATTCCAGCAAGGTCAAGTGCAGAGTCTATTGGAGAAGGACAGTCCTTTCTTGGAATGCCTTCAGGTAAAACCAGCAGAAGGTCTTTGAACCTGTTTGCTGATGACTAGTTGGCTCAAAGGGTTCCAAGCCCTGACCATGGACTTTTTCCTCTGACTCTACCATGAGGTCTGGTTGTGTGCCATACCAGCTCAGAGGCAAGACTTTGTAAGTGTGCCTTGTGCTTCTTTATTATTTTTACGGCAGATCTGTTTCTCATTGACTGGGACTTGTTGGGCCCCTCCTTTGCCTTGTCATGCTCAGGACAGCCCACTTGGCAGCCTTCCAAGGACCCAGCTTGCCCGGAGGTGCTGTGGCCTGCCTCTCCTGACAGGCCTGGGCTGAGGCTGCCTTTGTTATTTCACAGTGGGTTGCTTTTTCCCTGGACTTGGATGGCTCAGCCAAAGTTATTGGATGTTCTGCAAGGTGGGAGCCCTGACTTGCAGAGTTTATGTTGGAAACTGTGTACATTGTTCTGGGTTATCCTCATGGTGGCTGCATTTTTCCTTTTTGTCTGCCACGGTGAATAGTATGGCATGGGAGTGAGCCGGGGAAGGGGTCAGGCACAAGTTCATGCAGTCTGCACTGTACCATGGAGGCCCCTTTCCCAGTGTTAACGCTGCTAGTGGTACAAGGGGAGAGGTTGCCAGTTAGGTGGTGGGGAGACAACTGTTTGGACTTGATCATTGACTGTAAAACCACCCTCAAGCACAGGCAGGGGAAGGGAAAAAGAGAGAAACAATAAAGGAAAAACAAATGATGGTAGTATATCATTACTAGATTACTTCAGCCTCATTTGAGGTGCTATAGAATCTATTATAAACATGAAATAATTCACCTCACACTGTATAAATGTGTATAAATTGTGACCCAAATGCTGCTTCAGGTTTGCTCTCCCCTCAGAGATTTTCCTACTCTCAGGCCTGAATTCCACTCTTCAGTGAGTCACCATCAAAAGCCCTTTGCTGCTGGAGACCTTCAAGATGACAGAGAACTGAGACGTGGAGATCGCCTTTCTCCCCACAAATACGTCAGAAATATGTCTACGTGGGGAACAACTGGTACAGAACACCTACTGAAAGCTGGCAGAAGACATCAGACCTCACAAAAGGCAAAAAACTCCCCATGTACCTGGGTAGGGCAAAAGAAAAAAAAAAAAAACAGAGACAAAAGAATAGGGACAGGACCTGCACCAGTGGGAGGGAGCCGTGAAGGAAGAAAGGTTTCCACACACTAGAAGCCCCTTTGCGGGCAGAGACTGCGGGTGGCGCAAGGGGAAGCTTCAGAGCCATGGAGGAGAGCGCACCAACAGGGGTGCAGAGGGCAAATCGGAGAGATTCCAGCACAGAGGATAGGTGCCGACCAGCACTCACCAGCCCGAGAGGCTTGTCTGCTCACCCGCTGGGACAAGCGGGGGCTGCAAGGTGAGGCTCTGGCTTTGGTCGGATCCCAGGGAGAGGACTGGGGTTGGCTGCGGGAACACAACCTGAAGGGGGCTAGTGCGCCACAGCTAGCTGGGAGGGAGTCCAAGAAAGAGTCTGGAACTGCCTAAGAAGCAAGAGACCATTGTTTTTCGGTGCGAGAGGAGAGGGGATTCAAAGCACCGCTGAAACGAGCTCCAGAGACGGGCGCAAGCTGCGGTTATCACCGCAGACACCAGAGATAGGCATGAGACGCTAAGGCTGCTGCTGCCGCCATCAAGAAGCCTGGGTGCAAGCACAGGTCACTCTCCACACCTCCCCTCCCGAGAGCCTGTGCAGCCCACCATTGCCAGGGTCCCGTGATCCAGGGACAACTTCCCCAGGAGAACACACGGCGCGCCTCAGGTCGGGGCAAAGTCATGCTGGCCTCTGCCGCTGCAGGCTCGCCCTGCAATCTGTACCCCTCCTTCGCCCCGGCCTGAGTGAGCCAGAGCCCCCGAATCAGCTGCAACTTTAATGCCCTCCCATCTGAGCGAAGAACAGATGCCCTCAGGCAACCTACACACAGAGGCGGGACCAAATCCAAAGCTGAACCCCGGGAGCTGTGCGAACAAAGAAGAGAAATGGAAATCTCTCCCAGCAGCCTCAGCAGCAGCGGATTAAATCTCCACAATTAACGTGATGTACCCTGCATCTGTGGAATACCTGAATAGATGACGAATCATTGCAAAATTGGTGCGGTGGACTTTGGGAGCAACAATATATATATATTTTTTTCCTTTTTCTCTTTTCGTAAGTGTGTATGTGTATGCTTCTTTGTGTGATTTTGTCTGTATAGCTTTGCTTTTACCATTTGTCCTAGGGTTTTTCTGTCCTTTTTTTTTTTCTAGGTTTTAGCACTTGTTCTCATTGGTGGATTTGTTTTTTGGTTTGGGTGCTCTCTTCTTTCTTTCTTTTTTATTACTTTTTAATTTTTTTAATTTTTAATAATTATTTTTTACTTTAATAACTTTATTTATTTTTCTTTCTTTCTTTCTTTTTTTCCTTCTCGCTTTTCTTCTCAGCTGTGTGGCTGACAAAGTCTTCGTGCTCTGGCCGGGTGTCAGGGCTCTGCTTCTGAGGTGGGAGAGCCGAGTTCAGCACACCGGTCCACCAGAGACCTCCCAGCTCCACATCATATCAAACAGCGAAAGCTCTCCCAGAGATTTCCAACTCAATGCTAAGACCCAGCTGCACTCAACAACCAGCAAGCTACAGTGCTGGACACCCTATGCCAAACAACTAGCAAGACAGGAACACAACACCACCCATTAGTAGAAAGGCTGTCTAAAATCATAATAAGGTCACAGACACCCCAAAACACACCACCAGACATGGTCCCGTGCACCAGAAAGACAGAATCCAGCCTCATCCACCAGAACACAGGCACTAATCTCCTCCACTGGGAAGCCTACACAACCCACTGAGCCAACCTTAGCCACTGGGGACAGACACCAAAAAACAATGGGAACTAGGAACCTGCAGCCTGCAAAAAGGAGAACCCAAACACAGTAAGTGAAGTAAAATGAGAAGACAGAGAAACACACAGCAGATGAAGCAGCAAGGTTAAAACCCACCAGACCAAACAAATGAAGAGGAAATAGGCAGTCTACTTGAAAAAGAATTCAGAGTAATGATAGTAAAGATGATCCAAAATCTTGCAAATAGAATGGAGAGAACACAAAAAAATGTTTAACAAGGGCCTAGAAGAACTAAAGAGCAAACAATGAAGAAAAAAACAATAAATGAAATTTAAAATTCTCTAAAAGCAATCAATATCAATATAACTGAAGAAGAGGAACATATAAGTGACCTGGAAGAGACAATAGTGGAAATAACTACTGCAGAGCAGAATAAAGAAAAAAGAATGAAAGAATTGAGAACAGTCTCAGAGACCTCTGGGACAACATTAAATGCACCGACATTCGAAGTATAGGGGTCCCAGAACAAGAAGAGAAAAAGAAAGGGACTGAGAAAATATTTGAAGAGATTATAGTTGAAAACTTTCCTAATATGGGAAAGGAAATAGTTAATTAAGTTCAGGAAGCACAGAGAGTCCATACAGGATAAATCCAAGGAGAAACATGCTAAGACACATATTAATCAAACTATCAAAAATTAAATACAAAGAAAAAATATTAAAAGCAGAAAGGGAAAAACAACAAATAATATACAACAGAATCCCCATAAGGTTAACAGCTGAACTTTCAGGAGAAACTCTGCAAACCAGAAGGGAGTGGCAGGACATATTTAAAGTGATGAAAGGGAAGAACCTACAACCAAGATTACTCTACCTGGCAAGGATCTCAATCAAATTCAAAGGAGAAATTAAAACCTTTAGAGACAAGCAAAAGCTAAGAGAATTCAGCACCACCAAACCAACTTTACAACAAATGCTAAAGGAACTTCTCTATGTAGGAAACACAAGAGAAGGAAAAGACCTACAATAACAAACCCCAAACAATTAAGAAAATGGTAAAAGGAACATACATATTGATAATTGCCTTAAATGTAAATGGATTAAATGCTCCAACCAAAAGACATAGACTGGCTGAATGGATACAAAAATAATACCCATATATATGCTATCTACAAGAGACCACTTTAGACCTAGGGACACATACAGACTGAAAATGAGGGGATGGAAAAAGATATTCTATGCAAATGGAAATCAAAACAAAGCTGATGTAGCAATTTCCATATCAGACAAAATAGACTTCAAAATAAAGACTATTACAAGAGACAAAGAAGGACAATACATAATGATAATAGGATCAATCCAAGAAGAAGACATAACAACTGAAAATATTTAGGCACCCAACATAGGAGAACCTCAATACATAAGGCAAATGCTAACAGCATGAAAGGGGAAATCAACAGTAACACAATCATAATAGGGGACTTTAACACCCCACTTTCACCAATGGACAGATCATCCAAAATGAAAATAAATAAGAAAACACAAGCTTTAAATGACACATTAAACAAGATGGACTTAATTGATATTTATAAGACATTCCATCCAAAAACAACAGAATACACTTTCTTCTCAAGTGCTCATGGAACATTCTCCAGGATAGATCATATCTTGGGTCACAAATCAAGCCTTAGTAAATTTAAGAAAATTGAAATTGTAT
Organism: Hyperoodon ampullatus; assembly: GCF_949752795.1. Lineage (NCBI taxonomy): Eukaryota > Metazoa > Chordata > Mammalia > Artiodactyla > Ziphiidae > Hyperoodon > Hyperoodon ampullatus. The sequence goes on along the minus strand of NC_136920.1, from coordinate 39,216,858 downwards.
CAAGTATCTTTTCCGACCACAATGCTATGAGACTAGGTATCAATTACAGGAAAAAAGCTGTAAAAAATACAAACACATGGAGAAAAAACAGTACACTACTTAATAACCAAGAGATCACTGAAGAAATCAAAGAGGAAATCAAAAAATACCTAGAAACAAATGACAATGAAAACACAACGACCCAAAACCTATGGGATGCAGCAAAAGCAGTTCTAAGAGGGAACTTTATAGTAATACAATCCTACCTTAAGAAACAAGAAACATCTCAAATAAACAACCAAACCTTATACCTAAAGCAATTACAGAAGGAAGAACAAAAAACCCCAAAGTTAGCAGAAGGAAAGAAAGCATAAAGATCAGATCAGAAATAAATGAAAAAGAAATGAAGGAAACAATATCAAAGATCAATAAAACTAAAAGTTGGTTCTTTGAGAAGATAAACAAAATTGATATATCATTAGCTAGACTCATCAAGAAGAAAAGGGAGAAGACTCAAATCAATAGAATTAGAAATGAAAAAGGAGAAGTAACAACTGACACTGCAGAAATACAAAGGATTGTGAGAGATTACTACAAGCAACTCTATGCCAATAAAATGGACAACCTGGAAGAAATGGACACATTCTTAGAAAAGCACAACCTTCCAAGACTGAACCAGGAAGAAATAGAAAATATAGGCAGAAAAATTACAAGCACTGAAATTGAAACCGTGCCTAAAAATCTTCCAAAAAACAAAAGCCCAGGACCAGATGGCTTCATAGGTGAATTTTATCAAACATATAGAGAAGAGCTAACACCTATCCTTCTCAAACTCTTCCAAAATATAGCAGAGGGAGGAACACTCCCAAATTCATTCTACGATCCCACCATCACCCTGGTACCAAAACCAGACAAAGATGTCACAAAGAAAGAAAACTACAAGCCAATATCACTGATGAACATAGATGCAAAAATCCTCAACAAAATACTAGCAACCAGAATCCAACAGCACATTAAAAGGATCATACACCATGATCAAGTGGGGTTTATCCCAGGAATGCAAGGTTTCTTCAGTATACACAAATCAGTCAATGTGATACACCATATTAAAAAACTGAAGGATAAAAACCATATGTTCATCTCAATAGATGCAGAAAAATCTTTTGAGAAAATTCAACACATATTTGTGATAAAAACCCTGCAGAAAGTAGGCATAGAGGGAACTTACCTCAACATAATAAAGGCCATATATGACAAACCCACAGCCAACATTGTTCTCAGTGGTGAAAAGCTGAAACCATTTTGACTAAGATCAGGAACAATACAACATTGCCCACTCTCAACACTATCATTAAACATACTTTTGGAAGTTTTAGCCACAGGACTCAAAGAAGAAAAAGAAATAAAAGGAATCCAAACCGGAAAAGAAGAAGTAAAGCTGTCACTGTTTTCAGATGACATGTTCTATACATAGAAAATCCTAAAGATGCTACCAGAAAACTACTAGAGCTAATCAATGAATTTGGTAACCTAGCACATTACAAAATTAATGCACAGAAATCTCTTGCATTCCTATACACTAATGATGAAAAATCTGAAAGAGAAATTAAGGAAACACTCCCATTTACCATTGCAACAAAAAGAATAATATACCTAGGAACAAACCTTCCTAAGGAGACAAAATACCTGTATGCAGAAAACTATAAGACAGTGAGGAAAGAAATTAAAGATGATACAAACAGATGGAGAGATGTACCATGTTCTTGGATTGGAAGAATCAACATTGTGAAAATGAATATACTACCCAAAGCAATCTACAGATTCAATGCATCCCTATCAAATTACTAATGGCATATTTCAGAACTAGAACAAAAAATTTCACAATTTGTATGGAAAGACAAAAGACCCCAAATACCCAAAGCAATCTTGAGAAAGAAAAATGGACCTGGAGAAATTAGGTTCCTGGCCTTCAGACTATACTACAAAGCTACAGTGATCATGACAGTATGGTACTGGCACAAAAGCAGAAATATAGATCAATGGAAGAGGATAGAAAGCCCAGAGACAAACCCACACACATATGGTCACCTAATTTTTGTTAAAGGAAACAAGAATATACAATGGAGAAAAGAGAGCCTCTTCAATAAGTGGTGCTGGGAAAACTGGACAGCTACATGTAAAAGAATGAAATTAGAACACTCCTTAACACCTTACACAAAAGTAACCTCAAAATGGATTAAAGACCTAAATGTAAGGTCAGAGACTATAAAAGTCTTAGAGGAAAACATAGAACACTCTATGACATAAATCACAGCAAGATCCTTTTTGACCCACCTCCTAGAGAAATGGAAATAAAAACAAAAATAAACAATTGGGATCTAACAAAACTTAAAAGTTTTGCACAGCAAAGGAAACCATAAGCAAGATGAAAAGACAACCCCCTAGAATGGGAGAAGATATTTGAAGATGAAGCAACTGACAAAGGATTAATCTCCAAAATTTACAAGCAGCCCATGCAGCTCAATATCAAAAAAACAAACAACCCTATCCAAAAATGGGCAGAAGACCTAAATAGATATTTCTCTGACGAAGATTTAAAAATGGCCAAAAAACACATGAAAGGGTGCTCAACATCACTAATCATTAGAGAAATGCAAATCAAAACTACAATGAGGTATCACCTCACACGAGTCAGAATGGCCATCATCAAATATCTACAAACAATAAATGCTGAAGAGGGTGTGGAGAAAAGGGAACACTCTTGCACTGTGGGTGGGAATGTAAATTGTTACAGCTACTATGGAGAACAGTATGGAAGTTCCTTAAAAACCTAAAAATAGAACTATCTTACAAGCCAGCAATCCCACTACTGTGCATATACCCTGAGAAAACCATAATTCAAAAAGACACATGTACCCAATATTCATTGCAGCTCTATTTGCAATAGCCAGGACGTGGAAGCAACCTAAGTGTCCATTGACAGATGAATGGATAAAGAAGATGTGGTACATATATACAATTGAATATTACTCAGCCATAAAAAGAAACGAAATTGAGTTATTTGTAGTGAGGTGGATGGACCTAGAGACTGTCAGACAGAGTGAAGAAAGTCATAAAGAGAAAAACAAATATCATACGCTGACACATATATATGGAATCTAAAAATAAATAAATAAATAAAAATGGTTCTGAAGAACCTAGGGGCCGGACAGGAATAAAGACGCAGACGTAGAGAATGGATTTGAGAACATGGGGAATGGGAGGGGTAACCTGGCATGAAGAGAGAGAGCGGCATGGACCGATATACACTACCAAATGTAAAATAGATAGCTAGTGGGAAGCAGCTGCATAGCACAGAGAGATCAGCTCAGTGGTTTGTGACCGCCTAGAGGCGTGGGATAAGGAGGGTAGGAGGGAGACACAAGAGGGAGGAGTTATGGGAATATAAGTATATGTATAGCTGATTCACTTTGTTATGGAGCAGAAACTAACACACCACTGTAAAGCAATTATACTCCAATAAAGATGTTTTATAAATAAATAAATAAGCCCTTTGCTGTGCGGTCTGCATCTCCCAATTTTACTTCCTCAGGCTTTTCAAGGTCTCCCCTCTGGAGACTGTGTCCTCCTCTATCCACATCATTTACCTCAAAGCTGCTGATTTCCTTGGGGGGAAATAAAATCCATTGGTGCAAAGTATCTCAGGAATGCAGAAAGTTCACTAAAGCCTTGGGGAGTGATGACGTGATCCTAAAACAACTTCCTGGCACCATCTTGTAATTCACTGCCCTGTTTTGCTTTGACACCTTCTCATAGGTCTGCGCTCCCACCTTCCCACGTTTCTTTCAGTGAGGAGCTATCTTTTAACTCTCTCTTTTCCCCTCTGACACTATTTGACAGTGTGCCTTTCCCCAGTTAGTTCTGTGGAATATAAATTACCCTCCATGTGGATAGCACTTTACAGTTTACAAGCTTCATTTAAAAAAGAAGAAAATCTTCACAACAATCTGATGAAACTCAGGTATTAATTTAGCTAATACCTGGTAGAACTGGGCTTTAAATCTAGGCAGTATTACTCCATGTCTCTCTACCTCTCAGGAAGTGATGGGAACTTTGTAGAGTGAGGAAGGGGAAGTAGGGACCTGTGTCTCCCAGGGTGAGCGGAGGGGTGAAAAGCTATGCAGGGGCAGAGGCCAGGGCTATGATCAATGCAAATCTCACAGGAAACCTCTTGGTTCAAGTCCCTCCTGTTTTTTCTTTCCCGGGCCTCAGGATTTGCCTGTTACGGTCAGTTTCTTGTTCGGTAACTGTAGTTTCTGACAGCAGTTGTTCTCCATTTATCCATTTTTTCCCTCATTCATTCACTCACTCTTCACCCAACATTTCTTGGTGTCCAAAACGCTCTAGACAGTGGTGCTTCTCTTGCCTTGGCTTTCTGTGGGGGGACTGTGGGTGTCTGCACAGCCACAGGGTGGATGTTTCTGTCCTGGGATCCAGAGACAGCCTATTGGAGAATTCCAGCAACAGAAGTTAAGTGAGCCCCTGCCCTGCAACAGCTCAAGCTTCACATTGTCACTGACAGCCTCGGGCAAAGACCAAGGCCACATATTTTTCTATTAACATACATAAGATGGAGGAAACATTTTTTCATTCCAGAGAACACTCCAAAACCCCCCATCTTCCAAGAACTCAGATGGAAGCTGGAGGTGGTGGTGACACAGCTGATCTGCCACCTCCTCCTTTATATGCTTGCACACATGGCTTCTAGATCACCTGGTTTTTCCTCTGCTTCACTGGTTGGTCCTTCTCAGGTTTCTGCCCTCAGTTGTTTGTCATCTTTTCTTCTCTAACTACACTCAGTCTCTCGGTGGTCTCATCCAATCTCATGTATTTAAATACCATATATATGAATGGATAAAGAAGATGTGATATATATGTATATATACACAATGGAATACTACTCAGCCATAAAAAAGGATGAAGTAATGCATTTGCAGCAACATGGATGCAACCAGAGATTACCATACCAAGTGAAGTAAGTCATAAAGAGAAAGACAAATATAATACCATATGATATTACTTATAAGTGGAAATATGACACAAATGAATGTATATATGAAATAGAAACAGAATCAGGGACATAGAGAACAGATGGGTAATTGCCAAGGGGGAAGGTGTTGGGGGAGGGGTGGAGTGAGAGGCTGGGGTTAGAAGATGTAAGTTTTATGTATAGAATGGATAAACAAGGTCCTATTGTATAGCACAGAGAATTATATTCAATATCCTATCATAACCATTATAGAAAAGAATGTAAAGAAAAAAGAATGTATATATATACTTGTAGAGCTAAATAAATCACTTTGCTGTACAGCAGCAATTAACACAACATTGTAAATCAACTGAACTTCAATTAAAAAAAATAAATACCATCTATATGCCAATAACCCCTGTATGCCAAATCCAGGCTAGTGTATCTAACTGTATAACCAGCATCAAAATTCTGATGTTTGAGACATCAAGCTTAAGAGTCTAACAGAAACTCCTAATCTTTCTTCACAAACCTGCTTTTTCTACAGCTTTCTGTACTTTTCCAGCTGCTCTGGCAACAAACTTGAAACCATCTTTGACACCTTTCTTTCTACAATTCACATGTAATCCACTGATTTGATGTGAATCTAATTCAGAATCTCCCATTTCTTATAATTCCACCACTAGTATCATTTTCCAGGTCACTATTATCCCTCTCCTGGATTCTTGCAACCCTTTCTACCTGGTCTCCCTGCCTCTGCCCTTGTCCCCTACCATCTATTCTCAGGACAGCTACCAGAAGGATCACTTTAAAACATAAATTGAATCATGTGACATCTCTCTTCCCCTTTAAACCTTAATGGCATCCCTTGATACTCAAAGTCAAAGCCTTTACAATGGGGTAGTAAGTTGATTGCATAAATGGTCACAATTCTCCAGCTCTCCCTGTATCTGCCTCCTTTACAAAGCAACTCTACAGCTTGTCTCAGTAAGAGGTGGAAACAATTTCCCCACCCCTTGAATCTGGGCTGGCCCTGCGATTTGCTTTGGCAGAATGCAGTGTACAGGATGATGTGCCACCTCTGAGCCTGAGGCCTTTTGGAACCCTGCTGTGCCCATGTATACACGCCCAGGCTAGCCTGCAGGATGGTGAAAGATGTGTGGTCCAGTCGCCTCCTTCCCCAGCTGGTAGCATGTCAACAGTCAGACAAGAGAATGAGGCCATCCCAGAATAGCCAGCCTTAGGCCAAGCTACCACCTGACTCTCAATGAGCAAGTCCAGCTGAGGTAAGCCCAGACTGGCCAAGATCATCAGATCCCAGCTGAAACATAGAGTCATGAGCAGTAGAAGCAGCTTATTGATTTAAGCCACTGGGTTTTGTGGTTGTTTTTATGCAACGTTTTTGTGGCAATAAAAAAATGATACAAATGACCTACAAGGTCCTTCGTGATCCACAACTTCCCTTATTTTTCTGACTTCATCTTCTACTACTTTCTGAAAGCCTTGTTCACCATGGTCCCAGCCACAGTGATCTCCTTGCTTTTCCCGGATTATACCAACTATGCTCCAGCCTCAGAGCCTTTGCACTTGCTGTTTCCTCTGCCTGGAATGCTTTGCTCTCCATATCCCGGTGGAGATTTATTTTGAGGCCTGCTTGAATGACATCTTAGCAAGGGTGATATTCAAAATATTTTTTAAACATTATGGCATGAATTTTGACCAATCAGAATAGTCAAGGGCACAGAGCAGGTTCAGGGTTCTGGTTGTCCCTTGCTGAGCTACGAATTTGTCTTTTAATAGCTGGATTGTGGGAAGTGTTCCAAAAGAAGGGCCAGGATAGCCAACTTGGTGGCATGAGCAACAGCGGATGGGCTTCAGGCCATGCTTGTTTACCAGTTGGTAGGAACTATTTTAATATTTTAGCAGAGAGATCAGCTCTGACTATCAGGAAGATGTTCCCTCACTACCCATCCCTTATCTCCCTTACCCCAGTGCACTATTTAGACACATTGTTTTACTTAATATCCCTCCAAAGCACTTCTATCACCATCTGATCTATTTGTCTATTTACTCTTTTATTACATTTCTGCTCTTCTCCTCCCTCTAGAACAGTGTCATTCAATAGAAGTTTCTCTAATGATGGAAATGTTCTTTTCCTAAGCTGTCCAGTACAGCATCTGTGAGCCACGTGTGACTATCGAGCACTTGAAATGTGGCAATGGTGACTTAGAAAATTGAACTTCTAATTTTATTTAAAATTTAATTTTAATTGCTCAAAATTTGAATAGCCTCCTGTAGCTATTATAAGTTATACTGAACAACCTAGTTCTAGAGTGTAATAAGAGTAAGGACTTTTGTATCTTATTCACTAGTATATCCTCAATGCTTAGAATGAAAGTGTCCTATAGGAATTGCTGAATGAATGAATGAGCGAGCAAATGAATATGGCAGGTGGGGATGGCAGTAGATTGCAAAAGGAGGTGTTCACAGCAAATGCTTTAACGCCCATTGAAAGTTATGACAAAGATGGGTGTGGTTTGGGGGATATAGAAGCTTCTCACCTACTCCCCATATCAACCTCTCAATTTGGCAGGATGTACTGAGAAGGGAAAGATTCCTTATGTGGATCACAGTGCCCTAATTTTTACTCTCCCCTCAACCAGTTGGCAAATGGGCTGGGCATAATAAAAGGTTTTCTTTGGCCTGTGCTTGTGCAATATCAATGGGAGAAAGAGGGACTCTGTGACACTGGGGCTTTCTTAGCCCCAGTCTTTAGGGGTACCTGTGATAGAGCTCAGATGCTGGAGGATGACTCCCCAAGGACAATGGAGAGAGCCCACTCTTGAGAACTGTTCTTCCCACTGTCCCTATGGGGGTGGGAAGATCAGCAGAAACACCTCCGCTTGAGCCTCAGGCAGGGCTCAGCAGCTCTTGGGGACCCAGGCAGCCAGTCACAGGCACACCAACAGTAAGCAATTCCCAGCCACTGGTGTCTGCATACCCATCCCTGCAACCAATATTAGTTAATACCATATCCTTATGTACTAGCCATCCTGGTTTGCTTGTGACAGTCTTCTTTACACTGTTGTCCCAACACCCAGTCTGTGCAGTGCCCCTTTCACTCTCAAAAGTGTCCTGATAAATTATAGAAGTTGATGAATTATATGGTTATCCCACATCTTGTATGTTTTTAGTATACATCAGACATTATCCTAAGCATTTCACTTTTTTTTTTTTTTTTACATTTACACTTTGTAACCCACAGGGCAAATATTACCTCCACTCACCCTAGAATCTGAGAGACTGAAGGACTGGTCTGCTGTCCTGGGAATCAACAGGTTTAGACCAGTGACTGAGTAAATAAGGCTTTCAGGAATGTAACATAGACTGGGCACCTCCTCCCACCTCCTGAAACATGTTTCCATTGGTGAGGAGGCCCTACCAGGGAAGTCTTTCCAAGGGAGGATAATTGCTTCTCTCTTGAACAATCAGTAGCATGACAGTTTCCAGGGCAAAGGCACCCATGTCTGCTCTATGGGACCACTTCCAGAATCCAGTAGAAAAATGCTCACTCTCAGGCCTTATTTCCTGATAGCTGATGTTTCTCCCATGGGAGTATTTGAAACCCTTGGAAGCAGGTGGAGCCTTCCAGGGTGAGGTCCAAGAAAAGCTAGCAGAAGCCCTGCTGCAGAGAGCGTTGGATGAAGAGGCCCTAATCCATTCCAAACTTGGCATCTTCTTGGTTGACTCTGGGCATGTCAAGTGAAGGCTGAGGCCGAGGCAGGCAAACCAGAATGCAATGCGTCAACCATGGTTGTGTGATTCAAAGGGGAATCAAATTAACTCACGGAGTTGGATGATTTCCAAATTGCTTATAAATGTCATAGAAAGGCAGTGACAACATGATGGCTGTATTCCCTCTTTTTTCACTTTTCTTTGGAGTCTCTTAAAAAGAAACTTTCAGCTCAGTGTATCATTGAAAATGCTAACAATAGTTTACCACTGAATAGCTCTTTATAATATATAAAATGTCTTTCACATCTATTATCTCAATGGGTCTGCCACCAGCCTTATGCGGTAGACAAGTCTGTTATTAATAACTTTGTTTTAAAAGCGAGGGCACCAAGGTTCAGTGAGGTTAAGCAATTTGCTCGAATTCACTGTGTTATGAAAATAATAAATATCATTTACTTAAATGCTTTGCATACATTGTCTCATTTAAAGCTCACAGCCTGTTATGAGGTAGAGATGCTATTCTCCCTAGGCACACTGAGGCTGGGGGAGGTGCCAACCCACTGTCAAGTCATTTATCTAGAAAGAGGTACAGCTGGGACAGGGATTGAGTTCCCACTCAGAACCCAATGTGACGTGGATCCCGTGCCCTTTGCCATATGCAGGGGAAGGTTTACGCTTTCAAGGCATTATTTTAAATGGGAAGAATTATCTTACTGGGAAGCCTGAGACTTGTATTGGGCAAAGCAATGTGAGCAGAAAGAATCCCAGAGGTGAGATGGGATGAGAGAGGTTGGGTCTGAGAGATGCAGCGGGAGCAGATGACCCTTTTGAAACTGGTCAGCATGGGTCCTCATGGGACCTCATGGAGCCTTCTGGGCCCTGGCACACAGCACGCTCTGTGAAGCGGGGACCACATTTCTCTTACTGCCCCAGAGCATACTGGAGGCTCAATAAATAGTTGCTCAGTGAGTAGTAGAATGGATGGATTTATAATTTATAAAATAAAATTAAAAAGTAAAAATCATTTTTAATGGCTACCTGGATAAATAATGGTAATCATCCACTTACCATGTGCTTGGTTAAGGACTTACTAAGTATTATCTCTTTTCCTTACATAACCATCTCATCTCATCTCAGTAGGCTGTATACATGAAATGAATTTATTATTATATTTAAATCACTATTTCTAACAGGGCTATGTTGACCATAACTTCCAATTCCTTGATGATATGTTGGACACAAGCTATATTTTGGAGTCTCTTTTTGTTATCCAAAGCTCTGTATAGTTTCAAACTTTAAGCTCAGGCTTAAAACTCAAAACTTTTCTCCCTCCAGCAATGGCTTCTTGAGGCAAAGGCAGGGGCTGGCAGCTTATGCCTTGACTTCAGGATGTTTCCTCACCAGCTGCACCTCAAGACCCAGCCACCTGGTGAGGATGGGGGTAAGAGATGAGAACTGAGGTGGAATCTTCTATAACTGGCCATAGGGTGGTGACCAAGTGTCCCAGGCCCCACAGTGGTTTGGTCTGGTTCTGCTGCTCCTGGAGACTCCACTGGTATGATGTAGGAGATGTAAGTAGTTTTCCTGAGGGTGAGATGGAAGAGCACTTCACCTTGACCCCCTTCATCATCCAGGACCCTTCAGAGAGGGGGCCTGTGCTTCTATCTTCTCTACCAGTGGTCTACATTCCTGCCCCTTTTCCGTGTAGGGCTTTGCCTCATTTGGCCACTCAGTGACTCCTGTTCCTTGTTTTGACCCATGGACACCCTCCATGGATCAGGAGAACCATCAGGGTCATCTTTCTCACTCCCCAATGACTGTGAGAACTGGATATATTGGTGGCCTCCTCCATCTTTTTCCTGGGAACAATAATCCAGGGTCCTTTCTTACCCCACTGAAGTGCTCCAACAAGACTTCCTCCTTCAGAAATCTCCAGAAATAAGTGGCATCCTTTCCCTATGTTTATTTACAACTCAAAACTTTGGGGTATACATGGCAGACTCTCCCAAGAACATCCACATCATGCCCAGCTTACCTCCTGTGGCAATCCTAAGCAGGCTTGAAGATTCCGCATCTCAGCAAGAATCTGGCAGGGCCACAAGATACCAGGTTCCCTTACTCCACATACTCCTGGATCTGTGGCTGATTCTCTGAGAACTTCAGTGCTTCCCTTGGCTTTGTGGGAAGGATACCTCTTTACCCTGCCCCTACCCCTTACCACTGAATGAACACAAGGTTACAGACTCCACCCAGATCTGACCCCTCATTTCCTTCCTTCTCCTTTCCCCCCATTCACTCTGTGTGTAGACCAAGGTGGGTGATGAGAGGCAGTGCTATTGGCTGAATCTTCCTAAACTGATTTTGCCTTCTCTTGGAAAGCCAAACGTGGGGTGTGGGGGGAGGGGTGTGTGGAGGCAAATGGTTTGAATTATTCAAGATATACTCTCCCTTTTTAGTCAACTTATTTGGGAGTAATTTATATACAATCAAATGAACCCATTTTAAATATTTGTTTAAGTGTGCATTTGAAAATATATATGTCTATGTAGACACCACCACAATCAAGATATAGAGCATTTTCTTCATCCCCAAAAGTTCCCTGGTACCTCATCTCAGCCTCTCTCTATTTTTTACCCCCATGGCCTTTAATTGCCCTTATTGGGACACTCAATAACATTGTCCTGTAGCATTCTTAACAACTTTGTGATATTATTAGGTAATATTTTTATTATCTGGAAGCCATAAAAGAGGCTCACACTAAATTGTTTTCCCAAGGAAAGAGGAAAAAAACATTAGCTTGCTAAGAAGACTAGGGTAAGAGATACAAGACTGTATCAGAAAGGGCTGGTGGTACAAAGTGGATGAGGCCTTCTGATGGCAGAGGCAGTCAGGGGCCTCGTCATCCTCACTGGCCATGTGAAGCAGATCTGTATAGTTCTAGAAATTCAAGCAACCACCTACGTCTAGTAGTTAAAGTTCCATTTCTCTATGTCAAAATGATGTGTGGACAGTGATGCCTCCACTGTGTGTGTGAAAAAAAGAGAGAGGAGAAAGGGGAGAGAGGGAGAGAGAGAGAGAAAATAATAATATTTACATTTGGGTGGGCTTGGCAAATATCCCTCATCTAAAAATATTTCTCAGAGTTACCATATGATCCTGCAGTCTCACTCCTAGGCATATATCTGGAGAAAACTAAAACTTGAAAACATACATGCACCCTAATGTTCTTAGTAGCATTATTTACAATAACCAGGACATAGAAGCAAGCTAAATGTCCATCGACAGATGAATGGATAAAGAAGATGTGGTACATATATACAATGGAATATTACTCAGCCATAAAAAGAATGAAATAATGCCATTTGCAGCAACATGGATGGACCTAGAGATTATCATACTAAGTGAGGTAAGTCAGACAGAGAGAGACAAATATCATATGATATCATTTACATGTGGAATCTAAAAAATGATACAAAACAGAAATAGAATCAGACAGAAAAACAAACTTATGGTCACCAAAGGGGAAACGAGGAGGATGGATAAATTTGGAATTTAGGATTAACAGACACACACGACTATATATAAAATAGATAACCAACAAGATCCTACTGTATAGCACAGGGAACTATATTCAATATCTTGTAATAAACTATAATGGAAAAGAGTCTGAAAAGAATAGATATATAGCTATAACTGAATCACTTGGGTGTACACCTGAAACATTGTAAATCAACTATATTTCAATTTTAAAAAATCTCTTGGCCTGTCAACTGCCTAATTTTTTTTTACTATTTATGAATTTATCCTTCATATATAATGTAATGTGTGGGGATTTTTTTTTTGTTTTTTGTTGGGTTTTTTAAATAAATAAATTTATTTATTTATTTATTTATTTATTTTTGGCTGTGTTGGGTCTTTGTTTCTGTTCAAGGGCTTTCTCTAGTTGTGGAGAGCGGGGGCCACTCTTCATCGTGGTGCATGGGCCTCTCACTATCACGGCCTCTTTTGCTGTGGAGCGCAGGCTCAGTAGTTGTGGCTCACAGGCTCAGTTGCTCCATGGCATGTGGGATCTTCCCAGACCAGGGCTTGAACCCGTGTCCCCTGCATTGGCAAGCAGATTTTCAACCACTGCGCCACCAGGGAAGCCCCATAATGTGTGTTTTTTTTTAAAAAAATGTAGAACTAGGAATCAGGAAAATTGAATCTCCACCTTGATTCTCTCATGAAGGGCTTTTAATTCTGTCCATGCTGTTTCTCTTCCCTGTTCCTCATAAACCTCACTGGTAAATGTATTGGGTTGGCCAAAAATTTCATTCGGGTTTTTCTGTAAGATGTTATGGAAAAACCCGAACGAACTTTTTGGCCAACCCAATATATAATAATCGTGTCCTAACGGTGTAAAAGCTCTTGCAAAAGTAAGAGGCATTTTGCAGTTGGTTCTTGTTTCCTCATGGCTGGGACCTGATCCTTCACTTTGCAGTTTACTTTCTTTTAGTTCAGAGTAAGGTCCAAAGGTTACTGCTGATTTATCATTTAAATAAAGAGCAAAGACATCTCAAAATATGGAGATGGTATCTAGAATGATCCCTGGTTTTCCCTAAAGAACATTTGTTTTATCCTTTGTCAGAACAAGGAGGAAAATGAGAAGAAATTTCTAATTACCAGGGAAATATGCCAAAAGGAATATTCTTTTTTTGTTGTATAACTAGGTGACTTCCCTTAAGTCTCTAGCACTTAACTAACATAGAAAATCAGAGAATTTTTTAAATGCTTAAATTAAATATTTACATACACAGAAGAATATTTATAGCATACAAATAAAGTATATTTAAAAAAGACAAAAATGAACATCCGCACACTCACCTCTGCAGTGTAAGAAGGGAAGAGATTATTACCAGTAGGTCATTGGAAGGCCCCATTAAGCCCTCCCTGATGCAATCCCTCTCCCTCCCCAGACTTAACCATTATGGTGGATATTGTGTTTATCTATCCCAGGGCTTATTTTAAAACCACACATGATAATATCCCTTAACTTTTTCTAAGTGGATTCAGGTTGAGGGTATAATTCTGCAACCTGCTTCTTATGTGCAGTTTCACATTTGTGAGGTTTATCTATGTGGATGCATGTAAACTGACTTCAGATATTTTCAACCCCATGCAGTGCCGCATTATATAATGTGGTGCAATTCAGTTACCGCTTTCTTACTGGTGAAAGTTTGGGTTGTTTTCCATTTTTACCATTATAAACAACACTATTTTAAACATTCTTGTCCATGTCTTCTGATACATATGAGCAGGAGATTCTCTAGATTTTAGTCCCAGTAATGAAACGGCCATGACTCAGTGTATGACATATTCACTTTTTCTAGATAATGCCATATAGGTTCCAGGGTTATTGTGCCAATTTCAACCCCTACTAACAGCGTATTAGGGTTGTTATTGTTCTTCACTCTTCCCAACTACGTATTCTCTGGCTTCTTAATATTTTTCCAAACTGATGGGTATAAACTGGCATCTCACTGCAATTTTACCAAGGAGGCTCAGAACATTTTCATATGTTTATTTGCCATTTATGTTTCCCCTTCTGTTATCTATGTGTCCATTTCTTATTATAATATCTGTTTTATTCTAATATGAGGAATTTAGGAGCTCCTTTCTGTCTTTTATAAATAGTCATCTTTTAATAGTTATATACTACAGATATTTATTTTAGCCTCTGATTTTCTTTCCATTTCCTGTATATTGCCTTGTCACAAACAAGAAGACATTCTGTTCATTATGGAACAAATTTTTTAACTTTAGTTGAACTTATCAATCTTCTTTTATGGTTGGTATATATTAAAACAAATTCTTCCTAAAACTGAAATCATAAATATATTCTCCTACATATCATTCTAAAATGTTATATTTTGCCTGTTACCTTTATGCCCTAATCCATTCAGAACTGATTGGGTTAGGTGGGAATTCAGTTTTATTCTTTTCCGTAGGATAACTCATTGCCCCTCCACTATGTATTGACTAGTCTCTCCTCTCTCCACTGATTTGCAATTACCCCTCTGTTATGTATAATGAGGACCTGTACATACAGGTCTGCTCTGGGCTCTCTCCACTGAACTGTTTGTCTCTTACTTGGCCAATACCACTTTGTTTCATTTTAATATTTTAATAATAACTAGTGATATACGGTAGGACTGTCCCTCCCTACCTCATATTCTTCTTATAAAGGACTTTTGGGAATGTCTTTCCCTTCTGTTTTTCCATTTAAATTTTATAGTCATGTCAAGGTCTATGAACATCCTATTAGGATTTTAATTGGGATTGCATTAAATCTATAGATTCACTGAGGAGAATTGACATCTTTGTGATAGTAAGTCTTCCTTATACATTTATTTAGCTCTTCTTTCAATGAAGTTTATAATTTTCTCCACAAAGTTCTCACATAATTTATTAGATATATCCCAGGAAAATCTAACAAATATATATTTTTGAAGATATTACAAGTGGCATTTTAAATTATATATTTTGGTTTGTATGGCTGGTATGTAAAATTCAATTGATATATTTTAATGTTAGTTTTTTATCCTCAAAGCCCACTAAATTCTCTAATTCATTATGATGTTTTTATCTAAATTAGAGGAAAATAAACCCTTAGGTTTATTATGTAGCCAATCATATAATTCATAAAAAACACCAGTTTTGTTACTTGCTTTCTGATCTTTTACATGTTATTTATTTATTTATTTTTGTTATTTATGTATTGACTACGACCTCCAATACAGCATTTACTATGAATAGTGATAATGAGAATCCTTACCTTCATCTTTCCCCCCCCAGCTTTACTGAAGTATGCTTGACAAATAAAAATTGTATATATTTAGTTTGTACATGTGATTCTTTTAAAATGTGCAACATGATGATTTAACGTATATACAGGGTGAAATGATTACCACAATCAAGTTAATTAATACATCCATCACCTCCCAGTTATATATATATGTTTTTGTTCCCATGAGGAAAAATTTCAATGTTTTACCATTAAGTGGGATGTTTGCAGTTAATTTTATTTTGCAGTTACTCTATACCAGGTTAAGACAGTTTTCTTCCTAGTTTGATAAATTTTTTTCATGAACATATGACACATCTTAAGTGATTACTTTCTACATCTCTTGAAATGACTGTGTATGCTCTCTCCTTTTACAGGCTCATGTGAGAAATGATGTGGTGTCATTGGGATGCTGCAGATACTGGCTAGCAGTTCTCTCCAACCATTTTTCTTCTCCCTGGGCATGCAGAGAAGGTATGCTACTGGCCGCCCTTGCTATCAGGTGGCACATGTGACTGAGACCAGGCCAATGGACTGAGTGGTATGTACCACTTCCAGGCCTGGCCTAATACAATCTCCCACATGCTATCAACCCTCCGTATTTCTCTTCCACAGCTTAATGTGCCTTAGTGTGGGTTCTTGGAAGGCAATTACTAAAGATGGTAGAGCTGTCTCTACCTTAAAGATGGGAGCCGTCTCTGCCATAAAGATGGGGGGTTCCTGGGTCTCTCAATCCTCTTATGGAGGCAAATCAACTGATTTGGACTTTTCATGGGTAAAAAGTAAACTTCTATTATGTGAGTCAGTATACATTTTAGAATTTATTATGACAGTTTGCTGACCCTAATCAATAAGTGGGAAAAACCAAACTTAGTCTTGATGTATAATCTTTTTAAAGATTGTTATATGTTGCTAAATAGAGTTTGCCAGTATTTCATTTAGGGTTTCTTGGAACTAATTGCATGAAGGAGATTGGCTCATCATATTATCTTTTTTCATATTGTGATGGTCAAGTTTAACTCTCCAGACTGTGCTAGCTCTGAATTAGAGAATGTTCCTCTTTTCTGGGCACTAGACTAGTTTGCATATGTTTCTAATTATTTTTTCTTTTAATGTTTGGAAAAAGCTTTTCCAGCCTGCTTTATTTGTGTGGGAAGGTTTTTTTTTTAATGATTTTTAATGGTTATAGGCTCATATTTTTAATTCCTCTTAAGCAAGTTTTGGTAAATTATATTTTCCTGGGAACTTTTCCTTTTTATCTAAGTTTTCAAATTTTTGACACAGAGTTGCTGATATCATCTTACATTTTTAACCCTATAAGGTCTGTGGGTAGACTCCTTTATCAGGTACCATATTTTATTGATCAGTCTTGCCAATGATTTGCCTTCAGAAAGGCTAAATTTTTGCTTTGCAGCTCCTCTCTTCATTTCTGCCCTCATCTTTATTATTTTTTTTCTTCTATTTTCTTTGTGTTTATTCTGATTTCCTTTTTCTAATTTTCAATTTTGATGCTTAGCTCATTAATTTTCAATGATTTTCCTTTATAATAAATGATTTCAAGGCTACAAATTACTCCCATCAAGTCATTTTAGCTACATCTCATTAGTCCTGAAAAATATTTTATTATTGTTTCATTCTGAATATTTAAAAAATTTTCCTCTTTTTTCACCTCACATTTCTTAATTTCCAAATAGATGATCTTTTTCTAGTAATCTTTTGTCGTTAATCTCTTACTTAATTGCACTTTGGTCAAAGAACTAGATCTAAATGATATCAATCTTTTGATATTTATTGTTATCAGCAATAGGTTGGTCATGTTTTCTAGTTGGTAATACACAATAGAGTGGAAGTTCTATCGTGAAATTTTGAAGGTGGAAGACCAACGAGTGTAATCTCTGAAAGAAGTGAGGCTCAAAGAGATTGAATGACTTGTCTGAGTTACTATTAGTAGTTAATAGCAGGGCCAAGATACTGGAAAATATTTCTCAACTTCCTACCAGTGTGCTTTCTACTGTGCTTGCTACCTCCAGAGCAATCTAAAACATTTTTATGTTCCATGAGTACACTAATTAATTATTGAAAAGTTGAAGTAACTAGGCAGGTCTGTTTTGTATTTTCAAACAAAAATTTCAACTATTTCATTGATAAAAAGGTCTTTTAGTTTCACCAAAGTGGCATATGTGATTTATAGGATGTGGGATATAATATATATATATATACACACATAAATACACACACACATATATGTGTATATATATATATATATATATATATACATACATTGTATATTCACACAGTACATGAACATTAATATATTAAACTTTTATCAGACTACAGATATGAAAAAGTATTTATTGTATAATTCCATTCATATGCAGTTCCAGAACTGACAAAATTTATTTATGGAGTTAGAAAACACAAAACTAGTTGCGTATTTGGAGGTTAAAATTGGCTGGAAGGGGGTATGGGATGGTGGAAAAATGCTTGATGTTTTATTTAGAGCATTGTTTATATGATTAGGTATATATTTTCTCAAATCCACTATTTTTTATTCAGCATAATATTTTGGGGTTCATCTGTGTTTTGTATGTGTAAGTAGTTTGCCCTTTTTATTGGTGACTAGTATTTCATTGTAAGACTATACCATGGTTTATTTATTCATTCTCCTGTTGATGAGCATTTAAGTTGTTTCTAGTTTGAGACTTTTCTTTTGGAAGTTTTATAGATTTAGCTCTTATGTTTAGATCTGTAGTTTGTTTAGAATTAATTTTTGTGTATGGTGTAAGGTAGAGATAGATGATTACTTACTTATTTTTCCCCCATGTGTGTATCCAGTTTTCCCAGCATTATTTGTTAGGATGGCATTCCTTTCTCCATTGAATTCCTTACAGATTTGTTGAAAGTAAATTGACCATTAATGTTTGGATCTATTTCTGTACTCTTAATTTTTCCCATTGATATATTTGTCTAGACTAATACCACTTCCAAACCTGCCTGATTTCTATAGTACTACAGTTTCTCTCGGATTCAGATAGTGTGAGTCCTCAAATTTGTCATTCACTTTCAAAATTGTTTTGGCTACAAGGCATCCCTTGGAGATATTGCAAGTTCAGTTCCAGACCACTGCAATAAAGTGAATATCATAATACAGCAAGTCACATGAATATTTTGGTTTCCCAGTGCATATAAAAGTAATGTTTACTCGGTATTTTACTCTATTAAGTGTGCAATAGCATTAAGTCTAAAAAAATATATATACCTTAAATGAAAAATACTTTATTGCTAAAAAAAAATGCTAACCATCATCTGAGCCCTCAGCCAGTTGTAATCTTTCTGCTGGAGGAGGGTCTTGCCTCATTGTTAATGGCTGCTAACTGATGGTTGTTGAAGGTTGGGGAGGCTGCAGAAATTTCTTAAAATAAGACAACAATGAAGTTTGCTTCATCGATTGCAGCAAATCAGAGAATTCATGAATGACTTCTCTGTAGCATGCAATGCTGTTTGATAACATTTTACCCACATTAGAATTTCTTCCAAATCAGAGTTAATCCTCTCAAAACCTGCTGTTGCTTTATCAACTGAGTTTATTTAATGTTCTTAATCCTTTTGTTGTCATTTCAACAATTTTCACAGCATCTTCAATGGGAGTAGATGCAATTTTAAGAAACCACTTTCATCTGTTAAATTTGTATCATGAAATTGTGGCACTTCAGTCACACCTTCAGGCTCCACTTCTAACTTTAGTTCTCTTGCTATTTCTACCACAACTGCAGTTACTTTTTCCACTGAAATCTTGAACCTCTTAAAGTCATCCAGGAAAGTTGAAATCAACTTCTTCCAAATTGCTATTAACGTTGATATTTCAACCACTTCCCATGAATCATGAACATTCTTAATGGCACCTAGAATGGTGACTCCCTCCCAGAAACTTTTCAATTGACCTTTGCCAGGTCCACCAGAGGAATCACTATATATGACAGCTATAGGCTTACAAAATGGATTTATTAAATAATAATACCTGAAATTTGAAATGACTCCTTGATCTATGGGCTGCAGAATGGAAGTTGTGCTAGCAGGCAAGAAAACAACTTAAATCTCATTGTCATCTCCATGAGAGCTCTTAGGTGACCAGGTGTGAGCAGCAGTATTTTGGAAAGAATCATTTTTTCTGTGCAGTTGCTGTCAATAGTGGGCTTAAAATACTCAGTAAACCATGTTGTAAACCAATGTGCTGTCACAGACTTTTGTTGTTCCATTTATAGAGCATAGGCAGAGTAGATTTAGCATAATTTGTAAGGCCCTAGGATTTTGGGAATGGTGAATGAACATTGGCTTCAACTTCAAGTCACCAGTTGCATTAGCCCCTAACAAGAGAGTCAGCCTTCCTTTGAAACTTTGAAACCAAGCATTGACTTCTCCTCTCTAGCTATGAAAGCCCTAGATGGCATCTTCCAATATGAAGCCTTTTTGCCTATGTTGAAAATCTGTTGTTCGGTGTAGCCACCTTCACTTGTTATCTTAGCTGGATCTCGATAACTTGCTGCTGCTTCTTCTACATCAGTGCTTGCTGCTTCACCTTGCACTTTTATGTTATGGAAACAATTTCTTTTCTTGAACCTCATGAACCAAACTCTGTTAGCTTCAGGCTTTTCTTCTGCAGCTTCCTTACCTCTCTCGGCCTTCATAAAATTGAAGAGAGTTTGGGCCTTGCTCTGGATTCAGCTTTGGCTTAAGGGAATGTTGGGGCTGGTTTGATCTTCTATCCAGACCAAAAGAATTTATCTATAGAGCAATTAGGCTGTTTTGTTTGTTTTCTTATCATTTGTGTGTTCACTAGAGTAGCATTTTTAACTTCCTCCAAGAACTTTTTCTTTGTATTTACAGCTCAGCTAACTGGCACAAGAGGCTTAGTTTTTGGCCTATCAGCTTTCAACGTGCCTTCCTCACTAAGCTTAATCATTTCTAGCTTTTGATTTAAAGTGAGAGACATGTGACTCTTCCTATCATTTGAACACTTGGAGGCCATTGTAGAATTATTAATTGGCCTAATTTCAATATTGTTGTTTCCCAGGGAACAGGAAGGCCTGAGAAAATGGACAGAGACAGCGGTTGGTGGAGTAGTCAGAATACACATAACAATTATTAAGTTTGCCATCTTTTATGGGCATGGTTCATGGTGCACCAAAACAATTACAATAGTGACATTAAAAAATTACTGATCACAGATTACCATAACAAATAGAATAATAATGAAAAAGTTTGAAATTTGAGAGAATTACCAAAATGTGACACAGAGACATGAAGTGAGCAAATAGTGTTAGAAAAATTGGCACCAATACACTTGCTGTCACATGGCTGCCACACACCTTCAATTTGTAGAAAACACAATATCTGTGAAGTGCAATATAGAAAAGTGCAATAAAATGAGGTTTATCTGTATTCAGGTTCATCACATTTCTATATAAACTTTAGAATTAACTTTAAATTTTTACTAGTGCAACTATATATATAGGACTAGTGCAACTATATATATAGTTGATTGTGTTGATTCTAGTCTATTGATTCGGTTTCTCTGGAGAACCAAGGCTAATACAAATCTATAGATCAATTTGTAGAGACCTGGCATCTTAACAATATTTAATCTTCTAATTCATGCATATGTCATTTCACTTACTTAGGTTCTCTTTAATTTCTCTCAGCATATTTTACAATTTTCATGTCTTGAATGTCTTTTTTAAGATTAATCCCCAAATATAAAACAGTTTTTTGATGTTGCTGTGAATAATAATTTTTAAACTTTAATTTTTCAATTGTTTGATGCAGCATACAAGAATACATTTTACTTTTGTATATTGATCTTTTATCCTATGACCATGGAAGGACTAGTGCAATGAAATAATCAAAGAAGTATTTTAGGAAGAATAATCAGAAGAATTGCTCACTGCATATTGGTTGGATGCAGCCCCATGAAGATACGTGAACCTTAATCTGAGCCAGGACCACAGACCATACTTCTGACCTTGGACAGCTGCCTGCACATTTGTGCTCAGAGTCAAATGTGTTGGCTTTGAGGCCAAAGGACATATATAGATGGTTGCAAACCTATCCATCTCCCTGGCTGGCAAAGCAGCTCAAAGCACATACCTTAAAAATGGAACTGTAACAGTGTCCTCTTGGTCTGTGAAGATTGGATGAACACTGCTATTAAAATTGCACCCCATGCCAAAGCTTTCTTGCATATAAGTTGGTGGGAGCTGAGGAGCCAGTGTTGACTATTTTTTTTGGGTGGGGGGAGCTCAATTGAATTCTGAGGCTATTCATTTATATAAAAATTTCTCATCCATTGCCCCTTTTTTCATCCCGGACTTCTGCCATTGACTCAGGAATCTTGCTGGGATCCTCATAATCCATATCATTTTCTATTTCTGTCTTCATAAATCACTGGGCTGAGCTTGGGAGAACTTTCAAACCCCCCTTTACTTCTCTTTTTGTATGAACACTCCAAAACTTTAAGCCTATTATTTTACTAAAGCCGGGAGGCTGATAGAAAGCTTTTACTTTCCTTAGAAAGTAGTAAGAGAAAAATAAAAACATCCTCATCTTAAACATCCAGTTCTTTTCTATCTTTTTGGTAACTCTCCTCCTTATTTTGATAAATATAACAATTTCATGGCTTTCTTCAACATTATTCAAAATTTCAAAATAAATTATATATCATGAATGGAAACAAACCAGTGTTAGAGCATATATATTTTCAAACTCTTAACACTTGCAAAGATTCTGACATGCCTGTTCTCTACCAATTGAAACATATTTATTTTAAAAGTTCATTTTCAAGGTATCTTTACTGGTTTTACACGGCTAAAGAATGCAAGATGTAGATAAGATTTACTGGAGCCTTGAGACAACAGACACTGTACCTTATTTTATAAAGTGTAGATTTTTGATCTTGACTCACTTGTAAGTCACTTGATATAGCTCTGACCTTTGTTACATTTGTAGAACTCTTCAAAGTTTTCCTCTGTACTATGAACCTACTACATATAGAGCCTGGTTTAAGGAAAGGTAGAAAAGCTTTGCCTTTGGTACTTTGGGAGGGTTCTACGAGGTGACTAACCCCACTCCTTCACTTTGTAGTTGAAACACTAACACTCAGAGAGGCTGAGTAACTTGGGAAAGTCATACAGCTAGTTGGGGACTGAGCTTGGATGAGGACCATGTCTCCTGATTCTTGAGCAGGATTCTTTATGTTACTCCACATAGCTTTCATCTTTCTCCTGCACTTGAGATCTTAATTTTCCCTAGCATCCTCATCTGGTCCAATCACAGTGTCCTACTGACTCTGCCCTCCCTTATCAACCCTCTACGTCTTTCAAATCAAAGAGCCTCACCCTGTGTCCTATTCCTAGGGGTCCTAACAGGGCTTAGTGTTGAATCAAAATAATTGGTATGGAGTACAAATTGGTATGAGAATTGGTATGAGTACTAATGACTATTCCTTGTGTCCTATTCCTAGGGGTCCTATCAGGGCTGGAGGTTGAACCTAGAGAGCCATTGTTGGACTGAGTATAAATGCGTGTTCAGGGCTCAATATACTGCTTTGTGTCTAAAGTAGTTTTAATGCTTCACTTCATACAAACAACTAATAATATTTCTAAGAGTTAAATTTATTGACATCTTACTATGTGCCAGACACTGTGTTTAAGGATTTTATATAAATTATGTCATGGATATCATGGGCATTATGTCATTATCTCATTTGAGTAATGAATTATAAGGGACAAGCCCAGTGAATGATATATTTAGAGACAGGTGGGGTTATCCTACCCCTTTTTTAATGATATCACTCAGACAGTAGCCTGATGCCCTGGGCATGGGGCCAACAGATGAGAGGAGCCTGCCTTCACTTCCAACTCCTTCAGCTCTCTGCCTAGTGAGTCCTCTGTGCAATCTAGTGAATGCCCAAGCAGTGAAAATTGCTGCCTGGGTGGGATTACAAGAGTTGCTCTTCTGGACACGATTCCTAGAGCTGGGATGGCTAACATGACTGGGTATTCCAGTATTCTGAAGCTCACTGTTTGCTAATGACTTGGGGAGTAATAGCCGGGCTGCAGGATACCATGTGTGGCTTAAGTGGAGAAGTGTCTAGAAAAGGTGCTCTTGATGTAGAACTTATCATGGTTTTCTACCCATTCGCATATTGCCTTAAGACCCATTTTCATGCTTTGTCAGAGTAGAACCAAACTATCAAAAACAACTCTTAAGAAAAATCCATATCTCATGAACATTTTATAATGACATTATTGTAGCTCTAGTTTGAAAAGATTATTTTAGGGTTTATTAATATCTACAGCGAAAGATCCAATATGGAAACACCATCAGCTGCAGAGCGCCTAAGGACTGAAAAAGCAGCACACTAAAGCAACTTTGACTTTCAAAGATAGCTGTTTTGGGGGCTCATCTCTCAGGTGCAGGTCTTAAAAGTCAGGGTGCCAGATGTGGGATTGAAACCCTCCTCTCCTCAGGGAGAAGCTAGGGACTGTGAGCTCCCTCCTAATTGTGGCTTGCCATCCCAGCTGTGGGATTTATGGTGAGATTGTGTCTCAGCCTCTTTTATCTGCTTCGATGTGGGATTTTTTTCATTCACTTGGTGTGCAAAAGTTGCTCAGCAAGTTTTAAAGTTTTTTTGCAGAGGAAATTGTTCCATATGGAGCTGTTGTTTTGGTGTGTCTGTGGGAGAAGATGGGTTCAGGCTCCTCCTATGTCGCCATCTTGAACCATTCTGTGTCAACTTTGAGAATAAGAGCATAGGGAAACTGAGACTATAAGTAATTAAGTAAATTACTGAAGGTAGGTATTTGGGTCAAATGCAAATGCAATGATCTCTTCTTACCTACCTAACTCATACTGCTGTTATGTTGGGGTAATCAAGCCATGAAAATATAAAGGTTTCTTATGGTTCACTAGGAGTCAGTGATTTTATATTGAGGACAACTAATTTAGTGCCCTTTGAGAATGTGTTCAAAATTGCCAGGATGCTCTGCATTGTCTTATTTTGAACAATTACTAACAGGAATTATTAGACAACACCCAATCTCCTACTATATGTGAACTGATTTGCTTTCCATCTTTTTATTATCGGATTCATCTATCATTGTATTGGAAAAGTATAATATGTAGACTTCTGCAAAACTACTTCCCTTTGTATGTGTGTGTGTGGTTCTATGGAGGAAGACTATAAAGAAGGATTCATTCATTAAGTCATTCAACAGGTATACGGTAGACCTGATCATCTGAGCCAGCTAAACTCAAATCATCCACTGGGGCTCAAAGCTGTCAGTGATCACCTCACTTTGTGTCAACAATGAGCTAAGCTCATCACTCAGGCTAGAAAAAGAATAGTGGGAGGGTCCAAGTGGGTGAGAAATGTATTTCAGTTTGGGGTGTTTTTACTAAGAAGACAAGATTTTAGCTAGTTCAGGTCCCAGATGTGGGATAGATGACACCAGAAGACGTACAGGAAGCCAGAAGGAAAGGATCCCTGAAGAAGTGACTGGACATTTACATCAGTCTGTCTAAACTGGACCATGGTTACTTACCTTAAAATCTGAATTGTTATCTTAATATCATAACATTGGTGACATTATAAACTTCTTTACTTCATTTGCTAGAACCTGTAGGGATCAGGAAATTGTATTTTTAAGAAGTGGTCACTTTTATGCTGTTTGACTATTTTTACTTATTTTTCTTAGTTTTTTCTAGAACCCAAGAGGGGAAGTGATAAAAGGAGACTTTTTTTCTCCCTCAGGTTTATTCAGTATCTTCTTGGGGCCCATATATAATGAAATATTTCCTTGGAAACTCTTCTTTACTCTAAACGGGATGACTGTTGTTTAAATAAAGGGCTTATTCCCTTAAATTCCCTCCTTGGAATTACAGCTAGAGAATTTAGGGTGGAGAGTTTCTAGTCCAGGGTAAGCAACTTTATGGTACAAATGCCTCTACTTCTCTCGTGCTCATGACAGAACAACCAAATGAGCACAGTTTCCTACTGAGCCTGGGTGTGCAGATAGTAATATAATTCCTGCTTTATAGATGAAGAAACAGAAATTTAAAAGTTAAATAACTTTCTTATTAGAGAGATGACTCTGAGATGACTTCAGAGATGACTCTGAAGCCATCATTCTCCAGGGAATCACTACTAATTGATAAGAGCTAGCAACTAATATGAAATTTATTTACCATCCAAGATCTAGTATACTCTCATTATTTTTCCATGAAAAGTGATGAGTCAAGACAGTCTGAATAATGTTGGTGAAAGTGCTTTGCAAATATGTAAAGAATGTCAAAGATGTTGTTTTTATCAAGGACACAAGCCCAGCTAGTTTATAGCAATTCTCAAACTGTGGTGTGCAGCGGAATCACCTGGACAGCTTGTTAAAACACAGATTGCTGGACCCCACCTCAGAGTTACTGATTCAGTGGGCTTAAGGACCAGCCTAAGAATTTGCATTTCTAACAAATTTTCATGTAATGTTGATGCTGCTGGTTCATGAACCACACTTTGAGAACCACTGGTTTATAGCCTACCTGAGCTCAAATATGATTACCATGAAATTTCTCTTTTGCATTGTTGCTAAGCTCAAAAATAACTGACTGATTTTTGTAAATATTTTTCTGCCACTGTCAAGCCTCTGTTCATGCATATTCAATGAAATGTTCATGTTGATAAATGTAAATGTGTAATCATTGGACCAGAGCCAGCAGAGTTTAATTGAAAGAAAAATCAAACCTAGGAATATGAGAAAAGTAATAGTCAGAAGCCAGGGTAAGGATGGAGTAGGTCACAGGAAGCTAGAAAATAGGAACCATTTGCAAAGGGATATGTTAGACAAGGCTTGCTGTCAGGGAGGAAAGCAGAAAGATTTCAGCACCAAAGAATAAAATACTACCTCAAGTACTGATGAACTGATCTGCAGTGGAGGCATTCGTTGTACATGAAAAACAGTCAGGTGGACTTTGGATCAAATACTAGTAGGACCACCAAGTGAAATGGAATTTAACTTATCCAAGGAGGCTGCAGAGAACAGAACTGGCTCCAGTGGGCCAGGCTTCAGGGAGGCAAGTTCTGAAAGAGCTTTTTACAACCATTGCATATGAAGATGGACTGGGCTGCCTCCAGAACAGAGACTTTCTTAATACAGAAATTGTTTAAGTAGAATCAGGTGACCACTGGGAAATGAATTTAAGCAATAAATGCGGAGGCTAGACTTAGAGATGTGGAGATTAGATTACTCTGAATTCTTCTGGGACTAGGGAAACCCAAGAACACTTTAATTTAAAAGAACAGTAGAAACAAGATGGCATACAAGGTGAGAATGACTTCACTGATATCTGTAAAGAGGCTGGGCTTTGGACTCAAACGGGTTTGGACTCAAACGGGACTCAGCTCAATTTGCAGCCCCGCATTTCCATGCTGCTCTCTACCCCATCTACCTATCGGAGACAGAGACGCAGTCTTGGCATCTGTAGATCAAGGCAGAAACAGCTGCCTCAGAGTATCCTAGTGAGAACTCAAAAGTGTGTCACATGGAAATGTTCTTGACACACAGTAGGAGTTCAACAGATGTTCATTATCTGCCCCTCTCTCCCCTTTAGTAAGGTAGAGCAAACTTGACCCAGGGAAAGGCTGAATTTTAGAAATCCAGAACTATGCAGTCGCTAAGATCTGTCTGTGAGGAGTACTCCACAAAGGAGATGACGTTGAACTTTGTATCTTGGATCTGAGACCCCTGAGATCTCACTCACTTGAACAGCAGTTTCTCCAATGATCACGATGGTCTGAATTTAAATCGGTAAGAATCAGTTAGTACTAATGAGTCATACAGAAAGGAAGAGAGGATTTGGGGCTGAAGAGCCTTCCTTCAGTAGGATATGCCCTGCCCTAAGGCTTGGATGGCAAAATTGAACACTAATGGCAGCACAGAACCTCCCAGCACTGGACAAGGCAGATAGAAAACAAAGCAGATGCTGAGACAGGATATTCAGGTCACAAGCTTATACACACTGTGGATCTGGGGCTGGGAAGGAGTGTGTTTTATTCAGCTTTCATCCAAGGATCTAAACCTAACTGAGCTTGTCTGAGAAATGTTGTTAATATATGTATTTTCTGAGGTTGTATGTGTAGATAGGTAACTATATCCATCACATGTTACCAGGCTAGGAAAGAGGAGATTATGAAAAATTTGTGTTCAAAAGGGACACTGGATCTGATTAGGTAGAGAATTATTGACATGGACAAATAGTGCCTGAAGTTTCATTGGCTACTTTCAGTTGTAGCCGGGGGAGGAGCCTAATCAAACTGAAGAGGAGGGTAGGGAGTCTGTCCCTTAATTGGGGAGACAATCTTTCTTCTACTGCTTGAAACAGATGCAGCTTGCAGCCATCTTGTGACTATGAGGGTAAAAAGCTACATGCTGATGGTTCCTGAGCAGTGGGGTCACAATCCTGAGCCACACATCTGGAGCCCCCCTGCATAGGGACTTTTTGATATGTGAGATAATATATTTCTTAATTGTTTAAGCTACTTTTAATTACGTTTCTTAGACTTAAACCCAAATGTACTCTAACTGTAAAGAGTGAAATGGAAGACTGCTGGTTCTCACTATGATCTTCTCTGAACCACTTGATTTTTTAAAAAAATGTATGTACTTGTATTGTTTTGATTTTTTAAAATAAAATTTTAAAGGATTCTTGTTTTTTTTTCCATAAGGGTTGAAGACGATTGATGTAGATATTAATCTTTCTTTTAGGCTTCATAAAAACCGAGAAGAGTTTGGGTTCTTGGAATTTCAATGACTAAATCAGCCAGTTCATTCAATCTATTTAGTTAAAAAAAACAGTTAATTCCATTAAGAATTTAGAAATGGTAAATCTTTTAGCTATCATAGAAAAAGCAATAGTTTAAATGGCTTCATTATTTTACTTTCTAACCAGTTGTGTGGCATCATGCAAATAGGGTATTATAACATCAGAATTTAGTAACTAGTAATATTGTACTAAAATATGATTAATACATTGTGCAGCCAGAACTCAATGAAGCAATTTTCAATGCCCTATAAATAGTGAGACCTTTGCAAAAAGAGGGTCATATTCCTGGCAAACGTGTCACAGCTAATGCCCGTCAACTGACTAATGTTCGTTAGCATTCAACACATTAATAGATTATCTTTCTGTGGGCCCTTCTGTTCTCGATTTACAGTTCTTTGTGGTATGGTGTAGTAGAAATAGCATGTTCTTGGAGGCCAAACTTGGGCTGAAATGCCAACTTGGATACTTACTAACATGGTAACTTTTGTCAAGTTACTTTTTGCCTCAAAGCTTCAATTTCTTTATCTAGTCAATAGGGACAGAAAACCAAACTACTTCATTAGATTGTTGTGTGGATAGAATTTACAGGTAAAGAAACCAACAATGTGCCTTCACATATTAAGTAATCAATACATGTTATTTTATTTTCTTTCCTTTCTCCTAATTTTCCTCATGAGAGCTTCTCAGAACCTCAATGTTTAGAATAGAAGAGGGAATCTAAGTATGACCGGAGTGAAGGGATATTCAGAAATGTCTATAAATGTCTAGTTAGTTGGTGACACTGGTTATTAGAGGCCGATTTACATGGTTCAGAGAGTTTCCAGGGAAAGAAAGCAAGCTTTCTGTCATTGGGACCAGACACAACTGAGCATGTCTGGGGTACAGCTGCAGTCACGAGCTGCTACACCTCTGGTCGGTGGTGGAGGCACGTGGCCTGCACAGAGCTCACGAGAGGGAAGGGTGATGCAGTAAATGTTATCACAGTTTTGTTTTGTTCTGTTTTCCCAGTCTCTGTCTGAATCCTAGAACAAAGAACCTGTAAAAAATGCAAAAACAGGTTTTCAATAATTCAATGAGTCTTTTTTTTTTTTTTTTGCAGTATGTGGGCCTCTCACTGTTGTGGCCTCTCCCGTTGCAGAGCACAGGCTCCGGACTCACAGGCTCAGCGGCCATGGTTCACAGGCCCAGCCGCTCTGCGGCATGTGGGATCTTCCCGGACCGGGACACGAACTCGTGTCCCCTGCATCGGCAGGCGGACTCTCAACCACTGCGCCACAAGGGAAGCCCCAATGAGTCATTTTTAATGACCCATCTGAAGACGGCACGCTGCTTGGGGGCACCTTAAACAAAATGCAGCGAGAAGGCCGAAGTCATTCTCTCTTCTCCAAATGCCCCCTCTCACACCCGCCATAGGACAGCCATGGTACCATTAGAACTCAGAGAGTTAGTGATGGGGCTGGTGGAGCTATGAGGGTCCAACAGACATAGAGGCTCAGCAGTGGCTGATCTACTAAGGTGCTGCCAGCCTGGAAAAGTAACAGAAGGGTCCATGGTGCACAGAGGAGAGGAATCAGCTTCTTCTCAGAACAGGAATGAGGGCCTGTGTGTCCAGATGCATATGTGAGACATAGGCCTCCAAACTACTGCTGGGTATAAACTTTAAATTATTTTATCAATTTTTTGGGCATGAAGATATCCACAGAATGATACTGAGAAATCATTGCAACTCATAATTTTAAAAATTATTTATGGGGGCAAATATATTGTGTATCAATATAGTATACCCCTGAAGTTCATTTATTTTTGTGATTGATAAAACAACTGCAAATTCTGAAAAGCAAAGGGTTAAACTTTCACATCCCCTAATTGAAAGAAAAAAAAAATGAAGTGAACAATTGTTAGTTTGGAGTTGAAGTGTCGGCTCATGTAGATGATGTAGACAAAGACCCCAAATCACATCTTGGGCACATAACCATGCTTAGCCCCAGGAGTAGCGATCTCAAGTCCATTTATTGAGCACTTGCTCTATGCTAATCTCTGAGCTATGCATTTGAAATAAAACATGTCATTTATACATTTCTATGTGCAGCAATAGCCCTCTGGGGTAGGTGTAATTTTCCCCATACAGATGGGGCTCTTAGGGCTGAAGTGACTTAAGTCACTTGGTGGTTGAGTAGAATAGTTGAAATGTAAACCCAGGTATTTCCAGCTATAAATCCGTGCTCTAAACCACTATCCAGTGTTCTCACCTGTGTCAAGATTGTGTTTGATTTAGTTAAAGTGTTGATAACTGGGCCTACTACTAGGTATTTAGACTGGCAGCATTGGTACCACTTGGGAACTTGTTAGAAATGAAGTATCCCTGGTCCCGCCCCAAACCCACTGAGATACAATCTGCATTTTAACAAGATCACCAGGCAATCTGTGTATATATTAAGGTCTGAGAAGTACGGTCCTACACTATATTCACATTCTCTGCCCGGGTACCTTTCAGTGTATCCATTTAATAAAAAAACAGTATAAATCCATTGTCTAAGACCATCTCACAGCTTTGAGGAAGAACTAGCTAATGCAAAATTTATTCCTTTCTCTTTTTGAATGGATTTATATGACATGAGAACAATTGGTTGAAAAGTACACAATTCAGGCAGGCCTATTATTGATACCATGGTTGCCCCAACAACTCTTTTAAGAAAAAGTCTATATTTCAAAAGAAATGACCTCATTCACAGTAGTTGTGTGAATAGCTACAGCCAGCATGTTTCTTTAGACAAGGCCAGAAGGATCACTCCATGCCTATCTGGCCCTCCACCGCCATAATGTTAACTCAGCATGTAGTCAGCCTTGTATCAGCTGGTTGCTGCCTATTTGTCTAAGGAAACAGTTCCAGGACAGATCATATTCACAAGAGACTCTGCCATACTGAGGGCTCCAGAAATGTTAATCTTTGAATAACTTCTCTACAAAATCCAGAACAAAAAGCTGTATATAGCTGAATATCTAAAGAGTTTATGGTAATTGTGGTAAAAGACGTAATATTTTTTCATTGTTGTTCCTGGCATCTAGGAACCTAAAATATCTTATTACCCAAGAACATTGTGAGAGAAAACTTGAGTTAATTTGCTCCTAAGGTGACAACCCACCTGACATTTAGGTGCCTGCTTTGCAGAAGACTTCAAAGGTTTTAAACCTATTCCTGGATAACACAGAAGGAAACCAATCACAGGAGAATGGTAGTGATAATTAAGACAATGTTATGATTCACTAAGAAATGGCTGGGTTATGAACAATGAACACTGTGGCATGTAAATTACCTAAGAACCGAGTTTAATGATGTGTTCTTTCTTATTAATTGCTCGTTTGGTGACATGGTCTGTAAAAGTTATTTTTTAAAAGAAACAAAAGAAGTCCACTGCCTCATTGTAACCTTGGCAAATTTCACACATTGCTAAATTTTATGAGTGTCTTTAGCTAACCCAGGATTTATCAGCATGAACTGTAATTTGGTTTTATATGTTTGTATGGTAATCATGAGATATGATTCCATATGGAATTTCCATAACTCTGAATGGCCTTCTATTAAATATCATAAGTTGAACTTTATCATTCAGCACACTGACTATGTTCACTCATTCATGTAAAATGTTCCCATCTTTGATATTATCTCTTCTAAATCAAACCCAAAATAAAATTTGTTTTGTCTAAATGAATACATTTTGAGCCATGGATTGTGTTTACATGCAGCTGCTGAAGCAGACTTCAGGGAGCCAGATATGATCATTTTGGCCATCTTCCCAAACAATCCCAATCACAGAATCTAAATGCCAGATGGAATTGTGGCCGTGATGATAGGATCACAGCTCAATCAATCAGCGAGTGTAACTGACATCTATCCAGCTTCACCAGCTGGTGGGTGAGAAAAAGTATTAACATTTACAATAAAGTTTCCCAAATTTCAACAGCTCTGCACCCCCTACCCCCACCTGTTCACATAGATAGTCCAGTTCTTTTCAGATATGTTTGTCCTTAAATATTTCTGAGTCTGTTTAGGAGGGCTTATGGGTGGAGCCTGAAAGCATCCTGGTCCCCACTAGTTTATAGACATGGGAAAGACCACTTTTCTCCAAGAGCCTTTCAGGGAACGAGGAGTGGACTGCCTCCCATTGAAGCTGAGTCACTGCTTGCACTCAAGGCCTTTTGCTCAAGGAACCACCAACATCCCTCTTATCTATTGTCCATTTGTGTTGCTCCCACTGCTTGCCAACTTCCTCTGGAGCCCCGAGCTCTGTGTCTGGATGCACAACAGTCCATTCAGCTGCCAAGCTCGTTTGGGACACCTACCTCTGGGCTGCCTTCATCTGGGTTTCTGGTGATCCTTTCACCACCCAGTAAGAGAATTGAATTCCATCTCTTGTGTCAGCCACTCTCAGGGAACAATCTCAGACCAGAGAAGTATAGGGCCCTGGCTGACAAGTTTCTCTTTCGTTTAAGAAGTCTTCTCCTTCACAGAGCACACTCTCATATTATATGTGAACCACTGCCCCCAACACTCACATTCGGATGTGAAGGGGATCAAAGGATGGGCTTTACTAAGGCTTGCATTTACTTTTCAAAATGCATGGCTCTCTGGTCAATGTAGAGTGGAGAATGCAACTAGCATCTGAGACCAATTCACGGCCTCTCACTCTCTTCTTTGTGAATTGAAGATGTCTGAGTCTGCATGTTACAGCCTGACTTATCTACTCCATCATGAGGAAACTGAGAGGGCAGACACATTGCTGGGGGGAAGTGGCAGAGTAGGGTAAGGAGGAAAAGGAGTGCCATGTAACTCCATGGTGTGGAGGCTGACATCTACTAAAAAGAGCCACCATGTGGCAATAATATTCGTGATCCATCCACTTTGTGAACATAGTCAGAATCACAATGGCATTTGCATCCCAGAGAGAGATCAAGTTATGAGAAATATGCTCACACCATTCTTCTAACCATTCATTCATTCAACAGATATTTATTAAGTTCCTACATTGTGTCAGAGACATACATAGTGTGGATGGATGTATAGATACATAGGTAGATAGACAGACAGATAGGTAGGTACATAGAGTCTATGAAGAAGGTATTCTAATTTCCATGGAATTGGATATTAAACAAACACACAGATGATGAATATATTCATACAGATTTTATTATGATTATGAAGGACAGTATAACAAGGGAGTTATGGAAGATCTTGAGGAATGATAATCATATTATATAAAATTATATATCTTATATCATGTTACTTTGTGCCAAGCATACATATTTACTCATATAATCCTCAAGGAAACTTTATAAAATAACTACTGCTCATATCACCAATTTTATAGACAAGGAAACCTACAGAGATATTCATTAATTAGTCCAAGGTCACACAGCCTGTAAGTGGTGGATCATGGATTTGAACCCAGGATTTAGGTTGAGACTGAAAGATAAGTAGGATTTAACCAGATGAAGAGTGTGTAGTTTGTTTGTCAGATCAAAAGAATAGTATGTGTGAAGGTCATTAGGCAGTAATAACCTGGTGCATTTGAAGAAGTGAAAGATGCCCAGTGAATGTAGTAAACAGAAGGACAATCACAGCACATGAGGCTGGGGACCTAAACAGATCATGTGGAACTTTTTCCCTTCTTTTTTACAAATTATGGTATAATACACATAGAGCAAAATCTGCCAGTTTGAGTGTATAGTTCTAATACACACATATATTGGTACACATATGTTGATGTACATATGGCCATGTAATCACCACGACAATCAAGATATAGAACAGTTTTTTGAACCTCAGAAAATCCTCTATTGCTCCTTTGTAGTCAACCACTCTCCCCTCCTTTGGCATCTGCTGATGTGTTTTCTGACCCTAGAGTTTAGCCTTTATAAGAATGTATAAAATGGGGTATATCGTATGTAGCTTTTTGAGTCTGGCTTCTTTCACTTAGTGTAATGCATTTGAGATTCATTCATGTTGTTGTGTGTATCAGTAGTTTGCTGCTTTTTGTTGCTGAGAAGTATTCCATGCAGCAGTTGAAGGACATGTGAATTGTTTCTAGTTTGGTGTTATTATGAATAAAGGCACTATAAATATTCATGTGCAGGTTTACTTGTGAATATAAATTTTCATTTCATGTGGGTGGACACCTAGGAGTAGAATTGCTGGGCCATGTGGAAAGTGTATGTCTAACTTTACAAGAAAATTTCAAACTCTATTCCAAAGTGTCTGTGCCATTCTGCATTCCTACCAGCAATGCAACAAATCTGTAGTTGCTTCACCTCCTTACCCATGTCAGTTATTATCAGTTTTCTTTAATCTTTAAAAAATTTAGCCATTCTAATAGGTGTGTAGTGGTATGTCATTGTGCTTTTAATTTCCATTTCTCTGATGGCTAATGATATTGACATCTTTTCAGGTACTTATTTGATAGCGTCATTCAGGTCTTCTACATCCTTACCAACTTTCTGTCTACTTGTTCTACTGATTACTGTGGAAGTAATCTTGAAGTCTCCAACTTAAGTTTGTGGATTTGTTTATTTGTCTATTTCTTCTTCCCATTCTGTAAGATTTTACTTTATGTAGTTTGAAGTTTTGTCCTTAGGCACATACACGTTTAGGATTTTTATGTCTTTTTGGCAAATTGATCCTTTTTAACACTATATAATACTCTTCTTTACCCTTGCTAATATTCTTTGATTTGATGTCTGATAGTGTTATAGCCACTTCAGCTTTCTTTTGAATAGTTTCTATGCAGGTATACATTTATATGTATATGTTTTTCAACCTTTATTTTCAACACATTTAGTTGTTTTATTTAAAGACAGCTTTTTATACAGACAGCACATGGTGTGCTTTTTAATCCAATTTGACAATCTTGGTCTTTTAATTGTCATATATAGACTGTTTATGCAATTACTGATATGGTTGGAACAAAATTGACTATCTTGTCAGTTGATTTTTATTTGTTTCATCTTTGAAATTATTATTCCTCTCATACTACCTCCTTTTGGATTGAGTATTTTTATGATTTTATGTCCACTATTGGCTTATACCTTTTAATAACATTTCTAGTGGTTGCCCTAGGAGTTACAATATAGAACTTTAATTAACCACAGTCTACCTCTGAATAATACTTTACCACTTCAAGTATAGTGTACAAATGTTACAACTGTGTAGTTCTCATTTCTCCCTCCCGATCTTTGTGCTACTTTCAGGTACACTATAGTATTTTGTTTAAACATACTATATATACACAATACATTGCCACTATTTTTGCTTTGAATAGTCCAACATCTTTTAGAGTAATTAAAATGAGAAAAAATAATTTTATATTTAGTTTAATTAATTCCATTTACAATACTCCTCATTTCTTCACGTAGATTCAAATTTCTATTATCACATTTTTTGTGCCCCAAGAAATTCTTTTAACATTTCTTATACTGCAGATTTTCTGGGAATAAATTATCTCAATTATCATCAGAAAAAATCTTTATATATTTTCATTGTGTTTAAACTTGTCTAGATTGTCCTTTTTCCCACATATTTTAAAGATGCTGCTCCATTGTTTTCTGGCTTGAATGGTTCTGACAAAAAAATCTATAATTATCATCTTTGTTCCTCTGCATGTAATGTGTGTGTATGTGTGTGTGTGTGTGTGTGTGTTTCTGCCTGATTTCAAGGTTGACCCTTTGTCTTTGGCTTTTAGACGTTTGAATATGATGTGTCTATGTGTACCATTTTATTTTTTATTTTAATTTATCCTGCATAGTGTTTTCTGAACTTCTTGGATTTGTAGTTTTGTATCTTTCATTGATTTTGGGAAATTCTCCCTTTATATATTCAAATACTTATGTCTTTCTCTTTCTCTTCTTCTAGGATTCTAATTATATAGACTTTTTAATATACTACCATAGCTCACTTGCTCTCTCTCTCTCTTTTTTCTTTTTCTTTTTGGTTTTCATGTACCATAGTTATAGAATACTCTGTTTCTAAAGAATGTCCTTTCCCTTGTGTTCAGTTTGATAATTTTTAAAGACCTGTCTTCAAGGTCATTAGACCAATGGGCGCATCAAAGGCATTCTTCATGTCTGTTACCATGTTTATCATTGTTAGCATTTCCACTTGATTCTTTCTTATGATTTCCAGTTCTTGGTTGATACTACCCATCTGTTCATACATGTCCACCTTGTATACTACAGTTTTTATCATATTAGTCATATTTTTTTTTTACATTTCTATCTGATAGTTCAAACATCTAGATCATATCTGAGTCTGATTCTATTGATGTCTTTGTCTCTTGACACTGTATGTTTTCCTTGCTTCCTCTTGTGAATCATAATTTGTGGTTAAAATCTTGACATTTTATATGGGACAGTAGAGACTGAGATAAATACTATTTACTCCTGGAAATGAGCATGCCTCTTCTCTTGTTAGATATTAAGTATCCAGGGTTGAGTCAATCCTGTCAGAGGTTGAGCTGGGTTTGGGCTTTGTTGTTGTTATGTTTACCCTCAGCACCTTACAGCATTCAAATTCCTCTAGAATTACTTTTTATTTAGGATCTGGTATGAGTTTTTGAGGATTTTTCTTAATGTTCCTATTCTACTTACAACTTTAGACATTCCCAGTGAACCTTGGAAAGAGAGTCTTTCTCCACACTCTTGCCCCATACCCAGTAGTAGGCTGCTGTTATATGTTACTCAGTGCTTTCTAGTCTTCTTTAAGGGCCAGGGTAGAGGTGTTTCCTGTTGTCCTGGTTTAGCCCCCATCTTAGGCAGGTACTGAGTTTCTGGGTCTCAGTGGTGGGGGCTTCTCAGTGACCCTGCCTGCCTCAGTGGAAAAGGATGTCTAAAGTTCTGGGCTAAGATCTTTTCCTAACATTTCCCCAGAAGTAGAATATTTTCCATACCCTTTCCCCAGCTGCAATGGGTCTTCACCTGTGCCCTGAGGGTGACAGGGTTTGCTGTGCTTCCACTGGAAGTTTAAGGCCTTTGTTCCATGGAGGAGATAGGGAAGAACAGTCTGGGAGGGGCTTTGTGTTTTCTTGCAGTAGATGTTGTTCCCTTTCCCCAAACCTTCACCACAAGGGAGGTTTCCTCCAGTCTCTTGCTTCAATCCCATCTCTCATATGAACATTCAGTAAGGTCTGTGGGGAAAAACCTACTATTGTATCTACAGCAATGAGGTGTTCTATAATCTAGTGATAGTCTGTGCTTAGCCTTCCACAATTTGTCAAAAATTCCAATTTACCAGCTTTTCCTTACTACTGGTAATTAAGAGCCCATTCCTCATCTCTCCTTGGAGATACCTGTCTTTTCTTAGATTTCAGGGTAGTTGATTGCCTTGTGACTTCAGTTCTTTGATGCATTCAAGAAAAGTTATGACTCTGTAGATTATCCATTTTTTCTTGTCAGTGCTGGATTGACTCTCCAGTTTTCTAAATCCTAAGTGAAAGCCAGAAGCCAGAAAGCCTCAAGCCTTTAAGTCATGTTAAGAAGCTTCTATTTTTTCCCAAATGCAGCAGGGATCCATAGAAGGGTTAAAGCAGAGGATTAGTTAGTTTGGATTTATATTTTTAAAAATCACATTTTATATTTATTGGACATCTGCTATATGTCAGAAACTGGAGTTTCTAAGATAAATTTTTAAAATAACAAGAAAAATGCACTCAGATAGTTCATAATCAAGCAGATAGGTCTTATCGACTATAACAAATAGCTATAAAAAATGTCAATGTAAGTGCTGTTAATGAATGTCTAAGTAGAGAGCTCTGGGAGAATTAAGTGGGAGAATTTAATTTTGGCAAATAGGGGTAGAGACGCTAGAAGGTGACATTTGAATTGTATCTTGATATGTAAGTAGAATATGGTTTCAGAGGAAACTTGAGTGAGTAAAATTAATGTCTGAGGTTTTCTTGTAACTTGCTTTGTAAATAATACTAGTTTAATTTCTTATCATTTATATCCAGGCAAAAATGTGTTGCTAAGAAAAAAAGGAAAACATTCAGGTTATCAACCAAACACCACCACTGCTAACAACAACTAATATTTTTCTTTTTTTTTTTTTATCAAAAGGAAGTTCCTTAGCCCTTGATAGCTATGAACGATGGCTAGTTTGCTGATACAGAACCACAGAAGTAATAAAAAATAAAACAACTTTGGAAGTCTGTGGTTGTGTATTACTGTAGTTCCTAAGCTGGCTTACTATTAGAATTTCCTTGAATGCTTTTACAAATGGAGAATTCTGGGCTTAGCATCCAAAGGTTCAGATTCATGCTGTGGAGGCCAGGATTCTGCACTTTTGTAAAGCTTTAAAGTTGAATCTGAAGACGAGCTAGTGTATGACAAGTGGATTGTCTCTCATATTTACAATTCTTTTATCTTAGTTTAGGTTCCTCCAAAAGCAGATCCGAGACAAAGACTTGCTTGTAGATTGTTTATTTGGGAGGTGATCCCAGGAAGCATAAATGAGGAAGTAGGGGAAGTAAAACAGAGAAAGGACGGAAACCAATAAAGGGTGATTAAATGAGCTCCTTACCCCTTCGGGCATGCAGGGTTCAACCCCACTGGGTACTTTCTGAGGAGCCTATACATAGTCCTTCCTGAGAAGGCAGCCTTTGGATAGCCATATTTGGACCATATAATTCAGTTTGCTTGCTTTACTTTGACCACTATATCTGTGTTTTCAGGGATGAACTTCTGACCCAAAGGCTACCAACCTTTAAGATATCTAGTGTCCTACGGGATAAAAGATAAACCCAGTTGACCAGATCCTCTCAGAAGGACAAGGCAGTTGGTAGGATGTTTGAAACTGGGTGTGATGCCATGAATTACAGATGGCTCCCTGATAAGCAAGTTGAAGTATGAGAGAATAGAGATACCATTGGAGACAGATGTAAAGAATAGCCAGTCCCTAAAGCTTTCTAGGGTACTGATGGCTTCTCTGCTCTTGTTCCCATGAGGCCCAACTGAATAAACAGTATCTCATCTTCTTGAGACTAAGGCATCATTTTTTCTCAAGGGTGCATGCAGATATATCTTTACAGAAAATTTCTCATTCCCTGAGATAAGTTGAATAGGTCAAAAGGGCCTTGACTTAAAAAATTAAGGAAAGTAGCCACAGGGCCACAGATGGCAAACAAGACACAAAACAATCTCAGATGTCCACAATTTTAAAAAATCTAGGAGTAGATCCCTTACATCACTATGCTTACCATACTGCATAAACAAAACTGTATCTGTGTTCCTCTTCCCCAGTGGACCAGGAGCTGGTGAACCTGGACAGAGACCTCTTCACCTTTATATTGCTAGCACCTAGCATTTGTTGATAGTTATTGAATCTAAGCCCTGGTCTCCAGGTTACCCATATTGTCACAGAATAAATGTTCTCCAGGCTTCCTGGGGCTGCTTGTCAATCTTCACTCCTGGTGCCTGGAAGTCCCAATACCCCCATCAGTGCTGCATTCCTCAGAACCCAGATCAGTGTGTTCTGCCTAGGTGTCCTTACCATTCCCCACCATTGTTCCCTTAACCCCCTGCCTGCTAATTACCTGCTAGATGCAGATGATGTCAGCCCTCTCAAAGGCTGTCTATCTGCAGGTTTCCCAATAGGCTCAGCTCCTCAGAGCTGAAGAATACAGGACAAAAATAACTAAAAATTCTAGGATCCTTTTGTAGGTCAATTCCTATACTGTTTCTTTATATACATTATTTTATTTACACCTCACAAGAACCTACATATTATTACAAATGTGAAAATAGGTTGCAGAAGTAGTGGTTTGCCTAAGATCGCACAACCAGCAAGTGGCAGAACTGGGATTTAAAGCCAGATCTCTCTGACTCTTGTATCCTTAACCATTAAGAATAATATCTGGACTTTTTATTTACATTGCTAAAAGGCCTGCCTTACTTTGGAATGTTGAATAGGATGTTTGGGGGAAGTGACTAAATCTGTCCAAGTGCAAGGTGTTGGAGAGGCTTTTGTAATTATTCATTTTATCTCATTTCTTTTTCCCACACACTCCTTGAGACTATAAGTTCCTTAAAAGCTGGAACTGAGCTTTACTAGTTTGTGCCTTATGCTGAGCACATTCCCTGGAAGAGCATAGGTGTTCTAAAAAGCTTGATGAATGAATAAACGAATAAAGGAATTTTATTTTTTGTGCACATGCAATTTGATCTCAAGCTTATGGCCTTTAAGTGCTGATGTCGCCATTCAACCTTATATGCAATGTACTAATTACGATTCCTTCCATGAAACAGTCTCATTTCCTCAGCCATTGGGTATAAAGCTTTCCTCCAATTGAAAACAATTTTGAAAATAGCTATCACACACCTGAGAATGATAAAGGAGGGACCACACTTTTGAAGGCAGCATGTGGGATGATTTTGATGGCATCCTTGTAGACCCTCCCAGGACCTTAAGCAAAATAGCAAAGGAGGAAAGGTTGATTTTTGGTCCCGTCTGTCTCTTTCCAGCCCTTCATCCTGTGTGCTGCATCATTATCTCCATTGTCATCTAAGAAACCAATGATGTCCTTTACAGTTCAAAAGTCCTACGTTTCCTTTCTAGTCGATACACGTTCTAAAGTTTCCCTCCTCTTCCACTCCATCAACATATCTATGTCCCCACTGGCCAATCTCTGCTGGGGTCAGATTATTTTATTGTGCAATTTATATTGATTCATGAATGACTGACAAATCTTTATCCCTTGGTTTTCTTTTTAATTAAGAGAAATAATATTTAGCCAAATTGATGTTTAAATCGGAAGATGTTACTATTCTGGTTGCTGAGGATAAAAAGGTGAATCAGACCAAGTCCCTGCCCTCTAGAACTTACATTCTTAATGTGGAGAGATGAGAGACAAAGAAATAAATAAGTAGAACAAGGAGCAAGCCCTTCAAACTCTGGTCTTAAATGCATCATGCCATGCATGGGATCTATTGGAAAACTATGAATAACAGAGATCAAATCTATAATAGGAAGGCTCTGTTGGCTACTGCTTCTAACTTCTGGTCTCAGTGACCTGTTTGGTTTTTCTGAAGGTGCTGGAAAATGATTTTCCTTATTTATGAGAGCTTAGGAGGTGATGGAGTGGATCAGGAAATGGGGATTTTCTAAAAGAAGCTGCTGAGGTCTTTTCCTTTATGGTAAAGAACTGGAGTTACATTTATTGTTTAGCCCATAAAAGCTCTGAGAAATAAAGCCCTTGCAAAAGATGACTCAGACACCCCTCCTCTGTTATCTGGGAATAATGACTGTTACCTGCTACCAGGCTGGCTCTAGAGAGCAGGTGAAGAAATAGACAGGAAGCACCCTTGCCCAGCATCTGGCATACAGTAGGTGCTCTGGGTATGTTTGATACTTTTCTCTTTCTTCTCTGATTTTAAGGGAGAAATATATGCACAAACAATTATCATAAAATACAAGTGCAATATTGAAGGCAGTGTTATATCTACAGCATAACAGAATGAACATGGTGATGGAAGTGACAAATTCATTGGTAGTGTGGGGAGATGGTCATCCATATGTTGTCTGTAATATTTGAGTTAGATTTTGAAGAATGTATGGGATTTAATCAGATAAAGAAAGGAGAGGGGCTCTCTAAGTAGAAGCAACTGCACATGCAAAGGCACAGAAGCTTGAAAGAACATAGTTCCATCTTACCAGAAATTAGAGGGCATTTATTCATTAATTTATTTATTTATGTGTTCATTCAACCAACATTTATCCAGTGTCTACTATGCACTAGACACTTACGAGGAGTTTTACTTGTATTATTTTTATTTTGTGTCTTACTACAAGTTAAATTTATAGAAATTGTTTCCACCAGCTAAGAGTGATATATTAAAGAACATGTAGCTGGAGAACCCTGGTCTGAGTAATTTTCAACCTGCTCAGGACTTTCTGTCTTTTTATGACTTGTAGTACCATTTAGCCACTACCTTTCCCAGCTCCAGAGGAAGCCTCTCTGCTTTCTGGGATATATTCCCTGTTCTACATCTTCACCTTATAAATAACAGAAGACTGTAACCAGCAGTGATGGCAAGAGGAATAACAAGAACTTTCCTTACCTTTAATTCAACCCCATGGAGCTTGACAGATTCTGCTTGATATACCTTAACTAAGTAAGGTAGATTGCCTTTTATGTTCCTACAGCTATGGCACAATTCTAAGCACATATTAGGGGCTCCATTTACCAAGTTCCATGTCTCCAGCTTTCATCCAGAGCTACAGAAAGGTTAGGTTGTTAAATCCCTTTAGGAACATTCTTTGGCACAGACCCTCAAGTGGAGATAATGAGTAGGGTTAGAGTGGATAAGGGTGGAAAGACAGTATTGGGATCAGATTTAGCTGCTTATATTGGAAATTCAAATAAATGGCTTTAAAAAAAACAGATGTTTATTTCTTATGTTAAGGAAATGTAAGGCAGCCATCCAGGGAGCCATGGGGGTACCACAGTCATCCAGAGCCATGCTTCTCCCATTATTGGCCCCACTGTCCTCAGCGTGCATCTTCTCCTTTCAAGTTACTCATGTTTTAAGATGGCTATTGAAACTTTAATCCTTTAATCCAAAAGTAGAAGGGAGGGAGGAACAGCAATTTAAAGTTCCTGCCCACTGCCTGTCCCCCTTTTGAGGCACTTTCCGGGGAATCTCACCGAGTAATTTTCACTCCTATCACATTGACCACCCCTAGCTGCAAGGAAAGATAAATATAGACTTCAATTGGGCATATCTTCACCTGAAATAAAATCAGGCTTCTTTCTGAAAAGAAAAAGAAGAGAATGGATAGGTAGGTGAATCTCAACACAGTTGTCTAACTCTTTGAGTCAGTAATCAAGCTTTACTGGGCTTCTGAAGTCTCCAGAGCACATCTGGGGTTTGAAGTCTGTGAATAGAGCCAGAGTAAGGCATCTTTTCTACTGTAACTTCCAACTTCTATTCCTTTTCCAGATCCCTGGATATAACTTCTCTAGAAAGTTAACAGAAGTATAACAAGTATCAGGG
Organism: Hyperoodon ampullatus; assembly: GCF_949752795.1. NCBI lineage: Eukaryota > Metazoa > Chordata > Mammalia > Artiodactyla > Ziphiidae > Hyperoodon > Hyperoodon ampullatus. The sequence goes on along the minus strand of NC_136920.1, from coordinate 39,173,386 downwards.
AGAATATAAGCTTTAAGTAGAGAATGAGAATTCCCAAGAATTTTAGTAACTGCAATCCTGCCTAATCACAGCAGGTATAGAGAAAAGTTTTTGGACTGAGTAGAATGAAATGAATGGAGGGAAGGGGGCATGTTTCCTTCCCCCTCAGGTCAGGAATATTTTAATTCAACAACCCTTGGTTAAATGTCTGCTATAGGTAATCCCTTCTGTTTCCTGTTTTGATTGTAATACTTTGCTCAATAAACACCCATACCTCCCCTCTCATTCCCTTTACTTGCTTATTTAGTGGTTTCTGTCAAGCAGATCAAACAAGTGCAGAGATGAACAGAACAACAAACGTGTCATCACTGTTTCACCTTATGAAGAGTCATGTTAAGAACCAATTTTAAAGAATATTTTGCATTGAAATAAAGGAACAGCCTATATTTGCTTTGTCCAGCACCAGTTTATATAAAACATAGAAGAAAAACATCTGATATGGTCCTTTCTTTCAATCTCACTGGGAAGATATAACATATAAAACAGTTACTACTTGAAATAGGTATCAAACAAATCAAATAGGTCAGTGATGGGGTACAGATGGCTTCAAGAACAGGGGGAGGCCTGGAGAAAAGCAAGCTGATGAACAATGGTGGGTAGTCCAGTGTGCAAAAAGAGGATGGGTAATGTAAGAACACCATGGTGTGGCCTGGCAATGAAATTGAGATACATCATAAAGTATCAAGACAACATGGAGAAGTAGGGAAAGCTTGGAGTTGAAGTCAGTGACTGGGAGTTGATGCCTTGCTATCCAGCCCAAGCAAGGGGACATAAGTAGGAGTTTGGTTAGTAAGTCAAATGTTTGGGTGAAAAGGTCAAACCAGGCATGAATAGTAGGAGGATATGGTATAGACTAAGATACATACCTTAGATTCAAGCACAAACCAGTGTACTCCATAGGAACAGAGATGAGATGGATGATCATAGGACACGGACCTTACTCCCTTGGCTCTGGTTCTCAGCCCCTGCTTTGGAAAAGCAGATATGTCCTGGGAGTTCTGTGCAGCAACCAGGGGAGCAGGAGTCTCCTAGAGCTTGGGGTTGTGATTGCATCCCAGGGGGGTGAACTTGTCAGATGCTTCTAATAGTTCCACATCAGACTCCAAAATGTCTGATGCCAGAATAGTGGAATTTCTTCTACTGACAGTGCCTGTATTTTTTGGTTGACTTCACTAGACATGGTAGCTTTGACATTGCACCTAGAGAATCTCTGATATGGGGAGAAAATATTCAAACATCTGGGGGAAAGATCTTGTTAGAGAACAAGGAACCAAGCTCTTCACCCCTGGGTAGTAAGCTCTGTGGGGCAGAGGGACTCATGCCTAGAGTATATAGTTAGGTAACATAAACTCTTTGTGGTCTCCACAGACACAAAAAATAAGTCTTATTTTCAGTGACTTGGTCAGAACTATATTGTTTTGGGGGAGCAAATGATAAATGTTATGACCTGAGTATCAAGGTAAGATGACTGGCCTTGCAAAAGATTGAAATAAATCTTTACATTTCAGTAGAAGCATGTATGTAAGTATGGAGTGGAGTGTTAACATGTATAGTGTGCTCACTACATGCCTTACACAGTGTCAGTGCTTTCAGTATAAGTAGCTACTATTTTCTTTTTATTGAGCATCTCCTATGTACCAAACGGGCTGCTAAGTGCTATAAGAATATATCTCCTACTTAGGAGAGCTGGTTTGAACCAGCACTTTACAGATCTTATCACCACCCTGCAGTTCACATACCATCAGGTTTTTTTGTTTTTGAAGTATAGCTGATTTACAGTATTGTGTTAGTTTCAGGTATACAGCATAGTGATTCAGTTTTCTTGAAGATTATATTCCATTATAGGCTATCACAACATACCAGGTATAATTCTTTGTGCTATACAGTAAATCTTTGTTATTTATCTATTTTATGAATAGTTGTTTGTATCTGTTAATCCCATACTCCTCATTTGTCCCTCCCCTGCTTCCTCTACACTTTGGTAACCATAAGTTTGTTTTCTATGTCTGTGAGTCTGTTTCTGTTTGGTATATAGATTCATTTGTATTACTTTTTGCACATAAAGAAACGAGGGCTCAGAGTGGCTAAATAACTTGCCTAGAACATCAAATCACTTAAGTGACAGGGTTAGAAGTCCCTCCCTGGATATTCAGCCTGTGATCTTTCCATAATGTCCACTGTAATTTTCTTGAGAGCAAAGGCCACATCTTTTTTCATCTTCATACACCAAATATTAGAAAAATAGCAACTCGTGTTGCTGCCATCATGAGGATGAGCGTGATGAAGAACAGTTTGGGGATAATTGCTTTACAATTGTGTGTTAGTTTCTGTTTTATAACAAAGTGAATCAACTATACATATACATATATCCCCATATCTCCTCCCTCTTCCATCTCCCTCCAACCCTCCCTATCTCACCCCTCTATGCTGTCACAGAGCACTGTGCTCATCTCCCTGTGCTATGTGGTTGCTTCCCACTAGCTACCTATTTTACATTTGGTAGTGTATATATGCCCATGCCACTCTCTCACTTCATCCCAGCGTACTCTTCCCACTCCCTGTGTCCTCAAGTCCATTCTCTACCTCTGCGTCTTTATTCCTGTCCTGCCCCTAGGTTCTTCAGAACCATTTTTTTCTTTTTTTTTTAAGATTCCATATACATGTGTTAGCATACAGTATTTGTTTTTCTCTTTTAGACTTACTTCACTCTGTATGACAGACTCTATGTCCATCCACCTCACTACAAAGAACTCAATAGCATTTCTTTTAATGGCGAGTAACATTCCATTGTATATACGTGCCACATCTTCTTTATCCATTCATCTGTTGATGGTCACTTAGGTTGCTCCATGTCCTGGCTCTTGTAAATAGAGCTGAAATGAACATTGTGGTACATGCTCTCTTTCTGAATTATGGTTCTCTCAGGGTATATGCCCAGTAGTGAGATTGTTGTGTCGTAAGGTACTTCTATTTTTAGTTTTTTAAGGAAACTCCATACTGTTCTCCATGGTGGCTGTATCAATTTACATTCTCACCAACAGTGCAAGAGTGTTCCCTTTTCTCCACACCCTCTCCAGTATTTATTCTTAGTAGATTTTTTGATGATGGCCATTCTGACTGGTGTGAGGTGATACCTCATTGTAGTTTTGATTTGCATTTCTCTAATGATTAATGATGTTGAGCATCCTTTCACGTGTTTGTTGGCCATCTTTATATCTTCTTTGGAGAAATATCTGTTTAGGTCTTTGCCCATTTTTGGATTGGGTTGTTTGTTTTTTGGATATTGAGCTGCATGTTTATTTTGGAGGTTAATCCTTTGTCAGTTCCTTGGTTTGCAAATATTTTCTCCCATTCTGAGGGTTGTCTTTTCGTCTTATTTATGGTTTCCTTTGCTGGGCAAAAGCTCTTAACTTTCATTAGGTCCCATTTGTTTAATTTTGTTTTTATTTCCATTTCTCTGGGAGGTGGGTCAAAAAGGGTCTTGTTGTGATTTATGTCATAGAGTGTTCTGCCTATGTTTTACTCTAAGAGTTTTATAGTGTCTGCCTTACATTCAGGTCTTTAATCCATTTTCAGTTTATTTTTGTGTATGGTGTTAGGGAGTGTTCTAATTTCGTTCTTTTACATGTAGCTGTCCAGTTTTCCTAGCACCACTTTTTGAAGAGGCTGTCTTTTCTCCATTGTATATTCTTGTCTCCTTTAACAAAGATAAGGTGACCATATGTGTGTGGGTTTATCTCTGGGCTTTCTATCCTGTTCCATTGATCCATATTCCTGTTTTTGTGCCAGTACCATACTGTCTTGATTACTGTAGCTTTGTAGTATAGTCTGAAGTCTGAGAGCCTGATTCCTCCAGCTCAATTTTTCTTTCTCAAGATTGCTTTGGCTATTCGGGGTCTTTTGTCTTTCCATACAAATTGTGAAATTTTTTGTTCTAGTTCTATAAAATATGCCATTGGTAGTTCGATAGGGATTGTATTGAATCTGTAGATTGCTTTGGGTAGTAGAATCATTTTCACAATGTTGATTCTCCCAATCCAAGAACATGGTGTATCTCTCCATCTGTTTGTATCATATTTAATTTCTTTCCTCAGTGTCACAGTTTTTTGCAAACAGGTCTTTGGTCTCCTTAGGTAGGTTTATTCCTAGGTATTTTATTCTTTGTGTTGCAAAGGTAAATGGCAGTGTTTCCTTAATTTCTCTTTCATATTCTTCATCATTAGTGTATAGAAATGCAAGAGATTTCTGTGCATTAATTTTGTAATCTGCTACTTTACAAATTCATTGATTAGCTCTAGTAGCTTTCTGGTAGCATCTTTAGGATTCTCTATGTATAGTATCATGTCATCTGCAAACAGTGACAGCTTTATTTCTTCTTTTCCAATTAGTATTCCTTTTATTTCTTTTTCTTCTCTCATTGCTGTGGCTAAAACTTCCAAAACTATGTTGAATAATAGTGGTGAGAGTGGACAACGTTGTCTTGTCTCTGATCTTAGAGGAAATGGTTTCAGTTTTTCACCATTGAGGACGTTGTTGGCTGTGGGTTTGTCATATATGGCCTTTATTATGTTGAGATAAGTTCCCTCTATGCTTACTTTCTGAAGGGTTTTTATCATAAATGTGTGTTGAATTTTGTTGAAAGCTTTTTCTGCATCTATTGAGATGATCATATGGTTTTTCTCCTTCAATTGTTAATATGGTTTATCACATTGATCAATTTGCATATATTGAGGAATCCTTGCTTTCCTGGGATAAACCTCACTTGATCATGGTGTATGACCTTTTAAATGTGCTGGTGGATTCATTAAGACTCTCACTAAGACACCCTTTTTGAAAATGTCATAAAGTAACTTTGCTGCCAATAATTACATGGGACAGGATGGAACAGATGACTTCTGGGCATATTTTAATGTAGAACAGCTCAGAACATCACCTCTTTCTAATACAGGTCAATACACCTAATACAAGTAAACAAGTTCACTTATTTAAAAAAAAAAAAGAAAAAGGGAAGAGCTTCAAGATAGCAGAATAGTAAGACATGGAGATCACAGTCCTGTCCACAAATCTATCAGAATACATCTACATGTGGAACAACCCCTAGAGAACACCAACTGAACCCTGACAGAAGGCCTCAGACCTCCCAAAAGGCAAGAAACTCTCCATGTACTTGGGTAGGGCAAAGGAAAAAAGAAAAAACAGAGACAAAAGAATAGGGATGGCACCTGCACCTGTGAGAGGAAGCTGGGAAGGAGGAAAGGTATCCACACACTAGGAAGCCCCTTCACGGGAGGAGACTGTGGGTGACGGAGGGGGGAAGCTTTGGAGCCATGGAGGAGAGCACAGCAACAGGGATGTGGAGGGCAAAACAGAGATTCCTGCACAGAGTATCCCTGCCGGCCAGCACTCACCAGCCCGAGAGACTTGTCTGCTCACCCGCTGGGATGGGTGGGGGCAGGGAGCTGAGGCTCCAGCTTCAGAGGTCAGATCCCAGGGAGAGGACTAGGGTTGGCTGCGTGAACACAGCCTGAAGGTAGGTAGTGCACCACACAGGCCAGAAGAGACTCCAGGAAAAGGTCTGGAGGTGCCAAAGAGGCAAGAGACTTTTTCTTGCCTCTTTGTTTCACGGTGCGCAAGGAAAGGGGATTAAGAGCACCATTTAAATGAGCTCCAGAGATGGGCGTGAGCTGCAGCTATGAGCACGAACAACAGAGACGGGCCTGAGACGCTAAGGCTGCTGCTGCAGCCACCAAGAAGACTGTGTGCAAGCACAGGTCACTATCCACACCTCTCCTCCTGGGAACCTGTGCAGCCTGCCACTGCCAGGGTCCCATAATCCAGGGACAACTTCCCCGGGAGAGCACATAGAACACCTCAGGCTGTTGCGATGTCATGCTGGTCTCTGATGCAGCAGGCTCGCCCTGCACTATGTACCCCACCATCCCCCCAGCCTCAGTGAGCCAGAGCCCCCTAATCAACCGCTACTTTAACCCCATCCTGTCTGAGCAAAGAAGAGATGCCCTCAGGCGACCTACATGCAAAAGCAGGGCCAACTCCAAAGCTGAACCCCAGGAACTGTGCCAACAAAGAAGGGACAAGGAAATCTCTCCAGGCAGCCTCTGGAGCAGTGGAGTGAAATTCCACAATCAACTTGATATACCCTGCATCTGTGGAATACCTGCATAGGCAACGAATCATCCCAAATTGAGGTGGTGGACTTTGGGATCAAGAATATATATATTTTTATCCTTTTTCTTTTTTTGTGCATGTGTATGTGTATTCTTATGTGTGTGATTTTGTGTGTATAGCTTTGCTTTTACCATTTGTGCTAGGGTTCTGTCTGTCCATTTTGTTTGTTTGTTTGTTTGATTTTTACTATAGTTTTTAGCACTTGTTATACTGGTGGATTTGTTTTTTGGTTTGGAGGCTCTCTTTCTTTCATTCTTTTTTTATATTACTTAAAATTTTTTTATTTTTAATATTTATTTTTTACTTTAATAACTTTATTTTTATTTTATTTATTTATTTATTTTCTTTTTTTCTTTTTTTCTCCCTTTTATTCTAGCTTTGTGGATGACAGGGTTTGGTGCTCTAGCTGGGAATCAGGGCTGTGCCTCAGAGGTGGGAAAACCAAGTTCAGGACATTGGTCCACCAGAGACCTCCTAGCTCCATGTAATATCAAATGGTGAAAATCTTCCAGAGATCTCCATCTCAACGCAAGACCCAGCTCCACTCAGTGACCAGAAAGCTATAGTGTTGGACAGCCTATGCCAAACAACTAGCAAGAAGGGAACACAACACCACCCATTAGCAGAGAGGCTGCCTAAAATCATAATAATGTCACAGACACCCCAAAACACAGCACCAGATGTGGACCTGCCCACCAGAAAGACAAGATCCAGCCTCATCCACCAGAACACAGGCAGTAGTCCCCTCCACCAGGAACCCTACACAGCACACTGAAACAATCTTATCCACTGGGGACAGAAACCAAAAATAATGGGAACTATGAGCCTGCAGCCTGAGAAAAGGAGACCCCATACACAGTAACCTGAGCAACATGAGAAGACAGAGAAACATAGAGCAGATGAAGGAACAAGGTAAAAAGCCACCAGACCTAAGAAATGAAGAGGAAATAGGCAGTCTACTTGAAGAAGAATTTGGAATAATGATAGTAAAGATGATCCAAAATCTTGGAAATAAAATGGAGAAAATAGAAGAAACATTTAACAAGGACCTAGAAGAAATAAAGAGAAGACAAACAATGATGAACAACATAATAAATGAAATTTAACATTCTCTAGAAGGAATCAATAGAGAATAGCTGAGGCAGAGGAACGGATAAGTGACGTGGAAGAGACAATATTGGCAAAAACAACTGCACAGCAGAATAAAGAAAAAAGAATGAAAAGAATTGAGGACAGTCTCAGAGACCTCTGGGAAAACATTAAATACCCAATATTCAAAGTATAGGGGTCCCAGAAGGAGAAGAGAAAAAGAAACGGACTGAGAAAATATTTGAAGAGATTATAGTTGAAAACTTCCCTAATATGGGAAAGGAAATAGTTAATCAAGTCCAGGAAACACAGAGACCCATACAGTATAAATCCAAGGAGAAACACTCAAATACACATATTAATCAAATGATCAAAAATTAAACACAAAGGAAAAATATTAAAAACAGCAAGGGAAAAATAACAAATAACATACAAGGGAATCCCCATAAGGTTAACAGCTGATCTTTCAGCAGAAATCCTGCAAGCCAGAAGGAAGTGGCAGGACATATCTTAAAGTGATGAAAGGGAAAAACCTACAACCAAGATACTTTACCCAACAAGGATCTCATTCAGATTTGACAGAGAAATTAAAAGGTTTACAGACAAGCAAAAGCTAAGAAAATTCAGCACCACCAAACCAGCTTTACAACAAATGCTAAAGGAACTTCTCTAGTCAGGAAACAAAAGAGAAGGAAAAGACCTATAATAACAAACGCAAAACAATTAAGAAAATGGTAATAGGAACATACATATGGATAATTATCTTAAATGTAAATGGATTAAATGCACCAACCAAAAGACAGACTGGCTGAATGGATACAAAAACAAGAGCTATGTATATGCTGTCTACAAGAGACCCAATTCAGACCTAGGGACACATAGAGGCTGAAAGTGAGGGGATGGAAAAAGATACTCCATGCAAAAGGATATCAAAAGAAAGCTGGAGTAGCAATTCTCATATCAGACAAAATAGACTTTAAAACAAAGACTAGGGCTTCCCTGGTGGCGCAGTGGTTGAGAGTCCACCTGCTGATGTAGGGGACGTGGGTTCGTGCCCCGGTCCAGGAAGATCCCACATGCCGCAGAGCGGCTGGGTCCGTGAGCCATGGCCGCTGAGCCTGCACGTCCGGAGCCTGTGCTCTGCAACGGGAGAGGCCACAACAGTGAGAGGCCCGCATACTGCAAGGAAAAAAAAAAAAAGACTATTACAAGAGACAAAGAAGGACAGTACATAATGATCAAGGGATCAATCCAACAAGAAGATATCACAATTGTAAAAATTTATACACCCAACAGAGGAGCACCTCAATATATAATGCAAATATTAACAGCCATAAAAGGGGAAATCAACAGTAACACAATCATAGTCTGGGACTTTAACACACCGTTTTCACGAATGGACAGATTATCCAAAATGAAAATACATAAGAAAACACAAGCTTTAAATGATACATTAAACAAGATGAACTTAATTGATATTTATGGTACATTCCATCCAAAAACAACAAAATACATTTTCTTCTCAGTGCTCAGGGAACATTCTCCAGGATAGATCATATCTCGGGTCACAAATCAAACTTTGGTAAATTTAAGAAACTTGAACTTGTATGCAGTATCTTTTCCAACAACAACACTATGAGACTAGATATCAATTACAGGAAAAAATCTGTAAAAATAGAATCACATGGAAGCTAAAAAATACACTACTTAATAACCAAGAGATCACTGGAGAAATCAAAGAGGAAACAAAAAAATACCTAGAAACAAATGACAATGAACACACAACAACCCAAAACTTAATAGATGCAGCAAAACAATTCTAAGAAGGAAGTTTATAGCAATACAACCCTACTTCAAGAAACAAGAAACATCTCAAATAAACAACCTAAGCTTACACCTAGGGCAATTAGAGAAGGAACAACAAAAACACCCCAAAGTTAGCAGAAGGAAAGAAATCATAAAGATCAGATCAGAAATAAATGAAAAAGAAATGAAGAAAACAATAGCAGAGATCAATAAACCTAAAAGCTGGTTCTCTGAGAAGAAAAACAAAACTGATAAACCATTAGCCAGACTCATCAAGAAAAAAACGGAGAAGTCTCAAATCAACAGAATTAGAAATGAAAAGCAGAAATAACAAGTGACACTGCAGAAATAAAAAGGATCATGAGAGATTACTAGAAGCAACTATATGCCAATAAATGGACAAGCTGAAAGAAATGGACACATTCTTAGAAAAGCACAACTTTCCGAGACTGAACCAGGAAGAAATAGAAAATATAAACAGACCCATCACAAGCACTTAAATTGAAACTGTGATTAAAAATCTTCCAACAAACAAAAGCCAGGAAGAGATGGCTTCACAGGCAAATTCTATCAAACATTTAGAGAAGAGCTATCTTTCTGAAACTCTTCCAAAATATAGCAGAGGGAGGAACACTCCCAAACTCATTCTATGAAGCCACCATCACCCTGACACCAAAACCAGACAAAGATGTCACAAAGAAAGAAAACTACAGGCCAAAATCACTGATGAACATAGATGCAAAAATCCTCAATAAAATACTAGCAACCAGAATCCAACAGCACATTAAAAGGGTCATATACCATGATCAAGTGGGGTTTATCTCAGGAATGAAAGGATTCTTCAATATATGCAAATCAAACAATGTGGTACACCATATTAACAAGTTGAAGGAGAAAAACCATATGATCATCTCAATAGATGCAGAAAAAGCTTTTGACAAAATTCAACACCTATTTATGATAAAAACCCTCCAGAAAGTAGGCATAGAGGGAACTTACCTCAACATAATAAAGGCAATATATCACAAACTCACAGCCAACATCATCCTCAATGGTGAAAAACTGAAACCATTTCCATGATGATCAGGAAGAAGGCAAGGTTGTCCACCCTCACCACTGTTATTCAACATAGTTTTGGAATTATTAGCCACAGCAATCAGACAAGAAAAAGAAATAAAAGGAATACAAATCAGAAAAGAAGTAAAGCTGTCACTGTTTGCAGATTACATGATACTATACATAAAGAATGCTATATATGCTACCAGAAAACTACTAGACCTAATCTATGAATGTGGTAAAGTAGCACGATACAAAATTAATGCACAGAAATTTCTTGCATTCCTATACACCTATGATGAAAAATCTGAAAGTGAATTTAAGGAAACACTCCCGTTTACCATTTCAACAAAAAGAATAAAATACCTAGGAATAAACCTACCTAAGGAGACAAAAGACCTGTATGCAGAAAACTACAAGACAGTGATGAAAGAAATTAAAGATGATACCAACAGACGGAGAGATATACCATGCTTTTGGACTGGAAGAATCAATATTGTGAAAATGACTATACTACACAAAGCAATCTACAGATTCAATGCAATCCCCATCAGACTACTGCTGACATTTTTCACAGAACTAGAGCAAAAAATTTCACAATTTGTATGGAAAGACAAAAGACCCCGAATAGCCAAAGCAATCTTGAGAAAGAAAAATTGAGCTGGAGGAATCAGGCTCCTGGACTTCAGACTATACTACTAAGCTACAGTAATCAAGACAGTATGGTACTGGCACAAAAACAGAAATATAGATCAATGGAACAGCATAGAAAGCCCAGAGGTAAACCCACACACATATGGTCACCTTATCTTTGTTAAAGGAGACAAGAATATACAATGAGGAAAAGACAACCTCTTCTATTAGTATTGCTGGGGAAACTGGACAGCTACATGTAAAAGAACGAAATTAGAACACTCCCTAACACCATACACAAAAATAAACTGAAAATGGATTAAAGACCTGAATGTAAGGCAGACACTATAAAACTCTTAGAGTAAAACATAGACAGAACACTCTATGACATAAGTCACAAGACCCTTTTTGACCCACCTCCTAGAGAAATGGAAATAAAAACAAAATTAAACAAATGGGACCTAATGAAAGTTAAGAGCTTTTGCCCAGCAAAGGAAACCATAAACAAGACCAAAAGACAGCCCTTAGAATGGGAGAAAATATTTGCAAACCAAGGAACTGACAAAGGATTAATCTCCAAAATTTACAAGCTGCTTATGCAGCTCAATATACAAAAAAATAAACAACCCAATCCAAAAATGGGCAGAAAACCTAAATAGACATTTCTCCAAGGAAGACATACAGATTGCCAACAAACACATGAAAGAATGCTCAACATCATTAATCATTAGAGAAATGCAAATCAGAACTACAATGAGATATCAGCTCACACCAGTCAGAACGTCCATCATCAAAAAATCTAGAAACAATAAATGCTGGAGAGGGTGTGGAGAAAAGGGAACCCTCTTGCATTGTTGGTGGGAATGGAAATTGATACAGCCACTATGGAGAACAGTATGGAGGTTCCTTAAAAAACTAAAGATAGAACTACCATACGACCTAGCAATCCCACTACTGGGCATATACCCTGAGAAAACCATAATTCAAAGAGAGTCATGTACCACAATGTTCATTGCAGCTGTATTTACAATAGCCAGGTCATGGAAGCAATCTAAGTGACCATCGACAGATGAATGGATAAAGAAGATGTGGCACATATATACAATGGAATATTACTCAGCCAGAAAAAGAAATGAAATTGAATCATTTGTAGTGAGGTGGATGAACCTCGAGTCTGTCATACTGAGTGAAGTAAGTCAGAAAGAGAAAAACAAATACTGTATGCTAACACATATATATGGAATCTAAAAAAAAAATTAAAAAATGATCATGCAGAACCGGGGGCAGGACGGGAATAAAGACACAGACCTATTAGAGAATGGACTTGAGGACACAGGGAGGGGGAAGGGTAAGTTGGGACAAAGTGAGAGAGTGGCATGGACATATGTACACTACCAAATGTAAAATAGATAGCTAGTGGGAAGCAACCGCATAGCACAGGGAGATCAGCTCGGTGCTTTGTGACCACCTAGAGGGGTGGGAAATGGAGGGTGGGAAGGAGGGTGGGAAGGAGGGAATTGCAAGAGGGAAGAGATATGGTGATATATGTATATGTAAAGCTGATTCACTTTGTTATAAAGCAGAAACTAACACACCATTATAAAGCAATTATACTCCAATAAAGATGTTAAAAAAAAAGGAAGTTTCCATCTCCCCTCTTAAGTCTAATATGGGAAAAAATTAGGTCTCATCAACATCAACTTGTAAACATATAATAGAGAAATGTTTATAAAATACTTTGACTATAGAAAATAATCAGAAATGTCCATGAAACTAAAACCCCCTTATTGCACTCTTTCATAATACTTTCTCAACCACAACATTTCTTAATAAAGCCCTGCCTTCCTGCCTCAGCTGAGTGTTTTTCACAGACATTCTTTTGGAAAGTGTCATAAAGTACCTTGGCTGCCCAATAATTACACAGGACAGGATGGGACAGATGTCTTGTGGCCTGATTTTAATGCAGAACACCTAACAACTTCACGTCCTTGTCAATTCCTACCCTTGTGGAATCACCATCTCCTTTTTCTTTCTTTTTCTTATTTTCAATTTGAACAGATCGGATCCTTGCTTCCTGTTTGGCCATTCATTCATTCTCTCATCCACAACTCAGTTATTTAGGGCTAGACACTGAGCTAGCCTCTGAAGACAAAAGACAATAATAAGACACAGCCCATATCTTCAAGAAGCCTACTGTCTGGTTAGGGAGACAGACAATTAAGACAATTCCTGGACAGTGTCTTAAATGTCATGATTGCTGCTCTTATGAGGGCCCAAAGTAGGCAGCCTAATCATCCTAAAGTCAGTTAAGGCAATGGTGTACGTGTGCATACCACTAAGCTAACTGTGGATTCAAGTAGGGTAAGAGAAGGGCATTTCAGGCAGATGGCATGGGTTGCAAAAGGGCTTAGAGACCAAGACAGTACAGCCTAGGTGGGAAGTGTCTCTGAGTCTCCTTGGGGATATACAACTTTTCTGAATCTTCCTCATAGAAGGAAGCAGGGGGCTTTCCCTGGAGTGGAGAATCCACTTCATGGAAGCTCAGCAAACCTATGTTGGGTTCCATGTCCTTGCTTCTCTCCCATTGCTTCAATAATGAAGGCACATTTCTCTGCAGCTCAGAAATATATGCAGTAATGGTGACTACTGAAAAAACTCAAAAGATATGAGTGATATATTTGTGATGAGCATAAGGCAAGCTGTCCATCCCCATTTCCACATGGTGGGGGCCGGTGGAGTCTGACACTGCCAGACACTCGACAGATGCTGCTTTTACTGCTTTTGGAATAAATACAATATGATCACTTAACATAGGCCCCAACCAACAAGAGGCCCCCAGTGGGAAGGAAATGCGGGGCAGTCTACTGAAGCAGACAGGAAAGCTGTTTTCCACTCTTCCTAATTGGTGTGGCTTGTGGGCCTGTGGAAGTCTTGGCTGGACAATATACCTACTCACCAGTTTCTTGAGTTCCCTACTGGTTCAAGTTTTTGAAGACACCTTTTAGTTAAAAAGCACAAATGTTATCACAGTAAGATGATTCATTACGCTGATATCAGATGAATTCAATGATACCAATCAAGGTCTGAGGAATAGAACACAGAAACGGACAAAATTTAATAGAAAGAAGGAAATTCAAAAATATATGGAGCATGGGGTAGGGAAGGTGAAGGGTAGTAACAAGAGGCTATTTGTACTCTTTGGGGGAAGGGTTCTTCATGAGAGCAGAAGACTATCCAAAGGGTAGAGGAGCTCACTTTCCCACCTCACAACTTTGCATAGGGCCAGACTTCCTATACTGAAAAACTAGGAGCAATACATTTTGTCTTCCTTTGGCCAATAGTACAACATATAGATTCTACCTCAAGGAAAGAGGGAACAACTCAGAGGTGATAAAAGCCTAGTATTAGACCATGGGGCAGTGGACACCAGGGAAGCCTAAATGTCATTTAATAGTGATGAAATGAACACCTGGCCTCGTGGATGCTTTGCTACTTCCTGTTTAGAAGTTATCTGACATCATTCTTCAATTCCTTTTACCTATTCCTTCTCCACTGTGTTTATTTTCTATGGCTGTGTAACAAATTACCACAGATTTAGCAACTTAAAACAACACATATTTATTATCTCACAATTTCCAGGGGTCAGGAGTTTGTACACTGGGCTGAGCTGAGCTGAGTTCTCTTCTCAGGGTCTCACAAGACTGAAGTCAGGGTGTCAGCTGGGCTGCATTCTCATCTGGAGTTCGATTGGGGAAGAGTTCACATCTAAACTCATTCAGGTTGCTGTCAGAATTCATTTTCTTGTGGCTGTGTGACCAAGTGCCACCACCTTCTGCTGGCTGTAGGCTAAGGACTGACCTCAGGTCCTAGAACTTTGCCACAACTCCCAGGGGTCAACCATCCTTCCTCACCTCATGGACTTCATCAACATGGCCATTTACTTTATCAAGCCAGCAAGGAGAGTTTCATAGCCCAGTCTGCTAAAATAGAGTCCTATATAACATAAAGTAATCCTGGGAGTGACATCCCATCACACTTCCCATGTCTATTGCCTAGAAGCAAGTCACAGGTGGGAGTGTGTCCCACCTACATTCAACAGGAGGGACACAAAGAGGGAGGAATAACAGGGGGTACCCTAAGACCTGTCCAGCAACCCATTTTCAATGTTGTGCCTAGGTCGCTATCCTAACATCCTCGTCTAAAGTATATCCTTGTCTTCCACGCCTAGGGAAAAATCTTCAGATCAAAAACACATTGGCATCACTGAGTCTAAGATTCTGCCTAATACATAAACTTGAATTAATCATCTTAGAATAACAAGGCGTTTAGATCTTCTGAGGCTCTCATCACCTTGGTGGCTTTCTCCTCAATACCTGGGAGAGTAGCATTGAGGACCTTCCTACTTGGAGCTGAAATCTGCATCTCATTCTGAATGCAGGCTTGCTGTTATGCTTGCTATTCCTTCTATCCCACAGCATCTGTATTTATAGCAGCTCCTCTTTCAGGAAAACAATTTCACCACAATTTTTGGCTTCTTGTTTTCCTTCCTTGATTGAGTGCGTGACAAACTGCCCCATCCCAGGGAACTGTTTTTACCTGCAGTCTTTGAATTATTATATTATTGGCCAGCTTTGCCTACTCAGTCCCTTTGTGCTCTTCATTTCTCCACTAATGCAATTTTTCTTGTGAGTCCTTGGTTTTGTCTCCCTGAATCTCACCTGCCTCTAGGGAAATTACCAGCTGTGAGTGAGATAGCACAGTCTGCACCGTGCCCTAACTCTGAGGAATGCTTTCCGCATAGTCAATTGAAAAGGTACCAGGCTAAGAAAAACACCACCAATGGCAACTTAAGCCCCAAACAGCTGCTGGTGTGCCCTAAAGAATACAGTGCTCCCTGGGATTGTATAGCATTTCTCACATCTCATCTTTCTTACTCCTGCTTTTTACCCCTCTCTCATACATTCACTTGAACTCTCTCTTCCTTCCACATTACCTCTAGACTTCAGTTTGCCAAATGTTTTAGGTCTCACAAACCTGACTCTTTCTAGTCTCTACCATGAAGCAAATACTCCAATTCGTTACTTGGTGGCCATCTCCCACATGAAACCAATCCTTTATGCTGCAAAGGGACCAGTTAGGAAACTATTTCACTTTCCCTTAAGGAATTCACTGTGGCTCAAAATAATTTGACCAGCTTCCAGAAGTTTCTTTCTCCCAGCATGTTTAGCAGCAGGAAGAGTCAAATGTTGCTTAGTGCCTATGGCTGGCTCCCCATATACACAAACAGGTTTGACGAAATTCAGTTTTTAAAAAAACATTCAGTTGAGATCCGAAAATCCCAAATGTTTTTCAACTTGAAGTTTCCACTTCTCAACCAACTGTTTTTATATCCTGTTGGCTCAGCCTAAGCCACTGACTATTTGGAAGTTGTGTTGGTAGGAGCCTTGTTTATTTTCCAGGCCACTAGGAGATCTTGTGGGATATGATTTTATGGCTCTGTATCAAATCCAAAGGTAATTATGTGTGCACTGCAATACATATAAGCAAGAATAAACCTTGTTTAAGTGTTATGGTATAAGAGACATTGCTTGATGTGTTTGTGCTCAAAGGGTAATAAACATACAGGTTGAAAGTATTACTTTCATACACAAAAAATAATAATATATTATATATGTTAACTACATATGGTATTTTATATAATACATAGACTATAGTATATTTTGGCTCTAGTATATATTGACTATATCTAATATTTATAGTATATGTGACATACATATATATGTGTATGTGTGTATGTGTATTCCATCCAAAGTAATACTTGCATGCTAACAATAAAATGTCACAATCCCACCCATGACCCCGACTCACTTCCATCAGTCCTACTCCTCAGAGAAAACCAATTTGTAATGCTTTCAGTTTTGGGGTTCTTTGGTGGTTATCCTAAATAACATGTTTACATTGTTGTTTCTGCTTTTGTAGACTTTAGACATTTCGTTATTAGCATCATACTGTGATCTATGAGAATTCAGCCACTGTTTTTCCCTATCCCTCTCTCTGGAAATCTTTAGGATATTTTTTAACCATCAGTGTTCTGAAATTTCACTATATTGTGTTGAGGGGTATCTGTCTTTGTTTATTATGCTGGGAACTGAGTGAGCCCTTTATATTAAAGATACTCTCCCATGAATTCTGGGACATTTTTTTTTATTGAAGTATAGTTGATTTACAAAGTTGTGTTAGTTTCTGGTGTACAGCAAAGTGATTCCGTTAAACACATACAAACACACACATATAATTCTTTTTCATATTCTTTTCCATTATGGTTTATTACAAGATACTGAATATAGTTCCCTGTGCTATATAGTAGGACCTTGTTCTTTATCTATTTTATATATAGTAGTTTGTATCTGCAAATCCAAAACTGTGAAAATTTTTCTTCTTTAATTATTTTATTGAGATGTAATTGACATATAACATTGTGTAAGTGTAAGGTGTACACCATGCTGAGTTGATATATTTATTTATTGCAATATGACTATCACCATTGTATTACCATCACATAATTATCACTACTTTTTTTAAACATCTTTATTGAAGTATAATTGCTTTACAATGGTGTGTTAGTTTCTGCTTTATAACAAAGTGAATCAGCTATACATATACATATATCCCCATATCTCCTCCCTCTTGCATCTCCCTCCCATCCTCCCTATCCCACCCCTCTAGGTGGTCACAAAGCGCTGAGAGATGATCTCCCCATGCCATGCGGCTGCCCCCCACCAGCCATCCATTCTACATTTGGTAGTGTACATATGTCCATGCCACTCTCTCACTTCGTCCCAGCTTACCCTTCCCCCTCCTCGTGTCCTCAAGTCCATTCTCTACATCTATGTCTCTATTCCTGTCCTGCCCCTAGATTCTTCAGAACCTTTTTTTTTTTTAGTTTCCATATATATGTGTTAGCATACAGCATTTGTTTTTCTCTTTCTGACTTACTTCACTCTGTATGACAGACTCTATGTTCATCCACCTCACTACAAATAACTCAATTTTGTTTCTTTTTCTGGCTGAGTAATATTCCATTGTATATATGTGCCACATCTTCTTTATCCATTCATCTGTCAGTGGACACTTAGGTTGCTTCCATGTCCTGGCTATTGTAAACAGAGCTGCAATGAACATTGTGGTACATGACTCAAACTGTGAAATTTTTGTTTTATATTATGTTTTTGATAATTTCCTGCCCTCTTTTATCTCTGTTCTCTCTAGAATTCTTGTTAATGAAATGTTAGATATCCTAGGACTGATAGCTAATGTCTCTTAATTTTTGCTCACATTTTCTTCCTAACTACTTTCATTCTATTTTCTAGGAGCTTTATTCAACCTGGCCTTATACCCCATCTACTGAATATTCAATTTTGGAATTATATTTTTAACTTCCAAAAAAATCCTTATTTTTTAAAATATAACATTCTATTCTTGTTTTATCCATGCCAAATATTCTTGAGTACTTCTGACTATATTAAATTAGTTTTATTCTGTAAGTTCTCATCTATTCCCTAAACTCTCTTATTCCTCTTGGGAGCAACTGAAGTGTCTGTTTATCTTGCTGTTTCTCTTTTTTGTTGACTTTCTCAAATGTCTAGTGATTTTTGGTTGTCTCTCTAGATGTCAGAATTAGCAATAAGCAGACTGCCCGCAAGCTCTGGGTGAGCCCTCAGGATGCATCAAATGGCAGGTTTTCTCCAAGCTGGATTCTCTAGGGCCTGTGATTAAGGCAGAGAGCCCTAGGGAATGAGTGAGGAGGGTCTTACTGTGGGACATGAACACCCACATTGGCCACCCTAGTGTTTCCCCCCCAAAGTTCATCCTGTTCTGTTAGAAAAGAGCTCTCTGATAATTTCACTTGTAGGCAAGGACCTGGATTTGTATTGCATGTAGAAGGGAGGGAAAGGTGTGGCTGGGGTCACTTGATCTATGCATAGACCTTCCACTTCAGTGTGACTTTTCCACTCCCATCTTTTTGAATCCAGCCTCTCTTGATTTTGCTGGCTACCTACCTGGTGTGCTGCAGTATCCCCCTCACATTCAAGGCTGTGTCTTTCTCCAATTGTTTCCTTAGTTGACGGTCTCCCTTCTACTTTCTGTATCCTACAGATTCATTGAAATCTCTCATCCTTTGCCTATTCATTTCATTGTTGAAGATTTTTTGCTTTTTTAAAAAATATCCTCTAATGAAGTCTTAGCAAAAAGAGGCAATAAACACATATGTTCATTCCATGATCCTGAATTAGAAATCAGAATGAGAATCCTATCTCAGGTTGTCTTTCAGGCACTCAGGTGAGGTTAGTGCCTGTTGAGTTAGTTTTTTTACTAAAAACTATATGATATCAACAGAGCTTTAAATGATTGGACTCACAAAGGAATAAGTTACTTAAAAATATTGTGAATATCTATGTCCTCTATAAGTGAGAACCACAGTGCCTATCTTGTATAGTTTTTATGAGAAGCTAAGAATAATATAGATATATGAATATGCTCAGCAAAATTCCTAGATCATAGAAGGGACTAAATTAAAACTAGTTCTTTATCCTCTCCCTTGTCACCTGCCAAGTGTGTGTACTAGCTTAAATAACTATGAATTTTTAATTGAATTAATGATATCATCTCACCCCCACTTCTGCTCTGTAGCAGCCAAAGATTTCACATGCACTAGGCATAGTAACAGAGCACTCTGCCAGTGATTTGAATGTTAGGGTTGCTGATTCTTTTTTGGTTATTGTAAATAGTAGACTAAAGAAAATTGATCAGTAGATTTTGGTTATTATCATTTGCTTATTATTATTATCTTGCCTCTATTACTTGAACTCCAGTTAGGTAATGGAAGAATTCTCTCTCCAAATTTTGTGCAGCTGATGGATTTTCAATCACTGGTTTTAGAAATTTCTTTTAATAGATTTCTTTTGGAAGGAGTCAGTATCCAGTGAGACCAAGTGTCAAAAGAAGGAGCAAAGACCCTGCAGAGCCAGAGGTAACTCCAGCCTGGAGGACACAGCACAGAGTCGGCTCATGAATCAAGAATGAACTCCATACTGTAAATAAGCTCAGAAACGTTACACCAATGCAGGGCTCAGTTGACACATGCTCTGGGTATCGTTAGCTAGTTAGGTGGTGAAAAATATGAAGATCATGGTCAGGCAGAGCCTTTTCTTATGATTCATTTTTTCCTAAAACTGTGTTTGACTGAAGCTTTGCAGCTTGGGGAAGCAGTGTGTTGGTGTAGGGTGAGCAAAGTTTAGGACATGGAGAACTGTATTCAACCTTGACCTTACCTTAGCTTTTATTTCATCAGGCTAATTATATCAAACCTCTAAGACCTAGTTTCCTCATCTGAAAAAAGAGGTTAATAATATTTACCACATAGGGTTGTGGTAAGGACTGAAGTTTAAGATGTGAAGCAGTATGTCTGACACAGGGTAGATTCTCAATAGATGTTAGTTACTGTCCCTCTTTACCCCAAACCTTTATAGCTTATCCCATAAGGAAATAAGACAGTGATTACCATACTGGCCAGAGCAGTCTGTGAAGGCACTAAGGAACCCAGGCATTGTTTGATTGGATCCCAGCCTTTAAACACCTGCACTCTCTGTGACTGGGTGACTCATGAAAATGATGGGCCTTGTAATACAGGAACACAAATTTAGAGCAACGAGAAGAATAGGAAAGTGGATTAAAGCTATTTACAAAACAGTGGAAAGGTGCAACCAATGATAGTTCTAAGTTTTAATTTCTGAACAAATATATTGGACCTAAAATTTGTTTAAGACATTAGGAATTCAAAATCATTCTACCTTCACCCCACAGAGATATTAGCTCTTTCTTTTCCTTTTGTTTTCTTTTAGGTTGAGGATTTTTGAGGTTGAGGAGATGGGGAGCAAGAGCAGGCATCTTTTGCATATTAAATCCATGGGGCACTTACCTCTTCTCTGGCTTATGACCTAAAACTAAACGAGTCACTATAAAACCTGGAAGAAAACAAATACAGCAATTTTATGAGCAAAGGTCTTTAAGCCTGGTCAAGACATCCAGAATAGACAGGAAATGGTATTTCAAAACTTTCCCCTTTCATTTGGTTTCTGAGCTTGAAAGAAATCTAAACAAACATCTAAAAAATTTCTTTAAAATCCCCTCAAAATACTAGAATTCCCAGGGCATAAGAACTCTGGATGACTAAACCATTTCCCCACCCCCTTCAGGATGTCTGGGGATGAAATCTGCAAGGCAAAGACCCAAATACCCCAAAGATCATTTTTCATGCTTTCTAATAGATTTCAAATGCTATTTTGGAGAGGTCGTGGGTCTGGACAGTACCCAGAAGTATATGAAACACTTTTCACCTTTTTGGCAAAGAAGTCAGGCAATTTTTATAGTAGGTCCACTGGAACCTCAGGATGGGCCTACCAGTATTTTTTAGAGGTCACAATGGGTGCATAAAAAGCTCATTGATTGAGTTGATTTGATGGGGAAAAAAAATCCCTCCTGTTCCCCATATTCCAATTTTTTTTTTTTTTTTTCAGTACGTGGGCCTCTCACTGTTGTGGCCTCTCCCGTTGCGGAGCACAGGATCTGGACACGCAGGCTCAGCGGCCATGGCTCACGGGCCCAGCCGCTCCACAGCATGTGGGATCCTCCCGGACCGGGGCACGAACCTGTGTCCCCTGCATCGGCTAGCGGACTCTCAACCACTGCACCACCAGGGAAGACCCCATATTCCAATCTGAAAACACTTCAATTCTACTTAAGTCTGAAAATCTGCTGCTATAGATTAATTTGCTGGGCTCAGGATTTTGCTCCTTATAGAGATTCCAAATCTCACCATGAACCAGTTAACCATTTTTATTGTAGTTTGCATAATTTGAATGAGTAAATTAAATTTTTACTTGAGAGCCAGTTTTGACGAGAGGCATAAGATGGAGATAACAGGAGAATCCTTGGTCCTCTGTGGGGAGGGATCTTTGTGAAATGGGGAAAATACTGGTTGTTCCCTTACATGCTGCATCACTTTGTTGAGGGCCACCCTCAATTCCATCCCCAGCCTTACTTCCCCTTCCACTAGGAGCCACAATTCAAGTTACTAGTAGAGAGGCAGTACTGTTGCTAGAAGGGGGCCTGAGGGCCCAACAATGGGCTCTTGTCTAACACTCAGAAATGAATTGTATAAGGAGACACTCCTACTGACAAAGAAAAAGACTATATTGTAAAGGGGCACCTGGGTGGAGAGCAGGAGGGTAAGAGAACCCAGGAGAGCTGCTCTGCCACATGGCTCACAGTCTCAGGTTGTATGGTAGTAGGGTTAGTTTCCGGGTTGTCTCTGGCCAATCATCTTGCTTGCGCCCGTAGTCTGACTCAGGATCCTTCCTGGTGGCATGCACATCTCTCAGCCAAGATGGATTCCAGCCTAAGGGTTTCTCAGAGGTTAGCAGGGCATATTATGGGCTGGTGTCTCCTCCCTCCTTTTGGTCCCTCCTGAATTCTCCCAGTTAATTTTCTGTGGCAGCACCGTATTCCTTATTGGAACCTCCTGTTGTGAGACAATTCATGCAAGTGGTTATTATGCTTAGCAAAAGTGGGTGGTTTTGGTCAATGGTTCCCTAATAGTATAGCACAATGGTCAAGCGAAACACTCCTGAATTCAAATTCCAGGCTCATTTACTAGCTTAACACCTTAAACAAGTGATTTAAACTTGTTGAGCCTCAGTTTCTTCATCTTAACAATAGAAATAATAAGTTACCTCATAGGATTATTGTGAAAATTTAATGAAACAATGTATAATAAGTCTTGGGTAGTGCCTAGTATAGAGTAAAAACTGTGGACATCATCACCTTCGCCATCATCAACATCATTATCTAGTCCCAGTAGGTATGACCTCTGAGCAGAAATTGTTTGTTACTAGTTAGCTTCTGCCCAGCCAGACTCAGTTCTATTTGATCCTGGGTTTTCATCTGTCCTTTCTTTTGTTTTTTGGTTTTTTTGGTTGTTTTTTCTTTTTTTTGGCGGTACGCAGGCCTCTCACTGTTGTGGCCTCTCCCATTGCGGAGCACAGGCTCCGGATGCGCAGGCTCAGCGGCCATGGCTCACGGGCCCAGCCGCTCCGCGGCATGTAGGATCTTCCCGGACCGGGGCACGAACCCGTGTCCCTTGCATCGGCAGGTGGACTCTCAACCACTGCGCCACCGGGGAAGCCCACATCTGTCCTTTCTTAAGCTATGAAAAATAAGGCACACAAATCACACCACTCTATGTGACCTTGGGGAGAGGACCAGACTAATAGGGCTTCGTGCACATTTCTAGAGTTTCTACTGGATCTCACACACCTCCCTGAAATTAGATCTATGTCTTATTTAAGATCCCAAAGTCCTGAATAAGAAGATATAAACAGCCACAGAGAATTGTAGATGAATTTGGTTGGATCTAGATTCAGGATGGCTTTTCAAGAGGTGCAAACTATCCTCCCTGGCCTGTTTTTAAATTGTTGATGTTCAGGTCTCACCAGGAGAGAAAAGGATAAGTCAAGTTTGGGGTCTGTTTTCACATCCTATGGAATCTCCTGGGATATTTTTCTTCAAAATTCAGCCATCATGTGAATATGACCCCATGATATGACATTTGTGAACAGCTCTGTGCAAACAATATGATCTTGTTTCTCTCCCTCTTTCCAATTCCCTGTGGAATTTTTGGGGATGAGCAGAGCCTTTTCATCCTGGAAGCAAGCAGGAATAAGTTAGTGTCCAGTTCCCTTTTCACTGTCTTTCCTCCTCCACCCTCTTCATATCTTCATTTAAGGATTTGTGGAGTGAAAGAAGACACGTCCTGAATTGTTTTGTTGTGTGCAGAAGTTGAAAGGAGCCAGAAAAAAACATTCCCAAACCTCAGGAGTTTTGGAAAATAGATTGCATTCAGAGAAAGCATTCAAAGGCACACCTTTCCAGTATATGTAAAATGAACTATTTAATAACATCAGATTGCCCTTCCAAGAGCCTCCTTGAGATTTATTTATAAGACCATTGAGAGTCAGTCTGAAAATGCAACTTATGGGAGAGGAAGCTCAAAACATCATATGTGGGCCTCATTTACATAAAAGATTTGTAACTCAGATGATAACTTAAGATATGACTTAGGTAATGCAGAAATGACTGACTTAATTTCAATATTTGGTTCTGTAGAAAGTCCAATGGCTTCCTAAGAATTCTGCAAATCCCCGGGGGATGTACATGCTTGTGATAACCTTTGAAATGAGCAATTTACACTGAATTCCAGTTCACTCCATGAATCTCAAGCTGACCCTATTTTGAACTAGGTATGGAACAATCCCTGATGTTTACAAAAATCCACTCTTGTGGGCCTTTTTTGGAGGTTCATAAAAGCAGAAAAATAAATGTAAAGCAACATAGACACATTAAATTTGCTTAATAGACAAATATGTCTTTAAAGAAGTACTTTAGATACCCTCCAGCTTGGGCACCAGCCTCCCCCCATGCTGATAAGCTGTCCCCTATCTTCCCCCTCCCCAATCTTACTCTTTTCTAGTGGAAAATTTATCAGGCTCCCTTCTCTCTCTCTTTCTCTTTCATTCTTTTTTTTTTTTAAACATCTTTATTGGAGTATAATTGCTTTACAATGGTATGTTAGTTTCTGCTTTAAAACAAAGTGAATCAGCTATACATATATATATATTCCCATATCTCCTCCCTCTTGCATTTCCCTCCCACCCTCCCTATCCCACCCCTCTAGATGGTCAAAAAGCACCAAGCTGATTTCCCTGTGCTTTGCGGCTACTTCCCACTAGCTATCTATTTTACATTTGGTAGTATATATTAGTCCATGCCATTCTCTCACTTCATCCCAGCATACCCTTCCCCCTCCCCATGTGCTCAAGTGCATCCTCTATGTCTGCATCTTCATTCCTGTCCTGCCCCTAGGTCTTCAAAACCATTTTTTTCCTTTAGATTCCATGTATATGTGTTAGCATATGGTATTTGTTTTTCCATTTCTGACTTACTTCACTCTGTGTGACAGACTCTAGGCCCAC
This sequence comes from Hyperoodon ampullatus, assembly GCF_949752795.1. Taxonomy (NCBI): domain Eukaryota; kingdom Metazoa; phylum Chordata; class Mammalia; order Artiodactyla; family Ziphiidae; genus Hyperoodon; species Hyperoodon ampullatus. The sequence continues at coordinate 39,148,487 of NC_136920.1, read as the reverse complement.
CCACCTCACTACAAATAACTCAATTTCACTGCTTTTTATGGCTGAGTAATATTCCATTGTATATATGTGCCACATCTTCTTTATCCATTCATCTGTCGATGGACGCTTAGGTTGCTTCCATGTCCTGGCTATTGTAAATACAGCTGGAATGAACATTGTGGTACATGATTATTTTTGAATTATGGTTTTCTCAGGGTATATGCCCAGTAGTGGGATTGCTGGGTCATATGGTAGTTCTATTTTCAGTTTTTTAAGGAAAGTCCATACTGTTCTCCATAGTGGCTGTATCAATTTCTATTCCCACCAACAATGCAAGAGGGTTCCCTTTTCTCCACACTCTCTCCAGCATTTATTGTTTCTAGATTTTTTGATGATGGCCATTCTGACTGGTGTGAGGTGATAGCTCATTGTAGTTTTGATTTGCATTTCTCTAATCATTAGTGATGTTGAGCATTCTTTCCTGTGTTTGTTGCCATCTGTATATCTTCTTCAGAGAAATGTGTACTTAGGTCTTCTGCCCATTATTGGATAGTGTGTGGGTTTTTTGATTTTTGAAATTGGGCTGCATTAGTTGCTTGTAAGTTTTGGAGATAAATCCTTTGTCAGTAGCTTCGTTTGCAAATATTTTCTCCCATTCTTAGAGTTCTCTTTTCATCTTGTTTATGGTTTCCTTTGCTGTGCAAAAGCTTTTAAGTTTCATTAGTTCCCATTTGCTTATTTTTGTTTTTATTTCCATTACTCTAGGAGGTGGGTCAGAAAGGATCTTGCTATGATTTATGTCATAGAGTGCTGTGCCTATGTTTTCTTCTAAGAGTTTTATAGTGTCTGGCCTTACATTTAGGTCTCTAATCCATTTTGACTTTATTTTTGTGTATGATGTTAGGGAGTGTTCTAATTTCATTCTTTTACATGTAGCTGTCCAGTTTTCCCAGCACCACTTATTGAAGAGGCTGTCTTTTCTTCACTGTATACTCTTGCCTCCTTTAGCAAAGATAAGGTGACCATATGTCCACAGGTTTATCTCTGGGCTCTCCATCCTGATCCACTGATCTATATTTCTGTTTTTGTGCCAGTACCATACTGTCTTGATTATTGTAGCTTTGTAGTAGTCTGATGTCCGGCAGCCTGATTCCTCCAGGTCCGTTTTTCTTCCTCAAGATTCCTTTGGCTATTCAGGGTCTTTGTGTTTCCACACAAATTGTGAAATTTTTTGCTCTAGTTCTGTGAAATATGCCATTGGTAATTTGATAGGGATTGCATTGAATCTGTAGATTGCTTTGGGTAGTGTATTCATTTTCAAAATGTTGATTCTTCCAATCCAAGAACATGGTACATCTCTCCATCTGTTTGTATCATCTCTAATTTCTTTCCTCAGTGTCTTATAGTTTTCTGCATACAGGTCTTTTTTCTCCTTAGGTAGGTTTATTCCTAGATATTTTATTCTTTTTGTTGCAATGGTAAATGGGAGTGTTTCCTTAATTTCTCTTTCAGATTTTTCATCATTATTGTATAGGAATGCAAGAGATTTCTGTGCATTAATTTTGTATCCTGTTACCCTACCACATTCATTGATTGGCTCTAGTAGTTTTTGGTATCATCTTTAGGATTCTCTATGTATAGTATCATGTCATCAGCAAACAGTGACAGTTTTACTTCTTCCTTTCCAAGGTGGATTCCTTTTATTTCTTTTTCTTCTGTGATTGCTGTGGTTAAAACTTCCAAAACTATGTTGAATAATAGTGGTGAGAGTGGGCAATCTTTTCTTGTTCCTGATCTTAATGGAAATGGTTTCAGTTTTTCACCATTGAGAACTATGTTGGCTGTGGGTTTGTCATATATGGCCTTTATTATATTAAGGTAAGTTCACTCTATGCCTACTTTCCTGAGGGTTTTTTTTATCATAAGTCGGTGTTGAATTTTGTCGAAAGCTTTTTCTGCATGTATTTAGATGATCATATGGTGTTTATCCTTCAGGTTCTTAATACGGTGTATCACATTGATTGATTTGCGTATATTGAAGAATTCTTGCATTCCTGGGATAAACCCCACTTGATCATGCTGTATGATCCTTTAAATGAGCTGTTGAATTCTGTTTGCTAGTATTTTGTTGAGGAAATTTGCATCCATATTCATCAGTGATACTGGCCTGTACTTTTCTTTCTTTGTGACATCTTTGTCCAGTTTTGGCATCAGTGTGATGGTGGCCTCATAGAATGAGTTTGGGAGTGTTTCTCCTTCTGGTATATTTTGGAAGAGTTTGAGAAGGATAGGTGTTAGCTCTTCTCTAAATATTTGATAGAATTCGCCTGTGAAGCCATCTGGTCTGGGCTTTTGTTTGTTGGAAGATTTTTAATCACTGTCTCAATTTCAGTGCTTGTGATTGGTCTGTTATATTTTCTATTTCTTCCTTGTTCATTCTCTGAAGGTTGTGCTTTTCTAAGAATGTGTCCATTTCTTTCAGGTTGTCCATTTTATTAGCATAGAGTTACTTGTAGTAATCTCTCATGATCCTTTGTATTTCTGCAGTGTCAGTTGTTACTTCTCCTTTTTCATTTCTAATTCAGTTGATATGAGTCTTCTCGCTTTTTTTTTTGACGAGTCTGGCTAATGGTTTATCAATTTTGTTTATCTTCTCAAAGAACCAGCTTTTAGTTTTATTGATCTCTGCTATTGTTTCCTTCATTTCTTTTTCATTTATTTCTGATCTGATCTTTATGATTTCTTTCCTTCTGCTAATTTGGGGTGTGTTTTTTTTCTTTGTTGTTGTTGTTCTTTCTCTAATTGCTTTAGGTGTAATGTTAGGTTGTTTATCTGAGATGTTTCTTAAGGTAGGATTGTATTGTTATAATCTTCTCTCTTAGAACTGCTTTTGCTGCATGCCATAAGTTTTGGGTCATCATGTTTTCATTGTCATTTTTTTCTAGGTTATTTTTGATTTCCTCTTTGATTTCTTCAGTGATCACTTTGTTATTAAGTAGTGTATTGTTTAGCCTCCATGTGTTTGTATTTTTTACAGATTTCTTCCTGTAATAGATATCTAGTCTCATAGTGTTGTGGTCGGAAAAGATACTTGATATGATTTCAATTTTCTTAAATTTACCAAGGCTTAATTTGTGACCCAAGATATTGTCTATCCTGGAGAATGTTCACTGAGCACTTGAGGAAAAATTGTATTTTGTTGTTTTTGGATTGAATGTCCTGTAAATATCAATTAACTCCATCTTGCTTAATGTGTTATTTAAAGCCTGTGTTTCCTTATTCATTTTCATTTTGGATGATCTGTCCATTGGTGAAAGTGTGGTGTTAAAGTCCCCTACTATGATTGTGTTACTGTTGAGTTCCCCTTTTGTAGCTGCTAACATTTGCCTTATGTATTGAGGTGCTCCTCTGTTGGGTGCATAAATATTTACAATTGTTATATCTTCTTGTTGGGTTGATCCCTTGATCATTATGTAGTGTCCTTCTTTGTCTCTTGTAATACTTTTATTTTAAAGTCTATTTTGTCTGATATGAGAAATGCTACTTGAGGTTTCTTTTGATTTCCATTTTCATGGAATATTTTTTTCCAACCCCTCACTTTCAGTCTGTATGTGTCCCTAGGTCTGAAGTGGGTGTCTCATAGACAGCATATATATGCCTCTTGTTTTTGTATCCATTCAGTGGGCCTGTGTCTTTTGGTTGGAACATTTAATCCATTTACATTTAAGGTAATTATTGATATGTATGTTCCTATTACCATTTTCTTAATTGTTTTGGGTTTGTTATTGTAGGTCTTTTCCTTCTTTGGTGTTTCATGCTTAGAGAATTTCCTTTATCATTTTTTGTAAAGCTGGTTTGGTGGTGCTGAATTCTTTTAGCTTTTGCTTGTCTGTAAAGGTTTTAATTTCTTGGTCAAATCTGAATGAGATCCTTGCTAGGTAGAGTAATCTTGGTTGTAGGTTTTTCCCTTCCATCACTTAAATATGTACTGCCACTCCCTTCTGGCTTGTGGAGTTTTTGCTGAAAGATCCACTGTTAACCTTATTGGGATTCCCTTGTGTGTTATTTGTTTTTTTTTTTTTTCCTTGCTGCTTTTAATATTTTTTCTTTGTATTTAATTTTTGATAGTTTGATTAATATGTGTTTTGGCGTGTTCCTCCTTGGATTTATCCTGTATGGGACTCTCTGCAGTTCCTGGAGTTGATAAACTATTTCCTTTCCCATGTTAGGGAAGTTTTCAACTATAATCTCTTCAAATATTTCTTCAGTCCCTTTCTTTTTCTCTTCTTTGTCTGGGACCCCTATTATTCGAATGTTGGTGCATTTAATGTTCTCCCAGAGGTCTCTGAGACTGTCCTCAATTCTTTTCATTCTTTTTTCTTTATTCTGCTCTGCAGTTTTTTTTTCTACTATTTTATCTTTAGGTTACTTATCCGTTCTTCTGCCCCAGCTATTCTGCTATTGATTCCTTCTAGAGAATTTTTAATTTCATTTATTGTGTTCTTCATCATTGTTTGCTCTTTAGTTCTTCTAGGTCCTTGTTAAACGTTTCTTCTATTTTCTCCTTTCTATTTCCAAATTTTGGATCATCTTTATTATCAATACTCTGAATTCTTTTTCAGGTAGACTGCCTATTTCCTCTTCGTTTGTTAGGTCTGGTGGCTTTTTTCCTTTCTCTTTCATCCACTGTGCGTTTCTCTGTCTTCTCATTTTGCTTGCATAACTTACTGTGTTTTGGGGTCTCCTTTTCGCAGGCTGCAGGTTCATAGTTCCCGTTATTTTTGGTGTCTGCCCCCAGTGGCTTAGGTTGTGGGTTGTGTAGGTTTTCTGGTTGTGTAGTGGTTTGTGTAGGCTTTCTGGTTGATGGTGCCTGCGTTCTGGAGGATGAGACTGGATCTTGTCTTTCTGGTGGGCAGGACCACGTCTGGTGGTGTGTTTTGGGGTGTCTGTGACCTTATTATGATTTTAGGCAGCCTCTCTTCTAATGGGTGGGGTTGTGTTCCTTTTGCTAGTTGTTTGGCATAGGGCGTCCAGCACTGTAGCTTGCTTGTCGTTGAGTGGAGCTGGGTCTTAGCATTGAGATGGAGAACCCTGGAAGAGCTTTCACTGTTTGATATTACATGGAGCCGGGAGGTCTCTGGTGGACTAATGTCCTGAACTCGGCTCTCCCACCTCAGAGGCACAGGCCTGACACCCGACCGGAGCAACAAGACACTCTCAGACACATGGCTCAGAAGAAAAGGGAGAAAAAATGAAAGAAAGAAAGAAAAAATGAAAGTAATATAAAATAAAGTTATTAAAATAAAAATTAAAAAAATAATTATTAAAAATTAAAAAGTAGTGAAAAAAAGAACAAAAAAGAAAGAGGAGAGCAACCAAACCAAAAAACAAATCCACCACTGATAACAAGTGCTAAAATCTATACTAAAAAAAAAAAAAAAAAAAAAAAGGACAAACAGAACCCTAGGACAAATGGTAAAAGAAAAGCTATATAGAAAAAATCACACACAAAGAAGCATGCACATACACAGTCACCAAAGGAGAAAAAGGGAAAAAAAAAATATATATATATATATATATTTTATATATTTTATATATATATATATCATTGCTCCCAAAGCCCACTGCCTCAATTTTGGGATGATTTGTTGTCTATCCAGGTATTCCACAGATGCAGGGTACATCAAATTGATTGTGGAGATTTAATCTGCTGCTCTTGAGGCTGCTGGGAGAGATTTCCCTTTCTCTTCTTTGTTCCCACAGCTCCTGGAGTTCAGCTTTGGATTTTTCCCCCGCCTCTGCGTGTAGGTTGCCTGAGGGCCTCTGTTCCCTGCCCAGAGAAAATGGGGTTAAAGTAACAGCTGATTATGGGGCTCTGGCTCACTGAGGCTGGGGGCAGGAAGGGGTACGGAATGAGGGGCGAGCCTGCGGCAGCAGAGGCTGGCGTGACATTGCAGCAGCCTGAGGCGCTCCGTGTGTTCTCCAGGGGAAATTGTCCCTGGATCACGGGACCCTGGCAGTGGTGGGCTGCACAGTTTCCCGGGAGGGGAGGTGTGGATAGTGACCTGTGCTTGCACACAGGCTTCTTGGTGGCTGCAGCAGCAGCCTTAGCATTTCATGCCCATCTCTGGTGTCAACACTGGTGGCCACGGCTCGCTCCCATCTCTGGAGCTTTTTCAGGCGGTGCTCTGAATCCCCTCTCTTCGCGCACCCCAAAACAATGGTCTCTTGCCTCTTAGGCAGTTCCAGAATTTTTCCCCGACTCCCTCCCACCTAGCTGTGGCGTAGCCCCCTTCAGGCTGTGTTCACGCAGCCAACCCCAGTCCTCTCCCTGGGATCTGACCTACCAAGCCCGAGCCTCAGCTGCCAGCCCTCATCTGCCCCAGCGGGTGAGCAGAGAAACCTCTGAGGCTGGTGAATGCTGGTCGGCACTGATCCTCTGTGAGGGAATCTCTCCTCTTTGCTCTCTGTACCCCTATTGCTGCGCTCTCCTCCTTGCCTCCAAAGCTTCCTCCCCACCACCCCCCATCTCCACCAGTGAAGGGGCTTCCTAGTGTATGGAAACTTTTCCTCCTTCACAGCTCCCTCCCACTTGTGCAGGTCCCATCCCTATACTTTTGTCTCTGTTTTTACTTTTTTTTTTTTTGCCCTACCCAGGTACATGGGGAGTTTCTTGCTTTTGAGGAAGTCTGCGGTCTTCTGCCAGCGTTCAGTAGGTGTTCTGTAGGAGTTGTTCCACATGTAGATGTATTTCTGATGTATTTGTGGGGAGGAAGGCGATTTCCATGTCTCACTCCTCCGCCATCCTGAAGGTCTCTTCTTCCATTCTTTTCTTCCTCTCCTTTTGATTGTCTCCTGCTTATGTATGTCCACAGGGTACCACTCTTTCAACCCTTCAACCCCCAGGACTTCCTAAGGTACATTTGTATATAAAAACAGTTCCTTTCCAAAAAAGAATTTTGGAGAAAGCTGCTAAGATAATAATGGTTTTCCAACTTTTACAAGTATGTTCTGGAGGTGTATGAAAGTTCACTGAAAAGTGACTCCAACCTTAAATTAATTTGAGGAAATTTCACTATTTAGGGGGCTGATATGTTGAAACCATAGGCAATGTGAAAAATTCTTATTTTGGATTTCCAGACTATCTTAATGAAAGAATTCTGAGTTATTCTTCTTTCTACTTGGCTCCAGGGTGGATGGAAGGGCTCTGTGATATTCCTTTCCATAGGGAGAAGTGTTATGGCCAAGCTATTTATTAGCTTCTAAGAGGAGATGCAAAGCACATGCTTTTGAGCTGTATTTTGCTGTCAGCCAGTGGTGTCTAGGACTTGCCCCCACACAGAATGCACACATAAACACCTGCACCCATTGCAAATCCAGAAGAACATCTCTTTTACTCATGGGGGGAGAAGCAATCACTTAAATTGGCATAATTTATGAACATAGAGGAAGAGCCCTTTTCTTTGCAAAATAACTTCTCCAATTTCATTCTGACTCCTGAAATGCCTTTCACAGAAGATTTAGTCCTCTCTTCTACAATTTGATATAGGCTTAAAATGCAGTCCAACAAAGGGAGCATGGATAGTGTATGTTCATACCAAGATTTGAATTAATATTAGATCTTTTTTCCTAAGAGCTATTTTTTTAATAGGGAAAAGAAATCACAAAGACCTTGAAGTAAGGGAGAGTTGAAAAATTGAACAGAATGGAAATGCTGTGATATAGATAAAAGTCTATTTATAAAAGGGAGAAGATTGGAAGGGAAAGGGAACTAATGTCCATTGAGTACCTGCATTATGCCAGGCAATTTTCTGGGATTTTACCAATGTAATATACCTTATATAGTTCCAAAACACTGAAGGATATGAAAGATTGCCTTTTGTACTGAGCCACAACTACCTAACTCTTAGTCATCCTAACCCATTCCCTAACTGATGCATAATTCAAAAATATCTATGGATGGACGCTCTCCCACTGACCGCCACATCCCCACCTCCCTGCCACACAAGCATAATGATGTGCAAAGTATCTGATATGAATCTGTAGGCACTAAAATGTAGCACTCCGCAACACATACTCATTCCAGTATCTGCTTATCTCTTTTTAGATGCCTGCAAAAAGAGTCACTCTTTTATACATCAGGGGAAAGAAAAATGATGCAGAATATTAAGGAGATAGACTAATGCCAATTTTCTTTCTCTGTATAAGGCAAGGTTGCATGCATGTGTGTGCATGTGTATGTGTAAATAAACTTTTAATGTATGAGGAAGCCTGGACATGGGTGGGCAACACTGGTCACTTTAAAAACACATGGTGTGACTCCACCATTAAACCGTAATGATGATTTGACCACAAAACTCCTTTCTAGGGAAAGAAACTTCATAAAGCCTTTTCCTTCCATTTTTATACCATGTAACCAAGAAGAACAATTCATAGTTCTATTATTTTAAAAATCTAGAAGAAATAAGCTAAAGAGTAATTAATTCATTGCCAGTAGATTCAACATAGCAGCCCTCCCACAAAGGAGCTTTCCCCCGTTCGTTATGGGTGGTTCTGAGCCTCAAGTGGAAAGGAGCCAGAAGAAGAAACCGACTTGACTGTTCAAGAGAAATTTCATCATGCGACTTTCAAGTACAGCTGTTTTGAGGCCCAGGCAACAAATTGTGGCACAGATTTTGGAAGAAGCATCTTCTGTCTCATGCCATCACTCTCCTCGGCTGTAGGTGCAATCAAATCAAGCAACACTCCAGCACTTTGAGAATGAGGAGTGTTGAGAAAGTCTTGGGGGAGAGGCTCAGGTGCAAATATTGGTACTCTTACGGCGGGCAGTGGGTCTAGAAAGTCTTTTTCTTGCTGCTTTGCAGGTAGCCAATGGTGGATAAAAGGGAACTAGAGCAGGACAGAGAGGCTGAGCTGACACCATGTGCTGACTACAACGAACAGACCAGTTTAAGGAAAGTTGCAAAAAACTCCTGCAAGGAATCTGTTATTACTGAGGAGCAAGGGTGGGGGGACTCTGTGGAGGTTGGTTGGGGTCCTGCTCAGATGGGAGCTCTCAGTCTTGTAGATATTTAGACTGAGCAGGCTTCCTTCCTTGATGAAATAAGGTGGTTCCTCCAGTGGAAGAAATATCCATCAAATATCCAAGGACAATACATAACTTGTTTTCCCCAGGTCACATTGGTCATGGGAGAAATCAAGGTTCCTGTCAGGCCCAAGGTAGCAATCAAAGAAGTTTATTTCCAGTCCCACAGAGTTGTTACCTGTGCTCCAACTCCAAAATCACCCTCAACCTCAACATCTCGTCTTAGACCTTTTTTCTTGGTAATGAGTACTGTTATAACAATTGCTCTTGCTGATTTTGCTAGCATATGACATCTCGTCTCCCCACCATAGAGCTCAAAAAGGAGCCATAGAGACTGGGTTGGGAGACAAGTTATTGTAAGAAATATGATCCTATGCATGGAGAAGAAGGATAATTCCTTCTAGAGCTTTAGATGAAATTTGTCAGCCTGACTTCTCCCTTGGGTTAAGTTATCTCATAGTCCCTAATGCAAACAGATTATTGGCAGTGCCATCCACCCAACCCATTCAATATGCTCTGACATGTCTTAGTCTCACTAGACACTATTTACGTCAAGGTTAAGGAGGCTAGTTAGATTAGATACAACCTCATTAATGTCAAAGGATCTGTTTGCCAGTTCCAAAGACCCTAAGCCATGTTGCTTTCTCTCAAGTGACCTGAAGACACTCATTCAAAGTGTCTGCCTCGACTTCTCAGAGTTCTTGAAGTGAACACACAGATTGTGTTTCCCGGCATCTTCTCTTTGATACAGGACATAATTTAAAAAAAAAAAAAGTGATGTAACTAGTATAAGCAATGTCCCGGGGTAGGAGGAAGGTAAGAATGATTCATTCTAACTGGGAGATCAGATAAGATTCCATGAGAGAGGTTAAATTTGGATTAAGGTCTTTTAAACCTGGGCAGAATTTCAGCAGATGAATAAGCAGTAAAGGCATTCATTCATTCACCCATTCCAGAAGCATTTACTGAGATCCCATTGGCTCTGGCTCTGTTTTAGGCCCTAGGAACACACATGAATAGGACATCATTCCTGCCTTCAGAGAGAATGCAGGATCCCCCTTGCTGGCTGAAGAGACAATGTGAGCAAAGACACAGAGGCCCTCAAGGCGTGTGGCAAGTTCAGTGAAGAGTGTGGCTGAGACTCAAGGTCCATTGTATAAGGAAACAGGGAAGAAGGTACAGGGGGGATGAGGCAGGAAAAAAAGGCTGGGGACCAAACCCAGAGGATTTATTTATTATTAGTTAATTTATTTACTTTTGGCTGCATTATGTCTTCATTGCTGCATGCGGGCTTTCTCTATTTGCGGTGAGCAGGGGCTACTCTTCGTTGTGGTGCACGGGCTTCTCATTGTGGTGGCTTCACTTGTTGCAGAGCATGAGCTCTAGGCGTATGGGCTTCAATAGTTGTGGCACGTGGGCTCAGTAGTTGTGGCTCGTGGGCTCTAGAGCGCAGGCTCAGTAGTTGTGGCACACAGGCTTAGCTGCTCCGTAGCGTATGGGATCATCCTGGACCAGGGCTCGAACCCGTGTCCCCTGCATTTGCAGGCAGATTCTTAACCACTGCACCACCAGGGAAGTCCCAAACCCAGAAGATTCTAATAATACGGTAGAAGGTGTAAATTATTCTGTAGGCTATGATAAGTCATTAGCAGTTTTTAGCTGAAAAGACACCTGATTAATTTCTATTTTAGCTGAAATTATTCCAATGGCTTCCCATTGCCTAAAACACTTCAGGGGCTCGTCATTACTCAGGAGATAAAGAACAAAGTTTTTAGCATGGATTCTAAAGACTTGCAATGTCTGGCCCTCACCTATCTCTTCAGCCTTATTTTAAACCCCTCACCCCCACTTGCTGCACAGGACCTTTCTACAGGTTGTTTCCTCTTCCAGAAACCTTTCCCCTTTGCTTAATTAACTTCTCCTCCTTCAGATGTCAACTGAATCATTATTTCTTAAAAAAGCTTTTCTTGATCCCCACTCCCATAGATCTAAGCCCCTACTATGTCCACATGTGTATCTGTTACTCCTTGATTACTCTCTGTCTCTTTCACTAGACTACAATCAAGGGCAAGGACTCTGTTTTGTTCATCATTTTCTCTTCAGTTCCTATCACAGTGCCTGGTGCATTATAGGCATGCCATAAATATTTATGCAAAGCAAAACAAACTAGAAAATCTTTTTTTTCTGTAGCAATGTAGAGGATCATTTGGGGTGGGGGACTGGGTCGTAGGCAGGACTGTAGCTTGCACCCAGGGCACCAACACACACTATAGTCAAACATGTAGTCGTAGGTGAAGAATAATCTCTCCTTCTGGCAGCCCCGGGCCCATTGAAGTGATGTCTTCCTCTAGCAGCTGATTAGGTGGAATTCAGGGGCTGATTCATCCCTTTCTCCAGGAATCGTCTCAGACTAGCCTTGGATGTGAAGTGGACTTGTTTTTTTCCATTGGTTAATTATGCACAGTGACTGGTCACAGATCAGAAAGATGACCATATCATATTGAGTGAGAATGTGCAGAGAGTGGAAAGACAGTGAATTTTAGCTGTGTATGGATAAAGGGGTTAACATTCAAATCACAGAAAGGAGACAGCACAAGGAAAATTGCTTTATCACAACTGTCTCTGAAACTGTGAAGGGTTAGAATAAGTGGGCGGATGAATCAGTGCTTCTCCCTTCCCGCTGACGACTGCATGAGAGAAAAGGGGCTCCATCCACAGGGAGAGAAATTTAGCAAATTATTTCTCAACAGATTTCCAGAGGGAGTTCATAAAGTCTTTGTTTCTGGAGAAAGAATAAGGTGGAACCAATAACTTCCACTGATGAGCACTGTCCTGCCTTAAGATGGTGTGAATGGTGGTGGTGCAGGGGAGCATACAGTCTCCCAACTATGCCATCCACATTAGGATTACATTGCCACACAGTGTTCTGAAGCTATGGAAGGGCTGCTCTGCGTGGCGTTTCTTGTCTGAATCTGGTAGTGCTTTGCAAACCCCATGAATCATCACATATGCCATGCTCAAAAGATTTTGACAAGGTTTATGAGTCCACCTAGTGCTATTTATTTTTGTTCTCTCTCATTCCTTCCCTATAGGGAGGCGTACTTTCAAGGGCATATTTCACAGAATTGGCCAGGGTCCACAGTGACAAATCTAACTCCATCATCCTGGGGCAAGGAGTAGCATGTGTTTTTTTGTCTTTTTTTTTTTTTTTTTGCGGTACGTGGGCCTCTCACTGTTGTGGCCTCTCCCGTTGCGGAGCACAGGCTCCAGACGTGCAGGCCCAGCGGCCATGGCTCACGGGCCCTGCTGCTCTGCGGCATGTGGGATCCTCCAGGACTGGGGCACGAACCCGTGTCCCCTGCATCAGCAGGCGGACTCTCAACCACTGTGCCACCAGGGAAGCCCGAGTAGCATGTTTTGCCCTTGCCAGCTCCCTGGTATGATGTAAACATGACAGATGGAATCAGCTATTTGCACAACCAATAACCAGGGCAGATTGCAGAAACTGGGTGTGAGCAAGTGAGATGCTATTTTTAGTGTAAATAAGCCACACTAGGATGTCCAGATCCATATGTTTGTTGAGGACCTATCTGGTCGAATTAAAGATTCACCCACAGGCTCTATCCCAAATATTTCCCACATGGGCCAGTGCCTAAATTATCCTTCATGATAATTCATCCTTTGGGTATGGCATTGAAAGAACTATAAATAAGTAAAATTGCTATATGGAGATAGTAGCAAAACAGTGCTATTTTTTTATCTTCTAACTAATTAGTTTAGTTGGCTTAATTATCTAAATCTGTGTTGCCCAATACACTGACCACTAGCCCACATATAGTTATTGAGAACTTGAATGTGACTAGTGACTAAATCATCACATTCTGCTTAATTTCAATTTTGTAAGGTTTTGACTAGTATTAAACTCCAAAACTAAAGTAGGGATCCATGGTCTGAGTTTGAGACATCTGGCTTTTAAAATTGTTTTCTACAGCACAATTTCCAAGAGCCTTCAACATGCCAATGTTCATGATGTCTTTCTCAGAGGGAGATGCTATAGGCCAATTTTACAACAATATCTAACCACAGGAGAGATTTTGTTTCTTTCCAAAGTGTATCTTGAGGAACACCACTTGGGAAATGACACTCTACATGGATAAGACCCAGAAGGAGTATGCCAGGCAGAGATCTATGTCTCTAATGAGAGAAGATGTATCCCCAAAGCAGACCCTGGACTTAGCTTCTTTGTTATGCATTTATTCATACTGTTTTGCAAACTTTGACAACCCATGGACTTTACCTATCATTTTTGCCCTATACTGACCTTAGTGATACTGTTTAAACTTTGAAAAAAGAGGGAATTTGATGATAAGAACTATATGATCTTTTCCAAGTTTAAAATTCTATTGTCCATTTTTTCTAATACTAATCGTTGAAATTCCCTACTTTTCAGTGCTTTAAAACTCTGGTTGGATAGTGCCTCATTAAGTCAGAAAATAAGCTGAGATAACATCCAGTGGATGGTAGTTTTCTACTTCCCTGAGTTCCTCCTAACTGTAAGAAAGAGAAGTAGACCATGAAGAGAATGATGAAATCCTGAGGGATACATGGTACCAAACCAAGAAGGTGATGCAGAAGCCTGAAGAAAAGGTAAAATCATTTTTTTTAGTAAATAAATTGGTCTGCAAGGGCTTTAGATTATAAGAGTTTATCTTTTTTAAAATTGGAGTATATTTGATTTACAATACTGTGTTAGTTTCAAGTGTACAGCAAAGAGATGCATATATTTGTGTATATATATACATATATATACACATATATTCTCTTTCAGATTCCTTTTGTAATGTTACTACAAAATACTGAGTATAGTTCCCTGTGCTATACAGTAGGTCCTTGTTGTTTAGCTATTTTATATATACTACTGTGTATATGTTAATCTCAAATACTAATTTACCCCTCCCCCCGTTAGGTAACCATGAATTTGTTTTCTATGTCTGTGGGTCTGTTTCTATTTTGTTTATAAGTTCATTTGCATCATATTTTTTTAAGATTCCACATATAAGTGATATCACATATTTGTCTTTAGCTTACTTCAGGTAATCTCTAGATCTGCTCATGTTACTGCAGATGGCATTATTTCATTCTTTTTTATGACTGAGTAATATTCCATTATATATATATATATATATATATATATATATATATATATATATATATATATATCACATCTTCTTTATCCATTCATCTGTCGATGGACATTTAGGTTGCTTCCATGTGTTGGCTATTGTAAATAGTGCTGCTATGAAATTAGGGAGCATATATCTTTTCAGATTGTGGTTTTCTCTGGATATATGCCCAGGAGTGGGATTGCTGGATCATGTTTTGTTTTTGTTTTGTTTTTTTCTGCATCTATATTGGAGTATAATTGCTTCACAATGTTGTGTCAGTTTCTGCTGTACAACAAAGTGAATCAGCCATATGTATACATATATCCCCATGTCCCCTCCCTCTTGAGCCTCCCTCATACCCTCCCTCTCCCATTCCTCTAGTTCTCCACAGAGCATCAAGTTGATCTCCCTGTTCTATGCAGCAGCTTCCCACTAGCTATCCATTTTACATTTGGTAGTGTATATATGTCCATGCTACTCTCTCACTTCATCCCAGCTTCGCCTTCCCCCACTGTGCCCTCAGGTCCATTCTCTACGTCTGCACATTTATTCCACCCCTGCCACTAGGTTCATCAGTACCGCTTTTTTTAGTTTCCATATATATATGTGTGTTAGCATACGGTATTTGTTTTTCTCTTTCTGACATACTTCACTCTGTATGACAGACTCTAGGTCCATCCACCTCACTACAAGTAAATCAATTTCATTCATTTTTATGGCTGAGTAATATTCCATTGTATATATGTGCCACATCTTCTTTACCCATTCATCTCTTGATGGACATTTAGGTTGTTTCCATGTCCTGGCTATTGTAAATGGAGCTGCAATGAACATTGTGGTACATGACTCTTTTTTTTTTTTTTTTTTTTTTTTTAAGCAAAATCTTTTAAGGGAAAAATGTATTTATATCCAGTTATGGTGAAACAGGTACATCTGTATATCTGTTAGTAGTACAAACTGGTATAACATTCTTGAAAAACAGTATGGCGATATATATCAAAAGCCATAAAAACATTCATACCATTTAACACAATAATGCATTCAAAAATTTATCCTAGAGATACAATTAGCCAGAAAAAAATACAATAATATCTATAATAACGTAGATTAAAGTATTAACTGAAAACCAGCCAGCAACATAAATATCTAACATAAAAAGATTTAAGTAAATTATTGATGGCATGACTTGATGAAATATTTTGCAGCCTCTCAAAGTGTAATCATGTCAATTAAAATTGTGACAACTATAATATGGAAATGTTTCATAATCTAATAAGTAGAAAAAATTCAAATTAAATGTATTATAATTAAAAATGAGTACAATAATATATGTGTGTGTGTGTAGATATATATAGATATATATCTATATATATTTGTTTTAACAGAATGCCAAAAATAAAATCAAATGTTTTAGGGGTAGTAACCCAAATATTTAACAATTTACTTAATAACAATGCTTAAATTATTTTGTAATTTAAGAGAGAAAGTTCTACCATACTGAGGAAACTTAGGGTTCCCAGGATGCAAACTCGATATGGTTTCAGGAAGAGGTCCACACCTCTCCTTTACTGCTCACTTTGGCCTTAACTGAGAACGCTCATGTACTTCTTATCACAATGACCTATGACAACCCAGACCCCAGCTTTCCAAGGACCAAAAAACCAGCTCAACTAGCATTCTGATCATCCCCATGAACCTGTGGGGTATGAATCGTGCAAACTTCCCTAACTCAAGAAACAAAGAACCCCTACAGCAATGTTTTACTTTAGCAATCAATAAGTAGCCAAGCCTAAGTTTAATTATAAACCCTAAAAGGATATAGCATTGTCTCATTATAGTCTCTGGGACTAGCATTAAAAATATATCAAAAAATAATTTTAGCACTGATGCCCCACAAGGACAATATTAAAACTGTCTTCTAATTGTTTTTTCTGTAGTATTACCATTTTTTTTTTCATTTTTAATTAGTTTCTGCTTTATAACAAAGTGAATCAGTCATACATACACATCTGTTCCCACATCCCTTCCCTATTCCGTCTCCCTCCCTCTCACCCTCCCTATCCCACCCCTCCAGGCGGTCACAAAGCACCGAGCTGATCTCCCTGTGCTCTGCGGCTGCTTCCCACTATCTATCTACCTTACGTTTGGTAGTGTATATATGTCCATGCCTCTCTTTCCCTTTGTCACAGCTTACCCTTCACCCACCCCATATCCTCAAGTCCGTTCTCAAGTAGGTCTGTGTCTTTATTCCCGTTTTACCCCTAGGTTCTTCATGACACTTTCTTTTTTTAATTCCGTATATATGTGTTAGCATACGGTATTTGTCTTTCTCTTTCTGACTTACTTCACTCTGTATGACAGACTCTAGGTCTATCCACCTCATTACAAATAGCTCAGTTTCGTTCCTTTTTATGGCTGAGTAATATTCCATTGTATATATGTGCCACATCTTCTTTATCCATTCATCCGATGATGGACACTCAGGTTGTTTCCATCTCCGGGCTATTGTGAATAGAGCTGCAATGAACATTTTGGTACATGTCTCTTTTTGAATTATGGTTTTCTCAGGGTATATGCCTAGTAGTGGGATTGCTGGGTCATAGGGTAGTTCTATTTTTAGTCTTTTAAGGAACCTCCATACTGTTCTCCATAGTGGTTGTACCAATTCACATTCCCACCAGCAGTTCAAGAGTGTTCCCTTTTCTCCACACCCTCTCCAGCATTTATTGTTTCTAGATTTCTTGATGATGGCCATTCTGACTGGTGTGAGATGATATCTCATTGTAGTTTTGATTTGCATTTCTCTAATGATTAATGATGTTGAACATTCTTTCATGTGTTAGTTGGCAGTCTGTATATCTTCTTTGGAGAAATGCCTATTTAAGTCTTCTGCCCATTTTTGGATTGGGTTGTTTGTTTTTTTGCTATTGAGCTGCATGAGCTGTTTATAAATTTTGGAGATTAATCCTTTGTCAGTTGCTTCATTTGCAAATATTTTCTCCCATTCTGAGGGTTGTCTTCTGGTCTTGTTTATGGTTTCCTTTGCTGTGCAAAAGCTTTGAAGTTTCATTAGGTCCCATTTGTTTATCTTTGTTTTTAGTTCCATTTCTCTAGGAGGTGGGTCCAAAAGGATCTTGCTGTGATTTATGTCATAGAGTGTTCTACCTATGTTTTCCTCTAAGAGTTTGATAGTTTCTGGCCTTATATTTAGGTCTTTAATCCATTTTGAGCTTATTTTTGTGTATGGTGTTAGGGAATGATCTAATCTCATACTTTTACATGTCCCTGTCCAGTTTTCCCAGCACCACTTATTGCAGAGGCTGTCCTTTCTCCCCTGTACATTCCTGCCTCCTTTATCAAAGATAAGTTGGCCATATGTGCGTGGGTTTATCTCTGGGCTTTCTATCCTGATCCACTGATCTATCTTTCTGTTTTTATGCCAGTACCACACTGTCTTAATTACTGTAGCTTTGTAGTATAGTCTGAAGTCAGGGAGCCTGATTCCTCCAGCTCCGTTTTTCGTTCTCAAGATTGCTTTGGCTATTCGGGGTCTTTTGTTTTTCCAAACAAATTTTGAAATTTTTTGTTCTAGTTCTGTGAAAAATGCCAGTGGTAGTTTGATAGGAATTGCATTGAATCTGTAGATTGCTTTGGGTAGTAGAGTCATTTTCACAATATTGATTCTTCCAATCCAGGAGCATGGTATATCTCTCCATCTATTTGTATCATCTTTAATTTCTTTCAGCAGTGTCTTATAATTTTCTGCATACAGGTCTTTTGTCTCCTTAGGTAGGTTTATTCCTAGGTATTTTATTCTTTTTGTTGCAATGGTAAATGGGAGTGTTTTCTTGATTTCATTTTCAGATTTTTCATCATTAGTGTACAGGAATGCCAGGGATTTCTGTGCATTAATTTTGTATCCTGCTACTTTACCAAATTCATTGATTAGCTCTAGTAGTTTTTCGGTAGCATCTTTAGGATTCTCTATGTATAGTATCATGTCATCTGCAAACAGTGACAGCTTTACTTCTTCTTTTCCAATTTGGATTCCTTTTATTTCCTTTTCTTCTCTGATTGCTGTGGCTAAAACTTCCAAAACTAGGTTGAATAAGAGTGGTGAGAGTGGGCAGCCTTGTCTTGTTCCTGATCTTAGTGGAAATGGTTTCAGTTTTTCACCATTGAGGACAATGTTGGCTGTGGGTTTGTCATATATGGCCTTTATTATGTTGAGGAAAGTTCCCTCTATGCCTACTTTCTGCATGGTTTTTATCATAAATGGGTGTTGAATTTTGTCGAAAGCTTTCTCTGCATCTATTGAGATGATCATATGGTTTTTCTCCTTCAACTTGTTAATATGGTGTATCACATTGATTGATTTGCGTATATTGAAGAATCCTTGCATTCCTGGAATAAACCCCACTTGATCATGGTGTATGATCCTTTTAATGTGCTGTTGGATTCTGTTTGCTAGTATTTTGTTGAGGATTTTTGCATCTATGTTCATCAGTGATATTGGCCTGTAGTTTTCTTTGTGACATCCTTGCCTGGTTTTGGTATCAAGGTGATGGTGGCCTCGTAGAATGAGTTTGGGAGTGTTCCTTCCTCTGATATTGTTGGGAAGAGTTTGAGAAGGATGGGTGTTAGCTCTTCTCTAAATGTTTGATAGAATTCGCCTGTGAAGCCATCTGGTCCTGGGCTTTTGTTTGATGGAAGATTTTTAATCACAGTTTCAATTTCAGTGCTTGTGATTGGTCTATTCATATTTTCTATTTCTTCCTGAGACATGACTCTTTTTGAATTATGGTTTTCTCAGGTTATATGCCCAGGAGTGAGATTGCTGGGTCATATGGTAATTCTATTTTTAGTTTTTTAAGGAACATCCATACTGTTATCCATAGTGGCTGTATCAATGTACATTCCCACCAACAGTGCAAGAGGGTTCCTTTTTCTCCACACTCTCTCCAGCATTTATTGTTTCTAGATGTTTTGATGATGACCATTCTGACTGGTGTGTGGTGATACCTCATTGTAGTTTTGATTTCCATTTCTCTAATGATTAGTGATGTTGAGCATCTTTTCACATATTTGTTGACCATCTGTGTGTCTTTGGAGCAATGTCTATTTAGGTCTTCCACCCATTTTTGGATTGGGGTGTTTGTTTTCTTGATGTTGAGCTGCCTGAGATGCTTCTATATTTTGGAGATTAATCCTTTGTCAGTATCTTCATTTGCAAATATTTTCTCCCATTCTGAAGGTTGTCTTTTCATCTTGTTTATGGTTTCCTCTGCTGTGCAAAAGCTTTTAAGTTTCATTAGGTCTCACTTGTTTATTTTTGTTTTTATTTCCATTTCTCTAGGAGGGCGTCAAAAAGGACCTTGCTGTGATTTATGTCAAAGAGTGTTCTTCCTATGTTTTCCTCTAAGAGTTTTATAGTGTCTGGCCTTACATTTAGGTCTTTAGTCCATTTTGAGTTTATTTTTGTGTATGGTGTTAGGAAGTGCTCTAATTTCATTCTTTTACATGTAGTTGTCCAGTTTTCCCAGCACCACTTATTGAAGAGGCTGTCTATTCTCCATTGTATATTCTTGCCTCCTTTATCAAAGATAAGGTGACCATATGTGTGTGGGTTTATCTCTGGGCTTTCTATCCTGTTCCACTGATCTATATTTCTGTTTTTGTGCCAGTACCATACTGTTTTGATTACTGTCGCTTTGTAGTATAGTCTGAAGTCCAGGAGCCTGATTCCTCCAGCTCCATTTTTTTCTCGAGATTGCTTCAGTTATTCAGGGCCTTCTGTGTTTCCACACAAATTGTAAAATTTCTGGTTCTAGTTCTGTTTACAATCCCATCGGCAATTTGATAGGGATTGCATTGAACCTGTAGATTGCTTTGGGTAGTATAGTCATTTTCATGATATTAATTCTTTCAATCCAGGAGCATGGTGTATCTGTCCACCTGCTTATGTCATCTTTGATTTCTTTCAGCAGTGTCTTATAGTTTTCTGAGTACAGGTCTTTTGCTTCCTTAGGTAGGTTTATTCCTAGGCATTTAATTCGTTTTCTTGCAATAGTAAATGTGATTGTTTCCTTAATTTATCTTTTTGATCTTTCATTGTTATTGTATAGGAATGTAAGAGATTTCTGTGCATTAATTTTGTATGCTGCAAATTCACCAAATTTATTGATTAGCTCTAGTAGTTTTCTGTTGGCATCTTTAGTACTTTCTATGTATAGTATCATGTCATCGGCAAACACTGACAGTTTTACTTATTTTTTTCCAATTTGTATTCCTTATATTTATTTTTCTTCTCTGATTTCCATGGCTAGCACTTCCAATACTATGTTGAATAATAGTGACAAGAGTGGACATCCTTGTCTTCTTCCTAATCTTAGAGGAAATGCTTTCAGCTATTCACGATTGAGAATGATGTTGGCTGTGGCTTTGACGTATATGGCCTTTATTATGTTGAGGTAGGTTCCCTCTATGCCCACTTTCTGGAGAGTTTTTATCATAAATGGGTGTTGAATTTTGTCAAAACTTTTTTTCTGCATCTATTGAGATGATCATATGGTTTTTATTTTTAACTTGTAATTATGGTGTACCACATGGATTGTTTTGCAGATATTGAAGAATCCTTGCATCCCTGGGATAAATTCCACTTGATCATGGTATATGATATATATTTTTTATATTATTTTTTATTTTTATTTTTTTGATTTTTTAACATCTTTATTGGAGTATAATTGTTTTACAGTGGTGTGTTAGATGCTGCTTTATAACAAACTGTATCAGTTATAAATATACATATATCCCCATATCTCTTCCCTCGTGTCTCCCTCCTTTCCACCCTCCCTATCCCACCCGCCTAGGTGGTCACAAAGCACCGAGCTGATCTCCCTGTGCTATGCGGCTGCTTCCGACTAGCTATCGGTTTTTCATTGGTAGTGTATATATGTCCAGTCCACTCTCTCACTTTGTCCCAGCTTACCTTTCCCACTACCCGGGTCCTCAAGTCCAGACTCTAGTAGGTCTGTGTCTTTATTCCCATCTAGCCCCTAGGTCCTTCATGACCTTTTTTATTTTTTTAGATTCCATATATATGTGTTAGCATATGGTATTTGTTTTTCTCTTTCTGACTTACTTCACTCTGTATGACAGACTCAAGGTCCATCCACCTCACTACAAATAACTCAATTTTGTTTCTTTTTCTGGCTGAGTAATATACCATTGTATACATGTGCCACATCCTCTTTATCCAATCATTTGTCGATGGACATTTAGGTTGCTTCCATGTCCTGGCTACTGTAAATAGAGCTGCAATGAACATTGTGGTACATGACTCTTTTTGAATTATGGTTTTCTCAGGGTATATGCCCAGTAGTGGGATTGCTGGGTCATATGGTAGTACTATGATTCGTTTTTTAAGGAAACTCCATACTGTTCTCTACAGTGGCTGTATCAATTTACATTCCCAGCAACAGTGCAAGAGTGTTCCCATTTCTCCACACCATCTCCAGCATTTACTGTTTGTAGACTTTTTGATGTTGGCCATTCTGACCGGTGTGAAGTGATACCTCATTGTAGTTTTGATTTGAAGTTCTCTAATGATTAGTGATGTTGAGCATCCCTTCATGTGTTTGTTGGCGATCTGTATATCTTCTTTAGAGAAATGTCTATTTAGGTCTTCTGCCCATTTTTGGATTGGGTTGTTTGCTTTTTTTTGATATGGAGCTGCATGGGCTGCTTGTAAAATTTGGAGATTAATCCTTTGTCAGTTTCTTGGTTGCAAATATTTTCTCCCATTCTGAGGGTTGTCTCTTCGTCTTCTTTATGGTTTCCTTTGCTGTGCAAAAGTGTTTAAGTTTCATTAGGTCTCATTTGTTTATTTTTGTTTTTATTTCCATTTCTCTAGGAGGTGGGTCAAAAAGGACCTTGCTGTGATTTATGTCATAGAGTGTTCTTCCTACGTTTTCCTCCAAGAGTTTTACAGTGTCTGCCTTACATTTAGGTCTTTAATACATTTTGAATTTATTTTTGTGTATAGTGCTAGGAAGTGCTCTAATTTCATTCTTTTACATGTAGCTCTCCAGATTTCCAAGCACCATTTGTTGAACAGGCTGTCTTTTCTCCATTGTATATTCTGCCTTCTTTATCAAAGATAAGGTGACCATATATATGGGGGCTTATCTCTGGATTTTCTACCCTGTTCCATTGATCTATATTTCTGTTTTTTTGCCAGTACCATACTGTCTTGATTACTGTTGCTTTGTAGTATAGTCTGAAGTCTGGGCGCCTGATTCCTCCAGCTCTGTTTTTTCTTTCTCAAGCTTGCTTTGGCTATTCGGAGTCTTTTGTGTTTCCATACAAATTGTGGAATTTTTTGTTCTAGTTCTGTGAAAAATGCCATTGGTAATTTGATAAGGATTTCATTGAATCTGTAGATTACTTTGGGTAGTATAGTCATTTACAGAATGTTGAATCCTCCAATTCAAGAACATGGTATATAACTCCATATATTTTTATCATTTTTAATTTCTTTCATCAGTGTCTTATAATTTTCTGCACACAGGTGTTTTGTCTCCTTAGGTAGGTTTATTCCTAGGTATTTTATTCTTTTTGTTGCAATGGTAAATGGGAGTGTTTTCTTACTTTCACTTTCAGATTTTCATCATTAGTGTATAGGAATGCAAGAGATTTCTGTGCATTAACTTTGTATCCTGCTACATTACCAAATTCATTGAGTAGCTTTAGTCGTTTTCTGGTAGCATCTTTCGAATTCTCTATGTATAGTATCATGTCATTTGCAAACAGTGACAGCTTTACTTCTTCTTTTCTGATTTAGAATCCTTTTATTTCTTTCTCTTCACTGATTGCTGTGGCTAAGACTTCCAAAACTATGTTGAATAGTAGTGGTGAGAGTGTGCAACCTTGTCTTGTTCTTGATCTTAATGGAAATAGTTTCAGTTTTTCACCATTGAGGACGATGTTGGCTGAGTGTTTGTCATATATGGCCTTTATTATGTTGAGGTAAGTTCCCTGTATGCCTACTTTCTGAAGGGTTTTTATCATAAATCGGTGTTGAATTTTGTCGAAAGATTTCTCCACATCTATTGAGAGGATCATATTGTTTTTCTCCTTCAATTTGTTTATATGGTGTGTCACATTGATTGATATGTGTATATTGAAGAATCCTTGCATTCCTGGGATAAACCTCACTTGATCATGGTGTATGATCCTTTTAATGTGCTGTTGGATTCTGTTTGCTAGTATTTTGTTGAGGATTTTCACATCTATGTTCATCAGTGATATTGGCCTGTAGTTTTCTTTCTTTGTGACATCTATGGCTCGTTTTGGTATCAGGATGATGGTGGTTTCATAGAATGAGTTTGGGAATAGTCCTCCCTCTACTATATTTTGGAAGAGTTTGAGAAGGATAGGTGTTAGCTCTTCTCTAAATGTTTCACAGAATTCGCCTGTGAAGCCATCTGGTCCTGGGCTTTTGTTTGTTGGAAGATTTTAAATCACAGTTTCAATTACAGTGCTTGTGATTGGTCTGTTCATATTTTCTATTTCATCCTGGTTCAGTCTCGGAAGTTTGTGCACTTCTAAGAATTTGTTCATTTCTTCCAGGGTGTGCATTTTATTGGCATACAGTTGCTTGTAGTAATCTCTCATGATCCTTTTTAGCTATGCAGTGTCAGTTGTTACTTCTCCTTCTTCATTTCTAATTGTGTTGATTTGAGTCTTCTCCCTTCCTTTCCTGATGTGTCTGGCTAATGGTTTATCAATTTTTTTTTTAATCTTCTCAAAAAACAAGCTCTTAGTTTTATTCACCTTTGCTATTGTTTCCTTCATTTCGTTTTCATTTATTTCTGATCTGATCTTTATGATTTCTTTCCTTCTGCTAACTTTGGGGTTTTATTGTTCTTTTTCCAACTGCTTTAGGTGGAAGGTTAGGTTGTTTATTTGAGATGTTTCTTGTTTCATAACGTAGGATTGTATTGCTATAAAGTTCCCTCTTAGAAATGCTTTTGCTGCATCCCATAGGTTTAGGGTCATCGTGCTTTAATTGTCATTTGTTTCTGGGTATTCTTTGATTTCCTCTTTTTTTTCAGTGATCTCTAGATTTTTAAGTAGTGTATTGTTTAGCATCCATGTGTTTGTATTTTACAGATTTTTTCCTGTAATTGATATCTTGTCTCATAGCTTTGTGGTCAGAAAAGATACTTGATATGATTTCAATTTTCTTAAATTTACCAAGGCTTGATTTGTGACACAAGATATGATCTATCCCGGAGAATATTCCCTGAGCAATTGAGAAGGAAATGTATTCTGTTGTTTTTGGATGGAATGCCCTATAAATATCAATTAAGTCTGTCTTGTTTAATGTATCATTGTGTTTCCTTATGTATTTTCATTTTGGATGATCTGTCCATTTGTGAAAATGGTGTGTTAAAGTCCCATATTATGATTGTGTTACTGTTGATTTCCCCTTTTATGGCTGTTAATATTTGCCTGATGTATTGAGGTACTCCTATGTTGGGTTCATAAATATTTACAGTTTTTATATGTCCTTCATGGATTGATCCCTTGATCATTATGTAGTGTCCTTCTTTGTCTCTTGTAATAGTCTTTATTTTAAAGTCTATTTTGTCTGATATGAGAATTGTTACTCCAGCTTTCTTTTGATTTCCACTTGCATGGAATATCTTTTTCCATTCCATCACTTTCAGTCTGTATGTGTCCCTAGGTCTGAAGTGAGTCTCTTGTAGACAGCATATATATGGGTCTTGATTTTGTATCCATTCAGCCAGTCTATGTCTTTTCATTAGAGCATTTAATCCATTTACATTTAAGGTAATTATTGATATGTATGTTCCTATTACCATTTTCTTAATTGTTTTGGGTTTGTTTTTGTAGGTCTTTTCCTTTCTTGTGTTTCCTGCCTGGAGAATTTCCTTTAGCATTTGTTGTAAAGTTGGTTTGGTGGTGCTGAATTCTCTTAGCTTTTGCTTGTCTGTAAAGGTTTTAATTTCTCTGTCAAATCTGAATGAGATCCTTGCTGGGTACAGTAATCTTGGTTGAAGGTTTTTCCCTCTCATCATTTTAAATATGTCCTGCCACTCCCTTCTGGCTTGCAGAGTTTCTACTGAAAGAGCAACTGTTAACCTTATGGGGATTCCCTTGTATGTTATTTGTTGTTTTTCCCTTGCTGCTTTTAATATTTTTTCTTTGTATTTAATATTTGATAGCTTGATTAATATGTGTCTTGGCATGTTTCTCCTTGGATTTTTCCTGTATGAGACTCTCTGTTCTTCCTGGACTTGATTCCTTTCCCATATTAGGGAAGTTTTCAACTATAATCTCTTCAAATATTTTCTCAGTCCCTTTCTTTTTCTCTTCTCCTTCTGGGACCCCTATAATTCAAATGTTGGTGCATTTAATGTTGTCCCAGAGGTCTCTGAGACTGTCCTCAATTCTTTTCATTCTTTTTTCTTTATTCTGCTCTGCAGTGTTTATTTCCACTATTTTATCTTCTAGGCCACTTATCCGTTCTTCTGCCTCAGTTATTCTGCTATTGATCCCTTCAAGAGAGTTTTTAATTTCATTTATTGTGTTGCTCATCACTTTTCTTTTTTGCTCTTTAGTTCTTCTAGGTCCTTGTTAAACGTTTCTTGTATTTTCTCCATTCTATTTCCAAGATATTGGATCATCTTTACTATCATTATTCTGAATTCTTTTTCAGGTAGACTGCCTCCTTCATCTTCATTTGTTATGTCTGGTGGGTTTTTACTTTGCTCCTTCATCTGCTGTGTGTTTCTCTGTCCTCTCATTTTACTTAACTCACTGTGTTTGGGGTCTCCTTTTCAAAGGCTGCAGGTTCATAGTTCCCATTGTTTTTGGTGTCTGCCCCAGTGGCTAAAGTTGGTTCAGTGGGCTTCCTGGTGGATGGGACCAGTGCCTGTGTTCTGGTGGATAGGGCTGCATCTTGTCTTTCTGGTGGGCAGGTCCACATCTGGTGCTGTGTTTTGGGGTGTCTTTGACCTTATTATGATTTTAGGCAGCCTCTCTGCTAATGGGTGGGGCTATGTTTCTCTCCGCTAGTTGTTTGGCATAGGGTGTCCAGCACTGTAGCTTGCTCGTCATTGAGTGGAGCTGGGTCTTGGTGTTAATGGAGATCTCTGGGAGATTTTCACCATTTGATATTATGTGGAGCTGGGAGGTCTCTGGTGGACCAGTGTCCTGTACTTGGCTCTCCCACCTCAGTAGCACAGCCCTGACACCTGACTGGAGCACCAAGAGCCTGTCGTCCACACGGAAAAAGAGAAAAAAGGGAAATATATATATATTGTTGTTCCCAAAATCCACCTTCTCAATTTGGGATGATTCGTTGTCTATTCAGGTATTCCACAGATGCAGGGTACATCAGGTTGGTTGTGGAGAGTTAATCCGCTGCTCCTGAGGCTGCTGGGAGAGATTTCCCTTTCTCTTCTTTGTTCGCACAGCTCCTGGGGTTCAGCTTTGGATTTGGCCCCGCCTCTGCATGCAGGTCGCCTGAGGGCATCTGTTGTTTACTCAGACAGGACGGGGTTAAAGGAGCAGCTGATTCGGGGGCTCTGGCTCACTCAGGCCAGGGGGAGGGAGGAGTATGGAGTGTGGGGTGAGCCTGCGATGGCAGAGGCTGGCATGACGATGCACCAGCATGACACACGCCATGTGTTCTCCTGAGGAAGTTGTCCCTGGATCACGGTACCCTGGCAGTGGAGGGCTGCACAGGCTCCTGGGAGGTCAGTGTGGATAGTGACCTGTGCTTGCACACAGGCTTCTTGGTGGCGCAGCAGCAGCCTGAGTCTTTCATGCCCGTCTCTGTGATCCACGCTGATAGCCGCAGCTCGCGCCCATCTCTGGAGCTTGTTTAAGCGCCACTCTTAATCCCCTCTCCTTGCGCACCAGGAAACAAAAAGGAAAGAAAAAGTCTCTTGCCTCTTCGGCAGCCCCAGACTTTTCCCGGACTCCCTCCTGGCTGGCTCTGGTGCACTAGTCCCCTTCAGGTTGTGTTCATGCAGCCAACCCCAGTCCTCTCCCTAGGATCTGACCGAAGCCAGAGCCTCAGCTCCCAGCCCCCGCCTGCAGTGGCGGATGAGCAGATAAGCCTCTTGGGCTAGTGAGTGCTGGCTGGCAGCAATCCTCTGTGTGGGAATCTCTCCGCTTTGCCCTCTGCACTCCTGTTGCTGTGCTCTCCTCCATGGCTCTGAAGCTTCCCCCCTCCGCCACCTGCAGTCTCCCTCTGCAAAGGGGCTTCCTAGTGTGTGGAAGCCTTTCCTCCTTCACAGCTCCTTCCCACTGGAGCCGGTCCCATCCCTTTCTTTTGTCTCTGTTTTTTCTTTTTTCTTTTGCCATACCCAGGTACGTGGGGAGTTTCTTGCCTTTTTGGAGGTCTGAGGTCTTCTGCCAGCATTCAGTAGGTGGTCTATAGGAGTTGTTCCACATGTAGATGTATTTCTGATGTGTTTGTGGGGAGGAAGGTGATCTCCACATCTTACCCTTCCTCCATCTTGAAGCTCCTCTCTGGTGTATGATTTTTAATTTTTATTTATTTATTTATTTATTTTGCAGTACGCAGGCTTCTCACTGCTGTGGCCTCTCCCGCCGCAGAGCACAGGCTCCGGACGCACAGGTTCAGCGGCCATGGCTCCCAGGCCCAGCCGCTCCGCTGCATGTGGGATCCTCCCAGACTGGGGCACGAACCCACATCACCCACATCGGCAGGCGGACTCTCAACCACTGTGCCACCAGGGAAGCCCAGGTGTATGGTATTTTTGATATGTTGTTGAATTCTGTTTGTTAGTATTTTTTTGAGGATTTTTGCATCTATGTTCATCAGTGATATTAGTCTGTAATTTTCTTTTTTTGTAATATTTTTGTCTGGTTTTGGTATCAGGGTGATGGTGGCCTCGTAAAATGAGTTTGGGAGTGTTCCACCCTCTGCAATTTTTTGGAAGAGTTTGAGAAGGAGAGGTGTTAGCTCTTCTCTAAATGTTTGGTAGAGTTCACCTGTGAAGCCATCTGGTCCTGGACTTTTGTTTTTTTGAAGATTTTTAATTACAGTTTCAATTTCATTACTTGTGATTGGTCTGTTTATATTTTCTAATTTTTCCTGGTTCAGTGTTGGAATGTTGTACGTTGCCAAGAATTTGTCCATTTCTTCCAGGTTGTCCATTTTATTGGCATATATTGCTTGTAGTAGTCTCTTATGATCCTTTGTATTTCTACAGTGTCAGTTGTAATCTCTCCTTTTTCATTTCTAATTTTATTGATTTGGGTTCTCTCCCTTTTTGTCTCAGTGAGTCTGGCTAAAGGTTTATCAGTTGTGTTTATCTTCTCAAAGAACCAACTTTTAGCTTTATTGATCTTTGCTATTGTTTTCTTCATTTCTGTTTCATTTATTTCTGCTCTGATTGTTATGATTTCTTTCCTTCTACTAACTTTGGGTTTTCTTTGTTCTTTTACAAGTTCCTTTAGGTATAAGGTTAGATTAT
The DNA here is from genome assembly GCF_949752795.1 of Hyperoodon ampullatus. Taxonomy (NCBI): domain Eukaryota; kingdom Metazoa; phylum Chordata; class Mammalia; order Artiodactyla; family Ziphiidae; genus Hyperoodon; species Hyperoodon ampullatus. Next base: position 39,119,718 of record NC_136920.1, on the reverse strand, counting down.
TTATTTGAGATTTTACTTGTTTCTTGAGGTAGGATTGTATTGCTATAAACTTCCCTCTTACAACTGCTTTTGCTGCATCCCATCAGTTTTGGATTGTTGTGTATTCATTCTCATTTTTTTCTAGGTATTTTTTTGTATTTCTTCTTCGATTTCTTCAGTGATCTCTTGGTTATTTAGCAGCGCACTGTTTAGCCTCCGTGTATTTGAGCTTTTTACTGTTTTTTTCCTGTAATTGATTTCTATTCTCATAGTGTTGTCAGAAAAAATGCTTGATATAGTTCAATTTTCTTAAATTTTCCAAGGCTTGAGTTATGACCCAAGATGTGATCTATTCTGGAGAACGTTCCATGTTCACTTGAGAAGAAAGTGTAATCTGCTGTTTTTGGATCGAATGTCCTATAAATATCAATTAAATCTATCTGGTATTTTGTGTCATTTAAAGCTAGTGTTTGCTTATTTATTTTCTGTCTGGATGATCTGTCTATTGGTATAAGTGGGGTGTTACAGGCCCCCAGTATTATTGTGTTACCCTCCATTTCTCCTTTTATGGCTGCTAGCATTTGCCTTATGTATTGACATGCTCCTATATTGAGTTCATAAATATATATAATTGTTATGTTTTCATCTTGGATTGATACCTTGATCATAATGTAGTGTCCTTCCTTATCTCTTATAACAGTCTTTATTTTAAAGTCTATTTTATCTGATATTAGTATTGGTATTCAAGCTTTCTTATGATTTCCTTTTGCATGAAATATCTTTTTCCATCCCCTCACTTTAGTCTGTATGTGTCCCTAGGTCTGAAGTGAGTTTCTTGTAGATAGTATATATATATATATATATATATATATATATATATATATATATATGGATGTTGTTTTTGTATCCATTCAGCCAGTCTGTGTCTTTTGGTTTGAGAATTTAATCCATTTACATTCAAGGTGATTATTGATATGTATGTTCCTATTATCATTTTCTTAATTGATTTGGGTTTGTTTTTGTGGGTCTTCTTCTCCTGTGTTTCCCACTTAGAGAAGTTCCTCTAGCATTTGTTGTAAAGCTGGTTTTGTAGTGCTGAATTCTTGTAGCTTTTTCTTGTCTGTAAAGCTTTTAATTTTTCTGTTGAATCTGAATGAGATCCTTGCTGGGTAGATTAATCTTGGTAGTAGGTTTTTCCCTTTCATCACTTTAAATATATCCTGCCACTTCCTTCTGGCCTGTAGAGTTTCTGCTGAGAAATCAGCTGATAACCTTATGGGGATTCCCTTGTATGTTATTTTTTGCTTTTCCCTTGCTGCTTTTAATATATTTTCTTTGAATTTAATTTTTGTTAGTTTAATTAATATGTGGGTTGGCGAGTTTCTCCTAGGGTTTATCCTCTATGAGAGTCTCTGTGCTTCTTGTACTTCAGTGGCTATTTCCTTTCCTGTGTTAGGGAAGTTTTCGACTCTAATCTCTTTAAATATTTTCTCAGACCCTTTTTCTTTCTCTTCCACTTCTGGGACCCCTATAATTCAAATGTTGGTGCATTTAATGTTGTCCCAGTGGTCTCTGAGACTGTCCTCAAGTCTTTTCATTCTGTTTTCTTTATTCTGCTCCATGGTATTTCCACTATTTTATCTTCCAGGTCACTTATATATTCTTCTGCCTCAGTTATTCTGCTATTGATTCCTCCTAGAGTATTTTTAATTTCATTTATTGTATTGTTCATCATTGTTTGTTTGCTCTTTAGTTCTTCAAGGTCCTTGTTAAAGGTTTCTTGTATTTTCTCCATTCTGTTTCCAATATTTTGGATGATCTTTACTATCATTAGTCTGAATTCTTTTTCAGTTAAGTTGCCTATTTCATCTTCATTTATTTGGTCTTGTAGGTTTTTACCTTGCTCCTTCGTCTGTAACTTTTTTTTTTTTTTTTTTTTTTGATGTGTGAGGCAGTATTCCTGCCTTATTGGTTGCTTGGCCTGAGGTGTCTAGCACTGGAGTTTGCAGGTTGTTGGGTAGAGCTGGGTCTTGGTGCTGAGATAAGGACCTATGGGAGGCCTCACTCCGATTAATATTTCCTGGGGTCTGAGGTTCTCTGTTAGTCCAGTGGTTTGGACTTGACACTCTCACCACAGGAGCTCAAGCCCAACTCTCAGCCTGGGAACCAAGGTCTCTCAAGCCACACAGCATGGCAAAAGAATAGAAAAAAAGGAGCAGTACAACAACAAAGAATAAAAAATAATATAAAATTAGAAAGGTAAAAAATATATTAGGAAAAATAAAAGTATAATTGAAACAACTGCAACAAAGTAAAATTAAACCATAACAGAAAAATGAAAGAAAGAAAAAAAAAGGGAACAATCCATAAGGAGCAGAACAATAACAAATTATGAAGAATAAAATAAGGTTAGAAAAATAAAAGATTTATTAGAAAAAATTAAAATATAAGTAAATCAATGGCAACAAGGTAAAACAGAACCCCAATCTAAAAGAAAAAAAAAAAAAGTCCAGAAAAGGCCGTGGCTATGGGGTGGCAGATCTTAGGTGTGGGGTGGTGGGGCGGGGGGTGGACTTAGGCAGGGGTGGGGTTTAGGGTGGCATGGGGCCTGGGCTCAGCACCCACACAGCCAGAGAAGGCCTTGGGGGTGGGGCCTAGGCTTAGGACCTGCTAGGAAGGGGAGAGGCAGCACGTCAAGAGGGGGGCTTCAGGAGTGTGGAGTTTCAGAATTTGGAGGTAAGGTCCTCGGTGAGGGTGTTTCAGTGGGGTTTAGATCCAGCATGGTTGAAGGGGGTCTCCGAGTGCCAAGTACCATGTGTAGAGGTAGGGCCCTGCGTGTGGGTGTAGGGGCAGGGCTTGGGCTCTGTGTGGCAGGAGGGAGGCTTTGAGGGCAGAGGATTAGGCCTGGGAGCTCAACAGGCTCCCTGGTGCCCAAGTGGGCAGGGAAAGTGCTAGCCATGCTCCCTTCTGTTCCTCCGCCCCTGGAGGGTATCCCCCATGCCGCTGGACCCCCTAACCATGGGTGGGTCTTGCCTGGTATAGGAACTCCTGCCCACCCCCAGCCACCCCTCAGGGGTGCTGGTCCCATAGGTCCAGCCTTTACTTTTGCTCCCCCTTTCCTCCCTCCCACTCTCTCAGGACCTGCAGGGCTGGAGGGGACCTCAGTGGGCAGAGGATCAGGCCTGGATCTCAACAGGTTCCTGGGGGCCCAAGTGGGCAGGGGAAACCTGGCCATGCTCCCTTTTGATCCTCTGCCCTCCCAGTGGTCCCCCCCTTTCCCTCTCCGGGCATGTGATCCCTTCCCCTCCCCCAGCCACCCCTCAGGGGCACTGGTCCCATCCCACCTCCACTTCTCCTTCCCCCTCATTCCCCCCCCACATCCTACCTGGTTTCTGGGGGTTCCTCCCATTCCCTTAGGTGTCTGTGGTCCCCCACCAGTGTCTGGTAGGTCTAGTTTTAGTTTTTTACAGAACCTCCATACTGTTCTCCATTATAAGAGTTTATGTTGATAATAATTTCAAGCCCCTGAAGATAGAGAAGTGATATGATCACTGACAGACCAGGAACAGAGAGTGGTTGGTGAGGTATCTGTGTGTAATTGAAAGTGACATGACTAGATCAGAAATACCAGTTGGAAATAATAGCAATTATCTAAGTGTGAGGTGTTGACTAAGAATTATGCCCAGGTTTTTGGCTTGGACAACCAGGTAGATGGATGTATTCATCTTAGGAAATAGGAAGGACTGAAAAATAGGCAGTTTGGAAGGTGAGGCCCAGATATGATGGCTTCAACTTGGGATATGTGGACTTTGAAATGGCTGTGACATTGTCCAAATGGTGACGTGCCGTAGGAAGTTGGCAATATAGATTTGGATCTTAAATTGAGAGAATGTGACTGGAGATGGTATACTATAGTATAGTTTAGTATTATAGTATCAATAGTATAGGAGGAATGGCTAACTTAAGAGGCAATATAGGATAATGGTTAAAAGAGGTACCTCCAGAACAATGTTTCTTTGCTTTGTAACTTTGGGCAAGTTACTTTACCTCTAGATATCTGAGTTTCATTATCTGTAAAATAGCAATAACTATAGCTTTTACCTCATAGAGGCATTGTGAAAATTCATTGAGTCAATACATGTAAAAGAATGCAAGACATAATAAATATTATTGTTACTATTTTCTCCTTTTCAAAGGTAAGGAAATGAAAGCTACGAGTGGGTACATAACTGGCTGAATATGACACAGCTATTAAGTGGCAGTGGCAAGATTCAAACTCAGCTCTTCTTGAGACACATCCTATGTTCTTTCCATTACATCACTGTGGCCAAAAACTTTAAACATTCAGTGCATTAGTTCCTCATTTGTGAAATGGGAATAATACTAATACATACTTTATAGGATTGGTATAATATTTGTAAAGCATTTAGAACAGTGCCTGGGATATTGTAAATGCAATAAAATGTTTGCTATTAACAATGATAATGATAAGAACAATAAGAACAATAATAATAATAGTAATAAAATTTGTTCTACATCCTATCATCTGGAAGAATAAAAGTGCCTCCTTTTAGAACTAACTCAAGCAAGCTATGTGGTGGCTGGAATGGGGTAGGTGGAGGGAGTCAGCAGGGGCGTGTCTGATGTTCCCTTTGCATAAGAAGAGAAGAATCCGAGGCGGGAGCTTAGTGGAGCTGGCAAGGCTGAATGGCTGTTACTCTTTAGACTGGCCAAATGGGCTTGGGAGGGGGTGGATACAGTAGGAAAATTTCAAATCTTTTAAATCTGCAGATCTCCAGTGACAGTGGCCACATCTGGTATCAGCTGGAACATATCCTCAAAAGAAATACCTCTACACAATGAAGCTTGGATGATAGGCAAATGGGAGACAAATGAGGCCAGGGGTACAGAAAACACGCAGGTCAAAATAAATCTGACTTCTGGTTTCCTACACTCTGATCCATTCATGTAGCTTTAGGATTTGTTTATGATTGTTTGCATAGTTGAGACTCTCTGGGGGTTTTGATTGTTTTTTCTTTCAAAATCCAACACGGCAGGATACAAGTTTTATGCTTCTATTTCTATTTTATCAGGAAAGAACAGAGTGAAAAATTTTCAATCTCCCTGCCCCACTCCCAACATTGCTGAGATGATTTAATGCCTCATAAGAAAAGTAATTTTGTGATAATCACACAAAGGCAGCAATTAAAAAATATTGCTTGTTTTAGGGCCTATAAATTGACTGTGGGTAATTGACAACAGAGTGTGTTTTCTAATCCACTGAAATGATATCTTATTGCAAGCTGGCATGGTAATTACTGTATTTGTACAGTACCAGAGGAGTTCCAGCCCAAGTTTGACAGGGAGTTGATTAAATCACCCAGGTGTAATTGAAGGTTTTGATTGCATTGCCTTTGAGCTGATCAGCATTAGTAATAGCCCAGCTTTCTGCTGTCATGTGTTTTTAGCGCTGGTGATATATCAGCCCTTTCAATCTCCCTCCCACCCCTCAGCCTTCTCTGTTGTGCCAGTGTCAAGGGAAGCAAAGAGAGCTCCTCAGAGCAGAAAAAATGAGAAAAGACAGCAAATCCTTCGTGCTGGACCTAAATGACATCATCTGAAACAAAGAGAAACCTGTTACTAACTGCCAGCTTTGTTTCTTCAGAAGGAGAGGGCAGGACTGTGGCACTCAAAGATGCGGCTTGCACACGGCCTGTCAGGGCAGCATAAGGACATATGTCCATGTTATACAGAAAAAGGTTTCTGCTCATGATTTGCTCATTTGGTGATTGCAAATTTTTTGAAAAGTATTGCATTTCAAAGGGGGAAATTTAACTTGTTTATCTTAAATGCAGCATTTCAGTCAGTTATCAGGAAAGATTTTATGATGCTATGTTGTGACGAACCCTTGAATTCATTGGTATTATTACATTTATTTAAGTGGTATTTTCTGAGTGCCTGTTTTGCATAAAGTACATCACAAAAGAGAAGATAAATAAATCCTTATACAAAGCTGAAAATGATAAAGGCTTTACTGATAATATAAACTAATTGAGATAGAAGTACAGAAAATATTCAGCATCTTTCAAACACTTATCGACCACCAGCTAAGAATATCTATAAGTGATAGGAAGACGAACAAAATGAGACTTCTTTTTTCTAAGAAGTAAACAATCTAATCAAGAAAACAACAATGACAATAAAATCATAATAGTTACTTTTTTAACATGCTTTATCGCTTTGAATTTTCCTAGGAACTTCTGTGGGAGATGCAATCTCTATTCCCATTTCACAGATTCATAAAACGGGTGTAGAGGAGGTTAAATAACACCTCCAAGGCAGACCTGGAAACTGGGGATTCATAATTTGACTCCGGGTTTCTCACAATAACTTGAGAAAATAATTGTTATCCTCATTTACAAATAAGAAAACTGAGGTAGAGGAATTAAGCAAATTACCTAAATTCAGCTGTTAAAAAGTGGTAGAGTATAACCATAAACCAAAGCAGAAATAAATGTTTTAGCATATCCAGGAAAAGTGTTATGTGAGCACCAAGGAAGGGGGAAGTAATTCAGATGGGGGTTGATTGAGGAATCCTTCATAAAGAATTCAGCTTTTGAGTTGAGACCTGAGAGTAAGAACCGAGAGGTGGAAATGTTGGAAGGGCTTCTTCACCTTGGGATGTCAAGTCCAAATCAACCAGTTTTCTTTTGCTACCTATCATCAGATCCAACAAAGAGTTGGGCAAAAAGGAGAGAATTTTTAAAAAGCAAATTTGCTTGCACAATTGGGAACTTTGGAGTATCTATGGGATTCTTTTATCTACTCATCTTCCCATTAATATGATAATTGATCACTGGTTATAAAATTCAGATTGCTTCCTTCCAATAATTGTCTAGTAAATAGTCTCTGAGCGAGCTGCCGTGTTTTCTGGAATGGATGGAAACTCACAAGAAAGGGCCTCCCTTCAAGGTTCTGTTTTTTGTTGTTTTTTAACACCAAAAGGGAAACTGAACCTGGGATGAAAAGGCTGCCCACGCTCACCTGACAGACGCTCAGGCAGACCCGGAAGACATTGGGTCAGTTCCGGGGAGGATCGGAAGAAATTAAATGGAGGTTTAGGTGAACATTCCAACATGTTTGAATGTTGCTTCTGAAAGGAACGCTACAGAGGTGAAGGTTTAGAAAGAATTCTCCTTTCTAGGATGGCATCTGTTCAGCAGATCTGCTTCTAGTCAGCCTCTAGAAGCCAATGTTACACATTAGTTGTCTGGATTTATTTTCTCAATATTTAAACCAGTGAGGCCATTTTACATTACTTCCTCTGGACAATATCAGTCTCCATCTATAGGGATTAAGAGGCGTTTTGAAATCCAAAGGAGAGGAATATAGGTCACTGAAGGTTGAGCACATTGAGTAAAGAAAGACCCCAGATGGACTTTATTTCCTATGCAAACTATGTGGTTAGGATCAGTTCAAGAACATGTTTGGAACTGTGTCATTTCCTGTGCTCGTGTGGACCAAGTCATTATTAATCCCCTTACAGAAGGGCAAGGTGCGGACAAGGATGACGCAAGTGAGGCACTAACTTCAGGCACAAATTTAAAGGGGTGCCTTAAATTCAAAATCTAGTTAATGTCTACCCTAATCCAATCTTAACATAAACAAAGACAGGATCAGTATCACAGATTTTTTTCCTCTTACTTCAGGTCACAATAAGGGTTGGCAGGGCCTTTCAGAGGGGTGAACCTTTGGTGGTACCCTAATGTGCAGCTGCCAAAGAGAGGGAGAAGAACCCTCCACAGCATTTGAGATCCTAAGGATAAAATCTGGCATTCTGGAGACCTGATGAACTAGGATCTAAATAATAACATGGATTTTGTTCTATTATCGAAGTCATTCAGAGGATTCCAGGATATTTCAGGCCTAGGAGCTACTGCCACTCCAAGTTTGTTAGGTGTGCCTACTAGTGTTTGCAGTTATGTGTTGGCAACCAGAGGTTAGAGTCTTGCAAGTACAGTCAGAATATATTGTACATAAGTAGTTATGATACATGTGGACTAACAAATGTATGAATTACCGTAGCGACTAGTTTGTTCTCAAACATAGTAACTAGTTTGCTGAATAAATAAATGGCTGAATAAGTGAACAAATGGGAGAAATAAGACAGAGATTTAGGAAAGCCCAGGAAACTTTTATTGCATGGTTGCTGGTTTATGCTTATTTGCATGCTGGCAGTTGAGAGCACACTTGGTTCCCTACTAATCTTAAAATAGTGAAGACCCTGTTACAGTATGAGCACATTTTTATTCAGCAGCTACCAAGTTTAGCTCTATAATGGGCATTTAAATTTGTTTTGCCGGGGCTTCCCTGGTGGCGCAGTGGTTGAGAATCTGCCTGCTAATGCAGGGGACACAGGTTCAAGCCCTGGTCTGGGAGGATCCCACATGCCACGGAGCAACTAGGCCCGTGAGCCACAACTACTGAGCCTGCGCGTCTGGTGCCTGTGCTCCGCAGCAAGAGAGGCCACGATAGTGAGAGGACCATGGACTGCGATGAAGAGTGGCCCCCACTTGCCACAGCTAGAGAAAGCCCTCACACAGAAACGAAGACCCAACACAGCAAAAATAAATTAATTAATTAATAAACTCCTACCCCCAACATCTTCAAAAAAAAAAACTTAAATTTGTTTTGTCATTTTTTTAAAGCTAGGTTTCTCATCTGTTAAAATGGAGATAATTATGCCTAAGGTTGTGGTGCAAAAATAAATAAATAAATGGTGACAAGTTTTACTATCCCTGAATTAAAATGAAATAGGGGTAGAGAAGAAATATAGTTTCTGCATAGTGTTTTGACCTGAAGTTAATGGGAGCTGATCCTATATTTCTGCACAAGGTAAACTTGAAGTAAGTGATTTCTTAATATCCATGGGGTTTGGTACATTGTCAGTACTCAATAAATGTTTACTATGTAGGAAAATGTGGGATAAGAGACATTTATTTAATATCTTTAGAAAGAATCACACATGCTTTTGTATGAGTTTTTAAGAGGTGCCAAAGTAGAAATACATCATACCTACTAATTATGTGCATTAACTTATTGAGTGACAAGGTTTCACCGTCTATCAGGGGCCAATTGGAAATAAGATGTAATTTATAAGCAGTCTCTCCGTGTATAATCAGAGTTATAGAAAACTCTATACCTACTTTCACAACATTTAACCATGATTCAATCAACTGTCAAATCAATCCCAGTTGATCTGGACTGGAAAGTGCCATTTTTGGGTGGGTGGATTCAATTAAGAGGCAAAAAAAAGCCTCAATTTCCTGTGACACACAGTGAGGAAATAGATCATGGGAAAGTGAACAGAGCAAACTGTTGCTCATCTTTAGGAAAGAGACTTAGTAAAGTTATTTTCAAAGGCTACACGGCAAGTAAGCACCACCAGCTTTTGAAACTGGATCTTCAGATTCCAAATCCCATGAGCATGTTGCAGTGTCATTGCAAGAATAGTCTCTCTTAGCTTCCATATGATTTCACAACATGCTCATCTCATCCCCCTATTCTGCCTGCTTCTGTATCCACCTATGGCAGGTATTGTTCTAAAGCCACTAATTACCTCTTAATTTTCAAATCCAATTACTTCGATACAACCTTATTTTCCTTGTCCTCTCTTTAGCATTCTACCATGCACTCTCCATCCTCCTTGCAACTATTTTTCCTTGACCTCAATTATGAACAAAATGACCCATCCAGTTTTTCAAATCAGAAAACTAGGTAGCATCACTGTCATTAATAAGTCCCCCTCCCTTCTTTAACTGTCTTTCTCTCTCAAATACACACATACACACACCCCACACACTGGATTTTGGTAACAAATATCTAGCATATATGTCTTTTAAATATCCTTCTAATCCCCTGTTCTTGATCTTCACTGTCTCTGGCTTTGTTTGTCTTCTATTTACTAGAATGTATTGCAGGAATCCCCTATGTGGCCAATTTGTTTCCAAACCAACTATCTTTCCTCCATGCACCCACCCATTCCATTCTTTATTAGATCTTAAAACATGACTCCATGGGAGATGCAAGCAACAGGAGAAAGGTGTGTTAACATATGGCAGGAATTCCAATATGTCTTCATGGGCCAATAGTCCTTAGAGGAGATCCATAAGTATAGAGGCACCTCTTCATTTGCTGGGCCCTTTCCCTCCCTTCTCCCCTCCTCCAAGATCTTTACGTTCTGCTAGGTGGTCCAAAGGGAGGTAAGCTAGGAGCATGTAGAACTACATGGAAGATGTGAAAGTGTGCTGTGGCTACAGATGCAGCATAGGATGGCAGAAATAGCACTGGGGTCGAGTCCTGTCTCAACTACTCCCTAACCATGGGACCTTGAGCCAGTCCCTGAATTCCTCTGAACTTCAGTTTTAAAGTAGAGTGATAATTAATAGCTGCCTATGAGATTGTTATGAGGTTTCAAATAAATATTAAATGTAATAAATATAAAATCACATTTTCAACCTTATATGTAAGTATATGCAAGTTGGTTATTTTATTATGAAGCTATAAATGGAGAGAAATTTGGGAACTGTACCTCTAGAGAAAGTGAAAGAAAGAATATAGTGGCAGTGAAATAGGGAGAGGGATAAAAATATAAATTGGGATGCAGCAGAAACTGCTTGATCGAAATGGTTGCACTTGGATTGAGAGAAATTAGAACCTAGAGTTTATGAGCATCTGCTTAGACTGTCCTGTTTTGGATTTCTAAATCTCTGCTTAAAAGTTGTGTCCATCAGACACATTAACAACTCTAAAGTATTAATAATAATTATTATTATTATTATTTTCCCTAACCTTTATTAGTATGTGTGCTAGACACTGTTCTAAAGGTTTACATGATTATTTCTGAGTTTCAGTTCCTTTGTGTATAAAATGGAAAGTAACTATTATGCTTTCCTCATAGGAGTACTGTGAGAATTAAATGAATTTAATGGTGCTGGTCACGTAGATACAACTCAAAACCTGGCAGCCATTGTCATTATTATTAGCTATGGAAATATTAAATGTGAAAAGAAGTGAGTGGGTAGATACACTTCTCTCTATTCCTCCTGCTAAGTATAGTTGCAAACACTGGACATTGTATGTAAAACAAATGCAAGAAGACTCAAAGGTGGAGTGAAGAAGGCCATCTGGCAGGGCATCTTGGATCATGGCAGTGAGTTTTCTGGGCTTTCTCAGTGCCTCACATATCCCAGACATGAAGCTGAAGAAGGTGGCAGCCTGGAAATGTCAATGGGAGAAATAACAAAAGGCCCAAGGAAAGCCTGCTGTCTCGAGCCAAAGACCAGGAATGGGGCACCCCAGCAAGACAGAAAACTTTTAGAGAAAAATTGTTCTCCTGCAGCCAAACACTATGGAAAAACCCGCAGCGTCACCCGCATTACCTAAGGCCGAGTGGGGAGCCTAGCTTGGCTAGGTTACAGCCCTTCTTGCTTGGTTACAACAAAGTTATAACAAGGCTCCTACCCTGCCTCCCACCCTGTGGTGTCAGAGAAGACAGAGTGGAGAGTCAGGACTTTCATATCCATCTAGTGACAATGTCCTCCCACATAGGAGGCCACATGGGGACCCCATCCAGGGGTAACAAGGCTCTCCTACTTCTCCCTGCTGGGGTAGTATCAGAAGAGGCCAAGTGGGGAACTTGGGCTTTCACTCCCACATGGCAGTAACGATGAGCACCCCTACAGTCTTCTGCCAGAGTAGTGTCAGAAGAGGCCTACTACAGCAACAGATTTAAAGAAGATGCAGAATTTCATGACAAATACTCATACCAAAACCCAGGAAAATCTCAACTTAAACAAGAAAAAGTAAGCAACATGCACCAGCACCAGGAAAACAGATGTTGGAATTATGTGAATAGACTTCTAAAGAAGACATCATAAAAATGCTTCAGTGAGCAATTATGAACATGTTTGGAAGAAATGAAGAAAGAGAAAGTGTCAGCAAAGGAACAAAATATATATAGAAGAAGTAAACAGAAATTTTAAAACTGCAAAATACAATAATCACAGTAAAAAATAAATGGGCTCAACAGTGGAAGGAGAGGACAAAGGAAAGAACCAATGGACTTGAAGATAACACAATAGAAAATACCCAATCTGAACAACAGAAGGAAAATAAACCAAGGGAAAAATGAACAAAACCTGAAGGACCTGAGGGATCTAACATTTGTGTTTTTAGGCACAAAGAGGGCAGAAAGAGATAGGGATGAAAAAGTATTCAAGAAATTATGGTCATACTCTGGTGGTAATCATACTGTGATATATAAGTATATCAAATCAACATGTTGTACACCTTAAAGTTACACAATGTTTTTTGTCAATTATATCTCTCAGTAAAGTAAAAAATAAATAAAAAGGCCCAACTCATAGGGAAAAAAGCCCTAAAGGACTAACTTAGCAAAATTAGGATATTAAAACAAAAGAATGACTGAAAATTTCACAAATTTGGCAAAAAACATAAACTTACAGATTCAAGAAGCTGAACAAACTCCTAACAGGATAAATTAAAACAAATCCACAAGATCCTTCATACTCAAACTTCTGAACGCTGAAGGCAAGAGTATTAAAACACCCATAGGGAGGAAATCAAAAGCACCCATAGAGAAATGATACATAACCTATAGGGGAAAAACAGTTTCAGTGACAATGGAGTTCTCATCAGAAACCATTGGGGATGGAAGGAAGTGGCATGATATTCTTCAAGTTCAGGAAAATAAATCAACCCAGAATTTTATATCTAGGGAAAATATTGTTTGGAAGTGAACGGGAAGTCAAGGCTTTCTCAGATAAGGAAAATATAAAAGAATTTTCACCACAGACCTAAAGGAATGGCTAAAGAAAGTTCTTGAAACAGAAAAAAAAAAAAGATTAAAAAAATCTTTGAGCATCTGGAAGGAAGAAGAAAAAAAAACAATGGAAAGATTTAAAATATGGATAAATTCAATAAACTTCCTTCTGTTGAATTTTCTAAATTGTGTTTGATGATTGAAGCAAAAATTTTAATATTGTTTGATGTGGTATTCAATACATGTAAAGAAGATATTTAAGACAATTAAATTGTAAATGGGAGAATGTAAAGGAACTTAAAGGAAGGTAATATTTCTACACTTTATTCAAACTGATAAAATGTTGACATCAGTTGGTTGTGATGAGTTATATATGTGTATAATATAATGCTTACAGGCATCATTAAAAAATCTGTACAAAGAGGTATATCCAAAAATGCTATAGATAAATCAAAAGAGAATTTTAAAGTCTGTTCAAGAAACCCACAGGAAGGCAGGAGAAATAAAACAGAGAAATTAAAAATAGAGGAAACAAACAGGAAAAAAAAAAGGCAAATTTAAGCCCTAACATATCAATAGTTATATTAAATGGCCTATGATTGCATTTACATAACATTTTTGAAAAGACATAATTAAAGAGATGGGGAACAAATTAGTGGCTGTCAGGGTTTAGGAAAGGTGAGGGAATATGAATGGATGTAACGGGAAAGGAGTAGTGCCAGGGAGGCTTTTATCGTGAGGGAACAGTTCTGTGTCTTCATCCCAGTGGTGGTCACATGAAACTATACACGTGACAAGATGACATTGAACCACACACACATTGTATCAATGTCAATTTCCTGGTTTTGATATTGTAGATGTAACGAGTGGGGGAAATAGGTGAGGCATACAAGTAATCACTCTGTACTATCTTTACAACTTACTGTGAAACTATGTTTATTTCAAAATACAAAAAGTGTGTTGCTTTGCTTTGTCTTAAGTTAGTGTAGAAAGCAGCAAGGGAGGTAGGTTGTTTAGCAACTTCCCTCAAAATTCACAGGCAAGTAGGGATTGGGAGTGAAATTTTGAGCACTTGTTATTCCCTCTAGGTTTCATTTCAGTTTATTTTTTAAAACTTGCTGGAGAATGAAGAATTTTCTGCCTTCTGTTGACTGCTAAGCTTTTGAGGTTACGTGTAGTGAAAAACAAAAATTTGTCAGAGGCTAGTAGGCTGTCTCCAGATTTAGCTGGATTAAGCCTCAAAACATCATCAGGCACAAAGATTCAACCACCAGCCAAATGTATCACTAAGATACTGTTCAATGCTGGGATCGGGGAGAGGGTGAAAAGGGAGACAAAGAGTGTGGCACATTTTTCACACAAGAAATGCTCCATTTTCTTGTGACTATGTTCTCATCCTCTGCCAACAACAATATTCAGTTTTGAGATCCAGTCTTGTAGAGTAAAACCTTCAGCACTTTACAAAGCTGAGGTTTTTTTTTTTGCTTTCCCTTCACAGGAACATGGCAATTCGATCACCTTCTGAGAGTGAAACAAGAGTAGGTTCAACTCTGGGGCTAAAATTGTCTGAGGACATCCATGCGTAATCATATAATCTTGGTGGTAATGGGGCATGCCTAGATTGCAATCATATCAAATTAATTATATTGTCTTTTTCCTGAAGAAAGAGTGCTAATGAAATAAAAAGAAAAGAAGAATAATAAAAAGAAAGCCCAGGCAGCATGAATTTGTCAGCGTTTGCCCAAAATTGTACAAATGGTAGAGACAATGAGTCTCACTCAACCCAGCCGTACCCTGGCCCTTTACCCTCTGGATCTGTAATACCTAACTTGTCTCTGCACTTTTCAGCCATGGGAGATGATTCTCCTGTTCGCTTATGTCTTTCCTCTAATAAATTGTCAGTATCTCTAGGAGACACCTCAAGCTGGTTCCATTCATTCTTACACAAGCAAATACAGGTGAAGTGGACTTTTCTTTCTGTTTTAAGGTAAAGGCTAGGTTTCTATAAAAAATAAGACCATCAATCATTGTAGCTTAAATAGACGAGAAATAGTCTAAGAGTGAGCAGTGCAGTCGGAAAAGATGCTTCAAGGACCCAGGTTTCTTCTTTCTTTCTGCTCTGCCATCCTCAGGTGTTATTCTAGCCACAGGGCTGGATCTGGGTCTTGCCAAGTAAGTACTTGCCAAGTTAACACTTTACAGCCCATAGAAAGGGCAAGATGGGTGGAGCATATACACAATGTTACAATTCCGTATCAAAGTCTGGTATGACTGCTCACATCCTAAACACATGGATTTATCCAGCTATAGGGAATCTATAAAATACAGACCCTGGCTCTCTAGCTGGGCAAGCATGCATGCCTGATTAAACTGAGGGCAGATATGTGTGTTGTGTGGGTGTGAGTGTCTAACAGTGGGTGTGAGACTGTTAGCAGTCTCACCATATTTCCCATCTCACCACCATTCCCTTAGATGTCAAGAGTACAAGCTTCCAACTCAGAAGGATATTTGTGTCCTGAGATGTTGAACAGAAGTCTCCAAATGAGTCAGTCCATGGGGATAGAATGGAGTCTCAGGAAAAAGGTAGTACTAACCAGTCAGCCCATGCTCTGGATGTTATTGTAGCCTTCACAGGACATTAATGGGAAGAGTAACCAATAAGACAGATGAAGCATGAATGGAGTTCCCTCCAGCATGCTCTTCTGTTGTTTATCCCAAGTCCTTCCATTCGCCTGGGACCTCAACTTCTAAAATTCAAAGGCTAACTTCTTCCTCTCTGTTTTTTAGCTCTGGCCGTCCTTCCATGAGGTAAGAAAGCAGACCATGAAAATGACTAAAAGAAGGGTGGACCAGAGGGATAGCAGAAAATTTGCAAGAATGAAATTCACAACAAAATTAGGAGCATATTCTTTATTCATCTTTATACTCTCAGAGCATAGAACACTCCCTGACATGTAATAAGTTTTTTTTTAACATTTTTATTGGAGTATAATTGCTTTACAATGTTGTGTTAGTTTCTAACATATAACAAAGTGAATCAGCTATATGTATACATATATACCGGTATCCCCTCCCTCTTGTGTCTCCCTCCACCCTCCCTATCCCGCCCCTCTAGGTGGTCACAAAGCGCCGAGCTGATCTCCCCCTGCTATGCAGGTGCTTCCCACTAGCTATCTATTTTACATTTGGTAGTGTATATATGTCAATGCGACTCTCTCACTTCCTCTCAGCTTACCCTTCCCCCTCCCCATGTCCTCAAGTCCATTCTCTAATTCTGTGTCTTTATTCCTGTCCTGCCACTAAGTTCATCAGAACATTTTTTTTTTTAGATTCTATATATATGTGTTAGCATACAGTATTTGTTTTTCTCTTTCTGACTTACTTGACTCTGCATGACAGACTCTAGGTACATCCACCTCACTACAAATAATTTTGTTTCTTTTTATGGCTGAGTAATAGTCCATTGTATATATGTGCCACAATTTCTTTATCCATTCATCTGTTGATGGACACTTAGGTTACTTCCATGTCCTGGCTATTGTAAATACAGCTGCAATGAACATTGTGGTACATGACTCTTTTTGAATTATGGTTTTCTCAGGGTATATGCCCAGTAGTGGAATTGCTGGGTCATAGTGTAGTTCTATTTTTAGTTTTTTAAGGAACCTCCATACTGTTCTCCATAGTGTTTGTATTAATTTACATTCCCACCAACAGTGGGTTCCCTTTCACCACACCCTTTCCAGTTATTATTGTTGCTAGATTTTTTTGACAATGGCCATTCTAACTGGTGAGAGGCGATACATCATTATAGTTTTGATTTACATTTCTAATAATTAGGGATGTTGAGCATCTTTTCATCTGACTCTTGGCCATCTGTATGTCTTCTTTGGTGAAATGTCTATTTAGGCCTTCTGCCCATTTTTGGATAGGGTTGTTTGCTTTTTTGATATTGAGCTGCATGTATATTTCCTAGATTAATCCTTTGTCAATTGCTTCATTTGCAAATACTTTCCCCCATTCTGAGAGTAGTTTTTTCGTCTGTGCAAAAGCTTTTAAGTTTCATTAGGTCCCATTTATTTATTTTGGTTTTTCTTTCCATTTCTCTAGGAGGTGGGTCAAAAAGAATCTTGCTGTGATTTATGTCATAGAGTGTTCTGCCTATGTTTTCCTCTAAGAGTTTGATAGTGTCTGGCCTTACATTTAGGTCTTTAATCCATTTTGAGTTTATTTTTATGTATGGTGTTAGGGAGTGTACTAATTTCATTCTTTTACATGTAGCTGTCCAGTTTTCTCAGCAATACTTACAGAAGAGGTTTTCTTTTCCTCATTGTATATGCTTGCTTCCTTTATCAAGATAAGGTGACAATATGTGTGTGGGTTTATCTCTGGGCTTTCTATCCTGTTCCATTGATCTATATTTCTGTTTTTTTGCCAGTACCATACTAGCTTGATTACTGTAGCTTTGTAGTATAGTCTAAAGTCCGGGAGCCTGATTCCTCCAGCTCTATTTTTCTTTCTCAAGATTGCTTTGGCTATTCAGGGTTTTTTGTGTTTCCACACATATTGTGAAATTTTTTGTCCTGGTTCTGTGAAAAATGCCATTGGTAGTTTCATAGGGATTGCATTGAATCTGTAGATTGCTTTGGGTACTATAGTCATTTTCACAATGTTGATTCTTCCAATCCAAGAACATGGTATATCTCTCCATCTGTTTGTATCATCTTTAATGTCTTTCATCAGTGTCTTATAGTTTTCTTCATACAGGTCTTTTGTCTCCTTAGGTAGGTTTATTCCTAGGTATTTTATTCTTTTGGTTGCAATGGTAAAAGGGAGTGTTTACTTAATTTCTCTTTCAGATTTTTCATCATTAGTGTACAGGGATGCAAGAGATTTCTGTGCATTAATTTTGTATCCTGCTACTTTGCAAAATTCATTGATCAGCTTTAGTAGTTTTCTGGTAGCATCGTTAGGATTCTCTATGTATAGTATCATGTCATCAGCAAACAGTGACAGCTTTACTTCTTCCTTTCCGATTTGGATTCCTTTTATTTCCTTTTCTTCCCTGATTGCTGTGGCTAAAACTTCCAAAAGTATGTTCAATAATAGGGGTGAGAGTGGGCATCCTTGTCTTTTTCCTGATTTTAGAGGAAACGGTTTCTGTTTTTCACCATTGAGAACGATGTTGGCTGTAGGTTTGTCATCTATGGCCTTTATTATGTTGAGGTAGTTTCCCTCTATGCCTACTTTCTGGAGAGTTTTTATCATAAATGGGTGTGGAATTTTGTCAAAAGCTTTTTCTGCATCTATTGAGATTATCATAATATTTTTGCCTTTCAGTTTGTTAATATGTTGTATTACATTGATTGATTTGCATATATTGGAGAATCCTTGCATTCCTGGGATAAACCCCACTTGATCATGCTGTATGATCCTTTAAATGTGCTGTTGGACTCTGCTAGCTAGTATTATGTTGAGGATTTTTGCATCTCTATTCATCAGTGATATTGGTCTGTAATTTTATTTTTTGGTAACATCTTTGTCTAGTTTTGGTATCAGGGTGTTGGTGGCCTCATTGAATAAGTTTGGGAGTGCTCCTCCCTCTGCTATAATCTGGAAGAGTTTGAGAAGGATAGGTGTTAGCTCTTCTCTAAATGTTTGATAGATTTCACCTGTGAAGCCATCTGGCCCTGGGCTTTTGTTTGTTGGAAGAGTTTTAATCACAGTTTCAATATCAGTGCTTGTGATTGGTCTGTTCATATTTTCTATTTCTTCCTGGTTCAATCTTGGAATGTTGTACTTTTCTAAGAATTTGTCCATTTTTTCCAGGTTGTCCATTTTATTGGCATATAGTTGCTTGCAGTAATATCTCATGATCCTTTGTATTTCTGCAGTGTCAGTTGTTACTTCTCCTTTTTCATTTCTAATTCTGTTGATTTGAGTCTTCTTCCTTTTTTTCTTGATGAGTCTGGCTAGTGTTTTATTAATTTTGTTTATCTTCTCAAACAACCTGCTCTTAGTTTTATTGATCTTTGCTATCGTTTCCTTCATTTCTTTTTCATTTATTTCTGATCTGATCTTTATGCTTTCTTTTCTTCTGCCAACTTTGGGTTTTTCTTTTTTTGTTCTTCTTTCTCTAATTGCTTTAGGTGTAATGTTAGGTTGTTTATTTGAGATTTTTCTCGTTTCTTCAGGTAGGATGGTATTGCTATAAACTTCCCTTTTAGAACTGCTGTTACTTCATCCCATGTTTTGGGTTGTCATGTTTTCATTGTCATTTCTTTCTAGGTATTTTTTGATTTCCTCTTTGGTTTCTTCAGTGATCTCTTGGTTATTTAGTAGTGTATTGTTTAGCCTCCATGTGTTTGTATTTTTTACAGGTTTTTCCTGTAATTGATATCTAGTCTCATAGCATTGTGGTCAGAAAAGATACTTGATATGATTTCAATTTTCTTAAATTTACCAAGGCTTGATTTGTGACCCATGATATGATCTATCCTGGAGAATGTTCCATGAGCACTTGAGAAGAATGTGTTTTCTGTTGTTTTTAGATGGAGTGTCCTATAAATATCAATTCAGTCCATCTTGTTTAATGTATCATTTAAAGCTTGTGTTTCCTTATTTATTTTCATTTTGGATGATCCGTCTATTGGTGAAAGTGGGGTGTTAGAGTCCCCTACTATGGTTTCGTTACTGTTGATTTCCCCTTTTATGGCTGTTAGCATTTGCCTTATGCATTGAGGTGCTCGTATGTTGGGTGCATAATTATTTTCAATTGTTGTCTTCTTGGATTGATCCCTTGATCATTATGTAGTGTCCTTCTTTGTCTCTTATAATAGTCTTTATTTTAAAGTCTATTTTGTATGATATGAGAATTGCTCCTCCAGCTTTCTTTTGATTTCCATTTGCATGGAATATCTTTTTCCATCCCTTCACTTTCAGTCTGTATGTGTCCCTAGGTCTGAAGTGGGTCTCTTGTAGACAGCATATATACAGGTCTTGTTTTTGTATCCATCAGTGAGCTTGTGTCTTTTGGTTGGAACATTTAATCCATTTACATTTAAGGTAATTATCGCTATGTATGTTCCTATTACCATTTTCTTAATTGTTTTGGGTTTGTTTTTGTAGGTCTTTTCCTTCTCTTGTGTTTCCTACATAGAGAAGTTCCTTTAGCATTTGTTGTAAAGCTGGTTTGGTGGTGCTGAATTCTCTTAACTTTTGCTTGTTTGTAAAGTTTTAATTTCTCCATCCAATCTGAATGAGATCCTTGCTGGTTAGAGTAATCTTGGTTGTAGGTTTTTCCCTTTCATCACTTTAAATATGTCCTGCCAGTCCCTTCTGGTTTGCAGAGTTTCTTCTGAAAGATCAGCTGTTAACCTTATCAGGATTCTCTTCTATGTTATTTGTTGTTTTTCCCTTGCTGTTTTTAATATTTTTTCTTTGTATGTAATTTTTGTTAGTTTGATTAACTTACTCTCTTTGGGGTCTCCTTTTTGCAGGCTTCAGGTTCATAGTTCCCATTGGTTTTGGTGTCTGCTCCCAGTGGGTAATGTTGGTTCAGTGGCTTGTGTAGGCTTCCTGGTGGAGGGGACTGGTGCCTGTGTTCTGGTGGGTGGGGTTGGATCTTGTCTTTTTGGTAGGCAAGGCCACATCTCGCAGTGTGTTTTGGGGTGTCTGTGAACTTAATATGATCTTAGGCAGCCTCTCTGCTGATGGGTGGGGTTGTGTTCCTGTCTTGCTTGTTGCTTGGCATGGAGCATCCAGCACTGGAGCTTGCTGGCCGTTGGGTAGAGGTGGGTCTTAGCGTTGAGACGGAGATCTCTGGGAGAGCTCTCACTGATTGATATTACTTGGGGCCGGGAGGTCTGTGATAGTCCAATATCCTGAACTCGTCTCTCCCACCACAGAGGGTCAAGCCTGACACCAGGTCAGAGCACCAAGACCCTGTCAGCCACATGGCCATGTACGTGGGGATTTTCTTGACTTTAGGGAAGTCTGGGATCTTCTGCCAGCGTTCAGTATGTGTCCTGTAGGAGCTGTTCCACATGTTGATGTATTTTTATGTATTTGTGGGGAGGAAGGTGATCTCCACATCTTACCCCTCCACCTAATAAGTCTTAATCAATGTTTCTTGAACTGAATTATATTTCCTGAGAGCAAAAGTAATTCTGGGTTAATATTCTGAGATACCATGCAGAAGACTTTATTCCATCTTTTGATCATTAGCCCCTGCAGTGCGATTCTGCCAGGTATTTAGTAACAAAGCTTTTGCTCCAGAAACCTCAAGTACACACCATTAGACAGTGAAATAACACAGATCAGGATTTAGCTTGCTTCTATTTTCCAAACAAAAGGTAAGATTTTCCTTTTCAGACAAATGAGCCACATTAAATTTACTGTGTTATTGTGTCAACAACAATATCATGTAGATGGCCAACAAGAAACATGTAACACTTTTTAATTTAATCTATCCACTTTGCACAGATTTCTGATAAAGTTAAATAGATCTTTTTTTCCCAATTATTTTTCTTCCAGACTTCTTCTAAAACTATATGTCCATTTGTACTTTAAGGATCTCTGGCTAGTTTTTCATATTAACTCAGTCATTTTCATCACTCAAAGGCCTTCTTCCTTTTAATTAATTGGAGACATTCGCTCTGAGTACACCTGGCCTTAATCAGTTCAGGACCCATCAGATGTCCCCCTTTATTTCACAAAATGATTACATTTTCTAAATAGTGAACTTTCAAATAAACCTTTACATAGCTTTTCTGAGCATGTAATATACAACACAAAATATGACATCTGAAATCAAGGCTAATTTTATTTGTACTTTACATTTTATAGATCACCTTTCACCTTCGTTATCTGACAATTTTCACAAATTCATGATGAGTTATTTTTATTATCAAAACTATGTAGATGAAGAAATTAGGGCTCAGAAACATACCTAAGGGCACACAATCAAGATCCAAATTCAGGTCCACTGACTTCAAATATTTTCCCTACATCAACATTTCCCCCTTTTGTGCTTTGTCAATATCTGTCATTGAAAGTCAAGGTTGATCATAGACTTTCCTCCCATAGCTGTTGTTAACCACAGAAATATATCAAGAACAAAAGGACAGTTCAAATCCCATCCAGAGACATTTGTGAATGTAAAGTCCACAAAGCATTGTCAGCAATAAAAGATAATCAGCTTTGCATGGCCAGACAGGTAGTGGAAAGTGACGTTAGTGAGAAGAGCTGAGTTTGGTTTTCTCCTCCAGAGCTTCTCAGCCCCTGCCGCTGGATAATAAACGGTGAAGTCACATTTGTTTTTAATCCAAATCTCTGATTGCAGAGATAGACACCATTCTTGTGCTCTCCTATTGTCCTAATTACACATATAGTCTTTAAAAATATCCTAATATGATGACAGGTGGAGGTGATCTTCCAAGAATTAAACACTGAAAGGTGATAGTAATGAGTTATAATGGAGATTATGCCAGAATAAGAAACCAAACCTCTCTTTCTGTGTACTACAATTTGTCTCTCCTTATAATTCATAATGGTTGACAAGAAGAGGCTATATGATTAAAATTTTTAAGATTTAAGAGATTCTTCTTTGGGGACAGTCATAAGTTTCCTACACTGGCAGTTTTAGAGGAATACTTTGATACCTGTCAGAAGTAGTTACAGAAGGAAGTCTGGAAAGAGAAAAGAGGGAACCATCATAGAGAATGGTTGCCTGTATTCTAGCAGGATTTTTCCTATTGGGTGGCTCTGTCAAAAAGTGAGTTCTTTCTCAGGAAATCACTGAAGTTGATGCCTTCTCCCTCCTGCTATTGTTCCATTTGTTTATTAATTCATCAAATACTTTTTGATCATCTCCTATATGCCAGGCTGTGTGCTGCATGATGAAAAAAAAATGGGCCCTGACCTCAAAGATTTGTGGTCCCTGGAGAAATGGGTAGGGAGTGAATTTTGGGTGTAATCATGGTTGCTGAGAGAGTGAGAGTTGCAGATTAAGACACAAAATTGAACTGGCAAGTTCAATTCCTATGGGAGGAAACCCATCCAGGCTTTGAGGATCAGGAAAGACTTCCAAAGGACTAACACTCAAAGTGGGTCCTGAATTAGGAATCAGGAAACAGAACAGATTGGATATATCAAATATATTTCCAGAGAGCTGTGGGTTTACAGGAAGATGAGGAAGCTCAAAGCCAAGGGTGCCTCACTTGCACAGGCCCCTTCTAAGATCCTTGCAGGGGTCCTAGAAATGGATCCATGGTTATTTGTTTTGTAACATTTTAGAAAGTAAGACATCATAGTTCCAAAAGATTAAGAATCCTGTCCGTTTGCACTTTGACTTACCCTCCCTCATACACCACCTTCAGTTGGGTGGTGTTGGGCTGGCTGTGGGCATTTCTGAGATCAAGCATAGGAGAAGCTGAGTTGGGGACACCTTTAGTTTGTGTTGGGTGGGATAAATTTATATGATTTATAGTCTCTTGCTTGCATGTCTCCCATCCATATACTTCCATGCCAAAGGACACATTTTATGACAGGATGACCTTGGGTCCTCCCAATTACATGTTCTTCACCTCCCAAGCCCTCCTAAGCAAACTCTGCCACTGGAAAGGCTGAATTATTTTTCTATTCTTTTTATAGAAAATAATAGTATGCAGTTGTTGTCTCACGAAGAGGCAGTTAAAGACTATGCGGCCAAAAAATGGATGTTTTCTCTGCACATCCAACTTGGAATATGACTGAATTTGCCATCCTGGAACATAATAAATTACTCCAAGATTTTATGAACATATAGAAAATGCTTGTGATGCCTTACTCATATCCCCTCAACCTTCCCTGGAAGTCACAGGCAGTTTCCAGGCATATGGATATCTTTCTGTGTGTATCTTTGCTTGAGAGCATTCAAATAGCTATGGATGAGTGCTCGGTCCAAAAACAGGGCAGGACGAGCTGGTGCCCCAGGAGGACTCCTGAGCCAGTGATGGACTGTGGTTGGTGGAAAATACCCCAGCTTTCTCTCCCCTCAGTGGGAGAGTTCTGAGTTATGTTCTTCCGGCTATGATGAGGATGCAGTCCTTGATCTCCACCCCTGCATCTCCTTTGTTATGACTGAGGACCCTGGATGTATGCTCTGCTTTGTGGGTGTCCATGCCTGTGGATCAAGCATTCCATATGCTCTGGTTAATGGTGCTAGCTGAGACTCTGTGGGCCGCAATGGCAAATCCATACCCAGAAAATATATCTATCCTTTTCGGAATAAAAGGGCCCCATGTTGTCACCTTGACACTAAGGTGGTTTCCTCAAGCAATAGGGCTGTATCAGAGTTTCAGTACTTCTCATTATTGCTGGCAGATTGGACATCAAGAGGTAGCAGGAGCTAGTAGTCCTGGGAAGTAGGCACCCACATTGTTGGGCTCATATGTAGCTTTGTGCTACTGTCCACTACACTCCTGTGTACTAAGTGCCAGTCTGGAGTTACTGATAACAAAAGCTAAGTAATGTCAACTAGCTAAGTCTACTTGGTAATTCATTTTGTTTACTTGGTTTTTCAGCGTGTCTTCCATGATGGATGCTTTCTAACCGATGTTAGCATGTGAAAAAAATCTTCACGTTCCATGCCCATTGCATCTAACCAGACCTCCTTGTCTCCAATCTTCTAATCCTTTTTATTCCAAGCCCCTGACCAAAGAGCAAAGTCATTGACCACTGTCTAAACATCTGTACTTGTTCTCACTTTGGGCTATTTCTCTTTTCACATAAAGTGGAAAATCAAATACATTGCTCACACCTCCACTCATTGAGAAGGTTAATCCCCTGTCCACTGTCTTTCAAGGCCCCCAGAATATGTCTATAATAGAGCTGCCATCAATCTTTGGCTTGCATCCATGTACCAAGCTGACCCTTCCATAAACTAAGCTTGGGCTTTTTCTCCTCTATCAGCTGATTATATGGGACACCCTGCCCCAATATGACCATAGGTGTGAGTTAGTGCAATTAAAGTGGGTGATGTGGGAATTTGGGCTACCTACTAGTGTAGTTACTCATGTCCACTGATCCTGCTTGGGCTCAATCCTGAATGTACCCCTTCCATCTTCCAATGGACTACTGCTGTGCCCATCTGACTTTATGTCTGGGTGAGTCCAGCGAAATTCAACTTATAATGGACAGTTCCGGTGGCATGATTAATTGACACCTCATAGCTAAGTGTTCTGTCTTTACCAGAGCAATATTCCAGATGCTGTTTCTCAAAAGTCATATAATTCTCTGCTGCAGATGGCATGGCCTTCCTCCAGAATCCCAGGGACTTGAGTTATGATTCTTGCCCTGCAGCTGCCATAAGCTCTGTATGAGGTTTTTTCCCACCATAGACACCTCCAACACCATAAGGTCTTCTGATCGTATGGCTAAAGTGGCAGGGCTGCTTGAGCCGCTTTTAGGGCTGGCTGCAGAACCCCTTCCTGCTCCAGGCCCCACTCAAAGCTGTCTATCTCAGTAAATGGGCTAGAACAGTATCCCAGGTGTGGAATGTGATGCTTTCTTATTCCAAAGAGGTCTAACAGGTGCTGTGCTGCTTTCTTTATGTTAGAGGAGAAGAGAATCATTGATTTGCCTTCTTACTTTGGAAGTTATACTCCTTATCCCTGGACCACTAAAAACTTAACTGGTGACAGTGTTTCTGAACCTTTGTAAGGTTTATATCCCATCCTTTGCAGCTTATGTGTCTTCCAAGCAAATTAGTCACTTTTTGCTCATCCTATATGAACAGCATGAGATCATTAATATATTTCATCCATGACAATCTGTGTGATGGATGTTTGGGTCATCCTGATCTTTTATTAATATATCATGACAGAGGATGGGAGAGTTAATACAGCCTTGAGGCAAAATCTTCCCTCTTCAGCCAGATGATCCAGCAGACCTTATGAAAATTGCTGTCTGTCCTACATAAATACAAAGTCTTTCTAATCTTTTTTTCTAATTAGAATGGAAAATAACACATCTGTCATATTAATCTTACATACCATGGATTTGAAGGCTTATTAATCTGCTCTAGCTACAATACGTGTCTGGCATAGCAGCTGCAATTGAGGCTTCTACTTGGTTATGCCTTCAGTGAATTGGTTATGCCAATGAAGTCATTTGTTCTTCAGGATCCATCTGGTTTCTGCAGGAGCCAGATTGGCGTATTAAACAGAGACATGATTACTACCATCCCTGCATCCTCTAGGTCTTTATTTAATGGTGGCACTATCTCTCTACCATGCCTCCAAGGTTGTGTTATTTCTTTTGATTTACTATCTTGGCCAGGTATCTACTTGCTCTTATCCACCATAGTAGCTCTTATCCTACAAACCAAAGACCCACTGTAGGGATTATTCCAACTGTGAAGCATATCAATTTCAATTACACACTCCAGAACAGGAGAAACAAGAACTATGTGGGTTCCTGAATCCAGTGAGTCCACTGGGAGCCAGATATTAGCCAGGACTTCACACCTGGCTCTCATAAGCCCCCTCTCTAACAGAGGGGCCATGATGCTCTTTGGGTTACCAGCTACCGACACCAGATCAGGCTCTGTGTCCAATAATTCTCAAAATATCTAGGCACTTCCATTTCTACAACGTACAGTCACCAGAATAAATAGCCATCCGTCACTATGGGGGAAGACTCAGAGAATCATTA
Organism: Hyperoodon ampullatus; assembly: GCF_949752795.1. Classification (NCBI taxonomy): domain Eukaryota; kingdom Metazoa; phylum Chordata; class Mammalia; order Artiodactyla; family Ziphiidae; genus Hyperoodon; species Hyperoodon ampullatus. The sequence continues at coordinate 39,093,200 of NC_136920.1, read as the reverse complement.
TAATTTATATTTGCCGTAGTATCACTAGGTTCTTCTTCCTGGGGACCTGGCATCCTCTTCAGCTAATGAACTTCTAAATGAAAATTGGCTCAGTTCTGGGATCAGGCCTTTTTATTGGGGTGAACACCCTCAGTAAATCTCCTGCTCTGCGATTCATTCATTCACTCATTCATTCATCCTTTCTTTCACTCCTTCCTCCCTCCCTCCCTCCCTTCCTTTTCTTTTTTTTATATGTTTAGCAACATCCTTGTAGGCTGACCACCTTTTTTGCCCCTAAGGATCCTGAGCTCTTTTAACCATCTCCACAACTCCTTGTGTGTCAAACTTCCATGATAGTAATTGTGGTCTCCTGGCTTCTGCTAATTAAGTGCTGCCACCTGGCCTTTATTATATAGGGACCACATCATTCTCATGTCTATTAAAGCTCTGTAATTGTCTCTCCTACCATCAGCCCTGGCCTGCAGAGGACAGCCACCACTTCTCAGTGGTTCTGGTGCCCCTCTCACTTGTGCATTCCTGATGGCCTTGATAAAAATTGTGTCCTCTGGACCCTCCTGTGAAGCATAATCCTCTGATGGGTTTTCTAACCTCACAAAGTATACCTGTGTCAGAATTCCCACTTTGTTTCTTCCTCTACCCTCTACCAGGGCAAGGCAGGCACTTATACTTCACTCAATAGTGGTCATCACTTTTTCCAAGCTTCTAAGAACCACCCTAGCAGAAACTCTGTCCCATTCCCTGGGGTCCTTGCAGATGTTAAATCCCATGTCCCAAGAAAATGTTCCCAAGTCAATAAATTCTTATTTTTCCAATCTTACATTCTAGTCCTCTTGATCTAGTACCCTCAAAATTCTATACCAGTGGTACTGCATTTTCTCCTTCTGGTACATCTGATTCCATCTTGGGATCTGCTTCTTGCACAACCAAATTAACACACAGTCTTTCAGAGAACCCCAGTGGGTGTGAGCCAGAGTTGCTCTAGTGGAAATTTACTCATTAGCATGCTATTTATTGGCTTTTCTATTTTCACTGCCTAACTCCCCAATTCTCTTACATGTTTCCCAACATCTCCTTTCAGATAAACTACTAGCATCCAAATGCCTGTGTCAGAGATGACTTTTGGAGAAACCCAAACTAAGATAGTCTATCTCTTAAAGGATAGCTACATAAAGGGAATAAATAATTTCTGCAAATGTTAATTTGCTAAAATCCTTTTTATTTTGGAGATTATCTTTATTTTCTGATTTGTGCTTCTTTTAGAGTCATGATAAGCTATGATTGGATGTCATTTAAGATGACCTCTCCTACCTTATAGAAAGATAACAGGCATCATAACCTCTCTGCTCTTTAAAGCCATTTTTCAGTTACACCCATGGTGCTTGCCGACAGGTTGTGACAAACCCTTTTGAACACCTCTAAGGACCACGGGAACTATGTCAGCTCAGCAATTCAGACCACTTTCACTTCCAAAGAAATTCTGCCTTTCGGAAAGGACAGAGTTGGTCTCTATCTCTTGAGATCATGAAACTTCTGCTTCATTGTGAATAAAAGAATCTAAGTAAGAGGAAGCTTTGAGGTGTGGGAAATGAATTTATTTATTTTTTTTCACAAGCCCTAATAAGGTTTATATTGAACTTTTAAAATTCTTGAAAATCTTTCATTTTAATATATTATTTCTTTTTAAATATAAACTGATATCCTCAAAATGAGCAATGAAAATTAACATGCCAGAAAATATGATTTGTTTTCATAAGAATTCACATTTTTTCCTTGAACATTGCTGCATATCCCAGCCCAACTTGAGAATTGCATCTTTACATTACAAAGATACCCTGCCCCAAGACCCTTCCTTTGGGGTCCAAAAAGAAAGTGAATTCTTGACAGTGGTGATATGAATGCATACATGAATATAAATGTATGCATGATATAAACTCTGCTATGTTCAAGCAGTTCCCAAAGATATACATGTAAAAGCAAAATAATGAGAAAAATTATAAAAAGGGAAAATAAGGGTAGCAGGGTATTAAAAGAAAGAAAGCAATGAAATGAGTATATCCCCAAGACTTATGCACTGGCTTGAACAGCAATGGGAAAAGAGAGAACTTAATCAAACCCAATGCACGAAATGTGAAGGGATAATAGGAAAATAGGAAAGAGATTCCCAATAACTACAGCCTAGAGGAAAAGTACCTCTATGAACAACAAAAACACCAACAAAAGCAGTCACGAAATCTTCTAAAAACTTTCCACAGTTAAGGTAGCAAATTCCATGTGATAAAATGCCTTAATGTGGGCTTCCCTGGTGGTGCAGTGGTTGAGAGTTCGCCTGCCGATGCAGGGGACACGGGTTCGTGCCCCGGTCTGGGAAGATCCCACATGCCGCAGAACAGCTGGGCCCGTGAGCCATGGCCATTGAGCCTGCACGTCCGGAGCCTGTGCTCCGCAACAGGAGAGGCCACAACAGTGAGAGGCTTGCGTACCAAAAAAAAAAAAAAAAAAAGGCTTAATGTTAAATAAACATAGGGGACTCTGAAATCCTTACTAGTCAATCAGTCTAATGAAATCCCAATTAAAATACTATTTTTCTCCACTGACTTTAAAAAATACAATTTGAATCTGATTGGACCAAGTAATTATCTGTTCCTTTATTGATGCCTGATGAAAGGTGGGTCCGTGATTGAAATACGTATCACTCAGTTTGGGATCTTGAAACTATCATACTTGGTTGGTCTACCCACCCCCACCCATCAGAATGAGTGGTGGGAGGTGGTTACATCTTGGCAGCTGAGCAACCAAGATGCTGCTGTAATCTCAATGTCATAAAGATCTGGCACCTGTACAGGGATGCTGAGCTCAAAGTGGTGCCAGCTTTGCATGCCCCACTACCCTTGTCCCTAATTACATTTTGCCTTTAGCTACTCATTTATAATAAAGTGTCCTGGAACACTGAAGCATAACAAATTTTGGGAGAGATTCTGGCAAGAGTGCAGACTGGCTCTCTGTGGCATATACGATGCCCCCTGGGGTAGCCGGTGAGGCTGTTAGAAGGATGAAAAATACAGCAGTGTCTCTGTCAGTCCTTCTGTCAGGAAAAGACAGTGGCTGCTCAGGGCGAAACACGTTAATCATTGATAGGAGAACTCAAATGCAGTCTTCCCATCTCAGAAAAATGGTACCAGAACCCACCCAATCGCTCAGGCTGAAAACTTAAGAGTCATGATCCTTTTTTACTTTTTCTCCCTCATACACGATTTCCAAACCACTAGCATGTCCTCTCTATCTCTGAAACTATTCTGAATCCACCCACTTGTCTTATCTCTGCAGACTTTATCTTGGGCCAAGCACCATCATTTCAGATCAGGCTCCTGGAACTATCTCCTCATTGGTTACTCTGGTTCCTTCTTGCTCCCTTACAATACATCTTCCTCACAGAAGTTGGTTATATTTTTGAAATGTAAATCAGATAATCATTCCTCTGCTTAAGACCTTTAGTGGTCTCATATTGACCTTCAAATAAATCCAGAATTCTCACCATGACTTACTTTGCCCTCTTCACTGACCTCATCTTATTCCCCAATTTTTGCCCTATTCTAGGCATTTTTTTCTTTAAGTTTAGTCCCACCTCAGGGCCTTTGCACTTCCTGTTGCTTCTGCCCAGATCTTCCCACTTAGGACTTTACTCAAATATTGCCTCCTCATTGGTGAATGTTGTCTAAAATACCTCTCCCTACAGCCTACCCTTGCTCAGAGTAATTTCCTATTATATTATCCTCTTTTATTATCTTCATAGCATTTATCACTATTTCAAATCATCTTATTCATTTATGTGTATGTTTATTGTCTGACTCCTCCCATCTAGAATGTAGACTCCAAGAGACCAAAGCTTTTGGTCCCCAAAGCCTACATCAGTGCCTGTTACATAGTAGGCATCCAAAACACAATTGTTGAATGAATGAATAAACCACGTTTGTTGAATGAATCAATTAATCAATCAATCAACCTTGCAATCAATCAATGGGAAACTATATTTTATATCCCAATAAAAAGAAACCCTGCCATCTTTAATTTAGTTGGTCTAACAAATACCTAATTTTCTTCTGGGGAATATGCTTGGTGATTGGGATGGCAGGGTGAAATTTCTAGGGCAAGTTTTTTAGGGTAAGATTTTCAATGATAAATGATATCATTCAGCTAATTTGATGTTAAGAATAAAAGTTCATTCAACCTTTCCTCATAGAATAGAGTATCCATTGTCCAATGTACTTCCAATATTTATGTACTTCTAGGATCAGAGCGTGTTATGAGAAAAAAATAATATAAATGAGGCCCCTTCTCCCACTAGCCCTTAACCTAATCTTTCTCTGACCACACAGGAGAGGAGCCTTGGATGGATTCCCCAGCACATTCTGAGATGGAGGTTAGTGTGCAGAAAATTTATTAGAGAGTACTATCAGTATCAACACCTGTAGAAGGGAAGAGAAGGAAGAAATGAACAGAAGGAGAAGTTGAGCTGTTATTCAGCCCCATTGAAGGCCTTAGTCAACCCTACAAGGAGTTCTGAAGCTGGAATTACCCTTCCTTTGTGGCAATTTGGGGCAGGTAGGCTGAACTTTTATATTTCCACTGGGATCAGTCATTGGATGTGAGATGCTCTGAAAAATGGCACAAGTTTCAGCCAGGCAACTCTCTTGAGCAGCGGTGATCCCCATTAGGGAATCAGGGATGCCAGGGCTCTCCACCAGCCTCACTCCCAATCAGCTGGGGAGTAAGTCAGTCATGCTCAAAGGGGAATCTGGGTGATGAATCACAGCGTCCACCACAGACCCAGAGTCCAAGAAGGACTGAAGTTAACACTTCTTCACAAAACAGAGAGAATAGGGAACTTGTGCTCTCTTGTTTGAGCCAAATTACAGAGTGGGAAGTCAGGGATATTCTTAAGTGCAACATTCAACAGCTGCTTTTAAAAGAAGGCTTTTTTCTTGTTCTTGTTATTTTTGTTGTTGTTGTTTGTTTTGTTTTGTTTTAAGATTTTTTGTTTATTTCCTACTTAAGAAATGGAAAAATCTTTCCTCTTTGCTCTGTGTGAGACCATGGCTATGCTCTTTTCAATCTAAATTCCTGCCTTTGCTATAGAGCCTCCTCATTTAATGACTCTCTTCCATCCATAACAGCTTCTAGGACACAGAAGGGTACATCTGAAAGAAATATTTTCTTAAACCCTATAATGACCAAAAACTAGTGGTAGGGGTTGACCTGGGAAAAATCTATGATGAGTATACTTCTAAAGTTCAGAAAAGAAGGAGTAATTATGCCAAACTGTCTTACTCATGTTTTCTGTTTTGTTTTGTTTTTAATTCACTCTAACGTCTCTGATGTTAACAATGTGTATTTCTTTAGACCTCAAACTCTAATGTGTCTTAGAATAAGTTGGTATGCTTATGAAAAACAAATTGTTGGGCTTCATCCCCATGTAGTCAGAAGATCAAAGTGGGACCCAGGGGAATCTGCATTTAAAAAAAGAAAATTCCAGATGATTTCTGATGCACGTGTCCCAGACATCATACTTTGAGAATCACTAACTCATTTCATGGCAAACACATTTAACTAATGAAACAGTACTCGCAGTGACTGATTCTTATGAGCAATACAAGTAATGCAATTTGAGCAAGAGCTTAAAGACAGGCTGCTGCCTTGCACAACTTCAGGGAACTCCATTCACACAAAACACAATCGGATTATGCTCCCAGGGTTCCATTCGTGTTGTGGTGCCTGCAGACTGATTTGAGGGGTGGCTCTGTTAAAGGCAATACAAACATCTCAGGACAAGTGGGATACCTAGGTTCTCACTCAACTGCTGCAAACTCTGGTTTCCTTTCACATAGAGAAGGTCAACAATGGCTCTCATTCATCCGAAAAGTAATAAACCTTCTCCCGGTTCCAGTCCTGGGGGCTTCAGTCCATTCCCAAATACCTTCAGAGAAAGAAAGTTTCTTATTTCCATCCCATCCACACCATGTTAACCAGAACACAAGCTTTTCTTAATTTCTCTCCGCAGCCATCTTGAACCCCAGCTGCCATTTCTCATAGGAGGCTAAACCCCATCTTTATGGGAGGCAAGGAGCATTCCTCGGCATTGTCTTTCTCCTAAGCCATTCCCTCGAACTTCTCTCAGTTAGAGAAAGTGTCCTTTAATTGGTAACATAGCTCCTCTGATGGGTCAGACTCTTTTCTTTTGAAGATTTTAAAACCACCAAACAAAACACAACATGTTACGGTTATGAATCAACTTATACAGATCTACCACAATTACAACGTATCCAACCTAAAGAAGCTGTTTCCTTCCCAGGGTCAGGAAAGAAACCATATTGACATTTGCTATCAATAGTTACACTCTAAAGAGCAGCTGTGTAAATGAATCCTTCTTTAGGTCAAACAAAGATTGTATTTGCATAAATATATTTTTGGAAGATGGGACTGTGTACTTGAAATATACCAGATACTGTACCCAATATACTACCTGTTAATACAGGCTCATTTAAGCCTCATTAAAAACCCAAGGTGGGAAGCAGTGTTAGTCTCCCCATTTTACAGACAGAAAGCTGAGTAAAAGTTAATTTCTAATGATCACATAGCAAGAATTGGCAGAGCCAAGACTTGTACTCACGTTTATGTGATTCTAGAATCACAATTAGGCACAAAAAATACACTTCCCAGGACAAGGCTGCAGTCTACATCATGAGATTTTGTAAGTATCACAAGGTCTTCCCCGCCCCAAAGATGTCTTCCTGCAGTCTTGCTACCATAAACTTCATATTATTAGACAAATTACTTGATTTTCAGAAGACCATCATTAAAGCAGGAATATAGCCTAAGACCAACAGACCTTTTCCTCCTTTACATGCAAGCACCACTAGAAAACATTTCTGGAATATTTTAGGAGATAAATGTAGTCTAATGTTGAAACACAGTGAAAAAGAGGCCTCAGGGAAGAGGATTTAGGACTGGTAAATATTGATGGGGGAATGAAAGGAACACTCTGGATATTAAATCACTGATTAAATTTCCTTGCACATTTCTGGGAAGCTCTGACTAGTGAACATGCTTTGAGAAGTAGAATTGAAGAGAAAGAGTATATAAGATAAAGTCAAGAGATGTACTGCCCAGGACAGATTTGGCCAGTTTTTACCATTTTGCTTTATTCTTTATAGTCTTCTTTCTAATTTGACTTTCAGAAATTGACTTGCCAGGCACAGCTTCAAGCTTTCCAATGGATGATCAGGAAACTCTTTCTCCAGATCTAACAATTGAGTGCTTACCGTTTAAAATAAACCCCTACCTGACAGCTCACACTACTTCCCCACCACACTTTATCTTGATACCCTGATTATTCCTCTTCAAAACCCACATCATTACCCGAAATCATACTTAATTATGCTATATTTTATTTTGTTATGTTATATTATTTGCTTATATATCACCTGTCTCTCTGTCAAGATAGTAAATTCCATGAGTAGTAACTTTGGCAGTCTTGTTCATCCCTGCCTTTCTAGCACCTAAAATAGTCCTTGAAATATAGTAGGTACATCATAGATATTTGTTAGTTGAATGAATCAATTATGGTATAGACTGCTGTCAGAGGTACTGAAACAGTTCATACATAATATTATTTATTGTTTACTATTTCCCACGACTGTTCCAAGCACTTCACATCCACGCAGTCCTTTAATATTCATTACATTTCTATAAGGTAGATACTATTATTATCCTCATCTCATAGATAAAGAAAGTGAGGCACAGAAGGTTATGTAACTAGTTCAATGTCATGCCCAGGAAGTGGTGGTTCCCTTAAACATCACACTAAAATAAGACAAGACACTGAAGGTTTGTTTAGGAAGACAAGTCTCACCCACATGAAAAACAATGAAGTTCATTTTGAATAACAAAGGAGGGATGATCAAGTTTTCCAAGGGTTGAGAGGAGAGAAGGCTCCCAGAGGACTGAGATGGTCAAGAGAGGCCTCAAAAAGAATCTGAAATTCGGACTGGTTCTTGAGTAATGGTTTGGCTAGTGATGGAGATCTCTTATCACTGAAGTCCCAGTGATTATAATTAAAAAAAAAAAAAGCTTGTTCCAGTAAAGAAGTAAAGGACAGTGATCACTTGACACACAGATATCTTTTTGAAGGTTCTGTTTGCCTTGGCTTCAAAACATTTACTGATGCTTATAATGAATCAGGGAAAAGAGGAAACAAAAACTAAGGGCCTGAAGATGTCAGTCCCCTGAGATGTTCTGGAGAAGGCAGCACTGCTTTGGGGACCTCAGCAGCCCAGGAGTCAGGAATTCTGCCTGGAGAAAGCAAGACAGTTGAGAAACATTCACCCTCCTTCCGCCATTCTGTCTTCCATCACTGCAATGAAAACTGAGTTATTATTACCAGAATATTTAGAAAGTCAGAGCTTTGTTAAGAACGACTCAACTGTACTGGTTGGTGATTTCCCAAGTGAAGTCAAAATTTCAATACATGATTCAGCACTGATTGCTGTGATGATTATCAAGATGTCAAAAGATTGGCATTGCTGTCATGAGAAGTGAAGAGGCTCATTCTCTTTTGGGTTATGATCAACAGAGTCTTAAGCACTGTAGGGTTTCAGTGAGGTGGGGAATGCGTTAGAAAACAACATGCAAGACATAGCTCCCATTTTTTACTTTCCTATCCAAGACTAGACCACAAGATTCCATTAGTGGTGCTTTCAATTCCTTCTATTCATCGGGGTAGCAGGATTCATGATTCAATGTCCTAAGAATTAGAATCCTTTCTCTTGAAAATTTAAAAGTGCCTGGTGTGTATGACTAAGAGGTTTTGTGCACTGGGGTTTCAGTTGATGTTTGTGTTTTTTCTTGTTATGACTTAAAGGAAAAAACCCAAATCTAAAATTAGCACTTGTTTTTTTCAACTTGGAACTTTGTAAACACACCAGCAGTGGGGTGTGTGCATATGTGTGTGTGTGTGTGTGTGTTTTTCAATAAGCAATATTACAATTTTTTGACATTTTCATTGCTGTTTCTTGACATATTTAGTGAGGTTTTTAAAAGTTTCTTTAGAGAGAGAGAAAAAAAAAGAAAGAAGAAAAAATGGCTGGCTTCCAGATCACCATATGTTTCCAATTGCAAATTCAAAAGCAGAAGACAGGCCTCAACTCAAGCTGTACAGACTTTTGTGAGAGTTAAAGAGCTGGGGAAGTAGGTCCTCTTTTTAAATTTACTTATTAGAACTTCAGTGTTATCCAATAAAAATGATTGGGAGGAAGATGAAGCATTCAGCAAATATTCATTGAGTACCATCTATGTGTAAGACAGTGGGTAGGGGAGGGTACAAAGAGGTTTAGATGGGATATAGTTGGGGACACAAGATATGAGGGAAAACAAAAATCCAATATAAGATGGTAAGTGTGTTCAACCAGAAATTCTCTGGGAGATCAAAGAGTAAGGAGCTGACCTGTAAAAGAAGGATTCATAGAAGAGGTAAGATTTGAGATGGGTCTTGATGCTGGACAGTAGGATATTCCAGGTGAAAGGAACTATAGTGCCAAAGCCACAACGATGGAGTTGTGCAAAGCATTCAGGTGTGGTCACTGAGTCTGTGCATCTGCAACTGAGTACATATGAGGGTGGAGCAGGGAGATTAGAGAAAAGATTGGAAAAGTAAGTGTAAGTCGGATTACGGTGAACTTGAATGACAGGTTTGATATATTGTTGTTTAAATTTTATTGAATCCAAACAATTCCTTGAGTTAGGTATTAATTATTAGCCCCATTTTATAGATAAAGAAACTGATGCTCATAGAGACTAAGTAACTGTCCAAAGTCAAATAGTGAATATTTGCTGAAACCAGACTTGAACTGAGGTCTATTTGATTCCAAATCCTCTTAATTTCTTTACCTACAATGGTTGAGCAGACTTGAGAGATAACTACTGTGAGGTATTCCAGTAGGAATAGTGATATTTTATCACAAGGCAAAGAAATTAGAATGTGGAAATTAAACAGCAACTGCTTAGACCAAGGGCGCCACAGGCATGGCAGAAGTAGAAGGACCCCTAGAGGCATCGTGCCCTGGATGAATCCTCAAGAGGGACCTTGTCACTGAAGTCTAGACTTCCTAGCCTCAGAGTTGGACAGTTCTCCTTCCATATGAATGGAAGCACATTCATTTATTAAGAAGCCCATGTGGGGTGAGGAGTATTTGGATAGTAGCTAAGGGTATTTGGATCCATGGCAGTCCAACATGTACTATTTGAGTAACTGTCCTCCTTGGAGCATTAAAGGATTTCCAAAACTTAGTCCCTTGAGTCAAATCCAGTTAATAAATGCCCCAAGACACTCTGAGTCACTGAAGTGACAGGGGTTAGGGCTTCAGAAGCCACTTTGTTTGCAAGCAACATATATCTAATTGTAAAAAGGGCTTATTGTTTCATGTTACTGTAAAAAACAAGGGGCTAAGTTGACTTTGATCCAGGTGCTCGGACAATATATGTGATTCATCTTTCACCATCTCTCAGCTCTGTTATCCTCAATATTGGTTTCATTCTCAGGTCGTTTCTCCAAGTGGTGGTAAAAATCACTAACAGTTCACATACCCCAAGGGAATGAGGGCAGTGTGACAATGGAGTGCTCCTTTCTCCAAAAATACAGCAAAATTCCCAGCACTAGGTCTTAAGGATCCAGGTTGAGTCACATGGTCATTCCTAAACCGATTACAGCAGCCAGAGGTCATGCTCTGATTGGCTAGTTCTGGCTCACAAGCCTACCCCCACCGTTAGGAGAGAGGCCCAGCTGCACCCAAACCACATGGTATGAGACTGGGAAGTGGATGATTCTCCAGGGGAAATGGGGTTGCTGTTACTAAAAGAAAGAACATTGGTTATTACGCAGCTGTCATTGTAGTGTTGAAGGCACTACTGATATGAGGATTGGAGACAGGCCAAAGGGATAGGAGAAAAAGGGCCATCTACCACTATGATGAAGTAGAATGGCTTCTAGGTTTCCCACTTTCTACGGGAAGTCTGTGCCTCCCATCCCTCACAACTTCTTTGCTACACCCTTTGCTCCAGACTTGCCAAACAAGCTGAGCCCCATCAAGCATCCAGGCCTCTGCACGGGCTGTTCCTCTGTCTGGAATGTAGACTCACCACGACATCCTCCTGGTAAGTCTGTATTTTCACATCCTTGAGCATAACTCCCAGCAGCACATCAGACATTCTTTTCTGTCTGTTCCCATGGCAATTCAGCTCTTTTTCAGGGGGGAGGGGAACTGGGCAATGGTCATTATATTTTATGGGTTTGCCTTAAGAACAGTGACATGTAGCAGGCCACCTTGATAATCCCTAATAGTATGTTGAATAAATTGTTTTCTGATTGCCATCTGTGAGGGGGCAAGGGAACCCAGTCCTTTCTCTATAGCTGATGTGTTATAGACCCTACGCATAGGACATATATGACTTAATATCATGTATGACTTAATATCAGCCCTTAGCAAAGTCACGTAACAAGGTCTTTTACCTCATTTTCTTCTGAGTTCTCCAGAGGGCCAACTCTGTCTTCCTCACGAACATAAGTATCTTTTAAGGAGACATCAAAATAAAAAATCTTCTAGAACTTTTTAAAAGATTAATTTAGTCCTTCCCTTACTGCTACGGCTCAGTGCTAAATAAACCTTTGAGGTTCCTTCTAGTCATGTGTGAGGTGGCCTGATCCTTCCCACAGAGGCTTCCTAATGGATAATTTGGGAGACCATTCGGACAGGTTTGAAAGATGGCAGAATATTCCAGGTTTGATGACAGTCACAATCCATCTTCAGGTAACCCAGTTTATTCCATGTGAGGAACCCCAGGGAAGCCTACTTGGGATTAATATTCTTGCCATCATTTTTCACAATGTGACATATTTAGGACAGGAACCGTCAGACACTTTATAATGGTGCTTCCCTAGAGGCCACTGACAAACTCACAAGCCTTAGCTCTTCACCAGGCAGAACTCTCACCTTTTGTAAGTTGCAAGAACTGTGACAGTGAGCTTGCCAAGCTTCTAGGATGCAGCAAGTCCTGCCCAACCAGCCTGTCAGAGAGTGAGGTGATTTACAAGCCAGAGTCTGAGGGCACCAAAAGGAAAAAAAGAAGGGAAAGTTTCTGAAGGGGGCAACTAAGAACAGTTTTCTTTCTTCACCTTTCCATGATGCTCTGGGGCGGTCTTGGTAAATAGACTGCTGCATTGGTCTTGGGAAAACCCACTGCATAGTCACAGCAGACATTAGTAATCAATCAGGGCAGTCTCGCTCTCAGACCTGAGCTGGTCCTTCTCATTACAGCCAAATACTTAGAAGAGGCACCTGAAATGAAACTCATTCTTCTCTTAGAGTATTTTTCTATGGCTTCCCACTGAGCTCTAGTACCACCTTTTCCTACTCTAGCCAAATCTCACTGATTCTCTAATATTTCTCCTCTCTAAATCCTATTTGAGACTCTTCATCATTCCATTCAGTTTAGCATGCATTTGACCTCTATTTATCCTAAGGTGGTCCAATAAGATCATAAGGATCTTAGTGGGCTCTTCTGTATCTATAACTTCCACAGTGCCAGCCAGAGGTAATACTCACAAATAGCTCACTGACTGGCAAATGAGTTTTGGACAAATAATTTAGCTGCTGAGTATGTGAGGAGGAACTAACATTTATTTAGCAATAGCTGTACACACACATTACCTAATTTAATTCTCGCAGCAGAACTTTGCGGTATTATCATCCCTGTTTTACAGGCTAAGAAATTGAAGTTCAGAAGAGCTATAAAGCTGATTAGTAATAAATATATCCAGAAGAATTAATAGATTTAAGGAATGGCAGTACTTAGAGAAATCCCACAGAAGAACTGGAGATATATAAGACATCACGTTTTCTGAGATTCAATGTATCTGATAAGTTCCGTATTGTGATAAAGGACAAGAAGAGAATTATTTAAATCAGAACTACCATGAAAAATCCAGGAAATGTGGCAACTGCAATAAGAGAGGAATTTAAGGCTCTGCTCTTGTAGGATATATATATATGAATATATTTATTACTTTATTCTCACCAGCAAGACTTCTTTTTTCAGCTTTATTGAAATATAATTGACAAATAAAATTGTGCATATTTAAAGTGTACAATGTGATGATTGATATATGTATACATTGTGAAATAATTACCACAATCAAATTAGTTAACAATCCATCACCTAACTTAGTTACTCTGAGTGTGTGTGAGTCTAGTGAGAATGCTTAAGATTTACTCTCTTAGCAAATTTTAAGTATACAATACAAATTATAGACAGTCCCCATGCTGTACATTGGATCCTCAGAACTTATTCATCTTGTAACTGAAACCTTGTAACCTTTGACCAACATATTCCAGTTTCCCCCACCCCTCAGCCCCTGCCAAATACCATTCTATTCTCTGTTTCCATGAATTTGACATTTTTTCTTTTAGATTCCGCATGTAAGTGATACCATACAGTATTTGTCTTTCTCTGTCTGGTTTATTTTACTGCGCATGATGCACTGCAACTTCATTCATGTTGTTGTAAATGGCAAGATTTCTTTTTTTATGGCTGAATAATATTCCATTGTATATATACCGCATTTTCTTTATCGATCCACTCATCCATAGACTCTTAGGTTGTTTTCATATGTAAGATAGATATTTTAAAATTCCCATTCATTGTTCTTACTTACTGTCCAAAAGATTTTCACAGTTGATGATTAAAACTGTATTTTCAGATGAGTTATCAGTGTTAAAGTTGGTGAAGAATTAGCCAGACAAAGAGGAAAAGTTTGGGAAGGTGGACTCAGCGAGTGGAGCACAGAGAATATCATTTCAAGCAGAGGACACTGAAGAAGTAAAGGCACACAGGAAAGAAACCAGATAACTTGGGTGCAGAATACAGCTAGTCTGACATTGCTGGAACATAAAATATGCAGATGAAAGTGAATCAAGATGGAGCTAGGGAAACAAGCCTGGGCCATATTCAGAGGTAATTTTGGATGTAGTTGACAACTGGCACACTATAGCCACCAAGAGATACTGGTCTGGGAGGCACCATATGCTGATAGGCATTACCCCTTTAGATGCTTGATTATGGAAGAAAGCCTAGGAAGGTTGGAGGTAGAGCTGGGGTGGATGGAATGGGAAGTTAAGCTCAAGAGGGGGAGTTGGACAGGGGCCTAGACAGTTCATCTAAAGTAACCAGAGAGAAGGCATGGTATTGTATGCCAATGGGGAGTTGCGGTCTGGAACTTGTGGAAATTCTTTTCTAATTGCTTGGCTTTTCCCAGTGAAATATGAAGCCAGGTCATCAGCTAAGAGTGAGGATGAAGCAGGAGGGCCTGGAGGATTGTTGAGGGATGAGAAGGTCTGTAATACTCATGTGAAAGAAAGGGAGAGTGAATCAAGAAGTGTTGCTTGGGAGCACTAAGAACCCACTTGAGGTTAATAATCGTGAGGCTGAAGTGGAACCCATCGCTAGGATCCTGTGATTTTCTCTGGCGGTGCTGAATTGCCTCAGTGCTGGTGTACAGTAGGTAGAGTATTGGATTTAGACAAAGTTGTATTTTTTCCAAGTAGGTGTGAACAGGAAGTTGTCTTGATGTCGTAGAATTATCTATAGTGTTTCAGTCTTCTGTATTATAAAAGGGGACTGAATAGAGCATGTCTCATCCTACCTCTTAAATCAATTTCACATACACGCCCCTGACATCTTGTTCCTCCCCTTCACAGCTAAATCTCTTGAAAATGTTGTCTACACCAACTGGCTGCCTTTTCTCGTGTCCCCTTGAGTTTTCACCTACTTCTCTGGACGCCTCTTCCAGCCTTCTTTGTGAATTCCTTTCTACTTGTTCATCTCTACATCCCTTCCTACCCTTATTGTTATCCCTGGGCTCTCTCATCTCCTCCCATGTTTTTTTTTTTTGTTGTTTTTTTTGTTTTTTTCGTTTTTGTTTCTTTTGCGGTACGCGGGCCTCTCACTGTTGTGGCCTCTCCCATTGCGGAGCACAGGCTCTGGATGCACAGCCTCAGCAGCCATGGCTCATGGGCCCAGCTGCTCCGCAGCACGTGGGATCCCCCCAGACCGGGGCATGAACCCGTGTCCCCTGCATCGGCAGGTGGACTCTCCACCACTGCGCCACCAGGGAAGCCCTCTCCCATGGTTTTTATTACACACTTGCAGAGGACTTCCAAATCTGTGTCTTCAGTTCTTATCTCTCTTTGAGCTCCAACCAGCCTCTCCCATGCCTTACTGGATCTAAACATTCAGATGTTCTTCCCACACCACAAGTTCAAATGTCCTAAGTGAGTTATTATCTTTCAGCCTAACATGTACCTCTTAAGAGTGTTCTCTGTCTCAATGGTTCCACCATCTACCAAGTTGTTCTAGACAGAAGCCTGAGGATTCACTCAATCCCCCTTTTCCTCTTCACATATATCCTATTAATTAATCAGCAAGCAATCATCAATTCTACCTTCCTGGTATTTTTCTGAATTTCCCAAATTACTGGCAATGGATATTTAATTAGAAAACTATCTTAATTAAAGAAAATATTTTTTAATGTCAATTTGGTTCTAGTGCTCAGATCACCTCCACACTCTTGGGAAACTTACTGCAGACATTTGGCAAAATTGCTTTTGTCTCTACAAACAGCCTGACAGCTTTTGGCTTCTGCAGAAAGAGATTGAGGGCAGAGCTATGAATATTTAATCTGTTTCTCATTGAATTACCCAAAAAAACAGAAATGGAAACCCCACCCACTGACCAGCCCTGGTTGCATAACTCAACATCCTCACATTTTATGGTTGGGGGCCACAAGGGAAAATTGAAAGCAAAACTATGGGCCCTTTATCTTATTGTGTCAGAACCTTCCATGGACTCGTGGGCTGAGCATGTACCTTTCCATTTAGAGCTGCTGCACATCATGACTTCTAAAAGTAAAACAAGCTGGGTGGATTTCTTGGGAAATGCTGGATGGCTGGGGCATATCAAAGGGAATTTGGAATGGTTTGTGTGGTTTGAAAATTCTTGGGGCAAAACTGCCTTCCTGTTGCTTTTGGAAACTACAGTCCAGAATTGGAAAGGAGGTAAACAATAGGAACTCCCTCACCATTTGGGTTGTTTCCCATTTGTACTTAGCTAATTATTTTATGCTAACAAGAGAGCATGTTTCTCTACAGTCTCTTTTTCAAAGGCTTGCTGCAATCATGGGACACTTGGAAGATGAAATTAGTCCACTTTCCATTTACAAGTTTGCACACAAATGAAGCCAGGTGTCTTCTGCCATACAAACTAATGAATGAACTTTCTTATCTGCTTCCCTGCCCTCTCTGCTCCACTGTACCTAAAATGGGTGGAATTCATTTGGTATGTGATTAGCCATCATCCAAGACTAGCAGTACTGAAAATTTCCAAGTGGTGGGTGGTCATGAATTTAAAGTAGGTTTAGTAGTCATGTCCCATCTTCCCACCTCCCAATCCCCAATACATATTGGTACCAACCTGGAGGCAAATCTCTCGCTTCCTTCTGTATCCCCCTCAGCAGACTCTTGGGTTGTTAACTTCTTCCATTCCTCTAAATCTGCTACTTCTCTCCTATCTGCGTTTTTTATTTCAAAAATTTGCTCTCCTGTCATTGTCTCTTCTATTCTTTTTGTTCCTATGGATTAATACCTCTTTCTATTCCTTTACTATCTGTTTTGTAGGATCTGAGGAAGGAGAGAAGATAAACCGGTATTATCAGTCACTAATTTTTAACCAGAACCCTTAATTATTTTTGTATTTATATTTCTGCCACTAAATTCCTTCAGGGCAGAACTAGCTTAATTAATTTCTGTCCTGACTACCTTGCACAATGCTTGGCATTTTCAGTAATGCCTAATAAAAAAGAAAAAGGGCTTCCCTGGTGGCGCAGTGGTTGAGAGTCCGCCTGCCGATGCAGGGGACGCGGGTTTGTGCCCTGGTCCAGGAAGATCCCACATGCCACGGAGCGGCTGGGCCCGTGAGCCCTGGCCGCTGAGGCTGTGCATCCGGAGCCTGTGCTCGGCAATGGGAGAGGCCACAACAGTGAGAGGTCCGCGTGCCGCAAAAAAAAAAAAAAGATGGAATGAGTGTCTGGAAGAACCCTTTTGCTATGCTAATACCTACAACAGGATATAAGCTACCCCTAAAAATTTAAACACACAGGGGTTACAGAGCAGATAATGATACTGGAAATTGGGTCAAACATGCTTTTGGATCTGTAGAAAAGCCAAAATGTATTTTTCTAAGGTGGTGTTTTCAGAGATTTGATACTTTTCTTTGACGCATATGTATTATTCAGGTTTCCAAGAAAAGTTTTCCCATTGCCCAGGTGTGGGGCATGTTGGCCCCCTCACTGCTCCAACCCTGACCATAGCTGCATCTTTTCTGAGTTGTTCTCTGAGGGTGGGAGTGCGGGCAGCCTGAACTCCTGGCTCAGGCAGTTGAGTAGGAGAAGAGGTGGGTGGTTCAGTAATTTATTTTTGCATGCTTGATTTAAACCATTCCCTCCTCACCAAATGGGAGCTTTCAGCTATTAGAGAAGACATGTAGCCCCTTTTGTCTCCCTGCCTTTCAAGCTGCAAAGATGCCTTTCACCAGATCAAAAGATTAAGGCTCCTTCCAGAATTCCATACCAGCTGGTTCTGAGCATTTTAAATGTGCCTGAAAAAAGCATCTGTTCTTTCCATGTTATTTCTACCTTCCCTTTATACTAAACACCTATTCATTTATGTCTGCTAAGGCTGATAAGTGGAGAATCTATAGTTTGTAAATATAAAAGAAGAACCCTCTACCATGCATTTATTATTTCCCTAATTTTGCTGGTTCCATAAAAACTCTAAAATAAGGCTTACAATCCCTGCTTTTGACTAGCCGCCAGCCTGGAGTACTCAATGTTGACTGGAGCTATATTTCTCAGGGTAGAACATGACATTCACACAAGAACTTGGCTTATATATTTTGAGAAACTTAAGTCCTTGAGAGGCTTTCGTGAACTGCTGTTTTGAAACTTCCTAATGCCCCAATTAAAGAGGTTTGCAGTTTTCTCTGAGTTTCACAGCTCAGCCTGGTGTAATCTGGATTGGGACAGTTCCAAGAGAGGAGGTCAAAAAAAGTGCAGAATCATACATAATGTATGTAGGATTTTAATAAGCATCCTTTCATACGACAGCTTCTCTTCATGGCTTCCCATAAAACTTCACACGCCACAGGCACTATGACTATTATTTTTTAAAAGAGTAGCAGAAGGAAATGTTCAACCTTTTGCAATCTAAGTTGCTTCCAGAATTAAAATGTCTTTATACAGATGCCTCACAACAAAAATCTGTATTCTATGGCAGTAATCCTCATCAAAATTAGATAACTCAAACTCTATGAATTTATATCAAGCTTGAGAAATTTCAACACTCATTTCCCATTTATAAAGTGATGGTAGATTAACATCTAATGGGAAATGGGGTTTGAGCAACTACCTACTAATCCTAGAGATGGAATAAACAAGAAGATAAACTTTAAACAAAATAGACTAGGAAAAGCATTTTTTAAAGTTGATTTTTTTCTATATTGCATAGGATAAGGGCATATCAGATTTGAATGGAACCTTAAAGAATGTATAAGATGCTTTCTACAAAAATCTCTGCTACCCCCATTGGAAGCAACCTAAGTGTCCATTGACAGATGAAGAGATAAAGAAGATGTGGCACATATATACAATGGAATATTACTCAGCCATAAAAAGAAGCAAAATTGAGTTATTTGTAGTGAGGTGGATGGACCTAGAATCTGTCATACACAGTGAAGTAAGTCAAAAAGAGAAAAACAAATACCATATGCTAACACATATATAAGGAATCTAAAAATAATTTTAAAAAATGGTTCTGAAGAACCTAGGGGCAGGACAGGAATAAAGATGCAGACGTAGAGAATGGACTTGAAGACACAGGGAGGGGGAAGGGTAAGCTGGGACAAAGTGAGAGAGTGGCATGGACATACATACACTACCAAATTTAAAATAGATAGCTAGTGGGAAGCAGCCACATGGCACAGGGAGATCAGCTCGGTGGTTTGTGACCACCTAGAGGGGTGGGATGGGAGGGTGGGAGGGAGATGCAAGATGGAAGGGATATGGGGATATATGTATACATATAGCTGATTCATTTTGTTATACAGCAGAAACTAACACAACACTGTAAAGCAATTATACTCCAATAAAGATGTTTAAAAAAAAATCTCTGTGGGCTTCCCTGGTGGCGCAGTGGTTGAGAGTCTGCCTGCCAATGCAGGGGACTCGAGTTCGTGCCCCAATCCGGGAAGATCCCACATGCTGCGGTGCGGCTGGGCCCATGAGCCATGGCCGCTGGGCCTGTGTGTCCGGAGCCTGTGCTCCGCAATGGGAGACGCCATGACAGTGGGAGGCCCGCGTACCACCAAAAAAAAAAAAAAATCTCTGCTGAGGGGTAAGGCACACAGGGTTGATTTTTTACCCAAGAATT
Organism: Hyperoodon ampullatus; assembly: GCF_949752795.1. Classification (NCBI taxonomy): domain Eukaryota; kingdom Metazoa; phylum Chordata; class Mammalia; order Artiodactyla; family Ziphiidae; genus Hyperoodon; species Hyperoodon ampullatus. The sequence goes on along the minus strand of NC_136920.1, from coordinate 39,073,617 downwards.
ATCCCCCATCTATCCTTTCTCTTTTAGGAACCCTTCGGAATACACCTCTCAGCACCAAGAGGAGTCACATTGGGCCTTGATAGAATGACACAGTGTCTAGAGCTTATGGACTGAGAGCCAAATACAGTACTGGATGAGATTTTAAGTTGTCTCCCGTTGGGTAGTGATTGAATGCATTTCGTAGATATGGTTACTATCCACTTATTGGATAACCTCCAGGGAAAGGGAACTCAAAATAGTCTTTTCCATTCTTGGCTAAGTCTGAATGTTAGGAAATATTTCCTATATAAGAAGCTGAGGATTAGCCATAAATCTTTCAGTTGCAAGTCACAGCTCCCAACTCAAATTATCTTGGTTTTTAAGAATGGATTAATTGAAAAGTCCCCCAGAGTTGTTTAGGCTTAGCTGGATCCAGTGGTTCCAAGGCCCTGGGAAGGCTGGTTGAACTGATTGTCTCACACTCTGTGTGCCAGTAACTATAGTCGTGAGCTTAGAGGATCCTGGTCCATCAGTTCTAAGTCAAACATCCATCCCTAGGGACCAAGGGACTGGGGGAAGAAGAATCAGTCCCCCTTGAACCACATGGGCTGAAGAGAATTCCTATAAAGTGAGGGAAGGAGAATTACCCAAAAGAAGGAACATAGAATGGTACTGTATAGGCAAAATCCCATTCTTTGTGCACAGTTTAGCATCTATGCCACTTCCCCTATGTGATGTCAATTACTCCATATACAACAGGAAAGAAAGGACATACTTCCTCTGCCATGGGAACAACTCAGTTGCCCCTAGTTCCTGCACCTAGTTGTAACCTGAGGTTCTCCAGCTGACAAGTATTCTTCTATGGCAGGGCCTGATGTGGTTCTGCATGGGCTTATAACCCATTACTAAGTGATAAAGCATTCTCAAAAAAAAAAAAGAACATGCAATATGGAGGGGGAAATAGAATATTCACAATTCAAATTCCCAGCTAGAAAAGGAGAGAAATTAAGACAATATGCAAAGTTTACTAGTTCACAGCAGATCTCACACAGGTGGAGAGAATTAGTGAGGAATTCCTGCATGCAGTGGAGTGAGATATCAGACAGCCATCCTCCTGATCCCAGGTTTTGCTCCAGGGGGACCTTCCTTATTTTTGTCCTCTATGGCCATGTCCAAAAAGAGTGTTATATGATTCCGCTTTGGGGAACTGCCCTGTGTCTGTTAGATCTAATGGTGCATTTGCTCTGGGTACAGATTTGGAGTTTTATGGTTTTTTATGATTGAGAAGTTGTAGGCCTAGGGTTTCTCTGGCAGTGCAACTCCCTTAAAAACTCAGTCAGAAGCTGGCCAGCTTGTTAGTAAACAGAAACAGTTATCTTACTGAGTCGTGGTCTTTGAACATGTACCCAGTCCCTATAGTTTCTGTGTCTTAGGAATATGCCTTGCTTTTTACCATCCTTCTAGCTCTCAAAGAACTGCTTCTATATTGACTCTGCCTCAGAGCAACTCAAAACAATAGGCTAGAAGAAGTAAGGCACAGGTAATTTGAGTGAAATACACAGCAGGAGGTGTTTGCATATTCTCTGGATCCTCCTGGATCCCCATGTTATCTCATGCTATTTTTGCCACCACCTTGACTTGCTCCCATCAACATTTCTTTGAGAGAGAGAATTCAGATTTTCAGTCCTACAAAGAGCATGATTATATGATGCTGAGCTACCTTGGATTTCTGGGCCTGGCAAATACATCCTCTTTTAGCAATACACTAGCCCAGGGTTGCATATCCATCCCTGAGCCTCTCTCTGTGGCAGGTGGATGGAGCACCCTGAGTGGTCACGTTGAGCCATGTCCTCACTCCTGGGAGCAGAATCATTCTTACCACTACCACAGGGACAAGACCTCCTGTGCCCACTTCCCATCCTGTCTGCTCACTTGTTTACTCCAGCCACTTGCAGCACCCAGACATAAATGACTGCATTTTACTTCAGTTACATTGTACATACTTCAGTTACATATACACACATTGTGTGTGTGTATAATACAGAGGAAGTATATATATATAATTTATATAGAGGACATGTTTATACATATAAAAATATGTGTATATATTTATATATGTATGTATACTCTGTATATATTTTACATTATGTATCTCTTTATATAATACAGTACATTATTATATATACATTGTATACATGAGTCTTTCCCAAGACCTCTTTTTCTCTACCTGTGAGGCTTGCTCTGCTGTTCTGATGCATGTGCACACAGGACATGAAAGAGACTTAACACCCTACAGGTAGAACTTGACCAGCGCGGACAGGAGTCAGTGGATGAATACCCTTCTCTTCCACTTCAAGTCACACTCTCCACAGCTCCTCACAGGGTTTCTAGCAGGATGGAGGCTTTTCCTACTTCCTATTTTACTCTTCCCTGGCCCACACTCTTGTTCTTTGAGAATATTTTCAAAATAAATTCCTCACATGTAATTTGCGCTTTAAACCCTGCTTTCGGGTGGATGCACACTGCGCATGACTATTACAGAGTGAGACCTAAATGAAGAATCACGGTCAGTGTCATGGCTGATGTGTACTGAAGCCTTACTCACATCAGGCGTTCTTTGAAATATCTACTTGTTTGGACTCGTTCGGTCCTCACAACAAGACGGTGAGATAGGTCTTCTTTTACCTGTGAGCCATGGAAGGAGGAATAATTTGTCCAAGGCCCTGCAGCCATTAAGCAGAGGAGGTAGGATTTGAACACAGGCAGTTGACTCCACAGTGTGCACTTTTTATCACTACACTGTCCTGCTTATGACTCCTCCTGTTCTCTCACACCTCTTTGATAGGTTTGCTTGGAAATATTTGAAAATATCTTTCAGGGTTTTTTTGTGACTTCCCTTCTCCTGGTTTAACTAAGCATATATCTCTACAAATATTTATTGAGAAAGTATTATGTGCTGAGCAATGTGACAGGTATTGGGGACACAGTGATGAACAAAACAGATCCTTGGGCCTCAAGATGTTTATAGACCAGCAAGGGCAGGAATGGGTGGGAGGCAAACAAGGAAGCAGGGCATGCTGTGTGATGGCCATAGAGATACAGGTCTGCACAGGCATGATGAAAACACCTGGGAGGTACAATTATCCCAGACCAGTGGAAGTCAGAATATGACTAGGTCTGTGATGAACTGGATGCTGGGAGTGAATGAGAAAGGGAGGGCAACTGTGTTGCCTAGTGTGTGGTGGGACACCTGGGTGTTAGAGTGCCTTCAGGGAGGGAGAGAACACTGCAGGAGAAGGACTGGGGAAAAAGGCAGTTTGGTTTTGAAATTAAACAAAGCTGCTTTGGGACCTTATATAATCCACCCTCCTTGTTTTTTATGTGCAGTTTTGGGGGAACTGCAGATATAGGCTCCTAAATACACTTTGTTCATATATTTAATAATACAGGTAAACTTTGTAATTCCAGCCAGTGGTAATCTTAATTCTATCAACTAACATAGGTGCTCTTCTACTGAGCTTCATGTTTTTTAAAATGTCACTGTCATCCATGTTTCTGAACATTGTACTACTCCTCAATTTGTGTTTTTCTATTTTTGTTTTTGTTTGTTTCTGTTTTTGTTAGCCACATCACCCTTATGACTCCTACTGAGCTGGCAGTCAATCAAAATCATTAATTTCTTTTCCTAATTCTTGGGTTTTTTTTAATTGTTTTTGTTTTGTTTTGTTTGCTTAAGTATAGGAGTTGATACTTTCTAAAATGTACTTCTTGAAATTGAGTGCATTGCTTTAACTTGTCAAGATCTTCTGAGTCTGGATACTATTCCTAAACATTTTAGCTTCCCCTCCAGTTTTGTGCCATTGATACAAGGCTGTAGTTTTAATAACTATGAGAATAAACAAGGTTTCAAAAATTTATAGGCACATGCTATCCTAACTTTAAAAAGGAGGAGAAAGAAAAACCTCAGGAAAGTTAGACCACTGAGATTTCCTACTAATTATTGTCAAAATTCTAAATAAATTATTAAATAGATGTTTGGATAGCATTGAGCAAAGAAAGTGCTGATTGCTTGAAAACAGTGTAACTCTACCAAGAAAAAATATACCAAACTAATCTGATTTTTCCTTTCATGGTGTTGTAGATATATGCTATGTGAATTTCAGCAGGGAATTTAACAAATCCAGTCCTTTCAGATGAGATGGATTTAATTATAATGGAATAAGTCATCCTAACTGAGCATATATGGTATAGTTGAAAGAGCATGAGCTAGGGTTTCTTGTCAAAATGGTACTGTGGGTCCCTTCCCTGCTCAAACACAGAAAAGTAAGATAAAACAAGAAATAAGGAAATAAAAGGTGATCACCTTACTCAAAAACAGGACAACTTCTCTGTCCACCAAATAAAGAACAGAAACATACAATGCCAAATGGGATCCAAAGGCCAGATCTCCAAAAACAGGAAGAGAGAACTGAAAGTTTGAGTCCTACAGGGTGAAATGGCCCCAAAACAGTCCATTCATACATTTGGGTGGGCCATATTCAATCATTCTTTGAAAAGGCTGGATTTACAGTTTCTCTTAAGAGAAAAAATAGAGATGCTTGGACAGTAGTAAGCCCCATAACAATAACTTGCTAGAAGTAAGTATAATCTCTCATTTCATCCTTTCTACAAATTTTTTAATGTAACTTGCCTGGCAACTATAGGCTTTTAAGTTTGATATCTCCACCCAGGGTAAAAGTAAAAATAAATAAATAAACAAAAATAAATTGAATTACATTAGTCTGTAATTCAAAGCATAGATCCAAAGTCAGCTGCTCAGGGCCATGCACCTATATCACACCAACTCTCCTTTGCATGGGCTTGGGTGGGGAGCTTTTGAAGGAAAAATTGTGAATGTCAAAGACTACTTCTCATGTTGAAACTTCAGGTATAAAAGGTGGTGCAGACCAGTAGAGACCTACCGCAAACTTGCCTGTTCCACTGCCTATTGCTTTTGACATTGTGACTTTTCTGGGTTTCCCATATGTGTTTCCCACTAGTGTAGTTTCAGTTGGCTGCAGTGGAAGGTAGCTGAATGCCAGAGTGTGAGAAAGAGCACACAGGTCTGCTGTTTTGCAGCCAGAACTCACCAGGAAAATTAACGCCCCACAAAACACACGCAGCTCCTGCCCCATAAACTGGAGAAGATGACCTCCGGCCTCCATTTGTGACCCTTAGTGCCAGAGACCTGGGGGGAGAAAGAGAGTCATGAGCACCAGGAAAAATAAGCAACTTGCATATGTGTCATATAATACTCTCTTTCCTTGTCTTTTTCCTCTCCCTTCAACTCCTTTTTCACTCCCTTCTTCAGCAAATTATCTGAAATAGAAGGCTTACATGCAGCCTAATGGGATAAACACTTTTAGGAGAACCTTTCCTTCTTAATTTCTCCAAACATTTTTCTTACGACACCTCTTTGTTCATCTGACCCAAACCAGCCAAGGAATCTTTTCCTATAGTTTTGGACTTGAGATGGTAGAAAAGCCTGCCAGTCCTCCCAAGGGGCAGAAACTGTAAGACTTAAAAGAAAAACCCAAAAAACTTGGAACTATCACTCCCACCCCACCACATGTTTTCAGCAATGTGGACAAAACTAATTTGCAGTGACACGGAATGAAATGCCTGTGAGGAAAGAAGACCAGGCAAGAGTTGGAGAGAGAGAAGGGTGGGAGGGAGAAAGAGAGAATGTTCTGACATTATATGTCTCTGGCTGGTTCTTGTTTCCTTACCCAACAGCATTCTTGTTCTTCCCATAATTTGGTTGTTAAACAATTTATTTACTTTAATGAACAGAAGTAGTTCCCTTAAAAAAAAAAAAAAAAAACTAGTTCAAGTTTTAGTGCTGTCATTGCAGCCAAAAGGGTCAACTAATACAGCATTAAAATTCTTCCAGTAGGTAAATGTCTTTTACCTATCATTAGATTATTCTAAGATGCAACACTCAGACCCATCAAGATGGACTTGTTTGCCAAGACCACATCGAGATGGCATGCCCTTCTCAGTTGTGAAAAGGTCACATCCTACAAATGTTTCAAGTAGAACACCATCCCTGGAGGAGAGAATATCAAGTTATCACCCACATGCCTCAACCCATGTACTTTTCAGTTCTCTTAAATGGTCATGCATCTCCCAACCTAAGGAAAAAAAAAAATCCATCTTGACCTTACCTTACTCACTCAAAGATGAAGAGGTAGGCAGCTGAATTAGCTAGAATTTCAGACCACAGATGTTGTCCCGAGAGAACAAAAAGTCTTAGTTATACCCTCTGAAGCAGTGATTTGGAGTCAGGGGGCATGGGGAGGGGGTGGCCTCAGGAAAATTGCATCAGATACTCTGGACAGGGGTGGGATGGGTATGCACCCATTTATGTTTATTCAGCCCTTCCCAAAGCTTAAGCTACTCCCTTCTCAAAATGAAGACATAATTCTGCCTATAGCTTGTAATTTACTACTATGTAAATAAATACAAGTGCCTTTATTTCTAAAGACAGAGATCATAGCTAGATATGGTCTTCAATGTGAATGCATGCTCAACTCACTCAGAGAGTACAAGGGTGCTTGCTAAGGTCAGCTAAACAGTGCTTTTTTCCAATTAGGTGGCACAATCAACTATAAGATATGCTTGAAATAAATTATGACTAGTAATAAAGTACTGAAATTCATACAGTGTCTATAAAATATAGTGGACTCAGTGGCAATCTTTTACATCACTTTTTACTTATCTCCACTCTTCTGTGATTTCTTGAAGGAAAGAAAAATGTATAGGTATTACATTTAATTAAAACACAAGAAACTGGATATAACCTTAGATAAATGTAACACATAATCCTAGGAAAAGTCTCAAATGCGAATACTATCAATCATCTCTGTGAGAGAAAAAAAGCTGAGAAACACTGAGCAAAGGGTCTACTAAAAGAGGTATGGGCCATGAAATGATTATGTACAAAGATGAACACTACATTTATAATGGTGAAAATTTGAAATCAATCTAAATATCCAACAACAGAGGATTGCTTAAATACACTACGATATGTAGATGCACATTTAGACTGTGATTAAAATACATGTCCTCAAACACTAATGACATGGTAAAATGCTTATGATATACTTTGAGTAAAAAAGGTGTATTTTTTATAATGTCATTTTTAAAATAAAAGATAGAAAAATAAATTAGAAATATGTCAAAATGTTAACAATGTCAGAATAGTGGGATTGTGGGATGTTTTATTTTGATCTTTTAAGTTTTCTGTATACTTTATATTTACTCTGATGAGCACATAATTGTTCTATAACTGGGATTAGTGGGAATTCATTCAGAAAATAAAAATTAAGAAACTTGAGATCAAAATGAACAAGGGGAATGTTACTGTTTCCCTCATGCTTTCTCCACATCAAGTCAAATGTATTTGGGCAGCTAAATGTGGGAGGAGGTAAATTAGAAGGGCAGACAGAATAGCTTGATAATCTCAAGTGGAAATTATTTAAAATGATAGCTTTTAATGTTTTCCTCTTTTTCTCATTTATAGCAGAATCATTTACAAAAAAGTATTCTGCTTCTTTGACCAAAATCAAAATGATTTTATCCTCTGATATTTACCCTCTCGACAACAATTTTTTTTCTACTTCTTGGTTCTACTTGGTATTTCTACTTTCTCCAAAAATTGAAACAGCCACTTGAAGCCTTTTCTAATAAATATTCTTGGTCAAAATGAAGATCATTTACAATGACAAAGTCTGGCCATACACAGTGCTAAAACTTAGGTGTTACTGAGCTGACTTCTGATGTTCTTTTTTCTAATTTACTCCCGCTTCCTAAACTCTCCTCTGTACTCACCAGCTTTGTTCCCATTACTTACCAATGATAAACTCATTCATACTAAAGGGCAGGATTCTGTGATGGTATCAGATCCACCTTCTGAACCTGCACTCTTCACTCAATATCCTCCCAAGACTCAAGTTTCTAAACATACCATTGTGGGGTTTTTTTGCACTTCTGCTCCCAGATGCCCTAAGGGGGTTTAGAAAGAGTTTTGAAACTGCACTCACAAAAAAAAAAAAAAGAAAAAAGAAAAAAAAGAAAGAAAAAGAAAAAAAGTGGAGAAGGAAAGAAAAGTGGATTTGACTCCTGGCTCCATTAATTACAAATTCAATGACCCTGGGAAATTTTCTTAATCTCAGCAGCTGTGAGGATCAGAGAAAATAATTAAATATTTTAGTGTAACACCTGGTAGATGCTCAATATATGTTTAATTGATAATTCTGGGATCAAAGACATTTGATATTTCTGGGATCAAATCCATATTCTATCACTTACTAATTCTATGAACTTGGACCAGTTTCTTATTCTCTCTAATCACTAGAGACAATGATATCTACCTTGCAAGTCCATTGTGAGGGTTAAGTATATCTAGGAGAAAATGCATGATAAATGCCCATCATATAGAATGTGTTTAGTAATAATAATAATTTTAGTATATTGTTGTTTTAAATTATTAGTAATTAGTGAGAGACCAGAAGGAAAAGCCATAGCAGAAGACTCTCTATATAGAAAAATAAAAGGAAAGGAAACCACAAACACACACAAACATTTTCTAATTTTCATTGCTTCTAAATTCCATCCAAAAAAGAATTCCTTGCTAATGTGAGTGAATATGAAGGTGTTTTCTTTCCCTCATCCCCAGAGATGGTAGCAGAAATGGAACTGGTGAACAGGCCCAATTCAAACAAAGATATCTACAGGAATAACATTGAGAGAGACACAAGATTTGTTTTGGCAAATAGAAGAGATTTCTGATTGTTTTGGTTTTCTTCTTTTGGAGCCAGTTGGCATCAGGCTTTGAGAGCTATGGGTATGGTCACCATATGTCCTACATTTTTTTAAGGCAGTCTCAATTTAAAATATTGAGTCATGTTGCCTCCTTAAGAACATTTGTATTTCTGAGACCACGGATCCTTATTTACAGTTCAGAAAATACAGTCATGTAACTACAGAAGTCTGCCTTTGACAGGGTAAAAGTAGAAATCACAGCAAAATGGGGTAGGTCATGAACTAAAGGAAAATAAACTGAGATATATATATTTTTTCCTCTCTGATATCGATTCCCTCACACTTTATGCCAAGTGCTGGTTTGGCATTTTTCTCTAAGGAAAAGAGGGAAGATAATAGGTTTCCAGGGTGATTGTGACCAATCCAATATCTTTGAACAGAGTCAGACAATCTGAGGAGATGTATGTCCCTCCAGTCTGATAATTTTCTATTGAAAAAGTAGAGCAGGGAAGGATGTAATAATAATAGTAAAAACTGGCATTCATTAATTCATTGAGAGCGTATATGTGTCAGAACTCTGCTGAGTGTTTACATGCATTAACTAATCTAACACTTGCAACAACCCTATAAGCAAACACTAGTATTCTCTCCTTTGGCTTATATGGAAACAGGCTCAGAGAGATTAAGTAACTTGTTGACAGTCACATGGCTGGTGAGTGACAGAGTTGGGATTCAAGCCTGGCTTGAATCGTAACTTTTCTCAGTAGGTAAACTCATCATACATTTAAGTAAAGTGATTATTTTTGAAACAGGAAGGTCGAGAGTCAGGTCTGAAATTTCTGGGGTGACCATGCAGCTGTGGGAGAATCAGGCAGGCCACTGCTCACAGAAGAGCAATTTTCTCTAGGAGTTGTTTTTCATGCTGGAAAAACCTTGGAACCAGATATCCATTATGTGAAAGTAAATGTATCTGGATGGGATTATTAGAGATGTGCAAACCCAGGGGTGTTTGAGGTTTGGCTACACATTATGTTCTAGTTTTCAAAGGTTCTGGGAGAGGCAAAACTCAAAACATGTTTCAGCACAGTAATTATCCACTTTGGTTTCAAATCCATGTTTATTTCTAGAGGAACTAACTACTCTGGGCCTGTTTCTTATTTTAGTGGATGTCCCTCATCTAAATATCCACAGACAGACCAAGCCTATAGTCCTACAGGATGCTGTGGAAGTCAGAAGACCCGAACTCAGCCTAGTGAGACCAGAACAACAAAGAAACATCTTTAAGAATCTCCATCTATACTCTAACCTTGGAGAGATAGATAGATACATAGATAGATAGATAGATAGATAGAAGATAGATAGATAGATCTCTCTCTCTCTCTCTCTCTCTCTCTCTATATATATATATATATATACGTATAAATATATCAGGGTGAGAAAAAGAAAAAAAACAAATAATATACTGAGTACCTACTATGCAAGCTAATGTTCTTGATGCTGGGGACCATCCTCATCCTCAGGGAACACTCACCAGGAAGGTGACACAGGCAAGTCAACAAGTAATTTTACTACAGTGTTTTCAAGAAAATTTTTATCTAAGTATAGTTGATTTACAATGTTATATTACTTTTAGGAGTACAGCATAGTGGTTCAGTATTTTTATAGATTATACTCCATTAAAAGTTATTACAAAATAATGGTTATAATTCCCTGTGCTGTACAATCTTTGTACTTGTCTATTTTATACATTGTAGTTTGTATCTCTTAATCCCATACCCCTATCTTGCCCCTCCTCCCTTCCCTCTCCACAGTGGGAACCACTAGTTTGATTTCTATATCTGCGAGTCTGTTTCTGTTTTGCTATATACATTCATTTCTTTTTTTAAATTCCACATATAAGTGATTATCATACAGCATTTGTCCTTTTGTCTGACTTATTTCACTAAGCATAATATTCTGTAGATCCATCCACATTGCTACAAATGGCAGAATTTCATTCTTTTTTATGGCAGAGTAATATTCCATTGTATATACATACTACAAATTTTTAATCCATTCATCTGTTGATGGATACTTGGGTTGCTTCCATATCTTGGCTATTGTAATTAGTGCTGCTATTAACATGAGGATACATGTATCATTTCAAATTAGTTCTTTCCTTTTTCCTGGATATGTACTCAGGAGTGGAACTGCTGGGTCATAAGATAGCTCTATTTTTAGTTTTTTGCAGAACCTGCATGTTGTTTTCCACTGTGGCTGCATCAGTTTACATTCTCATCAACGGTGTAGGAGGATTCCCTTTTCTGCACATTCTCACCAACATTTGTGATTCGTAGACTTTTTGATAATAGCCATTCTGACAAGTATGTGGTGATATCTCATTGTAGTATTGATTTGCATTCCCTGATGATTAGTGATATTGAGCATTTTTTCATGTGCCTCTTAGCCATCTGTATGTGTTCTTTGGAAAAATGTCTGCCCATCTTTTGATTGGGTTGTTTATTTGATATTGCATCTTATGAACTGTTTATGTTATTTTTTTAAATTTATTTATTTATTTTTGGCTGTTTTGGGTCTTTGTTGCTGCGCGTGGGCTTTCTCTAGTTGCAGTGAGCAGGGGCTACTCCTTGTTGTGGTGCACAGGCTTCTCATTGCAGTGGCTTCTCTTTGTTGCAGAGCACAAGCTCTAGGCACACAGGGTTCAGTAGTTCTGGCACGCGGGCTCAGTAGTTGTGGCTCACAGGCTCTAGAGCACAGGATCAGTAGTTGTGGCACACGGGTTTACTTGTTCCGCAGCATGTGGGATCTTCCCGGACCAGGGCTTGAACTGTGTCCCCTGCATTGGCAGGTGGATTCTTAAACACTGTACCACCAGGGAAGTCCCTGTTTATACATTTTTAATATTAATCCCTTGTCTGTCATATCATTTGCAAATACTATCTTTCATTCTGTAGATTGTCTTTTTGTTTTGTTGATGGTTTCCTTTGCTGTGCAAATGCTTTTAAGTTTAATTAGGTCCCATTTGTTTATTTTTGCTTTATTTCTTTTGTCTTAGGAGACAGATCCAAAAAAATATTGCTATGATTTATGTCAAAAAGCATTCTATGTTCTCTTTTAGGAGTTTTATGCTTTAAGGTCTTACATTTAGGTCTTTAATCCATTTTGACTTTATTTCTGTATATGGTGTGTGGAAATGTTCTACTCTCATTCTTTTAAATGTAACTATCCAGTTTTACCAGCACCACTTATGGAAGAGACTGTCTTCTCTCCATTATGTATTCTTGCCTCTTTTGTTGTAGATTAATTGACCATAGGTTCCTGGGTTTATTTCTGGGCTCTCTATTCTGTTCCATTAATCTATGTGTCTGTTTTTGTGCATATGCAGTGCTGTTTTGATTACTATAGCTTTGTAGAATAGTCTGAAGTCAGGGAGGGTGATACCTCCAGCTTTGTTCTTTTTTTCTCAAGACTGCTTTAGTAATTCTGGGTCTTTTGTGGTTCCATATAAAATTTGGGATAATTTATTCTAGTTCTATGAAAAATTTCATGGGTATTTTGATAGGGATTGCATTAAATCTGTATATTTCTTTTGGGTAGCATGGCCATTTTAACAATATTAATTTTTCCAATCCAAGAGCACAATATATCTTTTCATTTCTGTGTATCATCTTCAATTTCCTTCATCAGTATTTTATATTTGTCAGAGTATATGTCTTTCACAGATAATTATACTGCATAGTTTAAAGAGGACAGGGTTTCATAGAGGCATAGACACAGGGCATTTATAGCTAGTCTTGAGTTATGTTCCAGTAATTTTCTGCTGTGTAACAAACTATCCCAAAACTTAGCCACTTAAAACTACAGCCATTTATTTAGAGTTCATTAGTTTGTAGGTCAGGAATTTGGGCAGGGGTCGGCTAAGTGATTCTTGTATTTCACATGGTATTGATGGAGGTCACCTGGTGATATTTAGCTCAGGGGGTGGATTAGTCTGAACAATCCAAGATGACTTCACTAACTTGTCTTTTACCTTGCTGGGGATAACAGGACTCTATTGATCAAAGCAGTCACAAGCCTTCACAGCTTCAAGGGGAGAGGATTTTTAGATACCTTCTTTCAATAAGAGTGTTAAAGAATCTGTAGCTATATTTTAAAACTGTCACAGTCATCTCTATTACCCAAAGTTGTTTAAATTTCTCATATATGCAAAATACATTCACTTCCTCCTCCTTTAAAAGTCTCATTCTATTATGCCATTGGGTTCAGGTCTGAGGTCCAACATGTCATTGCCCAAATTAGATCCAGAAACAGATAAGTCTTCTCAGGTCTAGTTCACTAGGTATGGTTCCTCTCAATCTAAAGATTAAAGGGGAATTTTTCTATCCTCACCCCCATGGTGGTGATAAGGAATAGGAAAACCACAATATACTGTCCTGTTCCAAAAGGAGGGCAATAGAAGGCACATAGCAGTCACTGGTTCATAGCAATTCTGAAATTTAATCATGAACGTGTTGTCTATTCTTTGATTAAGCCTGAATCATGCTCCTAGGAATTCTCCATGTCTCTCCAGTCCATTCTCTGATCTCTTAGTTCCATCCCCAAGTCATTCCTGCCTATGTTTTCAGCTGGGTGATTTTCTCAGTGTGCTTCTTGCTCACAGAAATCTTTTATTTTTGGAATGTTTCTGTCCCTTTCAGTTCATACTGATATAATTTCTTGTAAAACTTTGTGGGTTTCTTATGTAACAATTAATAAAATTCATTTCAGTAAACAAAAAGTCACTGTCATAAATCTCTTAAAGATTAGCTCTTCTCAACTTTGGGGTGCCTGTGAAGCAATTGTGGGAAAAAAGTGCCCCTAAGAGTCTTAGAAACACAATATGTTAACTAGGAAGGCCTATGAGACACATCCTTAAGATACTTAGAGAACTTTTTACTCAAATAAGAGGATATGTGAAGCATGACACAAGGTCACATTGTGGTATTCATCTAGGGGATGAGCTAGGATGTAGGATCCCAGATAGCTTCATTCACTTGCAGTTGCCTTGGTAGGAATTTCCAGAAGGTTAGGCTTAGCTGGAGATATTGTCCCAAATTTACCTGCACATGGCCTTTCCACCATGGAGGCTTCAAAATAGCCAGATTTCTTACATGGAATAGCAGGGGTCCAAGAGAAAGTATTCCAGTAAATAATGGAGAAATGCATGGTCTTTTATGACCTAAATTCACAAGTCACATGGTGTCACTTCCACTGTTTTCTATTGGTCAAAGTGTCAAAAAACACTGAGATTTAAAGGGAAAGGACTTAGAAGTGTTCATAGACTTGTTTAAAACCACCATCAGGGTCCACAGGGGAAATTTTCCACAGAAAAAGATATTTAATCTAAGATTTAAAAAGAAGGGGTATTAGGTGAAGGAATAGAGGTGAAGGGAGAAGGATTTTCAAGGCAGAGATGAAGACAGAGGTTAAGCGTAGACATCCTGGGCCCTTCAAGAGGTCTGAGGACTGTGTAGACAAAGCTAAGGAGTTTGTATTATGTTCTGAGAGTAGCATGGAACTTCACTTTTGGCAACTCTAACCCAGACCATCTAAGAAAAGGGATTCTGGGAAATGTAGTTCCAAACATAACTAAGTTGTCAACAGATCCATACAGTACATTATATACTGTATCTCTGGGTGTTAAACTGCCTCTGGAAAGTAGAAAATCTCTAAAATCACTTCTATTTTGAAATACTCTGTCTTTGGGTTTCCACTGGTCAGCATCTTAAATACTATTGCAATAACCCATTAAGTCATACAATGGTAGAGATTTTATGATTGGGATTCAAGAAGAGGAAATATATAAGAAAGGTTGAGCATATGGATTTTGGCCTAAGATCGTTATTGCAACCTCTGACAATGTGTTACAACACAGACTTTACTGGAAATAAAATTATCCAAGAAAATTGTGCATAAATTAAAATCATTTCAATCCAGATTAGCCCTGCCCCTTCTGATATCTGCCCTTCCCAACATCACCTCTTACTCTTCCCAGGATGCTTCATTCATTCATACCTACTTACCTAGTTTTCCAGAGGAACCAGGCTTTCTCTTGATTTTAAGTTCTTTGTAACTTTTCTGTCCCTGCCTCTTGACTGGCTAAATCCACTAGGATTCAGTGTCAATACCAATTCCATAAGGATACCTTTCCTGAGTGGCTTCTTGTTTGAGCCTGGCTTATTGGCCATTCTAAGTGATATTATTACTTGCATTTCTCCTGTTATAGTCCCTTTAATATTGCAGTTTAACTGCCCATTTATTGTCTGGGATTCCCACTAACTTTAAGTTCTTCAAAGGCAGAAATTGTGCCATTGTGTCCTCAGTATCTGGCTTGGTGTATGGCAGCTCGGTGCTATATATATGAATGAATCCATCTAAAATAAAACAGCTCTAAATTAGTATAGTCAGTTGGGTGGACCACTCCTATTTCCATTCTACAGATGAGAAAACTAAGGCTCTGCACAATGAATCTTCTCCCAGATGCAGGGTAGAGGGGCTGGGACAGAGGCAGAGCCCCTCCAAGGCTAATCAGGGGCCTTACCCGGGGACGTGTGGCTAAGGCAGCTTGGAGCTGTGTGTCACATGCCTTTCCCCTGAACTTTCACAGGAGATTAGCTCTTGATTCTGGGAGAACTGAACTGAACAAGTGGGAAGAAAAGATGTTTGTAACTAACACCAAAGAAAAGTCTGTTTGTTCTCAAGACACTGAGCATGTTGTTCAACCCAGTGAGTTCATCTATGCATTTTCTTGGACCCTGCAAGGGTCATAATGGCAGCAGGGTGACAAGCTACTCTGTTCAAGTCAGGCCCATTCAGGCTGCCCCCAGGGCAGTATTAATTTAAGCAGTTGCTTTTCTTTCTTTCCCTGGGAGAAAAGAAAAGAAAAGAAAAAGAAGAGAAGAGAAGACAAGAAAAGACAAGGGAAGAGAAAAGAGAAAAGAAAAGAAAAGAAAAGAAAAAACAGGGAAAGAGAGTGTATGTGCATTTTGCTTACTTTCTCACTTGTGCTCTCTCTCTCTCTCTCTCTCTCTCTCTCTCTCCCTCCTGCCTTTGGGCAGAGACAACCCCCTGCTGTCCTCATTCTCAATACTAACTCTTCTTCTCTAGCTTGGTATTGAGGCACAGGAGTGGGGCGTCTGGCAGCAATAAGGGGTCCAGCTTGAAAACAGGGAGGCCTCCAGCTCTACCCTGGAAATTAGCTCCCAGGATGCCACAGGAAAACAGAGGGCAATGGAAGGCCCCAAGGCTCCTAATCTAGGTACTCAGGAGTTAGGAATTCTAATCTTTGATTCAATCTGATTACTGCTGAGGATCAAAATCCTATAAGCCCTTTAAGGTGAGGGCCCAGGTCTGGGGAGTTCTTATCCTAATGCCCAGAACAACATATGACCAATTAGATGAGGGAAAAAAAAAATGTCTCCTTAATCAGCCAAGTGTATAAAGACTAACATCCAAGGATGAGTACTGCCATATTATTTATAGAATTTAAAACTGGAAATAACCCTAAATATCTACAATAAAGATTATTTAGATATATTTGTGGACTGTACACAGGGTGAATCTATGCAATCATGTGGCAGAGAATATTTGATACAGGAAAATTCTTAATTATTAAGGAAAAAAGAACACATAGTGATTGATCCCAAATTAGAGAAGGCACATAAGTATCTATAAAATAAAAAAAAAAGTATATGTAGTTAGGTATAATTTTTGAAACTATTTTTTCAAATTTTTAACAATAAACATGTCTAATTTTTATAAGCAAAAAAAACAATACCATTTAAAATAAGTTCTGATTACAGTAGTTCACATGGAAAAAAACAAAGCATGGGGGCCTGTTCTTCTAACTGCTTGGAAACCAAATAATTAGCAAGCATTTACTCTGAGAAACTGAGAGGCTGACAAAAAGTGATTTGCACAGACTTGCATGATAAGAACCTTAGGTTCAATCTCCCTTCAAGTCAGAACCTATTTCTAGGAGATTATCTGGCATCAGTATTTAATACTCTAGTGTTACCAAAAGTCAGTTTATTGTGCTTTATCTCTTTCTGATATTTGCACTATAAGTCTTATCTCCAGAAGACCATAAAGGCACTGTCATTTGTTAAGGAACTTCACATGTCCAGGAGGGTATCAAAGGCATGTATAACTGGTTTTATGATGAGAGCCTTAGGTTCGGATTCAGAATCCTGGGCCTTGAACCACAGCTTTGCCAGCCGCTCTGTGCCTTATTAAGCTTACTTAATTCTCTGAGTTTCAACTGCTTCATCTTTAAAATGAAGATGATAATAACTACCTCTGCATGTGATCATGAGGATTTATTCATTTAACCAAGAAGTATTTAATGAGCATCAACTTTGCTAGACATTTAGGATATAAGAGTGTCAATCCCTGGGCTTCCCTGGTGGCGCAGTGGTAGCGAGTCCGCCTGCCGATGCAGGGGACACGGGTTCGTGCCCCGGTCCGGGAAGATCCCACATGCCGCGGAGCTGCTGGGCCCGTGAGCCATGGCCGCTGAGCCTGCACGTCCGGAGCCTGTGCTCCGCAACGGGAGAGACCACAACAGTGAGAGGCCCGCGTACCGCAAAAAAAAAAAAAAAAAAGAAAAAAAAAAAAAAAAAAAAAAGAGTGTCAATCCCTGTCCTAACACTGTTTATCTCTAGTAGAGATAGAGGCAGATACACAGAAAATTACAAAAGAGTGTGGCAATTACTATGACAGGGACAACACTGCAGGAGCCCATAAGAATGATACCTAACCCAGAACAAGTAGGAATAAGTAAAATAAAGCACAAAGGTTGAGCAGAAATTTTCCAGGCAAAAATGAAGTTAAGATAGTCCCAGGAGGGCTGGAAATACTTCCAAAATATTTCCAAAATTGAGAAATATTGACCAGTTTAATGAAAATTCAGTAGTTTTAAATTGGTTGAACACATTCACATTCACCCAAAGTGTACTACTTAGTGAAAACCTCATGTTGTCAGTTTTGGGGTTAGGACACAACATATTCAATAATTTTATTGATGACTTGTATAAGATATAAGGAGTTTTCTCATCAAA
Source organism: Hyperoodon ampullatus (assembly GCF_949752795.1). Taxonomy (NCBI): domain Eukaryota; kingdom Metazoa; phylum Chordata; class Mammalia; order Artiodactyla; family Ziphiidae; genus Hyperoodon; species Hyperoodon ampullatus. The sequence goes on along the minus strand of NC_136920.1, from coordinate 39,055,735 downwards.
ATTTGCTAATGATGGGTAGGTAATTGAAAGAGCCCATTAATACACTGGATAGTGTATCCAAAAATATCTTAGCATTTCAGATTGTAAAAAATAATGATAATAATTTTTCCTACTATAAGCAATCAGCTTTTAATGATGAGTACTACACTGAAAATTGAAAATGCACATAATTTATATCTGAAGAAAGACAATCTTTCCTGTATGGTAATGCATATGTATTATACAAATAATAATTTTTTTAAGTTTCTCATGTCATCACCTGGGTCATTTTCCTTACTTTTGTTCTCACCTGGGTCATTTTCCTTACTTTTGTTCTCCCCAGCTCCCCAGAGTTGGACGATACATGGACCATGCCCATCTTATGGCATTGCCTTGGGTCCAGATATAAGTGTACACATAAAAACATAAGGAAGATGTGCATGGGGACCACGTTCAGGTGTTTTGGGGCCAAGGAGCTCAGTATAGTCAACAGTGAGTTGTGATCATGGTGCAGTAGAAGTGTAATATATAAGGCCAAGAGTTCATAGTCTCACTCTATATGAGAGTGGTGGGCCCATCTATGAATATTATATTCAGTTCTGGGCATCAAACCTTAAGATAGACATTGATAATCTGGAATCTGTTTACGGGACAGAATGTGAAGATTACTTGAAACTATCAGGGGTAATGATGGGAGCAATAAAGCAGTTTATTTAGAGAAGATTGACTCAACAAGACAGGCCAGTTATCTTCAAATATAAAAAGTCATGCAAATGGAATCAGATTTACTCTCTCTGGCTTCAAAGTGCAGAACCACAAAGTGTAGAAACACTAATGGGACACTTTCCAGATCAATAAAAAGGATACTGCCATAATAAAGCTGGCTAGAGATGGAATAAGTTCCTTCAGAGGGGATGAGTTCCCTAGTACTGTGTAAGTAGATACTGAATGACCTCTTGTAGGTGATACTCTAGAAAACAGTCAAGCATTGAAAGGATAATTAGACTACACAAACCTTAAATTCTCTTCCCAAGTAAAGATGCTATATGTCTGGCATACTCAGAGTTAATAATAATTTCATCATTACCATCCTTATCAACAACAACAAAATCAAAATCTACTCTTACACTCTGGAGATATGCTATCCATTATGGTAGACACTATAGCCACATGCGGCTATTGAGTACTTGAAATGTAGCTGATTTAATTTGAGATATGGTATAAATGTAAAATACAGACTAGATTTAATAATTCTTTATACAGATTTCATGTTGAAATAATAATATTTGGGGTATGCTGTGTTAAATAAAATCTATTGTTAAAGTTAATTTCACATGTTTCCTTTTTTGTGTGTGTGTGGAAACTTTAAAATTACATATGTGGCTGGCCAAGAAGAAGGCTATCACTCCTGGCTTGACCAAAGTTAAGATCCACACACACAGTCTTGGGCAAAAATTTTCTTCGGCTTTTCCACATTCATTAGGACAGCTTATGGGCCTACAGGAAACCCAACAGCCAGGGCCTTGCACCAAACTGGACTATAAACCATGATGGGGAACAAACTGTGCTGAACTCAGAAACAAGCCCAAATGGATCCAAAGGTTTAAATTTCCTAAAACACTCGGCTGAAATATGACCAAGGAACGTCTTCAAATTGGAATTGAACCTACCTACATATTTCCTAAAACTAGTGAACAACCATATCACGCTGAGCCAAAATTAACTGGATTTGGGTCCTTGCTTGTAACCAAGTACAAAATATTTACCAACTCTGTGTATTTTGGCTTCTGGCATAGAGAGTGCTTTTAGAGTAAAATGAGTAAAGTCAGCACTCTTTTCTACTAAGCAAGCATAAATGGGTGTTCGCTGTTCATGAGTAGGTGGAACTGCCATATCCACATTAAGACAACCTGCGAAGATGGGGTGACCTTTTCACATGCTCTCAGACTGCAAGGTCAAAGAGCTCAAGGTTGAAGACCACACCTCTGGAGTCAGAGGTTGTTTGAGTCATGGCTCCTTCCGCTGACTAGCTATGCCTCTTGCAGGTTATACAGGTTAGTTCTAAAGATAAGATAGTCCTCTTATCTATATAGTAGACATGATACCACCTACTTCATAATTTCATAACTTCATATATTTATTATGAAGAGTATAATTATAGTATATGTGTGTATATATATGGCACTTAATATCATGTACCATCATCATCATCATCATCATCACTATCCTCAGTTAGACTATGAGTTCCTTAGGGTCAGGGTTGTGCCTTTATTCATTCATTGTTCAACAACTATTCATTCAGGGCTGACTGTGTACCAACCCTGTTCTGGGTGCTGGGGATTTGGAAGGGACAAGACAGGCAAAGTCCCTAAGTTCTTGGAATTCACATTCTACTAGGAATCATACCTAAATTAGTTTGCAAATAAATCTATTTTCAGCAGTGATGAGTGCTAAGAAGGAAGACAGCAAGGTAAGGGAGCAGAGGGTGGCACAGGGAATGGTGAGGGAAGTTATTTTCCACTAGGACGTCAAGGTGACTTCTGATTGAAGTGAGGGAGAGAACCTGGTGAAGTTCTGAAGGAAGCACATTCCAGGAAAAGGAAACAGCCAGTGTGCAGGGGAAAGAGCGTGGTGCTTTGAAGAAGAGTAAGAATGAACAGGGTGGTTGAAAAAATTGGACAAGGCATGACATGGTCAGATTGTTGGTTTTAGCAAGATGGAAATCATTGGTGGTCTGAACCAGAGCATTTTCAATAGAGTTCAGAGATAGAAATGTGACTGGAGTGGGTTAAAGAGAATATAAGAGGCTAGGAGTTAGAGACATATAATATAATATAATACAATATTATTCTTTTGAAGAGTTTTGCTATAAATGAGGGCAGAGAAATAGGTCAACAGTTAAGGTGGGAGATAATAAAGCAAACCGTAGTTAGATGAGAATGATTCTGCAGAGAGGGTAAACTGTCAATGCTGGAGAGAGAGGGGATAAAGCAAAATCCTTGAGTAAATGAAAGAAGAGCAGAAGCAGTGCCCAGGGGAGGGACAGGGACCGGTAGCAGCAGGACACTTTTCTGTGCATAACAGGAAGGTGGGCAGAATATGTGGGTCTGAACGCAGGCAGTTTGGTGGTGGATAGATGACAGAGTTCTCCTGGCTTCCATGTGCTCAGGAAATAAGATATGCTGAGAGGGAGGAGACAGTTAGTAGGGTCACATTTGCCATCTTACCTCTTGCACCTGAGCAGAGCCTATGCAGAGGTTCTCAGAAATCTTGGTTGACTACCCAAAAGAGTTCAGCTACAAGACCTGTAGGAAGAGAAAATACCCACTTCCCCTCTAGCTGTATTCCCACCTCTCCCCTGTCTTACTCTCTCTTGCACCTGCTGAGCTTTATTCACGCTGACAACATTTCAGTTCAGCCCAACAAGCATTTACTAAGTGCTTTCTCAGTGACATACCTGTGCTAGGTCTGACCATATGGAGTTGAATAGATAAGGATGAGGAGTTCACCCTCTTGTCTTATGTCCAAAGAGTACACAATAAATTACAGTGCTGATGATAAGTGCTTTGACAAAAGTCTCCAAGAGAGGGGCCTTAGCCATTTGGAGGATCTCGGAAGATTATTCCTGCACTGAGTCTCCAACCCTATCCAAGTTTTTCTTCCTTTATCTCCTCCAGCCATCTTAATCAGTCCTCACTTTTAATGACCTTCTCAAATCTCACCTCCACAATTAGAAATGATCTTTCACTGTCCTGATTTTAAAAGGACACGTAATGCTGTCTGCTCCAGCCCAGTGCCAAGTGCTTCCCTCAGGAAAGGTGTCTCTGGTGTCAGCAACTTGATTCCAAGCCAGGACTGTGAATAAAAGAAGAGTTCATAGTTCCTATTGGGCCTTTCCATTGCAGCTGCCAATGGGGAGCAGTGAGCATGGGAGGGACGAGGGAGGGGTCGGGCTAGGATCCCGTCCAGATTCCTCTTGCGCGGCTCTGTGGGGCTCTGCTGAGTGCTCAAGTTTCATTTAAGATGCTTGAACTGAGCAAAGAACCAGAGCGGCTGTCCGGAGGGGAGGCCTTGGGCAAAGCAAGCATGCTGCCTGGCACATTTGCTTGAGGGAGAACAAGGATGAATGTTGTAGGGCTGTTTTGCAGGACCAACCACCAACTCCAGCAGGTAGAATAGCAGGACGGAGACTCTGTCAACTGTCCCAAAGCACAGGGAGCATCATTAAAAGGGCTCCGGTCTATCACCAAGAATATTGATTTCAACATATTCTTAGCAGTAATTTCTTATAGGAGTGGGGCTGTAAATGCCATTTTTGGCTTCTTTTTTACTTATTTGTACTTTCCACATGTTATATCATAAGCATGGGATTCTTTGATCACAAAAAAGTAAAGCAATGCAAAAAAGAATTTCAAATCTTGTAAAAAAAAAAGGGCAGGAGGGGAGGCCCTGGTTTGTGTTTTGCTCAAAGTCGTAGCAAATATTTGCTGCTTTCCCTTATGGATATAATACCAAGGAACATGCTTAGAAAGGTCCACCCACATCCATACAATATCATCCAACGGCCACCCAGGTATCCTGCCTGCTTCCTACCCCACATGAAAAAGGTAGTCTGAGTATGTTTAGGCAGATTTTAATTTCCTCCCTTTTCCCCCTTTTCCTCTCTTTTCTTTCCCACACCTTCCCAACAAAAGAAATGCCTCAGAGCAAAGCCCAGTGGCTTGAAAGGTTAAGAATAAAAACGATATGGAAAAAGGAATTTTTCTGAGTCCAGTTCATGTTGAGATTAGAATAAAGATATAGACATTTGGTGTGCTGACTCTGCTATCATAGATTTACTGGCATGATAGCCCAGGGCTGGGGGCCAAGGGTGAGCTCATGCAGTAATTTCTTTACCTACACAAGAGTGGAGCTAAAAGCAAAATGCAATCCAAATCGCTTCACTAAATAGGCTGAGAGTGCGTGAGGGGAAGAAATTCCCTCCTTAAAGCTATAATTGCTTCTTAAATCCCACTTTTATCTTGTTCTGAAACAACACAAAGATCACAAATTTTTCATGTAGACAAAATAAAAATGACTGTTGCTATAAAATCCAAGTAGCCTGTTCAGTTCCATTAAGCATGTGGAAAGCCCCACTCAGATGTACTAATCCCCAAAAAGGGTTGAAAGGAGTGGATGGTACCTGCTTCATGTCAAGGTCTCGACATCAAAACTTGACATGCTTCTGTGATTGAAGTACCCAAAAAAGCAGGAACACAAAGTGAAAATCATGTCTTTTTTTCATATTATTTTTTCCAGGAAGCCTTTGGTTGTCCTAAAATTTGTGACTTCGCCCCTCATCCTTCTCACACCCACCTTCTTGCAATTTGAGTAAAGGCCTCTGTTTTTCTGAAACATTTTTTTTCTGGGCCTCCCAAGGGGACTGGAAACATTGAGAAACTGGAGATTTAAGCTCAGGTGCCTGGCATATATTGGTATTCCATAAATATTTATTGAACAAGTGAATTATGAATGCATGAATTGACCATCTTATTTCATTTCAACATAATGATTAGTCATAATCCTATGAAGTTTGCTTCCCCTGAGATGAAGTACAGATTCAAGGTAGGCTTAGAAGTATCCTAAGATGATAGATCAATTCTAGGCCATGAAGAGAAACATAAGGGTGTTCACGGTATGGGGAGCAGGACAGAGGAAACCTTGACCATCCCTACACTTTGCTCATCTTTTGGGAGTTCCTGACATACCACGAGTATTGGCCTGATTTAGTATGCTCAGTTTTCTGTTCTCAAGGAGACACCTGAGGTCTGGTGGGAGTCAAACTTTCTCAGAAGAATTAAACTTGCAATAAACATCTCAGTCTGAAAACTTAGAACTACTTGCTTCCCTTTCCATATCCCATGGTCTTCCCAAGTATTTACACTCCATCCACTGAGGCATGGTGATCTCGGACAGGCCGATTCTATCTCCACTTCAGAGCTGTGTCTTTTAGGAAGGAACACAAGGCCTCAGCTATCCACCTCTGTCCCCAGCCCTGTAAGATGCTGATTTCTATCCCTGGGACATCCAGCCTCTCTGTAGAAGGACATACAGCCTGTTTCCCCCAACAGACATAGGGCTCACAGTCAGTTGCTACAGTGTCCATGATGAATTTGAAAGGTCTTAGGAAGCAAGCTTAACAGGGTTATAGAATCCATTTACAAGAGGTGTTTAGAGCCTGACTTATGATACCATTGATGCTTTACTAAAACTTGGTCTAAATATAAAACTCTTAGAGGAAAACATAGGCAGAACACTCTATGACATAAATCACAGCAAGATCCTTTTTGACCCACCTCCTAGAGTAATGGAAATAAAAACAAAAATAAACAAATGGGAGCTAATGGAACTTAAAAGCTTTTGCACAGCAAAAGAAAACATAAACAAGATGAAAAGACAACCCTCAGAATGGGAGAAAATATTTGCAAACCAAGCAACTGACAAAGGATTAATCTCCAAAATTTACAAGCAGCTCATGCAGATCAATATGAAAAAAAACCAAAAAACCCAATCCAAAAATGGGCAGAAGACCTAAATAGACATTTCTCCAAAGAAGATATATAGATTGCCAACAAACACGTGAAAGGATGCTCACTGTCATTGATCATTAGAGAAATGCAAATCAAAACTACAATGAGGGGGCTTCCCTGGTGGCGCAGTGGTTGAGAGTCCGCCTGCCGATGCAGGGGAACACGGATTCGTGCCCTGGTCCAGGAAGATCCCACATGCAGCGGAGCGGCTGGGCCTGTGAGCCATGGCTGCTGAGCCTGCGAGTCCGGAGCCTGTGCTCCACGGTGGGAGAGGCCACAGCAGTGAGAGGCCCGCATACAGCAAGAAAAAAAAAAAAAAAAAAAAAAAAAACTACCATGAGGTATCATCTCACACCAGTCAGAATGGCCATCCTCAAAAAATCTACAAACAATAAATGCTGGAGAGGGTGTGGAGAAAAGGGAACCCTCTTGCACTGTTGGTGGCAATGTCAACTGATATAGCCACTATGGAGAAGAGTATGGAGGTTCCTTAAAAAACTAAAAATAGAGCTACCATATAACCCAGCAATCCCACTACTGGGCATATACCCTGAGAAAACCATAAATCAAAAAGAGTCATGAGGGCTTTCCTGGTGGCGCAGTGGTTGACAGTCGGCCTGCCGATGCAGGGGACACGGGTTCGTGCTCCAGTCCGGGAAGATCCCACATGCCACGGAGCAACTAGGCCTGTGAGCCATGGTCGCTGAGCCTGCGCGTCCGGAGCCTGTGCTCCACAACGGGAGAGGCCACAACAGTGAGAGGCCCGCGTACTGCAAAAAAAAGAGTCATGTACCACAATGTTCATTGCAGCTCTATTTACAATAGCCAGGACATGGAAGCAACCTAAGTGTCCATCGACAGACGAATGGATAAAGATGTGGCACATATATACAATTGTGTGTTACTCAGCCACAAAAAGAAATGAAATTGAGCTGTTTGTAATGAGGTGGATGGACCTAGAGTCTGTCATACTGAGTGAAGTTAGTCAGAAAGAGAGAAACAAATACCGTATGCTAACACATATATATGGAATCTAAAAAAAAAAAAAAGGTTCTGAAGAACCTAGGGGCAGGACAGGAATAAAGACGCAAAGGTAGAGAATGGACTTGAGGACACAGGGAGGGGAAAGGGTAAGCTGGGACAAAGTGAGAGAGTGGCATGGACATATATACACTACCAAATGTCAAATAGATAGCTAGTGGGAAGCAGCCGCATAGCACAGGGAGATCAGCTGGGTGCTTTGTGACCACCTAGAGGGGTGGGATACAGAGGGTGGGAGGGAGATGCAAGAGGGAGGAGATATGTATAGCTGATTCACTTTGTTGTAAAGCAGAAACTAACACACCATTATAAAGCAATTATACTCCAATAAAGATGTTAAAAAATAATAAATAAATAAATAAATAAATAAATAAAACTTGATCTGAACTTTGCACAACCACTGTACCTTGGCCTTAGGTGGCTTCAATATCTGGATTGGGAGGGGAACATAGTATGAGTCCTAGAGAAATAACAACTGTCAGCTTCCAACCATGAGTGGAAAGACCATTGCTATGGTAGCAAGCATTGAGATTGGAATTAGGGGTTTTCTAAGTTTGAAAGAAGTTAAGTGAGGAGTAAAATGTTGATGGGAAGGGCAGCCTGAGCTGGAATGCCCGAGTTGGTAAATGACTGATGTATCTGGTCGACTGAACAGTCTCATAAAACAGTTTTATATCTTTCTATCACTGCCTGTGCTCCCTGGATTCTTCCTTTCCTTTCCTTTAATGATGCCTTGAGCAGATTCCAAAACTTCCCAGGGTACATAATTGTTCTTTTATTTTTTAACAAAAAGTCTATGTCATCCAATTTAAAATTCCCAACTCAAACCAATTTACTCACTATCTCTTCCCCACATCTCCTGCACAGCTTGAGGGATTAGACTAGGAAGGGGACCGGCTCTTCCACATCCTTTCCTACTCCAGCTCCTTGGAGAGTGGAGGAGACTGTGGTCCATGCCTGGGTCTGGAATATTTCCCCTAATTCTCTTTCAAAGGCTTAAGTTCTCTGCTTTTTTGTGGTTGGCTGTAAGAGCAGGGGAGGTAGGGCCTGTTGTGGTGGTCCCCTGCCTGGTGGACATTGCTGATTTTTTGGCTAACATTGATTATGAGGCTAACACCTTCTGCTTTCTGGGAGACAGCTTTATGATCTCCTCAGAGGGTCTGGCTGGGCCTTCCCACAGCCCAGTTCCCTGATAGAATTCAGGTACCAGACATTGCTCCAACCAGGCAAGAGTCTCATAGAGATAGACACTAGCTCTAGATATGTTCCCAATGGAGTGCAGTGGTGAAGGCCACGAGAACTGGAGTCAAGGACTGAGGTCCATTCCAGCTCCACTATTTTCTTAACTACTCTGATACTCAGTTTTCCCATCTATACATTGGGGATAATGATGCTTGTCTCATAGAATTATAGAGAAGAGGACCATGGGCTTTGTGAAGTTCCACTGCCTGGGTTCAAACCCCAGATCCACTAGTTAGTTCCTACTGTGTGATATTAGGCAAACCTTACCTCTGAGACTCAGTTTCCTTATCTGTAACATGAAATAGTATTTTTAACTCCTTCATTGGGTAGACATAAGAATTAAATAAGTAACGGTACGGAATGTACCTAGAACAGTACATGGCAACAAAGCAAGCACCCAAGATGTCAGTTGTTATTATTCTGCAAGGAAAGCACTTAGCTTGAACCCTGGTACTTGATAGCTGCAGTTACAGAGCTGAGGAGGGAACATCTAGCCCTAGACCTCTGTGCTAAGGTTGGTATTCACACAGGGCATTTCTCTTCTTACTCCCCACTTGGTTTTAAACATTTCCTCGGCCTTTGACAGTGCTCTTTTCACCACATTCATGCTTCTTTGGATTTGTCAGCTTCCTGTGGTCTGCCTGCAAACTCAGGAGCCTGCACAAGCCCAGGCAGCACTATTTCTGCCTCGAGAGCCAACAAAATCCACCCCCAGCTGAGCTGTCTCCCCTCAGAAAAAGGCCACTGTTTACCCAGAGGGTAGAGCTCTGAGCAAAGCTGTTTATCCTGTAGTCAGACTCCAAAGGCTTCCACTCAGCAGATTTCCTCACTATCTGGGAGCTTAGGTCCAGTCAGTCATCGGTATTTCTGCATCAGCCACCGTGTGGGATCAGACACAAATCTGAGGCAACTGATTTGTCAGCAACCAGCCCTGTACTTTGAGTTGTTTTTCCAGCGTGGATATGAATTAATACCTCCTCACCCACGCTCTCACATTCAGACTCCCTTGTGACCGAGAGACATAATAGCCTCTTCACAGTCTGCACCCTGCCTACCTGTCCTGTCTTATCTCCCCTGAGCCCCAGTCAAAACAAATTACAGATAACAGAGGAACTACACTCACCACTCTGGCAAACCTTCAGAAATGTTTCCCCTCCCTCTGCTGAGAACCTCCTTCCCTGCTGTTACTTCCACCCTTGACAAACTCATCCTCACCTTTCAGAATTCAGTCAAGTATCACCCTCCCTAAGATCCTTTCAGAATTTGCTTTGTCTATCCCTTTGCCAGATGGGTAAGGGATAACCAATTTTGGATTTTCCCACACCCTGTGGCTTAGACCTATTGCTACATCATGTTTAACTTGTATTTTATCTTCCCCACTAGTCTGTGAATTCCTTAGGTGCAGATATTTCACGTTATGTAATTCTGTATCCCTAGTACAGAGTGCATAGCAATACACTTATATAGAGTTGATACTAAGTAAATAGAGAACCCTGAATGAATTTTCAAGATTGCTGCCTAGGGTAGTTTTGTTTAGTAGTAGCTCAAAGAACAAAAAGAATAAAGAAAAAAGAAACATATCTATCATGGAACTCAGTAATGTACCCTGGATACACAGGGCAAATGAACCGAGCTCTCCAACTATAGAGAAGGTTCTGTGAAGGGATATAAATCTAGGAAGAAATCTTTATCTAAAACAATAAAAACTCCTTCCAGTAGATGCCATCTTGGTCGTTATCACCACCTGGATTGTTGGAAGAGGTTAAGATGGCCAATATATAACAATCTTTCTTTTCCACACTATACCCATGTCAAAATGGCAAGTTCATATTTTTAAAATGATTAAAACCATAGCTTCTCTGACATATCCAGGCAGTACCAGGCATATTAGAGCCCATAGGAGTAGGGCACTAATGCTTTTTTTCTATATATATTTTTTTTCTTAATTTTTATTTATTTTCTATTTTTGGCTGCGTTGGGTCTTCATTGCTGTGCACGGGCTTTCTCTAGTTGTGGCGAGTGGGGGCTACTCTTCATTGTGGTGCACAGGTTTCTCATGGCAGTGGCTTCTCTTGTTGTGGAGCATGGGCTCTAGGCACACGGGCTTCAGTAGGTGTAGCTCATGGGCTCTAGAGCGCAGGCTCAGTAGTTGTGGTGCACGGGCTTAGTTACTCTGCAGCATGTGGGATCTTCCCGGACCAGGGCTTGAACACGTGTCCCCTGCATCAGCAGGCAGATTCTTAACCACTGTGCCACCAGGGAAGCCCCACTAATGCTTTTTATTTCCTATCCAAGGACCTCTACAAGGAATGCCCCTATGTCCTCATGCTTCCTAATTTATGAGAGCCTTCCAATGAGATGCCTTCCCCTCCCCACACACCTATCCAAATGCATATTTAGCTCTGCTCTTGTTGGGCTGTCCTCTGAAATAAAATTCAAGTTCTTTCTCCCAGCTGCAGCAAAAGTAACTTCAGAGGAGAAGTACTTTTCATAAACAATACTTTGAAGTAAGTATCTTCATGACCTCTAGTTTTATAGACATGGAAACTGAGGTTCACAAAAGTAGAATACTTGTTCAAATTTAAACTACCATTTAAGAGAGTTAATATTGCATAGCACAGTAACTATGAGGATGAAGTTAGGACTCAGATGACCCTGGGCTGTAATTTTCTACTTATTAGCTACATGACTTAGGCAAATTAATTTGTCTCTCTGAGCTTTCATTTCCTTAATTGCAAAATAGGAATAAAATGCTCATTTAAATAAAAATTAATTAGTGGCTTACGTAAAGCATCTACCCAAATTATTAAAGAAACACCTGAAAAGAGCTATTACAAATCTTAAATAAGCTCAATAATTTAAAGGAAAACATGAACACAATGGGTAGAGAAATGGTAGATATATGAAAATGTAAATAGAATTTCTAGAAATGAAAAATATAGTATGTGAAATGAAATATACACCAGATGATGGGATTAACAGCAGATTAGAAACTGAAGAAAAAAATGAATAGTAAATTTGATAACAAAGCTATAAAAGTTATACTACATGAAACATGCAGAGAAAAATAACCTGAAATAAGTTAAAAGATCCTCAGTAAGCTGGGGGCCCATATCAAGCAATCACACAATGTAATACATGTAATTGTGGTCCCAGAAAAGGAGACACACTTGAAGAAATAATAATAATAAATGTCCAAATGTGAATAAAACTACAAATCCATATATCTAAGAAGGTCATCAAACACTAAATCAAATAAGCATAAAGAAATTCACACCAAGGCACAGTATAATCAAGTTGCTGAAAACCAGTGACACCATGAAAATCAGAAAAGCGCTTAGAGGAATAAATACACACATACATTACTTAGAGTAGAACAAAGATAAGAGTGAGAGCAGGTTTCTTATTAGAAGCTATATAATCTGAAGACAATAGAGTCACATCTTTGAAACTAGTGAAAGAAAACTTTGTCATTCTGAAATTCTAAGCCTGCCAGGAATATCTTTCAAAAACGAAGGCAAAATAAAAACTTTATGACACAAATACTGAGATAGTTTATTAACAGTAGACCTGCACTCTGCAAAATGTTAAATGAAGTTCTGTAGGCAGAAGGAAATAACCAGAGAGAAATTTGGAGTAACGCAAAAGAGTAAAGAATGCCAGAAATGGGAAGTATTTTGGTTAATATTTATAAAACATGCCCCGTTTTTTGTGTCTTAAACTCTTTAAAAAAATAATGGAGAATTCCAAATCCTCTGTGGCAGTGTTAAATTTCTATAACCCATCCTTTGCACTGATTACAACTATACACTCTGGAATATAGAGAAAAAACGACTATCCGAGAATTCTCAAAAGTAATTAAGGGGCTTCTCTGGTGGTGCAGTGGTTGAGAGTCCGCCTGCTGATGCAGGGGACACGGGTTTGTGCCCCGGTCTGGGAAGATCCCACATGCCGCAGAGCGGCTGGGCCCGTGGGCCATGGCCGCTGGGCCTGTGTGTCCGGAGCCTGTGCTCCGCAATGGGAGAGGCCACAATGGTGAGAGGCCCGCGTACAGCAAAAAAAAAAAAAAAAAAAAAAAGGTAATTAAGAACTCTTCTGCTTCTGGGAAGATGGAGTAGGCATATCTACCCTATTCTTCCTACTGAGTACATTGAAAAATCCCTGGACATTGCATATAAGACAAATATAAGAAGGCTCTGAAAAGTGGACAGAAAAAGGCAGACCAACTAGAGAAGCTGAGACCCAAAGAATTACACAGTGGTAAGTTCTTTGAAATTTCTTTTGCCCCATTTAGCCCAGTTTGGATATTGGAGAAGATGGCAATTTGGAAAGCCAGGAGACACAAACAAAAAAGCCCAGGAAAGTCTACATTCTTTGGCCAAAAGATCAGGAATAGGGAAGGTAAGGAGAACAGAAGATTTTTAGATAACCTTTTTACTTAAGGTAAATGTCACAGAAAAGACTATGGCCCTACCCCATCTCTGCCAGCAAAGGCTTGATGGAGAGTCTAGACTTCCACTTATGTCAGGCTATAAAGAGTCACCCAACCCCCCAACTCAGTGATGTCTGAGAGGGCCAAGTGGGGATGTGGGTTTTTCATCCCCATCAGATTGGAGCAAAGCATGCAGAAAACTAACAGAATTTCTCGCCAGCAAACCTATCCTAAAAAAATAGCTTAAGAAAGTTATCTGAACATAATGGAAATTACAGAACAAGGAATCTTGGAACATGAGAATAGAAGAAAGAATGATATGGCTTGATGGTCTAAGTAGGAAATCCCAAAGAATCTACTAAAAATTTTGAGGACTAATGAGTTCAGCAAGGGTGCAGGATAAAGATCAAAATACAAAAAGCAACTGTATTTCTATAGAAATAGAAACAAACATGTAAAAACAGAAATTAAAAATACAGTGGCATATACAGTCACTCTGAAATAAATATTTGGTTGTTGGAGAACATCTAACAAAAATACACAGGACTTCTATGCTGAAAACTACAAAATATTGCTGAAAGAAATCAAAGAGGACCCAAATAAATGGAGGACTAGTCTGTGTTCATGTATTAGAAGATTCACTATAGTTGTGTCAATTTTCCCCACATTGACATGCAGGTTTAGTGCAATTCCTATCAAAATCCCAGCAATATTTTTTGTAGATATAAACAAGATTATTCTAAAATTTACAAAAAGTCAAATAATCTAGATTTATTCAAATAATTCTGAAAAGAAGAATAAAGTGGGAAGAATCTCTTTGCTTGATTTCAAGATGTATTATATAGTTATAGTAACAAGAATGTGTGATATTGCTGGAGGAATAGACACATAGATGAGTGGAACAGAATAGGGAAACCAGAAATAACTCCCATACAAATGAGGCCAAGTGATTTTTGACAAAAATATAGGGAAAAACTCAGTGGAGGAAGGGTAATATTTTCAATGGTTGGTGCCAGACCAATTGGCATTTTATCCATAGGCAAAAAAATGAACCTCAATATAGGCCTCACACCTTATATAAAAATTGACTCAGACTAGATTATAGACTTAAATGTAAAACATAAAACTGTAAAATTTTAGAAAATTACATAAGAGAAAATCTTCAGGACTCAGGTTTGGTAAAGACTTCCTAGACTTGATACCCAAAACACAATCCATAAAAATAAAATCAAATATTGGACTTTATCAAAATTTGAAACTTTTGTTTTGAAAAAGATCCAGTTAGAAGGATGGAAATACAAGCTACAGAATGGGAAAAAAAATATTTGCAAAGCACATATCTGACAAATCTAGAGTATGTAAAGTATTATCCAAACTAAAAATGATCCAATTAGCAAATGGGTAAAGGACATGAAGAGATACTTCACTGAAGAGCACATACAGATGTCAAATAAGCACATGAAAAGATGTTCAACAACACTAGCCATCAGGGAAATGCAAATTAAGACCTCAATGAGCTATCACTCACCGTTATTAAAACAGCTAAAATGATGGCAAGGATATGGAAAAACTGGGTCTCTTATTTATTGCTGGTGGAAAGGCAAAATGGTATAGCCAATCTGGGAAATACTTCGGCAATTTCTTAGAAAACTAAATATACACTTACCTCGTGAGCCAGCAATTGAGCTTTAAGTCATTTATCCCATAGAAATGAAAAGTTATATTTGCACAAAACTCCACATATCATTGTTCATAGCAGCTTTATTTGTAATAGCATAAAACTGGAAACAATCAAGACGATCCTCAATAGGTGAATGGTTTAATAAATTATGTACTTACATACCACAGAATACTATTCAACAATAAAAAGTAATGAATTATTGATACATGAAACAGCTTTGATGGATCTCAAGATTACTATGCTGAGTGATAAAATCAAACTCAAGTTTCACAAACTGTATGATTCATTTATATAAGATTATTGAAGAGATAAAATTATAGATATGGAAAAATTAATGGTTGCCACTAATTAAGGATGATGGGGGAAGGGCTTGAATGTGACTATGAAGGGGTAGCATTAGGGACATCTTTGTGCTGATTGAATGGTTCTGTATCTTGTGGTCATGGTTATGTGAACCTACACATTTGATAAAATGACAGAACTCTACACACACATTGTACCTATTTGAAATTCCTGGCTCTGATATTGTACTATAATTATGTAAGATGTAACTTTTGGGGGGAATTGGATGAAAGGTACATGGGACCTCTCTGTACTATCTTTTCAACTTCCTGTGAAACCATAATTATTTTAAAATAAAAAGTTGAAGAAATTAAAAGCAGAAAGATTATAATGGGGAATCGAAACTTGGAGAAGTATCTGCATGGTGGTGAGTTTCCTGTTCTTATTTTCTCCTGATTCTTTTCTCTGAGGGGACCAGTCATCAAGCAGCACAGCATTGGCAACTAAGAGTCTAAGAAGAATCCTAATGTCTTTCTGGCCAGAGGAATTATGGAAACCAGGTTATGCAAGCCAGAGTGAAATGGAGAGAATCTGAGAAAGGAGAAGTCAGGAGAATGCTGTCCCCTAATTCTGCTGAAGAAATCACTTCTCAGCTTCTCTCCTATACAACACATATGTGGGACAGAAGTAAACCAACATAGCAAAGGCTTTGAGAATTTAACTGATATTTGAACCATCTCCACAAGTCTCAGTTTAATCCTTGAACCATGCATGTGTGGGACAAACTGAAACCAACCTAGCAAAGGCTTTGAGAACTGAATTGAGAATTGAATATCACTCACCAAAGGTGAGACAGGCCTGACAGTCTAATCCTAACTGCATTGATGGCCAACTAAAACAAAACTATCAACAATCTCCAGAGGAATATAATAAAAGCCAGAGTCTACATAATATAACATTCATAACATATCCAACAATCAAAGAAACAGAAAAATATAACTTAAGGGAAAGACAATCAATAAACACCAACACTGAGATGACCCAGAAATTGGAATTAACAAAGACTTTTAAGTAGCTGTTATAGCTATGCTTAATGTGCATATACTTGAAATAAATGCAAAGATAGAAAATCTAAGAAGAGGAATAGAAACTATACAAAACATAATCAAATGGAAATTGTAGAACAAAAAACTACAGCCTCTGAAATAAAATGACACTGCATGGACTCAATACCAAAATAGAGATTACAGAGTAAAGAGAGTGAACTTTAAAACAAATCAATAGAAACTATACAATCTGAAAAATAAAGAGAAATATTATTTTAAAAGTACAGAGCTTCTAAGACCTGTAGAACAGTATCATATGGTCTAACATACATAGAACTAGAGTCCCAGAAAGAGAGGAAAAAGAGTTTGTGAAAGAAAAAAAATTAAGGAATAACTGTTGAAAACTTCCTGTGTTGGTTTCCTAGAGCTGCTGTAACAAAGCAGTACAAACTGGGTGTCTTAAAACAACAGAAATATATTATCTCACACTTCTGGAGGCTAGAAATATAAAATCAAGGTGTCAGTGGGGCCATGCTCCTCTAAGACTTTGGGTAGAATCCTTCCCTGCCTCTTCCTAGTTTCTGGTGGTGGTCATAGATCTTGGTGTTCCTTGGCTTGTAACTGCATCACTCCAATCTGTGCCTCTGTCATCACATGGTGCTCTTCCTTTGTGTGTTTGCATACAGATTTCTCTCTTCTTATAAGGAAACCAGTCATATTGGATTAGAACCTACCCAAATGACCTCATCTTACCTTAATTACATCAATCTTATTTCCAACTAAGGTCACATTCACAGGTACCTGGGTTAGGACTTTAGCATATCCTTTGGGAGAACACAGTTCAGCCCGCAACATTTCCCCAATTTGGTTCAAGACATAAAATTACAAATTCTAGAAGCTTGGTAAAATCTAAACAGGATAAATTCAAAGAAAATCATGCCTAGATACATCATAATTGATGTACTTGAAATCATAATTGAACTTTCAGAAATCAAAGATAAAGAAAAAACTTCAAGGCAGCTAGAGAAAAATAACACATAATATATAGGGGAACAAGGATATGAATGACTGCATATTCTCATGAAGAACAAGAAAACAAAGGACCAACATCTTTAAAGTAGTGGAGGAAGATAATCCATAAACCTAGAATTCTAAATTCAGCAAAACTATTCTTCAGAAATGAAGGTGAAGTAAAGACATTTTCACATGAGTAAAAACAAAGAGAATTTGTCACCAGAAGATATACTCTTTAAAAAAAAATGCTAAAAGTAGCTCTTCAAGCTGAAAAAAATAAAATGTTACTGGAGGGAAACTTGGATCATCAGGAATGAAGGAAGAGTGTCAGAAATGGTAATTATCTGGGTATGTATAAAAGACTATGCTTTGAACTCCTAGTTTCCATTTCTATATATAAGGAGTTTGGAAGTCACCACTCTCTCCTAATAAGAAATAAAAAGCTAAACAGAATGAAAAATCAACAACTCTTCTTGGATCCATAGTTAGTGGAAAACACAGGGCAAACCACTGTCCCTAAATTAGAAACACAGACAGGCAAATACAGGGAGTCACAGGCTTACAGGAGCAGAGATCCACCAGCAGAAATGGCTATGGGAACCAGTGCTGGATTAGGAAATCCTGAACTGTAGCTGACGAATTGCTGGGGGAAATTCAGTGTTCAGTGCAGAGAAGTCTGAGAGTTAAACACTCCAGGAGGCCTCAGTCGTAGGGAGCACCCCCACAATATTGTGAGATTCATTTCCAGGTACTTGGTCAGCTTGCCTCAGTAAATAACAGAGAAAAATCCCCTCACGCTTCTGGCAGGGGGAAAGAAAAATGAACAATTTTGAAATAAGCTGGAGCACTCTTTTTCTCAACAAGGACTGCCCTCAAGGGGAAGTAGTTAACCAGCGTCTTATCTGCTTGGGTATTACCAGAATCTCACTGACATGGGGGCAGGGAAATACCTAACTCCAGCCATCTCTAGCCATCCTGTTCTACATAATGGGGGAGTGAAAACTGAGAAACACTTGTGAAGTTCACAGGGCAGAAGCATAGGCTCACTAAATGACTGAGACCTAATCATAGGACTATAAAACACTTTACTCACCACACCTCACCAACCCAGTATGAAAGGCCTACTTACAGCAGTTCTTTTTACCTGGTACATCATGTTCAGCTATCAAGAAAAAATTACAAGGCATGCCAAAAGGCAGAAAACACAATTTGAAGAGACAGACGCTTGGATCAAAAAAGAAATCCCAGGAGTACTTTAAAAATATTTTGAACTAAGTGAAAATGAAAACGCAACTTATCAAAATTTGTGGGATACATTAAAAGCAGTGCTTAGATTGAAATTTATAGCATTGAATGCATATACTAAAAAGGAAGAAAGATCTAAAACCAATAATCTAAGTTTCCACCTTAGGAACCTAGAAAAAGAAGAGCTAATTAAGCCCAAAGTAAGCAGATGAAAAGAAATAAAAATAGAGCAGAAATCAATGAAACTGAAAACAGGAAATCAATAGAGAAAATCAATGAGACCAAACACTGGTTGTTTGAAAAGACCAATAAAATCTTTATATAATATAAAGATAATATAAATCTCTAACCAGGCTAACTAAGAAAAAGGGAGAGGATACTAGTTACTAACATCAGAAATGAAAGGAGGGACATTTATTTTATTTAGATCTCAGTACAGATCCCATTGTCATTTAAAGGATAATAAAGGAATATAATGAACAACTTTATGCCTATAATTTGATAGCATACATGAAACGGACCAATTCTTTGAAATGCACAATTTGCCAAAACTCACACAAGAAGAAATAGACAATCTGAGTAAGTCCACACCTATTAGAGAAATTGAATCAATAATTAATAACCTTCTAAAACAGCACCAGCTTAGATGAGTTCAACAGTGAATTCTACCAAACATTTAAGGAAGAATTTATACCAATTCTCTACAATTTATTTCAGAGGACAGAAGCAGAAGAAATACTTCCTCACTCATCCTATGAGGCCAGCATTACCATTACCTTAATACCAAAATCAGACAAAAATATGCAATAAGAAACTACAGACCAATATCTCCCATGAACATAGATGCAAAGATTCTCAACAAATATTAGCAAACAAAATCCAACAATGTATAAAAAGAATTATACGACATGACCAAGTGAGATTTATCTCAGGTATGCAAAGCAGGTTCAACATTTGATTTTCAAATAATGTAATCCATTATATAAACAGACTAAAAAGAAAAACTACATGATCATATCAATAGATACAGAAAAACTTGACAAAATCCAACACCTATTCATGACAAAAACTCAGTAAACTAGGAATACAGAGGAATTTCCTTAACTTAATAAAGAATTTCTATAAAAACTTATAGCTAACATCATATTTAATGGTGAGAAAGCAGGTACCAGGGAAAGACTGTCTTTGTTCACAGATGACATGATCATCTATGTAGAAAACCCAAAAGAATAGACAAAAAAAAAAAAAAAAAAAAAAAAGAGCAAACAAACAAAACCCCCTGGAACTAATAAGATATTATAACAAGGTTGAAGGATATAGGGTTAATATACAAGTCAATCACTTTTCAATACACAAGCAATGAACAAGTGAAATTTGAAATAACAAACACAGTATCATTTAATATTAATATAAACACCCCAAAATATGAAATTCTTAGGTATAAATCTAACAAAATGTGTTTAAGATCTATATAAGGGACTACAAAAATCTGATGAATGCAATCAAGAACTAAATGAATGGAGAGCTATTCCATGTGTAGGGATAAGGAAAACTCAATATTGTCAAGATGTTAGTTGTTCTCAAATTGATCTATAGATTCAATGCAGTTACAATCAAAATCCCAGAAAGTTATTTTGTGGATATTGACAAACTGATTCTAAAGTTTATATGGAGAAGCCAAAGACCCAGAATAGCCAATACAATATTGAAGGAAAAGAACAAGGGTGGAGGACAGACACTACCCTACTTCAAGACTTACTATAAAGCTATAGTAATCAAGACAGTGTAATACTGGACAAAGAATAGACAAATATATCATTGGAACAGAACAAAGATTCCAAAAAATAGACCCATGTAATGTAGTAAACTGATATTTGACAAAGGAGCAAAGACAATACAATGGAGCAAAGACAGTCTTCAACAGCTGGTTCTGGAACAACTGGATATCCACATGCAAAAAAATGAATCCAGACATAGATCTTACACCTGCCAAAAAAAAATAGCATAAGAGAGAACCTAGATGACCTTAGATATAGCAATGACTTTTTAGATAAAACATCAAAGGCATCATCCAAGAAAAAATTGATAAGCTGGATTTCATTAAAATTTAAAATTTCTGCTCTGTGAAAGACAATGTCAAGCAAATGAGAAGGGAAGACACAGACTGAGAGAAAATATTTGCAAAAGATATATCTGTTACCCAAAATATACAAAGAACCCTTGAAACTCAACAATAAGAAACAACTCGATTGAAAAACGGACCAGACTTTAACAGAAACCTCACCAAAGAAGATAGAAGACAAATAAGCATATGAAAAGATGCTCTACACCATATGTCATCAGGAAAATGCAAATTAAAACAACAATGAGAAAACCAATACGCACCTATTAGAATGGCCAAAATCCAGAACGCTGGCAACATCAAATGCTGGTGAGGGTATAAAGCAATAGAAACTTTCACATATTGCTGTGGGAATGTGAAATGGTACTGACACTTTGGAAGATAGTGTGGTAATTCTTACAAAATTAAACATACTTTTACCATGAAATCCAGCAATTGCATTCCTTGATAATTACCCAAAGGAGCTGAAAACTAACATCCATATAAAAACCTGCACCTGGATGTTTATAGCAGCTTTATTCATAATTGCCAAAAGTTGGAAGCAAATAAGATATCCTTCAGTAAGTTAATGGATAAATAAATCGTGGTACATACAAACAATGGAATATGATTCAGCATTAAAAAACAATGGGCTATCAAGCCATGAAAGGACATGGAAGAAACTTACATGCATGTTACCAATTGAAAGAAGAAAATCTGAAAAGCCTACATACTAAATGATTCCAACTAGAGGACATCCTAGAAAAGGCAAAACTATAGAGACAGTAGAAAGGTCCAGGTTGAGAAAGGAAGGATGAAGAGATGGAGGAAAGAGGATTTTGAGGACAGTGAAAACACTCTGTATGATACAATAAAGATGGATTGTCTACACCCATAGAATATACAACATCAAGAGTGAACTGCGATGTAACCTATGGACTTTGGGTGACTAGGATGTATCAATGTATGTTCATCAGTTTTAATAAATGTACCACTCTGATGGTGGATGTTGGTAATGGGGGAGGCTATACATGTGGGGGCAGGAGGTATATGGGGAAGATCTGTATCTTCCCCTCAATTTTCTGTGAACCTAAAACTGCTTTTAAAAATAGTCTTTAAAAAAAGACTGTTTTCCTCTTTAGCCCTTTAAAATACATATGACTGTTTAAAGCAAAAGCTATAACATTGTCTGTGGGGTGTTCAATACATGTAGGAGTAATACATATGACCACTGTAACATGAAGAACAATGAGGGGATATAAAGGGACATATATGATTGCCAAGTTTTTATACTTTATATGATGTAATATAATATAAACTCTAAGCAGATGTGGAAGTTTAGGTATGTAAATCCCTAGAGCAACCACTAAAAATTTACACTTGAAAAAAGTCTAAGAGACAAGATATAAATTAATAAGAAATAGTAAAAAAAAAAAAAATTAAACCCAAGAGAAGGAAGAAAACATGGAACAGAAGAACAAAAAATGAAGTGAAAAACAGAAAAAAAGGTACAATGGTAGACTTAAACTAAACCACATAAAAACATATTAAATATTAATGGTGTAAGAAGTCTACTTATGACAGAGTTCATAAAGAACTGAGACTCACTACATGCTTCTTACAACAGACATATTTAAAATATAAAGACACAGATAGGTAGAAAGTAAATGGATGGGAAAATATATATCACATGACCCACAAACATACCAAGCTTGGAGTGGCTACATTAATGTCATATACCACAGGGTTTAAGGCAAAGAGTATTACTAGAAATAAAGAGATATTTTAAAATGATTAAAAGGATTAGTCATGAGGATGACACAAAAAGTATAAAAAGTACATACCTAATAATGGAATCTCAAAATGTGTGAGGCAATACTTGAAAGAATTTGAGGAGATTTAGACAGCTACACAATCACAATAAGATATTGTTAACACCCTATCACAGAAATTCTTATACCAACTAGACAAAATAATCTGTAACAATCAAGAAGATGTGAACATCACTGTAAACTACCTCCACCAAGTTAACATTTATAGGCCACTACATCAAGCAACAGCTGAATTATATTTCAGCATTTATATAAACAGCATTTCAGGAGTACATGGTACATTAACAAAGATAGGTCTTATTTGGGGCCATAAAACAAATCTCAATAAATTTAATAAGGATTAAAATTATAAAGAGTGCGTTTTCTATTTATGTATTAGAATTCTCCAGAGGGAAAAAAAACTGATAGAATGTGTGTGTATCTATATCTATATCTATATATAGATATATACCCATCTATAAACATATACATATACATATACATGTAGCTAGCTAGCTAGCTAGCTCACTATCTAGAGAGAGAGAGAGATTTTGAGGAATTGGTTCACATGATGGTGGAGCCTGGCAAATCCAGAATGTACAGGACAGGCCAGCAGGCTGGAGCATAGGGAAGAGTTAAAGTTACAGTGTCAAGTTTGAAGACTTCCTGGAGGCAGAATCCTTTTTACTCAGGGAACCTCTTTTCTCTCAAGACCTTCAAATATTTAGATAAGTTCTACCCACATTATGAGGGTAATCTACTTTACTCAGAGTTTTCTAATTTAAATGCTAATAACATCTAAAAAATACCTTTATAGCAAGGTTTAGACTGATGTTTGACCAAAATCTGGATAAGGTGGTGTAGCCAAGTTGACAGGCAAAATTAGCCATCACAAACTACGACAGAGTTGAATGGGAAAGCGATAGTAATAAGACATCTAGGAAACCCCAAATAGCTGGAAATTAAAAAATACAGTTCAAAATCATTCATAGGACAAAGACAAAATCACAAGGGAAATTATCAAATATTTTAAATTGAATGGCAATAAAAATAAAACACATCAAAATTTGTGGGATGCAGTTAAAGCACTATGTGGAAGAAAACGAATAACTTTAAATGCTTGTATTAGAATACACTATCTAAAATCAGTGAACTCAGAAAATTGCAGGCCAATAACTCTGATAAAGATAGATGCAAAAATACTCAACAAGATACTAGCAAACTGAATCTAACAACACATTAAAGGGATCATACACCATGATCAAGTAGGATTTAACCCAGGGATGCAAGGATTCTTCAGTACACGCAAATCAATCAATGTGATACACCACACTAACATATTGAAGAATAAAAACGATATGATCATCTCAATAGATGCAGAAAAAGCTTTTGACAAAGTTAAACACCCATTTATGATAAAAACTCTTCAGAAAGTGGGCTTAGACAGAAACTACCTCAACATAATGAAGACCATATACAACAAACCTACAGTTAACATCATACTCAATGTTGAAAAGCTGAAAGCATTTCCTCTAAGATCAGGAACAAGACAAGGATGTCCACTCTCACCACTTTTATTCAACACAGTTTTGGAAGTCCTAGCCATGTCTATCAGAGAAGAAAAAGAAATAAAAGGAATCCAAATTGGAAAAGAAAAAGTAAAACTCTCATAGTTTGCAGATGATGTAATACTATACATAGGAAATCCTAAAGATGCCACAAGAAAACTACTAGAGTTAATCAATGAATTTGGTAAAGATGCAGGATACAAAATTAATACACAAAAATCTCTTGCATTCCTATACACTAATAATGAAAGGTCAGAAAGAGAGATTAAGGAAATAATCCTATTTACTGTCACATCAAAAAGAATAAAATACCTAGGAATAAACCTTCCTAAGGAGGCAAAAGACCTGTACTCAGAAAACTATAAGATGCTGATGAAGGAAATAAAAGATGAGAAAGATGGAGAGATATACCATGTTTGATTGGAAGAATCAATATTGTGAAAATAACTATACTACCCAAAGCAATCTACAGATTCAGTACATTCCCTATCAAATTACCAATGGCATTTTTCACAGAATTAGAACAAAATTTTTTACAATTTGTATGGAAACACAAAAGACCCTGAATGGTCAAAGCAATCTTGAGAAAGGAAAAGGAGCTGGAGGAATCACACTCCCTGACTTCAGACTATACAGTAAGTTCCCTACATATAAATGAGTTCCATTCTGAGAGTGTATTCAATTTGTTCACTAAGTCCAAAAAAGTTAGCCTAGGTACCCAACTAACACAGTCAGCTATATAGCACTACACTATAATAGTTTACAATACTTCTCACACAAATAATACATTAAAAAAAACAAATACAGGAGTCAAGATGGCATACTAGGAGGATGTGGAATTTGCATCTCTTCACAACTAGGGCACCTACCAGGCACTGGAGGGGACCATGAACACCTAAGGGGACGGGAGGAAACCCCAGCAACCAGCTTGCGGAATCTTGGTTCCCAGGCCGAGGTCAGGCCCAGCTCCTGTGGTGGGAGCTCCAAGTCCAAACTGCTGGACTAACAGAGAACCTCAGACTGCAGGGAATATCAGTTGGAGTGAGGCCTCCCAGAGGTCCTCATCTCAGCACCAGGACAAGGCTCTATTTAACTGCCTGCAAACTACAGTGCTAGACATATCAGGCCAAACAATCAGTAAAACAGGAATACAACACCACCTATGAAAAAAAAAATGAAACGACAGAACATATGTTACAGATGAAGAAGCAAGGTAAAACCTACAAGACCAAATAAATGAAGACGAAATAGGCAACCTACCTGAAAAAGAATTCAGAGTAACGATAGTAAAGATGATCCAAAATCTCGAAAAAAGAATGAAGACAATACAAGAACCATTTAACAAGGATCTAAAAGAACTAAAGAGCAAAAAAAAAAAAAAAAAAAAAAAAAACAGTGATGAACAACACAATTACTGAAATTAAAAATATTCTAGAAGAAATCAATAACCAAATAACTGAAGCAGACTGAGCTGGAAGATGACTGAGCTGGAAGATAAAATGGTGGAACTAACTGCCAGAGAGCAGAATAAAAAAAAGAATGAAAAGAATTTAGGACAGTCTCAGAGACCTCTGGATCAACATTAAAAGCACCACCATTCGAATTATAGGGGTCCCAGAAGAAGAACAGAAAGAGAAAGGGTCTGAGAAAATATCTGAAGAGATTACAGTTGAAAACTTCCCTAAACTGGGAAAGGAAGAAGTCAATCAAGTCCAAGAAGCACAGAGAGTACCATACAGGATAAACCCAAAGAGAAACATGTTGAGACACATATTAATCAAACTATCAAAAATTAAATACAAAGAAAAAATATCAAAAGCATCAAGGGAAAAGCAACAAATAACATACAAGGGAATCCCCATAAGGTTAACAGCTGATCTTTCAGCAGGAACTCTGCCATCCAGAAGGGACTGGCAGGACATATTTAAAGTGATGAAAGGGAAAAACCTACAACCAAGATTACTCTACCCATCAAGGATCTCATTCAGATTCTATGGAGAAATTAAAACCTTTACAGATAAGCAAAAGTTAACAGAATTCAGCACCACCAAACCAGCTTTATAACAAATGCTACAGGAACTTCTCTAGGCAGGAAACACAAGAGAAGGAAAAGACCTACAGAAAAAGAAACACAAAATTAAGAAAGTGGTAATAGGAACTTATATATCAATAATTGCCTTCAATGTAAATGGATTAAATGCTCCCACCAAAAGACATAGACTGGATGAATGGATGAAAAATCAAAACCCATACATATGCTGTCTACAAGAGACTCACTTCAGACCTAGGGACATATAAAGACTGAAAGTGAAGGGATGGAAAAAATATTCAATGCAAATGGAAATCAAAAGAAAGCTGGAGTAGCAATTCTCATATCATACTTTAAAATAAAGGCAATGACAAGAGACAAAGAAGGAGACTACATAATGATCACAGGATCAATCCAGCAAGAAGATATAACAATTGTAAATATTTATGGACCCAACATAGGAGCACCTCAATACATAAGGCAAATGTTACCAGACATAAAAGGGGATATCGACAGTAACACAATCATAGTAGGGGACTTAACACCCCACTTTCACCAATGGACAGATCACCCAAAATGAAAATAAATAATGAAACACAGCTTTAAATGATACATTGAACAAGATGGACTTAATTGATATTTATAGGACATTCCATCCAAAAACAACACAATACACTTTCTTCTCAAGTGCTCATGGAACATTCTCCAGGATAGACCATATCTTGGGTCACAAATCAAGCCTTGGTAAATTTAAGAAAACTGAAATTGTATCAACTATCTTTTCTGATCACAACACTATGAGACTAGATGTCAATTACAGGAAAAAATCTGTAAAAAATACAAACACATGGAGGCTAAACAATACACTACTTAATAAACAAGAAATCACTGAAGAAATCAAGGAGGAAATCAAAACATACCTAGAAACAAATGACAATGAAAACACGATGGCCCAAAACCTGTGGGATGCAGCAAAAGCAGCTCTAAGAAGGAAGCTTATAGCAATACAATCCTACCTCAAGAAACAAGAAACCTCTCAAATAAAAATCCTAACCTTACACCTAAAGCAATTAGAGAAAGAAGAACAAAAAACCCCAGAGCTACCAGAAAGGAAGAAATCATAAAGATCAGATCAGAAATAAATGAAAAAGAAATGAAGGAAACAATAGCAAAGACCAATAACACTAAAAGCTGGTTCTTTGAGAAGATAAACAAAATTGATAAACCATTAGCCAGACTCACCAAGAAAAAAAGGAAGACTCAAATCAACAGAATTAGAAATTAAAAAGGAAAAGCAACAACTGACACTGCAGAAATACAAAGGATCATGAGAGATTACTACAGGCAACTGTATGCCAATAAAATGGACAACCTGGAAGAAATGGACACATTCTTAGAAAAGCACAACATTCCAAGACTGACCCAGGAAGAAATAGAAAATATAAACAGACCAATCACAAGCACTGAAATTGAGAATGTGAATAAAAATCTTCCTACAAACAAAAGCCCAGGACCAGATGGCTTCACAGGAGAATTCTACCAAAAATTTAGAGAAGAGCTAACACCCATGCTTCTCAAACTCTTCAAACATATAGCAGAGCGAGAAACACTCCCAATCTCATTCTACAAGGCCACCATCACCCTGATACCAAATTAGACAAAGATGTCACAAGAAAACAAAACTACAGGCCAATATCTCTGATGAACATAGATGCAAAAATCCTCAACAAAATATTAACAAACAGAATCCAACAGCACATTAAAAGGATCATACACCATGATCAAGTGGGATTTATCCCAGGAATGCAAGGATTCTTCAATATATGCAAATCAATCAATGTGATACACCATAAAAACAAACTGAAGGAATGAAAACCGTATGAGAAATTCAATAGATGCAGAAAGAGCTTTCAACAAAATCCAACACCTATTTATAATAAAAATCCTCCAGAAAGTAGGCATAGAGGGAACTTACCTCAACATAATAAAGGCCATATATGACAAACCCACAGCCAACATCATTCTCAGTAGTGAAAAACTGAAAACATTTCCACTAATATCAGGAACAAGACAAGATTGTCCATTCTCCCCAATATTATTCTACATAGCTTTGAAAGTTTTAGCCACAGGAATCAGAGGAGCAAAAGAAATAAAAGGAATCCAAATTGGAAAAGAAGAAGTAAAGCTGTCACTGTTTGCAGATGACATGCTACTATACATAGAGAATCCTAAAGATGCTACCAGAAAACTACTAGAGCTAATAAATGAATGTGGTAAAGTAGCACAATACAAAATTAATGCACAGAAATCTCTTGCATTCCTATACACTAATGATGAAAAATGCAAAAGAAAATTAAGGAAACACTCCTATTTACCATTGCCACAAAAAGAATAAAATACCTAGGAATAAACTTACTTAAGGAGACAAAAGACCTGTATGCAGAAAATTATAAGACACTGATGAATAAATTCAGATGATACAAACAGATGGAGAGATATACTATGCATTTGGATTGGAAGAATCAACATTGTGAAAATTACTAGACTAGGGGCTTTCTTGGTGGCGCAGTGGTTGAGAGTCCGCCTGCCGATGCAAGGGACGCGGGTTCATGCCCTGGTCCGGGAGGATCCCACATGCCATGGAGTGGCTGGGCCCGTGAGCCATGGCCGCTGAGCCTGCGCGTCCGGAGCCTGTGCTCCGCAACGGGAGAGACCACAACAGTGAGAGGCCTGCGTACCGCAAAAAAAAAAAAAAAAAAAAAATTACTAGACTACACAAAACTATCTACAGATTCAGTGCAATATATATAAAACAACCAATGGCATTTTTCACAGAACTAGAACAAAAAATTTCACAATTTATATGGAAACACAAAAGACCCCAAATAGCCAAGACAATCTTGAGAAAGAAAAATGGAGCTGGAGGAATCCAGCTCCCACTTCAGACTATACTACAAAGCTACAGTAATCATGACAGTATGGTACTGGCACAAAAACAGGAATATAGATCAGTGGAACAGGATAGAAAGCGCAGAGATAAACCACGGACATAGGATCACCTTATCTTTGCTAAAGGAGGCAAGAGTATAAAATGAAGAAAAGACAGCCTCTTCAATAAGTGGTGCTGGAAAAACTGGACAGCTACATGTAAAAGAATGAAACTAGAACACTTCCTAACACCATGAACAAAAATAAACTCAAAATGGATTAAAGACCTAAATGTAAGGTCAGACATAATAAAACTCTTAGAGGCAAACATAGGCAGAACACTCTATGACGTAAACCACAGCAAGATCCTTTTTGACCCACCTCCTAGAGAAATGGAAATAAAAACAAAAATAAACAAATGGGACCTAATGAAACTTAAAAGCTTTTGCACAGCAAAGGAAACCATAAACAAGGTGAAAAGACAACCCTCAGAACGGTAGAAAATATTTGCAAATGAAGCAACTGACAAAGGATTAATCTCCAAAAGATACAAGCAGCTCATAAAGCTCAATATCAAAAAAACAGATAACCCAATCCAAAAGTGGGCAGAAGACCTAAATAGACATTTCTCCAAAGAAGATATAAAGATGGCCAGCAAACACATGAAAGGATGCTCAACATCACTAATTATTAGAGAAATGCAAATCAAAACAACAATGAGGTGTCACCTCACAATGGTCAGAATGGCCATCCTCAAAAAATCTACAAACAATAAATGCTGGAGAGGGTGTGGAGAAAAGGGAACCCTCTTGCACTGTTGGTGGGACTGTAAATTGATACAGCCACTATGGAGAGCAGTATGGAGGTTCCTTAAAAAACTAAAAATAGAACTACCATATGACCCAGCAATCCCACTACTGGGCATATACCCTGAGAAAACCATAATTCAAAAAGAGTCATGTACCACAATGTTCACTGCAGCTCTATTTACAATAGCCAGGACATGGAAGCAACCTAAGTGTCCTTCGACAGATGAATGGATAAAGAAGATGTGGCACAAATATATGATTGAATATTACTCAGCCATAAAAAGAAATGAAATTGAGTTATTTGTAGTGAGATGGATCGACCTAGTGTCTTTCATACAGAGTGAAGTAAGTCAGAAAGAGAAAAATAAATACTGTATGCTAACACATATATACAGAATCTAAAAAAAGAAAAAAAATTGTTCTGAAGAACCTAGGGGCAGGACAGGAATAAAGACATAGAGAATGGACTTGAGGGCATGGGGAGGGGGAAGGGTAAGCTGAGATGAAGTGAGGGAGTGGCATGGACATATATACACTATCAAATATAAAATGGATGGCTAGTGGGAAGCAGCTGCATAGCACAGGGATATCATCTTGGTGCTCTGTGTCCACCTAGAGGGGTGGAATAGGGAGGATGAGAGGGAGATGCAAAGGTAGGAGATATGGGCACATATGTATATGTATAGCTGATTCACTTTGTTATACAGAGGAAACTAACACACTATTGTAAAGCAATTATACTCCATTAAAGATGCTAAAAAAATAAAATAAAAATCTGCTGGTTCTGCCAAAAAAAAGAAATGGTTCTGATGAACCTAGTGACAGGACAGGAAAAAAGACACAGATGTAGGCAGTGGACTTGAGGACATGGGGAGGGGGAAGTGTTAGCGGGGGTGAAGTGAGAGAGTAACACTGACATATATACACTACCAAATGTAAAATAGAGAGCTGGTGGGAAGAAGCTGCATGGCACAGGGAGATCAGCTCGGTCCTTTGAGACCACCTGGAGGGATGGGATAAGGACGGTGGGAGGGAAATGCAAGAGGAAGTGTATATGGGGTTATACGTATGCATATAGCTGATTCACTTTGTTATACAGCAGAAACTAATACAACACTGTAAAGCAATTATACTCCAATAAAGATGTTAAAAAAATTTTTTAAATAAAGAAAACATTTTTAATGTTACACTACAGTACCTTGAAAAATACAGTAGTTCATGTCAGACATGTGAACTAACCTATGTGATTGGACATGCGAATTCATGTTTGCATCTTTGAAAGTTTGTAACTTAAAGGTTCATATGTAGGGGACTTACTCTACTACAAAGCTACAGTTATCAAAATAGTATGGTACTGGCATAAAAACAGACATACAGATCAATGGTACAGGATAGAAAGTCCAAATATAAGCCCATGCACTTATGGGCACCTAATCTATGACAAGGGAGACAAGAATATACAATGGAGGAAAGACTATCTCTTGAATAAGTGGTGCTGGGAAAACTGGACAGCTACATGTAAAAGAATGAAACTAGAACACTTCCTAACACCATGAACAAAAATAAACTCAAAATGGATTAAAGACCTAAATATAAGGCCAGATACTATACAACTTTTAGAAGAAAACATAGGCAGAACACTCTCTGACATATATCACAGCAAGATCTTTTTCGATCCACCTCCTAGAGTAATGAAAATAAAAACAAAAATAAACAAATGGGACCTAATGAAACTTAAAAGCTTTTGCACAGCAAAGGAAACCTTAAACAAGATGAAAAAACAACCCTCAAAATGGGAGAAAAATATTTGCAAATGAAGCAACTGACAAGGTATTAATCTCCAAAAAATACAAGCAGCTCATGTAGTTCAATTAAAAAAAAAACACTATCAAAAAAAGGGTGGAAGATCTAAATAGACATTTATCCAAAGAAGATATACAGATGGTTAAAAAGCACATGAATAGATGCTCAACATCACTAATTATTAGAGAAATGCAAATCAAAACTACAATGAAATAAAACCTCACACTGGTCAGAATGGCCATCATCAAAAAATCTACAAACAATAAATGCTGGAGAGGGTGTGGAGAAAAGGGAACCCTCCTACACTGTTGGTGGGACTGCAAACTGGTACAGCCACTATGGTAAACAGTATGGAGGTTCCTTTAAAAACTGAAAATAAAACTGCCATAAGATCCAGTAATCCCACTCCTGGGCATATATTCAGAGAAACCCCTAAATCGAAAAGATACATGCACCTCAATGTTCATCGCAGCACTATTTACAATAGCCAGAACATGGAAGCAACCTAAATGTCCATCAGTGGAGGAATGGATAAAGAATATGTGGTACATGGATAAAGAAGATGTGGTACATATATACAATGGAATATTTCTCAGCCATAAAAAAAGAACAAAATAATGCCATTTGCAGCAACTTGGATGGACCTAGAGATTCTCATACTGAGTGAAGTAAGTCAGATAAAGAAAGACAAATATCATATGATATTGCTTATATGTGGAATCTAAAATAAGGCTACAAATGAACTTATCTACAAAACAGAAACAGAGTTACAGATGTAAAAAATAAACTTATGAATACTTGGGGGTAAGGGAGGGAGGGATAAATTGGAAGATTGGTTTGATACATACACACTACTATATATAAAATAGATAACTAATAAAGACCTACTGTATAGCATAGAGAACTCTACTCAATATTCTGTAGTGGCCTATATGGGAAATGAATCTAAAAAAAAAAGAAAAAGAGTTGATATATGTATACATATGACAGATTCACTTTGCTGTACATCTGAAACTAATACAACATTGTAAATCAATTATATCCCAATACAAATTAATAAAAAATAAAATAAAATCAGTGAACCAAGTTTTTACCCTAGGAAGCTAGAAAAAAAGAGCAAAATAAATAGAAGAAAAGAAAGATAAGAGTAGAAGTCAATAAAATAGAGACAGACATTACAGAAAATTAACAATGTCAGAAGCTGTTCTGTTAAAACATCAGTAAAATTGTCAAACATCTAGCTAGATAGATGGAAGGAAGGAAAGAAGGAAGGAAGAAAGGGATAAAGTGAGGAAGGGAGGAAAGGAGGAAGGAGAGAGGGAGGGAAAGAGAGAAAGAAGGAAGGAAGGAAAAGAAAGAAAAGAGAAGAAAAGGAAAGAAAAAGAACACACATTGCCAGTATCAGGAATCCAAATGGCATTATCACCACAGGTCCTACAGAAGTTAGAAGAATAATAAGAAAATACATCCAAATAAATGGAGACAAATCAGATAATGGATTATTAAAAATGACAATTCTGGCCTACATGATACATAGATTCAAGTCAATTCCAGTCAAAATATTTCAGCAAGGATCTGTTGCAGAAATTTGCATACTGATCTAAACTTTATGTGTAAAAACAAATGGTCTAGAATAACCAAAGCAATTTTTTTTAAAGGGAACAAAGTTTGAAGTCTTACCCAATCTGATTTCAAAATTTACTGTAAAACTCTAACAATCAAGACAGTTTGGTACTGGTGTAAGAATAGACATTTTGATTAATGGAACAGAATGGAGAATTCAGATCTAGACTCACATATATATTGTCAAGTAATTTTTTTTTTTTTTTTTGCCTTGGCAATTGTTTTTCAATAGAGATGCCAAGCAATTTGAAGGTGGTCATGGTGAAGAAAAATCCATTGTGTTTCTATATCCCAGCAAAAAAATTATTTTGCAACTGAAATAAAAATGTTATCCCACACACTTGAGAAATATTTACAGATAAATTAAAATATGAAAGATGAATATACCAAAAATTATAAAATATTACTAACAGAATTTATGGTCAATCGACTGTCAACAAAGCTGCCAAGGTAATTCAATGGGGAAAGGACAGTCTTTGTAACACATGGTGCTGGAAAAACTGGATATCTATATGGGACAAAAAGAACTTTAACCTTTTTCTCACATCTTATACAAAATTAACTCAAAATGAAGCACAGACCTAAACATAAGACCAAAAACTATAAAATTCCAAGAAGAGCGACTGAAAGCGCGGAGCCCAGTGACGGGCGTGGGACGCTGGGGCTGCTGCTGCCGCCGCCAAGAAGCCCGTGTGCGAGCGCAGGTCACTGTCCACACCGCCCTTCCGGGAGCCTGAGCAGCCCGCCACTGCCGGGGTCCCGGGATCCAGGGGCGGCTTCCCTGGGAGAACGCACGGCGCGCCTCGGGCTGGTGCAACGTCACACCGACCTCTGCCGCTGCAGGCTCGCCCCGCACTCCGTGCCCCTCCCTCCCGCCCGGCCTGAGTGAGCCAGAGTTCCCGAAGAGGCTGCTCCTTTAACCCTTTCCTGTCTGAGCGAAGAACAGACGCCCTCCGGCGACCTACACGCAGAGGCGGGGCCAAATCCAAAGCTGAGACCCGGGAGCTGTGAGAACAAAGAAGAGAAAGGGAAACCTCTCCCAGCAGCCTCAGAAGCAGCGGATTAAAGCTCCACAATCAACTTGATGTACCCTGCATCTGTGGAATACATGAATAGACAACAAATCATCCCAAATTGAGGAGCCAGGAGTCAGTACTGTGCCTCTGAGGTGGGAGAGCCAACTTCAGGACACTGGTCCACAAGAGACCTCCCAGCTCCACATAATATCAAACGGCGAAAATCTTCCAGAGATCTCCATCTCAACACCAGCACCCAGCTTCACTCAACGACCAGCAAGCTACAGTGCTGGACACCCTATGCCAAACAACTAGCAAGACAGGAACACAACGCCACCCATTAGCAGAGAGGTGGCCTAAAATCATAAAAAGTCTGCAGACACCCCAAAACACACCACCAGACGTGGACCTGCCCACCAGAAAGACAAGATCCAGCCTCATCCACCAGAACACAGGCACTAGTCCCCTCGACCAGGAAGCCTACACAACCCACTAAACCAACCTTAGCCACTGGGGACAGACACCAAAAACAACAGGAACTACGAACCTGCAGCCGGCAAAAAGGAGACCCCAAACACAGTAACATAAGCAAAATGAGAAGACAGAAAAACACACAGCAGGAGAAGGAGCAAGATAAAAACCCACCAGACCTAACAAATGAAGAGGTAATAGGCAGTCTATCTGAAAAAGAATTCAGAATAATGATAGTAAAGATGATCCAGAATCTTGGAAATAGAATAGACAAAATGCAAGAAACAGTTAACAAGGACCTAGTAGAACTAAAGATGAATCAAGCATCGATTAAAAACACAATAAATGAAATGAAAAATACTCTAGATGGGATCAATAGCAGAATAACTGAGGCAGAAGAACGGATAAGTGAGGTGGAAGATAAAATAGTGGAAATAACTAATGCAGAGCAAAATAAAGAAAAAAGAATGAAAAGAACAGAGGACAATATCAGAGACCTCTGGGACAACATTAAACGCACCAACATTCGAATTATAGGGGTTCCAGAAGAAGAAGAGAAAAAGAAAGGGACTGAGAAAATATTTGAAGAGATTATAGTTGAAAACTTCCCTAATATGGGAAAGGAAATAGTTAATCAAGTCCAAGAAGCACAGAGAGTCCCATACAGAATAAATCCAAGGAGAAATACGCCAAGACACATATTAATCAAACTGTCAAAAATTAAACACAAAGAAATCATATTAAAAGCAGCAAGGCAAAAACAACAAATAACACACAAGGGAATCCCCATCAGGATAACAGCTGATCTCTCAGCAGAAACTCTACAAGCCAGAAGGGAGTGGCAGGACATAATTAAAGTGATGAAGGAGAAAAACCTGCAACCAAGATTACTCTACCCAGCAAGGATCTCATTCAGATTTGATGGAGAAATTAAAACCTTTACAGACAAGCAAAAGCTGAGAGAGTTCAGCACCACCAAACCAGCTTTACAACAAATGCTAAAGGAACTTCTCTAGGCAAGAAACACAACAGAAGGAAAAGACCTACAATAACGAACCCAAAACAATTAAGAAAATGGGAATAGGAACATACATATCGATAATTACCTTAAATGTAAATGGACTAAACGCTCCCACCAAAAGACACAGATTGGCTGAATGGATACAAAAACAAGACCCATATATATGCTGTCTACAAGAGACCCACTTCAGACCTAGAGACACATACAGACTGAAAGTAAGGGGATGGAAAAAGATATTCCATGCAAATGGAAACCAAAAGAAAGCTGGAGTAGCAATTCTCATATCAGACAAAATAGACTTTAAAATAAAGACTACTAGAAGAGACAAAGAAGGACACTACATAATAATCAAGGGATCGATCCAAGAAGAAGATATAACAATTGTAAATATTTATGCACCCAACATAGGAGCACCTCAATACATAAGGCAAACACTAACAGCCATAAAAGGAGAAATCGACAGTAACACAATCATAGTAGGGGACTTTAACACCCCACTTTCACCAATGGACAGATCATCCAAAATGAAAATAAATAAGGAAACACAAGCTTTAAATGATACATTAAACAAGATGGACTTAATTGATATTTATAGGACATTCCATCCAAAAACAACAGAATACACATTTTTCTCAAGTGCTCATGGAACATTCTCCAGGATAGATCATATCTTGGGTCACAAATCAAGCCTTGGTAAATTTAAGAAAATTGAAATTGTATCAAGTATCTTTTCCGACCACAATGCTATGAGACTAGATATCAATTACAGGAAAAGAGCTATAAAAAATACAAACACATGGAGGCTAAACAATACATTACTTAATAACGAAGTGATCACTGAAGAAATCAAAGAGGAAATAAAAAAATACCTAGAAACAAATGACAATGGAGACACGACGACCCAAAACCTATGGGATGCAGCAAAAGCAGTTCTAAGAGGGAAGTTTATAGCAATACAATCCCACCTTAAGAAACAGGAAATATCTCGACTAAACAACCTAACCTTGCACCTAAAGCAATTAGAGAAAGAAGAACAAAAACATCCCAAAGTTAGCAGAAGGAAAGAAATCATAAAAATCAGATCAGAAATAAATGAAAAAGAAATGAAGGAAACAATAGCAAAGATCAATAAAACTAAAAGCTGGTTCTTTGAGAAGATAAACAAAATTGATAAACCATTAGCCAGACTCATCAAGAAAAAAAGGGAGAAGACTCAAATCAATAGAATTAGAAATGAAAAAGGAGAAGTAACAACTGACACTGCAGAAATACAAAAGATCGTGAGAGATTACTACAAGCAACTCTATGCCAATAAAATGGACAACCTGGAAGAAATGGACAAATTCTTAGAAATGCACAACCTGCCAAGACTGAATCAGGAAGAAATAGAACATATGAACAGACCAATCACAAGCACTGAAATTGAAACTGTGATAAAAAATCTTCCAACAAACAAAAGCCCAGGACCAGATGGCTTCACAGGCGAATTCTATCAAGCATTTAGAGAAGAGCTAACGCCTATCCTTCTCAAACTCTTCCAAAATATAGCAGAGGGAGGAACACTCCCAAACTCATTCTACGAGGCCACCATCACCTTGATACCAAAACCAGACAAGGATGTCACAAAGAAAGAAAACTACAGGCCAATATCACTGATGAACATAGATGCAAAAATCCTCAACAAAATACTAGCAAACAGAATCCAACAGCACATTAAAAGGATCATACACCATGATCAAGTGGGGTTTATCCCAGGAATGCAAGGATTCTTCAATATACGCAAATCAATCAACGTGATACACCATATTAACAAATTGAAGAGGAAAAACCATATGATCATCTCAATAGATGCAGAGAAAGCTTTCGACAAAATTCAACACCCATTTATGATAAAAACCCTGCAGAAAGTAGGCATAGAGGGAACTTTCCTCAACATAATAAAGGCCATATATGACAAACCCACAGCCAGCATCGTCCTCAATGGTGAAAAACTGAAACCATTTCCACTAAGATCAGGAACAAGACAAGGTTGCCCACTCTCACCACTCTTATTCAACATAGTTTTGGAAGTTTTAGCCACAGCAATCAGAGAAGAAAAGCAAATAAAAGGAATCCAAATTGGAAAAGAAGAAGTAAAGCTGTCACTGTTTGCAGATGACATGATACTATACATAGAGAATCCTAAAGATGCTACCAGAAAACTACTAGAGCTAATCAATGAATTTGGTAAAGTTGCAGGATACAAAATTAATGCACAGAAATCTCTGGCATTCCTATATACTAATGATGAAAAATCTGAAAGTGAAATCAAGGAAACACTCCCATTTACCATTGCAACAAAAAGAATAAAATATCTAGGAATAAACCTACCTAAGGAGACAAAAGACCTGTATGCAGAAAATTATAAGACACTGATGAAAGAAATTAAAGATGATACAAATAGATGGAGAGATGTACCATGTTCTTGGATTGGAAGAATCAACATTGTGAAAATGACTCTACTACCCAAAGCAATCTACAGATTCAATGCAATCCCTATCAAAATACCACTGGCATTTTTCACAGAACTAGAACAAAAAATTTCACAATTTGTATGGAAACACAAAAGACCCCGAATAGCCAAAGCAATCTTGAGAACGAAAAATGGAGCTGGAGGAATCAGGCTCCCTGACTTCAGACTATACTACAAAGCTGCAGTAATCAAGACAGTATGGTACTGGCACAAAAACAGAAAGATAGATCAATGGAACAGGACAGAAAGCCCAGAGATAAACCCACGGACATATGGTCACCTTATCTTTGATAAAGGAGGCAGGAATGTACAGTGGAGAAAGGACAGTCTCTTCAATAAGTGGTGTTGGGAAAACTGGACAGGGACATGTAAAAGTATGAGATTCGATCACTCCCTAACACCATACACAAAAATAAGCTCAAAATGGATTAAAGACCTAAATGTAAGGCCAGACACTATCAAACTCTTAGAGGACAACATAGGCAGAACACTCTATGACATAAATCACAGCAAGATCCTTTTTGACCCACCTCCTAGAGAAATGGAAATAAAGACAAAAATAAACACATGGGACCTAATGAAACTTAAAAGCTTTTGCACAGCAAAGGAAACTATAAACAAGACCAAAAGACAACCCTCAGAATGGGAGAAAATATTTGCAAATGAAGCAACTGACAAAGGATTAATCTCCAAAATTTATAAGCAGCTCATGCAGCTCAATAACAAAAAAACAAACAACCCAATCCAAAAATGGGCAGAAGACCTAAATAGACATTTCTCCACAGAAGATATACAGACTGCCAACAAACACATGAAAGGATGCTCAACATCTTTATTAATTAGAGAAATGCAAATCAAAACTACAATGAGATATCATCTCACACCAGTCAGAATGGCCATCATCAAAAAATCTAGAAACAATAAATGCTGGAGAGGGTGTGGAAAAAAGGGAACACTCTTGCACTGCTGGTGGGAATGTGAATTGGTACAGCCACTATGGAGAACGGTATGGAGGTTCCTTAAAAAACTACAAATAGAACTACCATATGACCCTGCAATCCCACTACTGGGCATATACCCTGAGAAAACCATAATTCATAAAGAGACATGTACCAAAATGTTCATAGCAGCCCTATTTACAATAGCCCGGAGATGGAAACAACCTAAGTGTCCATCATCGGATGAATGGGTAAAGAAGATGTGGCACATACATACAATGGAATATTACTCAGCCATAAAAAGAAATGAAATTGAACTATTTGTAATGAGGTGGATGGACCTAGAGTCTGTCATACAGAGTGAAGTAAGTCAGAAAGAGAAAGACAAATACTGTATGCTGACACATATATATGGAATTTAAGAAAAAAAAAGGTCATGAAGAACATAGGGGTAAGACAGGAATAAAGACACAGACCTACTAGAGAATGGACTTGAGGATATGGGGAGGGGGAAGGGTAAGCTGTGACAAAGTGAAAGAGCGGCATGGACATATATACACTACCAAACGTAAGGTAGATAGCTAGTGGGAAGCAGCCGCATAGCACAGGGAGATCAGCTCGGTGCTTTGTGACCGCCTGGAGGGGTGGGATAGGGAGGAT
This sequence comes from Hyperoodon ampullatus, assembly GCF_949752795.1. NCBI lineage: Eukaryota > Metazoa > Chordata > Mammalia > Artiodactyla > Ziphiidae > Hyperoodon > Hyperoodon ampullatus. The sequence continues at coordinate 39,015,914 of NC_136920.1, read as the reverse complement.
GGGAGGGAGACGCAAAAGGGAGGGGATATGGGAACATATGTATACATATAACTGATTAAATTTGTGATAAAGCAAAAAAAAATAAATAAATAAATAAATAAAATAAAATAAAATAAAATAAAATTCCAAGAAGAAAAATAAAAGGAAATCTTTGTGATCTTGATATAGACAGATTTCTTAGCTAGGCCACAAAGAAAAGCATGAACAATAAAAGAAAAATTTGATTAATTGGTCTTCAACAAAATATAAAAGTTTTGTCTTTCAAGGACACTAAAAAAACTTGGAAAAAATATCTGGAAATTATTTTTCTGATAAATTAATTATACCCAGAATAAAAATTTCTTTTAATAAACCTCTACAACTCAATAGTAAGAAGGGAAAAAAAGATTTGAATAGATACATCACCAAAGAATATATGTAAATGGGAAATCAACACAATAAAACATGCTCAATATAACTAAGGTGATGCCTGGGTTATAACCTGACACTAAGAAGAAGTCACTTAATTCTTACGTGAACTTGGACAGGTTTACTTCTTTGTCCTTCTTTGCATCAATTTCTTCATATACAAAACATCAATAATAATAGAACCTATCTTCATAGACTTGGGGTTGAGGATTTAAGAGTTTGAATGATATGAAGTGCTCAGAAAAATGCCTATCACCTAGAAAGTATACAATAAATATTAGTTATAGTTGTTGTAATTATTCAGACCTCTCTGCCTGGAAATTTCTTCTGAGAGAATTTCTAACCATAGTTGCTTTTTTCTAAGGTCACACATTTTCGTATTTATCACCTCCTCTCCCAAGAAAGAGGAAGGCAACAGGTTGGGGGGGACTTGACCCACTTGAGTTTTGACATGCTATTTTTGAGCACTAAATGAAATAATCATTGTAAAGTACTTAGCTATGTGCTTGGTACACAAGACATATTCAATAAATGTTAATTAGTGCATCTTTTCTCCTAGGTGCCTGGCACAGAGCTGCATCTATGGATTGTACTGTAAAGTCATTGATGCATAAATATAGTGGTATTTAGGCTTAAACTTCTATGCATGAGGGATTATATCTTTGGTGCTCTTGTTACAGCATCATAGGACCCCCAATTCACTAGACATTTAACAAATATTCTTAGTTTACTCTGAAGAGGGAAGAGAAGAGGAGAATATTAGCTGATTGCAGCTCTTTAGCTGCAAATTTTCCACAGGAGCTGAGGTTAGAGATTTAGTGGGAGTAACACAAAATGCTTTCCACATTCTTAGAAAGCCACAGTTACATTGATTATGCACTGTCAGTGGAATATTCACTGGAAGCTGTACCCCCTCTGAGGCCCTGAGTGGTGATGAGTTTTCTCTAATCTCTCCAAAAGGTCTTACCAGGTTTCTCCTGCCAGCGCCTGGCATTTGAGAAAGCACAGCCTGGGGTGAGGGGTGCTGTCCGTGGCTACAGAACAGAGCAAAGCTAAGAGGCCCATAAGGGGATTAAACCTATGACCCACTCCTCATTAGCACAATGTTCTAGCCGACGAGGAAATAATGCAGACTCCTTGAGTGTTAGCAAATACTGACCTACTTAGATATGAGGGATAAAAGCACACATTTTCCCTCTGACATCAGCACAATCTTTCTCTGGGAATTGAAAAGACAGAGAAAGCCCTTTTACAGGGAATTTCTGGGTCAATAACTCTCATCTCATGCTCCTACAGTAATTACTGGATTATGTTCCCCAATTATTCTTCCATCCACTAACTGCTTCTCTGCCTACCCACCCATGTTCCAACAAGTATTAGGCAACATGTCAGGCCGTTTGGCACTTCTGCAAATCAGTTACCTCCAAACAGATAGATACCTCTGACTAGAATACTTTCATCACCCACCCCCTTCTCCATCCCCCACCTCTGCCCCTCACCTCCACTCTCTGGCTAACACATACTCATTCTGTATCAGCGAGTTGTTCTCGAAGGCTTCATCTAGGTATCTGTTCTGGGTTCACTTCTGTACACATACTCCCCCAATCACAATACTTACCAAACTGTCCTCCCACGGCCTGGTTTCTCTCTCCCTAACCCCCAGTGCTGGAAGCACCCTAGGTGCAAGGGCTGTGTCTTGAGCAGAGTTGAATCCTATCATCTCTGTGCCTGGCATCAAGTAGAAATTCAATAAATATTTGTTAAATAAATGGATGACTGAAAGAAATTCCCTTTTTCTTCTTATATATGAAATAGCTTAAGTTATGTTAAATAATATCTGCAATTACTTAAATAGTATTTATTTCTAACCATTCTTAAAGTTACTTTTCAAGTCTTGGCTTTTGCTAAAGTAGGACAAGAAAGTGGTTTGGAATCATATAGACCTGAATTTAAGCTCCCAGGAGATTATTAACTATATATGTGTTAATGTTTCTAAAATGATGATAATAATACCTGCCTCACAGAGTTTTTGAGAAGGTAAAATAAAATATATATACATATATATATATATGAAAATTTCCTGCTGCTCAATAAGCATTAGTATGTTCCTTCTTTCTATTCTCTGATTAACAAGCTTTCTCCTGAATTTGTCTGGTCTTTCATCAAGCAATAAATACTGTTTTTTAATAGACACATAAATACACATATATATTCTTTCAAGTTAACTGGAAGAGCAAAAAAATTTTTTAAATCAACTATCTTTGTGTGTATATAAATATGCTTTTTAAAATATCACACACATATATAAACTCTTTAAAATTAATTGGAAAAGTAGAAAAGTATTAAAAATCTAATTGAATATATATATTTGCTTTTTAAATACCTTTTCAGTTATCTTGTAAGAGTGCTGGGCATTCAGTAGAACATTACACACATCAGTTCTTGGACTTTTTTTGTGTATGTGTATTATTTCCTTGATAATATCTTTTCTACTTTCCTTATTCTCTCTTCTTCAAACTACAGATAGTTGAAAGACCTCCTAAACTGATCTTTTTAGTTTTCTTTTCTCACATAGTTTCCAATATTTTTTACCTTTATATTTATTTCCCAGAAGATTTCATCAATTTTATTTTCTAAAATTTTAATGTATATTTTAGCACATTTATTTGTTCTTTTAGACTTTGTTTATTCTTTTTTTTTTTACATAGGAATTTCTATGTGAACAATCATATCTTCTGTGAATAGAAACAACTGCACTTCTCCCTTAGTAATCTCTTTCTTTGCCTTCTCTTTTTTCTTTTTCTTTCCTTATTAATGCTTTATGATCCCATCTGACAAAAGTAGGAAAAGAAGAGTGAATTAAACTAAAAGCTAGGGGAAGAAGTAAATAATAAAGATAACACCATAAATCAATGAAATAAAAAATAGCTTAACAATGGAAAAAATTAGCAAAGCCAAAAGAAATTAATACAATTAATAAGCCTCCAGCACGACTGACTAACAAAAAAATAGAAAATACAATTCATTAATAGCAGAAATGAATGAAAGTACATCACTACAGATTATTCACACATTAAAAGGAAATTAAAGGACTTCTGAAGAGTTTAAAGTCAATAAATTTGACAATATAGATGAAATGGGCATATTATTACATAATACAATCTACCAAACTACATAAAATGGAGCAGGACATCTGAATAACCCTATTTCCATTAAACAAATTGAATTCATTTTCAAAAACATTCACAAAGAAAGTCCAGGTCCATAATTTGTCAATCCATAATTTTTAAACAATAGCCCTCTGGGGATTTGATATATTTCAAAATGTATAAAACTTTGTTTAGAAATGAAAGCTAAAGATATATCTTTGGCTCAATTTTTGGTTATCCTTAGAAAACTATGGACTGGGCAATTGAAGAACCAATGAAATTAAAGAATATCATATGTTTTGAAAACTTAAACATAAAAAAGTCAATAATTTCATAAAATTTCTTAAATATAAATAGTCAATACTTTCATAAGAGCATAGTGGTTATGCTTAAAATGAGCCTTCATGACTTGTTGCTTAACTTTTTTAAGCCTCACTTTCCTAGATTAGTAAATAGAGATGATTCTTCCTTTCAAGTTAATTGATGTATATCAAGTTACACACCCAAAGGAAGCACTGAAAATTAATAGCTCTTTGAATATTGATAGTGTTCTCTGCAAAGCACCCAGCTTATTATACACAGTAAGGCAAGTCACAACTCAACAAAATCCTATTTTGAATTCAAAAGCTGGGAACTAACTCTTTTGTTCTCCGAGGTTCTGCCACAGCCCTCTTTCCCCAGATGCCTGAAGTGGAAAGTTCCCAACTGGGATGGGTAGAGTGGGCAAAAGGGAATCATCAGAATTAGGAAGCTTCATCATTCAGTATCAACAGATATACAAATAATCTGAATAGTTAGAATTGTGGAGATAAGACTTCCATGTGACTGAATTGTTTAAATCAAGCTGCTTAACCATATACACATACACATTCACAGAGATATAAAGACACTGGGAAAGTTATTGAGAAGATTCTGGTATCTAATAATTATGATACTAAGAGGGAAGGGAAATACATCAGAATTAACCATGTAATCCTGAAAACTGATAAAATTAAGCAGAATATTGCATAATTCTCCCCTTGATTTTTCTTGAATGTCATACCTTTCTAAGTTCAAAAATTTTCTTTCAGTCTGAATTTAGATGCTGGATTTACTTATTTTTATTTTGTTTCTGTGTGTTTCTGATTGTAAAAAGAATTAACATTTATGGTTATAGTTTTAGAAAATACAAGATAAAACAAATAAAAACATATCACATACAATTTTATGATTCATTGGTGGCTACTAACATGTGTGTATCTGTATGAAATTGAAATTATGCCCTTTACTGTATTATTATATATTTTTTACTATATAAGATTCAAAAAGAATTACTGTATAATAGTTAATTTAACCAATTTTTTTAGTTTTAATATTTAAAAAAAATTTATAACTGTTCACTGTTTTAAATAACACTATTATGAACTTTGTAGTTTATTATTCTTTGTTTGCATTTATGATTTTTTCTTCCAGGCATATTCCTAGGACATAAATTGTTACCAAGTCCCAGCTCATACTGCTCATCACATGACAGGCCAATAAATGGAGAGACAAGGTGTTGGGGCAAGGAATAGCAACTTTATTCAGATAGTCTCCAGACTGAGAAGTTGGCAGACTAGCGTCCCAAAGAACCATCTTAAACGAGTTAGAATTCAGCCTTCTTTTATAAAAAGGGGAGAGGTGTGGCTCGTTGTTGCAGACTTCTTGGTGCCCATCAGACCCTGCAGACCCTGGAGGGGACATGAAAATCCTTTGTTCTTGCAGTTGTCCAGTCCACGTGGGTCTGGTCAAATGTTCCTGTAAACCTCCAACAAAATAAATGTTATTCTCTGTTAAGCAACTTTTTCTCTCTTTAGGAATGAAAAGTATTAGGCCTTTAAATGTCAAGCCTGGGATGCAGAGATTTGAGAAAGGGTTATTACATATATTTCAGGCTATAGGCAACATTCTTTTAGAAAGGTGCAAGGCCAGCATGACTAAGCACGGGCAACAGAGCACAATGGAATTAGGCTTGTTCTTCTCTGTTACAAAATTACTGTATCAAAGGAAATTAAATCTTAAGGTTTTGTCATATATTTCCAAATTACCCTCAAAAAATTATCAATCTCACCATGAATACATGAAAAGTATCACTTCATACCTTTCCACCCTTCTAACATTAGTTACCAATATTGTTTTTGAAATTTATCAGTTTGGCAAATGGAAAAGTAGTGTATCATTCTGATCCTATTTTAATTTCTTTGATTACTCATGTATCCTATCTGTGTCTGGTTTCCAAATATCTTTCTAAAGGAAATCTACTCCATAAAGTATAAACGAATAAGATTATTCATAGAACTCATATAATAGGTACTTACATGGCTAAATATTTAAAATATATTTGAGCTTATTACTTTAAAGAATTTTTATCAGATTTCTGTAAGAAGAGATATGGACAGCTATTGAATTTGGAGAGCAAAAACAGCTAGTGTACTAGTTAAGAACATAACTCTACTGCCTGACATCCTCAGCTTGAATCCTTGTTCTATCATGTAGTATACATGGCTTATGGCAGTTTACTTAACCTGTCTGTACCTCAGTTTCTTCATCTGCAAAAGAGAGCTGATAATAATGGCGCTATTTCATAGAGCTGTTGTAAAGATTAAATGGAATACTCATATGAAGGGTGAACAAACAAAAATTATTAATTATCATTGAAATGTAGTTTTAAATTTTTCCACAGTACTTCATCTTTCAGCTTTTTTGTTCTCCCATCTTCAAGTATGTAGTGAGGTTAAACCCTTTTATTATTATCTTATGAATTTTAAGTGTTCAAGTTTATTAAGTTCACTAAGAATGCCAACAGAGTTATAACCTGTATCTCAGAAAATTGTCTTGCTCCTTTTTAGTTTTTATGGGACATAGATTGTTGAACTGTACCCACAGTTGAGTCACCTCCTAAGTGAAGTCTACCTATTCCTCCCTGCTCCTAACCCATTCCCATTATGATTAATTTCTTCTCCCTCTGGTTTCCCATGACACTTTATTCATCTTATAATAGCAGGCATGTGCACATTGTAGCCATATAGCCAAATTATTATTTTAAAAGTTTGTTTCCCACATGCTCAGGTGGCTCTCTGGGATAGTAACTGTGCCTCCCTCATCCATTTCCCCAGGGCTTCACATAGTTTTTCAGCAATAATGCAAAGAATAAGTGAATAGTAAAGATACATTTGGGGCTTTCAGGATAAAACAACTTTGAACAGAGACTAATATGTGAACCACAAATCAAATATTAATAAACCATAGGCAGCAGGCCATTCAGACAAAATACATAAAACAATGGTTTTCAGACATTGGTCAAAAAGCAGTGGAAGACTGTGGTCCCTGAGAAGAGTAAAACAAATGAGCTAAGCCTTACAAATCCCCAGCTTACTACTGGAGACAATTTGTAGGCTACAGTTCAGGGAAGGAAGAACCCAGAGCCTAGAGGACCCAAGTAGTTGAGGAGAAAGTAACCTACATTTGAGTAGCAGCTATGATAGAGGAAGAAGCTGCAGTGTCAGAGAGGGGGGAGAGAGAGAGAGCTCTGGAGATCTGCAGAACCTTTAGCTGAGCACTTATCTGCACAGACATGAGAAGAAACCCACAAGAAAAGAATTGCCACAAAGCAGGGGGTTGAAAATTCCTCATACAAAGCTGAGAAGAGACTGTGTTTCCACCAGACAGAATGGAAAGATATCAATGAATAGAATCCTTACAAGGACATTACCTTAGTATAGGAGTTACATTATCCCCAGGCTAAAAGCTGCTCTGAAAAGGCAATAAATAAAGCATAAAGTCAAGTCTCAAAAGAATCAAACTGATTTAAAATAACTTATCTGGGTGCCAGAAGAAAATCCAACACTATTCAAAAGAATGCAAAAAAATCTCCATCAAACAGTGTAAAATTCCTAATAAAAATTTGCCAGGAATGCAGGAAAAGCAGGAATATATAACATATAATCAGGAGAAGAATTACTCAATAGAAATAGACACAAAAAAAGACAGAGGTGTTAAGATGAGCAGACAAGGACATAAAAACAGGTATTACAAGTAAACTTCACATGTTGAAGAAAATAAAGGAGACATGAACATAATGAAGAGATAAATGAAAGATAAAACAAAAGATCCAAATAAAATTTTTGGAAATATACAAAATTAAAAATACATTGAGAGGGATTCACAGACTAGGCACTGAAGAAGAAACAATCAGCAAACCTGAAATCATAGCAAAAAGTAATCCAAAAAGAAACACAGAAAGAAAATAAACAGTATTTATGATCCATGGGACAATATCAAGCAGATAATATGCGTATGATTCAAAAACATATTTGTAGGAATCATGCTCAAATGTATCCCAAATCTGATGAAAACTATAAATTCAAGAAACTCAATGAATCCCAAACAAAATAAAAATAAACAAAATTATACCAAAGCAATCATGATCAAATTCCTGAAAACCAGCCATAAAAAGAAAATTTTAAAAGCACCCAAAGAGACACGTTACATAAAGAAGAACAAAAAGCATGAGCCATTATGCAAGCTAGAAGACAAACGAGCAACATTTTTAAAGTTCTGAAGGAAAAAAAACTACCAACTTAGAAATCTATTCCTAGGGAAAATATCTTTCAAAAATAAAGAATTTTTCAGATAACCAGAACCTAAAAGGATTTATTACCAGCAGATATGCATTACAAGAAACATTAAAAGAAGTTCTTCAAGCAAAAAGAAACTGATATTAGATGCTAATTTTGACCTTCACAAAAGAATGAAGAGCACTGGAAATGGTAGATTTGTGAGTAAATATATGATATTTCTTTCCATTTTAAAATTTCTTGAAAAGAACTGTTTAAATAGAAGTGATAATAATAAATTATTGAGTGTATAACACATGTACACTGTATGACAAAAACAGCACAAAGGAAAGGGACAGTGAAAGTGGAAGCACACTGCTGTAAGCTTCTCAGAGTATACATGAAGTGATATAAGATTATTTAAAGGTAGACTCTAGTAATATGGAGATGTATTTTGTAAACCGTAGAGCAACCACCAAAATTAAATAAGTAGACAAATAAATGAAACAAAGAGATTTGGCTAGGAAAGTTATAAATGCAGTTAGAAAGGAGTCATAAAAAATTATTACTTAATCCAAAAAAAAGCAAGAAAAAATAGAAATAGAAAACAAATAGATTTCAATCCAGACCTATTGATAGCTACATTAAAATTAATAATCATATTAAATAAGTTAATTGTAAAGCAGAGATTGTTATAGTGGATTAAAAAGCAAGCCCCAACTAAATACTGTTACAAGAAACCCATCTCAAGTATAAAACAGTTTAAAAGTAAAAGGATGAAAAAAAAATACCATAAAAACACTAAACATAAGAAAGCTTATGTAGGGACTTCTCTGGTGGTGCAGTGGTTAAGAATCTGCCTGCCAGTGCAGGAGACAAAGGTTTGAGCCCTGGTCTGGAAGATCTCACATGCCGTGGAGCAACTAAGCCCGCGAGCCACAACTACTGAGCCTGTGTGCCACAGCTACTGAAGCCTGTGCGCCTAGAGCCCATGCTCCGCAACAAGAGAAGCCACCACAATGAGAAGCCTGCACACTGCAACGAAGAGTAGCCCCTGCTCTCCACAACTAGAGAAAGCCTGCACGCAGCAATGAAGACCCAACACAGCCAAAAATAAATAAATAAATAAATAAAGTAAATTAAAAAAAAAAAAGAAAGAAAGCCTGTGTAACTGTATTTCCTACTCTCAGTCAAAGTAGTTCAGAAAAAGAAATATCGGGTGATTACAAAGAATATTTTATAGTGTTAAGGTGTCAATTTGTCATTGAGTCATAACAATCCTAAATTTGTATGCATGTGAAAACAAGCTTCAAAATACACGAAGCAAGAACTGGTAGAACTGATAAGAGACACATTCACAACTTGAGTTGGAGACTTCAACACTCCTTTCTCAATAATTAATAGAACAAACAGAAAATTAGGTAAAGTAACAAGACTGGAAAATGTTATCAACTAATTTGACCTAACTAACATTTATGGAACAGTCCACCTAACAACAGCAGAATGAGCATTCTTTTGAGTGTACACTAAATACTCACCAAGGAAAGCTATATTCTGAGGCATAAAACACATTTCTATAAATCATCTAAATTGATAAAAAAGAATTGAAGTCTTATTGATTGAAAATTATTTTATTTGATCCTTCAATGGAATTAAATTAGAAATCTAAAAAAGTTTTTCTGAAAATATTTCAAATATTAGAAAATTAAATAACACATCTAAATAACTTATAGATCAAACAAAAAATGACAAAGGAAATTTTAAAATATCTTGAATTCAGTTAAGATTAAAACACAACATAAAATCAGTAGGGTGCTTACAGTGAAATTTATAACTTTAAATACTTATATTAGAAACCAAGAATGATTTAAATCAGCAATCTAGCTTGAAAAAGAAAAGCAAATAACACAAAGTAAGATTAAAGATAAAAACAAATATTAAAGAAATGGAAAACAGAAAAACAAAAGAAAAAATTTATGACAGAAAAATCTAGCTCCTTGAAAAGATCAACAAAATTGATAAATTTCTAGTGAGACTGATCAGGAGAAAAAAAGAAATGACAAACTATCAAAATCAGGAATGAAATGGAGGCATCACCACAGATCTAGATGTATTAAAAGGAAAACAGAGATATTATGAACAATTTTATGCCAATACATTTGGCCCCTGAGATGAAATGGAAAACTTCTTGAAAGTCAGAAATTTCCAAAGCTATTTCAAGATGAAACAGATTATCTGAATAGTAGTATATCTATTAAGAAATTGCATTTGTATTTAATAACCTTACTACAAAGAAAACACTAGGCCCCAGGTGGTATCACTGGAGATAATGAATTCTGCCGAACATTTAAGGAAGAAATAATACTATTTCTATACAAACTTTTGCAGAAAATAAAAGCTTTACACTGATACCAACCGTAGAAACTATAAGATGAGAAAACTACAAATCAATATGCCTCATGAACATAAATACAAACATCCATAGCAAAAATGGTAGCAAATCAAATCCACCAATAGATAAAAGGAAATAAGTTGTGACCAACTGAAGCGTATCTTAGAAAAGCAAGGTTGGCTTAATACTCAAAGTCAATCAATGTGTTTCCCTATTAACCAACTAAAAAGAAAAACTAAGTGATCATATCAATAAATGTAGAAAAAGTATTTAACAAAATTTATCATCCATTCTCAGGAAACAAGAAATAGAAGGGATCTGCCACAATATGATAAAAGACAACTTCAAAAACCCTTTGTTCTGGGCTTCCCTGGTGGCGCAGTGGTTGAGAGTCCGCCTGCCGATGCAGGGGACACGGGTTCATGCCCTGGTCCGGGAAGATCCCACATGCCACGGAGCGGCTGGGCCCGTGAGCCATGGCCGCTGAGCCCGCACACCCGGAGCCTGTGCTCCACAATGGGAGGCCACAACAGTGAGAGGTCCGCATACCGCAAAAAAAACCCCAAAAAAACAAAAACCCTTTGTTCCTAAATTTTGGAATAAGGCAAAAGATGTTTGCTCTCACAACTTCTATTAAACATTGTACTGGAGGTCCTAGCTAGTACAATAAGGCACATAAAAATAAGGGAATGGGACTAGAAAAACTGAGTACTTATCTAACTTCTCATAGCTAGAAGGTAGACAAATAAAGTATCCTTGTCTCTAGTCTGCTCTGATGGCACTGTGTTCTTCACCTCAGTAAACCTCCTGTCCAGTAAAACAATGGGAAGAATATTTTATTTTATTCTATTCTTGGTGAAGGAGTTATTTCATAATTGTAGTTCAAGATGAAAACAGTTTCACCCATTGGGCAGAATCATGGATAACACACTATTCTCTGCACAACACTATTAAAGATCCCCCTCTAGATAAGCAGCTCACACTGTACCCACTATTTTGGACATAGGGTTTTTGTGGGAAGCTCTAAACGTGCATGCAGCAAAAACCCATTCAGTATAACAAGCAAGGTACATGGCGTGAACATATCTTGCGGGAAAACAAAAATGCCTTAGTAAAAGTATCTGCTTTCAATCTCCAGAGGAGAACCTTGAATTTCAGGACATCTAAGTAATTAGCTTACAGTTACAAATCAAGTTTTAAAATGAGAGGAAGGAGGAGATGGTGGGTTTTGAAAGAAACCCTGAAACTCCATTAATGGTTTTGTGCTCTGACCACAAAACCTCTATCCCTCTCTAACCCTAGCCATAGAAATATTCCTCTGCTTGCTATTTGACAGCCTGTGCCAGTTCTGCATAGCTTCCTTGAATCAGAAAGAAAGGTTTCTTTTAGGACTCCATATTTCTTTCTGAGAACAAGCTGAATTGCTAGAGGCAAGGAGGGAGTTCCTCAAGCAAACAAAGGAAATAGTTGAAAGGACCCTCACCGAGGCCACAAAGCAGGTCCTCCAGAAAACCAGTCTTTATCTCTAACCTCTTTGCAGAGGTTGGCAAGAATACATAGCGCTTCCTGAGAGAGATTACGTGGGTAGTGGCTGCAGTAGCGGCAGAGCTGTGTGTCAGCATATTGAGTCAATGAAAGTACACAAGCTTTGCCAAAGCAAAGCAGACAGGATGCAGGCTGCTGGTTCCAGGGTGAAGCTGGCGTCAGGTGCTGGGGATTTTTTCTACCTTTTGATGAGGCAAGAAACAACTCTTGCCTCCTTCTTTGAAAATTCACTTCACAAGTTCTTTAACAGTTGAAGTGAATAGATCTATATATGGCTTTGTTTTCACTGAACAAAGAATCATCCTGATTCTTGTTTTTCACAATGGTGAAGGCCAAAGGCACAGAAATGTGGACACTCACTTAAACAAGTAAAGATGGCTGGCCTTTTCAGTTAATTTGTCCTACTGATCAAAGAACACACTACTCTAGGCTTCATAGAAAAGGAAAAAATACCAATTATTATAAGCTAAATTTTATTGTATGTTTATGTATAAGCCACTATGCAAATCTTTTTAAAAATTTTAACACAGTCTTATGTGTTATTATTTGCATTTCCCAGTTGATGAAACAGGGACTTGAAAGGGTTAGTATTTTGCTTGCTGACAAAAAGTAAGTGACGATGCCAGATTTGGAACTAGTTTTGTCTGATTCTAATATCTATCTATAATTATTCTAAATTCTTTTTAAAAGAGACAAAACAGTTCCTGATCTCAAAGCAATGTATTTCTTTAGTTAACTACACCACAGATTGCCAGCCAGTCAGAATTAGCTATAGACCTCAGAACCTGAGCTGACAGAAATGTAAAACTCTTACTGTTTCCATACCTCCCTTTTCTGTCATGTTTTGAAGAGCTCCTAGTTGTAAGGGGAATAGCTTTGGCAGGGACCCTCCTTGCCTCAGTTCTACTGCATTCAGTGATTCTGTGTTCAACAGCATGCTCTCCTCTGAGCTCAGAAGCAAAGCCATGGGGAAGTTCCTGGGATAACCTTTACGCTGGTACATGGATCACCATCTAGATTTAGATGGACATGTTTAGAATTCAGAATCTGAAATGGGTTAGCTCTAATCAAGGTCGCTGAAATATGTTCCTGCCTGTTAATAGGGGCTGCCTGCTAGCTTATCAGAGGTGTGCCAGGCTTAGCAATAACTGTGATTATGTTACAGTGGTAGAACCACTTAGTAAAATACATGTGAGAAATATATATGTATGTATACATATATGTGTACATATGCATTTGTATATATGTATATATAATATACAATATATACATATAATATATACTGTATTTGTATATATTGGTGTCTGAATATTTAAGAACCAGCTGAGCATATGTCCAAATACATTTAATAATGAGTTATACTGATCAAACTATTTGAAGCCTCCAATGCAACATAAATGCTTATATTATTTTATTCATTTGTTATTTATGGAAATCATTATGTTTTAGGCATAGTAGTAAGCTCTAAAGATACAAATTAAAATATATATATTGTTTCTGTCCTCAGGGAGTTCATTTGCCATTTTTATCTAATGATATCTTTCAATGAAAATGACTGTTTTTTCTCCTTTTTTTTTGGATATAGTTTGCAATACATTTTCAGTTTAACTTGGGGCTTGTATTTTCTACAATTTAGCAGACTAGATAATCAGATATTCTGAACAACCTTTCTGACAAAAATGGCTGAAATGTTGTATGTGTGTGTGTGTGTTTAGAATATTTTAAGTGCATTAATAAACTGGCAAGAAAGTATATAATATGGCAAAAAAAAGTATATGGAGAGGCAGAAAGCAAGCAAGTACAAAATCCAGCTTTGAGCCTAAGGAAATCTGTTGAACCCTGGTGAACTTGAACATATGTTTTGAAGCCCATGTAAGGCACAGAAGAAAGTAGACAAACCTTAGGGCACACCTAAAGTAGAAAGTCTAATGGTAGGCCCTCCAATGAAGTTGAGACTTCATTGGAATACAATTTCCTCCTAGAAGTAAATAGCAAGGAAGCATTTTTTTTTCTTCACTTTGGCACTAAGTGTAAAGAAAAAAAAATCACTCTTAAGAATTTGGAAGTATAAGCCAGCCCTGAAACAAGTTTCTGGCCCAAGTTAAAACTTTCTGGGTGGTACAAAAAAAATTCAAATAGAAATTTTGATATAAAAGTGTCCTGGATTTTACTGTCTTCTCCAGGTGATAAGAAGAAGCAAAACAAAGTCCTCTCTGAAGGACTTTAATTTCAACATGACCTGAAAAAATTCTCTCAGATAATGATCCAAGAGATATGAGCAAAAAGCCAAAAATTGCAAATATACAGGTAAACAAAGAACCATGAGTAAGAGCCAGAATAAATAACATTGCTGAATCAAACAGACAAAATTCTAGATATTGGAATTTTTAGATTCTGGATATAAAATTTAAATGTTTGATATGTTTCAAGGAGTGAAGTCTGAAAACATAAGCAATAAACCAAAGACTCTTAAAAAAAACAGATCTGAAGAAATATAATTGGAAAATTGAAGTGGCAATAAATTAAATGAAAGTAAACAATGAATGGATTAAAAGAAGATTAGAAATAAGTGAGGAGAAAATTAGTAAAAGAAAAATAGGTCCAAAGAAATTATCCAGAATGTTCTGAAGTAGACATATTGAAATAGTGAAATAGATTAATAAAATAAGCAGAGAGAATGGAAAAATCCAACATAATCTAATTAGAATTCTAGAAGGAAATAATAGTCTGAATGAGGAAGAAGCAATATTTGAAGAATTAATAATGGGGAATTTTCCAGAAAGACACCAACTCAAACCCAAGAAGTTTAAAAATAAATCCACACCTAGACCTATCCTAATGGAACTTTAGGACACCAAAGACGAAGAGAAGATTTAAAAAGCAGTCAGTAAGAAAAGTTTAACTTGGGTTTGGTTATTTGTCTCAAAACAAAATAACCAATCAAAGCTTGCAAAAGAAAGAATTATTGCCATTTTTAGTAGATTCCAGTAATATTTTTGAATAAATGAATCAATTGTAAGCAGCAGATCCAAGATGAAAGCCTTCTGATCCCCAAATCTGTGTTTTAAAATATATATCACTCACTTTGCAAATAGATAGGAAAGGATGCAAAGCTATGTTCCTGAAATTTTGATCATGTCTGTATTGCTGTAAAGATCAATAGCCATCCTCTCAGACTTTAAACACTGCACAATTCTACCAAAATAATTTGTCCTAATTATCACTTTTGCCTTGCTACGTCACCGATTAGAAACTTTGAAACAGTATCTACTTCCTAGCACATCATAACAAAACACCTCTCAGAACTGTGGAACAGCGGTATTGGCTAATGGTTGCACCCTAGAAATGGCTGGATATGGGTTTAAAGTTATAGATATATGACCTGGAAAATTTCCTAATGTATTTAAGTTTTCTTGGCTTGTAAACTGGAAATAATAATGGCATCTACAATTTGTGGCAAGGATTAAGAGAAATAATATATGTCAAGCGCTTTGCACAGTACTGACTCAGAATAAATTGTCACTGAAGTTGGCTGTTACTGTTAGATAATCATTCTATTTCTTCATTTCTTTATCTTCTGTTGCACTCACCCCAAACCCTTCTCCTTACTCTCTTGTCCTGCTGGCTTCTGCTTCAAGGTCAGTGGTTCTCAAAGTGAGGTCCCCACATTATCAGCATCACCTAGGAATTTGTTAGAAATTCAGATTCTTGGGTCTCACCCCAGATCTACTGAATGAGAAACTCTGGAGGCAGGGCTCAGCAGTCTGCATTTTAACAAACCCTTCAGGTGATGCTGATACACATGAGGACCACTGTTCTGAGCCATTGTACATGTAGCTCAGCTCTTCTCAACATGTAGGCTTTTGCAAACCTGTGGAGAAGCTCTTGGTTGTCACAATGCTTGATAATCCCTACTGGCAATTAGTGGGGCAGGAATGCTAAATGTCCCAAAATACTCACTTCCTAAACCTTCACCTCCTTCTGCACCTGTTGAAATCCTGTGCAATTTCCAAGGATTGGCTCCTTTACACTTTATCTTCTTTATCCATTTCAGCCCAGACAATGATCTCTCTGAGGATATGACTACAGACATTTTGTGTATTTAATATTCCCTCATGTTCTATTAGTTTAGTGGATAAGACCATATGCCAGGAAGCCAGAATGCCTGGATATAAATCCTACCTCTGTGACTTAACATGCAGCCTTGGATTTTGTTACTTACCCTTTCTGAGCCTCAGTTTCCTCATCTGTAAAATGGGGTTAGTAATGGTACATACATTAAAGAGTTGTGTGGATTAAGCCTTTAGAACAGTGCTTGGCACAAAGTAAGCACTATACAAATGTTGGCTCTTATTCTGTATCCCCTTTGGCATCTACATAATGCTGAGAACTTACTACATGCCTCATACATTTCATTGACTCATTGATTGGCCAAAGAACCTCAGAACTTATTCCCAATTCAACCTCCACACATTCATTAGAAGACTCAGGGGAGTAATGCTCACCAACTTTAAATTCATAAATTACTGCCATGTAGAAAGAAGAATTGGCTTATTCTTTATTGCTTCAGAACATAGGACTTGGAACTAAGTTTCTGGGTGAGTAACAGAGTATATTTGCTCTGTGTCCCTGCTGCATCTCTTCCTCCAGTTCCTGTGACAGCAGAGGTCAAAGATTTGGGAATTTTGGATGCTAGCCATCTCTCAATTTCTTTCTACTTGAGAGATATAGATGAGAACACAATCATATTTCCAGAGCCTCTGAGAATCTTTCTATTTGATTCATGTTCTTCTTAATGGTTTTGCTCAAAAAGAGCCTTGTTTCCAGCCAATTTCTGATGGCTGTCCTCCATCACCTGCCCTTTTGTTTCCCAGAAACCCACAGGCTATTAGCTTAAGTACGCATCGCTGGCAGGGGCCCTACCTTTGGCAGCACTGAGAACAGCATGGGCCGATGAAATGCTCCTTGGAGACTGCCCATCCAAACACCGAGCACATCCAAAGCTAGAGGTGATGACATCTTAGCCTGATGTGGAAGAAGTACACAGGGTTCTGGATGGTTATGTAATAAGGGAAAGAAGAGGAGCTGGTGCATGACTGTGGAAAGAGAGCATCCCAGGGGTAGGCTTTGGTTTTGTGAGGAAGCCTGAGAATAAGAAAGGTGATTTAGGCTCTATTTTGCATGTGATGTCATACTAACAAAGGTAGCCAAAAACCCCTGTGGAAGGAAAATACAGTTCTTATTGTTGGCGTGAAGGAAAAGAATAGGTCTGGGCCTTTGTTCATTTGTCTGTGAGACTCCCTAAAATTAAACTCTTACTTCACTAAGTAGTCATCCCAGGCAGCAAATTAATTCATAAAATAATCCAATAAATAAATATCCTGGAAAACATTTATGGCAACATCCAACATGTATTAAACTGTGTTATCAAATGAGCTAATTCTATCTATGGCGATCTGTCTGTTGATTCTGTAGTTAAAAGGAGGAGGAAGAGAAGAAAGAAGAGGAGGAGGAAGGGAGGAAGGATTGCAGTATTATTTCAGCCAAGACCAATCTTGGCAGGACTGTCAGGCCCCCAGGCTCATCCTTAGATTGGCCAGTTTGTGGCTTCCATTTGATCAATTTAACCAGGGGAAACTATGACTGGTGAATGGACTCATGGCAATGAAGCACACAACAGAGAAATGAACAAAACCAGACTATTTCTTTATTAGTTTAAGCTCAGAGGTAAACATTCTAAAGAAGCTGATTACCACAGGAGCAAATGGTATCATTTTATACTCAACTGGAAAAACAAAATGGACAAAAGACTTGAATACATTCTTTCACAAAAGAAGATATAAAAATGGAAGTAACTGATGTAACTTCTAGCATCAGAAGTAACTGATGCTAGAAATTCCATGTGTTTGTGAGGCCTGTGAGGGAGAAAAATAAAGAAGGGCAAAGAGATGTTTCAGTGACCCCCAATCAAACACTGAAAAGAGCTTCCTTTGGTAGGAAGGCACCTTACTGTGGTACTTATTGTGGTAGGAAGGAAGCTCATGAGAGATTATCACACATTTATGGGGTCTTCATACATCCAAAGACATCAGTCTAACATTTAGGGTAAAGAGTGTGGAAGCAGGAGTACTCAAGCTGAAATTTTTAGAGACTGTTTTGACTTTCTACGTGTGGTAGACAGAACATGGCTTCCCCCACCCCTGAAAGTTGTCCCTGTCCTAATTTCTGGAACATGTGATTTATTAGATTACATGACAAGGGGGAATTAAGGTGGTAGATGGAATTAATGTTGAAGATTGAATGAAGTTGCTAATCCGCTGACTTTAAAATAGATGATCTTGGATTATTCAGTTAGGCCCAAGCGTCTTTAAAAGGCGAGGAGGGAGGCAGAAGGAAACCAGGAAGATGACAGTGTTAGAAAGATTCAGCCCAACATTGCTGGCTTTGAAGTTGGAGGAAGAGGGCTGTGAGCCAAAGAATGTGAGCAGCTTCTAGAAAGAGGAAAAGTCAAGGAAACGGATTCTCCTAGAGCCTTCAGAAGAAATGCAGCCTTGCTAACACCTTGATTTTAACTCGATGAGAACCATTTTGGATTTCTGATGTTCAGAACGGTTAGATAATAAAGTTATGTTATTTTAAGTCACTAAGTTTGTGGTCATTTGTTAGAGCAGCAATAGGAACTCATACACTATGTTATTGGGTTGCAGAAAAGCCATGGATCCCCAAACAACCAATAATATAATTTATATTGGACTTTTGAGTATAATTGAAGGGAACATACCTGGATCCAACCCTCCCCTCCCCAACACACACACTTGCAATCTTTAGTCATTTATATTTCTGCCCATGACATTCCCCTTCTAATAGGATCTTGGTATCAGGATTCAAGGAGGAAACTGGCAGCCAGGGACTGATTGCAGTTACTATGGGTTAATTGACAGACACCTGAATGGCTGCACAGGCATTGTCTGTGTTGCCTGGAGTCAAAATGGAATTGTTCAGATGGAGAGAGAAAAACGTGTTTACTCTCTGGCAAAGAGGATATCTGCAAAAGAAAGCAGTCCTTTTGCTGACAAAGTTAGTGATTTGTGGATCTGCAAAACTAGGACATAAAACACTCAGGTGCAAATAGATATCTGTACATATAAAAGTGAAATAAGTAATTGGAGGTTTCTGCGAGAGAGCCAATTCATTAAGTCCATATCCAGGAACAATGCAAAGCCAATCTATGATCCAGGTTGAAGAGCCAAACCATGCACCGAGGGCAACAGGGGTGGCTTAGGGAAGCAAAAATACCCACAGTCCTCCTCAGCCCCATCACCCAAATCACTCTAAATAAACACCTAACCCAAGTAGAAACATGATTACTATGTAAACACAGCTTAAGCTACTGGCAAATAAACAGTTTCTTCATAAAAGTAGTCTGCTTGTCCTCCAAAAGGAGTTTCAGAGGAGTCCTCTACCCCCGATTCCTGTGAGATCACAGGTCCCATGCCCTTCCTATATGGAAATTCTGGAGATGTCCTAGCATACATCAGGGGTAGTTTTCTTTCATTCAATAAGCACAAAGGGGCTTCCCTGGTGGCGCAGTGGTTGAGAGTCCGTCTGCCGATGCAGGGGATACTGGTTCGTGCCCTGGTCCGGGAGGATCCCACATGCCGCGGAGCGGCTGGGCCCGTGAGCCATGGCCGCTGAGCCTGCGCGTCCGGAGCCTGTGCTCCTCAACGGGAGAGGCCGCAACAGTGAGAGGCCCGCGTAACGAAAAAAAAAAAAAAAAAAAAAGCACAAAGTAAAAGAAAGGAACAAGTACTATACTGAAGCAACAGTGAGATGCCAAGAACTTGGAAATAAAATTAACAAGATTAGCTTCTGAGAGAAAAATAAAATCAACACACAGTGGCTCAAAGCTGACTTATATAAGGTTACCTTACTTAGGGGCTTCCCTGGTGGCGCAGTGGTTGGGGGTCCGCCTGCCGGTGCGGGGGGCGCGGGTTCGTGCCCCGGTCCGGGAAGATCCCACGTGCCGCGGAGCGGCTGGGCCCGTGGGCCGTGGCCGCTGGGCCTGCACGTCCAGGGCCTGTGCTCCGCGGGAGGGAGGGGCCACGGCGGTGAGAGGCCCGCGTACCAAAAAAAAAACAAAAAAAACCCCAAAAAACCCAAAGACTTAGGCCCAGCAAGTCCTGCTTAGAAGCGGATTTAGGGTATTAGCATATTTAAAGAAACAATGCATCAATCAGAAAGAAAAACATCAAAAAACTGACAGAAGCAAATGCTAGCTGGGCACACTCAAACACAGTGCAGGAGGGAGGTCTATGAAGTTTGCCTCCCTGGGATGGAGATGGCTGCAGAAGTCTATCACGTTCTGATCAGACTAGACAGAAAATCCAGCTGACTCCCCTGGTTCTGATTATATGTTCATCAAGTAATCTTTTGATCATTGTTTTAGTTCATTTGGGCTGCTATAACAAAATATTACAGACCAACTGGGTGACTTATAAACAACAAATGTTTATTTCTCACAGTTCTGGAGGCTAGAAAGTCCAAGACCTGGCCCCAGCATGCTCACCTTCTGGTAAAGGCCTCCTTCCTGTTAGTAGCTGGTGCCCTCTCATTGTTTCCTCACATGGTATACGGGGCAAGGGATCTTGGCGGGGTCTCTTTTATAAGAGCACTTATCCATTCATGAGCACTCCACCCTCACAACCTAAGCAACTCCCAAAGGCCCACTTCCTAATACTATTATCTTTTTTTTTTTAACATCTTTATTGGAGTATAATTGCTTTACAATGGTGTGTTAGTTTCTGCTTTATAACAAAGTGAATCAGCTATACCTATACATATACACCCATATCTCCTCCCTCTTGCATCTCCCTCCCATCCTCCCTATCCCACCCCTCTAGGTGGTCACAAAGCACCCAGCTGATCTCCCTGTGCTATGCGGCTGCTTCCCACTAGCTATCTATTTGACATTTGGTAGTGTATATATGTCCATGCCACTCTCTCACTTCATACCAGCTTACCATTCCCCCTCCCCATGTCCTCAAGGTTATTATCTACATCTGTGTCTTTACTCCTGTCCTGCCCCTAGGTTCTTCAGAACCATTTTTTTTTTTTAGATTCCATATATATGTTAGCATACAGTATTTGTTTTTCTCTTTCTGACTTACTTCACTCTGTATGACAGACTTGAGTTCCATCCACCTCACTACAAATAACTCAGTTTCGTTTCTTTTTATGGCTGAGTAATATTCCATTGTACATATGTGCCACATCTTCTTTATCCATTCATCTGTCGATGGACACAGGTTGCTTCCATGACCTGGCTATTGTAAATAGAACTGCAATGAACATTGTGGTACATGACTCTTTTTGAATTATGGTTTTCTCAGGGTATATGCCCAGGAGTGGGATTGCTGGGTCGTATGGTAGTTCTATTTTTAGTTTTTTAAGGAAACTCCGTACTGTTCTCCATAGTAGCTGTATCAATTTACATTCCCACCCACAGTGCAAGGGTGTTCCCTTTTCTCCACACCCTCTCCAGCATTTATTGTTTGTAGATTTTTTGATGATGGCCATTCTGACTGGTGTGGGGTGATACCTCATTGTACTTTTGATTTGCATTTCTTTAATGATTAGTGATGTTGAGCATCCTTTCATGTGTTTGTTGGATACTATCATCTTTGGGGGTAGGATTTCAACATAAGAATTTGAGTGGAGGGTTGCAAACATTCAGACCACAACAATCATAATGCAACTATAGGGAGAGAATACATTAGTCAGCAATCAGGAGCACTTTATCCGGTTAAAATGGTTATGTTTACATCATAAACTCATATATCGTTTTTCTAGTTTAATTTGAAATATGCACCATCTTTCCACCTAATTAACACCCACCCCAAAGAGCCCCAGGAGCCCTAAACTCTTTGTCTTAAAGGGAAGAATTTTGCCCACTCTCAGTTGGGTGGGAGTGGTCATAATTTTCACCAGAGCACTAGTCTTGCCCACAGGAAGGCTGGGATGATTTCAAAGTCTTCTCAGACTATCTGGGATAGGGTTCATGCCCCACCAGGGTTACATTGTCTTGTGTGAGTTACAAACTAGCTGCCACTAAAGACCTTCTTCTCAGAGGGAACCCAAACCCTGATCTTCCAAAACATCTCATTCTCCTGTGTGCTGACAAGTATGAACAGCTAAGTAAACACCAAGGAAAGAGACTTATTCATGAATGGAAAATTAAAACATAAAAAAAAAAAAAACCTGGCTAGAAATTGAAGAGGATACCCTAGAGGGGCTTGTCTCAGGAAGAAACACAGAGGCCAAGTCACATGAGCCCTTGATTCTATTCCAGTCCAACCACGTGCAACAAGCTTTGTGGCCTGGGGGACCCACTAGGGTCAGCTAGCTTGGATGGGATGTGATGCGTGTTTCCTGGCTAATAAAAACACTAGTACCCATGGCTCTAACTTTTACTTTTCATTAAATTATTTTTATTGGCATGCTATTTAAATCTGTGCAAACGTAAACCTGGGTATAAATTCCTTATGCTCACACAACTATAAATTTCTAGAACCAAGATAATTCAAATTAAATCTATTAATTTAAGATGATAGATGATGTTACTTTGCTGAAATAAAATCTCTCTTTACTCTCTGACTGTGGCACAGATTTTTAGGTTTGGCAACCTGTGCTCCTGTGCACTGAGAGAACTTGGTGTTCCCGACGCAGTTCTTCATTTAACTCCTATGACACTTTTGTTCACAGCCTGCATCTTGATGGCATTGGCCTTCACTAATGTATTAATTTTTTTCTCTGTTCTTCTCCTTTCTACTTGAGGCCAATAAAGTTGTAAACACAAAAGCCAACTCCAACATGGAAATTATGTGGCCATATTCAGGTAGTCATTTGATGGCTCAGAAAGGGCTCGTATTCACATATTTAGATTATTTTCAAATTAAACACAAATTTTTTAAAATTACTATAGAGAGTCAAGCAAACTTTCACACTCAAGTTTGAGAAACTGGTGGAATCTGGTTCCTTGACTGAGCACCATGTCATGTTTCACTCCCTCCTTCCAATGTGCAGGAAATACTAAGACTTATAGTCAATGTTTCCTTTTTGCTCTCAGCTCACAAAATGGTTGAGGCAGCCTTAAGTCCTTTTCTCTGGTTTTGCATTCTGTGTCTCTGAGCTTCTCTTTAAGGTTATGTAAGTTGTCTGGGGGAATACTTACATAGCCAGGCCCATCTTCCTCTCAAGGAAAAATAAAAGCTTGGAAAAGAGTAAGATTTGCATGATAGTGCCTATTCTTTTTCAGTTTTGTAAAAGAGCAACAGCCTTTTTTTAACAGAGCAGAACAGTGGGTAGGACTGGAAAAACTCCCCAAACTATTTCTTTTTTCCCTGCTCACACCTCTTAGGGCAGAAGAATTACCCCTGCCTTTGCCTTCTACTCCATTTCTCACTTCCCTTGGGAGATGAAACGCACTTTTAGAATAGAAGGAAATAAACATTAAAATTTGAAACGTTGGTTACCAGAGCTTCTGGCATATCTGCATCAGTTCTGCATCTAATCAAATAATTTGGGCATAAAGCAAGGGTCTTGACAATGCTCCCAGAGGGCAGTGAACCCTCTCCCTCAATACCCATTGATTTAAAATGCCATCTTTACCGTGTATAAATTTCCATATAAATGCAGGGCAATTGTTGAACTCCAGGCTGCCATGCTAATCTATCAGTCTATTCCCAGGAGCATTAAACTGTTTTAAATACTATAAAGAGACAATGAGCTTCTGCATCTGACCTCCTTGTTTTCTTATTTTTCTTTCATAATTCCATTTTTTTTTCTTTTTCTCTTTTTTTCTCTACATTTTTGGAGATTCCATTGTCTTCATTATTAGATCTATAATTTGGTTTTTAAGCCTTCTTTTGAAAAAAATTTAGCAAGCATGATTATTATTTATAAGAACTGTTTTTTATCTTTCCTCCTTCATTGCAGCCTGCTCTTATTTTGAGTCTGAAATATTCTCCTAAGTGTCTCTAACAGTAATAGATTAGAATGCTCTAAAGTTCTTTTTTGTTTCCTGAGTCAATGGTTCTGCTTTTTACCTCCACTTCTAGATTCTTTATTGCTGCTACTTTCCCTAAATTATCTAGATATTTTTGGTTGTCTTCATTAATCTGATCCCATTTTCTTTGTATCCTACAAAAATTCTTAAAAATTTCTATTTCCTATAGCAATCTTTTTACAACATTGTTAAGGACGTACTGATTTTCAAGTATCTTTTCTCTGATTTCATTGAAAATTTGGGAATAAAATTTAGTTCACCATCTGAATAATTTAGTAAATTTTTAAAACAAAATTCAAGGTGCTTCTTTAAGGAAAAGATTAAGCTGAGGCAGAACATGACATTTCATACTTCATGCAAGGGTATATTTTCATACAAATGCTCACTGATCTGAAATGTCATCTTTATCATATACTAAACTTCTTTATAAATCTAAGCTTATTTCTGAACTTTATGCTATCTCATTGATCTATCGACCGATTCCTATAACACTCTGTTTTTAAATAGTTACTACTTTAATTGCTCCCATTTTCTCAGCAGATATCCACTTGTCATTTGGAAGAGATTGTGAAAAATATTAATAATACAGATGTGTACTAAACCTTGAAATTTCATTTCCTTCTTGCAAGCATTCTTGATGAACAGAAAAACAAATGATTATATGAGATTTTAAACATTTCCTCAGCATTTATGATAACTTGTATCTTGTCTCAAATGATATACTGTAGTCCCCTCATATCTGTGAGAGATATGTTTCAAGACCCCCAGTGGATGCCTGAAATAGTACTGAATCCTATATATACTATGTTTTTTCCTAGACTAACAAGTGGGTAGAGTACACAGCATGGATACACTAGGCAAAGGGATGATGCATATCCCAGGTGGGACAGACCAGGCAGTGCAAGATTTCATCATACTATTCAGAAATGTATGAATTGTTTATTTCTAGAATTTTCTATTTAATATTTTTGAACTGCAGTTGACCATGGGTTACTGAAACCATGGATAAGGGGGAACTACTGTATAACATAATATCTCCACTGATATTATATTCTTATGATATCCTCAAATATAGTGATTAATGCCTCCATTAATATCTCCACTTTACAGAAGAAGAAACTAAAGCCTGGAGAACTTAATATTTACTCATGTTTATGCAATCAGCAAGTGGGAGGACTTGAACTCAGATCTCACTCCAGATCTCACACTCATTTTCTGTATAATAGGGACCACTTTTCATTCACACAGTGGAGGTTCTTTATTCACTTGTTAGAATGTCCTTTATTAACTAGCTTGTCCTTCTGCTCCAAGTGACTTAGAAAACAAGTTCATTGCTGACTGTCTACTTGTGGAAGGCAGAACTGTGTTTGCCTGACCATGTGTTCAGAGCAAGGTAATTCAAACACTATGGCACCCAGCATGGGGATGGACACAGCACCCTGAAGGTCAGGCTTTGTTTCCCACACCAAAAAGTCACAGTAGCCCCAAAGACTTTAAATTGCCAAATTTTGTCTACTCCTTAATACACCTGCAAGATATGCTCACATATCTAGGCCACAAGCTTAAATAAAGAGATTTTTAAATGCAATCATGCAAAAACATGTATATCAGAAGACAAAGATGGAAGGAAAATACAGAAATGAAAATGTTTATGTATATGAGCGAGGTTAACAAAAAAAACCTCTTTCTTTTAAAATCTGTGGCAATATCATTGTCTTTACAGTTTTAAACAGTAATTTTTATTTATTTAATTTAAAACTGTGATCAGAGGCATCCTGGATTAAAGACTAATTTAAGATTTTTCTTCAAAATATATGTTGATTTGCCTTAAAGAGTTTCTCTTCTTCTTTTGTCCTCCCTCTAACTAAGCTCAAGAATATGTGAAACAGTCAAAAGGAGGAATTGGGATCAAAGGGCCTGGGTAGTGACAACCAAAGAAACAGCTGGGGTATCATAAAAGCAAGCTAAAGAAAGGACTCAGAGAAAGAGAGAAAAGAAAACAGATCTTTTTGGCTTCCAACCACTCTAAGAGGAAAGAGTCAAAATAAAAAAAAGGAGGAAAGGCTGCTCGAAGTAAATATAAAGACCCAGGAAGGGTAGGAAAGGAAGGGGGAAAGATTAGGGAGAGAGATAAAGAATAAAGGAAAATGAAAGGACTTGAAAAAACAGGAAATCCATTTGAAGAGGACAGGGAGGAAAGGATAACAGCTGAGATTTAAGGAAAATATTGGTCAGATATGAACGTTAATTGTTTTATGTTTTCATGCAGTTGGCCGCTGCAAATGTGAAGCATGCCCCATTTCTAAATACCCAAGAAAAAGAGGTCACACCCTATGTGAAAATGAAAATAAAACTCATTTCATTTCCAGGCTCCCGTTTCTTTTCCCCTTCTCATTTCCCAATGTCCTCAAAAGTTTCAAACACAAAGATATTTATGGTGATTTAATTTGGTTACAAAAGCTCAGAGGGTGAGAAATTTTAGCTTGTCTACCAAAGCCTGGTCCCAGAAGGCCAAGGTCTTAGACAGGACAATGATTCATTGACCAAACCCAAAGCAAAAATAATTACCTAAAGCTTGGAAAATAAAGCAAGGAGATCACTGCCAGATTTTTCGTGATCATATTAGAGCATTTTCTAACAAGCCTGCTGTTGAGTCTCCTGATTCTCTAGAGCCATCATTTAATTTGACTTAATATTTATTATTAATTAAGGCTCAGACCCTGCATAAGGTTAAGTGTTTACTTATAGAAGATTGATAAGTTGTGAGGTATCTTTGTCCAGTGGAGATAAAATTAATAAATTCCCAGTAAAAAAGATAACCTCAGAGTTTACAATTTTATTGACCTCTTAGGGCATTAACAGTTTTGTATGTAACTTAACCTTATTGCATCATGCTTTCCTTCACCAACTATATATACTTCTTTTTTTCTGAGTCTCTTTTACCATCCTGCTGTTTCTCTCATTCATGATTTAAACTAACCTTTGACGTGTGCTCCATATATAGTTGTATGTGTTTTTTTGTTTGTTTTTTTTTTTGTTTTTGCAGTACGCGGGCCTCTCACTGTTGCGGCCTCTCCTGTTGCGGAACACAGGCTCCGGATGTGTAGGCTCAGCAGCCATGGCTCGCGGGCCTAGCCGCTCCACGGCATGTGGGATCTTCCCGGACCGGGGCACGAACCCGTGTCCCCTGCATCGGCAGGCGGACTCTCAACCACTGCACCACCAGGGAAGCCCTGTGTTTCTTTTTTAATAAATTTATTTATTTATTTATTTATTTTTGTCTGTGTTGGGTCCTCGTTGCTGCACATGGGCTTTCTTTTAGTTGCGGCAAGCGGGGGTTACTCTTCATTGAGGTATGCAGGCTTCTCATTGCAGTGGCTTCTCTTGTTGCGGAGCACAGGCTCTAGGCACGCAGGCTTCAGTAGTTGTGGTGCATGGGCTCAGTAGTTGTGACTCACGGGCTTAGTTGCTCCGCGGCATGTGGGATCTTCCCAGACCAGCGCTCGAACCTGTGTCCCCTGCATCAGCAGGCGGACTCTTAACCACTGCGCCACCAGAGAAGCCCCTGTATGTGTTTTTAAAGGTTTAAAATCTGTACTTTTACAATATTAACAACAACAGAAATAATACATATTTAGTGATTTGTATGATGGATGCTAAAATTTACTCATGTGCCAGGACATTGTATTAAGTACTTTGTGAGCATTACCTCACAACAACCTGTGAATTTGGGGAAACTGAGGCCTAGAAAAGATAAGTAATTGTTCAGGATCATCCATGAGCAGAGGAAGGATTGGAAGTCTGGAGCAATTTAGTAAGAATCCTGCATTCTTGCTATTGCATTGTATTTTTCTGCTAAAGTACAGTGATGATGTCTATCATGGGTAGGGTTCTAGCAAGGACAGGAGATCATAGAAAGACGCTGAAGCTGGAAATTGGGTGCTAAGGGTAAGAGACAGATGTTAGGGGAAGTGAAGCTGTTAGAGAACTAAAATATGCTGGTCTTGGGAAAAAGGGGGATATCATCATCTCCATTTAACAGATGTGGAAACTGAAATGGAGAAAAAAACAGGTTACCTTTCCCAAGTCACCCCATCCATAAGAAACTGAGCAAGAATGTCAAAGCCCATCAACAGACCTCAAGCCCAGGGTACTTTCTGAGGCTCCCCTTGCTTCTGAACAGATGGTAAGCAAGTTCAGTCTCATTTGTTCCACTTTGTAGTTCCAAACTATGGTTACAGCTGCCATTATTTCCCCTTTGCCCTACATCTATTTGGCTTTGCGATTTTTATCTTCCTGCTTTTGTCTTTGACATAATGATCAGGCAACACTTAATTTGGTCTCTGGTTCTCATTTGTTTTTCTGGCACTGATCCCAGAGATCAACTCAAAGGAACAACGCAGTCATAAGATATCAACGGCCTGATTTCTATCAGGGCTGTTTGACACTAGAGTTCATCATTCCTTTCCTAACCACCACCCACCCACCCCCACGGTACAACATATGGACACAACTTTTGTAAATCTGCTACCCACTTGTCTGCAATACCAGTTTACACCATAGAATTAGGCACAGTTAATGGTAAGAATTAAACAGATGGGCTGCTTAAAACAGTGAACACACAGCAAGAATTCTATCTGAAATCAAAGCTTGCCTGAACTTTTCTACACAAGGAGTCAGTTTTTTAGAAATAAGGAAAAAGATAGAATTGGTCCCAATATCTGTATTTTTGTTTGCCAATTTTAGCTCCATAAGTACTATCTAATAGGACTCAGCATAAGACTGTATTTAAGAATATCAATTGATACTAATTAATCTGAGGACCAACAAATCTATCAATTCAGTTACCCTGAGCTACTTAGCTATGTTCTTCCCAAAAGCACCTCACCAGTTTTCTTTAGGACCCTGGTCAAGTCACATTTCCCCTCTGGACATCAGTGCCTCCACCTATGAAGATTTGGAGCTCACAAGTCTCCTCCAATTCTGATTCTTTGTGATTTTTTTGACTATGTTTACCTAAATTCATGCTTATGACCTAGAGAAGGCAACACATTTTGCTATGTCATCTGTTACTATAGATAGCATCGGTAATGCACTGAGGATTCTCCTGAGGGGGAAAGATAACTGAAATAAAGCAGTAGAAGGGGGTGTGGAGTGGCAAAAGGATGAAGAGAGAAACTAACATTTATGAAGCATCTACTATATTTTAAGCATTGTGCTAGAGATTCTAAGATAGGCAGCCTCAGTTTGGTGTCATATCAACTCTAAGAATCTGTTCTTGTCTCAGTGCAAAAACAAACAACAAACAAACACAAAAACCTGAGGCAAATAATTTACTCCACGTCACTCAGCTAGTAAGTAGTAGTGACTCCAAAATTTAAACCCAAATTTGTTTTGATGTCAAAGTTCATGTGCTTTTCATCATGACTTTTAGCATCTTTACATCTTTTTAGCTACTTAAAGTAAGTGCTGAGAAATATTTCCTTCGTAGCTAATTTGCTTGACAAGTCTAAACGAAATTTAAATCAGTATGATGGATTATCACTGGATACCCACTATGAACTGTTCTAGGCACTGGATATGCATTTTTATTAAAGTGTCAATATCCCTCTTCTTATTAGCATTCTTGGTCTAGTGGGAAAGACAAACTCTAAGTAAGAAATAACAAGTTGTATAAGAAGAAAAGAGCTCAAAGAGTAGAGAGTAAAGCTTTCATTTGCATTTCTCTAATAACTGGGGATGTTGAGCATCTATTCATGTGCTTCTTGGCCATCTGTATGTCTTCTGTGGAGAAATGTCTATTTAGGTCTTCTGCCCATTTTTAGATTGGATTGTTTGCTTTTTTAATATTGAGCTGCATGAGCTGTTTATATATTTTGGAGACTAATCCTTTGTCCGTTGATTCATTTGCAAATATTTCCTCCCATTCTGAGGGTTGCCTCTTCATCTTGTTTATGGTTTCCTTTGCTGTGCAAAAGCTTTTAAGTTTCATTAGGTACCGTTTGTTTATTTTTGTTTTTATTTCCATTAATCTAGGAGGTGGATCAAAAAGATCTTGCTGTGATTTATGTCAAAGAGTGTTCTTCCTATGTTTTCCTCTAAGAGTTTTATAGTGTCCGGTCTTACATTTAGGTCTCTAATCCATTTTGAGTTTATTTTTGTTCATGGTGTTAGGAAGTGTTCTAGTTTCATTCTTTTACATGTAACTGTCCAGTTTTCGCAGCACGACTTGTTGAAGAGACTGTCTTTTCTCCATTATATATCATTGCCTCCTTTGTCATAGATTAGTTGACCATAGGTGCGTGGGTTTATCTCTGAGCTATCTATCTTGTTCCATTGATCTATGTTTCTGTTTTTGTGCCAGTACCATATTGTCTTGATTACTGTAGCTTTGAAGTATAGTCTGAAGTCAGGGAGTCTGATTCCTCCACTTCCATTTTTTTTTCCCTCAAGACTGCTTTGGCAATACAGGGTCTTTTGTGTCTCCATATGAATCTTAAGATTTTTTGTTCTAGTTCCGTAAAAAATACCATTGGTAATTTGATAGGGATTGCATTGAACCTGTAGATTGCTTTGGGTAGTATAGTCATTTTCACAGTATTGATTCTTCCAATCCAAGAACATGGCGTATCTCTCCATCTGTTTGTTTCATTTTTAATTTCTTTCCTCAGTGTCTTATAGTTTTCTGCATAAAGGTCTTTTGTCTCCCTAGGTAGGTTTATTCCTAGGTATTTTATTCTTTTTGTTTCAGTGGTAAATAGGAGTGTTTCCTTAATTTCTCTTTCAGATTTTTCATCATTAGTGTATAGGAATGCAAGAGATTTCTGTGCATTAATTTTGTATCCTGCAACTTTACCAAATGCATTGATTAGCTCTAGTAGTTTTCTGGTGGCATCTTTAGAATTCTCTTTGTACAGTATCATGTCATCTGCAAACAGTGACAGCTTTACTTCTTCTTTTCCGATTTGGATTCCTTTTATTTCTTTTTCTTCTCTGATTGCTATTGCTAGGACTTCCAAAACTATGTTGAAGAATAGTGGAGAGAGTGGACATCCTTGTCTTGTTCCTGATCTTAGAGGAAATGCTTTCAGTTTTTTACCATTGAGAATGATGTTTGCTGTGGGTTTGTCATATATTGTCTTTATTAGGTTCAGGTAGGTACCCTCTATGCCCGCTTTCTGGAGAATTTTTATCATAAATGGGTGTTGAATTTTGTCAAAAGCGTTTTCTGCATCTATTGAGATGATCATATGATTTTTATACTTCAATTTGTTAATATGGTGTATCACATTGATTGATTTGCATATATTGAAAATCCTTGCATCCCTGGGATACATCCCACTTGATCATTGTGTATGATCCTTTTAATGTGTTGTTGGATTCTGTTTGCTAGTATTTTGTTGAGGAATTTTGCATCTATATTCATCAGTGTTATTGGCCTGTAATTTTCTTTTTTTGTAGTATCTTTGTCTGGTTTTGGTATCAAGGTGATAGTGGCCTCATAGAATGAGTTTCAGAGTGTTCCTTCCTCCACAATTTTTTGGAAGAGTTTGAGAAGGATGGGTGTTAGCTCTTCTCTAAATGTTTGATATAATTCACCTGTGAAGCCATCTGCTCCTGGACTTTTGTTTGTTGGAAGATTTTTAATCACAGTTTCAGTTTCATTCCTTGTTATTGGTCTGTTTATATTTTCTACTTCTTCCTGGTTCAACATTGGAATGTTGTACCTTTCCAAGAATTTGTCCATTTCTTCCAGGTTGTCCATTTTATTGACATATATTGCTTGTAGTAGTCTCTTATGATCCAAGTGGGGAAAGCAGCAGGGTGGTGGGAGTGGTGGTGTGATGAATTGGGCAATTGGGATTGACATGTATACACTGACGTGTATAAAATTGATGACTGGGGCTTCCCTGGTGGCACAGTGGTTGAGAGTCCACCTGCCGATGCAGGGGACACGGGTTCATTCTCTGGTCTGGGAAGATCCCACATGCCGCGGAGCGGCTGGGTCCGTGAGCCATGGCCGCTGAGCCTGCGCGTCCGGAGCCTGTGCTCCGCAATGGGAGAGGCCACAGCAGTGAGAAGCCTGCGTACCGCAAAAAAAAAAAAAAAAAAAAAAAAATGATGACTAATAAGGACCTGCTGTATAAATAAATAAATTAAATTAAATTTAAAAAATATTTATTAGCAACCAGAATCCAAGAACAAGTAAACATATCATACACAATGGTCAAGTGGAGTTTACCCCAGGAATTCATGGATTCTTCAATATATGCAAATCAATCAATGTGATAGACTATTTTAACAAATTGAAGGATAATATCCATATGATCATCTCAATAGATGCAGAAAAAGCTTGTGACAAATTTCAACACGCATTTATGGTAAAAAACCTTCCAGAAAGTAAGCATAGAGTGTACTTTCCTCAACATAATAAAGGCCATATATGACACACCCAGAGCCAACTTCATTCTCAATGGTGAAAAATTGAAACCATTCCCTCTAAGATCAGGAACAAGGCAAGGTTGTCCATTCTCACCAATATTATTCAATATGGTTTTGGAAGTTTTAGCCACAGCAATCAGAGAAGAAAAAGAAATGAAAGGAATCCAAATCAGAAAAGAAGTAAAGCTGTCACTCTTTGCAGATAACATGATACTATACACAGAGAATCCTAAAGATGTTACTACAAAATTACTAGAGCTAATCAATGAATTTGGTAAAGCAGCAGGATACAAAATTAATGCACAGAAATTTCTTGCATTCCTATACACAAAGGATGAAAAATCTGAAAGAGAAATTAAGGAAACAATCCCATTTAACATTGCAACATAAAGAAAAAATACCTAGGAATAAACCTACGGAAGGAGACAAAAGACCTCTATGCAGAAAACTATAAGACACTGATGAAAGAAATTAAAAATGAAACAAACAGATGGAGAGATATACCATGTTCTTGGATTGGAAGAATCAACATTTTCAAAATGGCTATACTACCCAAAGCAATCTACAGACTCAATGCAATCCCTATCAAACTACCAATGGCATTTTTCACAGAACTAGACCAAAGAATGTCACAATTTTTGTGGAAATGCAAAAGACCCTGAATAGCCAAAGCCAAATCTTGAGAAAGAAAAACAGAGCTGGAGGTATCAGGCTCCCGGACTTCAGACTACTACAAAGCTACAGTAATCAAGACAGTATGGTACTGGCACAAAAACAGAAATATAGATCATTAGAACAAGATAGAAAGCCCAGAGATAAACCCGCACACATATGGTCACCTTATCTTTGATAAAGGAGGCAAGAATATTCAATGGAGAAAAGGCAGCCTCTTCAATAAGTGGTGCTGGGAAAACTGGACAGCTACATGTAAAAGAATTAAATTAGAACACTCCCTAACACCATATACAAAAATAAACTCAAAATAGATTAAAGACTTAAATGTAAGGCCAGACACTATAAAACTCTTAGAGGAAAACTTAGGCAGAACACCTTATGAAATAAATCATAGCAAGATCCTTTTTGACCCACCTCCTAGAGAAATGGAAATAAAAACAAAAATAAACAAATGGGGCCTAATGAAGCTTAAAAGCTTTTGCCCAGCAAAGGAAACCATAAACAAGATGAAAAGACAACCCGCAGAATGGGAGAAAATATTTGCAAATGAAGCAACTGACAAATGATTAATCTCCAAAGTTTACAAGAAGCTCAGGCATCTCAATATCAGAAAAACCAACAACCCAATCCAAAAGTGGGCAGAAGACCTGAATAGACATTTCTCCAAAGAAGATATAAAGATGGCAAACAAACACATGAAAAGATGCTCAGCATCACTAATTATTAGAGAAATGCAAATCAAAAGTACAATGAGGTATCACCTCACAATGGTCAGAATGACCATCCTCAAAAAATCTATAAACAATAAATTCTGGAGAGGGTGTGGAGAATAGGGAACCCTCTTGCAGTATTGGTGGGAATGGAAATTGATACAACCACTATTGAGAACAATATGGAGGCTCCTTAAAAAGCTAAAAATAGACCTACCATATGACCCAACAATCCCACTACTGGGCATATATCCTGAAAAAACCATAATTCAAGAAGAGTCATGTACCACAATGTTCATTGCAGCACTATTTACAATAGCCAGGACATGGAAGCAGCATAAGTGTCCATCGACAGATGAATGCATAAAGAAGATGTGGCACAAATATACAACTGAATATTACTCAGCCATAAAAAGAAACGAAATTGAGTTATTTGTAGTGAGGTGGATGGGCCTATTGTCTGTCATACGGAGTGAAGTAAGTCAGAAAGAGAAAAACAAATACCATATGCTAACACATATATATGGAATCTAAAACAAAAAATTGTTCTGAAGAACCTAGGGGCAGGACAGGAATAAAGATGCAGATGTAGAGAACGGACTTGAGGACATGGGGTGGGGGGAAGGGTAAGCTGGGACGAAGTGAGAGAGTGGCATGGACTTATATATACTACCAAATGTAAAATAGATAGCTAGTGGGAAGCAGCCACATAGCACAGGGAAATCAGCTGGGTGCTTTGTGACCACCTAGAGGGGTGGGATAGGGAGGCTGGGAGGGAGATGCAAGAGGGAGGAGATATGGGGTTGTATGTAAATGTATAGCTGATTCACTGTGTTATAAAGCAGAAACTAACACACCATTGTAAAGCAATTATACTACAGTAAAGATGTTAAAAAATATTAAGGTAAATAAAGATATTTTAGACATTAAAAATCTGAATAATTCTTCACTCACAGGCTCACTTTTTTTCTTAATGTTGAAGAGAATCCTTCAGTTAGAAAGAATATGATACCAGGTAGAAGCTGGGTCTATATAAATAATGAAGAGCAACAGAAATAGTAATTACATGGGTAAAATATAAGCTCTTTTTCTTATTTTTTAAGTCTTTTTAAAATAATTATCTTTTAAAAAGATAATTGACTGTTTGAACAAGAAGAATAACACTATAGAGCAGGGCTTATAACATATGGAATAAGAAAATGCATGACAACAGTAACATAAAGGTCAAGAAGGAAAATTAGAAACATA
Organism: Hyperoodon ampullatus; assembly: GCF_949752795.1. Taxonomy (NCBI): domain Eukaryota; kingdom Metazoa; phylum Chordata; class Mammalia; order Artiodactyla; family Ziphiidae; genus Hyperoodon; species Hyperoodon ampullatus. The sequence goes on along the minus strand of NC_136920.1, from coordinate 38,980,707 downwards.
CTATTAGAGGGGTCTTATAAAACATGTGAAATGGATATAATATCACTAGAAGGTAGACTGTGGTAAATTAAATATATATACCATAAACAGTAAAGCAACCATTAAAATAACAAAACATAGAGTTATGGTTAATAAGCCAACAAAAGAGAAAAACTGGAATAACACAAAAAAGATTAATTCATGCATAAGAAGGCAGAAAAAGGGAAACAAAGAATAAATGGGGTAAATAGAAAACAAAGAGTATGATGATAGACTCACACTAACCATATCAATAATCACATTAAACATAAATGTTCTATTCTAAACACCCCAAGTAAAGACAGAAAATGTCAGATTAGATTTTTTTTTAAAAAGCAAGATCCAACTATATGTTACCTATGAAAAGTGTATTTTATATATAAAGATGTAAATAACTTAAGAGTAAAAGAATGGAAAAAGATATACCAGGCTAACACTAATCAAAAGATAGTAGAAGTGACTGTATTAATATCATAAAAAGTAAACTTCAGAGAAAAGAATATTACTACTTGTAAAAAAGGTTATTTCATAATGTTAAGAGTCACTTCATCAAAAGGGCGTAACAATTCTAAATGTTTATGCTAATAAGAGAATTTTAAGATACATGAAGTAAAAAAATGATAGAACTGAAAGGGCAAATAGATAATCCACAATTATTATCAGAGATTTAAATATTATTCTTTCAATGATTAATAGAACAAGTAGACAGAAAATCAGCAACGATATATACACTTGAACACTATCAATCAACTCAATCTAACCTATGAAATGAACAAATGAAATTAGATGAAATGGTCAAATTCCTTGAAAGACACAAAGTACCACAGTTGACTCTTCAAAGTTGCCCCATGTATTAAAGAAAGTTAATTTAGTGGTTAAAAACTCTCTCACAAAGAGAACTCTGGGCCATGATTACTTCATCAGTGAATTCTATCAAGCATTTAATGTAAAAACAATACTAATTCTGGACAACTATTTGTAGCAGTTCTAGTTGTAATATCCAAAAACTAGAAAGAACTCAAATGTCCATCCAAAGATGAATGAATAAACAAATTGAGTATTTCCATACAACAGTACACTACTCAGAAATGGAAAGGTATGAACTATTGATAAATGCAGCAATTTGGATGAATTTCCAATTCATTATGGCGAATGAACAAAGCCATGCATAAAGAGCATATACTACGTGATTCTGTTAATATACAGTTCCAGAAAATGCAAACTATAGTAACAGCAAGCACGTCAGTGATTGTCTGGTGATGGGAGGTAGGAAAGAAGAGGAGGAGGGATGATCAAGGGGCACAAAGAAACTTTGAGGGGTGACGGACATGTCCATTATCTTGATTGTGATAATGTTTTCATGAGTTTAACATGTCAAAACATAACAAATTATATATTTTAAACATGAGTACTTTGTGCTAATTAATCTCAATAAAGCTGTTTAAAAGGGAAGATTAAAAGCAGACACAATGAAGAAGAATAGTTTAGAGGAATAGGCAGGAGGTAGGCTCCTAGTCAATGCTGTCCCTGTAGTCTAGCCAGAATGTTTTTCCCTAGGTGACTTTAACATTTTTGCTTTACTGAAAAAAACATTTTTAACCTGAGTGGATTAATTAGTAACCTTGTTTAAAATGGGAAATAACTCTAAATGGTTAAAGTGTATTGGTCTTTCTCATCTAAGTAAGAACTACTTTAATATGATCATTTTTCCTGATTCCTAGGAAATATTAAATGCACAGTAAGGAAATTGTTGCTGCTCATGAGCTCCTATTATTACAACAGCATTAATAATAGATAATATTTATTGGGCATTTAGCACAGGTCAAACACTGTGCTAAGCACTTCATGTATAGTATCATATTTGATTCTCACAGCCCTCTGAATTAGGTAAATTATTAACCCCAAGCGAAAGGGAAAGAAAATAAACTTTAGAAGAAATATTAAGTAACAAAGTCAAATGGCTGGTAAATTAGAGAATCAGCATCTCAATCCATGTCTTTATTCATTTCTTTCACCACTCTGTCCCAAACCCTGCAATGTAAAAGCCAATTTCACCCAAACTAAAAGCCAAATAACTTACTGTCATATCAAGGGCCTACAAGATATCCATGCCCCCTCCCCACAATCCCCAATCACCTCACCTCCCATTTCCTCTTGACAATACTTCCTCTAGCTCAATCTGTTCCAATTCACGTATCTCCTTGTATTTTTTAGGTATGCCATTCAAATCCCACAGGGTCTTTACAGTGGCTAAGTCTTCCAGGGCTACTCTAAATGCTTGTGCAGTTAGAGCTCTACGGGGTTCTAAGAGTTGCTGTTTCATGAGCCTAATTTCCATCTTCCTGCAATGCTATCCTCTCAGATATGCACGATTTGTTCCTTCACCTCCTGCACCTCTAAGCTCAAATTTTAAAGTCTCAGTGAAGCTCACATTCACATCTCAGTCCCTCTTTTCTTACTTAATTTTTCCGCATAACAATTAATGTCATTCTAAGTAAAGAAAAATTAAAAATTTAAATTATTAGCATATTTTATTGTTCACATACATATTGTGCAAGGTCAGTTTTAAGTACAAAATAAGAGCACTTAACTTGTATGCAAAAATCATCAAAATTAAACAATTCTTAGTTCATAGTTTATACGTATGCATTTCATTCTTATCAGAATAGTGGGAAACCTGCACAAAACTAACTTAACTGTTTTTATTTCACCTCTTGATACAGGCACATTCTACCAATGCTCTCTACCCTTAGTTTATTGATAAGTGAGGAGGGACAGAAAACGAAAGGAATTTTGAGCCGTCTTATCTTTCTCATTTTTTCAATGTCATCATTTTCAGTGGAAGTGGTTGGCTAATACCAGGAAGTAACACAATTAAGAGAGGATATGATAGAGTTCTTTGGTACCTCATGTTTCTTAGAACCCCACTGCCTTCTTTTTGCCTTTGAAGCAAGTTCTGGTTCAAACGGAAAACTTTCCTGTCAGTGACCCTGCTTACTCAGTCTTAGATGTAACATACTTACTCTATACTTGCTCCAAGTTTGCTGAACTCCCATGTATTATGAGCTCACTAGAACTTTGTGCTCACGGGGTGCTGCAAATTCTGTATGCAAATGGAACAGCAAGGAATGATAGACACATGTATTGTGTACATCTCCTTTGATCATGTGCGTGATCCATGGTCCCATCAAACTTTCACTTACAAAATTCAAAGATAAACCATTAAGGGCTTCCTTGGTGGCGCAGTGGTTGAGAGTCCACCTATTGATGCAGGGGACACGGGTTCGTGTCCTGGTCCCGCATGCCGCGGAGCGGCTGGGCCCGTGACCCATGGCTGCTGAGCCTGCGCATCCGGAGCCTGTGCTCCACAACGGGAGAGGCCACAACAGTGAGAGGCCCGCGTACCGCAAAAAAAAAAAAAAAAAAAAAAAAAAAAAAAATATATATATATATATATATATATAGTCAAGCAAGAAAATAATTTCAAAATTATTTAAGACCTTTATAGAATTTCTTGACTACCATAAATAAGATTCATAGTGTGAAGTTATAATTCTTTAAAATTTTTTGATCCTTGCGTCCACTATTCTCATCCTTCCAGACACACACTCCTCCAAGATCTAGGCCCTTATTTCTTCCTCTCTCCCCTCTTCATCTTGATTTCCCATGAAAAACCCAAAAGAATTCACCTAGAAATTTGACGGGTTGGAGAGAAGAAGTAACCAAAGACATGATCCTTTGAGTAGGCAAAAAGAAGTAAAAGACTGGGAATACTCATTCTATGATTTTTTTCCCATCACATAAAGTTATAGTCACTACCATGTGAGGGTTTATGATGTTTTACATTACCAAAAAACATAATTTTACTCAGAAATTCTGGGCTCCATGGAATGCCCTCTGAGCACTGTGTTTGAACTGTAAAGGGAAGGTAGATAAAAGCTAGAGGTGGAACTGACTTCACAGAGCCTGGAGTTAGATCTTGGCAGTTCTGTGGCATTTAGGATGAGCACAGAGTGAAATGAGGGCTTCTGAAAGAAGAGCAAAGGTACCAATATGGAGATGGGTGTGAGCAGGTGCTAGATTACCTGCCTAGTAAAATTTCTACAAGAAGAAAAGATGGGAGACAGGGTTCATTCTTTCCTCCAGCCACAAAGCTGAAGGGCCCCCTAAGTATTGCCTATCTTGGAAGAAAGGATAAACATGTCTTTCATATTTAGGTTTCTTCTAAACTTGTTCTTGTTTTAGAAAACTAAAACTGGCTCCAAGCCCACAGATTTTCACCTAGAAAAATAAGAACTGGATCCTTACCCAGACTTCTGCTTGTAGCTAAACAGCCAAATGGACAGTGGATAGAGAAACTATTCAAAAAATAGCTGAAAAAGCTATCTTGGGGATTAATGAGATTCCTTAAAATGAATAAGCCGTCCAGGTGGCTTTATTTAACAGTAATTTTTTGACATAGCTTTTTCCCCTTTTTTCCTTTTTCTCACACTAATTTCCAAGTCAACACTAGCACAGCGAATAAACCACTCTTTGGGATTGTTTGAGAACTACAGAAATATTCCTGTCTGCTTTTGAATAGTCCCCTTTCAAAATATTTTTTAATCTCACTTAATGTTCACAGGTTATCTCTAAGTATATAAAGTCTTCCTTGGCTGATATACTTATAATTCTTTTTCCAACAAATCCAAAACTGTTTTCACAAACTATAACCCCATCTCTTCTAAGTACAATGGACTCAATGTCCTTAATTTCCTTTTTTTTTTCAATTTCCACTTTCTTAGTCAGTAATTCTCCCGACCCATTTTATACTTGAGGCTTCAGTATTTTGTGCTCTTTCTTAGAGTCTTTATATTTTTATTTTTTAGGATGGACTCTATTAACTTTCTTGGTTGACATAGCTTACTCGCTAGTTTTCTCATAATTTTCCTCATTCCCTTATTCACAAAAAGTTAACCCAAATTTTCATTTTTGTCATTTATAGGTGGTTTCCTCTCCTCTCACCTTGCATGAAAGCCTCTGCTTTTAGCTATAGGCCAGAAATTAGACCTTCTAGAAGAAATAGCAAAGAAGGATGACTTTAGAGTTTTGGAAGAAAGGGCTATAACAGGCACTTTTAACTACCAATGCTGCAAGGAAAAGACTCATGAATATAGTCTTCCCAGGATGAGTTGACATCAATACTGTGAGCAGCACTTATCAAACTTCACCCGAGGCCTGACTCAGGATTTCCAGCACTACTTCAATCCAGGAGACAACTTTATGGAAGTAGATGGTAGTTGACCCAAGATCCAACAGAATGTAAATAAGTTATATATCACTGAAAAAAATCAGTGAGGAAAACCCACATGTAGTCGCTTGTTTTATTTTTTTTAACTTTTTATTTTATATTGGAGTATAATTGGTTTACAATGTTGTGTTAGTTTCAGGTGTACAGCAAAGTGATTCAGTTATATGTATATATATATCTATTCTTTTTCAAATTCTTTTCCCATTTAGGTTGTTATATAATATTGAGCAGAGTTCCCTCTGTTATACAGGAGGTTCTTGTTGGTTTAAAATATTGTTGGTAGTGTTTTTAATGGTCTGTTTTATGATGAACATATAAGACTCCCTTTTCTCTTCCCTCTTATTCTATTTCTAATGCTCAGTTTAACAGGCTATACTTGTGAAAACTGAAAGGACACACTCAGAATGTTTTTTATTCCCACTGACCCCTCAGAATTAAGTAAAAATATCCTCTGGGACATCTTAATATAGATTATAGTGTAATGAATCATTAAGGGAATCTAAGGATGATAGTAAGTCTGGTTACTGGAATCCAAAAGGCTGCTTTCATGTTTGGTTAAACTTACAAAAATCACAACTGACCTTTGACAAAAAGAGATAAAACACTACTAAGTTCACATTTTACAATTTCTAATTAAGATTCATATATAAATGAGCAAACTATACTTAGATGTTATCTCTAGTGTAATCTATCATGATTCTACAGAAAATATGTAAGATACTGATTGCCCTGTTTACAAAATACTTAGGACAGTGAACAGATATTATTACAACTACCTGAACTGAGACGCTTCACCTTTAATGGCATTGTGATTATTTATGTAGGATTTTTAGAAATCAGTTGCTAAGCCAGGTTATAATTGGACAGATCTATTGTGTAACCAAAGCTATGCTGGTAATGTCGTGTTGGAAAATAAATTCCATTTAACTATGTATGAGCTATGCTGGTAATGTGTTGGAAAATAAATTCCATTTAATTATGTATGAAGGGCTCAATATTAAGGAGCAAACCTCTACCTGTCTGTCTCAAAAATCTATACTTTAGGGCTTCCCTGGTGGCGCAGTGGTTGAGAGTCCACCAGCCGATGCAGGGGACACGGGTTCATGCCCCAGTCCGGGAAGATCCCACATGCCACGGAGCGGCTAAGCCTGTGAGCCATGGCCGCTGAGCCTGCGCGTCCGGAGCCTGTGCTCTGCAACGGAAGAGGCCACAACAGTGAGAGGCCCATGTACCGCAAAAAAAATTAAATTAAATTAAATTAAAAAATCTATACTTTACATGAAGAATCAATATCTACAGAGCCTTCTTAGGAGGTCTGTGCTTGCAGCTGATAGTAAGAAAGATCACTTCCTGGCAAGCCAGGAATCTCATTGAATTGGGAGAGCCTGCAGGAGGAGAAATTCATTCACAATTATGGGTTCTAGAGGTAAAACCTGATGGAGATTAATTTCTCGGTTTCAGTTTCTTAGCCTTCAGAATAGATAAGCTAAGAGTAGTAGAAAAAAATCTCTGGAATGATAAAGGCTATTGAAAATACAACCCTAGATTCCTTGCATAACCTCCAGAAAGAAATTAATTAGGTGAGCTTTCCTCTAGTTTTGCTGACAATACAATACAAAAGCTTATGGTACAACACTTCTTGCTGCACTTATGTAAATGAACCAGGCCAAATAGAACAAAATCTACACAATCGGAAGACAGTTTCTGAGATTACCTGTAATAGCTATCATTAAATCAGTACAATAATATAAATTATTGTACCGTTAGTGTATGAGTCATGGCTCTATATGTGTGCTATGTATTAAGCCTATGTCTAATTTCAACTACCTTTAAAAACTATAGAAGGCAGTTAACTAAGCAACAAGTTCAGTTAATAATCTTAGCACAAAAATGTATGAGACCAGCTTTTATGTCAGTATGAGGATGTGTGCATGCATGCATTATCTAGAATAATATTCAGTTTACTTGTGATTGCAGAGGAAATATTCAGGAAAATGTATCCAGAACTTGAAAATAAGGCAAAGAGATGATTCTGTGACCTTTTATTTTCATACTAGGGCCCATCTGAGACTCATCTGAGTCTCTAGAGAAATGGTAACTTTGACTAACAACTGATTAGGGTCCAGATGTTTTTTATCTAACTTAATAATCTTATTTCACCGTTCTTATTTTCACTGAGTAAGTAAATCCCAGTTTCTCATACCTTCATTGAACTAGCTTTGTCATTCGATGGTCCCTCCATTAATCATTTAAATGAAACTTTGACACATGCCAAATATCCTTCTGTTTTTTAATTGTGGTGAGAGCACTAAACATGAAATCTATCCCCTTAACAAAATTTTAAGTGTACGATTCAGTACTGTAGACACAATGTTTTACAACAGATCTCTAGAATTTATTCATCTTGAATAACTGAAACTTTATACCAGTTGAATAGCCACTTCACATTTTCCCCTCCCTTCAGCCCCAAGCACCCACCATTCTACTCTCTGTTTCTATGAGTTTGACTATTTTAGATTGCTCATTTAAATAGATCCATGCAATTCTCATACTTCTCTGACTGGTTTATTCCACTTAACTTTCTCCAGGTTCATACATTTAGTCACTTGTGTCAGGATTTCCTTCTGTTTTAAGGATAAACTATATTCCATTGTATGTATATACCACATTTTCTTTATCCATTCATCTATTCATAGACATTTAGGTTGTTTCCCCTTCTTGGCTATTGTGAATAATGCTGCAGTAAACATGGGAGTGCAAATATCTCTTCAAAATCTTGATTTCAGTTTTCTTGGATAAGTACTCAGTAGTGGGATTGCTGGGTCACATGGTAATTCTATTTTTAATTTCTTGATGAACCTCCACACTGCTTTCCATAATGGTTGCACAATTTTACATTCCCCAAAAGAGTGTACAATTTAATCACATCCTCCCCAACCCCTATATTTTTGTCTAGAACTTTTACAGTGTTAGGTCTTATGTTTAGGTCTTTAATCCATTTTGAGTTGATTTTTGTGTATGCCATAAGATAAAGGTCCAATTTTATTCTTTTGCATATGAATATACTGATTTCTCAACATCACTTGTTGAAGAAATTGTCCTTTCTTTATTGTCTATTCTTAGCACCCTTGTTGAAGACCAATTAACCATATATGCATGGGTTTATTTCTTGTCTCTCTATTCTGTTCCATTTGTCTATATGCCTATCTTTATGTCAGTACCATGTTATTTTAATTACTGTTGCTATGTAATATATTTTGAAATCAGGAATTGCATGATGCCTTGAGCTCTGTTATTTCTTAAAATTTTGGGGAGTATTCAGGGTCCTTTGTTGTTCCAAATGAAGTTTAGAATTGTTTTTTCTATTTCTGTAAAAATGCTATTGGGATTGTGATGGGGATTGCATTGAATCTGTAGGTTTCTTTGGGTAGTTTAGTCTTTTTAACAATATTAAGTCTTAAGAAGGTAAACACAAGGTGTCTTTCCATTTATTTGTGTATTCTTTAATTTCATCCATCAGTGTTTTATAGTTTTCATTTACCAGTCTTTCATCTTCTTGGTTAAGTTTTTTTCTAAGTATTTTTTATGCTATCCTAAACAAAATTGTTTTATTAATTTTCTTTCAGGTAGTTTGTCATTAGTGTATAGAAATACAACTGATTTGTTTAATGTTGATTTTGTATCCTACAACTTTACTGAATTCATTAGTTCTAACAACATTTTTGTGCAATCTTTAGGGTTTTCCATATATAAGCTTTTGTCATCTGCAAACAGAGATAACTATACTTCTTCCTTTCTGATTTGAATACCTTTTATTTCTTTTTCTTCCTTGATAGCTCTGGCAAGGGCTTCCGTACTATGTTGAATAGAAATAGTAAGAGTGGGCATCCTTGCCTTATTCCTAATATTAGAGGAAAAGCTCTCAGTTTTTCACCATTGAGTAAGATGTTAGTTGTGGGCTTCTTATATATGGCCTTGATTATGTGGAAGTAAATTCCTTATATTCCTAGTTTGCTGCAAGTTTTTATTTTAAAAGGGTGTTCAATTTTGTCAAATGCATCTATTGAGATGCACCATGGGATTTTTTTGTCCTTCATTCTGTTAATGTGGTGTAGCACATAAATTGATTTTCATATGTTGAACCATCCTTGAATCTCAGGGATAAATCCCACTTGGTCATGGTGTATAATCCTTTTAATGCACTGTTGAGTTCAGTTTGGGAGTATTTTGTTGAGAATTTTTACATCTATATTCATCAGGAATATTGGCCTGTAGTTTTCTTTTCTTGCAGTGTCTTTGTAGGGTTTTGGCATCAGGGTGATGCTGGCCTCATAGAATGAATTTGAAAGTGTTGCCTCCTTTTTAAATTTTTGGAAGAATTTGAGAAGGATTGGTATTAATTCTTCTTTAAATTTTTGGTAGACTTTACCATTGATGCCATCTAGTCTAGGCTTTTCTTTGTTGGGAGGGTTTTGATTACCGATGCAATCTCCTTACTAGTCTTAGGTCTGTTCAGGTGTTCTATTTCTTCATGATTCAATCTTGGTAAATTATATGTTGCTACAATTTTACCTATTTCTTCAGGTTATCAAATGTTTTGCTGTATAATGGTTCCTAGTAGTCTCTTATGATCCTTTTTATTCCTTTGTCATCACTTATTTATTTGAGTCTTCCCTCTTTTTTTTCTTACTTATTCAAGCTAAAGTTTTGTCAATTTTGTTAATCTTTTTTCAAAAACCTTTATTTTATTGATTTTTCCTATTGTTTGTCTATTCTGAATTTGATTTATTTCTTTTCCAATCTTTTATTAGTTTCTTCCTTCTACTAATTTGGCCTTAGTCCATTCTTCTTTTTCTCATTCCCTTAAGGTATAAAATTAGGTGTTTATGTGAAATCTTTCTTTGTTTTTAACGTAGGCTCTTATCGCTATAAATTTCCCTCTTACTACTGCTTTTGCTGTGTCCTCTTATTTTTTTTTTAATTTATTTATTTAATTTTGACTGTGTTGGGTCTTCGTTTCTGTGTGAGGGCTTTCTCTAGTTGTGGCAAGCGGGGGTCGCTCTTCATCGCGATGCGCAGGCCTCTCACTATTGCTGCCTTTCTTGTTGTGGAGCACAAGCTCCAGATGTGCAGGCTCAGTAGTTGTGGCTCATGGGGCTAGTTGCTCTGCGGCATGTGGGATCTTCCCAGACCAGGGATCAAACCTGTGTCCCCTGCTTTGGCAGGCAGATTCTCAACCACTGCGCCACCAGGGAAGCCCCATGTGTCCTATTATTTTTGATATGTTTAACTTTCATTTTCATTTGTTTTGAGATATTTTCTCATTTTTCTTTGATTTTTTTCCTTTGACTCATTGGTTGTTTAGGAGTGTGTTGTTTATTTCAACATATCTGTGAGTATTCTAGTTTGCTTTCTGCTTTTGATTTCTAGTTTTATTCCCTTTTGGTCAAAAAAGATACTTAGTATGTTATCAGTCTTCTTAAATTTTTGAAAAATTGTTTTGTGGCCTAATATGTAACCTATCCTGGAGAATGCTACATGTGTACTTGAGAAGAATATACAGTTGACCCTTGAACAATGTGTGGGTTAGGGGCACCAACCCTTCACACAGTTGAAAATCCACATATAGTCTATAGTTAGCCGTTGAACTCCATGGTTCCTCCTTATCCACAGTTCTACCTCAGTAGATTCAACCAACTGCAGATACATAGTGTTATAGAATTTACTATTAAAAAAGTCTATGTGTAAGTGGGCTCGCACAGTTCAAACTCTTGTTGTTCAAGTGTCATCTGTATTCTATTGTTGGATGGAATGTTCTGTATATGTCTGTGAAGTTCATTTCACCTATGGTGTTCTTCAAGTCCATTATTACCTTATTGATTTTCTGTCTGGATGTTCTATTCATTTTTGAAAAAAATGGTGTACTTAAGTCTCTTACTATTATTATATTACTATTTCTTCCTTCAGTTCTTTAATGTTTGCTTTATATATTTGGGGGCTCTGATGTTGGGTGTGTATATATTTATTACTGTTATATCTTTCTGGTGAATTGACCCTTTTATCATTATATAATTCCTTCTTTGTCTCTGTGATAGTTTTTGTCTTAAAGTTTATTTTGTCTGATATAACATAGCCTCTTCTCTTTTGGTTACCATTTATATGGGATATACTTTTTTCTCCTTTTACTTTCAACCTATTTGTGATACTTAAAACTAAAATGAGTCTCTTATAGAATGCACATAATTGAATATTGTGGGGTTTTTTAATGCATTCAGCCACTCCATGACTTTTGAATGGGGACGTTAATCCGTTTACACTTAAAGTAATTACTGATAGGAACAGACTTACTGTTACCATTTTGTTAATTTTTATTTTCTGTCTATCTTATAGCTCTTTATTTTCTATTTTTCTCTTTTGTTGTCTTCCCTTGTATTTTGTATAATATTTTATTGTGATATATATTTCTTATTTTCTTTTGTGTTAGTTCTAGACTATAAGAGATGTCTGTTTTTTCTAATGTGCAGATACAAACACAAAGAGTCAAGGAAAACGAAGAAACAGTGTACCATGCCTCAAACAGAAGAACAAGATGCTCCAGAAACTAACCTTACTAATAAGGAAATATATGAGTTACCTAACATAGAATTCAAAATACTCAATAAATTCAGGATAAAGAAGATACTCATGAATTCAGGAGAAAAAAGCATAAACAGAGTGAGAATTTTAACAAAGAGATAGAAAATACAAAAAATAGAACCAAACAGAAATCTTGGCCCTGAAGAATACAATAACTGAACTGAAAAATTCAATAGAAGATTTCAACAGCAGATTAGATCAAGCAGAAAAAAGGACTAGCGTATTTGAAGATAAGAGATTTGAAATTATCCAGACAGAGAAACAGAAGGAATCAAAGCATGAAATGGAGTGAAGAAAGCTTAAGGGACTTATGAAACATTATCATTTAGACCAATATATGCATGTCCTAGAAGGAGAAGAGAAAAAGAGTGAGCCAGAAAACTTATTCAAAGAAATAATGGCCAAAAGCTTTCCAAATCTGGGGAAGGGAATGGATTATCAGAGCCAGGAAGCCCAGAGGATTCCAAAAAAATGAAACAAATAAATCTACACCAAGAAACATGATAATCAAATAGTCAAAAGTCAAAGGCAAAGAATTTTGAAAGCAGCAAGAGAAAAACAGTTTGCGATGCAGAGGGGGAAACCTCCCCATAAAACTACCAACAGATTTCTCAGCAGAAGTCTTGCAGGCCAGAAGATACTATATAATATATTCAAAGTACTGAAAGGAAAAAAACTACCACCAAAAATACTACATCCAGCAAAATTCTCCTTCAGAAATGAAGGAAAGATAAAGACTTTCCCAGACAAATAAAAGCTGAGGGAGTTCATCACCAGTAGAAATGCCTGCTAAGAAATGCTAAAGGGAGTTCTTCAAACTGAACCAAAAGGATGCTGAACAGAAATATGAAGCATATGAAAGTAAAAAACTTACTGGTAAAGGTAAATATATATATTTGTATATTTATATACAAAACAAAATACTATAATACTATAATGGCAGTATGTAAATCACTTTTAATTCTAGTATAAAAGTAGTTAAAAGACAAAATTATTTAAAGTAACTGTAAGTATAAAAATATATTAATGAATACACAATATGAAAAGATGTCAATTGTGACATTAATAACATAAAGGAAGTGGGGGAAATAAAGGTGTAGAGTTATTTATGCAATTGAAGTTAAGTTGTTATCTGCTTAAAATAGACTGTTATACCTATGAGTTGTTTTATGTGAGCCCCATGGTAAACACAAAGAAAATGTCTCTTTTTAAGAGAATTTAATAATTTGAAAAGTATGGTTTTCCATCTTTGAATTCAGATACTGTCTTATATGTACTTATGTACTTTTAACTTGGCATTTAGAACATAACACATTTTATTATTAGTTCACTTATTTATTTCTTATTGATAGTCCTTTTGCTTATTTACACCATAGCTTCTTAAGAGCAGGACAATGCCTTATATCTCTATACACCTTAGCTTCACATAAACTGCCTTAAGTCTTGTAGCCATTTGCTCTATTTAGACCCTATAGGTCAGGAGGAGCAAAGTTTTGCTCAAAGCAAAGTTTTGCTCAAAGCAAAGTTTAAAAGAATGAAATTAATTATAGAAATATATGTATCTTGGTGCTGGAAAACTGCTGATGTCTCATTACCAGCACTTTTCATATATTTTTTCAATAGTTTAAAATATCTTTTACTATCACTCTCACCAGAATTACTCCTACTTGTCCAATAGGTCAGACCTGATAAAATTTTAAATTGTCAGTTTCTAGAAAGTCTTTCTTGAACTACCCACATTATCCCATATATTCTCTATCAAGACACTTAGGACATCTTTTTCAAAATAATAATCTGTTCAGTTGTTGGCACCATGAAATCAGAACTGTGTCTGTCTTACTATTGAATCCCCAATGCTCAGCCTTGTACATAAGGCACCTAACTAATGTTTGCTTAATAAGTGATATCTCTAGTGTTTCTACTTCCCTCTGCAACATAAACTTTTTTTCTCTTGCTACCAGCTGACTTAAACTTTTCATTCTTTTTCTGTACTTTTTACTGAACTCATAGTATCTGCTGCTTTATAACATCTACTTTGCCAGTATCCTGATTCTTATTCTTTCTCTTGTAACTTTCAAAGTCTCCATTGGCCCTGGTCCTTCCTCATGACAATTCTCTACCTATAAACTTTCAGTTTGAGATACTGATTCTTATAATCTTCTCAGGTAAATTTCAGAGAGAATCTCACTTGTTCACCTCCTCTTTTCATATCAGGCTGTATTATGGATTTTAAACATGGCTATCTAAACCCCTTCTTTATCAGGAGGCATATTTTCCTAGAAAGCATTATGGGTGTGTAAGCTATTATAGTTGAAATATGTTGTATAAATGATCATAAAAATACCAAAACTTTTTGCTAGTTTCCAAAAATTCATAATCTGAGCTATACAAAAATCAGATATTTTATCCTCATAATGTACCCTCCAGAGGTGGCAAAACAAGTACTGCCTTCCTTTCAGCAACTGAGGAAACTGCACAGAGAAGTTGATTGACTAGCTGAAGATCACACAGTTAGTCAGAAAACTGTTTACCATGACAGGGGTCTTAATCCTGGGGCTTTGTCAACTGGACCTCTTCCATTTTCTCAGTCAAGTCTTCTTTCACTTCTTAATACCCAGAATACCTATTCAAGTAAACCTCAGAGGAGTTCTGTTACCATACCTTTTATGGAGAGGATACAGAAGAAACTGGAAGAATGGAGATTACTGATTGAGACTATTAAAAGTCTGAATTGAAATTTCTGTGATTAGCCTAAAGTAATACAATTCAATCCTTCCCATTCCCTCCTCCTCAATAATAAATAACCAAGTCTACTAAGATTAAACAGAAATTTCTTTGCTTTTTTTTTTTGACCATGAAATGTCTCATTGGGGAGTTGCCATGGAGACCATGATGTCATGAGCAACACAATGTACTGCCCTGAAACCTCAGAGAATCAAAGATAAGGTTTGATGGAAGCATTTTCTGGGCTAGTTTATTGCACTTAACAAGAAAATGGCAACTTGAGAGAAAAACATTTCTAAACATTGCACGCTGATGGGGGTATGTTGATATGGTCACTGAAAACCTCACAAAGGAAAGTGCCTTTACAGTTTAAATACACTAAGAGGTCAGACTGAGGGGATGAACAGAGTATGTTACCAAGCTGGCTGCACTTTGGGCAGACTGTTCCCAAGCTAAGAATGGCTCAATTTTTGGTAGCATAGCAAAATCTCTCTATTGGAGTTTTTGGTCATGTTGAAAATTCACTGTGGGATTAAATGGAAATAAGAAACTTTTAGACTAAATAAATTAGCAGAGCTTTGTACACACTCAGGACCACATGAGCTATGGTCTTCTTCAACGTTAAGTGTTGGACACTGTTCCATGGGCTTTCCAACTCCAATTCCCTTCCTTTATGCTCAGCCTTCTCCACCCGAACTATATTCTAGCTCATCATCAGAGGGTTTTTTTGTTGTTGTTTGTTTTGTTTTTTGCTTCATTCTTACAGGCCACAACTTTC
Organism: Hyperoodon ampullatus; assembly: GCF_949752795.1. Taxonomy (NCBI): domain Eukaryota; kingdom Metazoa; phylum Chordata; class Mammalia; order Artiodactyla; family Ziphiidae; genus Hyperoodon; species Hyperoodon ampullatus. The sequence continues at coordinate 38,965,261 of NC_136920.1, read as the reverse complement.
CACAGGAAGAAAAAAAACAATCCTGAAGGAAAAAGAATAATAAAATGAAAAGGAACTGAGATGAGACCAATGCGGGTGATAGAACTGAAAAGCTGCAGGTTTGATTATTGAAATAGGTGTTGTTAATGATAGATGAATATGATGACCAGGTATGTACATGTCAAAGAATCAGCATGTTCTTGGTCAATTCTGAGATTCTCTCAGATACATGGAGTGGTGCCAACTTTCAATTTAAGAGTTTCAACATCTTTTGTGTTCCTGAGATTCTACATCGCAGGGACTTTAAAGCATATGGGATTATAACAAAGTATATTAGCTGTAATAAAAAACTACCTTTGTGAAGGTATGTTCATTTCTCATCTGTATTTTTTTTACCCCAAGTGAAGTTCACATAATAGAAAATGTATCATTTTTAAATGAACAATTCAGTGGCATTTAGTATATTCACAATGTTGTGCAAACACCACCTCTACTTAGTTCCAAAACATTTTTATCACCCCACAATGAAGCCTTGTACCCATTAAGCTGTTACTCCCTAATTCTCCCTCACTCCAGCCCCTGGCAATCATCAGTCTGCTTTCTGTTTCTATGTATTGATATTTACCTTTTCTGGATATTTCACATAAATGTAAGTATACAGTATGTAACCTTTTGTGTCTGGGTTCTTTTACTTGGCACAATGTTTTCAAGGTTCATCTTCCTTGTAGCAGATATCAATACTTCATTATTTTTGTGGCTGAATAATATTCCATTGTATATATAAACCACAATTTGTTTATCCATTCACCCATTGATGAACATTTGGGTTATTTCCACCTTTTGGCTGTTGTGAATCATGCTGCTATGAACATTCATATACAAATATTTGTTCGAGTACCTGTTTTCAGTTCTATTGGTTATATACCTAGGAATGGAATTGCTGGGTCATATCATAATTCTATGTATCACTTTTTGAGAAATTGCCAAACGATTTTTCACAGTGATTGAACCATTTTACTTTCCCATCAGCAGTGTATGAGGATTCCAATTTCTCCACAGCCTCACCAACAATTGTTATTTCCCTTTTTTTTTTTTTTTGGTGGTATGCTGGCCTCTCACTGTTGTGGCCTCTCCTGTTGTGGAGCACAGGCTCCGGACGCGCAAGCTCAGCGACAATTGCTCACGGGCCCAGCCGCTCCACGGCACATAGGATCTTCACAGACCGGGGCACGAACCCGTGTCCCCTGCATCGGCAGGTGGGCTCTCAACCACTGCGCCACCAGGGAAGCACTTTCCCATTTTTTTTATAGCCATCCAAGTGGGTATGGAGTGGTAAGACATTGTAGTTTTGATTTGCATATCCCTAATGAATATGATGTTGAGCATATTTTCATGTATTTGTTAACAATTTGTACATCTTCCTTGGGGAAATATCTATTCATATATTTTGCTCATATTTAAATTGTGGGGGTTTTTTTTGTCTCTTTGTCATTGAGTTGTAAGAGTTCTTCATATATCTTGCATCCTAGGCCAGTATCAGATATGCTATTTGAAAATATTTTCTCCCATTTTGTAGGTTACCTTTTTATTTTCTTGATAATGTTCTTTAATATGCAAATTTTTTATTTTGATAATGTCAAATTTATCTTTTTTATGTGGATGCTTTTGGTGTCATGCCAAATCCAAGGTCATGAAGACTTACTCATATATTTTCACTTAAGATTTTATAATCCTTTGTTTCTTTATTGATCTTCTGTCTAGATGTTCTATCCATCATCAAAAGTGAGGTATTGAAGTCTCCAGCTATAATTGTAGAACTATTACTCCCTTCAATTCTGTTGATGTTTGCTCCATATATTTGGGGACTCTGTTGTTTGGTGCAGATATGTGTATAATTATATCATCCTGACCAATTGATCCTTTTATCAGGATATAATGACTTTTTCATCTCATAACAATTTTTAGAGTCTATTTTGTCTAATTAGTATAGCCACCCAAGCTCTCTTTTTTTGTTACTATTTGCATGGGATGACGTTTTTCATCCTTACACTTTCAACCTATTTGTATCTTTGGATCTAAGGTGAGTTTCTTGTAGACAGCACATAGTTGGATCATTTTAAAAATCCATTCACCAGTCTCTGCCTTTTGATTAGTGGGCTAACTTTTTTTTTTTTTTAACTGAATGCAAAAACTCATTCCAAACACCCTATACTTTTATCCATTCATCCATTCTCTTATCATCAACAAACACTGGTTAAGGTCTTATTAAGTTCCAGGCATCATTTTAGATGCTGTGGAGAACACAGCTGAACACAATTTAGACCTTAACCCAGAAGAGTTCACAATCTGAAAAGTGAGAAACATATATAAGTAAGTAATTATAATGAAATGAAATATGTATTATAATGGAGATGTGCATAAAACATTTTGAAGGAAACAAGTAGGTAGGAGGAGGATCTAGGAAAATCCTAGGGGATGGGTCATATGGAAAGATAAGAAACTCAGACATTAGCTGAAATTCCAATAGAACAGGAAAATTTCCATGCAACATCCACTTATCCTGTTGATGGGCATAGGACACAAATCAAACCAATCAAAACCCTTTGCCATAATTTTTTAAAATTATTTCTGGGAGAGAGAAGCCTCTTCTTCCTTCTAGAGAGAAGCTTTGGGGATCATTTCTCTCTGCTTAAAAGACTCAATGAAGGCAAGCTTGAAACTGAGCAATTAAGTACCTGGAAGAATACAGCCAAGAAGCAGAAATAAAGGCAAGAGAGAAAAAGCAAGGAAGTTCTGAAAACATTTCAATTCTAGTTCGAGATACCTCAAAGTAAGCTTGGCATGTCCCTCACACAATTTGGTTATGTAAGCTGTTATATTCCCATTTTCTGCTGGAGGCCATTCAAGTTGGTTTACTGTCACTTGCAAATAAAAGTATTTATTAACACAGAGATTCTTGTACTGTAAATGTGAAAAGAAAAAGGAGAAAGGGCTAGGAAGCTCTTACAGTGATAAATAACCCCATCAAATTCTGAAGTTAGCATTTTCACACCTATTCCTGTAACAAAGACAAACTACAAAAAGGTAGATTTTCTGTGGCTAAAAGATATGTGGGCCAAAGATGGGCTCGATTTCTTTAATTCAGTGCTAATGTTTGCAATTCTTTTGCATTTCTCTAATCATCATAATCAAGAAAAATTTTTCCAAAGAAATGTTACAATAGCAAAGGTACATCTTATTGATGTTCAGTACCTACCTTATCTGTATAAAAAAATCTTTATTAAACATCCACAATAAAAGATTTCCTTGTTATCTCCCAAAAGGGCATGATCTCCTCTTCCCATATCCCTTTAGCTTTATTCTTTAATAATTAGATCACTGGTCTCAAACCACGCAAGGAATAAGATATGATCAGCAAAATAATTCTTGGGCATTCCTGTGAAAAAGGAAGAAAGAAAGAAATGATGCTATTATCCTCTCCTCCTTTGTGTTCTTGTACAAGTCATTCCACTGTGCTCAAATCCCTTTTACCTGGGCATCTTTCCTATGGATGAGTATTGGTGCTAGTTGAATATTGGTGCTAGTTCTAATAGAACAATCCTCTCATTGGCATATTATGGTACTGCATTACCTCCAATAAGGTAAAGGCAGCCAAAGAATCCAAAGTTATTTGCCCAAAATTATAAAACTATTATCAGCAAGCTAGGACTAGAATCCAGGCCTCCTAATTCCCCTAATTCTCCTAATTCCTAATTCTGTGTTTTATTTTACTACACATCTCTATCTCCACCCTGCTTTAGGAAGAAGTGGAAGGGCAGGAAAACTCTTCACCAGGGAGTGTTAGTAAAAATTGAGGAGAGCTCTAACCTGGAAATATCTTTCATGTCATTATTCTTCAAGAGTTACTGGCAAGGGGCAAGAGGTGACAGGATTAAACAGGGATTAAACAGAATTTTTTGCAGTTTCATGAGTTTTCCACTGGAATGCCTTGATGAACATCAGCTGTTTCATCATCTGGGCATGTTAAGATTTTTTTTTCTGCTCAATGTTTATTGCATGCTTACAACATACAAGGGGACATTGCATTCTGCTGCCTCACTGCCTTCCCTAGAGTTAAATTACTAATTTCTAACTATAAATATGGTGCATATGGATGATACTCTCTGTTGGCAGAAACCTACAGCTAAGAACCACTGGCCAGGCCATAGGTAAGCATTCAGAAACACGGTTTCCCTCCCTCTCTTTTCTGCACTGCAGAAGGCAAGACTACTACCTTGCCGAGGGGGCGTGGCCTATGCCATTGCTGCCAGAGAGACACATGTCCCCTCAGTATTGCCTATGACTAAGGTGTAGGAAGAACACAGGCTTAGAAGTCTGATATGTGTCTGAATGTCAGCTGTGCCAGCGCCTAGGCATTTGACCTGGGACAAGCCATAAAACTCCAAGGTTCACTTTTCCCATCTGTGAAAGGGGACTAACAACCCATATCACGTCAAACGTGTTGAAAATAAGATGAGATACTGGAAGTAAAATGTTTATCACGTACTATGCCTAGAACACAGGATATGCTCAATAAGTGGTACTTTCACTCTCACTTCCTTTAGTTTTAGCCCCTGCCTTCCTGACCAGACTGAGGGAGAGCATGCCTGAGCTCTGAGTACAGGATGTGAAGTACTCAAAAGGCCTGGCCGGGAGGGGCACCCTCCCCGCCTAGAGGCCCGTGTTGTTTGAACCACCACAAGAGAGCTTCTCCCACCCCAGCGCGGCCTGAGTCCTGAGACAGCTACTTCCTGTTCCTCAGCTGCCAACCCACCACCTAAAAATACTAAGCCCACCTTTCCCTGCCCAGGCTCACTCAGTTTAGAGTCCCATGGGACCTGTGAATTGTCTTTCATTCCATGGGTGCTAGAAAAAATTTGCTTTTGCCAGGTAAATGAAGACCTTCCAATACCAAGATTGTAGAATTTCCTTAACTGCTTTGCACAGCTCAGTGTTTAACTCTAGATTTTATATTATTCTGTATCTTAACTTCAGGATTTTGATCACATTGCCTTAAATCAGACTGCAAACTCCTCAAGAAGGAAGAGATGCCTTACATTTCTGTAGTCTCATGTTGTGCCTAGGACAGTGTATTCAAGAATCAGTTTTTTTACTGCACTGAGCGCCAATTTAGGTAGAGATTAAAGTTAACCCAAACTCAAAGAATTCATCATACAGTGGTAAAGATCAGGAGATGAAGTTATAATGGTAGGCTTGGCCTAAATACTTACTATTGGATAGACTTTTAACTTGTGATGGTGATAACATGAAGAAGTTAAATGAGGAGAAATAGCCCATTTTTGCTGAAATCTTGGCAACCCACATCTTTCCTCCAGTTTAGGACTTCCTGTCTATAGCCTGATTTGGCATAAACTGTCTCATTGGACTAGTTATCATTTTATGCATCAGCCATAAGCTGTTAGAGATCAAGAACCATATCCTTTTGATCTTTGTACCCTGCATGTCTAACACAGCACTGGCTACATTGTAAGTGCTCAGTAAATGCGGTAGTTGCTGATGATTGGCATATTGTGTCCTTGAAGTTGAGGTAACTTTGAGATGCCCCCACCAGAACTTGGAAATAAGGCTTCTCTCTGAAGGTTAAACCAGTAAATCAGTTCTTAATGGATATGATCTGTTATCTCCAGAAAACACTTTATAAAATAGTATGTTCTGCAAGCAAAAGCTCAGGGACAGGAAAGCAAATGTCTGCATTCATGGGAAAAAAGGAAAAGGAAAAACCTGATGCCTAATCAATGCTATTGTTTTAATTGGTTTTAGAAGGGAAAATGGAGACAAAAATAAGATGGTGCAGATGGAGCCTAGAAAGAGGAGGACCAGAGAGCAAGAATTTGTCAATGTTGGTCCAGCATTGCTCTGAGTGGAGGAACTGAATGGGCCACTAGGATGTTCTTTGATGTGGTAGTGTCACTGTTCACTGAGCTGCCCCAGGATCTGAACTACAGAATCTCAGTTGTCGTCACCGAGCTGTTGGCTCCACGCCAGAAGAGGCTATCTAGTTTATCATGGTGTCCATGACATCTATCATGGTGTCACGTGGCATGTGACAGGTACTCAGATATTTACTGAATTAATGAATATTTCTTGTTGTTTAAATATTAAAACTTCACTCTCCTTTAGGGTAATTAGAAATTAAAACTAACGTATGTGACAAAGGCAAATCCAAATAATTAGAAATTGACAATGTTTTTTTAATATCATACGTCCTACTTCTTTCTCCTGCAAAGCTTTACTTGCTCTCTGAGGAAGGCAGGCCTCTCACTTCTCTTTCCAAGTGCCCCCCCCAGATCCTTTGGTTTGGGAGCCGCTGGTCTAATGGTCTACCTGCTTTCCTCTGAACCTCTGTTCATCAAAAAATCTAAGGATCCTTACAGTATTTTGTCATTTCTAAGAGATAATGTATACATTTCCACATTTTTATGTTTCTAATATTTGGAAACATCTTCAAATGAGTACATTTAATGTGGTTCTGGTTTTGTTTCCCAAAAAATAGTAATTAATCCATGTTATAATCTAATTATCAGTAACACTTTATTTTTAAATTTTTTTATTGAAGTTTAGTTGATTTATAATTTTGTGTTAGTTTCAGGTGTACATCAAAAGGATTCAGTTATGTACATATGTGTGTGTGTGTGTGTGTGTGTGTACTCTTTTTCAGATTCTCTTCCCTTATAGGTTATTACAAGATTTTGACTATAGTTCCCTGTGCTATACAGTAAGACCATGTTGTTTATCTGTTTTATATATAGTAATGTCTCTGTTAATCCCAAACTCCTAATTTATCCCTCCCTCACCCTTTCCCCTTTGGTAGCCATGCTTGTTTTCTATGTCAGTGAGTCTATTTCTGTTTTGTAATTAAGTTCATTTATGTCATTTTTTTTTGTTCCACATATAAGTCAAATCATATGATATTTGCCTTTGTCTGAATTACTTATCTTAGTACAATATGATTAATTATCAGTAACATTTTAAATCCTGGAAATGCAGTAGTAATTAGTAGTAAAGTACATCAGCTTCTTATGTACTTTAATACTAGGAACAGAGGGCATAGATGATAGTTCTATAAAATTCAGACACTGGAAAGAACATGTAAATGAATACTTCAAATTCTGATTTACATACCCAGCTCCTATGAGTTCTATTATCTTGATTAAGCCCCCAGGAGCTGGTCAAGTCTGAGGCACTGAGAAAATTGAGTTCCTAGTGACATACACTCTGTTTCCCCCTGCCGATCAGTGAGCCCTCTCTTGGCACCCAGGCTTCTTTCTTCCTCCCCGAGTGTGTCACCCTTCTCTAACCAAAGCATGGTAATTTTGATTTTAGCCTCAGACTCTTCTATCATAAATAGGCAAAATAATAGGTATTTCCCAGGGCTACCTCTCTGGTGTACAAGGGGGTCAGAAAATCAACACTGTAGTAATTACAGTCATTTTTAAATTCAAATCTGCTCAATGAACACCCAAACCGAGCCTCCTAGCTCAAAATAAACCATCTCCAAATATCCCACCATCTGCCACCTTCTTCTACATTCCCACTTGGTTCCTGATACCAGGTCACCAAGGTGCTCTGATGATATTTGGATTTCCACATGGAAAATCTACATGCCACCTTCACTATGAAATGCTCCCTCCAATGTCTATTTGAGACCACAAAGCAATGGTTATTTGCATTCTTTTCACTTCATATTAAAGCTCCCAGTGGCACAGCTTTTATTTCGCTCACTTCTTATTTTGAATCCCTCTTCTAAAGACTGTCAGACTCACCCAAAAAATACAGCTCTGGGAGCCTGTCTCCTCATCCTCTGAAATCTCTCTGCTTTAGTTAGGATGTAAGCTGAGCTGCTGTTACAGAGAGCCAAAACCATACCAAAAGGAGATAAAAATTGATTTCTGTCATGGAATAGTCCAGAGGTAAGCAGTTCTGCCAACCTGAACACCTGAGTTCATATGTGGGACCCAGGTGCTTGCTCCAGCTCTCACCATCTCCTCACCACTGGGAAAGAGAAAAGGGACTAGGAAGTGTGAGTGGAGCGACGGCTGCTGCTCCTTTCCTCCTTCCCATACAAAGCCTGTGTATGCATCCTGACTCTGTATCCAATCTGGCAGGTTCCTTCCCTATCTAATACCAGACTAGTTCAAAGCCAGCTGCTGTTCTCTAAAGGGGGGAAGATATTTTTCTACCCTTGCTCCCTGAGGTATTGTCACTGCCCTCTGCCCCATCAAGTTCTCATTCCTCAAGCAAAGTGATGCCTGGAAGACTCATCTACTTAAAGGTGCTCAGACTCAGCTGAATAGGCAAATCTCCACAGCGTCCATTTAAAAACAAAGAGAATTGGAGAAAGAGAGTAGAGTAAAACAGATGCTCGGTAACAAATTCCTTTCCCTTATTGTTCATTTATTTGCACAACATGGGCTCTGTGCTTGGCACTGGGGATCGAGGTGAAGGAGGAAAGCATGGTCCCTGGGCTGGATATCTTTCACATCTAATCTGATCTCCATCTTTCTCCACGCTCCTCTCTGCCAGACGACATCAGTGCATGTCCTTGACCCTGGCTTCCCAGCAAAAATTTGGAGGGAGAAAGGAGAGTGAAGCAGGGGGCATCTCTGGCCCTGACTCCCTTCCCGTGGAGTCAGCTTGGGTCTTAAAAATCTCTCTCTCTCTCTCTCTCTCTCTCTCCATATACACATCCTATTGTTTCTGTTTCCCTGGAGAACCCTGACTAATACACTAACAAATAACACATAAGATATATCCCTTTAGGAAGCTGAATTTGAAAACTCCTATTATGAACAGTTTTATAGGTATTCAGATCAACACCTTTGACTCAGGAGTGAGGAGATTCATCCTCTCCCAGACCTGCCACACCCTGGTTATTAGCACTAGTTGCTTAAACTTTCAAAGCCACAGAAACTCTCCCCCGCCCCATTTGTAAAATGAGAATAAAGTGGCTATTACGCTTATTTTAGGAGATTAGTACAGGGAACATTAAAAACAAAACATGTGGAAGTACTATATAAGTAGGATCATTAAGCAATAATAATAAGTAAGCCTTATTGCATTTAATAATAATATGTATACATATATAATTAGGAAACATTCCACCCACAAAACCACCCTGTTTCTTAGATTGGGATAAAGAAAATCAGTTTCCTTTTTTTTCTTCCAGTTTTTTTGAGATATAATTGACATTCAGCACTGTATAAGGTGTAGAGTGTAATGATTTGACTTACATATATCATGAAATGATTATCATAAGTTTAGTGAACATGCATCATCTCATGTAGATAAAACTTTAAAAAGTAGGGCAAAAATGTTTTTCCTGTGATAAGAACTCTTAGGATTTACCCTCCTCACAGCTTTTCTATATAACATACAGCAGTGTTAATTATATTTATCATGTTGTACATTACGTCCCTAGTACTTATTTATCTTATAACTGGAAGTTTGTACCTTTTGACTGTCTTCATCCAATTCCCCCTCCCCCCAACCCCCCACCTCTGGTAACTACAAATCTGATCTCTTTTTCTGTGAGTTTGATTGTTTGTTTTTCAAGTTTAAGTGACCTATAACACTATGTGAGCTCCTGTTACACAACATAGTAATTTGGTATTTCTGTACATTTCAAAATGATTACTATGATAAGCCTAGTTACAATATGTCACCATACAAAGATATTACACTATTATTGACTATATTCCCCACACATATATTTCATACCCCTGACTCATTGATTTTGCAACTAGCAGGTTGTCCCTCTTAACCTCCCGTATCTATTTCTTACCTCCTCCCATCCCCCTCCACTAGGGCAACCACCTGTTTGTTCTCTGTATCTACAACTCTTATTTCTGTTTTATGTTTGTCCATTTGTTTTGTTTTTTAGATTCTACATATAAGTGAAATCATACAGTATTTGTCTTTCTCTGACATTTCACTTAGCCTAATACCCTCTAGGTTCATCCATATTGTATCAAATGGCAAGATTTCATTCTTTTTTATGGCTAATATTCCATTCCATTGTATATAGGTATTGTGTATATATATATATATATATATATATATATATATATATATGACCTCTTCTTTATCCATGCATATATTGATAAGTATTTGGGTTGCTTCTATATCTTAGTTATTGTAAACAATGCTGCAATGAACATAAGAGTGCGTATATCTTTTCTAATTGCTGTTCTTGTTTTCTTCGAATAAATAGGAGCAGAATTGCTGGATCATATGGTAGTTCTATTTTTAGCTTTTTGAGGCATCTCTATACTGTTTTCCATAGTGGTTGCACCAACTTACATTCTCACCAACAGTGTCCGAGGGTTTCCTTTTCTCCACATCCTCGCCAGTACTTGTTATTTGTTGTCTTTTTGATAATAGCCATTCTGACAGGTGTGAGGTGATATCTCATTGTGGTTTTGATTTGCATTTCCTTGATGATTAGTAACGTTGAGCATCTTTTCATGTGCCTGCTGGCCATCTCTATGTCTTCTTTGGAAATATGTCTATTCAGGTCCTCTGCCCATTTTTTAATTGGGTTGTTTGGTTTTTTGATGTTGAGTTGCATGAGTTCTTTGTATATTTTTTATATTAACCCTTCATCAGGTATATTGCTTGCAAATATTTTCTCCCATTCAGTAGGTGGCTTTTTCAGTTAGTTGATCGTTTACTTTGCTGTGTAAAATCTTTTTAGTTTGATGTAGTCCTATTTGTCTATTTTTGTTTTTGTTTCCCTTGCCTGAGGAGACCTATCCAAAAGAATATTACTAAGACTGATGTCAAAGAGAATACTGCCTATGTTTTCTTCTAGAAGTTTTATGGTTTCAGGACTTAAATTTAAGTCTTTAATCCATTTTGAATTTATTTTTGTGCATAGTGTGAGAAAGTAGTCCAGTTTGGTTCTTAAGAATATTGGTTTCTGACTGGTGTAAATGTTCCTCCAGTTAACTGATCAAGGTAGAGGATCCTGCACTGTGCATGGAAGGAGAAAAGTGAAAATAATAAACACAGATTTTTAAAAAATGAATTAGAGCTAGAGTTCACATTAATAAAATAAGATTAATAAACATTGTAAATAGATGCTTATCTTCTTCACTTAAGTTCTTTGAAGAACAAATTATACAAGCATAATTCCTGTTGGAAATTATGTGGACGAACAACTATAAAGAAGGAAAGAGAGAACATGAAAGAAATCATGGAGGAAGGGAAGAAGGGATTCCCCAAAGAGTGACACTAGGACCTACTGATAGACCTTATATGGAGACAAAGAGGAGGTTTTCTATGGTCAAGTAAATTTGAGAAATATTGAGTTAACAAAGGTAAACAAATTTCTTTACCACAGTATTTCCTAGAAACTTTAAGATGCCAAAGTGCACAGTAAGTAAAATACAACATTTTGCATTTCCTCAAATTTCTCATTTCCTTTTCCCATGTTCCCCAAGTTCTTTGACAATGGCATCTCCCTCTGCTCCACCATTATCTCATAGGATGAGCAAAACAGCCTAAGAAGCCCTGGTGTACTGAGAAAAGTCCAAGGGATGCCCGTGTCCATCCCTTACCCCAAACCTTCAATGGCTCCCCATTTCTTACAAAATAAAACCCAAGTACATTATCACAGCCTGAGAGGCCCTACTGCCACCTCCACAGCCTCTTACCCTCTGTTCCTCACTATAATCTGTGTTTTAGCAACCCGGACCCATTTGTAATTCCCCTCGTACACACACACACATTCTGTTGTAGAAATAGAAAGAGTAGAGAGAGGAGTGTCACTGGAAACAGAAGGAAAGAGAATTTCAGATTTAGGAAGTGCTCAGCAGGGTCAAGAAAGACATGAACTGGAATGCTTTGATAGTTAGTGGGCACCAATGGCCTCAAAGAGAGCAGCTAGAGGAATGATGGTGGAATCTAGAATACAGGGCATGGAGGAATGAAGCAGAAGTGGGGAGTAGAGACAACTCAACAGACAGCTCTCAAGGAACTTGATCTTTAGAGGGAAAGAAGCAATACACAGGTGCGAAAGAGAAAGCCAAGATAGACAATGAAAGTTTTTAGGAAGTTACATATTTAGGATATTGATGATGTTGATAGATTGATAGGACTGACAATACAGGCAAGAGATATGGCATCTTTATGACCAAGCTCATCTATATGAGAAAGCCTTCTTTGAGCAACCCTGCCACACACCCTCAAACTAGGTGAGGGTCACTGCATCTCACATAGCACACTGTGCACACCCCTATCATAGCATCTATCATTCTGGATTGAAATTCTCTGTTTATGTATCCCCTCATCTCATATACTGTAAATCATTTAAATGAGCTTACTGTTGCCATTACGAACTATCATAAGCTTAGTGACTTTTAACAAAAATTTACTATCTTACAGTTCTGGACTGTCCAAAATGGGTTTTATGGGTGTTGGCAAAATTGTGTTCCTGCTGGAGGCTCTAGGAGAGAATCCATGTCATTGCCTTTTTCAGCTTCTAAAGGCTGCCCACATTCCTTGACTTGGGACCTCAACTTATGGTCTTCACATCACTGGGACCTCTGCTTCTATCATGACATCTCCTTCCCTCTGACTCTGATTCTACTGCCCGAATCCTTCCATTATAATGACCCCTGCAATTACATTAGATCCACCAGATAATCTGGATAACCTTCCTATCTCAAGATCCTTAACTTAACCACATCTGCAAAATCTCTTTTGCCAGGTAAGATAACATATTCACTGATTGGGAGGATTAGAATGTGGAATTTGGGGGGACCCTTATTCTGTCTACCACACCCTTTTATGGTAGGTCCATGTCTAAGTCTTCTCCACATCCCAAATGCCTGGATCATAGTCTATGCTCAATAAATGTCTGTCCTCCTTTCTGTCTACACTTTGTACAGTGCTTTCACGTATTCTCTTTTCATTCAATTTGCACATTCAATATTTCCCCTTTGAGAGGGAAATTTTTTTTTAGGAGAAAGTGCACTAGATAAGAAATAAGGGGTTGAGGTTCTTAGTTCCAGTTTCCCCATTTCAAAATGGGTGAATCAAGGCTCAGACAGTTAAGTGACTATGTCATACCCAGGTAGTAAAGCTAGGACTTGAAGCTCACTCTCTTTTCATGTTAGTACACTAATTCATCAGCCTAGAAACAGGGTGTTTTACTATATGAAGATTCTGATCAGCATCTTACAGCCGATAAAGGGTTGGATGGAGTAGGTATTTGTAACAGTGTTAACTTCTCCAGAGATTATATATATGGATTTACTTATCCAGGAACACTAAAGACATGATGCTTTGCTCTTACCAAGTAATTTTCCTTTTACCTCATTTGATTTCCAACTGTTTATTTCCTAAGGAAAGAATAATTCATGAACTTTTGGACCTTACAGTGCCAAACATAGGCCACACTTCCCTGTATTGTACTGTTTGTGTCATTCCTGACATTGGCTCAAGCCTCCATCCAGATGAAACTGTTTTATGTCCTCTCTGGAAATTTCCTCTGGTGCTCAGGCCGCCTCTGGTTGGCTGTGTTGGTTCACAGATGGGAATTCTGGCTGAGGTCACCATTGCACTTTCCTGCTCTTTAAAGTTTTGAAAGCATATCTGCATATCTTTTCAGATAAAACTCCCACGTCTTCTCCTTCTTTCTTTCTCATTGCAAATCCACTTTGAAGTCTGAGTCTACTAGGGAATCCACCCAGTGCCATTCTAAATCAACAAATACAGGAAATTTAGACCAGGTAAATGAGACCACTTATTTTTCTATCAGTATACATTACTCTAGTCTTCAAATTATTTCCAAAGTTTAGTTTATCCTACTTTTAATCATACATCCTACTATTAACTATTCTACAGTTCCTAAAAACTTCAAATATCTATCTTCAAATATTTTATTATTGCGATCATAGTTTTTATCTCATATCCTCCCTACAAATTTGTCCTTTTTCTCCTGTATTTTTTGTATTAGTATTCTACTTTCCACCTACTTTTTCTCCAAAGTTGGAAAAGTTTAATTACTTTCTTCATCCCCATAATGAATGTCAGTTTTTTTGTCTGCTAAATATCCCCTTTCCCTTTTCCAGGTAACTGCTTCTTTGGAGGTAACTGCTTATACTTCCTTCAAAAAATAATGTGATTCTGGGGGAGTTGCCAGTTACAGCCCCCCCCACCCAACATACACACACGCACACACACACACACAATATACATACACTTACATACACACACCACCTGCCACAGGGCTGGACAAATGACCTGACGTGGTCTTGGCTCGGGACCTTAACTGAGCCAATCAGAATCTTTCACTGTGATTTATATGCATTGAAGCAGGAGGAGAAAAGTCCACCTGTTCCTCTATGGTCACTGAGCTGGGAAGATTTTCTTTAAGTCAAAGCCTGGAACAATGAATAAATCATGTGTGCCCCCTTAGATACATTGCATGGAAAAAAATCTCAGCCACAGGAGATAAGAGCACCACCAGGCAATGGGGAGCAGAGACAGCAGAGACGCAGAGAGAGTCCTGATATCCAGCTGACCCGAAAGCCAGTTCCACCTCATTCTCTCTAGCTGCATGAACCAGTGAATTCCCTGTTTCTTTAAGCTAATTTTAGTCAGCTTTTTGTTACTTACAATCAAAAAGTGCCCAACTAATATACAATCCTTTTCTCCCTTCCTTATTGTTTTCTCGTATTATATCCATACTATATTATCCAAACTTTATTTCTTCTTTACAGCTAATTTTGAATCCCAAATCATTTTTTAACCAAACTACAATTCCCCCAAACCTATCACGGGTAGAGTAAAACTGCATCTTTCTGGCGCATCAAGAACCCAAAGACATACCAGGGCTGAGATGGGCCTGTCTGGAAAATGCAGCCTCTGATCTAGTTCTGTACATTCTAGTATGCAGCATATGGTGAAACCTGAGGAGCATTGCAATAATCCGCATACAGAAGAACCCTGGCTGTGCTAACTGAAGTCCTTTGGAGCCATTAGACTTCTGGAACAGGTGCAAAAATGCCCAAGAAACTTGAACAAAACAAAGCAAACAGCTCTCAACAATATAGAACCAGTTTCTGAGAACATCCAATACCCAATGAGGGAGATACAGAATGCTGAGGAGTTAAATTCCTCCCATAGCTATGAGATGGGAGAAAAAAGTCTCATTTGATGGCAATATCTATATATCTCATTATCTAAGATATATGAGTAGAATGATAGGAAATGTAAGAGGCTAGAAAGATGGAAAGTGGGAACAAAGGAAGAGAATGACAAATGTGAATCAACATGGAAGCAGTGGTAGAGATGGATTTTTAGGGGTGGGACCAGCAGTGGTGAACAGCAGATGCCCTGGCACGGTGGGAGAGGACATAGGAGCAGGACTCAGGAGAAATTTACCCACTTGGGGTGGGCAAAGAGGAGGTTCCAACAACCACCAGCTCTGTGCCCCTGCCTGTCCTATGCCCCGTACTCATTGAAACACCCAGGGGCCTCATCAGAGTCATGACACCTGGTACATAGTTTAAATGGAGGTACATAAGAAGTGTAGGTGTTCCCCATTCACTGCATCGAGGCAAAACTAAATGGCAAAGCTAAGCCTTAACAGTCACTTTGCTGGCACCAGATTGTAAACAGAAGTTTGGCATCTCAGTGAAGCCATTCCTTGATTTAAATTTCATTATTTTTTAGTGAGAGGCAAAGTGCACAAATCTAAAGTGTATTTCATAATCTTAAAAGAGAAAATAGACTCTACGTTCCCAGTTCCTTTAACTAGTACTGGACCTCACAGTTTGCTTATCTGGTTGTCTGCATAGCTGTGGGAGGAGGGGAAGTGGGGTAGAGCATGGGCAAAGGCACTGTTGTGAGAAAGAAATAGCTCCTGAAGCCCTGTTGAGAAAGTTACTCAAGATGGGATTTCCCCTCTGATGGGTCATGAGCAGGAGGCTCTAGGAGTAGCAACTGAAAAAGTAGTGAAAAAGCTTAAGCTCCCCCTCTCTCCCTTCCCTTTGTATTTCCCAAGCCAAGAGTCACTTTTGTTAACCTTTACAAGCCCAGCCTCACCAATGCTTTTGGGAATTAAAGGGGCTTATGTCTACAATGGGACAAATCAGTACAATGAAAGCAGCGGCAGCCTTGAGAAGTTGGTTACAAGCCAGCAAGAGATGCCCAGAGCACAGAGGAGTCATCTGGAACAGAATGATCAACTGAGGGGACAAGTCACAAACAGGATAGATTTGCGGGGCATGTGTGCATTCCTTAGGGATTTTCAGGAATATATGGGGAAGGGTTACAATAAAATACTGCATTTTCTGTGCACATGGAAAGGATTCTTACATTATTCCTCCTCCTGTTTCTCCTCCCCTTCCTCCTCCTCCTCCTCTAATTATTATTATTATTCAGAGTAAGGGAGTCCTAAAGGCTGTAAAACATGAGGACATAAAATTTACATTGAAAAGTAAGGGGACTAGAAAGAATGGATACATGTATGTGTATATCTGAATCTCTTTGTTGTACACCTGAAACTAACACACATCAACTATACTCCAATATAAAATTCAAAATTACATTAAAAAATCTAAACTTAAAGAAAAGAAAGAAAAGCAAAGGGAAAAATGCAAGTCAATCAGGACAAAATTATGTAGCCACTCTCTGTGGCATATTGATGATCAGGATTCATATAAGCCTGCAGAGAGAGAGTAAGATGCGCCTTCCATAAACTGAAGAATTTACACTACGTTCTCTAGTTTTCAACCACATAGCATCATAATTATCCTATTTCTGGCTCAATGACAAATCATAACATTTTACAAATAACTGAAGCTAACTGAATCATGTACATTTTTATAAGGGCTAGTTTTGATGTTTCAAACCGAACTATGGTATCAGAAAGCTAAATATAGTTGGAGAAGGAGAATCATTAAATCACACCTCATAAGAAAAACTGCAAGTGGATGAAAAGTATTTTGAAGATGTTTTCACTACCACTGATGCAGAAATCAGAGAAAAAAATTAATTGTACTCACCTGCGAAAACATTTCCTCTAAGCCCATTAAAGCATGTAAAAAATTTCTGTCATATGTATATCATTATTGTATTAAAATAAGATATGCATGACTGTGCGACCTGTAAAAGTGACTGGTCACACCTGAAGTGTATGATGTCATTCCTAAAGGCACACCCAAAGTGTATGATATTATTCCTAGATTTAGTCCCATAAGGATGAGGTGAGTCTGGAAATATGGAATCCAGAACAAATCTGGAGACTTCTGGAACACAAGGGGAGTAGAGATTCTGCCTTTTTAAAATAACCATTATGAATCCATTGATGTTAACTGGACTGTGAGTTCCTGTAACAAAGACTATATTTCCTACCCACCTTTGCAGCAAGGTGCAATCATATGTCCAAGTTCTGGCCAATGGGATGGAAATGGAAATGGTGTGCACAACTCTGGAAATTATCCTAAAAAGGAGAAGACATGATTTTTTTTCCTTTCTTTTCTCCTTTCTGATGGCTGATGTGGGCAAATAACTGAGGCTTCAACAGACATCGTGGACAATGCTCAGTGCCCCTAAGAGATAGCAGAGAAGAAAACTGGAGGACACAAGTTCCTGACAAATTCGTACCAACCCTGGATGCTGACCTCTAGAGTTTTTACATGAAGTAATGAAATGTTCTGGGTTAAGCCACCATATTCGGGTTTTCTGCCACAAGACACTGAACTCAGCTCCAACAAATACAAGGGGAAAAGTAAATCACTTTCTTTTGTGGCTTGGGCTTTGTACCATGTAGTTTCCTAAGAAAGTGTTCATTGAGTAACACGTTTAAAAACTGATAATGAACTCATGGAGTTGAGCCAGGTACTAGAAGTTAAAGACTCAGGTCAGTCATTTCTTTATCTGTAGGCAGTTTAAGGGGTGGGACCGATTCTGCAAGACCCTGCAGCAGTTACATCTTATAGGCCAGATTGTTTACATTTCCCCTACTTTGGGTCCTTCCAACTCTCCATGTTTGTTTCCCTGCTATCAAAGTTTTGTTTTGTTTTGTTTGTCAGGCTTGAGGGGAACTAAGAGAAATATCTTTATCCATGCTTGGGACAAAACTGAAAGAAGGACCTCCTGACACTTCTACACCTGAGTGGAGATGACAATCAAAATAAGTAAGAAACCCTTCAATGAATTCTTCCCATTGCTACCAAACCAGCAACATCTTTCTAGAGCAAATATTTTGTAGTTCTCCCTTTGCTACCCAAAAACAGAATTCAGAGGTAGTATAACTGATCCACATGAATAAATAAATCTATATAAACCTCAAACTATAAAAGAAAAATAAAATAATAATAATGTTTTTCCTATGTAAGTGCTCAAGTATGATCACATTGGAAGACAGAAGTGCCCCCATATTTTCAAAATGTTCCCCAGGGAACTGCTACCATGGAAGGTGATAAAACTTTGGGGTGGAAATGATGTCTCTTCTTTCCCTACAGGGACAACCATGAAGGTCTTGGTAGTTTTATTTTATTAATAAAAGTAGCACTTTCTTATAGCAGTATTACTTCAAATGTGTTCTGTAGCAAGCAAATTTCCTGTTAATGGGTGTTATGTTAAAAAAAAAAGTATAGTCCAATAGTTTAACCAACATTAGTTTTAAACAGATTTGAAAGCTTTTTTCTTCCTCTAAGACATTTTAGAGTCCCAAAGATATCACTGTGCTCTGTGAATCTTATTCCCAAATGTATCTCACCATAGAATCCTTTTTCAGTGGGACATCTCTTGGGTTCAGATTCTTACAGAAGGAACTTAGAAAACACTGCCTTACAGACTGTCAAAGAAAGGAGACCTTCTGGAAATCCGAGGTCCACTTTTGGAAGAGTAGGCTTTATGGGACTAATTCATTTTGCAGAAAAGTGGCCATGTTAGTCTTCCCTGGAACTCACAAATTTGTCCTGTTTCATTTGACTTTCATGAGAGGGGGGCAAACAAGTCAAACTAATATGAAATCAGAGACATCTTCAGGAAAGGACAATTTTAATGCTGCAGGAGTATTAACTTGTATTTAGTTCATATTTCACACCACACACTTTTATAGCTATTTTAACATCACAGATATTCTGTTCATAATATTAACAATGAGGCATTAGAAAAGAATACAGGTTGTCTGATATTTTTAAAGAATATGTTTTACCAATAGTTTTCAAAATATTTATCTTTTCTGAAGTTTCTATCTTGTACAAGGACATTTTTATAAACATTGCTTCATTTCATCCACATAACACGTCCATAAGAGATTGGTAGTTTCATCTTCCAGATAAAGAACCTGCAGCTCAGGGTTAAGTGCCAACATCACAGAATATTTTAGTTGCAGAACTTGGACAGAGCCCAAGTCTATCCTGATTTTCTAAAGCCCATGTTTTTTCCATTGCCTCCCTTAATTAAGGGAAAATTTTATAATGTTTTAGAATGTTTCCCATTTTTAAAAAATCAGTTACAGCAATCAGTTAGCCATCAACAATTGGGAAACAGTGACCCATGAGTACCCAGGATCACTCATTCCTTGAGGGTGCCAGAGCCCATGCTTTAGTGCACATATTTTAACTGATAAACCTACACTGAACTGCTGAAAAGTTACAAGGTCTAAAAGATTGTCATGTTTTTCTTCCTCCCTCCATGTCACCTGGTTTAAACTTCAAGGTGTGTTCTTTGAAAACCACTGTTTCCAATGACTCATTTTGAAATCACTGATTTCATCTTCCTGGTTCTCTGCAAAGCCAGGAAGGGAGATCAACACCACATTGTTTTCACCTTCAAACACACTTACCCTGTAACCGGAAGAATCCAGAACTGTTATTGTTAATTCGTTGAATAATATGTTCTTGCTTCATCTTTCACAAGAGCAGAAATCCATTCTGAAAACAGGGTGCCCTGCTTGCCATCTGTTTAATCCACCAGCATTTTGAAAGGATTTTTGTAAAGGATTCACCTATTTAATCAACACACATTTATTGAACACCCACTTTATACCAGACGTTGTTCTACATTCTGGGAATGCAGTGGTTAGACAGACTAGATCTTTTCTCCTTGGAGGCTGTACTCTCATGATACACATATAAATAAAAATGATCTTTCCAGATAGTGAAAAGGTCTATGAAGAGGGTGGTGTGCCACAGAGCGACTGAGTGAAAGATTTCTTTAGATTTAGGTAGACTTTCTAAGGAGGTAACATTTGAGCTGAGACCAGAATAATCACAAGGAGACAGCGATCACATGATTTGAAGGAAGAGAGTTCCAGGTGGAAGAAAGAACTTTAAGATGAGAGCAAAACTTGGGAGTCTGAGGAATAGAAAGGAGGCAGATACAGCTGGGAAGTGGTAGGAGAAGAGAAAATAGTAGATAAGGTCAGAAACGTTAACAGCGTCCAGAGCCCATGATAGAAAACTTAAATATTACCCCAAGTGCTGTGAAAAAACATTAAAGGATTTTGAGGCTGCTGTTTGGAAAACTGATTCAAGGCTGGGAGAAATGGAGCAGAGAGAACGATTAGGCTAATTGCAATAGTTCCAATGAGAAGTACTAATGCTTGAACTGGGTAGTCCAATGAAGATGGGAGGAAGTAAATGGCTCTCAGGATAGAACTGCCAGAATTTGCTGATAGATTTCACAAGGGAAATGGGAAAATCTTTTAGAATTTTGCCTAAACAACTGGATTAATACTGAAGACATTTTCTGAACTGGGGAAGAGTAGGAGAGTCATATATTTGGGGGAGAGCTGGGAAATCCAGGGTGCAGTATTGGACATGTTAACTTTCAGATTCCTTTTAGTCTAATTAGAGATGTCAAGTAGGCAGCTGAGTATACAAGAGGTCAGAGGAGGGGGTCATAGTTGGAGATATAAAGTGTTTCATGAAGCCCCTGAGGGCTGAACCCTTTGCAACATGGTCATTCCCAATTCTCTGTGTACAACTGATTTGCTCTGAAAAATAATTCTCCATGGAAATATCTAGTTCAGTCCGATTTTTCACTCACTGAGGCCTTTCTGGGCTCTGTTCCTTTTTCAACAGTGTCTTCTTGAATATAAGCAAACAGAATTAACACCCACCTAAACCAAACTAAATGAAATTGCAAATCTTCTTCAGTATGGCCATAACTTTCATTCCAAGACAATCTAGATAAATTTTGTAGGACTCTTAGGATGGATGGCTTCTGACCACCAGTCTGATCTTTGGACACTATCATCTTCTCATTCCTTGTAGGGCCTAAATTTCAACCAATTGCCAACTAATCAATCATTGGATGTTTAATGGCTTACTCATCTCCAGGTATATTTGCTTTTTACCTGGGAGATTAAAAGAACAAAAGATCTTGAAAAACAAATAGGTGCTCTCAGATGGTAGAAATTTAAGCAGGATTTCTCCAATCTTAATACATGGGTTGGTTCCTTTCCTGTGGCAGGCTCTATCCATTTTTTTCTCATATTCTCCATCTTAAAAATTTCCTTCTCCATGAAATTCTGACACATGCCAAAACATGGATAAACTTTGAGGACGTTATTCTAAGAGAAATAAACCAGTCACAAAAACACAAATACTGTATGATTCCACTTATATGAGATATCTAGAATAGTCAAATTCATAGAAACAGAAAGTAGAATGGTGGGTTCCAGGGGCTGAGGAGACGGGGGAAATGTAGAGTTTCTGTTTAATTGGTATAGTTTCAGTTTTGCAAGATGAAAAAGTTCTGGAGATTGGTTGCACAATGTGAATATTCTTAACATTACTGAATTGTACACTTAAAGATGGTTACAATGGTAAATTTTATATTATGTGTAATTTGTCACAATTAAGAATTTTTAAAAATTTAAGCTAGCAGGTAAAAAAAGAGATTTGAAGCATGAAAAGGATTCAACTTGCTGTCACTTTAAAGATGGAGGAGACCACATAATGAGGAATTCAGGTGGCCTCTAGAGGATGGACTCAGCCAGAAAATAGGAACCTCAGTCCTATGACCATAAGAAACTGAATTCTGCCAACAACTTGAAAGAACTTGAAAGTGGATTCTTCCCCAGATCCTCCTTATAAGAGCCAGCCTAACCAACACTTTGATTTCAGTCTTTGGAGACCCCAAACAGAGAACCCTGTTGAGTCATGTCAGATTTCTCATATACAAATCTGGGAGATAGTGAATGACTGATTTAAGCTGCTAAAAAAAAATTACTTTCTTAACCTCAAGCCCCCCTTTCCATAAGCTCCTATCCCATCTCTTCTTTCCTTTACAGACATATGATTTGACATTCAATGTCTACTTCAGCTTTTCCATTGACTCTACTTTCCCCCAAAATACCAGTCACTTCCCTTAGTTCCCAGTTTCAATGAACATTTCAAAAGTTTTCTCTTACTTGACCTTTGTGGTGTTTGATGCTCCTGACTACTTTTTCTTTTATGAAACCATTTCCTCCCAGTTCTCTCCTGATTTTCCTCTTATTGCTTCTTTCCAATCTCCTTTGTAGAATCTACTGTCTCTAATTAAACCTTATATTTATTGTTCCCTGGGGTTCTATTATTATGCTAGCTTTTCTACTGTATGTACTCTCCTTGAGAATATCACCTCTTACTTATGTAGGTATCATTGACTCCACACATATTTTTTGGCTTGTACCTCTTGTTTAAACTTGAGATCTGTATATCCAACTGCTTATGGGACAGCTATCCTTTGAAACCCCAAAGGTCTTCAAATTCATTATGCCTAGTCTTTCTTTCCTTACCAAATCTGTACCTTTTCTTACAGTTGCCATCTAGATAAATCTCACCCAAAGTAGAATAAAATAGGTGTTGCCTATACTTTTTTTCCTCTCTCATCAACACCACCACAATCCAAGCACTTGCCCAATCCTAGTACAGTCAACCTCCTAAATATCTCTTGAATCTGCCCCAAACATACCTTTTTCTATACCTACTGTCATTTCTTAGTTTGTACTCTAACCACTTCATACTTGCTTATAGCAGTAGCTTCCTAACAGTTTTCCTAACCTAACTGGTCATGCTGTTTTCAGTTTGTCCCACTACAAGTCATTCTCCACCCCAGAGTGATCTTCTTAAAGTGCAAAACTGATATTGTTTCCCTTGATTACACTCCTTTAACAGCTCTTCATTTTTTCATGATAAAGCTCAAATTTCTTTTCTTAGCATGCAACACCCTACAAGATCTGGCACCTGCTTACCTCAACTCCCCAACTAACTCATCCTCTTTCTGTGTACCTTTTGTTTGGGTCATACTAAATTACTACAAATTCAGTAATATGTCAAGCTGTTTCTCATATCCATTCCTTTTGGACATGTTGTTCCTTTTGTCCACAATTCTCCAACTCATTCTTCAAATATTAGCTCACTTCCAACCCTCTTGAAAACCTATTCTAACGCCACACTTGCATTTAAGTGTCTTCCTTTTATCCATTAACATCACACCCTGTGTAAATCAGTAGCACTACCTTTTCCACAGCTCCTACTGAGAGTGGTCATCGGCCTTCTCTGGCTCCACCATAAGAAAGTACACTCCTTGAGGATGGAAGATGACCCTTACTGACATTGTATACCTACTATCCACCACAGTGTCTGGCACCCATCAGTACCACAGGTATATTTTAATATATATATGTATACATGAATGAATTGTCCTTTATTCATTGCTTATTAAGAGCTGACCATATTTGAAAAATGATACCAACACAAAAATATTATTTTTGCCAGCCTGGTAATAATAATAATAGCTAACATTTACTATGTGCAAGGTACTATGCCACTTTACCTTTGTGATTTCATTTGCTCCTAGAACATCTTTAAGAGATGTAAATACCATAGTCATCCTATATTTTAGGTGAGGAAACTGAGGCTTAGGGAATTCAAGTAATTTGCTCAAAATATATGAAACCAGGATTCAAAACCAGACCTTTCTGACCCTACTACACTAAACTGCCAACCATATAATGAGCTGTATAAATGGCCTAGATTTTGAAATACTCTTTCCCATTGTCAGACAATGTACCAAATTCAAATTTTAGTTCAGAAAATTCAGTCACTGTATCTGGTGAATATATGAAAATGAAACCATAATAAAAAATGAAGTCAATATTTTTTCTTTCTTTCCCCCCCAAAATTGATGTGCACACCTGGTCAAGTAAGCAAGTATCTATCCTCATAGCTATTCTAACACGTGTGTGTTCAAATAACTCACCATAAAGTAAGTTTCAGACTGACTATACGTATTTTGAAAAGTAGTCATTTCTTTTAATCACATTTGGACTTATAAAATTTTTTTAACTTTTTATTTTATGTTGGAGTATAGTTGATTAACAATGTTGTGATAGTTTCAGGTGTACTGCAAAGTGATTCAGTTATACATATACATGTATCTATTCTTTTTCAAATTCTTTTCCCATTGAGGTTGTTACATAATATTGAGCAGAGTTCCCTGTGCTATACAGTAGTGGACTTCTTATAATAAAATTTTATAGCAGAATGTAACAAAACTCCTGATACATAGAAGGGGCAGGATGAATTTGTCAAATGCTCTACAGAGCCCCCATCTGTTCCTCAGTGATGCAATGCAGGTGAAAGGAGGGGGGGTGGGAGGGATGCTGAAGATTGATGAGCATTTAAGACTGAGATAATGCAAACTTTGCAGCTTCACTTTCATTTATCTTGCTTAATAGACTTGTAAGACTTTATTTGGAAAAAAAACTTTTTACTTTAAATAAAGTTTGAAAAACATTCAGTTTATGAAAGTAAATTTTCTGTGACTCTATGTTAGCGAATTTTCCCAGGAAATTTTCCTTTTGGGGAATTTCCTTTTGGATGCTGTTTGCACATCTTCTACTTGAAACAAATATTCCTCCTTTCAATCAACAGATTCTCCTCTATCTTTGTTGAAGACTATAAGCCTGAAATATAAAATAGACTTATTCAGTTGATTGTAATAAAACAGTTTGAATTTAGGCACAAAAGTTACGTTTGAATTGTACAAATAAGAGTCTCAGGTGTAATTCTCAGTTGCACTCCCTGGGTTCACATCCTATATCTGCTGCTTTCTAATTACATGACCTTAGACAAATCACTGAACTTCCCTGCACACCCATCTCCTTATCTGTAAAATGAAGTTAATAATAGAAGCTACTTCATAGTGCTGTGGTAAGGAATAAATGAGTTAACATATGTAAAACTCCTCAAAGAGCCTGGTATATAGTATGAGGTCAATAATTGAACATTGTTATACTATTCTTATTATTTGAACTTGAGTATCTCAGTCCTTGAATACCCCATCATTTCCCATAAGGGCCAGCACGAATCTTGGCCAGATCCATAAAAATAAGGGTACTATGCTTTTCTCTTCAAGGCAGCCTAAAACTACACAGCATCTATCTAGTTTTTTCCCCTATGAAGATCCATTGACAAGATTGCAAATTCTCACCTGACCAACCAATCAATATAGGACCCAATTACTTAGGAACCCAGAAGCTTCCAGAATGATGCTCATTCATCTTCTCCACCATATGTGTGATACTCCCTGCTTGGGGGTATGAAATTGTAATACTTTATTTTCCTGTGAGATCTTCCCTGTCTTCCCCAGTGAACCAGGGATGGCTTGGAGATATTCCTAAGCCTTGCTTTTGTTTTATTTATATTAGAGTGCAAAGTTGAATAAGACATATCCCCATGGTAGACTTTTAGTGTCAAAGAAAAGACAGACCAGCGAACTTGTGATTACAGTACCATATAGGTGTTTGTGTAGCAGTAGATAATATTTCTGTAATATACTGATGGTTTCCTCTTTCACTCTCCCTTGCATGAGACTGTCCTCTACTAAATCAGATGCATAGTTACCTCTGGGAGGATTTTTTGTTATAACTAGAATGCAAAGAAAGAGCCACTGTTCAGCTTTTTGATTTGTAAGAGAGGATCTTGAAGTCCATGGTAAAATTGTAGTAATATAAACCAGAAATTGCTGAAAAATAAAGGTATTTCTAAAGTTCAATAGCTTGCCTTTTTGTAACAGGAACAAAATTGGAAATGTTAAATATATAATTGTATTATAAGCTCTACATAAATATAAATTTAGGGTTATAACATAAGAGAAGTTACCATCCACCTAAGGGGTAGGAAGGGAAAAGAAAGAACGCCTGACTTGAGGGACAGAGGTCACAGGGAGATATAAAGGAGGTCAGAGGACAGAGAGGATGATCATGGGTCCCGGAGTCTATCCCTGGAACAGGGGCTACATATGCATGGAGACAGGAGGATTTTGTGTCAGTAGAGTTTGCCACAAAAACCCCAGACATGTTGAGGGAGAAATTAAGAGCATCCATGCTAGTGCTCTGTTTTCCCAGGCTATCCAAGTTGGCCTTGGAGCAGCAAAGCAACAAAGAGTGGAGGAGGTGTTTGCAGAGATGGGCCTGGTATGGCACACCTGACTCTCCCTTGGTGCTTATAGGATGTGGAAGGAATCCAGAAGCTCCTGGATGCCTCATGGAATGTGAACCATGCATGCTGGCTGTAACCTTGCTAGAGGCAAAGATAGGCCAAGCAGGACATGAGATGGAGTCACTGGGAATCTGAAGCACCATGTGGTACCTGATCAGCAGGAGGTGATGGCTGAGCTCTTTGGGAGCAATCACCACTCATTGCCCATCTTGGAAGACAGACCCTGAGTTCAAACAGTCAGATGCTTGGTAGCAGCTTTAATGTGCGTGGAGGCTGCCTCCCAAATACCAGGTGAGATGAGCTTAATAGAGGATCAGAAGGAAGCAAAGAAGGACAACATAGAAATCATTCACCTCTTCCTGGACACATCAGTCCAAGCAAACATTCCCCTACTCAGATTCCAACTCCCTTGAGAAGGTGGTTAGAACATTTGCAGTGTCTGATTATCCAAAAGAGACAGAGTTACTTTGCAATGAGCAAGTTTAAAGATTCTGACATTCCAGAAATGAGAACTCTTGAGCAAGATAAAGTCAGTTACCACAAAATTAAAAAGTGTATACTTTGGCCCATCTGAGTCGTGGGTCATCACTTCTGACCCCTCTGTACTATGATTGAGTATGCATCGTGCTATGGAAACCTAGGAGGTCAATGTTTTCAGACTGTGAAATTAAAAAACGATTCCCAGAAGAATAACATTTAAGGTGAATTTTGAAGGGCAAGCAGGAATTATCCAGCTATGAGGAGGGAGAAGTATATTTCAGGAAATGCAAAAAACATGAGTCAGGATACTCTGGTCAAACTAAGTACAGCATGTTCAAGGAAAGCAAAGTTGTCTGAGCTCAGGAGCAAAGGGAAATCAGGTTGAACAGGTAAACGGCCAGGCGGTTCTGTCAATGGTTGTGGAGGTTGTGACCTGCAAGGACCTTGGAGAGCTTGGGGTTGAAAACAGCGTGTGCTCTACTCTCCAAGTTCACCGTGTACCCCACACAAGAGGGCATGCTCCCCGAGGATGTGACCACCCTTCATCCAATGTCCACGCAAAGGCTTGCTTCTCTCTGTAAGCCCTGTATCACCAGGCTTTCTGTGCCTCCAGGGGGTGCCTTCTCAATTTTGCACAAAGGTGTCATGTAAATGAGCAGGGATCCTTTAAATATGGTCAGATTATGGAAGACCATGCAAGCTACTTTAAAGAATTTGGATTTTAAGGAAGAACAGTGAGGAGCCTCTGAAGGTTTTTGGACAGCGGTGTGATATGACAAAAAATTTATTCCACAGCAGCTGCATGCAGGGTAGATTGGAGCCAAGAGACTCAGGAAGTTACTGTAGTTGTCCAGGCATGAAGCAAAAAGGGAGATTCGATGGTATCCATGGTAACAGAAAGGGAAAGATATGGAAATTACTTTGAAGGCAGGAACAACAGGACTTGATTACTGATTGGATATGAGTGTATGAGAGAGGCAGTAATAATAAATGACTCAGGGATTTTGAGCTAAGGGAGCTATGAGAATAAATCTGAAATGGAGACGCTAATCAGGAGGGCTGCTTTGAGAGGGAAGACAGAGAGTTTGGGTTAAGGCGTGTTCATGATGGAATGTGTAAGTGGAAATGCTCTCCATAGATTTAAAAGGGCGAGACTAGGGCATACTTCCTTTTCTTTTCCCCTTCTTCCTTCCCTTCCCCTTCTTCTTCTTTTTCATCGTCTTCTTCTCCTCCTCCTCCTCCTCCTTCTTCTTCTTCTTCTTCTTCTTCTTCTTCTTCTTCTTCTTCTTCTTCTTCTTCTTCTTCTTCTTCTTCTTCTTCTTCTTCTTCTTCTTCTTCTTCTTCTTCTTCTTCTTCTTCTTCTTCTTCTTCTTCTTCTTCCTCTTCCTCCTCCTCCTCCTTTTCTTCTTCTTCTTCTTCTTCCTGTTTTTGTTCAGTCTCCATGATTTTAAGTGTATCTGAGGCTCTTTTTCCAAAGACTTTTGGGAATAAATTTACCACTTCCTTTACTTTTAGTAAACTGTGAAGAAGTTTGTCATCATTATCATCATCAACTTTGTCTTCAAGTTAACACAAAGTGTTATTCAACACCTACTGTGTTTGTCACTTTTGTAGACACAATTCACAATAACAGATTCCATGCCCTTGAGACACTTCCACTCTATGACAGCCAATGTTGATAGGATCAATACATAGAGAACACACAGGGTAGAATAATAATCACTGAACAATACCTACGTAAGATTAAAAGTAGTATTGTATTTATGCTCCTCAGGAGGAAATAAGGGAAGAGGAAGGGCACTGAGCTAGATAAAACCAGGTGGGAAACTGGTGGGGAGGTAAAAAAGAAAACCGGGGCTTCCCTGGTGGCACAGTGGTTGAGAGTCCGCCTGCCGATGCAGAGGACAAGGGTTCGTGCCCCGGTCCGGGAAGATCCCACATGCCACGGAGTGGCTGGGCCCGTGAGCCATGGCCGCTGAGCCTGCGCGTCCGGAGCCTGTGCTCCACAACGGGAGAGGCCACAGCAGTGAGAGGCCCTCGTACCGCAAGAAAAAAAAAAAAAAAAAACGGCTAGAATTTATTTTCTGGACAAGGCTAATGTAAGTCATCATCTCCTCAGGGAATGAAGATGGATTTAGGATGCTGCTTTAGATGACACTTTAGATGATAATAATCATTATTTTCATTAATGCTTTGTACCCATTATTTCCTCCTCTCCATGGATTCCAGGGCTTGTGCAAGACCATCTCTTCCACAGGAAGCTGGGTCTCAAACTCAACAAGCTTCCAGCCCAGCAGGTTGAACCACTTTAAGGATGATGAGAAAGACCACAGTATTTCATGAGGAAATTCAGCTATTTTCTAAAAATATCAGAATGTAAGAACCCAAAAACATTGTTGTTAAGGGCAGGTCTTTTGGCAAGCTCTCCTTCTCTGCCTTTTACAGACTGAGGCCCTTCTGCATGAAAGGTTCCGAGAGTTGGCTGCTCGTCTCTGGACCATTGGACCAGCACATCCCCTTCACTCAGACATCTCTGTTTGCCTCTGTTGCTATTCCTTGCCTGGAGCATCTCCCTGCCATATTTTCTCCACTATCTTAGACAGGAGGATCAACTTTAAACAAAAAGAAAGAGAAAGAAATTACATGTTTTCTCCCTTGTTTTTCTATTTTATTAGTTTCCATTACAGTTTAACACTGTGGGTCGAAATCTGGGCTTGGAGACAGGTGACTCAGTTCATGTTTTTGGTCCACTGATGGGCAAGTTATTTAACCTTTGTGCCAGTGTTTCTTCTGATGTTAAAGAGATTTAGCAAAGCCATGGATGGCTGTTGAGAAGATTAAGAAGCTCAGTCAAAATGGTACCTTACAGACATAGGCACCCTTCAAAATCAAAGTCTGTTGGTGCTGGTGGAGTCCACATTCCCACCTTTAGAGAACTCTGGATTAATTTAAGTTTCTCTGTAAGTTATAACCATCAAATATTCACCTTTAACTTACATAACATGTTTTCTTCAAGTTTCCCTTAGATTTTTCACTCTACCAGAGAGAGGGACTTTCTAAAAAAGTATCTTTATCTTTCGCAGCAAGTTCAATATATGAAAGCTTGATTTCTTTGCTACCCACACAGTTTCCTCTGGGGCCTTAGCCGGTAAGGCTAAGTCATCATTCTATGACTCACAGCTTTACTTTTCATAAATAGATGCTAAATACTGTCCCTGATTCTATTGGAAATGGCAGATAAAAATACTCAAGGAAAAAGCTTAATTAATGCAGTTAGATTTGAAGTACACAACAGACCCCCTCCCTCTCTTCTCTTTCCTCTCCTTCTCTTTCTCTTGTGTTTCTGCTCACCAGCCTGCTTGTCATAAACAGTGGTTTTTAATCTCTGTCAGATAATTCTACTCTCTTTATTTCTCATTCCTCAAAATTCATAACCCTTTTATTGGGATGGTGTGGAGGGAGTCTTTAGTCCTCCTCCTTCTTTCTCTCTTATCCTTCATTTGTCCCTTCTCCCCCTCACTGTGTTTTCTCCTCTCCTATTCATTTTCTTCTCCTTCCCCATGCCTAGGCCAAGCAGGTGTCAGCACTGGTCCCAGAAGAAGTTCCTTCCTCCTGCCAGAGACCTAGTTGATTTGTCATCTTTCTTGATTGCAAAGATCCCTGGGAAACCTCAAGTGTTCAGAGTCAGCGAAAATAAAAATACCCAGCATACTTCCAAGCCCAGTTTGACAGCAGAAACTGGAGGCAGTGAGAACCACTGCATTCTGGGTAAGATGGTGGCCTAAAGATAGCAGTGGGAAAGGGATGGAGAGCCCACAATGGGCATAGACACCACATTTTTTCAAGACAGTTTCTGCACTGGACTCTCATTTTTCTGCACATCTCATGAGCAGAGGCACCAACTTCCTTTGTTTTGGAGTAGCTTTTCAAGGATGCTTGAATGAAAAGCAGCCATGGAAGATAAAGCATTTCCCTCCGGAGCAAAGGGCAGGCCTACTCACTGATCATTGTAATGGATTTGGGTTCCCCAGCTGAGGGTTGAGCTCCTGTCATGCAATCCACTGCATGTGCAGGTGTCACCTGGACCTCTTTGCATCACCCTTTGGGAGTTAGGACTCAAGGCATTGCCACAAGAAAATTCTGAGACCCTGTCTACTGCCGTGTCTCTGAGTAATAAAGCCTTTTGTCTCTGACCCAGGAGTCTTGTGTCTTCTGCCAGTATCTATGAAACTGTAGCAGACTCATGTTTTAAATTACAGGTAGGGTAAAACCTCAACCCTTTATAGTTCTTAATAATCTTCAGACTTTATATGATATTTTAGGCTGTCGGTAAGAATAGAAAGCAGGTAAAAATTTAGATGCTAATTTTTTCTCTATCAATGTCTTGAAATAGTTAAATATACTTCCCCTCCCCCTTCGGCTCCCACCTCCATCTAGTCTAACGTACCTTCTTAACGTTGATAATGATGGGCTTTAATGGACCATTTATTCAGTAGAGTGGATTTCTAAAAGCCATTTCCAGATTACAGTTCGTGTGCCAATATTACATTTGTTTTCATTAATAGAGAGAGGAGTCGAGCAGCAGATTAGAGTTGACTTTACAATCACTTAATCAACAAATGCATCCTGAGTACCTTCTTACTACTGTGTTGAGAGCTGCATAAAGCAGCCTCAGTTCTCAAAGCATGTTAACTTCCTTCACTCCTATAAAGAAACACTTCCCCATAAAAAGAATCCAAATGTTTAAGCCACTCATTCAACCAGGAGAAGCATTTTTATAAGAGGGCTTTTAAAAGTATTCTCCCTTGTCTATGCTGCTCCCAAAGAGAAAAGCAATTAGAGGACTCAGGATCCATACCCTTCTGATGTTGAAGAACCTCTGACCTTCAAGGAACTCAGACTAAAGAGTCCAGATCTATTAAGCCAACATTTTTCTGGTACTACTGATTTATAGTAATCATAAAATCAAACATTGTTATCTGTCATTTCCAGTTAATTCAATCCATAATGATGATTATTTGTTGGGGGAAAGAAAGCAGTGAGTCATGGTAAGGCTTTAAAAGTTGGGAAAGGAGCCATGTGAATACACACACACACACGCACACATGCACACACACAATTTTCAACTTTCACATCAGCTTAAGTCGTAGCATTTTCTAAACACTGGTGCTCAAATGATAAATGCATGTTACAGTTCAACAAAAACTTAAAGTCTATCCATTGAGAACAGACATGTGATTGCCCAGGTAGAGGGGAGGTGGGGGAGGAATGAAGTGGGAGTCTGGGATTAGTAGCTACAAACTATTATATATGGGGAATGGATAAAGAAGAGGGTCCCACTGTACAGCACAGGGAACTATATTCAGTATCCTGTGATAAAACATAATTGAAAAGAATATGAAAATATGTATAATTGAATCATTTTGGTATACAGCAGAAATTAACACAACTATACTTCAATAAAATAAATTTTAAAAAAACTTAAAGTCTATCGCCTGTCCTCAATCCTTTTCAGTCTCTGTGATCCCCAATTCAGTCCAGAATTTAACCTCCAAACCGTACAGTACTGATCACTTAGGTTTCTGCCACTGTCTTGAGAGAGAGAACACAGGAAACCTGGGTGCAGCTTGGCTACTGAAAGCTCACCAGGTTCTACAATCAGGGCACCCAGCAACCAGCCATTAAGGTAGTGAAAGGTTTAAAAGGATAGGAGAGCCTTAGGACTTGCATTTTTTTCTGTGGGAGTGAAGGAAACCCAAAGCTGTCCTCCTTCCTATGACCTGCCCCACCATTCACAGCTTGTTGCTTTTAGTAACATGGCCTGTTTTCTTTGTATTGGTTTCCCTGTGGAAGAAGGCTGCAGACATTCAGCAAAGAGTGCCACAGGCTGCACTGCTTGCTGTCTTGGCCTCAAGACAAGGATGAGGATGAGAACCTAAGTACCAAAAAAGATCCTTTCTAGGTTTTCATAACTGAATGGGCAAAAAAATGGTTAAAGACTTCCATATGTACCAAATTGATGGGGGAAGCAGCCTAAAGTTAATGACATTTTTATAATAGTCAAGACTTTTAGGTAGTAGCTGGCTTGGAAGCTGTTCTCTTTTCAATTAAAAGCCAGTTATTTCTACAACTACTCACACCTCCTTCACTAGATAAGAGGGCTGGAAAAAACAAAAAGTGAGGCATAGGAGAGAGTTAAGTCATATCCAGGTGACTAGCACAGTACGTTGTTGGGGAAAAAAAGGAAAATCTCAAGAAGTTCCAGCATTACACAGACCCAGGCAGTAGTACTTTGGAAGAGGAGTCATTAGATCTCAAGAAACACAGCAGATAGAAACTCAAAGTGTAGATTATGAGCAGTTGCAGACAGAGAGCCTCAGAATTCTATAGTAGTATAAGGGCTCTGATTCAAGAAATAATCACTCCAACACAGACGTATGAGGGATAAGGAATAACATGGCACATAGCAGATAACAAAATCACATCCTAGAATTAGATGAAAATGGGGAGGGGAGGTGAAGACCTATACATGGACTGGGCATAGACATTTCCTTTAGGCATTCCTGACCAAACCTTTTACCAGTTCTCTAATGAGTTAAGATGGGAAATCTTGTGATTGCTTGAATGTATAAGATTGGTAGTCTCATGTGTACATGTTGTGTATGTATATTTGCTTGTTAACTACTTAGTAAGTTGGACCTAGT
This sequence comes from Hyperoodon ampullatus, assembly GCF_949752795.1. Lineage (NCBI taxonomy): Eukaryota > Metazoa > Chordata > Mammalia > Artiodactyla > Ziphiidae > Hyperoodon > Hyperoodon ampullatus. The sequence continues at coordinate 38,931,582 of NC_136920.1, read as the reverse complement.
ATATTCTTGGGTATGGGTTTAATTATCCTTATTTAATTATAAGACCCAATGTGGAACTCCCCAGCAAATATCATGATGAATAATTACCTGGACTGGATATGCCCAATGGACAATCATAATCAGATTCTGGTGATTAGTGTAAGCAAACATTAGCAACAACCCTTCCAAAACATTGCTCCAGCAGGATTATTCCTATCTGGATATGCCACACCACATACTGGTAAGGCACAAGGCTGCAGAAGAAGGGTTCCAAGTGATTTGGTTATGATATATAACTCTTCTCATAGAGGATCTGATTTGACAGAACTTAATGACCTGCCTACCCCCAAACCATCTCCTTCTTCAGCCTGACACGTGCCTGAAATTCTTCACTCCCTTTGTTAAAGCAAGCATGATGTTAACATGCAGTTGAGGGAAAGGGGTGATTGACATGCTTAGCTTCTACTCAGGCATTACTAAGGCCATTTCTTCAGATTAACTAGCAAGGGGTCTCAAATACAGTAAGCATATTTTACAAATCTAAAACTGGGTCAAGTGGTTGCAAAAGTAAAAATGTAATTATGAACTTTAAACATTTTTGAAATCACAGCAGTACTAGAAGAACTGAGCTATTAAGTTATCACAGGCATGAAACAGGGTCATTTTAATCTAGGGAGAGGACAGGGCAGTAGAGCCAGGTGGAATGGAAGAGTGTGGGACCATCAGTGTTAGAGAGCATCACAGCATACACAAGAGGAATGGGAAGACAGTAAAAGAATGAGAATTAGCTGGTTCTGAAAAACAAAATGTCACAAGGCTGCCCTGGGTGGCCCTAATGTTTTCACTTAGCCCTCAAGTTTTTTGCTGTAGTCTTCAGGAAAAGAAGTAAAAGAAAAGTGGACAAAGGTAAGATATCCTACTTTCTTGAACATAAAATATGGATAGAGTGAGTGCTCAATTCACTGTTTCCCAAGTCCCTACTCTATGCCAAGCCCTGATCCCAGCTCTCCTTCCACTGGGCCAAGGACCGGGCGGTAGAGTGCCTGTTCCCATAGCGACACGCCAGCGAAGACACCTCATGCCCCACTTATACTGAGCTTTCTATTCTAAATATTTCCAAGGTTTATCTCAAGCAGAAATAGACTTTTCTTCACACTTCTGAGAAAGGGCTGTAATGATTGATTATTTCTTTATTGCCATAAAGCTTAACAATAATGTGCAAAAATTAAGCACAAGGAAAGAAACAAAATAGACCCTTAGCGGGCAAGCAAGTTGTTTTAGTTTAAAAGATCATCATCTACCCGACATCTGGGCAGAATACCAACTGCCCTTAATGCAGCTCTCAATTCCAGTTGCCAAAATGAGCTTTAATAATGTCTTTAAGAGATAAATTCCCCTGCCCCCCACACCTCAAAATATCGTGAAAGAGCTAAATAGTTAAAACTAAAGTGATGAGGGATACACTAAGCAAGGAATGGTAATTCGTTTACTGAGTAGGACAGCGACTCATTTCAGATTTAGGGGAGGGTAGAGCCTCAGTCAGACTTTGGCTAGTCAGTGTGGGCTCTTCCTGCCTTGGTTGGAGAGCACCACCTAGTGTATCTGCCCCACTACACTTCTCACAAAGTTCCTTGGTCAGCTCCACGCATCCCAAATGTCCAAGGCTTTGAAAACTCAGGGCCAACACTAATATTTATAAGCATCAATTGGACATACATGTCTTGGACTGTGGGATAAAGAAAGAGGAAGGTAAGGGCCAGCTCTAAAGCTTGGAAAAAGGAGGAGCTTTGGAAGGAGGATTTTAGATTTCTTCTTAGCACCCAGACACCTGGTCTTACCCACTCGACACGAGCCCACTTTCTCGGCCTTATCTGCCACCAGTCCTTTGATCCAAGTCTACACCAAACTGGACTCCTCACCATCTCTTATATTGTTTCTCATGATTTTGTTCATTCCATTCCCATTGCCTCAGCCTCACCACTGAGTCAAAACCTCCATATCTTTCCATTATTAGTGAAGAATTTTTTTTTTTATTTCATGCAAGCTTTCTTTCCAGCCTTCATGAGTCTTCATACCACACACAGTCAAGAACAATTATTTAACAATTAAACTGCATAGTGACATCTCTTGGAGGTTTTGTTATTTAATTTTTGCCCGGTTCTCTATGTATTCATGTGCTTTAGGGTAACATCTTGACAGGTTTTTAAGCTCCTGGAAGGCAGAGGTGTTGTGAGATATTAACTCATGTCACACAGCACCCAGAACAGGGCCTTGGACATGACAGGCCCTTCCTTTTGATCTCATCACTTCTTCTTCAGAACATCTTTCATTGTGCCCTGCGTAATTCCTCACAGGAGCTTATCTCTGTGAGAGAGCTCTGAATTCAGTTGTTAACCATGTACCCTGTACTCTCTTATCTTCACAACACAGCAGGCAAAAGGATGGGGTAAGGATGGGCAAAAGTGGAAAGTACCAGGAAAGCTGAAGAGTGAATAATTTTTCTTTGCTTCTAAGGGATCCTCACAACCCAATAAGTCAAGGGGCTTAATGTTAATTACCCAGCCATGCTATGGAGATTCTTGAAATCCTTGTTTTCATTAATATTTAGAAACAGGTTAATGCATATAGCCTGCTATAAAGCATAGTAGCTAAGATCATAAATTTTAGAAAAAGACAGTAAACTGAGTTCAATTTCTAACTCTATCCATTGTATCCTATGTAGCCTTGGACATATTTCCTAATACCATTGAACTTGCTCTCCCCATATGTAAAAGAAGATAACATTCACCTAATGGGATTTTTATGAGAATTAAATGAGCAATATGCATAAACCACTTATTGCAGTGTCTAATAGTAAGTGGTGGCGGTGGTGTTTATATTCACAAGGCCTAGCAAGAGCCTGGCCCACAGGAAGTACTCAACACACCACACACACACACACACACACACACACACACACACACGCACGTGTTAAAGTAAAATAGAGTAGAGAAGAATAGATTCATTCTATTCCAGATGCTATGAACAGATCTAGCCTGATCAAGCACTGGGTGGTACAAATCTGTAAAGATTCACTCTCAGCCCCATTATCAGCATCCAACACTTGTTCAAGCAGTTCATTAATTGCAGTCTTCTCTTTCTGCTCTCATCTTCTGTGAATCTCTGAACTCTTCTCCCAATTTCTACTTCTGGCCCCTTCTGTGCTGATGACCCAGTGGGACATCCCCCTGTAATATGACCCATGTGCTCTTAGACCCAGTTGAGCAGCATAGTCTGGGTCCACATACTCTCTACTCAGTAAAGGTTGTTTCTGCTTCCATCCTTCCAGGGAATCCCTTCTGATCTCATCAAGGGAGGGAGATGTGCCACAATTATCCAAATGAATAACTAACAAAAGCAAAAATATCAGTCATCTACTTGAAAGATGAATACACTCTCAATTTTTTGATCATATTTTGACTGGTTGCAGGAAAATAACATATTCCACATTTTAACATTGTACATTAGCCTGTCCACTGTTAGAGACTAATGCTTACCATTGTTAATTTTTACAATAACCTATAAATATGTGTCCTGTAAATGTGATGTGCCAAAACCTCTTGCAGTAGGATGATTATTACACACAGGTGGAGGACCAAAAATGTGTGAACTTGACAAACTTTGTCCTTGGTTTGTTTTAGCACCATTTCCTGGCAAACTGTGAGATTCACTGTTTTTCCTGTTATTTTGCTTTTGGCTAGTTGTCAATGAGTATCCCTCAGGTGTAGCCCGACATTGCCTTAAGGTGTTTTAAGTGCAAAAATGTATAAGGCTCAAAAAACAATACCTCACAATGGTATTTACGCTTTTATATGGAACTCTTGAAGAGAGTCCCAAAAGAATGTCTCTCTCACTGTAAGATTTCAGATATCTTGACAAAGGTTGAAAATTACATCTGTTCCTGAAATTACATCATTTGTAGGCTCAGTCACTCCATCGTCCACTAATGTTAGAGCCCCGACAGAGCAGACAGTAAGCAATAAAAAAGGTAGAGATGAATATGCAAAATATAAGGCTCTCTTCCTTCATTTGATTTCTGAGGTTAGAAGCAGTCATCGGCTCACAGCTTCTCCAAGAAGAGTTTTAGAACAATCACGCTCAGCTGTGAAAAATCCTCTCCTGGTTGGGCTCCTGACAGACAGCAGCTTTTCTATGAAAAGTAACAGCTCCTTTCCCTCAGGTAAAACCTGAAATGGCTGTGCTCTCTGTGAAATCCAAAGATTTTGAAAGAATATCATCTTGATACTGAAACCACCAACATGGAGAGAAAGTAGAAATGCTCTTTTTAGCAGGCATTATGAGTCATAAAGACTGAAGATAATGCTGTAGAATTCAACCTACTTGACATTACTTCCAGAGAGCTTGGGACACCTAAATTCAATGAGCTCCATGGCCCCAACCCTCTAATGTATTGTCCCTATGTCCAGTTCAACATCACAAAACTCCCCACTTTATTTTGCTAATAAATTGAAAAAAATTAATGTCTGGAGGAAAGTGTGAAGAAAGCCCAAGGCAACCAGTAAAAAACACAACAGAATATTAAGTATGGATGTAACTTGGCCAACATAGCAGAGTACCATAGAGGAAGGGAGGGGATTGTGTGCGATGCAGTGCATGGCTGGGATCGAGAACCTCAAGGGAGCCTAGAGAAAGAAAGGGCCCTGTGGGTAGGGGGATAGTGAAAGGAATTAAACCCCAATCCTGGAAGCATGTTAGGGAACATTTGAGCCGTGAGCATCAGAGTGAGCTTAGATGGAATGATCCCTCTTACATTAAGGCATCATAGGCAAGGTCAAAGACTCACACTAGATGAGAAATATACAGATGTGACAAAGCAGAGATTTCCAGCTTCATATAGTAACCTCTGAATTGATGGGTTTTTTCCTAATTAAAATTTAATATAACTGTATGTTAAGAGTTTCTTGCCCCATATATTCCAATATATACTTCTGGGAGAAGGAAATATGTTAACCCAGAAGTATTCCATGAAACTTATTGCCTGGTAAATTTGTGCGAAGAAAAATTAATACAGGGTTACCAAACAAGAGGTCTGGAAGAGGTTCTATTCTAAAGTCAATAGACTAAAATCAAATCATTATGGTATAGAGCATGAAACAATGCAGAGAGTGTCAATCGAGGTGTGTGGTAGGGAAGTAGAATTATCTCTGGCATCTTTTCCAAACTACACACATCTACCCACACGTAGATTCTGATGGGATCTGAAGGGAAAACTCTTACCTTCCCAGCCCATAGAGCAAAACTGCTACTGATGGACAGGAATCATCAGGTTTGTTGACTGAGAAAAGGTTGGGAGTCATCAGCAAAATGAGGAAACCACTGGTCTAGAGTCAGATGGAACAAGAATTAAATTTGGGTTCCCACACATACTAAATACTTGTTTGGGTACTTATTATTTAACTTCTCCCTGCATCTGTTTCCTTGTCTTCAAAAAGGGTGTTGGGGGATAGTAAGAGCTACCTTACCAGTTTAATGTAAACATTAAATAAGATAATATATGTGATAATGATATTAAATAAATATTAGTGGACTGTGAATTATATCGTGCCATTCATAACTATCTATTATAGTTTATCAAATAAATATGTCAGATTCTACCCACTGTTTTCATTTTACCTTATTTTCATTTATATCAATTTTCCCCAGTTTGTACTAAAAGGATTTCCTGGATTGTATATTTTTAATCAGTTTGTGGGAAAGGAAGTTCTCAAAGGAAAGACTCTTTGCTCTATATCCGATGAAATCACTGGCATAGTATTTAGAAAGTTAAGAAAAAATAACTTGTTTACAATTATTTGATTCAACATGGAAATTTCCTTAAGTTTGGATATCTTTTTGTTGATATCACTGGCATAAATTCAAATTGCTGAATATGAAGATATGAATCTAGTGTTTATGGAACAAAGCTGTGAAATGCTATCAACTAACCTAAATTTTATTCTCATTGGTGTTATCAATTAATGTGAAATTGGACAAATAATTTTCCCAGATTACAAGTTAGTCTATCCAAAAACTAAGGAATGCCACCCACTTATTGAAATAAAGAAATAAATATGACATAATTCCATTGTAGAATACCACCACATAACTAGGCTTCTGTAAGTCTACACACTTAAGGATAAAGTCTTATTTACCTGTTTCTATTTACGTATCACTAATATTTATGTATTACTAATATGTATCTCAGTCAACATTGGTGTATATACTGGTAACTCCATAAGATTTGCAGTTTGGTGGATCAGATGAGAAGATTATGCTAAGGCTGACATGCTCCTTTCTCCACCTAATGGTTTATCCACTTAACTGAAGGATACTAAACTTGTTGGGAATCTGTAAGTGTTCTTGGTGAAACTGACAAAATAATTCATTTTCTTAGAATTCTGTGATGTAGTTAATATTCATGTTGGAACCTTCAGCATTCCAGAAAAGAGTCAAGTGTAGAAAGGAACTTCAAAAAGAGTATTTAAGAAGTTATGAAGAGGAATTTTCCCCTTCCTCCCCATCACAAACCTCTAACCTCAATCCACCTAAAATTCTGAGAAATCAATAAAGTTAAATGAATATGTGTGAGTTTATTATTGTCTCTCTAAAAAGAATTGGGCCCAGGCTTTACAAGCTGCATTTCTGTAGCTTCCGTGCTGTCATAAGCTGCAATTTCATTTAGCTGAAGTTGAGAATATTGGGCAAAGTCAAGGTGAACGTCTAGCAAACAGATTTGGAAACACTCCAGGGAGAAAGCTGAAGCCATTTGTCACCAGAACAACAAATAAAGTGGATTGTTCTACAGTTCGCTCCTTCACCTCCTTCCCCCACCTCCACTTTCACTTTGGTAGCCAGTATTAAATACTGGTTCTACACTGTTCATGAAATAATACCAAAGGGAACAGAAACTCAACATTCACCTCCTTTCATCCGAAATCTAATCAAGAAAATATGACAAAGTTTCTAACACTTCCCCTAAAAGATGTTTTAAAATGTAGCTAAATAAGATATATGAGAGTTTCTAAAAATCAGATTAGCAATAAAAAAAATCATTCTTAGGCTCAGAAATTTTGCCTAAACAGCTTCCTTCTCTGGAGTTCTGATAAAGCAGAATAAACGCTTGTCATAAATATTCAATTGCAAAGGGTCATTTATAAAGCAACCATTTTACAAATGAAGAAACTAAGAGTCAGGAAGTGCAAATGATTTGTCCTGTCATGGACCTAATTAATAGAAGAGCTAGGTGTTTCCTACACTTACTATCTTACTTTTCTGTTCATTATTTATGCAGAATTCCTGAGTATCTATTATATCTACAACTGCTGTATAAGTGCTGTGCAGGATACAAACCCAAACAAGTCATGCTTCCTACTTCCAAATATATTATAATTAAATACTTGACACAGAGCAAAATGGTAACCACTATTTATCAAATATTCATCATGTGAGAGAAACTAGGTCAACCTCAAGGTCACAGATATTTCTTTCTTTCTTCTTTCTTTCTTACTTTCTTTCTTTCTTTCTTCTTTCTTTCTTACTTTCTTTCTTTCTTTCTCTCTTTCTTTTTTTCTTTCTTTCTTTTCATTATCTTCTTGATCTGAGTATTATTTTCTTCAGTTTACAGCCGGGAAAACCAGGATACAAAATGGTCATGTAATTGTCTCAAATCACACAATTCATCTGAAGTAGAGGTCATATTTAAGCTAAGATCTGCCTGATTCCAAGACCTTAGCTCTTAACTACATCATAAGCTATGCTACCACTGAAACTTAACACTTATCCTCAGAGGCAATAGGAGATACTTGAGCTAAATGTAAAAGGCATTTTTTAAAACATCTTTATTGGAGTATAATTGCTTTACAATGGTGTGTTAGTTTCTGCTGTATAACAAAGTGAATCAGCTATACATATACATATATCCCCATATCTCCTCCCTCTTGTGTCTCCCTCCCACCCTCCCTATCCCACCCCTCTAGGTGGACACAAAGCACCGAGCTGATCTCAAAAGGCATTTTTTAAAACAAGTTTATTTAATCTGGAATAATATACCAAAGGAAACTACAGAATTTCATCCTCTCTAAGTGACGTGAAAATGAGAGGTTTCATTTAAAAGTGGGCCTATGTGATTGCCTAATAGGAGATGAAACCAGATGACATCTCAGGCTTTCTTCCATCCTCTGACTCTAAAGGAAAACAATGACAATCAGAAAACAAAAACATCTACAAACAATAATGTCTTTCTCCTGCATTTTCCCTTGTGTTCACATGAGCTGAAAAGTGATAAATATATTGCAAATAAAGTAGTTGTGCAGTGCTCCTGGGAAAAGAAGCATGGACTATGAAGCTTTAAGATGTTTTCAAGGAGATTTTGCATAGCCTGTCATAGTAAAGCCTGGTACTGAAGTTTGGGCAAAGGTGTGTGTCTGTGCTCCGTGATGAAGCCTATGTGTGGAGGAGGCAAACGTTGCGGATGGCTGAAAAAGATGCTAATGCTGGAAGGCCAGTGTGATGGCTGGCATCCTGAAAGAGAGATAGATGTTTCCTCAAAAGAAGAATTTTAGAACAAGTGGCTTGGGGTCCTATTCAGGCTTGGTTCTTTAGTTCTGTCTCAGGGTCATATACACATCGGAACAACTATGCTCCTCCCTCTGTATCCCAAGAAAAAGCAGAACACCAGGAGAGAGACAGCTAGTTAATCACAAGGACTTGGATAATAGTACCTTTCATTTGAAATGCTTTTTTTAGTTTTCAAGATATTTTCATGTTCTCTAACACTTGCTTTATAAACTTTGCCTTTGTTCACATACTGTGACCCCCTGCAGTGCTCCCATAACACTCTGTACCTTCTTCTTCACAAAAACCAGCCCTCTAGTATTCACTTTTTAATACAATTTCTCTTCTCTGCTAAGCTATATGCTCATTTTATGGCAAGGGGCATGACTGCCTATTAACCATAAAATCCCAAGGACCTAACACAATGCCAGACACATAGTAGGTGCTCAAAAACGTTTTTTCTCGGCACTCCTGAGAATATCTTTAGATATTCTCAGATATTCCAGAGAAGCAGAAGCTGGATTGGCTCTTTTGTTAGGCTGCTTGGGCAAGATCATTCATTCATTCATTTATACAACAAATATTTTCGAGTTCATTCTATGTGTCAGGCACTGTGCTGAGTGACTGGGTTTCTACAATGAAAAGAAGAAAAGAGACAAAAACTTTGTCCCCATGGAACTCGCATGTCAACATAACTACATTTGAGGAAGAAATTTAAAAATCCAGCTATTTGACTACAAAATCCTTTAGTTTTCAGATTGCATAGATGGCAAAGGATCTCACAAATTTTCTGTCTTGATCAGGTGGGGATATATCTCCATAAAACCAGTAGAGTTTTAACTTGAGAAACATAACTTAAATGTGTAGAAATCTATTGTAATGGACATATCAAAGCCAGTCATGACCACCCTTCCGTATGTAACATTAGAAGTGGCTTTAGCATGAATACACATGTCCTATTGTTTCCTGCCACCTATCAGGGTTCTAAGTAAAGGGCTCTAGGTTCTGATGGGAATAGAAACTTGTGGAGTGTGGGAATATTCATCCAGAAAAGGAAGTTGAAACTAACATGTACCAAGCTGTTTGCAGGGGTTAAGTTATGATCGACATTTCACATACTGCATTATCTCATTTAATCTGGACAATAAACAAACAATAAATTAAATCATATGGGCTCCTTTTTATTTCCTATCAAATGAGGAAATAGGGTCAAAAGTAGAGCTGTGACTTTACGTATCAATAGAGAGATTATTGATTTTGCAATGGCCAGAGCTCCTAAATCACTTATTAACTTCCCAACTAACAGATTTATAGACTTGCCTAAAGAGTGAATAAATCAATGGTCTCACCAGATACTAAGAAAATGTGTTGTTCATGACTCTGTGCCAAAAAAGAAATTGGAAATCATCAGACCAGAGAGAATGGCCATCTACTTTCTATTCAGCCAGGCAAGATTTTGTAGAAAAGATGGAAACTGGCTACAGTTGATGCTATTTAAAGAAATCCTGACTTTTAAAATTCTCCACTCCCTTTCTTTTTTTTTTTTTTTTGTCCACTCCCTTTCTTAATGGCATTTTTTTTTCTGTCCTTAAGGTCACAGGCTTTTCTCCAGCTGAAAACACAGCTGTCTCACAGAAACACTGCATAAGAAAATTAATAACAATAAAACCCAGAGGAATCAGGGAAGTAGTGATAAGGCTGCTTGATGCTTTTCCTTTATTCAACTGGGAACTTCCTTTGGGCCTCACTTGCTGAGTGCTAAGAGGCCAGGGGAGAATGCTGGGCACATGGAGAGAGAAAGGAGAAGGGGGAGGACCAAAGAGACGAGGGAGCAGAGGGAGTTTTACAAAGGAGAAAATTCTCCAGCTGGGACTGGTCCAAGGAAAAATCGAAGGTCAGCAGAGGAGCTTTAACACAATCCTCTCTCTCTCTCTCTCTCTCTCTCTCTCTCTCTCTGTTCTCTGCCCTGTTCTGATCGCCTTCCGTTCCCATTCCCTTCCCAGCTGCTCTGCTTTCCATCCCCTCAACCACCTGAAACAACAAATGCTCCAAATCAGGAGTTAGCTTTGTGTGTGCAGCGGAGCCTCATATTGTCCAAATTTAACTTCTATTCTGGCTTTAGAACCTAGACTTGCAACTAATTATTTTTAATCTTCAACCACAACAAACCTATTAGCATGTATTAAGGTTATAGTGGCTCAATAGTAAAAACCAAAATGGAATATAGCCTGCAGTCAAGCTTTAGAGTTGACACTTATCTCCTATTCTCCTCCAGAGAGTTAATAGGTACTTCAGAGGCAGAATGTTGTGAAGGGTCAGATATCAGAATATGTGTATTCTTTTTATTCCATCCTTAGTCTAGATCAATGGTAAGCGAATTTCAATATGCATAAGAATTACTGAAAATCAAAATACCTCAAAACCATTTATACCATACATCATAGATTAGTTCAGGGCTTTTCAAGCAAAATTTTGTCTCTAGTTTGGACTTTTGAACATGCTCAGCTGCAAAAGTCACTTCCACTGTATGTACTTTTTTCTGGGGAGAAGGTCTATGGAGCTTGAAATACTCTCTATGGAATCCAAAACCACCTAAGTTGAGAATCACTGCTCTTCCCATATCAAATCTCACCTGTCTCACATCCTATTCCCTCAGGAATATCCTGTTCCCTTACTAAATTACTATGGCTTAACTGATAAGTTAAACCGAGTTAAATTTTTCATGGTTCCTGCACCTACATAGCACCTGTACTTTACAAAAGACTCTAGCACCCAAACCCAGGGAATTAGATGATTTGGGAAAATTCCAAGAACTCTGGCAGAATCAGAAAGGGAAATGCTTGAGCAAAGGAGTCAAAAAGCGTTTTTAGAGCCTCTGAAACCACACCTTATAAGTAAGCACTTCCTCCTCCTTCAGGAACTTTCTTCTTGGCACTCTCTACCAACCCTACTTCAGCTCTCACACCACTGCTGGTGTGTGGCAGTATCAATGTGACCCTAAATTGCCTGGGTCTGAAGATCTCTAGGGAGATAAAAGAGAAAAGGAAGCTGAAGAGAAAGGACCTGGGAATCTTGAAGCAGAGTGAGGTTTTTAGAGGCGAGACTCTTGAGGCTCCTACTACTCCAATCCTCCATCTGTTGAAAGAGAATAGAATAAAATCAGAAAATCTTGTGGCCAAGCTTCTGAGATCCATCTCATGTCTTCAGGTCAGTCAAGTACACAGAAATTACAGATCCCAAAGTGATTCAACACAGTTGGCATACTTTGCCTCTAAGAAGTGTCACCCTTAAGAGGAGGCTGGCACACAGGGCCACCCCACCCCCCAGCCAGTTCTGGGTAGAGAGAAATGACACTGGGAACCCCCTTTCCAACTGCCACACCAGGAAATTACTAATGTCCACTTGGTCACTCTAAAGAATCCACAAATTCTCTGCCTTTGGGGAACATTTCAGGTCATCCCTACTTGAGCAGCAGCTCTCTTTCCCTCCACAAAGCAAAAATCCATACCTTGGTCATCACAACAGCACAGATCAGAACATGCATGTGCAGAGCAATATGGAAAGCTGAATCCAGTATCTTGCAGAGCTTTGATTGTAGCTAAGCAACTACATGAAAAAGATGCCTAGAGATAATAAATGCCTTTGCACTCCAAACAGTGCATCTGAACTTGGGGCAATTGCAAATAGAAATACAGAAAATTCTGTGCAATTAGATGTAAAACCCATGACGAAAGTAATCTATCTGCACATAGAGTCTGGGATATGAGTATGAGGCACAGCAGAATATCAAGGTAGGCCCTGGATGATAAACTAAGACAGAAATGTTTTCCTTGGTCATGTCTGGCAGAGGGTTTCACCAGTTCCTTGGGATGAAGGAACCAGAATTACTGCCAGAACAGGATTTTTAGTTTGTGATATATTATTATTTTGCTCATATTAACTGTATAGTAAAGTTCATAATTTTCATTTCATAATATAGACTCAATAACCATGCATTAATTCTTTTATTTTCTTAATAAAATTTAAGATAAAGAATTTCTTCAAATATTGTTATGTCAATATTTCTGGACTGGAATGAAACTTCACTGAATTTTGCATTCAAGATTCTCATATCCAGGGCTTCCCTGGTGGTGCAGTGGTTGAGAGCCCACCTGCCGATGCAGGGGACACGGGTTCGTGCCCTGGTCCGGGAAGATCCCACATGCCGCGGAGTGGCTGGGCCTGTGAGCCATGGCCACTGAGCCTGCACGTCCAGAGCCTGTGCTCCGCAACAGAAGAGGCCACAACTGTGAGAGACCCGCATACAGCAAATAAAAAAATTAATTAATTAATTAAAAAAATAAGGGAATGGGACTAGAAAAACTGAGTATTTATCCAACTTCTCATAGCTAGAAGGCAGACAAATAAAGTATCCTTGTCTCTAGTCTGCTCTGATGGCACTGTGTTCTTCACCTCAGTGTGCCTTCTGTCCAGTAAAACAATGGGAAGTATATTAAAAAAAAAAAAAAAAGATTCTCATATCCACACAAAAATTCTAGGTAAGCAGCATATGTTCTTATTCCATCTTTTTGTTTTACAACAGCAAATATAAGGGATGGCAGTATATATTTCCCCTTCCAGTGTCGCACAGATTTGCTCTAATCCTTGTAGGTTTTTAAAAAGATGCAGTCTCAGAGTCAGCAAGTAGAATTGTTCTTAGTTCAAAGCTAAAAGGATTAGATATTCAATGATTTTCCACCTCAGCCTCAGAAAATGGTTCCATATCATCTGAGCTCCCATAATGTCTGGTACCAGGGATCTGCTCATGCTCACAGTTCCTTTGTCTGTTTCTGAAGTCTCATAATTTCCTTATAAACATCTCTTGCCATTGTGACTTCTCCAAATTCTACCCAACAAACCTAGATCTGTTATTGTAAAAGAGCAATGGTGTCTTTTGGGGTTTTTTTTGTTTTATTTTGTTTGTTTTTTGAAAATGGTCCCACTAATGGCCTTGTTGTGATTTCTGTTCTACCAAATGCCACTGGGACTTTGCAAAGTAGCTGGTCCTCAATTTGCTGAGTTGTAAAACAAGGGTTTGGTCCAGAAGATAATCTGTAAATTGTACATGTACAGGAAACATGAGTGAATGGTACCCTTTCCTGTGAAAAATCCATCAATTTAACAGCAAAGAGATACAACTACACACCTATTCAAATGGCTAAAATCCAACATACTGACAATATTAAGTGCAGACAAGTACATGAAGCAATAGGAACTCTCATTCATTGCTGGTGAGAATGCAAAATGGTACATCCACTTTGGAAGACAGTTGTTTTACCAGCAGTTGTGCTCGCAGGTGTTTACCCAACTGAATTGAAAATATATGTTCACACAAAAACCTGCACACAAATGTTTATAGCAGCTCTATTCGTAACTGCCAAAAACTGGAAGCAAGCAAAATACCCTTCAATAGACCAATGGGTAAACAAACCTTGCTACATTCACACAATGAAATATCATTTAGTGGTTAAAAAAAATTACTGTGTACTTCCAATTATGTGGCATTCTAGAAAAGGCAAAAATATGGAGATGGTAAACAGATCAGTGCTTGCCAGATGTTCAGGTGGGAGGTGAGTAGGTAGGGTTGAATAGGTGAAGTGCAGGAGACTTTTAGGGTGATGAAACTATTCTGTATGATACTGTAATAGTGGATACATGACACTACACATTTGTCAAGGCCCACAGAACATTGCAACACAAAGTGAAACCTTAATGTATGCAAATATTTAAAAAATCATTTTGGAGGTCTGAGGATCTCAGGATTGAATTCAGAATGTGACAAAGGAATACAAATATATTACAGATGTATGAAGCAATCTCAATGAATGGGGTAGGGAATTAGGGTGCTGACCCAAATAACTTTGGAAATCAGTGGAGTCTGTCAGTCTAAAGGCAAAAGGGACTCTGCATGTTCTCTAGTTGATAAAGTTGTTTCCCATGAATTATGGGTTAACAATTCTAAAACCACTAATGGATATTGGAATTGAACCAGTAAGTAAATGGATAGCAGATGGTAGAAACCAGGTTTCTCACTATTGGAATGGGAGTTTACAGATAAGCAATGGGAAGAGTCTAGAATGGTCCATGCAGTAATGAGTTAGAGTTGGAGGCATCAGTATAAATTAATGTTTAGCTTAATATAGATACAGATGGTTGCATATAGAAGTGTTTATAGATATGTGTATAAATACTGGTAAAAATATACACATATATCTCCTTGCTTTGTCATCTGAAAGGACTTAGAAGCAATGGCACACTGGTAGCAATGAGCATATCTAGTGCCAAGATCTTGGTTTCTAATACCATTCTCCAATAAAAGGAACTAGAACTCCTTGGAGAAATAGTTGATTCTAGGACTTGGACATAAAATATACAAAATGAGCTTGGAGCATCTTGTAGTGCCAGAAAATAAGAAAGTGCTCAAAACAAAACAAAACCCTGCACTGATAGGGGGTAGCCTACTGAAGAGTTCCCAATGGTAAAATTTGAAATAATTATAGAAAACAAAATGATGTAGCATTGGATTCTAACCCAAAGCATGAAGTTCCACGAGTTCACTCTGATGTAAATGATAGTATAAATAAATAAATGGAGAAGAAGAAACAAATTCCCTGTGCAGAAAAGTTCCAAAAAATTTATGTAGATACTCCACCTTAAATAAGATGGAATATAATCCCCACTACTTAAGTGTGGGCTGCACACAGTGACTTTCTTCCAAAGAGTACAATGGAAGGGGAGGAAAAAAGAGTAACTTTAGAGTGGAGAAATCTGACAAACACTACCTCAAGCCAGGTGATTAACAGTGACTAGTTATATTGATAGTATGTACTCTTGATATGATGTAGTGAGAATGACACTCTACCTCTGTGGTCATCCTCCCCAAAACACATTATCCAGTCTAATCATGAGAAAAAAAATCAGACAAATCCCAACTGAGGGACATTCAACAAAATATATGGCTAGTGCTCCACAAAACTGTCAGGTCCTCAAAACAAGGACGTCTGAGAAATTTTCACAACCAAAGAGAGACATGACTACTAAGTGTAATGTTGTATCCTAGATGGGATTCTGGAAATGAAAAATGACATTAGATAAAAAACTAAAGAATTCACAGGATATCTGAATAAATTATGGAGTTTAGTTAATAATAAGGTACCAATATTGGTTCACTGATTGTGACAAATATTCCACACTAATATAAGACATTAATAATAGGGGAAACTGAATGTGGGGTATTTGGGAAGGCTGTACCACCTTCACAATAATTCTGTACATCTGAAACTGTTCTAAAAAGAAAGTTTATTTTTAAAATTATCCATAATTGGATAATTTTAAATTTATCCAAATGTTGCTATGTTCCTGCATTGTACTGGGCTGCACTGCCTATAAAGCTGTGAGCAAAACAAACCTGCTCCACGCCCTCAGGAACTTATGGTTTAATTTGAGGCAATGACATTCAGCAAATACTCAAGTAGAGAGAGAGAGCGAGACTATGCTGTGAAGATTTTATAAAGTCTAATGACTATAGTTCTGTAAAGATGTCCTGAGACTGATCCCAAAGGGGGAAGCATCATACTCTGGCCCCACAGCCACAGGCTGACTTTGAGCCCAGCCACCAAGCTCTTTCTGTTGATGACAAAGAAGACTCTATGGAAGGTGGGGGTAGGCAGGATATGAATGGATCCATTAGAATCAGAAGACCTGGAATCAAATTCCTCATCCTGTCCCTTACCAGTCATTTCAATTCCCTGAGCTACAATTTCTTCACCAACAAAATTTAGATAATAATACCTACATTTCAGAGTTGGTATGAAGATTAAATGTGATTGTAAATGCAGCCAGGTACACTTAATGTCTACTTTCGGGGGCTCAGCTAAAACCTCACACAAGTCTGCTCCCTTAGTCCAGACCATGTTCTGTCCCAACTTGCTATCTTCCCTTCTCTCACAAACCACAGGCTTGCAAGGAGTGGTTTCCCCTTTCTCCCAAATATGCCTCTTTCTCCTTGAGAACGCTTGTTCCTCCACACCTGACTGCCTTATCTATAAAAGCCTGCTGTGCAATGACACTATAACTCAACAGAGCTGCCCAAAATGGAAAAAATTATTTTTCTAGTTGCTTTGCTTTCACACAAGGAAACAATTTATCTTGCAGAGGGTGAAAGGAAGCTTCATCCAATTTATTTCTAGAAGCAGGGAATATGTTACAGAGAAAGAGAAAAAACTAGAAATACAATTGCACTTAAAATCTAGGAGAAGTTATCTCATTAATTTATATGCCACTAATTCAGAATTTTTGATAATTAAAAGAATCCATGTGTTTCTATTGGATAAAAATAAAGGCTAGCAGCTACAGGGCAATATGTTTAGTAGTATATTCTATTTAAATTAATTGACTTGATAGAAACAAACCCATGTTAAATTATATTAATGGTATAGGAGCACACTTTTTTAGTAATTTTTTTATGTATTAGATAATTTAGTCACAATCATTATGGATATGTGATGTTATATTTTGTTAGTAATTCCAAGGATGCTGAAACTGAACCTCAAGAAACATACAATAGCTGTGTGTAAAATAATGCTGAAAAGGGTGTTGTTAGGGAGTGAAAGAAGAAAGCAATAGCTGGAACTTCAAATAAGAGGATATTCTTGGGTGAACAATCATCAGAAGTCCCAAATCCATTGCCTGGCTAATATTCATTTTTAATCTAATTCAGGGGATGATGTCCAGCACCTACTGAAGAAGTGGGTACATTTATATCTTCATCAGCCCTGAAGCAAACACAGGATTAAACTTTATCCCTGCCTCCCTTTTCCCTATCCTAAAATCTGACTGAGTTAGCAACTGTTTAGGTAGGTTCATTATAATACATCTAGAGAAGAAGATACCACCTATATCAAACACTAAAAAGACTACAAAAAGCTTCTGACAGAAATACATATTTTTATCTCTGTCTAATGAATTCATAAATATACATTGAGTACTGCCAAAAATATTTATTTTTTCAAATACATCATCATTATTTCTCTGCAAATTTTAGCTTGAATTCTATTTGAAATATTTTTCTTTTAGTACTTCCAAAAGTATTATGAAAAACATTCAAATAGGAAAAGTTGTACACATCTACAAAATTACTGAGAAACCACTCTCAATGTCTTTTGTTTACTATTTCTATTATTAATACACTACACTTTGCCTTTTCACAACAATGTCCTTTTCATAACATCTGTCATCTGTCTGTTTTAAAGATGATGAAATAATTTCAGGGATACTAAATGCCTGAATTAAAGTCATATAGCAAGTAAATGATGGACCCAGGACCAAATTACAGGTCTCCCAGCTTATAGCCAAGACTTTACAATACCTTCATAAGTTTATACAATTTTCAATACTGCTGCACTGAGAGTTTTTAATCAAAAGAACATTTTCCAATTTAACTGTTTGCAAAACATAAATATATTAATGAGGTTGAGAATGTTAAACTTTGTAATATCAGAGGAGAATGAAATTACCCAACAATCTGTTCTGTTCATGGATACTGACAACAAATCACATCAGAAAAATGAGTGAAGCCCTCAACATTAATTAATCTGAGAGAGCCTCACCTTGTAGGATATAACTAGTAATGGAGAGTTTGGGGATAATCTTGGGAATTCTGAAGAACTGGAAGGATTCAAAACAGAAAAAGTAACCATGTTCAGAGACAAACAGACCACACCTTCCTTCCACACTTGTTTCAGTTGAGATTCTTTTTGTTGAAAGTAAGAGATATTAACTTAATCCTGCTTAAGCAAAACATGGACATTTTTTTTCTTTAAACATGGACGTTTTTATTACAAGGAGATGGTGCTGCATCAGAATCCAAGATCATGTGTCTGGGGCTCGTGATTCCCAAGGCTCTATTTTTAAGCATTCTTTGCATGGAGGGAAGAGACTGGAGTATAGAAAATCAAGTCTAGAGAGGACTCAGTGGGTAGAAACATCTGAGCAGACTTGTTTCTGTGTATACATAGATGTTCTCGGATTCCCACACTTAAGAGACTCAGGCACAGGTGGGGACTAGTAAGTTACTGCAGTTTAATAAATGAGGGCAAAGGAGCGAACACATTCTGGACATTATGTTAATGTAGCTTTATTTCTACTCACAGAGGAGAAGCCTGAGGACATGAGTTACACACATACCAGGAGTGTGACACAGAAGAGGGAGAGAGGGATTCTCCACAGACCAGTGGAGAAAACAACATGAGATTTCTGCACCGAAGCTCTCCCCATCAGTGGCTTTGGCACAATGAAATAGCTTCAGTACTGAAAAAAGTGGGGGGCAGGAGGTAGGAGGGAGCCAAGGCAAGAACCCTTGGCAGTGGCATCTGCTCTTTGGCCCTTGGATATTGGCAGCAGACCCTACCCTAGGCAGCAAAACTGTGGCTGGAAAAAAATAAAATGATTGGGCTTGAGCCTGTCTGCTATGGTGAAACACTCTCTAAGGATGACTCAAAAGTAATCAGTAACAGTTTCAAAGGAGTCGAGTGAATGAGGCAGAGCCAAAGAAATAATATACTTGTACTGTTATTCTGATCCTCTTATTTTTACCTCTTACTTAGTGTGGCTTAGGAAACATGGTGTATAATACGTCACTAGAAATATGTGACTCTATCACTCTATATCTATAGAAATCTCTCATTATTACCTTGGAACCATACTACTTCAAGGGACTTGATGGTAGAAAAGTTGTTTTGTACATTTGTCTGCCCTTGCCTGAACACTATCTGACACACTGTAGGGACTTAATAAACCACTGCCGTTTATGACAATCCTGATGCCTCAAATATATGGGCTCATTTCAGTGACACTTCTATTCTCTGAAAAGGATTCTACCCATGATATTAGCCAAGATGTCAGGAAATAAAACATATGGAATATGGCAACAAAGTTTTTTTTAAAACCCAGAACGTATCTACTACATTCATTTTAAAGGACATGTCTCATAATATGTAATACTTACATTCCTGAAAACCCTTTGCAGTGAATTGCATATGAAAGCAAATGGTGTAGATAGCCTCATCCACCAGGGGGCAGACAGCAGAATAAATAAGAACCACAATCCTGCAGCCTGTGGAACAAAAACCACATTCACAGAAAAATAGACAAGATGAAAAGGCAGAGCGCTATGTACCAGATGAAGTAATAAGATAAACCCTACAAAAACAACTAAATGACGTGGAGATAGGAAACTTTCCAGAGAAATAATTCAGAATAATGATAGTGAAGATGATCCAGGGCCTCGGAAAAAGAATGGAAGCAAAGATCGAGAAGGTACAAGAAATTTTTAAGAAAGACCAAGAAGAATAAAAGAACAAACACCTAGAAGAATTAAAGAACAAAAAAACAGAGATGAACAATACAATAACTGAAATGAAAAATACACTAGAAGGATTCAATAGCAGAATAACTGAGGCAGAAGAACGGATAAGTGACCTGGAAGACAGAATGGTGGAATTCACAGCCATGGAACAGAATAAAGAAAAAAGAATGAAAAGAAATGAAGACAGCCTAAGAGACCTCTGGGACAACATTAAATGCAAAAACATTTGCATACAGGGGTCCCAGAAGGAGAAGAGAGAGAGAAGGACCCGAGAAAATATCTGAAGAGATTATAGTCGAAAACTTCCCTAACACGGGAAGGGAAATAGCCAATCAACCCCAGGAAATGCAGAGAGTCCTATACAGGATACACCCAAGGAGGAACACGCCAAGACACATAGTAATCAAACTGGCAAAACTTAAAGACAAAGAAAAATTTTTGAAAGCAGCAAGGGGAAAATGACAAATAACATACAAGGGAACTCACATAAGGTTAACAGCTGATTTTTCAGCAGAAACTCTACAAGCCAGAAGGGAGTGGCATGATATATATAAAGTGATGAAAGGGAAGAACCTACAACCAAGATTACTCTACCCAGCAAGGATCTCATTCAGATTCACAGAGAAATCAAAAACTTTACAGACAAGCAAAAGCTAAGAGAATTCAGCACCACCAAACCAGCTCTACAACAAATGCTAAAGGAACTTCTCTAAGTAGGAAACACAAGAGACGAAAATGACCTACAGAAACAAACCCATAACAATTAAGAAAATGGTAATAGGAACATACATATCGATAATTACCTTAAACGTGAATGGATTAAATGCTCCAACCAAAACACACAGGCTTGCTGAATGGATACAAAAACAAGACCCATATATATGCTGTCTACAAGAGACCCACTTCAGATCTAGGGACACATACAGACTGAAAGTGAGGGTATAGAAAAAGATATTCCATGTAAATGGAAATTGAAAGAAAGCTAGAGTAGCAATTCTCATAACAGAAAAAATAGACTTTAAAATAAAGACTATTACAGGAGATAAGGAAGGATGTTACATAATGATCAAGGGATCAAACCAAGAAGAAGATATAACAATTATAAATATATATGCACCCAACATAGGAGTACCTCAATACATAAGGCAACTGCTAACAGCTATAAAAGAGGAAATCACAGTAACACAGTAATAGTGGGGGATTTTAACACCTCATTAACACCAATGGACAGATCATCCAAGCAGAAAATTAGTAAGGAAACTCAAGCTTTACATGACACAATAGACCAGATAGATTTAATTGATATTTATAGGACATTCCATCCAAAAACAGCAGATTACACTTTCTTCTCAAGTACACATGGAACATTCTCCAGAATAGATCACATCTTGGGTCACAAATCAAGCCTCAGTAAATTTACAAAAATTGAAATCATATCAAGCATCTTTTCTAACAATAATGCTATGAGATTAGAAATCAATTACAGGGAAAAAATGTAAAAAACACAAACACATGCAGGCTAAACAATACATTACTAAATAACAAAGAGATCACTGAAGAAATCAAAGAGGAAATGAAAAAATACCTAGAGACAAATTAAAACAAAAACACAACAATCCAAAACCTATGGGATGCAGCAAAAGCAGTTATAAGAGGGAAGTTTATAGCAATACAAGCCCACCACAAGAAACAAGAAAAACCTCAAATAAACAAACTAACATTACACCTAAAGGAACTAGAGAAAGAAGAACAAACAAAACCCAAGGTTAGTAGAAGGAAAGAAGTCAAAAAGATCAGAGCAGAAATAAATGAAATAAAAACAAAGAAAACAATAGAAAAGATCAATAAAACTAATATCTGGTTCTTTGAAAAGATAAAATTTTAACCCATTAGCCAGACTCATCAAGAAAAAGAGGAAGACTCAAATCAATAAAAATAATATGAAAAAGGAGAACTTACAACAGACACTGCAGAAATATAAGGCATCCTAAGAGACTACTACAAGCAACTCTATGCTAATAAAATGGACAACCTGGAAAAAATTGACAAATTCTTAGAAAGGTGTAGCATTCAAAAAATGAACCAGGAAGAAATAGAAAGTATGAGCAGACTAACCACAAGTAATGAAATTGAAACTGTGGTTAAAAATCTTCCAACAAACAAAACTCCAGGACCAGATGGATATACAGGTGAATTCTATCAAACATTTAGAGAAGAGCTAACACCCATCCTTCTCAAACTCTTCCAAAAAATTGCAGAGGAAGGAACGTTCCCAAAATCATTCTATGAGGCCACCATCACCCTGATACCAAAACCAGACAAAGATACGACAAAAAAAGAAAATTACAGACCAATATCACTAATGAATATAGATGCAAAAATCCTAAACAAAATACTAGCAAACAGAATCCAACAACACATTAAAAGGATCATACACCATGATCAAGTGGGATTTATCCCAGGGACGCAAGGATTCTTCAATATACGCAAATCAATGAATGTGATACACCATATTAACAAATTGAAGAATAAAAACCATATGATCAACTCAATAGATGCAGAAAAAGCTTGTGACAAAATTCAACACCCATTTATGACAAAAACTCTAAAGAAGGTGGGCATAGAGGGAACCTACCTCAACATAATAAAGGCCATATACGACAAACCCACAGCCAACATCATTCTCAATGGTGAAAAACTGAAAGCATTTCCTCTAAGATCAGGAACAAGGCAAGGATGTCCACTCTCACCACTGTTATTCAACATAGTTTTGGAAGCCCTAGCCACAGCAATCAGAGAAGAAAAAGAAATAAAAGAAATACAAATTGGAAAAGAAGAAGTATAACTGTCACTGTTTGCAGAGGACATGATACTATACTTAGACAATCCTAAGGATGCCACCAGAAAACTACTAGAGCTAATGAATGAATTTAGTAAAGTTTCAGGATACAAAATTAATGCACAGAAGTCTCTTGCATTCCTATACACTAAGGATGAAAAATCTGAAAGAGAAATTAAGGAAACACTCCCATTTACCACTGCAACAAAAAGAATAAAATACCTAGGAATAAACCTACCTAGGGAGATAAAAGACCTGTATGCAGAAAACTATAAGACACTGATGAAAGAAGTTAAAGATGATATAAACAGATGGAGAGACATACCATGTTCTTGGATTGGAAGAATCAATATTATGAAAATGACTGTACTACTCAAAGCAATCTACAGATTCAATGCAATCCCTATCAAATAACCAATGGCATTTTCTGCAGAACTAGAACAAAAAATCTTAAAATTTGTATAGGGACAAAAAAGACCCTGAATAGCCAAAGCAATCTTGAGGGAAAAAAACGGAGCTGGAGGAATCAGACTCCTTGACTTCAGACTCTATTACAAAGCTACAGTAGTCAAGACAATATGGTACTGTCACAAAAACAGAAATATAGATCAGTGGAACAGAATAGAAAGGCCAGAGATAAACCCACGTATCTATGGTCAACTTATCTATGACAAAGGAGGCAATGATATACAATGAAGAAAAGACAGCCTCTTCAGTAAGTGGTGCTGGGAAAAGTGGACAGCTACATGTAAAAGAATGAAATTAGAACACTCCCTAACACCATGCACAAAAATAAACTCAAAATGGATTAGAGATCCAAATGTAAGACTGGACACTCTAAAACCCTTAGAGGAAAACATAGGAAGAGCACTGTTTGACATAAATCACAGAAAGATCCTTTTTGATCCACCTCCTAGAGTAATGGAAATAAAAACAAAAATAAACAAATGGGACCTAATGAAACTTAAAAGCGTTTGAAAAACAAAGAAAGCCATAAACAAGATGAAAAGATAACCCTCAGAATGGGAGAAAATATTTATAAATGAATCAACAGACAAATGATTCATCTCCAAAATATATAAACAGCTCATGCAGCTCAATATTAAAAAAACAAACTACCCAATCAAAAAAAATGAGACCTAACTAGACATTTCTCCAAATGAGACATAAAGATGGCCAAGAAGGACATGAAAAGCTGCCCAATATTACTAATTATTAGAGAAATGCAAATCAAAACTACAATGAGGTATCACCTCACACCAGTTAGAATGGGCATCATCAGAAAATCTACAAACAACAAATGTTGGAGAGGGTGTGTAGAAAAGGGAACCTTGTTGCACTGTTGGCGGGAACGTAAATTGATATAGCCACTATGGAGAAGGTATGGCGGTTCCTTAAAAAACTAAAAATAGGGCTTTCCTGGTGGCGCAGTGGCCTGCCGATGCAGGAGACACAGGTTCGTGCCCCGGTCCGGGAGGATCCCACATGCCACGGAGCGGCTAGGCCCGTGGGCCATGGCCACTGAGCCTGCGTGTCCGGAGCCTGTCCTCCACAATGGGAGCGGCCACAACAGTGAGAGGCCCGCATACCACACACACAAAAAAACCCTAAAATTAGAATTACCATATGACCCAGCAATCCCACTACTGGGCATATACCCCAGAAAACCATAATTCAAAAAGACACATGCACTCGGATGTTCATTGCAGCACTATTTACAATAGCCAGGTCATGGAAGTAACTTAAATGCCCATCAACAGATGAATGGATAAAGAAGATGCGGTATATATATATATATACAATGGAATATTACTCAGCTATAAAAAGGAACAAAACTGTGTCATTTGTAGAGATGTGGATGGATCTATAGACTGTCATACGGAGTGAAGTAAGTAGGAAAGAGAAAAACAGATATCATATATAAATGGATATATGTGGAACCTAGAAAAATGGTAGAGATGAACTGGTTTGCAGGGCAGAAATAGAGACACAGATGTAGAGAACAAACATATGGACACCAAGGGGAAAACGTGGTGGGGGGATGTTATGAATTGGGAGATTGGGATTGACATGTATACACTAATATGTATAAAATGGATAACTAATATGAACCTGCTATATAAAAAAATAAATTAAATTAAATTTAAAAATGCAGTGGTTTGTTATCAATCATGAAAATTTTTCTGGTGATTAGGAATCAATGTTTTAAACAGTTTATATCATAATATGATAGTTTTACTGTGTAGTAGTTTTTTGGGTTTTTTTCTTTTTTTTTTTTTGCAGTACTCAGGTCTCTCACTGTTGTGGCCTCTCCCGTTGCGGAGCACAGGCTCCAGACGCGCAGGCTCAGTGGCCATGGCTCATGGGCCTAGCTGCTCTGTGGCATGTGGTATCTTCCCGGACTGGGACACGAACCCGTGTCCCCTGCATTGGCAGGTGGACTCTTAACCACTGTGCCACCAGGGAAGCCCTGTGTAGTAGTTTTATTTTAGGAAATTGGTTGAGGGTTTTTGGTAAAGTATATTGCACTATAATTTTTTCCCTTTTAAAGAACTGGAAATATTGCAGTTATTTCCAATATTGAAGTTAAATATTCTTGGTTAGGTCTTTTGCACAGAATATCTGATTTTCAGATATGGATTAATGATGTTAAATAGAAGGTGACTGTATCTCTTCAATGTCATACTCCTATACATATCCAAATGAAACAATTTTGGGAAATTCAGTTCTTTTGTATTCATTGTCTGAATAACGTATCAATGTAACATATTCTGATAATTGTTTCTTTTAAAATATACTTAAGATCTGGTACCCTTTTTTTCCAACCTTTTTTTTTTTAGTTTTGTAATTTATCCTTATAAATGAATTGCTTCTCGAAATAAAAAAAATCTAGTTATTAAAAAAAAAGCAAATGGTATTTTAAACACTGATCATTGAAAAAAAATCTAGAGTGAATTCATTTGTAAAGGAAATAATCACCTCACATTCATTTCTTTTGTAGATGTGTCTTGCCTCCATAGTAGGATTGCAGAAAGGGGATGGCACAGCAGAGTGAAAGGAGCATGGGATTAAAATCAAATAGGCCAAAAATCAATCTTTATCTGCCATTAACTAGTTGCATGACCGTAAACAAGTTTCTAAGATTTGTTGAGCCTCAGTTTTCTCATCTGTAAGTAAAGCTATTATTAATCTCACAACTTACTGTGAGGAACCATGTAAGGAACTTGTTCATAGTAGATGATCATATAGTTATATGTGGCATGTTTTATATCTCTCTCTCTCTCCATATATATATATATATATATATATATATATATACACACACACATATACATATATATACATATATAAAAATCTATACATATATAATACATATCTATACATATATAATATATATAATAGCCATATTTTTGTTTCCAAAGAAAATAGCATTTCTAGAATTTTTAAATTATATTTACAGTAATAAAAGTTTAAAAACTATGCAAGACAGGCAAGCCATCACAACTCCCCAATATTCTGCATAATTAAATTTATAATTTTTAACCATTTCTAATTTTACTGAAATTAGCATCTTAGCCTACTTTTTATTACTACTTAGATAAAATTGAAATTTTCACCTCAGTTCCTACTAAATGAAAAAATTAATGATTGAGATGCACTTTTCCTTCATTGGATCTCTCCATCTCTATGAACATCTCAATCAAGTGATCAGTCCATACCTGACAAGGACACAAGACTGTACGGAGCATATCAGATCAGATATTAATTAAGCACCTTTTTTCCCACTAAAATGATACACCCAGCTTCCCCAAAATCTTATTTTTAGTAATTTTATCTATCCTCTAAATTTTAGGAAAAAGTTTGCTCAAAATAGCAATGAATCCAAGAGTAAATTTCAGATGGCTTTTCTTCTTTTATAACATAGTCACCCAGATGCCATATTTTATATGTTTTATAATACAGTCACTCAGATACCATGACCATTAGTTGCTGCTCATTTCAATATTTGTATATTTGCAGTTGCAAAATGGGTTTCAAATATGCTCAAAAACCAATGTGTTTCAATTGCAAGGCTTTTCCCAAGAGGAAAATTAGAATAAATTTTATATGGTAAAATCACTGATTTGCATTCTATTACCTTAGCTGATTTCTACACTAATGTGGTAGAATTACAGGAATCATTTCTGGAACACATCTGTCATTAACTTTGCTAGAAGATAGCTGTTTGTGGGCTTAAAGAGGCCAAAACATGAGTTGGAAGAGTATGTTCCTCTATGTTGGGAACACTTTGTGTCAAACAAATCTGTCAGTGTGTTTACCTCCACAAAGGACATTAGTTCTTATTTTTAGATTCTTATTAAACCCAGTAAAGCAAGTGCCTGCGTAAACTGAAATTTCATTGATACGCTTGCTATGCATATGGATAGAAATTACATTGCTCCTTATTATTGGTAATGTTTGCCTTAAAAGCAGAATCTTAAGAGTATTTTAGTAACTGGATTGAAAAACTCTTTAGTTTCATTCTTACTTGAGTGGTCAAATCCTGTTATCACAAACATAGTTTCAAAGAAAAAAAATCACTGTTAGAAAAATATTGGATTCACACTAGTCAATGTGCTACCACTGACCTCAGGTGCTTCAAATCAAAGGATAGAATTTGAGATTTGGAAATGACCTTGGATATTATCATATTTTCCAACCTACTTCTTTTATAGGTGAGTGAATTAAAACCCATCACTCTCTCTTGTAGATCTCATAGCATCAGACACTGACATGCCCCAGTTTTGTGAGTAGTCTCTCACAGGTTGTGAACATTAAAAGGTTTTTTCCCTAATAAGTGGCACTAGCTGTGTTCTCACCCTGTAACTGAGCAGGACCCCATGGGAACTTTCCATAACAGACCCCCCCAATGTTCTCCACCTGCCTCTTGGCTGTAGAAAAACTTTACCCTCCTAGGCCTTCCCCGAGTTCCAGAGAGTAAATTTAATCAGAGAAGAGAGAAAATGCAAAAAGAAAGGAAAACAGTCAAGCAAGACAAGATAATAATAGTTTAGCCATTAAAAAAGTCAAGGATATTTAGTTCTTCCTTGAAGGCTATAGATAATATTATGAGCCATATCCTTCAAGCTGTTTTGCAGACACTGAAAACCCCACCAGGTGAAAGAAGTTAACTGCATGCTGCCCACAAGTACATGGACCCCAGAAGGTTGATGATGTTGATTCCCGATTAGCTCACCACCAACCGATCAGAAGACTATCCACGAGATGATCACACACCCCACACAACCCCTCCCTCACCCTGTCTTTAAAAACCTTACCCTGAAAGCCTTCAGGGAGTTCAGGCCTTTTAAGCACTAGCTACCTGGACTCCTTGCTTTGCACCCTGAAATAAATGCCGCACTTTCCTTCCCCACAAGCCGGTGTCAGTAGATTAACTTTACTGCGTGAAGGCAAGTGGACCCAAATTTGGTTTGGTCATAGCCCCACACCATTTTCCAGGCTGGGGAGCAGGCTCCCTTCAGGTATCTCATTCTGGTTACATAACTTTGTAGCCATTTTCAGTTATTAAAACCGTCACATTTTGGATCTTTAAAATCAAGTGCTGCTCATTTGACTTTAATCTCAAATTTGATTCTAGGTCCTCTTTCTCTCTGCCCTGCACAGACTAAACTCATGACTCTAGAAACTTGGAGGAGAATGAGGAGCACATTTGTTGACTTCTCCCCTTTTCCCCCCTCATCTTCCTGCTTCCTGTCCTCCTCCGAAACTGAGGTAGGGAGGAGGGAAAGGGACAAGAGACCAAGCCTCCTATTCTGATCCTGCTCATCAAGAGGTTTCCATCTTCTTCCTGTTGGTGGATTCTCCTTTTCTGCCTTACATGGGCAGGCCAGAAATCCATTCAGTATGGCTAACATTCAAATACCCTTGGACCTCCCCTTTTATTTATTCACACTTGTTTCATTGGTGATCTCACCCAGTCTGGTAGATTTTAATAACTTCTATAAACTAAAAACTCCCAACATCCAACTGCCTGATCCTCATCTCTACTTGGATGCTCAGTAGGCATCTCGAACTGAACATGCCCACAAAGCCTGCTCCACCTGCCATCTCCCCATCTCAGTGCACAGCAACTCCATCTTTCTAGTTGCACAAGCCAAAATTTGGAGTCACTTTTATTCCTTTCTTCTTCTCTTACGCCACATTCAATCTTTCCACAAATTCCATCATCTCTCCTTCAAAATTATATCCAGAATCCAAACTCCTCTTGCCACCTTCCATGCTGCCATCCTCATCCCAGTCATCACTGGCTCTCACCCAGATTATTGCAATTGACTTGTAATGTATCTGCCTTGCTTTCCACAGTCTTTCTCAACAGCAACCAGAGCAATCTTGTTAAAACGTATATCAGATCATATCACATATGTGGAATATTAAATATGACACAAATGAACATATCTATGAAACAGAAACAGACTCACAGACATAGAGAACAGACTTGTGGTTGCCAAGGGGGGCTGGTGGAAGGATTGGGAGTTTGGGATTAGCAGATGCAAACTAGTATATATAGGATGGATAAACAACAAGGTCCTACTGTATAGCACAGGGAACTATATTCAATATCCTGTGATAAACCATAATGGAAAAGAGTATGAAAAAGAATATATATATATGTATATATAAATATATATTTATATATATACATATGTATAAATCTGTGACTCAAAATGATCTGAGTCACTTTGCAGTACAGCAGAAATTAACACAGCATTGTAAATCAACTACACTTAAATAAAAAAAATTTTTTTAAGTATATCAAATCATTTCACACCTCTGTTCAAAATCCTGCAAAGAGTCCCT
The DNA here is from genome assembly GCF_949752795.1 of Hyperoodon ampullatus. NCBI lineage: Eukaryota > Metazoa > Chordata > Mammalia > Artiodactyla > Ziphiidae > Hyperoodon > Hyperoodon ampullatus. Next base: position 38,901,910 of record NC_136920.1, on the reverse strand, counting down.
ATTTCATCCAGAATAAAAGCCAGAGGCTTTACGACAGCCTACCCGGCCTTTCATGATTCACTTCATCCCCTATTATGCCTTTGGACTCATATTCAGCCACATTCCTCCTTGCTCACTGCACACCTGCTTGTCTTCAACAAACACTCCAGGCACATACTTTTTTCTTAATTGAATGGATGAATGAATAGAGAAGATGTGGTATCTGGAAAAGATGAAAACTCTAATTTGAAAAGATACATGCACCCCAATGTTCATTGCTGCACTATTTACAATAGCCAAGACATAGAAACAACCCAAGTGCCCATCAGCAGATGAATGGATAAAGATGTGGTACACATATACAATGGAATATTACTCAGCCATAAAAAAATAAGATATTACCATTTGCAGCAGCATGGATGGGCTTAGAGAATAGCATACTAACTGAAGTAAGTCAGACAAAGACAAATATTATATTGTATCACTTATATGTGGAATCTAAAAAATAGTATAAATGAATCTATATACAAAACAGAAACAGACTCACAGACATAGGAAACAAACTTGTGGTTGCAAAAGGGAAAGGAAGGAAGGAACGGAGGGATAAATTAGGAGTATGGGATTAATAGATATAAATTTCTATACATAAAATAGATAAGCAACAAGCATTTACTGTATAGCACAGGGAACTATATTCAAATATCTTATAATAACTATAATGGAAAATAATCTGAAATATATATACACATATATATATTTATACATATATATGTGTATATATATATATATATCACTGAATCACTTTGCTGTACCCCTGAAACTAACACAATATGATAAATCAACTATACTTCAGTTAAAAGAAAAAAAGATGCGGTATATATATATGCAATGGAATACTACTCAACCCTATATAAGAATGCAATCTTGACATTTGTGATAACATGGATGGACCTTGAGGGTATTATGCTAACTGAAATAAGTCATACAGAGAAAGACAAATACCATATGATTTTACTCATATGTGGAATCTTAAAAATGTAATAATAAAAAGTTAAAACGAATGAACAAATAAAATAAAACAAAAACAAACTCATAGATACCAAGAACAGATACATGGTTACCAGATGGAAGGAGGATGGGGGTGAGCAAGATAAGTAAAAAGGATCGATCTTATGGTGATGGATGGTAACTAGATTTTGGTGGTAGTGTACACAGATGCCAAATTATATTGTTGTACACCTGAAACTCATATAATGTTCTCTATCAATTTTACCTCCATAAAAATAATAACATAGAAGCATGCTTCTGAACTGCAAATTGTAAATGTTGAATTTTTTAAATGACTTTTTTGTTATATTTATTGACTGTTTTCTTTTGAAGGCGGGGTGGGGCGGTGTTGTCTGTTTTATTTATTAATGTATCACCACTGCCTAGAATAGTGCCTAACACTTAAGTAGACACTTATAACTAATTGTTAAATGGAAGCAAGGAAAGAAGGAAGATGTCAGAAGCAAGAGGACAATGTCTAAGGTGTCTCTCAAAATACCAAGTCATCTCTATTCTATGTGACTCCCCAGGTCCCCCAAGCTGCTGATGCAGCGCCCCATTGTCCCCAGGGAATTTCGGTCATGGGACTCTGTCCCATCTGCCCTCTTCAGGGACTTCCCAATCTTTCTCTTCAGCACATGCCAGGTGTTCACTTATGCAAAAAGCCTCTACATCTTGAGATGGAGTTGCTAAAATGTTTTACTCATCAGACGTTAACCTGCTTGGCTTCCCCCTTGCTGAGTCTTGATGTATCTATGCGTTCTCCGTCCTCGCCCCCCACCCCCCAGCATACCCACCTAATTGTGAGGGGAGTCTCCGACTTCTTTCCCCTCTTCCATAAGCAGCACCCAAGCTCAGCCCCACCCCCTCCTCCATTTCCTCCAACCCAGAAGGCACTCATACACTCCATGCCCAGAATGTCTTCAGCTGAAGAGACTCCTGGTTTGTATTTCTCTTCAGAGCACTCATACATACAAGTAGCTATTATCTGCTACATTACCTGGTGGGAAATTCTAGAAAGCTACATTTGTTTTGCCCTCTCAGTATCAGCCCTCACAAATAGAACATCAGGACTAGGATTGCTCTTCATTTATTACATCTTCTTCATTTGAGAAAATAAAAAATGAAATGATGGGCATGTATGGGGATGGGGGTTATGGGAACTCACTGTACTTTCTGCTTAATTTCACTGTGAACCTAAAACTTCTCAAAAAATTAAGCTTATTAATTAAAAATAAAAGTATAGCTCTGCCTTACAAATAACAGTGGATTTATGTAAAAATCACTGCCCATTCATCTTCCTGTTAGTTCAGTAAAGTGAATGTGAACTCATTCAGACTTTAAGCAAATTCCCTCAATGTTTATTAATATTATTATTCATTAATTATTTTTATTTAATGTTTATTATTTATTAATATTACAATATAACAAAGTTGTTTGTCTCAGTAATCTTAAAGTGATTATCAATGCCTATTTTGGTCAGGGTGCAACCAGAAAAACACAATTCACTTAAAGTATTTACAACAGAAGATACATAATGTTGAAAGTTGGTTCCACAGATAATGAAAAAATCGAGAAGCCCAGTGAAATGGTGAGAGGGAATCTAGATATTAGCAACATCAGGGAACCACTACTATCCCTAGGCTGGAAAGACAAAGGGAGGAAGCAAAGTTACCAGAACCCAGGTGCCAGGGTCACTCAGCAGAGGCTGGCTTCATGGCAAGCCTGGCAGACAGGAGCTAGTGCCAAGGAAAATATATAGCCCTGCCTGAGACACCCACCAGAAAGAGATGAACAAAGAGAAATACCCTTGTTACCAAATGCAAGTTCGTGTGCCTGACGCACAGTGCGGCCAAACAAACCGAAACATGAGTTTGGAGCAGAGAAAAGTTTATTGCAAGTCCATGCAGGGAAATGGCTAGCTCATGCCCAAAAGACCCCAAACTCCTTTTAAAGCACTTTTAAAGGCAAGATGAGGGAGGGGCAAAGTTGGTTGCTGCAAACCTCTTGGTGTCGGAATCCTTTGTTCTTACAGCTGTCCACGTACATCAGGTCATGATGTTCCTGTAAACCTCCAACAAGACAAATGTTATTCCCTGTTCCACAAATTTTATCTCTATATAAATGGACTCTTAAAGGGCAGAGCCTTGAGAATAGGTTATCTTGAATATTTCAGGCTATAGGCCACATTCTTTTACAAACGGGTACAGAACCAGCATGACTAAGCACAGGCAACAGAGCACAAAGGTAAAAGTAAAATGAACAGATCTAATGTGAAGTTAGATTTGTTCTTCCCTATTACACCCTGACATCTCCATTTCTCTCACCCTCCCATTTCCTGCAGGGCTTCCCATCTACCACACTGAGCCAGAAGCCAGGTGACACATGAACCTGGGAAACAGCCTAGAGGGATCAGTCCACTCAAGCAGGGGCAGGGCAAAGATTAGATCTGAGGGCAACAATCAGCACTGCACCAAAGCTAGAATAAATACATACAGCAGGGCTTCCCTGGTGGCGCAGTGGTTGAGGGTCCGCCTGCCGATGCAGGGGACGAGGGTTCGTGCCCCGGTCCGGGAGGATCCCACATGCCGCGGAGCGGCTGGGCCCATGAGCTGTGGCCGCTGAGCCTGCGCGTCCAGAGCCTGTGCCCCGCAACGGGAGAGGCCACAGCAGTGAGAGGCCCACGTACTGCAAAAATAAATAAATAAATACATACATACATACATACATACATATAGCAGAATTTGAAAAATGTTCAATAATTCCTATCGGAGTACATGCTATTTAAGAACATTTCAAAATGCATGTTTTAACATAAGAGTAAATGGTTTATGCTCCCTTAGTTTCAAAAAAAAAAAAAAAAAAAAAAGAAAGGAAGGAAGGAAGGAAAGAAAGAAAAACTACCTAATGGTAAAACATGATTAGAATAGGGACTTCCCTGGTGGCGCAGTGGTTAAGAATCCTCCTGCCAATGCAGGAGACACTGGTTGGGGACACAGGTTCGAGCTCTGGTCTGGGCTCCACATGCCATGGAGAAACTAAGCCCATGTGCCACAACTACTGTGTCTGCACTGTAGACCCCACTCGCCACAGCTAGTGAAAGCCCGCATGCAGCAACAAAGACCCAATGCAGCCAAAAATAAATAAATAAATGTTTTTTAAAAAAGCATTATTAGAATAGATAAATACTCAAGCAAAGCTTGAAAATGGGTTCCTGTTGGATTCCAGCACACAATAATCCTATTATCTTGGTCTTTATGGCATAAGAGAAGGTTAGAAGTTTCCATGTTATTTCTGGCTACTCCAGTTTCAGCATAGGAAAAACAAAACAAAACAGTAGTGGTTCAGATCTTATCTTGATATTAACCTCAAAGGTTTGTATTTTTAGGGAAGTGAAACTAGTAAATAATATTTGAAGATTTAAGTTCCTTTTTCTTCTTCTTGATGTTGTAAAGTTATTTCAATGATTAAAAAAATATTTGTCTGAAAAAAGATTGTGCCATAAAGTTCAAGGGTCCATAATCTATAATTTGCCAGGCAGAATGTTATGAGAAGACTAACAATCAGGCCATTATTGCATGAAGACTATGATAACTTAGTTATGTAGAGGATGCCCAGGGATTTGAGTTCCAACACATGGGTCTGAGTGTCACCTGGAGTACCTTCCTAGCTGTGTATTTTTAGACAAAGAATTTGACAACTCTGAGCCTTGGGTCATTGCAAATAATAGTACACTCATGGCGCCACTTAGGGTCATGGTGATGATTTAAAGAAATAAAGTTGCTGACCATTATTGCACAAATGTTGGCTACTGTTGTTTTCCTTTTTATTTCAGGGACCCAAGAATAAGCCTTCCTTTTACCGCATGAAAAAACACAGAACACAAACATTATGTAGTCAGGAGCAACCTAAAATAGCCACTATATAATTAACCTAGTCTCCAGAAGAGAAAACAATTACAGGATTAGAGAAGGAAAAACACAGACAATTTTCTATGCCTTCTCCACTGCAGCAGCTAAATGAAGACCTTCAAGCTCACTGATGGCCCCCATCTATTTTACTGAATCTTTACAGCCCTAAATAGTCCAGATGTGCAGGGCTCGCCTGGGTCTGGTAAGCCATGAAACAAGTTAACCAATGATTTCCCACAAAACGGTGGACTAAGTAATCAGAAGAAGAAATGAAGATCACCTGGACATCTTTGTCTTAAAATAACTGACATGTAGTAGGAAAAATTTTCTTTTGTAAGTCCAAGTATCTTGCAGCAATTTTCTTATTTAAATACCTCCTGGGAAGCAGTTTGTCTAACCAAATCACCAAATTGGTTTCCACTTCATTGCTTTGTCTTCCTCTCTAGTTCAGACCCTGAGAATGATCTATTACCACCCACTCACTCTTCTTTTCAAACGATCTTTTTTTTTCATAAAAGTACTTTTTCTTTTTTTTCATAAAATTACCTCCAGTTTAGTCCCTTGGAGAAATTTGGCAAAGAATTCATCATACAACAAATAGTTAAAGACCTACAGTTGCCATGCACTCATCTAGGCTCTTGGGATACATTAAGGAATAAACAAAGGTCCATGCCCTTGTAGAGCTTATATTCTAGTACGGTAGACAGACAATAAGAAATATAATAAAGAAGTAAGCTGTATAATGTGTTAGGTGAAAACACATTAGGTGATAAGTGTTATGAAGGGTAGAGCAAAGTCAGCAGGATCAAAACTGCTGAGTTGGGTTTGGGGAGAGGGGCAGAAAGTTACCCCCATCCTCTCAACTGTTAGCATTTAAAGAGTGAGGATTCCGTAAAGACACACAGCCTTTCTTCTGGAACAGCGTTTCATACTGGCAAGTAATAGCTTTGTTCCCTTTCAGTTCAAGCAAATAATGGAAATTTCACATAGTTGTTTTCACTCTTTTAATTGCCACATCTGATTTTTATGGAATGACATATTAGGATACCCTATTTTCTACATCCATTATATTTCATTAGGGCTAATTTAGCTTCTCCATCTCCAAGTCCTCAACTTTCCATCTTCCCTTCACAAATAGAATAATTACCAGTTCACGTCTTTTGAGGTCAGAATAGTCCAATCAGTCAGTGTTTTACCAATTCAATTCTAAGCCTTTCCCGGGACCTCATTTGAACTTCCATGGGTACAAGCCCATCTTAATAAAAGACATACTTTTATTATGTGGCAAAATTGTGGAGCAAGTGGAAACTGAAAGGGAGACCCTCCACAACTCATTTCTGAGGCTCTTCACCCATTTATTACTGTACTTTCCTTCTCCCCCTCCCTTCCAAAGTATAGTGCTCTGATGGCAGCCCCACCCTGCACTACAAATCTCACCCACCACGCACCCAAGTTTACCCCCTTTGTGGCACTTCCCTGAGGACTTTCCACTTAACCTGTACACCAGTGGTTGGTAATAAGTTAATTCAGACTTACTTAATCCAAGTAAAGTAAAAATTGTTTTGAAGTGGGGAGGGGTTTTTGGCCTCATCTTATTCAGCCTTGTATCTCCAGGGCTCAATGCATGTTAGTACTCAATGTATGTTTGATGAATGAATGAATGAATGATTAACACCAATACATGAAAATGTAATCCTGTCAGAGGGAAGGAACAATGTGAATTTTGTTTAAGTGGTTGAAATCAGGACCACATCTCTCCTATAATCTTCTGCTTTATCCCCTACTCATACATACTTTTATTTCATAATGCTTCACTTGCTTGTTTGTCTGCCTGTCTCTTCCACTTTACTCGGAGCTCCTTGAGAGATTCTACATGTTTAGCTGTTTTATCTCCTGTCAGCAATATCCAGGATGGAAGAACACTTCTTTCCCCACTACTGGTTTCCAGCCAGAGAGGAGCAGGAATGTCTGTCTTCCTTCTCAGAAGAGAAAAATGCAAAGGGATCTTCTAATGTCTCTCCCAGCCCTCCCTCACTCCTGTCCAGGCTGCTCACTTCATCAGGAAATGTAGGGGAAGAAATCACACTTGCTCGACTCAGCCCCATCTACCTCCCCTTTTGGGTTGACCTGCCCTCAGAACATCCATATTCTCTGTCACGGCCATGGAGTAACATATGGGGTAAACTGGAGAGTGAGGGGGTGGTACTGTTCTTCCAGGCCTGGGTGAGTAAGCTGGCTTAATCCAGGAGTTAAGTCTTAGGTGGCCAACTGGGGATGCCATTTCTAAACCATGGTCTCTATAGCCTTACCAACAAAGACAGTTTTATATTTCTGTTAAATTCCCGCAGCTATGCCTGAATCCTCTGAATACCACAGCTGACACTGGGCCTGGCTCATCATATGCACTCAAAAATCAGAGAGTTTAATGAAATAATATTGTCGGGGTCTTTGTGATGCTTGTCTAGAAATGTGAAGGATGAGCTAGATAAGCACAAGGCAACTCCAATGCTCAGGAAAATGGAGAGTCAGCTCTGATTCCAAAGTCCAGGACTCATTCATTTATTTGGTACTTAGAGGAATAGGAGCAGGCTAGGGTGAGGTAAAAAATGTCTAACCTTGGGCTTCCCTGGTGGTGCAGTGGTTGAGAGTCTGCCTGCCGATGCAGGGAACACGGGTTCGTGCCCCGGTCCGGGAAGATCCCACATGCCGCGGAGCGGCTGGGCCTGTGAGCCATGGCCGCTGAGCCTGCGCGTTCAGAGCCTGTGCTGAGCAACGGCTTGGCTCTGTGTTTCCTTATTATTATATCATTAATGTCTTGAGTCTGAGCTGGGGCCGGTCCCAGCAATACCTGATGTCTTTACCCTGGGAATGCCCTTCTAAAAGTGTGTTCTGTGGGATTCTGCTTGAGCAAGATACTCTTTGGAAAAATAAAAAAGGAAGAAAATAGAGTATTGTGGTCAAGACTGTGGGTTCTGCTGCCAAACGCTTGGGTTCAAATCGCAACAAAGCCACTCGCTCATAATGTCCTAGGCAGTTATTGAAGCATTCCAGGCCTCAGGACCATCATTCCAAAAACTAAGGACATGTCATACAATAGTTATATGGATTAAATGAGGTAACCTATGAAAAGCATTTAATGTGGTAAACAGTACAGAGGTGTTCAGTAAATGCTGGCTTCCTTGCATACATTTGATAAATTTATTACCTCCCTCTGTTAGAGATTCACAATTGGCAGAAGTACACTCAGGGTTCTGAAATACCCTGCAATATGCCTTGACTTCCTAAGTGTATTTCACCATGAACTCTTTTTTTGTGGCTTTAAATTTTTTTCTTAACATCCATGCAAAAACTTTATGCAACACTGCCATAGGATGTGAATATAGCTAAGGGCCACAAACACCCCTAGTGGCCATCAAGCCCTAAAAAAATTCAGACATATACCCCCATTTGGCTGCTGAGGCATCTCTGAGGTCAAACAGCGTGCAGCTTCCCTCACCATCTGCCTTTTCATGACCAGTGCTATGCACAGGCCTTAGTTAATTGAACATGCAAAGTGCCGCCCGCAGGCAACGATCTCAGTGTCTATTTTGACTCATCATCCCACGAAATCAGAGATGAAAGCAACATCTAATGGCTGAGAATACATAAATAGCCATTTCCATTCACTTTCAATTACCCTGCAGAGGAATCTGGTCACAGATGAGCTCAGTAAATTCACAATATGTTAGCCTCAATAGCCATGCTGAGCAAAATCACCCAATTTGTTAGAACATTAATCCTCTAAAAGCGTGCCAACCCTAATCGTTTTATGGCTTCAGATTGCTTAATGGTAAAGCTGAGACGACCCCCCAGGGACACCCAGGTGTGACCTTCAGTTAGTCAAGTGCAGACAGTCTCCTGATAATGTGGATGCAAGTCTTGCGGCCTCCATACCTGCTTTACACTAGGGTGGCAGGTGTTCCAAACTGTCATTTGCACTGTATGTCTTTCACCAACTCATCTTGGAGGAACACCCAGTCCTTTGAAAGCAAGGATTACATATTATTTATTTCTGAATCGCCAGTGGTGGGCATAGTATCAGGCACATAGAGGTCACACGAAATACATTTGTTAAATGAAAACTCAAATAAGTGACAGTCATTTACCCTTAGAAAAGAGGAGGGGAAAGAAAAAAAGAAGAAAGGGAAGGGAGGGGAAGGAAAGGGGAGGGGAAGGAAAGGAAGGGGAAGGAAAGGAAAGGGGAGGGGAGGGGAGGAGAGGAGAGGAGAGGAGAGGAGAGGAAAAGAAAGGAAAGGAAAGAAAAGGAAAGGAAAGGAAGGGAAGGAAGGGGAAGGAATTAGGAAGGAAGAAAGGAAGGAAGGAGTGAGGGAAGAGAGAATGGCTTTTTTGTTTTTACACTTCTCTGTCTGAAGGCAGAGGTGAAGGCTCTCTTTGCTTGATTCTACCTGTGAATCTGAAATTCTGTACTGATAACTTCAGAGTAAAACTGGTAGAATAATGTAACAACTAAAAGCGGGCTACACCGTACTATGTGGGTTAAATTTTTTGGATGTCTCTTAGTAGCTGTGTGACTTTGGGGGAGTTATTTAGCCTCTCTTTGTCTTAGTTTCTAAACTCTCAGATAGGGATGATAACATGAGGAGTAAATATAGTCTATATAATATCTATATCTACCTATCTGCCTATCTATATTGTAGAATGTCTGGTACGTGGTAAACACTATGTAAGCCTGAAGGACTAGGAGTAGAGCAGTAATGAGTTTATGGACCCTTGTTCCCACGTCAAGTGCTCTCTCTTAACACGCTGTTCCCTTTTCTGCATCTCTCAGAATTCACTTCTCACAAGGTGGAGGCAGCATCAGGGGCCAAGAACCTAGCAAGGAACAGCATGTATATATTTGTCTGGCCTTGCCCTTTAGTCAGATCTCTCTAGTAGAAGTGACATCTAGTCAAGGACACTATCTACCACATGGTAGACTTGTGCCCTTTGGCCTTACCTTTTCTCTATCCTGGGGGTCTCTCATTCACACCTTCTACCCCCAGAGACCGTAATAAATTCTAGCCATGCAAAACTCCCAGTCTCACCAGAAAAACTGTATTCACATCCTAGCTTGGATATTGAGTCAGTGTTACATGAATTCATACAACCAGTAGGATGACTGTCGCTGGCTGACCAGTGGTCATCTCAGGGACCCATGCTTCATAGTCGCCTTCCTTTTTCTCAATGAAAAGTGCTTTTTTAAAAATCAACTTAATTGAGGTATAAATTATATGTAATAAAATGTGCCCATTTTAAGTGTTCAGTTTAATGAGATTTGATAAATATATACACCTGTGTAACTACTACCATCATCGATACATTTCCCTCCCCCTCCCCAAATTTCCCTTGTACCACTTGGTAGTCAACTATCCCCACACCAATCCCCAAGCAAGCACTCATTTACCACTACTGATGAGTTTTGCCTTTGCTAGAATTTCATATAAATTCACTTTCGTGTATTCTCTTTTATTCAACATGTTTTCGAGAGTTATTCATGTTGTTACATATTTCAGTAGCTTGCTTCTTTTTATTGCTAAGTAGTATTCCAGTGTATGGATATATTATAATTTGTTTTATTCACCTGTTGATGGATATTTGAATTATGTGCAGTTTTTGACTGTTACAAATAAAGCTTTTATGAACATTCATGTACAATTTTTGGTGTGGCATACACTTTTATTTCTCTTGTGTAGATCCCTAGGTGTGATTGCCTGATTGCTAGTCCTGTGGCAGTTGTGTGTTTAACTTTATAAGAATCTGCCAGATTGTTTTCCAAAGTGTTTTACCATTTTATGTTCCCATAAGTAGTTTACAAGTGTTACAGTTACTCCACATTCTTGTCAATTCTTGATATTATCAACCTTTTTAATTTTTAGTAATTCTAGTAGATATGCGATTATATCTTATTGTGTTTTAATTTTCATTCCCTAATGATTAGTGATGTTTGGCATCGTGCTTACTGGCCATTTGTATATCTTCTTTGGTAGAGTATCTGTTCAACTCTTTTACCCATTTTCTACTTGGGTTTCTTTTGTCTTCTTATTACTGAAATCTAAGAGTTCTTTATATGTTCAGGATATAAGTGTTTTGCCAGATATATATTTTGAAATACTTTTTCCTATGTTTACTTTTTCATTTTCTTAATGGTGTCTTATGAAGATCAGAAAATTTTGATTATGGTAAAGTTAAAATTTTCAATTTTTTTCTTCACATTTCATGCTTTTTGTGTTCCTAAGAAATCTTTATGCCAACACAAGTTCGCAAAGATTTTCTTATATTTTTCCTTTAACAATTTAATAGTTTTGGCATTTACATTTAGGTCTATGAATCATTTCAGGGTACTACATGAGAATGATGTGAAGTAAAGTACAATGTTCATTTTTTTCTAAGTGGACACCCAGTTGTTCCAGCATCATTTGTGAAAAAGATTTGCTGCAAAGTGAATTCAGTACACACACACACACACACACACACACACACACACACACACACTATCTTCTGTTCTGTTGATCAGTGTGTCTATCCTTACATCAGTACCATGTTATCTTGATTATCGTCATTTTTGTTAATCTTGAAAGCAGGTAGTGTAAGTTCTCCACTCTTGTTCTTCTCCAAAATTGTTTTGACCTTCTAAGTCCTTTGTACTTACATATAAATTGTAGAATCAACTAGATAATTTCTCCCCCCTCCCCCACAAAAAAAGTCATGCTATGATTGAGGTAAAATTCTATGCAAGGAGAATTGATATCTTAACAATAAGGAGTCTTCCAATTCCTAAACATGTTATATCTTACCATTTATTTAGGTGTTCCTTCATTTCTCTCAGCAAGGTTTTATAGTTTTCAACTCTCATAGTGTACAGTCTTAATATCTCTTGTTAAATTTATCCTTTATTATTTTATGTATTTTATTCTGTTCTAAATGGAATCACTTTTTTGTTGAATGCTCCAGTGGTTCATTGCTAGTATATAAAAATGCAATTGTTTTTTGCATGCTACCTTTTATCTTATGACTTGCTAAATCCACTTGTTAATTGTAGTAGCTTTCTTGTAGATTCTTTAGGGCTTTTATATATGTAAGATCATGTCATATGTGAATAAAGGCAGCTTTACTTCTTCCATTCTAATTTATATGCTTTTTTTTTTTTTTTTGGTCTGGCTTTATTGCACAGAGTAGGACCATATACAAGGACAAATTCAGTGTTGAATAGAATTGATAAAAACAGACCTCCTTTTTATGCTCCCAATTTTACATTGAGTCTTTCACCATTAAGTATGATGTTAGCTGTGATTTTTTTGTTGTTGTTTTTTATAGATATTCTTTATCAGATTGGAAAGTTTCCTTCTATTCCTAATTTGCTGAGATATTTTACCATGAATATGTGTTGAATTTTGTCCAATGCTTTTTCTACATCTAATGATGCTTATATTGTTTTTCTTCTTTACTGTTGACATGGTGATTGATATTGATTCTTTTAATATAAACCAACTTTGCATTCCTCAGATAAATGTTATTTGTTAATTTTGTATTATTTCTTTCATGTATTGCTGGATTCCATTTGCTGATAATTTGTAGAGTAATTTTTTTTTCAATATTCATGAGGGACATGGGTCAACAGTTTTCTTGTAATGTCTTAGTCTGGTTTTGTTTCAGGGTAAGGCTAGCCTCATGAAACAAGTTAGGATGTATTTCTTCTTCCTCTGTTTTTCAAAAAAGTTTGTGTAGGATTTGTTATTTCTTCCATAAATGTCTGATGGAATTCACCAATGAAGCAATGTAGCAAATCTGTAGTTTTTTTTTTTTTGTAGCAAATCTTTTCATTTTGAATGCAATATCTTCTATAGATATAGGACTATATAGATATTCTATTTTTACCTATGTCGGTTTTGATAATTTGTGCTTTTCAAGAAATGTTTATTTCATCTTAGTTGTCAATTTTTTGACATAAATTTGTTCATAATATTTCCTTATTTTCCTTTTAATGCTGCAGGATCTATAGTGATAAATCTTTTTATTCTTGATATTTGTAAGTTGTAGCTTTTTTTTTTCCTGATCAGTCTGGCTAAAGGCTTATTTATTTTATTGATTTATTTCAAAGCATCAGCTTTTGGTTTTATTTATTTTCTCAGTTAACCCACTTTCTATATAATTACTTTTGCTCTTGTCTTTATTATTCCCTTCCTTCTGCTTATTTTGGGTTTCATTTCCTCTATAGTGTACAATATGCATATTCTTAAAGTGGAAGCCTAGATTATAATGCCCTTCTTTATCCTGATAATATTCCTTGCTCTGAGTCTACTTTATCTACTATTAATACAGCCATTCTTTCTTCTGATTAGTTTCTCCTTGGTTTTTTTTCCTTCTTTTACTTTTAACCTAGGTTTTGATACTTAAAAATAGGTTTCTTACAGGTATCATAGAGTTGAGTATTGCTTTTGTTAATCCAATTTGACAATCTTGGTCTTTTATTTAGGGCCTTTAGTCCATTTACATTTCATGAATTATTGATATAGTTGAGTTTAAATCCATAATCTTGCCATGTGCTGTTTATGTTTGTCTGAATAAATCTTTTTCTCATTTATTTCTGAAGCATATTTTTGCTTAATATAGAATTTTAGGTTAACAGGGTGTTTTTTGTTTGGTTTTATTTTTTTACTTTTTTCAGTGCTTTAAATCTGTTTTTCCATTATGTATTGGCTTGTACTGTTTCTGACAGCAAGTCTGACATCATTGTTATCTTTGTTCTCTTTTATATAATACGATATTCTCATATCCTCTGGTTGTTTTTTTTTAATAGGTCAGTTGCAGCATGCGGGATCTTTGTTGCGGCATGCGGGATTTTTCGTTGTGGCACACAGGCTCTAGAGCTCGCGGGCTCAGTAGTTGCAGCACACGGGCTTAGTTGCCCTGCAGCATGTGGGATCTTAGTTCCCCAACCAGGGATTGAACCCATGTCCCCTGCATTGGAAGGTGGATTCTTAACCACTGGGCCACCTGGGAAGTCCCCCTCTGGCTGTTTTAAGATCTTCTCTTTATCAATGATATTCAGCAATTTGATTAAGATATGCCTTGGTGGGTGTTTTTTGTTTGTTTATGTGATTGTTCATTTTGGTTGGAGCTTGTTGAATTTCTTGAGTGTAAAATTTTATGGTTTCTATCAAATTTGGAATTTTTCTACTTTTTCTACCCCTTTCCTTTCTTCTTGGATTCCAATTATATGTATATAGAGTACTTGAAATTCTTGCAAAGATCACTGAGGCACCATTCATTTATTTTAGTCTTTTTTCTTTCTCTGCTTCCATTTGGATAGTTTCTATTCCTACATCTTCAACTTAACTGATCTGTTCTTCTACACCATCTAATCTTCTGTTATGTCCATCCTGTAACATGTTTATGTTAGATATTGATTTTTTTATTCCTAGAAGTTCCATTTGCTTTTTTTGAAATATAGTTCTCTCCTCACTGACTTCATGTTTCTCTTTAAATCCTTGAGCATATTTGTCATAGCAATTTTAAAGCTGTTTTATGTTAATTCCATCATCTTTGTCATTTCTAGGTTTACTGATTTACTTTTTCCTGGTTATGGGTCACATTTTCCAGCTTCTTTACACAGCTAGTAATTTTTATTGGATCCTGGGAATTGTGATTGTTATACTTTGAATGCCTAGATTTTGTTGTTTTCCATTAAAGTGTGTTTAAGTTTGTTTTGACAGGCAATTAAATTATTTGTGATCAGCTTGATCTTTTTGAGGTTTGTTTTCAAGTTTTTAGGAATGTCTAGAGTAGCCTTTACTCTAGGCTTAGTCTAGATCTAGTACTAAAGTGTGAACCTTCTGGGTCCCCATTTATCATTCATTGAGGTCTCACTATTTTGGCTAGTTGGAACTCAAATATCTTCCAGTCAAGTAAGATCTCTGGAAATTGCTTATTTTACACCTCCCTAATTATTCCTTGGTTGGCTTTGAGGAGTTTTCATCCTCTGCTTGCATAGCTTACAATTCATCAACAGACTCAAGTGGACCTCTGTGCAGGTTTCTGGTGCTCTTTCTCTGCATGGTTCCCTATTGTCCAATTCCCTGACCTACAAACTGCGTCTTCCTCAGCCTTCTCAACCACTGGTTTCTGTGTCCTCAATGCAGTAGGACCACTGCATTCTGCTTAGGCTCTCACTCTACAAGCTGGGGTCATTGAAAGAATGACCCCACACTGCTTTTTTTATCATCTCTTAAGGGTCAGAGTCCTGCACTGCCAGTTGTCCAAAGTCTGAAGACAGTTATTTAATATATTTTTGTCTAATTTTCTAGTGTTTTTGGTGGGAGAGCAAGCCCAATCTCTTACATCATCATATCTGGAAGTGGAAGTCAAATGCTGTGTTTTGATTGCTGTTATACTTTAGGCAAAAATGGTTTTCTGATTTAAGTAAAGTTCATGTTAATCTACAAAAGACTTAACCTTCCCCATCAAAGATCACAGTAATCCCTTTTCATCATCGACAAAATTTGAGGAAGAGAAAAGAACAAATGGTCAAAGAAATCCTAAAATGGTTATGTTGTCAGGATTTCCATTTAAAAAGGGTATGTACCCACTTCACTTAGCAACAAACCTCTGCCTCACCACTTTTCTTCATTTACATTCTCGGTTCTGGATTCCCCATGTAGTACACCATGCTCCTCACTTTTTTCAAAATGTCTCTCAACAGAATTTTCTGCCTAATTATCCATCTGCTCAGAGTCCAGCTCCCCATACAGGGACCATACATGTGGGCCACACTTCAGTGGTGGTGGGAGACTAACTCAGGGTTTATTGCCTTTGACCAAGGTAATATCTGTTATTATCAGCAGACCGCTTCTGGAGAAACAGTTCTGCCTTTGTTGTTTAACCCAAAAGAGTACATTTAATCAATCCAGGAAGAACAAAGACCTCTTGGCCAGTCATTGGAAGTGAACATTTTAATTAGATCAGGTATTTAAATGTCTCCAGGCGGGCAGTTAATAAAACAAGAGAACTTTCAATGACGTTTAACCAAAATATGTTCCTCTCCTTCCAGTATGCAGAAGAGCAATCAAAGGAAGCATTCAAAACGATTCCTCCTTAATTGATCTCCAATGAATGATACAATTATACCCGGCAAGTATTTACAGGCCAGGTGTTTGTTGTTGTTTTGTTTTTGCTCTTTAAAGTAATTTGTTAAATGGTATTTTTATTTATTTATTAATTCAGAAACATTTACTTCACTCTTACTATGTGTCATGCTTTGTCCTAGCCATTCCCTAGTGGTGGCTGGAGATGGTGGCTCTTCCCAAGATTCTCAGAGTCTCCTCAAGATGTGTAACTGGATCATTATAATATAGTGAACTCATTTTATGGAGATATGCTCAGAGAGCTAGAGGAGCACAGAAAAAGGAGTAATTCTCCATGCCTGGGAAGAGCAACCCAGAGGGGGTATCATTTCAGTAGTAGACTATGGTCAATATATCTGAACCTTTCAGAATTGAGGCAGTTTTGAACTGGGTACATTGTAAGAAATGCAAGGGAAAGTAACACAAAAGGAGACAAAATTGTATAGTAACCGCCCATGTACTAGTATCCATAATTATCAATAGATAGCCAATCTTGTTTCACCTATACCCCCTTTTCTCACTGGACTATTAAAAACAAAATGACATTACCATTTTTAACATAGCAGCAATATCATTATTACACCCCCAAAATGACAGTAAATACTCAGTACCATCAGTGTACAAATTTCCCTGAGTAAGAGT
Source organism: Hyperoodon ampullatus (assembly GCF_949752795.1). NCBI lineage: Eukaryota > Metazoa > Chordata > Mammalia > Artiodactyla > Ziphiidae > Hyperoodon > Hyperoodon ampullatus. Next base: position 38,885,172 of record NC_136920.1, on the reverse strand, counting down.
CCAAAGTCCACCCTAAGCCTTTGGGTTGAGAGGGCTCCAGAAGTTTACTCCATACTGACCTGTCCAAACCCTCCTAGTTAGAGTTCTCAGTTTCCTTCCCCTGCATCTCCTGAGCCTGAGCTGATCAGGCCAGGATTGCTGCAGCAGTGTTAACCACCAGCAGGTGGATCAGGAAATTATCTTTCTTGCCATAGCATTTATCAACTATTGTTGAGCCTAATTTTCCTTTGTGCTTCTGCTTTATTCCCCTGATAAGTTTCTGACCATTTGACTACTGCACTCATGACTATCTGTGGTGGTTTTAAAATCTGGCTACAAATTCTTCGACACCCCTTCTACTGAGAAGTGATGTCTATGCCCCAGTTGAACTGGGATGAGTTTTTTGTTTTTTGTTTTTGCGGTATGTGGGCCTCTCACTGTTGTGACCTCTCCCGTTGTGGATCACAGGCTCCGGACACGCAGGCTCAGGGGCCATGGCTCACGGGCCTAGCCACTCCGCAGCATGTGGGATCTTCCCGGACCGGGGCACGAACCTGTCTCCCCTGCATCAGCTGGCAGACTCTCAACCACTGCGCTACCAGGGAAGCCCTGGGATGAGTTTTAACTGCTTTGATCAACAGAGTATAGCAAAAGTGATACAGTGTGACTTACAAGGCTGAGTCATAAATGGCCAGGGAGCTCCTGTCTTTTTTGCTGCACCAGTTCACCATACTGTGAGGAAGCACAACCCACATGGAGACATCACATGTGGGCCTTCCAGTTGAGAATCCCAACTGAACCCAGTCTTTTCACCACCCCACCAGACACCATACCTGTGGTTGAAGAAGTTTCTAGCTGATTTCAGTCCATTATTATTTGAGTCATTCTAAACATCTGAATCTTCCCAACTGAGACTTGAGGTATTATAAAGCAGAGACATGCCATCGCCACTTAAGTTTTATTAGAGACTGACCCATCTGAAATCCTTACCCACAGAATAATGGATTCAGCATAATAAAATGGCTAATGTTTTTGCCACTAAATTTCGTGGTAATTTGTTACATACAACATTAATAACCACCCTAGTTCCTGCATGTCTGTTTCCTTGGAGCACTAAATCCCCCCAAACTTCTGCCTCAGTTCAATCCACTGAATTGCCATGATTTGGGAGACCAGCTAAAGAAATGGACTAAGAAATCTTACCATTCACTCTGCAGAATTTAATGTAATCCCCATTTCTAGTAAAGTGACTCACTCTGACCCCAGGCTGTATCTGTCATCGTTAAGTCCAGAGTGTGCTGGTTCCATTTTTCTGGAGAATAAATATCCAGATGCCTGGCTTTATGGTTGTGGGAGAAGGGTTTAAATAGTCTGAATTTCAATCAGTCTTCCTACATTAAGCCCATCCTCAACCTGCCTCCAATCCTTCCGTCTTTCCTGGGTCTTGCAGAGTCAAGCTTCACTGTTGGCATCTTCTCCAGAGGCACTTACATTTCCGCTGTTTTCACTTGGCTAAGTTGGACTCCACCAGCATTCTCTCTTCTACAGTATTTGTTGGCATAACACATCTGCTGTGGTTTCCCACCCTCTTTTCTCTGTCCTTGTGTATTTGTATCTTGTTTTATTCATCCTCAGGCTTCTGATCTCCTAGAATCAGATCAGGGAAAGTGGCTGGAGGGCTGGCCATGTTTTCTGGATGTGGACTCTTACTCAGTCCCTGCTTTCTGGCCTGCCTCTCACCCTAGCCAAACACGATGCCCAATACTGCTGAGTTCTAAGCTCAAGCTTTCTTCTGTGTGTTGCAGACTCTCAAACAATCTTCTTATTCTCAGTCCTGTGCCTTGTTCCCAACTTCCACAGTACCTGACACCTCCAAGTTCTGAGCCTCGTATGGTCTCTGTGGAGTGGACAAGCTCACCACATGTAAGTTTCCCCCTTTTCAGATGCCACTATGTCAGTCATCACTTCTCTGTCACTTTCTGTTTCTCAAAAATATATTATTCCCCCCTGAAGTACCATTTTCTTCCTCGGTCTATAGCTTTTAAATTTCTTTAGGTCTTAGAAGGAAGAGGATATAAACCTATGTGGCCAATATACTAAGTTTAATAAATTGAAAATTGTCAATATTTACTTAGAAAGTCACCAATGAATAATGAAGGTTTGCTAAGACAAAAATCAGAAATCATATAGTAGTTGCTATTTTATATCATACCCACTGTCTAATGTACTTCCTTCTTTTTATTGGGTTGCAGAATATTGAGAGACTTCTATTTCATAGAGAAAAGTAGTTGCAAACAATAATGTTTTTACCAGATTGCCCAGAAGTCTTCTGATACTCAATATAACTGATCCAAAAGCTTGAAAGAGGAGCTGCAAGATATGTTTTATCTACAAACAATAAATGCTGGAGGAGGTGTGGAGAAAAGGGAACACTCCTACACCGTTGGTGGGAATATAAATTGGTATAGCCACCATGGAGAACAGTATGGAGGTTCCTTAAAAAACTAAAAGTAGAACTACCATATGACCCAGCAATCCCACTCCTGGGCATATACCCAGAGAAAACCATAATTTGAAAAGATACATGCACCCCAAGTTCATTGCAGAACTATTTACAATAGCCAGAACATGGAAACAACCTAAATGTCCATCGACAGAGGAATGGATAAAGAAGATGTGGTACATATATACAATGGAATATTACTCAGCCATAAAAAATAATAATGCCATTTGCAGCAACATGGATGGACCTAGAGATTGTCATACTGAGTGAAGTAAGTCAGACACAGAAAGACAAATATCATATAATATTGCTTATATGTGGAATCTTTAAAAAAAGGGTACAAATGAACTTATTTACAAAACAGAAGTAGAGTCACGGATGTAGAAAACAAACTTATGGTTACCAGGGGATAAGGGAAGGAGGGGTAAAGTAGGAGATCGGGATTGACATATACACACTACTATATATAAAATAGATAACTAATAAGAACCTGCTATATAGCACAGGGAACTCTACTCAATACTCTGTAATGACCTATATGGGAAAAGAATCTAAAAAAAAAAAGTGGATATATGTATAGTATAACTGATTCATTTTGCTATACACCTGAAACTAACACAACATTGTAAATTAACTACATTCCAATAAATTTTTTTTTAAAGATATCTTTTTTTAAAGTTGATGCACTAACAATACCTCACATTTTTCACATTTTGTCATCGGTAAGTATTCAGTTTGGAGTGCGTTGGTGGGACAATTTTTTGAACAGCACATAATTGGGAACATAATGAGATATCCAATAATGTCTTTAAAAATCTCAGAAAGATTTCTGTTCAAGGTTGTAAATGAAGCACACACTTCCCTCCCCTTGTTCTTGAAAACCAACTGGAGTGAAAATAAGCAAAGAAGAGGAGAAATTCCTGTAAGAGCTGGAATTGCAAAGGGGGATATCAATGTAATTTACCAAAAGGCATTGGTAAATTTCCATAAGACAGAACCTAGGTGATGTGATTCCTATGGAGGAGCAAAAGTAGATGGCACTCCAGCTCTGAGCATGTCCCTCTGAGCTGAGGCAGAGGGCTGGTCAACTTTAGTAGTGATACACACCAGAGTCAGGAGTTGATAATTATCATAGCTGAGTTTTGTTGAGCACTTACTACATGCCAAACAATGTTTTTTGTTTTTGTTTTTGTTTTTGTGGTATGCGGGCCTCTCACTGTTGTGGCCTCTCCTGCTGCAGAGCACAGACTCTGGATGCGCAGGCTCAGTGGCCATGGCTCACGGGCCCAGCCGCTCCGCGGCATGTGGGATCTTCCCGGACCAGGGCACGAACCCGTGTCCCCTGCATCAGCAGGTGAACTCTCAACTACTGCGCCACCAGGGAAGCCCCAAACAATGTATTTTTAAGCACCTTACTAGGTATTGTCCCATTTAATCCTGGCAACAACCTTATTAAATCTGTACCATATCCAGATGAAGAAACTGCGGCACAGAAAAGTTAATATTATGCCCAAGGGTCCTCAGGTAATAAGTGGTAAAGCTACATGTGGGACTCGGGCAGTTAACTCCAGAATCTTGTAACTGCTTTGCCAGACAGAGGCTGTTTCCAAACGGCTATATTCATTTTGTTTTGCATGTAGAATTCAAACTTTAAGGTTCACTTTTATTGATGATATTTCATCTGTATTTGCTTAAGCTAGAAAATACTGAGAGACTGCACTGTAAAATTGAGCTTATTCAATTTATTAAAAGTCAGACAGAAAGCACCAAAAACTCACAAATGCTAAAGCTGTCATATAATTGGATCACAAATTACCCATTCACATATCTTTTAAAACCAGCTGTTTCTCCATGAAAATGCCATGCATCCAATGGAAGCATTTAAGTGTTGCCAAAGATTTAATTGAGCACAGCATACAGTAGCTCGTTATAATGTACTTTTCTATAGAACTTTGTGAGGAGGCACATACAGCAAGCTGAATTCAAAAAAACACTGGGGTAGGATGACAAATCTCCTATAGAATGCATTTTTTAAAGTACAAGTACAAAAGCTGTCAGAAAAATTTTATTCCAAAGTTTGCACAAAAGCTAGTTAAACTAGGTATCACAAGTCAACACGTAATTTGTGGCCCATATAGTAGACTTTGCAGAAGTGTCCTAGGGTCAGCACACACAGGAAGAGGCTCCTGGCAACCGTATTTATACTGCATGATTCTGTGCCCTTGGCCATGGTTGATTGGCTCTACAGTTGATACCTGGGTCAAGTTAGCCAGCTGGATCCTCTCTCATAAGCATTTGGAATTGGTACTGCAAATTGAGTCAGTGTCTGTAGATACACAGATGCAGAGGGTGTGTAGTGGCGATATTTTTGGCTACAAGGCCTGAGGAGCACAGGAAGCATGTCTTGAGAGAAAAGAATGAAGAAACACACAGAGATGAGAAACAGCCCTGTTGACCTCTGGTACCTGGCTTAGGTTCCTTTGTGAGACCTGGCTGCCTTCCAAACCTTGGTCTAGGACAAAGTCCTGAGTCCTTCAAGTAAAATACTCCATTTTGGCTTGAGCTAGTTAGGGTTGGTTTATATTACTTTAAATCATAATCCTAACTTATAGGATTAAAATTTAGTATCCTGGGGCTTCCCTGGTGGTGCAGTGGTTGAGAGTCCACCTGCCGATGCAGGGGACATGGGTTCGTGTGAAAGGCCCGCGTACCGCAAAAAAAAAAAAATTTAGTATCATGGGTTAAAATTTAGTATCAGCCCATGGGTATGCTTTTTACTTTTTATGGGTTTTTGAAGTATTCAAAATGTCTTAAATGAATTTTTCCTATGTTTGCAACTCCTGCTACTTCTGTGGCATGCACAGCATGGAAACCTCTCATCTAAAGCTGCTGAACAGTCTGCAACCAGAATGAAGACTTTGGCCAGCTGGAAGTGCAAACATCACACCACTGGCAAGATGTAAAAACTAAGCTGCCTCTCGATCAGATTAGTAAGAAGTCTAGTCTTGCTGAAGATGCTTTCTTGTATCTGTTGGGTTATCTCTTATTGCTTTGGGCCCAGTGGAAAACAAACAGGAGCCCTGGAGATTCAAAGGCCCTCCCTGCTGCCTGAGGCTGTAGCCTCTGCACTTATTGTTGCTGCTCTTCCTGCCTCTGCCGTGGGAAAGCAGTTATTTGTTTGCACTGGTCTCTCCTTACTTGTTCTTGTTGCTGGTGCAGCTCATTCTGCTCCAGGCCTCCCACTCCTCAGAGACAAGGCTCAGCTTGAAACAGAGTAGGACTCTATGGGGCCTTCCCAGGACAGACCCCATTCTGTGTCCTCCACCTGCCTTTTTTCTGTAGAAAAACTTTAGCCAAAGAATAAGTTTAATCAAAGAAGTGAGAAAGGGGGCTTCCCTGGTGGCGCAGTGGTTGAGAGTCCGCCTGCCGATGCAGGGGACACGGGTTCGTGCCCCGGTCCGGGAAGATCCCACATGCTGCAGAACGGCTGGGCCCGTGAGACATGGCCGCTGAGCCTGCGCGTCGGGGCCTGTGCTCCGCAACGGGAGAGGCCACAACAGTGAGAGGCCCACACACTGCAAAAAAAAAAAAAAAAAAAAAAAAAAAAAGAAGTGAGAAAATGCAGAAGCAAAGGAAAGCAATCAAACAAGACCAAATAATAATAGTTTAGCCATTAAACAAAGCCAAGGACCGTTAGTTCCTTCTCAAGGGCTATAGATAATATTCTGAGCCATATCCTGTGAGCTGTTTTGCAGATACTGAAACCCCACCAGGTGGAAGAAGTTAACCACATGACAACCAGACTGTAGCCATGACATAAGCTGCCACAATTCCGAGAACTGGCCTCAAAGAAATGGGAACAAACTGACCCTGGAACTGAAGATTAACTGTACTTAAAACAATCAACATGATGATGATCAAACAACCACATGACCAATTTCAAGATGACTGTCAGAGCTGACTGTGCTGTTTCTGCATGTAGCCCCCTCCCTCTCCCTAGACACCCCTGAGACTCCCCTTTAAAAGCTCTTGCCCACTGATTGTCAGGGGGGAATCAGCCTTTGGCTGCCGGCCTCCAAAATGAAGCAAACTTTCCTTTCCACCAACCTTGCCTCTTGAGTACTGGGTTTTGAGGGACTAGCAGCTGAACCCTACTTTCAGTAACAAACTGACACAGAGCACCAGAGAGGAGTCAAAGCCCTTCCCCCCTAGACCATGGTCCTGGCTTATCTCAGGTCATGACAATGGGAATATCCATTCCCTTCAGGGGAAATCCTCTCCTCATTACAAGGTGTCATGCGGTTTGCGGCCTCAATAAAATAATCTGGTACATAGTGGTTCTTCCTAAATCTGAGATTTTCCAGTCATATTCATGATCAACTTTTCTCAATGCTCCATTTATTGAGTTGGATCTGTTGGCTGGCTGGTTGGGATATTAAAAGTGCAAAAAGCACTTTCTTTGGTCTTTGATGGCCAGGAAAGTCAGGCAACTCACTAGCATAGCAAAATTAAAACAAAACAAAGCAAGCAAAAATAACAGAACAGAAAATACTAGGGAGAAAGAAAAGAGGGAGAAAATCGAAAGACCGAAGAAGGGTCAGAAAGTAGCAAATGCTGGCAACCAAAGAAACCAGATATCAGGCTTCCCTGGTGGCGCAGTGGTTAAGAATCCACCTGCCAATGCAGGGGACATGGGTTCAAGCCCTGGTCTGGGAAGATCCCACATGCCTAGGAGCAACTAAGCCCGTGCACCACAACTACTGAGCCTGCACTCTAGAGCCTGTGAGCCACAACTACTGAGCCCACATGCCAGAACTACTGGAGCCCATGCACCTAGAGCCCGTGTTCCACAACAAGAGAAACCACCGCAATGAGAAGCCTGCGCACCACAACAAAGAGTTGCCCCTCCTCCCTGCAACTAGAGAAAGCCTGCACGCAGCAGCAAAGACCAAATGCAGCCAAAAATAAATAAATTAATTAAATAAATTTCTTAAAAAAAGAAAGAAAGAAAACAGATATCTTTGGACCTTACTGAGAACTTGTGGTTTAGAGGGATGTTCAGTGAAAGGGCAGCTAACTTACTAACCTTGGCAGCTCCATAAGTAGAGCACAGCAGAACTCAGGCAGTGCCAAATGTAAGGTACCCCAGTGGGCTCAGCTCAGTTCAGCTGCCAGGGGAGCATTTGCTACTTGATCATTAATAACAACAACATTTATGGCAGTTTATGGAATTTATAGGAATTTTCATAATCATGATCTTATTTGATCCTCATGGCTCTGGGAATTGACAAGTACAGCAGTATTATTGCAACACTTTAGAAGTGAGGAAACTAAAATGAAAAAAAGAAAAGGTTATTTTCTCAAGGTCTCCTGACTCCCCACCTCACGTTTCTTTCTATACGTCACAACAGACTTTGATTCAATAATTAATTGAATAGAAACTCAGCTCTGGAAGTTATGCCATGGCAGAGATATCACTCCCCTTTATTCAGAAGAGACAAATAATTGAAAAGCAAGTGGCTATCAAGGACTTTTTCAAGTGAGCAAGTTCTAGTATCTTAACCTATTCAGTCCTACATTTGCCTTTATAAGGAACAATAAGAGCCCATTTACTGAACACTTAATGGGATCAGCATCTTAGATGCTTTATTTAAACTTGACAACATCTATGTGATTGACCTTCATTTTAATGACAAAACTGAGTCTCAGAGAGGTTAAGTAACTCACCCCGTGTTGCACAGCCAGATAATGACAGAGCCTGAGTTTGAACCAGTATCTAACTCTAAAGCTTTGCTTGGTTCTTAACCACCACACCTTGTGGCCTGGGTAAGCAACACTGTGCTAAGTCTCTGGTGAGGTGTCTTTGAGTTAAGGAAAAGGTAAATCAACACCTAAGAATGCCACAAGTGTTATATATATATTAGCCAGTGAGCAGGAGAGGAGGGTACAGGGGAGGATCAAAATCTATTTTAAATTTTTTGACTTAAGTAAACTTTAGTGGTCAGGAGAAATTACTTTCCTGAATTACATTTTTCCTTGCAGTTCAGGACACATGAGTTGTTATTCCACTTTTACTTTGTATATCGTTGCCCAAGTTTATCTTTATTATTATTATTTTGATTGCACTATTATCTTTATTTACATAAAGGAGAAGGATTTTTTCTAAAAATAAAAAATCTCTTGAGCAGTAGTTCATTTTTAAAAATACATACCCACCTAATTTTTTGTATATGAATAAATGAATAAATGTGATTCTCTTCATGCTACACTCTTACAGCACAATCCTATTCTTTGGGGCTTCCTCTTCTTTTGAACAATTCCACATTTCTTGTCACTTCTCCCTGTAGTTATGTTTTTAATGATATTTCTTTTTTGCCTTTTCATTATTTTTACTGGTGTGATCAAGCTGCTTTCAGTCCAGTTTTTCTCCTGATATTTTGCAAGTTCTACCTCCCTTTCATTTCTTTAATGGCTGCCTTCCCTTTCCTGTGCTCACAATCATGCTCATGTTTTCCTACTTTATTTAAAGAAAAGCTGCCATCAGTTTCTCCCCTACCCCAGGAGTTCTATTATTTCATTTTCTCCTGATTCTAATAAGATTAAACTTTTAAAATATGCTCATTCCCCCTTCTCTTGCTGTTCTCTACTCCCTGCCTTGCTCACCACGAAACTTTGGGAATGGAATTGTTTAGTCCTTTTTCCTATCTCCGATTGTTAGACTTTGCTGAGATAGTTAAAATCATTGGTTTCTCTTTTTGAGAGTTCATATTTATCACTTCCTAATATTAAAACATGCCAGGTTAATATTATCTATTTAGATTAAAAGTAAATATATCTTGCAAGCTTCATTGCTCACCACTGTTTCCTCTCCTTGACATCTCCATACTGAATTTTTTTTTTGTTCTTTTGTTTGGTGTCTTTTCTAGAATAGTTTCATCATATGGAGAACACAGATGATAGAGTCTCTGATTACTAGCACAACCATAGTTAAATTTCTTTCATCTTGACAGGAGAATGATCCTTGGTTAATGTAGGATTCCTAGGTTGCAGGCTTTTATTTTTTTGTAAGTACTTTGTGGGATGTTTGTTAGTTCTCTGTTGCTTCTAGTGTTACAACAGATGAGAAGTCTGATTCCTTGTCCTTTGCAGAAAACCTGTTTTTTTCCTGTCTGGAAGTCTGTAAGATTTTCTCTTTAGCCTTAGAATTCAGAAATTTTACCAAGACATGTCTTTAAAAAAAATAATCAATACTACTAGAAACTCATTGATTCTTTCCAATATGCAGACTCAAGTCTTTCATAGTTCTGGGAAGTTTTCTATTATAACTTAATAAATGTTCTACTCCTGTCTCTTGTAAGTTTTTTCTTCTAGAAGTCCTTTAAAATTATTACTATTTAGCATGTCAGAACTCCTAAATCTATCTTACCAAAAAGTGATCTTTTCTCATCGTTTCTACTGTGCATTTTGGGTATATTTCTTGTCATTATTCTTCTAGGCCACTAATCCAATCTTAGCAAAAGTTTGGTTGGAAAATCATCTTTTTAGGTGGAGGAAGTCTCTTTCCCCTCACATGCTGGCTGTTCTTCAAGTGTATTTTTATTGTTTTTCTGTTCAACTATTTGTCTCTCCCCATCTGCAGCTCTAGTTCATTATGCTGTTATTTGTTCTGGCTGATCTTCCCCATCTAAATGCTGGGCCCTGTTCTCTGGGAGCAAGTCCTTTGTTAGCTCCCAGGAGCTCAGTTGGGTTACTGGGGGCTCCTAAGCAGTGGCTGGCTCACTGAATCCTCTCATAATCCACTGCTTTAAGATTATCATCCTGGAAAGAAGGGTCTGGGAAGGAATAGTTAGGGAGTTTGGGATCAACATGTACACACTGCTATATTTAAAATGGATAACCAACAAGGACATACTGTATAGCACAGGGAACTCTGCTCAATATTATGTAACCACCTAATTGGGGAAAAAAAGTTTGAAAAAGAATAGATACATGTATATGTATAACTGAGTCACTTTGCCAAAGCAACCTTGAGAAAGAAAAACAGAGCTGGAGGAATCAGGCTCTCTGACTTCAGACTATACTACAAAGCTACAGTAATCAAGACAGTATGGTACTGGCACAAAAACAGAAATATAGATCAATGGTACAGGGTAGAAAGCCCAGAGATAAACCCACGCATATATGGTCACCTAATTTATGACAAAGAAGGCAAGAACATACAATGGAGAAAAGACAGCCTCTTCAATAAGTGGTGCTGGGAAAACTGGACAACTACATATAAAAGAATGAAATTAGAGCACTCCCTAACACCATATACAAAAATAAACTCAAAATAGATTAAAGACCTAAATGTAAGACTGGACACTGTAAAATTCTTAGAGGAAAACATAGGAAAACACTCTTTGACATAAATCACAGTAAGATCTTTTTTGACCCACCTCCTAAAGTAATGAAAATAAAACCAAAAATAAACAAATGGGACCTAATTAAACTTAAAAGCTTTTGCACAGCAAAGGAAACCATAAACAAGACAAAAAGACAACCCTCAGAACGGGAAAAAATATTTGCAACTGAAGCAATGGACAAAGGATTAATTCTCAAAATATACAAATAGCCCATGGAGCTCAATATCAAGAAAACAAACAACCCAGTTAAAAAATGGGGGGAATACAGAGGGTGGAAGGGAGGGAGATGCAAGAGGGAAGAGATATGGGGACATATGTGTATGTGTAACTGATTCACTTTGTTATAAAGCAGAACCTAACACACCATCGTAAAGCAATTACACTCCAATAAAGATGTTAAAAAAAATGGGGGGGAGACCTAAATAGACATTTCTTCAAAGAAGACATACAGATGGCCAAAAGTCACATGAAAAGAGGCTCAGCATCACTAATTATTAGAGAAATGCAAATCAAAACTACAATGAGGTATCACCTCACACCAGTCAGAATGCCCATCATCAAAAAATCTACAAACAATAAATGCTGAAGAGGGTGTGGAGAAAAGGGAACACTCTTGCACTGCTGGTGGGAATGTGAATTGGTACAGCCACTGTGGAGAACAGTATGGAGGTTCCTTAAAAAACTGCAAATAGAACTACCATATGACCCAGCAATCCCACTACTGGGCATATATCCTGAGAAAACCATAATTCAAATGGACACATGTACCCCAGTGTTCACTGCAGCACTATTTACAATAGCCAGGACATGGAAACAACCTAAATGTCCAATGACAGATGAATGGATAAAGAAGATGTGGTACATATATACAATGGAATATTACTCAGCCATAAAAAGGAGCAAAATTGGGTCATTTGTAGAGATGTGGATGGACCTAGAGTCTGTCATACAGAGTGAAGTAAGCCAGAAAGAGAAAAACAAATATCGTATATTAACACACATATGTGGAATCTAGAAAGATGGTATAGATGAACCTATTTGCAGGGCAGGAATAGAGACATAGACATAGAGAACAGACATGTGGACACAGGGTGGGAAGGGGAGGGTGGGAAGAATTGGGAGGTTAGGATTGACATATATACACTACCATGTGTCAAATAGATAGCTAGTGGGAATATGCTGTGAAGCACAGGAAGCTCAGATCAGCACTCTGCGATCTAGATGGGTAGGATTGGGGGGGCGGGGTGGGAGGGAGGTCCCAGAGGGAGGGGATAGAGGTATATATATAGCTGATTCACTTCATTGTACAGCAGAAACTAACACAATATTGTAAAGCAATTATACTCCATTAAAAAAATTTTTGAAAAAGGATACATATATATGTATAACTGAGTCACTTTGCTGTACACCTGAAACTAACACAACATTGTTAAATAACTATACTCCAATATAAAAAGTTTAAAAAAGAAAAAAATTCTCATCCCCGAGGTGTGGGGTGGGGGAGGGGAAATAAAAGGAGAAATTTGAGATGAAGAAAGATTTAAGAGACATAATCAGTGCAACATATGGACCTTATATAGATCTTAATTTTAACCCTGTACAGATCCTATTTTGATCTATGAAGAAAATTTGAACACTGATCATTATCTCATTATCAAATGAGATAATAGAATTAAATGTTAGGTTTTTAGAAAGAATCATTTTCATGTAGAGATACATATAAAAATATTTATGGGTGCGATTATATGATGATTAGGATTTGCTTGAAGAGAATCAGGGGAGAGTGGAACAGCTCCTTTTCCTTTCTATCTAGTCTTGGACTTTTCCTCTCCATGTGGTCTTTCCATGTGGTCTCTTTAGCAGCAGATCTGGCCTTCTTGGATGAATGACCCCGAAAGCACAAAATTAGAAGTTGCCAGACCTTCGTAAAGGCTGAGGCCCAGAACTGGCACAACATCACTTCCTTTGCATTATGTTGGTTAAAGGGAGACATAGGGTCATCCCAGAATCATTGGAGGAGGGGGCTACACCAGGGTGTGAATACTGGAAGGTGTGATTCATGGGGCTAAATTAATTCATCTACTCTGCTGGGGCAGAGTTGGTGTTTCATGAGTTCTTTTGAGATCTCCCTTCAGGCCGCGGAGAACTTTGTACTGTACTTTCCACAGCAAAGATACTTTCCTGTGACTCACTGGGCCCTTAAAGCTCAGGTTTGTCTTCTGACTCTTCAATGAAGACCCTTTGCTGGGATCCCCTCTTTACCCATCTCCTACTCACCTAAAGCAGTCCTCTTGGACAAAACTCAGACCACCTCCAAGTTGACTAGATCACATTTCCCACAGCTGGAACCCTTGACTCAGTAATCTCTGAGAATGGAAACCAGTCTGGATGCAGGAACATGTCCTTAGTTGGCACCATCAGAGAAGCTAGCTAAGTCAGCCATCTTTCCCAGATTTTAGATTTTCCAGGGAGAAGCCCATTTTATCACCCCAGTGTCAGGGAACATATCAAGCTCTTCAAGTAAATTCACTGAAGATCCTCTCTTTTCATGGGGTTCACACCCCAAACCTACCTCCTTGGGTGGAGAGAAGGGCTTACAGATCTGCTCTCTACAAATGAATCTTCTCCTAGGTACTGCTCTCAACCATTTAGACCCTCAGTGTTGGAGGGGCTTAAGAATTGTGTCCTGCATAGAAAACAGACTTGTGGTTGCCAAGGGACCAGGGAGTGGGGGAGGGATGGATTGGGAGTTTGGGATTAGCACATGCAGACTATTATATATAGAATGGATCAACAACAAGGTCCTGATGTATAAGACAGGGAACTATATTCAATATCCTGTGATAAACCATAATGGAAAAGAATATGAAAAATAATGTATATATATATATATATATATATATATATATATATGCATAACTGGATCACTTTGCTGTACAGCAGAAATTAACACAACATTGTAAATCAACTATACTTCAATTAAAAAACAAAAAAAGAATTGTGTTCTGGGTTTTCAGTTATCTCCTTTTCCCAAGTTCCCAAAGATGGCTCATCTCACTTTGGTTATCTACTATCTATTGTATCTTGGCATCTCAGTCATGACTTTTAATCTCATATCCTCATACAAATGATCTCTATGTGTAAGCTGAATTCATAGCCCGATTCCTAATTCAAATGTTTGTTTTGCACTTCCATTCAAATGTTCCCAAAAGGTTTTCTTCCTTCAGTAGTACCTTGAGACGAGTGGATTGAGAAGTTATTTAGAGAACATGGAGAATGCATAGTGCTTTATATTTCAAAAATAAGTTATATCACAACATCCTCAAATTTCTTTACCTGAAGGAGAGACTAAATACTGACAAGTTCCCTTTTCTTCTTCTACTCTGTACAGCTACACAGATATTCATAGTCTAGGAACCAGGCCACTTCACTGACATAGATGATCAGGAATCCAGGGCCCATCTTGGTAACCATAGGAGCAGGCAGGCAATGACATCAGAAGCCTACGTCGTGGCTTCTGTTTGCTTAGTGCTGCTATGTTGAAGGAAATCACAAGGTGAGGCAAGAAAAACATTATATGAAAAGCCTTTCATTCCTTTTGAGAGGTACTTGGGAATGATTTCTAAAAGAAGTATCTGAATCCCTGCAGCCATTTTTAAACCTTCGGCTTGCATTAATAAAATTTACAGTAGAAAAGAACTTGACAATTTGAAAATGATGTAAAGTAATAAGAATGCAGATTCAAATATATCTATTTTTTATCTTATATAAAATATATAAATACATTCTTTTAAAACCAATTGTTAGTTTTGGCTTTTAGTTTGACTATAAAGGTACCCAGCTGTAGGATGGTTATGCCATAACCCCAGACTAAGTCAGACTTGTATAAAGTCATTTTAACATAAACAAAAGTTGGATGCAGCAGTTATGCTGGCCTATGGTGTTTGTTGATTTCTACCTGAACTCCACTTTTCCTAATGCTCCACTTTCCTTCCAGCTACACTCTAGGCTTCTCAGATTACCTCCTCATGCCTGTTCTACCCCATTATTATTGCCAGGTCCACTCATTCATTTTCAGGGAATCTCTAAAACTATACTTGGAAATAACTTGCCACATGCCAAGTTTATTATTCAGAATGGTAATGCATGTAATATATTTGGCCTAGAGCCTCAAAAAAAAATTAGTGATTTTATCCCACTAAGAAAATTCACAAGCCCTCTCCTGGTTAGAAGTAGCTAGCAGTTTGGTTGGTTGTTATATGGACAGGGGAGAAACGATTTTTCTAGCTGCATTGACAATTAAGACTATTAAAAAGAGGGGTTTTCAACAGAAGCTGAATGACCCAGTCCATATGAGTTCCTGATACCCTGACAAACCTGTCCCATTACTAAGGAATAAGGGAGACCTAATAACCCTCTCAAACAAAAATCCATGTCACATGAAATGTGCAAAGATGAGCAAAACGCTACAAAGAAATGTCATTTAGGAGCTGTTCAATACATTCATAGCTTTACTCAAACCATATCATTCCAGCCCCGTGGGTACGCCCAGTCTCAGGCCACTGTAGACGGCTACACAAGCTGTGTGTCATACAACCCAGGACTCTGGCGTTACTTTTGACATAGACCAGTTCAACAGTGCAGTGGTCATGTCAACCCTCTCTGGGAGACATAACTTAGTTGGGGATGGAGGGCCTCTGACTTAGGACTTCTGATTCCCTGACCCATTATGTCACCCCTAAGTGTCTTGGGTGCAGGAGCTCCCTCACAGGTAGGAGGAGGAAGGCCTAAACAAATGTCCCTAGTGCATCAGCAGGACTGGCTTAAGAGAAAGACATGTGCACAAAACGTCAAGACAGAAATCTTTAAAGCAACTCTTTTTAAAATAGCACTTCTGAATTCAAAAACAATTTGTGCCAAGACAAACTTTTTTTTTTTTTTTTTTTGCGGTACGCGGGCCTCTCACTGCTGTGGCCTCTCCCGTTGTGGAGCACAGGCTCCGGACGCGCAGGCTCAGCGGCCATGGCTCACGGGCCCAGCCGCTCCGCAGCATGTGGGATCTTCCCGGACCGGGGCACGAACCCGTGTCCCCTGCATCGGCAGGCAGATTCTCAACCACTGCGCCACCAGGGAAGCCCAAGACAAACATTTTAAACCTCATCTTTTGTGAGTTAATCGGTTGAGTGAATTGAAAAGGTGTATTTTGGAATTGTGCAAAACCAGTTCTTCTGCAATTTGCTTCTGCAAATGGGTTATCCCACTTGTAACAATATGTATCCTATATATGACAAAACTTTGTCACAAAGAGTAGCTGTGAGAATGCTTGCTCCTACCAGGGTGACTTCACCATAGCTGCACAGCCAACGAAGCTTGTGTAGTATTATTTAGCAGTAAAGCCCACCCCCTGGTGGACATGAGTAGAAATTTAAAATCAGTAAAACCTTTTAAATATATTTCATTCCTCTTTAACGTTTAAATCATAGAATTGAAAATGAAACGGGGATAGCTGCTTCACTGGTGGGCCATAAAAGCTGTAATATGGTAGAAAGATTTGTGTGTGTGTGTGTGTTTTAATATACATTTATTTATTTAATTTATTTATTTTTGGCTGTGTTGAGTCTTCGTTGCTGTGCGCAAGCTTTCTCTAGTTGTGGCGAGCGGGGGCTACTCCTCATTGCGGTGCACGGGCTTCTCATCGCGGTGGCTTGTCCTGTTGCGGAGCACGAGCTCTAGGTGCGTGGGCTCAGTAGTTGTGGTACACGGGCTTAGTTGCTCCGCGGCATGTGGGATCTTCCCAGACCAGGGCTTGAACCTGTGTCCCCTGCGTTGGCAGGCGGATTCTTAACCACTGCGTCACCAGGGAAGCCCTGGTAGAAAGATTTATGTTAAAGTCAAGGCTTTTGAGGCCATAGTGAGGGTTGAGATGTAAAGCCATTTTAGGGTTTGGAATGGGGCAGGGTCTCTCAATCTTGGCACTATTGACATTTTGGGCTTGACAGTGTTTTGTTGTGTAGGGTTGTACTGTGCATTGTAAGATGGTTAGCAGCATCCCTCACCTCTAACAGGCTGATGTTTGTAGCGCTGTACCACACATGCACACACAATGCCAAATATCCCTGGCAGCGCTATAAATAACTCACAGTTGAGAACCACTGGAGTAGAGGGATGACATGATATGATATCATTTAATAAAATCACTCTCTGCTTCTCTGTTGAGAATAGCCAGCAGGCAACAGAGAGACCAGTTAGGAGTGGAGATGGTGAAAAGTAGTCAAATCCTGGATATATTTTGAAGTTAGAGCTGACAGAAATTTTGGAAGGACAAATATGGAGTGAGAGGGAAAAAGAGTCAATGCTGCCACCAAAGATTTTGGCCTGAACAACTAGAATTGAGTTGCCGTTAACTAAGATGGGAAAACAGCATGAGGAGCTGGCTCTGGAGTTGTTTGGACTTGAGGGTCTAGATCAGGAACACACAATTGTGGATGTTAGGTTTGAGAGTCATTTTAGACACTCAAATGGAGATGATAGACTGTCTGGAAATTAGGAGAGAGGTCCAGACTGCTGCCATAAGTTTGGGAGTCATTAGCTTACAGATAATATTATAGATAATATTTAATGAGCTTAAGAAATGAAAAAAAATATGTATATATATTATATATTTATTAAAAAGTAGATATATAGACAGATACAAGGACTGGGCCCTGAGCAACTCTAACCATTCGATGTAAGGGTATATGAAAGAACCAGCAAAAGAAACAGAAGCAGCAAGAAAAGTTAAACAGGCAAGTGTTATGCTCTGGAAGTCATGTGTCTTTGCATGTATTTTTTTTTTTTTTTTGGCTGCATTGTGTCTTTGTTGCTGCATGTGGGCTTTCTCTGGTTGTGGCGAGTAGTGGCTACTGTTCATTGCGGTGCGCGGGCTTCTCACTGTGGTGGCTTCTCTTGTTGCAGAGCACAGGCTCTAGGTGCACGGGCTTCAGTAGTTGAGGCTCATGGGCTCTAGAGTGCAGGCTCAGTAGTTGTGGTGCATGGACTTCGTTGCTTTGCAGCATGTGGGATCTTCCCGGAGCAGGGATCAAACCCATGTCCCCTGCATTGGCAGGCAGATTCTTAACCACTGCACCACCAGGGAATTCCTAGGTATTTTTTTTCTTTAAAAAAATGGTTTTATCTTAGTAACTCCCTTCTTAATGTTATCATTCGTGAATATCTTTAATTCATTATACTTTCTGAAATAACTTAATTACCTGGCTGTTTCTTCTAGATTGTGAGCTCCTGAGAATGAAGATCTAACTTTGCATCTTTGTAGCAACTGGCAGTGACTGGCACGTAGTACATAATAGATGCTTATAGTTTAATAGGAAATTCACTCCTCTGAAATGAAATCACCTGTACAATAAGGTGACAGTCATTGAGATTCACAGTTAATTCAAAATCAGCAATAACTCAGACATAATTAAAATAACTAAGATATTTAGATTATGTGGCATCATCAAGGACTCAGCCACCAACATCTGCTGTACTGAATCCTACAATGAAAGGGACCCCATCCTTGCCTTGACTTCTACCAAAGTGTCTCAGCTTTTATTTGTTTTACATATTGGTGCTCCTGATAAGATTTTATTTGATAAAAGAAAATCAGTTCCATGGTTAAAAACTATGAAGACATTAATCAACACTAATAGTCTGTTGTCATCAGGCTCATCAAAAGACATGCTTGAAAACTGAAAAGGCACAGTTAGCCTTCATGTTATCTTTAAAAATATTTAGTTGAGGGCTTCCCTGGTGGCGCAGTGGTTGAGAGTCCGCCTGCTGATGCAGGGGACACAGGTTCATGCCCCGGTCCGGGAAGATCCCACATGCCGCGGAGCGGCTGGGCCCGTGAGCCATGGCCGCTGAGCCTGCGCGTCTGGAGCCTGTGCTCCACAACGGGAGAGGCCACAACAGTGAGAGGCCCGTGTACTGCAAAAAAAAAAAAAAAAAAAAAATTTAGTTGATTAAGTAAACAATTGCCTAGTCATATTGTATGTCTACAGTGTGTCAGAGATTATGTAAAGTGCTTTGTATATTAATACTTTATCTTATTTAACTGTCAATAACAACCCTATAAATTGTGACACAGATGCGGAAACTGAGACTCGGGGATATTAATAAATATACCCCCAAAACTTCCAGTTAATAAATGGCAGAGCTGGCTTTGAAACTAGATTTGACTCCAAAAATAGTGGTCTTAAATACTAGGCTCTACTGCCTTACATGTATGGCTATGAAAGAAAGGCTATGAAATTACTACAAATGTTTTTTTATAATGTAGGAGTTGCTTTTGTTCTGGAGGTGAGGGGAGAAGGGAAGGATGAAAACAGGAATAAAAATTACATTGTAACATGATTATAGCCCTTACTTCACAGATAATGTTAGAAGAAAATGTACGAAACAGAAACATGAATGTCCCCAAGTGGTAGAACTGTGGGTGGGGTTTTTTCCCCTTATTTCTACTCTTTATTGGTATTATCCTTAATTTTTTCAAAGAAGGTATATTGTTTAAGGTGAGCCATAATTCAGCGGGGTTGGTGGTGGTATTTTTTATTATGAAAAAACCCCTTAACTTACACTAAAGTTGAACTGAAGAGTATAATAAACTGCCATATACCAATTCTGGAACTCATTTCCGATAATTAACAACTACAGTCAATCCTGTTTTGTTTATATTCCCATCCACATCCCTCCCTATATTATTCTGAGTTAAAAACCAAACATCATGTCATTTCACTGTATTTGAGTAGGTGTCTTAAACATAGCTGCAATAAAGCCATTATCACACCTAAAAGTAATTCCTTGCTATTATTAAATAACCAGTCAATATTCAAATTTCCAGTTGTGTCATAAATGCTAAAATAATTTTTTTTCAATTTTTAAGTTTTTTTGATTCAAGATCCAAATCAGGTCCACATATTGTGATTGGTTGATATCTTCTAAGTACTTCTCACCTTGTATGTTTCCCTCCAACTCCCCTCCATCACTTTTTTCTCCTTGCAAATTATTGAAGAAACAATTGTGCCAACTGTATCCCTTCAGTGTCATTCAACATAATATGCTGTTCTCTTTCCTGTACATTGGTAGATACTTGATCAGATTTAGGTATGACTCTTTTTGGCAAAACTCTATGGGTCATAGTGTGCTCCTCCCTCAGAAAGCACGTGATGCTAAGAGTGAGTCTCTTTGTTTACTTTTAGCAGCTGAACAATAGCATGGCCAATGCTTATTATCTCCATTAATTCATTGGAAGTTACAAAGTGATGATACTGTAATTCCATCATTCCTTTTTCACTCATTAAATGGAACTTCTTTTTTTTTAAGGAAAAGTAGCCTTCATTTACTACTTGCCTATCCAGAGGTACAGTGTGTATGGGAACTGTAGGAAATATTGAATTCTTTTCTGTTTATTTACCAGTTTTCAAAATATTGAGTCAGCTTGCTAGTATCCTCCAATGGTGATCAATTAGTGCTTTGGTTTTTGTATGGTCTCTTTATTTAGTTTCATTTTGAACTCATGTATTTAAACATATTCAGTGTTTCCACCCACTACAGATATTATTTTCTATATTGATGTTCAAATTGTGCTATCTGCCAACTGGCTCGTGAGTCTTTTGAGAGTGTACTAAATCATCCTTGATAGCTTCCTTGCTTTCTGACCTGACAAGATATGCAGGCTCATTTTATACTTTTTCCTACTGAATATATCTATTTCTTCTTAAAGTAACTTGAGTTTACACTGATAATTCTAATTAAAAACAGGGCTCTACAGATTTTCCTAAACTTATATCTCCTTTCTCTTTAGCCAAGAATCCTAGTCCTAAACAAATGAATGGAATGATAGAATTAGAAAATCACATAATTATTCACTTGCCTTATTCACAATATTTTATTCCACACAATAATCTCAGAATGCTGACACTGTCACCAATATGATTGTCAACAGTATAAGATGATTTTGCAGTTCTTTTTTACTTTAGGACATATCCCACTAGGGAGGTACAAATTATTGCATTTTATAGCAATTAGCATAGTTATCTGTGTGGTTGTGGCACCAACTGGTTATATATTTAGGTACATTTGGTGTCTCTCTCTTTTTTTTGATTATAACATTGTAAAAATATTTAAGTGACTCCAAAGTCAAATCAACAAAATATGTTATATTCCAAGAATTCTAGCTTCCAACATTGTCCCTTCCAACATATTCCTCCCCCCACCCCCTTATTGGTAACCATTTTTTATAAATTACGGTTAAACCTTCAATTTTTAAAAAATATAATCATATACTTGTGTGTATGTGTGCGGGTATAGAGCCCTACCCTTCTTAAATATTAACAGGTTACAACACACTTTCCTCTAGTTTGCTTCTCTCAATTAAAATGTATCCTAGAGAAGTAGCTGAGTTAGTTTTACAGCTACATAGTATCCATTACATGGACATATCATAGTTTTTTAACCAATCCCTTGAAACTATTTTTTTTTAAATTTTTTTTTCTAAGTGTGTATTCGGGATAGAATTTTAGAAATTGGATTGCTAGGTCAAAGTACAACTGCATATGTAATTTTGCTGGTTACTAAAATTTACCTCCATAGGGACTGTTTTTGCAATGATCAATAGGAATATAGGAAAGTGCTTCCCCACAACTTTGTCAACAAAGTATGTTGTCAGATTTGGAATATTGCAAACCTACAGGTGAGAAATTGTAACTCCATATACTTTTGATTTTCATTTTTCTTATTATGGGTGAAGTTGAGCATCTTTTCACATGGTTAAGAACCATGTGCATTTTTCCTATGAACTGTCTATTCATTTCTCTTGCCTAGTTTGCTATAGGGTTGTTGGTCTCTTTCTTCTCTATTTTGGAAACAAGTCAAATCATTTTAGTCAAGATAGTTTCCAACCCTCTAATCATATAACTTTTCAGACTGTGTGTTTCTTGAAAAGTGGTGACTAGCACTACATATTCCAAATGCAATCATATCACATTAAACATGAGAGAAAGAACACTGGGCTTGAATCATCTACCATCTCCTTGTCAATTAAAAAAACAAATTCTGTGCCTTATATGTCAAGGCATAAGCTTGTTGCATCTAATTGACTTTTCTCACTATCCTCAACTTCTTAGCTATGTCTGATATGACTATACACATCCCTCCTTAAAAATTCATTTGTGTGGCAAACTGGCTAGGTACAAATCACTTAAACCAAGCTACCTTAAATTCTTTTTAGAAAATGTCAGGACACTAATAAAAGTCAATACTTAAGTCATTTGCCCTTTCTTGCTCCATTTCTTTGGCTATGAAATAAAGCAGTTGGTCTTCTTAAAGTGTCAAATTATCTGGTCTTACATCCCTTCCTTTTCAAAAATCTACTGGAGACTACCCAAACTGCTTTTAAAATACATCTCCAAAAACTTTCCAAGTTTATTCTTCCCCAAATGTCTTTCACTGTCTCTTAAACTTCTTCTTTTTTTTTTTTTTTTTAATTTGTATACTTCTTGGGCCAGAAGCATCAGCATTACCTGGGAGTTTTAAGTGCAAATTTGGGGGCCCCATCCCAGAGCTATGGACTCAAGAAACTGGGGCTGAGGCCCAGCAACACATGCTTAACAAGCCCCACACCCCGACTCCTGACGCACGCTCAAGTTTGAGAAAACAATGATATAGACTAACCTTTCCCACAATTCTGCGAATGCCCTTGCTAAAAGCTATTAGCTTCTATTGCATTTTAATTAAGTTCCAGGTATTTTTTCATGTATTGTCTCCCCAGCTAGGCTAGAAATTAAAGTCATGTCTTCAACTCTTATCCTATCCAACAATCTAGCATGGTTCTAGTCATGTTCCAACGTTTGCAAAAACCTCAACTACATATAGCTTGATTCACCTATTGTTGCTTTGAAATAGCACAATAAAAATTTATATAATTTCTTTCCAGGAAAATAACTATTTCATGAGAGCAGTCTTAACAGATAGGAAAATTAAATTTGTTTGGCCTGAGTCAACTCCTTCAAATCCATCATTTTAGAAAAATGTAGGTGAAACTTACTGTAGGCTCAATAATGGTCTCCCGAGATGTCCAAGTCCTAATCCCTGGAACATATAAATATATAAATACTATGTTACCTTACGTGACAAAAGGGAGTATGCAGATGTAATTAAGGACCTGAGATAGGGAGAGTATCCTGATCACCCAGGTGTGCCCGACAATGTCCTTATAAGGGGGAACAGAGAGAGACACTATGACGAAAGAGAGATCATATGACGACAGACGCAGAGACACTTGAAGATGCTGTACTTTCGGCTCTGAAGATGGAGGAGGGGGCAAAGAGCCACAGAATGCAAGGAACACAGCTCCAGAAGCTAGAAAAGGCAAGAAAACACTTACTTCCCTAGAGCCTCCAAAAGGAACCAGACCTGCCAACACCCTGACTTTAGCCCTGTGAAACTGATTTTGGACTTCTGGCCTCCAGAACTGTAAGAGAATTGATCTGTGCTATTTTAAGCCACTAAATTTGTGGTAAGTTGTTACAGCAGCAATAGGAAACCAATACAAAGCTTTTGACAAGTTTTTATTGTGAAATATTGGATTTAGAAAAAAAGTACAAAATGTCAACAGTCAGATGTGTACAGGTACAGTATTTCAATAGTCTATACATGTGAACAGCTTAACAGGTTCACTGCAGAATGCATATTTAGACCAATACAATCTAAAAAGGACTGCAATATTCACAGGCTATTAATACATAAATAACTGGAGCCAAAATGACCCTCACTGGTAAATGCTAATCGATAGCTGAAAACAGGCTAGAAAGCACAATACGGCACACCATAGTATCTCCTTACAGGTCCACATTGAGAGGATATCAGGTCATTATGTCAATACACTACAGATTCAGGACTGGGACTCAATTACTAGTTTATACAGCTGCAAAATAATCAGGTTATAAAACCAGGTCATGGAATAAAGAGAGGGCATTTAATTAGGACTAAATACTGTGAAGCCCCTAAAAGGTTTTAGCCTTTACTCATTTCAATTTTTAATCTCTTACCTAAAAAACGGGGAAGGGGCACCTTTCTTTTGTAGCAGCTCCAACAAGGTTTAAGAACTATTACACAGTTTAAAACCATAATGACCACTGTGGATTGACAAACGGCTATGAAACCAGAATACAAACATTATAAATTTTAAAGAAAGGTAATGACAGTATTATGAATTTAGCAAATCCTGAAAACATTAAAATCTGTGTTAAGGAGGCATTACCTATCATTGTTGAGAATACTAAGTTTAGGAAGATTATTGCATGAAGATTTCGTAAAAATAAACTGGTTTAATTCTTCCAAGTCTGACTGATTCAATATTTTACTATCACTTGAAAATTACCCTAGGTTATATGTTTTCAAATTGGACAAAGAATTATTTGATATCTGTTTATAATGAATCACTAAAGGAATAATCTACTGAAACATGAATCATGTTAAAAACAATTATTACAATCATCCTGTGTTCTGCGGGAAGAGGATCTTTGATAGGACACTCATAATCAATGCTTCAAGACTGATAAATTTAATAACAGTTTACTTGAAACAAATTTACTTTGCCCATAAATTCCCAGGAGAAGGAGCCTTCTACTCTATACAGTATATCTAGCGACGCTTGACGCTTTAAAATTGAACTGAAACTCTGAACTGGCATTTACTAAGTAGGAGATCAATTCTATTACAGGCTGAAAACCACTGGATTAGAACAAAATTAGTCAATAACTTCTCCTAACCTATCCCACCCTACCTTAACCTTTTATAGACAATTTTAAAGACTCTGATATAATTTTCTTATAAATAGTGCCTGAATCTTGCAGTAGATTCCAATTTATTTAAAGATAATCACAGATTGATTTAAAAGATATTTTTTTCCAGATTTGCTTTAAACTTACAAATTAAGTATGGTGTACATAAATATTAACTTAGATAACCACATAGTATAGGGAAAGCAGATATATGGACCACTGCAGAAAAATTATTAATTTTTAAAAATTTTAATAAAAGAAAAATAAAACATGTAACACAAAATATGAACATGAAGCCATATGACATAAAAATAAAATTATTCTATCAGAAGTGATTTAAAATTAAATCTTTTGGGAAGTATTCTGACATAATTCAATGAATTAAATGACCAACAGCTTCCCATATCACACAGAAACAAACCACAAAATCATCTAAAGTCTAGATGCATTAACAGTTCTTAATGCAACCGCAAACATTTTACTAGCAACTTTGATTTCCTTTTGAAATAGGCTTCTGTACATATGCATTTATATACAAACATTTATTAAACATGATTTTAAAACAAACTGTATGTACAAAAGATCAGCATTCCTATAAATAAAAACATTAGGTGGCAAAAAGGCACTTGTAAGTAAAAATCTACAGTAGTTTTTACAAAACACACACATTTACCTTGGATACTGTACAATAAACATTAATTCCTATACCAATAATGAAAATACTAGTTTACTAACTAATGGTAACGATGTAACTTTAAAAAACATATTTACATATACTCTGAAGTCCATTTAATAAAAGCACCATGATTCTCTCCTAAAGTCATGTTCATGAAAAGTAAAAACACAATTACCAAAAAACCAGTGTTCACAATTTTTCTTGTTTAAAAGTTTTTGTATTTCTAAATTGAAAACTGTTTATATGAAATTAGCATAGTGTAAAACAAAAAACAAAACAAAAAGCCCTGCTGCTCTAACTTCTGAAAACCATACCTACTCTATTATTGCATGTTGTATTTTATAAAGAGCACTACTCATGCACTCCCTTACAACTGTTTAATACTATTGCTGGCAAAAAAGTTCCTGGATATCAAATAATTAAAAAGTTGCTTCAAACCAGTTGAAGTTTTATTTGAATGTTATACAACTTAAAAAATGCTGTATATCCTTTACAAAAGTGAATAGGAAACATGCCAATCCATTTGGTGTGCAAAAATATTTTTCCACTACACAGAATTTAAGGGCTTCACAGAATTTTTTTCAAATTTTACATTTTCAGCAGAAACACTAATGAATAACCACTTCTCAAGGGGATGTTAATATGCTTCCACTTTTGTCAAACTTTTTACCCTTTGACAATGCTGCAACCTGTTTGAGTAGTTCTCTGTTTTTGGCCTGTGGAAGACAAAAACATTTATGAGTAAAAATGTTTCAAACATTAAGTTATGATGAAGAATACTATTTCAAATATTTTACTGAAACACTAACAGAATAAATGAAAGAGTTGATATATTTAGGTTCATCTCTTTAATGTTGGATATGTAGAAGGAAAATCCTAGATTCGTTTATCAGCCCCCTTTGTAATGGCAATATTAAAGTAATTGTTGTCCAAAAATATAATTGGTTACACAAAAGGCAACTTAAAGTGAATCCCTTTAAAAGAGGGTCAAAATTTTAAATAGGGGAAAAATATTTTTGTTTTATCTGAAAAACATGAAACAAAAACTATGAATATAAGTACTGTTGTATAATTAGTAAGATCAAATAACAAGTGATAACTTGAGAGGGCTATTTTCAGACAAACTCTACAAAGTCTTTCATTTTGATGTTTACCTATTTATCGAGCAAGCATAAGAGGCCCTTTTTGCAAAAATATTCAGACTTTATCACTTTCCCAAAGGGACTACTCTCTTAACTTAATGATATTCAAAAGAAAACTTTTTGAAGCACCCATCACAACCACCCTTTGTGGTCTTTTTGTTGTTGTTCCTTTAATTGGCATACAGTTATTTGGTATTGGCTGTGATATAATTTGAGCAGTTACACATCATCACTGTTTTCATTTTCATGAAAGGCTGAAATTTCTTTTCAAAGATTCAAGATTTCACTTTGCCATCAATCTGAAGTGAATCTGCAAGTCATTCAAATGTTCCATCCACCACTGGCAAACACACTGTCCTCAAGCCAATGTGCTATGACAGTCACTAGTGTTTAGTGAGGAGGAAGGTATAAATGGGGGCCTTCAGTGAATATTTTCAAATTTTGACTACATCCATCTCCCTGTGTAATCTCTTAACTGTGGCAATGTAGATAATAAAGGACCCTCCATATATACAAATATGTTAATGCACAAATGCTTTTGGAGTTTTTGAGCCGAAACAGGGAGAATGGTGACAACAGTCTGGAATCTGAGCACTGACAAAATTTCAGAAGATATCCTCTGGTTTATGTTTGAAAACCACTTTCCTTCACAGGTCTCAAGATTTTTTATTATCTACACTTTTTTAACCTCAGTGCTTTATCTTCTACTCTAATTTTAGCCTTTGTATGGCACTCTGCCTTTTCAGTATACCATCTTAAAGCAGTTTCATAGAATATAAACTTTTCCCAGGCTTTGTACGTCCACTCCCCAACCCTTCACCAATCAAATTCTCCCTAATTAATACCCATGACCTCCAAAATGCAAATATCTTAGCTATCTTACATTTGCAAGTCAAATCATTTTTTAATGATCGACTGTATGATTAATAGCATTTCTCTATTCCATGATTATTAAATAATTAAGGGCTTCAATTTCAAATTTGGAAAATCATCAAGAATTTAGAAGGATTTTTATTTTCCCTTTAAAAAGAAAGAGTTTGAGAAACTCAGATGACAAATCAGTGAGAATGCCTGGCAGTTAGTGGAAGTCAAGTGCACGCGACCATTATCAATTGGTGTATTACTCAGCTGACCAGTCCTAGTAAACATGGTAGTTATAAGTTGTTTTCTTTTCATTGTTTGCTACATATTATTCAATATATAACTATTATAGACTCACTGGTTAAAAAAAGGAATCTTAAGAAACAGAAATTTTAAAATACAAATTAATGAAGGGCATAAAAAAAAGGAAAATGTCTGCAAACTTGCCTCAAAGAGATCTCTGTCAGATTTGTAAGTTATACAAAAGTGTTTACACTGACACAGCAAAGCATTGAAGAGTTAATTTTCAAACTATCTTTTCTCATTCATCAAGAAAAAAACAAAAAATCAATGAGTTTATAATTTTCATATTCTAAGTATGAAATACAAGAACTCAAACCTTAGGTATTGAAAGAAGTTTTTCCTTTTAATTCTTTAGCAGCTAATTTTCAATCTGCATGTATATATTCAGTCTCCTAATCACGTCACTAGTAAATTTATTTGCTGATAAATTATGTAAGAAAAAAGCCTTTAAGAAAAATAAACAGTAAGTCAGTTGTTAAATGGGGACAAGTCCAAACCTGTCTTATTCTTATTTTGGTACATTTCAAATATATTTTATAGGGGCTTCCCTGGTGGCGCAGTGGTTGAGAGTCCGCCTGCCGATGCAGGGGACACGGGTTCATGCCCCGGTCCAGGAAGATCCCACATGCCACGGAGCGGCTGGGCCCGTGAGCCATGGCCACTGAGCCTGCGCGTCCGGAGCCTGTGCTCCACAACGGGAGAGGCCACAACAGTGAGAGGCCCGTGTACCGCAAAAAAAAAAAAAATCTATCTATCTATATATATATATTTTTTATAGTAATATTTAATATATATGCATTAAAATTTTTATACTAATATTACTTCTTTATTATGCACCATGCAAAAATCAATTATTTAAGAACTCTTAAGCAAGTTAAGCTAAAAATGTTCAGAAATGTGGCCTCAAGAAAAGAATATGTGGATTACGAATCACAGATCCTGCTTTGAATCCTGGCTCTGCCACTTATCTGCTATGTAACTTGGGAGTCTATTTTCTCATATGTAAAACAGCAACTTCACCATCTACCTCAACAAGAGTTGAAAGAACTAATCAAATATACAAAACACTTAGCCTAACACAGTGGCTGGTATATGGTAGGCACTCAAATGTTAATTCCGTTTCCCCTTTTATCAACTTACCTCCTCAATGAAAGTATATTTTTTATTTGGCTTTCTTGATATTTTAGACAATTTGGTTTTTGTTTGGTTGGTTGGGATTTGTTGTGGGGTTTTTGTTTTTTGGGGTTTTTTTTTTTGGTATTTTGGACAATTTTTTTCTTGTGATGCTCAGTGCTTATTTTTCAAGTTTGGTAGTTTCAAATGTTTTGAGAGTTATTAGAACAAGATAAATTTTCTGCTTCAGCATTCAGTTTCTTATGACAAAAAGAAAAACATTTCACTATGTTTATTCACTTAGGTGGAGAACCTTACTAGTACATACATGGTTGCTAAAAGGGAGTGGGGTTAAAAGAGGATACGTAACTGTGACAGAATGTCACCAGTAATATACAAATGATAAAGGGAAGTGGTCTGACAATAAGGATGAAGTAGAAAACCTGAGTAACCTGAGGTGGGAGTCAGTGCAGAACAGCAGAAAAGTATAGTTATATCTGAGTCAGAAGATATAGGTTTCTATGTCACTTCTGACTCTGTGACCACAGTTTCATCTGGACACCACATAACTTAAAGTTACTGTAGGGAGT
This sequence comes from Hyperoodon ampullatus, assembly GCF_949752795.1. Lineage (NCBI taxonomy): Eukaryota > Metazoa > Chordata > Mammalia > Artiodactyla > Ziphiidae > Hyperoodon > Hyperoodon ampullatus. The sequence continues at coordinate 38,855,780 of NC_136920.1, read as the reverse complement.
AAATAAGACAGCCTATGTAAAATTATGCTGAAAATGTACACTTCTATATAATTATTAGTTATTATTAAATTATATGAAACTTCAGCTACCAACCAAGAAGAGGTAGGCTTAAGATACCCATCAGACTAAGATGTCAAAGCGAAGTTCCCTTGTGCTTACAACTACAAAAATGAAACAACGAATTGCTCTTCTGAACAGTGAGAAGTACTAAGTTTTATCGTATTTAAGTACTGCTCACAGGTTTTCTGTCATGTCATTCTGGATTTATTCATGTCTTGGCTAAATCACATTAAACCAGAGATCACCATGCAGAAGATTTTGTTTCCAGTAATCATTCAGCACTAATAACTGAATGAGTAAAATAACATAAAACTACTGCTTGCTGGTGGATGAGAAACAATAATGTATAAGAAGCCTAATATATAAAATGGGCAATCTCTTGGAACAGAGGGCAGATGGGCATTTCCATAAATCATCACTCATTCAAAAATTATTTGAATTCCTACTATGTGTCAGGTTCTACGAAAGTTTCTCTTCAGAATTCTCTGTAATAGTAAGATCAGCATTACGACTAGGCAATCTCTACCTTGAATTTCAACAGGTTCCTAAATCCACTTTACAATCTTACTCAATTTAAGCTATTTTCAAAGTATGAAGAACACAAAACCAAAAGATAGGAAATAGCAAATATCCCTTGGTATTACAATCTTAAAAAAAAAAAAAAAAAAAAAAGCAGGGCAATATTAATTCCTTCCTTCCCAAGCTACACTCTCCCATCAAGAGCCTAAAGTCTGTGTGCTGCCATCTTCTATGCTTTTAAGACTTAATTCTACAAATGTCAGAATGTATAAATCGATAAAACATATGATTAACTTAGTGTAGTCTGATTTCTAAATTTATGAAACCTAGGTGAAAAAAGGCTTAAATAAGGGAATAACCTAAATCTCTGTTTGATGCTCTCCATCTCTGCACTCCAGACCTCAGAAACCACCCTCCTTGTCACTGTGGTGACTCTCGGCATCACCATTCAGTTGTTTTGTATATGGACACCCTACTGAGTATCCTCTGCAGTACTCCGAGGATGGCCTACATCCTTAGAGGCTCCCTGCTGTGGATACAGCAGAACCCTATTTGGCACTTTAAAAATCACAGTACAGAGGTTAAAGTGCACTCTTTGGCCTTGCATCTCTGCATGCAGCATGAATTTCCTCCACTCGAGGTCCCGTAAATTGGTTTTGTAGCCCCACCTCTCCTCCCGTTATCTGGGAGGAAACAGGAAGAACTACACAATGTACTGAGGACCTTACTTTCACCTTAGTTTCATGAATCTGATTTTTAATTTTTGCTTTTCACCTGAGGATCAACTGAACGTACTTCAGTGATATCCTCCTCTGAGAACCCCATTTGAACTTTAGGCAAAAGGTTTCAGAACTAATCTACTGAATCCCCTTATCAAGTGATTTCAGGCAATAACTTTTAATGGGAGCAGGATTAAAAGGTATTTTAAGTCAAAATCAAAGCTGAAAATGCTCTAGATATGCATAAAGTAGGGATACCAATACCAGTCTAAGAGAAAGAATACTATTAACCAAGTTTACCCCTCCTTGCCTAACAGTTTACATAAATAATCTCATTTACCTGGAGTTGTTCCACAGTTTCTTTGTGAGCTTTTTCCATACTGTTCATCTTTGTTCTCAAGTTTGACTCTTGGTACTGAAAGTCTGCCTTAAGTTCAGTTAACTGAAAGATTAAAGAAAAAAAAAATATAGATATATATGTATATACATGTATATATATATATGCATATGCACAAACACAACATTGTTAAATATTTTTCACAATAAACTCACAATTCATTATAAAAGTGGAGAATGTTAACAGCAGTTTACTGAGTTTTGTAACTTATCTCGAATTTCTGTTTTGTGAAATGATGAATTCTATCTAATTTACTACTTTAACACTAATACAATTTTAATGTCAAGATAATATTGAAACATCAGTATAACTTTTGAGAAGTTGTCTTTTTTGTTTCTTTTTAAATGTGGTTTCACTGGACGCAGTTTGGCAACTGGTATGCCAACAGAAAAGCTTAATAGTTAATACCTTGGAAAATGCTTCAGTTAAAACATACTTCACATTATATATAAACAAAGTAAACAGTAAAACTGGTTTCAGGTTAAAATAATCTTTCAATGAAAAAAGAAAAAAGTTTCACACTGGGCAAGTACATAAAGGAACAGTCTTATCAACCAAAAGCTATATTGCTTTTATTTTTAAATTTATGTGCAGAATTCCATATCCAATACTACTTAAGATTTGAGGTAAAAATGGAGAAAAAAGCACAGAAATACAACTAACATGGAATAAGAAAGGAAAGGGGGTTACTTTAAAATTTGGCCTAAATTAGACAACGTAAGAAAAAAGATGGTGATTTGAGGAAGGAAAGACAGCTATATGACAATTTTTTCCATAAATATAAATGTCATACATAAAGATACAAAATCTCATGACTTCATACTAAAAAATAAGTTGGTATTATATAATTTCAACATAAGAACCAGGCAGAAGAAAGCTTCTGGTTAATTTTAATTGGTTTTCATTACGTAAGCTTTAAAGGTTTGCAGGTTCTTTTCTGTAATTACCCGGTAGCCAGTAAACAAGGAAGTACACCAGAAAGAGAGAAAGGAAGTCACAGTGCCCTATATTCTGATTTTCTGAATAAAAGCTCTCACTTTTTGTCCAATTCAAAGAATAACTGAATCCTGCTTTCTACATTACAAAGGAATTCCTGTTCTGAAATGTCAGTTCACATCAGATAAGCTATGATATCTTCATCACTACACTGTGAGTTGCCTCCAGATTATGAATTTCTGGAAGATAAGAATCATGTCTTATTTCACTTTTTTATCCTCATGATCTAGTACATGGCTGGCTCTAGAAGTCACTGAATAAAGTGAAATAAATTCTAGAAAATAATGTGGTTGTCTTACATTTACATTATTTAAAAAAGCTGTAAGTATGTAGCTATTTTAGGCTTACAGTTATTTTCCTCATAGTACTGCTAATTTCCATCCCCATTAGTGTTTAAGAAAAAAGGAACACTAACAAAACAAGAAAACTTTTCACTAACTGCACTAACAGAATAGTGATACTTGAAAAAAAAATCTAAAAAAGCCAAAATTCCACAATTCATTACTACGTAGTTTTGGAATCACTGCTATTTTATAGTAAACTTCCCATTTTATTCAACTTTTATCTAGGTTAGTACAGATAGGCCTGTTTGTGTAACAGAAATGTTTCTAATATTTTGTGTGTAAAACAAATTTCCATTAAAGCTAAGTTAAAATATTCTGTTGTTAAGCTAAAAGAACCATTAAAAAATAAAATACTCGTAACTATCCTTATGTCAATCCTAAATTTCATACATCGAATTTGCTTAAGGTAAGGTACAAATGTATTAAAATAAATTTAAATCCATTAACCATCAAGGCGTGGGAAAATGTTAACATAAAAGTTACATTTTTTACATGAAAGCCAGAAGTAAAAGCCAACTCAGACTCAAGCACTACTATGGAATCTCAGAGATAGCTACATACTACATATTCATAAACACATCTTGTTCATAATTTTAAAAGAACGTTTTTAATGTTTTCCTATTGCAATGATATGTTTGAAATAGGTCAAGCCAGACAGTCTAGGATCATAAGACAAGTACAGAAGTAGGTTCTACCCTCAAAGAAGACCAAACCCCAGTAATAGCAGCTATGAGCACTTATACATGCCAGAAGCTGTAAGTAAACACTTTACATTCTCATTTAATCACAACCATCCTCCCATGAGATGGTGTTAATACTCTCATTTTTAAAATGAGAAAACTGAGGCCCAAACAGGTAAAATTCTGCTCAAGTGCACACAGAAAGTATTAGAACTTTTCACTAAACAGACAACATATTCGATATTCCTCTTTATCTAACTGATAAAGTCCCAATAAGTACACTTACTTCCTATCTTAGATACCTATTGTTAATCATTACCACATAGGAAATTCCCACAGCATTAATTTTCTCCACTTATTTGATCTTGATTGAAATAAATATATAATTGGTATATTAGACTATATTCAGTTACTTTCTTATACCAAAAGAATTGACATAATATTCCATTTACATCTCATTTTCAAATTAAGACATTAGATCTAATTTTAGATTACAGGCTTACTGAAAACTAATGTTCAGAAATTATTAGAATTCTAATCAGCTCTCAATTGATTCTTAGAACTAAAATTCTGAAGTACCACTTTTACATATCGTAATTAGATGGCCTACGTTCCAATTTGGGCTTCTGTGTCTTATAAGAATCATGTACCACAAACATGACCAAGTTATTGAAGAAAGTCTAACAAAATTTGCAATTATCAAGCAAGAGTCAAGATGTAAACCTTATCAGGCTTCAGTGAACCATGTACTTACCTTTTTATCTTTTTCTAAAATGGTCTGGTCTCTCTGTTGTAAGAGACGTTTAAGTGACATCACTTCTTCTTTCAGTTGACTTATAAGGACAAAATTGTCTGTTCCCCCACTATCTGCTGACTGATTTATAGAGCTACTAAAAAGAAAAAAAGTAAAACACAGTTAAATAAAGTAGAAGGAAAATTAGCAGGTGTTCAAATTGCATAAATTAGACAATTCCACAAACATCCTTAAGGCTAATGCAAAAAAATATGTACCTGACAGAAATGGATGCAACTGGCAAATTACCTTACTAATGGCACACATTACATACACCTGCAGAAATATAATTCAGTATTAGCTTTTAGGGGGTCAATACTTCTAGTGTAAAGCAATAGGCAGCCAATTTGTACAGTAACATCAGCAAACTTGTGGCTAATGAACTAAAACAAAGTCACTCTCAAAATACTTTAAATCTAAAAACATTTTCCAAGCAGGTCAATTTCAAATATCACAATTAGTTTTGTGTTTCACTGAAGAATAATTAAGATAATATTCTCTCTTCAGACTTTTTTTCAAAACCCAAATTTATGCCCCAAATAGAACATCGTTCAGTGCCACTTTCTTATTGCTAAAATTAAGTTAAAAATTTTAACTGATTATGTTCACTCTTCTCGGTGACTCAAAGAAGTCAATGTAGAAGATACATGTTCTATTCTTTTACCTAGTAATAATTGGCAATCAGCCATAACTGTTCAACTAAGTTGAATTTTCACAGCACTAAAGGAATTCATTTTTACCTATCTCCATTAGATGGCTTAGATTCCAATTTGGGCTTTTTCTTTGGAGTTTCATTCTGAATTGCTGCAGAGGATTTATGGCTGAAACCAAACATTAATAAAAATAATTAGAGTAAAAAGGGCAGAGGCATCAAATGAAAAGTTATTCTTCTTCCCCTAAAGTTTTACTGAACATCAGTTTTTTTAAAGCCTAAGTAACAAAATTAAAGGAATATCACATCTTAAAAAATACATGTCAAAATACTTCAGAAAATATGTTAACATATTTACCTCTGTTTCCACAGTCCCTGCTCTTGTTCTGGACTCAGATTGCTGATTCTGAAAAATACACAGATGATATCTAATAACATTTATTTAACCCATCAACATTTTAACAGCATTCTTCCCAGTGGAATCAAATTATATATGTTTATATTCTTTTGTTCTGAGAAAGGCATATTCAACTAAGTTTTCAGACTAAGCTAATATATATTGAATAATTCACATTCCAATAAGATAAATTCTAATCAAATGACTACTAGCCATCTTAAGTTGTTTAAGAAAGGTAAGATGATGGGGACTGGAGTTTCTTTTTAATCAGGACTTTCAATAATTCAATTTAATATCATATTAAGGGTTAGGGTATATGAGCATGAAAACCACCACAACAGGGTTCTATAATGACAAAGTCTGAAAATCATTCTTAGGCTACCCTTACTATTTCAGACAGATGTTTTATCTTAAAGTTAAAGCCTTCCTAATAATCCTACGTAGAGATTCCTTTGGAGTAACTCAAGTTGCTCACAATAGTGTGTCAAGTTGAACCAGGAAATATCTGAATTTTTCTTTCTTTCCTAGTTTTCCTAAGACTCTTTTCCAGAGTCTCATCTTTCATTAGGCTGTACTCTGGAGCAGTCATGCTGAAAATACTGGGAAATCTCATAGTAACTACTGATTTTACTTTTACTTATAATTACTACTACAGTACTACTTCTTTTCCACTATGCCGCAATACTAGTAACCACTTTATAACTCACTATGAATTGTCCATACTTTTTTTCTGTACTTTCACATCGGCCAATCCTTCATTAACCTCTAGCTTATTCATTCAACACGTGCAGAGCATCTCCTATGTACTGCACACCACGTAAACTGCTGACCCTTGAACAACATGGGGGTTTGGGGGTGCTGATCCTCTGTGCAGTTGAAAATCTGCACTTAACTTTACAGTCAGCCCTCCATATAGGAGATTCTGCATCCACAGACTCAATCAACCACAGATCATGTAGAACTGTAGTAAATATTTAGTAAAAAATAAAAAAAATCTGAGTATATAAGTGGATCTATGCAGTTCAAACACGTTGTTGTTCAAGGGTCCACTGTATATACAATATAAGAGATGTTAAAAAGACCTGGGCTGTGTGACCTTTTGTAAGTTCTTAAAATCCCTGAGCCTCAGTTACCTCATCTGTCAAATGGATATAAAACATACCTTATAGGGAAAATGAGGATTAAATGAGTTACTTATATAAAGACACTTAGTACAGTGTTAGCATACACAAAATAGAAATATGTACGTATGTTTGTGTGTGTATATAAAATTTACTATTCTTTTAGCTGTAGAAGCTTTTTAACCATGTTCTTAAGAATCAGCTATAAATAACAAGCTGGGGAAACAGCAGCTGTAATTCTCTCAACCTGAGTTATTCTCTACTTGTGGCAATGAACAGCAACCCTACTGAGGAATTCAGTTGCCATTTTGTTTCTTTTACAAATTTCATTAAAAGCATTAGCAAGGTATATAATCACACATGAATTAATAGAACTATCCAGACCTCAAAATGAGAAAAATCACATTAATAATGACTTAACAGAAACAGAATCTCAGCTTTCTGAGGTGGGCTATTTCTTGCATCCATATTAACCTGAGTTTCTTCCTTCCCTCATCACTATATATCACAATATGTAAGCTCTTCATAATCATCCTTATCCAATGAACTTAAGATAGGGCTCCACAAACTGGTTGCCTACTCATCAAATACAAAAGAGTATTTGCATATCTTAAATAATCAAAAGGAAAATAAAAAGTCAATCCATTCTCTTTCCCTTTACTTCTGAAACCTTAATTTCAAAAGATTAAGTTACTGTCACAAAATTTGATCTTTATAAACATAATCTGAGTGTGTCCTTTCACATCATGCTAAAACAAATTTATCTGTAAAGGGCAAGGGAAAGGGACATTTCAGCTGAGTCTTAGGTCTGGCAGTTATCGTCATGGTAGTTATTTCCTCATATTTTTTCCTAAAGCAAGAAGCAAAAACAAGGAAGGTTTACATTCCTTTGTTCCTTGGGATACACTGATATAGAGGCCACAAGATTTCTTCAAAGTAGCCAGATTAGAAGTTATTATGCAGTCTACCACTGTTACATCCAGAAAGCACTACAACACTGTGAGACAAATGGAAAAATTGCTAGAGAAGCAAACAATCTCAGTGCCTCAATATCAATATCTCAGTGCCCCATAATCTAATATGTGCTTGCCTATAATTCAGAATCAAATGTTGTTAATTAGACAGAACTACATTACATTCCACAAATACCTTCATGTGTTCCTAACTGTGGCAGGCATCAGTTTTCTGTAAATGAAACTGTTTAAACTGTCTAGAACTTTAAAAAGGCTCAGAGAAATTTGTGAAAAAAAATAAATTCTCCTGAAAATCAGTGTGTATCATGTCCCCTTCTTCTCCGTTTTAATTTTTTTGTTTATTTTGCATTTTAATATTCTTGATTTGTCCATGAAGACTAAAGCTACACTTTAAAAAAACTTTACACACATAAAAGGTTAAGATACTACTACTATGTAACTTTTCTCCCTAAGGCAATTTAAAAATCAAGTAGTTGTTAATATTTGAAGAGTTCCTGTCTGTTTTTTAAAAAAGCAAAGTACCATTAGTAAAAAAGATTACTTCTCACACTTTGTGAACCTTCAAGGTTTAGAATGCTTCCATCATGGTCACAAATGACAGTGTTACAATCTGTTCTCCAAAAATACAAAATACATTTCCTAGTCACTGGTTTAAATTTGTTTTAACTAAAAAAAGTTAATAGTAACTGAGGTAAATAAAATTTTTACAAGTAAAATCCTAACAATTCTTTGAACAAAAGAAGAATATTGAGGCTTTTGATAACATGAATCAATGAAGCATCAATTAACCCTGATGTACTTGTATTTTGACTTCATTATATGATCATAACTTTATATTGTAATTCTCTAAAAGTCCTATCTTTATATTTATGGTAAACAACTAAATACACTCATTATGTGTAATTCTATACACTGAATAAAGTGGGGAACAGCCCTAGAAGCTGTCATGGTAACACACAAGAAGCTTACCATGTACAATGGAAACCAGACAAGCACATAGCTAGCATTTACAAAAAGTTAAACACCAAAATCTGGCATTAAAATGCCAGTGAGGACTTTGGAAAACACAATTTCAAAGTACTTACTTGTGATGGCTACTGCTGTGACGATGGTGATGGTGATGATGGTGGTGATGATGTTTTGAATGATGCTGGTCTTTCTCAGTAAGAGATGAAGAAGATGAATTTGAGTGTGACGATCCCAGGCTCTTCCTTTGTTCTTTTGTTTTCTGTAAAACTCTCTTGTACGATAAAGTACAGAGCCAGCATAATAACTTCCCATCAACCTTTTAAAAGAAAATACTTATATTAGATTAAATGTACGTGTAACTGGCTGTAAGTGAAACCAGGTAAGATAAACTGCTCAACTGCTGGTGTGCATGTGCGCGCTCTCTCTCTCTCACACATACTCACACACCACACACACACACACACACACACCCCACACACATACACACTGTTGCAAAATGGAAGTAAAAGTAGACTTTTCTGAAACTTGGGGAAATGCTTATTTAGAGGATCATAAAATTAGAAAGGATGATATATGGACTTCCATTAGTTTTGAGGCATTTTTAAATTTGGAGAGGAAAACTTATTTTCTTATTACTAGAAAATAAGCATAACGTGATGATATACTTCAAAGAAACCTTATCTAAGCACTATCATAAATTCTTAAATTACTGTGTAACTACTAAAATGACAAAGTATTTCCCATGAAAGCAAAACTGTTAATTTATAGAAAAAATGAGACTGAATGACATAGAATCGACTCTCATTTGCAGATTTTGTATTGGCAAATTCACCACCTATTAGCAAAAATTTATCTGTCACCCCTAAATCAATTTGTAGCACTTCTGTGATCATTCACCCACATGCACAGAACAGCAAAAAAATTTGTGTAGCTAGACCGCAAATGTTCCCAGATGAGGTTAACAAGGTGACGCTTTACTGCCTTTCTTCAGCTCTCATATTGTAAACAAGTATCCTTTTCACAATCTACCTACTATCACGTTTTTCACATTTGTGCTTTTTATTGGTGATTTCACTGTTAAAATGGTCCCCAAAGGTAGTGCTAAAGTGATGTACAGTGTTCCTAAGCATAAGGCGGCTGTGATGTACTTTATGTGGAAAATACCCGTTAGATAAGATTCATTCAGGCCTAGTTATAGTGCTGTTTGCTATGAGTTCGATTTAATCAATCAACAATATATATTAAGGTGTCTTTAAACAGAAACATACACAAAACAAAACAAGATTAGGTACCGATCTACTGATTACCACGTTGTGACCAGAGGCAGGGACCTATCCTGTACTGTCCGTAGGAGCAACAGTTCTATTCACTAACTCAGTGTTTGCAGCAACTTTATAGAACACAACTCTCACAGACAATGGGAGGCCAGTGTCTGTGTGTCAACAGGGAGGAAAAGAGACTTCTTTCCAAAATTAAGACTAAAACTAAGTTCCTATCCTCTATTTGTTCAAATGAGAAGTGCTGGAGGAACATGTCTTACAACTAGGGTACATATATTGCTGTGGAGGAACATGGCAGAGCCCCTCAAAGAGACAGTCATCCTCCAAATCAACTGAAACTGATAGTCATCAGGAGGCCTGTGTGAATGCTCAGCAGAGAAATGTCACACACATATAGATACCTTTTAAGTCACTGTAGGTAGAGAAAAACAAACAATGGTATAAAATATGAGCCCCAAGTCAAAAGGCACATGACTAACTTTGAATCATGTGTTAAACTGCCATCAGGTATATTTTCACACCAGCAACTTCAAGTAACCAGCAAAAAGGTAAGTAGCTGAAAAGATTTAAAAGCAGTTAGTAATTCTCCCACACAAAATACTGGATAACCAAATAGTACAGAATAGCTATCACTATAGAATGTTTTTTAAAGTATAGTAATCTCAACTGATCAACATGAATCTACATATCATGCCAGCAAGGAGAAAATGCACTGTTCCTGCACTTTCATCTAACCACCTGCTTTCAGGGACCCAAAGAATACATCAAGCTTCAGTAATATATTAAGTATAATAACTTCCAACTTGTTTGTGTTTAATTTCCAGAAGATGTCATAAAATACATTAAACATACCTTTCTTCTTCCTTCCTCCTTCCGATCAAAAGCACATTGTTGTTTGCACTGTTCACAAGTCTGAGGTGGTCCATATTTTTTTTCTGAATTTGTGCAACGCTGACACTTGGTACCAATAAATGCTGCAATTATGTTACAGTATTGACAAGGCTTAGGCTGAAAAACAGATATATATTTTCTTTAATTGAGACATTTTAAAATACTAAAATTTTGCTGCATAAAATATACCCAGTGAACAGGACATATTTTAGGAATTAATTAAGGAAACTAATAGGCAAAAAGTTTTCTGTGAAGTATGTTGCCCTATCATAGTCAAAGACATTTATTATGTTTCTATTCATTTGCTAACATTTATTTCTAGACTCATTAAACTTTTCGTTAAATAGTTAAATAAGATCGTGAGAAATGTACTTATGACCTGCATAGTATATTATATAATACAAAAGCTACATGTAAAGACGTTTCAATAAATGAAAACAAAGGTACACACTGACAGAAAAGTTTCATGTATCCAGTATTTGGGGGAGTGAACTTCTACTAACTTAATATCCTGTTAGCTTAATTACTATATCATTTATTCAAAATACATTTAACAAATTTTTATCATATGTAGGTACAGCTGATGCAAGAAGTAGGTGAGTTTTCAACTAAAAAAAACTGGCACAAGCATATTCCACATAACTATAACAAACATACCTTGATTCTCTTTGATATTCAAAAGACAACTGAAGATTTTAGAATCCCTTAAGGCCAGAAATTTGACTAATCATGACTGTAATATACCAATAATAACTGTAATATACATATAAGAAAAGAACTTATACTAGGATAACTTCTTGACTTTTGTGACTAAATGCCTGAACTGTGCCACTATACAAAAATTGTCAGAGGTTCTGAGGAAGAGGTAAAGTACAGTTATGCAAAGCTTATAAGTAGGTTCTCTACAACCAGGAGTTTGTTTGCTATATTTGACTCTTTAAAGAATAAAATCATAACTTCCCCACTGAAATTCAATATATATAAACATGCACATAATATGACTGTTTTAAAATTTTATCTTCCCATAAGACTCTCTATAGAAAGTTTCTTTCCTGAAATATTTTGGTACTTGAAATATTTAAGAACATAGCAATACATATTTTTTAAAAGGTCCATCTTTGTGAAAACATTAATTGACCAGCAGCAATAAAATGAGATGAAAATATAAGATATACTTACGGTGCCAAATTGCTTCACATTTTGAGCACACTTCTTACAAATCGTGTTAGTTTTGCTGAAAAGGAAATTGTATATAGATGATGAAACTTATGCAGCACGATGCTGAACTAAAGCAAGCAGTCAAAGCGTTCTATTAGTAGAAGTGTACCATGTGCTTTAGTAGTACTTAAAACTTACTCTAACACAGAGTAAGAATTTTTTAAAAATGCAAGTGTAAGGATCTTTTTAGGGCTGTATATTATGCAAATATGCTCCCCTTAATTAAGATAAATGTTTTCATACATTTTTATTGTGTACTTTAAACGGAAACAAATCAAAAAATCCTATTGTTTTCTATCTAGTTCCAAAATCCTCACACTTGCCACTATTTATGCACAGCACCAGTGCCTATCTAACCTTCCACTGGGTGCTCTCCACTATTATGATGCTCACACCTACTTGTGAAGAAATTATTTGTTCTCTTAAGCTCTTGTGCATGCACTGAGGCTCTAACAGGAATCACTCCATTAAGAAATATGTGCTGTTCTTCCACTGGTAACAAGTTACTAGATCTCACCCTTGGAAGGTAGCTGGTAACACTATAGACCTTTCCTCAGGTCCATGTCAGCACTAACGTTCTGCCATTTTTTAATAGTTTAACAGTAACAGTTTATATTTGCACTTTTCGTTAGCAAGGTTGTACATTTTCCATGCAATAATTTATTTTTTATCTCCTCAGGTATAAAGTCTAGCTGTAAAATACCCATTAATTTTTGGTCAGCATTCTCTCTCCTACCATGCAGAAAGGGCTTACAACTTAAAGCTTAGAAACTAAACCATTTTATTTAAAAAAAACTGTAACATAAATATGGGATTACAAGTATTCCTTAAAGACAATACTTCGTCTTTAACAATCAAAAACTGTTCAATATACAAACCTCTCTTGTTGAAATTCTGATCTGCAGTAAGTACATTTTACAATGGGATGCGCAATCCGACATTCCTGTAATAAGACAATATGTTAGTCATTATCTATCTCAAGGCCCCCAAAATTTCACGTTTCTGGTGGAAAATTATTACCCAACCTAGTCAAATGCCTAAAACATCAATAAAATCTGTCCCCCAACGTAGAAAATTGAGTGATTTATCAAATAAGTAGCCAATTACAGCGTAATTCCTTAGAGAAGGCTTAGGTGTCTTTGTCTTTATTAGATGGGGGCGGGGGTACGCAACAGATAAATTTTAAAAAGCTGTCAGGGCCGATTCCAAGGATTGGTTAAATGTGAAACTACTTATTATTTTGCACCGTTGCTCACAGACAGCATCCCGGCTTTAATGGGATGGGAGGAGCTCCAAATCATAGAGCATTCTGTTCCCAAGCCAGACGCTTCGCTTTCCTGGACAGGGAAGAAGGATGCCACCAGCTTTGCGGCTTCAGGTTCCTAGCAAGAAAGTGCAAACACCGTCCTCTGCCTCCCGGTGGAAGGAGAGGACAGACTAGACAGAAAACCGAGATGAAAACATCTCCATCCCGGGGTCTCTGCGGCATAGACAGGTGGCTGCCTCACGCAGCCCCACCCCTGAGACCCCTCAACGTTGCTGGGGCCCGGCCCCATCCTGGGTCGCCTGGAAGAGGGCAGGGTTCCGTCTTCCTCTCAGGGGCTTTCCCAGCTGATGCCCAGGTCCTCGGATAACGGGGTCTCTGAGTGAGGAGGCGAGGGCTCCAAACCCCCAAGGCGCCGGCGAAGAGAGAGGGGCTGCAGTGCAGCGGGCACCCAGCTCCCTCGGGCTATGGCCGAGGAAACCCCGCCCGCCCACCACCCAGCGCCCACGGACCTTGCAAAGCTGCTGGCCCTGGGAGAGCTCCTCGAAGGGATAGCGCTGGGTGCACTTGGTGCAGGCGTACAGGGCCGAGGCCGCCATCCTGCTCCTCAGTCTCCTCCTCCACCGCCGCCCGCTCCGAGGCGGGGCCCTACCGGGAACTCGGGCACCACCACCGTCGCCGCCGCCACCACCGCCGCCGCCGCCCGGGCCGCGGGCTCCTCCTCCTCCCCCTCCCCCGCGCCCACCAGAGCCTTGACGCGAGAGCCTAAGGTACTGCAGACGCAGCCGTCTCCCTCCGCCTCCACTTCCGCCCCAGCCCACCCAGTGACGCCGTCCCAGCAGCTCCCGCTTAGGCCCCGAGAGCGGCGGAGGGAGACGAAGCGGATAGTTCGCTGCGGTTTAGTTGCGCGGCGACGGATCCGCTTCCTCCTCGGCCTCCCTTCCCCACCCCTGATTGGCTGGGGCGGCTACTCCGTCATCGGTCGCTCCGCCCAACCCCTAAGCCCCGCTACGCTGGGAGCTCCCACAAAGCGAGGAAGTCGCTGGCCAATAAAGGCCCGACGCTCTCAGAGCGCGAAAGCCGCTTTAAACTCACCCCGCCCAAACGTCCCGGTCGCAGCTTTTCCTAGCAACCGGTCCCAGGTTTGGGTGGGAGCTTCCGAATCCAATTGGGCAGTTGTTTGCGGAGGTTTACTCTCTGCCCCTACTGTTTTTTCTCCCGTGACTTCTATTGGACCAAATCTTTACGCTCCCTCTCCTTCTATTTGTTATTGGCTGAAAGATAAGTACCTCACGTGGAGGGGCGTCCCCGAGTCAAACATACGCTCTCTCCGGCGATTTACGCAAGGGAAGTCATGGAGTATTTTGAGCTTCGCATTCTCTTTTATTAGTCATCCCATTCAACCGCCAATGGAGACAACACAACCCCTCGCCCATGCTTCCCCTTCGAGAATGCCCGCACCTGTGCAGAACCCCTTCAGGAGCCGCCCGGTAGCCAGCCAGCCCAGTCCCCGCGGCCCTCTACCTTGTGATGAGGGAAGAGGCGGATTTTGCTACCACCGGAAGTCGTCTGGTTTTTTTGATTGGCTAGCCAGGACGTCCGTTAGGACGTGTTGCGCTTTTGGTGTGCACTCCAAGTGTGGGCGGCCCTGTGGGGGTGTGTGGTAGGGGTTTCCAGACCCGGGACGAACACACCACCCCCTGCCATCAGGGGTTCGGCTTAGGGTCGCCCCTGGCGGGCGGCTCTCGAATCTTGAAGAACAGCACGCGAACCCGGACCCTCCCGAGGCTGCAGAGGTCGGCAGGAAGATGGCGGCAGCGTCGTCTGAGACTTCGGCTTCTCAGTTATCGGTAAGAAGCGGTTGACGTTCGAATAGGCCCCGGGTCGGTCCTGGCGCCCCTTTGCTTTTTCTCACTCTTCAGAGCGCTCTCGGCCCAGAGTCTCACTCCATCTTGGGGAGCGGCGGGGGGCGCCTAGATCGCCCCTTGCTACCTCGGCTCCCACTGCTCCTATGTCAAGGTTGCACCCTTCCATTGAGACAGGCTGGGCCCGTTACTCCCCCCCCCCCCTGCCTCTTTCATCTTTCGGCCTAGCCGCCCAGGTTGCCGAACGTTGCCTGGACTCGCAGGGATGACTACTACACCTTGGCCTGCGAGAACAGGGCTCCTGGGTCTCATGGGTGTAACGGCCCCTCTTGGAAACTCTCCGAGACCAGGTGGGCGCTCTAGTCGGCTTAATGGGCAGCTGTTGAATTGTACGCAGTCTCGAGTGCTTCTGCTGATTCCTTTGCCTGCAGTGCCTCCCTCTCCTATCCTCCCAGTAACTTCGACCTGTGCTCATCCTACCTCGAGCGCGCGTGCTTCCCACCTCCCTGTATATTACGGTGACCTCAATGTGTAGTAAATGTCCTTTTAGAAAGGCGACAAGGGGAGCCAATCTTAAATATTGTATTGGCCTCTACAAGAGCCACCAGCCTATTCAGTCACTGGTATTTTGTGGAATTGGAGCGGGACCTGCCGCATTGGGAATAGATGGGCAGTAAATGTGAATGTGAAGCAGCTCAAGTTGGAGCCATTAGCTCTTCATCTAGCAAATGCTGAGTGTCTGGCGTACTTTTAGGCTCTAGGATTACACGGATGAATAGGGGAGAACCCCTGCTCTGAAGGAGCAAAGCACTGAAGAGAAACTACACGTAATTAGATTATTACACAGTACAGTTTGATAAATGCCACCCTGCTAGAATAACCTAGGCAAGAGTGATTAGCAGTGCTTGGGTAGAGAAGGTGGAGCTAGCTGGGTGGTGAAGGAATCGGAAATGCTTGTCCCAGGAACAGAAAAGGAAGGAGAAAAACGCACCACAGGCATTTTGGAATATGTGCCAAGACGAGGTGTTTTCAGAAAACTTGTAAAAAATTTGAATTGAGCAGAGGTAGTGTGGAGGTAGAGTTCGGTTAGATGAATTGTAAAAATAGGTTAAAATATGAAAAAAGAGAGATAGTGAGAGGAGAATATCAGGGTAAGGTTGTCAAAGAAGTTAACGGGGAAAAGGTTAGGGGGACAGTAAAAGCAGTGTCACCTTGGTGAAAACACACCTTCCTCAGTTTCAGGTTTTGGTGACTGTTGTTAAAATTTGTGTTAATGAGGCCAGAAGTGATCTTCAGGGTTTCAGCACAGTGGGGGTAGCAAATTTGTAGAGAGGTCAGGGAAGATTAAGAGGAAGGAAGGAAGGAAACAATTGGAGTTATCCAGGAATTAGATCAGTGAAAGGGAAGATAAAAACGATCTATTAGACTATTAAGAAATGTCATTAAGTAGATGGATGAGATAATATAGGAGTTGTGATTAATTAAATTTAATCGGGAGAAAAAATAATTAAACATAATTGGGAAAGGAGGGCTTTTCACCACTCTCAAAACAGCACTTGGAGACTGAGCAAGGAAAACTCCCATAAATGTTGATTTGAGCTGAACTCTGCCAAGGCTACCTAGCTGAGAGTGGTTACTGGGGTGTGGTCAACCCTTAGTCTTTAAGATACCCTGGACAGAAATCCTATAGAGTGTTTAATAGGTAAGCATATATATATTTTTATATGCTAAGCTCAGCTTTAAGTGGATTCGAAATACTCAGAGCACACTAAGAATACCTAGGACCCTTTACAAATCAAAATATAACTTTCTTAACTTTATCTGCTAAATTAAAATGTCTAATTTGGAAGTCACTATGTCTCAAAACAAAAATGACTAAATTTAACTTATCAGTGTATGAGAAATGGCCCTGCTTAGATACTTTAACTGTCCTGTCAGAAATAAGGCTGGCATTTCCAACAGAATTTTAAAAGCACTCCAGCTTAACAGATAGCTGATCATAAAATAAGGCAACGAAAGAAGACCTTTTAAAACTACAACATGAACTCAGAAGGATACTCATAATGAGATTTCAGGGTTGTGAACATTAACTATTTCTATTGTATTTAACATTGATAAACCCAGCATAGGTATAGTAAATGGAAATGCTTTTAGGAGGCAGGGATTTTTATCAGGTAGATTCACAAATAACAGTCTTTGGGAAGCAGGTGCAATGTAAATCTCAAATGTGAACAACATGGAAGTAGGTGATACTTTTGAATTGTTCTTGTAAGCATTCTTTCTCTGCAACAACAGCAAGAAGAGTAACAACTAGCAGCTAACATTTATTGAAAGATTGCTGTGTATTAACCCACTAGTGGAGAGCCTCAGGAAAATAAGTATGATCAGGCATAATGATAATGAAAGTACAGGCAGCCTAGTGTTGAAACAGAATATCTTTCCTGTTTTTGTTTTAAATTTTCCCCCGGTAACCATGATCAACACTCTTAGGTCACTTTGGATTTAATTAATAAGCTAATCTCCTAATTGGTCTCCCTGGCTTTTTTGCCAGGCCCATTGACAAACCTGCTCTGTATTTCTCTTAAAAGTGATTTATGAGTGTATCTTAGATTTCATAACATTAAATATATAAAGGATTTATTTTTGAGAATAATAAAATGAATACCTTTATGCCCCTTAGTGCATCTTTCTGCTTCTCTTTTACTCTCTTACACACACACACACACATTTTGAGATTATAATAATATATAATAATAGTACAGTACTATCCGGCAGGCATTTTAAATACTTTTTATGTATTAACTCATTTAATCCTCATAATAATCTTATGAGGTTGGCATTAGTATTTCCATTTTTGAATTAGCAAAATGAGGGACAAAGAGGTTAAGTCAAGGTTATACAACTAGTAAATAGCAGAGCCTCTTTTATATTTCTGTATAGTATAGTATCTTGATGGGCTTTGGGGTTTTTAGGGTTTGTTCATTTGTTTGCCAGCTATTGTAAACAGTCCTGTTGTGATCATCTCTATATGTTTCACATGTGCAAATTTTTCTCTAGCGTGGCAGTTCTCAGAGAGTGGTCTGAAGACCTTTGGGGGTCTACAGTGTCCTTCCTTATCCAGCCACTTTGTGGGAGACCAGATTCTTCATGTACATCAACCAAAACAGAGAGAATGCAGAAGCAAATAAAATCCAGCAGGCTTCTTTAAGCCAAGAGTTAAAGAGATTTTCAAAAAATGTAAAACAGTGCCGCTCTTTTCACTAAATTTTTTGGATGATATAGTTATTTTTCATTCAAAAATTATATTTATGATAACATCATGGGTTTAATATTTTTAAATTAGTAAATATCTTTAAATTTTCTCTGTTTTAATTTTTCATGTGATAAATATCAATTGCTATAACCCACATAAGCAGAAGCTTTTTGGGGTCTTCAGTAATTTTTAAGAGTGTAAGGGCGTCCTGAGACCAAAAAGTTTGAGGAGCAGCGATTTTTGAAACGCAGGTTTGGGCTGTGGGTTACAACACAGTAATGGGTTGTAGTGTATGTTTAGAAACTTAGGACTGACTTTTTTTTTTTTTTTTTTTTAGGAGAGAGAGGAAATAGTTCAGTGAAATGCTGGGTCATAGAGTGTGTGCATCTTTGGCTTTATTTGGTAATGCTGAATTGTTTCCCAAAGTGATTGTACCAGTTTACATTCCCATCAACAGTCCCCTTTAATCTATATCCTCTTTAACCGGTGGTGTTGTGTCAATTTTTTTTTTTTTTTTTTTTTTGCTGAGAGATGAGTGTGAAGTGGTGTCCTGTTCTTATTCTTATTTGTGTTCTCTGATCACTGATGAAGATACACTTTTTTTTTTCATAATTTTACTAGTCTTTTGTGGGTTTTGTTCTGGTTCTGTGAAATGCCTCTTAGTACCTTTTGCCTGTTTTCAATTGTTTTTTTTTTTTTTTTTTTTACTGATTTATAGTCATTCTTTATGTATTCTGGATGTTAATCAACTATTAGGAGTCTTCTAATGCTCTTTGGCTCGTCTTTTTATGATATGTTTTGATTAGCAAGAGTTCTTTATTTTAATGTAAAATTTATTCTTTCTTTAATGATTATTGCTTTTTGGCTAAATTCTTCATTATAGCCAAGGCCTTAATGATATTCTTCTATATTTTTCTCTACAGATTTTAAAGTTGGGGCCTATTGTCTTTTATTTGCTTGAAATTAATTTGTGTGCTTATGAGGTAGGGATGTTTTATTTATGATACGCATTTCAGCATTACTTGTTTAAACTCATCCTTTCCCCAGTGGTTTACAATTCCAGCTGTCAGTATATTAATTTCCATATGTGTATGGACGTGTTACTGGGCTCTTTGTTCCACTGTTGTATTTTTCTATACTCATTGTCTTAATGATTTCCTTTTTTTTTTTTTTTTTTGTCTGAGAGGCCAACTATCTTCCTTGTTCCTCAGAAGAAATGGTAGCTATTCTTGGTCCTCTGCTGTTCTTCAGTAGAAATTCTAGAGTCTGGTATTGGAATTTTGATTGAAATTGAATTGAATTTCTAGTTCATTTTGGGAATAACTGATGTCTTTAGGATATTGAGCTGTCTATCTGAACATGTTATTCCAGTTTTGTGGAGTAACATTTATTTGAACATTTTTCAGTGAAGTTTTATAGTTTCAGGTCTTGTATATTTATTAAATTCATTTCTAGTTACTTTATTTTTTATTTGTTTTCATAAGTTGCATTTTCTAACTAGTATATAGAATTATTATTGATTATTGCATATTAATTTTACTCAGCAACTTTCCTAAACTCCAGTTCTAATAATTGAGGGTTCTTGGTATTTTCTGTTGAGACAGTCATAATCAGTGAAGTTTGGATTCTTCCTGTACAGTTTTAACATCTGTTATTTCTTTTCATTATCTTAATATGCAGGCTAGGAAATAACAGCACAACATTGACTAGAAGTTGTCTTGTAGATAATCTTTGCCTTGTTCCTGAATTTAAAAGGGATGTTTTGAATTTTGCACCATTAAATATGTTGCCATTTTTTTGGTAAATTTTCTAATTACCATAAGAAAAAAGTTATTTAATAATGGCTAGATATTAAATTTTATCGACTACTCTTGCATTTGTTGCTCATATGGATTTTCACTTTAATGGGATGGATTGCATCAAAAGATGTTCTAATGTTCACACAGTTTTAGATTCCTGGAATAACCCCGCCTTGGTCATACTGCTTTATCTTTTCTATGTATTTGTATATGGTCTGCTAAATGGTATTTAAATTTTTATGTACCTGATTTTTATTTCTTCCAGCTGTGTTGCACATTACATTTGAAAAGAAGGCAAGTAATAGAACGTTTTTTATCATCCTTCACACTTAACACAATGTCATACACAGAGATGTTTAATAAATATTTGAGGGGACTTCCCTGGTAGTCCAGTGGTAAAGAATCTGCCTTCCAATGCAGGGGACACGGGTTTGATCCCTGGTCAGGGAACTAAGATCCCACATGCTGTGGGGCAGCTGAAGCCACGCGCCACAACTACTGAGCTCACGTGCCTCAAGGAGAGAGCCTGCGTGCCGCAAACTGCGGAGTCCACACACCCTGGAGCCCGTGCACCAAACTAGAGAGACAAAAAGAGAAAACCCGCACGCCACAGGTAGAGAGAAGCCCAGGCACCACAACATAGAGCTAGCATGTCTCAATCAATCAGTCGTCTTTTTAAAATATAAATAAATAAATAAATAATGAATATTTGAGTTATAAGTGTTCCTAAGTAGGATGTTTGACCTAACAGCTAAAGCTACCAGGAAAGAAAGTGGTCAGGTTAAACATTTTGGCTTTAACCCTGAAAGTTTTTCCTAGAATCATCATTTTAGTCGGAAAAATATTTGGAAAGAGGACTGGATTAGGAGCTGGACTTGGGCTCCTTAGTAGCTGTGAAACCTGAAGCAAATAGTTTATGTTTTCTTAGCCTCTTTTTTCACCTACAAAATGGGGACAGTAATATTGGCTGTGCTTGCTTCATAGGGTTCTTGTGATAATTAAAGGAGAATATGAGTGTGCTTAGAGAAAACAGTGTGCTAACAAATCTAAGATACCATGTTCATTGTTCTGAAAATAAATCCAAGTATATTTTCCTGAACTGTAAAGTGGAGATATTTTCTTACTTGCTTACTTGTCAGGAATGTTGTGAAGATCAACCCAGATAATGAAAGTGTAGGTTGTAAAGTGCAAGGTGAGTTTGAGGTTTATGGGTTGTTTTTAGTATTAATATGAGAGAAGATAGCATAAACAGTATGCTTAAAGGATCCTTTGCCCTTCCATAGTTCTCAGGTACCATGATTGGATGCATATGGCATTGAAGACAGAAAATAATTCTCTTGAAATCTTCCATAATTCCAGATGACTTGTTATTTTTAGAAAGGGCTGTTTGCAAGGTTAGCTCTTCATTGGCATCTGTGAACTTGAGTGGTAAACAGTTTCCTACACAGATCTAGAACTTTAACCTAAATCAGGAAAGAGTGGCTTATTGTGCTTAAACTGTTTATGCACACAATGTTGAACACCTGTTTTCCTTCTGGGAGTCAGGAATATAACCAGCCTCAAATAAAAACCTTGGCCACTGAGTCTAAAGAGCTTCCTTAGTAGGTGCCACTTGACACAGCTGTCTCTATTAGTTGCTCGAGGAATTAAGCACATCCTGTATGACTCTACCTGGAGAGGAATTTTCAAAGCTTGTGCCTGATCTCTTGTAGCTTCTCCCTTTTCTGATTTTGCTTTGTATCCTTTTGTTGTAAGAAATCATAGCCGTAAGTATAACTCTGTATTGAGTTTTGTCAGTTCTTCAAGCAAATCATTGAACCCAGGGCTGGTCTTGGGGACCCCTGACTCTAATGGTGACAATATTTGGAACCTTCCCAAAATTCAAGTTCCGAAATACCAGCCAAGAACTAACCTTGCAGGCAGACCTCGAGTCTGCTATGTTAACTCTTTCTACACAGCCTCCCTATGACATTTGTGCTATTATTTGGTACAAAAGAAACCAAAAGCTTTTGTCTTCTAAGAGATTATAGTAACTTAGAAGACAAAAGCTTTTCAGTTTTATAAGCATTATGCAGTTTTCCTGTTTTGTAAAATATTTATATAATTGATTCGTTCAACAGGTTTATTAAACATATTTATTGAGTGTCTTTTTGGAACTTAAACCCTTAATGGGGTGACTATATTTTTCCAACATGCAATTTTTCTATCCCAACTGGGTGTCCTACAATTCAGTTCTGACACTACCTGGAGATAGTGCAAACACCATAGGTTAAGACACTAGGTCCCACAAGACTGCCCCCATTTCAGTTGCCACCTGCAAGTCCCAGATGTCCCCAAGGAACCTGTACTTCTGCACAGCCAACTGTAGATTAAGGAGTTCTGACTCTTCCCCCTGTCACGTTCAGTAATTTGCTACAGTGACTCACAGAACTCAGGAAAACACTACACTTACAATTAAAACTTTTTTAAAACTTTTTCTTATAAAGAATACAACTCCAGAACCACCAGATGGAAGAAACACACAGGGTAAGATGTAAAGGGACTTCCATGACCAATCTGGACACTCCTGGGACCTCATTGAACAAAGAGTTTTTTAGGGAGGTTTCATTATGTGGGTAGGATTGACTAAATCATTAGCCAATGGTGAGTGAACTCAATCTCTAGCCCCTCTTCCTTCTCTTGAGGGCAGGGGGTGGGACTGAAATTTCTAACCCTCTAATCGCCTGGTAGGTTTTTCTGGCTATCTGCCCTCATCCTAAAGCTATCCACGGCCCCCACTATTACCATAACAAAGACACTCCTATCACTTAAAAATTTTGAGAGTTTTTAAATCTCTTTCAGGGACAAAAACTAAATGTATTTTTTATTTTTCTACAGGGCATAGAGATGATAAATATATCAGGTAGAAATAGTGTTTCTTAAAAGGGTAAGGAGATAGAGTGACAAAAGGTGCTACTTTAGATAGCTTAGTCAGGGAAAACCTCACTGACAAACTTTTGAGTAGATAACTGAGTAGTGGGAGGAAGGGAGCTTTCCAGGCAAAGTAAATGTAGCAGATGAAAACAGTGTACTGTGCATTTTAGAAATCCAAAAGTTGGTCAGTATGGCTGGAAAATATGGGGGTGGGGTGGGATGGGATAGGTGGTGCGGAGAGAGACTGGTAAGGGATGAGGTCAGGGTTAGCCTGGGGTCAGTTAATGTGGGGTCTTGGTAAGAATTTTGGATTTTATTCTGGGATGGAAAGCCATTGGAAGGTTCTGATTAGGGGCATTACTTGAGTTATTTTCTTAAAGAATCATAATGCCTACTATTTGGAGAACAGACTAGGGGGACCTCGACAAAAGTGGTTAGGAGGCTATTATGGTAGTCCAGACAAAAAGATCACAGTGGTGTCAAGCAGGGAATTAGTAGTGGAATTGATGAGAAGTTGAAGACTTTCTGTATATATGGTAAAGACAGAGAGACCCAGCCAGATATACTGAAAGATTGGATGTGAGATGTGTATGAGAAATGACTCGTGCAAGGGTTTCGGCCTGAGCAGCTGGGTAGGTGGTGGTGCCAATTATTGTGGTATGCTTTGAGGAGTTGGTTTGGGAAATAGACTCAAGAATTTGGTTATAGACATGTTAAGTTTGGGGTCCTCATATTGACATCCAAGTGGAGACAGCGAGTAAGAAGGTTGATTTGAATATAGAGTTTCAAGAGGGAGAGCTATATATAACATATTTAAACTTGAAAGTTATCAGCAGATAGTGGCTTTTTGAAAGCCCTGAGAGATGATGAGATCGTCAAAGGTATCCATGTAGATGAAGACAAGAGGAGGAAGGACTAAGCTTTAGGGAACCTCCAGCATTTAGAAAGAGGAAGGAGAGAGAGCCCAGGAGATTCTGAGGGAGACGCCTGGGTGTTAGAAGGAAAATCCGATTGTGGTGTTCCATCCACTGAAGGAAGTATTGGGATGAAGTGATCTGCTGTATCACATGCTTCTGGGAGGTCACTGAGTTCAGCACTGTAAAAAGTCACTGGTGAACTTAAAGAGCTGTTTCTCTGAATTGGTGAGGATTGAAGTCTGGAGGGGATTAAAAGGGAAGGTGATTAAGAAGTAGCAGTAGTTTCAAACAAGTATTTTGAGGGACTTTGTTATAAAAGCTGAGAAATGAGACAGGAGCTGGAGAGGAGTCCTAAAGTTCAGAAGTCTGTCTTTCCTTCCTTCCTCCCCTCCCTCCACTTTCTCTGTTCCCTGCTGTCTCTTCCTTCCCTTCCTTTCCTCCTTCCTTTCTCTCCTTTCTCCCTTCCTCCCTCCCTCTTTCTCTCCCTTTCTTTCCTTCCCTCCCTTCCTTTCCTTCCAAATGGCAGTGTGCAAGGTCTAGTAGGGAGGGAGAAATAGATGGCATCTGGAGGGATACCATGTCCTTTAGAAAGGACAACCAAGACTTTGAGCAGGTAAGTGGTTATACAAAGGTCATTCCCTGTGTTATGTGTGTGAGAACAGATGCAAGTAGGTTTGTGGGTTCTCTTTTGAAAGCTAGTAAATTTTTCAGTTAATCACATAGAATGTGATTGCCCTGATTCTACTGGAGGTCAGGTTGGTGTGACAACTCACTATTTTCTTATTATCTTTAGTTGTTTACCTAGTACTTTATCATCTTAACCATTTTTAAATGTACAGTTCAGTAGTATTAAACATATTCACATTGTTGTGAAACAGATCTCCAGAACTTTTTCATCTTGCAAAACAGAAACTGTATCTATTAAACAACTCCCCTTTGCAACCTCTCCCCAGCCCCTGGTAACCACCATATTTCTACTTTGTTTCTATGAATTTAACTACTTTACCTCATGTAAGTAGAATCATAAAATATTTGTCTTTTTGTGGCAGGCTTATTTCACTAAGCATAATATCCTCAAAGTTCATCCATTATGTAGCACGTGATGGGATTTCCCTCCTTTTTAAGTTAAGGCTGAATAATATTGTATGTAGTTACCACATTTTATCTTCTACAATTTTTAATAGACACTATGTGTACGTAATTGAGTTATCAGTTTCTTATTTCTTGGTTTAATTTTATTTCAAAATAGTTCTTGTAAATGATTTTTATAAAGCCATTTTTTTCCTTCCTTTTGCTTTGGGTTGATTTATGTATTCTTCCTATTCTTTGCTTCAGACTTCTGGCAGCAAATGAGGACATTGATCCAAAACATTCATAGTTAACAATGACTTTCATTGCTTAAACCCTGACATTCAAAATTAGGTGACTGACTTAGAAAATGGAATATATTTAGAATTACTATTCAAAAAAAAAGTGTCATTATAATTTGCATTTTTATATTAAGACTTTTCTTAATTTGTCAACTGACCCAAGCAGTACTTTGATGATGTATATGTAACAAATTTTGTTGAAAGACAAATATTGAACTGTTCATTTTACAAGAGCTAGCAGGCAATGAATTTAGCAAAGATGGTTTGTTCTTATTTCTTGATTGGGTGTTTTGTTTTTGTTTCCTTTTGGGTTTTGGTAAATTATTTATGCATAATCCTTCTGTTAATATCTGTGCAATGTTTGGTAATACTAATACAATTCATTTCGAAAATCATAGGTGAATTTGCTCATGGCTTATGTTCATAGACATGTTAAATGCTCCCTAACCATTGTTGTTAAATGCTCCCTAACCATTGTTCTTTGAATGGTAGTTGTTAAATGATAGGATTCTAGTAGGTTGTATGGAGACATGAGGTACTCTGTGAAGAACAGTATTTAAAGTTAAGCTATGTGATTGATTATGCATGGTGTTTTGCAAGAGCTTTGGCAGTATTATATATTTTAAGAATTGAAAAACACCCTATTTTCTAGCCACCTCCAAAACTTGATGTCAGTTTGCCCAAAAGTTGAAAAAATGCCAACTATTAGTCCTTGTTGCATGTGAACACACGTTTCACAGTAGAGTAGCATGGATTTAAGTACTGCTTTTGAGACTTACCTCCCACCATTTCCAAGCTCTTTGCCCTCTCTTTTAGTTTTCACAGCCATAGTGTATGTTTTGTATTTGCTTTCTTAAATCAACTGGAAAATTGCATGGTTTTTAACATGGAAATATGGCCTTCAATTTTTAATAAGATTTAGATACAATATGGTTTTTGATGGCCTTTTATTCCAGGAGGCGGTTTACTGTATTGCAAATATTCATTGTTCCTTTTTACTTTTCTGGACACAGGTTATTCTGGTACTTTATAGTTAGAGTTCCCCAAAGTTAAGAGTTGAGAACCTAGTTTACTGTGGCTATTTGAATAAGAAAAATGGATGTCTGAGAGTTTTGAGCAGCTAGCAGTCATATCTTCCACCTGACCTTTTCCCACTCTAGGTCTTTCTACCAAAAGGAAGTCACCTACAAAAAACAAAACAGTTAGCATCCCCTGCACTGAAAATTATCATGTGGAATGTAATGTCCCAAGTTGAACAGTATGACAAATGCAGAATGGTGTATGTGTGGAAATAAAGTTTTATATTTATGTGTTTGATAAGCTTTAATGTTTTCTAATGGCTTCTCCCTTTTTTCCCCCTAACTAAATGTAAAATTTTTGAGACAAGGAATATGCCTTATTTTCTTTCTATATACCCCAGAGTTTTGGACATTTGATAGATACTCAGGAATTGTGTAGTTGATTGGGGAAGGATTAATTTAGTCATTTTCTAGCGGTTTCTGATACTGTAAAAAGATAATATTTACTTTTCTGAATATATATCTTACAGTACATATTTTTAAAATAAACTATATTAATAAATTAAACTAATTAATTTATTTTATAATAAACTAATTAATTAAACTATACTCACAATATTCATTGTGAGTACCATATTTAAGTATCTCTGCAGCATTTGTATTCAAGTTGTGTGAACATTATTTCCTTTTTATAGTATTTGGCATATGGCTACATTTAGACATATGAAATGCTTTAAAAGTTTTATTATTTTCAAGTAATGATTGAATTCTGTTGTGTTTGATCAATGGACTTTAGTTTTTGCCTCCATCAGTGGAACATATGTATATATACACGTACTATTTGTGGTTTAAAATTTTGAAAGGTAATTTCTGTATTTTTATTTTTCAGAACATCTTAGCAGAACCATCAAAGTCTAATGGAAGTATGGTTCATGATTCCTCATCTCCATATGTAATATATCCACCTGATAAGCCTTTCCTTAATTGTGATCTGCGACATTCCCCAAACAAGCCTACATTTGCCTATCCAGAAAGCAACAGCAGAGGTAATAGAGCCTAACAAAATGGAGGTTTCTTTTGTGTGTTTAATCACTGCTTAAAAACTCTTAATTGTGTCTTCCATTTATTGTAAAATCAGAGGAGGAGAGTATACTTCCCCCTTCCTGTTTTTAACCTCCTCAAAATATAATGCCTTTCTTTTGTTCCTTGATTATTAGACATCATCATCCACCTGATCATCAAGACTATGTTACTTTGGGTCATCTAGGACTGCTCTG
Organism: Hyperoodon ampullatus; assembly: GCF_949752795.1. NCBI lineage: Eukaryota > Metazoa > Chordata > Mammalia > Artiodactyla > Ziphiidae > Hyperoodon > Hyperoodon ampullatus. The sequence continues at coordinate 38,828,093 of NC_136920.1, read as the reverse complement.
TCATTTCTAGCATCACTCAGGAACCAAGACTTGTGTTTTGCTTCTGAAATATCCCCAAAACTTACAGGTTTTCTCAGTCTCTTCATTCTCATTGGTTTGGTTCAGGCTCTCATCATTTATTGCATAGATAATTGTAATACACTTTTAACCAATTTCCCTGCCCTTGGTCTCCCTCTCATCCCCAGTTAACAACATTGCTGCCATTTGCTGTTACTCTCCCACTGTAAAGAAAAGTTTCAGCACCTCTCCATGGCTTAAATAATGAAGTCTTAGATTTTTTTATAACTTAGACTCTACCTGCTTTACCAGCTTCATCCCTAGCCACTCTTCCATTCTTCCTTACCCACACATCCTTTGCTTTGGCTGCTTTGAAATATAGTTGTTCCTGAAACTTGCCATCTGTATTAGTTTTCTTGCTGCCTTAACAAATTACTACAAACTTAATCTTAAATAACCAAAATGTATTATCTGAGAGTTTCTGTAGGACTAGCAGGGTACTCTATTTAGGCTCCTGAAATCACAGTGTTGACTGGATTGTGTTCCTTACTGGAGAGTCTAGGGAAGAACCTGTTGCTAGCTCATTCAGATTCTTGGCCAAATTCAGTTCCTTGTGGTTGTAGAACTGAGGTTCCATTGTCTTGCCGACCTTCAGTCAGCGCCAGTCTTTGCTCCTAGAATCTGTCTGCATTCTCGTGCTTTTCTTATGGTCCCCTACAGGAATGGTGGGTCATGAACAAAAAAGGAAGTCAAGTTTCTCTGACTTCTCCCACTCCTTCTTTCTAATTACAGCCAGAGAAAATTGTCAGCTTGTAAGGGTTCATGTATTTTAGTTAGATTGAGCCCAGTCAAATAATCAGATATAATTTCCCTATCTGTAAGGTCCATAGCTTTAATTACATCTTCCAAAATGCTTTTTACCATATAACTGGTATTCAGGGATTCTAGGATTAGGACATAGACATCTTTGAGTGTCTGTTTTGCCTACCACACCAGCCATGGTGAAAATTATACTCTTTTCTCTAAAGCCTGGATTGTATATTATTTCTTCATAGAAGTCTTCTTCTCTACCAGCTTCCTCAACACATACCTCTCTCTGCTGTCTTCAGATGTCTCTCCTGAACTCTCTTGGTCCTTTGGTCATACCTCATAGCCTTTACTTTTTTGTCTGGGGCGAGGGCTGGTGGTTTCTGTGTCTATCCATCCTATACTGAAAGTAGGTATCATTGGATTGATACCAGAAACGCTGTAAAAGTATAATGGATCATAATGATGGGGCATTGCTACGCAGTTCATAACACCGTGTTCTGAAGGAATAAAAGAAGCTTATTTACTGTCTTCCACATTATTTTTTCTCATTTACTTTTTTCTTCCTCTCCTTTTTTCTGCCCTTTCTCTCTCATTTTCCTGAAAGCCACTAATTACTCACAGGCAGAATTTAGCTTTATCGCTAACACACTAGGTTAAACACTTGCTAACCTTTGCTCTGTGAATAAGTCTGCCCCATTTAATTTTTCTTATTCATGGATTCTTTAGTAATTTGCTTTTCTCTGAACTTTAAAAAAAAAGTTTCTTTAAATCGACGAAAAGATCAACGTAAAGATCAAAACTAGATGAAATATCGTGATAAGATTAGTATCTAATTCTTAGACCTTATGTTCCTGCTAGAACTCTTGCATGTTTTTGTGTGTGCTTATTTTTTTAAAAGAAATTATTACTAAAATTTAACTGATTTTTGCTCCACTGTGGGCTTCAGTTATTTGCGTTTTGCTTTTTTAACCTGTGTTGTTTGAAAGTTACACAACTTTTGTTATTTTTCTAAATTGCCAGTCTTTAGCTGCTGTATTCTGATGAGTAGCACTTTATCAATTGTTTTAACCGTTAAACTAATTAGTATTTTCTTTATCATCATCTTTGAGATACAGTATCTTATGAATAAGATGTTTCTAGTTAGTAAATTGAGTATTATACTTAGATATTGTTACCTACCTAGTATTTTATTATACAACCAGTACACAGTTTACAAACCAGTGTTATTCTGAGATTGATTTTTAAGATATTTGCAGTGCATTTCCCAATTGAAACAAAAGGGTTCCTAAACTAATTTACAAACAGCTGTTTAACCCATATGTGGCTAAAATATAACACTTCTTTTATCTAGAAAATCATTAGTAAATATAATTACCACACTACTGATTAAACACAACTTTAAAAAAAATGAAAGGAATGAAATGCAGTAACGTTTCAGACATAGCAAATATATTTCATTTCATCCTCTCAGGAAAACTGTATAAGATAGGTATATTCAGGGCCTCCCTGGTGGCGCAGTGGTTGAGAGTCCGCCTGCCGATGCAGGGGATACGGGTTCGTGCCCCGATCCGGGAGGATCCCATATGCCGCGGAGCGGCTGGGCCCGTGAGCCATGGCCGCTGAGCCTGTGCGTCCGGAGCCTGTGCTCCGCAACGGGAGAGGCCACAACAGTGAGAGGCCCGCGTACCGCAAAAAAAAAAAAAAAAAAAAAAAAAAAAAAAAAAAAAAAGATAGGTATATTCAAAATTAACTGATGAAGAAACATCTCAAAGATGATTACTTTAACATATGCAGTATCAAAACCATTTGCTCTTCCCACTTTTTCCCTGATTTGTTCAGTGAACCCTCAAATATTTACTGAATGAATGAAAGCTTATTTTGAATAGATACTTGCTGTGATAAACTTTTTCTTTTATACTTAGTAAATGTTTCTTTCTCACTAATACTTTAGGGGGAAAACTTGTTATTTTTTAGTTTAGTTATGGTTTAACATTTTCATTGATAAATTACCATTTCACTTCACTATCTGAAAATCACTTTGAAAATATAATTTGACTAATGCCATGGAAAGAGATAAACTGTGCTTCTTGTAATTCTCATATTAATTTTGAACTTTAATTAGAAAAGAAATGAACAAGAAATTCGAAATTATTACTGACATCAAAAAATGTACTAATGTTTTTAGAGGGTCCTTTAAAAAAATGGTAACATCATTCCAAAGATTTTCAGTATAACCCATAGCTCATGTCACTTGTTCAGTACATTTCAAATGATAGTAATGTGAAGAATGGCTTGGATGTTTGAAGCAAGGTAAGTAGCTACAAGATTGTTCTACTAGGCCAGTGCTTTCCAACCTTTCACATATGGACAATAAAATGGTAATGTATATACAGCACATTGAGATAAACTGGTGGGGTTGGTGGCAGCTAATCTGAGGTCTTTTACTGTCCCAAGCTACTCTTGATCCCCCTAAGAGCTGAGAGAAAAAACATCTTGACGTATCTATTACAAATTTGTGTTGGAACACTCAGTGTTATTGGGACCAGTGTTATAGTCAAGTTATAGCTATTGTGTTAGGTATTGATAACAATTTACTGCCCGTCTGTTCTTCTAGAGCATTGGTTCTCAATTTTTTTTGGTCCAGGAAACCCATTACATTTGTACATAAGTATTTCAATGAAGAATATTTTTCCAAATTTAAAAAACATACTATAAAGAGTGGCATTGTTTTATTTTACACTGTGTAAATCTCTTATTTCTGGCTTAATAGAAGACAGCTTAACTCTCATATCTACTTTTGCATTTCACTTGTGTTGATAAATTGTTCTGATTGAAGTATGTGGGAAAGAAAATCTGGCCTCACACAGATATGCAGTTGGAAAACGAGTAAATTTTAATAGCCTTTCCAACAATTTATGGCTATTCTTCTTTGACACTACATCACAACTTGGCAAATACAGTTTCTTAAAATGTAGCTGCAGTGTGGATTATGGAAACATTACTGAGTTTTTCATACTTTGGGACCTCAGGACCACCTACATGGTTGCATATTAACTAGAAGGATTTAAGATTCAGAAGCAGTGGTAATTACACCTGTGGTTTATTACAGTGGAATCTGGAGAAATCCAGATTCAGGCTTCCAAAGTTTTTTCTTGTGATCACATAACTTCTTCCTCCAGCAATAAACTGCATAACTAGGCTCAGAGACAAGGGCTTTTATTTGGAATTGGTCACACAGACACTTTGTGCCTGCTTAGCCAGTCAAGATATTCACCATAAAACATATTGTTTACACAATCTAGGCAGACTTCTGTAGCAGGATTCAGTGCCCTAGTCATAAAAAACAACCTTATCGGTTAGTAACATAGAGAACATTCCCAAAGCCAATTCCCAGAAGTTAGTCAAGGTTCAAGCCTGTAAACCTTTTTTTTTTTTTTTTTTTGAGTGCTATTCCACTGAAATTCATTGGTTTGCTTTGAACTTTGAATGGCTCTTTTACCCATGCATGACTTGTTAATTGTATTGACTTATACACACTTGTAAAATTTGACATTTCTTTATACAATATCAAAAAGATTACATTTGTTAATATCACTTGATCTTAATAGAAGAAAATCTTTATATTGGGAAACTATAAAGCTCACAGAACAGATAACTTTTTTTTTTTTAGAATTTTAACTTTCACTTGAATTTTATCATTGGCAGCAATTACTGTCAGCTCTTTGAAGGCCCATGTCATTTGAGAAATTCAGAACAAGCTCATTAGGAAAATGACTAAATACCTTAAGTCTGAATAGTCGTAGTCTAACAAAAGTTCTTTCAAATAAAAAGGGTGTTCCTTTGAAGGAAATGGTTTTTGTTCAGTTCACAAGTCAAACATTTGTGCATCAAGACCATTGTACTTTGTTACGTACTTTACAGATGTGTCCTTCCCATTTTGTCACACAGTATTTAGTAGATGTGTACTCAAGGCTTGAGATTTAATGATTTTTACTGCTTCATCGAGGACAACAAACAAGTGGCTTTGTTTTTTCTTACTGGGAGTGTGTGGCTGTGACGAATACAATGCCAAAATTTACTGCTTAGTGCCAGTGCTTTGATTTGTGCTAAAATTAGTAGTTCTACTCAACACTGCTCTTGCATCATCTTTACAAATGTCAACACAGTGAAAAGAGTAAATAAAATCTTAGTAGTGTAATAAAAATAGTGTTGATCTCACAGACCCTGGTGATGAGCCCCACCTCCCCATGGGGCCATGCCCCATGCTTTGAGAACCAACATAGTAAAGACTCTGAGTACATACAGAGTCATGTTTTGTTTATGTAAATATTTTTCACCAGGTGTGGGAAGAATAGATAGTAGCTTCTCTTTCCAGAAACTAGACAATAGCTCCTTGAAAGCAAGGACTGTCTTAATTATTTTTATGTTCTCTTCTTCATCTTGCAGAGTGCCTTACACATCATATATGCTCTATAAATGTTGAACTGAAATTTAGGTCAGAAATTAGTCTAAACTGAAGCAATGCCAGTTGGGATAGAGAACAGGAGACAGATTACGGAGAGATTTATGCATATTTTGGTGGCAGTGAAGAAGTCCAAGATTTCTATTGTGGAGAATGGTAGTGTGATTAGGACAAATTACAGGAAAGCTAGAACATTTCAAGGAAAGATAATGAATATAATTTTCGCTATATCAAATTTGAGATGCCTATGAGTTAGGTAGGTGGAGATGAAATAGTAAGCAAATGAAAATAAAAGTGAAGTGTAAAAGAGAACTCTGCACTAATGAACTCAGGCATGAACAGGGATACGGTAGTAAATGAAGCTATATGTGTGTGGAGGGGTTTCTCTGGAAAGAGAGGGGGAAAGGGTTTTGGAAAATAGCGCCGTTTAAATAGTAAGCTAAAATTAGTGGGAATAGTCAGAAGGGTAGAGAACTAGGAAGACAGAAAAATACTAGGGAAATTGAAGATGTGTACTAGTGATTTGGGTACCCCCATGTCCCCCCCCTTAATCTGCAGCAAATTTGTGCTGATAAATTAGTGATAGTAATATTCCAGATAACAGATAGACCCCACTTTGTTGTTAATGAGATGATACTGAGGTCTGCTAGGCTTAATGTACCCCAAATTCTGAATGAATGACAAGCTGGATTGAGAAGAGAAGAGGAGAAAGTCTTTCATTCTTTTCGTGCTCTAGATGTTACTAGAAAGTTTTCACACTTTTCACATTAGAATCACCTGAGGATCTTCTTGGACTCCTGCCTTTCATTCCAAATATTCTGTGGTGGTTTTTGCTTGTTTGTTTGGGGGTTTTTTTTTTGTTGTTTTGTTTTTGTATGGGGTATGTTCTGGGCATTAGGATTTTTTAAAGCTCACCAAGTAGTACAGAAAACGCAGTGAAGGTGGGGAATCACTGATTGTCTTAGGGAAAGAATGAATTATAAATTACTAAGATGAGGTTTAATTTTATTAGGTAAAGAGTTAGAAAGAGATTGCTGCCATGTCTTCTAATTGATACTTTAAATTAATCATCATGGAGACTTTCCTAGATATGTTTATTGAAACATCTACATACCAACTATGTGCCACACATAGTATTTAGCATTGGCATTTGAGTTATGAATAATAGGTTGTCTCTTCCCTCTACGTAGTTCACATTTCAGAGATGATTAAAGCTTAAGGAAAACTCGGTATCTATCTTTGACGCTAAGTTTTCCAGAGGCAATTTGCACTCTCCTACTCAACTATAACCAAAATGTATTTAATTTTGAAATGTATGTTCAGGGATACTGTGGGTAAGGAGGATAAAAATTTTTAATCTAGTGTTTGCTGTGGAAGGTCTGTTTGTGAAAATAAAACATATGTACAGTATTATTTTAGTATGTCACTTTTTTCCCATCATTCAGTGTTTAAATTTGCTTCTTGTTCTAGAAATATATTTCCCACTGTATACCTTCCCAATATATGAAGTTAAAAATCTCTCATTGTTGGGGCTTCCCTGGTGGCGCAGTGGTTGAGGGTCTGCCTGCCAATGCAGGGGACGCGGGTTTGTGCCCCAGTTCGGGAGGATCCCACGTGCCGCGGAGCGGCTGGGCCCATGACCGCTGGGCCTGCGCGTCCGGAGCCTGTGCTCCGCAACGGGAGAGACCACAACAGTGAGAGGCCCGCGTACCGCAAAAAAAAAAAAAAAAAAAAAAATCATTGTTCATTTCTACATAGAATATTTTTCACTCAAGGGAATTTCTAGGTAATGTGGTTATTTGAACATAAATGCAGTGGTGCATGACCTCATAGATGTGAGGGCAGTAGAAGGGAGAAAAAAGCAAGAGCTCACTCACTTTTCTAAGGAAAAACAAAAAACTTAAGATCCATCATTTCATCACCTAGAATGTTTTTTAACTCAATAAAGCAGGAATGTTTGTATGAAAGCTAAATATAAAGCTGAAAAACTATGCCAAATGTAACTCTTAAAGTGAAGATAGAATGTACATGAACTTCCTTTCATACAAAATCTCATTTTTGACATAGAAAATGTATTCAGGGATATCTGTGCATATGTACTTACGTGTTTATATATTTTTAAATATATATTAGCCATTTGGTAGAATAAAGTCATTTTGTATCTTTATGGTACTGGATTTATTTAATAAAAACTTATAAAACAAAGAGCAGTTAATAAAAACTTGGCTATAAGTGATGGACATTCCCAGTCTGAACTAGCTTTGGCAAAGAATCTTTTTGGTTTACAAACATGCAAGGGAGGATTGAACAACCAAGAACAAAAAGGCAGATATACGGGTGGACTTCAAGACCATTAGAGGGGCTTTCCTGGTGGCGCAGTGGTTGAGAGTCCGCCTGCCGATGCAGGACACACGGGTTCGTGCCCCGGTCCGGGAAGATCCCACATGCTGCGGAGCGGCTGGGCCCGTGAGCCACGGCCGCTGAGCCTGCGCGTCCGGAGCCTGTGCTCCGCAACGGGAGAGGCCACAACAGTGAGAGGCCCGTGTACCGCAAAAAAAAAAAAAAAGAACATTAGAAGCCAGGGACTCAAACATGACCAACACTTTCTCCCCATCTATTTTTTAAATTATTCTAGCTAGCTTCATTCTCTCTAGCCACAGAACAGCTTTTCCACATATCAGAAAACATGGCTACTAAAAGCTTGAGTTTTAAGTTGAACTAATTCTGGCTTCAGCTTTTGGGGCCAGAGTCCAAAAATCCCAAGAAGAAAGCCATTGTCTGGGCTTCAGTTGGGTATCCCTGTGGGTCAGTCAGTCAGCTGTGGCCATATTTGTGAGAGGGTACTAAAGGAACACATCAGTTGTATTTATAGCCATGTTGAGGTAAGAGGAAATTACCAGGAAAAGACATGTATAAGCCAGACAAACAGTTCCCGAGATGTATGCTATACTTCATACAGTAAAATATAATAATAAAGAAAAATCAAGGAAACAAAATGAGAAATCATACAGTGGAAAAAAAGGTGACATTTATCAGATGTGATGACATTGATTATGTTAAAAAGAAAGAAAAGAAAAACTCAAGAGTCAGTATATGCTTTTTAAGCCAAACAAAATGACACAGATTAAAAGTAAAAAGCTGGTAAAGACATGTTAGGAACATAACAAATAAAAAGGATGATGGCAATATTACTGTCAGAATAATTGTCATAGACAAATAGCAGTTTCATATGATAATAAATTACAAATAAAACCCAGCTTTAAATTAAGAAAGGGAAATACCTAGGTGCCAGAAATAAAATGAATTTAAGGCCAAAAGCCTCAGGGACACAATGAGGAGTCTTGGTATTAGATATAGGCCTTAGGTATTGGGGTACAGTAGGGGAGAAGTTGGGATTTTAAATCTAGGTAGCAACTGGAGACAGAAGCTTTAGGCCCAGGTGAAGTGGCTTCTGGAATAATGCTTCCTTTGCAAATCGGAGAAAAGGAACTGGAATCGCTCAGCCCCCTGGCCTGGGAAAGAGGCCATGGTAGAAAAGTCACCTGAGGTAAATCAGCCTAGGCCTGTTCTGTGTGCCCTGTGAGGAGAATACTTGAAGACTTGAATAAATGGAGCTATGCAATGTTCCTCAGTGGAAACTCTTAATATTGTGAATAGCACTTAAAGAATGATGTGTGAGAGCTGCATTTTTTCTTTTAATAGAAGGCTTCACTCATATAAAGAATGGCCTCACCATGTCAACTAATAACAGATTATAGAGCTATAAATATAGGAAGTGTGGTTTGAGCCGGTTCAGAACTAGACGTTAGTGGAACGGAAAGTTCCTGGACAAGTATGTATAAGGATGGAATTCTAGAAAGGTATCTATAGATTGACATGGAGAAATACTCATATTTGAATAATGTGATATCAACTAGCAAAGGGATAATTTCACTAACTTATAAAAGCATAGAAAAATCCAAAAGGATTTCAACAAAATGTTTATAATTATTATACTGAGATGATAGGATTGTGGGTATCTTGGTTTTCCTTTTCATTTCTGTTTTTTTCCCCTAAATCCTGCTTAATGTGCATTTATTCAGATTTTTTGCAAAAGAAAACAGTTAAACATTACATACTTAAACTTACGGATTGCAGTACTTGGAAGGAAATTCATATAATCTTAAATACTTTCATTATCGAGCAAGAAAAGAATGAAAATAATTGTAGTTAACACTGCTGTATGATATATAGCAAAGTTGTCAAGATAGTAGATCCTAAGAGTTCTCATCACAAGGAGAAATTTCTTTTTCTTTTTATTGTATGAATATGAGATATAGAAGTTAACTAAACCTACTGTTTTAATTTCACAATACATATAAATCAACCCATCATGCTGGACACCTTAAACTTATACATTGATGTATGTCAAGTATTTGTCAGTGAAACTGGAAAAAAAAACCTAAGCATTAATTCAAGTTTGTTAAAGAACCAGTAGAGCTAAGAAAAGTGGGAGAAAGAAGTAATGTTTGGCTTTTGTTTTGTTTTTTTTTGAAATACAAACGCTGAAGATTCCAAGGAACTTCTGAGAAAGATTCTAAAGAAATGCTAAGATTTTAAGGAAAGAACATAAATCAATTATTCACAAAGTTAGAAATAAGGAGAATATGATAGATGACTATAGGACTATTAAGTTCAGTTCTCTATTAATAAATTTGCGTGTCTTAATAAAATATTTTTAAACATAGATATGAGGGGGAGGGGGTTGACTAGAAAAAAAATGTTTAAAACTGTCAAAGTCTCGGTAAGGTTCTAGCCCCGAGTAGTTTTAGGGAATAAGTATTGAGAAATGTTTAAATAATCTCCATGATATATTAGCCATTTCAGAAAGCAGTGAAGGAAAGCATATACTTTTTGGGTCTTTTTGTTAATCCAGCATATCCCTGCAATATCATAGTGGCTGATGTATCAAACTACAATAGAGTGTTCCAGCCAATTACAGTAATAACTGTAAATGCAAAGATAAAATACTAGCAAAATCATTTACTGTTAGGTACAGTTTAATGAAGGAATGCAAGAAATGTTTGCTATTACAAAGTTCAGTAAATACTCAGTGGTTCAAAACAGGCAAAAAACTCAAATGGCATGTATTTTCTCTTTTTCTATTACATTTTTTATCTGATTATTCCAGGTATATCAAAGAATTATTGTTCCTTTAAATACTAGTCTTATGTTTGGGCTCTTTTCCTATTCTCGTAGTCTTCTCAGTTGATTTTTCAGGTTTCTGAGTGTGTGTAATCGTGTTTCATATCTGTGTTCTTTCTAATTAGATTGTAGTCTCATCGCATACCAGCAAGAATAAGCTGGCTATATTATAAAATGTATCATTCTCCTATTTGGGGCCTGTCACATCCTAGGCACTGAAAAACTAGGTGAATTAATGAATTGTGTTAATACATGGGAATGCGTGCCTTGTTTTGAGTGAGAAAGCTCGATTTTTAAAAGATGGTAGTTCTTCCTACTTTACGTATAGTTTACATGAAATTTTATTTAAATCATTGTTTAGGCGAAATGATTCTGAATATTTAATTGGTAAGAATAATTTTGAAATGTTTTAAAGATTTATATACTGTGGGAGACTGGCAGAATTGAAGTTTATATTATAAAGTTTTAGTAATGAAAATACTGGCATAATATTAATGAAACCAGAGTAAAAGAAAGTCCTGAAACTGTCTTGGGTATGTGTAAGTAATAATTATATCTGTATGTATAGATATATGTGTGAACTTGGTATATGATAAAGTTGCCATTTAAAGTTCTTCCTTCAATACAAAAATGTTTGTATTGACTTTTATTTGACTTAAAGAATTAAATGTAAAAGTGTATGAAACTAATAAAGGAAAATACAAAGTTTATCTAATCTTGAGGTTACAGAAGAACCTCTTAACAAAGAACTTGATGGGAAAGATTGTTAGATATAGCTATGAAAAATCAAAACATCTTTGTATCAAAACTAGAATTAAAGACAATAAAATGGAACGGGGAGACTAATGAAAAATGGGCATAGAAATTCATAAAAGATGGCCAACAATATATAACAAAATACTTAAACTTTTAATAGAAACGCAAAATAAACTAACCAGAGTAGCATGGGTTTCTTAATCAGAATGGTAGAGATATTGTAATTAGTGATGGTCTGTATTGGCAAAGACATGTACTTCTGATGAAAGTATAAATTGATAAAACCCTTTTTGAAGGTACTTTGCTCAAGAGTCTTTAAAATATGAATATTCTGGGACTTCCCTGGTGGTCCAGTGGTTAAGACTCTGCTCTCTCAATGCAGGGGGCCCAGGTTCAATCCCTGGTCAGGGAACTAGATCCCGCATGCCACAACTAAGAGCCCACATGCCACAAGTAAAGATCCTGCATGCCGCAACGAAGATCCCGTGTGCCACAGCTAAGACCGGCTATGGCCAAATAAATAAATATGTTTAAAATATAAATAAATAGATAAATAAATAAATAAAATATGAATAAAATATTCTTTGATCCAGTAACTTAGTTTTTCAACTACTAATTGGTCACAAGAAAATAATCTTTTAAGTCTATCTGATTATATGAGGGAATGCTCACAGTTCCATAATGCTAAGTGAAAACACTTAGATCAGTTTTGACCTCAATTTATGTTATACATATAGGAAAAGATTTAAAGAAATGACCAAAATTGATAGTCATTATCTCTTAGGATTATCAGTTCTTCTCTTTGTTGTATTTTCATGTGCTTTCTACAGTGAATATGTATTATTTTATAATCAAAAGCTTTTTGAGGGGCAGAGTGCTTAGGGTTTTTTTGGAGATCAAAAAGAAATAGTTCTTTATGTACTTGACTATTTTTAGCTCTATAATTGGATTCTGCATGTGATCCTATTAGTAAACCAGAAAATATTTATAGTTAATAATGTGCCTTGGGACAGTTTATGGATTTTGTATGATTAGCTAAATATTTTTACCATTTTATAAAATCTTTGAAATGTTTTTACCATGGCATTATGCTTTTTTACTTGAGTACCTAGCACATTTCAGAGACTCAAAAGATGTCTTTAAATGGAGTTTTTTAAACAATTACCATGTGATGATAATTCCCAAAGAGTGATCCTCCATCAATTTTATTTTTTATTTAGATGAGTTTATTATTTTTCAGTGAACTTTTTCCATAAGTATTATAGTATCCATGTTTGTATTTGGCAGCTATATTTTCTGCTCTGAAGAATCTTCAAGATAAAATTCGACGTTTAGAACTTGAAAGGATTCAGGCAGAAGAAACCTTGTCTAAAGAAAGAGTTGAATATAAGAAAGTACTGGATGAACAGATACAAGAAAGGGAGAATTCAAAGAATGAGGAATCAAAGCACAATCGAGGTTTGTTTAATTATGAAAGAAATGAAACACTATGAAAATAAGTATTATAAAATCACTCTAAAAGAAATTCCACATTAGTGTTTTCTAGTGCTTGGTGTCTTCGAGCACTACAAAATTACATTTATATTTGGGAGCATTTTGTGGAACAAGTGCTGATGTCCTGTATTATATTTACTGTCTGAATTCAAGGCAGATTAGACTAACATGCAGAAAGAGAATGACTTAGGTCATCTGAAAAGGCTTCTAGAGCTACTGGAAAATGTTTATTATATATACTGTAGATTCATGTTAAGCAGCTTCTTAAAACTAAAACTTCTGCGAGTGAGCTAATTTCTGCTTTTCTTATGTATTCTTTTTAGAGCTGACATCTCAGCTGTTAGCTGCAGAAAATAAATGTAATCTTTTAGGAAAACAATTGGAATACATGCGTAACATGATAAAGCATGCAGAAATGGAGAGGACATCTGTATTAGGGAAACAGGTATGTTACTTCATAGAGTCACTCAAGAAAAGTTATAGAGAAAATTAAGTTGATATAAAGACCTTTTTTCTCAGTGAGGACTAATGGTGCTGTTAGAAATAATCAATTCTCTGTCCATCTTAAAAGGTAATAGTACCAGTAGTTCATTTTGAAAAACTGCTAGTGGAAGCTTTGAGAAAAATGTGGTTTGTTTTTTCAGCAAAGCTAAAAAGAGGAGTTTCCTTTTTGGATGACCCTCACACACACTGCCATATCCTCTACACACAGCTTTGACAGCTTCTGCTTTGGAACAGTACAACAGCACAGGACTGAAATTACTTGGGATCAGTTATAACTGGTGTCTGAAGATTTGATTGGTCTTCATTGTTATTGCTGTATTTGGTAGAGTTTTACTTAAATTGGAAAAATACTATACATTTAATTGTGTTTTCAAGTCATGTTAACTCCTTTGTACATTATCAAAAGTATAAATAAGCATATTTGTACCTCTCTGCCTCTTGAATTTTGTTTAAAGACTCAACTCAGGTAGCACATTTCAAGGTTCTTTATACTTTGCAAAACTTTTTTACAGTTGTTATTTTAACAAAAATATTTTGCTCTGTTACACCAGAGGTATTTTAATTTAAGTAACCTATGCATTTACGAGAGGACATCTGCAACATCAGTCTCGAATATATTTTTTTAAAACATACCTCCTTTTCCTATTATGAATATAGAATTTGAATTCATCATGAATACCACAGTTTCTGGGCATCTTAACTTTATTATGCAAAAGTTGAATGTTTATATGCTTAATATTTTGCTGGGTACTCTGCAGTGTGAAAGAAATTAAATGCTTTCCACCTCAGTCAGCTTTCGGTCATAGTTGGAGATATCAAAGAAATATTTGATTGCACAGCAATATTTAAGAGGATGTTTCAGAAATTTTCATTTGTATTATAGGTCTCTTTACTATGCCATTGAATTTATTTGTGACCATATTTTTTTTGTTTCCAGTTGGGTCCTCTTCAGTCCACCTATTTTTGTTGTTATTTTAATGTACCATTACTTTGCTTTTTATTCCTTCATTTTATTTCTTTGAACACTATAAAAATTCCCAGTCTTTTTAAAATCATTCTTTTTCTTATGAGAACTGTATACCTATATATATATATTTATGATGAACTCTTATTCTTTGGAGTTGTTTATCTTGGGAATTCCATACTTCTAAGTTGTGTAGGCAGCCTTATGAAATGGTTGTGGATTTGCCTTTGCTGGGGCTTGATGGGTTTCCCTGGTTCTGGTCTGCATTTATGATAGTTTGTTGGCTTTGGGCTCTTGCATCGTGCAGATGGTACGTTGCCTGAGATTTATGTCACGTTCCTTGTGTATCTTATACACCAAGGCTATAGGCTTGCCTCATGTAATATTTGGCTTCAGTATTACTTGCTTTTGATTTATCTTTTTTGCATCTGAAGACTTCCCTTTCTTCAAACTTGCTATGCAATTATTATTATTTCTATGTTTTCTCTGACACTTTTGTGTGATGGATGGGGTTGGGAAAGGGATGGTGAGTTAAATCTGCCACATGATTGGAAATGGCAAAACATTATGTACAGTAATACGCAGTTCTCTTCATTGGCATATTTCTGTTCTCGGGTTAGAAAGCATCTATAAGACAACAGTGAGATGTCTTGACTAATATTGATATAGCTGTTAGATATATATATATATATATATATATATATATATATATGTCTTTGAATTAAGCCCTGTTTTCATCAGTAAAGTTTGATTAGCCCATTTTAATAGAGTGGTTCCAATACTGGAAGTGAAGTGTGATTTGTGCCAATATTTAACTTAATGTATTATTTCAAGGGCAGTAACTATCCACTAAGGTGGGTAGGAGGAAATTAGTAGTTCACACAAATTCCTGAGAAATTTATTGGTTTGTATTACTTTGTCATATTCAAATTTCTGTTAGTGTGATACTTATTGCTATAGACTTGTATATGAAGGTACACTGTTTACAAGTTCACGTGCTTAATGTTTTGCTTTTTACCAGTAGACCTCAGTTCAGCAGACTTCCACTTCTTATCCTAGTTTAATGGTTTATCCTGTGGCTGTCAGTCCTTAAATCTGATAGGTGGCAGTCTTTTCAAATCCTTGACCCTAAGCCTGGAAAAAAAAAAAATGATGGATGTTTTGCATAGAATTCAGAGGAAGTGTAAATGTTACATACCAAAACCATGATTATTGCCTTAATTAAGAGATTAACTATGTAAGAGAACCAGACTAATTACAACTATTTGTGTGTAGCCTATATGTCTAGTAAATACCTTCATTCACAGCGTATTAACAAGTCTTAGTTAGAGAACCAAATGTTATAATAGTATATAGTAAGAACAAGATTTCTTGTATTTGTTAATTTTCCTCTGGTTTCATCTTAATATTGTTTTCCTGGAATTCCTCTGTAGTACCTAAGTAGTTGTATGAAAAGCCAGACAACATCCCTAGTACTTATTTTACTTGTAACTGGAAGTTTGTACTTTTTAATTTTTATTTTATATTGGAATGTGGTTGATTGACAATGTTGTGTTAGTTTCAGGTGTACAGCAGAGTGATTCAGTTATACATATACATGTGTCTATTCTTTTTCAAATTATTTTCCCATTTAGGTTATTGTAGAATATTCAGCAGAGTTTCATATGCTATACATAGGTCCTTGTTGGTGATCAATTTTAAATATAGAAGTGTGTACATGTCAATCCCAAACTCCCAATTAATCCGTCCCCCCCGACCCTTCCCCTTTGGTGACCATAAGTTTGTTTTCTAAGTCTGTGAGTCTGAAGAAACTTAGTATTTTTTTGATTTTTCAAAGGACTGATTTGTAAAAGTCAGTTTTACAATTGTCTAGGTCATAGCCTACCTTTTCTCAAGTAAAGCTGGTTAGAATCATTTTAGGTTAGTGGGGTTTTTGCCTGGTTATGTTTCAAGGTTTTATATGGTGAAGGAATCTCAGATTCCTTTTAATTTTTTCAGGGAATTTAGATTACTTTTCTTTTTTTGTTTGTTTGTTTTTGGGTGGTTTTTTTTGCGTTACGCAGGCCTCTTACTATTGTGGCCTCTCCCATTGCAGAGCACAGGCTCCGGACGCGCAGGCTTAGTGGCCATGGCTCACGGGCCCAGCCGCTCCGCGGCATGTGGGATCTTCCCGGACCAGGGCACGAACCCGCGTCCCCTGCATCGGCAGGCTGACTCTCAACCACTGCGCCACCAGGGAAGCCCTAGATTACTTTTGATTAAGACCTGTAGATCAGATACTTAGGATAGAAGCATCATGAATGAAAAACTATTCATAGGAACACCTTTCTAAAAGTATTATTTTCACTTGTCCAACAAGTATTTATAGCCACTGTACTAGGCAAGTGGAGACCACAAAAATCAGAGACTACTGTGATTGTGGGGTTTTTTTTGTTTGTTTGTTTTTTTGCGGTACACAGGCCTCTCATTGTTGTGGCCTCTCCCGTTGCGGAGCACAGGCTCTGGACGCACAGGCTTAGCGGCCATGGCTCATGGGCCTAGCTGCTCTGCAGCATGTGGGATCTTCCTGGACCGGGGCACAAACCCATGTTCCCTGCATCAGCAGGCGGACTCTCAACCACCGCGCCACCAGGGAAGCCCTGTGATTGTGTTCTATAGTCCAGTAGTATAATAACATATATGTAAGTATAAAATAGTGCACTAAAAATATAAGAACTTTGAATAATAAAAAAAAAGAAAAGCCAGACAAGTAGCATACAACATAGTACCCTCAGTGTTAGTTTTTCAGTTTTTTGTCAAATTATTATGCTGTATTTAATATTGTTTCCCAGGTTTCCCTAGAAAGAGAACGACAACATGATCAAACGCATGTTCAAAACCAACTTGAAAAATTGGATCTTCTTGAACAGGAGTATAACAAGCTTATCACAATGCAGGCCCTTGCAGAAGTCAGTGAAAATCTTTTTTACTCATCAATGCATAATATTGGTTCTTATGTAAAATTGGTTATTTTATAATATACTGGATATTTTATAGGAAAAAAAGTGACCTTGTAGCAAAGAAACATAGGAATTTTTTTAAAGGAAGAAATGTAAATTTGGAGAGAAAGTTCACATTTTACCATCTTAGTGTACATAAGGAAGGAGTTCTTTTTGAAAATGTTGAAAGATGAAGTGTTTTT
The DNA here is from genome assembly GCF_949752795.1 of Hyperoodon ampullatus. Lineage (NCBI taxonomy): Eukaryota > Metazoa > Chordata > Mammalia > Artiodactyla > Ziphiidae > Hyperoodon > Hyperoodon ampullatus. Next base: position 38,810,741 of record NC_136920.1, on the reverse strand, counting down.
GAGTATCCTTAAGGCTTGTATCACTTGGTTTTTGTTCTCTGAACTAATTTTAGTTTTTTGTTTGTTTTTTTAAATTTTTTATTTATTTTTGGCTGCATGGGGTCTTTGTTGCTGTGCGCGGGCTTTCTCTAGTTGTGGTGAGTGGGGGCTACTCTTCGTTGTGGTGCGTGGGCTTCTCATTGCATTGTCTTCTCTTATTGCAGAGCATGTGCGCTAGGCACGCGGGCTTCAATAGCTGCAGCACACAGACTCAGTAGTTGCAGCACATGGGCCCTAGAGCACACGGGCTTCAGTAGTTGTGGCATGTGGGCTCAGTAATTGTGGCTCGCAGGCTCTAGAGCTCAGGCTCAGCAGTTGTGACGCATGGGCCTAGTTCCTCTGCAGCATGTGGGATCTTCCCAGACCGGGGATCAAACCCGTGTCCCCTGCCTTGGCAGGTATATTCCCAACCACTGCGCCGCCAGGGAAGTCCTCATTTTAGTCTCAGTTGATTCATTTGGGAAGTATTTAATACCACTGAGACTATAAAGTTTCAAATTCAGCTTCCATGTAGCCCAGGGGTCCCCAGCTGGTTAGGAACTGGGCCACACAGCAGGTGAGTGGTGGGTGAGCGAGCAAAGCTTCATCTGCCGCTCTGCATCGCTCACATTACTGCCTGAACCATTCCCCCCCCACCTCATCCATAGAAAAATTGTCTTCCATGAGAAACCGGTCCCTGGTGCCTAAAAGGTTGGGGACCGCTGATGTAGCCTGTGTGGCTTCGTACAGAGGCTGTGTTCTTTGGCTGTGAATTTTACCCATAATTCTGTGGAATTGCAAAGGAGAGTCATGGATAAAAATTTTACAAATAGACACTGAAACTCTTTTCACTATTATCACTTTTAATATTTTTATCACTAGAAAAAAGTGCGAAAGTTAGAAGCAAAACTCCATCTAGAAGAACAGGAAAGGAAACGTATGCAAGCTAAGGCAGCCCAGGTAAGTTGAAATGTGAGCAGGTAGGCTCCACATTTCATGCTACTCTTTATATATAAATAGATGTAGATGTGCACTGCTTTGATTATTTATAATTTGGATTGGTCCAGTATATAAATTTGCAGACTTAGCTTAATACGGAAAACTATAAACATATTTTTACAGACAGAAAGTAAAACCTGAGCAATTCTTTAGGGTTTTTTAAATTGTGGGCTTTTGATCAGCTTTATTTTTTTTTAAATCAATAGACTAAAAAATATCAGTGACTGTATACATAATATAATACATAATCATCTAAAACTTTCCACATTAGTCACTATTGGAAATGTTTGAAAGCCTCATTCAGTATCCTGCTTGTAGGTGCTTCCCTTTTTTGGTGGCCTCGAGACACCAGGACAGTAGCTTAGGTAGTGGACTGCCCAACAGGTGGTAACCCATACTAATTTACAAAAGCCACCATATAAGGAAAATGAGCTCTGCTCATTCCTAGCCTTGAATTTTTATCCCATGCAGGGGCCACCAGGTGGAATAGGTGAGGCAGTGTGAATTTACAGAATCATTGAGTTTATATATACCAACTAGAACTGCATTTCTAGAAGATATAGCAACATTTCTATATCCACCAAATCGTACAGGCTAAATAAAATACTTCTGTTTATAACTGAAGACTCTCCCCATGTGAGCTTATTAATTCAAATACCTCTCGTTTATTGCCCCTCCCCTTCCAAACATTTACATGTATCTTTTCTCATAATATTAACACAAGAAGCAGGTCCTGATTCCAAAACAATTAGGAGAGGAGGCTCTGCAGTTCAGGTTGTGGCCAGATGCCAACGGTGTCCTGGGCTCACTTCATAAATGTGCTCGCAGGACTATAAACATTTATTATCTCATCTTTGTTATCTTGTCTGTTTTTCCAGTGCTTCCCAGAATTCATTGACTTACCATATTCTCTTTCTATTGAACCCGATATATTTTCTTTCTCAAATATTTACCTTCTGATCAATTTGCATGTATTTTTTACCTCTCTGTGCTTTCTGAGTTATATAGTCATTGTGGCTTTATTTTTGACCACCAACAAATTTTGAAATTACTTGATTTCTCTCCCCATTCCACTTTTTAGGGTAGGTAGGCCACTTTACTGTGCCTCTGTTTCCTGACTCATAACATGCAAACTTTAAAGTTATGCTTTATATACATTGTGGTGGTGAGTTCTATTATACATGAAATACAGAATTAACAAGTTCATTATTTTATGAATTTAAAAAATTATTTTGTGGTAGTTTTGTTTTGTATTTAGCAGGCAAAAAGTTGGGACCAAATCAGTTATTACTGATAATATATCAGTAAAGGTTTTGAGTTCTGATAGTGAACACTGTTGTGGTAGAATAAGGGCCGGGGTTGATACGTGGTTCCAAGTCTAACCATAATTTGTGTAGTCCTGGGCGAGATATGTAACCGTTCAGAGCTTGGAATTTTACCACTGATACTGGTCTTTATTTTACATCTTCTTAATGTTGGAGACATCGAACAAGAGAAAATATAATGAAAGCACTTAAAAATGTTAAAAACTCTGCCACACAAATATATGACAGCTACTGGGAAGAACTTAGGAAGTTAAAATAGTTCACTTTTTTTTTCTTTTGTATACTTTTCTAACTCATTGGCTTCATAGGTCTTCCAGAGTAGTAATTTCATGTTCATGGAATTATGTCCATTCAATTTACTATGTATAAAGTATCGTTAGGTGTGTGGGAATGTAGACACTCCTGAGAGAGGAATCCCTGTGTTCCTTTGTCACTGAATAAATTCTATCCCCAAAGAATGCAGTCATTGTGGGAAGCATTAGTAATGATCTCAGGATTTCTTTTAACTAATCCATTGGTTCTGAGTGTTTGAGCTCCATCATAATTTCCTGAAGAATAGGACCAGATGGCTTCACAGGCCAATTCTATCAAACATTTAGAGAAGAGCTAACACCTATCCTCAAACTCTTCCAAAATATAGCAGAGGGAGGAACACTCCCAAACTCATTCTACGAGGCCACCATCACCTTGATACCAAAACCAGGCAAGAATGTCACAAAGAAAGAAAACTACAGGCCAATATCACTGATGAACATAGATGCAAAAATCCTCAACAAAATACTAGCAAACAGAATCCAACAGCACATTAAAAGGATCATACACCATGATCAAGTGGGGTTTATTCCAGGAATGCAAGGATTCTTCAATATACGCAAATCAATCAATGTGATACACCATATTAACAAATTGAAGAAGAAAACCATATGATCATCTCAATAGATGCAGAGAAAGCTTTTGACAAAATTCAACACCCATTTATGATAAAAACCCTGCAGAAAGTAGGCATAGAGGGAACTTTCCTCAACATAATAAAGGCCATATATGACAAACCCACAGCCAACATCGTCCTCAATGGCGAAAAACTGAAAGCATTTCCACTAAGATCAGGAACAAGACAAGGCTGCCCACTCTCACCACTCTTATTCAACTTAGTTTTGGAAGTTTTAGCCACAGCAATCAGAGAAGAAAAGGAAATAAAAGGAATCCAAATTGGAAAAGAAGAAGTAAAGCTGTCACTGTTTGCAGATGACATGATACTATACATAGAGAATCCTAAAGATGCTACCAGAAAACTACTAGAGCTAATCAATGAATTTGGTAAAGTAGCAGGATACAAAATTAATGCACAGAAATCTCTGGCATTCCTGTACACTAAGGATGAAAAATCTGAAAATGAAATCAAGAAAACACTCCCATTTACCATTGCAACAAAAAGAATAAAATATCTAGGAATAAACCTACCTAAGGAGACAAAAGACCTGTATGCAGAAAATTATAAGACACTGCTGAAAGAAATTAAAGATGATACAAATAGATGGAGAGATATACCATGCTCCTGGATTGGAAGAATCAATATTGTGAAAATGACTCTACTACCCAAAGCAATCTACAGATTCAATGCAATCCCTATCAAACTACCACTGGCATTTTTCACAGAACTAGAACAGAAAGTTTCAAAATTTGTTTGGAAAAACAAAAGACCCCGAATAGCCAAAGCAATCTTGAGAACGAAAAACGGAGCTGGAGGAATCAGGCTCCCTGACTTCAGACTATACTACAAAGCTACAGTAATCAAGACAGTGTGGTACTGGCACAAAAACAGAAAGATAGATCAATGGAACAGGATAGAAAGCCCAGAGATAAACCCACGCACATATGGTCAACTTGTCTTTGATAAAGGAGGCAGGAATGTACAGTGGAGAAAGGACAGCCTCTTCAATAAGTGGTGCTGGGAAAACTGGACAGGGACATGTAAAAGTATGAGATTAGATCATTCCCTAACACCATACACAAAAATAAGCTCAAAATGGATTAAAGACCTAAATGTAAGGCCAGAAACTGTCAAACTCTTAGAGGAAAACATAGGCAGAACACTCTATGACATAAATCACAGCAAGATCCTTTTGGACCCACCTCCTAGAGAAATGGAAATAAAAACAAAGATAAACAAATGGGACCTAATGAAACTTCAAAGCTTTTGCACAGCAAAGGAAACGATAAACAAGACCAAAAGACAACCCTCAGAATGGGAGAAAATATTTGCAAATGAAGCAACTGACAAAGGATTAATCTCCAAAATTTATAAGCAGCTCATGCAGCTCAATAGCAAAAAAACAAACAAGCCAATCCAAAAATGGGCAGAAGACTTAAATAGGCATTTCTCCAAAGAAGATATACAGACTGCCAACAAACACATGAAAGAATGCTCAACATCATTAATCGTTAGAGAAATGCAAATCAAAACTACAATGAGATATCATCTCACACCAGTCAGAATGGCCATCATCAAGAAATCTAGAAACAATAAATGCTGGAGAGGGTGTGGAGAAAAGGGAACACTTGCACTGCTGGTGGGAATGTGAATTGGTACAGCCGCTATGGAGAACAGTATGGAGGTTCCTTAAAAAACTAAAAATAGAACTACCATATGACCCAGCAATCCCACTACTAGGCATATACCCTCAGAAAACCATAATTCAAAAAGAGACATGTACCAAAATGTTCATTGCAGCTCTATTCACAATAGCCCAGAGATGGAAACAACCTAAGTGTCCATCATCAGATGAATGGATAAAGAAGATGTGGCACATATATACAATGGAATATTACTCAGCCATAAAAAGAAACGAAACTGAGCTATTTGTAATGAGGTGGATAGACCTAGAGTCTGTCATACAGAGTGAAGTAAGTCAGAAAGAGAAAGACAAATACCGTATGCTAACACATATATATGGAATTTAAGAAAAAAAAATGTCATGAAGAACCTAGGGGTAAAACAGGAATAAAGACACAGACCTACTTGAGAATGGACTTGAGGATATTGGGAGGGGGAAGGGTAAGCTGTGACAAAGCGAAAGAGAGGCTTGGGCATATATACAGTACCAAACGTAAGGTAGATAGTGGGAAGCAGCCACATAGCACAGGGAGATCAGCTTGGTGCTTTGTGGCCGCCTGGAGGGGTGGGATAGGGAGGGTGGGAGGGAGGGAGACGCAAGAGGGAAGGGATGGGGGAACAGATGTATATGTATGACTGATTCACTTTGTTATAAAGCAGAACTAATAAAAAAAAAAACTTTTAAAATATAAATTTCCCCAGCCTGGAATGTTTAAAATCATGATGTCTGGAGAGGCACCTGACAATCTGAATTTTCTCATAAACTCCAGACAATTTTGATACATAGGTTTGAAAACCAGTATTTTAGACAAATACACACACAGACACACACACAGACACACCTGTGAATATGTATGTAATTATATATATATATATATATATATATATATATATATATATATATATATATATATATATATTTTGGCAGTACGCGGGCCTCTCATTGCCGTGGCCTCTCCCGTTGCGGAGCACAGGCTCCGGACGCCCAGGCTCAGCGGCCATGGCTCACAGGCCCAGCCGCTCCGCGGCATGTGGGATCTTCCCATACCGGGGCACGAACCCGTGTCCCCTGCATTGGCAGGTGGACTCTCAACCACTGCGCCACCAGGGGAGCCCTGTAATTATATTTTTTAAGGAAAGTTGAAAACAGCAGTCCTTGTTTGAAATCCTTAGTAATTGTGGAATTTCTATCATATTAAATTAATGTAGTTACTAAGCTTCTAGAGAAAAGGGCTTGATAACATTCTCTGATATACCTCCCAGTTCTTTTGGACATAGATTTCCAGTTCCTTCTTCTTACATTGTTAAGTGTATGAGTTTTTAAAAGAGGAAGAAATTGTACTTTGTTCTCCAGCTGCTTTGTGTCCAGCGCTGTTGTATATGCCATGCGTGAAAAGAAGAAAATGTTGAAACATTGGTTTGGAGTTGGAAATACTGCCTTTAACTCATTAGACATAATTTAAGGACCAACCTCAAATAAGGAGCTAAAAGTTTCCAGGCTAAGTGAAAGGACAAATTATAGGACAGCACTTTAAGTAAATTGAGAGAGTGGTATTGATTTAAAATATTGGATAAATGTTGACGGATTGATTCCAGATATAGCTACACAGCTATGATGGGTTTTTCATTCTATACTATACGATACTACTGTAGGTTTTTTTAACAGGCCTTTACGTGGCAGATCTCACATTTGAATCATAGCTTTTATTTCTACAGTATTAACTTTAGGCTCTCATATTTTTCCTAGTTGCAAACTGCTCTAGAAACAAATAGACTTATCTTTGAAGATAAGGCAACTTCATGTGTTCCCAATGCAAAAAGAATTAAAAAGAAGTCAAAACCACCAGAAAAGGTATGAAAAAAGAACCATTAAGTCATAATGCTGGTTATTACTTGGCGTAGTTTATGTGAAAACACTGATAAACCATGTGGTACTTCAACCTTGGATGAGTGAATCTCTTTCATTCTCAGTTTCTTCATTGGGAAAATGGGGATAAGTAATATCTACTTCTAAATTTTCACCCTGACAGTGAGGTAATATATATGAAAGTGTTAGAACTACATAGCACTGCACAAATGTTAGTTATATTTCAGTATCACATTATCTTTTGCACTTAAAAGTTTGTGTATATACATATGCACGCGTGCCCGCGCACACACACACACAGTTTCTCTACTGAGACTGTAACTGATGTTTTGTCAGGAACTATTTTTTCTTTCCTAGCCTTTCCTAGGCTAGGATATGTGTTGACAAGTATTATTAGGAGCTCCAGACCATAATGCCAATAGAGATAAAACAAGCAGTAGCCCAGCAGTAAGCTGAAGTTTCAGGTTAGTCCTATATAGCCAGCTTTTATCATCATGTGAGTAAAATTGCTCTTCTTTTTTCTTTTCCATGCAGAAAGGTTCTAGGAACTGTTTTGCTGCACAACCACATTATAGATTATGCTTGGGTGATATGCCATTTGTAGCTGGAAAGGTGAGTTGGTCGAACTGTGGCTTTTTTTGTACAACTTAGATCTTTGAATTAAATCCACTTATCTGCCTGTATACCTATAAACGGCGGAAATTTTTTTCTGCTTTTTTACCAATTGGATCATAGTGATTTGAGAATGAGATGAAGGAAAGTTTTATGGGACTGGGGGAGCAGGGAGGAGACCGGGGGGACACTTTAAAGCAGGTAGAGTCTATGCAGAAGGGAAGTTATGAGCAAAAGCAGAGACTCTGGTTTGCAGAAGGTGTGGTTGCAGATAGGAAATAGTATATTTGTAGCACTGGATTTTTAGTATCAGCCCTGTTGATTTGTATTTAGATATAGATATTTAAATGAAAAGAAGTCACATCCTCTGTGTCCTCACATGCTTATTACTTATAGGATTTATTCTCCAAGAAGCAGTCATACATAGACTTGAATCTTAAGTTCCTTTAGTGCTTAAAAATGTGGAGATGATAATTTTACCAAATATCAGCAAGTACTGGGTGATTTCTAAGAAGTGCTTAACATTGTGTTAGTTTATACCACTTTTTCATTAATGTTTGTGTTGCTGGTTGTTTCATGTATAGATGCCTTGAGTATCCAACTAGACTGTGAATTTGAGAAGCTTGAGGAGTAAATTTTAATTTTAGGTATTTATTTGTTTATTTTAACCCCATAGTAAATCCTCAGTGAAAGCTTAGGGAATGAACTATTTCCTAGCTTTTCCACTTGCCCTTTGTAGATGTGTGCGGCCAGATCACTTTTAAAAAGTTTTGTCGTTGGCTGTCCTTTACCCTAAATTTAACCTCTTCTTAGATTGCAGACCATCTTTTGACCTACCAAGGTCAAAAGGTTCATCTCTGAACCTTTGTTCCTAACCAAGGTTCTTCTACTTTGCCATAGAATCTTTGAGTTGGGCTGGGAAGTTTCTCAAAGGATGACCAGCTGCATCAGAATCATTGACTATGCATCTGAAAAAGCAGATTACAAAGCCCCACCACAGTTCTACTAAATCAGAATTTTCTGGGTGTGGGACCTAGAAAGTATAGTCAGTTGTTCCCGAGTCTCAATCTAATGTTCATTTAGATTTGGGATCCACTTAGTACAGTTCCCTGTCCAATGTTTTCGTTATGTAAACATCCAGAATAATGGTCATGTACTCTGTCCAAATACATCTACTGATGAGACCTCATTATACCCTCAAACAGCCCTTCACAGTTCTAGACAGCTTTATTTGAAAGTTCCTAAGTGAGATGAAATCTGTCACTATAAATTCTACTCATTGGTATTTTTTTTTCTGCTCTCAGGGGATCCACATAGACCAAATGAACCCTTAACTATAGGAAAATTTTAAAACTTTAGAAGATAGCTGTATCTTTTTTAAATCTTATATTGATAATAGATTAAGGGTTCTTTTTGTTTTAATTAACTATTTTTTGGCTGTGTCGTGTCTGAGTTGCAGCATGTGGTATCTTTGTTGAGGCATGCAGGATCTTTTGTTGCGGCGCAAAGACTCTTCATTGCAGTGTGCGGGCTTCTCTCTAGTTGTGGTGTGCCGGTTTTCTCTTCTCTAGTTGCAGCACGCAGGCTCCAGAGCATGTGGGCTCTGTAGTTTGCGGCCCGTGGGTTCTCTAGTTGAGGCGCCTGGGCTCAGTAGTTGTGACGCACAGGCTTAGTTGCCCCACAGCATGTGGGATCTTTGTTCCCAGACCAGGGATTGAACCCGTGTTCCTTGCATTGGAAGGCGGATTCTTTACCACTGGACCACCAGGGAAGTCCCAGATAGCTGTATCTTTATTCTCATCTCCTTATTCTAGGTTATAAATAATTCTTTTTCTTCAGCTATTCATCATAAGATATGCTTTATGAGTTTCTTAACCACCTCCTCACTCCCTTCCTGAATCGAATATAGTCCTCTAAACGTGGTGTGACTAGCACAGGATAGAGAGTCTTGGTCATGTTCTGGATAGTCTGTTAACTCAGGCTAGCATCACATTAATGTTATGGGGAAGCCACAGCATCCCTTTCACTCATTAATTCTAGAGTCATCTGCAGTAATAGGTCTTCTACTTAGTCTTAGCATCAGCCTCTCTAGGTCCTATACTTGTGGAGTTGATTTTTTTATACAGAATTTTTAATCAAATGCAGTACTATAGGAATTGATTCACCTATCCCACATTAGATTAGAATCTAGTTCATTCTTCCATTATGTATGTGTTATCCCCAAATTTAATTTGCCTATCTCTGGTAATTCTCACTGAAGTCATTAATACTTGAACAGGACAGGTTCAAAGATAGGGCTTTTCAACCTGAGGTCTTCTTTTGAAGTTGTAATTTGTACTTTTTGTGAAATATTCAAACAGCTAAGAATGCTGTCATCTGAGCGTTTCCCAAACTTATCTGTTGTGGAGGACCAGTTTTTATTTTTATTTATACATTGTCATAAACCAGTACGTTTGTAAAGTGAAATAAAGGTGAATTACTAGAAAAAATGAAATTTAAAAGACAAAATAAACGTTACAATTTTTCTGATTACGAGATTCGAGACATAAAATTTCCTTAATAGAAAAATAACAGGAAAAAGAACTTCAAGATTCTTTTAGCTCTTCTAGTTCCTTTGCCTTTCCATGTGAATTTTAGAAAAAACATCTCTACCAAAGAAAAGGTCTTGCTGGAATTTTGATAGGAACTGTATTAATTTGGGAGGATTGACATCCTTCTTGAGTCTTTCAGCCCATGAGAATGGTACATCTCTTACTTATTTAGATCTTTGATTTCTTTCATCAGGATTTTCATCATATTAGTCCCATTCCTGTTTTATCAGATTTATATACAACTTTTTTTTGAGCAATTGTAAATTGTGTTGTTTTAATTTCAGCTTCTACATGATCATTGTTAGTACATTTGAGTTTTTATGTTAATCTTACATTCTGTGACCTTGCTGAATTCACTTATTAGTCCTAGGAATTATTTCTTGGATTTACGTAAGCTTTTCTATGTGAAGAATCATGTCATTTGTAAATAAGGATAGTTTATTTCTTCCTTTTTACTTTGTGTGCCTTTTATTTCCTTTCTTGCCTTACTACACTGGCTAGGATTTCCTGTATCATGTTGTAAGTAAGAGTGATGAGAGTGGATATCCTTGCCTTTTTGCTGATCTTCAGGGGAAAGGATTCAGTCTTTCACCGATAAGTATGATATTAGCTGTAGGTTCTTTGTTTGTGCTCTTTGTCAACTTGAGGAAATTTCTGTCTGTTCCTGCTTTGCTGAAAGTTTATACCCTTAATGGGTGTTGGATTTTTTCAAATACTTTTCTTCATCAAATGATATGGTTATGTGATTTTTCTTCTTTACCTTTTTTATATGCTGGATTACATAGATTCATTTTCAAACATTGAACTAGCCTTGCATTCCTGGAATAAACCCCACTTGGATGTGGTATATACATCTTTGTATATATATTACTAAATTCAATTTGCTACCTAACAACAAAAACTAGGATAAAAAGAGCATGTTTAGCTTAGCTGAGTGGTTTGCAAACCTGGCTGTTTAGAATCAACTGGCAGACTTTTAAATGTACATTTCTAAGCCTTGACCACACACTGATTGAGTTTGGCATGCTACCTAGGAATCTGCATTTTAAACTTGCTTATGGAGCCAAGTTGGCCCAACCATCTGTTTATAAATTGAAATTGCACATTGAGACTTGTTCAGTGTTCAAAATAAAAACAAAAATTTTGAGAGGGCTACCAGGTTTTTCCCGTTGCTTATGTGACAAGCATGAACTTAATGCTTCCTACTAGAGGACAGAGAAATGAATACGGTAATAGTCCCTATCACCTGGAAGTGCTTACACTACTTAATAGGTGGAAAAGACATGCAAACACAGTTACAATATATTGTGATAAATCCTGTGATCGAGATAAATGCCACAGGTGATCTGAGAATGGACCAACTAATTACCTGGATGTTTTAAGAAAGCCTACAAATCATGTATTTGAACTGGGTTTTTCAAAATGGTATAAAAATTGGCACACAAAAGAAATGGCATGTGCAAATACAGTTCATTCAAATAGTGGAGAGCAGGTAGGAGATAGTGGGACATGAGGCCAAGGTGTAGAAGTTGCAGCTTAGTGTTATAGGGCCTTGATTTCTGTGCTGAGGAGTTTGGACATTAGAGTCAGCAAGCTTAACATTAAAGGGTGTCAAGTAGAAGAACGTGATCAGAATAATATTTTCGGAGGATAACTGATAGAACTATGGAGTTAGAGACTGAAGAGACTGGGAGCAGGGGACAGTTGGGATGTTCATCCATTGCTAATAGAGATGGGTGTGTAAGCCAAGTGGATAACACTAGGGTGGAGAGACTGGAGATGCACTGTACACCAGGAGGCTTGTATCACAGGCTTTTCTGTGGAGGCGGAGAGGGTCTTTTTACCCAGGCTTAGGGGGGAAAGAGAAAACATTTTTCTAGAGGATGTGGCTTCAGTTACTTCTCTTCATTTTTCTTCAGTCCACCAGCCCTAGCCATGCTGTGGTAGCCAATGTTCAGCATGTCTTACATCTACTGAAGCAACACAGTAAAGTCTTGTGCAATGATCGAGTAGTGAGCAGTGTTCCTTTGGCAAAGCAAGTGTCTTCACGAAGTGGGAAAAGCAAGAAGTCAGCAACGCCTCCCCCCTCTAGCAGCATTAATGAAGAGCTGGCAGAAGTCTTAGAGACTTTACAACATGAATTTGGGCAAATGAGCTTGTGAGTTTCAGTTTTTTCGTTTTTTAGTTATATTTAGTTCTAAAACCTCATTTAACTTCTTGGTGACTTTATTAATTCTGTCTTTCATGTTTCAATATTTTAAGAAATATTTGTTGAACACAGTCCTTGCACCAACCACTGAACAAGTTACTAGGACTTTAACCAATACAACTGTTCTGGGTGAAATTTCTCCTTTTTCTATAATTATTAAATGTTTTGGCGACCAAGGTTTACATTTAAGTTTTATTTCCTTGTTTGGGAGCTTGATCTACATTAACTTTGGCTAAACGTAACTGATAAGTTAGGAAGTGAGTGTTTGAAGAACAAGATCCTTCTCTAGACTTTCCTTTTCCACATATGTACTGCTCTTGTGGGGGAGGTAGAGATATAAATAATTAGCTCTTTGAAATTAAGAACTTTTCTTGCATTTGCATCCAGTACCTTTTTTAAACTTTTACACTATCACTAATAATATGGAAAATTTTGCTCTGTTTTAAAAAATTGAGTCTTTTTTTTTTTTTAGGTTTGTTTTTGGGGTTTTTTTGTGGACCATTTTTAAAGTCTTTATTGAATTTGTTACAGAATTGCTTCTGTTTTTTTTATGTTTTGGTTTTTTGGCCTTGAGGCATTTGGGATCTTAGCTCCCCGACCAGGGATCGAACCTGCACCCCTACACTGGAAGGCGAAGTCTTAACCACTGGACCACCAGGGAAGTCCCAAAATTGAGTCATTTTTTAATGCACAGAGCAGTGGTCCCATGGTGAGTGAGATGTAGTGGACTTAACCAGCTAACACAGAAAACTTAACCAAGCTCTCCTTCTGTTTTTTATACAGTGATCACCAGCAGCTTGTGAAACTTATCCAAGAATCACGAACCACTGAACTGAAAGACAACCTAGAGTGCGAACTGGAGGCATTAGTGGGCAGGATGGAGGCAAAGGCCAATCAAATAACTCAAGTTCGAAAATATCAAGCCCAAGTAACTCTGTTTTCCTTAACTCATTTCTAATGATTAAAAAACAAGAGTAAAACAGAACAAAACAACCCCTTTTCTTCAAATATGTTAATTGATGCCCTTGTAAGTGTATCATAGATAGAAAGCTACAGGAAGTATTTTTCACTGTAGACACTTATTAATTCATTGCATTAGTTATTAAGAATTGGTGTTAAGCAGGCTAAGAAAGAAGACACTGTCTTGAAGTCTCTGAGTAGATTTTATAATCTAAAATACATCTTACAAGTACTGAATATATTTAATATTCTTATATGAACAAGCTTTACCTCTGATGAGTTTAAATGATTCAAAGTTTACCCAGGTCTTTTTAAAAACACCTAGAAATTCTTAATTTCTAAAGGAATAAATCAGATGTAAATATGTGAAAAAGATCTTTAGTTACATTTATGTTACTAATTATATTAATAAAACAACCATGTATTTAAGTACCTACTAAGTGCAATGGGAAGTCACATTCCAGGGTTTCCATCCAGAGAGAAATGTAATGATTGGTGTATTTAAGAGATGACTGTGACTGCCGGGAGGGGGTAGAGACAGGAGAGAGGCTGTGAGACCAACTACGCCATTTAAGCTTGATCAGAGGTTACCGGTGACTGCAGTTGGGGAGAAGTAGACAGATTTGAGGTGAGTCTTGGAAATAGAATTATCAGGGCTGCTTGCTGCTGGATATCATGTGGAGGGAGAGGACGGTGGTACAGCTGACTGAAACGGAGAAGACTGGTAGCAGAACAGGTTGGCAGACATTTATTAATTGGTTGCTGTGTAATAGGCACAATGCTGAGTGCTCTATGTCATCTTATTTAATTTTCATGGAAGGCTTATGAAGTGAGTATATATTGCATTTTACAAATGAGGAAACTGGAGCCAAGGTCCTGGGAGGTGGGCATACCCTAAAATGAAATTATTTAACTTGCCCAAGGATACTGGCTCACTGGTAAATGGCAGAGGTATGATGGCAGACTAGGGTCTTTGCAACTCCAAAACCTAGCTTTTTAAGCATTTTTTCCCAAAGTTCACATACTAAAAATAAAAGAATAAATGCAAGCAAATGATTCCTATAGGAGTAATGATCTAATTTGTTTCCTGTACATTAGATTTAACTTTATTCTAATGGAACACCAGTGTGCCAGCAGCGATTTATTTCAGCCAGCAGCTAAAGTAAAAATAAAGCTCCCTATTTGAAATAAATTATTCTAAAAGGTGAAATAATAAAATTAAAAATCCTTTTCATAGTATTAATACATTACCATTACATCCCTTCATCCAGCTGCAACGTGCTTCTTTGTCTGTGCAGACTAGTTTCTAGGATGCCTCTCTCAGTGTATTAGAATCCTGTCTTCCATTTCCCATGTCAGATTTTTTTGCCGCCTCCTTGAGACCTTCCCCCGAACTCCCTTGCTTCTCACTCACCCTGTGCTGTACTTTGGCAACTCTTAACTTCTGATACAGCACCAGAATTGATGTGTTGACTCTTGTTTACAGGTGTTTATGTCACTATATATTTTAAACACTGTTAAATGACTAGTACAATAGATTTTTGAAGCCTTTAAAAATATAAATACAGAATATATTATATGCGTTTTAGTTAGTATGAGAGTTAGAAATACCAGTTTTCAGAAAAATATGTTTTCATTAATTTCTCCTTTTTTCCGTGCCTTGGCTTTTTGGTATAGCTGGAGAAACAGAAGTTGGGGAAGCAGAAGAGGGAATTAAGAACCACCAAAAAGACTCCTGATGAGGAAGGAAACAGCAGCGGCCGTTCTTCTGCAACCACAGGGACCACAAATAAGAAGGGCTTTGCCAAACCGAGACCTGGAGAAAAAAGCAGGAAAAATCTTCAGTTATTGAAGGACCTGCAAACCATACAGGATTCATTACAGAACAAGAGTTTGTGTTGGGTTTACTGACTGGTACCAGGTCATAAATGTTATTCACATAATCCGTACCTCATCAATCAGATGTTGACAGTTTACTTTCCAGGTCTCATACTCTTACGTTGGAATTAATTAATAGCAGGTATTAAGGGGCCCAAGTTTCATTACACAGGCTTCTTGTGTTACGTATCACAACTAAATGTTAAACCATCTAAATGGAAACCAGGGGAGTTTTAAAGGCCAAGAAGCCACACATACTCTGTTTCTTTGTTTGAGATGAATTTGCTGTACTGAGATATTGCACTTTGTAAACAAATTACCAATTTTTTACTTGTGGGTGTGATTTTTTTACATACTTCTGTATATCTAAGTAAGATGAGGTTTAAGTTATGAAAGTATGAGGCTGTCCCATAGGCAGTGTTTGAAAAGTCTCATTTTTAAATCTCCCCCTGGTGTGAATCGCCCACTTCTCCTTTTCAATGCAACCATTAAATGTACTTTGCTTCAACTATTGATGGGGGTTTTCTATATTTAAATATTTATACATATTTAAGAGGATTGTTTTCTTTTGCTCTTTGACACTTCAAACATTGATCAGTGTTAAATACACCGTTATCGATGTTAATCCACCATTAAAATTTTTTTTTAATTTTTTTTTATTAGTCTCTGCTTTACAACAAAGTGAATCAGTCATACATATACATCTGTTCCCACATCCCCTCCCTCCTGTGTCTCCCTCCCTCCCACCCTCCCCATCCCACCCCTCCAGGCGGCCACAAAGCACGGAGCCGATCCCCCCGCGCCACGCGGCCACCCCCCACCATCCATCCACGCCACGCCCGGCAGTGTATACACGTCCATGCCTCTCCCCCACCCCGTCACAGCCCACCCCCCCCATATCCCCAAGCCCACCCCCAGTAGGTCTGTGTCTCTATTCCTGTTTTACCCCTAGGTTCTTCATGACATTTTTTTTTCTTAAATTCCATATATATGTGTTAGCATACGGTATTTGTCTTTCTCTTTCTGACTTACTTCACTCTGTATGACAGACTCTAGGTCTATCCACCTCATTACAAATAGCTCAGTTTCGTTTCTTTTTATGGCTGAGTAATATTCCATTGTATATATGTGCCACATCTTCTTTATCCATTCATCCGATGATGGACACTTAGGTTGTTTCCATCTCCGGGCTATTGTGAATAGAGCTGCAATGAACATTTTGGTACATGTCTCTTTTTGAATTATGGTTTTCTCAGGGTATATGCCTAGTAGTGGGATTGCTGGGTCATATGGTAGTTCTATTTTTAGTTTTTTAAGGAACCTCCATACTGTTCTCCATAGCGGCTGTACCAATTCACATTCCCACCAGCAGTGCAAGAGTGTTCCCTTTTCTCCACACCCTCTCCAGCATTTATTGTTTCTAGATTTCTTGATGATGGCCATTCTGACTGGTGTGAGATGATATCTCATTGTAGTTTTGATTTGCATTTCTCTAACGATTAATGATGTTGAGCATTCTTTCATGTGTTTGTTGGCAGTCTGTATATCTTCTTTGGAGAAATGCCTATTTAAGTCTTCTGCCCATTTTTGGATTGGCTTGTTTGTTTTTTTGCTATTGAGCTGCATGAGCTGCTTATAAATTTTGGAGATTAATCCTTTGTCAGTTGCTTCATTTGCAAATATTTTCTCCCATTCTGAGGGTTGTCTTTTGGTCTTGTTTATCGTTTCCTTTGCTGTGCAAAAGCTTTGAAGTTTCATTAGGTCCCATTTGTTTATCTTTGTTTTTATTTCCATTTCTCTAGGAGGTGGGTCCAAAAGGATCTTGCTGTGATTTATGTCATAGAGTGTTCTGCCTATGTTTTCCTCTAAGAGTTTGACAGTTTCTGGCCTTACATTTAGGTCTTTAATCCATTTTGAGCTTATTTTTGTGTATGGTGTTAGGGAATGATCTAATCTCATACTTTTACATGTCCCTGTCCAGTTTTCCCAGCACCACTTATTGAAGAGGCTGTCCTTTCTCCACTGTACATTCCTGCCTCCTTTATCAAAGACAAGTTGACCATATGTGCGTGGGTTTATCTCTGGGCTTTCTATCCTGTTCCATTGATCTATCTTTCTGTTTTTGTGCCAGTACCACACTGTCTTGATTACTGTAGCTTTGTAGTATAGTCTGAAGTCAGGGAGCCTGATTCCTCCAGCTCCGTTTTTCGTTCTCAAGATTGCTTTGGCTATTCGGGGTCTTTTGTTTTTCCAAACAAATTTTGAAACTTTCTGTTCTAGTTCTGTGAAAAATGCCAGTGGTAGTTTGATAGGGATTGCATTGAATCTGTAGATTGCTTTGGGTAGTAGAGTCATTTTCACAATATTGATTCTTCCAATCCAGGAGCATGGTATATCTCTCCATCTATTTGTATCATCTTTAATTTCTTTCAGCAGTGTCTTATAATTTTTTGCATACAGGTCTTTTGTCTCCTTAGGTAGGTTTATTCCTAGATATTTTATTCTTTTTGTTGCAATGGTAAATGGGAGTGTTTTCTTGATTTCATTTTCAGATTTTTCATCCTTAGTGTACAGGAATGCCAGAGATTTCTGTGCATTAATTTTGTATCCTGCTACTTTACCAAATTCATTGATTAGCTCTAGTAGTTTTCTGGTAGCATCTTTAGGATTCTCTATATATAGTATCATGTCATCTGCAAACAGTGACAGCTTTACTTCTTCTTTTCCAATTTGGATTCCTTTTATTTCCTTTTCTTCTCTGATTGCTGTGGCTAAAACTTCCAAAACTAAGTTGAATAAGAGTGGTGAGAGTGGGCAGCCTTGTCTTGTTCCTGATCTTAGTGGAAATGGTTTCAGTTTTTCGCCATTGAGGACGATGTTGGCTGTGGGTTTGTCATATATGGCCTTTATTATGTTGAGGAAAGTTCCCTCTATGCCTACTTTCTGCAGGGTTTTTATCATAAATGGGTGTTGAATTTTGTCGAAAGCTTTCTCTGCATCTATTGAGATGATCATATGGTTTTCTTCAATTTGTTAATATGGTGTATCACATTGATTGATTTGCGTATATTGAAGAATCCTTGCATTCCTGGAATAAACCCCACTTGATCATGGTGTATGATCCTTTTAATGTGCTGTTGGATTCGGTTTGCTAGTATTTTGTTGAGGATTTTTGCATCTATGTTCATCAGTGATATTGGCCTGTAGTTTTCTTTCTTTGTGACATCCTTGCCTGGTTTTGGTATCAAGGTGATGGTGGCCTCGTAGAATGAGTTTGGGAGTGCTCCTCCCTCTGCTATATTTTGGAAGAGTTTGAGGATAGGTGTTAGCTGTCCTCTAAATGTTTGATAGAATTCGCCTGTGAAGCCATCTTGTCCTGGGCTTTTGTTTGTTGGAAGATTTTTAATCACAGTTTCAATTTCAGTGCTTGTGATTGTTCTATTCATATTTTCTATTTCTTCCTGATTCAGTCTTAGCAGGTTGTGCATTTCTAAGAATTTGTCCATTTCTTCCAGGTTGTCCATTTTATTGGCATAGAGTTTCTTGTAGTAATCTCTCATGATCTTTTGTATTTCTGCAGTGTTAGTTGTTACTTCTCCTTTTTCATTTCTAATTCTATTGATTTGAGTCTTCTCCCTTTTTTTCTTGATGAGTCTGGCTAATGGTTTATCAATTTTGTTTATCTTCTCAAAGAACCAGCTTTTAGTTTTATTGATCTTTGCTATCGTTTCCTTCATTTCTTTTTCATTTATTTCTGATCTGATCTTTATGATTTCTTTCCTTCTGCTAACTTTGGGGTTTTGTTCTTCTTTCTCTAATTGCTTTAGGTGCAGGGTCAGGTTGTTTACTCGAGATGTTTCCTGTTTCTTAAGGTGGGATTGTATTGCTATAAACTTCCCCCTTAGGACTGCTTTTGCTGCGTCCCATAGGTTTTGGGTCGTCGTGTCTCCATTGTCCTTGTTTCTAGGTATTTTTTTATTTCCTCTTTGATTTCTTCAGTGATCACTTCGTTATTGAGTAGTGTATTGTTTAGCCTCCATGTGTTTGTATTTTTTACAGATCTTTTCCTGTAATTGATGTCTAGTCTCATAGCATTGTGGTCGGAAAAGATACTTCATACAATTTCAACTTTCTTAAATTTACCAAGGCTTGATTTGTGACCCAAGATATGATCTATCCTGGAGAATGTTCCATGAGCACTTGAGAAAAATGTGTATTCTGTTGTTTTTGGATGGAATGTCCTATAAATATCAATTAAGTCCATCTTGTTTAATGTATCATTTAAAGCTTGTGTTTCCTTATTTATTTTCATTTTGGATGATCTGTCCATTGGTGAAAGTGGGGCGTTAAAGTCCCCTACTATGAGTGTGTTACTGTCAATTTCCCCTTTTATGGCTGTTAGTATCTGCCTTATGTATTGAGGTGCTCCTGTGTTGGGTGCATAAATATTTACAATTGTTATATCTTCTTGGAGCGATCCCTTTATCATTATGTAGTGTCCTTCTTTGTCTCTTCTAATAGTCTTTATTTTAAAGTCTATTTTGTCTGATATAAGAATTGCTACTCCAGCTTTCTTTTGATTTCCATTTGCATGGAATATCTTTTTCCATCCCCTTACTTTCAATCTGTATGTGTCTCTAGGTCTGAAGTGGGTCTCTTGTAGACAGCATATATATGGGTCTGATTTTTTTATCCATTCAGCCAATCTGTGTCTTTTGGTGGGAGCATTTAGTCCATTTACATTTAAGGTAATTATTGATATGTATGTTCCTATTCCCATTTCCTTAATTGTTTTGGGTTCATTATTGTAGGTATTTTCCTTCTGTTGTGTTTCTTGCCTAGAGAAGTTCCTTTAGCATTTGTTGTAAACCTGGTTTGGTGGTGCTGAACTCTCTCAGCTTTTGCTTGTCTGTAAACGTTTTAATTTCTCCATCAAATCTGAATGAGATCCTTGCTGGGTAGAGTAATCTTGGTTGCAGGTTTTTCTCCTTCATCACTTTAATTATGTCGTGCCACTCCCTTCTGGCTTGTAGAGTTTCTGCTGAGAGATCAGCTGTTAACCTGATGGGGATTCCTTTGTGTGTTATTTGTTGTTTTTCCCTTGCTGCTTTTAATATGATTTCTTTGTGTTTAATTTTTGACAGTTTGATTAATATGTGTCTTGGCGTATTTCTCCTTGGATTTTTTCTGTATGGGACTCTCTGTGCCTCCTGGACTTGATTAACTATTTCCTTTCCTATATTAGGGAAGTTTTCAACTATAATCTCTTCAAATATTTTCTCAGTCCCTTTCTTTTTCTCTTCTTCTTCTGGAACCCCTATAATTCGAATGTTGGTGCGTTTAATGTTGTCCCAGAGGTCTCTGAGACTGTCCTCTGTTCTTTTCATTCTTTTTTTTTTATTTTGCTCTGCAGCAGTTATTTCCACTATTTTATCTTCCACCTCACTTATCCGTTCTTCTGCCTCAGTTATTCTGCTATTGATCCCATCTAGAGTATTTTTCATTTCATTTATTGTGTTTTTAATCGATGCTTGATTCATCTTTAGTTCTTCTAGGTCCTTGTTAACTGTTTCTTGCATTTTGTCTATTCTATTTCCAAGATTTTGGATCATGGAAATAGAATCTTGGATCATCTTTACTATCATTATTCTGAATTCTTTTTCAGGTAGACTGCCTATTACCTCTTCATTTGTTAGGTCTGGTGGGTTTTTATCTTGCTCCTTCACCTGCTGTGTGTTTTTCTGTCTTCTCATTTTCCTTATTTTCCTGTGTTTGGGGTCTCCTTTTTGCAGGCTGCAGATTCGTAGTTCCCGTTGTTTTTGGTGTCTGTCCCCAGTGGCTAAGGTGGTTTCAGTAGGTTGTGTAGGCTTCCTGGTGGGGGGGACTAGTGCCTATGTTCTGGTGGTTGAGGCTCGATCTTGTCTTTCTGGTGGACAGGTCCACGTCTGGTGGTGTGTTTTGGGATGCCTGTGGCCTTATTATGTTTTTAGGCAGCCTCTCTGCTAATGGGCGGGGTTGTGTTCCTGTCTTGCTAGTTGCTTGGCATAGGGTGACCAGCACTGTAGCTTGCTGGTCGTTGACTGAAGCTGGGTGCTGGTGTTGAGATGGAGATCTCTGGGAGATTTTCACTGCTTGATATTATGTGGAGCTGGGAGGTCTCTTGTGGACCCGTGTCCTGAAGTTGGCTCTCCCACTTCAGAGGCACAGCATTGACTCCTGGCTGCAGCACCAAGAGCCTTTCATCTACCCGGCTCAGAATAAAAGGGAGAAAAAGTAGAAAGAAAGAATTAGTAGAAGAAAGAGAGAAAGAAAGGAATAAGGAAAGAAAGGAAGGAAGGAAGGAAGAATGGAGGGAGGGAGGGAGGAAGGAAAGAAAAAGAGTGAAAGGAAAAAGGGAGGGAGGGAGGGAGGAAGGAAAGTTAGGAAAAAAAGAAGATAAAGTAAAATAGAATAAAGTATAAAATATAGTAGCATTATTAAAAATAAAAAAGTAATTATTGAAAAAAAAACAGACGGATAGAACCCTGGGACCTATGGTGGAAGCAAAGCTATACAGAGAAAATCTCATACAGAAGCATACACATACACATTCACAAAAAGAGAACGGGGGGAAAAAAATCGAAAATCTTGCTCTCAAAGTCCACCTCCTCCATTTGGGATAATTCGTTGTAAAAAGAGGAAAAGGGGAAAAAGTCTGAAATCTTGCTCTCAAAGTCCACCTCCTCAATTTGGGATAATTCGTTGTAAAAAGAGGAAAAGGGGAAAAAATCTTAAATGTTGTCCTCAAAGTCCACCTCCTCAATTTGGGATGATTCGCTGTCCATTCATGCACTCCACAGACGCAGGGCACATCAAGCGGAGCGTGGAGCTTTAATCCGCTGCCTCCAAGGCTGCACAGAGAGATTTCCCTGTCTCTGCTCTCACAGCTCCCGGGTCTCAGCCTTGGACTTGGCCCGGCCTCTGCACGTAGGTCGCTGGAGGGCGTCCGTTCTTCGCTCAGACAGGACGGGTTTAAAGGAGCCGCTGATTCGGGGCCTCTGGCTCACTCAGGCCAAGGGGAGGGAGGGGCACGCAGTGCGGGGCGGGCCTGCAGCGGCAGAGGCCGGCATGACGTTGCACCAGCCCGAGGCGTTCAGTGCGCTTTCCCGGGGAAGCCGTCCCTGGGTCCCGGGACCCTGCCAGTGGCGGGCTGCACAGGCTCCCCGGAAGGCGGGGTGGGGGTGGGGTGGACAGTGACCTGCGCTTGCACACAGGCCTTGTGGCGGCGGCAGCAGCGTCGGCAGCAGCAGCGCCAGCGTCCCACGCCCGTCTCCAGTGTCCGCGCCTTCAGCCGCGGTTCGCGCCCGTCTCTGGAGCTTCTTTAAGCAGCGCTCTTAATGCCCTCTCCTCGGGCACCAGGAAACAAAAGGGAAGAAAAAGTCTCTTGCCTCTTCGGCAGCTCCAGACTTTTTTCCCGGACTCCCTCCGGGCTAGCCGTGGTGCACTAACCCCTTCAGGCTCTCTTCCTGCCGCCAGCCCCAGTCCTCTCCCTGCGCTCCGACCGAAACCCGATACCCGAGCCTCAGCTCCCAGCCCTGCCCGCCCCGGCGGCCGAGCAGACAAGCCTCTCGGGCTGGTGTGTGCCTGAGGGCACCGATCCTCTGTGCGGGAATCTCTCCGCCTTGCCCTCCGCACCCCTGTTGCTGTGCTCTCCTCGGCTACTCCGAAGCTTTCCCCCTCTGCCACCCGCAGTCTCCGCCCACGAAGGGGCTCCTAGTGTGTGGAAACCCTTCCTTCTTCACGGCTCCCTCCCACGGGTGCAGGTCCCGTCCCTATCCTTTTGTCTCTGTTTATTCTTTTTTCTTTTGCCCTACCCAGGTATATGGGGAGTTTCTTGCCTTTTGGGGGGTCTGAGGTCTTCTGTCAGCGTTCAGTAGGTGTTCTGTAGGAGTTGCTCCACGTGTAGATGAATTTCTGATGTATCTGTGGGGAGGAAGTTGATGTCCGCGTCTTACTCTTCCGCCATCTTCCCCATTAAAAAATTTTGAAGACCAAAGCATTCATTTTAAATCAGTTAACTGTGAAGATTACAAAAGCATGTTTAAAACTATAAACAAATTGTAAATGAAGTAAATGAGGTTTTAGAATGGAGAGAGAATGGGAGGTGTTGTAAAGCATATATGTTTGTATTTTTAGATAATACCTGTTTGTAACCATGCTATTTATTTCAAGGCATTATGGTTTTTAATCTTAAAACTTAGAAGAACCCCTTGGCTATTTACTTTTATTGGTGTACAGTGTGAGTGCAATATTAACTGTACACATGCAATTGTCATTTAATGTAAATCTTTTATAAATTTGCCACTGAAATCAATAAAGCAGCTTTTTTAAGGAAACACTGAAATTTTCCTTAACAGCCTGTTAATAAAGGCTTTATTTTTTGCAGTCTCTCAAAAAAATACTTTTAAGTAGGACATTAATGTATTATGAGAAACAGTAAGAATAGATGGTATTTAATACATAATTTACTTGCCTTTTTCATGCTTACATAGAAACTAGGCCCAACAAAACTGGATTATCTCGTGGTATATGTTAAGATACCCTTAAGAGTACTAATGAACATGTTAACTAGATACTAAAGCGATTCCTTTTTTGCCTCCCCTGGGATTGAAATGGAGTTCTAGGATTTTATCTAGACAACAGCATGAATTGTAGTGGCTGGCTGGGCACTAAGCTTGTTAGGCCTTTTACTGAATTCATTGTCTACGAAGTTTTTAATTAAGTGTCCTTAGATTTGGGGGTATTTGTGAATCTCCTAAAATTATATGTACACTTCTGCTTACATGTACAGTTTTCTTCCTTAGTAATAAGCAAGGTATGCTTACAAGCGGGCTGTAGACACCTGAATTACACGTTTCGGTACAGTGTGGTGGTGGCATGTGTACCACAGAGGTGGTGGCACAGAGGGAGGTGAGTCATGGCAGAGAAGGGAGTGATGAACAGGGATCATTTCCTGGAGGAGGAAATGATGCCTAAACTCTACAGAACAGGAATAACTCCAAGGGAGAACAGTTCCAGGTCAACAAGGTAAAAACAAAAGCAAGGAGGCAGGAATCTGCCCTTTATATGGGAGAATTGGGACTAGTTGAGCAGTACTAGTACATAAAAGTTGAGGTATGCCGATGAAAATAGAAGGGTAAGCAGACAAGTGACAGGAGGCTCAGGAGCTTCGACTTAACCACACAGGCCTCTAAATTTTATATCCCTGATCATAAAGGAAAAAGGTACACCTATGCAACCAACATTCATAGATAAAGTTATAAAACATAGAACTCTCTACTCAGAAGTTTTGTGTAAATATATAAAAAGTGCTAAGACCAGCCTACCAGGCTTCCACACACCTCAACGGATTATCTTTTTTTTTTTTTTCTTTTAGATTTGTTAGAAACACCTTTATTACAAGTGTTTTTCTTCATTACATGCATTACAGAATGGGTATCATTTGCATGCACTGAAATAACACTGCTGAACACAACTTCAGCTAGCTTTGTTGGAAGTATCTTTATTATGTCTTCTTAAGTACTTAACTACATGCATTATGAAATGGGTGGGTATCACTTCCAGTCCCTGAAATGACACTGTGCTGCACACAGCCTGCAAGTAGCTGTGTTAGAAACATCTTTATTATAAGGTTTTTGTTTTTGTTTTTGTTTTTTTGCGGTACGCGGGCCTCTCACTGTTGTGGCCTCTCCTGTTGCGGAGCACAGGCTCCGGACGTGCAGGCTCAGCGGCCATGGCTTATGGGCCTAGCCGCTCCGCGGGATGTGGGATCTTCCCAGACCGGGGCACGAACCCGTGTCCCCTGCATCAGCAGGTGGACTCTCAACCATTGCGCCACCAGGCAGGCCCTATGAGTGTTTTTTTTAATTGAACAAATTTGACATGTAACATTGTATAACTTTCAAGGTGTATAATGTGTTACCTTGATACATTTAAATATTGTAATATGATTGCCACTGTAGTGATATTTATCACATATAATTATAATATTGTCTATATTCATTATATTATACATCATCTCTATGGCTTATTTACTGCTTGTTGCAAGTTTGTACCCTTAACGTCGATCTTATCCCTCTAAGCTCCATCTCCTGGTCACCACCATTTTACTGGTTTTTGAGTTTGACTATTTTAGATTCCACGTATGAGATCATGCAGGCTTTTTCTCTGACTTATATCAGTATAATGTGCTCAAGGTCCCGTCATATTGTTGCAAATGGCAGGATATCCTTTCTCGTGGCTGAATAATATTCTATTGTGTATATATACCACATCATTTGTATCCATTCATCTATTGATGGGCATTTAGGTTGTTTCCATACCTTGGCTATTGTGATAATGCTGCAGTAAACCTGGGAATGCATATATTCTCTTTGAGATTCTATTTTCATTTCCTTTGGGTATTTACCTGGAAGTATGTCAGCTGAATTTTGAAATTTTTGATGAGCCTCCATATTGTTTTCCATAGTAGTTGGACCAGTTTACATTCCCACCAGCAGTGTACAGTTGACCCTTAACAACAGCATTTCTGCATTCACGGATTCAACCAACCTCAGATTTTATTGAAAAAAAATCTAAGTGGACCTGCACAGTTCTAACTTGTGTTCACAAGTGTTAACTGTATAAGGGTTCCCTTTTCACCACAGCCTCACCAGCACCCGTTATGTCACTTCTTGGTGACAGCCATTCTAACAGGTATGAGGTGTCTTATTATGGTTTTTATTTGCATTTCCCTGGAGATTAGGCATGTTGAGCATCCTTTCATGTACCTGTTGGCCATTCTGATGTCTTTGGAAAACTGTCCATTTAGTTATGCCCATTTTTTAGCTGGATTGGGTTATTTTGTTATTAAGTTGTATGTATTGTTTATATATATTTTGGACATTAAGCCCTTATTTAATATATGGTGTGCAAAAATTTTTCCCCCATTCAGTAGGTTATCCTTTCATTTTTTGTCTCTTGCTGTGCAGAATTCTGAGTTTGATGTAGTCCCATTTGGTTTTTGTTTTTGTGCTTTTAGCATCATGTCCAAAAAATCATTGCTAAGACCAATATTAAGGAGCTTCACCCCTTCTAGAAGTTTTATGGTGTCAGATCTTATGTTTAAGTCTTTGATCCATTTCAAGTTAATTTTTTTAATGCATGATTTGTTAATATATTCAAAGCAGGCCTTATTTGATTATATTATCAAAAATTGCCCCCTCATCTCATTTACTATCAGATTAGCCTATTTTATTCACAGCACTTACCACTATTCAAGTTAATTTTTGTGAATGGTGTTAGGCATCCAATTTCATTGTTCTGCATGTGTTCTCTGGTTTCCCAGCACCATTTGTTGAAAAGACTATCCTTTCCCCATTGGGTGTTCTTGGCTCCCTCATCAAATATTAGGTGACCACTGGGATTTAATTCTGGGCTTTCTATTCTATTCCGTTGGTCAATGTGTCTATTTTTCTGCCAGTATCATAATGTTTTTATTACTGTGACTTTGTAATACAGTTTGAAATCTGAACGCATGATATCCACAGCTTAGTTCTTTTTTTCTCAGGATTCTTTTGGCTGTTCAGGGCTTTTTTGTGGTTCCACAAAAATTTTTGGATTCTTTCTTCTGTGTCTGTAAAAGAATGCCTTTGGCACTTTGATGGGAACTGCACTGAATCTGTAGATAGCTTTGGGTAGTAAGGACACCTAGTGAAGTCCTCCATTGGATTCTTCCAATCCACGAACATAGGATGTCTTTCCATTTGTGTCTTCTTTGATTTCTTTCAGCAGTCTTGTAGTTTTCATTGTACAGATCTTTCACTTCCTTGGTTAAGCTTTTCCTCAGTAGTATATTGTTTTTATGCTGTTTTGAGTGGGATAGTTTTATCAATATTTTGTTTTCAGATGCTTCATCATTAGTGTAAAAGAATGCAACTGACTTATGTGTGACGATTTTGCATCCTGAACTTTACTGAAATTGTTGATTAGTCCCAAGTGTTTTGGTTGACTCTGGGATTATCTATATATAAAACCAAATCATCACAAATAGAGACATTTTACTTCTTCCTTTCTGATTTGGATGCCTTTTTAAATTTTCTTGCCTAGTTGCTCTAGCTAGGAATTCCAATACTATAATGAATATGAGTGGTGAGAGTGGGCATCATTGTCTTGTTCCTGATCTTAGAGGAAAAACTTTCAATTGTTCTCCATTAACAGCTGTGGGTTTACGGTACACAGCCTTTATTATATTGAGGTATATTCTTTTTTTTACCCAATCTAAGGTTTTTATTATGAAAGGATGTTGTATTTTGTCAGATCCTTTTTCTGCATTTATTGAAATGATCATGTAATTTTTCTTTTTATTGATGTGATATATTATTACATTTATTGATTTGCATGTGTTAGATCATCCTTGCATACAAGGGATCAGTCCCACTTTGGTCATGGTATATAATCCTATTTGTGTGTCCTTGAATTTGGTTTGCTAATATCTGGTTGAGAGTTTTTGTGTCTATATTCAGCAGAGATATTGGTCTGTAGTTTTCTTGTATCCTCATTTGGTTCTGGTATCAATGTAATGCTGGCCTTGTAGATGACTTTGGAAGACTTCCCTCCTCCTTAATACTCTGGAAGTGTTTGGAGGAAGATTGTGTTCATTCTTCTTTATGTTTGGTAGAATTCACCACTGAAGCCATCTGGTACTGTAGTTTTCTGTATTGGGATTTTTTTTGATTACTGTTTCAGTTCCTTTATTCATTACTGGTCTGTCATGGAGATCTCTCCTCAGAAATCTGGGGTGTCGCTGAAAAGCAATGGGACCCTCCAACTGCAGCCCACAAGCTGAGTAGACTTATACTTACCCTTTTCACTTTCCACCTCCTCTGCTGGACAGGTTGCTGCTGCCGCCACAGCCAGTGTCACCACATCTCCCTTGGCTCCCTAGCCTCCTTTGAGGTTTCATTCACCCAATTTCAGATACACAGATGAATCTCTCTCAGGTGTCCTGGTATGCTGTGCAGAGGTACTTGTGTCCATTTATGGATGTCTGATTCGTTAGAAGTCAAAGGGAGAGAAAAGGAAGCACTGGTGCCACCATGATGCTGATGTCTTCACTAAAGGATCATCTTAAAGGCACTCCACTTGGAGACTCCTGCAAAAGGTAAAAGGAAACCCCTGGAAAGTTTTAAAAGGAGAAGTGATAGATTTGCACTTAGATTGCTCTGAATGGAATTTAGATTCTGAATGGAATTAGATTGCTTTGAATGGATTTTAAAGTGAATATGAGGGTATTAAGACTAGAAGTTTTAAATTCTTGAACCTCGTCAGTCATCTACATTCTTCTATGTGGCATCAGACCAAGAAGGCTTAAGGGAGGGAAACGGTAGAATGCAGAGAGAGAATGGATTTATAAAATATTTGGAATAGAAAACTTAGCTTTAATACTGACAGACTGGTCACTTAAATACTGTTATAAATTTTCTTATAACAAATTTCAATGATCAAATCATTTTGGTACCAATTTTGCTAATATTGGATGTACTAATAACGGAAATTATACTTACTCATTGCAAAACCAAGAGCAGGGCAAAAGGTTCAGACTAATGAGTTAACAAGTGAAAAAACACTGATTTTGAGTATTTGATTTATCTGATCAAACTGAACATTTCCCTTAGAGCAGCTGCTATGAAACACCCCTTTCCTCAAAAAATTCCAAATAACATTTCTGCAAAAGAAACTTAAGGCAAACAACTTAGAACAAGGACAAAGTTTAAAAGTCAGTTGAAATTTTCTTTTAATTAAAGACCCAAGGGACAAGAAGCTCCTTTGTGTTACAGTACATAACATATGGCTCTTATACAGAGTAAAATAGACACCAGGGAGTCAAGTGTTTATACCAGCACTAAATTCTTACTGTAGCAGCCAAAAAGTGAAGCAGGATTTCCTTTACTGGCATTGAGACTGTAATACATTTTTACATGCAATAAATTCTTTGGTAGACTTAATCATTCAGTGGAATTACAGAATTTTCAGAGAAAAGTAAAAGTAAAATATTTCATATAAAATTTGAGCACAGTACTTCTCACCATATGCTATTTATACAGACTTCAGAAAAAAAGTGAATCCTACTAAACTTTTAAATACTGCCTCAAAATTTGCCAGTTAACTTCTCTGTGCTCAAAAAAAAAAATGTAACTAAAATAAAGTAGGGCAGATAATGAGTTTTTTAAGTATGTTTCATGATGTTTCTAGTAATTGTGCAAATGGAAACTAATCTGAAAGATGTGGAATTCTTTGAAATCCTGGACGGCTACCACTTTCTCCTCTCCATCCTCCTCCCAAGCACATCTGTAAGGCATCATTTTGGAACAGCTATCTAATACATCTTAAATTAAGTACATAAATAATGACAGCAATAATTTTCAACTATTACTACACCATAATATCCTCAAGACTTTGCCTTATTATATGAAGAACACGAGTTTCAAATGGTGAAAGTAAATCACTTACTACAAAAAGGAAAAACCCATGATGGGCAAAGGAGCATCAAATGGTATTATGACACTGAGGCCCAGTATGTATAATGCCATGAAATGTCAGTATTGGTTTGGTTTGAAAACTGATGCTCCTCCTTCTGTGCAATGAGTGCTCTTCCATCAAGAAGTATATTTCTGAAGTAGCTTGTGTTTTGATTTTACCACACACCAAAATTTCTGAGACAGCATTTTCCTTTTAAAATCAGAAACTTGTTCCCACTGTGGATCCAGGACTGAAGCATTTTAATATTCTTTGGGTGACTTATAAGATTAGTGTCATAATCATGTAATTACACGTGGGGTTATTTCACTTAAACCACCTGCACTGCTACAGTTCTAAACTCATCCTAGAGAGATTTAAAATAAATAAAGTGACTTAAGTTCTCTCACAGATGGGTTCTATATTCAGAAACTTTCTCCTCATGAAGCTGCCATTGTAATCAGAGTTCATGGCGATGACCGATGGCCCCATCCAGTAGTCCTCTCACACAACAGTCTGTACAGGAGTGACACACTGTGCAGGAGAACCGGCTCTCTCCGAGGATGAGGTTGATCGGTTGGAAATTTCTTTCTGTAGTTCCTCTACTTTCTTCTGAAGCTCTGCTCGTTTAGCAAGAAGTTCTTTATATCTGTTGTGAATGGGCTCCTACAAGAGCAGCACACCCTAAAATTATTTAACTAGGCAATCCTAAACAAACCCAAAGTCAAGTCATTCCAGTATAGAGCTCCTTCCCTAAATGCTGCAATGTGTGTGTTTTCAGCTATGGGGACCACACCCACCTTTCTAGAACATCAGTGAAAATTAACTTCAGGGACTCCTCTGACACCACTGCTCTTTTCACTGGCTTCCCTAGTGCCCCCAAGTGTTTCCACAGAATACCCTGAAACTGGTACTTAGCCAAATACAACAAATAATTAAGTAACAATGTAATCTAAAAGCCAATACTCAAAGATTTCCTGTCATTTAGTTGCAGACTTTTTAGTCTTTTAAACAGTTCTAAGCAGTAAATATTCCATAATATTTTTAAAAAATCAACCAGAATTTTGTTAGGCTTTTAACTTTCCTAAAGCTATTTTCTCCAGCCTATTAAAACAAGACCTCTAGTCCAGCGCCCTCATTTTATAGAAGAGGGGAAAAAAGACAAAACAGAAGTGACTTGTCCAAGGCCAAACAAGCGAGTCATGATAAGAACCAAGTGTACTGATTATCCCTATGTAGTGCTTTTTCTACTATGCAATTAAAACTGTTAACATGAAAAAGTGAAATATGCACAGATAATTTTTCTAGCTGCTTTAAAGGGGACGAATGTAATTCATACAACTGCATGGATAA
Organism: Hyperoodon ampullatus; assembly: GCF_949752795.1. NCBI lineage: Eukaryota > Metazoa > Chordata > Mammalia > Artiodactyla > Ziphiidae > Hyperoodon > Hyperoodon ampullatus. The sequence goes on along the minus strand of NC_136920.1, from coordinate 38,779,780 downwards.
AAACTCGCATTGTATATTGCAGGGCATATACCTGTGGCTTCATCCGCGGATTCCACCTTACGTAGTATCCCACCCAGAGCTCTAGGTGGCGCATGCTGGCTACTGGATAAAGGACATGATTGGAATAGCTCCCATAGAGAGGATTAGTGAAGTCCTCCAGCTGACTATTTATGTAAGACCACAATGACACAGTCCTTTTGGGAAGATTCTATAAGAAGGAAAAAGATTCTCCATTATATAAGCTAATTATACTTTAGATGGAATTTTTAAAGAGGTATATTGTGTTCATTTAAATTGTTTCAGAGGGAGAGAGAACTCAAGACACTGTGGTGACAGCCCCACTTAGATTAAAATTAGAGAGTATTGGAAAACTGTGCAGTTCTGCAAAAAGTTAAACAGAGTTACCATACCAGCAATTCCACTCTTAGGTATATACCCAAGAGAAGTGAAAACACATGCACACACAACCCAGTACACAAATGTTCAAAGTAGCATCAGTCATAGTAGCCAAAAAGTAGAAACTACCCAAAAGACCATCAACTGATAAATGGATAAAATGCAGTATATCAATACAATGGATTATCCAGTCATAAAAAGAAATGAAGTACTGATACACACTACAAATTGAACCTTGAAAACATTATGCTAAGTGAAAGAAGCCAAACACAAAGGCCACACCCTGACTGATTTCATTTATATGAAATGTCCAGAAGAGGCAAATCAAGAGACAGTTTAGTGTTTGCCAGGGTCTGAGAGGAGAGAAGAATGGGGAGCAACTACTAATAGGTATGGGTTTCTTTTCAGTGTTCTGAAATTAATGGTGGTGATGGCTATACAACTCTAGAGATGCTAAAACCCACTAAATTATACACTTTAAAAGAGTGAATTTTATGGAATGCAGATTATGGCTCAGTTTTAAAAACATTTCTTTTTTTAAAGATATAGTGAATCCTATTTGAGGCTTTCAAAAAATGAAAGTATCTTTGGAAGTTATCTATTAATTGCCTAACATGCAAGAAATTCTTTTTTTGTACCAATAATTGTTTCTTTTATTGCTGAGTAGTACTACATCATATAGAAATACCACAGGTGAAGGGCATTTAGGTTGCTTTCAGTTTTCAGCCACTGTAAATAAAGCTGGTATGAACATCTGTGGGAAGAAAATCAGAATTTTGTGGGAACAAAAGTTTCTATTTCTCTAGGATAAATACCCAGTAGTGTGATTACCAGGTCCTATGGTAAGTAAATGCATAGCTTTATATATAAATGTCAACTGTTTATGAGACATTCAATAAATTCTTGATTGCCTACTATGCACGGAAATATTTACTGCATGCTACATACTGAAGATGTAACGGTGAATTAAAAAATTTAATATCGGTTGACAAGGAATTTCTAGTCTAGGAAGCACTTACTACATGGCAGTTATTATAGTGTTTTGTATGGCTTATTTTATGTAATCCTTACAACAGTAAGCAGTATTAAGTACTTAAGTAAATAAGTACTATTATCCCTACTTTACAGAAGCCTAAATTAACTTGCCCAACTCCACACAGTAAGTCAAAGATCCAAGATTTGAACCCAGGCAGCCTGGCTCCAGAGCAAGCATTCTTTGCCACTAGGCTTTATAGAAAAGCATGAAGAAACTATTTTATAGCCACATTTTTTAGAATGAAAATTGAAGCAGAGGGAGACACTAATCAAGATAATTTAGAATTTCATACATAGGATAGATGTATTTTGAGGAAGACAACTTGAAATGTAATCCTTACAATGTTTCTTCTAAATAATATCAACACTTAAAAGTGGTAACTCTGGGCTAGTGGGGTAACAAACTTTAACTTTCTACTTAATATCGTTTCAGTGTTCGAATGTTTTATGGTATTATTTTACAATTTTAAAAAAACCTAAAATGGATCATACATATGCAGAATATATTTGGGGAAGTGAGCTGTCCATTCATTCAAATATTTTTTTTTGCTCATTATATTTTTCTGCACCTGTTTTGATGGATTTCCATCCTGCAGGGAGTAACAGGTACATGGGCACTCCTAAGACTCCACATACTTCAGTTCTCTTTAGGAGACACTGCTTCCTACCCATAAACTCAACTGACAGCTGGCTAGCATGTTCAACCTTGTGACAGAGGTGCTTTAAAATAGATCAGGTTCAGATGTATGGAAAGAAGCATATTACAGCATATAAAATAAAATATAGCTAAAGGAATCATCCAAAAGAACAACTGTTCAGCTGAAATCCATCAGAGGATGCACTCTAGTAGAGAAAGCACATATTAGGGATACAGGGGGGAGGGTCAGGGCTCATGTTTTACCTCTTTTCCTCTCTGCTGTTCACTGTTACAGAGGAATGTTCCAAACAAACAGCTATATAGGTGGTCCAAAATGGTAATGAGAAAGTATTCATTGAATTCAAATGCTGTAGGAAACTGCAAAATCAAACACCACAAACACACAAAATTATTAAGAAATCTTCTCAAGCATATTCATCCCTGTATACTAGCAGATACTTTGTAATACTTCTTAAAATTAGGCTAGACAATATTCAAGACTATATATTTCTAAGCCATTATGGTATTATCTGCTTGGTCTTCTGTTCAAAATTATTTTCTGAGATAATTTTTCCTAATATCTCCTTTTCTTGTACAGTAAGAGTCTGAATGGTCTGATCTTGGTGTTTCTGCATCCGTTTGTATCAGTTAACCCTCAACTTGAGCCTAATAAATTCTGACTTGTCTTTCTCTGCCAAAAATGACCATAAGCAACATAGGAAAATGTTTCTTTAAATTTTCAACAACATAGTTTTGTTTTTAGGAATTACACAAAAAAATATCAACGTCTCCAGAAAATGTCAGCAATGCACAAAAGTAAATTCCAAGGCAGACATGCAGATCATTTAAAAGCCAACCTACTTATCTTTTCAAGGAACATGCACTCAAACCAGGATATCTTGTAATCCAGTACTTTGGCAGCCTCTTTCTAAAAAAAGAAAATTCACTGTCTCTTTAACCTAGGACAAGTGCTTGACTGGATGTCTTGCTATTACACAAACAACACAATTTTGGGGGAATGTATCAAGGACCAATTACAGATCCCAGGAAGGAGGGTAAGGGATTTAGTATAATCCATCCTATCCATCTAATGTTTCAAGAATTATTTGAAAGCTTCTATGTAGGACTGTACCATTTATAGGACCGTGAAAAGGAATTCCATGAATATTTGGATCGTGGATTTGGGAAATAAATATTGGTGCCAAATTTTTCTTAGAATGATCCCTACCCCATAGTGGAGGAAAACAGTATGAACTGCATGCAAAAGGGACAGGGATGCAAACAACTTTGCCTTGAAGTTTCCTAATTTATAAGCACAGTAACATGGCAAATTTATCTTCTCCAACAATTTATCTTCTCGAACAATTCATTCTTGAATAATAATTTTTGTGGCTGTGAAGCAAATGAAGCAGGTAATAAAGCACATGCCAACATAAAGCCAATCAATTGTAAGAAACTTTGTCAAATCCCATTCATTCATTTACAGAACAAATCCCATCTCCTGTACTGTTTTTCTTTTTTTAATTTTTTACTTATTTATTTTTAGCTGCATTGGGTCTTCGTTGCTCCGTGCGGGCTTTCTCTAGTTGCAGCGAGCTGGGGCTACTCTTCATTGCAGTGCATGGGCTTCTCATTGCAGTGGCTTCTCTTATCGCGGAGCATGGGCTCTAGGCGCACAGGCTTCAGTAGTGGCACGTGGGCTCAGCAGTTGTAGCTCACAGGCTGTAGAGCACAGGCTCAGTAGTTGTGGCACACAGGCTTAGCCCACAGCATGTGGCATCTTCCCAGTCCAGGGATTGAACCCGTGTCCCCTGCACTGGCAGGTGGACTCAACCACTGTGCCACCAGGGAAGTTGCCCATCTCCTGTACTGTTACACACTCTTAACAGCCTTATTTATTAGCCAACCATGAATGCACCCTGACTCATTACATAGCAAGCCAAAGGAGCTAAGCCTATGATTAGTCTTTCATCTTTGTGGCAAAACTATTATCTCAGTTATGAGAAGATGGCTTAATCAGTGAGCATTTCCTCACAACAAAACTAAAATAGCATTATTTTAGAGCATTATTTAAATAGAGTACTAACTGCTGCTATTGTTTTTAAAATTCTGAGCAGAGGAGGAATATTTTGTCTCCTTACATGTTTAAAATCTAAAGGGCCCTTTACAACTGCTTCCTGATCCCAGGACTGAGGGGATGAGGATGAGGGCAGAAGGAGATATAGAATCTGGCTAATTACATTATTGGTCCCATTTTAACAAATTTGCTATTTAAATCTCTGCACATTCAATTATTCATAAAACTGATGATTGCCAATAAACATTATTACTATCTAACACATTCAATGCTCAGGAAGAAAATATCATGCAGAAAAATATAAGAAGACATTTACAATAAAGACTCACAACTATAGTGGTATTTTAAGTTCTATCAATGAAACAAGATTAAACTGGTATTTCATTATTTAACTTAAGCTCAAAATTAAGAGTTAAATTGCTTTTAGATATACAGCATATAAAAAGTTAACACAACTACTTAGAAAGAAATGCATTTGTCATGTACTCTTCTATGTGAACAATTGGTAAATGTGACTGATTTTGTTTTTCTAACAAATATACCAGAACTAATAGTTCACACACATTGCTCCTTTCAAGGTATGTTCCCCAGAAAGCAGTACACTTAACCATCAATGATGACTTCTGTAGTCCTTTGATATGGCATATTTGATTTTTACCAACATTGTCAAATATTACTTAAAGATTGATAATGGTCAAAAGTAGGTCCTATTGTTTTTGGTCAAACACCCCCCCCCAAAAAAAGGATTGATAAGCATTTGTAATAGCTAATATATCGAACACTATCTCAAAGGCAGTTCCAAAGGAAAAATTCAAACCTACTCCAAGAAGCAGTAAACATTATTAAACTAATAAGCATGTTGTACCTCCCTTCCCCCTTGTATGCCAAGGGCCTAATTTGTAGAACAAAACTGAATTGTATACACATTTGTATCACATGTGTTAAAATACCAGCCTTAACAAACAGTACTCATATCTATTACGACACTTCATTTAAGCCAGCAGGTTTCAAAACAATCCACCCAAATTGAAATGCTTATGGGAGAAAAATAAACTATTTGATATGTAGTTAATGTGTTTCACTTGAGGATCACCATTTTTCTCTTAATGAAATAAAGAGTATTTTATTGAAGCCAGAACACAATCCTAAAGCCAAGCAGAGCCAGCAACTGCCCTACTTTATATTCCTGTGGCAGTCTAATGAAAAACTAACCAGGCTCCCAGTTGTTTGAGGTCTCATAAAACTCTTGGATAAATAATTAACTGAAAAAAAAATTAACTAATACACCAATGAACTGTATCTAACTTTTGGCTTCTGAGATTGTTTTTCCTGAGTTAAACATTTTTAAGACACCAATTCCTTGCCTCATTAGTGAAGTGATCCCATAATAAATCAGGTGTTTTTCAATCTCCTCTGGTATCTTTCCAAAAGACTAAATCTATTTACAGTGATATTTCAAATCGTTTGCTAGAATGTTGATTAAGTCTAAAAAAACATAATCTTTCTCTCTCTCCATACCTAAAAACAAAAAGAACTGAATCTATTCCATATCTATGCCATAATTTCCATCTAAATACATTTTTCCATCAAAAGTGCTTAAAACAGGATTTCATTTCGCTTGAGTTACCTAGCCTATTTCATTTCTTCACCTCCTTTAGCAATGTACAGATGAGTTTCTGGGTGAATATAAAGCCATTATTTAACACTACTTGTCCAAAACAAAAGAGGAAACCTCTCAGGGGTTATTATCAATGCCATGCATTGAAATGCTAATGGAATCAAATTGTCAAGTGTTTAATACTATCTCCAAATAATATCCTTTAACTTAATTCATAATATAAAAATAGATAATAGTTCTAGTACCTAGAAAACTTACAAGAATTTCCATTTTACATGAAATGTAAGATAATCAGTGATCAAATCCAACTCTGACTGGATAGCTTAAAAGAGAGATGTAAGAATGGATATCCCAGATAAATTACCTGTCTTGTCATTTGCCAGACACAGTCAATAAACTGAAGAAAAACAGGTGATCTGTCTGCATCTGCATGGTTCTTATCTCCATGGCCAAGTCTCTGAAGCAAAGAATGAAATATTACATGAGCTTTGTGGGATTTTTCAGCTTTTAATGAAAGTAATTTTATTTTCCAAAAAAAGTAATATTTGCTCAATATTTTTAAAAATTCAGAATATCTTTTTAAAAGAGCACTGCAAGGAAAATAAGAAATCACCATAATCCCACCAAGCAGAAATCTCTATTAACATTTCAATGTGCAAACTGCCAGGTTATTTCCTAACATGAGACACTTGTAACAGGAATTACAATTCAGTTTAGTAAATAAAACTCAGATCCTAAAAGGCTGATAATGGGACACAGGAGCAGCCAGACCTCAGAGCCCAGATTTTTCTTCCGGAGATTTTGCTCTGAATATTAACAGTTCCTTGTACACTAGCTTCAGGAAGCACCCTTCTCCTTTAACACCTTGGCCAGTGCATGAAGGGGACCTGTTGCATCTGAGCTCCAGACTGTCTTTCAAAAAGAATCACAGCACAAATCTTTGAAAACTTTTTAAAAATGCTTGACATCTCCCCCTCAAGCATGCACTCACTTACTTTCTCAATTTTTTCTTCTCCTCTGAGGACTTCTGCCCCCAATGACTGAGATAAACCTCTACTCTGTACCCAAAAACAGTGATTCTAGAAGTATGATACACAGACTTCCGGCAGCAAGGCAGGTCTGTGAGTTCAAAACTATTTTTATAATATTACTAAGACACGTTTTGCCTTTTTCAATGTGCTGACATTTGCACTACTGGTGTAAAAGTGATGAAGGATGAAAACTTTTGGTACCTTAGGAGGAATCAAGAAGCAAGGCATTGAAATCAATCTATACTAGCAGTTATTATATTCTTCCCTGCCATTCCCTGCCAAACACGTGCAGTTAAAGAAGAAAAAAAAAAAAAGCCAATCTTTCTTAAGCCAGTTTCCTTGATGAAGCAGTAAAAATTACTAACTTTATTAAATCTCCCCATTTGAGTACAAATTTTTTAAGTATCCTATTAACAAAATGGGAAATACACATAATAAGCTTCTGCTGCAGACTTAAGTAGGATGGTAGGAAACATGGCTTTTTCATGGAACATCATTTTGACTTGAAAGAACAATATATGAACTATGATTATTAAGACTTGAATATCTTGCAGACATTTTTTTGAAAATGTACAAAAGTGAATGCGTCACTTCAAGGAAAACAATGGACAGTATTTGTTACCAATGATACAATTCAAGCTTTTGAGTGAAAATTAGATTTGGAGGAAATTTTTATCTGCTACAATGAGTTTGATAATACTTTTCTGATAAAATCAGTAGTGGTATTAACAAATGTGACTATATTATATAATGAAATGCATTAATATTGGAAGGGCTGTGTATTTTCCAAATTACCAACACTTGATGTTACAAAATCATGCATGGGTAAGAGATCTATTTATTCTAAGTGCAAGACAGACCAAAGGAATTTAATAGAACGAACAACGAAAAATTCATTGAGTTAGTTTTGGATTCCACATTACAATTAACTGCTAAGAAACTACCATTTGTCGAGTTTTGGCACAGTATCAAAGAAAAATATCCACAATTCCCTGAAAAAAATTAAAATACTCTCTATGTTTCAACCTACGTATCTGTGTGTGGTCAGATTTTCCTCATTTCTTCAACCAACAGAACATATTGCAACAGATTGAATGCAGAAGGAGACATGAAATTCAGCTATCTTCTATTAAGCCAGACATTAGAGAAATTTGCAAAAAATGTAGAATAATGCCACTCTTCTCATTAAACTTCTTTATTTGTTTTGGAAAATATAGTTATTTTTCTTTAAAATGTTATTTATGTTAATATATAATAGTACTATGGTTTGAATGTTTGTGTTCCCCCAAAATTCACATGTTGAAATCCTAATGCCCAGTGTGATGGTATTAGGAGCTAACTAGGTCATGAGGGTGGACTCCTCATGAATAGGATTAATGCTCTTATCAAAAGAGACCCCACAAAAAAAAAAAAAAAAAGAGAGACCCCACAGAGGCCCCAGCCCTCTTCCACCATTCAAGAACACAGCAAAATGTTGGCAGTCTGCAACCCGGAAAAGGACCTTTACCAGAAGGCCATGCTGGCACTCTGAACTTGGACTTCCAGCCGTCAAAACTGTGAGAAATATAGCCATCCAAATGGACTAAGAAAACAGATTTATTTCTTTAAATGATATTTAAATTTTTAAAATTTAATTTCTAATATGGTAAATACTGATAGATATAAACAAAGTTCCTTCGGGTCATCAATAATTGTTAAAAAAGGAAAGAGGTCCAGAAATCAAAAAGTTTGAGAATCATTACCCTGTATTAACCATGTGAGCATACCCTCTTGATGAGATGTCCTTTAACTGTCAAATTCTGCTTTCAGATAACAACTAAGGGGGAAAAAATGGAGTAGGTAACCAGAGTCAACAATTTAGGAATCCACTGCAACTTCAAGCGGTCTGAAATATTTATGATTTTGGCTACATTTATATGAACATGTACAGCTTTGGCTGACTAACACTTCATTCTTTTTTTTTTAATGGTCTTTTCATGGTAAGTACATTTTATAGAGAATTGAAAAACATGAGCTATTTGAATAGATACTCCAGATGACCAATGTTATTTAACAGTTCAAGTTCAAAAGAGCAGACTACCTTTAAATGTCTGTTTCTTGCAAGTTTTTTTTATAAACACTGCTGGTAGCTACTGGATACTAACGGTTAACATTAGAGACAGCATCTGAGCAAACATATTTCAGAAAGTCTTTCAGCTAATCTAGGAAAATGCTGCCAAAAATCACACTCTCAGGGGCTTCAAGGCCTCTGAACAATCTTAACTCTCATCTCCAGATTTTCTAAACCTGCCCCTCCCTCGACTCTACTCCAGCCACACTCAGTCCCACCCAGTGTGAGACATTTGCTCACACTGCTCCTCTTTCCTGGGAAAATATTCCTGCTCCGCACTCTCTAAATTCTATGATTACAGCTAACATATACCACGGATGGGCATACATGGGAACCAAGGCCTACAAGGTAACTGTTCCCAAGTTTGCTGATTCCAAATTTAGTGTTTAGCAGAAACACAGCTAAAAACCACTTGAATGTTTATTTAATTAAAAGCTACATGAATCTAAAGTATGTTGTAACAAAAAGCAAATACAAAAGCATAGTATCCTTTAAAAGGGACATAATAACCCCATTCCTCTATTTTAGAGACTACTACACTTTTGGGTACCACACTTGTAGAAAGCCATGAGCAAAGTCCAGAGGACAAAGGGGAGGGTGAGGGGATTAGGATGAGGAAAGACTGAAGAAAATGGACATTTTGCCAGAACTGAAGATCATGACTGACCCAGGAAGACAGCTACTTTCAAATATTTGCAGGGCTATCTTATTTGGATTAGTAGTCATATTTGTTCTTCTTATGTCCAAAGGGGAATGTAAGAAAATGAGAAGTAAATTTTAATTCACTATGAAGAAGAAGTCTGTAGTAGGTAGACTTTCTTCAGTGAGACTGGACAGCCTCAGGAAGGGACTTGCTGCTTATTTCTGAAGGTGTTAATGAAGAAACCAAACAACCATTTCACGGGGACACCAGAGAAGACATTCAACAGTTAATGCCTGGACTCTGAGCCCTTCCAACTTTTAGATTTGATACGAACGACAACATCAAAATAAATTTTAAGTCATATAGAGGGCACAAAAATTTGTCATTTCCATAAAACTAACTGCAGCACTTTCCATACATATGGTCATTAAGAAGGGTAATAGAAAAGCTATTTTATTCCCAACTCTAAATTAAATTATTTTTTCTGTTATTTCTTTTAGTCCCAGTCTAAATTGTTTTAGACCCTGATCCTCTGTGTGAGTAGTGCTACTTTGTAGGGCTACTTTAAATTAAGAATAATAGGCCAGTCTCACGTTTTTTTAAGTCTACAGGTAAAGCTAGAAGCGCCCTGTAGCTCCGTAACAGTCCATGCTGCTCTGAACTATCATTTGAAGGTGCAAGTCACAGAAGGGTATCTCCTATTCCCGATAGAGAGTATGGAAGAGATTGGGCCAGACGCCTGACAAACAGCTAACGCTGGCTCCAGACTGCAGAGCCACAGCAGGATAACCTAGTGCTTCCAAAACAAGCCCAAAGTTCTCTTGGGAAGTTTACCCATTCAAACAAAGGATCAGATTTAGACAAATATCTAGTGAGTAAAGGCATGATTTTCACATGCCTTACATGACATGCATACGTGATACACTGAGTCACGGTTCTTTACTCACAAGCTGAAATCGATGTCCAAAGCTTAGCCACTCTTTTTCCACAAGGACTTCAAATCCTCGGATGGTTCGGTAGTATCCATCCAACATGAGCATGGCCAGGGAGGTCAGCTGAGCTGTGCGATCCCAGCCATCACTGCAGTGGACTACCACAGACGTCTTTCCTGACTCTACTTTGTCAGCAATCCTAAGAGCCCCTGCGAGAATAAGCTGCAGACAGATTTTTTAAATTAATTTTTTAAAAAATTAAATGCTTCCTTCTTCAAAATTTACTAATAGAGTTTTGTTTAGAGATGACTGTCTCAATACCATGTGGAGAAAAAAACATCAGTCCCTTCCTAAAAAGAATTTTTGTGAATGGTAGAAGATACATAAATTTTGCTTTTAAAACAAAAAAATCTCATAAATGCAGACTCCTATTAATCCGCACAATGAAATATCCAAACAAAAGGTGCCTTTGAGTTCTAAACAAATCAAAAATATGAGTAAGAGGAAAGAAGGATTAAGTTCTAAAGAGATCTATTTCTGAGAATCTTCAAATATTCCAACATCATCCATTTAAATAAAAATAATACACCAACTTTAGTCTTACCTGTTATTTAAAACAATGATACTTAACCAAATTAGAATATGAAAGCAATAAAGTTGGGTATTTTAAAATATTCTACAGCTTCTATAGCATTTATTCTACTGTTTTTATATACATCATATAGTATACAGCAAGCACAGTATAAAACTTCAGAGTAAGCTGCTTTTTTTGTATCAGTATGAATGGAAAATTCTGATCGGACCAATATATTACCATGTCAATTTAACTGGTATCTAAAATAATTTCAGGGGTTTTTTTTAAATATGCAGAGACTCTGTAAAATAATTTACCTTTTCTGAAGCTGATCTTGAGTTAAAACTAGACAGAATTAGATGTAACCAAAAAAGAAACACAAAGTATGATATCCTTTAAAATGAACAATATAGCCATATTTTTCTCTGCAATGGCCAAATCATACTTAAAGAACAGCATGATTACACAAACATAGATAAGAATGAAAGAAAAGATATACTAGGCTTAGAGAATCTCATGATGACCTCCTTTTGATTATAACTGTAGGCATATTCTGGAAGTGAGGTACTCTGAGGCAATCTCAATCTTGACTATGCATCAGAGTCATTTGTGAGCATTAAAAAAAACAAAAACAAACACCTGGTCCCCATTCTCCACTAATCCTAATTCACTATTTTAAATAACTTCTACCTAAAATTCAAATGTATATCCAAACTTACACATCACTGACCCAAAGGATTAAAACAGCTGGGAAGTTACGACTGACAAGAAAGAGTTATCCAAAGTGGTCATTTTCATTGATTGATTGATTCATTCATTCATTCAAAAGATAAACATTTACAGAGTCCCCTACCATGTGGCAGGCACAGCTCGAGGTGTTGGAAATAGAGCAGCAAACAGAACAAAGTGCTGGTTTAACGAAGTTTACATTCTACTTAGGTGAGGCCAGCCAGGTGCAAATAAAGAAAGAAATACACAGTGTGTCAGAGGGCAGTAAGTGAAAAAGCACCATCTAGGTCTAGGGAGTGCTAGCAGAACTGCTATTTTATATGGAGTGGTTGGGAAAGGCATCTTTGAGAAAGTGATATTTGAGCAGAGATTTAAAGAAAGTAAGTGGGTAAGCCTTGCAGGTGTGAGGACTGGGGGAGGAGAAAGTGGTCCAGACACAACTGTACCTCTTAAACTTCTAAGGAAACGTATTTCGGTTACAGCCAGATTTTTGGAGAGAATGTTGTACCTGCTAAAAATTGACCTGGAACTTACAGAATGCTGCAATTTATGTTAGTTCTGAATCAAGTCTTATGGTTTTCTACTTATACATCATACAATGCAACAGATGGTCCCATGACCATTATCTTTAACAGAAGAGTGTGTATACACTTTGCTACATTCAAGCTTCTATGTTTCTAGAAGAGAAACAGTAATCAAAATAGTCTATAATTGTCATTAGGTCAATTTAGCTTTCAATTCTGCCTTAGTTTTAGAGGTTTTAATGTGAGTACAATCTACTCCTTCTTAACATGAAAAATCTCATTTCCATTTATTTCATAATATGAATATATGTGGTCATATATATTATAGAAATCTATATTTTGGTAAGGTCTCTTACTGAAATTCAGATACTATCTGAAAATATTTGTAACTATATTAACTGAAATAACATTTGGTGCTTCAAACATTATATATATTAACATATTGGGCAAGCTAGGGTTCACATGGTAGTCTCCAAATCATTTAGCATTCAAATAGTATCCTTCATTTAACTACTTCACCTCATGTGACTGACCAGAATGGTTTTCACAAGCCATGCAACAATTATTTATTGAGTGCTTTATTCATATCATATAGTGCTGCCCTGGCTCCTGAGGGGACAAAGAAGAAATATGATTTAGCCTGTCCTACTCTCCATGAATTAGCAATATATGTTGGGTGACACATACAAGTAATTAAATCAAGTGCATGGTAACACCTGATTAGCTGGAAAGCAAAAGTAAAGTGAAAAGTTCAGAGAAAATGAAAACGAATGCAATCTGGGAAGACTTCATGGAAGAAATGAAATATGAGCTGGGATCTGAAGGATGGGCAGAATTCAGATAGGATGGGAAAGAGAGGGAAAAAAAGAAGTACAACTGAACCAAATGCATAACATAGAAAACTAATTCATTCAGGCACCAAAACTTAAAAGTAGTTCTAATTATCAAAGCAGTTATCAATTTTTCGCTGTTTAAGAAGGTACTTTCATCTTGACTTCAATTGTAAGAAAAGAGCCGATACAGACAAAAGGGCAGAGAAAGTCCTTGTTTGATATTTTATGATAGTTTAAAGAAATAATAACATACCCACCTTAATATGCTCTAGCCAGTGAGTAGATTCCAAGTTAGACAACCAGTGGGTCTCCTCAATGTTGGGGTACACAATCTCCTTAAGTTTTCGTAAAGATTCTCTCATAACATGGATATTGTGGATATCTAGAAAAACTAGCTCTGCATTTTGATAGGCATCTTCACTTTCATAACCTCCACCTTTTGCCTGGAAAAAAAAAAGCAAACATCACAGGAAATCATAAATGAATGCACATTCATTGTATGTTGACATCCCCAAGAATGCCATAAAATATCCAATAGAATCAAAGATGATACACATTACTGATGGATAGGAAAACTCCACGGGAAAATGTGGCTGGCTCAAGGCAACTTAACACAACCATGCTCTATCACATGTTCTTCATAAAACAAGAATATACTCTCACCCTGACTTCCTTTTGTTGCTGTTATTAAAATATATGTGATAACATAAATGAAGGTAAAATTTCCCTATCCATATTTCAAGTCCTACTCAAACATAATTTCACAGAGAAGACTGAAGTCACCAGACTAGCAAGCTCCATGTGCAGGGACATCTGTCTAGTTTACCCCTGGCCCATGTTTCTTCACCTTCCTTCCTCTTCACCTCATTTTAATCTTAATATTTGCAAAGTGCTTTGCAATCATAGTGACTGGCTTCTATTATAACCACACAACTACTATTAAACAAAAAGACCAAACAAGTATAAAAGCACAGAGTACTATAGTATAATACTATCACTATTTTCAAAGATGTAAATCTACTAGTACAGAACAGAATGAGAAATATTTGGTGTTCACAATAAGCTATGGCTGGAGAACTAAATTTTTCTGGATTGAATCTTTCTCTATTTTAAGAATAAAATATTCTCCTACCTTATGTATAAAATATGCATCCTGTCTTATGTATAAAATCATGCTTCTTAGAGCACTAATGGAAAAAAAAATTAGGAAGATACAGGAACAGCCACTGTAGTTATACAAAATTAAGAGATTACACCTTTGAAAACAACAAAACTCACCTCTTAACCAACAACAAATTACCAAAGGAAGTTCAAGTTTCCTTTCTGACACTGATAGTCTGGGAAATAGTTTGGAGTTAAGAATGGTACAGGTACAAAATTAACGGTGTTTCATTAGGTACCTGTTAACATGGATTACTTCTGGAGAGTGGGATAGGACAGGCAAGGGGTAAAGGGACGTTCAAATTTGTTGCAACAAATCCTAGAAACATGGCAGTAGTAGCAACTACACAGAACCTGTCACAAAAACACACAGAATGAAAATGCTCTGGAATCAGATAGTTATACAACTTTATGAACATAATAAAAACACTGAAATACATACTTTAAAAGAGTGCATTTTATGGCATGTGAATTATATTTCAATATAACTGATATTTTTAAAAATAGAGCAACTAGATAGTAAAACCAAAAACACAAAAACATCATTCAAGACAGAACTGGAGGACAAAGCCTTCCATCAAACCCCCAAACCACCAACAATCACAAGATCTAGATGCTATCAGCGAATGTGTGAAGGAACAAATGGATATAAGATGGACTGGAGAACAAGAGATTCACAAGAGAGTCTTATAATGTATAGTGTTTGTTCTGCTTCCTTGTCTTAGCTTTCTTCCTCCAAAACTACAGGAAAGAACAACAGATCAATCTAAGAAGTACCACTGAAACCAGGAAGGGTTCTGTCCAGTCTAACAGCCGAGTTATTAGAGAAACTCAGAAATGAAATGAGACTTGGGAACAAATTAGAAATAAAAGAAAAAAAATCAGAAATAAAGACTAAATTAGAAGAAACTCTAGAGCAACTAAATACAATGGATACTAAATTAAAAGAAACAGACAGTGAAAAGCAAAATATAAAACCAAAACAGAAATAGAAAGCATAAAAAGGATTCAAGAGAAAGTGGCAAATGATGAAGACAGGCAAAGAAGAGCCAGCGCAGGAATAACAGGAGTCCAGAAGAAGCAAGCCATACATGGAAACGAAACAAATACTAAGAACTATGATTAAAGAAAAAATTCATGAAATTTTTAAATTGGAAATTACCAATTAAAATAGAATACATGCACACTTGATAATATAGACCCAGAACACGAAACATGAAGACATATTCTGGCAAAATAACTGGACTTCAAAGAAAAAGAAAAAACAAAATCTTTCACAAATCCAAGTAAAAAGAGTGACTTAGAAGGAAAGGAAATTTAGTTTATCATCAGACTTTGAAACTTTATGCCAAAAAAAAGCAACATATTTAAGACATTCAATAAAATCAAATGTAAGCCAAGAATTTTATGCCCAGCAAAACTAACTCGAATATAAAGGACATAAAGCTGCTATCAGCATACAAATACTCAGAATATAGTTCTTATGAGCGTTGCTGAAATATTTACAAGAGAACAACTCCAGACAAAAGAAAAAGACCAGAAAGACATCCATATAAGAATTGGTTATCAGCACAAAATATTTAGCTACTTGTAGAAGTCAGAGGTAAAAGGCAAAAAGTGTACAAAAGGGACTATGTAAAGACTACACATGCTCTGATGATGTAAATATAATACAATTCATTTTAAAATGGGAGCAAATGGAAAAAAATTTAACTTTTCAGTAAATGTACTGGTGATGATACTATTAATACTGTTATTCTCAGACCATGGTAGGATAAAGCAAATGAGTAATTATGTAGCATACTAATGTTATTATCCCCTCTGTCTCTGAGAATCGGGATTTCTGGTGTGGAAGGAAGGAGATACACATGTAATTTAGAAGAAGTTATGCAAAAACTCTAGCACTGAATTTAAATTGAAAGCACCAGTATGAACTCATGAGGTATAATACTTTATCTTTAAAAACATATAAATGTTTCCTAGCTCTATCCCCTGAAAAGACTTAGAAATTAGACCAACCCAGTAGCAAATAATTATCCTTAGCACCCAGATTATGGTTTGAAATACCATTTCCTACTAACAGAAACCAGAACATCTTAGAGAAATGGCTATTGTAAGCCTGCGGCAGGAAACATACAAGATTTCCTGGTGAGTCTGGTATACCTTGTCATACCAGATAGCAAAGAATACTATGGTTATGTCAAAAGAACTCAGGAGATAACTTGAAAAGTGTCCCTCAGACCAAAGGTGGGAATTTTTTTTTTCAAAAATACCATCTGCAATGAATTAGAAATTGTTGACTACATATAAATACATACATTCGTAATGACACTTAAAAAAATCAGTCACCCTCATGGGATGGTAGGGAGTAAATTCATTATTGGGAAAACTGATAAATAAGGAAAAAGAATCAAGCATTTATCCTGGCTTTCTTATATGAACTGAACTGCTGGTTAACCAAAATTTAGATAAGAGAAAGTGTTTCTTTACAGAAAGAGTTCAACTAAGCTGAAAAGGAAATCATGAAATTAGAATATCACCATTTTGCAACCCCAGTGAATTAACACATCTTGGTACTGAGTATGAACAGCTGCTGATATCCCACAAAGAAGAATCAGCCACAAATTATATGCCTCCTGATATATCCCCTATAGCCTTGCCAAAGGAGTTGAACCTGAATCTGAATAAAGCTCTGAATTCATGTGAAGGAAATTCAGAGAACAGAAGAAAGTTGAACCATACCATAATATAATCGGCAAAATCTGGACTGTGGAAAACCCTACAATAAAATATATTGGAGTGAAGGAGGGAGGGAAGGAGAAAGGAAGGGCAAGGGGAAGACTATAGATGAAGAGACTTAAAAGACATATCAAATACAATACTTGAAAAGGCAAGGCTAAGAGTCTAGAGATGTATACACTTCAGTAATAAAAGTATAAGGTAATGTAAGAAGACTACTATAAAAGTTAGGATAGTGGTTACTTTAAGCAGGGGTAGAAGGTAAATTTAATTGCGGTAGGGCACACATGGAAGACTCAGTGGCTAGTACAGTTTTAATTCTTGATACGGCTCATGGTGCAAAAGCAGCTGTCATATTCACACTGACAAAGCTATAAAAAATGTTCTTACTACGAAGGTAAAAAAATACTTGTTGCAACAAGGATGTATACTTTTGCAAATTTTAAAAGGGAGATGGTGGGGAGATTGGGTGAAGGTAGTAAAAAAGGGCAACCTTCTAGTTAAAAAGTAAGTAGTGGTGATGTAATGCACAACATGATAACTACAGTCAACAATACTATATTGCATATTTGAAAGTTGCTAAGAGAGTAGACTTTGAAAATTCACAACGAAAAAAATGTAACTGCGTGAGGTGATGGATGTTAACTAAACTTAGGGGGGTGATCGTTTCACAAAATATGCATATATCAAATCATTATGTTGTACACCTTAAACTTACACACTTTTCTATGTCAATTATATCTCAATAAAACGGCAGGAAAAAATATATCAAACTGGTAAACTAACCTTCCCGAAGAATGCTGGCAATATGTAACAAAACTTTTTAAAATATACATACTTTCAACTACCATATAGTAGTGGTATATCTACAAAACTATTTTATGGAAATAAAGATGCCAACAAAAGATACTTATTTTAGCTATATTTTAAATACTAAATACTTAAACACCCAATATTAGAAGAATGATTAAGTGCACGATGATATAGCTGTATGATGAGTACTATTAAAGTTATTTCAGGAATATTTCATGAAAAGAAATAATTCATATAGAGAGGAAAAACAATGAAAAATAACAATACATAAATGCACAGAACAGTGGGAGAAAATATATCAAAGATTAGTGATTATAAGTGATTTTTATTTCTTTACTTTCTCTATGCCTTCCTAGATTTTTGTTGTCTATTACATATGAGAAAAATGTCCCAACAGATAAAATATATCAGAGTCTTTTTAAAAAAGAGAGATTTCTGTAGTGAAATACGCATGGGAATGACTTAAAAAATAAGACGACACCAAGACACATATTAATCAAACAATCAAAAACTACAGACAAAGAAAAAATATTAAAAGCAGCAAGGGAAAAACAACAAATAACATGCAAGGGAATCCCCATAAGGTTAACGGCTGATCTTTTGCAGAAACTCTGCAAGCCAAAAGGAAGTGGCAGGACATATTTAAAGTGATGAAAGGGAAAAACCTACAACCAAGATTCTCTAACCAGCAAGAATCTCATTCAGATTCGATGGAGAAATTAAAACCTTTACAGACAAGCAAAACCTAACAGAATTGAGCACCACCAAACCAGCTTTACAACAAATGCTAAAGGAACTTCTCTATGCAGGAAACACAAGAGAAGGAAAAGACCTACAATAACAAACCCAAAACAATTAAGAAAATGGTAATTGGAATATACATATCGATAATTACCTTAAAAGTAAATGGATTAAATACAGACTGAAAGTGAGGGGATGGAAAAAGATATTCCATGCAAATGGAAATCAAAAGAAAGCTGGAGTAGAAATTCTCATACCAGAAAAAATAGACTTTAAAATAAAGACTATTACAAGAGACAAAGAAGGACACTCCATAATGATCAAGGGATCAGACCAAGAAGAAGATATAACAATTGTAAATATTTATGCATCCAACACAGGAGCACCTCAATATGTAAGGCAAATGCTAACAGCCATAAAAGGGGAACTTGACAGTAACACAATCATAGTAGGGGACTTTAACACCTCACTTTCACCAGTGGACAGATCATCCAAAATGAAAATGAATAAGAAAACACAAGCTTTAAATGATACATTAAACAAGATGGACTTAATTGATATTTCTAGGACATTCCATTCAAAAACAACAGAATACACTTTCTTCTCAAGTGCTCATAGAACATTCTCCAGGATAGATCATATCTTGGGTCACAAGTCAAGCCTTGGTAAATTTAAGAAAATTGAAATTGTATCGGGTATCTTTTCCAACCACAACGCTATGAGACTAGATATCAATTACAGGAAAAAATCTGTAAAAAATACAAACACATGGAGGCTAAACGATACAATACTAAATAACCAAGAGATCACTGAAGAAATCAGAGAGGAAATCAAAAAATACCTAGAAACAAAGACAAAGAAAACACGACGACCCATAACCTTTGGGATGCAGCAAAAGCAGTTCCAAGAGGGAAGTTTATCGCAATACAATCCTACCTCAAGTAACAAGAAAAATCTCAAATAAACAACCTAACCTTACACCTAAAGCAATTAGAGAAAGAAGAACAAAAAACCCCCAAAGATAGCAGAAGGAAAGAAATCATAAAGATCAGATCAGAAATAAATGAAAAAGAAATGAATGAAATGATAGCAAAGATCACTAAAACTAAAAGCTGTTTCTTTGAGAAGATAAAATTAATAAACCATTAGTTAGACTCATCAAGAAAAACAGGGAGAAGACTCAAGTCAACAGCATTAGAAATGAAAAAGGAGAAGTAATAACTAACACTGACGAAATACAAAAGATCATGAGAGATTACTACAAGCAACTATATGCCAATAAAATGGACAACCTGGAAGAAACGGACACATTCTTAGAAAAGCACAACCTTCCGAGACTGAACCAGGAAGAAACAGAAAATATAAACAGACCAATCACAAGCACTGAAATTGAGACTGTGATTAAAAATCTTCCAACAAACAAAAGACCAGGACCAGATGGCTTCACAGGCGAATTCTATCAAACATTTAAAGAAGAGCTAACACCTATCCTTCTCAAACTCTTTCAAAATATAGCAGAGGGAGGAACACTCCCAAACTCATTCTACAAGGCCACCAGCACCCTGGTACCAAAACCAGACAAAGAGGTCACAAAGAAAGAAAACTACTGGCCAATATCACTGATAAACACAGATGCAAAAATCCTCAAAAAACTACTAGCAAACAGAATCCAACAGCACATTAAAAGGATCATACACCATAATCAAGTGGAGTTTATCCCAGGGATGCAAGGATTTTTCAATATACGCAAATCAATCAATGTGATACACCATATTAACAAACTGACGGAGAAAAACAATATGATCATCTCAGTAGATGCAGAAAAAGCTTTAGACAAAATTCAACACCCATTTACAATAAAAACCATACAGAATGTAGGCATAGTGGGAACTTACCTCAACATAATAAAAGCCATATATGACAAACCCACAGCCAACATCGTTCTCAATGGTGAAAAACTGAAACACTTTCCTCTAAGATCAGGAACAAAACAAGGTTGTCCGCTCTCACCATTATTATTCAACATAGTTTTGGAAGTTTTAGCCACAGCAATCAGAGAAGAAAAAGAAATAAAAGGAATCCACATTGGAAAAGAAGAAGTAAAGCTGTCACTGCTTTCAGATGACATGAGAATACATAGAGAATCCTAAAGATGCTACCAGAAAACTACTAGAGCTAATCAATGAATTTGGTAAAGCAGCAGGATACAAAATTAATGCACAGAAATCTCTTGCATTCCTATACACTAATGATGAAAAATCTGAAAGAGAAATTAAGGAAACACTCCCATTTACCACTGCAACAAAAAGAATAAAATACCTAGGAATAAACCTACCTAAGGAGACAAAAGACCTGTATGCAGAAAACTATAAGACACTAAGTAAAGAAATTAAAGATGATACAAACAGATGGAGAGATATACCATGTTCTTGCACTGGAAGAATCAACATTGTGAAAATGACTCTACTACCCAAAGCAACCTACAGATTCAGTGCAATCCCTATGAAACTACCAATGGCATTCTTCACAGAACTAGAACAAAAAATTTCACAGTTTGTATGGAAATACAAAAGACCCAGAATAGCCAAAGCAATCTTCAGAAAGAAAAACGGAGCTGGAGGAATCAGGCTCCCGGACTTCAGACTATGCTACAAAGCTACAGTAATCAAGACAGTATGGTACTGTCACAAAAACAGAAATACAGATCAATGGAATAGGAGAGAAAGTCCAGAGATAAACCCACACACATATGGTGACCATACTTTTGATAAAGGAGGCAAGAATATACGATGGAGAAAAGACAGCCTCTTCAATAAGTGGTGATGGGAAAACTGGAAATCTACATGTAGAAGAATGAAATTAGAACACTCCCTAACACCATACACAAAAGTAAACTCAAAATGTATTAAAGACCTAAATGTAAGGCCAGACAATATCAAACTCTTAGAGGAAAACATAGGCAGAACACTCTTTGACATAAATCACAGCAAGATCCTTTTTGAACCACCTCCTAGAGAAATGGAAATAAAAACAAAAATAAGCAAATGGGACCTAATGAAACTTAAAAGCTTTTTGCACAGAAAAGGAAACCATAAATAAGATGAAAAGTCAACCCTCAAAATGGGAGAAAATACTTGCAAATGAAGCAACTGACAAAGGATTAATCTCCAAAATTTACAAGCAGCTCATGCAGCTCAATATCAAAAAAACAAACAACCCAATCCAAAAGTGAGCAGAAGACCTAAATAGACATTTCTCCAAAGAAGATATACAGATTGCCAACAAACACATGAAAGGATGCTCAACATCACTAATCATTTTAGAGAAATGCAAATCAAAACTACGATGAGGTATCACCTTACACCAGTCAGAATGGCCATCATCAAAAAATGTACAAACAATAAATGCTGGAGAGGATGTGGAGAAAAGGGAACCCTCTTGCACTGGTGGTGGGAATGTAAATTGATACAGCCAGTATGGAGAAAGTATGGAGGTTCCTTATAAAGCTAAAAATAGAACTACCATACCACCCAGCAATCCCACTACTGGGCATATATGCTGAGAAAACCGTAATTCAAAAAGAGTCATGTACCACAATGTTCACTGCAGCTCTATTTACAATAGACAGGACATGGAAGCAACCTAGGTGTCCATCAACAGATGAATGGATAAAGAAGATGTGGCACATATATACAATGGAATATTACTCAGCCATAAAAATAAATGAAATTGAACTATTTGTAGTGAGGTGGATGGACCTAGAGTCTGTCATACAGAGTGAAGTAAGTCAGAAAGAGAAAAACAAATACCATATGCTAACACATATATATGGAATCTAAAAAAAAAAAAAAAGGTTCTGAAGAACCTAGGGGCAGGACAGGAATAAAGACACAGACCTACTAGAGAATGGACTTGAGGACATGAGGAGGGGGAAGGGTAAGCTGGGACAAAGTGATAGAGTGGCATGGACAGATATACACTACCAAACGTAAAATAGATAGCTAGTGGGAAGCAGCCGCATAGCACAGGGAGATCAGCTCAGTGCTTTGTGACCACCTAGAGGGGTGGGATAGGGAGGGTGGGAGGGAGGGAGATGCAAGAGGGAGGAGATACGGGGATACATGTATATGTATAGCTAGTTCACTATGTTATAAAGCAGAAACTAACACACCATTATAAAGCAATTATACTCCAATAAAGATGTTAAAAAAAAAGAAGAGGAATGTAACAGTTTGCTCTACCCCCTTTTCTGCCTTATATGCCTCTCTCCTTTTCTCATCCTAGATAACATCTTAAGTCTCATTCATGCTAATTCATGGTATAAGGTTTACGGAACGGAACAAGTAATTACTGGAAAAATACATGCCAGTCTCTGGGGTACCAGCTTCATATACACATTGCCTCATTTCTCCTTTAAGGGGAAATACTTACAGTTTAACAGAGAATGTCTGAAATTCACAATGTTCTCAAAACACTAAATAGGACAGAAATAATTAGGTACATGATCCATAATTTAATTTAAGGATGGTGACCCCAGCACTGTTTATAATAGCAAAAAAAAAAACAGAAATAACCTAAATATCCAAAAACAATTGGTGTTAGTAATTATCATGTTACAGATATTTATTGACATAGAAAGAAACAGCACCAATTAAAAAAAGGAAGTTGCAATTATCCCATTCTGTCTCAAACATATGTGTGCACGCATCTGCACATAGGCCTGGAAGTATAACCAAGATTTAATGGTGTTTCTCTCTTATTTAGTTATAGGATTTGGGGTGTTTTAGTTTTGGGGGTGCTTTTGGGGGTTTTTCTGCTTATATGTGAGGTAATTTTTTAAAGCTAAATGGTATCTCTTCTCTTTCCTTCTCCTATGGTAGATTTTGTCAACTGGACTAGAATTTCTATTTCCACAATGCTAATATTTATTCTATAGCAGAAATCAGGACCACTGTTCTAGCTAACTGCAAGTTTTCAGTCTGAATAGCTTGTACAGGTGGAGAGCTGCCAGAAGAGGGCAGCACTGGTCACTGAGAACACTGCATGATTTCTACAACAGTGCTGTGCAGACTTCTTTTGTCAGTCACAAGCTCAGTTTATTGTCCAGTTTGCAGAAGGGAAAGAGAAACTAGTAATTGATGAATACCTATTTCTTACGTAAGTAAGCAGGATTATGCACTATTTTTTATCAGGTGAGTTTTGCCCCTAAAACAACCCTGTTAGTTATTATGATTCTCATTTCACAAATAAGCAAATTAAAGTTACTAAAAAGATTAAATAACTGACTCCACATTATACTGGGATTGACATGTACACACTGCTGTATTTAAAACAGATAACCAATAAGGACCTACTGTATAGCACAGGGAACTGTGATCAAAATTCTGTAATAACCTAAATGGGAAAAGAATTTGAAAAAGAATAGATAAATTTATATGTATAAATGAGTCACTTTGCTGTATACCTGAAACTAATACAATATTGTTAATAAACTATACTCCAAATTTTTATAAAATAAAATTTTTTTTTTTAAAAAGTTATACTATCAAGTAGAAGAGCCAGGATTAGAATCTACATTTTTATCATTGAAATGAAAAGCCTGAAGTCTTTCTAGTGCACTGTGGCTCCCACCAAACTCATGAAACTGTAACTATAATCTTAATTACTGGAAGACGATCTCACCTTATTGGCAACAGCATTAACACTTGGCCGGGCGTCAAATATAAACATTTTATGAGATTGGGCATTGGAGTCCATAATGGCTTGAAGGTATTTTTCATCTTCTTTGCTTCGCTTCCCACTTACCCCTACCATGGGCTGGCTACATCGAGTGATTGTAGCTTGACTTTCAGGATGAATCCATGATAAAACCTTAATGGGGGGAAAACAATGGCAACACACCCTTTACATGCTTCTCTGTTTATAATCCTTCTGAAAATCATTACTCTATAAAACTCTGCTAATTGGATTCAAAGCCTAGCCATAAAAGGATATACGAGGCTGCTATGAAAAATCATCTTTCTTTCAAGCCAATTCTGGCATGTGGAAAACCTGGTCTAATTCATTAATCAGATATTGATTTATGAAAGTCACTGATTATTGAAGTGTTGTCTCTAGAAAAAATAGATTAAAAGGGGGCTAAGTAATCCCCACTTTTAAAGTCTGAGTACTATATCAGCAAAACTGTCCAACTATAAAGTCTTCAGAATCTGAATTTTTGTACCTAAAATTATTTGAGCTATCTTTCTAGAACACAGTAATTCATCATAAATTTGTAAAGTTTTCTTCTTTCTAGGATTTAAAGGAAAAAAAGCATTTATCACCATGACCAAAGATGTATATAATAAGATAAAGAAATAGTGAATACAGAGCCAACTTTGTTTTTGAGTTAAGAACCATGCAATTCTGTGCAGCTCTCTAATATCTATCTCAAATTCTCCAGAAATGTCTTTAGTCTAAGTCTTTCCTCTGGTTTTAATCATACTAAATAACACATTCCCTAATATCCCCAGAGAAGACCTGCCACTGTAGCTATTTTTAATCCTGCAACCATTCTCCCATTTGCCATCCTCATCATTATGTGAAGTACAAAAGCAATGGGAAAGTTTCAGCACAGCTTCATACTTACTGGGATACGGCCCCGTGATCTGAAGGATGCCACTCTCTTTAATTCTTCATCAGGAATATTTGCCGGCACAACCAAGAGGGCAGGGTATGTATCACAAAGCTCATACCGTTCATTTATCTTTGATATTCTCCAGCTTTCATTTGGAATTCCCTACATGTGAAATAAAACATAAGACAAATTACTGCCTAACAAAAATATTTTAAAACATCAGAACAGAAGCCTCCTATTCAACTTCTCTTTTCTCCACTATCTATCACTTAAGTTGTTGGAATAGTTATTGTCTGCCTGTGGTGACCAGGCTTTTAGGATGAGATATTCTAACACAGGGATCTGTGTTTATTTTGGAATTCAATTTTATGTTAATAGATTTATTAAATCATTAAATACTGACTGAGTGTTGGGTCTGTCCTAAGCACATCAAATGAAAAGCAAGGAAACAGTAAGACTGAAAATGTTCTTGTCTTTAAAAAGAACACAGGCTCATACAGTTTGACTGGTGAGTGATTCTGCTGCCATTCATCTATACAAAGAAATTTCTGAGGGCAGGCACCAAGTGTCCCAGAATGCTACGTACATGTTTATCACTTACATACCTAAAGTGAATTTTACAGTATTAATAAAATGTTGCTGATGTAAAACATATTAAAAAAAAAACAAGGAAGTAATGGAAGGCAAAATCAAAAAAAGAGGCAAGAGAAACACTTAAAACAATTTTTTAAAAACACACCACTTATTAAACTCATTTGGTCCTTAAATATTTGCCATATTTATAGCTAGTATACCACTTCACATATAGGATTACTTAATAAGACACTTTAAAATTTCCATCCTCCATTCCATAGAAAATAAAGCCATTACATTAAATGGCTGGAATTAAGAAAATACATATATTTTTAATTTTATTACTTCTGACAACTCATAATAAACCGAAAAAGACAAAACTGAAAGAAACCAAATTACAGGAAAAAAAAAACTTTTATTGAGTACCTACTATGTGCAGGCACTATGCCAGCAGCCTTTCTCTCTATCCCTCCCTCCCTCCCTCCCCCACCCGCCCCCCAACACACACATACTACTGTATTCAGGTTTCATTACTGTCATTTTATAGATGAAGAAACTGTGGCACAAACTGTAACTTGACCAAAGGAAGCTGTAAAGAATTCCATGTACATTCTAAAACTACCCTTTTAATTAAAAAAAGTACATTGTGCCTCAAGAAAAATTTTACTATCCTGGTTCACAAAATTGTTATAAAAATCTTAAATCAAAGGGCAGGAGGTACTCTCCTTTAAAAGGGTATTTCTAAAGCTGTTGCTGAACACCCAGGAGGATATTAAAATTAAGAAAGGAAAATTCCCTTCCAGTAATCATGTGATAAATATTATCAACAGAGTTTCCACCTATCCCTAGCCAAGGTCTGTCTCTTCATTAGTGCCTTAAATACTATTTACCCCATTTATTTAGCCTGGTCCCAACTTGCTTCCTATGATCTACATCTCTCCTTCCCTCCTGCTTTCCTCAACTTTCTAGATAATTGTTCAGATAAGATCCTTACTTATTTCCAGAAATAAAAAAAAGGTTTAAGTAAGAGATGTTTAAAATAAATATTCATGCTATAATAAAAAATGTACAATGAAAAAAATGAATTCGTAAGTTTATAGAGGTGGTACTCAACCAAGAAACTTGGATACCACCTCTAACTCTCGCTCACCCTCTACTTCCAACGAATGACTAATTTTTATGATTTTTTTTCTTCCAAAAGTGCCTGAAACAAGTTTGCTCACTTCACTCAATCTTCAGTGTCACTTCCCTAATTCAGGCCATTGTCACTTCTTTTCTGTCCCTCCACAATCCGTTCTCCACATTGCCTCAAAATTCTTTTAAGATGCAAAAGCTATCACATCATTCTTCTGCCTAAAAACTATCAATGGCTACCTATTCCTTTTCACATAAAGTACAGAACCCTTTATGGGACTTGGCAAAGACCTTCACACTCCTGCTTTCCCCAGACTGATCTCTGGCCACTCTAAACTCTAGTCTAGCCTATACCAAACACCTTCAGTTTCCAGATGGCTTCATATTCTATCACCGGAGTACTTGCTCTATTATTCACAATATTCATCACTGTGTATTTTGATTGTTAGTTTACTTCTTTGAATCCTCCATTAAACATATGTTCTTTGGGAGTCAGGATTGTGTCTTTCTGTTTTAGCCACTAGTACACAGTAGGTGCTACATGAATTTGATGAATGAATGAATGAATATATGAATGAATAAAATCAATGAACCACAAGGAAGCTTCTACAAGAAGCAAAATTAGTTTCTGAAGTTTTCTTAGAAAATATGGAGTCAGGGCTTCCCTGGTGGCGCAGTGGTTGAGAGTCCGCCTGCCGATGCAGGGGACATGGGTTCGTGCCCCGGTCTGGGAGGATCCCACATGCCGCGGAGCGGCTAGGCCCGTGAGCCATGGCCGCTGAGCCTGTGTGTCTGGAACCTGTGCGTCCAGAGCCTGTGCTCCGCAACGGGAGAGGCCACAGCAGTGAGAGGCCCGCAAAAAAAAAAAAAAAAAAAAAAAGAAAAAAAGAAAATATGGAGTCAAAGCTGAGAGGGTCAGATCTCCTGAGATCCTAGTGTACCATCTTTAACCCAGGTAGGTAACTCCCATCTCTCTCTCACTGCCTTCCCATATCCTTGAAAGATCACTACCAGCGAGAACTGTTACCACTGAGATTGTGTCATATTCTTCAGAAAAATGGATGGGTGGGAGTAGAATCATTGACTTAAATTACCTTAATGGCTATTGTCCTCCTCATTCTTAGAGAAGCTGACACACCTATCTCCACTAAAGGAACTGCCTTCTAAGCAGAAAACTGGAGTTGGCTAGTCAGCATATACATTCTTTGTAGACAGTGCTAAAGATATAAGGACAGCTGTTGATCTCTGGCATACATCTTTCTATTCTCCATGCAAATCACTGCCCTTCAGTTAATGTATCCATTTGTCAGAGTCAATTTACAACCAAATTAACTGGATTATAGCTTTCCCTAGTGACTTACATTCCAGTTCTGAGGATAAATTCTGTTCTCCTTTACTGTACTTGAGTGCTCTCCAAATTTGTTAAGCAAGGTATCTACCATATGATTATTTCTGCAGAAGACCATGCTCATTTTCTATATACTGATTTTTACTATTTTTAGCAACTTGATGATTTCTCTTGACCTTATCCACAAATTTCAGGGTCCTCTGTATAATCACTACATGTGTCAAGAGAAAATTAAAGAAATACTCTCTTATATAACAAACAAATTGTTACTAACAGTTTTGCCCATTTAAAAAATATATAATCTAATTTCTTTAGGCACTATAACGTATAGGTCTACAAATTTAATGTGGCTTTCCTTTTGTGTTTCAGCGGCAGCACACAAAAAGCCAACCAATCATGACTTCTGTTTTTAGAGCTTTACAATGTAATAAATGTAATAATAATCATTTGGATCGATTTCTATGGTTTATAATGTGCCTTTCTGTATATCACTAATCCTTCAAACAATCCTATAAGGCAGTTACTATCACCAAGTAAAAAATAAAGGCACTGTGACATGAGTGACTCATTCAACAGCACATATCTAAGTGTGACAGCTAAGCAAGTGCTAGAGCTAGGATTCAAAACTGAGTCTTCTAAATGATCTGGAATTAGATTGTGGTGATAGCTGCACAACCTTTAGTAGAAAATTTTATGGTATGTGAATTATATATCAATTTTAAAGAAAAAAAGAATAGAGAGGCTGTGTGTTTTGAGATGGTATAATCTCCAAAATATGTTAGATGAAAAAGAAGGGTACAGTGTGCACAGAATGCTATTATCTGCTTTAAAAAAATACTGTATACACATTATACAAGCTGTGTAGCATAAAATCTCTGAAAGGATATACGGGTAATGAGTAGCATTATTTCCTAAAGGGAGAGGAACTGGGATGGCTGGGGAACAATGTTGCCGTAAGGGAAACCTTCCTTTCAGTATAACCTTTTATACCTTTTGAATTATATACAGAGTGTATTACCGCATCCATTTTTTTTTTAATTTAAAAGAAGAAAAAAGGAATACTCTGATGCTTTATCTTTAGTCTCAACATTTATATTAAGAGATTACCCTGAAGAGCAAAGGAAAAACCATCAACAAAATGAAAAGGCACCCTATGAAATTGGAGAAAATATTTGCAAACCATATACCTGATATGGTGTTAATATCCAAAATATATAAAGAACTTAAAAACAACAACAAAAAATCCGATTAAGAATGAGCAAAGGATCTGAATAAACATTTTCCCAAAGACATAAAATGGCTAGCAAGCACATGAAAAGATGCTCAACATCACTCATCATCAGGGAAATGCAAATCAAAACTACAATGAGATATCGCCTCACACCTGTTAAAATGGCTAATTACACAGCATTGTAAAGCAATTATACTCCAATAAAGATGTACTAAAAAATAAATAATTTTTAAATAAATAAATAATTAATTTAAAAAAATGGCTAATCACCAAAAAAACAAGAAATCACAAGTGTTGGCGAGGATGTGCAGAAAAGGGAGCCCTTGTGCAGTGTTGGTGGGAAACAGTAAGGAGGTTCCTCAAAAAATTAAAAATAGAACTACTATATGATCCAGCAATTCCACTTCTGAGTATTTATTCAAAGAAAATAAAAACACTAAGTCAAAAAGATATATGCTTCCATTCATTGTAGCATTATTTACAATAGCCAAGATATGGACACAATGTAAGTGCTCACTGATGAATGAAGAAAATGTGGTATATAATATATATATATGTGTGTGTGTGTATATATATATATATATATATATATATATATATATATATAAAGAGAGCGAGAGATCTCTATATATAATGGAATTTTATTCAACCATAGAAAGAATGAAATCTTGCCACTTGTGACAACACGGATGGAACCTGAGCGCAGAATGTTAAGTGAAATAAGACAGAAAAAAGCAAATATTGTATGACGATCTCACTTATATGTGGAATCTTAAAAAAAAAACAAGAAAACAAGCTCATAGATAAAGGGAACAAACTGATGGTTGGTTGTTGGAAGCTTGGAAGCAGGGGGTCAGGAGTGGGCGAAATGGTGAAGGGAGCCAAAAGGTACAAGCTTCCAATTATAAAGTAAATGTAAGTCACAGGGATACACTGTACAGATGGTAACTATAGTTAATACTGTATTGTATATTTGAAAGTTGGGAAGAGAATAAATCTTGAAAGATCTCATCACAAGAAAAAAAAATCCTGTAACTGCTTTTGGTGACACTGCCTAGATGTTAACTAGACTTACTGTGGTGATCATTTCACAATATATATAAATATCAAATCATTATGGTGTATACCTGAAACTAATATAATGTCATATGTCAATTATACCTCAATGAAAACAAGAAAAGAAACAAACAGAAGAGATTATCTTCATTTTCTTCAGTAATAAACTTAATTTTTTTAAAAAAAGTCTTCTAACTACACCAAATACAATGTCCTCTCCACTAGACTTTAACTTAGTTGACTCAGAGGCAAAGTGTCCAACTCTGCAGTAAAAAGCCAACAAATTAATCTAGTAAGTCAAAGACCATAAAGCATCTGTATTATTCAGTGTAGAGTTCAATGCTGTATTCTGATTACTGCATTTCCTAATCTCATAATTCTCTTTCTGAATGCGTATAGCTGTTCATTTACTCTTTTTTTCAATTGGAGTACAGCTAATTTACAATATTGTATTACTTTCAAACGTACAGCAAAGTGATTCAGTTATACATATTTTCTCTGATTTTTTTCCATTATAGGTTATTACAAGATATTGAATATAGGTTCCTGTACTATACAGTAAATCATTGTTGTTTATTTTACATACAGTGGTGTGTATCTGTTAATCCCATACTCCTAACTTATCTCTCCCCCCACCTCTTTCCCCTTTGGTAAACATGAGTTTTTTTTCTATGTCAGTGAGTCTGTTTCTGTTTTGTAAACAAGTTAATTTGTATTACTTTTTTAGTTCCACATATAAGTGGTATTATATATTTGTCTTTCTCTGCCTGGCTTATTTCACTCACTATGATAATCTCTAGGTCCATTCACATTGCTGCAAATGGCAATATTTCATTCCTTTTTATGGCTGAGTAATATTCCTGTGTGTGTGTGTGTGTGTGTGTGTGTGTGTGTGTGTGTGTGTGTGTGTGTATGTGTGTGTGTGTATACACACCACATCTTCTTGATCCATTCATCAGTTGATGAACACTTAGGTTGCTTCCATGACTTTGCTACTGTAAATAGTGACGCTATGAAACATTAGGGTGCGTGTATCTCTTTGAATTAGAGTTTTCATCTTTTCCAGATCACATGGTAACTCTTAGCTTTTTAAGGAACCTCCAGACTATTTTCCATAGTGACTATACCAATTTACATTCCCACCAAAAGTGTAGGAAGGTTCTCTTTTCTCCACACCCTCTGCAGCGTTTATTTGTAGACTTTTTGATGATGGCCATTCTGACCAGGGTGAGGTGATACTTCATTATAGTTTTGAATTGCATTTCTCTAATAATTGGCAATGTTGAGCCTCTTTTCATGTGATTGTTGGCCATCTGCATGTCTTTGGAGAAATGTCTATTTAGGTCTTCTGCCCATTTTTTGATCGGGTTGTTTGTTTTTTCGCACTCACTCTTCAACTTATTCTTTTTCATATTAATTTCTTTCTTTTCGCTGGACACAGTTATCTCATCTCCTTTCCAAAGTTCTATGTTGAATGCTACTACAACAGACAGCAATTTTTGCCCAGATTCCCAAAGAATATTCTTCATTTTTACAATCTACAGACATTTGTTAGTTTTTCTGATTGCTTTGCCACCTAATTCTGACACTGGATTTTTGGTTTAGCAAAAATTTTGCAATGTTATTTGTAGACTCTTGGTTTTTAAAAGCTGATCCATTTATTTTGTATTCTGCTTCATATTTTGCCAGCTGATGGTTTTATAACTGAATGGTTTTATAACTGATGATTTTATAACTAATTTTAAATTTTACTCGCCACATGCAATTGAGGAACAAAATCAGTTTCAAACCATCTGGATATCTTTAGTTCTCTAGTGATGGTTTTTTATTCTTCCTGGCTTTCTGAAACAAACCTAAAAAATTAGAAGCTTTATAGTAATTAAAATGCAATGTTTAAAATCTAAATACAAAAATCACAGCCTAATGTTTGTCGTATTTGAATTCTAGATGATTTGAATATCAAATTTAATAATTACCAAGAAACAATCAATGTGTTTGAAAAATTCTCAAGAATGCACAGTGAACATGTGGAAAGTTAAAAATAAAGACTATTTTTGGTAGAGTTTAAGTATTGCAGTATAGGAACTCTGGGAAGTGGTATATTGAGGAAGAACAGGGAAAATGATACACTCTAACACAGATTTCAAGACTGAATTCTGGGGCTTCCCTGGTGGTGCAGTGGTTGAGAGTCTGCCTGCCAATGCAGGGGACACGGGTTCGTGCCCCGGTCCAGGAAGATCCCACATGCCGCGGAGCGGCTGGGCCCGTGAGCCATGGCCGCTGAGCCTGCGTGTCCAGAGCCTGTGCTCCGCAACGGGAGAGACCACAACAGTGAGAGGCCCGCGTACCGCAAAAAAAAAAAAAAAAAAAAAAAAAAAAGACTGAATTCTGCTTTAATCTCCTACTGTGGTGAATCACATTATTAGGTTTTCTAATATTAAGCAAACTCACCTTAGTCATGATGTATTATCTCTTTTGTATACTATCAGATTTGATTTATTAACATTTTATGTAGAAGTGTGTCCCCTGAAAATGTAGAACTTTCAAATGTTTATGTGCAGCTAAATTATAAGCAATAATTAGGAAATGTTTTCAGAATTAAATTATAGGATACTCACAAAGAAAAATCTGAGTGAATAATGCGAATGACATATAAAAACATTAAAACGTAAATATATTTACAATTTTATTTTTTTAATTATTAAACATTTTTTAAATAAACTGATTTACTTGTAAACTCTTAGATAAGATTCATGAAAGATCATTGGCATAGTCTGAAAAGCTGTTTAAAGAAACTGAAAGGCAATCAAAAAAATCAAGATTAGCCTTTATTAAAGAAACAACAACAAAAACCACAAAACTACATAAAGTTGTTCACTTCTATCCATGAACATTTTGTTGTAATGAAAAGAATACAGAATATTGAAATTCAAAAAAAAAAAGTACTTACCTGCCTTCTATACTCTAAAAGAGAGTCATATAGCTTCCACCCGTTTTCAGGGAATACTTCTTTGTACTCAAAAGCAAAAAGAGGCTACAAAAAGTAAAGAGTTAATAGCTAAAAAAGACATTTAAGAAGGTAATGAATCAGAAATGTAACCTTATCATA
The DNA here is from genome assembly GCF_949752795.1 of Hyperoodon ampullatus. NCBI lineage: Eukaryota > Metazoa > Chordata > Mammalia > Artiodactyla > Ziphiidae > Hyperoodon > Hyperoodon ampullatus. Next base: position 38,746,120 of record NC_136920.1, on the reverse strand, counting down.
CCCCAAGTTTTCATTTACTTATCTGTAAGGATATTTTGTATTGGTATTCTTCTTTATATTGTTGTTTTAGCTTTTGTTTTACAATTTTGAAAACTTACTTTTTTTTATATTTTCAAGCACAGAAAAGCACAAAGGTCTGCCACCAAGATTTATCAAATGCTAACATATCACCATGTTTCCTTCAGATATCTTTGGTAGCTGTTTTAGGTTTACTTCTAAATAATGAAAGATATTACATAAAAAAGACATCTTCTGATATAATTAATTAGTTTGACATCACAGATATCAGCAGTTAAGCAGCTTTAAAGATTATGCTACATTTTCTAAAACATACTGAATAAACTTTTTATTTTAGGGCACACTATCTGTACCAAAAAAGAAACTTTTATTTATCATTAATGTAGACAGAATAGCAGGAACAACTATGATGATAAAACACTCAAACTCGAGTCAGAAGACCAGGATTGATTCTAAATTTTACTTCTTACTAACTATTCCACTGAGTCAATTGTTTACCCTGCTCCTGGTTTCAACTTTAAAATATGGATAAATAATATTTAGCACCATAAGGCTACTGTAGAAGTTAGATTATATAAAATAAATGAGGAAACCTAGTACTGTTAATAGCACACAGTAGGAACTCAGTTCTAAGTATTTATCCACCCTTCCCTCCTGAAATTGCTAGACTTAACTCTCAGCTCTCAATTAAAAAGATTTCACATCCTAATGAAAACCACATACAGCTTTTCATCATGGAAATACCCTGGATAGAAAGATCATATAATGACAGAATGTCAGTCTGCAGGGATGGACCTCAGAAATCAGCTAGTCCAGCTTCCTCATTTTGTACTCTAAAAAGCTGGTCCTATAGATTAAACCTAAACTAGACATCTGGCAAGGTGGGATTGTAAACAGAGAGATTCTAAATAGCCTAGATAAGTTTCTTGACACTACACCAACAATTATAATATAGCTTTTTCAAAGATGAGAAACCTCTTACCAGGTTATTAGAGACAGGAAATGCATATTTCATTAGATTCTCAAATATAGATCTTCTTGTTCGCCCCTCAGGCTTATGAGCAAACCGTAAGTTCCGAATATCCTAGAAAAGAGTTATGATCCAAGTCACCTATCATTGTTCACTTTTTATTTAATGAACAAATAAGGCAACTATTTGTTCATTAAATAAAAAGTGAATGAATGTGGGATACAAAAATAGACAACAGCTCCTGGAGGCAGGGAAATTACAATGCCTTATTGAGAGAAACAAAAATAAACACAAGACACTCTGATACAAGGCACAATTCAGAGGACAGAAAATTTCCCTCTGCTTATGAACTCAAAATAGGCCACTGAAGGAGCCAGCATCTGATGTAGGCACTGGAGATTAGAGATACTATATCTGAAGTCATGATATTACATGGCTGATACACACTATCAACATTATGTCCTGGGACTTCCCTGGTGGTCCAGTGGTAAAGAATCCACCTTCCAATGCAGGGGACGCGGGTTGATCCCTGGTCGGGGAACTAAGACTCCACATGCCACAGGGCAACTAAGCCCCCTCACCACAACTACTGAGCTCACGTGCCTCAACTAGAGAGCCCGCTTGCCGCAAACTACAGAGCCCACGTGCTCGGGAACCCGCACACCACAACTACAGAGCCCACATGCCACAACTAGAGAAGAAAAAACCTGCACACCACAACTACAGAGAAGCCCATGCACTGGAACAAAGGATCCGCGTGCCTCAACGAATATCCCACATGCCGCAACTAAGACCCAATGCAGCCAAAAATAAATTAAATAAATAAATCTTTAAAAAAAATATGTCCTTTCCCTGTGAAAGCCCAATGTCTGTTATGAATTTCCCTATTAAAAACCTGATTAGCTGTTGTTATATTTCATAAATGTCTTCATTCCCATTATGCTTGGTGATCATTTGCCTACTTATAATCCCTTTCCAGGACTCATTTCCATTGGATCTTCAAATCATAAGGCTCCTGCTACTAGACTGATAGAACCAAACTCTGCCTAAAGGTCTTCCTCCAGTCCACGTCCCAAGTTCTTCAACTGTCTACTAGCAAAAACTTTGAATAGTTTGACTGATATCATCCAGGCTCTAAAATCAGATCTAAAGAGCAAAATTCCCTTCCCTTATTTGTTCTCAAGCAGTTTGCTATGCTCAGGCTGAATGTAGATATTCATGTTCCAATTTACTGAGACCTTAATAGCACTAAGAAAATAAACGGGATTAAGAATAATTTTAAGACTATTCATTTCTTTTTTTTTTTTTTTTTTTTTTTTTTTTGTGGTACACGGGCCTCTCACTGTTGTGGCCTCTCCCGCTGCAGAGCACAGGCTCCAGATGCGCAGGCTCAGCGGCCATGGCTCACGGGCCCAGCCGCTCCGTGGCATGTGGGATCCTCCCGGACCGGGGCACGAACCCGTGTCCCCTGCATCGGCAGGCAGACTCTCAACCACTGCACCACCAGGGAAGCCCAAGACTATTCATTTTATTTAAGTGGTTTCATCTAGACAGAATTCAAAATAGCTTTTTTCCACTGCATTCTGTAAAACTGAGCACACAGAGACACTCCACTACAATGCACCTACAGAACATGAACAAGTAGAACATTTTATCATAAATCTGATCCAAAATTAGAATGCCAGCTCTACCATCTTCTAAAACAAATGTGTGAGAAACTAAGCTGATATTTTGTTTTTCATCAGTAAATACCTTTACAACTAATAGAGATATTCATAATCACTCTGTTTAACAGAGCTCTCCAAAAGTACCATAACAGGGGCCCTACAAATGTTTGGGTTTATTGATAATGGTCTTGTTCTATGGAAAAAGTTATATTTAAAATGATCAAAATTTCAAAGTCACCCTCTTTCATGTCCTCTTATATTCTATGCTCTATTTACTCTTAGACCACAGAAGAGCAATCAGGAGACAATGTGCCTGTCACACAGCTGACACTATTATACTCTTAGAGCCCTTCCAACTATAATGGAAAAGCACACAAATAATTACTAAGTCATTAGCTTTAATACTAGATTCATAAAGCTTCTAAGATTGGCATGAGAAAGGATCTTGAAAGTTACGCATATGCTGTTGCTTTTACTTTTCTGGCACTCGCAGAACAGCAAAAGAAAGGAAAAAGATGATCTAAAAGTGAGATGTACACAGCTGTTAATTAGGCTATATAGTAAGAACAGTGACCTTAGAAGTGGCAATGGTATTAAATATTTATAACTGAATGTTAAGATTATAACAATCTAACTCTCATTCAAGTATCAATGCACTTAAGGAATACCAGTTAGATAAGAAAATGCAGAAGGTCTATAACATGAAGTTTTCCTCACCACTGTTTTAGAAGCGGAAAAATTATGAGAACTAGAAATAGGAAACAGAGGTGATTGTATCATAATCAGTTCCTCCACTACAAAGTACTATGAGCCTTAACTACTCAGAGTCTTATGTTTCTAATTTGTAAATTAAAGGTAATAATGTCCATCATGCCTACTTCAAGATTTTTATGAGGCTCAAAAATGAAATGAATGTGAGAGTACTTTGTGTTCAGTCCAAAAAATTCAAGTCTAATTCACGACCGATCACCTTTTTATTACTCCTAAATGTTGTTTTCTTCTACCAGAATGACTCTTCTAGCATGAAATCCATTTGATATTTTGGAAGTTTCTAAAATATCTATTCAATAGAAAGCTTTTCAAACAAACAAAAAAATTGCATACGTATTACAACATTTACCTTGCACACAGTTTCAAGTCCGTAAGAGTTTTCACCTCGACTAGAAGCACCACCAATTTTTTCTACTCTACTTATAACACCAAGAGAAGCATCTAAAACAAATGGGGGATCCTAAAAGAAGGAAAAAAAAATTAAAACTGAGCAACTGATACTGTACAATTATAGCTGAGAAAAATATTAACTAGAAATGCTTTAATTAACAATGACCAAAGATGAACAAACAACACACAGATGTACATATAAAAATCTAATCCAACAAGCCTTACCCGTTCCATGCTTTTGAAATATAACCTGTAATTCGTAACAGTCAGAGTTCCTCGTACAGCACCAGTGAATGGACATATATAAGTTACATCTTTGGCTGAAAAGGAAAAGAGCCCACAATTTACTATACATTGTGCACTATTAAAAACTGCACTATCGTCTTTTCACAAACAAAATTTAAAAGAATTCTGATTGCTAGTCTAAATTACGATCAAAAAAATCACAGAATCAGTGATTCAAAGAGACCTCAAATGCCAAATCCAAGCTTCTAACCACACACTAATCTTGGGAAGGAATGTAGAATAAATGGGAAGGACTGAAGAAGCGGAGGGACATCCTTTACCCTGAGACAGACACAAGGAAACAAAGATGGCCACTCTCCCTGATGGACAGACTAGGTGTGGCAGTTGGAGTGGTGAGTGGAGGAGTAGTGGTAAAGGTGGGAACAACAGTAAATGTCTCAAGTCACAGTCACCAATCATCTAATCATAGTTCCTAGATCATCTCTCCAATCTGCTGGTCTTCTTCTGGCCACAGTCTAGTGTGTCACCATTCCTCTAACTATACAATACCTAAAACATAATAACAGAAACTCCTGACCTGATTATATTTATATGGAAAATACTGTACAGAAAATGAAACATATATGAAATAGATTCTTAGAAAAAATAACAATACGAGGGTATTATATTCCTGACCGAGCAACAGAAGTCAAACTTTGTAGAGAAATAATCACAAGCATTGTTTAATTAAATGATAAATGAATCTATACAGTATTATCGCTTTTTAAAACGTGTTAATTAAGCAGGGTAACTCAGCTACCACCAGCTCAAAATAATATTTAATATGGTAGAGTTCATATGCCCAATACAAAGGTTTTTTGTATCTTAAAACATTCATAAATCCCTGCTATGTCATTATTGTAACAAAGCAGCAGGTAAAGGAACACCTTCATTGTTCCAAGAAACTAAGGCACAATTAGGAGCAAAAAATTTCTAAGAACGTTTCAAGGGGCTTCTGGGAAAACTTAGGAACATGAAATATGTTTAATAAGGTATTGCAACTTCCTGACATTGCTTTCTATTCCTCACTTTGAAGGACTAACCGCTTTGTATGGAATTTGAAATGAGACTGATCTTCTAACAAACATTTCTAACCTTCAAAATAGCTCCCCTGGGAATGTTCAAGTATGAGCTAAATTATTTGAATCATTGTTTCCAATGTTTCATTTAGAGGGAAGCTATTAAAATTAAATAAGCCAATAATTATAGAAAGATACATAAACTTGCCTTGCAGACATTTTCTTGCCCTTATGAATTTTTATCTCAACTGGGAAAGCTTTATTCAATGTTACTAAAAACATTGCTTGTTTTCCAGAGCCAATTTTCTTCACTCAGACAAGAAAATCAGTCTTATTATTCTATATTCTACTACAGGATATGTCTCTCTTAGTCCCAGCCCAAAGTTTTTGTTACACTTCCCCTTTATTCTAAAATCATGAAATAACATACATGAAAGTGCTTCCAAAATTAAAAGTACTCTACTAGATATCGGGTTGGCCAAAAAGTTCATTTGGTTAATGAATATATTATTCAATAAACTTCTTGATGAAAATTACTTACAACCGAACGAACTTTTTGGCCAATCCAATACAAGGGTTTATAGCTATGTTACTATTATCATCATTAGGCTTGGCTTTGCTCTGTCCCTTTTATCCTTTTTCCTCAGGCTGGTGGCAGCTAAGTCACTCTGAAGAGAGAATTTATGCCTAGCAGAGTTTGTACCAAGTAGAAGAGAGACTGTGATTAGGAATCTTAACCAGAGCGAATGACAATAGTAACAACCAGCACTGATAGCCTAGCACTTCAGAATTTATAAAGTACTTTTTACCTGAGTACCTCCCTTAACCTTCAAAACAACCTTTAAATATAAAACCTCTAATTACCTACAATTTTTAGATGAGAATACCAGGGCTCAGAGAAGTAAAACAAATTGTCTAATGTTTCATAACCAGTAATTGCTAAGATTAGGACTTGAATGCAATTCCTATGACTGCAAATTCAAATTTCCTTCTACCACATCATGCAAAGCTAAGCCACTCAAGTAGCACAGTCTGTCTCCTGTGTTAAAGGGTGAAATACTGCCGTCTGGGGCCACCTCTACTGCTGGTGTGTGCAGGCCACAATACTCTGAGGCTGTGGCTGCTACTGTTAAAGCATTCTGTTGATGTTCCTAACACTACTCTTTTAAAAAATGTCTAAACTGCAGATTTACATTAAACCAACTAAGAATGTCTTTTCTATATGAAGTAATACACTCAAGGTTACCAGCCTTATCCTTTGTATTACATTGAATTTTTTGAATAATCAAGTCTATACAGATGACTTTGAATCAGAATATTTTATTTAACATGTTAGGTATTCCTCTAAATTTCCCAATATTGATACTGCCTAGTGGTACCAAAAGAGCTTAGATTTACCAATCCTCTCAAATTTTCCCTGAGCTCACAAAGAATCAATAATAGTTTCCATGAGGCAGTTCAAAATGACTTTGAGAGTACATATCTATAAGGATGTAAAATATATACAAATAAATGTAATATATGAGAACATGCAATCTGTGCAGAAAGAGAGGCACAAAAACATACTCTAAGTAATACAAAGAAGGAAAGTCCATTAAGCTATGGGATCGGAGAAGGTTCAAGGAACACAGCCATGTGAGTTGTGCCCCACTGGCTGGTATCCTTTTAATGGGTAGAGATGTTGATACAGCACTCAATGCAGAGAAGAACCTAAACTAAAATACAGAAGTAAGAAAGTAAAGTAACTATTTGGACAAGGTAAGTATACAGTCTGGATCTCTCTAATTTATATTATATCACATTCTCTTCATTCCTTCTCAGTTTCCCTCCCTGGTTCTTCTTCTACCATTTACCAAAGCTATGTTCTTGGCCCTCTTTTTACTCCATACATTCTCTGGGTTATTTTCCTCCTTTCATTTTCAACTAATATCCATATTCTGATGATTCCAAAATATTTACTTCCAGCCCTGCTCTCTCTCCCAAACTCCTACAAGTTTCTCATAGGTACCTGAAATTCAAAGTACATAAATATTATACCAAGGGCTCATGAAAATGAGAGAAAAAGATATCATTCAAGAAATTTTTAGAGATTATTCCTCTGGATCTGGTAACTGATTGAATGTCAGAGTTCAGAAAAAAAGAGCAGCCGAGGATGACTCCCAGATTTCTGCCTTGAGTGAATGGACAACCAATGCTAATATTAACCGACGGAAAGAATAAAAGAAAAGGAGTAAATTTAGAGATAAAGGTGATGACAGTTTTGGAGATGCTGAGCATAAGGGATATCTACAGAATATCCAAGGGCATGTGTCTAAGACACAGGCATTTGTTTTACACATATTAAGACAGAGGTTCACACTAGAAGTAACAAATTTTGGAGTCATCAGTAAATTCATGGTAGGTAAAGTTACTAATTTAGATATGATCAACTAAAAAGAGCAAATAGGAGAGAAAAGGGAAATGAGCCAACAATGAAGTCCTAACTGGAGTGTTGCTATCTAAAGGAGGAGAAGACAACAAAAGAGATTGAGTGGTAACTTGAAAATCTTTTACAAGGCCATTTATCATAGTGGATATAGCATATGCTTTAGGCTTAGAAGAGGGAAAAAAAATTGTCTCAATGCTAGCTATAACTTTACTAGCTAGGTAGTCTCCCTATGCCTTAGTTTCTTCATCTACAAAACGGGATTAATGTCTTCTTCAGAAGATCACTGTGAGGATGATTAAATGAGACAGTAAGCACTTAATAGTGATAACTACTGCTATTATATAATATCCAGTGGTAATAACACGTAACACCTAACTTAGTAGGTAGCTCAGCAGAACAAGCTTAGGATACCTGAGGTGAGTAGGGGGGGGAAAAAGAATATGGAGGTATTCAATCAAGAGTTAAAAGAAAGAAGAGAGAAATGCTAAGTGTGAAGGAACTAAATGTACCTCAGGCAAAAACAACACATTTAGGGGATAGGTCCTCTTTGGCTTGCTTATTTTTACACAAGGAAATGACATGTGGCCAGGGGAAATTAGGCATTTATTAAGTGCTTTTTAAAATTATGATTGATAATCAAATGAAAGGTGGTGTTTACTTTGAATGAAAAACCATCTACTGTATTCTCCTATATATTACTTTACTTCTCAAAAGCTATGAGTATTTTCTTTTAATGACTGAATAATATCCCATTGCATATATATAAATATATAAACATACCACATTTTTTTAATCATCTTACGTTCTTTCTTTACAGAGTTCTTTTATGAACACAAGCATACAATTTTTTCTTTTCTTTTTTTTTTAATTGAAGTATAGTTTCTGTACAATATTATGTAAGCTACAGGTGCACATACGGCAATTCACAATTTTTAAAGGTTTTATTCCATTATAGTTGTTCTAAAATACTGGCTATATTCCCTGTGTTGTACAATATATCCTTGTAGCTTATTTTATAACTAATAGTTTGTACCTCTTAATCTCCTACCCCTATATTGCCCCTCCCCGCTTCCCTCACCCCACCTGTGACCACTAGTTTGTTCTCTGTATCTGTGAGTCTGCTTCTTTTTTGTTATATTCAGTAGTCTGTTGTACTTTTTAGATTCTACATGTAAGAGATATCATACAGTATTTGTCTTTCTTTGACTTATTTCACCTAGCATAATGACCGCCAAGTCCATCCATGTTGCTGCAAATGGCAAAATTTCACCTTTTTATGGCTGAGTAATATTCCATTTTACACACACACACACACACACACACACACACACACACACCACAGCTTCTTTATCCATTCATCTATTGACAAACACTTAGGTTGCTTCCATATCTTGGAAATTGTAAATAATGCTGCTATGAACACTGGGGTGCATGTATCTTTCTGAATCAGTGTTTTGGGGTTTTTTTTTTTGGATATATACCCAGGAGTGGAACTGCTGGGTCATATGGTAGTTCTAAATGTACCTCATCTTCTTTATCCATTCCTCTGTTGATGGACACCTAGAAAAGAATGAAATCTTGCCATCTGCAAGAACATGAATAGACCTGGAGGGATTATTTTTAATGAAATAAGTCAGACAGAGAAAGACAAACACCATACCATTTACATATACATGGAATTAAAATAACAAAGGAACAAATATAACAAAACAGAAATAGACTCACAGATACAGAGAACAAACTAGTGGTTACTAGAGGGTAGAGGGGTGGGGAAAGGAGCAAAACAGGTAAAGGGGATTAAGAAGTATAAACTACCAATTGTAAAATAAATAATTTACAAGGATGTAATGTGCAGCACAGGGAATATAGTCAATATTTTATAACAACTTTGCATGTTGTGTAATCTATAAAAATATCAAATTACTATGTTGTACACCTGAAACTAATACTGTAAGTCAACTATACTTCAATAAATAAATAAACATCTTAAAAATTAAAAAAGCTATGGGTATTTTGTAGATCAGCACACAAATGAAACAAAATAAAAGCATGAGGACAAAAAAATAGCTTAGAAGTGTGTTTCCAGTTTCCAGTCCATACAATAAGTTAATGCTTAGTTATTTAGGCTGGACAAAGAAAGGCACCTACATGAAAACGGCTTGCTTTGCAATGGCGATGAAATATATTTATCCAAAATAGACAAATTTATTCAGAGTAGGAAAAAATAAAGCAGCAAAATGAGAGAATGTGCTTTAAGAAAAATTACTTGTACAAAGTGACAATTCAATTTTTTTATCTATGCAACCCACTATCTTACTGCAGTAATTCAAAATAATGAAATTTACTTTCACAAAATTCAGCAACAGTTTTTAAAATAAGTCACCTACTTTCAATGAAAGTAAAGCAAACCAGAAAAGCAGCAGAATATCATTCAACTTGCATGTTTCCCAGTAGTCCAAATCCAAACACAACCAACAGGTCTAGACTTAAGCTTACAGAACACACTGGATGCTGGGAAGGCTGGCAGTAATGAGTCCACCAAACAGGAGGTGTCTAGGCAATGAGCCTGTTCTCTGTACATTGAGAGTACTGAATAGTCTGAACAGTCACAAAAGAGGAGGAAATTCGACAAAAAATACCATTACAGACCCATGTCTTTAATATTTTCTCCTGGAAGTAAGGGTGGTTCTTCCATTTCTGCTAATTTGTTAGACTCCCTCAGGACCTGGATTGGAAAGGGGAGGAGAGAGCAAGAAAAGAAACATTTTTTTTATTCAAAGGCTAATTTTTTACTCAAATTTCAACTGTGTATGCTTGGTCTTATTTAAAGTTATAAACTATATTACATATACTGCTTTAAATCAAATTATAAAGACTATAATGCTGGCATGTGTAACGTGAAATTGCTGTTTTTCTACAAAACATGTACTGAGTGCCTACTTCGCATAAGGTACAACACAAAACACTACGTTTTCTCACTGACTCCTACAACAGCCCTATAAGAGTAGGTATTATCATCCTCATTTCCTAGATGAGGAAAAAGAGGCCAGAATTAACTTGTTCAAGATCCTATAGCTAAAAAGTGTCAGAGCCTAGATGTGAATTATAGTTTTGGTGGACTAGGAAGCCCATTTTCTTTCCCTTAAGCCATGCTCAAATGCCTTAGTGCATTTAGACTTGGATGAAATCAAACTCTTATATAGATTTAATGTTTAGAGAACTTGGAAATGATGTTGATAAAGAATCTTACTGAAAAAGAGATATTTAATAAATTAAAATCAAGATCAACATTTATTGAGTAGTTACCTTATGAAGGATGTTATACTGGATTCCAAGAATGTAAAGGTACAGATCATGGTTCTAATGGATTTACAACCCAGAGACCACAAACATACACGCACGCACGCACGCACACGCGTGCACGGGCGCGCAATTGTCATATGCTTTATATCGCAATTGTAATACATTAAATATCGCAATTGTCATATGCTAAATATCACAATTGCAATATGCTAAATATCACAATTGTCGTATGCTAGATACATCCCGCTAACTGCCAAAAGCCTCCCCTTTCACCTCTTTCACTGCTAAACAATAACCTTCACTGTCGCCAGTCCTTTACCTCCCATTAATGCCTCAACCTTCTGCAATCTGGCTTTGCGACCTAACCCAACCCCTTCCAGGGAACCTGCTTTCTCCCCAGTAACCTCCTCAGTATTAAAGACAATGGGTATTTCTCAGTCTTTATTTCTATCTCCTAGCTACATGTAATACTATCTGCACTTGCCTGCTTCTTGAAAGTACACTCTCCTGGCTAAACTCTTCCTTCTCTGGCCATTCTTTTCCAATGACCTTTATATGCCCTTTTCTCAACCCTCCCTATTTCTTCAAGGTTTGTCCATTTCTCACTTTACTCACTTCCTGTGAATTTCATACCTTATCTATGACATTACCTAACTTCAATCTACATTGTCAGCCGAGATTTTTCTTGGACTCTAGTTCCATACATCCAACTGCTTAATGTTCCTCTCCATCTAGATGTCTCACACTCTGAATGCAACAGATTTAAAATTGATCTGTGTTCCATACTTAGCAAGAGGCACTACCATCCATTTGGTTGTCCTAGCCTGTCTGGGGGGAGGGCGGAGCAGTGGTCTCTGTGAGCAGACTCAGGCCTTCTACTTCAACCTCAATTTGTTTCATTAGACTGAGAACCAATACTACTAGAAAAAAGATTCTCAATTTTTTTTTAAATAGCTTTTGACTTTTATTTCCTTCCATCCAAAAAGTAGACTTAAGAGTCCTCAAAAGAAGGTAAAAGGGAGAAAAAACAAGGTATTACCACTGCCTTAAAGGTCACCTTCTGCAGGCCATCAAAACTGAGTTACATGTCTGCCATGCATGAGCTCCTATCTGGCACTTACTACACTACTCTAATTGCCTGTCTGTCTTCTTCCATACTAGACCCCTAGAGAAAAGGTTACCATACCTTATACAATTTTGAATTCCCAATAAAAATATAACACAAGGCACATACGTAATTTTCAATCGTCTTATAGTCACATTAGAAAAAGAAAAAACAGTCAAAAATTGATTTTAATAACATATTTTATTTAATCTAGTAAGTAAAAACTATTGTCATTTCAACACGTAATAAATATTTTTAAGTATTAATGAGATATTTTATATTCTTTTATTCATACTAACCCTTCAAAATCCAGAGTATGTTTTATACTTCTAGCACATCTCAACCAGACCAGCCGCATTTCCAGTGTTCAATAGCCATCTATCTAGTGGTGCCCATATTGGCAGCACTAATCCAATGAATCTAATTCTTACTGATAGTCAAGTCATTCCCTAGTTTAAGTTAGGTGCTTAGGGAGGATTACACAAAAGAGTTAGACATTACTGCCACAGCCCAATGCTCACCTAAGGCCAATAAAGGAAGAACTACAAAGAACAAATTACTTCTGTTCAATAAATTTGCAATCTAAACAAATTCATACTTTTGAAAATCTTAAAATTTATTTCAGAAAGTCATCTTAGTGCAATACCTAAAGAACTAAAATATATATACACATACATACTTTTTTAATATTCCACATTCTAAAACTCAAAAAGGTCATATTTTTGAATGGTATCTCATTGCCAGTTCCTGATATAGTCTTTTATGTAGTCATAAAAGAAACTTAAAAAAAAAGGAAGAGAGAGAAGTAGGGAATGAAGGAGAAAGGGCGGGCCCATGAAGATGCAGAAAAACAGGATAAAAACTTGTGCTATGCAAATATGTAGATTTCCTGGCTTCAAAACCTGACTGTGCTATATGTTAGCTAAGTACTCTTAGACAAGTGTTCAACTTCTTTATGCCTCATTTTTTCCACCTATAAAATGGTAATAATTACAGTATGCCACAAAAGGGCTGTTATAACTTAAATGAGTTAATACACTTAAAGCATTTACATCAGTGTTGACACAAAATATATACTTAATAAGTATTTTCTATTTATAGAAATAATAATAGTAAAATTAATAATAATAGTAAAAATTTAGACTAACAAGATTGCCAGAATCTGGTAAGGATTTCTACTAATTATGAAAACAATTAGATCAAAAGATATGAATAATAACTAACACACAGTATACTGAAAAAACCAAACAAGGCTACACATGTGAAAGATCACATAAAGGGAATCTGCTTTATCCTTTGTCTACTGTCTACCACTTGATTTGGAAATACAAAGATTATGTCATTTCCAAAGCTGGGCACTAGTTCTCTATTGCACAGGTATACCTTCTTATAGTTGCTATAGTGTTGTTCCCCATGGTTTCCTCTCTTTCTATATTTCTATACTCAGAAGGAAGCTGCAAACCCCAGAAAATATGTGTGTTGTAGACAGGTGTGGAGAGAAAGGCAGTTCTGGCAGAGGCACAGGTGTATGACGAGGTACAATCTTCATAAGTAAAGCTTTGCAAAGTGAGAAAAGACACAGGGAAACGCATGCAAGTAGTGCATGTGAGAATCATAGGCTCTCTTATACTCTTGGACTAGAATGTCAGACAGCAAGACAATGAAGAGAAGCAAGATGGACAGCTTTGTTTGGAAAATCTGCACCAGATGACAGACTTTCAATAATAGGCATACACTGGAGGTTATACATGAACAACTCACTTTAGAGCTCAAGATATAGAAAGGAACTCAAACAAGTACACAAAGCAGGGCCAAGGGCAATCCAGACCCTTTATTTACTGGCAAACACTGATTCTGAACCAAGCTATCCTTAATGAAACAGAAGAGAAAAAAAAATAGGGCCTAATAAAAAAGATTATTTGACAAGAAAAAGGTAGTATCAGCCTGAAGCTCAAAAAAAGAGCAGTTCTCTGAAAACATTCCTATAAGCATTAGTAGAAACAATGTATAAACTATATGGTATACCCAAAAGGAAACCAGCCTATCCCCTAGGAAACAGGAGTAGAAAGGAGAGACTGAAACTAAGAGAAATGGGTAAAATAAGGAATTACTACGAAAAAATTTAAATGTAACAGCAGAAATAAAATCTGTGCTGGAGTTAATAAAGAACTGAATGGATTATTCAGAAGACAGCATTTATGTACAGGGCAAATGTGAAAAATCCTCTAATAATTTGTAGAAAAGAACAGACATAAAAATCATGAGAGAAGATGATAACCAATAAAAGAATTCTATTCCCTAAAGGAAAAAATTAAAACAGGATAGAAGCAACAATCCAATATGTAATTGAAGAACATGCTTTTGAAATGAGTAAAGATTTTCTAAGTTTGCTGATCAAAATAGTTTATCATGTTCCACATAAAAATCAGTGAACAGACATATATGTGTATCTCAGCAAAAATTTTTGAACTGTAATTAAAAGACAAACTGTGAAAATACAGACAAAAATGTTTAGAAAGAGAAAGAATTTACATACAAAAGCAAAATCAGGCTACCTTCAAATTTCTCTGTAAAACCATATTCTAGAAGACAATAAGAAAATGTTATCAGATTCTTGAGGGAAAATGTTCTGACCTCTCTAATGTGGAAGTCATTCTCAGATATGCCAAGTCAACAAAAATGTAACCCACGTGTCCTGCTTTTGAAAAAAGAAAAAAATTACCCAAGGCAGTAATTAAAGTGAAAAAGGGGAATGAAAATTAAAATTTATATATAAGAAATTTGTGGTACCCAGTGAAGACAAGTTTTTTATATCCTAACTGCCTTCCAGCCAAAAAAAAAAAAAAAAAAACAAAAGAAAAGAAAGCTCATTTGGTGGCAGTAGCCACCATACTAACCTCTCTAAGTCTTAGTTTCATCATTTATATTATTACGGTAATATTAATATCCACCTTACAGGTTTGTGAATATGAAATGAGATAGCTGCATCATAAAGGGATTTGCAAGATGCTATTAAAATATAAGAAATACTTATTATTCACTTAACAGAAGCATCAACATAAATTTGCACTGTCTCTTCTCACAATGGCTTATTCACATGGTGCTTTATTCCTCTGCTCTAAAATACACCGGGATTAATATTTGAGACAGCATGTCATAAAGGTAACCATATATCTCTCTAACTCTTGACCTACTAACTTCTAGACTTAGCTACAGAATAGCAAGCATCTTACTTTTCTAAAGAAAGCAGCAAGAGAAGTGATGCTAGCTCCATGGTAGCATAAGGCATCCCTCATTTTCACTGTCCTTTAGCATCTAAAATTTGGTATCTAGCCATGAACAAAAGTGTCCCCATGGGAGCTGTGGAATCCAGCACCATATGCCAAGGGACCTAGAAGGAGTTTCCCCCACCACTGCATCGTGTAAAAAGCAGGCAGAACTTGATACAGGCTGTGGAACCAGCAGGAGCCTGTGAACTGACTCCAACCCCTCTTAACTGAGGTACCTGGAAAACAATGACTTGAGCAAATACCCACAGATGAGAAAGACTTTATGGAAGTTCAGGTTCCTAAAGAAGTTCCAGCACTCCAGTTGGAACAACAACAAAAAAATAATAAGTTTGGACCCATTAGAGTAAAAGGACCTTTGCCAGTATCACCCCTCCCCCCAAGGTGGCACAGCCTCGAGAAAAAGGTTTGGAATCCCTCTGGGGAAAAGGGAAAACAGTGAGTGAGCACACAGCTTTCCCAGCTGTGGGGACACGGCTAAAGAAACCCACCTCTCTCCCACAGCCTCAGAGTATTATTAAAGCAAGAGCTCCGTGAGAGGAGTTCAGGGAAGAGGCAGGTAAGAATACCAGAGGGCATTAAATGGATGTGGTTCTCTGCATTCTAGACTCCAGGAGGAAGGCCACCATGAGTCACTGGAAAAACTTCATCCAAAGATCCCCTAATCTGACCCACCAGAACTCCCAATTCCCCAAATGCCACATCCAGACCCTCCCCACTCTGCAGCCAGCTCCTTGTTCACATTTCCAAGGGCAACAACAGTGAGAGTAAGCTCAGGTAGACAGGGAGTGTACACAGAAAACAAGCCAGGGTCTATGGGCAAGGGAGAAACCACAATCTTGAGCTGTAGCACCACCCTCTGGAAAATGAAAAAGAGGTTAACCAACGGCCAGCCTGGGTCACAGTAAGATTTAGAGAAGACATACAAGCTTAACAATTCTGCCACCAGAGGGAGCAAGAAGTGTGGAGCTGATGTACCCATACAAGGTCACAGAAAGCCCCAGAACACAAGTAGGATCAACAAAAAGTATCTCTCAGCTAGTAAAGATTGGAGGAAGCAACTTACTTCAAATGCCAAAACAGCAATGTAGAACGACAAGGAACATGAAGAATAAAGGAACTGTGACATTACCAAAAGATCATAATTATCCCCCAGTAACTGAAGGCAAAGACACAGAGATCTGTGATTTATCCAGTAAAGAATTCAAAATAGCCATTTGAGGAAACTCAATGACCTACAAGAAAATAAAGAGACAATTTAACAAAACCTGGAAAACAATACATGATCAAAATGAGAAATAAACCGAGATAGAAATCATTAAAAGAACCAAACATGAATTCTGGAGCTGAAGAATTCAATGAATGAAATGAAGAATGCAAAAGAAAGCATCAACAGCAGAACAGAACAGTCAGAAGATAGAATCCATGAGTTAGAGGATAGGAACTTTGAAATAACCCAGTCAGAGAAGAACAAAGAAGAAAGAATGAAAAAGAATAAAGAGGGCCTACATGATCTATGGAACACTATCAAAAGAATCAATAGCAGAATCATTGGAGTTCCAGAAGGAAAAGAGAAAAGAAAGGGGGAATAAAGCTTATTAAAAAAAAATAATGGCTGAAAACTTCCCAAACCTGGGGAGAACGTTGCACATCCAAGTTCATAAAGCTAATAGATCCCCCATTGTTTCAATTCAAAATTATTTTGTCCAAGACACATTATACTCAAACTGTCAAAAATCAAGGACAAAGAGAAAATCCTAACAGCAGTAAGATAAAGATTGTGAACTACAAAGGAACCCCCAGTAGGCTATCAGCAGATTTCTGAGCAGAAACCTTTCAGGCCAGAGAGAATGGAATGAATGATATATTCAAAGTGCTGAAAGGAAAAAATTGCCAGCTAAGAATATTCTATCCAACAAAGGTATCCTTCAGAAATGAAGACATTCCCAGATGAATAAAAGCTAGATCAGCCATATAAAATCATCACCACTAGATCTACCTTACAAAAAATGCTGAAAGGAATTCTTCAAGCTGAAATGAAAAGACACTAATAGTAACATGAAAATATACAATTCACTGATAAAGGTAAATATACAGTGAGGTTCAGAAAATTCTAATTCTGTAATAGGATGGTGTGTTAACCACTTAACTTTAAACATTATATAGTTTAAAGGAAAAGAAATAACTAGAGCCAGTATAATTTCTTCATGAATACACAATATAAAAAGAGGTAAATTTTAACACTAAAAACATAGAAAGTTCAAAGCAATCCCTATCAAAATTCCACTGGCATTTTTCAACAGAAATACAAAAAAAAATCCTAAAATTTGTATGAAACCACAAAAGATCTTGAACAGCCAAAGAAACCTTGAGAAAGAACACAGCTGGAGGCATACTTCCTGATTTCAAACTACATTACAAAGCTATAGTAGTCAAACAGTGTGGTACTGGCATAAAAAATACACATAAATCAATGGAACAGAATAGAGAGCACAGAAATAAACCCACTCATCTATGGTCAATTAATTTACAACAAAATTGCCAAGAATATACAATGGGGAAAGGACAGTCTCTTTAACGAATAGTGCTGGGAAAATTGGACAGCCAAATGCAAAAGAGTGAAAATAGACTCCTATCTTACACCATACACAAGAATCAATTCAAAAGGAATTAAAGACTTGAATGTAAGACCTGAAAGCATAAAATTCCTAGAAGAAAATATAAAGGATAAGCTCCTTGACATCAGTCTTGGCAATGATTTTTTGGATTTGACACCAAAAGCAAAGGCAAAAAAAGGAAAAATAAACAACTGGGACTATATCAAACTAAAAAGCTTCTGCACAACAAAGGAAACCATCAACAACAAAAAAAGACAATCTTCCAAATGGGAGAAAATATTTGCAAATCATATATCTGATAAGGGGTTAATATTGAATATAGAGAGAATTGATACAACTCAATAGTGTGTTTGGAAATGTTTAGAATAAAATATGGGGGGAGTGGGGAGAGTAAGGATTTTAACCTTGACCAGTCATGTTAAGGAAAACCACTGCAGGTCTCTGATAGAGGTAAATGGCATGGTCATAAAGGTGCACAAAACTGTATATGATAAAGATGAAAGGATAATAATCTAGGACAAAAATATCAAAATCCTGGATTAGTCTGTGGTAGGAGAAATAAAGATGCATATGAAATAGCTTGTTGGAAGAAGTGATCAAATTTTACCCTAGGTTTATAAAAAAAATACAAGCAATTATTGAGTAATACAGGATGCTTTTCACTTGAAGAGAATTGCATTTCAGATATGTCAGTAATGAAAAAAGAAATGCAGATTAAACAAAGGAGTTAAGGTCAAAACAAGAGTCAACTCAAAAACACCAGGGTCCCACCTTCCTAAAATGAGAGTAGAGAAACTAAGACAGCAAAGCCAGACTGATTCATTAGGTTTGTCAGCAAACTATTTTCGAAGTGCTCAGTAACTTTCCATGTGACTCTAACCTACCTCCCTTTCTCTCCTTCTCTCTGATCAGGAAATTACTATAAAGGAAATTCAGAAACCTTGTCTATAATGATGATCTGGAAGTTGGCAAGTTTATGGGTCAGTTTTCACATGGAATGTCAGAGGACAGAAAGATAGGAAAGAATTTTTCTGAAATCTGCAAAACACTAAATTATAATCACCTGAAAGGGAAAAATGAGTCTGTAGAAGTTACACACTATCTCTCACAGCTTCTTTATGTACTAGAACTGTGAAGAAAAGAATAATGAACTTACTCTTCATTGGATAATTCTATTAAAGAAAATTATTTTACATCAACTTCACTTTATTCTATTTTTATACTTCACTGACAAACCACAAAGTATGCAAATGAATCATACAAACCAAAATCTGAAGAGGTACAGACTGGCGTCTGGGATGGATCTTACTGGTTACATATTTGAAAGTACATCCAAATTCAAGCACAAGGAAGCCCGTTCTTTTTACAACACTACCAAGGACACTGGTTTTCAGCTGAAAGCACAATTAGTAAGATATGGATAATATTACATCATCATCAATGATTGAACAACAACAAAAAAAGGGCAAGTATCTACACAGGAACAGTCTGGAAAGCATCACTTCATGCTATGGGTTGAACTGTGCCCCTCAATAAACATAGGTTGAGGTACTAACTGACAGCACCTTGGAACATGACCTTATTTGGAAACAGGGTCAATGCAGATGTAATTAGTTAAATGAGGATATACTAGATAGGGTGGACCCCTAATCCAATATGACTGTTGTCTATATAAGAAGACATCCCTAGAAGACACAGAGATACCAGAATAATGCCATATGAAGATGGAGGCAGAGATTGGAGTGATGGATCTACAAGGATCATTGGTCCTCCCCAGCAGCAAGAAAAGAGGTATCAAACAGATTCTTCCTCTGAACCCTTAAAAGTAACCAACCCTCTCAACACCTTGATTTTAGATTATGAGAAAGAAAGAAAAATCACTGTTTTTCTATCCTCTACTCTCAACACTTCTGACACCAGATGTGTGGTTTTTTCCACACCAAGTAATTCTCCAATTCTCAGCGGATACCAATTGGGTGCCCTATAACTCAGTTACTACACTATCACCCATAGTTAGTGCAGACTTCACACTGTAAGGGCTTAGTCCCACAAGACTGCCCCCTACTTCAAGCACTAATCTCACGTCCCAGGTTGCCAACTGTACTTCTGACCAATCGTTCATAAATCAGGGGTTCCCACAACCCCTTCTTGGGTTCAATAATTTGCTAAGATGGTTCACAAAACTCAGGGGAATACCTTACCTACATTCGCCAGCTTATTATGAAGGACAGAACTCAGAAACAACCAGATGGAAGACCTACACAGGGCAAGGAATGGGATATGAGGCTGTGTGGAATTTCCATGCCCTGTCTGGGCATATTACTCTCCTAGAACCTCAAAGTGTTCACCAGTCTGGAAACTCTCTAAACCCCTTCAGTAAGGGTATTTTTATGGAGGCTTCATTACTTAGACATGATTGATTAAATTACTGGCCATTAGTGATTAACTTAACCTCCAGCCCCTCTCCCCTCCCCAGAGATGGGAGGGGGCTGAAAGTTCCAAACCTAATCAAAGGTGGATTCTCATGACAACCAGGCCCCATCCTTAGGGGCTTTCCAAAAGTCATTCAATAATATAAACTCAGGTGTGATCCAAAGAGGTGTGTTATGAATAACAAAAGATGTTTTACTTTTATCACTCTGGAACCAGAGACAAAAACTAAATATTATATCAAAAGATGCTCCTATGGCTCTTATCACTTAGAAAATGACAAAAGTTTTAGGGGCTCTGACCAAGAATTAAGGATGAAGACCAATATATATATATATATTTCTTATTACATACTCCAGAACTGTGAGAGAATAGATTTTTATTGTTTTAAGCCACCCAGTTTGTATATTCTGTTACAGCAGCCCTAGGAATGAACACACCTAACATCAAGAAAAATTTTCAAGTTTAAAATCTTAAAATGCAAGGTGTTCATAACTGCCAAAACTTGGAAGCAACAGAAAAGTCCTTCAGTGAGTGAATGGATAAACAAACTGTGGTACATCAATACAAAGGGATATTATTTAGTGATAAGAAGAAATGAGTTATCAAGCCACAAAAAGATATGGAGGAATCTCAAAGGAATACTGCTAAGTGAAAGAAGCCAATCCGGCTATGTATTAGATAATTCCAACTATATGACATTCTGGAAAAGCAAAACTATGGAGACAGTAAAAAGATCAGTGGTAGTCAGGGGTTCAGGGAGAAGGGGGAGGGACAAATAGGTGGAGTAAAGAGTACTTTTAGGGTAGTTAAGCTACTTTGTATGATACAGTAATGGTGGAAACATGTCATTATACATTTGTCAAAACCCACAGAATGTACTACACAAAGACTGAACCCTAATGTAAACTACAGATTTTAATTAATATTATTATGTGTCAATATTGGTTCATCAATTATAACAAATGCACCACACTAATATGTAATAGGATGTAAATAGGAGAAACTGTGGAGGTTGAGGAGGGGAATAACATAGGGCTGCAACTTTTTTTAAAAAACACTTAGGACATTAAAATAACCACAAAAACAACTACCATTGGGACTTCCCTGGTGGCACAGTGGTTAAGAATCCACCTGCCATTGCAGGGGACACGGGTTCGAGCCCTGGTCCGGGAAGTTCCCACATATCGCAGAGCAACTAAACCTGCGCGCCACAACTACTAAGCCTGCGCTCTACAGCCCACGAGCCACAACTACTGAGCCCACGTGCCACAACTACTGAAGCCCGTGCACCTAGAGCCCGTGCTCCGCAACACGAGAAGCCACCACAATGAGAAGCCCGTGCACCGTAACTAGAGAAAGCCCAGCAACGAAGACCCAACGCAGCCAAAAATAAATAAATAAATTTTAAAAATTAAAAAAAAACTACCATCTATGACCAGTATCATTTCATAAAAGAAAGGAGACTTTTAAAACCAAAAAGTTAGAATGATATAATCCTGTGATAAAGAACACTTCTTCCCAGTAAAGGATGGCTTATATTAATTTCTGCCAAAAACAAACAGAAGTAGATAGGTAGGTAGATAAAATATTATCTCATTACTTTCATTTTACCTCATACACAGAAGATATCATCATGACCTGACCTGGTTAATGCACTGCTTTTAGAAGATCATTATTCATTTACTGCTTATAATACCTTGAAAGAGAAGTAGTGTTTTTATTCCCATTTCTAAATGGGGTAACTGACCCTTAGAGAAGATAAGCAACTTTTCCAAGGTGACATATACCTCACAACAGCAGCTGAACTTGAACAGATGTATGACTGAACTAAGACTATGACCATGACATAATAGCATCCTACTGTAACTGTATAGCAAACAAGTGATATGATGGATCAGAGGCTGAGAAAGAGATCACAACCAGAGGTAAAGATATGGGAGTCATCCATAAAGTGACGACAGCTGAAGTTATGAGAAAGAAAGAGCATAAGGAAGACAGGAGTAGGGAGTTTGGGGGTGAGCAAGGGATGAAGGACATATTATGGTCACCTTGTTTAGCTGAGGAGAGAGGAACAGCAAGTACACAAAGGAGGGGCAGTCCGAAAGAAAAGAAGTGAACCCATAAATTGTCACCAGGTTTGAAACCTGGAGTCATCATCTTTGACTCCTCCCTCCCCCAATCTGCAATACTCAGGCAGCTTAAACACATTACGTCCACATAAATATTTTTTCAAACCTGTCCTTTACTCTGCATTGTCATTACCCTAGTGCATGCCCTTTATCAATTTTTACTTGGAATTGTACAAACAGCCTCCAAACATTATCTCCTTGTTTTCATTCTACCTGCTTCTAATTAATACCCCTGTTTATATATCCACGGCTTCTTCGAGCCCTCCCCCAACAATTCCCAGCAAATGGAAACTTAAACACACTCTTCTGTCCTGAATTTTTTAACCTATCTTGAACATATTTTCATATCCACACATGAAAATCCATTTCTTCTTTCCAAATACTACATAGTATTCAACTGTAAACACATAATTTATTTAACCATCCCCCTAAGCAAAAAACATTTCTATTGTTTCCAAACTTTTGTCATTACAAATTTGAGAATCAGCTTGTCAAGTCTTAACCATATTATTTACAGAATAAGCAAGAATTAAAATCTGAACAATATTGAGCCTTTCTATCAAAAAACAAGGTAAGACTTTCCATTTATTTAAGTGTTCTTTTATATTACTCAGCAGAGTTTTAAAGTCTCTTCATATAGTTTCTTCCTATATCTTAAGTTTATTCCTGGATAGTTTATATTTTTAATTGTTATTATAAATAGGACCTTTCCCTTCCTGATATAATTTATAAGTATTTTTATAATAGAAAGCTGTTGATCCTTTACATATCAATTTTGGCTTTTAGTATGCCTTGTAATGTTCTGCTGAAAGTTGGACATGATGCACCAGGTAAAAAGAGCTGAGATAAACAGGCCCCTAATGATGTCGTAGTGAGGTGAGGAGGTGGGAGGGGAAATGTTCTATAGTCCTATGACTGAATCCCATAGTCCTCTGTCTTTTAATGAGCTTGTGCCCCTGCAGTGTGATGTTTACAAGTGCTTCTTTGTCCCCCCACCCCTCCCACCCCCAGGTAGGACAGGTTGGCTAGAGGGTGCTGAAGTCTGTATGTATTTCTCTTCTCCCATGGGGAAGGTTAGAGGAGGCTGGAATTGGGTATTTCCCTTCCCCCAGGTCAGTTAGGCTCTCACAAAGCCCGTAGGCTGGGATAGTAAGATAGTTTCTTTTGAGGTGGGCCTTGTTAAGAAGAACAGAATGTTCTGGACATTTTCAAAATAGCTGCTTTTCCCCTCCCTCTGCCAGAAGCAAAAGAGATTTTTCTCAGTCTTCACTGTGAGAACCTGGTAGGGCTCCTATATGTAAAACTCACAAAACTATGAAGGCCCCCCTAAGACTGGGACCCCCTTGAGTATTTAACTCTCAGACTTGTCCACGCTGATCCGCCAGCAATTCGTCAATTACAGTTTAAGTTGTCCTGCCCCTTACTGGTTCCAGAGAGTTTCTGCTGACTGGTTTCTGCTCTGCCTGTCTCTCTAATTTGGGAGACAGCCATTTGTCCTGTGATCTCAATTCTCTGATGGATCTAAGAAGAGTTAAATTTCAACTGTCTGGCTTTTTACTTGTTTGTTAGGACAGATGACTTCCAAGCTTCTTTTTGTAACCAGTCACCTGATTAGTCTTTTGCTTCTAATAATTTTCATTTGATTTTCTTAACTTCCAGGTAAAAAGAATGCTCCTTTTCAGTAATATGCCTCCCATGTACAGTCGTCCCTTGGTATCCACAAGGGATTGGTTCCCGGACCCCCACTGGATACCAAAATCTGAGGATTCTCAAGGCCCTTTTATAAAATGGCGTAGTATTTGCATATAACTTACGCACATTCTCCCACATACTTTAAATCAATTCTAGATTACTGAAAAAAACTAATAAAATGTAAGTGCTATGTAAATAGTTGCTGGTGAGTGGCAAATTCAAGTTCTGTTTTTTGAAAATTCTGGAATTTTTTTCCCCAAGTATTTTCAATCCACAGTTAGTTGAATCTGCTGATAAGGAACCTGTGGATTCAGGGGGCAGACTATATTTCTCTAATCTAATTGCATCAGACAGTACTTACAAAGAATGCTAAATAACACAGGCATGATAGTAGGTACCTTGTCTTGTTCTTTAATGGGACTACTTCTAATGTTTTAATATTAGGCACAATGCTTAATAAGTATTTACCTATTCCCTTCTAATTAAAAGTTCTAAAAACCTGAAACAGGTTAAATTTGGTCAAATACTCTTTATTAAATGCCTTTTCTGCATATATAAAGATAATTATGTGGAACCCTGTCTGTCTTGTAAAAGAAGTTATATCAGCAGCACTTTTACTATGCTTAGCTTTGAAGTGTTAAACATTCTCTACTCCAGTATCAGGATCATGTTAATAAGTGTTCTACCTAATTAAATATACTTTAGGCACAAACGCTTTTCCTTATCTCCTTACTATCAACTGAATATACTCACTATTATTCCTGTTGCATCATGACTATATTAAATATACTTTTATGTTTATCAGTTTTTCCATACATTCTAATTTTTTAATAATCTCTATATATGTTTCTATTATAATTATTTGGCTCTTTTTACTAAAACTCTTAACAGAGTTAATTCAGAGCTTTTATTCTTTTAAGCCTTAAAGGGGCTAATAATACCTGCAATATAATCTGCAAATCACATCAAAATAATTACAAACCCAATAAACATGCTATAGACTATTCAACAGTATAGCATCTAAGACCCTACTTACTATAGCTTAGCCAACTGCTGACATCATGAACTTGTGGTGAGTAGAGTTGAAGAGCTTTTACTCTGATACCCAATCTTATAACTGTAAAAGTTCTACATAAAACTTTTAAGGAAGATTTTTTGTGTACCAAATACTAAGAGTAATGGTGACAGTAGTAGAGGCACTGGTGATTTTTATTTTTTTCTTAATCCTATTTCTATTTCCCACAAATTAGTACACTGTATTACTTTTACAATAAAAAAAACTCTCAAGGTTATTATAAAAGACACAAAATTTTACAAATATGAGTCAGGTAATTTTGGAGAGAAAAGTTTCAGTAAAATGGAAATCATGAGTGTGTGGCCTGAAGTCATTTCTCTATTAAGCATGGAAATGAGACAACTGTGAACATTTTCAAGTGTGATGAAGGAACTGAATTAGTGACTGTCTCTCTTCCAAATTATCCTCATGGAACTTCTTCAAAGTTTTTTCAACATTGTTCTCTCTCTGATTTTTATCTAAATATCTCCCATCAGAAAAAAAAAGATCATAATGAGCTAGAAGGGTCAGAGATGGGACTGAGTCTATGATAAACAGGCTGACCATGATTTGTTTCACTGAAGAGCAGAAGAAGTACATTCCAGATGTGTGAGTGAGTGATCATGAATGCAAGTGAGAATGAGCACATATTGTGTAAGGGACCAGAAGAAGAATCCCTATCTATCAGGGTGGGATTACACTTGGGGACAGTTAGAGATACAGTGTGATAGTTGTGATGGGAGCAAACACACAGAACCCTGAACACAAGGTTTAGAAGTCTGCACTCACTACTGTAAGAAATGGGGATCCCCTTGAAGAATTTTTAAACAGGGTATCACATATGAAAGTGATGTCAGAGGAAGATTAGCCTTATGGTAGTGCATTAGCTGCATCAGACAAAGACAAGCCTATCAGACATACGAACTAGAGGACTGTTAACAATGGAAAGTAAAGGGGAAATGAGCATTTTTCAAAAGATATGACATTCTGTTAAAAGAGAAAGTAACTTCGTATTTCTCATTCTCTTCAACTGATTAGTCAAAACACTTTTCCTGGGTACCTTCCACATTCCAAATATGGAGTTCTAAGGATACAAGACAGGACAACAGATATATCTGATCTGTATATATCTTATAGTATATTCTCTTTTTCTTTCCAGAACGTTTATTTTGCTTTAAATTCTTGTTTTTGTAAATGCCCTCCAAGTTTTTTAAGTATGTTTAAATGTAGTAGTACTTTATTTACTTATAATGTAAACTGCTTTAGAATGTTCTGCCCTTTCTGCTCCCAAGGTATACCTTTGTCATAGTACCTATCATATAATCATGGATTTGCTTACCTCCTTTTCCGCTGTACATATAGATTTTTCTTAAGTCTTCTGTATATACTATCATTTATAAATAATAAGAGTTTTGTTTCTTCCTTTCATTTCTTATATTATTTATCCTTTTCCTATTTTACTGGCTAGGACTTCTAGCATAATGTTGAATAAAAGTGGTGATAGAAATCATCATCATGTTTCTAAGTTTAAAGGAAATGCTTCTAACATCTTCCCATTAAGTATGAGGCTTATTGTGGAGTTTTGGTGGGTATCCTTTATTTCGCTAAGATGTTCTTTTCAATTCCTAGGCTCTCAAGAGTTGATGTTGGTATGAGGGGTGGTGGTATTAATCATAATAAGTGCTAACTTCAATCAGTTTTTGCTCTGGCTATTGAAATAATTACGTATAATAGACACTGTTCTCTGTTTACCTAACATCTGTGCTATGAGCCTTAACTCATTCCAACTAGATTTGCATACTTACAGAATATGTCAATATTACATTCATGTACACACTCTAGAAATAATCCAATTATCTCTGACCTTTGGTTCATAAAGAAATATGAACAATATAACACAAATTTTGAAAGGATAATCACACTTGCTTGATTTAAGCCCATTAAATATTTCAAGGGCAGATGGTTAAGAACAAAACCCAAAATATTGTTAACTTTTATCTCATATTTATTTATGTATACATGAACTATATAAATATATATATATATTCTGAGATCAAATAGGCCTTCTAAAATAGAGATAAGAAACACAGAATACAATTTCATTTTAATATTTGATTTTGAAGACAAACATCCGTAAAAGTGTCATATCACAGGCATCAACAAAGGAAAGGGGATACTGCGTAGCCTGACTTTTATCTTTTAATCACCACCATTTAAGGAACATACTTTGCTTAAAGCCCAATGCTATACTAATTACTATTTATACTATTAAATAGTATAAATACTATACTAATTAAAATTTATACTATTTATAAATAAATAGAGGTGTGCATTTGAATTTTAAAATCCTGTATTTCATGGGATTTTAGTCTTCAGTGAGCAAATAAATCAACCAAACACAAGTTCCCTAGGTTAATTCCACTGTCAAACTTTAAAAATATGTTCTTATTTAAGAAAGTCTGATTTTAAAAATTGCAAATTTTAAAATAATTAAAAATTCTATACAAAAAGATTTTAAGTTTTTTAAATGAAATTAAATAGGCTGCACTACCAAGTGAAGAACAAGTGAAGCAAAGAGAAAACACTAATGTTACTGAGGATTCAATTTATCAAGCCTAAGCTTGTGCTCAACTTTTTAGAAATATATCTACTGGATTAAACCTGTATATGACTTTTTCCACAACAAACAAGGCTCACAGGGTGAAAAAGTACCACAAATAGAATTCCACCTGAGTAAATACAAGTTCAAGATATCTAGAATAGTCCACTACCCTCACTGATTTTCCATTCTGCTTTACTGATGTAGGAGCAAAGAATCTTGCTTGACTAAGAAATTCATAACAGAAGCTTTCACAGCTGTTACTCCACTACAACACTAACCTTTCAGGAAAGTGTCACTTCATGGTGCCTGCAGCAGAAAACCTATACAATTCGATTTAATATTTTTAATGAAACAGGATTAGCTTTTCAATGCATTATGTTCTTTACACTTCTATTTAAAAGTTGTTACTAACAGAGCTTCTAAAACGTTGAGGCTCAGGGCAGAGATAAACAGTGAGGCTATGTGGAGAACTCAAAGCCTAGAGGTTAACCAACTTCAAATCATCTGTAAATGATGATGTTCAAACTACCATACCAAGCCCCTCATCTCATAAATAGAGCCAAACCATGGTCAAAGAACAACACAGCTGTCTGCAGTTAGCTGCACCTATAATTTACTAGAACACTACCATTTTATAGCCACTAAAGGTATACATAATAAAAGCAAAATAGCATCAACTAACAAAATTGAGAAGGGGGAGAGATCAGATATTATTAGAAAAACCATCTTTTATGATTAATTAGAAAAGCAATTCTCACTTATTAAGGAATATTGAAAACCGCTATTTCTACCTCAAAAATGTGTTAAAGTTATTCCTTTTAATTAAGAAAATCGCACTTCACATTTGAAAAAGCTTAGCAACAAAATCATGGGAGAAGAGTCTCTCTGGATAATGTGCTGTACAGGAATATGACCAATCTGAGACCAAATATCAATAAAAGGGCAACACCTAGCTGTGTGCCTCTAAGCACATGATTTAATTCAGCTCTTCTGAATACCAGGTTGCTCTTTGTCAAACGGGGTAGTGATATCTGTCTCACAGGATTGTTGTGAAAGTTAAATGAGATAAGTCGTGTATAAATATTTATCCAGGTAGCAAACTACATTTTTTTCAATTATTAGAAGTATGTTCTTCCTCCACCCTACACATACATTTGAAATCAGGCTGCATTTTTAAAATGATATTAAATGTTACTCATTCATTTCCCTTCCACAATGGAAAAAAAGACTGTGATTCAGGTAAAGATTATATCTAATAATCAAGGATATCTTTTAAAATGAGGAAACAGGAAAAGAGTCAGCTTAAGCATATTAGTTTCCTTTTTTCTCTGTCCTTTCAGGCACTCTACCGTGGAAAGTACTGTTAACCTTTGGTTGCCCAAAACCATCTTCTCCTTAATTTAACATTTAACAATTGTCTCTTCATTTGTCTATTAAAAATTATCTGAGGGCCCCACGAAGTTGTGAAAGATGCTGAACTGCCAAGGCACTAATGGGGACAATTCCTGAAGTCATGGACCTGATGTATAAATTTAACAGATTCCCTTAGTATCCTAGTGCTAAGAGAGTCAATAATTCAGGACATTTTTGTGTCTAATGTAAAACCTGAAGGGACAACAGCATAAAATAAGACTATTCCAGACAAACTTACATATATGATCACCAGACTCATTATCTCCAAATAGGATGTATGCAAATGATCTTTTGCTTCAGAAGGAGAATAAAAGTACTTTGTTACCTTTTTTTGGGAAGGGAGGGAGGGAGAGAGGAAGGAAGGAAGGGAGGGAGAACGTAGTGCCCAGATCTTGGTTTCTAATACCATTCTCCAATAAAAGAAATCTGGCTCCCTGAGAAATGGATGATGATTCTAGGACTGGGGCAGGAAGTATCAAGATGAGCTTGGAGTATCTTTCAGTGACAGAAAGTAAGGAAGAGCTAATAAACAAACAACAAACCAGAAAATCAACAACAGCAGCAAAACACCATAATGATGGGAGTATGTCAAAGGCACACAAGATCTGACTGAAAGAAATCCCAATCTGGAGCTGGAACAATTTGAGCAACAAAGTAGTACTGGACTGTAATATATAAAATAAATATCCATGAATCTATACTGATATAAATAAATGATTGCATAAATCAATAAATGAGGGAGAAGAGACAAATCTCTCATGCAAAAGAAATGAAAGGTGTTCCACTCTAACAAGGTAGAGTCTGGGCTCCTTAAGCATGGACTGTGCATAGTTACTTCCTTTCAAAGAGTACAGTATAAGGATAAGAAGGGGAAAAAAGAGTATTTTATAGTAAAAGAACCTAACACTACCTCAACCAAGTGATTAATGTTTACAGCAACAGTGACAAATCATGTTGATAGTATGTACCTTTGATATATGATGAAAATGGCTCTTCACCTCTGTGGTCTTCTTCCCCAAAAGATATAATCACAGTCTAATAATGGGTAAAACATCAGACATTCTACAAAGTATCTGACCAGTGCTCTTCGAAACTAACAGGGTCATGAAAAACAAAGAAAGTCTGAAAACCTGTCACAGCCAAGAGGTGCCATGCCTAAGGAGACATGACTACTAAATGCAGTGTGGTATCCTGGATGGACCATGGAACAAAAAGAAGGACATTAGGTAAAAACTAAGGATATGTGAATAAAGCATTGATTTTAGTTAATAATGCATCAACATTGGTTCATTAATTTTGACAAACATACCATACTAATGTAAGATATTAATAATAGGGGAAACTGGATGTCAAGTATCTGGGAACTCTGTAGTATCTTTGCAATTTTTCTGTAAATCTAAACCTGTTCTAAATTTAAAATTTTATCTAATAAAAATAAAAAATCAATTATCATATTTAATCTGCAGATTAACATTATGACTCTTATTTTGTCCCAATGTAAGCCAGTCACTCTTATTATGGTATACATGACATCCTGAGGAAATAAAGGGGGTCTGCACACAGAGAAGCTGACAGTGGAGGCCTCCTTTCAGCATCCTACAATGTACTGCAATTCACACCCATGCCTAGTTAAGTAGTTTAACTAAGCTAACCCTCACAAGAATACACACATGGTTTAACATATTTTGGGCAAGAAAGAGCAGGTAAAATATAATATTAATAATATAAGCACAGGCTAGAAATAAAAGCGACATTTCTCCCATTCCTAATATGAGTTCTTTATCAGTCAAAAGAAGTTAAAAACAATGATGTTTTTAACTAATAAAATCTGACCAGAAGTAGGCCAAAAAATTTCAAAATTATCAAGAGGCCTAGAGGCCTTTAATGTATTTTTATTAATGTAATGACTAAACCAAGCTTAGATACATATATCAAATATGTATTTTTATTTTTATGTGTTTTTTTTTTTTGCGGTACGCGGGCCTCTCACTGTTGTGGCCTCTCCCGTTGCTGAGCACAGGCTCCGGACACGCAGGCTCAGCGGCCGTGGCTCACAGGCCCAGCCGCTCCGCGGCATGTGGGATCTTCCCGGACCGGGACACGAACCCGTGTCCCCTGCATCGGCAGGCGGACTCTCAACCACTGTGCCACCAGGGAAGCCCTCAAATATGTATTTTTAAATAGTAATAAATTAATGAAAGGCAACAGTGGACTTATATCCACTATTATTAATGATAAACCCTGCCCTAAATGTATGCTGTGCTTCAAGATAACAGCTAATGATATTATGAGGGCTTTTTAACCAGCACAACATATATTCAGATTATAAAGATAAATGTTTATCATTTGTAGCAATGTTTAAAGTCCTGCTAAACCCAATTTAGTATTTTATGACATTTCACAAGAGATAATGGCAAATATGCAGAAGCCTTTACACACGCTTCTAACCTGTCTTCCTTACATTTGTTGGATTCTGGTTTTGAAAATGAAATACATGAAAAAGATATATTCTCAATACAGTCTCAACAGCAAACGACTTCATTAATGAAAACAATGTTTTAGTTAAAATTGTGAAAGTATAACCACTGAGAAGGCAGTCACTTGATTAGAATAAAAAAGTTTTGAGGTAAGGTTTAAAGGTTATCACTATATATGAAATTCATTTTCCCCATCATTCATAGACAAGCAGCAGTAGAAAAGCAGATGAATCCAAAAATGTACAAAGTGCTACAGGATATCACTGATATGGTTAATTTCATAGCAACAAGATCTTTAATAAATAGAGGAATACCTACGTACTATAATGAGGTATGTAGCAACTATAGCACAGTATTTAAGTGACTTAGCTCCAGAACTGGACTACATGAGCTGTAATACTGACAATTAAATTTATTAGCTATGAGACCCTGGACGGGTTATTGAATCTCTCTCTGAGTTACTGTCATCTGTAGAATGGTAGTAATAATAATTTCTACCTCACAGAATCGCTAAAAGTATTACAAGAGATATTTCATTAGAGCACTTAGAACAATACTTGGCACATGTTAAGTACGCAAAAAATATTAGCTATTATTGGGAGTAAAGCATTATGGGAGTACTCATGAAAATCTTTTATATCACAAAATTCATTAATTATCTTAAAGATATCAAACCCAGAGATGAATTACACATTTTTCTTTTACAAATAAATAAGAATGGCCTGTTCTGGGATATTACATAAAGACTCAGGTCTTTGAGACTTCCATCAGTGTCTCCTTCTTAATTAGTTAAAGGTTATACTGATAGTGTGGCCACAAACAGCTAACAGAAAATACTCACTAGAACTTAGAAACAGTATACGTACCCTCAAATCAGGAGAAAAGTTCTCTGCAGAAGTTGATATGGAATCCGATGATACAACAGAAGCTGATTTTGTATGCACTGAATTCTCTGAATGAGAAGTGGAAGCACTACAAGATACAAAAGCACAGTGTGTTTGAAAAATGGGCGTGTTAAAAACCAATTTCAGAAATTTTATTAACTATAACTATTATTTCTTAAAACGTCCACTGCCAACCAGTCCTTCTTTGCCTATTCAATCTTATCTCCAAATACTGATAAATTGCAAGCTCTATTGGTAAGAATAGGGCTAAGTATTATTACCATCCACATTCCCTCTGGACAAGCTTCCCCAGTACTCATGAATACACTCCAGGTTAATTCTTCCTTTTTATCCAACCATCCATTTATTCATCCAATGATCAGGCTAATGTGCAAAACCATTATACCAGGCACTATGATTTGGAGATAAGTATGGCAAAACCCTCATGTTCATAAAGCTCACAAGCTTGTGAAAGAGACAGACAAGTAGATAATGGTGCAATGTGATAACTCTAACTACATACACACACACACGGGGTGGGGTGAGGGCAGAGAGAGAGAGAAAGAGAAAGAAGGACTATGATTACGAACTTGGAGAAAAGAAAGCACCTAACTCTACCCAGGAAAGTTCAGGGAAGACATCACAGAGGAGGTGATATCTGAACTGAGTCTTGAACGATAGGAAACTGTCAGGCTGACAAACAAGTAAGGGAATTCCAAAAACAAACAAAAAACACTACAGCAGTATAGAATTATCAAAGAGCACAGAACACTTGAGAAACTACAAATAGTTCGACAGTGCTGGATGAGCAGAAGAGCAGAAGATAGAAAGATGAGCCTGTCTTTGTACCTTGTACCTTTCCACCAAACCAAATTCTGTATTTTTAACAAGCCTGTCTTAAATATCCACTTCTTCCTTTAAAATAAGTAATCACACTCTAGAGTTACTTTTATTCTCTTAAATTCTTATAGAACTTTTGATACCTGATCACATACTGCCTTTTACTGTTTACTGATCTCAGGTATGTAAATTTAGTTTCACCAACTAAAATTTAAATACCCCAAGAGGGAGGACCGTGTCTTTATTTTCCTTAAAATCGACTTCAGTGCCTGTGTATACAGTTAACATGTATTATGTTTCTTAAATTCAAAAATACAGGACTTCCCTGGTGGTCCAGTGGTTAAGACTCCGCATTTCCACTGCAGGGGCCATGGGTTCAACCCCTGGTCAGGGAACTGAGATCCCACATACCCTGCGGCCAAAAATACAGTGACAATATACCTATGCCACAAACTGAAATGATTTACATCATTTCCTTTTATCAGTAAAAAAATTTTTTTAATTATTTAAGGAAGAAAAATCAATGGTAGAAAAATCTCAGACACTCTGAATTGAAACTTAAAGTTCTGATAAAAAAATATTTTTTTCTAAAGTTTCATTCCCAACATATTAAAAGTCTCCCTCACATGAAAAGTCAAAACTTCTTCATTAGATTCTGATGGAATAATCCACCTTGAGGTTGTGATAATATTTAAGAACCATATTTTTGTTTTAAAATTTGTCCATCATAAACCTGTGTATAATGATTACTAAACTATTTTTACAATGTGAAAATCATCTCCCCTCAAAAAACTGTCAGTTCATTTTTTTATTGGTTTTTTCAGCTTTATTGAGGTTTGATTACTAAAAATTGTATATATTTTAGGTGTACAACATGTTTTGACATATGTATACATTGTGAAATGATCACCACAATTAAGCTAACTGAAACATCCATCACCTCACACAGTTACCTTTCTCTGGTGAGAGAATTTGAGATCTACTGTCTTGGCAGTTTCAAGTATACAATACCGTATTACTAACTATAGTCACCATGCTATACATTAGGTACCCAGAACTTAATTTATAACTGAAAATTTGTCCCTTTTGATCAGTATGTCCACTTTTTCCCTCTTCAGATAGGATTTGAAAACATTTTCTTTCACTCGGTAGGTCACTTTTTCATTTTGTTTATTTTTTCTTTTGTTATAGGGAAACTTTTTGTTTTTGATGTAGTCCCAATAGTTTATTTTTGCTTTTGTTGCCTGCACTATTGGTGTCAAATCCCAGAAACCATTCTCAAGACCAACACCAAAGAGCTTTTTCCCTATGTTTTCCTCCAGGAGTGTTACAGATTCAGGTCTTACTTTTAAATGTTTAATCCATTTTGTGTTGATTTTTGTGTGTGATGTAATACAAGAGTCCAATTTCATCCTTTTGCATGTGGATATCCATTTTCACCGACACCATTTATTGAAGAGTCTATCATTTCCCCACTGTGCATTCCTGGTGCCCTTTCAAAGGCAAGTTGAGTGTATACATGTGTGGTTCTAGTTCTGGGCTCTCTATTCTGTTCTAATGTCTACGCGTCTATTTTCTTATGCTGGTACCATATTGTTTTGATAACTATAGTTTTGTAATACAGTTTGAAGTTAGGAAGTATGATGCTTCCAGCTTTGTTCTTTGTGCTCAAGATTGCTTTAGCTATTTCAGGTTTTGTGTGGTTCCATACTGACTTTAGAATTGTTTTTCTATCTGTGAAAAATGCCATGAGAAATTTTATGTAGAATGCGTTCAATCTGTAGATCACTTTGGGCAGCAGTGACATTTTAACAAGATTAATTCTTCAAATCCATTAACATAGGATAACTTTCTATTGATTTGTGTCTTCTTCAATTTCTTCCATCATTTTATAGTTTCCTTCATACAGGTCTTTTACTGCCTTGGTTAATTTTACTCCTTAGTATTTTATTCTTGTTGATGTTATTGCAATGAATTTGTTTTCTTAATGTCTTTTTTGGAAAGTTCATTGCTAGCATATAGAAACAACTGATTTCTGCATGTTGATTTTGTATCCTGTGACTTAACCTGAATTTGCTTATTAGTTTTAACAGTTCTTTTGGTAGAGTTTTTAGTGTTCCATGTATAAGATCATGCTATCTACAGTATGTTTTTATATATTTATACAAAGTGAAAACCATCTCCCCCAAAATAAACTGTCACTTCACTTAAATGAATGAAAATGGCATTCCAGTGTGAACACTTCAAAATTGTTTTTTCAAATACAAACATCTCTTTATTTTATTAACTATTTCAAAGTATAATTGTGTAATTTTTTTGTATCCAAAAATCTATATTATACAAAGGAGCAGTCATAAGAATTCCATTATCTAGTTTTATAATGCAAGGAAAGATAAACTGATAGCCTGAGAATGATTTCTTCCTTTTTTCCTGTACCAATTTTTGAGTAATTAAATTCCATGTGCATTAAAATAACAAGTAAAATAGACAAACTTTAGGCACAGTACTCTAACAGATATTGATTGCTGCCTGCTCCATATATATACACACCCCTTTCTTTCCTGACTTTAGTGAGGACAGTTTGTGGCCAGCCCAAGATGATGTGCTTGTTTTTGGCTCCCTTGTGTCTAGGAAACAATATGACACAATTTTGGCCAATGAGATTTAAGGGGCGGTTTATTAATTGTTATTGAAGCCTCTTATTTTCTTAATAAAGGGGAGCAGAAATAGCAAGGCGGTCCTTAACCTTTCCTACTTTCTCTTGCCTGTACCAAGAACATAAAGCTTGGATATACTGTGGCCATCCTGTAAACATGAGCAAATGCTGGCTTGCAAAGGACACAAAAGAGCATAAAGTCCTTTCCTGGTGAGCAGCTGAATCTACACCAACAACTAACTCCCTACTTTGGGAATTTTGGTTATGTAAAATAAATGAAGTTCAATTTTTAAAATCACTAATGGAGTTTTCTATTCTGTATAGCCAAACACAATTCTAAGTGTTACAGCAATCAACACCTCACAAAGTCTATTTTGAACAAGCTGAAATGCATGGTACTATTTTTTATGTATATGACTTTCTGGGAAAACAGAAAAAACATGTAAAGGCAGTAAAACACAATTTGGAATTATGGGTAGTGTATACCTAAAAATAATAGTATCAATAGGAATATTATAGCATGTACCATAAAGACACCAAATAGTTCTTTAGAGCCAAAGTATGAAATAAACAAATTTAAGAGAAATAAAATAACAAACAAAACCAGGTCTTGCAACTAATACTTTGCAGTCTCAAAGAATCAGTCTTTCAAGCAAAAGTGTGGAAAACAGCCTTTAATTATTAACTTCTCTTTTCAGATACACATAAACGTGGGTAGATATTGTGATCTACACTGTTGCATTTGAATACGCATTAAAAGGTTTTAAACTCCAGGCAGGCAATGAGGGGCTGGAGGGGACAAGGGTGGGAATACTTGTGATTACAGCAAACACAAATACACACACCACCACCACCACCACCACCACCAGAACTCCTGAAAGTTCTGGTATAAACATGAAGTGGCTACTCAGACTGAGGGTGGCCACAGAATACAGTTCTTTTTCAGCAGTTATTTTTCTCCTGTCATGTGGGCTCTATGCATGCTTCTGATCACCAGGGCTACTACAATAATACAACCTAATTTCCACTGCTCTCTTCCATTTCCCCACTGCTCATCTTGGGGTCAAGCTCTCTATGTTGACCTTTTATGAACTGTTCAACAAACAAGCTCTGTATTTCCCTGAATTCATACCTTTGCTCATGCCATTCCAAAAAGAATGCCCATTTATCCCAATCTATTTATTAACATCCTACTTACACTTTAAGACCCGGTTAAAAGGCTAGCTTTTCCAAGAAATCTTCCCCAGGTCTTCCAGCTGGAACAAAACTCTCAGTCGACTACACTTCTGCCTATACTCTAAAATGGCACTTAACACCTTCCACATTAGACTAGAGCTCTTTGGTTACATAGGCTCCTCCTTTTAAAATTATAAACTGCTAGAGAATAAGAATCTTGTAATTGGCAAGGCATTTGAACTCAGAGCAAAGACTGCAGTCTGCTAATCTCATTAAGTAACCAATGACACTTTGATTTTCCTAGGCCCAGAAACTTCACTACATAAATTTCAATCCAAACATTCCTGTTATCTTTGTCATCCTGGACTTCAAAAATGCCAGACCTTCTGGTCCGACTATGTGTTTTCTCCATCCATTTTCCCTGCCCAAGTCTTCCTTCAGCTCCTGACTTTTCCTAACCTTTATACTAGACTGTTAACTCCATACTGAATAAATTTTCTTACATCTTCAACCAAATTCTCCCCTCCACCTCTCTGCTTCAACTGAGATCTCCTTCCAGGAATCCACTTCACTGCAGCCTTTTCTAGAGAAAACTTTCTTAAGAGCCCAAAGGTGAAGCCAGCATTTCCCCAGCTCCTTTCTCATGCTTCTACACTAGTATTACTTTTCCATCTTCATATATAAAAGCCTTCTTCCTCTGAGGTTCATGGGATTTGGGTATAAAACCTCTCTGTAACTATCATCCACTCACCTTTTAATTACTCCTCCTCACTCAGTAAGAACTTTCTAATCTGGCTCACTTTCTTCTCTAAAGCTTCTTTCTACTCCAAAAGTGCCTTCATCATGGGAATTTTAATGCCCGTAAGGGCAAACTAGCAACAACCTAGCTCAAAATTCCTCACTTCTTACATCCCTCATCTATATCCCCACCTTAGCGATGTGCTTCTGTACTTTATCATTTCTGGAAGCTACCCAGCCTTTGTAATCTTAAACTTAAGGAAACCAATATCTGACCACAGATGCTATTCTTTCCAAATATCTCACTTTCTTAACTTTCCCTTCATCTAATCTTCAACCTAGTGGTGACAACTCATCCTTCAACTCCTCCATTTGTCATTATCCTTCATGTTTTACTGCTCTCTCTATCCCCTTCACTTCCTTCCCCATCCAACCTGGAATACACAGTAACATTTTATACTCTCTCTCGCGAAACACTCAGTATCCTTATATCCTTATCCACTGACCACCACTTCCCTAACTAATCCCTAAATTCAGATCAATATATTGAATAACTATCTACCTTCTCCTGTGCTGATGGAATAAATTTTCACATTGGGGCCATTTAAAACTCATGGTTAGAAAATATTAGCTAGGGCTTCCCTGGTGGCGCAGTGGTTGAGAGTCCGCCTGCCGATGCAGGGGACACGGGTTCGTGCCCCGGTCCAGGAAGATCCCACATGCCGCGGAGCGGTTGGGCCCGTGAGCCATGGCCGCTGAGCCTGCGTGTCCGGAGCCTGTGCTCCGCAACGGGAGAGGCCACAACAGTGAGAGGCCCACGTACCGCAAAAAAAAAAAAAACAAACAAAACAAACAAACAAAAAAAAAACAATAAAAAAAGAAAATATTAGCTAGGCCCTGGGCAGTGCTCAGCAACACTCCCACTTACCAAGTGATTTTTCTAAACCATCACTATCTTTTCCCCAAGCCAATCACATCCAATCAATCCAAAGTCCTGTAGAGTCTACCTCCCTATCATCTTTTTTTTGTTTTGTTTTGTTTTTTTCGGTATGCAGGCCTCTCACTATTGTGGCCTCTCCCGTTGCGGAGCACAGGCTCCGGACGCGCAGGCCCAGCGGCCAAGGCTCACGGGCCCAGCCGCTCTGCGGCACACAGGATCCTCCCGGACCGGGGCACGAACCCGCATCCCCTGCATCAGCAGGTGGACCCTCAACCACTGCGCCACCAGGGAAGCCCCCCTATCATCTCTTGAATGCATCCTTTTTCCTATCCTAATTCTTACTGTCTTAGCTCGACACCTCTTCCCTC
Source organism: Hyperoodon ampullatus (assembly GCF_949752795.1). Taxonomy (NCBI): domain Eukaryota; kingdom Metazoa; phylum Chordata; class Mammalia; order Artiodactyla; family Ziphiidae; genus Hyperoodon; species Hyperoodon ampullatus. The sequence goes on along the minus strand of NC_136920.1, from coordinate 38,706,857 downwards.
AATTACTCATCCAATATATCATCCCAAACTAATACCAAAGTGATCTTTCAAAAACAGATCCGATCCTATCATTTCTCTGCTTAAAACTTTTTTCTAAATTGAAATATAATAGACATATAACATTATATTAGTTTCAGGTGTACAGCATAATGATTCCATGTTTGTATATATTACGAAATAATCACAGTTAAGTCTTGTTAACAGCCATCACCATGCATATTTACAATTTTTCTTCTAATGAGAACTTTCTTTAAAATAAATTTATTTATTTATTTATTGGCTGCATTGGGTCTCCGTTGCTGTGTGCGGGCTTTCTCTAGTTGCAGTGAGTGGGGGCTACTCCTTGTTGCGGTGTGCGGCTTCTCATTGTAGTGGCTTCTCTTGTTGTGGAGCACAGGCTCTAGGCGTGCGGGTTTCAGTAGCTGTGGCTCATGGGCTCTAGAGCGCAGGCTCAGTAGTTGTCGCGCACGGGCTTAGTTGCTCCGCGGCATGTGGGATCTTCCCAGACCAGGGCTCGAACCCATGTCCCCTGCATTGACAGGCGGATTCTTAATCACTGCGCCACCAGGGAAGTCTCTGATGAGAGCTTTTAAGATCAACTCTCTTAGCAACTCTCAACTATACAATACAGTATTATTAACTATAGTCACCATGCTGTACATCACATCCCCATGACTTTATTTCATAACCAGAAGTACTTTGACCGCCTTCACATTTCACCCATTCCCTCCTACACTAATCCACTGCCTCTGGCAACCACCAATCTGTTCTATGTGAGTTCGGTTTTTGTTTTTCAGATTCCACATATAAGTGAGATCATACAGTATCTGTCTTTCTCTGACTTGTTTCACTTAGCATAATGCTCTCAAGATCCACCCATGTTGTTGCAAATGACAAGATTTCCTTCTTTTTATGGTAAATAATATCCCGTTTTGTGTGTGTGTGTGTAGCACATTTTCTTTATCAATTCATCCATCAGTGGGCCCTTAGGTTGCTTCCATATTTTGGTTATTGTAAATAATGCTGCAATGAACATGAGGGTGCACATATCTTTTTCAGTTAGTGTTTTCATTTTTCTCAGATAAATATCCAGAAGTCGAATTGCTGGATCATACAGGAGTTCTATTTTTAATTTTTTGAGGAACCTCCATCCTGTTTCCCATAGCGACTGTACCACTTTATATGCCGACCAACAGTCTACCAGGGTTCCCTTTTCTTCACATCCTCACCAACACGTGTGATGTTTTGTCTTTTTGATAAGAGCCATTCTAACAGGTGTGAGGTGATATCTCATTGTGGTTTTAACTTGCATTCCCTACTTAAATCTTCAGTGATTACTCACTGCCTACAGAATCGAGCCCAAACTCCTTAGCACAACACTTGAAGTCTTTCATGATCTGGCCTTTGTTCTACATATCTAGCTGGAGCTCTTATTCATCTGAACCCATTGGAAACGGCTTGCAGATTCTCTAAGTTCTTTAGCTACTTCATGCATCTGCACCTTTGTTAATCCTGCTGTCTTTGCCTCTAATGTCCTTCGTACACTTCCATGCCCTCTTTGCCCCATCCATCTTGTAAACATGACTACTTCTTCCTTCACTGTTCACTGTACATATTTCTATCATAATACCTGCAACACTGTATTGTATTTACTCATCCATGAGCTCCTCTTCTCAGACACTTTGTTATTGTTTACTATTCCAAGATCCTTTACCACAGATCGTTTCCCTATCTTGCTCGCAATAAAATATGTAAAGCGTCTAAAAAAATGTAGCACCACGTGTAAGTATCGATATTAGCTGTAATTATTTATGACAAATGAGTGTTATTACACAGAAATTACGCCACCCCAAGTAAGATTAGCTGCATAAATTGAAAAAAGTATAATGGCAAGGTTGCTGTTTCACCTCTCATTAATACTACTTTCAGCTGTGACATATTACAAGTCAGAATACAAATGTCCCCTAGTGACTGTACCCACAGATTTACTGGGGGGGCGGAGGGGACAGCAAGAACTACAATTAAAGACCTGGTATTCACAAAATAAGGAATTATGTCTTTTGGACAACATTATGTTAGAAGTATTAGAAAAATGAATATTTTTCCCACTATAAGGGCATGTGTATTGGCACTGTGAACACAATTTAAAAATGTCGTTGACATGAACTGATGGTGCCCCCCCCCCCAAATTCTTACAATGAAGCTCACTATGAGCCCCAAAGTGATTATAATTGGTGACAGGGCTTTTAGGAGATAATTAAAGTTAAATGAAGTCATAAGGGTTGGGTATAAGTTAAGATCGATAGGATTAGTGGCCTTATAAGAAGAGGAAGAGAGAAAGCCTATCGTTGCCCCCATCCCTACCTGACTCTGCAAGCACACACCACACACACCAGGAAAGGCCATGTAAGAAAACAGCAAGAAGACAGCCACCTGCAAGCCAGTCAAAGAGAGTCCTCACTGGGAACTGAATCGGCCAGCACCTTGATCCCAGACTTCCCAGCCTCTAAAACTGTGAGAAATAAATTTCTGTTGTTTAAGCCACAAGTCTATAGTATTGCTTTGTATGCAAGCCTGAGCTGACTAATACAGTCACAGAGAATAAAATTCATCAGAGGAGTTTTTCTTGGATATACTGATAGAAGTGAAAGATTTCCAATTTGAAATTGATAATATAAAATTAATTTTTTTCTTTACAAAAAAAGCTCATAAGTTCTGAGAAGTACTAAAAAGGACATGGCAGTCCTACCAGAAGAGACTTAATTATGTCATCAGAAATAACCTTTCTGTGGGAAAAATATGAATAAAAATTAATGTTCATGTTGCCTATTATGTTTTCCACAGAACTATCTTTCCCAAAACTGTTCACCCCAACGTGATAGACACTCCAACGGCATGCAGTCATTTCCATCAAGAAACAGTTTATATTTTCATTTCTTCTTCCCTTCCTTTCTTTCACATTGAATGTGTTTTTTATTTCCCATTTCATGTCTCACTGTAGCTCAATACACTTTTGCTGAAAAAAGCTGGAATCAGCTCATAACTGGATTCATTCATGGATGTCAGTCACATCACTTTCTAATATATAATATTCAAATCTACAAGAATAATGTTCTTCAAGCATCACTCCAACAATCCTGTAGCACCTGTATTCATTATGATGAAAGTGAGTATACTGGTACCCAATTGCCTCCAAATCAAATTAAATCTTGTAATAGCTTTCAGAGTGCCAAGGCTCTCCACCATACCTACTTCTAGCTCCAGTTTACATTTCACTCCAGCCAGACAAACCTGTTCCTTGCCCCTGGTCATGAGAATCAGATTCTTCTCTGTTTCCGCTCAGAATAGCTTCTAATTTAGTCTCCAAACTGTCTTCTCTTTTGACCAACTCTGGTTTTTAACCACCTGAAACTTATCTTGAAGGTGCATTTTCCACAATAAACCAGTCCTAAGTTATTCTTACTGATTCCTTTCAATAAGTCTAATCATTCCAACACCTTTGCATTTGTATTCAGTTATGTTTACATTGATGTACTATGTTTATACTGATTCATTTTGTCTATATTGATTCACTGTATAATGCACAAATACCTTTAAAAAATTTTTAACAATTACCAAACCCTGACTATGTACAAAATACTAGATTACAGAACAGCCTCTGCCCTTGAGATTTCAGCCCAATAAGAGACATTATACCACATAAGCATATCAATAATACCATGAGAGGTACAAACAAGGGCCAGGAGAAAAAACTCAAAGGAAATGGTAATAATTTGAGGATTAGAGAAAAGAAGAAATACATTAAGTTGAACCATTTGAAATTGCTGTTTTGTAGGTAAAATGGTCAAATATCAACTATTCCACATGGCTCGATGTGTTCAAATGAAGGAGAAAGAAATTCAGCTGGGTCTTTAAGGAAGGACTGCAAGGCACAGATCAAGGCTTTGCAAACCACAAGCACCTCCTCCCACCCCCCCAACACACACACACACACACACACACACACACACACACACACACACACACACACAGAAATTTTTTATAAGAGTTTTGGAAAGTATAGGGCATATTTTGTGAATAATAAGTCACTGACTCAAACAAAATAGATAAAAGGCCTGGTACCAGAACACTGTGAATCCTAAATGCCAGGCTTAAAAACCTTGCTAGGAAAAGGCAAGGGGTTCACAATGAGAAACCACTCCACACCCTCTAGGGTGGCTAAATTCAAAAAGACAATAACAAGCGTAAGCAAAATTGTGGAGAAATTGCAACCCTCATACATTGCTGATGGGAATGTTAGATGGTATAGCCACTTTAGAAATCAGTCTTGCAGTTCCTTAAAAGGTGAAATGGAGTTACCAAATGACATAGCAATTCCACTCCTAAACATATATCCAGGACAAATGAAAACATGCCTACTTAAAAAACTATACAAATGTACACGGATGTTCACAGTAGCATTATTCATAATAGCCAAGAAGTTAAAATGCACCATGCCACCCCCCTGCTTGAAATCCTTCCATGGCTCCCCACTGCTCTTACTTACCTTAGCCTCAAGTAGCTACATGATCTGCCCCCGCCTCCTTCTCCAGCCTCCTCTTGTACATCTCTCTCTCTCTCTCCTTGCTCTTCTGTCCAACCACAGTGGCCTTCTTTGAGATCCTTAAATAAGCTGGCACCTGTGCAGGGAGCCTAGTTCTGCAAAACTCCCTGACTAGTTCCTCTAAGACTACAAACTTTAAGAAGGAAGAACTGTCCATTTTGCTCGCCATTCTATTCCTAAGACCTAGCATGGTACCTGGTATAGAACAGGCACTCAAGAAATACTGCTCAAACTAATTAATGAGTGAAAAAACGAGAATGATCAAAAGATTGAATTATTCTAATCAAATTCATCAGAGGCCATGACTAGAACATAAGACAAGATGAAAAAGAAATGTGGCAAAGGGGGGCTGGAGGGGACAGAACAAAGCAGGGGAAGATAAACAGAAAGTTTCATTTTCCTTCTGGAGTTCCTGTGCATGTGTTACTTTATATACCATATATAGTATTCCATTTCCATTGAAAAATTTCTTAGGACATTGGAGCAAATATTTTGTTAAGGAGGCTATGTCTTAAGTGAATGACAAATAATCCTTAAACAACTGGTGGGAATTGTTTTTTGACTGTTATTTCTACTGGAATGATTAAAGAAAAGGTTGGGAATTAAGAAACAAGGATACTTAACAGCAGTATCCATGGCCAAGTGAAGTAATCCCCACTCCCCATTACAGTTTCATTATCTGTGAATAGTACCGATTAGACTATTTTAATGGTTAGCTTTTTGATGGTCAGATACCTCTTTGAAAAATCTCATGAAAGCTATTCCCTGAATTGTTGACAACGTCAGGGACTTTAAGGTTAAGAACTGTGGCCTAGATAATTCCTTTTAGTTCTAACATAGTCCAGAGCTTCAGAAATGAGTATTCTGCCTTTTGAAATATTCACACAATATCTAGATAAATACTGAAAAATTAAACTGATTGTCCAAAAGGTATATGTGTAAGTGTATATATACATATGTTTTTTCTAATTAGGTAATCACAGTTTTGAATATGAAGTTAAGACTCAAACTAAATAGAAATATTCCAATATTGTATTTCATACAACAGAGTCAAAAGGAAACTAAATCCAATAGCTATACTTATTTCAGGAACTCTGGGCTATCACTGTGTAAATTCAACGCCCCTGATTATAGATAAATAGAAACGATACCCTATCAAGAAATATAAGCCACAATTTCTTTAAATATTTTCATTGTTTTTATATTAAGTGATTTTATCAGAAGCTATATCTTTTAAAATACACTTGAAAAATATTCTAATTTAGCTAAGTAATGATTGTTTTTTCCATTTTTTCTTTTTTTTTTTTTTTTTAACTAACTAGATGGGCCACAGAAGTCTCCCCCATAATGTCATTTCAAGTGCAATGGAAAGACCTTCACTGTCCGCCTCCCTGGCCCTACCATACATTATTAACAGCTTCCACCATTAGGGTTTCTGAGCTTAATGATTCTATTTCAAATGCCATACATTTCAAAACATACCTGTAATAATTAGGGGGAGATACCTCCTTAAAAATATACATATGGTTGGCTCAGTAACTCTTCTAAATAAATAATTTCATCAGAATGAATTGGAACACAAGAATATAAACTCAGTGACTCAGGAACATCACCCTTGCCAATGCCCAACATGGTTATGTTTCAAGGCTTCTTATTCTGTGATTCGCACACTTAATCTAACCTTGTGGCCTCAGTACACTGGAACTCGTCATTAGCTTCAGTGGCCTGACTCACTGGACTGCTTCTCCTCTGCCAAGGTGAAAAACGAAAACACATGACTTGGAGTAATCTTGGCACTTGTGTTTCTGACAGCACACTCATTTTTCTTTCAAACACCGCATGTGGTTTTCCTTCACAAGTCTCTTTCCAAATCTGCAGGCCATATTCCATTTCTTAAGAGTTTAGCTACCTTCTACATTACAGCAAATTGTCTATCCTCAATGGTTCCATTTTCTTAGTACCCACTCGTTCCCTAATTCCTTCCCATCTGGCTTCTGCCTCTATCAAGCCCCTAAAATGGCTCCTTCCTATAGTTACTAATAACCTGATTATTTTTTTAAAAAAGGTCTTTCTCAGTTCTGATACTATAAATTCAGCTCTCTTCACTAGCATATTCTTTTGGTTATCCCATATCTCAGTTTAATTTCATCAATACTCTTGAGCATCTACTATATGCAAGACACTACTGTTCTAGGAACTACTAGAGATACAGAGATAACATAGGGTTGCTGCCCCTAGTGAGCTTTCACTCCAATGTACTTAATATAAGTACAGAAAAATCACAACACAATATAGAATATGAAAAATGAATGAAATAAAGAACTTAGGGGTTGGGAAATTGGAATGCTCATATACAGCTTTAACTTAGGGGCTTGAAAAAGGTTTTAAGAGGTAGCATTTGAAGTTAGACTACAGAAGAGGTTCAACACCTTCTCAACAATTTCACTAAGCAAAAGAACAATATGAAAAAAAGAAAAGAAAAAGAAAGTATGAGGAAATTCAGGGCATACTAAAGCTATTGTAAGAGGCAGACCACTTTGGTTGAAGTGTGGGATACTTGTAAGGCTCAATCAGAGATATGCCAGAAAAGGTAAGTTTTGATTAGCCTGTACAAGTTCTAAAAAATAAGTTGGTATCTAGATATTTAGTTCTGAAAGCAGTGAGAAGCCACTGAAAGTTTCTGTGCTTTCGGAAGATCATTTTAACAATAGGTCAAAGAATGGATGACAACAGCAGGAAAATCTGTTCGAAAACTATTAGGAGACCTCCTCAAGTCAGAGGTAAGAAGGGCCTAAACTAGCAGAAAAATGAAATAGGAGCGGATGCAAGGCACACTGGAGACAGAATCAATAGAACTTGGCAAATGACTTGACATGATGAGAACGGGAGAGAAAAGGGTCAAAATATGAACCCAAGTACTGCTGACTGAGAAACCAGTGTGCCAAATTAGAGAGCAAGAAAAGTAGGTAGTTTGGGGAGCTAATGAGTTTCATCTTGGAATTTTTAAGACTGAGGTGGCATCAAGGCATCCACAGAGAAACATACACACCCCATGCAGCAGTAGGCCAAAGGGTTTTATATTTTACCTGGTCATGCATTTGTTCATCCATTCATTCAGGCAATTTTGATCTGCTGCTTACACTGTGTTGGATGAGTGCACTGTGAAGATACATGCAATACGGCAACATTAGATGTGCTCCCAAATTAAATCTTCATGGGAGAGGCTGACTCCTATTCAACTATCTATGAAACTGACTGTGATAAATGCTATAAGAGTGGTTTAAAAAATACTCTAGAGTAGAAGAGCAAAGGACTAAGTGCGACTGGGAAAGGTTGAGGCAGACCTGAAAAATGTGACATTTTGTTATGGACAACGGCCCATTAATAGGATTTGATGGTAGAGTGGAAAACTAAAGACATTCCACACAGAGAACAGCAGAAGTAACTAGATTACTTGGGGAAACCTATGTGACTGGGCTTTGTGGATCATAGCAGGGGTGGAGGCAAGAAAGGCTGAGCTATGTTCTATGAAGAAACCATAGAAATTGTGGTTCTATGAAGGATACCATAACAAGAGTTCAGATTCTATTCTGTAGGCAATGGGAAGCCATCAAACATTTCTGAGCATAAGTGTTACATAATCAGCTCTATGTGCAGAGAGAGATTCTGCTGGCATGATGGAGCACCAACTGGGGGAAAACCTCTAGAGGAAGTCAGACTAGTTAACAGGCTATTGAACGAAATAATTAATAGACATTTGAAAGAGGCCGCACAATGACAAAGACACGAAATACAGAAGAGAGCAAATTTGAATGGGTTATGTGAAAATATGCAGTAGATTTTGATGTTGTTGAACTTGAAGCTCTTACAAAGTACCCAAGTGTTCATTAAGTGGAAGTACAAAACTTTTCCAGTTTTGAAATTCTTTGCAGAGGTTACAGTTAGTTGACAGCTAAATCCATAAAACTGAATCATGTAGCCCAGGGACAGGATGTATAAAGCAATAAGAGATTTGAGATTTAGTGAACAGAACTACAGTCATTTTCACAGAATACAGACTGGAGGTAGAAGTCCAGAAAAAAATGGCCAGAGAGATGAAAGAATCAAGAGAAAAAGTTTAGTGAAAGCCAAAAAGAGTGTTTTAAATTGACAGTTCATAATACATAATAATACTATAAAGAGGTCAAGGAAAATAAGAGAAAAATCCAATGGAATTATTAATAAGATATGTAAAATCAATTACTGTCAACAAGATCTATATGTTTTAGAAACAATAATCTAATAAGAATGAAAAACTGAGGTAATAAGGCATATTGTCTTTCTCTCAGTAAACTTAACTGTGTCCAAACCCACTCTTTCCTCCTATCTTAGATTATAACACATCCCTTCTCAGGTTCAAGGCAAGTCCTTCCTCCTGTGTTCTTCATCCTGCCCCATCCAGTCATCTTCAGGAGAAGAGAGTGAGTGTGTGTGTGTGTGCATGCGTACACATGCATAGACTTTATACAACACTGAATATCCAGTAGAAACTCAACACTGATTTGCTGAATCCATGTCAGGTTCATTAATAACTCTACCCTCTACTGCTCTAATGATACTGCTTTGATGTCATGTGACTTCAGGAAGTTTCTCTAGTTCTTGCCCTCCTTAACTTCTCTGCAATATCTGACACTACTGGCACTGCCTCCCTCTTGGGATTCTTTTCCTCTCTAAATTTCTGCTGTCATTAAAATTTCCTGGCTTCCTCCAGGTTCTTTTCTTCCAGTTGCCCCCTAAATATAGATTCTCTTGAAAGTTCTGACCTTGGCTCTGTTCTCTGTCCTCAGTCTCTCTCTGAAACGTCATGGATTCCGACAGCTTCAGTTATCACCTCCATGCCAACGATTTGCAAACATCTTTAGTCTTCTCAATCCCACATTTACAAATACTACTAGTACTATCTGGCCCCACCCTCTCTCTCTCCAGTCCTATTTCTCACTCTGATCCTGTCTGGCTACTGCCCACACCTCACAATGACACTAAGCTGCACAGTAACCACAGTTATACCAAATAATGGTTTTTAATTGTTCCTTTCAAATGCAAGTATAGGCACCAGTTAGCCAACTACTCTGATAGTTAGCCAGTTAATTAAAGAATATTACAACTTTCAAGGACCTCCAAGATTTTAGTGAAACTCTCCTCATTTACAGATAAAATACAGCCCAAAGAAGTGAATGATTTGAAATACGATATCAAATACGTGGCAGAGCCAGATACATCAGGTCCCATTTTGACTAAATCACACTGCTTCTGATATGGAGTACAGAACCAAAAGGACAAATACCCTCAGGGTGTTTACTATCTAACTAGGGACATGAAACAAATGTGCGTGCACGCGCGCGCACACACGCACACGCACGCACACGCACACACACACACACACACACACACACACATTTCTATCACGTAAGCTCACTGTATGAAGATGAAGTTCAGCTGAGACCACTCAAGGAATGCTCCCTAGAGAAGATAAAGCTGAACTGGATTTAGAAGTGGGTTAAGTGGCTTCCCTGGTGGCGCAGTGGTTGAGAGTCCGCCTGCCGATGCAGGGGACACGGGTTAGTGCCCCGGTCCGGGAAGATCCCACATGCCACAGAGCAGCTGGGCCCATGAGCCATGGCCACTGAGCCTGCGCGTCCGGAGCCTGTGCTCCACAACAGGAGAGGCCCGCGTACCGCAAAAAAAAAAAAAAAAAAGAAGTGGGTTAAGAATAAAACAACCAGAAAGCAGTTTCTTTGGGTTTCTTTCCCATAATTTTTTTTTTAAGTTTTTGGACAATAAACACAAGGAACATATTCAATATGAGAAGACTGGATGGTTCATTAAATCTCCCATTTAGAATTCAGTATGAAAAGGATGTGATAATAAGAACAAAAATTTAAAAAATACATATATAATTAGGTAAAAAAAAAAGAATTCAGTATAAATCCAAGTGATATTGTAGAATCTTGAAAGTAAATGAAAGCTCCAATGACAATCTACTTTTTTTTTCTTTTGCAGTACACGGGCCTCTCACTGTTGTGGCCTCTCCCATTGCGGAGCACAGGCTCCGGATGCGCAGGCTCAGCGGCCATGGCTCACGGGCCCAGCCGCTCCGAGGCATGTGGGATCTTCCCGGACTGGGACACGAACCCATGTCCCCTGCATTGGCAGGCGGACTCTCAACCACTGAGCCACCAGGGAAGCCCGACAATCTACTGTTATCTCAGAATGTTACTGTTCCTTGACTCCTCATCTACTTTACTGTTTAAGACTGCTTCATCTCCTTTTACTCCACTACTCAGCAGCCATGTGGCTGTGGGCAGGATGCTCTACCTCACTAAGTCTCAGTTTCTTTATGTGTAAAATGGAAATGATAAACTCTACCTCATATAATTGATCATTTATTCAGCTCCTTGTGTTCCAAATAAGACCACCCATTCCCCCCAGCCCCCAGCCCCCATCAGTAGGAGTTATGAAAGAACATCAGAAATCCAAGTGCCCTGGAAGAGTAAGACTGTGTGCCTCCATCTCCCCATAGCCTCCCCAACATCACTGGCAAGTGAAGAGTAGATCCCAGAACTGTCAGTGATCTCTACAGGACCTCACCCTTCCCTCCCCGTCAATACTCAGTCTCCCTACATTCCATCATCCCATCTTAAAAACTGTAAGGACTAACTTCATTATACCCTTTATCTCTGTTTACAACAGTTCCCACAAGAAGTCAGAACCACCAGACTAATTCCCTCCTCTCATCTCATCTTCCATTCACTCCCCCCACCAACTCCCGTGCCTCTGAATTTCAAAGTCAATCATCAGCAAAATATCCTCTACCTTGCTCTCCCTTAAATGGTCTCTTTACCTTTTGCTCTAACTAAAGCCTGGTTTTTCCCCCTGAGAACACTGCTCTCCCTACAGCCCTTTCAAATGGAAAAATAAGCCCTCTTATTTTCTCACCAATATCTCTCTCCCACAACTGGGCCTGGAAATTAGGCCTTGTTCTCCATTGCCACTTTCAGACTATTCTTCCTCTCCATGTCTAAAAACCCCAATCATTCATCTTATGTCATCAGGCTATACTACCTTCTACCCTTCCTTGCTGAGGTCAACGACCAGTCTCTAACTCACTCTCCCTCACTCCTTGAAGAATTAGCTTCATGCTCACCCTGACTCTTTCTAATATCAACACAATTGCCATAATTCTTATTGATTTCAATATCCATATAAATGAATATTCCAACACCCTGGCCTCTCAGTGCCTTACCTCCTCTCCACCAATGATCTTGTCCTCCACTCTACCCCAGATCAGGATCACACCCTAAAACACTGGCATTCCCAATTAACTGACCTCCATAGTTTAAATTTCAACCGTTCTACTAACTACCAGCTCATCTCTCTAGGACCCTAGTCAACATCTTTTAATTGTTCAATTACACCAAGGCCTCCACTGTTCCTACTGTCTTTCACTGTCTCTATTTCATGACCTTGTTTCTCTTTCCCCAACTTATTAAATTCTATAGCTTGTAATTACAATCATCTCTGGTCCTTGCTTGCTTCATGGTACTTACCTGGCAACACCCAAATGCTAGTTAAGCCAACTCTCTGCCTACTCCAGATCTGTACCCATACAGTTGGATTAGTGTAGAGAAAAACACACAACCATACGGCCTGGACTCACTTTGAATACATGATCACTCACGTCAACCAAGCCCTTAATACTGCCCAGCAAACATACTACATTTCCCTGATCCATATGTTCTCCCATTCTTCCAGACAACTATTTCATATGGTCTTTTCTTTCCTCATCCTCTACCATCCTCTCCATCTTGAATTTAGTAGGTGACCTAGATTCCCATTTCACTGAAAAATATAGAAGTAATCAAAAAGATCTTTCACAGGCTCCCTCAACTACAACCTCTTTGCATCAGTGCATACGTACTCTGCCTTCCTTTTTCTTACTGTAGGGAAAGCATCCATACTTCCATCTAAAGCCAGCTCCTCCACTGAACTATCTCCCCTCATCTTCACAAGAAAATCTCTCCAGCAATTCTTCCCTCTGGTTCCTGTATCATAAAAATTTTCCTCTCTTCTCAATCATTCCAGTCAGCATAGAAACATGCTATTATTTCTCTTAACTTACCCTCCAGATACCACTTCGCTTCTCTGAGCTTCCTTACAGCAAAACTCCTTGAAACAGATGTCTACTCACTGCTTCCAATTCTTCACTTCTCATTCTCTCTGAACCCACTTCCAATGGGCCAACAAAAACGCTTTTGTCAGGCCATCAAGAAACTCCACTTTGCTAAACTCAATTGTCAATACTCAGTCCTCATCTATAAGCAGCATTTGACATAGCTGATCCTTCCTTCTTGAAATACTTTCTATCCTTGGCTTCCAAAACACTGTACTTTTTTTTTTTTTTTTTTTTTGCAGTACGTGGGCCTCTCACTGCTGTGGCCTCTCCCATTGCGGAGCACAGGCTCCGGAAGTGCAGGCTCAGCGGCCATGGCTCACAGGCCCAGCCGCTCAGTGGCACGTGGGATCCTCCTGGACCGGGGCACGAACCCACGTCCCCTGCACTGGCAGGCGGACTCCCAACCACTGCACCACCAGGGAAGCCCCCCAAAACACTGTACTCTTATGGCTACCTCACGAGCCCTTCTTCCTCTCAGGTCTCCTGTAGTGATTCCTTCTTACTTCTGAACCTCCTTACACTGGAGTACCCCTAAACTCTCAGTCCCTGAAACTCTTATCTTCTCTATGTACACCTCCCCTCAATAATTTCATCCAGTCTCACAACTTTAACATCTCTAAACTGATGAACCCAAATGTATAGCATTATCCCACACTTTTCTCTTGAATTCCAGATTCCAATAACTTATTTATGTAACACCTCCAGGTGAACAATATGCCCCAAACCAAATCCCTGCTCTTCTTCCTGAAACCAGCTCTAACATCTTAGTAAATGTTAATTCTATCCTTCTATACTTTCTTGAGCCAAAAAGTCTGGAGTCAACTTTGACTCTTCCCCTACACTACATGTTCAATCCATCAGGAAATCCTATTGGCTGAACCCTCAAAACATGTCTAGTATCCAATCACTTCTCTTTCCTCTTTGGCTACTACCATCATCTCCCTCCTGGATGATTCCAATTGCCTACAAACCAGTCTCCCTGCTTCTGCATCCTAGTCTTTTCTTAACACAGCAGCCACAGTGATCCTTCTGAAACATCTGACATAGTCACTCCTTGGCAAAAAACCTTCCACTACCTTCCCATCTCACTCAAAACAAAAGCCAAAGTCTTTAATACGGCCCAAAAGGCTTTCACATCTGCCCCCACCCTTACCTCCCTGACCTCATCTTCTACTATTCCCCCCTCGGCTCCTTTGCACTATAATAACACAGGAGCCCTTGCTGTTCCTCAAACACGCCAGGCAAGCTCCCACTTCAAGTCCTTCATATCTTCCATTACCTCTATCTGTAACTCTCTTCTCCTAAATATTCTGTTTCTTCCTTTACTTTCTTCAGCTTTTTTGCTCAGATGTTGCCTACTTAGTGAGACCTTCCCTGGCCATTCTATTTAAAATTGCAAACAACTCCAAACCCACCCACTCATTCTCTATTTAACCTCCCTGCTTTATTTTTCCCAAAACACTCATTGCTATCTGACATACTTTTTGTTTTACTTATTTATTTTCTGTTTTCTCCATTTAGTTAATACTTGCTGAGTACTTACTTACCACATGCCAGAAACAGTTCACATACTGATAAAGATTAAATAAAATGTGCATGCAAAGAGCTTAGTACATTACCTGACAGAAACACCTTAACAATGTAAAATACTATTTTTATCTAATGGAGGCTGGAATGGGATGCTGCCTACTGTCATCAGAGAACACCAGTTTAACAGAATGAGGTTAAACACAGGGTTGGAGAATTAAAACAAATGAAACTCTAACAATTTTATCCTTAAAGAAGCAAGGAGCTAAATTATCCATAATCAGATAGTCTCTGCCAGAGAAAATGTAATACAATTTATTTAAAACATGACAAGAAAGCAAAAATAACTTCTGGAAAAGGAAATTTCATATTTCCCCTCTAGCAACCAGTTCCAATTATTAAATCATTGTTGGAAACATAAGATCCTTTCTGCTTTTAACACAAATGCTGTATACATTTCATGACCAAAAAGGGATGTCTACCATTAAGCATTTAATAGTGGATTATTATAAGTAACCATACTGCAAAGCACCTTCACAGTATGAAGCATGGGACACTTTGGAGAATGCTAACACACAAACTATTCTCTCACCCCAACTAGGACATGTAGTTTAAGCTACAAGAAGAGAAAGGAAAATTAGGTGTCGTAAATCATGGAAAGTCATTTAGCCTCTCAGGGCCTCAATTTCATACTGCAAAGTAGGGATAAAAATACTGATACTTGTTCTTATCTCACTGGATAGTTCTAAAATGATGTGAAAATGCTATCTAAGCATTAAGATTCTTTTATATATAAACACCACTACTAAGGGGGGCAGGGAGGGACCAGCATCCAACAACTGATAATGTACTAAAATACGGAAAATGAAGTTACTGTGAAAATGTTTAAGATATACATGGGGCTATCTAAGAAAGAAGACATCTTCTCAGGAAGACTTTCCACATTAACACCATTCCTCCTGGATGACTCCTTGGATATATACCCCCCTCATCACATTCACCTTTGAGCCACAGCTATTTCTTACAGTTCTTTGCTAATGTTTTCAAGCAAGCTTACATTTTCTAGTTAGGTAAAATGTACAAAATAAATGCTTATGTACCAAGAAAACTTCCCAAATAAAAATCAGAGCTCCTTCGAGATTAGCATTTAGGACATATCCATTATATTTAAAATGGTAAGCCAGACCTATTTACACTAAAATAATTTAAAGGAATAACTGATTTATAGGAAAAGACATTAAATAAATGTCTATTTATATTTGAGATGATCAAATCTATCATGACAAACAGTAAAAGACTCGTGAAAAAGTCACCAGATGTCCAAAAAAAAAAAAATCACATCATCTTATTTTTGACAAAAGCCAAATTGGATAGAATTTGGGCACACAAATGAAAAGATGACATAAGAGAGTCACAGGTTCATGGTCCAAATACTATTTTTTTAATGACCATTAGTTTCGTAACAGTTTCACAGAGTGATTTCAAAGAGTCAAGATGAAAAGAATTGTGGTGTTACTATTCAAATTAAATTATAACCATTCCATAGTATCTGATTTAATCATGAAATGTCACCTGCCCTCAATAACAAAAAGGATTTTTCCAAATGTATGCTTAAATGAGAAATACAACTATGGTTCCAAACTAAGTGATCATTCTCCACTATCCATATTCCATTTAATTGACAGGCTACCAAAAGGGTCATTTCCTATACCCAATGCCTCTTTTCTTTGATGAGAGTGATCTCCAAAATGGAGCAGGAAGTGTTGAGTAAGTGAGAGCTTTGTGAATGATGACATTCAAGTCTTAAGGAAGACCTGAGGGGTGGAGCTGCTATACAAGATGGTCTCAAAGTTCAAATCTAAGGTTCTATGATTCAGAGCATAAAAATCCTAGAGATAAAATTCTAGGATTACAAATGAAGAGTTATGGTTCTAACTATTGGAAATATTTGCTAAAGTGGATTTTACCATTTTTTTTTTAGATGTTGGGGGTAGGAGTTTATTAATTAATTTATTTATTTTTGCTGTGTTGGGTCTTCGTTTCTGTGCGAGGGCTTTCTCTAGTTGTGGCAAGTGGGGGCCACTCTTCATCGCAGTGCGCGGGCCTCTCACTATCGCAGCCTCTCTTATTGTGGAGCACAGGCTCCAGATGCGCAGGCTCAGTAGTTGTGGCTCACGGGCCTAGTTGCTCCGCGGCATGTGGGATCCTCCCACACCAGGGCTCGAACCCGTGTCCCCTGCATTAGCAGGCAGATTCTCAACCACTGCGCCACAAGGGAAGCCCGGATTTTACCATTTTTAATATCCCTTTCAGTTCTTGATAGTCATCATGCCCCCAACTCTCCCCTCTTATACACACACATGCATACATACATAGAAATAAACTATTGTCCCATATGAAAATGTGATTCAAAGACTTCTCCGTCAACATTATTTCTTATGTATACTGCATAAACTTTCCCTATAAAAAGGCTGTCACACAGCAGCAACATCGTGAAATTTTATTCATTTTCAATTAGTGTGGGCACTTTTCTGCCCAAACCTTTTATCAGAATTGTTATTAAGAAATAGTATCGGGCTTCCCTGGTGGCGCAGTGGTTGAGAGTCCACCTGCCGATGCAGGGGACACGAGTTCGTGCCCCGGTCCGGGAAGATCCCACATGCCGCAGAGCGGCTGGGCCCGTGAGCCATGGCCGCTGAGCCTGTGCGTCCGGAGCCTGTGCTCTGCAAGGGGAGAGGCCACAACAGTGAGAGGCCCGCGTAACAAAAAAAAAAAAAAAAAAAGAAATAGTATCCAATTATAATCATTCTGTTCCTATAAATCCTTTAATGGAGGTACAAAAAACCATTGACAAGGTTCAAATACCTAAGCCATAAATAAATACAACATTCCCTGGCCCTGGATAACCTGCAGGTTATTAATGAGGTTCAGAATAATGGAGAGGTAAGTGTACTTTGGAACAAAAACAATCATAATACCTCAAGGGTAGGCCAAACAATTTCTGCCCTCAAGAGCAGTAATGTCTGTACTTAGAAAAGTGTGCTATGTCCAAAAAAAAAGTATAAATAAAACACACATTTTAGAAATTAATAAAGTTGTTATAGAGAGAATATTTTCTCAAAAGCTACAAAACTGATAAAAATATAACCAGCACTGTAGAATACTCTTGTTACTAATACTAATTATTCTTTATACTTATTCATATGTAGACTGCTTTTCTCAGGAGGCTCAAAATATCTCAGAATAAAACTGAATTATATTCTAAATTCTGATCCATTGTATAATCCTTTGGAAGACCAGTTAAAGATTATATGAACATGCAAACAATTTACATTCTCAGATGTGCTTATCCAAATTTGCAGAGCCATGGCCATTGTAAATGAGAAACGATTCTCAGTAGAACTCCCCTCTTTAACCCACTTCTTATTCTACCCTAGACTATATTATTCTCTTTATTCCTAATTTAAAGGAATCAAGTCAATAGTATTTAAATGTTAACTTCTGGCTCCACAAAATAACCAAATGAACATACACACATACCTATAAAAGAACAGAACTTAGCTTTATAGTGACTAAGAGAGGCATAATACAGGACAGCACTAGTCATACTATTTTTCAATAGTCCTGCCACTATCTCAGCCAGAGTGATGCAGTTTTCTTTCCACCACAAGATCAAAACAGAAATCCCATCATCTGACTCTTAGTCTTTCCCACACATTTACTGGTCTGTTGTTATTGCAACAGAATATCTTTTTCCCTTGCTACACTATTCCTAAGAGCAATGTTCCACCCTTCTGGTCTCAAAAGTTCTACTATTTCAAAGTGTAGCATTTAGGCGAACAGAGTTATACAAACTATTTATTGGTAGGAAGATAGAAATTACTCTTTATATACTTTTCAAAATATATAGTATTAAATAAGGTACTCTCCACTTTTCAATTTTTTTGTTTGTTTCAGTTAGATTTTTTTTAAGTTATACTTATTCCTGAGAATTAATCAGGCTAAAAACTTGCTAATTATGACAATTATGTCTAAACAAATGAACTTTGGTACCTACCACAAAAGTATTTCTTGCCTCAATACTACTGAACTTACAAGCATCCCTGGTAATGCTGCAAAGGGAGAAAAATCTGTCTCCAGATAGCAGGGGTCACTTATCAATTCCAAATATTCCCATGCCTCAAAGTACCCCTCAGCTTCCTTCAAGGGTGGAGACTAAGAATCTCAACTCCACTAAAGGCCTCTTAGCCATCTTCCCTCTGGCTCTTCACACTCTTCCCCCCCATTTGCGGGGCAGGAACTTCCTAAGTCTCCTATTTCATACCCTCCCCTCTCATAGACATTTACTGACATCACCAATGTATCATGTACTGGGGACAGTGTTGAAAACAGATTCATTTTCTTCAAGGGACTTATGGTCTAAGGAAGATGCTGGATATCTAAGTATCTCATAATAGTAAAATGTGGGACTGAAAGGATATAAAAGACACAATGGAAACACAGAAGAGAACACAAAGCACAGAGCACAGATGCAGAAGTGCTCAGTAGCTGAAAATATGAGCTGCAGGGTCACAGGGACTTGGTTTCCAGCTTAGCAAGTAATAATTCAAGCAAGTTACTTAATCTAACTTCTTTCTTTATAAAATAAGGTAATGATATCTTATTAAGACCATAGTAAGGATAAAAAACATGACCCGTAGAAAGCAATTCGTACTAAATACTTAACTGGTAGAAAGCGTTCAACGAATAGCATCGTGGAAATACAAGAGTACCCTTGTCAGAAAGGAAAACAGTATGAAATCAGAAATAAGGGTTTCCTTTTAAAAAGGAACCCACTAATTAAATTAAAATGAAGCAAAGCCCTTGGCCCTAAAAGTATGTTTCACTCAGATGTACACTGTAAAATATCTTCATTTGACTAAGATAACTAAACGTATAAACTTTTAAACGTAAAAAAAAAGTTTTAGTTAATGGACGAATCACTGAATACTAAGCACAAATATCAAGGGGGAAATTTTTTCATATATATAAATATGTACATATTATATACATACACTCACACACACACCCTCACACACGTGCATACATGCATCCTGTGTAACTTCTGATAGATTCAAGCAGAAGACTGGCCCAAAGCTTCAATCACAAAACCAATTCCATCACCAGCATTTTTCAATGTAACTGTTAGCAAAGCACTAACCCTCTTTGACTCTGCTGGTTTGCTGGACTGTAAATGGAATTAACATTAGTTTATTGTCAATTGCACCAACACTGGTGGTATTTCACAATAATGAACAGAAAAAAAAATTCAAGCACTAAAAGATGCCAAAAATATAGTTATACTCCTCTTAGTTCTCCTGATTTAACATTTCAAAATCCCATAAAAACATTTCTAGCAAAAGTGAGAAAGTGTGTCTGAAAATTAGGGATGCAGATAAACATACCAACATTTTACACTCTTAATTCAAAACAACCTAGAAACAAGTCACCTATCTTTCCATATATCCTAGTAAACAAATGCTTCCCAAGGATTTAATTTCTTTTATTTCCAGTCATTACTGACTATAATCATTACAATAAGATTTCAATCACTTGCCTTATTTAAACTGCTTCACTCCTACTGCCAATTCAATTTTTCTTCAGTATTCCATGGAAAGAAAAGGTTCTTTTCAAAAAAGTATTCTCCTGTAAGTAATGTCCTGAGCACATACATAGCATGTTTGCCCAAGAACATTAAAGAATGTATTCTATATTCTGACTGTGAACGAGCTTTTCTAGAAATGCAAACTTTGCTGTCAATACTTACACAATGGACTACAGTGCATAAGCACTGTTCATGCTCTATTAGTCATTCTTTTGGAAATTTTATTAAAAAAAAATAAAAGGCCTGCAGTGTGTATAAAGCACTTAGGATACAAAAGACGTATTGTCAGAATATTTGCAGGATCTCCAAAACAGAAAAACAACTCCCCCAAACAAGTTAATTACAGCTTATAGTAATTATTTTTTTAAATGCTACACCAGAAACCTGAATTTCTTAACTTAACCAATCTATAGTATAAAAGAGATGACATAAGTGATCTTATCATCATGGCATCTGATTGACAGATGAGAGCCTACATTTTGTATTCTTCTGAGAATAAAGGGGATCTGAGCTCTGAGACAGCTGGTGCAGTGCATGTTGGCACTTAGTCTGGAAAATCCCTAGGTTCTGAGGTACACATGACCTTGGATACAGTTTAATTTGTATTATTTTATTTTCAGGTCTATCAACTACATTTCCCTAACTAAAAGTTAGGGCATATTACTTGGTAATGCAACAGAAAGTATGAAAAACCAGGTGTACAGAAATAGTTTACATACATGTTTTTCTTCTGCAGAGTATTATTTCTTCAAAGATCTTACCTGGAAATATAAATAAATAGGTAAAAGCCAAAGTATTCTAGCCAAAATGAGTGTGTCCATGGGGAATGGGGTGAGAATTGGACAGGAGGAGGGACTTTCAGTCCCAGCACCAATCCCAACACCCTCAGCAACTCCTTAAAAGAGTTTCTCAGAACCCCTTCAAAAATCCTGATTCAAACTCTGATGAGAGCTGAAATTAAAACTCACATGGATTCATAAGTAGCCTAGAGAGGAAAAGTTAGCAATTTAGCTGAGAAAAATGTGGCACTAAACTGAAAGTTGAAAGAATAGAGCTCAAAGCGCACTACACTGAAATTGTATTTCCTTTTAGAAATGAACACTTCCATCCAAATTGAAGTATAAGGGCAGAAACACTAAAAAGAGGAGAGTTGACCTATTCTGTAAATGCTTGCTCAACAAACACTTTTACCTGGACAAACAATAGAAAACACACGGGGAATTCATGCTTTGATAAATGACCTTGCATGTAATTTTCTCATTCCATCATGCAAATCTGAATTCATTATTAAAACCATGAAGTCACATATCCATTCTTTAGGCTATCTAGACAGATATTTTGTTTTCCCAAGACAGAGAAAAATAAATTATTACTATTAATTGGTCACAACCCCATCAGCATAATGAGATATAACTTTTCTGCACAAACTTCAGTCATATAAGTGAAGCTGACATAGGTGTCTTATGTTATTTTGTCCTGCACTCACTAAAACATTTTGTAGGAAAATAAGAGCATTCAACATCTCTTCCTTTTCCTAGCCTGGAATGGTTAAATTAAAAATCTAATGTATTGGCATCATTCCGCGATTTATCCCGCCTTAATTTTGAATACTATTCTCTCTTTACCAGATTAAGCTGGTTGTTTTTTCTTGCTTGTTTTTGCCTTTTTTTCCTCTACCTGTATAAAAAGGTTGAGGAAAACATCTCTCTTTTAAAGTACTTTTAGAATAATAATACTTAACGTTAGCATAGCCCTTTACAAATGTCAAAGAGCTCTCATACACATTTATCTTCCATACATATTACCAACTCTGGGGCTAGACTGCCTGGTACTAAATTCTGGTTCTACCACCCTGTTGTGACCTCAAGGAAGTTACTTAACCTCTCTGTGTCTCAGATTCCTCATCTAGAAAGTGGGGATAATGATAATGCTTATACCTCATGGGACTGTTATGAGAATTAAATGAATATATGTAAAATACTTAAAACAGTGCCTACTACATGGTACACACTACACAGGCATTAACTATTCTTTTAAATTATTGTCATCAACATAAATCATCATATTTAGGTCTCACAACGATTCTGTAAAAATAGGACAGCAAGTATCATTTTACCCTTTTTCCAGATAAGGGAATCAGGCTCAGAGAAATCAAGGGACTCATCCAGAGTCATAGTTAAGAAGTAGAATCCGAACTAAAAAACACAGGCCTAAGAAAGTATCAAGGAATACAATGAAGGAATTATACTGTGTGATAAGACTCCTTTTTAGAACCACCATATTTACAATTTTAAGTCTGTGGTTACAAAAAGAGCAAAAAAAAATATTTCATGGGAAGAAAATTTTAAATTACAAAAATACAGCTTATTAGAAATGAATATGTGATCTTAAAATGTCTTTTTAAAAATCTTACAGTTAAAACATGTCCCAAAATTTCCGGAAAATTGAATAATAGCATTTTATAGTTAAACTCAGTCATTAATTTGAGAATTACAGAATATTTCAAAGAAAACTGGATAACGACATTTACTAATGTAAGGTTACAATTCAGTAACTATCAATATACCATACACAATACAATATAAAATACACATACAACACTAAAATTAATTCAAATACATATAGTTCCGAAAATACTTTAGAATAATTTAGTCCCTGAGAGATATTGTGAATATCAACTACAACAATGGAGTATTATAAATATAAATGACTTCAATTATTTAAGGTCTCTGGCTTGGTATACAAAGTATCAGCTTCTGTACAAAGCAAATAAAACCACGCCTGATAGTAGCTTATAGAATACAAAGGAAAAAAACAAAGTTTTAACAGTAACCTGTTCATACTATTTATCAAGCACCTACTATTTGCAAAGCACTATGCTAGCTACCCATCATTCAAAAAGGAAATCAGATCCTTCCTCTTCAAAAGCATAAAATTTAAAGACCAAGTAGGGATAGTGCCATGGGGGGAATAAAAGGTTTTTTCCTCTTCCTGGACTACCAGGGGTTCCCCCCAACCCCAGTGATTTCAAAATCAGAACCAGTCATATATCTCACTAAAGATGAAGAAACAAACAGCTGATGTTCTTCAGTTATTTTTTTAGTTACTTTTTTCAGGAACAGTGATGAACTGCCTATGATTTTATATATATACGCTGTCTGGCCTAATAAAACCCACAACGTGACTTGAAGTCTACGAGTCAGCAGATCACTTCTGGCACTAAATATCTCCGTGACTTTGGAGAAAACACCACCAACCATTCCTGGCCTTCTAACACTTACGGTGCCTTTGGGTAAAGTTATTAAACTTCTCTAGGTCTGTTCCCTCAACTGCAAACTTATACAGCTGTACTAGAATCCAAAAAGTAACTGGATCGGTAGGGTTCTCACTTTAAGTAGAGACTCCTGGGCCCACTCCCAGTGATTCAGAATGTCTGGCCTGGAACCCAGGAAGCTAAGTGTTCACCAAGCACCACAAGTGACTGAAATGTGCAGGCGGGCCTCAGCCACACTTGAGAAATTAACTACATGATCTCTAATGCACCAACTGTATAAAAAGATGACATAACAAGGTGACATAACTTATTTCAGAAACAAGGTCTTAGGAATTCTGGATCTAGCTCAATATACAGGACATAATCTATGTTAAACAAATACTTACAGAGAGTAAGAAAGGAAGGAAGGGAGCTGGTAAAGACAGAAGGGAAGGCAGGGAGGAGGCTAGCTAGCTTACTGATCATAGTTCTGCCTAAGAAACATACAGAATGATAGTAAAATTAAAACTGCAAAACATACATCAGCAGCTAGAAAGCGAAGACCTCAGTCTCTACACACATACAATTTTAAATACAACATCAGCCCTTGTCAAAGTGCAAAGTACTAAAGAGAAAAAAGCAAAAAACAGTACATAGAAGCCAAAAGAATCCTAATGGAAAATTACTGATGACTAAAACTTAGTGACTGTTTTCCCTAGGTAGAAGAGAACAGAATTTTAAGAACTAAGACTTGGAATTGGGACTAAAGTTTGAAGTTACTGGTTAGTCACATGCATAAATTGCATTTGGGGTAATATATGAATTGCAGAAATATTGTTGGCAATATTCCTTCTGTCCATTTTTTATTTCCATTTTCCCATGCACTTACATTATAATTTTTGAGATGTTTTATCTTCACTTCTGATGATCTTCAAATGTCAATGGCTCTTAACACATTAACTGTAAACAAACACAAAGGAACTTAGGGGAATTCAGATAAGGAACCCTACAGTAAAGTATTCTAAAGTATTCTGTAAAGCCTACAGGGGAGGGAGGGTTGGGAAGAGGCATCATGTTTACTTGCTTTTTTATTTATCTGATGTTCAAAATGTAAAACTATTTTTCTGAATGAAAACGATACTATCCTCTTAATCATCAGGCAAAGAAAAAAAAATCCTATTTTCTGTCAGAAGAAAAAACATTCAAAGCTAGAGAAAATTCTCTCCAAAGATGGACATTCTGAATTCACTAATGTATTGTGTACCTTATCCTTCTCCTGCTCAGCAGTACAGCTGGTCAAGGAAACTCATTTCCTCATCAAGACAACCCAACTGACCTGCCCTGGGACTGCCCTTAACTACCAAGTTTTGCCCTGGAGCTGGGGCACCAGATCGTCAGGTATGATGAGTTCATTACAGCACAGAGACTCTGAAGTTAAAAATGACTTGGGTTCAAATGTCAAACTGCTCTCCCTAATCTTCAGTTTTCTCATCTGTAAAATGGAAACAGTAATACTGTTTATTTTATACAGTTATGAGGATTATATGAGAAAATGCATATAAAGGATTTACCACTATGCCTAGCATATAGTAAGCATTCAATAAATGTTAAGTGCTATTATTTATATTATTATTATTGGAACTGTTGATATTAATACTATTAATTGCTTACTACAACTTTCTACCACTTGAAAAGCAAAGCTTATCTCAGATGTTCATATTTTTAGGTACTGCCTTTGGTTAAAATGGAAGAGTATCATCCAATACTAGTAACAGAGGACATTCATAACATATTAAAATTTTATTTTTGATCTTTGCTGCATTTCCTGGCTCAACTCAAGAAAATTAAGGCTCATATTCACTAGCCCATCATCAGCGAAAGTTATTACACCTTTTGCTAATACACAACCTCCTAACAAAGTCCTAGTTGAACAACTATTCACTTGCTGTTTTCAGTAATGGCAATTCTGTTAAGAAAGGAGATGGATATATTTGTAACTCATGCCTATTAAACCCTATGAGCACAATGAATAATGCTGTATCAGCCCAGAAGAGACTCCTCTACCCTCCTCTACCCCCTCTACTTATCCCCAAATGATTAAACTCCTTCTGTTTGACATTACATGCTTAAAATCTTAATATTTAAGTTAGATGACACAAAAATGCATAAAACACTGAGTTCTCTGAATTTTCAATCAAACCTTTAGGTTGAAGATATAAAACTAAACACAAGATACTGGCAAAAGCATTCATAAATTAACATGACCCAAAATGGCCTGCTTTATTTCTCTTATGAAGACCAAAGCTTTTGAACTGAAATGAGAGAAAATACCTAAGTACGACCTGATGCAATATTCTAGGGGGAGATAAAACACATGGATACATGGCTTGGAAATGAACGCCAAACTGCAGAGGGGTAATCAGTGTAGGCCATCATCCTCACACCACCACTACTTTACCAGGCAACTCCTTGAGCTCTTCAAATGAAATAACATAGCTGATCATTCCTCATCTGATTTCTATTTGCCTTTCACTTAATGACCTGGCAATTAATAAGTCTAACCCCTTTATTTTATGGTCCTAGATTAAGATTATAAAAATCTGGCCCAAGATAATACAAACAAAAAAAAGTAAAAAGCTTAAAAACTCAAGAGTTTAGAGCATTCCAAGATACAGTTCTCTTTTTCGGTCTGCTACGATATATCATCTCTCTCTTTCCAAGCATTTTCTACTATGGTCATTGCAGGCAAATCTAAGAATGTCTTTGGCATAAATTAAGTGTTGTACACTCGAACTGAAAAATATTTTCCCTGCTTTAAGATGATTTATTTGTATACGTGGAAGAAGCTGCTATCTCCAATACCCATTCTCTCCTATTCCTTAGAGATAGACCTCCAATTTCCAGCTCAGCATAAAGCCTCCCAGAAGAGACTACGTATTCTAGCCTCCGTTGTGGCTAGGTATGGCCATGGGACCATGATCTGACCAACTGGATGTAAGCTTAAAGGTGGTATGTGACTTCAAAAAAAAGTATCCTTTACATAGAGGAACATGCCTTTCTTCTTCCCTTCCTCCTTCCTTTCGACTAATGAAGATCCAATGGGTAAAGCATTGCAATAGCAATTTCAGTTTTTGAGGTAACACTGGAATGTAACATATACTAAGTTAGAAAGAGTCTGTGTCCTTGATACTTTATATCCACTGTATCAGATCTGTATTAACTATCTCCGGGCTTTTACCGTGGGGGGAAAAACCCCACAAAATTATCTGTTTTAAGCCACTGTTAGTTTGGATTTTCTGTTATACTCTAAACCTAAATCTTAACTTTAAAAACATAATAAAGAAGAGTTTTCCAAGTAAGTGTATTTAGGTTTTTTGAAGTGTATAGGTTGAAACATTTTAAAAGTTAATTTTTATTATATTGAAAACATAGCATTTGCCCTTATTTAATCTAGACTAAGAAGTACTTAAAGAGGTCAAGAGTTAATCACATCCAGTAAAGAGTCTTTGAAAGAAGTAAAGTTCATCAGCAATTACTGCATGGGTACTATGTACTTGGCCAGGAGAAGAATTATGAGGCTTGTTCATTAGTGGTCTATAGTGATGACAACATTGGTATGTATAGAGAAACACATTAAGAGGGATAAGCACAATCAGTTCTGTGTAATAAAGCTACAAGAAAGGGAATTGAGGTTATTATTTTCATTAAGAGGGCATCTTCTCTAGTCCCTTTAATTTTAAGAACCTTGTATCTTTTCATTTTATATAGTTCCGTTTTTAACCTGACTTCCTGTGGAATGCAGGCTTATAAAATCACTCCCGGGCTTCCCTGGTGGCGCAGTGGTTGAGAGTCTGCCTGCTGATGCAGGGGACACGGGTTCGTGCCCCGGTCTGGGAGGATCCCACATGCCGCGGAGCGGCTGGGCCCGTGAGCCATGGCCGCTGAGCCTGCGCGTCCGGAGCCTGTGCTCCGCAACGAGAGAGGCCACAACAGGGAGAGGCCCGCGTACCACAAAAAAAATAAAAAATAAAAAATAAAATCACTCCCTATCCATATCACCTCTCAATAGTTTTAATCCTATCCACTGATTTAACTAAATTATAGAGTAGACCAAGAGATGGCAAGTGCTTTACCTATTCAAAACTTCCTTCCTTTAAAAAGAGAAAATATTCTAATCTAGAGAATTGTCAAGTCCTGAATCACATGCAACCTTTGTCCCTGATGAATTTGAATACAATAGCACTAACTTGCAGCTTTCCAAAATAAACTCACTGCTTACTGAACATCTGTATCTGGGTTATTTCCTTCCCTTGGGCATAATCCTTTATTGGTTCAGGTGATGGCCTTCTGGAATTCTTTATAACACTTTTTTAATATGTATGTTACCACTAATGCATCTCACCAAGGATCTATTTTTAAGAAAAGCCTAAAACATATATTCTTGATTTGGTGTTCTTTCTTGTGGCTACGAAAGAAAAGAGTTCAGGAAATTTCCAAAAAGCGAGACATAATAAATCCACAAGAGATGACTTTTACCTCTCACTACTTCAGTCAATATTTTTACAAAAGTGCTCTAACTAATAGGCTTATAGTAGTTCTAACACAGACCTTAACCTAGTCCATTTCAACTAATATTGATGGAGTTACTAGGCAACAATCAGGAAAAGACCCAAGACAATGCTTCTCAAACTTCAGCATGCATCAGGATCACCTGGAGGTCTTGCTAAAATACAAACTGTGGAATCCACCCCCAAAGTTTTTGATTCAGTTAGACCTGAGGTAGGCCCAGGAAATCTGTATTTTAACAAATTCCCAAGGGATGCTGATGCTACTGTCCTGGAATTACTGACCTATATTAATAGAAGACTACTGATGATAGCATAAGGAAGAAAGAATAAAACATACACAGGACCCAGTCTCAGCTTTAGTATTAACTTGTATACTTTTGATTGGTAAGTAATTTAAATGTTCTTCCAGAAAAATATATACAATTACTGATTAGTTCACAAGAATACTGGATCTTATCTAACAGAACTTTAAGGTTCTTTTAGGGTCCTGTTATAATGAAACCCAAAATAAGTAATTTTTAGGCTACCAAAATGTTCAATGTCTGATGCAAGGTGTTAATAATAAGGCCAAGGTTGGAGATTCAACCTATTAGCTTCACTTTGTTCTGTAGCTATAGTTTCTACCACCAATCAGGCCAGCTGCCTCAGAAGACATGCCAAGAGTCAAAAGGAGTATTGGTAAGAATGTGTGACTGGATACAAATCCATCACCACTACTGAAAAAACAACCTAAAAGGATATTTCCTACTTACATCACCTCTAAGTAACCTTGGGGCTGAAACTAGAAATGAGACCTTATGACAAAATATTTTAGAAATCTTAAAAACTCTCCTACCTCTTCAGGCTATAAGTACCATCAAAACTCATGGAAACAGAAATCCAGGATCTACTGTTTTCGAATGATGATAATTTTAAGGAAGACATGCAATTCAAAAATCTAATTAGTTGGAGCTACTTTTTTGATTACATTATGTGCACCTCCCCTCTGATTTTTTTAATCTTAAGTTAAACGTAAATACAGAATGCTCATAAATACTAATGAATATACAGACTAGAAATCAACTAATAACCCAAAATCATCTGAGACAAACAAGTGGTGCCCAGAGTAATTAGAAAATGAGGATATATATATATATAGGATGAAAGAAATATACATTAAATAAAATGACTGAAAAAATAAATTAGAGAGAAAGAGACCAAAGTAATCAATCCGGTAGGCTAAGGAAACAATGTTGTGAAGACATACAGGAGTGGGCACAGAAAAGATAATGCAGACAATAAAATAGCTCAGGGTGTCAAGAGGCTTCATGCAAGGGTACCTTCCCAGCTTGAACCTGAAGTTGTGACTTTACAGGCCAAATCCACATAAGAAAACCCTTTTTAATTCTTTGAATAGAAACAGCAAATAAGACAAGTGGTGAACATTCAGTCAACATTTCTTTATTCAATCATTCACTGGGCACATATTCAGCACTAGATATATTAGTATGTGATTGTGCACTGTAAAAAGTAATCAAAGAAACTCACTTAAGCAGTACATTTCATAACAGTGTACCAAATGGAAAACCAGACTAAGAAGGCAGAATAGTACCAATAGAGTATCAAATTCTGCTGTGTAACTTCTACAATTCTAAGGCTCAGGCCTACCCTAGCTACCATATCCAGCCTACAGTATTGTTTTATCAATATCCTACACAAGAATCAGAGCAAAACCAACAAGAAGAAAATTATGGAATACAGCCAGATAAACAGTGTGAAGTGAATTTTTTCACAACTCTCTCTCTCTCTGTGGGGCAGAACATGTGTGATGAATGGACAATAGCAGGATATACAAGAGGTGCTGAACAGCTCACTGAAGTAGACAATACCAAGCAGGACTCACCAAAGAAAACTACTTTTTTTAAAGGATGCAAGATGATGTAATTCCTAATCATATACAGCTGATTAGGAAACTGCTATGTGAATATCATATTAAGAATGAAACTGTTCTTCTGTGACCAAAGATATCAGGCCTATGATGACCTAGAAGGCAAAGCTAGAGCAACAGCAATTCTGAGCTGACTACAGATTTATAGATACACAGACAGTAGATATATAGAAATCAAGATTCAATATATGCTTAGTGTGAACTACAGATCCCACAAGAGCCAGTCACCCAACTTAAATGGAGTGTGTCATTTTCCAAAAAACAATGGGTAACCACATAGGTTACAGTACTATTTTTCAGATTTATATTCTTCCTACTTCCCAGAAGTGTAAAACATTTTACAAATTAACACATTTAAACATAATATTTAAACTGAATTCATCTAACAGAAGTACTTGAAGAAATTAAAGATGAGTATATTACCAACTTCAGTTATAAATCTGACTTAAGTCTTTTGCCAAATTGAAGATGCATTAATGGTTTCCATTTTCAAACAAATAGGAAATATAATTTTTTGCATAAACAATTTTCCTTGGAACTAAACTCAGCAGAAATTTGTTAATCAAATGTGTAAAAGACAATCTGTAACACACTGAACAGTATTATTAACTATTATTCTACAGGAGATATCAAAACAATTTCACAACGCAATTTCCTAATTGAAAATTTGAAAATGAAAATTTCCTAATTGTATAAAACAAAAGCATAACTACAATTTAAGGGTGAGATTTCTGCAAAAGGCTGAGATAATACAGTTCAAACACCAATATTTTGCTTTATTATAGGCTAACAAAAGTAATAAACTTAATCTGGGTAGCCACTTAACATTGCTTTTATAACCACAGTTGTCCACCCCCGTCCCCTGTGTACTAGAATCATCTGTGACTGTTACCCTAAATTAAGTTTAAAATTAGGCTTTCTAACAAGTGTCTACAATGCAGCTTTCTATAATGTTGATTAAAGAGAATGCCACAAACAGGTGTAATGATTCATGAAATAAAAGATATGAAAGAATTTAGCAGGGTGGACTGTATACAGTAGACAATCAATAAATGTTATTTATCCACCTTCTAGAGAAGAGGAATGAAAGCTGGCATTTTCCTGTGAAAGTAGAGTCATACTTATATTTTTGTCTGGAGGGGATGAAGCTAACATACTCTAGTCAAAATTCAAGGTGTTCTTAATTTTCTCAAATTCATATGTAACATAATGTTTCATTAAGAAGTTAAAAAAATATATATATAAACTTTAAAGTTGCTGGACTTTTTTTTTTTTAGAAAATAATTGTGCTTAAGTGGCACAGGTAGGTACATTAGTTTGTAATACTAACAGACATTTATTTAGTGTAATTGCAAAAATTCATAACAAAGGTTATTATCATCAAGTATTATCATTAAGATAAAGAACTTTAGAGCTCCAAAGGACCTTACAGGTTTTCTAGATCAACCCCCTTATTTCAAAAGATGAAAAAACTGCAGAACGGAAAGGTTAAATGATACAGGCCAAATCACTAGCTGAGCCTAGGACTTTAAAAGAGCCTGAGCCTCCTGACTTCCAGTACTTTCTTTCTAACAACACTATGCTGCCTCCTGTGGTCCCAAATCCTCTCCCTTGGATGAGATTACTAGTTGCCTCATTTTTGTTCTTTACAATCTATCCTGAGCCATAGTTGTCATTCGTAATTCTCCCATAAAATTGTAATTTTCCAACCTGTTTCCTGAATGATTTTACAGCTGAGTGTAAATCCCCAGCTTTCTAAATTTCCAAGTAATAAACATAAACCTAAAAAATACGTGAAACAAATGTACACTGTACATAATCAAACACAAAGAAAAATTCTTCTCTCCTGGATAACTCAATATACAAATTTAAAAAAAAAAAACATTTATTAAGCACCTCTGACAGGCAGGGTCTCTGTTTAATGCTGGTGATATGAAGATGAATACGATCCTTGTCCTCAAGTAGCTTATAGCCTAGTAGAGAAGACAATTAAACCAACAATTACACTGTGCTTGTTAAGGACTCTGAACAAAGCGTGGGCAGGTTGCTATGAACGCATTTAAGAGAATCTAATTTAGAACGGTGGGATCAGCTAATGATTTCCCAATGAGGTCCCGAACAGCAACAGGAAAAAAAATGGCAGTATCACCCATATCTAGCAGAATCCAAAATGAATTAAAAGAGACAGAGCAACTTCAATTTATTCACAGGAAAAAATGAAAATAGCGTGTTTTCACAGCGGTTTAGTATCTAGTAACTCTCTTAATAACAACTAGACTATTTTTCAATGGAAAAGAACCTGATTTCATTGTGGCCATATAACAAATACAGGTCTTCCAATTATTTCTTAATAAAATTTTAAATCATTATTTTAAAACCAAAGGAAAAAACTGCGTCTGAAACACGTGTAGTTAACATTCACAACAGCTCTCTGCAAAGCTGCATAGTAAAGTCCTCCTCAAAATCCCATCTGGTACAAGAGAAATAACCTGGAGAACCGGTAGCCCAAGAAGGAAGAAAACTACCACTCATTAGTTACTCGGGAACAATGACTTTCATCTGGAAGATTCAGACCTGAGAAGCACAGTGGTGGGTATTTTTACTCACATTTTAAAGCAAAGTTGGGCGGGGGGGAGATCAGAATGTAAGGAAAATAGTAAAAGAGATAAGTGAAACGAAGGGAAAGAGAGGAAAGAGTCGGCAAGAAACCAAAAAGCAAAGACTTAAAGACGGATGGAAAAAACACTGGAGGATGATTTTGGAAAGAGTGGTCAAGAGAGAAAGGCAGGGAGGAAATGGGGGGAGGGCTATCCAAAAAATGAATTAAGAAGTAATGAAAGATGAGAGAATGTAATGAACCGGGGCTTCCCCAACCGCGGATAAAACGACCTCGGAATACAAAAGGTAGAGGAGCCGAAAAAGAAGCAGTGAGTTTTAACCTCCTCTTTACCAGCCTCTAACCCCCAGAGAGGGATAAAGAAGACGTTCCCAGTCCTAAGGAAGGAATTCCGGGGCAGTCTTCTGGAAACAGAGGCGGCGAGCTGGGGCACCATCCAGCGAGGCCCCGGCCCCTCTTCATCCCCCTCGGACGCTGGGCGAGGCCCTGGGCGTCCCGGTTACCTGGACAGGGAATCCACGCTGGGTGGCCGTCCTACTGCCGGCTGGGAGCCAAGACTCTCGCAACTCGAGCTCTTCTCCATGGCGCGGCGGAGGCAGCGGGAGAGAAAGCCTGCAGCGACCTCCGCGGCTGCCGGGCTGGAGAAACGGAGGGCGGAGTGCGACGGGCCGGGACCGCGGTCAGGCCCGCGCCAGCCCAGGAGGGAGACCGGAAGCGGCCATGTTCCCCCAGGTTGCACCGCGCGCGGGGGCTGCCGGGGAGCCGGAGGACCCCGCGGAGCCCTCAGACGCCCGCCCCCCACGCGCCACGCACGCTGTGACCCCCCGCGCCCCAACGCGCCGCGCCAGCTGTGTCCGCCGTGCCTCCGCTGGTCGATGGGAAAGAGAGGGGGCGGCACCGGAGGGGAGGGGATTCCGTAAGGCAGAAGGGACCAGGAGTCTGCGGAAGGAGGGGACATTTTAAAAATAAGAGAGAGGAAACAGGGAATATTACGAACGAGGGTCTCAAGAGAAGAAAGAGACAAGGACCTTAAGGACGGGGAAGATTGTGACAGGAATGTGGAGGTCAGGGAAAGTGGGAGGACAGAGTAATAAAGGAACGTGGGCAAACAGTAGGATGAGGGGGCAGAGGGACTCGGGGGATGAGGAAGGGAGGAAGAGAACATAGGGACGCGTAAAGGATACGGATATGAGAGATGAGATGGCAAAATGTTCACCGGATTAGGGGCTGAAAATAATGATTAAATAGTTGTTCATTAAATCATAATTAAAGGCTGCTTTAGAGTTAGTCATGTATTCAAATCCTGCCTCTGCCAGTTATTTGCAGTGTAATTCAAGGCATGGAACATCAGCTTCCTTATCTTTAAAATAGGAATAATAATAGCTTCAGAGATTAGATGAGTTAATACATGTTAAATGCTTAAAATAATGCTTGATACATAGAAAATATTCAAATGTAAGTAGAATTACTACTGTCTCCGTAGGGGTTGTTAGGATGGAATGGACTAATGTATATCAACAGTTTCTAATACAACTTCAAAAATGGTGGCTGTAGGAGGGGAAGATATAGGAAGCAGGGCTGAGAAGTAGGGAAGTGATTGGTATGGGAAGGGTAATAGGGAAAGTATAAAACAGGTAGGGAAAAAGTTAATGTTCATCATTCTATTTCCGTTGCACCCCTGGCCCAGCATTGTAGAAAGGGCGCTAGAACAGAAGCTGAAACTTTCAGTCCTACTATGAGTTGGATTAAAGTCTCTGTGGTCTGGAAGTGTCTGAAGGGGAAAATCACTTTTGGCATTAATCCATTGTCCACACAAAAACAGTATGAAAGAGGAAATGGGGAAGGAACTGTTAATTGTGTGAAAAGATTAGACACATATACTATTGGATGCAGTGGTGTTGGACAGAGGGCAAACTTTTAGTAGTCTTTCCCTGTCCTCTCAAATTCCCAAGCAGGGCAGGAAGGGAGGGTAGGGGGATTGAACTGTGATAAGAGAACCAGAACTGGGTGAAGGAGAAATGCTTCTGCTGGTAATTTTCTGTTACAGAGGACAAAGGAATGCCATAGGAAGGATACCATAAAAGAATTTCTCTGATAGAGACTGAATCCCAATCACCTCGTGTATGTGGTATAAAAATATGCAAAGATTATTTCTGTAAAAAAATTAGACAATGAGTCGTTTTAAAAAAACACTTCCTTGCTAGGATAAATAGAATTATGTTGATTTAAACTATATGTAATTTATACTGACAACTGATGTTTTTAAGAAAATCTTAAAGTACAGAGCCAGTGAAATTGAAATATTAACTTGCAAGTACATTCCCCAGAGGAACAACTAGCCTAGTTGTGTTCAGTATAAACTATAGTACCTATTACAATGAATGAATATGTGTTTAAGCAGAAAGATGTGGCCTTTCTGTTCCATTTTCCAGCTTGGCAGGGACAGGATGGTAACTGATGGTTTTTATGTCTACAATTTTGTGTGTGTGTGTGTGGTACGCGGGCCTTTCACTGTTGTGGCCTCTCTCGTTGTGGAGCACAGGCTCCGGACACGCAGGCTCAGCGGCCATGGGCCCACGGGCCCAGCCGCTCCGCGGCATGTGGGATCTTCCCGGACCGGGGCACGAACCTATGTCCCCTGCATCGGCAGCGGACTCTCAACCACTGCGCCACCAGGGAAGCCCTAAAATACATAATACTTTTTAAAGTATTTCTATAACTTTTAAAGAGAACTGTACTCCTCTGATAGGCAGAGAGAATAGGTAGTCAGGAACACTTGACAAGAATAAACATCTACAGTGATTCATTAAAAAATCTTGCCGGGCGCGGTGGCGCGCACCTGTAGTCCCAGCTACTCGGGAGACTGAGGCAGGAGGATCGCTTGAGCCCAGGAGTTCTGGGCTGTAGTGCGCTATGCCGATCGGGTGTCCACACTAAGTTCGGCATCAATATGGTGACCTCCCGGGAGCGGGGGACCACCAGGATGCCTAAGGAGGGGTGAACCGGCCCAGGTCGGAAACGGAGCTGGTCAAAACTCCCGTGCTGATCAGTAGTGGGATCACGCCTGTGAATAGCCACTGCACTCCAGCCTGGGCAACATAGCGAGACCCCGTCTCTAAAAAAAAAAAAAAAAAAAAAAAATCTTATTGCTTCTCCATCCCTACCTGCCTTCTAAAATGCTGGCTCACTGTCATCTGATACCTTGACATAGATTTTCCAGCTAAGTTTAGTAGAAACTGATGAATCCTTGAATGGGAGGCCCATGTACTTTCTACTACCCAGTTCATTTTTAGCACTGTGTTAATAGAGCACTTGAAACCATCTGCCTGATGATGTAATAATTTGTATATGAGTCTATTTGATGATTAATAAAGCACAGTAATGTTAAGTGTATAGACTTTGGAACCAGAAAAATCTGAATTGGAATCCTGATTCTGTCACTTACTTGCTCTGTGATTTTGATTAAGATGCTTCACCAAGACTCAGTTTTCTCATTTCTAATATGGCATTAAAAATACCCATATAATGGGTTTTTCTCTACACAGAGTTCGTTGCATAGTATCCTTTCCACAGATAAAAACTATAAACTCTAGACGAAATACAAAAAAAAAAAAAAGAAACCCTGAGGGGTCAAGAGAGTGAACAGAAGCAGGCAAAGTCAAAATGTGGAGTTAGTCACCAACACAGAGTGAGTTTCCCATTTTCTGGTGGCTTTGACCTATGGACAGATCAAAATTGTGGTGCAATTAAGAGTAACAAAAACTATCATAGAAAGCCCACTATCTTTCTGGCCTGAAAAGCCCAGGGCAGCTAGAGAATGAGGCAAGAATTCCAAAACAGAGAACCAGATAGGGGAACTCTAAACTCTGTATAAAAACTCAGACATATGCAATTTCACTCCTGGGTGTATAGCTGAAAGAAACAAAAACACTAATTTGAAGATACATACACCCAATGTTCATAGCAACATTATTTACAATTACCAAGATATGGCAGCAACCTGAGGATCCATCAACAGATAAACAGATAAAGAAGATGTGGTATACACACACACACACACACACACACACACACACACACACACAATGTAATACTATTCAGCCATAAAAAAAGGATGAGATTTTGCCATTTGCAGCAACATGGATGTCTTGCAGGGCATTATGCTAAGTGAAATAAGTCAGATGGAGAAAGACAAATACTGTATGATATCATGTATATGTGGAATCTAAAAAATACAACAAACTAGTGAGTAAAACAACAAAAGAAGCAGACTCAGATATAGAGAACAAATTCGTGGTTGGTTATCAGTGGGGAGAGGGAAGGGAGAGGGGCAATAGGGGTAGGGGAAAAAGGGGGTTATTATGAGATTATATGAAATCATCTGCGTGAAACTTTTGAAAATTGTAAAGCACTATAGAATTTTAAAAATCATTCAATAAAAACAAAAAATTTTTTTAAAACCCTATTTTGATTTGAATAACATAAAGACAGAATGCAAGCAGCTCAGATAAAAAAACCTACTACTCTTCCAGTTAAAAGAACTGAAGCAAGGTTTGAGTTGTTACCCACTACAAGCAAAACAAAATCTTCAGTTTGTTTCAAACCAAGTTAATTTCTTGCTAAACAAAAGCATCGGTACTTTGCGGAGAAATAAAACAGAATCCAGAGACTCTAAAACAATGTTCATAAATGCCAAACACACAATTCAGAATTACTTGAAATTAAAAGTACCAAGAAAGTGAGACCTAGTGTCAAAGGAAAAAGTAAAGAGAAGCTAAATTCCAGATGACAAAAATGTTGGGATTATTAGACAATGACTTTAAAGCAGCTAATATTGAACTATGTTCAATGAAATAAAAGACAATACACGTAATCAATGAAAGGATAGTAAAACTCAGCAGAGGAATCAAATATAAAAGATTCAAATGTAAATTTTAAGAAAAATACAGTCCCTGAAATAAAAAGATTCACTGGCTGGGCCTAACAGCAGAATGGACTTAACAGAGAAAAATGCCAGAAATTAATAAATCAATAGAAATTATCCAATATGAAAAAGCATGAGGAAAAAAATATTAACAGAGCCCAAGGGACATGTAGGACAATATCAAAAGGTCTAATATACAAATAATTGGAGCCCAGAAGAAGTAGAAAAAATTAGGCAGAGAAAACTATTTAAAGAAACTAGCCAAAAAAAACTTACCAAAATTTGACCAACAACATAAATTTACAGATTCAAGATGCTCAGAAAACATAAAACAGGATAAATTCAAAGAAAACTATGCCTAGACACATCATAATTAAACTGCTGAAAACCAAAAAAAATCTTAAAAGCAGCTACAGAAAAACGACACATTACATATAGGGAACCACAATTCTAAGGGTCACAGGTTTCCCAGCAAATATTATGAGTGATAGAAAACAGCAGAGCAAAATCTTTAGAGTGTTTAAAGAAATAAAAAGGTAAAACTACATATATATATATATATATATATATATATATATATATATATATCTCACAGAAACATCTTTCAAGGATGATGGTGCAATGAAGACATTTTTAGAAGAAGGACATTAAGAGAATGTGTTGCCAGCAGACACACACCACAAGATACACTAAAGGAAATTCTTCAGGCTAAAGAGAAATGATACCAATGGAAACTTGGGCATTCAGGATGAAGATTAATAATGGGAACTATCTGGATAAATATAAAAGACTGTTTTCCCTTTTAATTTCTTTAAAATACATAATACTTTTTTTTTTTTTTTGCGGTACTTGGGCCTCTCCCGTTGCGGAGCACAGGCTCCGGACGCGCAGGCTCAGCGGCCATGGCTCACGGGCCCAGCCGCTCCGCGGCATGTGGGATCTTCCCGGACCGGGGCACAGAACCCGTGTCCCCGGCATCGGCAGGCGGGCTCTCAACCACTGCGCCACCAGGGAAGCCCTAAAATACATAATACTTTTTAAAGCAAAACTTACAGCATTTTCTGGTGGAGTTTGTAATGCATGTAGATGTAATATATATGAAAATCAGAGCATAAAGGCTGTCAAGGGTTCATTGTAAATAGAACTATGTAATTACAAAGTTTCTGTATTTTCCATGAAGCGGTTCAAATAATTCTAAAGAATCTTATTGTTAAGGTATTATTATTATCCCTATTTTACAGAGTAAAACATTTCTGAAGCTTTGTAAGTTTAAATATTTCAAGATCATCTGAAGTACAATTTAAGTCTACTTAACTCTGATGCTTATCTTCTTAATCACTGTGCTGTGCTTCTTCATGAATAATTCATATAATCCTCACAACAAGCCTTTGAGTTAAATGCTCATTGAGGATTGGTAACAAAATTTCCTTTGCTTAGTATACTTCTATAAGCTTCTTGGTCCAATTCTTCTTTGCTCTGGAAGTCCCCTAAAATTAATGACTCCCCCCCAGCTTTCCAGGAGGCAAATGGGATCAGCAAATTATACTAGTATTCTTCATTAAATCGTTCTACAATTTTTTCTAAGAAAGCTGTATTTCACAAGTTTATCACAACAATACAGTATGCCTGCAAAATTCTTATAAGAATTCTCTCTCTCAGCACTCTTACTCACTATTTAATATTGCTTGTAAAGAGCAGAGAGCATATAGCATATTAAACCCTAACCTCCAACCCACCCATGGAATTGTGATTAGATCCTGTCAGACCAAATCATTTCCACCACAAAGAAAGTAATAAAAAGGGTCGGGACTCCCAATTCTTGACAAAATGGTGAACTAACATGGACTCTGTCTTCCTCCTCCAACTCAACACTTGTAGTCATGCAGGAGCAGGAAGGAGATTGGGGGGCCTGAGAAAATAAAAAACTGTGAGAAGTCCTTTGAGAAAGAGAAGGTGACTGGCTTCCAGTGCATGGAGAATAGCAGTCCATATGAAAAGTGAGGGGAAAAAAATTAGATGTGTTTTTTTCCTGCACATTACAACAAGTGGATCACTGTCTTCCAGGCATTTCTGCAAGGCAGAAAATATGTGTTAGGCTAGCATCAAGAAATGGCAATGTTTTCCTGGATGTGAATTCAAAACCACAGACAACAATAACCAGAGTACTTTAAGAATACATAAAAGAGTACTTACCGATCAACAACAGAAAGTCAAATAATCCTATTACAAAATGGGCAAAGGACTTCAATAGACATTTCTCCAAAGATGATATACAAATGGCCAACAAGCATATGAAAAAGACACTCAACGTCACTAATTACTGGAGAGCTGCAAATCAAAACCATAATGAGATTCTGCTTCATACCCATTAAGATGGCTACTATCAAAAACTCCCCCAAATAACAAATATTGGTAAGGATATGGAGAAATTGGAACCCTGTGCAATATTGGTGGGGTTTAAAATGATTCAACTTCTGTAGAGAACAGTATTGGAGGTTCCTCAAAAAATTGAATATAGAACTACTGTACCATATGATCCAGCATCCCACTTCTGGGTATATATGCAAAGGAATTTAAGGCAGGATCTCAAAGATATATTTGTACACCTATGTTCATAGCGGCAATATTCGCAATAGCCAAGAGGCAGAAGCAACCCAAATGCCCATCGACAGATGAATGGATAAACAAATGTGGTATATATATTCAACGGAATATTATTTAGATTTAAAAAGGAAGGGAGTTCTGTCACATGCTACAACATGGATGAACCTTGAGGACACTATGCTAAGTGAAATAAGCCAGTTGCAAAAAGACAAATACCATATGATTCCACTTAAATGAGGTAAATAAAGTAGTCACACTCTTAGAAACAGAAAGTAGAATGGTGATTGCCAGGGGCTGGGAGGGATGGGGAAAAGGGAATCGTTGTTCAATGGGTATAGAGTTTCAGCTTTGCAAGATGAAAATATTTCTAGACATCTGTTGCACAATGAGGTACATATAGTTAACACTACTTAAAAGTGGTTAAGATAGTAAATTTTATGTTATATATTTTTTACCAGAAAAAATAGATAAATAAAAATAAAAATAGGATTACCATATGATCCAGCAATTCCACTTGTGGGTATATATTTAAAAGAATTAAAAGTATGGCCATTATTTACCTTTACAATAATGATTCAGAAGTTGCACAGTTGAATTCAGCTCCTGTCTGATGGGCCAGA
Organism: Hyperoodon ampullatus; assembly: GCF_949752795.1. Lineage (NCBI taxonomy): Eukaryota > Metazoa > Chordata > Mammalia > Artiodactyla > Ziphiidae > Hyperoodon > Hyperoodon ampullatus. Next base: position 38,666,358 of record NC_136920.1, on the reverse strand, counting down.
ATTTAGTCACAGACCACACCTACTGCAAGAGAAGCATAGAAGTATAATGTATAAATATGTGCCCCTACTCATTTTCTATTTTTGTGTAAAAAATAATCACAAATTTAGTAGCATAACCTGACACATATTTATTATCTCACAGTTTCTGTGGATCAGGAGTCTTAGCAATATTTCACTGGATCCTCTGTGCAGGATCTCACTAGGTTGAAATGAAGGTGTTGGCTGGGCTCTCTTCTCATCTGGAGGCTTGACTGGAACAATCTGCTTCCAAGCTAATTCAGGTTCAGGTTCTTGCAAAATACCTGCACCTTTACCATGTAATGCAATCTAATCACAGGAGTGAAATCCCATCACATTCACAAGTCCTGCCATACTCAGGGTGAGGGGTTATACAGGGTATGTACACTAGTGTTAAGAATCTTCTGGGTGATCTTAGAATTCTGTCTATTTTGCCTGTTTGTCCAACTAAAAAATATTTTTTTAATTGTGGAAGAAGCAGGAAATGGATATTGGGGACAACTAATAGTTTCTAATACAATCCACCCTTTTGGCAACCCCCAAATCTGTGTACTCTCTTTTAATAACACACAGAACATGTGTCTTTTCCTAATGTAATCTCATTCGTAACTCTATACAGCTCAAGGTCCTCTACTTGTCAGTGAAATGCATTCCTCTTCATCATTTCCAGATATGGCTTCCTGTGGTCTGGCATCCTATAAGATTTTTTAAAAATATTATATGCACCTCTCCACTCACATACACATACACATACCCATTATATGATGGTGGATCAGGAAAGGATAACTACAATAAAAACTCACATTCAGAAGAGGAAAGGATGGGAAATAGTCACAGATCTACAGAAATCATGAAATCCTGCTGGGTAGAAATTGTAAAGAACCCCCATTTTAACAATGGGGTAAACTTCTAGTTTAGCTCATTTGACATCCTGTATTTCTCTACTCTTGAAGGAATATCTTTCTTCATTATCCTCCATGGCCCTTAGCTTTGCCTTCTAGGAAGTTTTTCCTTGTCCATTATGCTATATGACACACTTGAAGTGGGTATTGGAGAGAATTAATTTTGGGGTGAAGGTGGAGAGTGTTTCACAATTTTTGCAGCCATCTTTCTGTTGAAAGTTGGAGACCTTCAGGTTGATTTAGCAGTCAAATAATCATAAGCTTCTAGAACGGACTTGGAACTTCTTTGCCAATATAATTCCCTCAAAACAGGCTTCAAGTTTCTGTGTATGGTCAGTTCTTTATATATAAACCACATCCAAAGATTTCTGTTGGAATAGTTTAATACCTGAGAAGTCTGTGTTCTCTTCTTCTTCTCTTCTCTTCACTTGCCTCTGTGCTCTGCTGGCTATTTTAAACAGAAAAACATTTAAAGCAGAATTAGTTGCCTATTTTCAAGGAGGCTCTGAGGCTTTCTAACTGAAAGGAAAAGCACTAAGCAGAGAGGCTGACACCCAGCAGTAGCTCAATAAATGCAATTGGCCTCTGCATTATTAAAAAATGCCACATCATATGATACAGAAAACAAATGGCTAGAGTTAGGGGACAAGGACATTTGTTATTTATAATACTGGAAAGCTGGAAGCCAGGACCTGACCTACAGTAAGGAGACAGGCTAAATAAATCAACGGCACATCCATATGATGATGGGCTATTATACGGCTTTTAAAAATGCTGTTTAAAGATAAATTAGTGGAATGGGAAAATTCTCTTAACAATTAGCAAATAAAGGAAGAGAAAATGTATAAATAGCACAATACCAATGATGTAAAAATAATATATACCTTTATATATGCATGTGCATTTCATCTTTGGGAGATACACGCAAATTATAATCTTAATTTCTGGGTGGTGAAATTTTAAGCTTTTTTCATCTCTTCTGTATACTTCACTCTACAGTAAGTCCCCTACATACGAACCTTCAAGCTGCAAACTTTCAAAGATGTGAATGTGTGTTCGCTGGCTCAGTGCCAGCCCCTGTATTCCAGCTGTTGTACTATACTGTACTTTTCAAGGTACTGTACAGTAAGATTAAAAATGTTTTCTTCAAAAAAAAAAAGAATTAGTTGCCTATACAGTTGTGATAGGGGTGAATGAGTAGCCTCTAGGCAGGGCCTTCAGGAATGATTCTCAGAATGACGTAGCTAAATAGGCTTTCCAAGGGAACAAGCGTTAGCAGTATACTAAAATGAAGAAAGTGGGGAATTGGGATGCTGCTATAGGTACTGGTTACTATATACAACCCAGAGATCAAGAAACAAATACCGTCTAGGCTAGCAATCAGCGAAAACAGAAAATAAATGGCCTCACTTCCATTTTTCAAGTTTTTTGTGAATGAATCTAATTGACAGAATTGAATTCATATTCAGAATCCTACATACAGGAAGTCTGAAAATTCTATTTTGTAATTTTGCAGCCTCTGCCATTCTGGAAGTTACTTTAAAAAGAGGCTAACATACATTCTGGGTGCCAATCCACTATATCCACTACAATTTATACCTTTGGCTATTCTACTTTCAAAAACACGTTTCTGTTGAGACTTAAACTCCCAAATAACAAGTGCAACCATAACATTCTTCCAGCCACAATGAAACTAACTTTTATACAGATTAAAACACACTTACTCCCAAAAGAGGAAACCCAAAGTCTCATCAGTCTCTACAGCTATTTCTGAGTGATGTTTATTCCTTTTCTCCTTAAATCACATCCCCAACACAATGTCCTGTAATTCAAGGATTGAATAATAAAATTAACCACTCATACTATATAAAGTAGTAGGGGAAATGTAAATAAATAAGTAAAGAAAATAAAGACATTGTAGCACAAGGAAGAAAATAGCTATCATAATCCTAATTTCCACAATTTATCACAAAGCCTTTGCTTGACACTTACAATTATTTTTTCCAGCACTTCTTCCATTTTTCCTTAATCCTCGTTTAGCACCTTAGATAGTTGGGGTTCTTTGCCTTTTTAGGGGATTCAAATCTTTGTTACAGAGAGATATGAATACATGGAATTCCTGAATGTATTATGTTGCTATGGTTTTTATTATCTTTTACCATTGGATATAGCAATTAAGGAAGGTACTTCCAGAAGTTCTCCTAGGTTCTAAATATATTTTCTTGCCTTCATAATGTAGCAGCAACTCCCATTTCCATTTGATAATCAGGATCAATCACTTATGGATTCAGTAACTCACCTTCTTACCTGTTAATTCAGTAACCCCAAGACCTCAAAATAGTCTGATGGCAATCTTGACTTCCACTTTGGTGAGACCACTGTTATGTCCCCTCATGAAATATCCCTTGGGTATTAATACCTTTAGGCCATCAAAGCACAAACGGCATATGGAAGCAAACATTATTCAAATAGGTAGTTAGGTATAATAGTAAGTGAAACCACTCTCACTTCTACACCTTGAGTTACAGACCCAAGTGTGTTTGTGAGGGAAACTACACCATATATTGGAAGCTGTATTAGAGGATGTGTCATAACTGAGTCTTCAATATATATAATATTCTATAATAATAATATCAGCTTCTTCTGGATGACAGGCACATGGTAATACTTGTGAATCCAATGGACACTCCCCATTTTCCCACTTTAGCTGTAAAATTAGTTCATTGTTCAAACACAGTGTTATGTGGGATGGCATGGCAGTGAATAAGGCATTTGTTAATTCTGAGAATTTGGTGCTGGGCAAAAGCATGGCAGGCAGAGAAAATAAGATTAAGCGTACAGACTAAGCAGACTAAGTATCTGTTCCTCTGAGGACATATTATTGCCACTTCATAATGTCAGTGATTATTGTAATCATTTTATACCAGATGACCAGTTGCTCCCTCCCAGGTATGGTACCATACTGAAAACTCAGCATCAATCTTTGCTGTTGGCAGGTTGGCACTCAGCTATGGAGGTCGCCAGATCAGCTCTGTTCAAAAAAATTTCATATTGTTCATTCCACCTTTAGCTTAGATTCCTGCCATGTTTGTTTATAAGCTCTTTGAGCAAGTATTAGGGTTTGCTAGGAAAAGAAGCTCTCACTGATACCCACAAAATAGGTCATCTTGTCATCAGATTATTAGGGCCTCTTCCCTAATGGGTACTTCCTGGTGGGCATTTGCATGGAATAAAAAATTTTCAAACTCTGGGCCCATTCCAAGATGTCAATCTGCAATTTCTTCCTCAGGTTTCTTTGATATCAATCCTCCAATCTGATTCCTTTCCCTTACTTGAATACTTGGCCAAACAGTTTGGCACTAACCATAAATTGATATAGAACTAAAATTATGACCATGTCTCCTTATAAGCTAAGTGAACAACAAAAGAGATCTCACTGCAATGGAGCAGAAACTACAGTAACATCTGAATGTTGTTAAATACTATTTTGAGTAAAGAGTAAAAGGCAGTAGAATAGCTCAGAAAACACCATAAATGGTCACCAGAACCACAGTGCAAATGTAAAATGTGAATCTGTGTATTTCAAGACAAGTGGATCTGTACAGCAGAGATTGGCACAACATTGTAATTCAACTGTACTTCAATATAAAAAAATGGATCTGTAAATGTAAATATTTTACAAAATCAGCCAGAAAAGAATAGCAAAAATTTGAAATACAATGATAAATATAGCAGATTACATTTTCCAAATATTTTTGCAGAAATAAACCTATCCCACTTCCTCTTCTTACAATGTGATGTTGACAATTCTCCATCAAGAAATGGAATCTAGAGAGCACCAGAATCACAACTATCTTCTGAACAGTCATTGACAGGAATACATTGGAACTCACCAAAAAAGATACCTCACATCCAAAGACAAAGGAGAAGCTGCAATGAGATGGTAGGAGGGGCTCAATCACAATAAAATCAAATCCCATAACTGCTGGGTGGGTGACTCACAAACCAGAGAACAATTATACCACAGAAAACCACCCACTGGAGTGAAGGTTCTGAGTCCCACGTCAGGCTTCCCAACCTGGGGTCCGGCAATGGGAGGAGGAATTCCTAGAGAATCAGACTTTGAAGGCTAGCAGGATTTGATTGCAGACCTTTGACAGACTCGGGGAAACAGTGACTCCACTCTTGGAGGGCATACACAAAGTAGTGTGTGCATCAGGACCCGGGGGAAGGAGCAGTGACCCCATAGGAGACTGAACCAGACCTACCTGCTAGTGTTGAAGGGTCTCCAGCAGAGATGGGGGGTGGCTGTGGCTCACCATGGGGACAAGTACACTGGCAGCAGAAGTTTTGGGACGTACTCCTTGGCATGAGCCCTCCTGGAGTCCACCACTAGCCCCACCAAAGAGCCTATAGGCTCCAGTGCTGGGTCGCCTCAAGCCAGACAACCAACAGGGAGGGTACCCAGCCCCACCCATCAGCAGACAAGTGGATTAAAGTTGTACTGAGCTCTGCCCACAGGAGCAACACCCAGCTCTACCCACCACCAGTCCCTCCTATCAGGAGGCTTGCACAAGTCTCTTAGATAGCCTCATCCACCAGAGGGCAGACAGCAGAAGCAAGAAGAACTACATTCCTGCAGCCTGTGGAATGAAAACCACATATACAGAAAGATAGACAAAATGAAAAGGCAGAGGACTATGTACCAGAAGAAGGAACAAGATAAAACTGCAGAAAAACAACTGAATGAAGTGGAGATAGGATACCTTCCCAAAAATAATTCAGAATAATGATAGTGAAGATGACCCAGGACCTTGGAAAAAGAATGGAGGCAAAGATTGAGAAGATGCAAGAAATGTTTAACAAAGACCTAGAAGAATTAAAGGACAAACAAACAGAGATGATAACAGATATAATAATGGAAATGAAAAATACACTACAAGGAATCAATAGCAGAATAACTGAGGCACAATATATTTAAAGTGATGAAAGTGATGAAAAGGAAGAACCTACAACCAAGGTTACTCTAGCCAGCAAGGATCTCTTTCAGATTTAATGGAGAAATCAAAAGCTTTACAGACAAGCAAAAGCTAAGAGAATTCAGCACCACCAAACCAGCTCTACAACAAATGCTGAAGGAACTTCTCTAAGTGGGAAACACAAGAGAGGAAAAGGACCTAACAAAACAAACTCAAACCAATTAAGAAAATGGTAAAAGGAGCATACATATCGATAATTACCTTAAATGTGAATGGATTAAATGCACCAACCAAACGACACAGGCTCACTGAATGGATACAGAAACAAGAACCATATATATGCTGTCTACAAGAGACCCACTTCAGACATAGGTACACATACAGACTGAAAGTGAGGGGATGGAAAAAGATATTCCATGCAAATGGAAATCAAAAGAAAGCTAGAGTAGCAATACTCATACCAGATAAAATAGCCTTTAAAATTAAGAAAGTTACAGGAGACAAGGAAGGACACTACATAATGATCAAAGGATCAACCCAAGAGGAATATATAACAATTATAAATATATATGCACCCAACATAGGAGCACCTCAATACCTAAGGGAAATGCTAACAGCTATAAAAGAGGAAATTGACAGTAACACAATAAGAGTGGGGGACTTTAACACCTCACTTACACCAATGGACAGATCATCCAGACAGAAAATTAATAGGGAAACACAAGCTTTAAATGACACAATAGACCAGATAGATTTAATTGATATTTATAAGACATTCCATCCGAAAACAGCAGATTACACTTTTCAAGTGCACACGGAGTATTCTCCAGGACAGATCAGATTTGGCTCACCAATCAAGCCTCAATAAATGTAAGAAAATTGAAATCATATCAAGCATCTTTTCTGACCACAATGTTATGAGTTTAGAAATAAATTACAGGGAAAAAATGTTAAAAACACAAACACGTGGAGGCTAAACAATACATTACTAAATAACCAAGAGATAACTGAAGAAATCAAAGATGAGATCAAAAAATACCTAGAGACAAATGACAACAAAAACACAGCAATCCAAAACCTATGGGATGCAGCAAAAGCAGTTCTAAGAGCAAAGTTTATAGCAATACAACCTTACCTCAAGAAACAAGAAAAATATCAAATAAACAATTTAACTTTACACCTAAAGGAACTAGAGAAAGAACAAACAAAATCATAAATTAGTAGAAGGAAAGAAATCATAAAGATCAGAGCAGAAATAAATGTTATAGAAACAAAGGAAACAATAACAACGATCAATAAAACTAAAAGCTGGTTCTTTGAGAAGATAAACAAAATTGATAAACCTTTAGCCAGACTCATCAAGAAAAAGAGGGAGAGGACCCAAATCAATAAAATTAGAAATGAAAAAGAAGTTACAACAGACACCATAGAAATAGAAAACATCCTAAGAGACTGCTACAAGCAACTCTATGCCAATAAAATGGACAACCTGGAAGAAATGGACAAATTCTTAGAAAGGTATAACCTTCCAAGACTGAACCAGGAAGAAATAGAAAATATGAACAGACCAATCACACGTAATGAAATTGAAACTGTGATCAAAAATCTTCCAACAAAGGAAAGTCCAGGACTAAATGGCTTCACAGGTGAATTCTATCAAACATTTACAGAAGAGCTAACACCCATTCTTCTCAAACACTTCCAAAAAATTGCAGAGGAAGGCACACTCCCAAACTCATTCTACGAGGCCACCATCACCTTGATACCAAAACTAGATGAAGATACTACAAAAAAAGAAAATTACAGACCAATATCACTGATGAATATAGATGCAAGAATCCTCAGCAAAATACTAGCAAACAGAATCCAACAGCACATTAAAAGGATCATACACCATGATCAAGTGGGATTTATCCCAGGGATGCAAGGATTCTTCACTATATGCAAATCAGTCAATGTGATATACCATATTAACAAACTGAAGGATAAAAACCATATGATCACCTCAACAGATGCAGAAAAAGCTTTTGACAAAATTCAACACCCATTTAAGGTAAAAACTCTCCAGAAAGTGGGCATAGAGGGAACCTACCTCAATATAATAAAGGCCATATATGACAAACCCACAGAAAACATCATTCTCAATAGTGAAAAGCTGAAAGCATTTCCTCTAAGATCAGGAACACTACTAGGATGTCCACTCTTGCCACTATTATTGAACATAGTTTTTGAAGTCCTAGCCATGGCAATCAGAGAAGAAAAGAAATAAAAGGATTCCAAACTGGGAAAGAAGTAAAGCTGTCACTGTTTGAAGATGACATGATACTATACATAGAGAATCCTAAAAATGTCACCAGAAAACTATTAGAGCTGATCAATGAATTTGGTAAGGTTGCAGGATACAAAATTAATGCACAGAAATCTCTTGCATTCTTATACACTAACAATGAAAGATCAGAAAGAGAAATTAAGGAAACAATCCCAATCACCACTGCAAAAAAAAAGAATAAAAAACCTAGGAATAAACCTACCTAGGGAGACAAAAGACCTGTATGCAGAAAACTATAAGACACTGATGAAAGAAATCAAAGATGACACAAAGAGATGGAGAGATATACCATGTTCTTGGATTGGGAGAATCAACATTGTGAAAATGACTATACTACCCAAAGCAATCTACAGATTCAATGTAATCCCTATCAAATTACCAATGGCATTTTTTACAGAACTAGAACAAAAAAATCTTAAAATTTGTATGGAAACACAAGAGACCCTGAATAGCTAAAGCAATCTTGAGGGAAAAAACAGAGCTGAAGGAATCAGACTCCCTGACTTCAGACTATACTACAAAGCTACAGTAATCAAGACAATATGGTATGGGCACAAAAACAGAAATACAGATCAATGGAACAGAATAGAAAGCCCAGAGATAAACTCATGCACCTATGGTCAACTAATCTATGACAAAGGAGGCAAGGATATACAATTGAGAAAAGACAGACTCCTCAATAAGTGGTGCTGGGAAAACTGGACAGCTACATGTAAAAGAATGAAATTACAACACTCCCTAACACCATACACAAAAATAAACTCAAAATGGATTAAAGTCCTTAATGTAAGACAGGACACTATAAAACTCTTAGAGGAAAACATAGGAAGAACACTCTTTGACATAAATCACAGCAAGATACTTTTTGACCCATCTCCTAGAGTAATGGAAATAAAAACAAAAATAAACAAATGGGAGCTAATGAAACTTCAAAGCTTTTGCACAGCAAAGGAAACTATAAACAATACAAAAAGACAACCCTTAGACTGGGAGAAAATATTTGCAAATGAATCAACACACAAAGGATTCATCTCCAAAATATATAAACAGCTCATGCAGCTCAAGATTAAAAAAACAAACAACCCAATCAGAAAATGGGCCAAAGACCTAAACAGACATTTCTTCAAAGAAGATGTGCAGGTGGCCAAGAGACACATGAAAAGATCCTCAACATCACTAATTATTAGAGAAATGCAAATCAAAACTACAATGTGGTATCACCTCACACTCGTTAGAATGGGCATCATCAGAAAATCTACAAACAACAAATGCTGGAGAGGGTGTGGAGAAAAGGGAACCCTCTTGCATTGTTGGTGGGAACGTAAATTGATACAGCCACTATGGAGAACAGTATGGAGGTTCTTTAAAAAACTAAAAATAGGATTACCATATGACCCAGCAATACCACTACTGGGCATATGCCCAGAGAAAACCATAATTCAAAAAGACGCATGCTCTCCAATGTTCATTGCTGCACTATTTACAATATCCAAGTCATGGAAGCAACCTAAATGCCCATCAACAGGGGAATGGATAAAGAAGTTGTGGTACATATACAGAATGGAATATTACTCAGCCATGAAAAGGAAAAAAATTGGGTCATTTGTAGAGACGTGGATGGACCTAGAGACTGTCATACAGAGTGAAGTAAGTCAGAAAGAGAAAAACAAATATTGTATATTAACGCATATATGTGGAATCTAGAAAAATGTTACACATGAACCAGTTATCAAGGCAGAAATGAGACACAGATGTAGAGAACAAATGTATGGACACCAAGGATGGAAAGTGGAGGGGGGGTGGTGATGGTGGGATGAATTGGGAGATTGGGATTGGCATATATACACTAATATGTATAAAATAGACAACTAATAATAACCTGCCGTATAAAAATAATAATAAAATAAAATTTTAAAAAAGTCGAGTCTATGTTCTTTCCTTTTAAATCTGGGTGAGATTATGACTACCAAAATAAGTGACATTTTGCAACTTCTAAGTCATGAATTATATGGTTTCCACCTGACTTTCTCTCTCAGGATACTTGACCTTGGAACCCAGCCACTTGGAGAAGTCATCTGGAGATGTTCCAGCTGTTTGCCAATACCGATAGCTAAGGTTCTAGCCAGCATTCTGCATCAACTGCAAGACACGTGAGTTACTAAGCATTCAGATGGCTGTAGCCCCCAGCCACTGAGTTACACTTAGCCTTTGAGTTATCCAGTTATAGTGGAGCAGAAAAATGTTACAACCTCGGTGCCTTGTTGAAAACATGGATCATAACAAAAGGCTGTTATATGTCATTAAATTTGGGGATGATTTTTGTACACAGCCACAGATAACCAGAAAAGTAAATGTCTAAAATTGGACTTTATTGGACTGGAACTCAATTATCCCATAGTCCACAATGTGTTGTCTATTATGGTGAGTTAACAAATAGAAGCATGAGGCAATCAAAGACTGTATGTCATTTTCAATCTCACAATACAGATTAAGTTGTTTATAATTTAATGAGAAATTATCTGGCTGTGATATAGAATAATCAAGATGCACTCAGAATGATGGGACAGATAACCAACTTCATACAGGATTATCAGGGCACCTTGAGGAAATAAAAATTATTAAACATTTTTGAGAAATAACACTCAATACTGAGAAGATCACAGTGAAATAAGTAAATTCATATATTACAGAGAATGTTGAAAACTGAAGAAATCCTGTTAGTAATATGGCAAGACATAGTAAAATCCATAAAGATATTCACGCCAATTTATGCAGTAACTCTGCTGTTAAGGATTTGCTGGAAAATGAGAGAGGGAGGGAGGAAGGGAGAGAGAGAGAGAGAGAGAGAGAGAGAATGAAGATGTTAATTGTAACATTATCTTTAGAAACAAGCAATAGAAATGTCCAAGAATAGGGGAGAAATAAGGTACAGAACATGTAAATAATAGATTATGGCCATTCAAATAATAATTAGGAAAAACTATTTAGAAACATGAAAATATGTTTACAGTATTAAGTGAAAGAATATAAATATCCCTTTATTACAATTACATAATATATATACTCATACGTATTAGAGCTAGACATGAAAATATTACAAGGCAAAATGAAGACTAGAGTGTCATCCAAAACCAATTTAAATATATATGAGGATTAATTATATGGTAGAAGTGATTTCAAATCAGTGGGGAATGGATGGACTCTTCAAAAAATGGTGCTACTGTCCAAAACATCTCCTCCAGTGACTTGTACTTGGTGCCTAAAATTGCATCAAGAGAGTATTAATAGAATACTGTATTCTGTAGAAGATGGAGAATAGAAGCTGGTGGAGGATGTGATAGACGAGCGATTTGTTAGCACAGTGACTCCTTGATTCGGAGGCAGTGTTAATCACAATACAAACATACGAATCTTGCACAATCATGGAAAAAATGGTGCTAATACAATTAGTTATCCATTTTGGGAAACATTAAAGAGATAGATGATAGACAAATACATATATCTTTAATCAATCAGAAATCTTTTTATATACGATTTGAGGTAGAAACTAGCTACCTATATTCTCACAAAGAATAGTGAATGCAATAGTACTAGAAGAAAATATAAGAGACTATTTTTATAATTTTTGATAGGAAAGACCTTAAGCAACACAGAAAAACAGAAATCAAAAAGGGAAAGACTAACAGATTTAACTATATAAACCTATGAAACTTCTTTCTGGTGTGTGACACCGTAAACAAAAATAAAAGTGACAGACTGTAATAAAATATTTGCTATGTATAAAATAAAAAGGAGAAATATGGCCATAATATATAGAGTGCCTATAAACCAGGGGAAAGGCAACAACTCCGCAGGAAAATGGACAGAGAACACAAAAACATATTTCATGAAAAAATGCAATTAGCCAATAATATACACATTAGAATATGCCACACCTCACTTGTTGTAGGATAAATGACAATGAAAATAGCAATGATGTATTTTTCACTCATAGGATAGGCAAAAATGAACGTATTGATAAAAACTAATGTTTGCAAATGTCCCGAAAAGGATGCTTGTATACTGTTAGGGACTGTATAACTTGGCACAGACTTATCTGGAAGATTTTTTGACCATAACTATTAAAATTAGTAATATGCTCTCTGATCCAGACATTCCACTTATAGGAGTTCAGCTTATTAAAATATGCTTACTTTTACATGAAGACATATATATATATATATATATATATATATATATATATGTTAAAGGGTGTTCATTACAGACACATGCATAATAGAAATAGCTCAATTATCCATTATAAAGTACTACACTACCACACAACTATTCAAGATCTCCAGGACATGTTGTTAACAAAAGTAAGCAAAAAATTGTCAAGTAAAATATATTTGATTGATATGTATTTAGAAAAAAATGAATACATTTAAATTCATGAATATAAATGAATATTAAAAGATCTGAAAGAACAAGGATCACTAGTAACTATTATCAGCTCTTGGAAAGGAAAATTAGTTGGATTGAGAAAGGTGAGTATGAAACGGAATTTTAACTTTCTACTCTATAGATTTTGATACATGATAAACTTTTAATATCAAGCATATATTTATGTAAGTTGAAAAACAATGAAAATCAGGAAGAAAGTGTATTATAAAGGAACCTAGAAATGACCTTTAATAAAAATCATTAAATAATGTAATGCATTATTATAAATAATGTTCAAACCTCTTTCATATACACAGTATTATCACATTTTATCTTTACAACAGTCTGTGAGGCAGTTAAGTAGATAGATATTATTATCCTCATTTTATAGTTGAGGAAACACTCTTAGAGAAGTTAAGTAATTTGCCATACTTTGTATTATTGTATTTACTAAAAATGCAGTCTCTTTCCTCGTCATGAGATAGAGGCAAATGTAAAGAGTTTGTCATATAAATGTAGTTTATGAAAGTTTATACTTAAAAGATAGGCATGAGGCTTTAGTGCATTTTGATAATTTTGAAGAAAACCAAGATTAATTAAATGATCTTAGGATCATGATATAATCAAAGTATGTATGTAATATAAACAATAAAATTCTATGGAAATAATAATTATTATAGTAGCCTCTGTCTAGTAGCAGACAGCTTAACAGTGCTAGAAATCCTGAGCAGAATCCAGGCTTTAATATTTCCTAGTGAATTTAGAGCAGTCACCTAACCTCTTTGAACTCCTGTAAAATGTAGCTACTCTTCCTTCTCCTCCTGCATTTTCCTACATAACCACACACGCATACACATCAGAATGTGAGATGATACACGTAAAGCATCTGGTATGGTGCCTGACATGTTATACATGTTCCATAAGTGGTAGTTTTCTATCGAATTCATTAAAAGAATAAAGAGACATACAGTATAAGTCAGACCAAAGAAGAACAGAAGACTTAACATTGCTGAAATTTTGCCAGTAATTGAAGACCCCTGTATCTAGTGACCTTGGGGACATGTTAAACAACATCAACAGATTGAACTATCTGAAATACATTTTTTAAAACTCTGTGTTGAATTTATTAATTTCATATTTTCATATAATATTATCTCTATAATTGTGATTTAATCTATCAACTGTCACTTCTTCATTGAGTAAGTTAAATTGTCTCAGCATGATCACAGTTCCTAAACTACACATCTATGGACATGTTGCCTTCCTTCTTTGATTCATTTAAATTAGTTTCACATTCATGGCATTTTCATGACTCTTTCATATATTACTTCAAGCATTGGGAAGCAGATAAAAGATTTCTGGCATCTTGGGAAGGATGAATTTGTCCTGGAGGAGATTACATCTTGATGTATTGTTATTGAATCTCTTGGAAAGTGTTGTATGAACTGTCAAGCTTTGGTACCTGCTTTTAGCGTCTAATGTTGGATATCTAATGTATATCACATTTATGTGGTGTGAGTTGCTTATGCTCTCAAGGTCATCTACTGAATTTTTGCTCCAGCTCATGATAACTAAAGGGGGTGTATGAGACAACCGCCTCTCCTTGACCTTAAATGAAGTTTGTGTTTGGGGCTGAAAACTAATCAAAAACCTACTTGTCTTCCCCTAGGGCTGCAATCACTTTGAAACATTCAGAACTGAAGATAAAATTGAGTCAGAATGACTTCGAGTTGTTTTTTTTGTTGTTGTTGTTTGTTTGTTTTGCTTTTTTCTCTCTTGTCATAACCTGATGATTTTGACATATCTTTGCTAACAACTTTTCTATAATAATATTAATGTTCTCACACCTCCTTCAAATCCTTGCTCAAATGTCTCTTTCTTGAGACATTTCACATAAATTTTGCATATACTTCACTTATATCTCTCTTATCCTCTTCTAATTTTTTTCATTCCATTTATCACCTTCTGCTAGTCATATACTTTACTTATTTATTCCATCTATTGTTATTATCTGTCACCTCCAGCTAGGAATCTTTTTGTTTGTTTGTTTGTTTGTTTGTTTTTGTGGTACGCAGACCTCTCACTGTTGTGGCCTCTCCCGTTGCGGAGCACAGGCTCCGGACGCGCAGGCACAGCGGCCATGGCTCACGGGCCCAGCTGCTCCGCAGCACGTGGGATTCTCCCGAACCGGGGCACGAACCCGTGTCCCCTGCATCAGCAGGCGGACTCTCAACCACTGCACCACCAGGGAAGCCCCAGCTAGGAATCTTTGTTGGTTGTGTCCACTGATGTGTTCCAAGCATCTAGAAGAGTGCTTGGTAAAAAGTGGGCATTCAATATATACATATTTGGATGAATGAATCAATATGGCTCATAGGTGCTTCCAAGAGAATGCTTGATCTGATTTGATAGTGTTCATGAAAACACCACCTAATCACAAGGGAAAATGGTATTCACCACCAACAATGTTTTGGGTGAGTGAGTGATGACTTCCTGAAGAATATGTTCTCTGGGCAGAGTATGTTTGTATTTTTTCCCCTTCCAGGCAATCTATCCATCACTAGATTTAGTTCTAAAATGCATGTTCACTTCTTTGTAATGCTTTCACATTATTCATGATTTATAGTTACCCATAGTCTGAGTTATAACATCTGTGCAGTATGAAAAAGATGAAAAACTAATAACATTCTTTGTGTTACCAAAATAGAGATCTTTGGATTTGTATATAAAAGAGATCTTCAGATCTCTGCTTCTAACTTTCAAAGCTTGAAT
This sequence comes from Hyperoodon ampullatus, assembly GCF_949752795.1. Lineage (NCBI taxonomy): Eukaryota > Metazoa > Chordata > Mammalia > Artiodactyla > Ziphiidae > Hyperoodon > Hyperoodon ampullatus. The sequence goes on along the minus strand of NC_136920.1, from coordinate 38,650,936 downwards.
TCTATCATCACACTGCTATGTTGATAAATGTTATTCATACACTCTAAAGGATTTAAAGCAAATTAAATACTGATTTTTTTAAAATTGAGAAGCAAAGTAATGGGAAATCGCAAAAAACACTGACATGCTTAGGAGTAATTTAATGACAGAGAGGAAACACCGACAACACCCCACCTCCACCCCCTGCATTTCAGCGGTACAGTTTCAAAATATGGAGAATCCATATATGTGTTCCCAGGCCAAAAGGAAACTTGCATAGGGAGATTGAGGGAAACAAAGAGATGAGCGCAAACAACTTGAAAGGAAGTTAATCGTGAAGTGTTGCTTTCAGGAGAAGTTGTATGAGGCCAAATCTATTTAATTAAGCCCTTGGAATACAATTTCAGGTTTAATATATCCATCCCTTACTGCAATCAGATTCATTAGGAATATTTAAACAGGTCTAAACTGACACAATTGACTTCAAAAACAAAGAACCTAAACTAAAGAGAGAAACAAATCAGGATTTTGACTTAATAATCCATCTTTGCTATACATAAAGGAATTCACTGGATGGTTGCCCTCTTCATCTACATTTTGTTTTTTAAATATTTATCAAAGCCTCACCTTTTCCACACAAAAACTCCACATAATCTGTTATATAATTCTCATTATCAGAAAGGAGGAATCATATGAGTTTTTCAGAAGAAACAAAAGGAAATATCTCACTGAAATTTTATGTGAAGGATCTAAAGTGATGTAGAAAATAACATTCTCAATAGCATTTTTGAAGTAACTTCAGTAATTTATTTTACATGACTGATAATAATTTTTAAATGAAAATAAGTAAAATGATCAGAAATAAGTTTAAGGTCTTTTGGGAGCACTGAATAGGGATAATTAGCTCAACTTGGGGTCTAGGGGAGGTTTCCTAGAGGAGATGATGATCTCATGAAATTGAGTTGTGTGAGTCAGACAGGTGAAGAAAGGCAGGAAGGACATTGCAATAAAGTAAACAGTATGTCAATGCCTTGCTGTTAAAGTCCTCTGACGTTCAAATAGTTATGTAGCATAGTTAATGAGTGTCTGATTTCTTATTTACCTAATTCAGCAAAAGTTGCAGCCACTACCATTCTAAAAACCTCAATTAAGTAATCCTATCTCAAACCAAATTTGGCTTGGTTCCCATGAGAAGAGATGGAAATTGGGGAAAACTACTTGTAGGTCACACAATATAATGTGTTCATAGCTGTCCCTCAAACCCTTGTGACATCCCTAAAATAATAAAAGGCTCTGAGATGGGTTTAGGAAAGCATGGAGTCCTCAAAAGAACACAAATTGGGCCCTTCCTAGGAGTTAGAGATTCCAGTGTACAGAATATGGGAATTATAAACGGGACTGGATTGGAGCCACAGTACTCTTTTTAGCATCCACCCCATGACTCTGGAGGAGTAACTGGATTTGGGGAAATCTTCTAGGTTGATCATCCCCATCTTTGATAGCCAAGTATATATAACCAAAATGATTTCTAGAATAAAGAATGAATTATTTAGGTTGGCTCCATTCCAGACCTATGAAGAAGAGCAAAAGATATAGATAAAACTGACATATTTCCAGTCTGGTCCAATAGCGTAGATTATGAGATGGTGATCTGAGGCTGCTGCTCCAGCTAAAAATGAAGACTATTTATTTTCCTAGATTGTTATCTGTGTTTTGGATGCCTTGATCAACTGGTATAATGGCCACAGGTGGTAGGATAAAACTTAGAAATTGGGGATCACGAACATATCAGGACGAATAATCTACACCTAGATAATCCTTCTTAAAAAATTATTTATTTATTTTTGGCAGCATTGGGTCTTCATTGCTGCGTGGGCTTTCTCTAGTTGCGGCGAGCGGGGGCTACTCTTTGTTGCGGTGCACGGGCTTCTCATTGCAGTGGCTTCTCTTGTTGCAGAGCACGGGCTCTAGGCACGCGGGCTTCAGTAGTTGTGGCACATGGACTCAGTAGTTGTGGTGCACAGGCTTGGTAGTTGTTGCACACTGGCTTAGTTGCTCTGTGGAATGTGGGATCTTCCCAGACCAGGGATTGAACCCACGTCCCCTGCCTTGGCAGGGGGATTCTTGACCACTGTGCCACCAGGGAAGTCCCTAATCCTTTTTTAACATTGCCTTGATAGCAAGGTGAATCAACTAGATCTTTGGAAGCAGACTGATAAAAGTATTTTTTAAATCCTAGTTTTTGACATATTGTGCCTTCCTAATTTAAAGATATTTACTGAAGGTTTAAAACCATCTACTTACTTGCTGAAATTAATCCTGCTGATGAGTTAACCAGCTGTATGACCCTGAGAAAATTATTTACTCTCTCTTTGCTTTAATTTCTGCTTTAGTACAAAAGAAATAATAAAAACCTCATAGAATTTTTAGAAATGAAATTAGGACATGTTAAATGCTTACAATAGTGTTCAGCATAAAGAAAAATCTTAGTAAGTGTAAAATGTTGAAGGTGTGGTTGTTATTATGCAGAAGAATGATCTGAAAATAGACCCTCTCACCTCTCCCTTTCACTGGAATAAATATCTATTGATTGGATGAATGAATGTTTAGTTATGTATCACTTTACCATAAAAATCAGCACTTTTTTCACTGCTCAAATGGATTGTCTATAGGTAAATATTATTATCTAGTTTGCAGATTCAAGGAATTCAACACTAAAGGAAATAGGGTGGGAACTGGAGTGTTCTAAGGAAAGTTGGATGGACTAGGCAGACTGGACTAGAGAAAAAACCCATCTAGCTTCCATTACTCAGGGTGTGGACAGTCCTTACAGATTCTTCCCTTACATTAGCTGCTTGGCATTTATTAAGTTTCAAGAGCAGAAAGGAATAAGAAATAAAATGTAATACACTCAATATATTTAAAAATAATTTTTACAACAGTAATTAAGCAACATAAAAGAAAAATGTAAAGAGACTAAGAATAATATAGTAGAAGAGAAAATGGGATATAGAAAATGAAAAGAAGAACTAAGAAGGATTAAGAATTATCGCTACATCCAGCAAAATAATCACAACCAGAGGACTAACAGATGAAATAGTTAAAATAATAAAACAAGCTGAAATGGTATGAACGTACCACCAATGTGTGATTTTAGGTAGAGCTGATAAAAAAATAAAAACCATGTAAGTTAAAAGGGAATAATAAATTAGCACTAACAGTTAAAAAGGTAATAGGGGGTCTCAAGTGAAAGTAGATATAATGTCTAGAAAATCTCACCTACTTTTGTCTTCTCAAGTTTTCTTCAAAGATTCCTTAGGCGAATGTTCTCAGAACACAGACCAATATTCTGTGATTCTGCTTTATGCCTTAAGCCTCATATGCAGCATTTTAAACTACAGCTCTCGATTCATGCTCCTCCAAATTCTTTCTTCCATAATATCAAAAGTCAGGTGCTTTCCCTTACTCTGGCGCTCTCATTTGAAAACTTTTCATTTTATTATCACCATTATCTGAAAAGTATCCCATATTATATGAGGCAGGTGTTCCTGAAACTTCTTTAGTCTCTGTATCACTTTGGTGACAGAAAGCAAACAAACAAATACGATCTCTGGAAAGACTGGTGCTGATCTTGAGAAGTCAGTAAAATGTTAGACTTTTATTAACTATCATGCACAAAGTATTTTTTCATTGCAAATACAAATATATCAATGTTTACATATTGTAGAAATGAATATTCTTTTAAAGGCCATCCAGAATACACTCTTTGTTTAAACTATGTAGGACAGCATTTGCCTAACCATACCCTAGGATATCAACTGGGGTTATGTGAAAAAGCTCAAATAAATTTTTAGGAAATTCCAGTTTTAAAAATAAGTTAGGGCTTCCCTGGTGGTGCAGTGGTTGGGAGTCCACCTGCCGATGCAGGGGACACGGGTTCGTGCCCCGGTCCGGGAGGATCCCACATGCCGCGGAGCGGCTGGGCCCGTGAGCCATGGTCGCTGAGCCTGCGCATCCGGAGGCTGTGCTCCGCAACGGAAGAGGCCACAACAGTGAGAGGCCCGCGTACCACAAAAAACTAAATAAATAAATAAAAATAAGTTAAACAATTTTGTTTGCTAGAGAAAAATTTCAAAAGACTAGCATCTCTTGTATAGAACTAAGAATGCATTCTAGTACTTTCCAACCTAATTTGACAATGGAAACCCTTTGTTTGTGTGTTGCAAAGCCCCAAACTTGTAATTCATGAAATATACTTTGGGAAGTACAGTTTCAAGAAAAAGAACTATACACAGAGATGGGAAATCTAGCTCTCTAACAAAGGCTCTACAATCTTTGAATCCAATTGTGCTATTAAAGGACTAAGAGGAAGTATCCATAGTTTCCGACTTCATATTGCAATGGGACAATAAGCATTAGATATTTGGAAAAATGATAGAGTTAAATGAACTTTAAAAAAAATCTGGACTTTCTGAATGGAGCACTACATGTTTTAACTTTAAAACGTAAAATGGTTTGAACATATTTTTCTGAGGTGAAATATGCCTTGACATGTTTTGAATTTTTAAAACAAAAGCAAATAAACACACATATGCAGTGCTTTATTTGTTTAATAACACATCCAGGGTCAGTTAAATTTGGAGATCCAAAATTTTACCCATTTTTTTGAGATGATCAGCTTTTCTCTCTGTGTCATAAAAGAGCTCATGTCATTGCACAAGTGCAAATGACTTCAAGAAAGAAAAACTATGAAAAATGCCAATATTTCATTCTCTAACTGAGACATCTGTGCACACAATGGACATTCAGAACTCCCCAATACACATTATTTTATAAGTCTTTGCATATTTAGCTTTCAAATTCTATTATTATTGCATCTAAAAGGAGTGATACTTTTTTCCCCCAAATATTATCCACTACCTTTGAAATGCTAAAGTGAGAGCCTTTGAAATGAGTTTTGGAAAAAATCTTGAATAACCAACATCAACATAGATATGTAACACTAAATGAATTCACTCAGTCACTGCCCTTTAACAGCTGTGTTTTCTTCTTATAACCCTTCATTTTAATATTTGCAACTGTATCATAGTGTAGCTATAGTGCCTTCTCTATGATATATTCTCTGGAATAGATGAGGGATGTGGAATATTTTTCCATAATAAAATAGTCATCTGGATTGAATTGTCAAATTCTAATCCGCACACCACCACTCTTATTTGGTTTTGTGGAATGAACAAAGACATCTATCTACTTTGACACACTCGGAGCAGGATTAAGACATCTTTCAAACCTTCTGATCACTCCAAAGATTAACAAAATTCCCCGCCAACTTTGACCAAAAGACCAGATGTAGAATAATCTTCTATTTTTCCAGTAAGTGTTGAAAGGCAGAATTATACAAATGGAGATACATATATAAATGAGGTTTATATATCTATCTATCTTTTTATATGTTTAACTTTTTCTTCAGCGCTTTGAAAAGTGACATGTTGCTTTCAAGTTAGTATATGAATGAATAATGAGTAAAAACTACTTTGAAGATTATTTATGTTGTATCCATTCATATTGGAGATAATCTTCCCTAATATTTAAGTCTTACATTTTCTCAGGAATAAATGTTAAGGATCAAGCTTAGTTTTCAAACATACATAACCTCTGTGCCATTCTATCCTCACCTCGAATTAGTTCTCAAACAAAGCCTTACACAAATTAAAAATTTTAGTTCATTTCCTTAATGTTTAATAGAGTAGATGTCTTCTTACATGATTTGAACAGAACTGATTGTTTGTCAGTTAATTTAAAAAAGAAAATAAAATTGGATTAAAGAGAGAATTATATATATGTATACATATACTATATACATACAAATATACATAAGTGTTTTAACTTAAAACGTAAATCTTAAACATTTAAATATATAGCTTATAAAGTGCCTTCGTACATAAATCTTTTGATGTTACGACCAAGGCCTTTCTTTTTGGTATGGTTTTGCAGATGGGAGGCTCTGAAGTCTTTCTTGCATGAATCACATACATAATGCATCTTGTATGATTTCAAGCTCTGATTTCATTAAAATGGAATGAAAACAAAACACTTGCAAAGCAATCTGAGTGCAAAACCCTTGTACTTAGTGATGGATTGTTTGATTGATTGCAATCCTCTGTCTCTCACATACCTAATTTGGCAGCACTTAAAAATTGTTTACCATGAAACATATCAAAGTGTAAATAAAATACATATGTATAATTTAAAGAATAATAATATCACAATGACTGGTGTACACACAACCCGGTTAAGAAATAGAATATTGCCAGTACCTTAAAAGCCCTTTCTGTTACACACCCCAGAGGCAACTATTAGACTGACTTTTTTTTTTTTTTTTTTTTTTTTTTTTTTTTGCAGTATGCGGGCCTCTCACTGCCGTGGCCTCTCCCACTGTGGAGCACAGGCTCCGGACGCGCAGGCTCAGCGGCCATGGCTCACGGGCCCAGCCGCTCCGCGGCATGTGGGATCTTCCCGGACCGGGGCACGAACCCGTGTACCCTGCATCGGCAGGCGGACTCTCAACCACTGCGCCACCAGGGAAGCCCTAGACTGACTTTTATAATAATCATTCTCTTGCTTTTCTTTTCAATTTTGCTGTCCTGTGTGCATCTTTAAATTATATCTTTCGTTTGCCTTTTAAATACTAAACAGAATAGAGCTGTATTTTTGTGACTTACTTCTTCCCCTCAACATTATGGTGATGTGTTTAGCTAATTCCCTTCTGCAGCATAGCATTCTATTTCAGAACAACACCTCAATTTACCCATTCTACTGGTGATGGACAATTTGGGTTTTTAGTTTAATTCCCCCCAAAGTAGATCCTAAGACAAAGATTTGGGTATAAGCAGCTTTTCTGGGAAGTGATTCTGGGAAGCATTGTAAAGATGTGAGGAAGTAAGATCCTCAGAAAGAAGAAAAGCAGATAAAATGAGAGTTCATGAGCAGGTTATCACTATGGGCTTATGCCAGCTGGCAGCTCTGAAAGAATATGAAACACAAATTAGGTTTATCCACTAAGGGAGGTGGAACTTAGAATACTTGTCCACCAATTCCTGTCCTAAATTTGTTGAAGATCACCCTGGGGCATTAACTCCCTGTCACTTGTGGCTTGTCCCATGTGTGGGTTGAGTATGCTGAGGACACCCCAAGGCAGAGATACACAGGAAGGAATCATCTTGCACAGCAGCTGTCCAGGATTGGTTGAGAGAATGTGGTGAAGCCCTTTTTGGATCTGCTACAAAACATCCCTTGTACCACTCAGATCCGCTCAAGCCCCACACTATGTTCACTCTATCCTGTCACTGATTCTTCAAGGTTCAAGATGCAGAGCCCTGAAAAAGGGAAAAACAAAAAAAGGCTTAACAATAGGTGAATTAATGAGACAAAGTACAGTCCCTAAGGCTGTAGTTGGTCCTAAGGCTATCATTAATATTCATCAACCCCTTTACCACACATTATAGATTTCTCTTGGTCAGAAATTCTCTTGCAGCTTGCCTTGGTGGGATGACCCAGTGCTTCATCCTTGAGGGAACTGAATCTTTGGTTACCTTGCCTTTTTAAAGACTAGATCGTGGAAACTGCCTATGTGCTATTATCATTGAGTATGGAAGCACCAAGAGGTATCCTCACAAATCCTTCTGCAGTGGATAAAGTTGAAGACATTAAAATAGAGATTCTTCCTGTCCAAGAGCATGGTATGATTTTCTATTTATCAGGCCTTTCAAAATGTTTTTTATTAAAAGTTAATAATTTTATTCATGTAGGGCTTTATTTATATACCCTAAATTTTTGTTTTTGATGTTATCGTGAATGATAAATTTTTTCAAGTTATACGTTTTAATGGTTGGTAGTGTAAACAGATTGCTTCTATGTATCAATTGTATCAAGGAAACTTGTTGGATTCTTTGGGGGTTTTTAAAATAGGTAATCATACCTATTTGTGGTTATCCAAATAATGTTTGTTTTGGTCCTTCCTATGCAATTTTTATGTGTTTTATTTCTTTTTCTTGTTTCATTGCTCTGAGTAGACTGAGTGGGAGTGATGATAGTTGGCATCTTTGTCTTGTTCCTATCAGTTTTTAAAATATTAAATGGAACTTGTATTCCTGGGAGAGACCCAACTCAGTCATAATTTACTATATTTTTTATATACTACTGGCTTGTGTTGGCTAAAATTTGGTTTAGGGATTTTCAAAACTATGTTCACGAGTGTAGCCAGTCTGTTATTTTCCTCTCATGTGCCTTCCACCCATGTCTTGTTTTGGCATCAAGGTTATGCCAGCTTCAAAAAGTGAGTTGGAAAGTGTCATTTGTTTTTCACTTCTCTGGAAAAATTCATGTAAAATTGAACTTAGCTATTCTTTGACTATTTAGTAAAATCTTTCTGCTAAGCTGCTTTGTCCTGCTGTTTTCCTTATAGTAAGATTTTGAACATGTATCCCAGCTGCCTTAATGTTTCATGTTATCCAGGCATCTCCATTTTTTCTTAAATCAGTTCTGAAGAGTTATATTTTGTGGTAATTCATTCATTACCTCTAAATTTTCAAATTTATTGCCATAAATTGATTCACAATAGTGAATATTATATTTCTTTTTAATTCCTAATAATTTTTTTCTCTCTTTTTCCTTTGATGAGTCTCTCCAGTAGTTTGCTAGTTAATATCTTTAAAGAGTCAACTTTTGATTTTGTCAGTTCTCTCAATTGCATGTTTGTTTTTGCTTTTATTTTTATTAATTAAATTTTTTCTATTTTTATTATTTACTCACACTTCCTTTAGATTTATCCTACACTCTTTTTCTAACTTTTCAAGTTGGATTTTTAAAATTCGTTCTGAGCCTTTTTTTCTAATGAAAGGCAATTAAGAGAATAAATTTCTCTCCAAGAATTGCTTTACCAACATAAGTTTTCTATTTTTGTTTAATTACAAACATTTTCTATATTTTATTAGTTTTTTTTAACATCTTTATTGGAGTATAATTGCTTTACAATGGTGTGTTAGTTTCTGCTTTATAACAAAGTGAATCAGCTATACATATACATATATCCCCAAATCTCCTCCCTCTTGCCCACCTTCCCTATCCCACCCCTCTAGATGGTCACAAAGCACTGAGCTGATCTCCCTGTGCTATGTGGCTGCTTCCCACTAGCTATCTATTTTACATTTTTTTCATTGATCCATGAGTTGTTTAGATTTTCTTTTTTTTTTTTTAATGTCCAAGTGAATGGAGTTTTCCCATTATCTTTTTTTTTTTTTTTTTTTTTTTTTTTTTAATTTTTTGCGGTACGCGGGCCTCTCACTGCTGTGGCCACCCCCGCTGCAGAGCACAGGCTCCGGACGCGCAGGCCCAGCGGCCACGGCTCACGGGCCCAGCCGCTCCGCGGCATGTGGGATCCTCCCAGACCGGGGCACGAACCCGTATCCCCTGCATCGGCAGGCGGACTCTCAACCACTGCGCCAACAGGGAAGCCCTTCCCATTATCTTTTAAAGTGCATTTCTAACTTAAGTGAATTGGGGATGGTGAATGTGGTCAGTATAATACTGATGTTTTGAAATTTAACAAGGCTATTTTATGGCATATAATGTTATCAAATTTATGAATATTCTATGCACACCTAAGCTTTTACTCAGGACAGTATTCAATTTGTGCGATATTTCTAAGCTTCTACTTCTTTCTGTGTATTTCATTTAAGTGTATTAAATTTAGGTATTTTTTGTGTCTGTTATTTTCAACATCTAGGTCTTCTGCTGTCTGCTGTTTATGCTGGTTCTCACTCATGATGCTTTGTTTACTTGTGTGTTTTGTGATTTTTGATGATGGATCTGATGCTAGTTTTCTTTGAAATTTTGTGGAGATTTTTTGAAAGCTCCTAAGAGGAATTGCGTTTTTTTCTGTCTGTTTCCTGAGGGTGTACCCAACCTGGGGACAATTCAAATAAAATTCTACACTCAGGTTTGTTTTTTAATGTGTAAACTTTTATGAATACAAACCCAAACTCATATGAATGCTGACTTTGGTTATATGTTTCCAGGGAAGAATTTTTCCCCTTTGTAACACAGCAGGGTTTATTTCATTTTCACCCTTACTCTGTGGTTATGTTCCTTTGGATTACCAGCTTTTTGCAGGGGATCTTTTAATTGGACTCCTCACCTTGAAAGTGCCCTAGCCTGTATATCCTGTCCCCCACACCCTGTGAAGTTGCCAAAATGCAAGTTCAGGGTTTCCAGAGTTCAACAGAAACTGTCAGGGCCAAAGCTGATATTGACATTTGCTTATGTCCGAGGATTCCTGGTTTTACTTTATTTCTGAGCATGGCATATTGGTTTGGTGGCAATGCACTGATCTATTTTTTAAATGCCCCTTTATTTATTTTTTATTTTTAAAATAGTTTGATTGTGATATAAATCACAGATGGTAAAATTTATCCCTTTAATGTGTCCAATTCAGTGGTTTTTTAATATACATATTATATATGTATGTGTATGTATATTTATCCTGCTACTTCTGTGGTTCTTTTTCTCTGGAGATATCTGACTAATACAGCTATCTTTTCATTTTATTGATAGTCGCCTTGGATCACACAAGTTTTTGATTTTGATGAAGTCCAATTCATCTATTTTTGTTGTCGTTGTTTCTATGTTTTTGGTGAGAGATCTAAGAAACTATCTTGCCTAATCCAAGATCATGAAGGTTTACATCTTTTTTTTCTAAGAGCTTTATATTTTTAGTTTTACTTTAGGTCTCGTGAACCATTTTGAGTTCACTTTTGTTTATGGTGTGAGGTAGGAGTCAAAACATCAATTTTTTGCATATGGATGTCCAATTGTCCCAGCATTATTTTTGGAAAGACTGTTCTCTCCCCTTGAATTGTCTTGGCATTCTCAAGTATCATTTGACTATAAATGTGAGTGTTTATTTTTATACCCTCAATTCTACAACATGGAACTTTATGTCTACACTTATGCCAGTAGCACATGGCTTTTATTTTTGTAGCTTTTTAGTAAGTTTGGAATCTTCCTTTTATGTTAAAATTTAGTATTTTAGTTATTTAATCAGGAGGGCCTTTCAGTGTACCTTGCAGTGTATATCATCTGCATACCACCATAAATCTAAATCAATCACTATTTATTCATTCATTTATTCACAGCAGAATGCCTTTAGTGAAAGCCCCAAATAATTTAACTTAGCTTTCATTTGATTTCTAATAATCTATTTCAGATATACAAAAAAGCATTAAAAAATAACAGCCATGTAGTCTTCATTCAGCTTGGAAAATAACGTAACTTGAGTCCTTTGTGTACACCCTCTCAATCACATTTCTCTATAATCCCTCAAAGATAATTAACATCTTGAATTTATGTTTATCATTCCCATACATGTCTTTATATTTGTATTTACACCATTTCCAATCACCTGTTCCCTTGCCATCCTCTACTACAGGGGCTACAACTCTAAATACTTAACATCTAGCCTCTCTTGAAGATCTGAAAGGCCATAGACACAGTCATGGCTAATAAGGTATGGTAAAATCTCTGAGTAGGGGTGACCTTTCCCAAATGGAAAGGTAAAGATTTTCTATAAGCAACATTTTTTGCTCTTCATAATTTTTCCTATCTATTTTTCCAGCTTAGAACATAGACACGAGCCTAAGGTAACTACCTTGTTACCACAAGGTGACAAGAATAAGGAAGAAGACTCCCTCCTTCCCTCCCTCCCTCCCTCCCTCCCTCCCTTCTCTTTCCCACTCTAACTCCATATAGTTTGATTGTATTAATACTCCCTCTGCCTCCAGGGATAGGCACTTGACCCGGGACTGGCCAATCAGACTGCAACTCCTTGGCCAAAGTGATTGTCCAGGGATGGGCACATGCCCTAATCAAAGCTTGTGAGATGTAAAGTTGGTTCAAGCTGGATGTGGAGTTATGAAGATATAAGTCTGGAGCTTCTAGCAGCCATCTTGACACCATGAGAGAGGGGCCTGCCTGAGGATGGAGCCAAGACTCAGGAAAGCAAAGGTGAGGGACAAAAAAGAACCAATTCTTTTTTTTTTTTTTTGCGGTACGTGGGCCTCTCACTATTGTGGCTTCTCCCGCTGCGGAGCACAGGCTCCGGACGCGCAGGCTCAGCAGCCATGGCTCACGGGCCCAGCCGCTCTGCAGCATGTGGGATCCTCCCGGACTGGGGAATGAACCCGTGTGCCCTGCATCGGCAGGCGGACTCCCAACCACTGCGCCACCAGGGAAGCCCCAAAAACCAATTCTTGATGACGTTGTTACCTGGTGGATTCAGCTGTGTCTAAACCCAGAACTATCTCCTGGCCTTTGCAGTTATGTCCATCAGTAGATTCCTTTCTTTAAGCCTATCTGAGATATGTTCTCTTTCCTTCCTTCCTTCTTCCTTCCTCCTTCTCTCCCTTTTGCCGAAAGAACCCTATGAAAACCGTCAATGGTTTTACAGTCTTTTATATATTATTCTCTCTTTCTCCTTCCCTTTTCCTGAAAGAATTCTAAGTATTGTAAAAAGTTTCTATATATTTATGCAAAGCCTGGAGCTAATGATGATTCATTTTGGTAAAAAGCAAACTTAAGATGCTATTTATGTAAACAAACAAAAGCCTCCTTTTAATATTATTGCATGCAGGTCAGGGACAACAGCATTTACTTTTAAAAATCGAAGGTCAATATATTTCTTAATTCTCATGGTATAATGTTTTAATAATGTTTTTATTGCCAGTGAAGTTAACAGTAGGGCACTACCTGCACTTTGTCTGTTATAGGAATTTAGGAAATGTATTTAAAAGACGTTACACTGCCATTTACAACTCACGAAAATTCATTATTATATACCCAACAGAGTACGCTACTCAAAGTATGGGATTTCTTCTCCCTGTTAGGCAAATATTTTCTTTATGAAATTCTATGATTTCACAAGAAGATGACCATTTAATATCACATCCCAGGTTTTGATCTTCAGGACTTGGACTTGTATGTAGTCAGTGGGCACCTACATCTACATTGTCTTTCTATTAGTCCACAGACTAGTTCTGGCTTACTTTTGATGAAATCTCATTTTCATCTGATTTAATTTTCAAGCAGAGGGGTGCTTTGCTAAATAAAGTTGACTGGCAATCTGAAAATTTTCAAAAGGTTGATTGAACACTGATTTCTATTTTAAAAATGATGCTTCAAGTCTCTTTGGTTAACTTTCCACTTAGCTTTAGAAAAATTGTTTGGAAAAATAATCAATCATAGAGTTTTAGAGTTGGGACTATCTCAGCCCCAAGCCCTCATTTTTGAGTGAGGAAACACAGACACAGAGATATAAAATGGAAATAGCAGATACAACGTTTGTACTGCCTTTGCAAACACAGAGGAGGAAGAAGCTGAGCCTCTCTCTCTTTTGCACTCACGTCTACCCTCTCATTTACTCTCAAGGATCCTTCCCTGGGTACATACTAGGATTGACTGGATAATTTTAGAATTACACATTTCTTTCTCTTAATTTGTATGCCTTTTAGCTATTTTTATTGATGTTGATTTTGTTTACAACCTTCCAGAGTCATTGGACAGGCACTACATAAAATATAAATTTTATTATTGCTCCATTAATAATGCTAATAAAATTTTATTATTATAATGCTAATAAAAAGGATAATGTCACACATCTTTTTTGGTAGAGGGGGAAGGGACAATGGAACCCCAGCAACATATTTCAACAGTGGAGCAAGAAAATTTGATAGAATGGTTTCCCTTGCCTCCTACAAAGGCCCATCTTTCTCTCAACCTCCTTGACTCCCAAGAAGGACTGTGTAAATATGCTCAGTGAGGCTGTGTTTACCTGGCCCCATGTTCACTCAGCCTGGTCTGCCCAAATGCCACACAGCAGGCCAGGCAAAGGTCCACTGTGCCTGAGAATTAGGCTGTGTTTCTCCAGTATTTAGTAGTTGCTGTGCATATGGGATCTTAATACAAACTTTCTAAGAGAAGTAAAGAATATTGAAATGAGTCACATCAGCATTTCACTAGTATTAGAAGCTTCCCAGAGAATAAATTTGCCCATCAGAACTTTCTGTGATAGAGCAACAATATTGTTGGTGACTGAAAGCATGATTTCATACAAGAGAACCACTTCTGAATTTTTTAAACTATTTTTTTAACACATGAAATTACACGCGATACAAAATACTTGTCTTACAAGTTGAAATCTTTACAGTTATGGGTACAGTTACAGTAATGCAAGTAATATTAGTGCATTCACTTAGAGCAGAGTTATTTGTCTTCATTGGGCTTAACACAAAGCCAAGAATGAATTATTTGCTTAAATGACTTTCTAGTCTTTGAATTAAAAAAAAAAAAGAAAATTACTTCTATCTCGTGTATGATGTGTCAGAATGATAAACAATGCCAACAGTTAAGTAGTCTGGTATTTCTGTAAAAGGGAGATTGTATTCCATAGCTTTTAAGTTGTAAATCCTTAAGTTTTGATTGCATATGTCTATCAAATCGTCATTATCTCAGCTTTCAGGAAAATTATATCATCTTTGGTAATAGGCTACCAACAAACAGAAACTATAGACTACACCATTTTTTTCCAAAGAATCCTGTATTTTAATGAATAGCTGAATAAATAGACATTAATTATGAAATTCACATTAAGATAGAAGAAAATCCAAACATTTTGATTGCTTTATCTCTTAAATTTGATAGCTACTACAAAACATACTATTTATGTTAGGGTAAAAATAAGCTGAATCACAGGAGTGTAACTGGGACGTGCTGGCAGATATATACAGTAACATGGAGGAGCCATAAAATAAAAGTGTTTATATGTACATAACTTTTTCCTTACTTTTTTGCATGGAGAAACACTGTTTTATAAAATGGGAAAACACACAGTAGACCACATGCAACAAGGACCAATACAATGTGCACAGCAGAATAATCAAACAAGACACAACTATGGGTTTAAAAAAGAATTTGGGAGCAGAAAAAAAAAAAAAGGAAAGAGTTGAAACCTGGAATGCTTTCTTATTGAGGTTTCAGAATATAAATTTGTCTAACAAGCCTCTTGATAGTTTTCAAAAGTTCCCACTTGACCACCTAGGGTTGAAGTGTAAGAGCTAAAAATAAACCATCATATGATACAAAACTTTGTATATTAGCATACAAAAGGTAACAATTTACTTTTTGTATAAAATATAACCTTTTGATAGTATATTTATTTCACATATGTATAAATATAACCCAAAGAATATGCTTTAAGTATTTCTACCAAAATATTCTTTACAAAAGTTTACAAAACAAGTAATTTATTTATATTTACAACCTAGCACAGAAAAGATTCCGGGCCAGTGATGTTGGTATTGTGCAAAAGAGAGTGTTTCTAGACATTTTAAAGATTGCAAGAGGGCTTTGCAGAACTTTCAAAATGTGTTCTTTTTAGAAAGGTATTTAAAGAGTTATTAAATGATTTCAGTTAAATATCACTTGATAATTGAATACGAGAGTGTATAACTAAAAAAGCTGAAGATAACCTGTGTTCCTCTGTAATGAGGAAAATGATAGAGATATTTTGCATACATCCCAAATCAGCACACATTTTCCCCATTTTGCAGCTGATCTGTTACACAACTCAATAGGAACTCTTTCTTTGATACAGTGCTCAGCCCTGAGGGAGAAAACCTGGATATGAAGGGCCCATCTAGCATGTGGCAATGATTCATCACATCAGGGACAGAAGAATGAGTAGACTGCTATTAATAGATCACATTCTATTTAGCTGTTCACCCAAATAATGTGTCCAAATAAGGCCAGATTATTTTTTGTCTCAATTATGCTTTCCTTCAAACCCTATGAAATAGATTTGTACACACCCATACCCACCATCCCTGGTCCTGACCTTTTGCTTCTTATCTTCAACCAAGACATGATACCTTCTACTGTCAGCTTTGGTCTCCAAACTTCCTTTTCTTACAAATCAGTCTCTGGTCATCAAAATAAGCAGAGAGGGCCAGGCTCAATTTCACTCAGCTTGGGGACTAACCAGCAGTCATCATCACAGTAAGCAACACCCCAAGTTATTTGTGGTCAAATACATCTCCTTTATAGCAATGACCAATGTGGTGTTTTCTCTTTTAAGTAGTGAAATCTGATGCAGACACGTGCACTAATATTTCAGTATGATTAGGATAGGTCACTACTGAATCTAAGATTCAGAAACTGGATTTGGAAATTGGTTGTGGAAAAAAGTTGGCCATCTCTGCGTTCTTGTTTCATCACTAGACACAGCATCTTGAAGTATAGGATATGTGGGAAAACTGAAAAAGGGAGGGGATGAATCTGGGGAAGAAATTCTATAGTCCACTGGGTGTTCTCTATGTTCTCCAGTTTTTGTTTACTTAGGACAATGTTTGGTTGCTGCAAACAAATCTGTAACATTTCAATCTACCCTGGAAGTTTTAGGAAACCTAAATGAAAAGACGGAGTGGAGGGATTAAACCACACTTACATATCTGTTAGAGCAAATTAAGGAATTTGTTGCTTGTTGCTTGGAACTAGTACCTCCGCATGACGTGGGGTTTAAACAAGCCAGAAGTTCTATTACTTTTCTTTCAGGGAGAAAAGGAGCTTGGGAAGCTTATTTTACACAACTAATTACACATCAACATCACAGTTCTGTTTGGATAAACTGGATACTGGGTCCTGGAGTGTAGACAGGGAAAAAGTGATCCCAATGTTTTACTTCCAGGTTTGAGATTTAAAACAAGCATTTGGACCAAAATGTTCACCGCTACAGTTACTTTCTGCTTTCCATTTTTAAGCCAAGGTATCTTCATAGAGTCCAACTAAAAGTCAACAGTTTGGCCTTTACAGAGTCCTTGTAAAAAAATACTGCCTTTTAGTGCTTGAAGTTTGTGAATTGTCTCCCTTTTCTTCTTTAGGAGTTGTTCCCCAAGATTTCATCAAGGTTGATGTCTTTCATCCAGTCATCATTACCAGGCTCTGTCTTCAATAAAGAATCAATGAAATCAGCATCACTGTTTAGGGCAGGGCCCATGTTATCAGTCTGTTGGTTGAGAAAGTCAAAAGCTAAGTCATTGCCATGGTCAGTTCCTTGAAAAGCCCTGGAACTTTGGTTGGGTGAAGGAAAACTGCCAGCTGTCAGGGATGATGGCTGGCTTATGCTTGTCCTCGACTGACTCAACCCTGTTCCTGACTGGTTCAAATTAGGCAAAATCTGTGTGCTTAGCTGATTGGGTCTGAGATTCAGACTTCTGAGTGGACCCATGTTTTGTCCATTTAATGTCTGGCTCATTTGGTTCATGGGTCTCATTTGCACTGCTGGTGTTAACTGATTAGGGGGAGCCACTGTTCTCTGGGAAAATTGCTGGCTACCTACCGCCTGTTGCAATGACTGGTTTGGAGTATAGGCTGTAGGTGTGCCTGGGGGGAAGCGGACTCCTGTAGACTTCAGCGCTTCCTGCTGTTTGGTTGTTGCTTCTTGAGAGGCCCAGTTTGGTGCTGTTGTGTTGGATGTGATCATTACATTCGACGTTCTCTGTGCTGGCATGCTTGCCATACTATGGGTTAAATTTGGTCTTAATTGTTGTGAATTGCCAACAGATCCAGCTCCAAAAGTGGCCACATTATTATTATTATTACTGGGCCCTAAAGTGGGTGGCCGGGGCATCAGAGGGTTGTTTTGATTTGCTATCAATTGGCTTGGGTTTCTGTGTTGGGTCAACTGACTCATTCCTGAAGTGACGCTGTATGTTCCAGGTTGATTGCAAGGCAGATTCCCATACATCCCTATGTTCTGAACTGCTGTGGATAAGGATGGCATTCTTGTCCCATGAGAAGTAGACATGAGGCTGGAATTTGGAGTTAAAATGGTGTGTGTTGAAACTGGGTTTGCCAAAGCCTGGTTAGAGTTTAAACTCACTGTTGATGAGCCACCTGAGAAAAAGAAGATAATTATATTAGTTCATAACAGTAGGTTATCTCTTCTCTTATAGTGATTTACAGTAGCTTATCAGCTCTGAGACTGTCTTTGGGTGTAAGAACAAATAAAGAGAAATAATCATCATAGCATATTATATAAAAGGAATAAGACAGTTTTGGGGGGGAAGTATCACCCTAAGTTACCCCTTGGTCAAGAGTTTACACATTATAGAAAGAAGACTGAAATAGAATGGTTCTATTTTTTAGGCTTTACTTTATTCTTCTTCTGGAATCATTGAGGGGAAGTGATAGTCAATCTTCCATTTTGAATTAGCTTTACTCTGTTTCAAGACCAAAGACTACAACTTTGATTATCCAGCTGTCATGAAATCCATGCTACTGGTCACCCCTGGGTCCAAATTAGAACATGTGGATGAACCCTATACATGGCTACTAGATTAACAGTGCAAATCTATGACCTTGAAAATCATGTCCAATTTTCATCTGCATCCCCACTCAAGAAGCTGCTATAAGACAGGTAAATTCCCATCTCTTCAAACATCTGGAATTCAATGTAATCCATGCTCCAATGATTATTTCCATACAGAAAGCACTCTGCTCTAGGAGGATTAGTCATTATCGCACTGTTATCCACACATCATGAACTACTTTCACTCACACCATTTCCTTCTCATATGATGCCCTTCTTACCTCACCAAGCCCTATCTTTTCTTCAAAGGCTCAGGCCAAGGTCCAAGTTCCTTCATTAAGCTTTCCCTGATATTCCAGCCTCCTATCTCAAGCTGCATTTGCTCTTTCAAGTTTTCATTTAGCATTTAACTTCTGTACTGGGAAATACATGGAGCCTCAAAGTGCCAGCTAGTTATGTTGATACCTGTAAATAAGTGATTGAATGTGGGACCACTCAATCACAGTCTGCTGAATGAGGAGATTCCACCTATTGGACAGTGATTAACTGACACATTGAAATCTTCCTGGCTTGAGGAGGTTAAAATCATCATGGCAAGACATCTTGAGAGGCAAAAATGGAATGCCAGAAAGATAAATAAAAGTGCCTGCTGGATGATAAGTTCCATGAGAGAAAGAATTTTTGCCTGTTTTGTTCACTGTCATATTCTCCAAGTTCAGTGGATGGTGCAAAGTAGGTATTCAACTGATATTTATTGAATGAATGAATGAATGAATGAGTGAATGAGAGATTAAGGCAAAGATATAACTTGGAGAAAGATACTCTTTTAAAGTACTCTCCCAGCAGAGAGGCAGGGAGGCCCAGAGAATCAGAGATACTGAGAAACAGAGAACTAGACACACATATGAGTATCAGAATGGCAGTATGAGAAGAGAGCATGGTTGCAATTATAACCCTAGCATATCCCCTATTGCTTGAGGATAGCTAGCTTGGTACACACCTTGAAAGACTGAAGGTCTTGCTATTTGTTTTAAAATATGTCCCCACTAAACTACATCCCCCTTGAAGGCAGGAACAGTCTCTTTATCTCCTTGTATCTCCAGGTTTAGCACAAGGCCCTCACTATGTAGGGCAGTGTTTGATGAAGAGGGATCAGAGTCAGATAGGAGAAACTTGGACAGTAACTCAGAGTTCATAGGCTGCTAATGAGATTAAGCAATATCAGCTTGGTATCTGAAGATTTCATGAGAAGAGAATTTCCATTATGGAAATGCTATGGAAAAAATTTCGAGGCTTAAAAAATCACTCCCTCTAGGGACTTCCCTGGTGGCGTAGTGGTTAGGAATCCACCTGCCATTGCAGAGGGCTGGAATCTACCTGGTCCGGGAAGATCCCGGGGATCTTGCCGGGGAGCAACTAAGCCCATACGCCACAGCTACTGAGCCTGTGCTCTAGAGCCCGCGAGCCACAAATACTGAAGCCTGCATGCCTACAGCCCATGCTCTGCAACAGGAGAAGCCACCGCAATGAGAAGCCTGCACACCGCAACAAAGAGTAGCCCCCACTTGCCGCAACTAGAGAAAGCCCGTGTGCAGCAACAAACACCCAAGGCAGCCAAAAATAAAAATAAATAAATAAATAAATTTATTTTAAAAAAAATCACTCCCTGTAGGTGCCCCCTATTTTAACAATATTCCCTGAGAAGGTTTATGAGGAGAGCTGTATTTTTAAACAACTAGAATAGGGAGAATTTCCATAAAGTTAAAAAAATATTAATCACAGTTAATATTAAGAAGCTCTTAATATGTGGTAGAAATTGTTCTAGGTGTTTTTCATACATCATTTTTAATATTAACAACTGGGCAAGGTGATTATTATAGTACTGAGATTGAAAAAAAATGATAAAAGAGTTTGTGTTGTGCTTGTTGTTTATTTCATTCGCAGAAGACACGTGAAGTACAGTGCTCTAGAGTGGTGATTCTTACCCATCTGGGGGTTAGCAGCTGGTTGCTAAGGTCACCTCCCTCAGGAAAATGCCCATATGCACTATGGAAGAGACTTCTAGGTCCCTCCCAAATACCCAACCTCCCTGTCTTCTTTAGAAACAGAGCCTTGATTTTGCAGCAATGTGCCCAGCTGAAAAACCACATTTGCCAAACATCTTTGCTGATGGGGGGTCCATATGAATAAATTCTGGCTAAAGGCAGAAGTTATTAGGTGATGGACTTCCCTGGTGGCGCAGTGGTTAAGAATCCACCTGCCAAGGCAGGGGACACGGGTTCGATCCCTGGTCCGGGAAGATCCCACATGTTGTGGAGCAACTAAGCCAGTGTGCCACAACTACTGAGCCTGCGCTCTAGAGCCCATAGGCCACAACTACTGAGTCCACGTGCTGCAACTACTGAAGCCCGTGTGCCTAGAGCCCGTGCTCTGCAACAGGAGAAGCCACCGCAAGGAGAAGTCTGTGCACCGCAATGAAGAGTAGCCCCTGCTCACCACAACTATAGAAAGTCTGTGTGCAGCAACGAAGCCCCAATGCAGCCAAAATTAACAAATAAATTAATTAATTTAAAAAAAAGAAGTTACTAGATGAGTGTCCAAAAAAACCTACTTTAAAAAGGGAATCTGAGGGCTTCCCTGGTGGCGCAGTGGTTGAGAGTCCGCCTGCCGATGCAGGGGACATGGGTTCATGCCCCGTTCGGGGAAGATCCCACATGCCGTGGAGTGGCTGGGCCCGTGAGCCATGGCTACTAAGCCTGCGCGTCC
The DNA here is from genome assembly GCF_949752795.1 of Hyperoodon ampullatus. Taxonomy (NCBI): domain Eukaryota; kingdom Metazoa; phylum Chordata; class Mammalia; order Artiodactyla; family Ziphiidae; genus Hyperoodon; species Hyperoodon ampullatus. The sequence continues at coordinate 38,629,776 of NC_136920.1, read as the reverse complement.
GGAGCCTGTGTTCCGCAACGGGAGAGGCCCGCGTACCGCAAAAAAAAAAAGGAAATCTGACTCATTTGGGAGGCCATTTTACCTTTTCCCCTCTTCCCCTCTTTCACCTTTCTATCTGGAATATGGATATGGAGACTGGTGATGTGGTGGCCACAAGGCAACCCTTAGGATGGAAGCTATATGCTCAAGAAGGTGGGGTAGAAAGACAAAAGAAGCCTGGATCCCTGATAACATGGTAGAGCCACCAAACCAGCCTTAGACTGCTATCCTTGGGAATCTTTTATATGAATGGGAAAAGAAAAGCACAAACATTCACCTTGAATTTGATATAATATTTCAGAGGGCTCTTGGCTTCCCCCAAAGCCACTGATAGGCCATGATATAAGAAGCCATGTTCCAAATAATACCCATATTATCTTTCAACCTCCTTGAGGACAGACTCAGAGAATCCTCCTTTTGCCCTGAAGCAAAGCAGTCTTAGAGAGTGGAATATATATATATCCCATTCCTAATTTTAGTGGAAAGAGGCAATCTGGTGCATTTGAAAGTGTTTAAATAAATGAGAACAACATATTGATTACTACACTTAACAGGACCAGAAAATATTAATAAACAGAAATATTCACAGCCCCTCCTTCTTTAGAGAATCTCCTTTATGGCCTTAAGCAGAGAGAATTTAGGAAAATAGAGGACAAGCTTAGTTTACATGAGAAGCTGCAGGGAGTTCTGGGCAGAAAGGCTCGAATAGATGCTGACTAGGGGAAGGCAGGGGTAGCACAGGCTATGTTTAAAGAGGTTCTTTTGGAGTTCAGAGAGTGGAAGGGAGGGATTTTAGGGGTAGTGTCTGCCACTTATGCTATATTGAGATATCCATTAAGAAGTTTTGCTTTATTTTTTGGTTTGTTTTTTTGTTTGTTTGTTTTTTAACATCTTTATTGGAGTATAATTGCTTTACAATGGTGTGTTAGTTTCTGCCATATAACAAAGTGAATCAGCTATACATATTCATAGATCCCCACATCCCCTCCCTCTTGCGTGTCCCTCCCTCCCTCCCTCCCTCCGTATCCCACTCCTCTAGGTGTTCACGAAGCACTGAGCTGATCTCCCTGTGCTATGCGGCTGCTTCCCACTAGCTATTTTATATTTGGTAGTGTATATATGCCAATGCCACTCTCTCACTTCGTCCCAGCTTACCCTTCCCCCTCCCCTGTGTCCTCAAGTTTTTGACCCACCTCCTAGAGAAATGGAAATAAAACAAAAATAAACAAACAGGACCTAATGAAACTTCAAAGCTTTTGCACAGGAAGGGAAACCATAAACAAGACGAAAAGACAACCCTCACAATGGGAGAAAATATTTGCAAACTGAAGCAACTGACAAAGGATTAATCTCCAAAATATACAAGCAGCTCATGCAGCTCAATATCAAAAAACAAACAACGCAATCCAAAAATAGGTAGAAGACCTAAATAGACATTTCTCCAAAGAAGATATACAGATTGCCAACAAACACATGAAAGGATGCTCAACATCACTAATCATTAGAGAAATGCAAATCAATGATACCATGAGGTATCACCTCACACCGATCAGAATGGCTATCATCAAAAAATCTACAAACAACAAATGCTGGAGAGGGTGTGGAGAAAAGGGAACCATCTTGCTTTATATTTTAAATGCAATCCACCTTTGGTATTTTTAAGAGACTTCCTAAAGACTTAATTTGCTTTTCAATTATTTTTTGGTGATAGGGCTATTTGTCTTAGGGAGATGAGCCCAAAGGTGGAGATGAAAAGATTGGGTACTATGTAAGTTACAAATGTGACTATGAGGGAGAAATGTCTGCTTACCTTACACTATCTGGGTCAAGATATGCTGTTGGGAGGAGAATGGTTGAACCTAGCAGTTAGAAAATATTTATGCTTTTTTGACTCTCACAAGTAGTCCTGAGAGCAGTGAAATATGTGAATAAGGAACAAAAATAAGCAAGAAAAACTGATGAGTAGACTAAAATAAATTCCAGTTTGGTCTTGATCTGAAAGTTAAGTGGGAGCTAGAGAAGGAGTCTAAGAAACATGTTACAATTAAATATGAGATGGGGGAAGGAGGAAATACTAACAACTGAACAGTTTTCTTCTTTGCACCGTTATGATTTTTATTAATTTTTAAGAACACTTACCAGAATACTGAGCTGTTGGCTGCATGTTGCCCACATTTCTTCTTTGGTCTTTATAATCTGGGGGTGGCCTTGTCAAATGTCTGTTTATCTGATCTTGTGGAGCAATTTTCTCCTTGAAAACACAAATGAAAACATATTAAACTGCATTGTTACTTTCTCAGTTGTAAAAATGTATAGATTCAAAAAAGTAAGAATATAAGAAAAATTTTGCAGTCATATTTGCGAATTATGTATCTTACTTAGTTTTTATTCATGATTTGCAGTCATAGTGGTGAATCATGGACCTTATTTAGAGACAAAACTTTTCAGTTTCAATCTCCTGCATGAAAGTGTAATTTCTACCTCTCCTTAACATTCAACATGTGTTTTGGGTCTTGTAACTACTCTCATTTTCTTTATTTTGCAATTAGCTTTCAGCGAGAACAAAATTTCTATGAATTCTGAGATGAGGATTTCTAGTTTTGTTTTGTAGCACACCTGATATACTTTGGTACCTATATATAATTTTGGTCCTACCAAGTGTGTAAGGTGTAGGAATAAGATTGCCAGATAAAGTGCAGGACACTCAGGCATTCTATATTTTTATTTGCTAAATCTGGCAACCTGAGATTGGAGGAGATAACCTATCAGATACTGATATAGGCATTCTGTGCATATTACCTATTTTTTCCCCCTCATAAACAACCATTGAAAGTAAGTATGGTTATTCCCACTTAAAAGATAAGGAAATGGAAGCTTCCTTAGGTTAAGTAACTTGCCCAAGATCACACAGTGGTCGAACCAAAACCAAATCCTGAGTCAAAAACTTAGGCTTTCCAGCCACACAATGCAAGGGCCTCTTGCTGCTTCGTTTCTCTGTGCCCCATTCTCAGAGCCCAGAAATTTCCCAGTCTCCCTTCTTTTCTTCCTTCTGGAATCAGCCACCTTTAGATCTTTAGAGTAGGTGAGTTTGGGGGCTAACAGAGGAAACAGGGGCGTTCTTTTTATAGTGTCAGTGGCCTCAGCCAAAGACTACCAGGAATGTAGAGGGAAGAACAAATCTGACTCCATGTTAGATCTGGCCCTTTTCCTGTGCTTAGTCCTGCTGGCTCTGAACCTTTTATAAAAGAATGTTGCCTACAGCCTGAAATATACAGGATAGCCTATTCTCAGGGCTCTAACCTTTAAGAGTCCATTCATATAGAGATAGAAAGTTACAGAACAGAGAATAACATTTGTCTTGTTGGAGGTTTATGGGAACACCTTGACTTGACCTACATGGATAGCTGCAAAAACAAAGGATTCCGACACCAAGAAGTTTACAACAACTAACAACTCCCCTCCCTCACCTTCCTTTAAAAGTCCTTTGCTGAAACCCTTCAAGGAGTTTGGGGCTTTTTGGGCACAAGCCACCCATCTCCTTGCAATAAACCTTTCTCTGGACCTGCAATAAACCTTTATGTGCTCCAAACTCTGACATTTTGGTTTGTTTGGCCTCGCTGTGTGTAGGGGCACATGAATTTGCATTCAGTTACAAGAACATACCTGTTGGGTTTATCACTCACTGGAGCGAGGAAGAAGGCATATCACGGGGGACCATAGGGTGTCTCAGCAGGAGCGTATTAGAAAGAACCTATTATAGGATTTGGGCTTTGACTGGGTGATTTAGGGAGGGTCTAAGGAAGCGAGGATTTGTTCAAGGTTGTAAGCTGTCAGAAAGTGAGGTTGATTCTATGACTGAATAAAGAATTATTTGTCACTCATTTAGCAAAAGAGGAGAATTTTTCCTATTTTGTGAGTTGCACAGTGACCTTGCTTATGTCTGGGTTTAGACAAAATTATGAAGTGGCCTTCTTTTGTCTCATTTTATCATGGTCTCAGAGCAATCCTGTCTGAGCTTCGTGTTCTGTAAAATTGTTTATGTCCAACAGAGAACAAAATAGCCTGGCTGTGAGTGTTGTATCAGTTCTGGACATCAGGAGATTTTTTTTGTTTGTTTCTCAGTATGGATCAGGAAGTTTTTAGAATGGCTTCACTGAAACTTTGCATGAACCCCAAAGCAACCCCCTTTTTCGAAGATAAAAATAATTGGCATAGGTATACAGAGAACAATATAATTATAGAAAAGTCGATAAATAGAAAAGAAAACCTTGTAACAGGTGGGTTAATTAGATGGAAGCCAAATGTGGGCTGCCCAATTTAGAACCCACTTAAACCATGTATTTCTCAGTTTCCCAACAAATTCCAAACCTTCTAAGTAGCATAAATCTACTATAAAGGGAAAAAAGTGGCTTTAAAACAACAACAAACCAAATTCAAATTCTTGTTTCTAAGGAAAAAGACTTGAAAGACTCACAGGGATATGGGGGCATCAAGTAATTCATATAAAACACAATTTTTATGAGCTAAGTGTAAATGAATCAGAAGCATATGGATTACATTTCTTTTAAGTATGGGTTTACAAATTAAGGGAAAAAGTGGTCAGTGAAACTCTTTCTGGTTTTGCCCAAACCCTAAATGTTTAAGAAACAGCTTGAGATGTTCCATGAACCCAAATGTGGCAATATGCAACCATTCCTGCTGTAAACTATTGTGCAAGCTGACAGTTTTGATTTTTATGCCAATATGGGACTTTCTGAAATCTTCTCTTTTTCAGAAGCATCTATCATATTTTCTTATGCAATTAGGTGTTTCTATTGTAGAAAACAGAGTTCACGCATGTGTGTGAGTGATAATCAGGCCTTTGCTGCTCTATGAAAGACTAGATTTCAAATCTGGATTTATTTTTACATACGTTCAATCTACTTATTGACTTTTTATTCTCCTGAGGGGTTATTTAGGTTGTTCAAAGTGTTAACATACAGAGCTCTGGAAACTTGAGTTTCTTAAAGTACTTGTTCACAAATGAGTTAGAGTTAATGGCCTTGCATGTGGACAAGAACTGCCATACTATCACTTTGTGCTGAGGGGCAGCAAAGACCAGACTTCAACACTGAATGGAGACTGCTCCATTTGCAAGAGAATGACATCCCCATTCTACGCAAGTGTAAACTCACAGGCCATCCCTGAGGTTACTTCTGTGCAACATGAAATTTAACTTCACAACTAATGTCTCATGATAACCCAATATCTTGGACCCAAAAAACTAATATAGAAATAATCTTCTGTTGCCCATATCTGTTCTGCTTCAGTTTCGCTATCTCAAAATGTAAAATATGGATAATTCTAGGACCTTTCTCATACTCCTATTGTAAGGATTAATCCTTTAATTCCGTAAAAGCGCAGCATGGTGCTTGGCACATAGTAGGTGCACAAAACGTGTTGGTAATTATGATGCCCATTGTAACAAGTACTACTCATCTCTCTTCTTTGTGCTTCATTGGTGGGAAAATAATAGAAAGTACGGGATAATACTTTCATGAGAAAATGTCTCAATTTAGGAGCCTATGTGGCCTTGCCAACTGACTGCAAATGACTACAAAACATATGCTAATGTAAAGTGGCATCAAAGACTGTTTCTTCCTGGATATGCTAAAAAGCACAGGCACCCTCAATGTCCGCCAAACAAAAAGAAATGTGAATGGTTTATAAAAATCACAAAAACAGCAGCCTCATTCTCATTCATCTCTCACAGCTTAGCTACTGCCCTTTGCACCTGTCCCAGCGGTGACTCAAATGGGACTCCATGGGAGTTAGGACAGTGCCAGGATAGGACCCTCATGGAATGTTTCCTCGCCTTTTAATGAGAGCTGAAAATCCAGAAATTCAACTTCTGCCTGTTACAAGTCAACAAATTAGTAGTGTTGAGGGGAATGATGGAAGTGTACCCAGTAAGCCAATCTTAGATTGTATGTTTTTCTCTTCTACTGCCCTTGTTTCTTAGCTATTTTGTTTATGAAGATCATAAAAAGGGAGGGAGTGGGTAGGAGGAGTGGAGATTTCGAAACTATGACTTATAGTAGAAATTAGTTGTGTCACTTAGCAATCCAGTCAGTGGTTCCCCTACAACTTAGGGCAACATTCAAGGTCACCTATAAGTTTATTTCTCACTATTCCTTGTTCAAGATCAAATAAGTTTATTTCTCACTATTTCTTCTCACATGCTCTGGATTCCAAACTTAATTCCATTTGTCATTCGTTAAAAAACATAAAGGATTGTTATGATTTGTACTTTTCACTATGCATTAAATATTTCATCATACAATCTCAAACTAACCAACAAATACACATCCAGGCTATACCTTTCGGTCTCTGGCCCACTCTCCACCTAGAATGGTGGACCACTCTATCCATCAGAATCCTACAGTCCTTCAAAGTCAAAGTCAAATTTTATCTCTTCTGGGAGACTATCCTCAATCTCTCCAGGCTGGATTTTATCTTTCCCTCCATTACATTTTCCCTCGCTATGTTATACCTTTATTATAATGCAAATCAAATCTGAATCTAGTGCTTCCTTGTTTAAAATGCTTTAAAGTCCTCTCCATGGCTTTTCTTTTTTTTGTTTTTGTTTTTGGCCACACTGTGCAGCTTGCAGGGATCTTAGTTCCCTGACGAGGGCTTGAACTGGGGCCCCCAGCAGTGGAAGTGCAGAGTCCTAACCACTGGACCTCCAGGGAATTCCCTTCCATTGCTTTTCAACAATATAAATTCTGATTTAGCAAGCTTTATCCTCTGGTCTCTGATCTCTAGCCTCCTAGCCTTTCACTTCCCTATCCTTGTGCACGTGACATGCCTCAGCAAATGTAATATGTAGTAGACTTTATTGTCCCTGAGTCTTTGAATATGCTGGTTCTTCTGTCTGGACCCTCCACTGTTCTTCCCTCTATCTCCTACTTCACCTTCAGATCTTCAGTAGATATAACTTCCTCTCTGAAACCACTTCTGGTAATCCCACATCACAGCGTTTAATCACATGTATTACAATTGCCTATTTATCTGACATCCCCAGAGGGCTCTAAGCTCCTTAAGGACAAAGACAGGGTTGTCTTGTTTATGGCTGTAGTCCCATTGTAAATTAGTAAATATTTACTGAATGAATGATACGCTTATCACACCCTGCCTTTCCGACTCTTACTGCAAAGCTCCTTGAGTATAAATTTTTTTTTTTAATTTTATTTCCTGTGTACCTTGGCTCTGTCAACCTGGAGACGGTTAACTCTGCCTCTTTCTTCTTTCATTTGGCCAAATAGTCTGAAGGGAAAGAATAAAATTTGGAGAAAAGGCTTTGGTCTTAGGAGGCAGGAAGGGTTTGGAGCAGTTGTTGAATGTATGAGTTTGAGAATATAGCAGGGACAAGCAGATAAATAGTGAAGTAGGGTTAATGCTTGGGTAATGTGTGGGAAATAATGACCTTGACTTTAAGGTAAGGCCACTTAAATGTGAAAGTGGGAAATACATTTTCGGTTTCCTTAAAAAAATCTACTATTCTGAGATGCTTTATTTTGGAGGTGAAATTTTAAGTTTTGAAACTCCACACTGGCTTTTAAAGTTGCTTTAAAACCCTTTCACCTCTAAAATCAGTTTGGATTTGAGTTGATTAAAGTTTTGTCCCCTATTTTCTGCCCCTTGGGGCTATGGAAGAAGACTGGTTTCCTTTGCCTGATACCAATGCCCATGTGGTGGTTCTAAACATTCCTGGGCTGGGCAGGGCTAGTCAGCCCAGGTCCTGTGCATTCCAACTGTCCAGCAGCTGGTAAATCAAGTTGTTTTTTTTTTCCTGCAGCACTTTACATGTATAGATTTAACCTCTTGTACAGCCAGGACACCCTGGTGGCTGTCCCGTAGGTGGACACAGAGACAAGCACAGTAAGTAGAAATGGAAAATAATGAATTCCCTCAGTTGGGCCAATAGGTATGTGCAGTAGAAATTGGGAGAAAGTTTTACCGTGTCAACCAGCATCTGCTGCTGGAGGAGAAGCTGCTGTTTCTGCTCCATGATCTGCCTCTGTAGAGTCTGTTTCTTTCCCATCAATTGCTGATTCAACAGTGATTGCTGGGAGTTCATGTAACCACTTCCAGTGTTTGGATTTGAGCAGGGGTTGGGACTTGGACTGGGGCCTGTGTTCTGGCCTACCACAGAGTGTTGATCCTAAAAAAGAGAAGGGGAGGGGGTGGAAAGCTACTGTGAATTAAAAGAAAAAAAAAAACTTGCACAAAGATCATAAGCTTAGATTCCAAACATTTTTCAACGTGTTAAGATCAAACGTGGTTAATGGGTTGGAGATCAGAGAATTGCTTTTTAAATGTAGAAGAAATAATTGCATATCACAGCAATCAAAGCAGCTGGTTTAATGACATTAGGGTACTGGAAATGCTCCCACGTGACTCTGATGGTGGAACCTCCGCATTCCAGAAGGTATTTATGGCATGTCAAAGAAAATTACCATAAATACATATGGCAAACCTCTCAATTGCTCAGGAACAAACACATCATAAAGTAACAAGTTCTTCCTTTTCCCTAAAGTTAGCCCATATCATTGCTGATCCTGCAATGAAAATCATTTCAATTCACATGTTTAAAAGTTGAATAACCATTTCGGACAGAAGGGGCCTAGCTTTCTGTGATAAGGTAGGAAGACCTGTGAGTTTCTGTTTCACAAACACTGAAACTTGTTAGGGACTTCACCTTTCAGAGACTTGTTAATTTTCCTCCCTGGTCAGTAAGTTGGGAATCTTAGTGCATTAATCAGTAAAAGAATATCAACTGACAATAAGAAAGTATTGGTCAAAGACTCACAACTGTGTGTTAAATAATATTGGGTACTGGTGAATTGCCATTCTAACTTGAGGTCTCTACCAATGTTTAGGCATTGACAGGTCAGCACCCTCCAGGGCAGAAAGCTAAACCCAGCCAGGTGTTTTCACTAATTCCCAATGGTGTGTTTAGGATTGAGCTGTGCACTGTTGGGGTTACAAGAAAACTAGAAAACGTAGCCCTCATTTTGGAGAACTTATCATCTAATTAAGGAAGAAATGACATGCTTACATGTAAAATACAAGAAAATACAGAATCAAGTTTTAGATTAAATGATACAAGTATTAAATGAAAGATCCTCCCACTTTGATTATACTCATCTAGGAAGCAGATACCCAGGTGGGCCTTGCTCCAGAAATTCTGAGGCCACAGATCCGGTACCTACTCAGGTGATTCTAATGCTCATTGCTCCAGGGAATGCTCTTTGAGAAACACTGGCTATATGGGAGCAATAAAATCCAACTTGCATTCCCAGCTGGACTGTGTGAGGTTACAAGACATTAAAAAGATAAAGCAGGGGCTTCCCTGGTGTTGCAGTGGTTGAGAGTCCGCCTGCCGATGCAGGGGACACGGGTTCATGCCCCGGTCCGGGAAGATCCCACATGCCGCAGAGCAGCTAGGCCCGTGAGCCATGGCCGCTGAGCCTGCGTGTCTGGAGCCTGTGCTCCACAATGGGAGAGGCCACAACAGTGAGAGGCCCGCGTAACGCAAAGAAAAAAAACATAAAGCAACTCCCATGATGCCTGATGAGCAGTAAATAGTAGGTACTCCACTTGTGGACTTGCCTTCTCTTTCTTTAGTTATCTGCTGAACTATTAAAAAAAGCCACCAGTTCAAAGCCTGGGGATGCAGGAAACATGGTCTTGCTTTAATAATCCCTGGGGCTACAGAGCTCACCAACTGCCACGAGGAAAAGGGATACAAAATAATCCTAAAATGACCATGCACTGAGGTTTGTTAGAGGCCAGTCATTGGGCTTAGCACTTTATGTGATTAATATCATTTCATCCTCCTAACAGAACAATGAGACAATGAGCAAGGACTATTATTTTCATCCTAATTTTGCAGATGAGAAACGTGCCTCAGAGAGATCGCTTAGCTGTAAGTGGTTGCGGAAGATTTGAAGTCAGGCCTGTCTGACTCCAGAACTCCAGTTCTCAATCACCATCCTCTATTGTCTCTCAGTTGAGACAAGAAGAGTTCGGGAGAAAAAGCTTCCTACTGTAAATCTGGGTCAACCCATCTGTCCATGCAGCAAATGTGTATTGAGCACTGTTCTAAGGGGTCACCCTCAATCAGGCGCCTGGAAGGGAGTGTTTTAGGGAGAAGGGCAGAGGTGTGGGGACGGGGAGGGGGTGGTCCTTCTCACCAATCAATGAAAAATAATTAGAGTCAGCTCTGAGGTAGGAACATCCTCTGAGCAGCCGAAAGGAACTATCCCTAACACATCTGCACTCAATGCCCAGTCAGATCTGTCAGCTTTAAATCCATCATGGCTCTTGGGAAAGATTTCACCCCACATGTCCTACAAGCCACCAGGACTCTCTCTTGGAGTGTGCTTCTTTCATCTGGGTTAGGGGCTCAGGTCAGGGCCCTGATACTTTGTTCTGTGCTGTGCTATTATTTATTTCTTAATATCCAATTATTTATTATATAGACCAACCAATATAGATTTATGAAGTATTGTGTCATAATTTCCTCATGTGTAAAATGAAGGTAATTACATTCATGACATAAAATTAGGCCAGATGAAATTTAGAACAGTTCTAGGCACTTAGTAGGTTCTAGATAAATTTTAGCAATTAATATTTTTCTTACTTGCTTATCTTTGTATTATTTTGTGTATGGCAGAGATATTTTAGAAACAATTATTTTTGTGAAGGAGCTTATGGTGTAAGTGTACTTGACTGCACATGTGGTATGTTTGCCTCCTATCATTTTTTAAACAAAGGTAGTCCCTGGTGCTCTCCAGCTGGCCACAGTCCCCATTATTCCTCATTTTATTATACCCACCCTTTTCCCTTATTTCTATTACTTGCTTGGCCCATGTAGGCATTTGAAGTTAAGATCTCTGGCTTATATTTTAAAGATGACATACAGATGACCAAAAGGCACATGAAAAGATGCTCAACATCGCTAATTATTAGAGAACTGCAAATCAAAACTAAAAAGAGGTATCACCTCACACTGCTCAGAATGGCCATCATCAAAATGTCTACAAATAATAAGTGCTGGAGAGGGTGTGGAGAAAAGGGAACCCTCTACACTGTTGGGAATGTAAATTGGTGCAGCCACTATGGAGAAGAGTATGGAGGTTCCTTAAAAAACTAAACATAGAGCTACCATATGATCCAGCAATCCCACTCCTGGGCATATATCTGGAAAAGGTGAAAACTCTAATTCAAAAAGATATGTGCACCCCAATGTTCATAGCAGCACTATTTACAATAGCCAAAACATGGAAGCGACCTAAGTGTCCATCAACAGATGAATGGATACAGAAGATGTGACACACACACACACACACACACGCAGTGGAATATTACTCATTTGCAGCAATTTGGATGGACCTAGAGATCATCATACTGAGTGAAGTAAGTCAGACAGAGAAAGACAAATATCATATATCACTTATATGTGGAATCTAAAAAAATGATACAAATGAACTTATTTACATAAGAGAAACAGATTCACAGACATAGAAAACAAACTTATGGTTACCAAAGGGGAAAGGGGGTGGGATAAGGGATAAATTAGGAGTCTGGGATCAGCAGATACACACTACTATACATAAAATAGATAAACAACAAGGTCCTACTGTATAGCACAGGGAACTATATTCAATATCTTATAATAAACTATAACGGTTTATATAATATCTTGTATAAACTATATATATAACTGAATCACTTTGCTGTACACCAGAAACTAACACAACATTGTAAATCAACTATACTTCAATTAAAAAAAGAATCTCTGGCTTATATTTTACCTGGGAATGTAAGATACACACATCACAAAGCCCATGGACACACTCACTCAAAGTTACTGCATTAAAAAGCAATGCATAGTCATTTCCATTAGGTGGTATGATACCTACTAGTGCCTTAGGATTAAAATCCACATCTCCTAATGTCTCGTCTAGTCACCCATGTATCCATCCATCCATTAATAAATTTGATAAATTTTACAGGATATCTACTATGACAGGCAGTTTTCTATTTTCTAAAGATCAAAAAAGTATTTACAAAGGGGAAAAATGAAGAGAAAGAAAAGAGGTGACAGAATGCTTACTGTTGGCAGAATCAGTGAACATCATCAAAATAATTTCCAGTGAAATCTGGAAAACTACCCTCTGCTAAGATTTATAAAAGATCTGCATGCCAAGAAAATGTAACTCTGTCTTTCTCTCTCTAATCAAACAGATGGACTGTACTAAATTTAGTTTCATTCCTTTACAATACTAAAAGATATTAAAATAAGAGATAAGCTCTCTTTTTGAATTTTGTAGATTTTCAAACCTTGTAGTTTTTAGCCCATGGGCCTTACCATGTACTCTACCATACACATTCTTTCCACTCATGATGGAAGTAATATTTGGCTGCTGATACATTTTTTTGCCCTTATGTTAGCTGTGAAACACAAAACACCTCCTTACACAGGCTTGCTGTCATTGCCAAGATGTTGTGCAAACTTTAGTACATAAAATATTTTGAAAGAAAAATATGCTCCCATGCGTTGGCTTTGATTTCCATATTCAGCCTCACTCTTTGCCTTACACTCAGCCCATGTAGAACTTGACTTAATAGAAATCATCTGTTTCTCCCTCAACACTCATTTTTCCTCAATTGCTTGTGAAGGCCATGGTAAAAATGGCACATCCTCAGCTCGTAGATGAAAGAGAGTGTGTGTGTGTGTGTGTGTGTGTGTGTGTGTGTGTGTGTGGTTGTGAATGAATTAGCCTATTTTTACTGATGTAGTCTTTTTTTTTTTTTTTTTGCTGTACGCGGGCCTCTCACTGCTGTGGCCTCTCCCGTTGAGGAGCACAGGCTCCGGATGCGCAGGCTCAGCGGCCATGGCTCACGGGCCCAGCCGCTCCGCGGCATGTGGGATCTTCCCGGACCGGGGCACGAACCCGTGTCCCCTGCATCGGCAGGTGGACTCTCAACCACTGCGCCACCAGGGAAGCCCTGATGTCGTCTTTTATATGCTAGAAAACTCAGATTTCTAGAGTCTCTTTCAAATCATGAACTTGAATGACCTTTCATTTTGTGTGTGTTTTTTTCTGTTTCTACCAATAAATTATGGTATTTGATGCTAACATACAAAACAGGCTTCTGATCCTATCATCTTGGGATTTAATATAATTTACATTTAATATGCACTTATAGATAGTTTTCCACATCTATGTGAGTGTGTGTGTGTATGTGTGTGATGTGTATTTAAGATTTTGAAGTTCTTTTATAGTATTGGCTAAGCCACTGAGTTAGGGTAGTATGCCAAGTGCTTAAATATGATTAAAGCTTCTTAATCCTTGTTTTAATCCAGCACAGGACTGCTAGACCAATGAAAGCATTTCTGTATCTTTTTAATAAAATTCTGCCAATAATCAAGCTATATCTTTAGAATTATTATCTTCACTCTACTCTTAATCATTCATTCAACAGATATTTGTTGAGCATCTATTGGGTTCGTCAAAAAGTTCATTGGGTTAGTGAATACATTGTTCAATAAAATTCTTGATGAAAATGAAAAATGTGTCTCTTATTTTTACTTCAAACCAAATGAACTTTTTGGCCAACCCCATATTACACATCATGCATTCTTCAGGCCTTAGGGATCAAAGACCACTCAGCCTGCTGGAAAACTCTGCTGCGTGTCTGTACTTCCAAGTTTTCCAACTGGACTATGGATGGGAAATTTATTTTCCAGAATGGTCTCAAGGATGTTAGAAGACCATTTGGTAAATCATGTATATGATGACCAAACCTTTTAGCTGGATAAATCAAAACATGCTCACAAGTGAGTGGCAGTGAGTAAGGCTGATTTACATTTATAGGAAGCTGGATGCATATTTTAATGTATGGAAACTATGGTAAATGAATGCTTTCCCAAATGTGTTACTTTGTTGACTTAAGAGCTTGTCCATGGATCAGCACAGGAAGTACTAACTTAACAAGATCACAAACCATGTCTCTAAAATCTGGCAGAAAATTAAGGGAACTCCTGAACTCTTTAAAATGGAAAACCCTTTTCCTTAGAGGACAAATCACCTGTCCTCCTTATCACCTACATTTCTCTTAAAGCAATTTTTAAGTCCTTTTGAAAAGAATGTCCAAATTAAAAATTAGAAACAAACCTCATTATTCTAGCCCTAACAGTGAATTCACCAATATCCTCTCCTTTAAAATTTCAGGCATAAATATTTAAAGAAAGAGTATGTATGAAGAAAACCTTGTGAATCTCAGTAACAAACACCAGAGTGTAGGCCTAGCCCCTAGGTCTGACTTTGATAAAATCGCTCTGTAAATCATGGTCAATATGTGAGATATCTTTTTTAAAAATCTTAACTAATAAAAATGCTAGGATTGCCTGTTTCATTTTAATGGAATGTGAGGGCTCTGTGAAGTAGGTTGATTTCAGCAAAAGGTAAAATGGGGTCCAATTAGACATGTCCTAAAGCAGCAAACAAAAATATCCCTGGTTTCACTGAAGTATGTTGAAATATTAATACTCACTGAATTCAGTCAGTTTTACTATTAAAGCAGTTTTGTGGGCTGAACAGTGACATAGAAAGTTTCACAAAGCAAGCAGTTATCAGACAAGTATTGTTCTCTTAATATTAAAAAAGAAACCTCTAAAAAATATTTGTCTTGTTTTGGGCATCTGGGTAAAATGGCTCTCTGTTTCTCTTATTTTGGAAGGGGAATATATAATGACTTTTTTCCCCACAAAAATGAAGTAATGTAAGTTACTTGGGATCCATGAGAGTGTTTTGGCGTGGAATGACTGCCCTTTCTTTTTCTTGGCTTCCAGAGCTAGGCATCTGCAATTTGCAAAACAAATTCAAGATAAAGTACCCAGCTGGGCAAGTCTGTACAGTAGATCTCACAAACTGATTTGCTATTCAATCTTTCTCCCCCTCCCCCTAGCTTGTCTCTTTCCCTCTTTTCTTCCTTCCCTGTCTCCATGAACTAACTGCTCAACTGTTCCTCCAGGCTATGCATCTTCTGAACTGTCTGCTTATGAAGCCATTTATTTATCTCTATGCCTGAGAAGCAAGTTGCCTTAGCTGTTTCAGATTCCCTACAAGATGGCAGGCCCACTTCAGTTATTTATTTGGGGCATATGGATGGTGAGGTGGCTGGGAGTGGCTGACACACAGCAACAGTAATGACAGTGACAACAAAACAATGATCAGGAAATCATCCAGGAAACAACTTTTACACAGAAATACTGAAGGGACAAAACACTGCTGTCTTCAGGTTTCCAGTCATTTATTTATTTATCTATTTTTTTTCCAGTCATTTATTTCAAGGGTCATTAAACTATGACATGACCAGTCAAATCCAACTTGCTACCTTTTTTGGTAACTAAAATTTTATTGGAACATAGCCATACACATTCATTTATATATTGTCTGTGGCTGCTTCCCCACTACGACAGAGTTGAATAGCTGTGACAGAGACGTTATGACCCACAAGCCTAAAATGTTTACTATCTGGCCCTCTATGGAAAAAAATTTTCTGACCCTTGCTCTATTTGGCTGTACTAGCCAAGTCAGGCTAAGTACTTTGGTCTTTTACATTAAATTGATAAATTGCCTTAGAGAAAGTACCCAGCAATCCTTGGAAGGAACAGGCAAGTTGAGAGTAAAAAATATCTATAATGACATCTGTTCACAATAGCCCTTCACTCCAGCCACCATTACAAACAGCAGAAGCTGAAAAGCAACTTACACATCTTTTATCCAACTGCATTTTACAGTTGAAGACACTGCCCAGAAACGTTAAGGAATTGACTTGTACAAAGTCACAAAACCTAACGAAAAGATGAAGAACCATATCCAAATCCAGGAAAATACGTTAAGGAGAAATGAATGGAATAAAGTCTATTTGCTTGAGAGAATTATAGCTTGTCTGATAGAACTGGCTTGCGGGGGTGAGGCGGGTAGGGGAGATGTTGAAACGCAGAATATGCAAACACAGAAGAATGTATTTAGATTAGTATTTTCTTTATCCTTTGCAACTCTGAACAGTAGCTGCTTTTCTCATCTATTTAATAGGGCGTTTTTCTTCGCTTGCTTAGAACATTCTCCTCCACCCTGCAGGGAAACCCTGATCATATGCTTATAATCTGTTTGGTTCAAATGATTAGAATGAGTTTGTGGTCACTGTAGAGTTCATCCTTCAGAGGTTACCTAATTCTCAAGCCACCAGGACACTGTGTCTATTCTTAGCCTCTGGGGTGGACACTTGTTATGGGTTGGCACAGAAGAAGAGTTCCATGAGCGAGGAAGCAGCATTTAGGTGGGAGAGTGGCCAGGAACAAAACGTCAGTGGGTCAGGGTGGAGTGGGAAGACTTTGGTAACTTAGGGGAAGGAATGAGAAATTTTTCATAAAAGAGAAACTTTTCAACTTTAGAAGGGCTCTTTGTGGCAGACCTGAAATTTCTGCTCTGTAAGTTAGCTTTTTGCTTTCTGCCCCTAGAGCAGTGGTTTCAAACTTTTCGTTGGATAACGGTGCCTTTTGAGGATTTCACAAAGCTATGGATTCTGTCTCTTCTCCCCTCCCCTCAAGTACACACACAACTAACAATTTTGTTTACAATTTCAGGGAGCTTCCAAATCTTCTAAACATGCATAGACCATCAACAGGCCTCAGGTTGAGAACTCCACCTCCCATCCCTCAAAGGTTAGTATTTATGAAAGAAATGAAATGATTTTCCCCTTGAGTGCGTCCTCTACACTGCACATTCAGGTTAAAACCATTCACGGCTCCTCATTGCCTTTGGAATCAAGTCCAAACTCCCCAAAATGGTATAGAAATAAGTCCCTCTATATCTGGCTTCTGCATCTTTCCTCCCGGTTCACCTCTCAATACGTCCTTTCTTCACTTTATACTATAGTGATATTAAAACACTCGCAACTCTCCAGTCTCACAGAGCTCTTTCTCCTCTCCACAGCTTTGATGTGTTCACATCCTCTCTGCCTGGAACACTCTTCCCCTGCCCCTCCTTTCCAAGTAAACACCCACTCATTCTGGGCTCAGCTCAGATGTCCTTTTTTCAGGGAGTCTTCTCTGACCTCCCAAGGCTGTTCAGCATCCTCTTCTGTGCTTCCCTAAAAGCTGGTATGGGTCCATTAGGTAGCATTTGTCACTCTGTATCACATTGCTTGTTTGCTTATATCTATCTCCCATTATAAATGCTTGGAGGGCTGGGATGTTCATCATGAAATTCGCGGGGTAAGGAGGACTCCCCATAAATGTTTTTTTTTTGTATAAATAAATACATGAATAAATGAAGCAGTGCAAACTAGAAAATGGGGACAGAACTTGCTGTTAAGGCACATGGGATGAAAATGCTAGCACTTCTCAAAGGCAACGGGAAAGCCAGTGTAGGACAGAAGGCAAAGGTTGAGCAAAGTTGTTAAATCCAGTGTTGCTTTAATGGGTGTGCCAGCTTGGAGGGGTCCAGGGCATAAAGGACGTGTTAGGAAGAAAAAGAGCTAGTGGTGAGTGATAATGGAGATCATGATGATGATGATAATGACAGTGACAATGACTCCCTGCCTTTGTTGTAAGGACGGAGGAAAGCACACTGATGGAGTACAATTTCTACTAACAGTTACCATTTTTTAAAAGCTATGTGCCGGGGCTTCACTGGTGGCGCAGTGGTTGAGAGCCCGCCTGCCGATGCAGGGGACGTGGGTTCGTGCCCCGGTCTGGGAGGATCCCACATGCCACGGAGCGGCTGGGCCTGTGAGCCATGGCCGCTGAGCCTGCGCGTCCGGAGATGTGCTCCGCAGCAGGAGAGGCCACAACAGTGAGAGGCCCGCGTACCGCAAAAAAAAAAAAAAAAAAAAAAAAGCTATGTGCCAGGCCATGTGTTGAGGGCTTGACACTTATTACTTTAATCTTCACAATAATTCTAACTATGATTCCCACTTTAAAGATGAGGTTATAGGTTAAGAAATTTGGCATTTTTTCACACATATGCCTTTAAAATGCAAAATACTTTGAAGGCATAATAAAATAAGGTAAAAGTCAAATTATTTTAAAAAATCTCTCTGTTCTATTATAAAAGCAATTTGAATGGATAGGCAGCAATAGTGAAAATAGTCATTCTGGGATCAGACAAAACTAGGTTCAAATCCCAGCTCCACTTTTTTCAGAGTTGTACGTGGTCATAATATTTACCTCAAAGGGTGGTAGTTAAGAACGAATGACATAGAGTAAGTGAAGTGCTTAGTATATTAGTATCAGGTATGCAATAGACATGAAAAATATTAATATTTCCTCTTAAGTCAGTTTGATATTTGCTGAATGTAAATATAAACATATATACACACAAGGCATAGGGCTGAATAATATACAATTTCTGATTGTCAGATAGTGAGGAGAGTGTGGGGTTTGTAATAATACCAGCAATAAACCAATAAGCAATAATCATCCAAAGATGTGCTCAGTGCCTCAAACTTAGCGATAGCTAACTATTATCACCACTGCCTCCACCAACTAAAAGAAAATTAGGAACTTGTGTTTAAGCGTAATTTTATCCTTTGTTGAGTTTACTCTATATATTGTGTTGATATTAATCCCCTCTTCTTCTTTCTTTGGTACAATGTATAACTATATTAAGCTTATAACTCATCTTTACAAAAACATTTATTTCAAAGGGACATACATTAGGAACCAGTTTTATACCCTACACTTGTGCTAGTCCTCTAGAAATGTTTCGAAGGTACTATGGTTTTGGATGGGGTAAGTTATCAGCATTTTCTGTTCTCATTAAACATGAAGGCAATCCAGTAACAAGTAGTAATGAAGGATAAAGAAGGGATAAATGACACCACAGTTCAAAAGGAAGAAAATCCTTTTTAAAGGGTTGATTCTTAAATCAAAATGATGTTCAAATTATTCATGAAACAAATCTGGAACTTTTAAGAATCGATTTCCAAAGATGGCTTCTAATACCTTGAAAAAATACCTTGAAAAAGATTTTTCCTTTGGAAACAAAACAAAAGTCAATATGGAATTTTGACTCTGGAATTTCATGTTAATCAAAATTTTATAGACTACTTTTAGCTTTTTTCTCTTTAAGATGGAGAAGTGAGAAACCTAAGAAAATTCTCACATATCTCATGTGATATCTCATGACAAAATACTATAATGATGAAAAATGCTGCCTCTGTAGTCAAACTGCCTGGGTTTAAATATTTCCTCCATAACTTACTAATTGTTCTTGGGCAAGTTATAAAAGTCTCTATGTCTCAGTTTCTTAACTATTAAGGGGTAAATAGCAGTGCCTTCATCATACGATTGCTGTGTTGGCTTAAATAAGATCATGTAGGTAAAATATGTTGCACAGTTTCTGGCTCAGAGCAGGTATACAAGAAAAGTTAGCACCTATTTTACATTATTATTTTCTTTTACAATTTTGACTTCTTCTTATTGGGTGGGCCAAAAAATGCCTTCGGTTTTTTGAGTAAAAATAAAAGACACGTTTTTCATTTTCACCAAGAACGTTATCGAACAATGTATTCACCCTTTTGTACCCCTACCTTGTGCCATTTTTCAGGCAAGTTCATAATTCCATCTTCCAAAAACATTTTATCTTTTGAGTAAAGAACTGTTCCAGGTGCCTTTTACAGTCTTCCAGGGAATTGAAATTTTTTTCATTACGAGAATTTTGTAAAGACCAAAATAAATGGAAATCTGAAGGTGCAGTGTCTGGTGAATACGGCAGATGAATCAGAACTTCCAAGCCAAGCTGTGACATTTTTTGCCTGGTCATCAAAGAAACATGCGGTCTTGTGTTATCCTGATGGAAGATTATGCGTTTTCTGTTGACTAATTCTGGATGCTTCTCGTCGAGTGCTGCTTTCAGTTGGTCTAATTGGGAGCAGTACTTGTTGGAATTAATGGTTTGGTTTTCCGGAAGGAGCTCATAATAGAGGACTGCCTTCCAATCCCACCATATACACAACATCACCTTCTTTGGATGAAGACCGGCCTTTGGTGTGGTTGGTGGTGGTTCATTTCGCTTGCCCCACGATCTCTTCCATTCCACATTATTGTACAGTATCCACTTTTCATTGCCCGTCACAATTTGTTTTAAAAACATAATGCTTTCATTACATTTAAGTAGAGAATTGCATGCGGAAATACGGTCAAGGTTTTCTCGTTTAACTTATGTGGAACCCAAACACCAAAGTGATGAACATAACCAAGCTGGTGCAGATGATTTTCGATGCTTGATTTGGATATTTTGAGTATATCGGCTACCTCCTGCGTGGTATAACGTTGATTGTTCTCAATTGTTATTTCCATTTTATTGCTATCAACTTCAACTGGTCTACCCAACTGTGGAGCATCGTCCAGCGAGAAATCTCCAGCACAAAATTTCGCAAACCACTCTTGATACGTTCGATCAGTCACAGCACCTTCTCCATACACTGCACGAATCGTTTTGTGCATTTCAGTTGCGTTTTTTTTTTACCTTTCTTGAAATAATAAAGCATAATATGCCGAAAATGTTGCTTTTTTTCTTCCATCTTCAATATTAAAATGGCTACACAAAAATTCACCAATTTTGATAAGTTTTTCAAAATGCACGCTGATATGGCAGCTGTCACATACAATCTAACAAAATTGTTTCGAATGAAGTTAAAGACAACTAAGTGCTACCAGAGCCATCTTACGGAAAAAACGAATGAAGATTTTGGCCCACACAATTCTTACACTCTATGACATTCTTTCATTGATTCTTATAGGAATCTGTTTCCTGTGACCTGTGAACCTTGTTAATTTCGTAGTCTTCTCTTCTAAGCTCTCTAGGCTTTACTTTCTCCAACTTTAAGATAAGGAAGTTAGGTTAAAATTTCTAAGTTTCATTCTAGTGCTAGAATAGTTGAAATTCTATTTATATTGAATCAGGGTGACCATAGATATCACCATGATGAAATAATTTGATTTATTTTTTCCATTGAGTCTCAAATGCAACCTAATGATATGACATGCAGTGGTTTTGCATATAATGAACAAATAATAGATTGATTCAGGTGGGGAGTGGGGAGTCAAACTGGTTATCTTCTTCTGAACTTATTGAATCGAGCTTGGTGATGGAAATGTTGAAAAATGTATTAAACTGAATTCTGGACCTGTTCATATACTTCTGTGTGGAAGGCACAATATAGAACTATATAGCTTTGCTAATAATATCTGTCTTAACTGAACTGATTCTGTAGAAGGGTCTGTATTTTTCCCTGATTCTGCAAAATATATCTACAAAATATTTTGCTAGAGGTAATTTTTGTGCTTTGAATATCCATTCTGCACTAAAATATACTAAATGTACTGACCTACACAGTAGCCTACAAATTCTGACGTTATCTCCTCTTATGAGAACAGAGATAATATCTTGGTTATTGCAGGTTATCTAACAGACATAGAAATTTAAATCCACTAATACAGTATAGTGACGATGGTCAAGGTCCTCAGATGTGTCCATCTACTCTAATGTGACATGATAAGCTATTTTTGAATGTATTATTATAATGACCATAAAAGACATTTAAAAAGGAGCCATCTGTTCTCTGTTAAATGTAGTCCTGAAGTTTCCCTTGGATTAGCAAAACAAGCCACTAAATACTTCAGTGGGACTTCAAAAAAGCTGATTTCTCCCTAATAATCAGTATGGGATGAACTTCAAAAGATTAGAGGTTTCACTTGGATCAATTCCCAGAAAATCAGGTTATTTACCAAATCTTATTTATGCAAACTATACAAACACATTTTGATCTGCAGAGTACCAAAATAATGTTTTAGAAAAATGATAACCTTAAATGAAAAGTCTACTATGGAAGAATGAGGAAGGTCAACTTTCTTTGGTCTGATTATCTTGTCTGTCTACATTAGTCAAATCAGCTGTACAACTATTACCAGATCTGCTGTTACTTAATGGCTATGAATCCAGAAAGATGTACCTAAAATTTCTATTAATTATCCTGAGTAACAACATAAGGGATGTCTAACACACATAAACAGTATTTTAGCTTCTCTGTTTCTGTTTGGAATTACAAGGTGGAGTAGAGAGTCTAAATTATTTTTAGATGTCAACCACTTTTTAGGACATTTTTTCAACTATAAGGATTTCTAGTACAACTTTGGGTTCACAAGCTGACTCTTCATATTAATTCATTTGAATAGAGAATTCAGAAAAAGGTAGATCTATTTTGGTACCTGTTCAACATTGGTGACTGGTGTTGCTTAAGTCCCAAATATATTTTGTGTTTATTTTATAGACTATATAAATTATTTATTTACATGTATCTTTTCTCTTACTACACTATTATTACTTTAAGGAAATGGACTGTTTTATTCATCTGTGCATTCCCACCAGCACACATAAGCCTGACATAACAAAGATATATTTGTATATATATATTGTATATATATTGTATATATTTGTTGTTAATAGTAAATAATTACTTGAAAATCAGATAAACTTAATTTATAAAATGATTTGCAATTATTTAGCTGTTATTAGAAAGGAACATGGATATCAAAAATTTCAGTGAAAGACAAATATCAGTATCAAATATCATATAAAATGCTTTGCCCAAGAATATTTGTTATTATTTGTCAATTCCAGATGCTATAAAATCTTTTCATGATTAAAACCTTGAAGTTAAATTTAGCATGTACAGAGTTATATGAACTTTTAACCTTTTTTTCTCAGCAATCTGGGTAGGTTGATTGTATTGGATTCTGTTACTTGTAACTGGAAACAGATCCTTGATTTGAACATAACTGTCCAGTGATTTTTCAACTGGGTAAACATTTGTGGCTTATGTTCCTAACTGCTGATCAGAAGAGAATGCAGGAAGGGAGACTGATATATTGTACAGTTTCCAGTGTTTACATTGTTTTGCATTTTCCAGATCCATGTGGTACTTTTTAAAAGGACATACATCTGGGACTGCAACAGCTCTTCAGCTGCTGGCTGGATCCAAGTAACAGTTCATTTAGTATATATCTGAGCATTTCTGAATATTTAAATCAAACTGTGACTAAATTTGAGCCAATTGGATTCCCTTTATAATTTGAAAATATTGTTATCTAGCCATCCACATAAGAAAAATAAACACAAAAAAAATTTTAAAAATTTCTATCTTGTCCATAAACTTAACAGAACTTGGGCCAAGTATGTGAAATGCCATGACAGTTAATATCATGGAAACTTAAAATCAGTCAACTATTTTTTTTTTTTTTTGGCCTATGTATTGCCAAACAATTGGCTTGCAAAAGTTATTTAACTAAACTAACTGATTCAACCAGTTGTTTTGGTATTAGTAGGACCCAGCTTAATTATCTTATCCAAGGACTTAATTTACCTGATAGATTTTTAGTTGGAGTTCATCATATTTATCTAGTCCTTGCCAGGTCTTGACTTTAGTTTTCTCCTTGTAGACACAGCTGTACTGACACCCTGAGATTCTAGCATCATTATTAAAAGTTGCTTTTTTTAAGATATTGGGCAAGCATTAGTATTCCATTTTAGAAAAGTAGTTAAATTAATAGATATTTTGAGAGTTTATTAAGTTTAAAGTATTTTGAGTTCTTTAGAAACAAAATAACACGGTTGTTATTATTATCATTATTATTTTGGCCACACCACATGGCTTGTGTGATCTTAGTTCCCCAACCAGGGGTCAAACAAGGCCACCACAATGAAAGCTACAGTCCTAATCACTGGACGAGGGAATTCCCCAAAATAACACTGTTAGATGTAACGTTAATGTAGCTATCTAGATCATATGAAAGAAAGGAAAATTCAGTTCCTTTAAAATAAATACCTATCACTTAATGCTAAAGATGATCATTCTATTGTACCACAGTCCTTCTATACCCCAATGCTGCAACTTTTTCTTGGCCTTTCAAACATCTGAGTATTTTTCTCATAAATTTTCTTTACCTTAATCATTTTTTTGGCAGCTGGTTTCATGGTTTTCTCCCAGGTAATGACATTCATTCATATACTCTGCTATAAGTTTCCATACCAAGAAGGTGCTAATCTTTGGATTTTACCTGGTCCTTGGTCATAAAAGAAAGTGGGATGGTCACTGTTTTTAGAGGAAAAGCAATAAATCTGGATAATAGTTTATTTTAGTAACTTAATTGTATTTATTATCTATAAGAGATTAAAGAGAGGCTATTGCTATATGCTGAATAACTTCTAGTCAAATTTAACAACAGTGGAACTAACTTGTGTACTTAACTACTACACTGGTCTTTAGAGGGTAGAAGAAAACAACATGGGCATTGATATATGGTTCCTTCAGTTCCTAGGGAAGCCATGAAAAGTATGGTAATTTACCTGTAAGCATCTATTACAGTAAAGGAAGGCAGTAGTGTTTCTATTTAAATGCAAATAATAATTCACAATGTTGTATAGAGAGTGATTTATTTTGATATATATGTATTTTCCCCCAGGATTTTAGGCTAGCTACTAGATATACTGCCCAAGGACATCTGTTCAAGGATCTACCTTACAAAATGGTCAAGTATTCCTTAACGTTTATATCTCTGGTCAAGGATGAAAAAACAATCAGGCCTACCAAGATTTATAAAGCATGTCTTATTGAAAGATATTCCTCAGTGGGTTGCAGTTCCATCAACGGAATCAGGAACAATTTGTAGCTTTGGGGATAATCCACTTACTGCAAATTGTAATATGTCTTAAATGACCAAACCAGCTATAATTATCATTATCATTGTAAACCTCCTGATTTCTGTCTCAATTTAGGATATTTCCCCATTGTAACGTCAACACATAAATGCTGTGGTCGGGGAAAATTTACATTCTACATCTTTAATTACACGTGGATACATATATAAACATAGAGGCAAGACTATGAAAATTGAAGTGTTTACAGGTTATATATATTGTGACTATTTTGCCAAGCAAACTGGATTTCTATTTAGAGATTTAAATGAAAAACTGTTTTTCCTGTCTGGGAGGACTTAGAGCAAATCAATGGGGAGGTGCAGGAACTGATCAACTGGCCTTTCCTAGGTCCCTTCCTACCTTTATGTGTAGGGGATGCTCTGGAAGAGGCAGGTCCCTGGGTTCTACAGGATCATTTCTGATGTCAATGGAACATTCATAGTTACCTGTAGATTAGGTAGGGACATAGGATGCCAACAGAGTCCATATTTTAGATTGCTGGAGGTCCAAACAGTCCCTACTCAACTCCCCTGATTACACTGTGGATGAGTTAAGGGGAATAGAGAATAAAAAGGAGAGAGGAATAGGGACACATAATATTTTGAACTAAATAGTTACATATGATATCAACCAGAAGAAAAGTTGCTTCATGCAGACATCAAAAAACTATAGCAGGCTTTATTTGTCAGAGAGAAGTTGTTTTGGCTAGGGTGCAGTAGTCATAATCTGACAATATCACCCACAATGTTAGTTATTCTATATCTTTTAGTACTGTCACATAAGTATATATTTATAAAGTGACTTCATGGTAATGATGCAAAGATGTTTTTTATAGTTTTAGAGTCTTTTAAAGACACATCAACTCAGAAGAATAATTTTTTACATTTAAAAACAGCATTTTTTCCTCCTGTAAAATATTCCATTGATCTTTTATAGCAGTGAAATAAAGATTCAAAAATGGTTATGCAAAAGTCCATAAGCCAACTAGTCAATGACAGAATAAGTGCAATTTTTTCCTTTGCCTTCAGGAAAATGCCAATACACACTTCAGCCTTTCACACGATTTGGTGGTTAAGCATTTGGTTTGCAAGACACAACTCAGTATTTTATTTACTGAAGGCAAGAGAAAGGGTAACACAACTTTAAATTTTAATTTCTGAATATCTGTGTCTGCCAAAAAGATGTGCATGTGTGTGGTTGGGGGAGAGTCTTTATATCATTACTTCCTTAAAATCTACTTCTATCTACTTTTTTTTATTATCAAAGTCCTCTGGTTTTGTTTTTTGTTTGCTAAAATCTCATATGCTATAATTCAGCTGAGACAAACTCCTGGATATCTGTCCTCTATTTTGGGGCTGGAGTAACATTTGGTAAACAGAATGTCCAGAGCCTCTTCTTAAAGCACCACTAGCAGGCACTGTTAGAGCATTTTCATTCAAGTTTATTCTACTTGGGCAAAAAGGGAACAGTGGCTTATATCCACTGAGGATCAGTGAACACAATCTCGTAGCAACAGACACCAAAACAGTCCCTCATTACAAGCCTTGTCCAACAATCAAGTCTTTAACGAGAACAAAGGTTGACAGTGATTAATCATTAAGCAGTTCCTTGTTCCTTGATGCACGTGTTCTCAGCAGCCTCCCGCAGAGGCAGTCTGGCATATTTCCTGTCTCTGTGCTCCACTGTGCCATGTCTGAAGGGACACCCAGGCAGCCTTCTCACTATTTTAATTTCAAATGCCCCAAACATCTACAGAGTTTCCATGTGCACATGTCTTGACTTTTATTCTGAGCCTGGCAGACTCTGAATGGATATAGGGAGTGAGAACATAATAAGCCATTAACTCCACATCTGCTTACTAGATTATGTTCAAAGACGGTATAAGAAATTGATTAAACACTGTTTTCTGGAATAAACCTTTGAAATCTGTTTGTTTCCTTAAGCAACATGATGGTAAGTTGATATAATTTAGTTTCGTAGTGAACATAAGATAACTTCACTACTGTTTCTACATAAAAATAGCTTCTGTGTTGACAAAGCACCATGCTTTGAAAAACAATAAAAATATTTTCAGAAATCCTCCTTCAAATAATTCTGTTTCACAAGGCAGCAGAGTTGTACTGTTAACTAACATTGTTATCATTTTATTCAATGCTCTTCTTTGTTGTGTTTTTAAATTACTTGACTAGGTACTATTTATTGATCTTAGCTGGTCGTGGGGTGGTACATGTATTCATCTTAATAGATTGACTTGGAGGTTCTATTTTTTTCTCTTTCAGCATGTAAATATCACTAATGGTAACCATGCTACCTATGAACTAGGAGGTCGGGTGAAGAGGGAAGAGTAGCTATGAGACAATTTCTAGGAGGGGAGGGACAAGGGTTAGTTAATGCAAATAACAACAACAAATTACCAAGGGAAGTCAGTTATAACTAAAAATATATTGTTTTTCCAATAACAAACATCACATCTAACAAAAATCAAAATGAAGTAACCCTGAGGATTCTTTGTACTTATTAACTCCTCTTTTCCAACAGGTCAGAATTAAGTAATAGCAGGACTCTAGTAGTTCAAGTAGAAGATTTTAACTAGTATATCTACCATATAAAAACTAAAGTATGAAATCCAATCACAAAATACACAGTTCTCGTGGTGTACTCAGCATTTTAGCATACAGCCATAATTTCTTTAAGCTGAGGTGTATTCACTACGGAAGGGAGAATGACAATGACATTCTACAAACAGACAGACCACCTTATTATTGGTAATTAAGCTCTTCACCCAAATGTATGTGACAGGGATGACATAATGGTCGTTGACTCATGTTAAATCAAAGCAGCCTGTTAGCAAACCCCATTCAGAAAATGAACATCTTTTAACTGGAGCCTCCTGGGATCAACATTTAAAACTAACAACAGTGAACTCTGAACTGTGAAGGAAAGCAATGATGAACTATAGGAGGATAGTTTTCAGGGTTTGAGATGGTTTTAGACTATATTCTTACAAAAACCAACCAATCTGATTATTTCAACTCAATTCAACTTGTGGTAATCTACTCTAACTGGTTCTATGTTTCTCTGTAGTTACGGTAAACTGACCTTACCACACACAAATTACTTTTAAAACACAATATTTGGCTTAACTGGTCTGCTTATCTTCAATCTTTTTCCAATTTGAAGCTAAGCTTGTAACATTTGCAGGCTTACGTCAGTCTTAGGGCAAAGATCTAAATCAATTACAAGTTAAGAGACTCTCAAACTGTGTGTAGATGTCATGGAACTCTAGAGCAATTTATATATCATGGGTATGAAAATGTCAAAGAAATTCCAATACATGTTTATTTGAGTCATTATCCATAGATAACAATGTAGCTTTCACGTATTGGGAACTAACTGTGGGTCAGTCACCATGCTGGCTGCTTTACGTACTATCATGTTTCATAACTGTAACAACCTTCTGTGATAGGTGCTATTAGTATCCCCATTTTACAGATGAGAGAACTGACATTTAGAGATGTTAAATAATTCATCTAGATAGTAAGTGATGGAGCCAAAGTTTTAACTCAGGCAGCCTGACTCCAGAGCCCTGCTATAATATCAGTATAAGAAATAATATAAATCTAACTCGGCCAGAGTCTTTGTTATAAAGCAGTGGTAAGTATATACTATTGGTACATAATATGAAAATATAAGCCAATGTGGTCTAGTGCAACAGGACCCAGGGTAGCATATGAGATAATATATGTAAAAATCATTTTGTAAACACTACTCCAGTTGGCTAAAATAAAAGCATGAAGCTGCAGACCAGTTTTCCATTGAGCCAATCCAATCCAATAAATGCAGAAGAGCAAAAAATAATAAAATAAAAGTGTTAAGAAGGCAAAAAAGGCAATTCATGGAGGTATATTAACTATGATTCATGTATGTCAAAATGTGTAGAAGATTCTTTATACCACAGGGAAGACATAAGCCAAAGTTAATTTTCTGCAGGCATTATGGCATAGTTTGTTAAGAATGTGGACTTTGCACTTAGACAGACCTGGGTTTAAATCCTGGGCAAGTCACTCACATCTTCTGATCTCTGTTTTTCTCATTAGTGAAATGGAGATCATGACTGCAGGGATTGCAGGAGATAATGCATAAAAAGTGTTTCATATCAATATAGCTCAGTTAATATTGGTGACTATTATAATTGTTATTTAACTTCTCGTGTTATTACAGTTTAAAAGAAAGAATATAATTTTAAGAGAGGTGTACATCAAAGACCATGTATTTGTGGCTTCCAGAGCCAAAATGAAGGAGGTTAAGTCCCTGGGAAATACACATAAAAATGGCATTTGGGGCTGCCTTTAAGTTCATCATCAGGCTGATTCTGAAGTCCTTTTGCTCAGAACTTAATCTTTACTCAAACTGGCCTCAGCGATCAGTTCTTATCAGTACTTTGGTTGGGTCTCTTTGCCTATGTAGATAGACTTAGATAGTTTCACGCAATGAAATGTTGTAGATCAACTTATTACCTGAGTCTGGAACTGCTCTCTCAGACACTGCCTACTTGTATCTGGTGGTGGTGGGGGGGGGGTCGTTCATGTTGGGAGGAAACAGAGGGCAAGAAAGTGAAGGAGGGGGGAAGGACTAGAAGACAAAAACTAGAGATTGAAGAGTCATTCCCACCCTCCTACTCCTCCCAGTGGCTGGAAGCTCGTGGTGATCAGTTTATCAAATTACCATCTGCACCAGAGTCAGAACCCTTAATAGAACGGGTGCCCCTCTAACATGCCCTCTGACACCTTACTCCTCCTGATGTTTAGAATCTCCCCCTCCCCAAGTTTGAAGAGAGCGTGTTCCACCCCATCTGGCAGAGATATTTAGATTCTAGGAAGAACATTAATTGTGGAGTTGTACTCTAACTGCGGCAATATCTTACAAAGGCTTTTGGAAATAAATAGTGGGCTTCTTATGTCCATTTAGATACAAAGACCCAGAATGTACTTCTAAGTTGCATTTGCATGGAATTATGGGCTTTAGGAACATAAAGAAAAGAGCTGAAAGGAGAGGGGTAAGATGGCGGAAGAGTAAGACGCGGAGATCACCTTCCTCCCCACGAATACACCAGAAATACAGCTACACGTGGAACAACTCCTACAGAACACCTACTGAATGCTGGCAGAAGACCCCAGACCTCCCAAAAGGCAAGAAACTCCCCACATACCTGGGTAGGGCAAAGCGGAGAGATTCCCGCACAGAGGATCGGTGCCGAGCGGCACTTACCAGCCCGAGAGGCTTGTCTGCTCGCCCGCCGGGGCGGGCGGCGCTGGAAGCTGAGGCTCGGGCTTCGGTCAGAGCGCAGGGAGAGGACTGGGGCTGGCGGCGAGAACTCAGCCTGAAGGGGGCTAATGCGCCACAGCTAGCCGGAAGGGAGTCCGGGAAAACTCTGGAGCTGCCGAAGAGGCAAGAGACTTTTCCTTCCCTCTTGGTTTCCTGGTGCGCGAGGAGAGGGGATTAAGAGCGCTGCTTAAAGGGGCTCCACAGACGGGCGCGAGTCACGACTGAAAGCGCGGAGCCCAGTGACGGGCGTGGGACGCTGGGGCTGCTGCTGCCGCCGCCAAGAAGCCTGTGTGCGAGCGCAGGTCACTGTCCACACCGCCCTGCCGAGAGCCTGTGCAGCCCGCCACTGCCGGGGTCCCGGGATCCAGGGGCGGCTTCCCTGGGAGAACGCACGGCGCGCCTCGGGCTGGTGCAACGTCACGCCGACCTCTGCCGCTGAAGGCTCGCCCCGCACTCCGTGCCCCTCCCTGCGCCCGGCCTGAGTGAGCCAGAGTCCCCGAAGAGGCTGCTCCTTTAACCCTGTCCTGTCTGAGCGAAGAACAGACGCCCTCCGGCGACCTACACGCAGAGGCGGGGCCCAATCCAAAGCTGAGACCCAGGAGCTGTGAGAACAAAGAAGAGAAAGGGAAACCTCTCCCAGCAGCCTCAGAAGCAGCGGATTAAAGCTCCACAATCAACTTGATGTACCCTGCATCTGTGGAATACATGAATAGACAACAAATCATCCCAAATTGAGGAGCCAGGAGTCAGTGCTGTGCCTCTGAGGTGGGAGAGCCAACTTCAGGACACTGGTCCACAAGAGACCTCCCAGCGCCAAACAACCAGCAAGACAGGAACACAACGCCACCCATTAGCAGAGAGGTGGCCTAAAATCATAAAAAGTCCGCAGACACCCCAAAACACACCACCAGACGTGGACCTGCCCACCAGAAAGACAAGATCCAGCCTCATCCACCAGAACACAGGCACTAGTACCCTCCACCAGGAAGCTTACACAACCCACTAAACCAACCTTAGCCACTGGGGACAGACACCAAAAACAAAGGGAACTACGAATCTGCAGCCTGCAAAAAGGAGACCCCAAACACAGTAACATAAGCAAAATGAGAAGACAGAAAAACACACAGCAGGAGAAGGAGCAAGATAAAAACCCACCAGACCTAACAAATGAAGAGGTAATAGGCAGTCTACCTGAAAAAGAATTCAGAATAATGATGGTAAAGATGATCCAAGATTCTATTTCCAAGATCCAAAATCTTGGAAATAGAATAGACAAAATGCAAGAAACAGTTAACAAGGACCTAGAAGAACTAAAGATGAATCAAGCATCGATTAAAAACACAATAAATGAAATAAAAAATACTCTAGATGGGATCAATAGCAGAATAACTGAGGCAGAAGAACGGATAAGTGAGGTGGAAGATAAAATAGTGGAAATAACTGATGCAGAGCAAAATAAAGAAAAAAGAATGAAAAGAACAGAGGACAGTCTCAGAGACCTCTGGGACAACATTAAACGCACCAACATTCGAATTATAGGGGTTCCAGAAGAAGAAGAGAAAAAGAAAGGGACTGAGAAAATATTTGAAGAGATTATAGTTGAAAACTTCCCTAATATGGGAAAGGAAATAGTTAATCAAGTCCAGGAGGCACAGAGAGTCCCATACAGAATAAATCCAAGGAGAAATACGCCAAGACACATATTAATCAAACTGTCAAAAATTAAACACAAAGAAATCATATTAAAAGCAGCAAGGCAAAAACAACAAATAACACACAAGGGAATCCCCATCAGGATAACAGCTGATCTCTCAGCAGAAACTCTACAAGCCAGAAGGGAGTGGCAGGACATAATTAAAGTGATGAAGGAGAAAAACCTGCAACCAAGACTACTCTACCCAGCAAGGATCTCATTCAGATTTGATGGAGAAATTAAAACGTTTACAGACAAGCAAAAGCTGACAGAGTTCAGCACCACCAAACCAGATTTACAACAAATGCTAAAGGAACTTCTCTAGGCAAGAAACACAACAGAAGGAAAAGACCTACAATAACGAACCCAAAACAATTAAGAAAATGGGAATAGGAACATACATATCGATAATTACCTTAAATGTAAATGGACTAAATGCTCCCACCAAAAGACACAGATTGGCTGAATGGATACAAAAACAAGACCCATATATATGCTGTCTACAAGAGACCCACTTCAGACCTAGAGACACATACAGACTGAAAGTAAGGGGATGGAAAAAGATATTCCATGCAAATGGAAACCAAAAGAAAGCTGGAGTAGCAATTCTCATATCAGACAAAATAGACTTTAAAATAAAGACTACTAGAAGAGACAAAGAAGGACACTACATAATGATCAAGGGATCAATCCAAGAAGAAGATATAACAATTGTAAATATTTATGCACCCAACATAGGAGCACCTCAATACATAAGGCAAATACTAACAGCCATAAAAGGAGAAATCGACAGTAACACAATCATAGTAGGGGACTTTAACACCCCACTTTCACCAATGGACAGATCATCCAAAATGAAAATAAATAAGGAAACACAAGCTTTAAATGATACATTAAACAAGATGGACTTAATTGATATTTATAGGACATTCCATCCAAAAACAACAGAATACACATTTTTCTCAAGTGCTCATGGAACATTCTCCAGGATAGATCATATCTTGGGTCACAAATCAAGCCTTGGTAAATTTAAGAAAATTGAAATTGTATCAAGTATCTTTTCCGACCACAATGCTATGAGACTAGATATCAATTACAGGAAAAGAGCTGTAAAAAATACAAACACATGGAGGCTAAACAATACACTACTTAATAACGAAGTGATCACTGAAGAAATCAAAGAGGAAATTAAAAGATACCTAGAAACAAATGACAATGGAGACACGACGACCCAAAACCTATGGGATGCAGCAAAAGCAGTTCTAAGAGGGAAGTTTATAGCAATACAATCCCACCTTAAGAAACAGGAAACATCTCGAATAAACAACCTAACCTTGCACCTAAAGCAATTAGAGAAAGAAGAACAAAAACATCCCAAAGTTAGCAGAAGGAAAGAAATCATAAAAATCAGATTAGAAATAAATGAAAAAGAAATGAAGGAAACGATAGCAAAGATCAATAAAACTAAAAGCTGGTTCTTTGAGAAGATAAACAAAATTGATAAACCATTAGCCAGACTCATCAAGGAAAAAAGGGAGAAGACTCAAATCAATAGAATTAGAAATGAAAAAGGAGAAGTAACAACTGACACTGCAGAAATACAAAAGATCATGAGAGATTACTATAAGCAACTCTATGCCAATAAAATGGACAACCTGGAAGAAATGGACAAATTCTTAGAAATGCACAACCTGCCAAGACTGAATCAGGAAGAAATAGAAAATATGAACAGACCAATCACAAGCACTGAAATTGAAACTGTGATAAAAAATCTTCCAACAAACAAAAGCCCAGGACCAGATGGCTTCACAGGCGAATTCTATCAAGCATTTAGAGAAGAGCTAACACCTATGCTTCTCAAACTCTTCCAAAATATAGCAGAGGGAGGAACACTCCCAAACTCATTCTACGAGGCCACCATCATGTTGATACCAAAACCAGACAAGGATGTCACAAAGAAAGAAAACTACAGGCCAATATCACTGATGAACATAGATGCAAAAATCCTCAACAAAATACTAGCAAACAGAATCCAAAAGCACATTAAAAGGATCATACACCATGATCAAGTGGGCTTTATTCCAGGAATGTAAGGATTCTTCAATATATGCAAATCAATCAACGTGATACACCATATTAACAAATTGAAGGAGAAAAACCATATGATCATCTCAATAGATGCAGAGAAAGCTTTCGACAAAATTCAACACCCATTTATGATAAAAACCCTGCAGAAAGTAGGCATAGAGGGAACTTTCCTCAACATAATAAAGGCCATATATGACAAACCCACAGCCAGCATCGTCCTCAATGGTGAAAAACTGAAACCATTTCCACTAAGATCAGGAACAAGACAAGGTTGCCCACTCTCACCACTCTTATTCAACTTAGTTTTGGAAGTTTTAGCCACAGCAATCAGAGAAGAAAAGGAAATAAAAGGAATCCAAATCGGAAAAGAAGAAGTAAAGCTGTCACTGTTTGCAGATGACATGATACTATACATAGAGAATCCTAAAGATGCTACCAGAAAACTACTAGAGCTAATCAATGAATTTGGTAAAGTAGCAGGATACAAAATTAATGCACAGAAATCTCTGGCATTCCTATATACTAATGATGAAAAATCTGAAAGTGAAATCAAGGAAACACTCCCATTTACCATTGCAACAAAAAGAATAAAATATCTAGGAATAAACCTACCTAAGGAGACAAAAGACCTGTATGCAGAAAATTATAAGACACTGATGAAAGAAATTAAAGATGATACAAATAGATGGAGAGAGGTACCATGTTCTTGGATTGGAAGAATCAACATTGTGAAAATGACTCTACTACCCAAAGCAATCTACAGATTCAATGCAATCCCTATCAAACTACCACTGGCATTTTTCACAGAACTAGAGCAAAAAATTTCACAATTTGTATGGAAACACAAAAGACCCCGAATAGCCAAAGCAATCTTAAGAATGAAAAATGGAGCTGGAGGAATCAGGCTTCCTGAATTCAGACTATACTACAAAGCTACAGTAATCAAGACAGTATGGTACTGGCACAAAAACAGAAAGATAGATCAATGGAACAGGATAGAAAGCCCAGAGATAAACCCACGGACATATGGTCACCTTATCTTTGATAAAGGAGGCAGGAATGTACAGTGGAGAAAGGACAGTCTCTTCAATAAGTGGTGCTGGGAAAACTGGATAGGGACATGTAAAAGTATGAGATTAGATCACTCCCTAACACCATACACAAAAATAAGCTCAAAATGGATTAAAGACCTAAATGTAAGGCCAGAAACTATCAAACTCTTAGAGGAAAACATAGGCAGAACACTCTATGACATAAATCACAGCAAGATCCTTTTTGACCCACCTCCTAGAGAAATGGAAATAAAGACAAAAATAAACACATGGGACCTAATGAAACTTAAAAGCTTTTGCACAGCAAAGGAAACGATAAACAAGACCAAAAGACAACCCTCAGAATGGGAGAAAATATTTGCAAATGAAGCAACTGACAAAGGATTAATCTCCAAAATTTATAAGCAGCTCATGCAGCTCAATAACAAAAAAACAAACAGCCCAATCCAAAAATGGGCAGAAGACCTAAATAGACATTTCTCCACAGAAGATATACAGACTGCCAACAAACACATGAAAGGATGCTCAACATCTTTACTCATTAGAGAAATGCAAATCAAAACTACAATGAGATATCATCTCACACCAGTCAGAATGGCCATCATCAAAAAATCTAGAAACAATAAATGCTGGAGAGGGTGTGGAAAAAAGGGAACACTCTTGCACTGCTGGTGGGAATGTGAATTGGTACAGCCACTATGGAGAACGGTATGGAGGTTCCTTAAAAAACTACAAATAGAACTATCATATGACCTAGCAATCCCACTACTGGGCATATACCCTGAGAAAACCTTAATTCAAAAAGAGACATGTACCAAAATGTTCATAGCAGCCCTATTTACAATAGCCCGGAGATGGAAACAACCTAAGTGTCCATCATCGGATGAATGGGTAAAGAAGATGTGGCACATATATACAATGGAATATTACTCAGCCATAAAAAGAAATGAAATTGAGCTATTTGTAATGAGGTGGATGTACCTAGAGTCTGTCATACAGAGTGAAGTAAGTCAGAAAGAGAAAGACAAATACTGTATGCTGACACATATATATGGAATTTAAGAAAAAAAAATGTCATGAAGAACATAGGGGTAAGACAGGAATAAAGACACAGACCTACTAGAGAATGGACTTGAGGATATGGGGAGGGGGAAGGGTAAGCTGTGACAAAGTGAAAGAGCGGCATGGACATATATACACTACCAAACGTAAGGTAGATAGCTAGTGGGAAGCAGCTGCATAGCACAGGGAGATCAGCTCGGTGCTTTGTGACCGCCTGGAGGGGTGGGATAGGGAGGGTGGGAGGGAGACGCAAAAGGGAGGGGATATGGGAACATATGTATATGTATAACTGATTAAATTTGTTATAAAGCAAAAAAAAAAAAAAAAAGAAAAGAAAAGAGCTGATACACTACACACTGTCAGTATCCTGAAAAAGAAGAAAAAACTAAACTTCTGATTTAGAACGCTTTCAGATTAGGAAAGAGAACAGGAAGAACAAAATCAAAATTCTACAGAAAAGTTTTGTTTAAATAGTTAAAAAAAGGTTGAGGTGGGGAACCAGTCAAATGTTTCCAGTTGTCCTTTCTTGTGATACATGAGAATTATATTCAATTTATAATTTCTGAAAATAATACTAAGTTGTGGTTATTTAAAAAATAATTTATTAAGTTGAAAGACACGAAGAGTAACCAGTAATAATAATAACAACCATCAACATGTATTGAGGGCTTGCTAACGAGACATATTCCTAAACAATTTAAAGACATTACTCTTTCTAATCTTCATGACAGTCTTTGGAGGTATATTTTACTATTACCACCATTTCATATATTAGGAAAATGAGGCTTTTAGAGAAGTTAACTAAATTGTCGAATATCCCGCAGTTAGTAAAGGGTGAATTCAAATCCAGTTTAAATGGATAGGTGTATCTTGGCTTATGGAAGCCCTGATTTCCAAAAAAATTGCGTGTAAATGAAATCTTAAAAACTGACCCACACTTTAAGATTATGAGAATGTATTTCCCTTCCCTCCCTACTTTCTTCCTTCCATTCAAAAACCATAGAGTTCCTACTATGCCATGTCCTGGGGTTGCAGCGGTAGATGAAACAGAGTTGTGGCCCTCATGAAGCAGATATTTTAGTGTAGGAAGATGGATAATGAACATATGATCATATAATATATCACATGCTAAATGCTATAAAGG
Source organism: Hyperoodon ampullatus (assembly GCF_949752795.1). NCBI lineage: Eukaryota > Metazoa > Chordata > Mammalia > Artiodactyla > Ziphiidae > Hyperoodon > Hyperoodon ampullatus. The sequence goes on along the minus strand of NC_136920.1, from coordinate 38,592,549 downwards.
AAGAGAAAGCAGGACTGGGGCATAGGGTGTGTTGGAGGTGTGGGTTGGAGGTGGTAGGGTGATCAGAGAAGACTTCAGAGTTAAGATGACATTTTACCTGAAGGAAGTGAAAGGATAGCTGGAGGAGTTCCTGAAATTCCTTAAGTCTTAAGGTGGGAGCATGTTTAGTGAGCCTGAAGTACGGCTAGTAGAAAAAGAGGGAAGAGGGTCATAGTGGTGGAGGGGGCAGGGTAATACCGTAGGGCCTTGTATGCAATTGTTAGAATTTTAACTTTTACTTTGAGTGATATGGAAAGACATTGGAGGATTTTGAGTGGAGGAGTGCCAGGATCTGATTTATGTTTGAAAGATCACTCTGTCGGCTATGTGAATAGTTTGTATGGGAAAGGAAAACCTGTAAGGAAGGCTATAAGGAATAATTTAGGGGAGAAAGAATGGTTTGGGCCAGACTGGTGCCAGTGGGAAGTGGCCAGATTCCAGAAAGACTCAGAGGCAGAACCAATAAAGTTAACCCATGGACTAGATGTGGAGTGAGAGAGAAAGGAGGATGTCCAGGGCAACTAAAAGATTTTTGACCTGAGTAATCATTTTCTAAGATGGGGAAGACTGTGAGATAAACAGTTTTGCTTTGTTTTTGGACTTGAGGGGAGTGGGGGGGATAAAGAATTTAAATTGGAATATGTCAAGGCTGAGATACCCAAGTGTAGGTAGGCAACTTGATATATGAGTCTGGTGTTCAGGCAAGAGATCCAGGCTGAAGTATAAACTGGGGAGTTGTCAGCATAGAGAAGATATTTAAAGCCATGAATTTGGATGTTATCACCTAGGGAGTGAGTGCAGATGCAGAAACGAAGAGGTCCAAAGACTAACCTCTGGGCACCCCATGCTTAGAAGTCTGGTAGATGAAGAAGAAACCAGCAGAAGGGACTGAGAACCATAAAAGAGTGATGTCCTGAAAGCCAAGTGAAGAAAGTGTGTCAAGGAGAAGAGAGTGATCAACGAATTCAATATTGCTGATAAATCATACAAGATGAGAGTTGAGAACTGACCATTGAAATGGACAACTGGATATCAGCGATGACTTTGAAAAGAGCTATTTCATTGGAAATCTAGAGACAAGAACCTCACTAAGGGCTTCCCTGGTGTCGCAGTGGTTGAGAGTCCGCCTGCCAATGAAGGGGACGTGAGTTCGTACCCCGGTCTGGGAAGATCCCACATGCCGCGGAGCGGCTGGGCCCGTGAGCCATGGCCGTTGAGCCTGCGCGCCCGGAGCCTGTGCTCCACAGCGGGAGAGGCCACAACGGTGAGAGGCCCGTGTACAGCAAAAAAAAAAAAAAAAAAAAGAACCTCACTAAAACGGGTTCAAGATAGAATGAGAAGAGACGTGAGAGTCAGGGTTTTTGAAGAAATTTTTCAAGGAGTATTGATGAAAAGGTAGCAGAAAGGAATGTGGAGGGTTTTGTTTGTTTAGGTTTATATGTTTATGAAAATAATTTAAGTGGAAAATGCAAATGCCTTAGTAATGTAAACTCTTACCCTATTTCATCTGCTTCAAAATATATGCAGTTTTCTATACTGGTTTTGCTTATATAGCAAATAATACTATTAATAAGTATTACTAGTGAAGTTATAATAATAATGCCAAGGATAGTTTTTTTTTTTTTTTTTTTTTTTTTTTTTGCGGTACGCGGGCCTCTCACTGCTGTGGCCTCTCCTGTTGTGGAGCACAGGCTCCGGACGCACAGGCTCAGTGGCCATGGCTCACGGGCCTAGCCGCTCCGCAGCATGTGGGATCTTCCCGGACCGGGGCACGAACCCGTATCCCCTGCATCAGCAGGCAGACTCTCAACCACTGCGCCACCAGGGAAGCCCCAAGGATAGTTTTTAGTTAACCTGATCATAGCAATCATTTTGAATATAATATCTATAGTCTCTAATACCTTTGTAACAGGAAGCTATTAACTTCAAATTGAGGTCTTCTGGGTGGAAATGCTTGCTGAATGTGCTCCAAAAATCACAGACAAGTTTTGAATAAAGTATACATTATGGGAAAATGTTATGGAAAGAATTAGCCATTCACTCAGTTCAGATGTAACTCCTGGCATATCAAATTTTATTTGGGCTGAGGTAACTCAACTTTCTGAGCCCTATAAAAATCCATTTACTTATTTATTTATTTTGGCCGCGCTGAATGGCTTGCAGGATCTTAGTTCTCTGACAGGATCGAACCCATGCCCCCTGCAGTGGAAGAGCAGAGTCCTAACAACTGGAACGTCAGGGAATTCCCTAAAAGTACATGTAAATTGTCCATTACAGCTACATCAGCAGTGAAAGGCTAAAAACAACAGCAGCAACAACAACAGTAATAATAATGTAGATGTAGAACTAGACACCTGGCAGTGAACAGTGGATTGACAAGCACAGCTAGGGGAACAGGTCAGATTCAGAAGACCTTAATATTGGAAGGATCTGATTGTACCTGGTAGTCCATTTTGGGTGAAACTTTTGTTCAAATAAAAAAATCCAGCTGCTAGTTTATAAATTTCCCACCATATTCATGACTTTAAAGTGCAGACTTTGGTTGTTCCTCTGAGTCTCTTAGTTCTGGAGTTTATGCTATTCCCTTGTTAAGTGCCATTTAATGAGGCTATGGAGAGCTTTCAATCAACGGATCCACACTCTACATGGCCAGTGTTGGAGGTACAAGTCAGCAAAGGGTAGTGCATGTAGATAGAACAGTTTTGCACGTGCAGATTTAGCAGGGGCAAAGGAAGAGCAACTGGGAAGGGGCCTCCTGAGTCCTTGCCTCACTTCTTCTATTTTTTCTTTTTTAATAAATTTATTTATTTATTTATTTATGGCTGCGTTGGGTCTTTGTTGCTGCACGTGGGCTTTCTCTAGTTGCTGCGAGCAGAGGCTCTCGTTGCTGCGAGCGGAAGCCCCCTTGCCTCACTTCTAAACCCCAACCAAGACCCACATAATTCCCAAGACCATCTCCAGGCAAAAGAGTATAAAAGGCAAAAGGTGCCTTCAAGCTCCCTTTCCCTGCTATCTAATTTGTTCCCCCTCTTTCATCAGATTCTCATTTTTCTTAAGCACTTCCCTTCTGCACAGGATTCTGTACCCGCTGCTTGCTTCTGAAGTCGAATCCATACTTGCCCTCCCATTAGGACCGCATGCCTCAGATTTATGAAATCTCCTTTTGACATCAAAAATTATCTATCTCGAACTTATTTACAAACCAGAAATAGGCCCACAGACATAGAAAACAAACTCATGGTTACCAAAGGGGAAAGGGGGGAGGGATAAATTAGGAATTTGGGATTAACGTATACACACTACTATATATAAAATAGAGAAACTACAAGGAACTATGGTATAGCACAGGGAACTGTACTCAATATCTTGTAATAACCTATAATGGAAAGGAATCTGAAAAAAATTATATACATATAAAACTGAATCACATTGCGGTACACCTGAAACTAACACAACATTGTAAATCACTATACTTCAATTTAAAAAATTGTCTAGGGACTTCCCTGGTGGCGTAGTGGTTAAGAATCTGCCTGTCAGTGCAGGGGACACAGGTTCGAGCCCTGGTCCGGGAAGATCCCACATGCAGTGGAGCAACTAAGCCCGTGCGCCACAAGTACTGAGCCTGCGCTCTAGAGCCCGTGAGCCACAACTACTGAAGCCCACGCGCCACAACTACTGAAGCCTGCCCGCCTAGATCCCGTGCTTCACAGCAAGAGAAGCCACCGCAATGAGAAGCCCGTGCACCGCAACAAAGAGTAGCCCCCGCTCGCCGCAACTAGAGAAAGCCGGCGCGCCGCAACTAGAGAAAGCTGGCGCGCAGCAACGAAGACCCAACGCAGCCAAAAATAAATAAATAAAATAAATACATATATTAAAAAAAATTGTCTATATCTCATGGTCAGTGCCTCTTGTTCTCAACAAGGTCAGTACACTTCAGACCTTAATGTGCCTATGAATCACTTTGGGATCTTGTGAAAATGCAAAGTCTTATTCAGTAGGTCTTGGCAGGCGCTGGAGCACCGAGTTTCTGCATTTACAGCAAGCTCCCATGTGATTCTGATGGTGCTGGTCCACAGACCACACCTTGAGTGTGCCACCTGCCTAAAGCTATAGGGATGAACTACTGTGAACAGGTGTGGTGGGGTTTTATTGCATGCCCGCTTTCAGTTAATGTTTGGAGTTCCACAAGTTTATTTTAGGCATTAACCAGACAAGCAAATGAAATCGGAATTTTAGGTCTCAGTGGCAGAGTTTAAGGGAGGAAATTTTTGTCAGAATGAGAGAGTAAATGGCTGTTACTCCTTTTCAAATTGAATTACCTTCAAGTCACCAGAATTCTAGAGCTAGACTTTGGTGGGAAAAACAGAGGCTCTCCTCTATGAAGTTTATTCTCCATAGGGTAGGAACAACCATGCCTCATGGACAGAGGGATACAGGGGATAGACTCTGGTGCTGTGGATTTTTTATTTACTCTCATTGTCTCTTGTGGGGTGTGTGTGTGTGTGTGTGTGTGTGTGTGTGTGTGTGTGTGAATGAGCATAGTTATATGTAAACGTGGAAGCCTGCCTTACACTCATCTACCCACACAGCGCCTAGATCAGTCACCTCTACCATGGGCTTCCATAGAATCCTGGGCTTCTCCTTAGTGAAGCTCTTGTCTTACTATGTGGTTTTGTTCTCTGTCCCATTAGACTAGGAGCTCTTTGAGGGAAAAAATGTATCTGGTCACCACTGTCTCTACCACCATCAATATGGCTTCACACATACTTGTTAAACGAACGGAAAAGTTCATGTTTTCGAGATTTCTGTAACTGATGCCTTATTTTCCCAACTAAGGTTGAAGATAATAATCCGTCATGAGTCCAATACATCGAGGCCTTGTTGTAGGCTACTTCCTGAATATTTGCAGCTCTCTGACTACTGGGCCGGTGGCAGGATTGTACTTCCTGGCTTCCTTATGGGTGACTGGGGACATGTGATTAGCTTTGGCCATGAGTCATGAGCTGAAGTGATGTGTGCCACTCTCTGGATAAGAATTTATTTGCTAATGTGAGACCCTTAGACTCTTTCTTTTCTCTCTGGTTCGGCAAATGGTTGTGCTTGGAGTGATGGCTGTTCCATCATGCTCAGTCCCCAAATGGCTGTGATGCACAGACGCCCCTGTCCCCCTTGTGGACATACAGTGTAGGAAATAAAACTTATGTTTAAGCCAGTGAGATTTTGATATTATTTGCATCATAACCTGTCTATTCTGATTAATATAGGTTATGAGGGTAATGTCCCAAACTGAGGGATGCTAGGTCCTGCCTGTTGCCAGGCCCAGCATCCCTCTTCCCTTTGAGGCTGGGTTTTAGGTGTGGTCCTGACCAAGTCTCTGGCTTTGAAAATAAGGCTTTGCCTTTGTTCCTGAGACCAGATTCACCTTGAAGCTGGTTCTGTTTGGAGGACTCCTGTCATGTGTCTGTAACTAAGTTCTGGTCTCTGTAGCCCAGACTCTCTAGGGCGAGAGGCACTGTCTTGCTTTTGCCATCCTGGGCCTTATGACTGTGCTCCTTCCTAATCATCTGCTCCAGCTCACCCTTGTCTGTTTGCCTGGATTTCTACCACTCCTCCTGTTTCTTTATCCATATGATCCATCCACGGGTCAGGGCACTCTGAAGACACTGTGTTGAATTTCATTTTGCTCTAATTCAAATAACTGTATTCCCACCAGTCATCTGTTGCTGTGTTCTGTCTGCCACAGTGATCTCCACTGCTGGCCCCTGTCCTGAATCTGTCCCCAAATCCCAGTGCCTGCCCTGTTATAATCAGGGAATTCTGTCCCAGTTTCCTACCTTTCTCATTCTGCCTGAATCACTGCAGTTAAATGGGCCATGTGTATTTGTGTCCAGAGACATAACAGATGGGATCCTGGGGATTAAGGTGGCAAACGGAGAGCAGAGGGCTTTTAGAAGGATTAGTCTTTTGCCTGGTGGGGAGGGTAGAGAAAGATGCCGGGGAGCTGATCTGGAAAGGGTCACTTGGCCCCATGAGCATATGTGACAGTCGTTGGATTTCGTCCACTCTCACTGTCCCTGTCTGTAAAAGAAAGGACACTAGACTTAAAGTAGAAAACATAGGTTTGAGTGCCAGCTGTGCCATTTACTGGCTCTGTGACCTCGCACAGATGAATTAACCTCTCTGAGCCTATTTGCTCAGGTGTAAAATGAAGCTAATAACACATCCCTAATGCAGCCCATAGTGGGGCTGACAGGGTCTCGTAAGGATCACGTCACTCAACCTACTATAATGAAGTTTATTAATGTTAGCTGGTATTACGGCAGTGAGGATGGAACAGGCAGGCAGATGGTCTAGTCCAGGAGGCATCAGGCTGAACCTTAAAAATAAGTGATGGTGGCATCTTTATATTTGAATAGAACCAGGCAATTGTCACACTGTAGGAGAGGGATACTAAAGATACTAGGTCCAAAGAAGGCAAGGAATGCAGGGGCTCCCTGGGGGTGGGGGTGTGTAGAGCTGAAACAAGATTCAGTGAGGAAGAGTTTAGGATCATGAAGTCCTAGAGAACCGGGTAGAACAAGATGAAGCATCTCTGCAGAGGGTGGACCAGAGTAAACTTTCCCGGGCAGGACATTGAGCTATTTATGCTACTGATTGAAAGCCCTGACCCTCATCTACCTGGGAAGTTCAACCACATTGCTTCTCCTGACCTGCAGTTGACCTGGACAGATGTACAAGTTACAGATGGCACTGTTGCCATAGGATGGGGTCACTGTTTTCATGTTTTGTTGCTGGGTAGCTTTGAGGCCTCTGGAGTACCTCCTTTCTCTTATATGAATTCCCAATGCACCCACTTGCTGAGCCCAGTCTTGTCCCCTCACCCTTCCAGCACAGTTCCTGCACATGTGGAAGCTTTGCTGGCTGCCTGGTAGCCAGGCATCAGCAGTTGGCAAGGCTCCCCAGAACATGGCCTGGACCACCCAGCTAGTTAGAGGACTGTTGTGGAATGTGGGATCATGTTCTAGAGCGAGGCAGAACCACACTGCTACATGGGGTGTCCCATCTGTGGGAGAGGAATCTTTGGGGCCAGTAGGGAAATGCAGACAGATTCCCTGAGTTCTTACGAGAGGCTCTGGAAACATAAGGGGTGGCCATTCACTGCCAAGTTTCCACCTGGTAGGTTTTTGCTTACAAGCTGTTCACAGCACAAACATTTTCAGGCTTTGAGCAAACGGAATATGCCAGGCAGAGGGTAGGGAGGCACAGGGAGAAAGCAGGGAAGAGGTGGAAAGAGTCAAGTTATTAAGATGAGACGCTTTTCACAAGAGGTAGTGAACAAGAGGCGGTTTTGCTGAGTAAGGCTGGAATCACCTTTAAAAGGGGTAAGTCTCCTGCAGGAAAGTGACAGATTTTGGCAGATTAATTAAACTGCAAACACTCTTGGTTGTCTAGGGTTGGAGAAAATAAACATACAGGATTATCATAAAAATGGGAAATCCAGATATCAAAGCCACAAAATAGCTGAAGCAAAGCCTAGGGATAAGCTGGTTAAGGGATATTTCAGCAGTATTTTAGAGGACCAAAACAGTGATGGGAAGATCTATTTTTTAATAAACAAGAGTTCTTATTCAGGGAAAAAATGTTAGATTGACAATGAAAGAGTTATGATAGTAGAGAAGGTCATTTTTTTAGTGATTTTTAAAAAATTGAAGTATAGTTGATTTACAATATCATGTTAGTTTCAGGTGTACAGACAGTGATTCAGATTATATATATTATATATATATATATATATATATATATATATATATATATATATATATATATAATATATATATACTGTATATTCTTTTTCAGATTCTTTTCCCTAATAGGTTATTATAAAATAATATGGTTCCCTGTGCTATACAGTAGGTCCTTGCTACTAGTGTAATGTACATGTTAATCCCAACCTCCTAATCTATCCCTTCATTTCCCCTTTGGTAACCATAAGTTTGTTGAGAGGGTCATTTCTGCAAAGTGCCAAAGCCTTGGAGTTAGATGGGTTTACAGCCCCAGCTCCACTACTTCCTAATCGTGTGATTTTGTACAAGTTGCTGAGCCTGGGTTTTCCTCTATATGAGCTGGAAATCTCAGTGATGCCAAATCACAGGGATATCATAAGGCTTAAAACAGAACGTATATATGAAAGTTCTCGCTAGTCGATAAAGTTCAAACAAATGTTAGCTCTTATTATTGCAGAATTTCTCTAGTTTCTTACACTGTATTTTTTACATCTTCTAGGTGTGCAGATACATGTCCACATTGTGAAAAGCCTTCTGCTTGTTGAATAGTTTGGATGTAGGAAGAGACAAAAGGAATAATTAGAAGACCTCCTTTGGCTTCCTACTGACTATAAATTTCCAACCATTTTCTATGGTAGCAATGTTATCTCCCCAGCCTGTGTCTAAGGATAATTTTTGGCCACTCTTACCCAGTCACCTTATAGAATGTCCTTGAATTGTTCTCTGAATTGTTTCACTATCTTTATGACTCTGTGACTCTGAATGTGTTATTCTGGAGGCCTAGAATGCCCTTCCTCTGCTCGTCCTCAATACCCAGCTCTGATGTCACCTTGGGAAACCTATGCCTAAGTCAGATGGGTCACAGTCTCTCGATGTTCCCATAGCACTCTGTTCAAGACTCTGTTATAGCCTCTGATAACAACCACCATAAAAATAAAGAACAAACAAACCCCAGCTAACATCTACTGGGGGCTTACAATGTTCCAGACACCATGAGAAGCACTCTACATAGAAAATCTCATTGACTCTTCAACACATTTTTCCTAAGGTAATGCTATTGTTATCCTCATTTTATAGACAAGAAAACTGAGGCTCAGAGAGGTTGAGTAACTATCCCCAGTTAGACTGTAAGCAAGTAATTGACTTGCTTCAAATTTCAAATGCAGTGTTCAATTCTAGACTCATGCTCTGAACCCCCATCTGGTGCTGTAATGTTATGATTTGTTCATTTATTAGTCTTCTCATCTCCCATTAGGCCAAGCATATTTAAAGAAGAAGACTTATACTTTAGCCAGCAGTGTACATGCAGACCCTCAATAAATGTTTGCCAAAAACAAAAACAGACTCACAGATATAGAAAACAAACTTGTGGGTACCAAAGGGGAGAGGGAAAGGGAGGGACAAATTAGGGCTATGGAATTAACAGATACAAACTACTATATTTAAAATAGATAAGCAACAAGGATACTGTATACCACAGAGAATTGTACCCGTTATCTTGTAATAACGTATAATAGAGTATAATCTGCAAAAATACTGATTCACTATACTATACACCTGAAACTAACACAATATTGTATATCAACTATACTTCAATTTAAAAAAATGTTTGCTGGGCTTCCCTGGTGGCACAGTGGTTGGGAATCTGCCTGCCAGTGCGGGGGACGCGGGTTCGAGCCCTGGTCTGGGAGGATCCCACATGCCGTGGAGCAACTAAGCCCGTGAGGCACAACTACTGAGCCTGCGCGTCTGGAGCCTGTGCTCTGCAATGGGAGAGGCCGCGATAGTGAGAGGCCCGTGCACTGCGATGAAGAGTGGCCCCCACTCGCTGTTACTGGAGAAGGCCCTCGCACAGAAACAAAGACCCAACACAGCCAGAAATAAATAAATAAATAAATGTTTGCTGAATGAAAAGATAAGTGGGTTCTCATCTTGAGTAAAAGCATAAGGTGGGCCTATAAAACAACCCTAAAATGTCAATATTCTCTATAAATTGAAGTCATACGTACCACCCAAGAGAGACAATAGTTACATTTGACTTGGCTCCTTGGACATCATTTTATCCGTCTCCTATCCTTTTGGCAACACCACTAAAAGCATCATCTTCTCATTAGGTGAGAGGGTCCCAATGCTCCCTTTGTTGTGGAGTGATTCATACAGTTAGAAGCATGCTAACAAGGCAGGAGGCTGTATGTCTTCCTTTGCTCTTTATGTAATCTTATTTATGAAGGTTCAGTTTAATAGTGATCAAAAGTACTCCTTTTGGCACCAGTGTGCTCAGCACACATAGCTACAACGGAACCGGATATATAGCTCTACTAGATAGGGAGAGGGAGAGAAGGGATGGTGTTGGGAGCACAATAGGTGCAACACGAGGTAGGGCTAAGATGGCCTCTGGGTAGCCATGGGGGAAAAAGGTATCATATACAATGCATTTGTTTAGCATCCTGGCTAATAAATAAATAAGGAAGGAAAACATCTCATCAGATCTCCATTACATCACTAACTTCTCTCCCAGTCCCTGGCACAGAGTAGGTACTTAATAATGCTTCATGAATGAATGAAGAAATGAACAGACAGCAATGTGAGAAGTTTTCTCTTCTACTTGTAGGAAGTATGGTAGTACTGGGAGTCTGGATTCAGAACTCAGGTAAGGTAAAATGAGAAGCCACACTCTTTAGGCAGCAGCTGAAGCTGTTGCAGTCAGTACCTGTTTAATGGATACCTGTGCCTCTGGAGTTTCTGGCTAAGGCAACAATGTCCAGGACTGAGCTCATGGGACCTGGATCACTGAATTGGCTACAGTCTAAAGAGCACTGTCTTGTAAATCAACTATACTGTAATAATAAGGAAGGAAGGAAGGAAGGGAGGGAGGGAGGGAAGGAAGAAGAAAGGAAGGAGGGAAGGAAGGAAGGAAGGAAGGAAGGAAGTGAGCTCTGAACAATCAATCTTGTGAACAAACCTCACATTTTCTCATTCATTCGTTCACTCATTCAGCAAATTTTTAAAAATATTTATTTATTTGGCTGCTCCAGGTTTTAGTTGTGGCATGCGAGATGTTTAGCTGTGGCATGCAGGATCTTTAGTTGTGGCATGTGGGATCTAGTTCCCCGAGCAGGGATTGAACCCGGACCTCCTGCACTGGGAGCGTGGAGTCTTAGTCACCAGACCACCAGGGAAGTCTGAGCAAATTTTTATAGAGTGTTATTACAGCTAGGCACTGTGCCAAGCACTTCATGTACAATATTCTCTAATACTCAAAACAACTCTAAGAGATATACACCATTATTATACTGATTCTACAGATGAGGCAGCTGAGTCTCAGAAGTAAGTTCTCAAGGATACACAGCACGTGGTTGAGCTATGGTTTAACTTAGGACTCTGACTTCAAAGCCCCCTCTTACTCTCTCCCTTACATTTGTCTCTTACCTTAGGAGCTCGAAACTGAGCAGGGAGATAAGCTGGAAAACAAACTGAAGAGTGTTCTGACGGGAGAACACAGTGTGCCCACAGAGGAAGGGCACCTACCTCAGACTGAAGGAGGAAGGACCCAAGAAGGAATCCTTCTCGAGGAGATGATATACCGGGTCTTGGAGGAGGGTTGGGAGTTCATCACGTGAAAAAGGCAGAGATACAAAGGTAAGGGGAGCATAGTACATTCGGATACATTCTTTGCCATTCTGTACGAATGGACTCATTATAAACAAGGTGCCAGTAATGTATAGCTGGCTGCATCTCTATATATTATTTGACCAAATGTAGGGGTAACCATCCACAGATTGAGTACACAAGTTGAGATAGTATTAGGTACTTTTCGCTGGATCTGGAAAGTTTGGTAATACATAATTTTTCTCCTAATTTGCTCCCTCAAGATATTTATGCTCCACCTGCCCCAGCACCTCTGCACACGCTATTCTCTCTGCCTGAAAGGCTCTTCTTTTCTCTCTTATAAACATCCAATTTACCCTTCAAGGGTCAGTTTAAACACCACTTCCTCTGGGAGGCCTTCCCAACCCCAGGGTTAAGTCAGGTCCCCTGACAGTGTCCCCTAAATCTCTCCCATCATGACACTCATCATGCTTTTTTCCCCTTACTTGTCTATCATCTCCTATAAGCTTTAAACTCCATGAGAGTCTGAGACTGTCCTGTTTACTCCTATATTCTCAGTGGTCAACAAAGTGGTACATGATAGGCACTCAATAAATATTTGTAGAAGTAATAAATGAATGAGCATGTATTTGATAAGTTTTTTTCTTATGGAAAAGAAAATTAAAAATCAGCAAAGTCTGATATCTAGGGAATAGAGTCAGAAGGCAGAGTAATAAAAAAGAATGAAAGGGCTTCCCTGGTGGCACAGTGGTTAAGAATCCACCTGCCAATGTAGGGGACACAGGTTTGAGCCCTGGTCCGGGAAGATCCCACATGCCACGGAGCAACTAAGCCCGTGCACCACAACTACTGAGGCTGAGCTCTAGAGCCCATGAGTCACAACTACTGAAGCCCATGCACCTAGAGCCCATGCTCCATAACAGGAGAAGCCACCGCAGTGAGAGGGCCTCGCACCACAATCAAGAGTAATCCTCGCTCGCTGCAACTAGAGAAAGCTGGCGTGCAGCAACGAAGACCCAACGCAGCCAAAAATAAATAAATAAATAAATAAAATTTATATGTATAAAAAAGAATGAAATAATGCCATTTGCAGCAGCATGGATGGACCTAGAGATTATCATACTAAGTGAAGTAAGTCATACAGAGAAAGACAAATATTATATGATGTCATTTATATGTGGAATCTAAAAAAAATGATACAAATGAACTCATTTACAAAACAGAAACAGACTCACAGACATAGAAAAGAAACTTACGGTTACCAAAAGGGAAAGGTGGGGGGAGGGATAAATTAAGAATTTGGGATTAACATATACACACTACTATATAAAAACAGATAAACAACAAGGACCTACTGTATAGCACAGGGAACTATACTCAATATTTTGTAATAACCTATATGGGAAAAGAATCTGAAAAAGATTCTCTCCTTCTCTCTCTCTCCATGTGTATATATATATATATATATATATATATATATATATATATATATATATAACTGAATCACTTAGCTGTACACCTGAAACTAACTCAACATTGTAAACCTACTATACTTCAATTAAAAAAAAAAAGAATGTGAGTGATGACAACTTAAATGTCCTGAAGGGACTGATAACATACATTATTATGTAAATATACACAATGGATTTCTTTTTCTTCTGTTTTTCACATTTTATTGTACTTATATTTAAATTACCATTAAATACTAAGCATAAAAAAATGGCAGAGTAAAATGTGACATATGTATAGAATTTATAGAATTGCATCCTTTATTGTACCCCCACCAGTACTTCCTTAAACACAAAATAATTTGCCAGATCTTATCAATAGTAGCATCCAATTTTCATATATTCCCCACACATGAGCCATTTTGTTAAAAAAAAGGTTATAAAAATGTTATTCATCACATTCAGGGCAGTGCTGCTCTTTGCCAGATTTATGGCATCTGAATAACATAGAAAGGAAATCCTCCAAGGCAGAGGTATACTCTTTCCAGGCCCCACTTACTATATTCTAAACATTTTGAACTGAATTTTACATTTTTAAGTGGATCACTTTTTCATTTCAATCCAAAAGTCCCTGCCTGTTTCTGAAATTTACAACATCTGCTAGGGAAGTGAAGAGTGAAACAATTTTTTTAAGATCAAGTAATGAAAAAAAATCTTTCTTGAAGGATTGTGGATTTTCAGTTTGTTCCACATGAGACTATTTCAGGAAATTATCTTTTAACTGATGCTCATCTTGTTTGTGCAGTAATATTCCCTGATAGGGATGGACTGTGATCTGAGAGATTTTCACAATGTTAAAATTCTACTAGTCTGTCTTCCAAGGACAATATCCAGGTTTCTAGTTGTTTGCCATCTCAGAGGGATTCTTTACCTATGTGGGAGACCACACCACATTTTTTCCAGTTTCTAAAATGAGTCATAATTAAGACAAAACTTTTCTTTCTTGTGAACAAATTTTATAAAGGATTACCCAGATAATGCAGTTTTCCAATTATCGGACATTGGTCAAGAACAGTAATAGGAAAAACTCTTAAAAAATGGGCCAGGTTAGCATGTATCCCCTGATCTGTTCTCCCATCTTCTCCTCTGACCTTGTCTCTCTGTGGGCTGGAAATTCCCACCATTAGTCATTCACTGGCTTAAAGCTCTCACTTTCTCTGCTCAATTGACACCTTTGAAGTTTGGTGAAAGAAAGATTTCAAGGGCTGAAAGAAGGGCTTAGAGGTCACATCCAGAGACTCCATCCCACCTCAAGTAGAACATTTATTTTTATTCATTTTGTATGTTGGTAGATCACAAAATATTATGTTTGGAAAAACTGTTCTGCTACTTTTTTGTACAGACTCATTCTAAAATTCATATGGAAGGATACAAGTTCAAAAATAACTACTATATTTTTGAAAAAAAGAAAGACATGATAGGGGGAATTACTCTACCAGGTATGTGATGATTTATAAGCCGTTGTAATTTAAACACTGTGAATTGGCTTGGAAGTAACAAAAAGATCAACAGAATAGAATAGAGAGTCTAGAAACAGACGCACAAATACAAGGAAAATTGTCATATAAGAGTAAGGACAGGGTGTCCCTGGTGGTACAGCGGTTGAGAGTCCGCCTGCCGATGCAGGGGACGTGGGTTCGTGCCCCGGTCCGGGAGGATCCCACATGCCGCGGAGCGGCTGGGCCCGTGAGCCATGGCCGATGAGCCTGCGCGTCCGGAGCCTGTGCTCCGCAACGGGAGAGGCCACAGCAGTGAGGGGCCCGCGTACCAAAAAAAAAAACGTAAGGACATTAGAAATCCATGAGAAAAGAATAGAATTATTTAATAAATGTTTCTGTAACAACTGTCCACCCAAATGGAAAACACAGTTAACATCTCTACATCTATGGGAAATTGTGATTAAAACAAACTGAAGCAATTTCTTTACTGAAAAATATCTCAGAGACATTGAATATGCTAAGGTGAATTGTTAATTTCCAGAAAGGAGGATTCCTTAACAGATTTAATAACCAAACAGTTCTTAGAGTTTTTCTCAGAGTACAGCTTGGGAAAAGGTAGAATAAAAGATTCACTGGATAAAAGGATCTAGTTTTATGCTGTGTACATGCCCACAGTGCACAGCATACTTTGGGAACAGATAAAGTGTTTAATGAATGCCAGTTGCTCGATTTTTGCTCTTTGCATATCAGTGGGCCAAGATGGGGACATGCTATCTCTCTGTCTAAAACTGAGTCCATGGCCTTAAATTTCCTCAAATTAAGAATGGCTGGGATAAGTCCTGGCTAGAGTGTGGACCAGCTAGAACAATCAAACACTGAGGCCAGGAAAGCAAAATGGTGCAGCTACTTCAGAAAACAGATTGGCAGATTCTTAAAAACATACACTTAACATCTGACCCAACAATCCCAGTCCTAGACTTTAACCAAGAGAAACAAAAATTTATGTTCCCACAAAGACCAAATTGGAAACAAGCAAAATGTCCCTTAGCTGGTAAATGTTTAAATAAACTGTGATACATTCATACATGCAATACTACTCAGCACTGAAAAGGAATTTGATACACAGCTATTGATACACAACTATGTGGGTGAATCTCAAATGCACGATGCTAAGTGAAAGAAGCCTGATGCAAAAGGCTCCGTACTGTCTGATTTCATTTATACAACATTCTATACAATAAGACTATAAGGTCAGAAAACAGACCAATGGCTGCCAGGACTGAAGGTGGGGGAAGGAACTGATTACAAAGAACACAGGGGAATTTTAGGGTGATGAAACGTTCTATTAATAAATTGTGTAGTGGGAAGCAGCCGCATAGCACAGGGAGATCAGCTCGGTGCTTCGTGACCACCTGGATGGGTGGGATAGGGAGGGTGGGAGGGAGGGAGACACAAGAGGGAAGAGATATGGGAACATATGCATATGTATAACTGATTCACTTCGTTATAAAGCAGAAACTAACACACCACTGTAAAGCAATTATACTCCAATAAAGATGTAAAAAAATAAAAATAAAAAAAAATAAATTGTGGTTATAGTTAAATGGCTATGCATTTGTCAACACTTTGGAAACTATGCACATAGGAGAACTTTATAGTATGTAAATTATAACTTAATTTTTTAAATGGAGGAAAACCCCCTTCAAAATTGTCTACAAGTTTATTTTCTAAAGTCAAAAAAATAATGCATGTTGTTTAAAAACTTTTTTTTTTTAATGGCAAGGAATATACCTGTATAATCTCCCAAGATGGCTGCAGCTCATAATTCATTCAAATTCCTTTTCCTGACACTTCTCACCTTTACCTTGTATCCGAGCTGCCTTCCAAACCATTACCCTGGAGACAATTACATCTGCTACCACTTCTACAACACCTACCATTATACTACCTTATATTATAGTTCTTTCTGCCTGTCTTATCTTATCCAGATTGTAAGTTCCAGGCAATAAAGAACCATGCCTTACTTGTACCCGCCACATTTTCTATTAAAATGCCTGGCAGGAGTGCTATTAAAAAATGCTTACTAAATAAATAAATATGTACTTAGGTAGTAGCTGCAAGTCTATGAGTCCTTGAAAGACTGTGAGCTCCTTGAAGACAGGGATTGTGACCACACAGTCTTGACCTGGGCTTGGTACACTGTAAATACTCAAGAAATGCTTTTTAATAAATATTGAATGAAAAGGACTCCAGGGGAGTCTGATTCTGATTATGCTTTTGTTAAGAGGTTGCATGAGAGGAGAAACTGATTGTTGGGTGCAGAGCTGGGCTCTGGTGAAAGAGCTCATTGAAGAGGAGGAGGGTGTACTCTGGGCCACGTCTTGGAAAACCTGGTGGCAGAGGGTAAATGTGCAGCCTTCCAGGTTGCATTGCTAAGTTTCATCTCTTATCATGAGCTTTTTTTGGAGAACTCTTGGAAGGGAGCTACTTGATTTGGATCCAGTTGGAATGACTAACTGGGGATGGGCTGCAACACGGCACATTTCCAACTGTGTTTCTTAGGCTTGAAACTGTTCCCAGAGCAAAGATGATGAAGGCTTCATTTGTTAAGCATGAAAATAAAAACACTTTATAAAGGGTTTTAAGGAAAATCTTTTCTTCCCTCCTATACTTATCTTCCCCTACTGTTGGCCCATCCCTGAATTTTAATCTTTTTTGGGAAAGAGCAATGTTCCTTCTAACTATTTTTCTTAAATTAGACTAAAAGTGGAAGCATTGAATCTATTTTATTTGATGCATTTTATAAGGTTTTAATTGTTATAATTACAGTTAAACAGTTCAAAATCCTAAACACCCTAGTCCTTTAGGTGGCCTAAGGGGAACAGGTCTCATAAGGATGTATAATAACATAATGAACACTTGTAAAGTCAGAGTTTTATACTCTTTGTATCTGATGACTAACAACCTGAATCCAGGAAGCACAGATTCTGACCTCCATCTCCATGTTCTTTTTTTGCTTCTAAAACAGCACAGTCAGCCAGCTAGGGCAGTTGGTCAAATACTTTGACGTGTGTGTGTGTTTGTATGTAATTTCTTCCGGTTTAAAACTTTGATTAAAACATTTGTTATTTACTAAACCATTTAATTAAAAGTGACTCCATCAGCTACTGTAAACTTCCTTCTCATTTAATGCAAAAAAGCTTTGTTGTAATAGAAAAGCAATAAGAGAAGTCCTGAATAATTCAAGTTCAATGACTTCAAGTTCTGCCCAGAATTCCTTATCCCCAAATTATTTTTGATACTTTATTGAGTATTCATAATAGTATAGGCATAATGATAATGAGAAATTTTAAAGACATAGTCTAAGGAAACAATAGGTGCTATTCCTCAGCACCGGCCTCAGACTATCCATCATGAATTTGAGGTCAGATGTTTGTCTAGTTGGCATACCAGGGGATCAGAGTCTTTGGTTTGATCATATAGGGCCAGTTAGTTTTGCCCTGGACCCCGATCAATCTAACCACATGGCTTTCAATATATGCTCTGGGTCACAAGAGAACTGTATGGGGGTATCCGGGAGGTTCACTTTAAATGTTTAAAAGGATCCTCTGCTTTTTCAAATGAACTCTCCTCATAGGCAAAGGGGCTGGACTTAAGAACAGACTCATATCATCACTGTGTATGAAAAGGTACCATACGGAAAGCTACCTAGAGGAAGTGGAGTTGGAATTTAACTACTAAAGAAGGAGAAGCATTTGCATAACTGCCACAAAGAAAAAACACTGGAATCTTGATTTGTGTGCTAGCCTGTAAGGAGGGAATCAAGATAAGAGCAAAAATAGGCCAAGAAAAGGTAGGCTGCCTATCATCAGTGGGAGGTATGTGAAAAAATAAACAGAACTAGACTGGAAGAAAGCTACTGGAAGACAAGTATAATTAACTCAGATTTTAAAATTTGATATAGAATATCTAAATAAAGAAGCATGTGTTTTAGGCACACCCATTATTTTCTTGTAACACTCTCCTTTGGAACAGTTTCCTCTGCCTAGGTCAATCAAATTCCTGTTTTTTTTCTTTTCTTTTTCTTTTCTTTTTTTTTTTTTTAACACTGTGCATTCTATGGAAGACAGGCAGGCTGAGTTTGTCCATTGTTGGCTCCTGGACCTGTGAGGTTGTGTGGCCTAAGAACTGGCATTATGGTAAGCCAAAGCTCTTGCAGGCTCAAGTTCCTGGGCAAAAGAAATTAAGAACTTGGTAGAGGGAAGAAGGAAAAGAGACAGTGAGATCTCAAAGAGAGAAATACAGAGATGGCTGCTGTTACTTTCTCATTTTCTTGAATCTCAGTATCCTCCCAATACTGGGTTCTCGAAGACACCACAGTATCCATCTAGAAAATCTTTTATTCAAGAGAGGTTGAGGAGATTTCTCTTCCCTGAAATCAAACACTGTCTCACACACAGAGATGAGAGGGAGACAGACAGCCTTGGAATCAGGTGACCTGGGTTGTAGTCCTGGCTCCAACCACGTGACTTTGAGCAAGTTACATAATCTCTCTGGTCTGTGGTGGGTTTGGCATCTGAGAACTAAGGATTAAAATATGTACTTCTCAGTGTGACTACAGGGATTAAACATGAAAAAGGTCTCAAAGTGTACCTGGCATACAATGGACCTTCAAAAAATAGAATCTGTGAAAAAAATAATGAATGGGTATAGTAACTTTTTTACTTTACCACAATATGATATTTAAATGGAATTTTGAGGAAAATACAGCTACTTCTTTGAGGTGCTGCACACGCAGTTCTATTGTAAAGTAGGCAGGTGACAAACATAAAAAATCCCTCATCTAATGAGTGGCTTAAGCCTGTCAGAATGATATCAAATACAGTTAGACAATCACAAAAAGCTGGGCTTAAGATAATCCTATCTACAGGATGGGGCCATTGAAACAAGATGGTATGCCCGAGGTTTTAAGTGGGGCCGGAACAGCCCTTTCAGTTCACTCTGGAGAGCTTTATTTCCTCTCACAGCCAGAAGTGATTTACCATTCATTCGTCTTAAATGCTTTTAGCACTATTTTGTGCAGGAATTTGGTGGTAAAGAACACACAATAACCATCTGACTCACAGCCCCTGGGACTGACTTGGTCATCACTGCAGTCACAGTTGTAGTGAGGGGTAAGAAAGTGCCACATACAGAAGGCAAGATGTTAAGTGTATACAGCAGGATGGTAAACGGGGGTGACATTGGGTTTAGCTTTATCTCTTTCTTATAATACTAAATGATAATGATAGGGCTGATGGTTAGGGAAATTAGATCTCAAGATTTGAAAAGACAGCTAATACTATGTAATAACTGTAAATGGAAAGTAACCTTTAAAAGTTGTAAAAAAAAAGAATTCTTGTTAAAAAAAAAGATTTGAAAATATGTTGAATCACATAACTATTTAAAATTAGAGATGGAAGACCTTCAAGATGGCGGAGGAGTAAGAAGTGGACATCACGTTCCTCCCCACAAATATATCAAAAATACATCTACATGTGGAACAACTCCTACAGAACACCTACTGAACGCTGGCAGAAGACCTCAGACTTCCCAAAAGATAAGAAACTCTCCACGTACCTGGGTAGGGCAAAAGAAAAAAGTAAAAACAGAGTCAAAAGAATAGGGACGGGACCTGCACCAGTGGGAGGGAGCTGTGAAGAAGGAAAGGTTTCCACATACTAGGAAGCCCCTTCACTGGCGGAGACGGGGGTGGGTGGGTGGGGGAGTGAAGTTTCAGAGCCACAGAGGAGAGTGCAGCAACAGGGGTGCAGAGGGCAAAGTGGAGAGATTTCCACACAGAGGATCAGTGCCGACCAGCACTCACCAGCCTGAGAGGCTTGTCTGCTCACCCGCAGGGATGGGTGGGGGCTGGGAGCTGAGGCTTGGGCTTCGGAGGTCAGATCCCAGGGAGAGGACTGGGGTTGGCTGCGTGAACACAGCCTGAAGGGGGCTAGTGCACCACAACTAACCGGGAGGGAATCCGCGAAAAAGTCTGGAACAGCCTAAGAGTCAAGAGACCATTGTTTTGGGGAGTGTGGGGAGAGGGGATTCAGAGCACTGCCTAAATGAGCTTCAGAGACAGGTGTGAGCTGCGGTTATCAGCACGGATGAAACGCTAAGGCTGCTGCTGCAGCCACCAAGAATCCTGTGTGCAAACACAGGTCACTATCCACACCTTCCCTCCTGGGAGACTGCAGCCTGCCATTGCCAGGGTCCGGTGATCCAGGGACAACTTCCCCATGAGAACACACAGCATGCCTCAGGCTGTTGCAATGTCATGCTGGCCTCTACCGCTGCAGGCTTGCCCCGCATTCCATACTCTTCTCACCCCTGGCCTGAGTGAGCCAGAGCCCCCGAATCAGCTGCTCCTTTAACCCCCTCCTGTCTGGGCAAAGAACAGATGCCAGAGGGCAACCTACACGCAGAGGTGGGGCCAAATCCAAAGCTGAACCCCAGGAGCTGTGCGAACAAAGAAGAGAAAGGGAAATCTCTCCCAGCAGCCTCAGGAGCAGCGGATTAAATCTCCACAATCAACGTGATGTACCCTGCATCTGTGGAATACCTGAATAGACAACGAATCATCCCAAATTGAGGAGGTGGACTTTGGGAACAACTATAGACTTGGGGTTTGCTGTACGTGACTGACTAGTTTCTGATTTATATGTTTATCCTAGTTTAGTTTTTAACGCTTGTTATCATTGGTGGATTTGTTTATTGGTTTGGTGGCTCTCTTCTTCTTTTTAATTACTTAAAAATTTTTTTTATTTTAAAAATATATTTAAAATTTTTTAATTTTAATTATTTTATTTTATTTTTTCTTTCATTCATTTTTTTCTCCCTTTTCTTCTGAGCCATGTGGCTGACAGGGTCTTGGTGATTCAGCCAGGTGTAAGGCCTGAGCCTCTGAGGTGGGAGAGCCAAGTTCAGGACACTGGACCACCAGAGACCTCCTGGCCCTACGTAATATCAATTGGTGAGAGTTCTCCCAGAGACCTCCGCTAAGACTCAGCTCCACTCAATGACCCAATGCTAAGACCCAGCTTCACTCAATGACCAGCAAGCTCCAGTGCTGGACACCCTATGCCAAACAACTAGCAAGACAGGAACACAACCCCACCCATTAGCAGAGAGGCTGCCTAAAATCATACTAAGTTTACAGACACCCCAAAACACACCACCAGATGCTGCCCTGCCCACCAGAATGACAAGATCTAGCCTCATTCACCAGAACACAGGCAACAGTCCCCTCCACCATGAAGCCTACACAAGCCACTAAACCAACCTTACCCACTGGGGGCAGATATCGAAAACAATGGGAACTAGGAACTTGCAGCCTGTGAAAAAGGAGACTACAAACACAGTAAGTTAAGCAAAATGAGAAGACATGGAAATATGCCGCAGATGAAGGAGCAAGGTAAAAACCCACCAGACCAAACAAATGAAGAGGAAATAGGCAGTCTACCTGAAAAAGAATTCAGAGTAATGATAGTAAAGATGATCCAAAATCTTGGAAATAAAATGGAGAAAATACAAGAAACATTTAACAAGGACCCAGAAGAACTAAAGAGCACACAAACAATGATGAACAACACAATAAATGAAATTAAAAATTCTCTAGAAGGACTCAAGAGCAGAATAACAAAGAATGGGTAAGTGACCTGGAAGATAAAATAGTGGAAATAACTACCACAGAGCAAAATAAAGAAAAAAGAATGAAAAGAATTGAGGACAGTCTCAGAGACCTCTGGGACAATATTAAATGCACCAACATTTGAATTATAGGGGTCCCAAAGGAAGAAGAGAAAAAGAAAGGGACTGAGAAAATATTTGAAGAGATTATAGTTGAAAACTTCCCTAATATGGGAAAGGAAATAGTCAATCAAGTCCAGGAAGTGTAGAGAGTCCCATACAGGATAAATCCAAGGTAACCCATGCTGAGAGACATAGAATTCAAACTATCAAAAATTAAATACAAAGAAAAAAAAGGCAGCAAGGGAAAAGAAACAAATAACATACAAGGGAATCCTCATAAGGTTAACAGCTGATCTTTCAGCAGAAACTCTGCAAGCCAGAAGGGACTGGCAGGACATATTTAAAGTGATGAAAGGGAAAAACCTACAACCAGGATTACTCTACCCAGCAAGGATCTCATTCAGATTTGACGGAGAAATTAAAAACTTTAGAGACAAGCAAAAGCTAAGAGAATTCAGCACCACCAAACCAGATTTACAACAAATGCTAAGGGAACTTCTCTAGGCAAGAAACACTAGAGAAGGAAAAGACCTACAATAACAAACCCAAAACAATTAAGAAAATGGGAATAGGAACATACATATTGATAATTACCTCAAAAGTAAATGGATTAAATGCTCCAACCAAAAGACATAGACTGGCTGAATGGATACAAAAGCAAGACCCATATATATGCTGTCTACAAAAGACCCACTTCAGACCTAGGGACACATACAGCCTGAAAGTGAGGGGATGGAAAAAGATATTCCATGCAAATGGAAATCAAAAGAAAGCTGGAGTAGCAATTCTCATATCAGACAAAATAGACTTTAAAATAAAGACTATTATAAGAGACAAAGAAGGAAACTACATAATGATCAAGGGATCAACCCAAGAAAAAGATATAACAATTGTAAACATTTATGCACCCAACATAGTAGCACCTCAATACATAAGGCAAATGCTAACAGCCTTAAAAGGGGAAATCGACAGTAACACAATCATAGTAGGGGATTTTAACACCCCACTTTCACCAGTGGACAGATCAACCAAAATGAAAATAAGGAAATACAAGCTTTAAATGACACATTAAACAAGATCAACGTAATTCATATTTATAGGATATTCTATCCAAAAACAACAGAATACACTTTCTTCTCAAGTGCTCATGGAACATTCTCCAGGATAGATCATATCTTGGGTCACAAATAAAGCCTTGGTAAATTTAAGAAAATTGAAATCGTATCAAATATCTTTTCCGACCACAGTGCTATGAAACTTGATATCAATTATAGAAAAGAAACTGTAAACAACACAAACACATGGAGGCTAAACAATACACTCCTAAATAATCAGGAGATCACCAACAAAATCAAAGAGGAAATCAAAAAATACCTAGAAACGAATGACAATGAAAACACTACAGCCCAAAACCTATGGGCTGCAGCAAAAGCAGTTCTAAGAGGGAAGTTTATAGGAATACAATCCTACCTCAGGAAACAAGAAAAATCTCAAATAAACAACCTAACATTACACCTAAAGCAATTAGAGAAAGAAAAAACTCCCAAAGTTAGACGAAGGAAAGAAACCATAAAAATCAGATCAGAAATGAAGGAAATGATAGCAAAGATCAATAAAACTAAAAGCTGGGTCTTTGAGAAGATAAACAAAATTGATAAAGTATTAGCCAAAACAAAGTTGATAAAGCATTAGGCAGACTCATCAAGAAAAAAAGGGAGAAGACTCAAATCAACATAATTAGAAATGAAAAAGGAGAAGTAACAACTGACACTACAAAATATAAAGAATCATGAGCGATTACTACAAGGAAATATATGCCAATAAAATGCACAACCTGGAAGAAATGGACAAATTCTTAGAAAAGCACAAACTTCTGAGTCTGAACCAGGAAGAAATAGAAAATATAAACAGACAAATCGCAAGCACTGAAGTTGAAACTGTGATTAAAAATATTCCAACAAACAAAAGCCCAGGACGAGATGCCTTCACAGGCGAATTCTATCAAACAGTTAGAGAGGAGCTAACACCTATCCTTCTCAAATTCTTCCAAAATACAGCAGAGGGAGGAACATTCCCAAACTCATTCTATGAGGCCACAATCACCCTGATACCTAAACCAAGCAAATATGTTACAAAAAAGGAAAACTACAGGCCAATATCACTGATGAACATAGGTGCAAAAATCCTCAACAAAATACTAGCAAACAGAATCCAACAGCACATTAAAAGGATCATACACCATGATCAAGTGGGATTTATCCCAGGAATGCAAGGATTCTTCAATATACACAAAACAATCAAAGTGATACACCATGTTAACAAACTGAATGATAAAAACCATATGATAATCTCAATAGATGCAGAAAAAGCTTTCAACAAAATTCAACACCATTTATGATAAAAGCTCTCCAGAAAGTAGGCATAGAGGGAACTTATCTCAACATAATAAAGACCATATATGACAAACCCACAGCCAGCATCATTCTCAATGGTGAAAAACTGAAACTATTTCTGCTAAGATCAGGAACAAGACAAGTTTGCCCACTCTCACCACTATTATTCAACGTAGTTTTGGAAGTTTTAGCCACAGCAATCAGAGAAGGAAAAGAAATAAAAGGAATCCAAATCGGAAAAGAAGAAGTAAAACTGTCACTGTTTGCAGATGACATGATGTTATACATAGAGAATCCTAAAGGTGCTACCAGAAAACTACTAGAGGTAATCAATGTATTTGGTAAAGTAGCAGGATACAAAATTAATGAACAGAATCTCTTGCATTCCTGTACACTAACGATGAAAAATCTGAAAGAGAAATTAAGGAAACACTCCCATTGACCATAGCAAAAAAAAAGTAAAATACCTAAGAATAAACCTACCTAAGGAGACAAAAGACCTTTATGCAGAAAACTATAAGACACTGATGAAAAAAATTAAAGATGGTACAAACAGATGGAGAGATATACCATGTTCATAGGTTGGAAGAATCAACATTGTGAAAATGACTATACTACCCAAAGCAATCTACAGATTCAGTACAATCCCTATCAAGTTACCAATTGCATTTTTCACCAAACTAAAACAAAAAGTCTTACAATTTGTATGGAAACACAAAAGACCCCAAATAGGCAAAGCAATCTTGAGAAAGAGAAACGGAGCTGGAGGAATCAGGCTCCCGGAATTCAGACTATACTACAAAGCTACAGTAATCAAGACAGTATGGTACTGTCACAAAAACAGAAATACAGATCAATGGAATAGGAGAGAAAGTCCAGAGATAAACCCACACACATATGGTGACCATACTTTTGATAAAGGAGGCAAGAATATATGATGGAGAAAAGACAGCCTCTTCAATAAGTGGTGACGGTAAAACTACACAGCTACATGTAAAGGAATGAAAATAGAACACTCTCTAACACCATATATAAAAATAAACTCAAGGGCTTCCCTGGTGGCACAGTGGTTGAGAGTCCACCTGCCAATGCAGGGGACACGGGTTCGTGCCCTGGTCTGGGAAGATCCCACATGCCGTGGAGCGGCTGGGCCCGTGAGCCATGGCTGCTGAGCCTGTGCGTCCAGAGCCTGTGCTCCGCAATGGGAGAGACCACAACAGTGAGAGGCCCGCGTACTGCAAAAACAAACAAACAAACAAAAAAACCCTCAAAATGGATTAAAGGCCTAAATGTAAGGACAGACATTATAAAACTCTTAGAGGAAAACATAGGCTGAACACTCTATGACATAAATCACAGCAAGATCCTTTTTGACCTGCCACCTAGAGAAATGGAAATAAAAACAAAAATATTTAGGTCCCCAAATGGGACCTAATGAAACTTAAGAGCCTTTGTACAGCAAGGAAACCATAAACAAGACGAAAAGACAACCTTCAGAATGGGAGAAAATATTTGCAAACGAAGTAACTGATAAAGGATTAATCTCCAAAATAAATAAGCAGCTAATGCAGCTCAATATCAGAAAAAAAAGCAACGGAATCCAAAAATGGGCAGAAGACCTAAACAGACATTTATCCAAAGAAGATATATGGATTGCCAGCAAACACATGAAAAGATGCTCAACATCACTAATCACTAATCACTAGAGAAATGCAAATCAAAACCACAATGAGGTATCACCTCACACCAGTCAGAATGGTCATCATCAAAAAATCTAGAAACAATAAATGCTGGAGAGGGTGTGGAGAAAAGGGAACCCTCTTGCACTGTTGGTGGGCATGTAAATTGATACAGCCACTATGGAGAACAGTATGGAGGTGCCTTAAAAAATTAAAAACAGAACTACCATATGACCCAGCAATCCCACTCCTTCGCATATACCCTGAGAAAACCATAATTCAAAAAGGGTCATGTACCACATTGTTCATTGCAGCACTCTTTACAATAGCCAGGACATGGAAGCAACCTAAGTATCCATCGACAGATGAAGGATAAAGAAGATGTGGCACATATATACAATGGAATATTACTCAGCCATATAAAGAAATGAAATTGAGTTATTTGTAGTGAGGTGGATGGACCTAGAGTCTGTCATACAGAGTGAAGTAAGTCAGAAAGAGAAAAACAAATACCGTATGCTAACACATATATATGGAATCTAAAAAAAAGAAAAAAAAAGTTCTGAAGAACCTGGGGGCAGGACAGGAATAAAGACTCAAATGTAGAGAATGGACTTGAGGACACGGGGATGGGGAAGTTTAAGCTGAGATGAAGTGAGAGAGTGGCATGGACATATATACACTACCAAATGTGAAATAGATAGCTAGAGGGAAGCAGCTGCATGGCACAGGGAGATCAGCTCGTGCTCTGTGAACACCTAGAGGGGTGGGATACGGAGGATGGGAGGGAGACACAAGAGGGAGGGGATATGGTCATATAAGTATATGTATAGCTGATCCATTTTGTTATACAGCAGAAACTAACACAACAATGTAAAGCAATTATAGTCCAATAAAGATGTTAAAAAATAAAATAAATAAAATTAGAGATTTAACTAAGCAGTTCCATTGTAAATATATCTCTGGAGTCAAGATTCTTATGATACAAAACACTGAAAATGGTTAACCCCAAATAATGTTTTACTGTCCCGAATTCTCTAGGAATAACAGTCCATTTCTAACATCCAGGTGTGCTGCTGCCTAGTTAACCAAGGTAAAACACCTTTTGTGATACTGACAAAAACCAGAGGGTTTTCTCCCTCTAGCCTCCATTCCCAGTTCAGAGGTCCAGAATCCTAGACATGGAGCATCATCTTAGATATATGAAAGCAGAGCAGATAATTTGAAACTGATCCATCTTGGAAATTTTATCTGAGGCTGAGAACACCGCCTAGGTTGTTCCCGCGCTGTACCTTTGAGCCAGTGGCACTGGGCTCTGGCCAGGGCTCACTTTCTGCCCAATCACCAGATGCATTCTGGGATATTTCTGCCCACAAGCAAAACTTTGGCTTGTTTTTCTTCCCAGCAACGAATACCCCAGAAAACCCTTTGGCTTTGCAGTTTCCCTGCTGCCTTTAAACTTGTAAAGCTATATGCCACACCCACCATAAAATAAGAATAAATGCTCTTTTCTCCTGTTCAAATTTACCAGTGGCTATGAGATCTTTGGCTAAACTTGTCCAAGAATCCAGGCCCTCCCTCTTTCTCATACACATAGGCAGGCAGTTTGAGACAAACACACTCAGACACAGTTGTAAGACAGCTACAACTTTATTTGACAGCTGTTTGCAAATTTAGCCTTGTTACTGAAGCATGTATCTTCAGCTGGCTGGTGACCATGGAAAACCAATAAATACTTAAAGAGGGAGCAATCGGGAGTAAAGAAACATAGATTGATATTAGAACTTCTGAGTTTTAAGGCTGTCACCAGTCATCTAGTGCAGTTCACAGAGGACATGCAAAGGGGGGAGAGACCAAAAATATATAGAGGTTCATAAGCAGCAATTCTCTGGATGTTTTATTTCAGAGGGAGCTGTATTCAAAGGCTGTTCATCCATGGAGCCTGGATGTATGTTACCATCTAGGACTTTTCTTTCATTGGGCATTCTGAGATTTGTTTCTATTTTCTTGACTGCTATTTGTTTATTTCTGGCTTACGAACCAGTCCGTTGATATTTTAACTCCTAATCCTGACGGTGACCAAGTATCCCAAGAGACAGCTTTGTTAACAGTGTGAAGAAGATCACTAGATATAGATTAAAATTAGGCAGGGTGGGGCTGTGAAGATATATACTCTATTACACAGGGAAGAGAATGTTGAAAATCTATGTTCTTCTATCAAATAGAATAATATTGTAATATTCTGGTGTTCATATCTTATCTGTAAAATTATGAAACAGTCAGGTAAATATTAGGAATTTAATAAATAAGTACCTAATATAAAAATGAAGGAATCTGAGATAATATATTCCAAACTGAACTCTATGGAACTCTAGTGTTTTGTGCATTATGAATGTTTGTTCCACAGGGAAATCATATGTTAGAAAATAATGAATTAGGTGTTTTGCTTTGTTTTGTTTCTTAGTGTGAGACAGCAACACCTATATTATATTTGTATACATTATGAATCTTCATTATTTCTTATACTTATTTGGCCACAGAACCATGAGTGTGTGGTATAACAGATTTTGCATAATTCAGTTTGGGATATATTCTATTTAATACATTTTAGGAATGCTTATTTAAGTAAAAACGTGAAATGGATTAATAAATGACAAAATCTTGAATAAATTCAATCACTCAGAACTTTCTGCATCCAAAACAGTGTGCTAGGCATACAAACCCTATCCCAAGGAATACACATACAAGACTCATACAGAAGCTTGCTCTTACTGTAGGGCATTTGCACTTGCTGTTACCTCTTCCTGGAATGTTCTTCCTCATAGTTCACTTCCTTACTTCATCTGTGTCTCTCCTCCAGTGTTGTTGATATAGAGAAGTCTTCCTCATAACTTATCTAAAATAGCACCCCATCACTCTCCAACTCTTTATCTTGCTTAATTTCTTTCAAAGCACCCCAAATAATTTTACATATGTATTTATTTATTAGTTTATTGTCTATCTACCCTACTGGAATATAGCCCCACGAAATACATTGTTTTTCAACCTTGTATTTTCCAGGACTTAAAATAGTATCCAGCATTTAGTAGATGCTCAATAGATATTTGGTGAATGTATGAATGAATGAGTAAAAACAATTCCAGAAGAGTATCACAGAAAGGGTAAAAATAAGAAGCTAAAGGAATTTAGGTTGAGGTTGTTAAGAAAGGCTTTATGGAAAAGATGGCATTTGAACTTGGCTTTGAAGATGGGAAGGTTTCTGACTCAGGGCAAATGATGTAAATAGTCTAGGATAAGAAAAAGGCTTAATTAAAGGTCCAGAAGTAGCCTTAAGAAGTAGCTTGGAGACAGGCATGGGAAAGAGACTATCACAGCCTCGGGGCTAGCAGCCTATCCACCACACTTGGGAAAGAGAAATTGCCAAAGCAACACTAGACCTCAACTGGGGTTCCACTTGTATCTCTGAGTCTGGCCTGCTCTATTCACGTTTTCTGATTCAATAGTTCGTTCATTCATTCTGTTACCTGTTATGTGCCAGGCACACTTCAAGGTGATATAGATACAGCAGAAAGCAAAATGCAGCAAAATCCCTGAGTTCATAGAAGTTACGTTCTAATGGGTAAAGAATGTGATGAACATTATAATTGCAGCTTACGTTAGAAAGTGGTAAGTATTGTGGAAAAGTGGAGAAAGGGAGATGAGAAGTATCTGGAGAAGAGTTGCATTTTGAAAATTTTATTGATGTATATGATACATATAGAAAAGTACACATATCATTAAGGAACCACTCTCTGAATTTTTACACACTGAACTAACCCCGTGTACCCAGCAGGCAGAACAGAAAACATTCCCAGCAGCCCAGAAGCACTTCTTGTGCTCTTCTAGTAACCAACTCCCCAGCCAAAGGTAACCATTATCCTGACTTCAAATAACAGAGCTCAGTGTTGACTGTTTTTGTACTTTTATATAAATGGAATTGTATATTAAGTAGTCTTTTTTAACCAGGCTGCTTTTCTGGCAGCATTTACAAGATACATCCATGTTATTGTGTATGGTTGTAGGTTAATCATGCATTCTGATTACTATATGGTACATTCCAGTGTGTGATTATACCACACTTTACCCTTTCAATTGTTCATGGGCATTTGGATATTTTCTACTTGTTGGCTATTGTAAATATCACTGCTATGAACATTCTGATACGTGATTTTTGGTGGGGGTATGTATTTTTAAACAGGTTGATCAGGGTAAGGCTCATTAAGAAGGGGATATTCAAGCAAAGCCTTGAAGGATCTCAGGAAGTGAGCCATGGTAATCTGGTGGAAGAGCAGTCTAGTCAGTGAGGACACTCATGAGGCAACACATGGAAACAACCTAAGTGTCCATCAACAGAGGAATGGATAAAGAAGATGTGGTACATATATACAATGGAATACTACTCAGCCATAAAAAAGAATGAAATAATGCCATTTGCAGCAACATGGATGGACCTAGAGATTATCATACTAAGTGAAGTCAGACAGAGAAAGACAAATATCCTATGATATCGTTTACATGTGGAATCTAAAAAACTGATACAAATGAATTTACCGATATTTACAAAACAGATATAGACTCACAGACACAGAAGACAAACTTCGGTTAAGCAAGGGTGGGGAGGGAAGGATAAATTAGGTGTTTGGGATTAACATATATACACTACTATACATAAAATAAACAACAAGGGCCTACTGTATAGTACAGGGAACTATATTCAATATCCTGTAATAACCTATAATGGGAAAGAATATGAAAAAGTATATATATATGAATCACTTTGCTGTACATCTGAAACTAACACAACATTGTAACTTAGCTATACTTCAATTAAAAAGAAAAAAGAGTGTGCCTGATGTGTGAGAAACAGAGAGGAAGCCAAGGGAACTGGAGTGAGTGATGAGGGAGCAGAGGTAGAAGATCCATTCTTTTTCCTGAAATGTCTTTCAAATCTATTCTTCCTCCTTTGTTTCCATTGTCTTCCATCATCTGGGCCCTCCTCTTTTCTCGCATGGACTACTGCATCAGCCTCCTACACTGACTTTGGATGCCCACTGGTCTTCCACACTGAAGTCAGAATGACCCTTCTAAAACTCATATCTAATCATTTAGGTTACTCCCTTGTTGAAATCTCACTGTGGTTCCCCAATGGATAAAGTTCAAACCTTTAGCCTAAAAATTAAAGTCCTTCACCGTTGGATCCCATCCTACCTTTATATCTTTAAATCAGGTTTGTGTCTCTGTGAAACCTTTTCAGAATCAAACCCTTGCTAATATTATGCTGATTACCAGCCAATTCTTAAAATTCCTTACTTAACCCAGGTACTACCTTTAATTTAGGAAGAGGTCCACTGGGGAACACATGAAAAACACCACCTTTTCTTAGCTCAGCTAACTTATTCCTCTGCTTACCTGTCAACCTAGGGAGGAAGGAGCAACAACAAATACTGATATCATTTTACAAGCAGAAATACAAAAGATCAGACACATTAGCAAGTGGAATTAGGTTCTAACTAGCAAAACAGGCTTCCTCTCACAGAATCAGTGCAATGACTAGAGAGTAATGGATGGGGAGGTCCAAGCAGAAGGTTCAAACCCTCTGCCCAGGAACAAAAAAGTACTTGAAAAGAAGGAGCAGCATGAAGAAGCCTTATAAAAATCCACAAGTGGAAATGAGAGGCAAACTTTGCCACCTGGGTTATGGAGAAAGAGCTGCAAGGGTTGCCAAATGTACTTTAATGGTCATCGATGGGAAAACCTGGTTTCCCCATATAAAGGGAAAGGATTCCAGAACGTATGCTGCACACAGATGGCAAAGTAATTTGCATTTAACATAAAAATTTTCCCATCAGAGGAAGACCAGAATCAGTGAGAAATCCCTGTTAATTTCCTCTGGTTAAAACAACAACTAAAACAGGGCTTCCCTGGTGGTGCAGTGGTTGAGAGTCTGCCTGCCGATGCAGGGGACACGGGTTCATGCCCCGGTCCGGGAAGTTCCCACATGCTGCGGAGCGGCTGGTCCCGTGAGCCATGCCCGCTGAGCCTGCGCGCCTGGAGCCTATGCTCCGCAATGGGAGAGGCCACAACAGTGAGAGGCCCGCGTACCGCAAAAAAAAACCCCAAAAACAAAACAAACAAACAAACAAACGAAAAACTAAAACAAAATGGGCAAAAAAAAAGCAAAACAATGAAATGGGCAATAGAATATCTGGTTGAATAGTTCAACAAAGAAAAAATATTTTAGGGGGAATTATTATGGACAAGGCACTGTGCTAAGCAATAACGGTATTACAGAGGTGACTAAGGCAGAGCATTTTCTTTCTAGGAACTTCCATTTGAAAGAAGTAGAAAGACACATAAATATCTCTAATAGGAAGAAAACTGAGAGGTGACTTCCAACAGAAGCTCTCAAGGAAGGGCTCTGTAAGTGATTTTAGTAACTATAGCCCCCCCCCCTCTTTTATGGACTTAAAATAAGCAGAGAGAGATGAGCAGCTATGTTGGTCAGGTGAGTAGGGGGCCAGGGCCTGGGGTTCTGGGAGCAAACTATTTGGAGCCAGAGAGAAATCCCAGAAATCACACCTTGCGTTGCACCAGTATGAAGGCTAACACCAAGGTATAATTTCAAGACAGTTGCTAATCCAGGGGTGATGTAAGTAATAGAAACCAAGCTATGGGACCAGAACAGAGTCCAAAAAAATCCAGGAGCTCAGAAGTGCTGGGGTATCTCGCTGGGCAAGAGGGAGGTATGTCTGGAAGAATTTGGAGTTAGAGTATGGGTGCTTGCAGCAGTTTTCCATGTGGTTGCACTGATGTCCTAAGATTTTGGAGAATATGGAACAGAATTTAAGGCCTATCTGCCATGACATGTAGGGTGGTTATAAAGGTTTCCTGCCCCCAATTTTTCCTTTCCTGGGCACTGCCTGATGTGATTCTTGAATTTCACAATTCTTTGAGTATTATATGCCTCCCATTCTCTTCCCTCCTTCCTTTTTCATTTATTTATTGAATGCATATTATATACCAGGCATTGTGCTGGGCTTGGGAATTTCTATCAAAACATAAATACTCTAGGAAGGGCAAAACATTAAACTTGGCACAGACTAAGTTCTCAATAAATATTTTTTGAACGAATGCATGCGGCCATTGTCAGCTAACATCTTAGAAAAGATTGTGACTGCAAGCCAGGAGGGAGTGACAGGGCAGGTGGCTAAGGGGATGTACAAGCATCTGGCTGCTGAAAAGAGGTGAATCAAGAGGAAAAGAGGTCTTCTGGAAAGTTTGTCTGATTGCACAATTTTGTTCAGAGCTGAATCTGGCTCAGTTCTTTGGAAACAAGAGATGTTAAGGAAAAAAAAAAAAAACCTGTCTAAGTCCTTGAAGATGAGTTTTTTTCCCTTCATCCACTACAATGAGAGGATCTCTGTTCCAGATGAAAACATCAGAATGACTTTCTGTAAATCAGGAGGTTGGCTGCACCTGTGATTCTCTAGATCCATGAACATCCTCTGGTCAGGACCATTACACACGTTGTCATGGAGGTTTTGCCCATTGATGGACCAAGTGGAGTCTTTCTATTTGTAAGACTCCTGTGCAACCCCTATTGCCACCGGTGGTGACTTCAGGCCCTACCAAAGACACTAGTGAACCCCTTCCCCTCATAAACACTGACCTCAGAGGCTCCACTCTGGTGCCCCCAGACCCTAAGCTCCCAGCCTCTGGCTGCCCTCCTGTAGCCCCTCCCCTTGTCCTTCCCCTCTCAGTGCAGTTGGTGCCTTCAGGCCCTCTTCCTGCCCTGCCCTCTGCTTCCCCAGAGGGTGGATCTTAACCTTCCTCCTTGCACCGCCCCCTCCCTTGCTATAGGGACTAAATTATCTATATTTTGTAGAGAGAACTCTATATTTGTAGGGGATGCAGGGGGCCAGGATGCTCTTGTATAAATTACACAGACCATGAAAAAAAAAAAAAATCCAGCCTGCAGTTTGCTAAGCCCTGTGCCCAGGATAGAGGGTGAGGGGTGGGAGTGTGGATATGCCCTGAGGAAGGGGAACCTTTTTCTATTTTTTCTCAGAGGTGGTTCTTTCTCTGGAGGTATTTTATTGGTCCGGCAGATATAATGGGTCATCAACGTTGAGCAAAATCAGTTTGTTCATTAGGTTCTGTATCAACTGTTGGATATAGAACCAAAAGCCATACCAGACCTGCAGATTGCAGAACCCTGTCTCTAATGTTGGCACAAAGGGACTTGCGGGAGA
The DNA here is from genome assembly GCF_949752795.1 of Hyperoodon ampullatus. NCBI lineage: Eukaryota > Metazoa > Chordata > Mammalia > Artiodactyla > Ziphiidae > Hyperoodon > Hyperoodon ampullatus. The sequence goes on along the minus strand of NC_136920.1, from coordinate 38,558,013 downwards.
GCGTGGTGCTTGCATACCGTGGAAGAGAGAACAGGACTAGGGCTGAAGATCCCTGGGTGAAGCCTCGTCCCGCCACCCCATCCCTGTATGACAGTGGGGAGGTAACCTCTTAGCCTGAACTTCTCCATCTGTGAGATGAAGGGTGTGGATTAGGGAATCTCTGAGGTCCCTTCAGATTTCTATGACCCTCTTATAACGCCATCAAAGATTAAGGCCTTTACCCTTTCAACATTCCTTTCTTGCCATTAATAACAAGTTTCAAAAAAGATGCCCACCAATTTGCACTCTAAGTCTTGTGGTAGGAATAAATTGGTATCAGAGTTGTCCAACTATACTCGAAGATAGAATGAGAGAATTTACTTTCGTGATTGTTTTGGAAAGTAAGCCAAGGACTGAAAGTGCTAATCGAAAGCTATCACACAAGGAGAAAATGAGAAAAGAATTTGGTGCGTATTGGTAAGTCTCTTTTGGGCTGATCAAAAAATCTTTGATTCAGTCTATTCTTAATTTATGCAGTGGGTCACAGAGGGAACCGGAATTCACCAAATGGAAGGAATATTTTGTCCCTCCTATAACAGAGTTAAACGGAAAATGCCCTCCAAATGGGTAAAACTCCCTTATAGAACCTAGAAGATAAATCAAGACAGACAGACACCAGTGACCTAAAGAAACATTTGGTTGCCTAAGTGATGCAACAACGGGAATTTTTCCCTTTTAACCTTTTGCTGCCCCTCTCTATTTTTTCTCCCACTCAGCAGACTTCTGCTTTTTTCCATTTCTGTTATTGTTTATGGTTTTGCCCTTGGCTTTCTCTTTTCCTAGGTCTTATTTCTGAACGAAAGGCTGTTAAACCACAGAATTTACTTTCGAAAGAACTGATCTATTTCCTTCTTCTTCTTCTTCTTTGCTTGCCTCCTGCCATGCCAGCAGGCAGCGCTGCTCGGTAAGAGAAGCTGGCAGGAGTAGGGTCTGGGGTTGGGGAAGGAGGAGGAAGAGGGAAGGGGGCAGGCGGGGGGCAGGGGAGAGGAGTCTGAGCAGTGCAGGTGAGGCAGAGGCAGAGCTAATGAGAAGCATATGCCGCCAACCATTTTAAAGGCTGGCTTGAGCCAAGGGAAGTGATGAATTGCAAGAATGTGTTGTGTTCATAGCCGGGGAGCTGGCAGAGATAGCCTAGCTAGAGGACAAGGAGGGAAGAGTGTTTTGTTTTGTTTTTTTTCTTTAAAGAACTCAGGCTTAAAAATACATTTCTCTTTGTCAGCAAAATGTTCTAGTTTCAAAACTATGAATGGTAGCCTACCTCTGTCAGCCTAATGCATTTCTTTTCCACCTCAAATTTTGTAAGATACAACTACCTTCAAACTAAAAGACAAATGTCTCTAATAAATGAACTTATATGATAGTGCAACTCTAAGCTGCTTAGAACAGTTTTAATACACAGGATAATCTCAGCCCCTGGATTTGCATAAGCAAACTCCATTTGTATCAGAGGTCCCTAGGGAAGACAGGTAGAATCTGAACACAGGTCCAGGAAAACTTGCCCTTTCCTTCCCTTTTCCTTCCTCCTTCCTTCCCTCCCACAATTATTTGTAAAGTATCTTCTAAGTGCCAGAGTCTCTTTAAGGAATGATATGGTGGAGAAATGGAATCTAGATCATCACCTCCAACATCTATGCCCTTCACATTCGCTGGGATATGATTGTAGAGGCTCTACTTCAGAGGCTTATAGACTAAAGCTCCCTTTAAACATTTAGTCTCCAGAATCATAGCCCTTACTTTCCAACAATACATTTGTTAGGTTTTACTCTGGAGAAAGAGCTCAGCCCAAGCTCAGGTCAGAAACTTATGACAGGAAAAATGAATGTTTCCATTGAAGGTTTCAATAGATATATACCAAAGGTTGCCTTTGGTACCTTCTACCTTCCTTTTCACATCTTTCTTCTAGTTTACAGTGTTGTTCCTGGCTATTCAGTTCTCAACTAAGTGACAGAAATACAGCGTCCACACAGTTATCATTCACTCCTGTTTCCCCTGGTGCCTGGCATAGGGCTGGCACTTAATAGCTAATCAAATAGCTGTTAAATGAATACATGAATGCCTTTCCCCCAAATACCCCTGTTCAAAATTTCCTTTCAATTTCTTGCTACTCAGCCAATCCACTTCCCAATCCAAACTCCAACAAGTTTTATCTCAAATCCTGGCTCTGGCATTGTGTCGTAAGAAACCTTGAGCAAATCATCTCATCCTCACCTTTCAATGGGATTAATTAAACTTACTTTACAGGTATGCTTTGAAGATTCGCTAGATAACTCATAACTTAAATAAAACTCCTAGCTCACCTCTCGGCATATAGTAAGGTTTCAATAGATACTGATTACCTCTTCTTCCATTCATTCCTTCTGATTTCTATAAGTATAGAAAAAAAATTGGTCAAAGGAAGTCATGCTAAGGTATAGGTTTAGTCTTCAGTGGTCTATAGTAAAAAATATGGAAGTGGTAGCTGGTATAGTTTTGAGAGGCTGGGACCTCTCAGAGTCTCTATCTACTCTGTGCTACTTCCATTCTCCTTGTTCTATTTGGACAGTCAGTATCCACTCTAGCTACCCCAGCATGCCAGACCAGGTGTCAAAAAAGGTGTCTCACTTTTGAAAGGTTGCTAACCCTCCATATACAGCATATTTTCTAACCTTTATTTAATGGGTGAGCAAGTTAATAGAAAGCAAAGAAATCTGGATTAAGAAATAAGATTGTATAAGAATCAAATGGCATTATAAAACTACATGATTAAGGAAACACTGTGAATAAATAAATGTTCATTCTCTGTTTGATGTCCCCAATAAATAAAGTTCAGGAGGATGAAACCATTCTGATAAACTCCATCCTGTATTTCCTATAAAACTAATCTTTCATACTCCAATTTAATTCAGACAGGAAGGAAATGATCTTAACTAAAAAAATTTTTTTTACACATGGAGGTCATTTTATTCACGCAACTATTTTCTAAGAGAACATCTTAAGAGGGGTTGAAGGAAATAAATTGAATTATAAAGTTTTATTACATTTACCTTCACTGAAAAATTATATGATTGAATGGATCTCTTCAAGTTTCCTAAAGCAAAAATTATTTTATCTGACAGAACCAAAGTCTTTCATTTTTTCCTTCTCTTAGATTGGCATGATCTACAAGAAAACACACATTTATGGGTTCAAAATGCCGACATGTCTACATTTCTCCCCACACCCCGTGCAAGTTTTAAAATTTATTTGACAATTGAACTGCCCACTTTAGAATTTTTCTTGCCAATTGCAAATTCTTTCCTGCACAGATCTGTGAATTAATCAGAACAAAGTAGGAACGTGCTAGCTGTAAGTGGAAGAATTTAGCTTAATTTTTCTTTTTGGCAGGAATACATGTTCAAGTACATTATAAGTAGACAAAACATGTAGCTGAAATCTTGGGGAAAAGCTATGAAACTTTCAACTATAATAAACCAGTGATGTTTCTAATATCTCAAATAGAATTTTAACAATTTGGAAGCAGTTCTTGTACTATTTCGCACGTCGTCAAGGTAGATAATGAGTTGTAATTACCACTCCTTTGAAAGGGCTCTGACAGGACTAGCTGTGGTGACTTCAGAATGTGCATGCTATGCTCTATTTCTCTTTAGTCCCCTTTGTACTTTATGGCCTTTTTTTTTTTTTTTGGATATTTTAGAATAGGTAACAATATAAAATAGAGAAAAGAAATTCAAATAAAATGAGAACTTCCCTTTGTCTCATAAATATTTTCATCTAAACAACTCTCTTCCCTATTTCAATAAAATCCCTTTCTTTTTCTTTTTTTTGATGAAAGGAGGTAAAAATAATTTTTAAAGGCAATGTGAAATCTGTTCCTACTGCACTTACAGACTGGCTTAATGGAAATAATGCATAACTCATAAGCCACCTCCATGAAGATATCACAGAACACAGAACATGAGATCTGATCTAATACTAAACATGACCTAACCCATGGCTCTGCCACCTACAGTTGAGTGACCTTGGAAAGTCTTGTAAACTCTCTGAGCTTTGGTTTCTGCTGAGAAATAGAGTTAGTGATATTTGATGATTAAACAAGAGAGTGTAAGTAAAGTATTTTGCATGGTCCCTGGCACATGTTAATAATTTAATAAATAGAAACTATTATCATCACTGGGGCAGGGAAATAAATGGAATATGTAATCCTTTTACTAAGACAAGTTGGTACTAACCAAACTCTCTACCATCTCATGGCTGCTTAAAAGATGAAATGATCTGAGAGTTTAGTGGTTCCCATGGGTCAAAAAAATCTCCCTAACTACTTATAGTAAAGATGGATATCATCACTAATAATTTAAATCAGAGAAGTCGAGATTGCTCTATGCTTCCCACTTAGGCAAATCTGATGCCATTCACCCATATTTGGAATTCAGTCCCACTCTCTGAACAGTAAAGCTAGTTTAGATTTTTACTATGGTCCTTTCAACTCTTTACCTCTTTAATCTCATTTTATCCTCCCAAAAATGCTGTAGGGAAGGGAAAAACTCAAAAGATCCTTAGTGGTGTGACTTCTGGGCTGGGATAATCTTTTAAGATGAGACGGGTCCAAGGAAACTGAAGTCTCTTGTGTATTTGTAGAAGTGAGTGTGTGTGTGTGTGTGTAGAGAGCTACCCGTGCTCGGGCTTTAAAGGATGAGACTGTTGATTGGAGGTGGGGGTGGGTGACAATGAGAAAGGCAGGCGTAGTGTCAAGAATCACTGTGCTTGACTCTTGGTTGTTGAAGGGAGGGTGCAGAATGGTGCGTGTGGCCACACCTATATAATTTTACTCTGGGAAATATACGTGGCAGGTATGAGATGTAAGAATGTGTTTTTTCACATAGACATTGTAAAGGTTTCTCAGGCTGTGCTGTAAGTAACTATTTAGATGGTGTGGGCACAGAGTTAAAAACTCTTTCCCTTTTTGCATGAGAATCTGACCTTTGGTTAACTTCTTAGCTTGGTTTCCCTAGAAACAGATAAAGATGGTATGTGTCAACTATGTTACTAGGCAACATGGCATATGGTAAAAAATGACCCCTCATTGGTAGACTGCATCTGGACTAGGGGGGAAGTACAAATGAACTGTAAATACCTGATGGGAAGGCCAGGCTTTGGACTCCTCTGAGTGCAGCATTTCTGGTGACTAGAATGTCCCTTGAGAGGACACTGCAAGCCATGTCTTTGGAGTTGCTGTAGAGCTATTGACTGCTGTGGGATATAAGGCTTTTTTAAGCAAAGGCAGCTCCTTCACCTGCCCAGTATGGATTTCATCATCTTGCACCTGAGCTGGTGGGGCTCTAATTACAGAAGAATGTCTAATGCTACTCTGCTGGCAACTACAGTTCCTATCTTATATCCTTCTGAGTAGACTGATGTCAGATGTGGTATATAGTAATCTTGTGAGCCTGAATGTCTAGTTGAGCCTAAGGAACTGCCTGCTGGATGTTGCAAGCTGGCTTAGTGTTGTGGTGATTTCCTTTGGGTAACATGTGAGGCATGACTTTCTAGGAAGGGATCTGGAAAGAATGAGATTTTTTTGGTAGAGTCTTTTATCCGCATACACTCAAATTCATTTATCCATCCATCCATCCATCTATCTATCCAGGCAGCCAGCCAGCCAGCCAGCCAGTATTCATTCAGAATCTACAATGTGCCAAGCACTGTGCTAGATACAAAGATATGCAAGGTCCTTTCTCTTAATTAGCCTTCATATCTTATGGAAATAAAAGAGGTATGTATTGATTATTATTAGTAATAATAATATTAATGGCCAGTATTTATTAAATACCAGACACTATGTTAAGCACTTGACATGCATCATCTCATTTAATTCTTAACAAGAATTCTGTAAAGTAGACATTCTATATATTTTCTAGACCATGAAGTCGAGGCACAGAGAGATTGCCTCAAAGTTACAGCTCTAGTGTGGAGTTTGAACTCAGGCAGTCTGACTTAACCAGTACATTATTTAATGTGGTGTGCACCTTAATAATAGCTATTATTAATATTTACTAAGCTACTTTCACAAGAAATAAATAGGGGAATCAGAAGTCAATCTCCTCTTTGCCACACCCCAATGCCTCAGATTTTACTACTCCAGTCTTTATTAAACATGGCCTTGAACCACCAAGGGCTTCCTACAAGGCACTCCTGGCTCTCCATTTCCTACAATGCCTGAATGCCTGTCAATTATAATTTATTTGAGTTAATAAGCAACTACTTAGGAGGCATCAGGGTAACCAGGGGTATAGGTGAAGGGCATATAAAAAGGGCAGAAGTTTACCTGGATCTAACTGTGTTGCAGGCCTGTGTCTCTCCTTTTCCAGAGAAGTCTTAAGCTATTCTCTGATCCAACCTGATCAACTTTCTTTCCCAGTTCTGAAGGGCCTGGCTCACAGTTGGGCAAAAGTGAGTACTGTGACATTTTCTGTCTCCAGTGATTCCCTTTAGAAACCAGATTATGAGATAAAATACTGTATGTAAAGTGACAAGCACTGTGCCTGTCATGTCATAAGCACTCTATAAACCACAGCTATTATTATTCTTTCTTCCCCTGTTGCCTACAAAATGCTGAAAATTATCGGAAAGGCAGACATTTCAGTGGTATTAGCACCTAGTATTCTCTTTAATCATACAGATTCTTTGTGTGTCTGTCAGGAACACTTGTTTGGTGCTTATTGGGTGGGCTGTAGGGTATCAGAGACAACATAGAGACCCTTCAGGTCCGTCAGGATGTTTATGACACACTCAGGAACACAGACCGGGAAATCTGAAAGTGCCTTACAAACCCTTACAAAGAGGCACCCACCCCATAGAAACTGTCGGCTCTCCAAGTCTCCTCCAGGAAGGGGGCTGGTTGGATTATGGAGGAAGTTAGCTATTATTAATACTAACTAAGCTATTTTCACATGAAAGTAAATAAGGGAGCCAGAAGTCAATCTCCTCTTTGCCACACCCCAGCACCTCGGATTTAACTACTCCACTCTACTTCTGCCCAGTCTTTACTAAACATGGTCCTGACCAGCAGCCAACCTGTCTCAGTTCCAAACACTTTGTCATGAGGAGAAACCGTAATGCTGGACCGTGATTCCTTTCTGTTCAACAAGGACTGTCAAAGCCATTTGGATCTTTTCTGGGTCTGGTGTCTTAGACCAATTTCCTACTTTGCAATTTCCTTCAACTCCTAAAAGAACAGAGAAATTCTCTCCATATTCCACTTCCGGAGATGTTCAGGTCTCTCTGAAGATTCGGGACCTGTCCTAGATATCGAAACCTTGAGTTCTTGCACTTCTTTGCCTAGGGTGAGTCCCAGAGTCAAAAATAATCCAAGACAGAAGATCTCAGGAAAAGGCCCACCTCAGATGTGTTTGTCTGGCTTGGAAGTCTGGGGTGAGACTTAAGTGCTGGTCTGTCAGAGAAGTTGACTTCTTAACGATGGACAGACCAGGACCCCACTCAGTACTCTGCTCAGTTCATCCATAAAACATTTACTGAGCAGGTACTGTGCTACAGTCTGGGGACAGAAAGCTGACAAAGACAAGGTGCCTTCCCTTGAGAAATTCAAAGTCATTTATTGTTCATGTAACATAGAACACATCATCAGTTCCTAAGGAAAAAAAAAAAAAAAAAACAAGCACACATTGATTCTCAAACTCTCACAGAAGAAATGTTCACTATTTCCTCTAGCCTGGAGTTCTAAAATGTCTGACTCAATGAAGAAAAATGCCATCAACTGCCACCAGAGCCTCCCCAAATGAGAATTCTGTAGCAGAGTGATTCTGTTTATCTCAGAAATCCCAGACAGAAATGGAAGCCATATAAATAAACATAAAAGAAAATAGAGGTGCTGTAACACAACTATAAATTGCTCTTCGCCCCGACTTTCTTCCAATCATCCAGGGCAAAAGAGGGAAGTTGGTCTTTGTGGCAGAGAATAGACCAACAGCTGTTCTATATCCTGCCAAGAAGAGAGAGTCTTATTATAAATAATAGCCAACAATATGTCCTCTGGGACTAGAGACTCAGCCAGTTGGAGGCGGGTGTGCGAGGGGAAAGGGAGGGTTAATGGGATGGGGGGGGGTGACCAACACAGCAGAGGATGAATTAGGAGAAAACCTATCAAATTTTCTTGTGTACTTATGTTTCTATTACCTCATTAGGGTGATTACATAATGCCACTCCATTTATAAAGTAAAAGGGAAATAAGGGGCAGCATCCTCATTAGCAGTGGCTGATGCGAGACATTAACATACCAGTAAGTCATGCGGGTGAACAATGAATATGTTTGGGAACATCTTTTCTTTCTCTCTTCATCTCCTTGGTATTTTGTCTGCTCCTTCCCTCCTTTTAGCCATATATGTGGATCTGTGACTCAGAAATGGAGATGGAGCTGACAACTTGGGTGCCCTCGCTTTGAGAGCTCTTCATGGAAGACATTTACAGACTTGGTTTTCCTGTTTTATATTCTATGGGGAGAGAAAAAAACAGAGCCATCTTATAGCCATGTATGGGTCTCTTCCTGCAAACTCCACATAGGGTTTCCTAGCCAGATGCAGATTGAAGTTCTGAAATTTCTCACTTCCTAGGATATTTTTTTACTTGTGGAGAAACACCATTCTTTCACAGACTCTGACTTGTCAGTGTCCTAATTCTAAGTTGTAACTCTAGATAGAGATATTTTGGGGGGCTTCTGTTTATGGATATACTATTAATTTGCATCTCCACTTTTAAAATAGCTCACCAGGGAAGTAAAATTCATCAAGCAATATTCAACAGAAGAGGACACTGAGTCCCTAAAATGTGAAACAACCTGCTCAGATAATCAGAGGAAGAGCCCAGGCTGGGATCCAGCATCAATAAGAGTTATACAGAAAGTGACTGTATTGTATAATTTCTAAGGGAGGTTGGCTAATTTAAGGAGTGTTTGCTTTATCCATGGGCTCTTCTAATGAGGGGGCAGTGTCGGGGTGTTAGGTAGAGATCAACTGTTTTCACGGGTCCCTCGGAGAAAGAATTAGCTATTTAGCCTGTATTTATGTCTTACATGTGGTTTTAATTTGATACACTTACCCTTTATTCCTACATAACCGTATTTCATCTCTGTCTCTCTCTTTTCATTTTCTTTTATATTACCTCTGGCTTTAATTTGGGTGGCTCCCAAATGCATTGTTGCAAAGTTATCCTTTCCCTGAAGATGAGCACTTCTTTTGCATTTGTTCTTATGATTGGAAAAGTAGGTGAAAAGTCCAGGATATCTAAGTCCTGTGCATGAATAGGAAGGGATATCTTTATTCAGATTAGAAAAAAAATAAATTTAAACATTTAGACTGCAAGCAATAAATTTGGGACACTGCACTCTACCCGAGGCCTGGGGAGTACTGTGGAGGTTGACTTAAATTAGCAATCAGTCCCCTCATTAAAGTATACTGTTCCATATGTTTTCTCTTCACATTGTTTTTGGTTACAGTATCTTAACTATCCAGCAGATGGCATCTGCTTCAAAATTCTCATAAATTCCATTTACATTTCAAGACAAACAGGATACTAATACATTGAAGTCTCCCTTAATTGACTTCTACATTTAATACCTAGAAAAGCCTGCTAGGAATATACTTAAGGATAGATAATTAATTCCCTCTGGGAAGGTAAGAGTCATTCTTTTTTCTTGCCAAGCCCATGGCAGCATCATGGATACTAGGAAAACCTCCATCATTTGAAAGGAAACATAATCAGAATTAAACCCAGAAGCTCTCTTTAAACACCTATTACTTTAGTTACTTTTAGCACCAAACAAGAGCTGAGTATTAAAGGCAGATTCAGAAAAACAAAGCTAATCTCAAACCTCCTCTAAGGGAGAGGGAAGAAGAAAAAAGGGAGCCAGCTCCTACAAGAAGCAAGGGGTGAATGAATACACAAAGCTTTATGGACGGTTACCATAAGAGCCTTCTTTACTGTGTAGGAAGAGATGGGTGTGATTGAATGACTTCTAACGTTTAATGACACCTTTGCTCCAGTGCTTTGTAAAGCTCACACATGAATACACTGATCCATTTCCAGATGATCCTGGGGGCCCCATCCTTTTGTGTCAAGCACAAAGAAAAAGGAGACAGAGGGAGAGACAGAGACAAAGAAACAGCCCATGTAACCAAGCTCTGAACGTGATTTAAACAACCAACTCAGTAAACATCAATCTTAGGATGTGTTATGTGAAATGGAGTCATACTCCAAAAGAAATGTTGGCTACATTTAAAAGATCACTTGGTCTAAAGAAAATGCCAAGTTGAATTTCCAAGCAGTAAGTCATCTTTCTGCAAGAAGCTGACAAGACAAAAGCAACAATGTGAAAGGTGAAAAGATGGTTCCTCTGAAAAAAACGGAATAGTGTTATAACCCTGCTGGGTTTTTTTTTAAGGGTCTGGTCCACTTGTTTTGTATTACATATTTGTTAGGGATCAGTGTGGCTGTGAAAAGAGCAATGGGTTAGAAATCAGGATACTTGTGTGAGTTGCTGTGTTACTTTGTGTGAAGGGTGTCATCTTCTTGGACCTCAGTTTCCATCTATGTAACGTAAGATGATTGGACCCAATGACCTTTGGGTTTCCTTTCAACCTCTGTTTCTTCTGACACGTATCCCTGTAGCCACGGAGCAGCCTCTTAGCCCCCAAGTGTGAGTGTGAGTCATAAGGAAGGACAGTGGGAGCTTGGATAGTGGTAGGGTCTGGAGCTAGTTTGCCAAAACTGAGCCATTGGAAAGGTATGCAGCAAGGAAGCAGTTTAGAATCCTTTGAGTTGCATTTTTCCCCTTTTAGTTCCATGGCTCTTTTCTGGGAAACAAACTAGAAGCTCAGATTTGGAAGCAAAGTCTTAGAAATGAATCCATTTTGTTCTCACTCTTAGCTCAAAAATCAAGTACATTTTGACCATTCGATTCTTTGTGTAGAGCACCACGTATGTCTGTAATTCTCTGTAAGTTTGGAATTTAAAAATGCCTGACACCTCCTCCTGCCTCAGCCACAGTTCATAAACACAATGGATTCTTCAGAAATGCAGAGTTAGAACATTTGAAGCAGCTGAATACTGATTTACATGAAAGCTGAAAGTGTACAGTACCAGTAAAATGTATCTTTGACATCTTGGCTTCCAGAGAAACACACTTCCTTTGTTCATTCACAAGTCTACTCTATTTCCACCTCAGATTTAATTATCTTCCCAGTTCTCATTTGCGTATGTGTAGGCTACCATTCAGAGTGCGCCAAGCCCTACATGCGGGAGGCACAAATCTTTTCATTCAAAATAAAAAAAAATGTGGACAAGCCATTCTGACTGCATAGTATGTGCTTTAGACAAAGCCAAAAGATGCTAACTGTATTCCAAGAATACCAATGTCCTTGAAATAAAATTTGCTGTTTGCTGCATCCATCTATATCACTTAGTTGAGACTTTCAATTATGTGTCAGATGTGCAAAAGAACTAATTTTGTTTCTATTAAATCCTAGGCTGTTGGAATCGGGAGGGACTTTATAAAATGATCTAGTCCAATCTCCTCATTTTACAGATGAGGAAAATGAAGCCCAGAGATGAAAAAGGTTTGCCCCAAATCACCAAGATGGATAGTAGCAGAAGTGAGACTTGGATATTTTTAAACTTCCACATCAAAATCAGTTACACATCCATGGTTATCACACTCCCCAGCATCTACCCATCTCTCCATCCAAAACCAAATCACCTCTGAGTTGATCTAGACATGGTAAACAAAATTAAATGCCCCTGTTCTTCAGGAAGCTCACAGTATAGTTGCATTTGCTCCTCAATAAACTTTTGGGGAAAAAAAGTCAGCTTCCTAGCTGTTCTTAACAAGTATTTTAAAAAATTAACATCATTACAACAAACGTTCCACTTTCCTTATTCTCCAAATACAGCGACACTTCATTTATTTGGCTTTGGCAGAGAACGAGGTGTTCCACAGAAGTAAACTCTGCAGACCACTGAAATCAAAACTTTCAACAGAAATCTTCCTTAAAGAGTATTTCCCATTTCCCTGCCTTTGAAAACAAAGGATCTTGAACATGACTTAACTTTTTTTTTTTTTTAACATGACTCAGAGTGATCTCTTAGGAACATCCATTATCATACTGGACAGTGATTCTGCCCTGTGTCTAATTTTCCAGGTCTCTCTTTTAGTACCAGGCAGTTAACACTTTTCGCTACAAGTTATCCTGACTTCTAACAGCCCTTTCACAACCTTTTTTAATTTGCAGTGCCAGGAATCATTTCTGAAAATTTAATAAAAATTGTATCTTAAATCTGTGTCAGAGACAATAAGGCTTCAGTAAGGGTCTGAGGTATAGTATACATGAATTCAATGGGTAGACTTGGGGTCCCAAATGATAGTTTTTCTTTCCTGATTACTTCCAAGCTTAGGACCATGCAGGGAGGGCTGGGGATGCCATGCCTTCTGGGCAAGCTGGCCAACATTGCAGTCAGCCTCACACTAGAATCTTTCACCTTATCCCCAGAGGAGAAAACACTGATGGGGCTGTAAAAATCCAAGCAGTTTTCAGCAAGGGTGAGACTGCCTCTTTGAGGTACTTGGTTTAAGTAGAACCCAATTCTCTCTGTTCCCATTGTAGGAGCCATTAGAACTCTGCCCACCTGCCTGCCAGAATATCTCCAGCCCCATGGAGTTCAAGTCCACAGCCCCAGCTTCCACTTAAAGTGGGACCCACTGCCAAGTCCTGTGCCAAGGCCTTTACCTAACAGGGATTCGTGTGTTGTATCCTTACAATTCTGTGAAGTAAATGCCACTATCTCATTTCACAGAAGGAACCTAAGGTACAGAGAATTGGGTCAATTTCCCTAAAGTAAGCTAGCAAGTGGGGAACTGGGGCTCTTGACCTGACTCTCTTTGTCATGGATATTCACACACCCAAGATGGTAACTTTGCAAAACTATGACTAAAATAGATGATGAAATTTCTGTCTTCTTTTTTTTCTCAATCACTTTACATTTATACCTGATAGTAGCACTGGGCTTGAAGATGAGAATTGCATGGTAGTAAGAAGCAATGTTAAGAAAAATAGCAATCTGGATTTTAGCTCACTGCTTGTCCCTTTGCAGACGTTGATTCAGAGATTCCAATCCCCTACTTCCATGACCTCTGTGTATGCTTTATGGTGAATTAGCAGGTCAAGGAAAGCAAAAAGAAGCCCAAATTATGTAAGAAACATAGACATGGATAAGACTACCCTCTTTCATATATTCCAAAAACATTTATTCGGAGCTGACCATGGGATAGTCACCAAAGACTTAAAGATGGATAGAAAGTCCTTGCTCTTGGGCTTCTGACAATCCCATGGGACAGTTAGGATTATCCATGCGTTCAGTGCTAGAATAGAAATATGCTAAAAGGTGCTGTGGGACCCTAACATCGAACTCTGCTGAAGGAGTTGATCAATGAGCTAGGACTAGTGGGTTGAGCAAAGCCAGGAGGGAAGGGAAAGGGTACTTCCTGCAGAGGGAACCGCAGACAAAGACAGGAAGGAAGGAGTTTCATGTGGTGTACCTACCATGGCTGAAGCCAAGAGCTGAAGTGATGAAGTGCGGCAGGAACTTTACGTGCTGAAGCTTAAAAGAGTTCTAGAAAATGATTCCATCATAATAATGTCCATTTTTATAAACGCAATGACTAAATGAATGTAGGACCAAATTTTCTGGCACGATTGTAAGTGGACAAAACACAAAGTTGAAATTTCTGGAGAAAGCTAGGACACTTTACACTCCAATGAAACAGTGAGGTTTTGATATCCCCAAGAGAATTCAAACTGCTCGGAACCTGTTCTTGTGTTACTTAGCATGTCTTCCTTCAGTTACAAATTTTTGTCCCCAAGTCTCTGTAAGTGGATCTGGACTTTCCAGACCATATATCCTGCTTTTTTTTTAATTTAAAAAATATCACTACCTACATTATCACACAGCACAAAATCACCCAAATAACCATTTTATAACATTTCAATGGGAAACATTAAAGTATGCACAGAGGGCCTGGCTCTAAATGAGAAAAAAGACCTAATGAGAAGAAAATGTGAATGTAAGTGAAAATTACAGGGTATTGCACTTCTTTCATGAGTATAAATGTGCTGCAATTCTTTAAAGCCGAGGCCCTCCTTTTAAAGACTGAAGCGCCAGGTTCAATGTTACTACTCCCTGGGAGAAAATTAGGGCCCTTTGGAAATTAAATCACCTCTTTTACAATAACTGCTAAGTTTTAGTTTACTGATGGTAGTCTTGTGGCTGGGATCTAAAAGAGTCATTCCTTTCAAAACTGTGCAAGGCAGTAGCTCAGAGAGTGGATAATCCAAATCTGTTTCATACTCTGTTTTTCATGAGACCAGTGGGAAGTAGCATTCTTCAGTGTCATGGAAAGGGAAACTGAGAACACAAGAGGTAAAATGATTTCTGGGTCTCACAAGAAGTTGGATCTGGAATCAGCAATTTTGATTCCCAAGTTATTCTGGATCTGAAATATATACGTTAGCATAGATGAAAGAAACTCAGTGAACAGACAACTGTGCCGGATGTATCTGGTGATTTTGGAACAATCACTATTTGCTTGTTAATTTCTCGTTGAGGAACTTGGTTGTCAAGTTCCCAAGAAAATGCTCCCATAAGGGATTCATTTTCAAATCCTCTGAATTTTTTTTTTTTTTTTTTTTGTTACGCGGGCCTCTCACTGTTGTGGCCTCTCCCCTTGTGAAGCACAGGCTCTGGACGCGCAGGCTCAGCGGCCATGGCTCACGGGCCCAGCCGCTCCGCGGCATGTGGGATCCTCCCAGACCGGGACACGAACCAGTGTCTCCTGCACCGGCAGGCAGATTCTCAACCACTGCACCACCAGGGAAGCCCCTCTGAATTTGTTTTAAGCAGATTGACAGCTATTCTTCTGATGACAAGAAGTTGTCTCCCTGGACTCTTCTTTGCCTCTGGTTTTTCTGGATGAAGAGGTGGTGTGATTTCCACAGCTGGGTGAAGGACAGAAGTTCACCCGAGAGAGTCTGAAGGGTGACTGAGGGCCGGAGGCAGGAAACCAATGTAATGCAGGTCCTTTTTCTGAACAGTGTCATCAGAAGAGGAAACTATAAAAGTGGAAAGTGAATTTGAAAAGATGAATACAGTTCTCTGCTAAGTGCATCAGTTGTTCAAATAGAGAGAGGAAAAAAAAACCTGAAGCCAGACTTGCTTCCTTGGAATATGGCTGTCTACCAGCAGCCCGGTTTTGACATCTGGATGTCAGTGCACCAATAAAGAGTGGAGGATCCACCAGTCCTACAAGACAAGAGCTTTTCTTTCTCTATGAAAGGTGTAAAGACTTATAAGTCAGAATTTCAAAACAAATATTTTCAGGTAAGTCATTTCCATTCCAAACAAAAATTCCCTTCATTTCTTCTTTCCTTGTTTTTCCATCTTCCCTCCTCCTCTTCCTTTGTTCCCATTTCTGAAGTTTTCTCTGTGTTAGGAGGAAGTATCTCAGATGAATCCTACTTAATATAAACAATACCCCATAGGTATAAATGTAATAAAAGGAGAAACACTCATTTCCTTCTCATTTTTCTAGTACTTCTCCATGAGCAAAAAAGTCTTTGCTTTTCACTTTATCTGGTGTTCCTGTTGCTTGGAGCAGTACAAGCTTCCCAGTTGCACACGGGGTACACTTTCTGATTGACTAATTGATTGCCCAGAGTAACAATAACGCTAACTGAAAACAACAAATCCAAAGTGTGACCAGAGGTTATCTAACCTCTGGGAACAGAAGGCTCTTCAAAGCAGTGTGAGACACGTTTACTGAAAACCTGCCACGTTCCAAGTAAGGTGAATCAGACGGTTAGCGTGAAAGCTGTGCTCAGCACAGGCACGTCACTGAACAGAAGTCTCAGGACAAAATAGGAAGCCAGCATACTGAGAGAGAGAAGTTCCACTTTCAGCCTGATTTAAAGAAAAACGTTTGTTCCAAAGAAAAATGGCTATTTTAATCATCAGTTAAAAAAATCCGACTGCTATTGCTTTGATATTCTTATCATACATTTAATCAATGAAGGGAAAGTAAATAAAAAATTCGGGAGGGGTTGGAGAGGGGTACTTTTCGCATTGGTTTGCGTTACACAGAATGACTCAAAAGAAACAGAAAGTTGCAGCAACTGTGATGTGGCATTTATAATAAATGCCTCAACCTCATAAGGCCCAAACACTCAGAGATTTAACTGGTAATGCCAGGGGGATGATGTAGTATTTCCTGTACTGTTTTAACTTCTCAATAAGCATGTTAGACACTGCAGTGAAGCCCAGGTAAAAAGTTCACAGCTGGAGGGGGCGTACAGGAGGTGCTCTGGAAAGCTATAAGCTTACATAGGCATCCAGCTGGAAATAGCCCTGGAAGAATGGAGGGGGGTGTCACACATGGTAATAATTTGAAATTTACAGAACGTGGGTTTTAGGGGCTACAGTAAGGGCTGAGGAGTTTTCTCTCAAAGGGGTTCTGAAATAAGGCGAGGAGAAAGGATGGGGAATGTAGCACCAGTTAACAGAATCTGGGTGCACTTGAAGAGTATGGCTACTAATTTTACTTCTTAAGGTATCCAGGAGGGCAAGCCCCCCTCATCACCAGCTCTCTTCATCCAAAGGGGGCCCATTTTTAAGATGGGTCTCAAATGCTATATCAATTAGATGGGTCATTCCCTGTTTTAAAATCTCAACTAGAACTTTGTTACCTAAGATCATTTTTCTTCCTGGGCCTTCTTTAACTGTGTACTTCTCTTAGGACCCCTTTCCTCCCCTTCAACTTCTCCCACCATGAGATTATAACTGTCTCCATGACAAGGACCAACTCTCATTCTTCTCTAGTACACTGTAGCCAAATATGATTATGTTGCCAACAACCCCCCTCCCCATCCCAATAAAAGCTTTTCAGAGGCTTCCCATTGACCTTAGGATAAAACCTAGCAAGGTCTTTAACATGGCTCATACAAGGTCCTTCATTTGGTCCCAGTCTGAGTCTACCCTCTTGTCAATCTTTCTGGCACTTCATTGATCTTTCCTTCCCGGCACATTCCTCCTCTCTCACTTCTTGACTTTGTGCGTGCTGTTCCCCGCCCGGGACAAGCTGTCCACCCATCTCCACCCCCACTCTGTCTGGTGCTGACTCCTCCCTCAGGGCTCATAGTCTTCTTCAGGCACCCTTTCCCACCCCCAACAAAGTTACGCATCCCTGTACTTTCCTGTGCTTCTCCTCTTGTAACTCATTCTTCATTTTTACTACTTATATCTGTTTTAGTATCTGCTTTCCCAGCTAGATGGCAAGTTCTGGAAGTCACTGCCCCTCTCTTATTTTTTAGCACTGTATCTTTGGTGCCTAGGGCATAAAGCTTGGATGTATGGTTCTACTATATGAGAACTCAATAAACTTTATTATTTGAGTCAATGAATGAATGAATGAATAGCTACTGTAATAATAACCACCATGGGCTGAGTGCTTACTATGTGCCAATGAGTATGTTGCATATTTTATACATATTATGCCACTTAACCATCACAGTGGTCCCATTATTACCTATAATAGATATTATTACTCCGATTTATAGATGAGAAAACCAAGTCTTGGAGAGGTTATTAATGACTCATGTTTCCTAGCTTGAAAATGACAAAGCTGGGATCTGCGTCCAAGGCTGCCTCACTCCAAAACCTATGGCTTTTTATGGGGCCATAGGTTTCTCAAATAGCTATCCAATAAATGCTCATTAAAAAAATACACACAGAGTATTGAGTAGAGTTCCCTGTGCTCCACAGTAGGTTCTTATTTGTTACCTATTTGATATATAGTAGAATGCATATGTCAATCCCAACCTCCCAATTTATCCCTCCCCCCCTGTCCCCCTTGGTAACCATAAGTTTGTTTTCTACATCTGTGACTCTATTATGAAAATAGAATCTAAAAAAGAGTGGATATATGTATTTGTATAATGGATTCACTTTGATGTACAGCAGAAAGTAATACAACATTGTAAATCAACTATGCTCCAATAAAAATTAATTTTAAAAAACCCACACATGCAGGGACTTCCCTGCTGGTGCAGTGGTTAAGAATCTGCCTGCGAATGCAGGGGATGAGGGTTCAATCCCTGGTCCATGAAGATCCCACATGCCGTGGAGCAACAAAGCCTGTGCGCCACAACTACTGAGCCTGAGCTCTAGAGCCCGTGAGCCACAACCACTGAGCCCACGTGCCACAACTACTGAAGCCCACACTCCACAAAAAGAGAATCCACTGCAACGAGAAGCCCGTGCACCGCAACAAAGAGTAGTCCCCGCTCGCCACAACTAGAGAAAGCCCGCGCACAGCAATGAAGACCCAATGCAGCAAAAAAAAAAAAAAAAAAAAAAAAAAATACATGCAGAAAAAGTTGTGAATATATTAGGTTCTTCCAATTTGAGAATCCCTTTGTAATTGTATGACGAATTCACATGATTAGAACTGTTCCTAATTCCAGCAAAAGTCTCTAAATTCCACATCCAAATCCAGTGCCGAATTTCTTTTTTTGCCCTTTAATACAATGTCTGCTGGACCAGAGTTTGACCAAGGGTTTTCCCCTCAGATGCTGCCTGAGTGCTTAGAAGTGAGATGAGTTCATGTCTGTACAACAAGCCAAGGGTGGCCAGAACATCTTTTACCTAAGGGTTCCAAGGTTCATGATTGGCCAGCTATGGGACACCGCTGTATGACACCTTCTTATTCTATTTTCCTAAAGATACACGATTCAATGTAGTGCTAGGTTAGTTCCAAGGTTCCTAAGAATGGCAATATTTACTTTAAAAATTATAAAACATAGAAAATTAGGTCACAGCACATCAGCTCACTATAAGAACACTCTCAACTTCCAAGTGATTCAGTAATGGACCCTCTGTGTTCCTGGAGGATGGATGGATGGAAACAGAAGCTGGGTGACTATTGATCAAGTCCACTCTAAAAAATGATGTGTACTTTGGGTGGATAGTTAGACAAGAGAGCTTCTAATGTCCTTTCAAATTCTACCAGAAGGAAAGTCTGATGAAATGTTTATGTAAATTACTTTGAGGGTTTGTCTGAATGCTGAAAAATACTTGTTAAGTGTATGTACATATAGCCAAGCTCTGGATTCAGATATCCCTAAGTTCAAGTCCTTCCTGTACCCTTACCAGCTATGTACCTTGGGCAAATCTCTGGGACCCTCTAAGCCTCAATTTCCTTTTCCATGAATAATAAAATTCACTATTATATTTGTAGAAGGCAATATATTCAGACTGTGGGATATTCTTACTAACTGCATGATCTTGTGCAAGTTAACTAATCCCCACACACCTCACTGTGGTATAATATGTGGAGGATAATAGTATCTTTCTCAAAAAATTGTTATGAGGATTAAGTGAATTAACAATGTAAAGTGCTTGAATGGTGTCTGGCATAGAATAAAGCTTCAGTTGGCTTTAATTACTGTTATCATGATCTTGGAAACAACTGACTTTTCAAAACTTTTCACCTAGGAGTTTCTTGTTTTATAAACTCCATTGCTGTTTGTCCTTTTGCTTGAATTCTAAGTGTAGAATAAAAGTTGGAAGTTTAGAAATGATTAGAATTTATGCTCTAAACCGGGAAGCCAACATCTCAACAAGGGACTGTATTCTTAAAAAGCGAGAAGGAATGTTTTTGTGTCAAAGTGGACAGGAAATAGCTGATGTCCAGAACCTAAAGTATCTGAACAAAAGTGATCTTTTGGTAATGATTTGGAAAATGTTCTGAATACATGTCTCACAGATTTTAAAATGCTTATACCTATTTTTTTTTAAAAAGGTCCAAAAAGAGTTACTAAGAAAAGTGTCCTGGTTTTATCAAATATTTATTCCAAAGCCAAGATAAAGAAATAGAGTTCTAATGCATTCACATTTACAACTGATATTAGCTCTCATGGCACAGCAGGGCAAAGCGTGATTTTGTTTTTTAATGTCCTGTGTCATGCCTGTATACAACACTCTCTGTTGTGCTCTCTCTCTCTCTCTCTCTCTCTCTCTCTCTCTCACACACACACACACACACATACACACACACATATGAGAAAGAAGACAGAGCAAAGAAACTTTGCTTAGCTGTTAGTTTTCCAAAGTCCTTTGGGATGACAACATAGAGATCTAGGAAGAAGAATCATGATTCATTCCATAAATCTCTCCAATATTCATAGAGGATGATTCAGGTCTTGTCTGGTTCTGGGGAGTGGCCTTTTATTGTGAAGTTTTATGTTCCAGGCTCTGCTTAACAAAAAACAGTACCATTTAATCCTTATAATAATCATGTACAGTAGATATTACTCCCATTTTATAGATGATAAAACATAGAGAATTGACGTACTTTGGTGACTGTCACACAGCTAGGGACTGGCAAAGTCAGGATTTGAATGAAAGTCAGTTTGATGGCAAAGCTGATGCTCTTAATCACTCTCTGTTCTGCCCTGTATTGGGAGACACAGAAGGCAGAGCTGGTGCTGTTGGGATAGAGACCTCCCAGCCTTCTCCTTGCTTTTGTGCTTGGTCCAGGCCCGATAGGGAAACCGGTTAAGTTGGCCTTTGACCTACCCAGCCTCTTAGGCCTGCTCCCCTTTCCCTCCCCAAAGTCTTTCAAGAAAAGATTGAAAACTTGCTCAAAGGAGAGTGTCCGTGACTAGTAATGACTAGTTACCCATGCCAGGGAGCTGTGCAATTCAATTAGCAGCAAAACCAGTAGTTCTTCTTCAGAAACCAACCCCACAGGGACAGAGAGTATCTTACTCTGCCTCTGCCTGAGTCTGACTCTTCTTAGCACTGCCTGGACCTTGCTGATAGGATGCCAGTGTTGCAGGACCCTCTCAGTAACGGTAATAATGAGTGTGTAAACAGTGTCACCATGTGCTGAATGACTAACTGGGGCTGGCACACACTGCCATCCTGAGGGTACAAGACAGAGCCCCGTCTTTGTCAAGGGAAGGGAAGGACAGCAGCTCCTGAAGAGGAGAGGATCAAGGTCTTCATCCCCAAAGGATTCTCTGTCCCCTGCTTTGCAGTCACTGAGTAACCTCAGCTCCACTGTGGCTTGTGGACAAGGAAAGGGAAGGAGCAGGGAAACTGGGGGAGAATACGGTGTTGCAGAAGGGCTTGATGAGCCCCATTAGACTCAGCCCTCAGCCACCTACTGAAGAAGCTCTAATGATGCTTCCTTGGATAAGAGCTGACCTAAGGCGAGACCACATTCCATTGAACCATGGAACCAGACCCCTAGGAACGGGTTATATTAGATAAAGAGTAGGATGAAAAGTCTTCCATGCATTCAACCAGTATTGACTGAGTGTTTACTAAGTGCCAGACACTGTTTGAGGTACTGGGTAGACAACAATGAACAAAACTAAAAAAGTCCCTGCTTTCACGGTGCTGAAATTCTAGCGAGGGCAGAGAGACAGAAACAAAAACACAAGTAAATTGAACAGTGTGTCCAAAGGTGATCAGAACTATGGAGAAAAAGAAACCTGGTAAGAATGCTAGAGAGGTGGGGAGGGAATCAGAAGTACAGACTCTGAGATGGGCATGAACTTGGTGCGTTCTGAGAAGGCAGGTGTGGCTGGAGGAGAGAGAAACAGGGAGAGTGATGGGAGTTGCAGTTGGAGGGGGGTGTGAGAGTGTGTGTGTGTGTGAGAGAGAGAGTGTGTGTGCTCCTGCATGTGTGATTTTGTAGTAAGATCCTGTAAAGACCATGAGGACTTTGGCATTTCCCCCCAGTGAGATGGGAAACGGGTGGAGGACTCAGCAGCAGACAGACTAGACGAAACACGTGGCCAGATCTCCCCAGAGTTCCGTGCAGCCCACCACAAACGCCTAATTTGCCTTCCCAAACAGACCCACTAGGCTTGCCCTTCCGAACTCTTTTCTTCTGCTGATAAGATTCCCTTTACACACGTTTTTCTCTGGCCATAGCATCTCCAGTCTCAGTGCCCGTCTGTCCAGTATAGCCTGACACTATTTTAAAAACAGCTCTTCAAGACACGGACTGCCTTTCAAAATGCCTTTTTCTGCACAACAGGGCACGCATTTCAAGAAATAACAAGGGGCCATTTCTATCGAAGCAAATGTGTTTCTTGCATCCAACAGCAGGGCTCCACAACAGGGATGTTTCTATTTCAGAAAGCAAGTCTATTTTGTCAGCAACAATCCTTTAAAACCCAAAGTTGTCACATAATCCCCTTACTCTATTCAGGATAAGTAAAAATCCAACAAATGAAACACTTCTTCTGGAAATTATATCCCTTTTGGATTTTGTTTTTAAATCATCTTTTAAAATCTGTCATTGGTAAACAGGATTGAGAATCCCAAAATTGCCTCAAAGATTTGTTATGAGAGTTAAAGGAAGGAGAGGAAGTGATTGTTTACTGGGGTCTATTGAGTTCTTTGAATATGATATGACATGTTAATATGGAGACAGGAAAATGCACACCCAGGACTACCTGCCTTGTTTTAGTTTTCATTTCAAACCCATCTTACTTATGCATTCCCAAAGAAAAATTCAAATGCCATATTTTGCAAGTTTGTGATTTCAACTGGCTAATCTGTCTTGTTGGCCTCTGTACAGAATTTTAACCTTTTTTCCCTCTTTGTTGGCCTGAGGGTGATGACAGAATCAAATATGCTGATAAATAAGGCCAAATAAATTCTCTCCTAGGAAAGATGCAGTTAGAGGAAGAAATTATCTGACAATGACCATTTTTTTTTAAAATATCTCACTCACTAACATTTCTGGTTAAACAACTTTGCTGCTTGATGTAGTCAAATGTCAACAAAAGTGTTACTTCTTAATTATCTGAGTATGCTGAGTCATAATAGTAATGCGTATATCACTTCACTGAGGAAATGTTTTATTCTCAATGACATTAGTTATTTTTACAAGAATTTTTATGACCCATTGGAAAGAAGATAATTTTCCTTTGATGACTTTCTCTACTGCAATAATTGACCTCAGTTGATTCCCTTCAAAATTACATGAGAAAGCCCGACTTTTCAAAGATGGAGATAAAGCAAGTCTGTGAACTTTCCTTCTCCCGGTACTTCCCCTAGAACAGTAGTTCTCAGCTCTGATGCACAGTAGAATCTCCTGGGCGAGCTTTAAATCTATATAGAGAGAAAGAGAGAGAAAAGATACCCAGGCTCGAACTGAAGAGATTCTGACTTGATTGGTCCAAGGTGGGCATGGATGTTTTTAAAAATGTACAAAGAAAATTCCAGATAAATACTAGTGTGACTTTAGAAGACACAAGTACCCTATAAAAATGAGAGGAATTGTATTGCTTAGATCAGTGGTTCTTGATTGATTCAGATTTTTAAATTCATTTTGCCACTATAGGAAACTACACAGCTATATGTTCAGTGTGGACAACAGATAAATCTCATTTCAGCCTCAGGGGCCCTGACCACAACTAGTCTTTGACTTTTCTCTATTGTTCACCTCTGTCTTCAATGATTAATTTGTTGTTACTTCAGCATCTCTTGTGTTGAGACTTGAATACACCTGACAGGAGGAAATAGGTGAGCCCTCTTTTTAGGAATTTACATGAAGGTGAAGGGGCCTCCTGGGTAGAAAAGGTGCATAGAGGTTTGAACTCTATCCCAAATTTATGTTCATTATTCAGACATATATGCAGAACCGTAAAAGAGTACAATGGAAACCAAGTTATTGAAAGGGGCTGGAGCTTCCTGGGGAAGAAAATGCTTTATGAAGAAATTTAGAGTCTGGTATAAACAGAGCACTTCAGCAACAGGACCAGAGAATAAGAGGGAAGTGGTTTTGCCAGCAAGACAAATGGCACCTGTCAGTGTCCTGAACCACGCTCCTGGCTGAGTGTGACCTGGGGAAGGAAAGAGGTGTGTGGGAAGAGAAAGAGAAGTCGCACTAAGCTTAGAATCACTTTGGGATCCACAGCCTGTGGACACGAGATGCTCCAGGCAGTGGAGGCCAGTGGCGTCTGAAATGTGGCGCCAAGTAGCAGCCGCTGGTATGGAGCATATAAAACAGTTATTTGGGACCCCCAAATACCTGAGGTGTGGAGGAGGGCTAGAAGTAACTTTCACAAGATCAGAATTCTCAGGTGAGAAGGTAGTGGGGGAAGGTTGCAGCCTGTGAGATGCCAGTTTTGATCTTATGTGACCTCATTTGTACTGATGGGCTGTGAAGACGTGAATATTTGTGTGCACTGTATATTATACCATCCTTTTATTTCCCCAGTCACCAAACCCCATCTCTTCCAAAGGCCCCGTTTTCTTTCTCCACTCCAGTCCATCCTGCAAGTGCCTAATATTACAGAGATAGATTAAAAGAGCTCAACATGGCATTTCACCACTGGCCATTTTGAAGACTGGTTGTCTTCGTGGGCAGTCAATCAGACTAGTCACAGCCAGCTTTCTCTAATTGCATCAGCAGACCCTTAGGGAAGAGTTCTTCCTTCATTTATCTTAGCTGTTGAACCAACTACACCACAAATCCTTAAAATGCATACTGTATTAAAAAATAAAGGAAACCAAGTTTGGTGGAGCATAAGATCTGGGGAGACAAAGAGATGTATTGACTTAGTTTAATCTTCGCTTTTTTAAAAAAATGAAAATTTCAAGTCCTTACAGAATTTCTCTGATTCCTCACTGATATTCCCATTTCCAATACGCAGTGATCTTACCTAGCCCACTTGCTGAATAAAGATACATCAAGCCACATTTCTGCATAGTTTAAACCTTGCTTCAGTGTATATCTTGAGAAATGTAGGTCAAGGGGCCTTTGCATGCTTCTTACATAGAATTATCTGTATACTCGCTAATACTCTGATTCTAGAGATTCATGGGAAATGTAATTGATCTTGGAGAGGGGTCCAGTAGTGATCTGGAAATCAGATCACAGTTCTAATCAGGGGTCTGACGAGTGAATGAACTTGGAGAAGCTACTGAATTTCTCTTGCATATGTGAAAAGGGAGTAATGACTTTATTAGAAATATCTCTAAGATTCACGCCACCTCTACTGAACCTAAATTTGAGCATTTACATAGTTGAAATAAATTAAGCTATTTTTTTGCTCCTCAGCCAGGAAGAAAAGGAAGGGGATCAAGTCTGCTCAACTTCAAAGAGATCTCTCTCAAGTAAAGGGCCATTTTCTAAAAACTTCCTTCATTCTAAGAACAGATTTACTACAAAATGAACCCTGAACGGAACCAGGGATCCGATCTCACGCCAAAGTGACTGTGCCTTTAAAGCAATGAATGCCAAAGCTGGCCTCTTGCCCTGAACTGCCAAAGGAAACAGGAAGGCAAAGCCAAGCCTCCCAATGTGATAAACTCCATTTGTCACCTTCTCACATGTGCCTCCAAGACTAAACTTGTCTCTTGGTGGCTCCATTTCAGTTAAGTACTTTTAGACCTCAGTCCAAACCCCTTCTCTTAGGATTTGGCTCAAAATATTGATAACCATAAATTTCCATATTTATATTTCCAATCTGTGAGGACTTAAAAAAAACTATTATGGAAACCAAGTACA
Source organism: Hyperoodon ampullatus (assembly GCF_949752795.1). Classification (NCBI taxonomy): domain Eukaryota; kingdom Metazoa; phylum Chordata; class Mammalia; order Artiodactyla; family Ziphiidae; genus Hyperoodon; species Hyperoodon ampullatus. The sequence continues at coordinate 38,532,347 of NC_136920.1, read as the reverse complement.
ATCTTAGGGAACAGACTGTGTGTTTAATTTATACAATGAAACTTGGGCTGCAGCATTAATACTGTAACAATACTGAATAATTTAACTGAATTGTATTACATTCTTTGTGCTGTAAATCCTTTCTGTTACTTTTGTGTTTGGGGCAAAATCATCCATTGAGCCTTGCAAAAAGGCTTTTATTTTGCTTTTATATTCTTCTGTTGCTTTGACATCTCCTCCATTTCTTTTTATTTGATTTCCTTCTTGCTAGGTTCACTTCTAATTAAAGGAGTAACTGCAGCTGAAAACAATGACAATTTAATGGTGTGAAGGAGATCAACTATTTTGGGTGAAAGTAGTATGAAGTGCTTGGCAGTGCCTTCCACATTCTAGTTAGCTGGGCACTGGAAAACGTGAACACCTCCGCTCTTTGTAGTAGATGGTGATGCATCTCTGGTTGGCTTTGCATTTATTGACTCATGTGTAAGTTCCAGGATCGTGCTTAAAATGGTAGAGTTGGAAGGAGTCACACAGATCATATAGGCTAATGGTGTTCTATGGATATGTATCCATTTCCAAGGAAGTTTTCATTTGGCAGTGGGACCAAAAATAAATAAATAAATAAGGCTTATGCAGTGAGTCTCTGAAATAGCTAAATTTAAAGGATTGCTACTTACTCTGCAGTTACAGTTGTTTCAATTTTTTGTAATGCTGAAATATATTTTCTTTCATGAAATTATGGTAATAGTATGTGGTAGTTGTTTTAATGTTTAATGTCTTTACACAGAAAAATGAAATATAGCAAATCTCTTATAAAGATGATCTTGAAAGATAAAAGTCTGGGGACCACGCATTTGGTCTGATCATCTATTTCACTGTGATTTGGGGAAAATGAGGCAGAGTGGCTACCTAGTTTTCATGCAGCCACCCAGCTAATCAATGGCATCAAAGCCATGTGGCCTTGGACAGGCTCATACTATCAAAGCATAGCAGTATGTGAAGAAAAGTACAGGCTGTACCCACCACATTCAAAGAGCTACCCAGAAACAGTGGTAATACTGGGTTCTGTTTATCAAGCTCTTGTTTGCAGTCTTTTTGGTGGCATGAGAGTTACAGCTGATATCTGGGGAACGTAATTTCCCTCAAAAAACAATCACCAAAAAACCAACCAAGGCAAATGGTCCCCAAAGATTCAATAGACTCTATCCTTGGAGAGGTCAGTGTGGAAGAAAGATTCAAGGTCAGTCTAATTTTTGTGCAGATTATGACGTGCAAGGCCACCTGAAGTCATCCACCTTTGCATCTACCCCTGGGTTCCACCCTTCTCTCTGCATCAAACATGGAGATACTGGATACTACAAGAGGAATGTAAAGAGTACTGATGAGTATCCTAATACAAAAAAGATTTCGAGTCATTTGTGACACTGGGATAAAAGTTTTATTTCTGTGTCTGAGATTTCAAGTTATCTTTGTAAATGGCTGTCTCTAATTGAATCAGCAAACCATAGGGAAGAGCCTTCACTTCCTTTCTGCTGTCTGTTATGCCAAGCACACCAAGAGTGCTCAGTAAATAATGCTGTATGGATACAGCAGACCAAGGAGTGGGCGTAACATATTTTGCTTTTGATTGTTCCGCTGAAAGAAATGATTTAAATGACAGAGTGACAAAAGGAGTAGGCAACAAAGAAATGTAAGTGGAAACTTGAGGGTGACTCTTTATTTCACTCTTTAAAGCTTTGCTACACAGATAATTATGTATTAGCTTTCAGTTCTGAAGTTTAGAAATTCAATGTTACATATCACACAGCCAATCAATAGATTCCCTGGAGTAGCTACTGATAATATGTTATGTTTTCTTCCTGATATAATATTCCCCCAATGAAATCCATTGCTTATTATTATTGATATTGTGCTATCCTGGCAGCAAACCTGAAATGTAAGGAAATAGGATTCTATTCACTATTTCTTATTAGTAAAGTTAATAAGTCAGAGAAGGAGCTAACACAGTTGTCTATTTAATCACTAGGGTGCTCACAAGTTCAACCTTCCCTCTGTTTTATTTTAGAAAGGGTTCTTATAGGTATTACAAAGTTTGGTAAATTGTCTGATATCTTGTTTCCCACAAGGATTCTATCATCTTCACTTTTGTATCACGGGCCCCTCAGTACTCCACCAATTACTGAGCACAGGTTTAAGTGCCTACGAAGTGCTGGGGCGAGTACTGTCTGCTGGGGATTGAGAGGTGACGGTTGTTTAGTGAACAAGACAGATAATTCTGGAAAGGGTGAGAAGAGCTGAGCTAGGGGAAGTCGGCTGGGGGTGGATCTGTCTGACCGGTTTCCGAAAGGAAGTGATGTTGAAGGGGAAACCTGACTGATGAGTAGGAGTTTCCCCAAGTTCTCTTTTTCTTTGTCTTTTCACGTTACTGGAAAAGCTGTGGCTGAGAACATACAGTTTCATGTGTCATCTGCTACAATGGTCTATGTGAAAAAATGTTTCTCCTCTTCCTAACTGGTGTTCAGATGGTATAATACCTTTCCACGTTGATCATATGCTAATGTGCCTGAGCTATCTGGCCTTTCTGTGCAGTTTTCTCAAGCTTCCCTAAACTTGAACCCTGAAGTGAACCTTGGCGGGTCCTGCTTTGTGGGTCCCTTGTCTCCACTTTTAGAATCAACTTGTTAATCAGTTCTCCTCTATCCCACCTCAGGGCAATGCGTAGGTGAAAAAAAATTCTTCATTTTAAAAGAATTACAACAGAAAATTATTCTGACTCTATTGCTGTGAGATGTGATTCTCACAATCATTTGAAATATCATCTGAGCAGAGTCTCAGAGACACTCGGGGGAAAGACAAGCCTGTAAAACCTGGACATGTGTGAATGGTGTGTGTCTTGTTATGTCTGATGGAGCAGAAAAGCCAGCCTTGGAGAGAGAAACCAGCTCCCCTCTTAGTCTCTTTACTGTTTTCTCTCTGTGAAATTTTAAATTACACATGTACTATAATGCAGGCAATGATGGAGAGCTGCTCTCATTCTGAAAAAGAGTGGATATATGTATACATATAACTGAATCACTTTGCTGTACACCTGAAACTAACACAACATTGTAAATCAACTATACCCCAGCATAGAATAAAAAATAAATTAAAAAGTAACATCAACATTTACAAGATATGGATAATCACTCTGAATCAACAATTCATAGGAGTTATTACTGTTTTACATACATGCCAGGTATTTTTTGTTTTACCTATCTAATGAATATGATAAAGTATCACATTGTTTTAATTTGCATTACCTGTTTACCAGTAGTATGAGATATTTTATCCTATGTTTATTGGTCTTATTTTATTTTCTGTAATTTTTTTTTAACAAATGATGCCTATTGGTGTCATTTTCCCAACTTTGTATTGAGTTTTCTTGTTGCTTTTGTCCTATTAATTTGTTTTCAGTTATATGCGTGTGTGTAACTATACATATTCTAGATATTAAAGATATTTTTAATTCAAAAATTTAAAATTCGGCGTGTACTATAATACAGGCAATGATGGAGAACTGCTCTCTTTTCACTGAGACATAGACACACACACAAGCACACACACAGACACACACACACACACACACACACAGGAGCACAGCCCTTTAGAGCTTCCTGCTTAACTTCTCACAGCGACTTCCTCCATTTGGGATGGGCTGTGGTCCCCCAGGGAAGCCTCGGCATCTGAATTTGGCAGGGAATCCCATTCCCATGGAAGTTGGGGCTGCCCTCACACTCCCAAGGAACAGCTTGCTGAGATTCTCACCCATTTGCCTCTGGCTTCCCTGGAGAACATGTGCACACAAGGTGGACCAACGAGGGGTCTCCAATATTCCCCAACTCACACAGACCCACAGGTGATGAGAAACTCCTTGCCTCTAGGTATGAGGTAAATGAAATCTCTGTAGATCTTAACCAACCCACTGCTCTACAAACATGAATGTTGGCAGCGCTTTCCATATCAAAACCGTCCAAGTAGAGCCTGACCTTTGGGCCTTGGGATCCAATGCTGAATTCACATCCATTTAGATTTGACCCCATTTCAAGTGTTCAGAGAAATGTGAAAGAATTTTACAGTAGACCCTCCATCACCCACCCTCCCCCCAAACTGAATGAAACATGAGGAGGAAAAACAAATGGAGAGATTTGTGAGAATGGTTGGCTTCGTCTGCATTTGCAAACAGAAATAGGCAATTTGTCAGAGTTTAAATTGCCTTATAAAGTATCTTTATACAGCAGAAGAGATGGTCAGAAATGCATTTTTTGGCCTCAATTTCCTTTCATTTCTCCCTCGGGATCTCTCTTTCCTACTTTCTACCCCATCTTTCTGACCCTCTGGTTTTCTCTCTGACTTTGGCTATGTAGGCAATTTCAACGTCATCACACGCGTGGGTCAAAACCCTATTTTAGGAATCATAATGGTTGTAAGAGAACTGCTTTTTCAGAAGCAAATAGTTCTGTGGACTATTCACAGCATACAAAACACAGCCTCATCTGCCAAGTCCTGCCTCCCAGACCTGGTGTAGAGTCTAGGCACAGCCTGGTGGGGTCACTGGGCCCGGCTGTCTCACCGGTGTATTCTTCACTGCCTGCTGCTCTCTCTTTCTATGTTCTATGGAATAGTTCTATGAAAATAGAACTGATGGCTCCCAACTGTTTCATCCTGATAAATTAAATAAACAAAATTTAGTCCACAAAACTGGTGTGGATGGTCATCCCTAGGCATTAAGGTAGTATCCACGCTCTAAATGTCTGTAAATGACCCCTAGAAATGAAGAGCTCTATGCCCCTTTCCTGGTGAAGTTCTGGCTAATCTCATTTTCCCTCTTCCCTTGGTCTGAAGGCCTTCTTCCCTCTGCTGTGAAGGTTCAGCAGAAAATACTCCTAGTTTCCCGGTTCCAAACCTGGAGCCCGGTTGAGGGGGGAGCCCCTTCCTGGAGGTTTCCGTACCAAAGAGCTCTGTACACACCTGGGGCTCGCATATCCCTCTTGTACTGTAATCCTCTGCTTCACCAAATAGACTGTCTTCCTGATTCCACCACTATTCCTGGCTCAATCAATGTACACTGAACAAATTTTGTTTTTCTTCATGTAAAGTTAGAGAAATCATGGTTAGGACTCGAATTGCTCAAAGTCCATGTGACTCAAATAGACTTTATACAGGCTCGCCTGAGGACTTTATAAACTTTCTTTAAATTGTTCCTGTGGAAAAATGCACCAGGGGTGCCAAACAACCAAATTAAAAATGAACTTTTGGAACCCAACATTCAAAAGTGGAGACTGTTCAGAGAACAGTTACCTGCTTCTAATTTCTGACTGAATGAAAGGGTTCATGTTTCTGCTTTGAGAGCAGGGGTACTGGAACAGCCACCAAGACGCTGCTAGAGAACAGTGCTAGGAGTGTGGAGGAACCCTCCCTTTGCTCCAGGCCCGGAATTTCTCTGCACCAAGAGTCTCCCTCATTTAAAGAGAGCTGTATCTGAGGTGTCAAGCCCTCCAGGTGAGGAAAGCTGTCAGAGGGCTTTCACTGTGCCAGCATGAATGAAATGCATCCATGGTATTTGTTTCCTTGCACATTAGTTATATATATATATATATATATGTGTGTGTCTGTGTGTGTCTGTGTGTGTGTGTGTGTGTATATATATATATATATATAAAACAACGATTCTATCTTCTTTCCTTCATTTTAAAATCCTTTCCTATGTTTATAACCCTTGTACTTACTATTCTGTTTTGTTTCTGAGAGGGCTATCAGTACAGATTTCCAGGCAAGGAGAGCTTGGTATAACCTGCAGGTACAGTTCACAGCCAGAAGTATGTATCATTCCTTCTACACAGTTAGTTATCCTGGATGCCTGTTAGGCAGGAGCTAAATGTGATAAATGTCAGCCAGTGAACTGACTGGCATAGAAACCAAAATCCACCAGGGAGAAGGGCAAAACCACTAACATATTTTCAGTTGTAACCAGATCAGACTGTAACTGACTAATCCCTGATAAATAAAGGGGGATAAAGAATTGAAATCTCCTTTGGAAATAGCTCTGTTACAGAATTTCACAGAAAAATATTTTAAAAAAACCTTGATGTACATGGGACTATGCAAATAGATGTTCTATTAACCAGAATTAAATTACACACACACACACACATGAACACACACACACACACCAAACACATACATATGTGAAAGTAAAAGGGCAGTCAGTATACTGGGCCAGAAAATTGTCTGACATTGCATTAAAGACACGATTGAACAAACTCCTTGAGGGCAGGGGTTCTGCATTCATGTTTTTGGCTAAGAGACACAGTGTGTGGAGCTGGTTAGAAGCAGACAAACATGATCTGAATTCCAGTTCTGTCACTTGATAGCTGTGTGATGCAGGCAAATTACTAAGCCACTCTGCTCTCAACTTCCTCATATATAAAGAGGAGAAAATGATTCCTATTTCTTAAGAATGTCATGCAAAGAGCACTTAGCTCATTGTAGGTGCTCAATACTTGAGGGTTCCTTTCTCATCCCTTCTTTGCACATTCTGCGGCACCAAGTGTACTAATTAGGACACTATCTATGTTCAACCATTGTCTTTCTTCATGTTTTGAATTCTTTTTTCTTATCTCCTTAAATGGGTTATGATTTCTCTGAAGGTTTCAAGATTTTACCTCTCATACACCCTTTGTCAGGGAGCTCCTGGCAGACATAGTCCACCGAAATGAGAGTAAATAAATAAACAGAGAAACACAAGAATCCCATCCTGGGCTTCCCAGGATGGTGGCAGGAAGGCCACCAGGATGATGGTGTATCCTCAGGCCTAGAGAACACCCGTCAGGATCGTGGTGGGGACAGAGGGCTCCTGGGGAGACACGTACAGGAAAAGAAATGCAGCAAAGAGATTCTCTGACAGGAATTATAGCGAGGAAAATATACTGAGATGTTTTACAGAGCTGTTGGATGGTATGAAAAGACTTAGCCAGAGATTCAGAGAAACTTCACAAATGAAAACAACGTTGGACACTTCACTCCTGGAGAGGAATTATAGTTATATATACCGCTGGTCTTAGCAGGAAACATTATTTCTCTCTTCATGACACTGAAGACACTGATATGAACTCAAGCAAAATTTTGACATGGCCGTGATGCGGCAAAGGGGGAGAGGGAGAAAGGCTGTAAATGGAACTAAAATCTTCATCCATTATAATAAGAAGCCGTAGGTAGCGCCTAAGATGAATAAATCAAGAGGTATAAGTTACGGATCAGTTTAGAAATAGGACGGCAAATCCCAGAAGAAGCAACTCAAAATGATGAAAATGGTTTCCTCTAGAGACGAAGGGTGAGGGACGCGGTGCCAGTGAATGTGTTTTGCATTTTAGCACTGCTTGTCTTTTTAAATTATGTGCATGTTACCTTGATAAAAATAAAAAATTTTTAAATGAGGATGGTAATTATATTTTATACTCATAAAATTCAGAATTACAGAATAAAATTGTAAAAAAGGAAGTAAACAAGGTCTGATTACTCAAGGTAAAATACTCAGCAACAAGTTTGGTTCCAGAATATTCATGCGCTGTATTTCTCATTCCCATGGAGCTCTTACCACCCAGCAGATCCGTTTGTTATATTCCTTACAGCAGCTGGCATGGCTTTCTGTATACAGGAGGTGCTTAAGTTTTTGTTGGATGATAAATAACTATACCAACTGCTGAAGTTTTTCATGGTGATTTTTAATGAGCTTGGTCTGAAGAACAGAGGGGTCACATCTGGAGTTTATAGTTTTATTTTATGTGGAGGGAGAAGATTATAGCTTAAATGGATTTGAAAAGTCTCTCTGAAATCTGATTCTGAGGTAGACATTCCACAGGTCTAATCTACTTTATACAATGCAGGGGTTTGCCAGAGACTCATTTGAGACAATTGATATTTGACTGAAGCAGTCTAACGGGAATTTAAATTATGCATTCTTATATGGTCTCTAAACTCTACTCTTGGGATAAACCAGAACTCTGGTTTATAATCTCTGCCCTGAAGGAACCTAAATTCTGGGGAGGTGCCTCAGGGACACCCTGAAAGGGGGAGGGGAGGAAAGAAGTATTCTTGCTAAAACGGGGTGTGAAAACCACTGAACAGAGTTTTAGAAAACATTAATCTGACCACATTATCTCAGCTTCCTGGTGAAAAGTATTGACTGAATTAAAAGCTAGTATTTTGGCCTCAGACTTTATAATGCAGCTTAGTAACAGAAACATCAAGGTAAATAGTGTCATAGTGTCTTCGCAAAATTTCCAGTGTAAGATGTCCATCATGTTACCTAATTCCCCCAGTGATAAATGTACCTTTGAATTCACGTCCAGGAAAAAGTTAGCTTCCATTGATGAACCTGCATGCTTTCTTTTATGTTAACAACAGCAACAAAAAGAACCCCTATATCCCCACATGATTTCTTTTTTGCCTTAGTTGCCTGGAAACGCAGAGTTAAATGAGAGTTCAGTTTTGGAAATCACCCATTGCGAGTGTCTACTAACATTTAATTTGTATTGTTTGAATGGATTTGGTTCTGAGGGTCCTTATTTTGCAAAGAGAAGCAAGCCAGCACTTGTGAATTGCCTACCAGGTGCAAGCCTTGTATTTGTTGTATGTCTTATGGGTTATTCCATGGAATGTGTTCAAGAATCCTGCAAAATCAGTGTTGTTGTTCTCACTTTACAGATGTTGCAGCTTAGTTTCAGGGAATTTAAGTAACGTGGCCAAGGCTATATGGTCATTATGGCTATATGGCCATTAAGATGCTTATGAAGTAAGCAATGTATAAGTTCTCAATAACATACATTTTATATTCAGATTGATATCAGAAATTATTCAAACTTATTTATTTTCCTTTGATTTCAAGACCATACAGCCTATCTCTTTCTCTCTCTCTCTCTCTCTCACACACACACACACACACACGCATACACACACACACACACAACAGCTTCTTTTTTTTTTTATTCTTTACTGAGTTTTTTAAAAATTAATTTTTATTGGAGTATGGTTGACTTACAATGTTCACACCATAACTTTCCCTTCCTTGTTTTCTTCTTTCCTCCTCTCTTTCTGTTTCTGTATCCATATGATGGAACTTTCTCTGTTAGCCCTTGGAGGTACAAAGATGAATGATAAACAGACTCCGGTCTCAAGGAGCTTACCGTTTAGTGGAGGGGTTAAAATACAAACTCACCAACAGCTAAAGGTTGAAAGCAATGAATGCAATGAGAGATGCAAAATACTTTGTGAGTTTGGAGTGTGGAGGGAAATTTCAGTGTCTGAACTCACTACGAATTCACAGTTCACTGGACCAGATACCTAAACAAGTATAATACAATGTAAGAACTGTACTGGAAGAGTTTTTTCACTATGTTGTACACACTAGAGGGGAAAGAAATGGACTTTACCTGTTTCACAGCTTGAGGAGGGGTGGTTACAGCAACATGGGCGCTTAGGGCAGGGGATGGAGAGGGCCAGGGGCCAGGACATCTCACAACTGTCTAAGCGGGTGGCAGGATGCTGCAGCCAGTGGGGAAAATGTAGTTGGGCAAAAGACCTTCACTGGGAAGAGAGCTGGTCCTGTGAAGTGGAGGGAGCCTCAGGGAGGGACTGGATCTTGGGTAAAGCTGTAATTCCAAGGGGGAGGCCTGGCAAAGCCACAAAGATAACTGGAACCTCAGCCACTGGGCTCAGCCCCAGGAGTGTGGAGCAAGGCAGAACTTCTTAGACACACTGTCAGCCTGTTACTGGGAGGGACAAGGGAGCACTGCAATAATGTGAGCACATGGGCAGTGGCAGTTGTCATGGAGAAGAGAAAGAGGCGTGGATGGTTACCAGCGGCCTCCGTAGTAGCACCTGGGAAGGTGGCCTAAGGCAGAGAGAGAGGACTTATACTGAAGCAGAGGTCCTGAGCCTGGTAACTGGGAAATTGGGGCTCACAGGGGTAGGAGGGCTGATGGGAAGTTACTTTGGAAAGATGCTGGGGGCTTGAGCAAGCTTGAAGGTAGAAAGGAGAAAGTGAAGATATAAGAGACGAAACGGATAGACCAAGTCCTCTGGAGCAAAAGCAGAAGTCCAGTGTTGGCCATAGAGAAGCCAAGTGTGAGGGGCAAGGGGGAGAATGGGACAGAGGACCGGTGAACAGGCAGGGACATTCTAGGGTTGGCAGAAGGGAGGAGCTGCCTGGGCCCACAGCAACTGCACGTTCAAACCTTTGAAATGTTCTTGGCATACAGATCCGGTGAAGGTCTCCTTGTCCCTGGCTTGGGCCCCTCCAGTATATTCCCTATACTGTAACTTGTCCGAGGAGCAAATCTGATTCTTTAACGTTCAATAGGGTTGAATTTTGCAACTCCTCTGTGGTAGGCATAAGTTATGCCTCTGTTTAAAAACAACCTGTACATTTTTCTCCACAACTTTCTATTGCCCTCAGGATGAATCTCTAACCTCCTTTATAATGGTGTTTAAGGCCCCTCATGACCTGGCCCCTGCTTACCACCCCAGTCTCATCTCTCCTTTCCTGACCTTGCACTCCACAGTCCAGCCACTCTGAACTACTTGGAATCTTCCAAAAGAACTCAGCCTCTGCCTGGAAGGCCTTTTCCCTTTCACCTCACTGCCTCCTAGTCTTCCTTGAGGTAGACACTTAGATAATACCTCCTCCAGAAAGCTTTTTCTGGTTCCCAAGGCTACATTAAGTGCTTCATCTCTGTGCTCTCAGAATACCTTACAGTGACTTCTATCAGAAACCTTATAAACACTACATTATAATCACTTGTTTCTTTCAATTACTTAGGAAGAGGGATTGTGTTTGGTCATTATTGGTAAATTATTGATGTTCCACACATATTTTCTGAAAGAAAAAATCATGTGGAGTATTGTTGATAAAATTCTTATAACTGACTCTTATCTGCATGATTCCCCAGGATACAGGTCAGTCCAGCCTGTCAAAAGTGCTTCTGCCGAATCCCCTTCCACAGTTTTAACCCATGGAGCAGCTGAGAGTGAATTCTCTGAACTGTTGTCAGGTCCATGGGCAAATGTCTTAAGGGCAAACTTGGTATAGATGAAGGTGGAAGGGCTAGCTCCTGTTTCTACCTTCTGAGGAGGAGAGGGGGGATGTGTTGGGGACCTTAAATCCTCAGAACAGAAGAAAGGATGATGGGTCAATGGTATAATTCCGCTGCTCATTTCTTCAGCAAAAATGTTGTGGGTGCCAACCACAGAGTAGACATTTTAGGGACTGGGGTATAAGGGTGAACAAGATGGACCCGATCCCTGCCTTCAAGTGGCTCGCTGCTGCGTTGAGGAAGACACACAAGAACAAAGAGATATGAAGGGTGATAGCTCTTGGAAGAGAGGAAGTAGAGGCAACTAGCAGAGAATACAGAATGGGAGCTTATCCAGATTGGGAGGCCAGGGAAACCTTCTGGAAGAAATTGTTTAGCTGAGACTGAGAAAGCTTAGGGTTAGGTTAGCCAGGCAGAGTAGAGCGGGAGAATGTTCCAGAAAGAAGGAAGGGCATGTTTGAAGAGCTGAGGGTGAAAGCATGGTACTTTTCAGGACTTCTGTTGGAGGGAGCTGGAGGGCACAGTGTATGGGAGTCTGTGGGGCACAGACAGGTGATAGCATGGGGCTAAGGGAAGAAGAAAGCTGGGAATAGAAACCAATCCATCTGGAGGGCTTGGCAGGAGCCAGGTCACACAAAGCCATGGAAGGAGCTGACTTTTGTTATGAGAAAATGAAGATCACTTAAGGGGCTTAGGCAGGTGACAGACATGGTTAAATTCCTGTTTTAGAACGCTCACTCCACTGGCAGGTTGGCAAGATGGCAAGGACACAGGCCAGTCAGCAAGCACTTGATGCGACAGGGGCAATGTTTTTCCCATGGGTGTGTCCATTCAGACTTCATTCACCTGTGCCAGAGGCTTGTGGGACACAGAGACGGGGCTGCCAGCTCATCAGGCTCTCCCCAACATGCATCCTTTTCCAGGAAAAGTGTCTTCACCCCTGTTGCCAATAACAACTCCAGTGGCTAAATGTCCTCGGCATCCTTTCCAGGCCTGCCATAAAATGGGTCTCAAAGGAGTTCAGGGAAAAGAGGTGAGTTCAAAATTGGTCTGTAGGGAAAGAGTAAAAGAAGAGAGGGGACAGCCAAGGGGAGGGGGTACTGGACAAAGACCCAGAGACATAAAGTTGAGATGTGAGCCAAAGACAAGAACATGAGGTCCACACAGGCGTGTGGGCTCTAAGACATAGGGCCAGAACAAGCTCCCTGTTCATGAAATTCATGTTTCCTAAAGGTGGAGCTGAACTTAAGCTCCTGTGAAAAGCAAACTGGAAAATGCCAGTGATTCAGGGTGGAGGGAATTAGCAGCAGAAAGAAAGGGAAACAGGTCAACCACCCCCATTCTTTCATCCTCAAGGACCTTGAAACTTGATTTTGCAGGATGCACAGGCATGTAGTCACTGGCCTCCCTTTATTCTGCTCTACTCCATTTACTGCTTGGAGAATAAGGTGCCACTTTATTGTTCAGATTCATTGCATAAAATGCAAATATTCATCCAGAGTTGTCTAATTAGCATCCGGAGAGCTGCCTGGGCTCTGTGTGTGTGCGTAAGTTGGGTCTTCCTTGCTTGCAACACAATGTAAAAGAGTAAGATGATTCACTCATGTTACATTGCTCTGATCCTAGAAGTGTAAATATTTGTGTGGTCTTTTGTTTCAAACCTAGAACTTCTTATGGTAAACACCTTCTGAATCTCAAGTCTCTGTGCCTGACTTTAATTAACCATTGATATGAACACTTACTGATTAGCACACTGGCTAAATGGGTTTTTGATTCCTTTTGATTTCACAAAAAGACCCCACCACCCCCCTCCACCGAACTGATACCAACTGACATCTGATTAGAAAAGGCAAAACTAATTGGAATGGGTGCAAAGGGGATTGTTTGAGTCAGTTACATTAATGCACATTACAGTTAAGTATCTGTCATATTTTCCATTAACCCTCTTGCATTTCCCTCTCCAGGATCAAATCTATTTCTTAACCTCATACCCCTCTTTTCCCTAGTTAGAAACTTGGTATTCAACAGGCTAAATTACCCACTAATGTTTTAAATGCACAGCTCTTATGGACGGATGCAATGAATGGATAAAGACCTTGGAATGAGTGGAATGAGAATAACAGAAGTCATTCCCCTAACTGTGGATTTAAACCCTATGGATTATTATTCCAAGGCTAACATGTTCTTCTTGCTATTGTGTTTACTTCTTTATTGAGGGACACAGGAATTAATTGTTGCTTCACACCAATTCAGTCTATTGTGAACTGAGCTATTGCATACTAGGATGATAAAATGAAATAGAAATGTAAGTGGAATATCTAGCAAATAGAGTTCTATTCTATAAAAGGTTAAAGTAACATGTTCAAAGTTGAACTTGAAAACCTAGGGGAAAAGCCCAGATGATTTGGGCTCAGTTACTACATAAAGTGGATTTAAGCAAAGGACAATGTAGTGTGCATACCCAAGGGGAATCCAATAGTATTAGGGACAGATGTCTCCTTCTAATCAAAAGCTCATTGAGGAGAGGAACCATGACTTCCTGATCTTTTGATGGATGCAAGGAGGGTTCTTTGGATCACTTAATCTTTTAGTCTTCAATTCCTGGCACATTGTAAGTGCTCAATAAATTCTCATCATATGAATGAATGAATGCAAAAATTATGGTTTTACCTTAATGTGAACCTCTAACAGTGACCATAAACAGGTTCTAAAATCTTGATGGATGATGTTAAAGAAAAAGAGAGTGAATGAATTTTCTTTATCACTTAAAAAAATATAACAAAGACTTTGGATTTTTGCTTTAAAAACTAAATCACATATCCACTCCCTTGGGTTTTTTCCATTTTTATCATGGATCAGAGGTACCAGGAAGCCCAGCAGCAAATCAGCCTAGCAACAGAAGCAAGAATAAGTCTGCAATATGATGAAAATAGCTCAATTTGAAAACACTTTGTGATTATTTATAATCTAAAAAAAGTTTAGGGCTTCCCTGGTGGTGCAGTGGTTGGGAGTCCGCCTGCCGATGCAGGGGGCGTGGGTTCGTGCCCCGGTCCGGGAGGATCCCACATGCCGCAGAGCGGCTGGGCCCGTGGGCCACGGCCGCTGGACCTGTGCACCCGGAGCCTGTGCTCTGCAGTGGGAGAGGCCGCGGAGGTGAGAGGCCCGCATATCGAAAACAAAAAACAAAAAACAAAACTGGTAGCCTTTAGAAAAAAAAAAAGTTTAAAAAAATTTTATTTTTCCCTTACTACCTCACACCTTCATCTTTGTTCTCAGTTGTAGTATCAGTATCCAGAACTCAACAAATAGAGCGAGCACTCAACAAATATGTTTTGCACGAATGAATACAAGCTATTGCTAGAGTGAAGAATGGATCAGTACTCAGGTTAGTCTGGAATCTTTAGTTCCTGGCTCCAAGTTGGGCAGACTAGGAGACTAGAGATCTGTGGATTGAGATAAGGCAACTGCATCAGAACTGGCTTAAATTTTGCCTGAGGTAGAAAAAAACTGGGAATGTAGACAACAGTGAAATTTCAAACAGACATCACAAAGAAGGCTCTGTTAGCACAATCCAGACCACCTGTACCTATTTCCTTAACCTAGGCAGCATAGTAGTTATTAGCACTGGGCCAGTGCTGACTGCAACTCTGAGCAAGTTATTTAACCCCTCTAAGCCTTGTGGCCTCATCTATTAAAAAAGCGTTGATAATATCTACCGTTTGGGTTATTTATATATGGCACAGAGTTGGTATTCATGTTAAAATGAACAAACCAAAGAACACTAACAAGACACAAGCAAAATCCCTCCTGCTAATTTTGCCAGTCAAGAGTCTTCAGTACAAGATGACATGATACTATACACAGAAAATCCTAAAGATGCTATCAGAAAACTATTAGAGCTAATCAATGAATTTGGTAAAGTAGCAGGATACAACATTAATGCACAGAAATCTCTTGCATTCCTATACACTAAAGATGAAAAATCTGAAAGAGAAATTAAGGAAACAATCCCATTTATCACTGCAACAGAGAGAATAAAATACCTAGGAATAAACCTACCTAAGGAGACAAAAGACTTGTATGCAGAAAACTATAAGACACTGAGGAAAGAAATTAAAGATGATACAAACACATGGAGAGATATACCATGTTCTTAGATTGGAAGAATCAACATTGTGAAAATGACTATACTACCCAAAGCAATCTACAGATTCAGTGCAATCCCTATCAAGCTACCAATGGCATTTCTCACAGAGCTAGAACAAAAAGTTTTACAATTTGTATGGAAACACAAAAGACCCTGAATAGGCAAAGCAATCTTGAGAAAGAAAAACAGAGCTGGAGGTATCAGGCTCCCAGAATTCAGACTATACTACAAAGCTACAGTAATCAAGACAGTATGGTACTGGCACAAAAACAGAAATATAGATCAATGGAACAGGATGGAAAGCCCAGAGATAACCCCACACACATATGGTCACCTTAACTTTGACAAAGGAGGCAAGAACATACAATGGAGAAAAGAGAGCCTCTTCAATAAGTGGTGCTGGGAAAACTGGACAGCTACATGTAAAGGAATGAAATTAGAACACTCCCTAACACCATACACAAAAATAAGCTCAAAATGGATTAAAGACCTAAATGTAAGGCCAGACACTATCAAACTCTTAGAGGAAAACATAGGCAGAACACTCTTTCACATAAATCACAGCAAGATCCTTTCTGACCCACCTTGTAGAGGAATGGAAATAAAAACAAAAATAAACAAATGGGACCTAATGAAACTTCAAAGCTTTTGCACAGCAAAGGAAACCATGAACAAGATGAAAAGACAGCCCTCAGAATGGGAGAAAATATTTGCAAATGAAGCAACTGACAAAGGATTCATCTCCAAAATATACAAGTAGCTCATGCAGCTCAATATCAAAAAAACAAACACCCCAATCCAAAAATGGGCAGAAGACCTAAATAGACATTTCCCCAAAGAAGATATACAGATTGCCAACAAACACATGAAAGGATGCTCAGCATCATTAATCATTAGAGAAATGCAAATCAAAACCACAATGAGGTATCACTTCACACTGGTCAGAATGGCCATCATCAAAAAATCTACAAACAATAAATGCTGGAGAGGGTGTGGAGAAAAGGGAACCCTTTTGCACTGTTGGTGGGAATGTAAATTGATACAGCCACTATGGAGAACAGTATGGAGGTTCCTTAAAAAAACTAAAAATAGAACTACCATATGACCCAGCAATCCCACTCCTGGGCATATACCCTGAGAAAACCATAATTCAAAAAGAGTCATGTACCACAATGTTCATTGCAGCCCTATTTACAATAGCCAGGATATGGAAGCAACCTAAGTGTCCATGGACAGGTGAATGGATAAAGAAGATCTGGCACATATATACAATGGAATATTACTCAGCCATAAGAAGAAATGAAATTGAGTTATTCTTAGTGAGGTGGAAGGACCTGGAGTCTCTCATACAGAGTGAAGTAAGTCAGAAAGAGAAAAACAAATACTGTATGCTAACACATATATATATGGAATCTAAAAAAAAAAATTAAATGGTTCTCATGAACCTAGGGGCAGGACAGGAATAAAGATGCAGACCTAGGGAATGGACTTTAGGACGTGGGGAGGGGGACGGGTAAGCTGGGACGAAGTGAAAGAGTAGCACTGACATATATGCACTACCAAATGTAAAATAGATAACTAGTGGGAAGCAGCTGCATAGCACAGGGAGATCAGCTCGGTGCTTTGTGACCACCTAGAGGGGTGGGATAGGGAAGGTGGGAGGGAGGCGCAAGAGGGAGGGGATATGGGGATATACGTATGCATATAGCTGATTCACTTTGTTATACAGCAGAAACTAACACAACATTGTAAAGCAATTATGCTCCAGTAAAGATGTTAAAAAAAAAAAAAAGTCTTCAGTACATTTTTTGATGATGGTCATGGAGGGGGTGTGGAGAAAAGGGAACCCTCTTGCACTGTTGGTGGGAATGTAAATTGGTGCAGCCACTATAGAGAACAGTATGGAGGTTACTTAAAAACCTGAAAATAGGGCTACCATATGATCCAGCAATCCCACTCCTGGGCATATATCCAGAGAAAACCATAATTCCAAAAGATACATGCACCCCAATGTTCCCTGCAGCATTATTTGCAACAGCCAGGACATGGAAGCAACCTAAATGTCCATCAATAGAGGAATGGATAAAGAAGATGTGGTACATATATACAATGGAATATTACTCAGCCATAAAAAAGAATGAAATAATACCATTGCAGGAACATGGATGGACCTAGAGATGGTTATACTGAGTGAAGTCAGACAGAGGAGGACAAGTATCATATGATATCACTTATATGCGGAATCTAAAGAAAGGGTTCAAATGAACTTATATACAAAACAGAAATAGGGTTACAGATGTAGAAAACAAACTGGTTTTCTAAATGGTTACCAGGGTGTAAGGCAGGGGATGGATAAACTGAAAGATTGGGATTGACATATACACACTACTGTATATAAAATGGATAACTAATAGGGACCTACTCCATAGTACAGGGAACTCTAATCAATACTCTGTAATGGCCTATATGGGAAAAGAATCTAGGAGAGAGTGGATATATGTATATGTATAACTGATTTACTTTGTTGTACACCTGAAACTAACATAACATTGTAAATCAACTATACTCCAATAAAAAAAAAGTCTTCAGTGTAAATTATATTGACATGTGTGTCTGGAAATTCACTCTGGATCCTGGCCTTAGCACTAGTTTCATGGAGTATTAAAAACAAATTTTTGTTTCTTTTGTAAACTTAAAAGATAAATGATGAAATATCAAAGATAAAATGAAAATATAAAAACAATGCTCCTGGCTTGCCATGAACAACCCGCAGTATATCTGTATCAGAACTCTTCCCTTTTGCCAGCATAATCCAGCCAAGGTAAGTCATAATGGAAATCACCAAATGGTCGAGGGTCATTTGTAATGACCACCTAGCATCTCCTGGGTCTCTATCCTAACTACACTCTAGATTTTAGGTCACTAACGAAATCACGGGTTTGTTACCATCTTTTAGATTCACTCCTCGGTTCTGAGTATACTGACTGATTTTGTTTCCCAGCTTTTTTAGGATTTTGGCTGGGTTCTGTCTTTGGCTGTTCATGCTCCTGACTTCCTCTCACCTGATTCTGCCCCTAAAACCAAACCCTGACACTAGCCTAATTGGCTGACCCTTTAGCCAACCCCTAGCCCCCAGCAAAGGGGTGGTTTGGATGTTATATTGTTACAGAAGTCTGAATTCATAATTATTTTCCTATTAGAAAAGGCACTCCCAGTTGAATGAAGGTTCTATCTCTTCTCTGGCACTTTCTCTGGGCAATTATAAGGATTTAGAAATATTGTCAGTATGTGACAGCTACAGTGAGTCCTCATTCCTCCACCCTCAGCTAGACCAACTGGGAAACAATTTTCTGAGTGTTCATCTTTAAGGTTAGCTATGCACAAGATCAACTTAAAGACGAAGGGAGGAGAACATTGCTTGATTTATGCCAAGGGTTGATATATAGTGCACTGAAGGATAAACTTGGCTAGGTAGAGAGAGTGGGGTGAGGCTCCTAATATACGATTGAGGAGCTTGGCTTTAAACTAAAAAGGAAATGTACAAATTTATGTTTTGGTCATAACAAACTATCCATTCACTGGCTGCCTTCCCTCTCAGAATTTTTAGAGATGGGAGAATTCTAAACCAAATATAGAATCCACTTGAGTTTCATGGCTCTAATGTTAAAAAAAAAATTCACACTTTTAAGTGTCTGATTATACAGCTTTGAAAAAGACCATTTTCTAGTGCAAGAGGTTAGGGCTTTGGATTGAACTCTCATGAGCCCTGGTCAACCAGTAATTCTTTCACACCTTAAAACAAGTATTCAGTGACTTGAAGATAAATCAGAACTGCATGCATTACATCCCTCTGCTGCCCTCTCCCATAACCTTCCAATCGGAAAAAGACGAAAATTATAGCCAGGAGGTATTTCCATTTGCCAAGCCCCAAACCCTAGCAAGACAGAGTTGCTGAAGACATTTTGTGAAACACCAAATACCATTTGTTCTCGCAGTCTCCAGAGAAGGGATTATTTAAAACTACTCCAGGCATGGAACAATAAAGATGTCTCCAACAATTTGATTATGCTGCATCTATCTCTCGGGTGCCGTTCACATCTAGGAGAGCAGAGGCGGGCAGGTTACCCAATAAAGGGAGAGGGACATCTGAATTCCCCCAATTTCAGTCTCTGCCTGAGCATGCAGCCCTGTCTGGGTTCAGAGTTCTGAAAGGAGAAGAGAAGGCCATCTTTGCACGGTCTACTGGGTAAATTCTAAACAACTGATCAACAAATTCAACCTATCATTTTGTAGCAGAGAACCAAGATTTCTACCATTCCCAAGGCTAGACTGTCCCAATTAACATATCCCACTAATAAATCTTGTTGTGTTTGACATAAAGTGAGTATGACAAGCAGAAAAAAAAATTCATGACTACTGTTTTCGTTCAGGATGCTTTAGTTGATAAACTTAAGAATTGCTTAATTTCCTTCCCTCCTATGGCTTTGGTCTTGAGTATCAGTGATTTGGCTAATCTGAGATGAGAACACAGATTTGTACTGTCTACTATGAATGGCAGAGTTAAAACTACTCTCTCTGAGTTTAGAATACTTAGCAATATACCAGATGAGACAATAAAAATGGAAGAACCTAGAAATATGTACATCCAAATGAAAATTACTTCTCAAAATTATCATCTTGGGAAGCAACTCATTGACTCTCTTTATTGCCTTCAGGGAAAGTTCACAAACCAAACTTGAAATGCAGCTCTATCACATCATAGTTATTCTTTGTTTTTTTGACCCAAAGCAGCATTACTCTGCTTGACTGTTTTCAAAAATAACCCTAACAAGATGAATATTACTGCACTGATAACAATCCACTCAATGTGCTAAAAGCTCTGAAGACAATCCCTAGAGAAAAACTCTGCAACTGTATTGAATAATAGCACCATTATTAGAATGCGTCCAACCCCTTCAAAGGTGAATGCTTTCAAGAGGGTAACACTTATTTGACTAGAGAGCTCTGATACACTTGCTCACAACTCAGACACAGAACACTTCAGAGTCATACTTCATGGAATTGTTGAGCCGGAAGGGACAATATAGTTCAATTGACAAGGTTGGGATAAGGCTTTGATTGAGTAGCCATTGCCTGCCTGTACAGAAGAGGTCTCTAGCTGGACATGTCACCACCATTTCTACCACTTTTTGAGGGCCTTCTTGAAAAGATGAAAATTATCTTGGCATCATAAGTGTCATACACACTGGGAAAAGTAAAAAAATATCTAAGGCACTGGAAGATGTTTGTGGATTTGGTCATTAGCACCCATTGGTGTGCTTGGGTCCTGGAAGCTGGCATGGGGACTAAGGGGTCAGAAGTATGGTGGACAGTTGTTGATATGAGCAATAGAGGCAGAAACAAGACAGAGGATGTTGGAGGTGTCAGGAAGGCTCCCAAAGAAGGGCTGATGGGGTACCAAAGAGCTGTATTTCCTATTGTAAATTGCTTATTTTGGTTAAGCTTCATAATACTCACTCTCAGGAAGGTCAAGCGTCACACAGATATTTTTTGATTCTTTTCTTTAACAGCTCTGAAGGGGATTAGAGATTTGAGACTCTCTGTATCCTCCCAAAACTTAATTTACTATGTAGATTATGTAAATATGGCTCGATATTATAAGAAATATTTCTTTTGAGAATTACACAATGATCTACAAATGGCCATTCATTTCCCAGCAAATCCTTCTTGTGAGCGGTATAGCCTCAAGTCTGAAAGTACAACCTTCAAAGGAGACCATCAGAATCCTGGCTCTGCTACTTATTATCTGTGTAACTTTGGAAAAGTCATTTAACTTCTCTGTGCCTCATTTGCCTCACCTATAAAATGAGAATAATGGTAATTAGTTTATATGGGTAAAATGAGATACCACAATCAAGGGGGGCAGAGGTCATGCCAGTTACAGAGTAAATAATAAATGCTAACTTCTACTAATATCTCATTATTTATGGTCATTTTTATGGTCAGAAGTCCGGGCCCAGGAAAGGTAAATCGCTACCCACTCACCATATTGCTGGACAGAATTAAAGATAGTTCTCTTTTATTCCTCTAGTACTGTTTATGAAAAAATTTGAGATTTACTCCAATGGGCTTCCTACATAAAAGTAATGCTTGTTGAAAAATATTCTGATATCATGTATGGCCCTTTTCATGATAATCACAATAATGGCCAACTTTATTCTAGACCCCCGCCTGAGAGATACTTCACTTACTCTCCAAAAATCCTAGGATGTACATTACCATCCTCATTTACAGGTGAGGAAACTGAGGCTTAGAGAGGCTCACTGATTCACTGGAGGTCACACAGCTAGAATGTCAGAGTTAGAATTTAAACCCAGATTCACCCACAGCAAAGTGGCTACACAGAATATTAGAAAGTAGTTCCACAATACTGTTTGCTTTTAAACGATCCCCAAATTACCCATGCTAAAAATGGAACTTTGTAATATACACATGACTCTACTCCAAGTCCATTCTTCATAATCTACGATTTAGAAAAACACACTTCGTAAGTGGTTAAGAGCCGAAAGTTTACTTGGGACACAGCTCTTGAATCCTAGTTGAGTCTAGTTTTCTCCTGGCATATATCTAAGGCAAAGGTTAGCTTGGCCACAGTCTGTGGTGCTGGTGGCATTCTTTTCTGGGCAGTAGCCATACAAACTACTCTAGGAATGTGATTGGAACTAGGCTCTGTGCCGTCATACTGTCCTGACACATTGTTTTGACAGGTAACGTGCTGTCTTTGTGCTTGGACGCTAACACAGATCTGTCAAATTACATGCACAAAGCAACATTCAGCCTTCCTTCCTGCCTGCCTGCCTGCCTGCCTTCCCTCACTTATTCCAGGAAGAATTTTTCCTTTCAAGTTCCCTGGGGATCGGCACTGATTCACCAGTGTGTGTTCTGGAAACACAGGGCTATCTCTTCATATGATTCCTGTTTGGGGCAGAATAAAACCTCTGCTTTATGTTAACCGCAGGATATAAGGTAACCACAGATTTTTTTTCTGTTGGTAGTCATGACAATTTCATGCTTTAACACTTAATTCACACATTACCTTCTCCGGCAGCCCTTCGTGATTTCCCCTTGCTCAGTAAATACCCAAGCTGTGTGCTCCATGTCATTATCCTTTCCACTCAGTATTAAAATGATAGTTTTTAAAGCCTGTCGACCTCTCCAGACTGTACTTGCAGACAGAGAACATGTCTTATTTAAGGTGGATACTCAACCCTCATGCACCAGCATGGAATCACAGCAGGATCTATTGTGATGGGTTGGGCGTTTAGACATTTCAGTTGGTTGGTGTGGGTGGAGATTTGTCATTAAACACTCTTAATATCATGTCTGACCTTATTTCAGTACTCAGCACCATCACAACATCATGCATGCGGTAGGTACTCAGGGCATGCATGCCGACTTCATGACTGATTTATTGACTGAACAAATAAACACCAGGCGTGGGCATATCAGAATGTAACTGACAACTGGACTTGTCACTAAAGGCATGGATTCTAAGGCAACATTCTTAATAAGCAAGAGCCTTTGATCACAACAGACCCCAATGACAGTGATGCTCTACAAGGAAGACGCTCTTGTCTCCAGATGCCTCAAGTGAACCTTCACGAGGTCTTCAGAGGCATCTGTCAGCACCATTGCTGTCTTTGTGGTCTTGATTCTGTCCCAGTGCAAACATAATGGTAACCAAAGCAACAGGACCAAGCTGAACGGTGTCTGGGTACCTGCGTTGGGAGGAGCACAGCCCTTACCTGTCTGTGTTGTTGGGAGACTTGGTACCCCAGTCCTGTGACGGGCTGATTCTGCATCTTCTGCAGCAGGATCTTTTGCTGAAGTGGTAACGGTGACCTCAGCAAAGGCTGGCTCGTGAGAGGTTGGGTGGGCTGAGCTGCTGGCTGCTGCTGTTGCTGCTGTGGCTGTGGCTGCGGCTGTGGCTGCGGCTGTGGCTGCGGCTGCGGCTGCTGCTGTTGCTGTTGCTGCTGCTGCTGCTGCTGAGCTGAAATAGAGCTCTGCTGTGGCTGCGGCTGCGGCTGGGTATAATGCAGGAGAGGAGGCTTGCTCTGGGGAGGCAAAACGGAAGGCATCTGCTGGTTGGCTTGATCTGAGTTAAAATGAAACAAAGGCTTGGTGCTGCCATGCCGGGGATCCATGGCTGTGTGGGGGTTGTTCATAAAACTCCGACTAAGGTCCTGAGGCTTCTGCTGCAGGAGCACGTCCAGAGGCCCTCCCTGGGCCGAGGGGCTGGCCTTGTACATGTAGTTCGCCATGACCTTCGACTGGCTGCCGCCGCCCACGACCCCCGGCATGGGGGAGCTCTGGGGGCTGAATGGCTGCTGGCCAAAAGAGGAGCTGGGGATTTTCTCCTGCCCAAATGGACCTGGGGAGGGTCCCGCCGAAGAGGGCAAGCCTGGCCAGCTGGTCGGCTGGTGCTGCTGCATCCGGACGTGCTGCTGACGATTAGCGGCGATCTGTTTGAGCTGCTGGGCGTGGGATACTTCCTGCCAGCTCGGCAGGGCCCGGCTTGCTCCTGAGGCCGTCTGGGGCTGAGTCTGGCTCTGAGGGACCGAAGGGATCGGGGAGGAAGTGGAGAGGGCCGAGGTGGCCATGGAGAACGCAGGGCCGGCAGATGAGGGCCTCAACTGAGGAGAGCCCGAGGGGCCCTGGGTCAGGCCGGGTGAGTATTCACTTTTGATCACCGTCTTCTCCATGGGCAAGGACGGCCGGGGAGTGCTCCTCTGGCTTTGCTGACCCAAGTCGATGTTAAACGGGTCGTCCTGCTTTATGGTGGCGTTGATCATGTTCTCAAGCTCAAGGTCACTCATGGGAGGCACAGATATATTGGTCAGTTCATTGAACAGTTCCTGCAGCTCGGGATCCATCAGCTGCTCTCCAGGGTCATCTCCGTACCTGTTAGAAAAAATATTCTCCTGGGTCACTTGACCATCCACGTGCTTGCTGCAAGAGAGAGTCTCTCCTGGTTCCTTCTTCACTTCCTTTAAGCCCATGTTGAACATACCATTTCCAGGAGAATGTGTATGGGTTGGCAGCGTGGCAGTCTTTCTCAGGGGTGCTTGGCTCATGGGCAAGGTCCCTGACATCATATGACTTTGTCCATTATTTACTTGGAGGCCCCCTTGTCCTGCAGTGAGGTTTTCCCCAACACGGATTCTTTTGATATCAAGGAATGAGTTGTCGACAAAGCCATTAGGCCTCTTGCTGTTGGCAGGGGACAGGTTAACTATCTGTTTTCTTTTCAAGGAACCCTGGAGCTGAAAGACAGAGGGGGAATAAGAAAACAAAACATGAGATATTTTTCAAAATATGCGTTTAGTCAAAAGAGACAGAATATTTGTATGTTTTTTCCATTTACACATAGGAGGAGGCACAAATGAAGCCCAGTTTGGAATATAATGAAACTAACAGTAGCACAAACAGAGCAAAATGTTTCTGGAGGAGCAGGTCAGTGAGGGGTGACAGGTCATAGAGGTTCCCATGATTGGTACGTTGGCCGATGGATGAAGAATCCTTCACATGTCACGGGGAGTTATTGATAATGCTTACGATTAATCACCAAAGTGGTGTTGTTTTCTGGAACAGGCCAAACTATTCCACATGCATGCACACGTAACCCACATGGCCACAGGCCACTGGACTGAACACAATTTTGACCAAGATGGGAAGCACTGTAGAGTCTAAAGCTGGGACCCAATTTCCAGTTTCTTTTTCACAGATTCAACCCCATCATCACTCTTATCCTCTAAGTAAGTAATCAGAATAGCTGTCGTGTCGAAGGAGGTAGTCTCTCTGTTGTTTAACTATTTTTCTTCCTATGATTCTGCAGCTTTGCATTTAAGCCCCTGTAGCAATACTGGGTGGGTGCGCAGAAACCATGAGGTCATCATTTATCAAATGAGACACTGTGAGCACAGATTTTCCTGGGGATTCATTTTTTATCTGGCCTGTCTCGAAATCTCTTAGCCAAAACCAAGGTGTAGAGAGGCAGTACAGCATAGTGGTTAAGAACTCAGGCTCTGGAACCGGCTAAGCGGAGCTCAAATTCCAATCTGTCACTGAGTGCTAAGTGATCCTGGCTCTGGACTTATCTGAGCCTCAATTTCCTTACCTGGAAAATGGGGACAACAGCACTTAACTCATAGGAAGACATGAGACATGTAAACGTTTAGCACAGGGCTTACTGAAGTAAGAACTCAATAAAGTTTAGTTTATAAAAAAATATGGCTTACTACCTTCTCAAAGAGGAGCATCTCTCTAAACAACAACAGTAACAACAAAATATTAAGTACTTCAATCACTCACTCAGTGATAAGCCTGTATTCTATTAACTTCATACATTATATATAGAGATTTAAGGACCATACAGTCACACCAGTAAACTAATAAGAAACATAAAACATGCCCCATTGATCTTGAGATCCTTGTTGCTTTGCCTCTAAAGTGAGAGGCTATATCTAGCAAAGGGTGGCTTTCCCAGTGCAGCTGACCCGCTTCAATTATTTAATGTTCGCTCAAGATAATTGCAAATTACTGAGGCAGAAGGACACTTCCCAGATATAAAATTCTGTCACTTCTCCTGTCCTTCCTTTTCTCTTAGCATCACTCCCCCACCCTCCTGAAGATTTCTAGGTAACCTAATTAGAAAATGAAATTAACGTAACTGAGCACCTATTATATGCCAAGTACTTTAAATATGGTTATTTTATTTTCCTTAGTCTTTACAACAACTCCATTAGATATGCGTTATTTTATAGATAAGGAAACCAAGGCTCAGGGAGGCTAAATAACTTGCCCAGTATAAGTGGTAGACCTGGGCTTTAACTCAAGGTCTGCATAGTTCTAAAGCCTGTGTCACTTCCACTATAGGATGCTGGAGTCACCTTGTTCAGGGCTAGGGTCTGCCTTGCACGAAGAGGGAGGGGGTAGTGAGCAGAGAGATCTCCTGGATCTCTCGTCACATGATGAGGAATCAGGGAATGGCGGGGATGCAATCTAGGGCTGAGTGTGAACGATATGTTTCTTGTCATGTAGTTCCTCAATACGTGTTTCAGTAATCCATTACCTGTGGGTTTGCCCCCTCACAAGTGTGTACAGTTATGGTCGATGTACCATGCTGGTATAACCAATGTTTACCTTTTACCATTGCTAATGGGCAATCAGAAAAAGGAACCTGACCCAAGCTGGGCCAATCATTCCTTCCACGAGAATTCTGAAATCGGAGAAAGTGAGACCAGGCTCTCTTTGGGTAGCTGCACAGTCATTTATAAAACTTGTGAAGTGTTGTTCCATTAAGCCAACCACAGCCATAGCGGAAGTAAGTCTGTGGAAAGAGAGGGAATGATGCAGAGAGGAAGCACACAAATTTTGATAGCATTTGAAGGCCTGATTTCAATCTTAGACCAGCTCTGCCTCTCTCGTTGTTTTCCTTGATACACTATGGAATCTTTACAATAAAGTCTCCTTGTTGCTTAAGCTAATGTGAGTTGAGCTTCTGTTACTTTCAACCAAGAGCCCTAACTAAATCCCATGAGATTTAACATTTGGTGATGAGCAGTTTGCAGCAAGGGATAGGGTACCCTTTGTACCTGTCTGTGAAGCTTTTGTTCCCCTCATCTTTGCTGTCTCTCCATGTTTCCCTGACTCCTAATCTTGTCTATTCACTAATATAGGCCAACATCATCACAGAACACTGTCAGCCATCACTGCATTTGGCACAAACTGAAAGTGGTCACCCTCTGTCCACAGGCGGTCAGGAAGAGCACAGACCAAAGAGGGTCAGCCGTGTTACCTTAAGAGAGGCCACGGTGATTTATTTCAGCATGTTACATTTTGAAGGTTTTTTTTCCGTAACTGGTAAAGAAAAAACAAAGGAAAACATTCTTTTTCCAGGTTTGGGTTATTGCCTTTGATTTATTTTCCACTGCTTTGAAAAAACCTGTTCTGCCAGATTCTCTACTGGTCAGGCCACTCCCTGGGCAGTTCAGTACATACTCTGGGAAGCAGCTCCAGGACTTTCTCTAAGCCACCAGGGTTGGAGACGGAGTAATAGAATTAGCCGTGGTGGTAGCAGTAGTAGTAGTAGGAGTAATAATAATAGTAATAACAACAAAGTCATTTATTGAGGGCTTGGGTGCTAGCCATCGTGCTAAGCTTTTTGTATGGATAGTCGCATCTAATTCTCACAGAAAAACTCTAAGAATCCTCACAACAACAACTCTATAAGGTTGATACTATTTCTACCCTCTCCCCTCCCTTTTACCGATGAGAAAATTGAGGTTGGGAGACTGAGGAACTCTTCAAGGTCACACAAACACTAAGCAATAAGGCCCGGCACCAAACCAAGGATTCCCACTGCTGAGCCTGTGCTGGGGAGTAAATGGTACCCCAGGCCCTGACAGAGATAAATAAATGGTGCCCACATGCAGGTATTGAGGAGGCTGGCCCAGGATCTAGTCCTGATTCTGGCATTACTTGCTTTGCTATTTCAGGAAGTTATTTCTCTTCTATGGACCACAGTTCCCTCCTTTATAAATAGGATTATCTCTGAGAACACTTTCCTGCCTGAACCCAGAAAATAATAGACAATGAGGGAGTGAGAATTGTTCTTTAAGCATAGGTATCATGGTGTAAAGTCACCACCAAGCATAGCTGGATGGATGACTTAAGGTGGGAAACAGAAGTCCTCCTCAGTGACATATGGAAGACATCCCCATGGTTAAAGAGATTCCATTATGACTTCATTAGGCATGATATTTATCAAGAGAATTTTGGGGATAGTCTATGTCCTGCCTTGTAGAAGCTTCTAATCAAAGTTATGTCACCAAGGCCCAATGAATGCACAGAAGTAGAGGCACAATACAATCTCAGTGATTCTCAAAGTTCAATCTTTGCTCTGAAGTATTTTCTTTGCTGGACTAAAATGTCTCCATCGGATATATGGCTTTGAATTGTGGTATAGAGTCTTGAAAATTTCTGTGACAAAATGGAAATACTGTATTCTAGAAGGAGAGAGAGAACACAGAGAGTCATATCATGAATACCTCAGTGAGAAATAGTTTATCAGAAAATTCAATGCCACCTTACCAGGCCAGGAATCGTCCTAAGGGAATGAGACTCAATCAGAGGAATGAAGACATGGGTTTACATCAAGAAAGATGGCAGCTGGTTTAGGGAAGTTGGGAGCTCCACAGTGTAGACCTTCCAGGTGGCTGGGGAAGATGGGATGGGGGCA
Source organism: Hyperoodon ampullatus (assembly GCF_949752795.1). Lineage (NCBI taxonomy): Eukaryota > Metazoa > Chordata > Mammalia > Artiodactyla > Ziphiidae > Hyperoodon > Hyperoodon ampullatus. Next base: position 38,503,792 of record NC_136920.1, on the reverse strand, counting down.
GGTAGAAGTATAAGGGCAGGGTATACCCTGAAAGCCAGAGGGGACAAACCATTTCCAGAAAGCAGTTAATAACATTGAAAGGGTAGAGGAAAGAATCTCCAGAACAAATCTCTCACCAGGGCTGACTTACCCATTAGGCTGGGTAGGCACAGTGCCCAGGGCCCACAGTAGTCTTAGGGGCCCATGAAAATATAATTTAATTTAGTATGGAAGAAAAATTGAACTTTTAGGTTGAGGAAATGTTTTAATATATATAGTAATATATTTATCTTGATGTCAACACAGTCATAAAATATAATTTAAACATTTTTATAAGGAAGAAGGGGCCCTCAAAAGCAAGACGCCCCCCAAAGGCTCTCACCTCAGAACTACTATGTATTGAATACTTAATTTAAGACAGGTGCTCTTAAAACAAGAGTTGTGTAGAGTCCCATTTAATTTTCTCACAGTTCTCTGAACATGTATCCTGATCTTCATTTTTACGTGAAGAAATTGTAGCTCCTGACTTTACGATTGCATAGTGAATGATATGGAAGCAGGTTGCCAACCCGGGTCTGGTTCCAAAGGCCTCCATCTGAATCACTAACTACACTGCTTGCTTTCCTTTGGCCTTCAATTTGCCACATGCCAACACTGTTCTCAACACAGTGGACACAGAGAGCCAAGATAGAAGGATAACAGAACGAAGACGTATGGCATGCACAGGGCAAGGGTAAGGGCATTCAGGACTCATAGAGATGGATGGCAGGAGAGGATGGTGACATCATTGGTTGGAGGTTGATGGTGAAAGCTCAGGACATCCCTCTCGAGGCCCCAACAGAAGAAAGGGAAGAGACAAAGGGTCACTTGGTCATTCAAAAAGATTTATTGAGCATGCAGAGAGGGTTCTGAACCATACCCTGTCCAATGATCCCTGGCATGAGAGAAATGCAAATGACTAAGCTTGTGGCAGCATGTAAAGGCTTCAAATGAGTGCTACATTTCAATATTTATACTTTTTCTAGATGGACTGAGAGGCACATTTTGTTTTGTACAATAAACCTGCACCCCAAAATTATTATGTTTAATTTGTGAGATTATGCATACAATATCACCCTTTCACTAGCCATCCAAGAAAAGGGCTTCTTTTGGGAAGGATTTCAACACAGCAAGTCTCGTCTGGTTTGCATATGACACAGGAATCAGTGTACTTCCCTTTGCTGAGATCCAGCAGACTGTTTCCTTTTACTCTCATCCTTGTTCTGACTCTTCTCCTTGAACACCTCCGTGCTATTTGAGGCCTGCGGTCTCTACTGGGGGAAGGGGTAGGCCTGCTCAGGGCAGGGCCCAGACACAGTGGCCTGCCTGCCCCAAGGGCTGCGAATGGAGGTGCCGAGAAGCATATGGACAAGGAAAGTCCAATGCACAGTGGCATCAGGGCTGCCGTCCCCTGGTAAACTCTCCTTTTTCAACAGCTGTGCTTTACTCTTCCAAAGGGCTAGAAACACAAACTTCCTGGAGGGATTTAAGAACGCCATTATTGCACAATCCTCTGGTTTCTGTTTCTTTCCCTGCCCCCTATCCCTTTCCACAAATAAATGCATTCTTTGTCTCCTGTGCTGCCCTAGAAACAGGGAATATGCCACAAAAAGGTAACAATTCAGTCCATAGGTCACATTTTTTTTTCCTCAAGAAGATTTCTGTCTTTCTCAAAAAGAAATAAACACGAGAACCAAATTTACCGCTGCTTAGATGCTTAAGGGAATATCTTGGTCCCATCCTCTGTAAGCTTTCCTCAGGCCATTTTACTCATGGCTGATTAGAGATAGGGTTCAGAATAGGTCATATGAGAAAGAGATCAACTCCCCCAATAATTTATGACTCGATTTGATTCTTGAAGTAAAAATGTTTGGGATCCTGAAACAGCAAATTCCAGCTCATCACAGTACTTGAAGGTAAGAGTGATTCTTCCCTGGCTCTCCTGCCCCCAAACAAACTAGATGGGGTTATAAGGCTTTCGCTGAAGACATCAGAAAGCTCCTACTTCTTATTTAGCCCTTGTAGAGTTCAGAGCTTCTCCGTAGTGCTTCCCTGTATTGCAAGGTATTGTTTTATGTCCATATAGTAATTAGACTTGCCCAGCTAGATTTTAAGGTCTTTGAGCTTGGGCACTGTGTCTTATACTTGACTGGCTCCTTTTACTAACCACAATGCTGGGCATATTACAGGTGTTCAAATAGTAGTTTGTTGGATAATCTCAGTACTTGAGAAGCTGGACCCTTCTCACAACTGAGCAGTAAAACAATGGTAAGAAGAAGGCTGCGGTAAATGTCTTCATATCCAATTCACAAGCAGTTTAATGGTTCCACTAGAGTTTTGCTTGAGTGATCACTTTCTTCTGAGCCCTGAAGTCAAGGAATGAGAAGCTCTGAGAACTGAAACAACGTTGTCATCCATGTAAACCAAACGTGAAGGTGTGTGTGAAGCTTTGTGATGGATTCCAGGTGGTGCTGAGCCTCCTGGGGTGCAATTCTAAGCCCCACCTTGATTCAATGTCCCATGTGAATGATACTTCCTCTATGATTTTCAGGAACTTCCATTTTTATTCCTTCAGAATAAAGTGTGATTTATTTTATTATTTTTTGGGTGGAAGGTGTCGGGGAAGGCATGTTAGATATATCTGGAAAATTTGTCCCATAACTTTGTTCCATAAGGTCTGGACTCCGAGAAATTGACAACTTAAGTCAAGAAAATAGCTATGTTTTTAATGAAACCAAAGATAAAGTTTTATATAGAAGCCAGAGCACTGCAAATTCAGGATCTTTGTAGAGAAAACAAGTCAACACATTGTCCTTCTAAAGACACTACATGCCAAAGAGTCCCACATTCAAAACTTCTTTAATGCCTCTCTGCCCCCGTCTTATTGTTCATGGCTGCTTGTAGAAGAGTAACCAGAAGAGATGGAAATTGCCTCAGAAACACACTCCTCATTGAAGGGCAGAATGAGGACATCTCATTACAGCATTTTCTCAGTTTGCACACTTCTAGCCCTTCCCCTTGGAGAATGTTCCAAGTTTATCATCAACTCACAAAACATTCACTGAGGGAAGAGGGATGAGAACCCATGCAACACTGTCTCAGAGTGGTAGACATCCCTTTTTTTTTTTTAATTGAAGTGTAGTTGATTTACAATGTTGTGTTAGTTTCAGGTGTACAACAAAGGGATTCAGTTATACATACATATATATATAGATTCTTTTTCAGATTCTTTTCCATTACAGGTTATTACAAGGTATTAAATATAGTTCCCTGTGCTATACAGTAGGTCCTTGTTGTTTATGTATTTTACATATAGTAGTGTATATCTGTTAATCCCAGACTCTTAATTTATCTCTCCCCTCTTCCCCTTTGGTAACCATGAGTTTGTTTTCTATGTCTGTGAGTCTATTTCTGTTTTGTAAATAAGTTCATTTGTATCATTTTTTTAGATTCCACATATAAGTACTGTCATATATTTTACACATCCTGTTTTATCAAGGTGAACGGGAGGCTGCGGGATCTCAAAGGAACATGGAATTGAGCTGCTAATAAACCTGGGATGTGAATGCTACTCCCCTCCTCTTCACTGAGCTTGAACCAGTCACTGTCCTCACTGTAGGATGGGGTTTTAGGGGGAGTAGGAACCATGTAAGTAAAGCACCAGCAGCATTCCCAGCTCAGGGCAGCGCTCCATCACTGGTGGCTCTTTTTCAGTAGAAGAGGCAGAACTTGAGTCTGAGCCTGTGTGAGGCTTCCTGCTGTCCCGACTGTTACATGCCAGCATGTGCTAGACAAAGGCAAACTGAAGACAACAAAACGAGCCTTTCCTCATCTGTAAAATGGCATCTGTTTACTCATTCATTCAACAGATATTTATTTAGCACCAAGTATATATTCTGTGAGGCTGTTGATATCTTAGGGTTGTTGTGAGGACCAAGTAGCTAGAGCACATAAAGAGCCTGCAAAATTTGGTCTTAGAACATAGTGCTCAATAAATGTGAGAACTGATAAAAAACAAACAAAAAGGAGTGTACCAGTCTCTCTGGAAATAAAACGAAAAGGAACAGTGCAATGTGATGGTTGCTATGCCAAGGTGTGTATGGGATTAGCTGTGGAGGAGAGTGACCTTTGCCTGGAAAGATAGGAAAGGAATCCCTCTCCCTTCCAAGGAAATACACCCCGAAATATGCAAATGATAAGATTGTTTTATGATATTCTGCTACCCTGCTAGTGACAGTGTAACAAAACTTGTTGTCTAACAACAGGGGAGTGTTGAAATTAAATTAGAAAATTCAAGGTAGAAGTACTTTGCCATATTGTCTACTAGCTTAAACAGTGTCGTTCTAGATCCACTTAGTGGTAACCAGTGTGATTATCCTGATGACAGTCTCCTTGGTCTTCCTGACTAGTTGCTACAATCATCATAAAGCAGGGGCTGGTGGAGCCACCTTTCAGAGATGGACCCTCTGTGTTTAATAGAAAATGAACAGAATATTCTATAAAAGCTTGAAAAACCCAACCACTTTGTGCATGAAATACTTTAATCATGACTCACTTTTTGCCCAAAATATATTGAAGCAAATCCCCCAAAAATGCTATGTCTAAAATGTTGGCAATTCTCTGGAAATCTCTAAATGTCCTCCTCAGCAGAATGTACAATGTATTAAGTACCATTAATCAAGTGGCTTCTCTCTCCTCCTTAGCTGGAGGGCCCAGTCTGGAAGCTTTCATTCTAAGGGGTCTAGCTCAAGGTCAGTGTATCTCCTCTGTGAGTCCTTGCTCTCCTACTTTCCCTCATGTTCTTTCTTCCTGCTTTAATGATTTTAGCACTTTCTCTCTAACATTGTCTTTGCTAATTGATTCAGGTCTGTGAGTTTTTCACTTCAATGTGATTCCAAGGAGTCAGTGGAAGAGAGAGTACTTGTGCATCTCATGTGTTCACACAAGCTCAGTCCAGCACTAGCTCGCTGACTGGCGGATGATTTGACTTACTGGGCAGTCAGTGTTCTGGGAACATTAGATGAATCAGTTTATGGGACGTCTATGATTCTCTGCCATTGGCCATGAATCATACCACAGGGCTTCATAAACCATAGGGCTGATTCTTAGCAATTCTTTGTCCAGCTGCAGAGCTGCTGGGAACTGGGGCAGAGCCGAGAGATGCTGGAGTGATAGGAAAAGCACCGGTGTTCTAAGAGCTTGCTCTTCTTTCCTTATGCTGGTGGGAATTGGATTTATTCCAAAACGTTGGCCAATGTGAATATCAGGAAAACCCAGGTGGCAGAGAGAATGCCCTCACACCCTCCCAGGATTGTTGCAATTCATTATTTCGGGGTTTGAACCCAGGTACTGAAGAGTCCCCACTTTTTTGTAAAATAATACCAGTATAAAACCCAGCCACTCCTAATTCCATGGCAGCATTTCTCCCTCATCCTAAAGGGCTTATCTGACTTAAATAGGTACTAAGGGTTCCTATTCTTCCCAGCCTAATTCTCTCTGACCACATTCTTCCTTTTTCCTCACGCCCCCTCTGCTTCATGCACAGTGAGGTACCACGTATTGTTCAACCCCATTCTGAGAATCTGACCCTACACTTTGCCTCTCCCCAACCCAATCTATTCCCCACACAGCCCCCGCCCATCCCAGTGTGTTCTCCTCATAGCAACAAAAGGGATGGTCCTCTCACACCTAAGCTCCAGCCATATTATTTTTTTTAAATTCCCCCAAACACAAAAGGTGATTTCAGCTTCAGGTCTTCTGCATATACTGCTCTGTAACTCTCCACCTCCTCTACATCTTCTCACTCTTATCGTAGCTAGCTCCTTCTTTCTCTTCAGTGTGACCCCAGCAGAGGTTTTCCATGACCACCTACCTAAAATATACTCTCATGGTTGTCTTCCAACTCAACCTCCTGATTGTTTCCTTTATAGTGTTTATTACAACTTCCTAATATTTGTATTCATTTGCTTCCAATTTTTAAGTCTGTCTCCCATGAAAGCCCTAGATAAGACTGTCTCCCATGTAAGCCCTATCTATCTCCCAATAAGCCCTAGAGAGGGAGGCTTGGGCTGTGTCTATCTTGGTGACCACTGTAACTCATCTCTAGTGTAACCCAAACAAATAGGAGGTCAAAAAGATTATTTAAAGCAAAATAAAATGTCTAGAAGGAAACACTTCAAGATTCTGAAGTACTTTCTGGTGGCAGGATGATGATTGTTTTTCCCACTTTGCTCATATGTCTGTGTTTTCTAGTTTTTCTATATAGGAACATATATCATCTATATAATTAAGATTGCCGCGAACATGTTATTCAGTATGTCTGCCCATGCTAAATAACCACACTTCTCTGAGAATCCGGTAGTGGGGCTTGCTTCTGATGGCGGGACATCCCGTCTCCCCGAGCCCCAAGCAGACTGGATCAAGGCAGACATTTGATTCAAGTTGAACCATTTCAATGCTCTTCTAGTAATCAGAAATTGAAACAAGACCTTCTCAACAGTTTCTGTGAACTTGAAATGAGAGAGATGTAGGGCTGCCTGTACTGGAATCATTCTCAGTCATGTACAATGAGAGACAGAGAAAGCGAGTCTACAGAGAGATGGGAGAATGAAACTGATGCCCAGAGTAAAGCCAGGATGAGAAACCACGCTGAAAGAGAGGGGGAGGGAGGAAGGAGTGGGAGAGAGACAGAGACACAGAGAGATTCCTGAAGCTTTCCAATTCCTGGTTCCAGCCCTTTGGGAGAGTCAATTATATTTCCCGTAATTGAGACGCCCTGTAACCTTCCAATAAATCTCTCCCCAACATACACACTTACACCTTTTTTTTCCTCATGATACTTCAAGGGGGCTTCTGTCACTTACAACAAACGATTCCCAACTAAAACAAAGATGTAATAAAGCCAATAATTACGTTCCAATTAGAGTTTTCATAAGGTAAATGCACATTTTTCTTGACTGATTAAAACTGAAAAGCTGAGCAGAGGCTAAATGCACACATTTATTTTGGTTTCTCTTTCAACTTGCCACGTGTGGTCATTAACCCAGCTCTTCCACAGCCTTTATGAAAGGAGAGCGTTATGAATTAAAAATGAGGGCGGCTGTTCCATGACAGCAGTATTCTAACAGGGTTCCCATTGTCTTCACATAGCTCGACACGGCATACCCAGGGGAGGTCCAGAGATGATATCTCCACCAATTCTCCCCCCGATGCACAAGAGTATCCTGAACATAAAACTTCCATCTGAATCATGTTTAGACAACCCAGGTCTCCAACGTGTTAACTGGTTTGGATGCTATCACCTGGAGACAGAGGCGGGAGAGATGAGCAGACCTTTTAAGAGGTCCCTGCAATTTCAGGCTCATCTTTAACTCCATTACAAAGGAATGTTAAGCAGCATTTAGAAGGTAGTTTGGCAAAGTACCTGAAAGCACCAAACAGCTCCTTTGATGTTTTTGGCATTGATGTCATCATTCTTTTGAAACTTTTGAAGAAATATTTTTCTTATAGCAACTGTATCAAGGTTCAATACCTTGATACAAATACAGTGTTGATGTGTGTTTTCTCTGGTCTAATGTTAGTCTGAGTAACTATGAACCATACAGAGAGATGTTCCTTTAGAGAGACCTCAGCTTTCACTCCAGCCTATGTTTATTTTCACATCAAAGACACATCTAAGGGGAAATTGCTTAACTGGCTCTCTGAAACATGAAGAGATTTACAGAGATATTTGGTTATAATTGAAAAAACAAAACCAAAACCTACACTTCGGGCAATTTAAGCCTTTCATGCCAGGAAATGTGAATGTATAATGGCAGATAGAAAACTTCCTTTGCTTTCCAGGAAGGTCTGAAAGCAGACTTTTTCAAGCAGGAATTAAAATCCCACTATTTGCCATACATTTATGGGAAATGATTCTTGATGATTTAAATGACATTAAATGGGGGGGGACAATAAAGCCTTTATATTGTTTGCAGTTTAACTGCTCTTTGAAGCAATGTCCTATAGCAAAACAATGCCCTCACTTTGATCTAACCTGCTCAGCCCAGTAATTATATGACTGAGATGAATTCTCCACCCGACAGATTCCAGTTCTTCATGTGTGGCCATATTCTTTGAAGAGGGAAAATAAACCCACCTAGATTGGAAAATAAAACTTGAAACAAGTCAAAATTGTGAAGCAACCATAAGTCTCTCTGTCAAAGCAGTAGGCTGAACAGAAAGCCTTTTCGCAGATGATGAGAACTTCTGTTTCCCAGGATAGGCTTACGTTCTTCTTGAAACGTTTTATTTTTTTTTCTTGTTTGTTGGCCGTGCCGCATGGCCTGTGGGATTAGTTCCCCAACCAGGGATCGAACCCAGGCCCTCGGCAGTCAGAACACAGAGTTCTAACCACTGGACCGCCAGGGAATTCCCAAAACGTATCTTCAAACAGGAATATGTTACCATTCCTTTCTGTCAGTTCATATCATGATAAGTCAATATTCATCATTTTTAAAAAACGAGAGGAGAATGTACTAACCTGGGCCTTGGGTTAACTGCTAATTGACTGTTCCCTGATGAAAAACATAAAACAAAAAACTGTTCACCCCATTATAAATGGCCATGGGATAAATCAGACAAATAAAAGAGCTCATTTCTCACCATTCTGCAAAGAAAACTATTTACTGTGTTGCTTGAGTCCACTTAAAATATTAAAAGCATAGTCTTAACTCAGAAAGCTCCTAATCCTCAAAAATATTGCTACTGTTTATTTCATTTGCCTTTTAGATACAACACAGGACAGATTTAAGTTGAGAAAGCTCACCAACTGCAACCTTGTAAATTGCTTTTAATCTGGATGTCAGCAGGATTGATGCCTCTGGGACTTGAGCCCCTACCCCCAAACATACATTTCTTCTCTGTACCTGGCTTGCGATTAATATCTTGTATCCACTAGTTAGATTTCTAGAGGATAAAATACTTCTTTATCCACGACTCGTTTTCTGCATTTGTCATGTCTCCATATACGTCATTCCACTCTCAAAGAGGGTTTTTCTCTTCAACCAGTGTGTTTCTTTCACTGTCCTCAAATTCCAGCTCAAAACTCACTCCTTCTCAGAGCCTAATTGTGATCACTGCTCTATGATTTTGTGCCCCAGTAAGCCACGCTATCCATGGTTTGCTTTCCTCTTGTATTTAAGGCTTTTGGCTTATAACTGTTATTATACCTTTTTCAGTGCCCCCAGCAAGATTGTAAATACCGTTTTGTGTCTTCTGATGTCTTCTGAGGCAATACATTGTAGTGGTTAAGAGCCCGAGCTTTGGCACAAGAGACCTGGATTTAAGTCCTGGCTCTGCCCTCTACGAGATAGTCTGGGTAGTTTACTTAACCTCTCTGAGCCTCAATTTCCTTCTCTGTATAATGGATATAACAGTTCCCACTCAGTAGTTGTAGTGAGTCTCAAATGAGATAATGTCTATAAAGTCTGTATTCAAAATGTGGCAAATAATTAAGGCTTAATAAATATCAGCTATTATTTTCATCTAGTCTTCTGGGTCTCTCAGCAAAACCTGGATGAGTGTTCAGCATACAACAGAAAAGAGGAGGAACCAACAGCGTTCACTGGGTGTCTACTCAATAGAAAATACTTTCCATATATCATCTCATTGAATTCCAGCTTCCCTACTTACTATCACTATGACCATGGGCAAGTCACCTAACTTCTGTACTTTGATTTTCTCACCTGTAAAATGTATATAATAATGATACTTATAAAGCTGATGCAAAGATTAAATAAATTCATGTAGAGTGCTTAAAACAGCCCTGACACATAGAAATGGCCAATAATACCAACTATTATTATTATTATTATTATTATTACTATTAAATCCTTACAACAACCTTGAGAGGAGATATAAGGAACCTCATTTTATAGATGAGAAAAATGAGGCTACAAAAATTTAAACTTGACCAAGGTTGCCTGGCTAATAAGTGAATCAAATTTGCCTGACTGTGAAAATCTATGCTGTTTATGAAATGCGTTCACCAGAGAAAACTTCCCTTTCATGCTAGGGAATTATTCCAGGGAAGCACTAGAGTGACAACTAGGTCCTCAGGGAACTGTCCATCACAGGTACTGGGCAAGAGGTGAGGTGCTCACGGAGATGCAGGAGATGGCCTCCCTGGCTTGGAAACTATGCAGAGAAAGGTGTGCTTAATTATGAAGCCCATGGGTAGGTATCAAAGGACTAGGTAGAGGAGTGACACGATCTGTAATGTATTTTAGAAAAAATACTCTAACTCCCAAATATTTGTGGATGGATTGGAGATAGGAGCGCTTAAGCCAGAAGACCAGGGAGAAATATCTCAGCACTCAGTAAGGGATGGTGAGAACTGGACTTGAGCTAAGGTGCTGGTGGTGGAAATGGAGGTGATGGGCAAGAACTTAGGAAACAGAAACCAAGTGAACTTTGTGATTAATTACATGTGAGAAATGTGAGTGACAGAAAGTAATTAGGGCCAAATCCAGATTCCTGGATTAGTGACTGAGTAGGTGATAGAGTCATTTGCTGAGAAAAAGATTGTAGGGAGAGAAGTCTGTTTTAAGAGGCGGGTGGGGAGGCAAATGACAGGTCCAAGTTGGCCCATGTTGGGCTGGAGATGTTGTAGCTCACATGGGTGGAGCTGTCTCCTTGCTGGCTAGATATTCGGGTCTGCAGATCAGGAGAGAGCTTTTAGCTGTCTAAAGAGCTTGGACAGAAACACATCTAAGCATTAGTCGAAGGAATGAACATGGTTCTGAGTCCAAATAGAGAGTTTGGAGTGAGGAAAGAAGAGGGATGGGAATGGAACTCTAGGGAACATTAAAATTTAAGGAGAGCGCGGGAGAGGAATAAGGTAGAGGAGATGAACAGCTGAAAGAAGAAGGGAGCTTTAGGGAGGGAGGTCGCAACTTCAACCAATGATGAGAGGTCACCTGGAACAAAAGCAGAGCTGCATCCACAGCATCTGACATTTGATGGTGGTTGGGGGAAGAGGCCAAATCACAATGCGTTAAGGATAGAATGGGAAGTCACAGAAGGAAGCAAATTGGTAAATTATTTTTCCTAAAAGCTTGATTGAAAGAAGGAGAGGCAGGATAGCAGCTAGAGGGAGTTACCTGCCTAATCATTTTTTATATCCTTCACAGCAGTTGGTACAATATTTTGTATTTGTAAGTATGCAGTTAAACATTTTTGAATGGATGATTCTGTCATCTTGCCTAATTCCTTCACTTTATCTCATTCGTTTTCTTCCATATTTTCTTCTCTTCTCTATACCAGTAAGGGAGGTAGTGAGGCTGAGTTTCCTTGTTCAAATACTAGATAGAAGGCATAGAGTTTGCCTGTTTTTCCTAGAGTAGTTAAACATATTGCATGTAATAGGAAGCTCCATATGCATTTGAAGTCAGCCAAGATAAGAGGGAAGCCAGGCCCTGAGAAACATAGGTATCACTGAGAAAGCAGAAGTGTTGCATCCAGGTATTCTTTTCGTTGGGTTTCGTGTCCAAATAAATAAGGGTATATAGGAAAATCCTGTTTGAGGAACAACAACAACAAAAACTACCCAAAGGAAGACTTATAAAGGGATGGATGGCATTGGGTGGCTTCAGTGAAAATTCCAGTAGCATAGATTTGCAGGAAACCTAAGGACACTAAAAGCCTATTTAAAATGGTATCCTACTTGATCTTGATAACCAGTGGTAGTTCAAAGCATGAGGATTGGGTCTAATCACTTGTTAAATTAAGGTCACATATGGGAATTGCTTTTGCCCAGATAGTTTCCTGCTACCGAATAAGAAGGATCTAATAAAGTTTGATCTTTGGATGCCTATCATCATGTATTATCAAGCCTATCATTTTCTCCATCAAAGAAAACAGTCAGAGAATAGGGGGAAGAGGAGAGAGAGAACAATCCAACAACCCTTGATCCATCTATGCATCAATTCAGACTATTCTCCATCATCTGTGTTCACCTAGCAAGCACACATCATTTCATTTCTTGCTTTAGCTTCTCATCACATTTTTAAACTTTCAATATCATTTAGTAACATTCTTTTTTCTCCAGGATATCTAGTGTCACAGGTGCCTTTTTCTTTCCCTTTATTACTTTTGGCAGTAGAAAGAGAGATTTTTTTTTCCCTCTCTCCCATTGACCTTTATCTATTCCTAGCAAATTCATTGCTTTATGGCAAGAGCTAACACGGTCATACGCAGATGCAATTTATCTTTGCACGCAGTCGGTCTGCGTGCATGTGTCTGTGGAGTGTGCTTCTCTTTTATTGTTTGACTCCTTTTAACTCCACTCAGATCTCTCTAATCACAGTTTGGAATTCACCTGAATTTCCCTGCTGTGAAAGCTGAAAACGCTGACATCAAGTTGCTAAGACCACAGCTCTGAAAAGGAAATAGCACATCTTTATTGGTGGGACCCATTAAAAGATATGAATGGGAGGTTTTTAAGTAAGATGTTGCATACGTATGACCTCCAGGTGCTTGACAGTGACACTGCCCCACATGTTGGCCATCTCCTCCATAATTAAAGAAATGCTTTGAAAAAGAATGGAGCTGTTTGATTTTCACACTGAAACATAATTCCGGGAATTCAGAGCCCACAGCGTGCTATGACCAATCCAAAGGATGGAAAAGCTTCATACAAATCTTTTCATGGGGCTGAGAGAGTCTTTGGCATTCTAGCTTCATTCTTTTCTGAGGGAGAAATTTTAATTTCTTATGATTTCTTATGTGTCCATTTTCAAGGTTAGTTTTTTTTTTCCCCCTCAAAAAGGCTGCTATAGCAACAACCACCCATCACAGAGCTCTTCCTTGAGTACTTACAAATGCTGCCTGTTAAGCAGATCCCTGTGTCACATGAAAGGCCAGGGAGAAACATAAGCATATCAGTTGGAAAAGGTAAACTAGATGGTAAAAATAAACAATTTTTTGAAATGGAAGCAGAAGCATTCATTGATTGGATGGGGCACTCCACACAGATGATGGCAATTTCTCTATAACAACAAACCAAGCTGACACTTACATGATGACCAGGCTCGAAGGGTCTTGAGCAAGGTGATAAAGAGGAAATGGGACTCAGGCCATTGCCAAAGAGAGCCTGGGCTCTGGTTTCTGCTCAGAACTCAGCAGCCATGCTCGTGGTGTGAAGGATGACCTGAAGTGGTATCCATCTTGAGAAAGTGGCCTTGGGCCTGCTGCTCTATGGCCCTGGGGTGATAGCAGCAGGCCCAAGAACCTGTGTATATCCCCTCCCCTCTTGTGGTGGCAGCTGGACTAAGAAGACTGACCCATTGGCACAGACACAGAGAACAGACTTGTGGTTGCCAAGGGGCGGGGGGATGGGGGAGGGATGGAGTGGGAGTTTGGGGTTAGCAGATGGAAATGAGTATATATAGAATGGGTAAACAACAAGGTCCTACTGTATAGCACAAGGAACGATATTCAATATCCTGTGATAAACCACAATGGAAAAGAATATTTAAAAGAAGAACATATATATACATATAACTGAATCACTTTGCTGTACAGCAGAAATTAACATAACATTGTAAATCAACTATACATCAATTTAAAAAAAAGACTGACCCATGGGGTGTGTTCCTTGACCTACCTCAAATGTCACCAGTGATATTTGTGCTGAGATCATTACAGTCTATGAAGTACCAATGGGATATGGAAGCCATCTGTAGAACCAAAAGGAGACCGTTCTTCCACCCTTCTCTCCCCTCTGTGCTTCTACTTCCCAGGCAAAAGGGGAGGCCTCTGACCTTCCATTCTTGCCCCAATTTCACCCTCCATGATCATGTGTTTGACACCCACGCATTAGCCATCCCTTCCTTCCATAGCTGAATTAGTTTGAAGGAATAGCTGGCAATACATTCCCAAGGCTTGACTTACTCATCCTGTTCTGTGGAATAAGGAACATACCTGGCCTAAAGGAAAGTGTCCTCTGAAACAACTAGAAAAGGGGAAGCCAAGGGAGAAAGTGTAAAAGCCACTGAGTCAACTGCTGAGAAGAAATGCCGTAATTTCCCCCTGTGGGTTTGTCAGCAAAGGCTCTGCCCTCTGCCCTCCAGGCCCACTCTGCGTTTGAGTCATGCAAAGTCAGAGAGCAACAGGCAAGGATGCAGAAATATGTTTAGCCTCACCTTTTATGAACAATCAGAATTCAGTTTGTATTATGCAGAGCAAAAAACAGGCCTAGGTTTTCTAGAAGATACATGAGAAAGAGGCAGAAGAGAAGGAAAATAGAATGTCATAGAAAAGTCTTTGACAGGAAAAAAAACCACTTTGTAGGCTTTTTTTGTCCCCCTTCTTAATGACAAGCAAGGGATATTCACATTGAATCATGGCATTCAAAAGGAAACATACTGGGGCAAAATTTATATGAGGAGAATTTCACTGCCCTGCATTGTTTTATTTCAGACAGCTAGTTACTGTGAGGCTGTATTTTCAAATTCTTTCTTCAAACATCTATGCCCTTGGGCAGACATATTAGCTCATTTTATACTGAGAATCTCATTACATCAAGTAGAAATCCTAAGCCTGATAAAATGATTTACCCCTCAATTTAACTTTTATTTTAGTCTCCCACCAGCTTCCCTGAAGTGGGTTTGCTGCCAAGCTATAATACTATTTTAGACTGAGTCATCCAGGCGCACTGAACAGCTTTTACTCTGCTCCTAATGTTTCCCCATCCCTGTTGTTTGAATAAAGAGAATGTGTTCTTCTATGGGTTTGCATTTGAAATGGTTACCAACAAGGGAAAAAAGAAAAAATGGAGGCTTAAATCCAGGGTGTTTGGCCCCGAGGGAACACAGACTCCCTTCTGTCCGTCTCTATGGCTCCCAAAAGGGGGATTGAGGGCTATACCTTTTTAAGTTCTGCTGAAGCCTAGAAAAACACTGGAAGCATATGAAGGCACTGGTATAGTTGAGTACATAATGCTTCATTTATTCATGGGGAGAAAGTATTTGGAGTCACTCACAGAGGGTGTGGTTAGAGACCCCTCCTGGAAAAATAAAAAATAAAAATGAAACATTAGGTGAAGTCCTGCTCCAGGAAATTGGCATGCCATCACCAGAGTTGCAGGGGTTTGAAAAAATAATAAAGGAATCATACCTTCTGAGGGAAATCCAGACCATTCTTTGATTGCCCAGACTTTGCCCCTGGGGCAAAAGATAGTCTAGACTGAGATATGTACTATGATGATTCCTGGTGAGGAATCCACGTAGAAGGACCCAATTTTACCTTCTGTTTCTGAGAGTCATCGTTTTATCCTAATCTGCTCAACTCCTGTTCCTTCTTACTCCCTCCTCCCTCCCCACTCAGAACCTCAGTTTTAAATGAACTCATGCAAATCAACCCCAAGTAGCCCTGGTTTTGCAAGTCCCACTCTCAGTGTTCTGGCTTCTGCATCTGTGATCTCATATACTCACACCCTCCCTACACATCTACTGATTTCGATTGCTGGCTCTGTGGATGGGAAAGCCTGAAATATTTTCAGAAATAAAGAAGTAGCATCTAAAGTTTCACCCAACCGAGAGGCCCCCACCATAAAAGGAAATTGTGAATACTGAGAAGTCTCTCTCCTTCTTGGACTCCCCTGAGAGGTGGTTCAATGGCAGATTTGAAGGACACCTTCTTAGGTGTCCTTGTCAACAGAAGGGCCTCAGGCCCCATCTGGGCTGGGCTCCCATGGCTAGGATTAGGTATAGCTGGAATGTGAAATGGAGCCAATAACTCCAATCCCAACAGGCAAAGAAGTCAACAGTAGTGGGGAGGGCAGAGGCAGGAAAAGGTGAGCTGGTTGGGATTAAAATCACCATGACCAGGGTCTCCGGCAAAGCAGAGACAGTGAATGGGAAGCATCATTAGAAACACAGGTTGTCAGAGTTATGCTTCTGCTGTGGTTCTGAACCAGGAAAACCAGAGCCAGGAGAGGACCTGCGGGTTCCCATGTTGGCTCATGCTGGCTGAGGCCACACTGGGAGTTTCACACAGAGAGAAGCGGGGATGAAGCAGAGAGGGCATAGTAAATATTTGGTGGTGGGAGGTGAAGTTGTTTTTACTTCACTCATTCTCCAAGTAATCTTGGCTCAGAAATTAAATTAAGTTAATTAAATTGGCCAATATATGCCTGACCTGTTACCTCCTACAGGTTCTGGTCAGGATAATCATTCTACCACCATTGAGGCCCTGTGTCCCACATGTGTGAGATCTAGTGAAAAAGCAGACCAGAGTCTTCAAAGACTTCGAGGACTCACTGGGGTCTAGTGGGAGAGACTGACAATGGCTGAGTAAATAGAAAAGGTCAGGAAACAAAACCCAGAGTTAGTAGAAGGAAAGAAATCATAAAGATCAGAGCAGAAATAAATGAAATAGAGACTAAGAAAACAATAGAAAAGATCAATGAAACTAAAAGCCTGTTCTTTGAAAACAAAACAAAATTGACAAACCTTTAGCCAGACTCATCAAGAAAAAAAAGGGAGAGGACCCAAATCAATAAAATTAGAAATGAAAAAGGAGAAGTTACAACAGACACCACAGAAATAGAAAGACTCATAGAGACTACTACAAGCAACTCCACTAAAATGGACAACCTAGAAGAAATGGTCAAATTCTTAGAAAGGTACAATCTCCCAAGACTGAACCAGGTAGAAATAGAAAATATGAACAGACCAGTTACGAGTACTGAAATTGAATCTGTGATTAAAAAATTCCCAACAAACTCCCAAAGTCCAAGACCACATGGCTTCACAGGTGAATACTACCAAACATTTAGAGAAGAGTTGACACCTTACCTTCTGAAACTATTCCAAAAAAACTGCAGAGGAAGGAACACTCTCAAACTCATTGTATGAGGCCACCATCACCCTGATACCAAAACCAGACAAAGATACCATAAAAAAAGAAAACTACAGGCCAATATCACTGATGAACATAGATGCAAAAGTCCTCAACAAAATACTAGCACTCTGAAGAAATAGGAAGCAGAGTAAGAGAAGAGAGTGTACTATGTTAAACAGGATGGTCAGGAAAGATTGCTCTGAGGCCCTGTGATGGGAGGGGCCACCTCAATGAGAGGAGGGCATCTCCAACCACTCTAAGTTCCAGGGTCTCAAGTTGGGCCATCTAGAGGAGGGAGGGACCAGGGGTTCAGATCCTGAGTCTTAGTGTCTATTGAAGCACCATTTTCATAGGGCCCTGGGAAACCCACAGAGCCACTTTACCACAGCCATGTGAGTCAGACTCTGGGGCTCAGGGGTATCCTAAAGGCTGGTAAACTTTCTCTCCTACCCTGACAAATCTGAGGCCAGGAAGCCAAGTACCCCCTGGGATTCTGATATAGCAACGCAGGCAGCAAAGAGGCACCAAGCTCCTGTAAATAACATATGCTTTCTCAGTTGGAGGCAAGACAGTGCTTTTTGGTCTCCCTTTACACCACTGTAAGAGTGAAGAACGCACTTCTGCTTGAAATTCTACGTGCTTTTCATTCTTAGTCAGACTTTCACCACTCAGTTAAATTTGTACATGTACCTTCCCACTGGATGGGTTCATAAAGCGGACCTGAGGAACTATATGTTTCACCCTCCGGGATGACAGGCCAGAGAGGACAAAGACATGGCTCAAATATTCTAACCCGAACTGCAAAGGACCATATTGTGACACTGAGGATTCTGAATCAGTTGGCCTCCCCTGGAATGCAGTGTGACCCAAACAGAGTCAGCCTGTAGCACCATGTCCCTTGTCTGTGTTCATGTTCTACTCTGGTCTGACAACATGGCAATAGGAGGTCCTGGCTTGTGTGTGTAATTTAGAGACAGGTTTTGTGCTCAGTTGCTAAGCTTTCTGGTGTTCAGCCACTGGGACATATGGAGCTGAGTTCTCCCCATCTCTGCAGGGTTGGGAGGAAGAAGGTGGAAAAATGAAACTGGTTTCCCAAGTGCTTTTCCCAAACAAATGACTCCTCGAGCTTGAATGTGCTCCCCTAAGTGGAATATCATGCTGATTCATGTGTGTGGCAAAGAGAATGAGTATTTCAATGTTCAGTTCATTAAAGGAATCACTAAATAATGGCTCTATTGAATCCTACCTACTAAGTGCAAGGGACTATGGGTAGCCATAAGAAGATACAGAGAAATAAAATACAGAGCACATGAAAATAATAACACAACAAAAGCTAAGTTATTTTTTAAAGAACAAAGGCAAAGTAGTTAATAAGTACATAGTTATTAAGTAGTAATAACAAATGGTGAACTGAATTGACCGTCATGAGTTTAGGTATCTTAATGAATCAGACCGGCCCAGAAGGTTAAAGTCCAACCTCTTTTCATGGGTCTAAGCAGACACAATTTAAGATGGGAGGAATTTAGATAAGTGGAGATGTGAGAGGAAGACATTGCAAGGGAAGAGAATCTGATGAGCAAATGTGGGGAGGAGATAAACAAAAAACTATGCAAGTTGACAAGGCATGGGAACAGAACTGGCCTTGCTCTTCCACAGTTGGATTACTTTCAGAAAGTGACGTGGCCTTGGACTCCTTGATGGGCTCAGTACCTGTCATGCTGCAGAAGCATTCTCAGCAAGCTCTCATGCAGAGAAGGAGTTCTGGAGTACCGCATCAAGAATGTAAGGGGCAAATAAGCTATCTGAAACATTCACCCCATCACTGCCTAGACAATACATCATCCTCTGCTTAGATAGACTAGAAGCATCTTAGAACAAAGATGTTCTATAATCTGCTGAAAGCCCACCGCATCCCCAATGAGTAAATCCTTAAAATAATCGTATTTAACTGACAATGAATAAACTTATGCAACCAAGGTACAATAGGTGGTATGATAATAAGTCTGGAAAGGACCTAAGAAATAATTCAGTCCAGGGCCCTGCCTTTTAACAAGTGACTCCAAACCATCTGCAGAGAGACTTCTACTCTCTTCTTAATATAGACAGATCAAAGACTTCCACAACCTCCCTCACTCTGGCAAGAAATCATTTTGATGGCTAAGGAAAGGTTCTCTATTTAATTCAACCAACAACTGTTAAACTTACAATTGTAAGTCATTGGGCCTGTGCCACAGTAGAAGCAAAACTTTGTTCAGGGACTTCATCTTCTAGTAGAAAAGGCAAGCGTGAACACAGAGAACTTGAACCCAAGGCAGTGAATGACACTGCTAAGCTCTAAGCTCCTTGAGGGCAAAGACTGTATCCTTTTCATTTTGAAATCCCTAGAGCCTAGCACCATGCACAGCATATAGTAATTTCTCAATAAATGTTTGTTAAACTGAGAAAGACATGCAAAAGACTAAAAGAAAACAACATGGAAAGATAGATTCACAATAACGGAGTTGGAACAATCTTCTGGGTCTGATTTATGAAGGTTGGGAAGGAACAAAATGAGTCAAGAAGTGATGCAGGAAAATCTGCCTCTTGCTTGCTCTTTCGTGAAATGAGTGTTTCTGATGTGCATCCTCCTCATAATATTTCTACATCATCAAGCACAACAAAAATGTTACCTTTTTGGTTTGTTTCCTCCAAGGTAAACACACTCTCCTCCTTTAATTTTTCCTTTTAGCACCTTTTCCCCCCATTGTTTCCTTCCCTGTTTTTGCTTTTTCTCTGAATCCTCCCACCATTTCTCCATATTAAAATAATTACACAACTCCTTATAACTATACACTCTTACAACTTGTAAAAACACTTCTATGTCCATTACCATATTTGATTTTTACAATAACCCTATGAGGTGGGTTGAGAAAGTAATAGTATTTTTGTTATAAAGAGGAAGAAAGGCAGCTGTGGCATTGTGGTAGATAGAACAATAGCCCCTCCCCCCAAAGATGTCCATGCCCTAATTCCTAGGACCTTTGAATATTTTATCATACATGGTAAAAGGGACTTTGCAGGTGTGATTCATTAAGGATCTTGAGATGGGGACACTATCCTGGATCATCCAGGTGGGCTCAACATCATCACAACTGTCCTTATAATTGAAGTGGGCAGCAGCAGAATCAGAGCTAATGTGAGGACACTACACTGCTGGCTTGGAGGTGGAAGGGAGCCATGAACCAAGACATGCAGGCAGCCTGCAGAAGCTGGAAGACCAGGGAAAGGATTCTCTCCTAGAGCCTCCAGGAGCACAGCCCTGCCAAAACACTGATTTTAGCCCAGTGAGACCCATCTTGGACTTCTGCCCTCCAGAGCTGCAATGTAATAAATTTTGTGTTTTAAATTTTAAGTCCTCAAGTTTGTGGTAATTTCTTACAGTAGAAGAAATTAGAAAAAAAAAGAAACAAAATAAAGGCATGAAGTTCTCACATAGCCCACAGCTATCAGAGCTGCGTCTAGAACCCAGGCCAGGCTCTATCTACCACCTGGCTCTGTCTTTCTTGGAGTTCTCCTATTTCCTCTAATTACTTTTTTCTTCCCCCCACACACCTTGTTTGTTTCCTTTAAACCATTATTAATTTGTAATAATTTTCTTTAAGTAGGAGCTTTTGCATCTCTCCTCCCACCAAAATGTAAGCTCTAGGAGAGGACCTAGGCCTTAAGTCTGTTCACCACTGAGTCCCTCATGCGTACGATGGTGCTGGGGGACACTCAGTGCTCAGTACATATTTGTTGGAAAAGTCACACCCTTGAGCTAGACAACAGCAGAGCAGAGCCACAGGGGCCAAGATGATGACCAATGTCCACTGCAGACCTGAAGGATCAGGAGTGATCTGCTTCTTGGGAAGTGAGAGGGAAATTGTGTGATGAGTTCGTTGCTGTCCCCAAGGGCCCCAGTAGAGGCCCCCTCCACATGCCCAGATGTGAGTCCTGAAGTCCAGGTTTGAAGAGCTCACATGCTGGCGACATTTTATTCTTCCATTCTTCTCATCAATAAGCCTGTCTCCCATTGCCTTAAGCATTTTGTTTCCACCCTGCATCTAATTGCTTTTGGATAATTATATCATTAACTCTTGGAAAGGAATAATAATAAAAAAAAAAATCAGGTTTTTGTAGGGCTGTGGAGCAAGGGGCCCGGGTGAGCCATTTTCAGCTTCTTCCGACTCCTCCTGTCTTCGTCCTCATTCCTCTCCTCTTTTCTGACCTTCTGAATTAGAATCTCAGCCAACTGGGCCCAAGAATCCAGATCTTTAAAGCGTCCCTGGGTGATTATGGTGATCAGTGAGGTATGGAAACCACTGATCTGGAGGATCAGGATCCTCAGAGATTAAGGAGAAACTGAAGAATAAAGTAAAACAAATTACAAAGATCCCCGTGTTTACTCTAGCTCTGTCTTTGAAGTTGCTCAAGGGATAGTGTCTTGCTTTTCTTAGTTATTTCTGGACCAGTGCTGTGATTTTGAATATACAAGATGGGCAAATGATGCAAAGAGAAATCCCCCAGGCAGGTAGCTAGATTCATCACTGATGAATAGATACTCATCTGAAGAACGCCAGGGTCAGGAGCGAGTGAAGGATAATGTGGATGCTAAGCCAGGTCTCCAGCTCATTTCTGGAAGGAGAGAGAGCAGGAAGGGCTCCTGAAGCTGTTGATTTCAAGCTGGACCCCACAGAGTCCTCGATCCTCTATGCCAGCGAGAATCCACGTTCTGTCTTTTGCCGTGGGACAGCCTGGCTTGCCAAGAGGCTCCCAGATCATGAGAGAATTACCTCAGTTGACAGTGGAAGGAGTCTCAGTGGTCTCAGATCTTAGAAATAGGCAGACTTGAGGGGGTATCAGGAATCTTCATGACAGTGTGTTTCCACTGATATGTAGGAGACGATCAGTACTTGTTCAAGTATGAATTGAACTTCCTGCTACAGAGGAGGCTGTTAACACATGTGGATGTGATTCCTTGTCACCAGGAAGGAAAGACTTGTATTTGTCTGGTGTGTATTATTAGCTGATGGCAGAAAGAATTAACAGACATGGACTTGGGTGCAGTGTGCATAAACCCTCAATAAACATGTTCCAAAGAAGCATCGTATTTTTTTTCATTACTTCAAATCTAAATTTCAGCTTTTCAAACCATTCTTTGTTAATCATAATGAACTCATACAGGATTAACATATAGTCATTGTGATTAATGGGTGAGTGTCCTAGAGGCCTTTGCGTCACCACAGGAAGGCATTCTTTTTGGCAACACGTAAAGAAGAGAGGAAAGCAGACTTCAAAGGAAGAGCTGGGAAACCAAGGCACTCTTAGTTTCGTGCCCATTCCATAGTCCTGTCTGCAGGGGTTTAATTGCCCTGATAAGTGGCCTGGTAGTGTTGCCCTGGGGCGACAGCACAGATCCACCAGACATTTCTCTAGATGTGTAGATACAGCAATGCTTGGCCTCCTGACTTGCAGATAATCCCTCTGAATTTCTAAGGCGTGATTCCCTACTAATGGGGAAGAAAACCTTTTTTTCTTTCTCCATGGGTGCCGTTCAAAAACTCTTCCGCCTTTTCCCCAGTTGCAGAAAATTCTCAAGTCTCCTTAAGTGCCCTATTGTAAATGGGTCTGTGGGAGTAGCCATGAAGGGAGGGAAAGAAAACCAGACAAAGGAGAAAATTGCCTAAGAAACAGAGGTTGGATGAAGGCAAATCTCTCAGGCTGGTGTGTGTGTGGGGTGGGTGCGGTTTGAGAAACTATATAAGCCATTTAGTCATAAGAAATTCTATCTCCACGGCTGCAGTAAACCATCACACCTGTAGGCTTTTATTTCTCACAGAGGACCCTGTACAATCCAAGGCGGCAAATCGGAGTTCTGTGCGGTTTAGAGGGAATGCAACCACAGATTCCAGCCAGGAGGGAAAAGATCAATTATCCCATTCTTTACGTGCCTGGTCTCGTACTCCGAAAGCCCCATGTAAGTGAAATGTGAGCCACAATCCTGGCCAGGGCAGAGGAAACGTAAGCTGCAAACCTGCGTTATGCCTAGTGAATGCCCTTTATGGTGCTGGTGCTGAAACGACAGGTCTCATAGTCACTTGCCTGACGGGCTTGATGAGCATCTGAATGATGTCAGGGACCCGAGCTGAGCCATGGGCTGGCTGAATCTATCCATTCGAAACCCTTCAGTGCTGGAGGTCTAGGCTTCTCCTCTTGGATACATTTGTGCACAGGACAATCAAGGAGGGGCTGAGGTCCACGGTGGTGAGGTGGCCGTCTCTGTCTCTCTCGTGATCAATTACCACCCTTACTGTTCTAAGCATTCCCTCTCTTGTTTCCCACCCCTCTGTGCCCTTGACGGCATTGTAGCCAGCTCCCAGGCAGCCTCCTGAAGGCAGGAACCAGATTTCCAAAAAATGTCATTAGAATTTACCTGGGCAAGGTGTGCCTGAGAGACATTTAAAGTCTTTTTTCCTGGTAATCACACATCTGCCCATCTCTACAATTGGCTGAGCTCCTCCAGGTCAGGAAGCTTGTCTGGTTGTTCACTGCGTCCCCGGCACTTCATGCAGTGTCTGGCACCTAATAAGGCTCAATAATGCTTGTTTAATAAAGAGGCTGGCAATTTACCATTTGCCCCGGACACGTGTAATAATCCACATGCATCTGGTTTTGTGGTTGCGTGCAGTGTCCCCAGATATGCTAGGGGACTTCTGTCCTGTTGAGGGAAGACTGCCATTTAGATATGTAACATTCTTAGAGCCAGCTCTAAGATACAGCCTGTCACAGTCACCCAGGGTTTACTCTGGAATCACCAGGTGCTGGGCTGGCAAATAAGGGAAGCAGCAGCCACTGTAGCCTTTATGAACCAGAGGACTATGTAAGCTGAGGAACAGTAAGTATCTAAAGATGGGGAAGGGAGAGAGAGTGACGCAGGCTTCACGGGTAGGGATAAGGGGTAACCCCGGGAGGCAACAGGATTTAGAAATGTTCCAGTTCTGCCGGCCATGGATTCCCTTCCTATTCTCTAGAGGGGCTGCTTCTGCAAGCATTCCAGAGGGCATTCATCCTCCTCCCTGCCTTTCACACACAGTATTCCGCTGTGTTAGAAACTGGGAGACAGGCGTAAATAAGACCTATCCCTGCCCTGAGTGCTCCCAGCTCAGCTGGCAAGAGGGGTGGGTAAGATGATCATTACAATGCTGTGTGCTCTATGGTTTGACTCCAGTGGGGTAGGCAGGAGAACCACCTGGGATGGAGACTGGAAAGACAGTCTTGATTCTGGCTCTCTTATTATCTTTTAGCAAATCAATCCCGGGTTTCTCATCAGTAAAATGTTCATCATGACACCTGCCTTACCTAACTAGAATGGTTGCTTTTAAATATTTACTAAGATAATCCCTGGGAAAGCATATTTAAAAGGATAACATTCTATAGATACGTCTTCTTTTCATCACCATGCTTTTGTTTATTTAAAGTCAACACGTGTGTGTGTGTATGTGTGTGTGTGTGTGTGTGTGTGTGTGTGAGAGAGAGAGAGAGAGAACACGCATATGTGCATGCACCCAGTAAAAGGACATGAGATGGAGAGAAAAGAAGGGTCACAGATCACAGAAATCCTAAGAAGAGTAAATGTGGATCCAGAAACCAAATGCTAAACCTTGTATGGTTTGCTAAAAGAAGCTGCTTATGTATTAAGCTCAAATGTAGCTTTCTCAAAATAATTCCCAATCCAGGTCTCCTTTTGCTTCTTTCTTTCCCCCTAGGTCATCCACTGGTGAGAATAGGTGATGGCCACATGGACTGGCACTTATCCCCTAATGTGGACCATTTATTACATACCTCATGAGCCACCTTTTATTATTTTATTATTGCCTCTTGCTAAAGCATTTTCTGCTTGTGGCCATTAAGCCACCACTTAGGAAGAGATGACATTGCTGTCTCTTCCTAAGAGGGGGAGGGTTAATGAGTTGCCCTTGAATGACCTGAAAAGTTCATGATTTATGCAGAGTCCTGGAGGTGGAGGCAGGGAAGCAAACAAGCAGAGAGGAGAAGAGACAGACTCTGAACAGAGACTGTTTATGGTTCTTGAAGCAGAAGCACTTTACCTTCTACAGGCTGAGCCGTGAGGTCTCTGAGCCATGCTGCACAGAAATGGTGCGGAAACACTTCCCATCTCCAAGTCTCAGCCTCCGGGAGTTGTCACCAGAAGGGGCAGGAGAGCCATGGGGGGACACCTGGAACATGACAGGTGGCTGCTGGTTCTGACTCCAGCTGGAACAATGCCCATGTTACACAAGCGCATGCTCACATCTGTGGACCCCGTCTCTCCGGGTCTGGGCTACAGATGGGGAGGCAAGCTCCACAGTGTGTGTGCTGGGTTGGCACACACATTATGAAACCCTAAATGAATCAGTACTATTTGCCTGTTCTCTGTGTCATGAACAGTTTGTTTTATTTATGACCCCCAGCAGCCCTTGACATGTTACTAATGGTGAGGTGAAAGGCAATGAGTAAAGGTTCTTCAGTGAAACCAACATCAAATGAGGCCCTTAATCATCCCCTCTTCCCTTTCCTTGTCATACTCCAGGATGGCCTTTTTGGTTAAGCTATGCAGTAATGTGAGTCAGGTCATGAGGATAAAGGAGAAAAGAAGGGATCAAAGCATTCTTTAGAGGATGCTTATCTGTTGGTAAGCAAAGGGTATAGGTTCTGGTTGTAGCTGCACCAGTGGGCAGGGTTAGAGTGGGAAAGAGGCCCACAGTGGTCTCCAGCTTACTAGCCTTCTAATTCACATGCAGAGCGGGAACCCAGACTTCAGGGATGCCTGGGAAAAGGCTTCCTTCTGATAGTAGTACTTTTGCCGATATCCTGACTCATGAACGATAACTATAGAGTAAGCGTCCACGATGTGCAAGGTGTTATGCTGGGAGCCCTGAGGGATACAGGACATCATCCCTAGTTTTCAGACACTTAGAGTCTAGTTGAAAAGATACGCTGTATGGAAACTGAAAGGTAAAATTTTATCAGAGAAAAATGATAGCACATAAAGGAGTAATAGAGAAAGCAAATACTGAATCAGGGTTCAGGGAGAGATGTCATCTTAGACTTTGAAAATTAGAGAAGCTGTCTGAAAGTTTTTTTTTTTTTTTTTGGCCGACCTGCACCACTTGTGGGATTTTAATTCCCTGACCAGGGATTGAACCTGGGCCCTCAGCAGTGAGAGCTCAGAGTCCTAACCACTGTACTGCCAGGGAATTCCTTGCCTGAAAGTATATTGTACTTGAGTTGGACCTTGGAGATGGGGATGCTCTTGGAAAGTGGAGAGAAAGACAATCACGTCAGATTGGCTGGGCTACAATAGAAACCTAAATTTACATTTTCAGTTATTCCATAAATATTGGTGGAACAAATTCTTCTGTGCTGGGCACTGTGTTAGGCCCTGAGGATGTATCTGTAAATGACACAACACAGACATGGCCCCTACCCTTATGGGGTGTACCATCTCACTACAACATGAGTCAGCTCAGAGTCCACACTACAATAGAGGCATAAACCAAATGTTCCTGGGGTATAGGGGAAGCCCATGATTCTGATTAGGGTGATCAGGAAGGACTTGCCAGGAGAGAGATTATTTGAGCTGAGCCTGAAGGATTCCAATATGGAAGACCAAGAGATGAAGAGCAGCACAGGGTAAAGGATGGGCACAAGCAAAGTTACAGAGGAATAAAAGTGCTGGTCATATTTGAGGATCAATGACTCTGGATGTTGGGGTGTGTGGTCCCTATACCATGGGCTGAGGTAGGCAGAGGGCAGATCATGCTGTGAATGCCATGTGGACGTCACGCTATAGACAATGGGGAGTCACTGAGTGTCTCTGAGCAGGCAACTAAGCTTGATGACAGTGCATGTGGGTACGGGCACGGGGAAGCAAACGGTGTTTAAAAGGAAAAGGCTGTAGCAGTAAGGTCAGTGCAGTAATTTCAGGCATGGTTCCTGCAGAATGCCATAGAGCACATGGTGCCCAAATCTCTTGCTGACTCGGTGTTTCCATCCACAAATTGGGGAAATCACAGCCACTGTTTCTTGAAACCTTTTGTAAAGTTCAGCCTGAGAGGAACAGAATATGGGTGGGCAAAACTACCGCAACAGTTATATGGGTTTCTCTTCATCTGTTTAAAGTGGATGGGTAATTTGTTGAATGGCACACAGGGAATCATGCTAACAGGTTGGCCAATGTGTTAAGACTATAGCTCTCCCTCCTTGGTGCCATTTCAATTATTTCCCTGGATTGAATGGTCCACTATTATTGGGCTACTTATTAAAGAGGACTGGTAGGTTGAAGCTGTTTTCACTTAGGGTTTGTATGACATGTTCATAACTGAAATGGAGAGTTGCCATAGTTACCTGTGTGAACTGTTAAACAGAGCACAATCTCCGCTAAAAATCTATCCATCAAGGTCAACCAGACATTTTCAATCAGCACCAAATCATTTGCTGCCTAATGGAAGTTAATGAAATTATTAAAAGAGCAGAAAAAATTGAAAATAAAGTTAATATGGATCTATTTTATATTTAAGTATATTTTAGTGACCAGCCATTTCTTTGGGGCTCCTACCAGCTGGAAATTCTACAGTATAACTGGACATCTGGAGGGAAGTTTAGAGTAAAAACACATTTGAGTTTTGGCACAGATTACTGCTTTCCAATCCAGCCCATCATTAACAGCTTCTGTACAGTATTGTTCTTACTCTAGGGGCTATAAAAATGAACCAAACCTTTGTTCAATCTAAACTTCCTTTCTTGGTCAGCTATTCCTTCTGATTTCCCATCCTACTGAGCCTATTGTTTCCATTGGAAACGTCAGAATGGAAAGGAATACAGGCTGCTTGCTTTATAAGTAGCATGTTCCACTCCAGTAGACCAAGGAGAAGAAAACAGACATGTTTCGGTGAAAGAAGCTCAGTGCTTCTCAAACTTTAATGTGCATAGAAATCACCTGGAGATCTTGTGGACCTGCAGGTTCTGATTCATCAGGTGTGGGTCAGGGCTTGAGATTCTGTGTTTCTAAAGAGCTCCCAGGTGATAAGAGTGCTGCAGGTCCACAGACCCTCTCTTAAGTAGCCCAGTCCTAGTTTGCTTCGTCATTTGTTTATTAGAATCATCATAAACATCAACTCTAAAGTGCTGCCACACCACCTTCTCACATGACACAAAGATGATCTGTCCCACTCACATAGGTGTTAAAGTTGGCTGACACTAAGATGTTATCCAGTTTCTCATTTCATCAGGCCCATAGGGCCTGGGGCTCCCAGGCTTCTCCCATACCTTTTGTGGGACTGTGTTTTCAATTTCCAATTACCATACAGCACCTAACCAGAAGACAAATAATAAACAAGTAAATAACTCAGATGTGGAGTTAATGAAATGTCTTCATCCCAGAGCAAAATAGCATTGAACTGATCTTGACTCTTTCAACAATGAAAGAAGCACAAATCAAAAATTAATCATTCAGCTCAAGGCAAACCAGAATTTCACTGATGTGACATTGACAGAAAACATACAGAGTAGGTGTGAAGTCCAAAATTGTGATTTGTTTAAAACATGGAGACTCCTTCTAGTATGGCACAGGTTGACATTTTACATTATAGTCTATTTTAGGACAATCCATTGTTGGGCTTATTTTTTTGGTGGGCTAATGTGCTATACATCATCCAGAGTAACCATCTACATGGTACAAATACACTAGACAGTATTTTATTCAAGATATATCAAGCATCAAACTTGGAAAAAAGGTATATGGGGCAATCACTAAACTAAAATCAGAGATTTATATTACATTATACAGCCTATAACATGGACCCCCCCCACCCTGACACACACACACACACTGAATTGATTAAATTCTACTAACCTTTTTTAAAAGAACATTTAAAAATTAGTGAAAACAGGTCTCTTCATTTTAGACTAGTGGTTCTCAAACTTTAGAGTACATCAAAATTACCTGTAGGGCTTGTTAAAACATAGATTGCTGCTGGGCCCCAGCCCCAGATTTTCTGATTTAGTATGTCTGGCCTGGGGTCTCAAATTTGCTTTTCTAAAGAGTTTCCAGGTGATGCTGCTGTTGCTAGTACACACTTTGAGAATCACCATTCTAGATGATTAGTTCATGTCCTTGGTTGTATTTAAGAATCCTTGAGGGGAACTTTTGAAAATCCTAACACTTGTGTTGCCATCCAGACAAACTAAACCAAGGTCTCTGGGGGTGGAACCCAGCTACTAGCAATTTTTAAAGCTCCCCAGATGGTCCTAATGTTTAGCCAAAGCTAAGAACTACTAGATGTGATGGAAAAGTTACCTTCTTACAGCTGAGATATACAAAACGATGATCTCAAGCTCATTGTCCCAGACAGTTTATAATGATGCCAAGAGCATAACTGAGGAAAATCATGAGCAGATAAAATGTCCTACGGCTATAGAAGATATAAGCACGTGGAACATTGCAATTTCATCACCTCGTTTAAAGATTATTTTCCCAGCATTTACTGTGTGTGTGTGTGTGTGTGCATGTGTGCACGCTCACATGCGTGTTCATGTGTTTGGCACTTGGACTCCGAATAGAAGGTCGGCTGCCAATTCTCCCATGCAGGGCTTCTTGTGCAGAAGGCTAAACCAGAGGAGCCACCTACATCACTGAGCCACAGAACTTTCTTCAAGATGACTTCCAAAAGAATGTCATTTTTCTAGTGAAATCATAACATGGTTCAGAAACCCAAGAGGGATATGTGACATTTTCCCCCCTTCCTCACTCAACAGCTTTCTCTACCTCATGCCTCATCACAATCTTCCAGTTGGCAAGAAGTTAGGGAAAAGTAAGAAGATTCCAAAATGCTCTAAGTTTGCCAAGCCATGATATGTACCATGGCTTGCTGTTTTAAATCTTGAAGAGAGGATCCAAACCAGGGACATGTAAGATGAAGTAAGATCTATAACTTGAATTTTAGTTGCATTTAAGAATAATTTGCTATAGTTATATCATCTGCCATTCCTACATTCAAGGCTTGAGATTTCTTTACAAGGGAAAAAAAAATCTTAGGTTTCTTTAACTCTAAATTACACTTCTTCCTTGGTAACTTCTACCCATTGTCTTATACCAATCATCTAGGATCTCTCAAAATGGGGCTAATCTTTTTCTGATGTTAGAAATGTTTATTAAATACCTACCATACCTACCATTTTGTATGGAATGGATACAAAAATGAAAGTCTCTTTAATTAGGAGTAGAAAGACAAAAACACAAATTCTATGATAGAGATATGGATATACAAAAGTAGGAGTGAGCAGAACAAGCAGAAAGACTGAGAACTACTTCAGAAAAGACAGCATTAAAGACGCGTCTTGAAGAATGGGTAAAATTTCAGCAGAGTAGGGATGAAGAGATATTCCTGACATTCCTGGAAAAGGGAGAAGTGTAAATAAAGGCAAAGAATGATAAAAAGCTTAACCTCTCTAGAAGACAAAACAATTATAAACATATATACACCTGAAAACAGCTTCAAAATACATAAAGAAAAAACTGTCAGAAGGGATAAATAGACAACTCAACAATAATAGTTTGAGATTTCAATACCCTACTTTCAATAATGGATAGAATAGCTAGATAGACCTTCAACAGGAGAAGACTTGAACAACTTTATAAGCCAATGAAACCTACCTGATAGTATAGAACACTCCATGCAACAAGAGTAGAATACATATTCTTCTCAAGTGTACATGGAACATTCTTCAAGACAGATTACATATTTAGAATTCCATTTATATGAAATGCCCAGAAGAGGCTAATTCATAGAGACAGAAAGTAGATTAGTGGTCCAAGAATCCTGAGAAAGGGGGGCAATGCTGAGTGGCTTTTAATGGGTATGGGGTTTCCTGATGGGATAATAAGTATGTTTTGGAATTAGATAATGGTGATGGTTGCACAATTTTTTAAATATACTAAAAAACAATGAATTGTACACTTTAAAGTTTCTGGTAGGCCAGGATCATGTATTTGGCAAAGGAATAGAATACAGTTAATAGTGTGCACATATACATATCTTGCCCTTGCCCATATCACTTATAGAAAAGGATCTCCAAAAAGTTATCCTCTGAGCAGGAAATTAGGAAAAAATGAGTATAAAGAATGAGGTCAGGCATTTGTAACAGTAACTTATCCATTCATTCATTTCTCCTACAAGTATTTATTGAGGACCAATTGTGTGAAAGGCCTTCTACAAGGTGCTAAGGATTCAGAGGTGAATAAGACAGACAATAGTTTGCCAGAGTCTATGACCTAGTGAGTGTACTTTAGAATCAACCACACTTCAGTCTCAGAGATCAAATGTTAGCAGCAGAGTATAGTTATTTTTGCACGTATAAAGCTGTAGCATAATCATTTGATTTCTCCTGCCCTGAAGAAACAATATGTGAATGGTGGTCAGCATGACAACAACAAAAAGGGAGGAATCTCAAAGAATAGTAATCTATTAGCATGTCTCACATAGACAGAAATATCAGCCATTCTGCAAACATAAACCTGTAGGAGGTATACATATAGTATGCTCTTAGCTTTCTGATAACAGCACGGCAATGTTCCTACCAAATACCATGGCTCTGATTTCATACCTGACAAGCAACTGACCTTGTAATTTGTCTCCCATACATGTGGGAAAGGATGAATTCCTCTGTGCATTGGGGTGTTCTGGTCTGCTGTGTATTATAGTTCTCACTGTACGGGCCCAAACTGGTATTTGGGTTTATACATCAGTCTCTTCTGTGTTTGGTGCTAGGTATTTCTGGAAGCCTGGTAAAATTTACATTAAATCCTGGAACATAATGATCACACCCAAGATATGGCTACTCTGTAATGTTTGTAGAAAAAATATTAGAGTAAAACTACTTAAGTGTTACATATCATTTAATAATATACAGTGAGTGCCTTCTATATGCATGATACTCAGCTAGGAAGTATGTGAAACACAAGATATGTAAGACAAAACCATCTCAAGTGGGTACTCCTAGATAAAGATACTTCTTGATAATTTTTATCTAAGGTAATTAAGGCACTTCACAGACACTAATTACGCTCCTTGAATATGAGATTACACTCAGAATTTTTCATGAAAATGAGTGAGGATATGAATTTATTTGATGTTTAATGGAATATTTCCTATTAAATGGAAATACTTTTAAGTTCAACATTGAGCATATGAAACATTACAAGAGAACCATTGCAAAGAATGGTTCTATTAATATGGAATAAATATGCTGTTGCCTGTTTTCTAGAAGTCTATATTCTGATTTCCATTTTTGTTGAACACCATCTGGGAAAAAGTAGCTAAATACATTTGTTTTTATTTTTT
The DNA here is from genome assembly GCF_949752795.1 of Hyperoodon ampullatus. Lineage (NCBI taxonomy): Eukaryota > Metazoa > Chordata > Mammalia > Artiodactyla > Ziphiidae > Hyperoodon > Hyperoodon ampullatus. The sequence goes on along the minus strand of NC_136920.1, from coordinate 38,471,471 downwards.
ATGTGTCTTTATTATTATTGATTTTAAAGTTTCACAAGCACGTAGATCTGTTATTTCTGGGCCGTGTCGTATCTCCAGGGATATGAGTGGCAGTCCATATAATCATTACACACCTTGATTCTCTTCCCCTCCAAAAGAGGAGGTGAATATTTAGCCTTCTCTAAGTCAGATCACTTGGCAGGGAACTAGTTTAAAATAGTGAAAATACTGAAATATGGAATATTGAATGAAATGGGTTTTATGTTTTTTAGAAACATATTGTACTTCCAATGAGTGAGGAATATGAGCTCTTAATAAAAGTCTCTGCAAATGAAAACTACAGTGAAGTATCACCTCGCACCAGTCAGAAGGGCCATCATCATAAAGTCTACAAACAATAAATGCTGGAGAGGGTGTGGAGAAAAGGGAACCCTTCTACACTGTTGGTGGAAATGTAAATTGGTACAGCCACTATGGAGAACAGTATGGAGGTTCCTTAAAAAACTAAGAATAGACCTACCATATGACCCAGCAATCCCACTCCTGGGCATATACCCAGAGAAAACCATTATTTGAAAAGATACATACACCCAATGTTCATTGCACCACTACTTACAATAGCCAGGACATGGAAGCAACCTAAATGTCCATCAACAGAGGGATGGATAAAGAAGATGTGGTACATATATACAATGGAATATTATTCAGCCATAAAAAGAATGTAATAGTGCCATTTGCAGCAACATGGATGGACCTAGAGATTGTCATACTGAGTAAAGTAAGTCAGACAGAGAAGGACAAATATCATATGATATCACTTATATGCGGAATCTAAAAAATGGTACAAATGAACTTATTTACAAAACAGAAATAGAGTTACAGATGTAGAAAACAATCTTATGGTTACCAGGGGGGAAAAGGGGCAGGGATAAATCGGGAGATTGAGATTGACATATACACACTACAATATATAAAATAGATAACTAATAACGACTCACTGTATAGCCCAGGGAACTCTACTTGGTACTCTGTAATGACCTATACGGGAAAAGAATCTTAAAAAGAGTGGATAAGTTATTTGTAGTGAGGTGGATGGACCTAGCGACTGTCATACAGAGTGAAGTAAGTCAGAAAGAGAAAAACAAATACAGTATGCTAACAAACACATATATATGGAATCTAAAAAAAAAAAAAAGGTCAGAAGAACCTAGGGGCAAGACAGGAATAAAGATGCAGATGTAGAGAATGGACTTGAGGATGTGGGAAGGGGCAAGGGTAAGCTGGGACAAAGTGAGAGAGTGGCATGGACATATATACACTACCAAACATAAAATAGATAGCTAGTGGGAAGCAGCAGCATAGCACAGGGAGATCAGCTCGGTGCTTTGTGACCACCTAGAGGGGTGGGATAGGGAGGGTGGGAGGGAGGGAGATGCAAGAGGGAAGAGATATGGGGGCGTATGTATATGTATGGCTGATTCACTTTGTTATAAAGCAGAAACTGACACACCGTTGTAAGGCAGTTATACTCTAATAAAGATGTTTAAAAAAAAAAAGAGTGGACATATGTATATGTATAACTGATTCACTTTGCTATACACCTGAAACTAACACAACATTGTAAATCATCTATACTCCAGTATAAAATAAAATAAAAGTCTTTAATGGCTGCTTTTATTACTAGGTAGGAATGGCTTATAATTAGATATTGCTGACAATCATTCTTTGTTTATGTTTAGTGCTTTATAGTTCATAAAGCCTTTGTAACGATCTCTAAGATGCCTTCAAATTCTATTACTCTATGGATCTGTGAATTACTCAAGATCATACAGCTAGTAAGTCGGTAGGACACAGAACCCTATTTATTTCCTTTATAGCTCTTATTACAAACTATAAATACTTGGTTTATTTGTTTATTTATTTACTTGTTTATTATCTTTGTCCCCTACCAGGTTAAAGTTTCCGAGTACTTCAAGATTCCGGATTTACTTAGAAGATCATGCTTCTTATATATTTAAAATCGGCCACACTCTTGTCCAAATAGTATACTGAAATTTAAGAAATGAGTCAACAAAGTTTTGCTGTATGTAAATTAATCTATCCTTTCCCCCAGATTCTATCTGACATTTCCAACTATTTGATACATAGAAATTTTATAATCATATTCCCTATTCTTACTTACCACATTGTGGTAAAAAGTGAATGGCATGTTCCAACTAATTCAGCAGCTACTGCCTTCATTTCCTCCAGCTAAGAGGGGTAAATAGAAATGGTTACCATGGAAAGACACAAATACCACTGACTGCTATTTCCTCATTTGCCACGATATCATGTATTAGAAGAAACAGCAAGGATTCCTTCTAAAAGTTGAGCTCCAGGCATGTACAAGGCATTAGATCCATAGTGTCTGAAGCCCCTCAGGCAGCCGAGCTATAGCAGAAGGAGGATGGTAGTAACAGGGGGCATTTACTGCACCTTTACCCAATGCCAGATATTGCACCCAAACTTTTCTATACATTTTCTCATTTCATGCACATGCCAGGCCTATGAGTTAGATCTTATTATTACGGCACCTTTACAGAGGAGGAAACTGATACTGAGACATGTTAAATAACTTTCTCCAGTTCACTCAGCTACTAGGTGGCAGAAGAGAGGTCCTAACCCAGGTGTTTTTGATTTTTTTAAGCTGTGGTAAAGATTGACTTTTCTTATCATTTATGCAGCTTTATTTCCTGAATGAGAATGGCATGTTCTTTCCCGCCTCTGGAGGAGGGATTCTTCTGGTTCACTAATCAGGGAGGTGCTCTTAATCCCTGATGCTGACATGCATCTCTGAATGAGAGCACCCAGCCTTTGAACAAAATGATTCTCTTTCTGTGGTGTCCAGGGTTGGGTTTGGGGAAGAAGGGATGAAGGATGCATGCCTTGTAACGCAAGTCTTCCTGATCCAAACACTTGAATGTTCAGCCGACATGGGGGCAGCGTTCCCCTGGCCTTCCTCTACCACAGGACCTCGGAGAATCACATACCTCCGGTCTCTTGGCCAAATCAACCCCATCATGCTCACCTGATCTCAGGAGACCCCGGTGTAATGGACCCTGGTAATGGAATGTGTAAGCCAGAGGTCTTGTATTGCATTTTACTTTTCTGTTATTAGTTTGGGCATCAGACCAGGTGATCATTTTAACAACAACAAAACACCTTATAGATTATAATGAAATGAACTGAGGTCCCTGCACCTAGCTAAGGGCCTGGAACACAGTGGGTACTTTAGTGAACTAAATTACTGTTGAACTAAACTTTGGTAACTAACCCAGTTGAGGACCAGCATGGAACCAAGGAGTCCTGCACTAAGGTGCCAGTGAACTCACTTATATGTGACCATCTAAACACATCTAGGAATCAATCTGATGACCTAGAGTAGGAAGGAGTCCAAGATTTGTAGGAAGACATATAATTTGAGGAAGTCCAAGCTATTCCTAAATATAAATCTATATGGTAAGTTACAATTTTCTAAATTGTCCTTTTCCTCGCCATCAGGTTTCTTCTCTTCCTCTTTTTACTCTACAGAATGAGCCACATAATTGCTTCAATTTGCCACTTCCCTCTGACAGATCTAGTTATACGTATGTACATAATACATACACACTTACATAAACATGAGTTGAAATCAATTTAGATAACAACTGACAAGAAATTAAATATTTAAAGATGTTGTTGATTATGTAGTTGTCACAAATGTCTAGTTAGCATCCCACACTAGAAAAAAAAATCTACCATGATGATTTCATCTTGGCAGTCTTCCCCATCTCCCCCCAAACTACAACTGCTACATATTTACTCAGAACCTTAATTCACAGTTGTTTATTTCCTGTTTTCACAGGCAAAGTTAGGGAAAACATACCTTAGTGAATTTCCAATTTCAGAGTTAGTAGCATACTACTGGTATGGTAGGTATTCATTTAACTTAATATAGGAGGGTAGGCATCTGTTGTTCTTTTGACTGATGCCACAGTTCATTTTCTCCTAAATAACAGAGACATTTGAAAATGCATGAAACCTCACTTTCTGCTTCGTTTCCTGTAAATATCTTTACACTCACTTCAAAGCTGACCTTTCACTTAGATCGAAATCCATGTTACTAAAAACTTGCAGAGAAGGGAATTGAATCAATAAGTTGAACATTAAAATAATTTATCTTGCTTTATTTACTGTGCCCTGAACAACTTTGAGGGTTTATAATTTCTGGGGATACCCTGAGCAGCCCGAGTGAAGTGTCTGCCAAAAATCACATCTGATGAGAGTCCGGTTATTTTTTTCCACTGCTGTTTTTAAAAAGTGCCATTGGGAAGCTTAACTACAATTCTCTTTCAGTGTCGTCAATTTTCCATGAGTTCAGGCAGGTCACAGTACAGATCTCAGATACACAGAAAAGTGTAAGTGGAAACCGGGTTAAAAGGAAAGGAAATGTTGTGTATACTTAATATCATAGAAATCAAGTATAAAGCAGAGACCACTGAATTGTACAGTAGAATCAAGTTGACCATCTTAACTGGAAACAGAATTCAAATTACCTTGCGCTTGGTTACTGGAGAGGAATGAGGAGGGTTTAAAAATAGACACCACTGTTTTGGGCCTTTGTTTAAAATAGTAATTCCCAAGACTAAATTTCTCTTACTGTCTTTTAATACGCCTGGATCAAAAGAAGCAAATCTGACTGGTTTAGGAAAATCTTTAGGGAAAACCTAATTCCTTTGTTTTCTCAGCAAAGACTTTGGATAAGAGTCTAAGTTTACTTTAGCCTGTGCATTTTGAGAACTGGACGACACATTTACTGGGAGCTAGAAAGAGTTTCCTCACATGATCTAAGCTGTGGAATTCCTTTGTTTCTTGCCTCTCAGAGAGAAGAAGAATAACAAGCATTGTACTCTCCACAAACTCACTGACCATCCAGTTTCCACTTTTACATACTACACATACTGTGTGTGTGAGAGGGGTGGGGGTGGGGGGGAGCCGGGAGAGAGAGAGAGAGAGAGAGAGAGAGAGAGAGAGAGGAGGAAACTGTGTAGGTGTTTATGGCCAATATTAATCCTCTGGCTAATGTGTATTATTATGAGCAAATTAGAAAATTAGAATTAGGTTAAACCTGAACATTATTAAATATATTGGCCTTTAATACTTGGCTCCTTTATTTTTTAATGACATTTTTAATATACTAATCACATCAAAAGGCAGTCTCTTTCCATCATATAATTTCCCCTCCCATACTTTTCCCTACAATATTCCTATATTCATCAAGTCACTGTGTTACAACTGCTCTTTGGCCTCTGTCATTCCTATTTTGAACAGAATGATTAAGAAATAGCCATGGTAAATGGCACTTGGAGTTATTAGGGCCAAAAGCAACCTAAATATACCTAAGCTAATAAAAATACAGGATTCTTCTTTCTGTATGATTTAAGATCCTTCTATTGTAATCAAAAATGGAACATCAAAAAATGCTGAAGTGAAGCAAAATGGAATTTGAATAAAATGAAGAAAAATATACTTTACTGTATTCTGTGATGATACCCACATTAAAAGCCTCCTCCTTAGTCACCCTCTTCAAGTGCTAATTTCCAGGCAGCCACCTGAGCTCATGTTACTGCCCCTGGACTAGATCTTTGTTTCATTCCTAGCTCTAAAGCTTTGTGGCCAAAGGAAGTTATTTATGCCATCTGTAAAAGAGGGAGCAAATAACTGCTCTTTATCTTGGGTTCCACAAGGCTACTCAGGAAATTTATGAAAAATCTATTTCAGTGGCTGCTGAGCTATGAATGTTGAGCTCCTAATGGCTGCTAATGGGAGATCTTATTTCAGTCTTCCTGTTTTCCTTACCCCCAAGTGGTCAGCCAGCGTTTAGGAGAGGGTGAGAAAGATGGGGGTGAATAATGTTGCTTGGGTGATCAAACCACCAGGGACTGGGTTTGATAATGCATCCTCACTTGGGAATGCCTGAGGTGGAAGAACCTGCGAACCACAGCACAGGAAGGACCCAAGAAGTTTCTTAGTTAGAGACCAGTGGGTTTCTATGACCTCCCGAACTTGTGAATCCTCCGGAAAACTTTACATTGTTCTAGGTTAATGGGTCCCCTCCCTACCTTTCTCAAACACTTGGGGAAGATTCCCTGTCCTCTACAGTAAAATGCTGATGAGAAAGATTTCACCACCCATTCTGAAATTTAAATTGTTTTGTCTTCCAAGAAGGTAAAAAGTAGTTGGTTACACTTTTTCCTACACTAACTTCCAGCACTCTTGAAAGTAGTTACTTAATTATCCCACAACTTTTGTTGCCCAGGATAAGTCATTTGATGCTTACAGTTCCTTAAAAGGGAAATATTCCAGAACCATGTTCTAATAAAAATTTTTTTCCATATCTATTTGTAATGTACCATGGACCAAATTAGCTCTACTAACACAAATCTGTACACAAATCAGATATATTAGGCCCATCACCTACCACCTGTGTTAAAAGACAGTGGTATTGTTGGTGGGAATGTAAATTGGTACAGCCACTGTGGAAAACAGTATGGAGGTTTCTCAAAAAACTAAAAATAGGACTACCATATGACCCAGCAATTCCACTCCTTGGTATATATTCAAAAAACAAACAAAAACCCAAAAAGACTAATTCAAAGAGATACATGCCTCCCAATGTTCATAGCAGCATTATTTACAATTGCCAAGGTATGGAAGCAACCTAAGTGTCCATCAACAGATGGATAGATAAAGAAGTGGTATACACACACACACCCTGGAATACTACTCAGCCATAAAAAAGAATGAAATTTTGCCATTTGCAGCAACATGGATGGACTTGGGGGGCATTATGCTAAGGAAATAAGTCAGACAGAGAAAGACAAATACTGCAGGATATCACTTACATGTGGAATCTAAAAAGTACAGTAAACTAGTGAATACAGCAAAAAAGAAGCAGACTCACAGATACAGAGAACAAACCAGTGGTTACCAGTGGAGAGAGGGAAGGGGGGAGGGGCAATGTAGGGGTAGGAGAATAAGAGGTACCAACTATTAGGTATAACATAAGCTACAAAGATATACTGTACAACATGGGGAATATAGCCAATATTTTATAATAACTATAAATGGTGTATAACCTTTAAAAATTGTGAATCACTATATTATACACCTGTAACTTACACAATATTACTGTATGTCAACTATACATCAATTTTTAAAAAGACAGTGGTATCAACAATTAGTATCCCAAATACTGACTACATAACAATTCCCTTTTCTTGATCTGTAAGAGAGAATAATAAATCTCCAACCACGTTAAATTCTTTGTCAAGAATCACAAGATCCTTAGAGAAAGGTAATTAGACAGCAGGAAATCAGACTGGGGACTCCACCTCCCCTCTTTACCTACTCATAATCGTTTTGATCAGCAGTGACTGTTGTTTTGCAGAACAACAGTACAGAAGCTCCGTCTCTCAGGACAGTACCAGATGATGGCAAAGACCAAAATACAGAGGGTTCCAGACTCACAATGGCTCAGCTTAAGATTTTTCGACTTTGCGATGGTGTGAAAAATGATATGCATTCAATAGAAACCCTCCTTGGAATTGTGAATTCTGACCTTTTCCCGGGCTAGCGGTATGGGGTATGATGCTCGCTGGTGAGGCTGGGTAGCAGTGGCAGCCACAGCTCCCAGGGAGCCACCCGATCACGAGGGTAAATGACCAATATACTTACAACCATGCTGGACCCACACAACCATTCTGTTTTTCACTTTCAGTACAGAATCCAATCAACTACATGAGATATTCAATACTTTACTATCAAATACGCTTTGCATTAGATGATTTAGCCCAACTGTAGGCTAATGTAAGTGTTCTGACCACGTTTAAGGTAGGCTAGACTAAGCTATGATGCTCTCAGTAGGTTAGGTGTATTGAATGCCTTTTCAACTTAAGATATTTTTGACTTGTGATAGGTTTATCAGGAGGTAACCCCATCTTAAATCGAGGAAGATCTGTAATACAAAATACTCAAGCAAAGGCAAACATTAAGGACCTTTGAAATTTCCATCTGTGTTGCCTATTTCCACTCTTTCCACCCACATCTAATCTCTATGATACAATAAAGACCTGGGTATGTGGGCAGTAATGACTGCATACTTTTGTCGTTTTGAAGAAGAAAAAAAAAAAAGCTATTGAATTAAGGAAGCTGCAGAAAGCTAGGAAAACTTACTGAAGACCTTCTGAACAAAAAGTTCCCAAACCTGAGTAAATTGCTGGTGAGGCTTATCATTGATGATGTTTCACTTTCTTTATGTGGTTAATTGCTTCCTGCTTCCACGGATGATTTCATCCCTCTTTACCTCCTCTTGTTTTGTTACAAGTGCCGGGGCACTGGCGTGGTTCATGTGGGCCTCCATTAGACTCGTGGCGAGCACAAAAGCCAGGACTGAGGGAAGAAAATTGAGAGTCTACCCTGTTCATGTTAATTCATTTTCACATTCTTGCCTTGGCCTGATTTCATCATACTGTTGACAATTTATATTCTTCTTGTTAGTTATTCAATACTCAGAGGCTTAAAGTAAGACCAGGTAGAAGAGGAATAAAGCAAGACATGAAAATGCTGTTATCACCTCTTGTGATCTACTTAGTTTTGGGGGCTGAAGCACAGCACTTCTGCCCAACATGAACAGGCTGAGATGAATCCAAGCCAATCCCCAGGGCAGAATGGCTAGCAGAAGTTCTACATGACATGTGGAGCTTGGATTTTCTCTGAGCAAAGTCTCAGAAGCTACCCCCTAAGCTTTCATGACTTTAAACCAGAACTCTTTGGTGCAGCACTTCCCAACTCCAGTAAGATGCAGCCTGATGCAATGCTGCCAGAGGTAGCCTCTAGACTTCCCCCTCTCTCTTCCCCAAAGACCCTTCACCACTCAAGATATACAAATAAGACATCCAGAGTCTAGAACTTGCTGATTAGGTGACGTGTCCTCCCTTTAGAACGCAGAAGGCCATCTGGATTGGGGTGAGCATGTTGGTCAGGAGGTCAGAGACAGCTGACAGTTCCATCTGTTCCATCAAGGGCCACCCGCAGGGGCGGTCATTATAGGGACATACTGGGAACATGACTGTCCCTGTCCTTCAAACGGCTGTATGATGCTTCTGATGCAGGGTTGCCGGATGTAGCAAATAAAAACACAGGACACAATGTGAATTTCATTTAAACATCATGTCGTTTTTTTAGTATAAGTATGTCTCATACAACATCCTGCCTGATTTTACCACACTGTTGACCATTTATATTTTTCTTGTTAGTTATATAATACTCAAAGGCTTACAATAAGCTCAGGTAAGTGGGGATAAGGGATGATGTGATAATACCATTATCACTTCTGGTGAGGTGTTTAGTTTGGGGCTGAAGTGCAGTACTTCTTTAGTATAAGTATGTCCCATGCAATATTTGGGACATATACTTAAAAAATGTATTCGTTGTTAATCAGATACTCAATTTTAACTGAGTGCCCTGTATTTTACCCTACCAGGACCCTTGACACCTCCCCTGAAATTCAAGGGAGCAAAAGTTTGCTGATGCTCAGATAGTTCTTCAGAGCAGGAAGGGCTCCAGCTAGAGCCTCCATTGTGCTTACCCTCAGAATCGGACGTATCTGGGTATATCAGATGGACATACGGAAGGGAAATCCCACTAAGTTTCATTTAGATGAGGAGCCAGAGAGCATCCTGAGAAAAAACTCATTCTCAGAGATGAAAACCAAGGTACATGAGTTTGAACCACTATCACAGAGAAAGGGGTGATTCTGAGCACAGCAGACCTCTGGCCCTTAGATTGCTTTCCTTACCACCTTCTAAGGGCCATGCCTAGAATGTCCTAAAAATAAGGGTGGTGGTGCAAAGACACAGGAAGTATAAAATAGGCAAACAAAACAATGCAGCATCTGAATCAGGATCTGTGCATCTGCAGGGGGAGCACAATCAAGCACAGGCAGCCTGGATGCTGCTGTCAGTGGGTACCTCAGTGGCAGTGCTGGCACTCTGGCTGACATCACCAGTGGGTCCAGCCATCTTCACAGGAATCTGCGGCAAACCCAGAAGAGACTGGCGAAGGTGAGGGGACAATCAAGAACGCTAGTCTGAGGGGACATTAATTTAACCAACCCTTATTAAACACCTCGTACGTGGCGTGCAGTAGGCTAGATGCAGCAAATACAATATTGAAAAGATATGGTCCCTCACATTAGTCCAATGTGGGAAATGAACAAGTCTGAAATGATCACAGTATGGTATGATTAGAGCTATAATAGTTTGCAAGCTCATGGGAGGGCATCTAACTCCTCTTTGGTTGGCTGAGGTAGGTGTCCTAGAGAGATGGCTTCTAACTGAGGTCAGATCGACCAGCAAGAATAAGTCAGGAGGAAGAGACCATAAGAGAGGGGGCTAGAGTTCTCATTTGAGTGGGTGGGAGAGTTAGGGAAGTCCTGATTTGTGCATGTTATCTTGACCTCATTTTCCTGTTAGGCTGCTGTGACTGTCCCTCCCTTGCTAATGGCTCGGCCTAATATTTATGTTGAATTAACACTAGAATAAGTGTAAATGACATGGAGATAGAAGACCCTGACAACCCTTAGGTCCAAGTGCTATTTTATTGTAGATTTTCAGGAGCGCCTCACAGGAATGCAGGCATTACATAGGCAAACAGTATATTTTGCCATATATGTTGCACTTTGGAAGTCCTTTCTTAATAAAGAAAGTACTGCAAAAGTCAAGGAATTAACTTATCCCTCTTTCCCACTGTCAGTTCTAGGAAGGGACCCATATACAACCCCAATGCAGCATTGATGAGGTTATCTTACTCCTCTTGAAGGATCTCTCTGTCAGGTTTTGCAAAGCTGATTTCTTTTCCTCTGGTCAGAGTAGCCTCAAAATAATAGGTTTCAGAATAAGAAAACAACTATTTTTTTGTTTAATCTTAATAATAGGGTATTTCAGGTTTGTCTAATGAAAACCAGAAGCTGATGATCTAATGCAATCAAGCACTAGTTTTTGTGCAAAAAGAAATAGTAAAATAACATAGGACCTTGTTTAAATAAGAGTTATAAACGATGCCATCTAAATGGGAAAAAATAGCAATAACCTTTTAAAACATTAATTTAGACTTTTATTGGAATACAAAGGATCTGTGGTGTCTGAAAGCAGGCATTGTCTCTCTTTTTTATTTCAGTAGAACTGTGGCTTGAATACAACACAGCAGGGTGTGTGTTTTCTAAAGTTGGGTCATTATCAGAGTGTTCACTGCCGTTTGCCAATAAGCCTTTATTTGGCAAAGTTTAAAACTGCTGACAAATGGGATTCTTCCTGTAGCATTATAACATGGTACAGCTAAATATGCCTAATTACATAAACCCTCCAAGGACAGTGGGGAAATCCACAGTTTTGAGAAGATTCACATGGACGGTCCTCACATAGGAAACAGGAAAACCTCTGAGCCCTTGGTCACCTTGCTCCCGCTGCTAATATTATGGATTTTAAGGTAGGCTCTGGAGGCATTTAAGAGACAGTTTTTACTTCTGCACATGTTGGTCCATGGATGTCTGTGGGTGTCTGCAACGTTTCTTCCTTGTTCTAATTTGTTCCTGTTCAGAGACAAATACACTTGAAGAGTATTATCCAAAACTCCAAATGTTAATTCCTTACACATACCTTGTACTTTTAGGCTCTATGAATGATGATGGACAATCCGTTTAGAATTGAGAAGGGGGACCAATGTCCAATCATTTCATCACCAGGCTCTATACTTCCAGGAGCCCCTCTGAGAGAACAGAAGCCTCACTTGAACGGGCTTTGCTGGGAAAATGTGTGCTGCAAACCTTGCTCTCTAATTATAGCCAGGGGAACACGAGGTTTGTTTGGAATCAGATGCAGCTTTCCACTACCATAATTACACATTTTATTTCAAACACCTAACTGCAGTGTCTGAAGATGTTAGCCCAATTGTACTAAATATCCTGCTGGAGTTCTCTCTGGGGAGGGCTGGAGAGAATAAACGAAGAGGACAGCAGTTGAAATGATGGGCTTAGGAGGGTCTAATAATTTCATGGCAGGAAGGCTGATGTGTAAAGGAATGAGCACTGGGCTTTTCCTTCAGAGCTTGGATGTTCTCTTCCAAATTCTGCTACCTAATTGATTAGGCTTTTTACTAACCAGGTAAAGCAATTAGTAACTGAAAGCACACTCCTGGGTGGATGCTGAGGAACATTAATCAGGGCCTCGAGGGACACAAACCAAATATATACATCCAGAGAATTCTCATAATACCGTCAGGAAGAATGCTTATTGAGAAAAAAAAGAGAATCAGTGTCTAAACTCCAGGGCTAGCTGACATGCTAAGTCATGGGCAAATCTTCCAGAAAGTCCAGGAGGAGGGATCTGGGAGAGGAGAGAGGTGGAGAAGTAGATTGGGACCAGAAAAGTACGTAGTGGCAGTGGATTCAGTTCAACAATATGTGGAAATGTGGAGGAGTTCATCAGCTCAGTTCCCCAGATTCAATCACTAAATAATCCCCCAAATATTTGTGTGGCACCACCCCCCCCATGGCACTGACCTTAGAAGACAGGGACCCTGGGCTTGCTATCTGATGAACAGCTCTATTTTTATTGTGGAATTAAAGGAAGTGGAGTAAACTGAGAATGACAGAATAGTAACAAACAATAAGAATACTCACTGTCTTACTTGGCATCATCTGTCAGCCTATCTGATGAGGTAGGCTTCACCCCTGGAAGTTGTGGAAGAGGTGCCAGATGTATACCAAGTACTACTCTAAGTCCTTTACAGACATTTCCTTTTATTCTTATACAAGCCCTGTGGAATAAATATTATTTTCCCCAGTTTTGATTCAAGAGGGAAAAGAAATGTAACTTAGAGTGAAGTGTATTGCATTCTTTTAATTCCATTGTTTTCTCAGTGCTGTGGAATCTCTGCGATCCATTAATAATATTCAAAAGCATCCCTTACATTTGTAAGGCATGTAATGTGAATGGTTTTCCAGGAATTTTCAATGCATTACCTTACTGGATTCTCAAAAACAACTCTGTGAGCTGGGAAAAACAGGAACTATTACTCTCATTTTAAAGAAGGTAAAACTGAGGCTCAGAGAGGTGACCTGCTTTCCTCAAGGCCGGGACCAGAGGCAGCTTCTGTCAGTACTAATCCTGCTTCCTGTTTTCCCTCTGGAGACCTTGAGGGAGACTGAGAAGCATCAAACAGCTACCACCTCATTGCTAAACCCTGCACCAACTTGTGGACAATAGCCTCATTAAACGCTCATGATCTCTGGATGGAGACCAAGAACCCTCCTATCTCTGCAAGAAATCTCTACAAAAACATTTTTCTCTCTTTACTCCTCCTCCTCATTTAAATGCTAAAATATTTACAATGATAGGCCAGATAACATCATGCTGTCTCGTGATTTTTCAGGGAAAAGAAGAGAAGCACGTGATAAGGCCCAGAATTTTCAACAACTCGGCACAGTACAAGGAACGCTGGTCCAGGCGTTAAGAGATTGAGTTCTGGTTCTGTCTCCTCTGTGAATTAGCTGCATAACCTGTCACTTTAAACCTGCTAGGACTCAGTCTCCTAGTCTATAAAAGGGACTGTCCTGATAAAATCATGATGTGTAAGGGCTTTAAAAAACTGTACACATATATAATGTGAAGGATTGCAACCAGAGCAGTTTGTCACACACAAACATGGTGACATGCAGTACTATCACATAAAATATGGATGATTCTTCCATCTACTTCCATCACCCCAAGGTGAGGGAAAAGGTTTACATGTTCAAATGACTGTGTTACGGTCCTGTCTTACACAGGAGCCGTGAGGATATAACTTTTTAAGTTATTGGTAGCAGAAGCTTCACGATTTGAAGGAAGCCAGACAGGGATCTCATAGGGAATTCTATCTCTTTGGGACCCTAAGGCTATAGGGTCCAGTAGGTTTCTATGAGAGAAAATGGGAAACTATGCTCCAGACCAGTCTGGCTGTATGTGCTCACTACTGGCTCGTAGTTAAAATTACTTGGAAGAATTGGATACCATATTGCTATTAGCAGTGTATCTGGGAGGCAGAAAAGGGGCCAAAGCAAGGAATTTGGAGTCAGACAGGGCCGAGTCCAAATCTAAGTTGTTATCACTGTTAGCTCTGTGATTCTATCACTTCACCTTTCTGACCCTCAGGGTCTTCAACTGTGTGATGGGCACAGCACCATAGCACAGAGCTATTTTGAGGGTGAGATGAGATGCATGTACAAAGCACTTCAAACTAGTATGTGCCATGAGGTAGGTTCTCAGTAAATGACAACACCCAGATTTCACACACACCTTGTTGTACCACAGGGACTTCTCAAATACTGCAGTGACAGGATCACTCATCCAAAGGTGAAGGTAACTCACCATCACCAGTCGTTCTTTTCGGGTTGTAAGAAATAATTCAACATTTGAAATGCTTTTGGTAGCTTATTTTTCCTGAGTCTTTACAGGTTAAAAGATGCAGTTAGCAGCCCTTTTTAATGTAGAAGCTCTAAGAAAAGAGGTTGGCACACTCTTGGCTCAAAACAAAAGGCCCTGCAGTCACCTGGGGACCACGAGACTTGAGTTCAACCACTGAGTTACTTCAGGGTAGGGATCATGTCGCATCCTTTCTTTATTTATTCAAAAACTGTTTATAGAAGTAGCACACCTATGAGTTAGTGTCAAACTCCCTCACTGCAGGTGCAAAATGAAAGAAGAAAATAAAAATAAAGAAATTTTTTAAACATTTAAAGATTATAATAAGTAAATAATTGCATTCATGACTAAAGAATAATATTTATGCTATATAGCTAATTTCTTGGCCAATGCTTCCTTTCCTATAACATGAGTGATGTGTACTATAATCTCCTAGGCATCCTCAAATCCCAGATTATTTATTTATGTATTTACATGGCTTAGGATACAAGTTAGGTCCTCGCATGACTGCACCACGGAGGCATAAATATTTATGGCATAAACCTTATTTTGACACTTCCTGCACTTACTATTTTTAAATTTTTTATCCTAGAATTCATCATAGCCTTAGAAAATGATTCAAGGATGCATTAACACCCTCCCCTAATCAGAAATGTGAACAATTGTATCGTTAATTTCTTTCCTTTTAAATCACAGATCCAACTTATTGCTTCTACAGCTCAAGTCAGAATCTTCTGGATTCAACTCTTTCATGAGTAAAGGCTGTGTGTTTTAGGTAGAAAAAGTTTGTTTACGCTTTGCACATAACTGAAGAAACAAAGCCAATTTAGATAAAACTTTCCTTTTTTCTTTCTCTCCCTTGATTTCTGGCCTGGACGAGGTTTGCACCAAAGAAAACTGTGTGACTGAGTTACAAGGAAGGGAAAATAAACTCAGAGATGTAGGTTTTTTGCCCTCCAGTATGATTTCCAGATCTATCACAGACACGTTTGGGGGTATTGTTAGGAGGAAAACATGCATTTAGGGTATTTCTATTTCATGTCTTGAAAGGGGGATTGTTTTTGTGATGGGACATAGAAAAGAAAGGTCTGATGCAAGCTAGTCACAGCACCTGCCACTCTGAGAGAACAGCGAGGGGCTTTAAGCACAATGAAAATGAGGAATAAAATGCCGGGTGTTTATCTCCAGCATTGCAGATAGAAATATATCTCCGCCCAACGTGAAACATCGCCTTTAATAAGACTGCCCTGCATTCATCTCTCCTGCATACACATGGCGAGCACACCTCATCCGTCACGTCAAGACATGTTAAAAGGAACCTTCTTTCCCTGTTCCTTTCTACTCTGAATAAGTAATTATGAAAAACAAATCATGGCCATGTCTCTTTCTTTCTTCAGTTTTATTGGGTTTTGTCTGCCTGTCTCCCTTGGACATAAAGAATTATTCTGTTCATTCAGATCCGATGATTTTCTTTGGGGGGTTGTTTCAGATAAAACAGAGGGTCTGATTTTGTCAGGAATGTAGCTCTGGAAGTCTCTAAGAGCAACTATGCATATGAATTTGAGGGCAAAATGTCACCCTCTAAGTGAACTGAATGGAGAAAGCACAATACAAGTCTGTTAAAATGCTGCTTTGGGCAACAAGAAAAAAAAGACTGTATGTGATCATTCTTTCTGAAGGCCTTGTAGATGCCGACACATAGGATGATTTGAGGGGTGCCCACCAGCCTTCATTCGGATATTTCTTTCTGTGGAGCGTACTGCTCTGGATAAAATCTGGGGGCTCTTACTTGGAGAAAATGGCCTTCTAGCCTGAAAAGGCTTATTCTTAAATGCACACAAGGCTACCTGATAGAAAGAAGAACATAGTAACGTACGTGTGTGTGTGTGTGTGTGTTGAATAGATTATCTCATCAAGCAGTTTGGAAAGCAAAGGGCAGAGGAGTTGGGACCAAGCTGTAAGTTCACCTAAATTTTGATGAATGAAATTCTTCCCAGGTTGGAAGGTAGAAAGGCATGAAACAGGTCTGTATAACTTGGATTTCAAGTCGGTTTTTGGATCCTGACCTCACATCTAGGCCTAATTCCCTGCAGGATCTCCCTCCTGCCACGTCCCGAAGTCCTCCACCCTTACACAGTGACATGTGTCCCAATCATGTCCCTCACATTGGGTGTCACAGAAGGAAGGGCTTCAAAAGTGAAGTATAAAGCTGTTGTCTTCCATCTACCTCCATCTGTCCCTGTCTACTCTCTGTCTCATTCTCTTTGTGACTCTGTTCCTCTGCTGGTTGTCTCTCTCCCTTTGTCTTTCCCTCTCTGTCTTTATTTGATCCCCTTCTGTATTCTTAACTGTCAACTCCATACATATGACTCCTAAGTCATTGTACTCAGATCTGGATGTCTTCTACGCTGTATTCTGAAATGTCTAACTACTTTTTGGACATCTTCATCTGGATCTTCTGCACCTCAAAATTACCATGTACCAAACTAGATTCAGTCCAACATCTAAACAACTTCCTTTCTCACCAGAAATGACAAAAACAAAAGCTATTGCCACCAGGTGAGTAAAACCCTGCTCTTCCTCATGACTCATGCAGTCATTCATCAAACACTGTTGAGTTTCCACCTTGTTGGGACGCTGAGGTTACAAAACTGAGAAAGAGAATTCCCATATTCCAGAAGCACGGGGTTATACCTAGTCAGGTATGTCATCTGACTACACAGTGCTTTGATCTGAGACCTCACAAGATGTCACGGGAGCACAAAGGAGCGATACCTAATCCAGCCTAGGGGAAGGGGGTAGTTGAGGGTACCAGGAAGACATCCAGGAAGAGGTGACACCTGACTTGAGTCTCATGGGTTCTGTAGGAGTTAGTCTGATGAGGGGCTGGAGAGATACACTAGCATTTCTTTCAGAATCAGCAATGTGACACAAGCCTAGACAGATAGTCTGGCAACTCCAAAGAACTGTAAGTAGTTCTGGATGACTAGATCACAAAGTGTTAGGGGAGGGGCATACTCACAGCACCTGGGTCCACAGTCTGAGGGTCTTAGGGTCATATGTGATGGATCCCATTCTCCCTCACTCTGTGTAAGGTAGCTGTCAAGCCTTACATATTTCACTTCCACCAGATATTCCTCTGCTCTAGTTCAGACCTGCTTTACCTCTTGTTGGGCCAGTGTAATAAGCCTTGTTTCAGTCTCCATCCTTCCTCCACTCTAATTTATCTGATCTCCCATTACAACGTATTTTTGAAGGCGCCTTACTAAAAGCATACTTTGTAGTCCGGCAGCAAGGGCATCACCTAGGAGTTTCTTAGAAACGCAGGCTCTCAAGCCCCTGCCTAGACCTTCTGAATCTGAATCTGCATTTTAACAAAATCCCTTGGTGATGTGAATGCATACTAAAGTCTGAAAAGCACTGCTCAAAAGCATAGTTCTACTTATATTCTAACACTGCTGAAAAACATAATCTTCACTGGCTCCCTTGTGCCTAATGAATATAGTTCAAAACCCCTCATCTAATTTCTACTTCTTTCCAGCCCAACGAGACACTTTCCTTTTCTAGAACATGCTTCATCCATCCCTCTTCATCCCGTGCCTTTGTTCCTGCTCTCTTCACTTGGAGCCCTCTTTCACTTATCAAACCCTTTTGATCCACTGTACTGAGCTGCCTCCTCCTAGATCCTTCCCAGATGTGTCTCTCTCATCGCTGAATGTCCAGAGTACGTACGCTATTTCTTCTTAGTCTGTCCTATCTTGCAGTAGAGTTATCAGTTACATTTCCTGACTGTTAGTTGTCTATAAATTCCTGAAAAGCAGAGACTACAGCTTCGCCATGTAATTGTCCCTCATGATTTTAGTGAATAGGTGCTCTATACATATTTCTAGGATAAATTATTGAAAGAAAATATTTGTACTCAAAAGGTGAAAAAGAGTAAACACAAATTGCCATCAATAGCAAAAGAAACGTAAACTCATCCAGCACTCACTTTGTAGCCTCCAGGAAATGACCTCCATTGGGTTGAAATTACAAATCTGAGAAACAACTTATCCCCAAATACTACAGCTACCAAAATACATAGTAGACAGAAAAACTGACCACTGTGTGGCCAGTTAGAAGTTCTGTCCAAATATTAGAAGTTCTGTCCAGATGTCTCAGTTTTAAACTTTGTACCTCCCACTTACCTTAAATATCACAGGGTACATGATCAGCAAGAATTCTAGGTTTATAACATCCTCTCCTCTGTCCCCACTAAAGAGAGGGAAAGTGGGAGCTAGCCGTAAGCCCTTTGATCTTCTTTAATGTATCATGTAAAATTTGTATTAGCTATGTAATTAGCTATGTGTCTCCTGACACACGAACACATTTACCAGAAATATTCCTTTGAATCAATGTATATAAAGCAGGGAAGAATCATGGCGGGTGCGGCAGAAACATGCAATGTTATCAGGTTAGGAAATATCCTGTTCACAGAATGCTGATTTGGTGAAAGAAGGAGAGGAGCTTTGCTGGGAGAATACCAATGGAGTTTAACAATGCAGCCCAAACATGTTGGGGCATTCTAGGTGACCAGCTCTCAATGACAAGCCCTCAAGACAAGCAGCTTGCCTGTCTGCCAGAATCTCACAGATTGGAAGCAAGGGAAATACTCAGTCTCTCTCTCCAAAGGTGGATGGACCAAGGAGGCCACTGTAGTTATATTAAGTGATTCTAATTATCACATTCCTACAGCCAGAATGCAGGGTAGTTCTACCCACTGATTTTCCCAGCAGGAGCCCACCAGAAGAAAAACTGGGAGGAAGCTTTGGAAATTGTCTTCCTTCCTCATACTTAGAAGAAATCGTCTTTCTTTCTTATAGACGGCCAAGCTGTGAAATTTAGGCCCCCATCTGAATTTTCTGCTTCTGTTTTAGATAGTTTTTTGTTTTGTTTTGTTTTGTTTTTTTTAGGTCCCAGTGAGTTCAGAACCATGAGGCATCCCTGTGACCCAAACGCTGCTTGCTTCTAGGCTTGGACCTTTCCTTCCCTATCAGAACAGGGCAGTATTAGTTGACAGGAGGTCCATGGCATCTCCGTTGAGTACGCAGCGTCTGGAGTCAACCAGCCTGGGTTCAAGTCTTTACTCTGTTTCTTACTAACCGTATCACCTGACAAGTAATTGTAACCATTCTGCCTGTTGGATCTTTCTTTGATATTCTGATCATCATTAATTTATTAGCATTAATTTTGATATTTTAAAATATTATTAACCTTCATTACTGGGTTTGGGGCACCCTCTTAAATTTCTCTCACGAGGAGGAGAGTGCCTCCCTTGCCTCTCCCTAGTCCTGGCTTTGAGTCTCAGTTTGCTCATCTATAAAACCAAGTGAAAAATAGTAACCATTTCATTGGACTGATGAAAGGAATAATGGAGATAATACACTTACAGTGTTTAGAACATCACCTTGCAAATTATGTGAACTCTTACTATTATTTTCTTTGACGCTGAAACTCTGTTCTTCCCACACTAGAGGAAGTGCATTGCAACAATGCTTCTCGAACTTTAGCAACCTGAGAATCACCTGGAGGGCTTGTTAAAACACAGATTCCTGGACACTGTTCACAGAAATCCTGATTATTCGGGGCGGGGGGACACGGGGTCTGAGAATTTGCATTTCTAACAAGCTCCCAGGTGCTGCTGTTGCTCTGGGCATCAAACTTTGAGTTTGAACAACATGACCACCACCCCCTTCGTATGCTTGGTTCCTTCGTATATGCGGTTCTTTCACATCCCTGGTTCTGCATCTGTGCATCCAACCAACCTCCGGTGGTATAGTAGCGTAGTATTTACTCTTTTTTTTTTTTTTTTGGCAGTACGCCGGCCTCTCACTGTTGTGGCCTCTCCCGTTGCGGAGCACAGGCTCCGGACGCGCAGGCTCAGCGGCCATGGCTCATGGGCCCAGCTGCTCCGCGGCACGTGGGATCCTCCCGGACCCGTGTCCTCTGCATCGGCAGGCGGACTCTCAACCACTGCGCCACCAGGGAAGCCCAGTATTTACTCTTGAAAAAAAAAATCTGTGTATAAGTGGACCCACACAATTCAAACCCATGTTGTTCAAGGGTCAACTGTACTTCACTACAGGCAATGAATGTAACTGGAGGCTCCCTATTAAATCTTGGATTGATCCCTCACCAGCAACGTGTTTGTAATTAATCACCAGCGCACACACTTACTCTAAACAGGGCCACTCACACAAACATCCTGTGCACAGGTTCATGTTGATAAATAGAATTGGCTGCCAACAGCCTCTGCAGCTTTTATCTATGCATTATAGTTTTTGTTTTCCTTTAGAACTTCTAGAGCTACGTCTCATCAGTGTTTATCCTGACTTTGTAAATGAACACTTAGAAAAACATCTCAGAAGTTTCTGAGACCACTCAACAACAAAGTCTTGCCAGTATTGGTTGGTAAAGAGATTCAGTACCGTGGTTCAGTGCCATTCAACCAGCTTTCACCAATACCTGCTATGTGCCAGGCACTGTGGACAAAAAGATGAAAGGACCCAGGACATTCATTAGATTGCACAGTCCTCAGGAGGAGAGAGGCACGTGAACAGTAAGTCATAATTCAGGATTATATGTGACAAGACAGCGATATGCAGGGAGGGCTGTGGGGAGCAGAGAGGGCGCCTTAGCATATTCTACAGGCTCCACCTAAGACATCCTGGAGGAAGCGTCAGGAGAAGTGACTCTTCACTTCCTGAGGGCTACTGCCAGGTGTCTGTGAAGCCCCAGGACGTGTAACACTGGCCTCCTGGCCCTCAATTCACTCTGCCAGAGGTGTGCAGATCCTGATGCTCTGCTTTCTCTTCAGTGCAGCCATGCCCCCAAGAGGGCAGTTCTCTGCTCCTCCACAAGGTAAGTCTCAGCCAGCAGGCTCTCCTTGGTTCCCAAGCCTGGGGAGAGATGTCTGCCTAACTTTGGAGTCCAGTCAGTGGACTAAGTCTCCCACTGCAGTCCTTTTTTAAATTAATAATGGTGATGTTTCTTCTGTAGAGCACAGGGAACTTTACTCAATATTCTATAATAACCTATATGGGAAAAGAATCTGACAAAAATGGATATATGTATATGTATAACTGAATCACTTTGCTGTACACCTGAAACTAATACAACACTGTAAATCAACTATACTCTAATATAAAATTAAAAGTAAATTAAAAAAAAGAATGGTGATGTTTCTCACTTTGTTTGGGACTCAGGTGGGAAAGAGGGATGCCATATCTTGGGCTCCCTCAGAAACTCCAGTAGAGATTAGTAGCCAAGTTGCGTCAGAAAGGGTGAATAGAAGGTAGTCAGACTGGATTCCTGTGAAGGCAGTGGGCCTGGGAATGCTGACAGGGCTCAGAGCAATCTGAGTTCCACCTGCCTTCTTGCTGGTCATGGTCCTTCAAAAGGTCCTTTAGGGTAGGGTCAGGCTGTCTATTAGGATATCTCGTGCATTTCTTTGAGCCTCATTTTCCTCCAAACAATACCACCCACCTGACAGGGTTGCAACAATTCACTGAGAAAATCTGGGAGGAAAATCTCTAGCTCACCAGAGTGACCTGGTCCCATGTTCAGTCATTACCTCCATGTTACTTAGAACAGGGCTTTGCGCTGTAAGAATGCCTGGAAGACGCCGTCCCTTCTTTAGAGAAAGGGCGACAGAAGGAACCTTCCTTGCCCTGCCCCCTCCTGCTTTCGAGAAAGCAGAGGCAAGTGAACTAAATCATGATCTAAACATAGCCAGCCACGCGGCTGGGCAAAACGACTGCAGCCCGAACAATGGCTCTTGGCTGATGTATGTCTGAGACGTAACTGCTGTGTGGCCTCTGTGGATGCAGTACCATCAAGTATTACAAGAGGAAACATAAAAGAAAACAAGGCACATAAACAAGCTCCCCGGATCACTGACATAACAAGCTCTTTCACTTGACTACGTAAAAGCCACAGAGCAAAAGGTTTCTGCTGACCACCACCCACTGCTTCCTATTTCCAGCTCATCGAAGAACTGGCCCTCTGCCTGCCTGCAGACAGGAAGTGCTCCTGGTTTGCTGACATGCTTTGCCTCCGTAACCCAGGGCCTCCATCTGTCCACATGGTCAGACTCTCTTCCCTGACCACGTAGAGAAGCCTGTTTTCTTCTGACACCTTCTGCTCTCATCTCTCCCTCAACCCCCCACATGGATTGAAGATGGCTCACACTGGCCCTGGGCCCAGGCAGCCTCTTCCTGCTCTGCCTCCCTGCCCCCCTCCCAACAAATTAAATTTGTCACTTGGACTTTCCATAGAGCTGAAGGTCACTTGCTGTAACTGTCAGCCAGGAGAGAGGCACCACGGGGGGAAGTTTCAGAGGCACGGTCTCCTTGAGTGGGAGGCTTGCTCTCACCTCCATGTTGCTGCCCCTGGACAGTGCACACATTCTATCTCCCTCCAATGAGAAGACAAGAGTGCCCTCCCTCCAAGACACCAAGAGTTCCCCAGTGACAGCTCAGGCTTCCATCCCTGATAGGCTAAGGCAATTGCCTAAGCAGCTTTTTACGCTTCATGTTTTCCAACTAGAAAAACAAGGATACTTAACTTCCTCCCAGGGGTGATCTGAGGACATATTAACCAATTTCTGAAAACCACCTAAAGAGTTTGACCAGAGGAGGTAAAGAATGGTCACTGTTCATCCAGAAGCACTGAGATTAAACAACAACTACAACAACAACTCTACCTACTTTGTTTGGGCTGAAAAACAAATTATCATTGAAAACAAACCTAGGTCTCTTTATATAATGTTTCATCTCCAAGCTGGAACTTTAGTATTATGAGGCAATAAAAAACAAAGCACAATGGAATCCTAAACTTGATGTTCTCTTGGCTCTGTGTCTCACTTGCAGTGGTGGGTGGACTCTGTAATTACAGTGGTTGTGAAGTCCCCGGCCATGTCTCAATCGGGCAGGCAGGGCAGACTCGGCACTGTATTAGCAACGGCAGTCATTGGGGGAGAGGGTTCCAACGGCTTCCCTGGCAGCATTGTCATGATTCAGCAGAGGAAGAAAGTGCCAGAAAGCCAGAAACTACAAGAAGAGACTGATAAACATTCTGTGCTTTGTATGTCTCTCAAAGCTGGCATTTGGAGAATGCGGTGAAATTTCAAAACTCCAGAAGCAAAGATGCATGTAGGAAGGGGTCAGACCTATACGGCACAAGCTTCATTTCCGACAGGGAGTGGTCCCTGGTTGAGAGAGGGGCTGTCCCACTTGATATTTCACCCCACTTGACATTTCAATGTCCAAAGCGAAGGACTTTCCCCAAAACATCTTGACACAAACATCATGGAGTTTTGTCCATGAAATCACATAAAGTACAGAAAGCATTGTTTATCCATCTGTGTCTAACCACTAGTGGTCTGTGGAAGAATGGCAGGTACTGCGGTAGGAAAATAACTTTAATCATGAACCTTCATGGGACTTTGGCAAAATCTCCTCAGCTTTCTGTTGAGCTAAATGTTAGTTCTCCCATCACCACTGGTCAGTCGACTAAGAATGAAATGCTTATGCAGGAGGCATGAAAATCGTTAGAGATAACTACCATTTTTTTTTTACATCCTTATTGGAGTATAATTGCTTTACAATGGTGTGTTAGTTTCTGCCGTATAACAAAGTGAATCAGTTATACATATACACATGTTCCCATATCTCTTCCCTTTTGCGTCTCCCTCCCTCCCACCCTCCCTATCCCACCCCTCTAGGTGGTCACAAAGCACCGAGCTGATCTCCCTGTGCTATGTGGCTGCTTCCCACTAGCTATCTATTTTACATTTGTTAGTGTATATATGTCCATGCCACTCTCTCACTTTGTCCCAGCTTACCCTTCCCCCTCCCCATATCCTCAAGTCCATTCTCTAGTAGGTCTGTGTCTTTATTCCTGTCTTACCCCTAGGTTCTTCATGACAGTTTTTTTTCTTAAATTCCATATATATGTGTTAGCATACGGTATTTGTCTTTCTCTTTCTGACTTACTTCACTCTGTATGACAGACTCTAGGTCTATCCACCTCATTACAAATAGCTCAATTTCGTTTCTTTTTATGGCTGAGTAATATTCCATTGTATATATGTGCCACATCTTCTTTATCCATTCATCTGATGATGGACACTTAGGTTGTTTCCATCTCTGGGCTATTGTAAATAGAGTTGCAATGAACATTTTGGTACATGACTCTTTTTGAATTATGGTTTTCTCAGGGTATATGCCCAGTAGTGGGATTGCTGGGTCATATGGTAGTTCTATTTGTAGTTTTTTAAGGAACCTCCATACTGTTCTCCATAGTGGCTGTACAAATTCACATTCATAACTACCTTTTAAGTTATCTCTTGTTATGCGCAACTTGACTCTTATAAGTAACCGACTATTTTACTTACCTATACCTATGATCTATCTTTACACTAACATATCTATTTAATATTAATGTAGAAAAAGAGAGAAATAGATAAAAAGCTAGCATATGTGGTTCACAAATATTTCAAAGAATCCAAATACAAATCTTAGAACCTATGTATTTGCTTATATCACCTCTGTGGGTAATAACTTCTGTAAACTTACTGCCTGATAATTTAAGATTGTATTTTGTTTTTTCTTTCCTTTCCTTTTATTTTTAACCCCCAAATCACCTATTTCAAACTTCAAGAGGTGGTCCCTAATTCTTCTATTCCATTCCGTTTTAATTCAGTTCAAGGAGAATTATCTGTTGTGTTTCCAGGGCTGTGGTTTTAGTATTCAAAAGGAATATAAATCACATTTCCTGTTCTCAAGGTATTTCAAGTCCTGTGGGGAAGGCAAGGCTAAACACAAAACATGTTTGTCTGAGAGGATATGATTACTGCTAAAATGAATTATATGGATAAGAGGTGCTACAGAGTCCCATAGACTCCAAGGTTTGGTGAACACTTATAGTTTATTTACAGAGGAAAGAGTCCTAATTTTCATAGTCTGTTGACATGTGTTGGTTTCCCTAACATGGTAGACCACCCAGTTGTCCTTCTCTAGCTTTGTTTTGTTGGTCCTAGGGTGACCAGGCCCACACACGGAGACAGGCTCTGAAAGCGAGATGCTGCTCAGGTTGACCATCTGTCTAGGTTTTCCTGTGTGACACAGGGGAAGTCCAGAGAAATCTTGAATGCTCTCAAAAGTCAGCACATGAGGAGCTGCTCAGGAGAGAGCCCAGAGCTGGCAGTAATCTCCGCTCCTAATGCTTCTGAGAAGTCTGACGACAGGTCGACAAGAGGAGTCTTGAAATCAGAGCAGATTTCTTTTGGCTGGGCAGAGGCTGTAACTGGCAAGTCCTAATTTATGTATGAAGTCTATTTTTTAATTTCACAGAGGAGCTGTCACCAGGTTCGAGGTAGAATGATCAGGAGCGAGACTACCCCGTAAAGAATTAGCCAGGGGCACTGCTCTTCAGTGATCCTCCAGCTCTTATTAAAATTCTCATTTAGAACAAGTATCATTCAGATGCCCACGTAAAGATAGAACTTGGTAAGGGGATGTGGGTAAGGCATCCTTTTCTCAGCCTTACCTTTCGGGAAAGGAAATAAGATTTGCTGTGTTAGGAGAATAAAGTCTTCTTTGCGGGAAAGAGCAAATGGTAGAGGAAAAATGTGAAAATTCCCAAAGTTGTGCCTTTGAGCCTTCCTAATTAACAGGAGAGCACAGCGCTCCTTCTGTTTCCTGTTGACTAGCGGGCAAAGGGCGGCTGCTCTTCCTTATGACCCACAGATGTGAAAAATATTGATTTGTCAGAATCCCTAAGGCTCTAATGAAATTTATGTGATTTTCATAAATACAAATTGTATCAGAACTGTTGTCATAGAAACTTGAGTGGGCAGAGCAGCCAAGGCAGGAAAAAGAGGAGAAATCTGTGGTCAGTTTTAGTGTATGGTCCCTTGAATCTACTGCCAGGCAGCGATCTTCCTAAAATGTCAACTTCATCCAAAGGCTTGCCATCCGCACTTCATCCACTTGTTGAAGTCTCAGTAGTGAGAAGTTAAACACCTTTTAATCAGCAGCCCAAAATTACCTATCCAGAATAATTTGCTGTCAGTCCCTTACCCCATCTCCTAGCAAGCCAAATTCAATTACCAGCCAGGCCCCTAACTAAACCAGTGTTTCTCAAACTTCAGTGAACAAAACAGATTGCTGGGCCCCATCCCTAGGGTGCTACCTGAGAATCTGCATTGCTAATAAATTCCCAGGTGATGGTGACCTGACACTGCTGGTCCAGGGACCACATTTTTTAAAAAGCCACTGCCCCACTGCCTCTACTCAGTATGCCCATTCCACTCTATGTAAAATAATATCACATTCTGAATTTATTACAGTCAGTCACATGCCCTGCACTATAGTGTTTATGGTTTTGAATTAGGAAACAGTACATATTCTCATAAGCTTTGTGTCTCTCTGTCTTACCACAGTGCTTTTGCACTATAGAAAGAGATCAATAAGCTCTTGTTAAATCAGGGGGAAACCAGGCAGAAATGACTGTCTTCTGAGCCTACAGAAAACCCTGAGATGTTTATGATTACAGGATCCCACAGAGCTATTTACATCAAGGGGAGGAGCCCCTGGCTCCTTCTTCTTCCATGTACCCTTCAGGTGGCCTTCTATCTCTTCTTTCCCTTTAGAGGTATTCTTGTCATTTGAGCCTGATTGATAGTAAAGAGTCAGAAAGCCCTGTTGTTGTTTTTTTTTAATTTAATTTTTATTTTATATTGGAGTGTAGCTAATTTACAATGTCGTGTTAGTTTTAGGTGTACAGCAAAGTGATTTGGTTATACGTATACATATATCCATTCTCTTCCAGATTCTTTTCCATATAGGTTATTACAGAATATTGAGTAGAGTTTCCTGTGCTCTACAGTAGGTCCTTGTTGGTTATCTATTTTATATAAAGTACTATGTATCTGTTAATCTCAAACTCCTAATTTATCCCTCCCCCTCACCTTTCCCCTTTGGTAACCATAATTTTGTTTTCTACGCCTGTGAGTCTGTTTTGTAAATAAGTTCATTTGTAACATTGTTTTAGATTCCATGTATAAGTGATATCATATGATATTTGTCTTCCTCTGTCTGACTTACTTCACTTAGTATGATAATCTCTAGGTCGATCCATGTTGCTGCAAATAGCATTATTTCATTCTTTTTTATAGGAAAGCCCTGGTTTTGAACCCGACTGTAATACTTATAAACCCCATGGCCTTTGGTAAGTTGACTGACTTAAGCCTCAGCTTGCCCATTTCTGAGATGACGTCTAATAATCCTTAATTTACAGATTTGTCTTGAGGATTAAATAGAATAATGCATAGAATCTGTTGTAGCTCTGTGCCTGCCACCCAGTAGGGATTCACTCATCTATTATTTATCACAAACACAAATCTGGGGGAGAACGCACAGTGTAGTTTGCTCTGCACCCTCTAGGAGTGACCCTTGGTGCGCACTTGCCTATAAATTACTCCACAAGGTTTGACAAACGGCTGCAGGATAACCTGCGAGCCACTGCACCTTTCCGTGAGTATCAGTGACCCCAATTTCTGCTGGGGGGATAAATCTTCTTCCATTTTAATAAAATTTCTCAAGCGTCAATGGAAAGCAGAAATGTCACTGAAAGAAGCATGTGGAAACTGCAGAGCTGAGAGTGGGGAGTGTCCCTGAGGACCAGTCTCTGAGAAGATGCCTGTGTCCTGTGATGGGGAACATTTAGAAGCTGAAACAGTAGGAATGTGGTGGGGAAGGCAGGGGAATTCAATCTCCTTTGCCTCCTCCACACAAATCAATCACAAAGGAAACAGATATTTGAGGAAAAAGTTCTTTTAGAATGTATTTCTATTACCTCATCTCATAGATTTCATTCCCTCCTACTATGATTCCTTGAGCAGAACAGCCCGGATCTTATACAGCCTCTTAATGGGCTCATTTTTGGACTCTGTAAGACAGACAAAGGAGTCTCGGAATCCCCCAGATGGGGACGGGAGCAGGTTAGAGGACCAACAAAAGGGTCACTTCAGACTGAGAAGGGATGATGGGAAGCTGATCCTCCAAATATCTTCAAGTTACTGGAATTTTCTACTTCTGCGCTGAAGGAAGAATTCTAGGCAATAAAAACATAATTAGAAGATCTACACTATAACTTACTTAAGATTGTGTTGTCTCACGTTCAGCATCCATATGTCCTGAATTTTATTCAACAAGCACAGTGTTCATATTTTATTCCACTGTTCGAATGGCATCGTTGTGTCCAGGAACTTCCCACAGTTTAGCTTCCAAATTATATCACGCAATTTGCCTCCAGTCCCCCACATCATGAAAACTGGGGTAATTTTTGGTTTGGGAAATATAACCATTGCAATATATGCCCTTCATTTTGCAAATGAGGAAAGTTGGATCTTACTACAGGTTGGTGTCAGCACCAGAGGGCTGAAACCCAGTTCTTCTGAATCTCAATACATTACTCCCTTCTAGAATATTATGCAGCCATCAGGTTCATTTTAAGCTTTTAAAAGGCTTTTTTAAAAAAACAATTAAAGAAGCACTTTAATCCTGACAACATATCCCAGAACCCCCAGCTTTCTGTCTGCTTACAGAGAAGAAAAATAGAGTTAAATGATATGTACATAATTTCATGGGGGCATTCTCTTTATTTTATCAATCTAACTTTTAATTATTTATTTATTTTATTTTATTTTTGTGTGTGTGATCAGCACATCCATGCAGAATCAGGTCAGAATTGTTTTTGCATCCATAAGAGGCTTATTGAATCAAGTGTTGGCATCTCTCCTTGGTTTAAAACAAAGCATTTCAAATGGCTAATAAGATACTCAGAAGTCTTCTCATCCAGGTCTAGCACCTATGTTTCAGGAACTATACTAGGTATTAGGTATTAGAAGTTAATAAAAAGATAAAGACCTTACCCTCTTGGAATATACAGATGAGCTTAAGTGACCTGAGCAAGAGGGTCTAGGAAGGGCCCTTTTGCTGTCCTGGACACAAAAAAACCAGGGTCTGGCATAGTTTAATTAAATGCCCATCCTTCCCAATTAGCCATGAAAAACACTGCTTGTGTAACTATGTCATTATCACTTCCTGCCTGGATTAGTGTAATCCATGATATGCAGGCCTTCTGTGCTCCAGCATTTCCTCTGGGGATTTGCAACCTTTGCAAAACCCCAGCTTTAGAATGCTGGCTAGAGCCAAAACGTCATTACTCACATTACTTCTATGCCAAGCAAGCTTCCCGTGCTTCCTTAACAGAGGAGTGCACACTGTAAACGTTCTGTAGTTAAAAGGATGAGCAGAAAGCACTTCCCCAAACCTGGGGCTGTCTCGGCAGTTTAAGTATACACTTCTCTCACCCCAAGCAAAAGTTGGCAAGTGTCAGACCCAGACAACATATGTGTTCATCTCCTGTTGCCTGTCAAGGAAAAGCTGGATATTGTAGAAATGATTCAGACCCTCAGTGGGACTGATGGGGTTCTTTCTTCCAACTCTACAATTCTGTTTTTCTAGAATAGCTACTTCCTGGGGACTTCCTCAGAGAAGAAAACTGTCTTTATCCCCACAATATCATTTTTTCAATCATAAACTCACATGTTTTTCAGAAATGAAATAATACTAAAGATGAATTAGAAATATTTCAAATGAGGAAACTGCAGCTGAGAGAGAGAGAGAGAGCGGGAGAGATAACATGCTTAGACAAGGTCACAGCAAGGATTAGAATCCAAGTCTCCTAACTGATCTAAAGAACTACTGTGTCTTCTCTAATAAATAGTTCAGATTCCAGTGACCTGTGCTATATGGCCACCTTCTCCCTCTACATTTATAGAAAGGGTCACTTTTTTTCTGTAGGCTGTCCAACTCCTCAGTGCTGTAATGGAAAGGATCCTGAATGTCAAACACCATTTCTCATTGGTAATATTGCTTAGGTAAATATCTCAAAATAGATTTTCAGCACCAGAGCAGGAAGACGCCCATGAAAGGAAGTTCCAGCTTCTGAAAATACCACCGGGCTTTCGCAAAGCCAAACTGCATGAAACAGATCAAAGAGCATTACATTGCCTTCTGGTTATGGGTCACTCTATCTCTGTGAATCTAGTCATAAAAGCACAGAAATTCAGAGCTGGGAGGGACTTCAGAGATCATCTTGTCAACTCCTTCAGTTTAAAGGTGAAGAAAATGAGACCCAGAGAATACGAAAGACTCGCCCCAGGCTATAGAACTAGTTACAAGGAAACTGTCTGTCCTTTCTCCCTCTGTCACATTGTCCTGTAACAAAAGGCCTAGGCCACTTGATATATTCAGTGGTTGTGCCAACAAGAACAGAGAAGATGCTTTTGATTTTTT
The DNA here is from genome assembly GCF_949752795.1 of Hyperoodon ampullatus. Classification (NCBI taxonomy): domain Eukaryota; kingdom Metazoa; phylum Chordata; class Mammalia; order Artiodactyla; family Ziphiidae; genus Hyperoodon; species Hyperoodon ampullatus. The sequence continues at coordinate 38,440,549 of NC_136920.1, read as the reverse complement.
AGGGTGATACAGATTGTGACAAAGCCCCAAAGTGACCTCTTCCAAAGCAGGAGAGCAGCACATGCTAACGTGCAACAAATTCCTGGACACAACACAGAAAAAAGAAGAAGAAGGAGGAGAAGAAGGAGGAGAAGAAGAAGGAGAAGAAGAAGAAAACCATCCCACAACACCGAAAAAAGAAAAGAAAACCACCGCATCATGGTCTCAAAAGAAGTCGAGTCTGAGATCTGATATTCACTATTCATCACATACCCTTTGATTCATGATGCTTAAGACAGTTAGTGTGGCACTTTCATAACTAGAGCAAGTACAAAAAATGTCAAGTTCTCCTTTAAAAACAGTAAGACTCCTTGCAGAAGAGATTAGGGGAGAAACCTACCCATCCTTTCTATTTTCCTCTTCACTGAACTTGTGCAATATAGTTCCCTAAATGTCTGGTGCCCAGAACTTCCAAGGGCAAGAACTTTGCAAAATAACATTTTTTATTAGAAAAACTATACATAATTATTATAGAAAATTTGCAAAATACAGAAAGTCATCAAGAAGAAAACCAAACAGATCTATATATTTACCATCCGTAGATAAATACTGTTACTTTTGAAAATATCTCTTATCAGTATTTTATTTAGGCATGCATATACATAGATATTTTTCAAATAAATTGGCCTCACATCATTATATATTGCTTTGTAGCCTGTTTCTGCTTGTTTTCACATTACAACTTACCAGGAACTTTTTTTTTCCAAGTAGGTATCAAACTTTACTGAACATCAGAATCACCTGGAAGGCTTGTTAAGACAGAGTGCTGAGTCCCAATTCCAGTTTCTAATTTAGTACCTCTACGGTTGAGATCTATAATTTGCATTTCTAACAAGTTTCCAGGAGATATTGATGTTGCTAGTCTGGGAATACACTTAGAGAGCTATGGTAGTGCTACAACATAACTTTCTGTAAAAAAATGGCTGTAGAGTAATTTATTGAGTGTGGTATATGATAGGCGTTTTGACTTTTTCCAGTTTTCACTGTTATAAATAATGTAATAAATATATATTTTGCATATCTTTTAAAAAAAAGAGCTTTATTGAGGTAAAATTCACATACGATCAAATTCACCTATTTTAAGTATACAATTCTTTGTTTCTTTAAGATAAATTCTAAAAAGAAGAATTGCTGAGTCAAAGATTATATATTTTGATATACATTGACAAATTGTCTTCTGAGGTTGTAAATAATTAGATTCGCACAGCAGAGTATGCACATCACTTTCTGATTTCCTTGGGCAACCCAGAATAGTATAATTTTTAAAACACCTTTACAAATTTGAAAGGAAAAAATAGTATTGTATTGTTGCTTTTATTTATATTTCTTTGACATCAATTGAGGTTGAATATTTTCTCTCAGATATTTATTTGGTATGAGTATTTATGATTTTGTGAATTCTCTGCCTTAGGCAGGATATTTGTGTAGGTATCCTGCATAGCACAGACCATGAGGACATTGGCCATCTTAATGATTGATAAATCAATACAGGGAAAATCCTATGTAAAATGTTATTTCCCTATAATTCTCATTGAACACCAGCATCCATCTCTTGCTCTCTCTCTCTCTCTCTCACACACACACACACACACACACACACACACACACCCCTACCCCAAATTGTGAAGGACCCAGGCTATGGGCAGTCCCAGGGAAACCTCCACTAAGGCGCAGTCCCAGGGAAACTTCCACTAAGGCAGCAAAAACACACTAGTTTAAAAACCCCCAACTGAATCTGGTGAGTCAGTTCTACTGCAGTCAATTGAACTGAGGTAAAGGATAAGTGTTACAATGTTTATAGAGTTAATTTTAAAAGAAAGTGGTTATTTTACCTAATAGGTTTTTCATCTTGTTTTCTGCTCTGCTCTGGGGGTTCATAGACTCAGCCTAGCAGGTGACTCCCTCGCCCAGTAGAAGCTGGAAAGAAGAAGGCCTGTGGAGAGAACTCTAACCACTGATCTTTGAAAACTTTCCTAACTTGCCACCAAGGAAGCCTTAAGGTCGAATACCAACAGCTAGAGCTTTGGTGGAGAATTCTCCATTCTTGGGCTCTTTGGCATTCACTGGGGGAAAAATGTCATATATATTTTCACAGGTGAAGGAGAGTCGGTGCCCAAAGAAAGCATCCAATACAAAGGCACTGTGTTCTAGGTTTCAGCCTGTCTATAGAGTTTTTGAGAAGAGTTTCCTTTTCCTAAAATTCTTCTGAACAAATACAAGGTGACTCTTCCATTAGACCAGCGTGATTTGAAATTATCTTTTTCTGCGTGGTCTGCCCTACTGACTGCTCACCTCTTAAAACCCATGTGTTAGGAATACTTTTTTATTTCTCTTTTCTTACCCCTTAATAATTCTTTCTGAGGGATGTTTTCTGCTCCTATGGCTTCAGCTCCACCCTGAGACTGATGGCACCAAACACCACATCTCCATCGGCAAATGTGTTCCTCCACTACGTTGATGAATGCCCTCTGGGAATTTATCTTCACTGGAAAGACTGGGAAGGCCGACAGAAGATGCAAACCCAACGTGTTTAAAACAGAACTCTTTAACTCTCTCCACCTCAAACTTTCCTTCTTATTTTCCTCATTTCAGTTAATGGCATCCCCACTTATGTTAAAATCATAAGCCTTATCTGGATATTCTATATTCACTTGGTCCCTGAATCCTCCCTCTTCTGCCTCAAGCATGCATCTCCTATCAGGCCCTCCCTGTCTCCCCACTGCCCTTGTGCATTAGCTCAGACCTTCCTAATCTCTGGTCCTCCCCCTGCCCTTGTGCATTAGCTCAGACCTTCCTAATCTCTGGCCCTCACTACTTCACCCCTTCTAGCTGGCCTTCCTCCTAGTTTACTTTCTTCACTCCAAACCACTCTGTGCCTTCAAAATGGCCTCCAGAGGTGTATTGCCATTAAAGAAATCTGATCATGTCACTCCCCTGCCTGAAGATGGCTGCCCAGAGGACTAACTAACCTAAATTCTTTGGCATGGCACCTAAGACTTTCCACTACCAGCCTCTTCTTCCCTCCACCACCAGCACCCCCTGGCAGGCTCTGCTCTGGTCACACGGAATCTCTGTTCCCAGAACAAGCTATTTTTAACCTTTTACCCCTCCAGGTTGTGTGCATTCTTCTTCCTTTTATTTGTCACAAAATTTCCTCCTTATCCTTCAATGCCAGCTGAAATGAATCACCTCATTCATTAATTCATTCACTCATTCAACATAATTATTTTTAGCATCTATTAGCTGCAAAAAAAAAAAGAGAAAAAAAATTGTGCTAAGGGAAGCCAAACAGATAGGATCCCTGTTCTCGTGGAGCTATGAAATTTTTCTTGAAGACTTTCTTGACACTTTTGGCAGTTAATAATTTCCTCCTTACCCTCATAGCATTCTGTTCATACCGCTATGATAGCAGTTAATAAACCATAATGTAATTAAGTCTGGATTCCTGACTAGACTCTGAGCTCCTGGGGTTAGGGGTGGAAGGGATGCATCGATGATTGAGTCTTACTTGCCTTTATATTTGAGGAGGCTATTCAACATAGTGGTTAAGATCATGAGTTCTTAGACAACTACCTGGGTTCAAATTCTGCCTCTACCATTTACAAGCTCTGTAACTTTAGACAATTTTTAAAATCTCTCTGTGTTTTGGTTTGTTCTTCTGTTGAATGAACATAATAATAGTAACCCATAAGGTTGTAAGGGTTAAAGGAGTTAATATATGAAAACAATTACTATAGAATATGGTAGGTTTTTTATTAATTTTTTTAAATTAATTTTTTATTAATTCCACTATGGTGCTAGTAATAGAAAGTCCTCCATAAAAGCTAACTTAATGAATGGATGGATATTATTTAAGTATAATAAGATCGATCTATCTGTCTATCTATCTATCATCTATCTACCTATCTATCTATCTACCTACCTATCTATCAACCTATCTAATCTTACTCAAAGACCGTATCACCTCATTCACAGGTATGAGAATGGTCAGGCCAGATGTAACCCAGACAGCCTAGGGCAGTGATTCTCAAGCTTTAGCGTGCTTTAAAAATCTCCTGAGGGGGGCTTCCCTGGTGGCGCAGTGGTTGAGAGTCCGCCTGCCGATGCAAAGGACGCGGGCTCGTGCCCTGTTCCGCGAAGATCCCACATGCCGCGGAGCGGCTGGGCCAGTGAGCCATGGCCGCTGAGCCTGTGCGTCTGGAGCCTGTGCTCCGCAACGGGAGAGGCCACAACAGTGAGAGGCCCGCGTACCGCAAAAAAAAAAAAAAAAAAAAAAAAAAAAATCTCCTAAGGAACTTATTAAAATTCGTACTTCTGTCCGCTTTCTGATTTAGTAATTTTGGAGTCGATCTCAGAATCTGCATTTGTAATGAGCACTGTGTAGATAGATGGTCCTTGGACCGCACTTTGAGAAATACTAGCCCTGGCTGGTATCTTAGACTCTTTCCCCTGCTGGGGGTCCCAGAACCACACACTGTCTCATGTGAACAAAGGGACTGGAGGGGTCCTGTGGATCAAGGAGACACAGTACCATGTGATTGCACAGGATCCCTCTGCGGAAGACAGTCAGGGAGGGAAATGAAGTCCATAAAATGCACTCTGTAGAGACCTGCTACAGGACATCTGCATCATAAAGCAGGGCTGACTGTGAGGGTGGATGAAAACATTTTCTAGTAATCCCACTTGGGTTATTTTCTAAGAATCGGCAACAGAGTGATGGTATTTAGGGTACGTAGGTTTTGCTATGCAGGGTTGAGCTTTATCATCAGTTTCATGTTGAGTTAATTTATGATTATTAATCTGCCATAAATTACCGATGTGACATTTGGCAGGTCACTCTGCCTTTCTGGGCCTCTTCTTTCTGTGAAAAGTGATCTGGGTTAAAGTTTCTCTAAGAGTCCTTCAGTCCTGTTATTCACTGATTCCTAGGCTGGGAATTGCAAACCACCTACCTAAGGCCTGAAAGAATTCACGGCTCTCCTAAGACAGAGCAGTTTTCTCGGTATTAACCACAGAAGCAGTTTCCAAATGTCAATCAATAGCAACACACCTGGATTTTTAAAGATGAAGAGAGAGTGCCAGTTCCACTGGGCAGTCTGCGGCAGCGCTTAGCTGAAACAGGAACAAAAAAGCACATCTGAAACAAAGAGCCATTCTCTTCCCTCCTGCCCAGCTGGCGGCAAACCTGCTCCATCCAGCACTTTCTCCAAAGGCCTCACTCTCCTATCCTCAGGCCCTGGAGATGGCCACCACAGGAGGCAGGTACTTGAGCTACTCCTTCCTAGAGGATCTTGCTGAGGCCACCTGTAGGAAGTCATCTGGTCACACCCTTGGGAGCAATCTAAATGCACTAGCAATAGTGAGTCCATGCCTTTTTTTCTGGAAATCCAACTCCCATTCCTGCCTTTATTTCTGTTATGCCATTGTAGCATTGTGATTTATAATAAGAAATATATATTTGGTCTTTATTCCTGTTTCTGGCACAGAGCTCCTAAAACTCTTGGAATTTCCTAACTGACAAGAGCAATAAAAGTGCCTTTTGTTATATTAATGAGACAAATTTTGGACCACACCTAAGGATGGGGGATGGTTGCCCATGGAGCTAAACCTGTGATTAGAAGATTGGAACTTTAAGTCTCACCCCCAAATACCCGGGGAGGGGAGACGGGTTGAAGATTGAGTCCCATCACCTACAGCCAATGATTTAATCAATCGTGCCTTTGTAATGAAGCCTCTGAAAAAACCCCAAAGGTCAGGGTTTGGGAAGCTTCCAGGTTGATGAATACATGGAAATTTGGGAACAGTGGAGTTCCTGGAGAGGACATGGAAGCTTTGTGCCCTGTCCCCATACTCTGCCCTGGGCATCTCTTCCATCTGGCTGTTCCTGAGTTATATTCTTTTATATTAAACTGATGATCTACTAAGTAAAATGTTTCTCTGAGTTTTATGAGCCACTCCAGCAAATCAATCAAATCCAAGGAGGGGGGTCTTTGGAACCTCTGATCTATAGCCACTCAGAAGCACAGCTAACCAGGGTCTAAAATTGAGAGGGGCAGTCCTGTAGGACTGAGCCCTTAACCTGTGGGATCTGACGTCATCACTAGGTAGTGTCAGAATTATAGGACACCCAGACAATGCTGGAGAATTGCTTACTATTGTGGGAACCACCCCCATTGGAACTGGTGTCCGAATTGTAGCCATCAATGATGGAAGAAAAAGGATTGGGAGATAAAGAAAAACTTTATTATTCCCATGTCACCTAACATGTAACAGGGCCTCTAGTCTTGAGCTATTTTGCTGTACATTATACAGAGTGTGGTCCACAATGAAAGTACCTTCCAGATGTGTGTTTCAGGAGGACCCAATCTGAGAAAATGTATATGCACCTCAGCATCACACAGTCCCTTTCTCTGGGGTCATGGCACAGCAGGTGGGTGGGTGCAACTCTCTACTCTTGTGCCAAAGCTGCGCAGCCGATGTCTCCTTGGCTAGTGTTTTCCAAGCTGTTAACAAACAAAGGAATCCTAGCCTTTCATTATTTCTCTCTTCTCTGCCCATATCACGTGGTGAAACATTTTTCTCCCCAATTGCATTAATTAAGTAACAATTAATGTTTTCCCATTTAAAAATTAATCAGAGACATAGATAATGGCTAATCAATGCTTCTCATCTTCTCTGAAGTGCCAGTGGAATCATTTTTATTGTTCCAGCAAAAAGCACAGAAAATTGACCTCTCAGTGAGTTTATTCAGTCTTATCACAGATAGATACAGTTTGCTTTCTGATGAAGCTTTTTAGAAAACTGAAGCTAGTTCCAGAAACTCCAGGATGCCTGGAACTCTGCATTTTGACAGAAAGGTGAGCAGAGGCTACCTCTCCTCACAGTGAGAGGTTCGAGGGTGGATGCATGGATTACCAGGTAGTGAATGACAGAAGGATTTCTTGGCTAAAGCACCTGGCTGAAAGCTGTGGAGAGAAAGGATGAGAGAGGAGGTTGGCTTCTGTGTGGAGTTTTTACTTCTAATTCTGAGTGGGTGCAGATTCCTTCAGCTCTCTGTTTCCACCTGTCTACCATCTTTCTCACCTGTCTCTTCTCTTCCTCCTTCCTATGTCCTCTAGGTCATTGATGGTGGGACCAGAGAGGAGAAGGAGGTACAACCCACTGGAGGGAAAAGTGAAGTAGGCCTCAGATTGTGTGTGATCTGAGGAGAATGACACAATATTCGCTGTCTGTTATTTTTATCTGACTGATGGTGATTCATGGCCTTATCACATAGGTGTTTATATCTTCGTCTTGACCCAGATCATGCTTCCCTGCCTAATTTCCCCTTATGTCTCAAGACTCTACCCAGTCAGGGTACGTGCTCCTTTTCTGTGTTCCCAAGATATTGTATTTAATTACTGGTTCATTTTTCTGACCCTCCCACTCTATTCTGCAATCCATGAGAGTAACCTTGTGCCCAGGGCCTCAGTAAAATGCCTGCACATTATGGGTGTTCAACAAATGCTTTTTAAAATGAATTACTAACAAAAGGTGTAAATAAATGCCACATAAAGGACAGCGTTTCTTCTGACTGTCACTGCAGACGTGAGATTAATAAAGCAGAAAATAAGTACTGTCCAAAGTTAAATTCCAGTGAGACACAAAACAGTGCCCCAAAGCCTGGTAAAAAGAGTCAAATCACAGCTGGAGACAGGGTGATGGTAGAAACCAAATAATGAATGGCAGATGCCAAGGGATGGGAGTTATATAAAAATCAGGAAACGAGGGAGGTAACAAGGAAGTTGTGTGTCTTTAGGGGTAGGGGGCCTCTGTGGAAGGCCTTTGCCTGCGTCCTCCATCATCAACTCTGTCAGAAGAAAGAGGACTTTCATCAGTGTCTCATAATTTTCTGCATACAGGTCTTTTGTCTCCTTAGATAGGTTTATTCCTAGATATTTTATTCTTTTTGTTGCAATGGTAAATGGGAGTGTTTTCTTAATTTCACTTTCAGATTTTTCATCATTAGTGTATAGGAATGCCAGAGATTTCTGTGCATTAATTTTGTGTCCTGCTACTTTACCAAATTCATTGATTAGCTCTAGTAGTTTTCTGGTAGCATCCTTAGGATTCTCTATGTATAGTATCATGTCATCTGCAAACAGTGACAGCTTTACTTCTTCTTTTCCAATTTGGATTCCTTTTATTTCTTTTTCTTCTCTGATTGCTGTGGCGAAAGAAATTAAAGATGATACAAATAGATGGAGAGATATACCATGTTCTTGGATTGGAAGAATCAACATTGTGAAAATGAATCTACTACCCAAAGCAATCTACAGATTTAATGCAATCCCTATCAAACTACCACTGGCATTTTTCACAGAGCTAGAACAAAAAATTTCACAATTTGTATGGAAACACAAAACACCCCGAATAGCCAAAGCAATCTTGAGAATGAAAAATGGAGGTGGAGGAATCAGGCTTCCTGACTTCAGACTATACTTCAAAGCTACAGTAATCAAGACAGTGTGGTACTGGCACAAAAACAGAAATATAGATCCATGGAACAGGATAGAAAGCCCAGCGATAAACCCACGCACGTATGGTCACCTTATCTTTGATAAAGGAGGCAAGAATATACAGTGGAGAAAAGACAGCCTCTTCAATAAGTGGTGCTGGGAAAACTGGACAGCTACATGTAAAAGAACGAAATTAGAACACTCCCTAACACCATACAGGAAAATAAACTCAAAATGGATTAAAGACCTAAATGTAAGGCCACACATTATCAGACTCTTAGATGAAAACAGAGGGAGAACACTCTATGACATAAATCACAGCAAGATCCTTTTTGACCCACCTCTTAGAGAAATGGAAATAAAAACAAAAATAAACAAATAGGACCTAATGAAACTTAAAAGCTTTTGCACAGCAAAGGAAACCCTAAAGAAGACCAAAAGACAACCCTCAGAATGGGAGAAAATATTTGCAAATGAAGCAACTGACAAAGGATTAATCTCCAAAATTTACAAGCAGCTCATGCAGCTCAATAACAAAAAAATAAACAACCCAATCCAAAAATGGGCAGAAGACCTAAATAGACATTTCTCCAAAGAAGATATACAGATTACCAACAAACACATGAAAGACTGTTTAACATCATTAATGATTAGAGAAATGCATATCAAAACTACAATGAGATATCATCTCACACCGGTCAGTGTGAAACAATGAATGCTGGAGAGGGTGTGGGGGAAAAAGGAACACTCTTGCACTGTTGGTGGGAATGTAAATTGATACAGCCACTATGGAGAACAGTATGGAGGTTCCTTAAACACTAAAAATAGAACTACCATACGACCCAGCAATCCCACTACTGGGCATATACCTTGAGAAAACCATAATTCAAAAAGAGTCATGTACCAAAATGTTCATTGCAGCTCTATTTACAATAGCCAGGACATGGAAGCAACCAAAGTGTTCATCAACAGATGAATGGCTAAAGAAGATGTGGCACATATATACAATGGAATATTACTCAGCCATAAAAAGAAACGAAATTGAGTTATTTGTAGTGAGATGGATGGACCTAGAGTCTGTCATACAGAGTGAAGTAAGTCAGAAAGAGAAAAACAAATACCATATGTTAACACATATATATGGAATTTAAGAAAAAAAAAAGGTCAGAAGAACCTAGGGACAAGATGGGAATAAAGACACAGACCTACTAGAGAATGGACTTGAGGATATGGGGAGGGGGAATGGTAAGCTGTGACAAAGTGAGAGAGTGGCATGGACATATATACACTACCAAACATAAAATAGATAGCTAGTGGGAAGCAGTTGCATAGCACAGGGAGATCAGCTCGGTGCGTTGTGACCACCTAAATGGGTGGCATAGGGAGGGTGGGAGGGAGGGAGATGCAAGAGGGAAGAGATATGGGAACATATGTATATGTATTACTGATTCACTTTGTGATAAAGCAGAAACTAACACACCATTGTAAAGCAATTATACTCCAATAAAGATGTTAAAAAAAAAAAAAGCAGAAAGAGGACTGATAAACTAACCCCTGAATCTGACAACTTAAGCTAGATTGATATTTCTTTCATGGCAGGACCATGCCTTGCATGTCTTTGGTATTCCAACAGGAGCTTCCCCGAGTACCTTGTAGAGAGACATACTTGGGTAGTAAGCGCTGATTTGACTAAAACACAGTATATTCTGACAAACAGGATGGAGACCTTCATCCTTTTTGTACACTGATGTAGCCCAAAAGTCTAGACTTGTGCTTGTCACATAATTGGTCCTCAGTAAACATCTGTTGAACGAATAAATGAATTTTTAAAACCTCACAGCAGGCTGTTGTCTCCATGGCCAGAGTGGAGTAGTGTTTCTGGGTAGTGTTTTCAACTAAGCCTCAGCAAGGTAGCTCATGGCTCATCAGCAAAGCAAAAGGAGATAATAAACCTTAATCTGGGTGCATTCATCACCTAAGAAAGTACACCCGAGGTCCAACTGGTGGCGTTCTGAGGGTCTCCTACTTGGGTGACTTTTGTGCTCATTTTTGAAGCAGGATAAACAATTCCTTTTCAAGAAGCACATAAGTGAGGGCTTCCCTGGTGGCGCAGTGGTTGAGAGTCCTCCTGCCGATGCAGGGAACACGGGCTCGTGCCCCGGTCCGGGAAGATCCCACATGCCGTGGAGTGGCTGGGCCCATGAGCCATGGCTGCTGAGCTTGCGCGTCCGGAGCCTGTGCTCCGCAACGGGAGAGGCCACAACAGTGAGAGGCCTGCGTACCGAAAAAAAAAAAAAAAAAAAAAAAAGCACATAAGTGATAGGAGCAAGGGGACAGCTTCTTTCCTCAAACTGGTCTCTGCTCATGTCCTGATACCTAGAAGGGAAGCTCTGTGTCTGTTAGACACTGATGACCACATTTCAAAATTTAGGGTAAAACTCCCCTGCTCAAGCCATGCATTTTTTTATCCTCAAATAACACCCTTAAAAACAATGACATGAAAGCACACTACTGGTGGTGGAATAAATTTCACATGAAGCAGTGCATATGTTAAAAGCATTTACAGTTCCAGAGAATGTGGGTTTACATTTCACTTGTCCTGCTCCAACGCCCTATGAATTGACTCAGCTGGTTTTAATAATAATAATTTTTTTAAGTGGTGGGAATATCATTCTGTGTGTACATTACGGAATGAGAGACTCTCGCAACAAGAATTTAACACCAGCGAAAGCACATGTGTACAGATGGAAAAACACGAGTAATTCCCTTTCATATGTTTTCCAGCCTCTCCATACATAGAACACCACACACTGAATGGGGGCCAAAGTGCCAGTGGTGGACGTCTTTCTAATGGGCATCCTTTTTGCCAGTTGCCATGGATGATAAGATTCTATTTCTTTCCTAACGTCCTTCCCCTCCGTTCACGCCAGCGCAATAATTTTTGGCATTTACAAGCCATCTCTTGCCAGCTTCTCGCCTATGCAAACCTGCCACACCTCCTCCTCTTTCCAGAGAGGCTCTGGAATTCAGGGGGCTGTGGGAAGATGGCTTCCAGAGCCCTTGGACACAGACAGCAGCCATCAGCCACAAACCATGTTGCAGGAAACGTTTCTCCACCCAAGGAACAGACTTGAATGTAGAGAATAACTTTTATATTTGTTCTGTGACACTCAGGGAGCAGAAGAGAAGAAAAAGGATTCTGGTGAAAATGGTCTTGGAAATAAGAGACTGGAGGGTTTCAGTGGACATAATTACATTTGTAACAGGTTGAGTCTGAGGCAACTGGGAAGCCCTGGAGATAAAGGACTAGAGCTCAGGGCAGAAATCCAGTCTGGCCTGGAGCAGCTCAGCTCATCCGTACAGAAAGGCACGCTCTGGGGGAGGAAAAGGGTAGGAGACACAGAGCTGAGACCAAACCTCCTGGGCCACCTGCATCTAAGAGGCTATATGAACCAGAGTGTTTGGTGAAGGAGACAGAAGGACTCACAAGAAGAAGAGGAGGTGGACAAGTTCCTTGGATGCCATGGAAACAATGGGGGAAAGGATGTCAGGAAGCAAGAAAGGGGATGGATCATCAGCCATGCCAAAGGCTGCAGAGGATTCTAGAAGGTAAGGACGGAGGCCTCCTCTCTCGCCTTCTCTCCTCCAAAATCATCATATTTTTCCAGCTTCCACTTCACTCCAATACGGTTCCAATTAGAATCGCCTCCCCTGAGAGAAGCAGAAGACGTAAAAGTCTTCCCTTTTATATATTATGCTTTTGTGCTGTTACTTTTAGAAATGTGGCCATTTTATGCCCTGCCTCTCTTGAGGACAAGGGGACAGAAGGAAATGTGTGGAGCATCTCCCATGGGCTAAGCAGTAAGCGGAGTAAAATGGTAACACACATTTGAGCAGCAGTGACTTAGGGAAAGGGAGCACCAGAATCATCAAGGCAGGAGCGGGAGGTGACCCGGCCTCCCATTCCTGCCTTCCACGCTGTGGAAGGGTCACACCCACCTCTCTTTTCTTTCTTTCTGTCAGATGAGACCTGCCCAGCTCACTCAGGGGTTGTGCGGTCACAGAGGATCTAAAAGGCTGCATGAACGGAAGGTACTATTCAGGGGATGTCTGCCTCTTTTGTCCTGGAAGGCCCATACCAACTGTACAGCCTATAGAAAGACTTCCCTGGGACACGCCGGTTTATGGTCATTTCTCTCCTCTGGAATTCTACAGTCAACATGGCGACAGCAATTCTTTTTCTTTATTATTGAAGTGCCCTATGAGTCTGATCTCCTGAGTGAAACAATAATGTCCTTGAGAAGAGGGACTGCATTCTAGGCTGGTGGGTTATCCACAAAGCCTAAGACACATTCAGTTGGTAACCTGAATTAAATGTCTTGCGTGGCACCCGGGATAATTCAAATCTCTTGCTACTATTTCCCTCTGACAGTGGATTTGTTATAAGGAACAGTTTCTTGATTTGGCCTTCGGCTAGAGTAATATTCTTGGAGCCCACAAACCCTAAGGCATTGTTTGATAATTGCCATTCAGCGTTTCCAAGCACTTTGGGAAACATGGGGTGAAGCAGCTTCTGCCTAGCACGTGCTGTATGAGCAACATGGAACAAAGGAAGGAGGGAAAACTAGAGGGAAGGATGACCCAAACTCCTGGGGCTGACGGCGTCTTCATCCACGCCTTCTAATAATTACCACAGAGGAATATTTATTTTAAGCGTCTTGCATGCACTTTCATTTCTTCCTCTATTGCCTGTTTTGTGACCCAGAAAATTTTTACCATCCTTGCAAGAATAAAGGAGTGTCAGGTTTTCTTGCAGTAGAGATGCTATTTCTCATCAGGGGAAATGGAAACCAAATTAAACTTTGTTCTGCAATTTAAAAACATATCTCAAATGCAAGCCAACAAAAATTTTCCTGGCTCTACTTGAATTTTTTTTTTTTAATGGTGTGCAAAACAAACTGCCAGAGTAGCCCCTGGTTGCATAAATCCTGAGGGAATCCACAGACTCTGTCATACACTGGAGGATCAGGGGAAGGAAGACCTGGACTTTACATCATCTTCCTCCACTTTAGTGCTATTTGCCCTTAACAACCAAGGAAAAGAAAGTCAGTTTCTTATGCCCATGCTGATGTCTTCTGAAATCTCAGTTCTAAAACTCACCTATTGAGAAAGCAAAATACAGGCTGCCCTCAATACACATAACATACATTTGCATGGGAGAAAGAAGATACCTCGATTTGCATGATGCTTTATTATCTAGAACACGGAATCACGGGCATGATCTCCTTTAATCCTTATATCTACCATGTGAGGTATCGTGACCCAAATTTTACAGATGAAGATGAGGTTCAGAGATGTTGAGTCATGGAGGCAGCCAATGTCAAAGCCGGGGCTTGAAGCAGGGTTAAATTCCCTGGCAAGCCCATGCTTACTTAACCTCATGATGTTGTCTCCGAACCTGTGATATTAGGAACTTAACATTTGTTATAATTCATAGCTATGGAAAGATTTTTTTTTTTTTTTTTGCGGTACGCAGGCCTCCCACTGCTGTGGCCTCTCCCGTCGCGGAGCACAGGCTCCGGACGCACAGGCTCAGATGCCATGGCTCACGGGACCAACTGCTCCGCGGCATGCAGGATCTTCCCAGACCGGGGCACGAACCCGCAACCCCCGCATCGGCAGGCAGACCCTCAACCACGGCGCCACCAGGGAAGCACTGGAAAGATATATTTTAAAGTTTAACTCATTATAAAAATGAATAAGCTATCAATTATTGAATGTTTACCTGATGCTAGATACTATATTAGATGACTTATATACCTTATTATACTTAATCTTAACAAAGTTTATGAGAAAAAAAATAGTGTCTTCGGAAGTAAGGCAGGGGGCTCATCAAGAGGTAGGAAGGAGCTAAGGTACCCAGGAGCTATTCTGGGGTGCTCATTGTTGATGGTCAGTAGGAAGGAATCCTTTGGGAGAGGCACAAAGTCTTGACACTCAAAAAAAAGTCTCAGGTCCAGCTGTGGTCCTATGAGTCAGGAGAAGACTGAGAAAGTGAGGTCACCTAGTTGTAACGAGTTGTAACGGAGCTGGATGAGATGGTGATTGAAGGAGGAGCATCAAGGGCTCCTAATGAAGGCCATCAGGTGGTGGGAAGGAAGTAGCTCTGCTACTTGAGGGCCAGACGAATAAAGCCAGTCACTTTAATCCTTCCAGGATTTAAAAGGAGCCTTGAGGAGTTTGGATGTAGTGATGCTGATGGATGGGAGCTCAAAACCGAAGATTGTTTTCCTGACTGACATGCCACCAGAGAGGAGAAATAACGACTGAGCACAACTATATGCCAAGCACTATTGAAGGCACTAAAAATACAGAGGTGAGAAGGAGAAAATATCCTTGCCTTTATAGGACTGATTGTCTCCTGGGGAACAAATATACCCTTTGTGGTCCTCTTTCAGGCCACAGTGGCCTGAAGAAGCCAGAGTTACATGTGTGAAACAGACATGGAAATATATCAGGTAAATGCCATTTTACCAAAGTCTCTCCAGATATACTGTTGCTTTAACTCTTGATTGAACCATAAAAGTACAGTAACCGCCAAATTGCATGGTGTACTCAATTTCTTGAGTTCAGCTATCACTGGCAGGAGGCCCTTTGAGGATTATGAATCATTACCTAGACCGTGTTATTAAATGGGAAAAATATGTTATACTAGAATGTGACTGTCAATTTTCAGGGGCATTACAGTCCCCTGGGAACTGCGCTGCATCACAATAGGACACGGGTGACACAGGAAGAGGGGAAGGAATGTGGGTGATATGTGAGTTCAATTCTTTTCATAACTTACATGGTAATGAGACAGGTTTTATCCAAAATAACATTAGTAGCATTTGCAGACAACTATCCAAATGACAGGCCACTGCCAAAATTACAAGGTATGTCAGTATGTACTATGAAAAATCTGACAGTGCTATGGGGGATGGGTTTTCACTTTTGGCTAAATCTTTCTAGGCCATGAAACACACCTAGAAATACATCTTCCTTCACAGGGAAGCTGCAAGGATGTTGAATCTGTTTCTATTGTTTTCAAATACCTTTGTATCAGATCTAAACATTTCTCCTGAAACTATTAGCAACTCCAAACCTACATTTAATCAAAAGAATAGCCATAAAAGATAGAAAGCGGGGTGGGGGAGACATGAACATCTATGAGGGAAAATAGAGCTTGGGAATAATTCATTTTTTCATGTTGGAATACAGAGAGTGGTGTTTTTGAGGGAGGTGGAAAAGGTTGAACATCCTGAGACATTGGTTCTGTGTGTGTGTGTGTTTGTGTGTATGTGTTTAAATAAGACCCTGTACCTGAGACACAATTGAAATCCTGATGAAATCTACAATTTTATATTCTCTAACTAAAAAAAATAAATAAATCGAATTATTAAAATAGCATCTTTTTATGGGAATCTTTCTTTTTCCTTTTTTTTTTTTTTGGCTGACACGGCCAGGCTGAGACAGCAACACTCACTTACAAAAACTGTGGGAAAAGACATTAAAAGTGATTAGAAAAACAATAAAAAAACATCCGTGGGTCTGTACAACTCTCTCAGACAGCTTTATAGGGAGGGATTAAAGACGTGGGCCGCGATTGTGCAGTAAACAGAGGTCGGCTGCCACGATGAGGACTTGGTTCCACATCAGTGGCTTATCTTTAATGCCCGAGGGGAGAGAGCAGACGTACAGCATCGGAGTGAGGGGCCACCTCTCCGAAATCACCCCTGACTTTGATCAGGAGGCAGAGCCAGGGGTGGTAAAAACACATTTGATCTGAAGAGTTAAATCTCCCCCAGCCAGCTTCCAGGGGTGGTCTCAGCAATGTTGTTTCACCAGTCACAGAGAAACATCCATTAATCCCTGGCATAGATCAGGAAATGGCTGCACGAGTGACTCCCTATGAGGCGAAAAATGGGAGCCGGACAACCAATCTCCTAAAACTCCCAGCACCACAAGGAATCAGAGAATGTCACAAAAAGTCAGCTTTAATCAAGCTTGATTGTGGTAAACACAAAAACATATGCAGCTGAGGCACAATATTATTAATCATCACCAGTGTTCCACGAGGTAGGTGTTAATTGTCTCTTGTGCTTCTCTGAATATGTCTGGTACCCAGTTTGGCTGCTGACTTGAACATGGATTAGATGTGAGGAAGAACAAAAGGATCAGCAGGATTTCTAGGCAACACAGTCTCTAATAAGAATGACATGGCCATTGCGGGAAGAAGATAATGCTCTGTGGAATTCTAATTTTGACCCTCTTCTGAAAAAAAAGAATCCAATTTTCATAATCGTTGCCCAACGAAATGGTCATCCTTGCAGTGCTGCAGGCTGTACACATGCCTGAATTTGATTAGACAACTTCCCGAGAAAAGCTGTGTTCTGCTTTTGTCCCTGGGTGCTTAGGTCTATGTGACTGTCTGTCAAGTCTGTATTATTCTACCTGACATTACATCTCTGCCCAGCAACATAGTGCTGTGTCTTGTGACAATGACCTTACCTTCGAAACACCTTTCAAATGAAAAGTCTGGTTCACCTGGGCTCATTATAACTAAATATATCCTTCAGTCTAAAGAGACATAGTTCACTCGTCCAAAAGGAAGGATGATAATAGACGTTACAGAAGCCAGGGAATGGCAAAAATACCCAGGATCAAGTCACAGTATCAAAGAGAGAAACCTGACGTCAGGGTCCCTAGCCTTCCCTTTTCAGCTCTTTACCCTCCAATCTCCTTCCTTATTTCTTTAACCCCCTTCCTCAAACTCTTAATAATTTCAAGACTTCTGCTTCTTTCCACCCAAGCCTACATACAGGGAAGACTCTAACATCAGTAATGGAATCAGATGTCTATGACTCAAATATAGGCTCCCTCACAAGCTACCAGCTTGTGACTGGTAGCTACTTATCTACCACCTCATCTTATTCTGCTCCTTCTATTAGGAGATATGTGGGAGCTGGCCATCCTCCAGATCAAGATGACATTTACACAGTCTTAACAGGTGTGACAAAAACCTAAAAATTCTACCTTTCTGCTAGACCTATACAAACATCAGCTGGTACATTTAGTGCAACTACTGTAATAACCATGAAAACCTTCCATTACTAGGAACACCTTTCTTTACTTTCTTCTCTCTTTGCCCTGCCATACTCCCCCCACCCCCATCCCATCAAGCCTTTACAATATATTATTTGAAAATAAGCCTAAGATGCAAAAAATATAGCTTTTGGCCACGTGTCAAGACAGACAGCAAATCTTCCCTTATATTGTAAATTTCCCAAACTCAGGCTTATGACTCATCTATGCTCTCTTAAGTGTTTAGAATGTCTTTTTTTCCCCTAGTGGGTATAAGGAAAAGAGACTTGCTAACTTTCAACAGATAGAGTGGGAAAACTGCATAAATTAGAAGACCTGAGTTCTAATTCTGCTCTTCTGCTAAATGTTTTTGTGTGATTCTCTGTGTACCTCAGTTTCCGCTCTGGGATCTGTCCTACCTTCCTCCCAAGTTTTGGTTTATTTTATTAAATAGGTATAAGTGCACTTTAGAAATTGTGGTGTTCTGTAAGCATCAGAGCAATGCTTCTGAGGATAAAGTCAATCATTGTAGGTACTCCTGGTCCAGAGCCTTTTGCATTCAACAAATAGCTATTGAGGCCCTCGAGTGTGTCAAGCAGATTGCTAGGTACTTACCTACATACAAGTAGGTTTCATCCCTCCCCAGGTTTCTTTCCCCACTAAATGACTTTCCATCTGACACGATACACCTCTTCATAGAATTAAACCACAAAAGCAGAGGATTGCTACTAGAAGCTGATTAACTTCGATTAACATTTGCCAAGCACAGACTATGGCTAGTGGTTTCATTGACAATATTTCATCTAATCCTCATAATAATTCCATTACGCGCATGTCACGATAACTGTTTTACAGATGAGAAAACTTACAGTCAAAGCTGTTAAGTAGCTTGCCCAAAGCCACAAAGCTAGTGAGAGGGCTGACTTGGGATACAAACCCAGGCCTTACTCTAAGCCCATTCCAGGAGAGAACCTGGACAGGAAATGGGGTGGGGTGGGGGGATGGGGGTCTCCTTACCTCCTACCAGAGGAACAGATTTTTTTCATTATACCAGTTAATGATGGTGTAGCAATAGGAAACTTTCCGGAAGCCCTTTCTTCTTGAACATCCTTTCTAGAGCTTCTGCCTTTAGCATATCTGCTTATATTTTCCAAGGTCGTGAGCTTTGCATTTCTTTTATTAACAGACTTAATTTTTTTGAGCAATTTTAGGTTTACAGTAAAACCACACAGAAATGACAGAGTTCCACATACCCCTCCCCCTGACTTTGTATTTTTACATTATTGTTTCTCTCTATGTCTATAACCTGATAAGCATGCTTTTCATAAATCCCTGTTGTACCTTTCACTGTTATTTTATAAAATTGAAATTTCTATACCCAATATTTTGCTAGAACTGGGCATGGGATTGAGAAATAGATCAGTAAGTTTGCCTTTTGGACAGACTATGGAAAAGCTACCTGAAATATATGGAAGTCAAAAGTTTGCATTTGCATTTGCGAAAGCAGGGACAGCCTTTGGTGGACTGTGCTCCCAGGGCAGCACTACATCTCTTGTCACCGGGCCAGGGCAAGCAATACCCCAGGAGCAATGTTAGAGAAAAATGCATGAGCACTGGTAAAGGAGAAGATTTCACCACTTTATAATTCAGTGTCTGTGTTAAACCTCGAATTCCAAATGGAGCACAAGGGACTCTGAATACAGTCATGACTTTTATATTTGTCCAACATTTCTAGGATTTTTAAACATTTAAAAAAAGTGTTTCTAGGATTTACTCTTTTTCCCCATCAGAAGAACTGTCATGGGAAGATGTGGAGACATAGAGTCCACTTTGTGTTTTATTGGTCCAACTGGCACCCAAATCCACTAAATAAAGACTTTGAGAGCCCTGATTTTAAAAATCTATTTGATGGAGGAGTGAGGAATGGTCCACAGAGGCTGAGCTGCTCTCTGGGAGCTACTCACTGCAGTGACAAAGGTCAAGTAAAGTCTGTGATGCTCCCTCCTGTGGTCCATCAGCCTCAGGGATGTCTGCTACTCATGATTTTCAGAAATAATGGGGACTTGGGAGGACCCAGCCTTCTAGAAAAGGAGCATCGAAGTGTTGAAACCAGGGTGCTTTCTCTTGGTTGAACAGCTGCGGTCTGCCCAGGTGTCTGGCTGCAGGTTTCTCTCTTTTTATAGCCTGTTCCAATATGTTTTCACAGGTGCTGGTGTAAGAAGGTGGTGCCTTTCAGTGAGGTTTGGCCATGTCTGTGAGGGCTGAGCATTGGGTCTTCCACAAAAATACTGCTGTCCAGGAAATTACCCATGACCGGAGGAATGTTCATACCAATTCCTCAGCCCTGTTCATTCCGTCACTGCTATTGGTTTGGAGTCTAGATCAAAGTATGGACTGTGGACCAGCAGCTCTGGCATTGCCAGGGAGCTGGCTGGAAATGCAGAATCTCAGGCTCTGCCCCAGACCTACTGGATCAGAATCTGCATTTCAACAAGACTCAGAATCCACGTGCACATTACAGTTTGAGAAGCCCAGATGCAGAGAACTCACAAATTCCTCCCTTCTGGTAGATGGCACAGTGTATTTTCTTACTTTAATAAGCAGCATCAGGTACTTGCACGCTTGACGAAATTATACAGCAATATAGCATAATAAGGTTTTGCTTCGAAATGAATATTAGCTTTACAAATTGCCTATCAAAACACAGGAGAGACAGAGTACTTTTTGAGTCCCTGGAAAGAATAGATGCACAAGACTGTATTAAAAAAGTGGCAGAAGGGGCTGATAGAATAATTACTTTGTAAATGTTAGCTACCATGGTAAGTAACTCACATGCATCATGTCATTCTCACAGCTCCACTCTGTAGGAACTGTAACCATCTTCATCTTAAAGATGAGAAACTGATGCAGAGATCTTGAAATCACTTCCCAAGGTGACACAGGTGGTGAGTGTCTGAGTGGCCAATGGAACCCAATAGTTTCTGGCTTCAGATCCCTACCCCTTAACAACTACATTTCACGGATCCTCATAGGGAGAGAGACTTTTTACAAAGGTCTTTACAAATAAGCACAAAATATCAGAAGCAGGATGTGACCTGATAAATGTAACTGGATTTAAAGAAACAGGTTTCACTGACTTTCAAATCACAGCTCAAACAAATAAACAAAACCAGCATGATTTAGCACCTATATCTCCCCAAGCCCCGACACGCCACTGAACTATTATCTACTCCTCTGACTTTCCCGGTGCTGAGCTATGTTCCTTTAACTTATTTCCACACTGACAGGGTATCCAGGGATCCTCTGAGGGGCTTTTCTCATCTCTGTGAATCAAGCTGCCCCTGAGCACCCCTTTGATTGCCTTCTCCACACCTTCCTTAGAAGTTAAGTGTGATAGAGAAAAGAGACATATAAAATGTACACATAGTAGGTAGTTAATAAAAACTACTTTTATTTTAGTTATTATTGCTCAAATACAGATTCTGGGTTCCTATTTTTCTCAGAACTTTAAATTCACCCATTACCTGTGCCCAAAAAAGTGTATTTGGAATTTCCTTGACATTTATTAGGTGCCCTAGACATATCTATATTTTAAATGAATGAATGAATAAGTGAAAGAATGAGGGTATTAATTTAGGCTCAGTTAAGAAACCACAGCGGATGCTATCCCAGGCTGCCTTGGAAGTAAATGCTTGAACTTCCAGTATCACTTACCCAAAGTGACTAGAAATTTTTAAATGTCAGAGCCACGTCCGGGAATGGGCCACTTATTACTGTCCTCTGCTCTGCTACTTTTCACACCGGTCTATGGACTGAGCACTCCAGAAGAGGCTTTGCTCCTGACTCTTGCACTCTGTATGCTGATTAATTTGGCTGGCATTTGGCCTGGCACTCATGTGGCCGAGGTATCCTTGGCCTCTGGTTAAATGGAGTTGTCCCTCTGATGTTTCTGACTTGGCAATGAAGTCTTAGCAACCAGAGTCATCACCACAGCACCCTGTTATTTAATCTTTGCTGGAAAGTGATGAACACAGACCTCACTTGTATGAGAACTCTTAGGTTTCGTGAAAGTCACGTGAGAAGTTGCCAAGTTTGTGCTTAGAAACAAGCACATGTTTGAAACTTTAGTTTTCTTTTTCTCAAGGTCTCCCAAGTTGGGAGCTTATAAACACAGATAAGAGAGTCTGATTTAAGCAGTTCCTATTACCTCCCTAATTCGGTTTTGAAAATCTACTTTTGCTTGAATAGAAAATAGAAAGCGAACAAATCCACCCCCCACGCCCCGCCCACTTCCTTTCCTGAATAATCTAGAGACTTAGGCAATCCTTCCTTTCGCTGGGGATGTGACTATAGAGTATTATTTTATTGACTCATAATGAAGAACTTCTGATGGGAAAACCATTCAACAGTGAAAAACGGCTTGGGGGTCCCAGCAAAAGAGAGAGCACATATTCTTACTGTGGCAAGTGGAAAAAACGGGAATGAGGAGACCTCACAGACAAAAATGCCCTAGAAAATAGCAAGTCCTTTACGTGAACGCTATGATCTTTTTGAGGAAGTTGATTTTTTCTCCATAATGTGCAATGAAAATGTTAGTGGTAGTGTGAACTGCTCTAAGATTGGAGGAGTATACCAGCAAGTGCAACTGTGTGTGGGCAGGGACTGACAATGGAAATTTGGTGGTGAACACAGAGTGTGGGCAGAGGGAAAAAAGCTCATGTGAAACATCACTGAAAGGAAGTGTCACAGGAAAAAATTATGAGGCAGCATTCTACAGTGCTAGTCAGAGCTGCATCAAAAGTGCTGTGCCTTAGTTCATTAAAAAAAAAAAGAATCCTACAAACAAATAAGCAAAAGATTTCAAATGCCCAAAGAGACACTGATGAGAACCCATTCCTCTTTGAACTGAACTAACATTCCTGGAATTCAGTCACATCATATCAGCCAAGAGAAGATTCCAGTTCAGTGCTAGGGACTGGATTTTTTTCTACATCTGGTTCCACTCATAGTAACGACCACCTCTACACCCATTACTCTCCTGACACATCTAGTTTAATAGAAGAGGTGATTCCCCTATTGGTGCCCTAAGGTATGATATGATGAGAGTCTGGAAATGCATATAAATGGATTTCCATTATACAATGAAAGCCAACAGGGCCTAATCTAGATTTCTTATTGAAGTAGATTTTTTTTTTTAACTAGTGAACATTTTGCATAGTACAAGTTTTGTGCTTATTCATTTACTACCTGGTAAATCTTTGTATTTTACCTTAGTGTTTTTGATTACCAAGAGTTACTCTTAGGGAAACATGAGCTTATAAAAATCATTTTAAATGGATGTTTTAAATTCTCCATTTGAAATACCTGAAACAGGCTTTAACACTGTTTGTGGGCTAGACTAGAAAGAAAAGTAGTATCTTACCACTATGACTAATTTCAGGTAATTGAAAATCTATGGCCTTGAAATCATGGTAAAACTGGTTAATTTGTGACAGCAAATCTGTTTTTCTCCTGACAGATTTACTAATTCATGTCATACTTCATCATATCCATCTGTAGACACACAGTGTAAGCTATTAGAACTCTAGATCGACTCGCTACCTTGTTTGTTGTAGATTTGATTATAGGTGTCTTTGTTGAATTATCCAGAAATATTTGTAGGAAGTAAAACCTTCATTCAGAAATGAATACATCACAAGGGGAAACAGCTTTAAAAGATGGAACTAGGGTATTTATATTTTTATTAAGTTGGCTTAATTATAATTATAAAATACTAAAGATGACTAAAGAATTTTTCTTCTAAAGTTCAGAGCCAAAGCATACTAGGAATTTATGTGGCTGAGGTTAATGGTGCATGTTACTAGATGACATAAAGAAAAAAAATCTTAATTCCTATTTTTTTAACCCCCCCATTTTAAGGAAATGATTTCATACTGAAAGATTCACTAAGAGGAAATAAAAAAGTCACATAGATGAGGCAATTTTAATAGATCACTGAATTTTTACTTTCAGTGGTGAACCTAGAGTCTGTGATATCCTTGTATATAAGCTGTAGACAAACTAGGTTAGGGAGGGAGCTTGGGTGATATTGATGGGTGACAAACATGTGCCAGGCACTGGTCCATAATTCATAGCCATTGCCTAATTCAATCTGCCCCCAAAACCTAGGAAGGAAATATTATTATAGATGAGCAGTCTGTTGATGAGAAATTTGAATGAACTTGTTCAAGGTCACACCATTAGTGAGGGAAAGGGTTGGAGTTTCTAATCCATTTCTGCGTGACCATAGAATCCATGATCCTACTGGCCATCTCTTTTAGAGGGACTTGTAATGAGTCAAACGTCCATATAGAGAGCTGATTCATGGAAGAATGACAACCCATAAGGCCCTTATGGCACGCCATAGAACTCTGACCTCTTCCCTGTCTTGTTTAATAACCTGTGTTGATGACCTGGTTAAATTTTGTAAAAACATGCTTAGTCAATTTATCAATGACATGGAGCTGAAAGCAATAAAAAATATACCGAGCACAGAATTCAGAACAAAAGGATCTCAACAAGTTAGAATCATGAGCCAGCCCTAAAAAGTTGATGTTTGAGGGGATAAACATTAAGTCCCTGTACTTGGACATAAAATATCAATTGTACAGAATGAACAGGATTGGACAGAGGCAATCTAGCAGGGGCTAATGTGTAAAAAGGAGTTAATTTAATTCAAGTGATCAAAATTTTACTGAGGGCCTATTCTGAAAGAGACAACTGGATACAGAGAATTTTAGTTGACACGGATCAATCAATGTGGCTGCCAAAACAACGTGGCTGTGCGGTTGCACATATAGAGTTAGTTCTCCTCAACTCTGCTCTTGCCAACCCCGTTAAGAATACAGTGTTCAGTTTTTGGTACCCCTTTTAGAAGGGAGATAGCCAAACTGATAACTTGTTTAGAGGACATGCCAGGTGACATGGAGAGAGAATCTGAACCACTGTGATATAAGAAAGATGAAAAGGACTGAGGACAGAAGCATAAGAGTTATCTTTAATCAGCTAAAGTTCTAGCATGTGAAAGAAGGGTTCAACTAATTGGGTGTAGACCCAAGTTCTTGTCTAGGAACAATTCACAGAGTTATAAGAAGCCCAACTCAGAGGAAATGGGCTGCATCAGAGAATACGAGGTCTCTTGGTGAGAGTGTTAGAGGTCTGGCAGCCCAGCTGGAAGGCCACAGATGGGGGCTCTTCTGGCAGAAATCCCTGTATGGATTGATATCCAATTGGGTGACATATAAGGCATTTTCATACAAATCCAGATAACTATGTGAAGTTTGGACTTCTGCAGCGGCCCAGCCCACGAGTAAGTAGAGTCCAAGGGAGGAGAGTAGAGGCTTTGAAATCAAGTGAGGCTGAGCCTTCTGCAAAGCCAAGAGTCAAGGCTGGCTGAAGAACAGGGTTGGGAACCTGGCGCACTGAAAGATGGGCAGTCAGGGAAGCACATGGTTTCTCTGAAGGATGGAATTTGTTCTCACTTTTGAGAAAAGTTATATGAAAAATGTGCCAGACCCTCCAAGACAAGGCCCTTATAATCCTCCTCTGTGGTCCTTCATAACAAGGAATACCACTGTGACAGATCTCTTTCTAACTGGATCCAAAGAAGGAGGAAACCATCAGGTAAAGAGCCTTAGAATAGGAGTTAATATCACCCAGACACAGATATGGTTAAGGTTCAAAGACTTCTAAAGATGCTTCTAACTGTGAGAGCCTAAATTTTAAGAAAAATGGAGGTTACATCTATGATGAGGCATTTTGTGATTTTATAATTACATCCCTTGTCTCCCATCCCAAATCTTGCTAGCACAGCTAGATTGTTCAAAGATAATTGTTCTCAAAAGATTAGGAAGAATTTTGTCTCTAAGCTAGCATTCCTTGGAATGATCCTTTCTAGATATTACTCACAGCCTTCAAATTATCTAGAGGCAAAGTAAAACTATCCTTTAGTCTTTTTTTTTTCACATCTTTATTGGAGTATAATTGCTTTACCGTGTTGTGTTAGTTTCTGCTGTACAACAAGTTGAATCAGCTTTATGTATATATTTATCCCCATATCCCCTCCCTCTTGAGCCTCCCTCCCACCCTCCCTATCCCATCCCTCTAAGTCATCACAAAGCATCGAGTTGATCTCCCTGTGCTATGCAGCAGCTTCCCACTAGCTATCCATTTTACATTTAACTATCCTTTAGTCTTACTAAGGGCAGTCAGGTTATCCATAACTGGGATGACCTATACTTGGGACATATTGCCAGTATGAATGATCAGCTGCAACTAGACATTTCCTAGTGACCATGAATCATGGAAATTTAGCTGGCTTTCTTCCTGCAGGCCAGCTGACCCTGCCCTTGTGTGAACCAGAATTGAATTATTTTAAGATAAAAATTCTGGTGGAGCATATGCCTTAGAATAATTTACAGTACTGTGAACTCCAGGAATCACATCTTAGGTGCACCATTAAAACTCTCGGGTAAGTGGTTCAGGAACCATTTTGTTCATTCTCTGGCGCTTGCTGTCTTCCACTGATTAAAACATGATGTCGGGGGAATGGAATTATGTGGCATTGTGTTTCCCCAGCTAGAAAGACACCATCAATTTGATCAGACTGCAACATTCACGTGACAGAACACCATGCTAAAGACATGCTGATAAATGTTTGTGAGCTATCCTGTTTATATAACATCTATAGCTCCAGAAATAAGAAGAAATAGTAATACAGCAGCTAATCCTGTGAGGTTCAAAAAGACAAACTGTATTTTCTGGAATATATGCAAAGCAGCCGTGTATTTACCAATTTCAAATGAAGCACTCTCCTTTGTAACAAAATGGAAATTTCTCTTTGAAAAGCAAGATCTTTATTTTTCATCCGTCTTTATCCTGTTTCTTATAAAATGTGAAGAACACATACTTGACTTTTAACCAGACCATCTCCCCATTTTAGGTATATGCATGTACTACCCTGACCTGAATTTTAAGAGACATTAACAAAAGCAGCTGACAATTCCACCATGTGGTCTTTTTCTCCTTTCTGTTGTTGCTTTCTAATTCTCATTGTAGCTGTGTCTGCAGAGGGGACAGTCCCCAGAGGGGAGAGGATCTAGGCCTCCTGTTATCTGGACCCAAGCATCCTTTTTACACCCCTACTTTTCGTCTGAATGGAACCAAATGAGACAAAGCACAGGTCTCTATCCATCAAAGGGTAAACTATCTAGAACTGGCCTCAAAATAAGAATCAAAAACTGATAGTCACAGAAATAAAAGAAACACCAAGCCTCTGTAACAGCACACCAGGTGGTCAGTCCAATAAATTCATGCAAACAAATGGTCAATTGAATTGGAGGAACGGGCTGGCAGAGTGGAAGGGGGTAAGGTGGGAGGTAGGAGTTATGAGTTAACTAGACCAGTTTAGTTATTTTATTAACTGGTCAATTCAGTCCCAGTGTTTGAACTCGTAATACTGTGTATTCATAGCTGAAGCCTACATATCTGAATAGTCAAAGTAAAGGTGAGAGTTTAAGAAATTCTCTACATTATCTGGGAAAGGGAGAAGCTAGGTGCTCAAATTATGGAGTGTGGCTCTCTCTTCAGCTTGAAGCCACCACATAATTTCCTGTTTCACTCTGTCTGAGCGGAAAAACAAGCTCTCTCAATACAAAGCAGTTACTGCAAGGAGAGAATAAATTTCTTGCATTAAATAATTTGTCCTCTTTAGTTTACAGCCTAGAGTTGGGTGAGATAAAATCTAGAAAATCTGCAAGTAAAAGAACCACATTTTGAAACGTTGCTTTCTTTTGTTCAGATGAGCTAAATGTGTCTCTCTTCTTTATTAGCCAAAGGCACAAGAACTAAATACAAAATTCCTTGGGGAAAAATGTTGCTATAGGGCTGAGTCCATTGGCTCTTTTCCCTCCCTTTATTCTCAGGAAGAAAAGACACCGAAGGGAATGCATTAAAATCCTTCAGAGAGGTTCAGTTTGCAATCCCTCCCAGCCCCTCAACTTCTCCAGCTCCTCTGACATTTAAAGGAACACTGTCAAATAGGTGGGGTTTATATTTAGCATCAAAATGCTTAAACATTCCTAACGAGAACAGATATAATCCTGTGATACATATGCTTGCTTGGGAAACAAGAGATTAAAAAATATTCAGACCCTGAATTTTTTTTTCCTGATTGTTTTTATGTGGGCAAAATGAAATTAGAAAAGCCAAATATTCTGAAAGGTGTTGGCATCCAAGCTATATAAAATCTTTCAACTTCATGTTCTCCCTCATCTGTAGGCTTTTTTCCCTACTGACCTGACCTCTGACAGAACCACAAGTCATGCTATTGATCATTCATGCATTCAAAAATATATAAATATGGAGAGAGAGAGAGAGAGAGACTGACTCTCTGCAAAGACCTGTGAAAGGCTGGTGTATTCTTGAGAAAAATATGATTAGTATATTTAAATCTACAGAATATTCCACAGAGCTCGCTTAGATTTTTACCTCTGTTTACAGAAACACCTCAGTTCACCACTTGATAGTGCTGGGGAGCTCCAGTGTAGGGGTAAGTATATTTTCCCAAGACCACCTAAAGGGGGTAAGGCGCCAAAGAGGGAAAGCTCAGAAGATGAGCTTACAGGAAGGACCAGGGATGGTGGAGTTCTCTAATTCCTCCAGTGATAAAGTACAGAGGAAGAGCCATGTGATTCTTCCATCAGCTCACAAACTCAGAAAACTAATATGAATTGTCTATGCCTTCTGGGTATCTGCTTCACCAAAAAAATAAACAAACAGGCAGAAAGTTGAGCAAGAGAGAGGCATAATTTACTAGAACCTAATGGAAAGGCAACTTGCATGAGTAACCGGGTCGTGTACATCCACAGCGTGGAAGACAATTCCAGATGACTCAGTACAAAGGCAAGTTTGAATAGCTAAAAGTGGGATATTATTGGAATATTGGGATATTATTGAAACTATCCCAATAGCTTATTGGAAAATTATCCTCTGATTATCGAACTGCCGTCAATTTTCAGACAACAAAAACTACACGTGCTACCATCTTTCCTCTCTTGCTGACTTACAGTGAGTCACAAAAGAGTTAACATCCGCTCTCTCCCTTAATCCCTACAGCAAATAGGTTAATGATTAATTGTACCAGTGGGTTTTGTTTATAGAATTGAAACACTGTCATTGTATATGTCAAAAGAATTAAGCCTCTCTGATCATTGACACATTTTAAAATGTTTAATTTCACTGCACAGCAAATCTATAGAAAGAAGATGCACAAACTGCACATTTTACAAAAGCAATTAACAATTAAATTTTTAGAGGGTAAATATAAATAAAAAGGGACTATTGTTAATTAATGCTTTGCAAACACAAACTTATTAGCAGCTGCATGCCTTTTAAAACAAGAATGGAAGAGACAATAAGATTGTTGTTCATGTGCTTTCTTGGAGCAATCACGAAAATAAATAGTTCATGCCGGTTGGGTTATTTTCATTCAAGGAAAAGTTATCTCCAGTCAGCCTCAGAACAGGACTAGACTTAAAAAATCTTTTTCAAGGTGACCGCTGTCCTGGGCTGCATGAGCATAAAACCCCTCCTCTTGGGGAACTGCTGTCTGTTTGCCTATTCATCTACTTTCTGATTGTCTGTATGTACCAAGAAAAAGGAGACGTGGGCAACTGCAGAGCAGGCAGGGACTGACCACGAGGTCACCAGTGGTAATGAAGAGGTGGGGCTGTACGTCCCTCCCATTTAAGGGCAAGGCTACATGGAGAATCCCACAGTAGTTCTAGTGGATAATAGAGGATGCCCTGTCCCCATGCTGGAAGCAGGAGGTCCACTCCTGGGTCTGAATTACTCCTCTTCTATCCTCTCAGCCCCGAAAAAGAAATTGATCCTGTCTGTTATGTTTGGGGTAAATAAGGCTAAACAAAATTATAAGTTAAATGCAGGGCTTCCCTGGTGGCACAGTGGTTGAGAGTCCGCCTGCCGATGCAGGGGACACGGGTTCGTGCCCCGGTCCGGGAGGATCTCTCATGCCGTGGAGCGGCTGGGCCCGTGAGCCAGGGCCACTGGGCCTGTGCGTCCGGAGCCTGTGCTCCGCAATGGGAGAGGCCACAGCAGTGAGAGGCCCGCGTACCGAAAAAAAAAAAAAAAAAATTAAATGCAGTTTGTCTCCTACCTGCTCAGCCTACTTAGAATTCCTGGCCTTTCCTGTCTCAAACTCCTCATTTTTTTCTTTTCACTCCCCATCTATACTTTCTGTAGCCCAAGTCTCCTATATGTGAATTTAAATCAACATGTCATTCTTGTGGTCCTTGAATTTCAGGCCTCATCTCTAAACCTGGAATGTTAAGCATTAAGAAGCAAATGGCAGTAGGTATTTAAGGGCAGGAGTCTACTCAGAGCCTGTAAAAATCACCTCAGGAAAAGGCAGACATGGGTGACCAGCCCAGGTCACTAAGGTCTGGGAGGCCAAGGCTGCCCACATGCAAATTCTGCTGCTGATGTGGTCAGGACCCCAAGCTCAGCCCCACTTGCTGAGATCCTCAGTCACATTCTCCAGAAGAGACACAAGCCAAACAAGATTTAAGTCCAGGGACACATTAGCAATAGTCTATATACCAAGAAGCCCCTTGCTCTTCCTTCAACATAACTAATTGTGAATAATAGGAAATAAATCTGGGTCAATTTTTGGAGCTGTAAATCCAGTCTCGGTAATTCTGACCTCCATTAACATAGATAGTATTTCAAATTCCATTGTAACAGTTGCTCTAACTCTTTGGGGGCTGGGAGGCAATCCAAGTAACCCAAGAGAAGTAATTCTTTCACATGCCTCAATCCCACCACTCCAGAAAGAATGTAAGGGAGGCTGGAGCAAAAGACACTCTTTAATTTGTTGTCCCTTCCTCATGACGCCTACCTCTACTGTTTCTTCCTCATGCTTGACCTGTATTTCCCCTCAGCTGATGCTTGAGTATCTTCTATAACGTTCCATATTATTTTCAGTCACCTAGGATGACCAGGCAGTGTGCTGAGTCTGAGAATACCAGACTCTACTTAGAGACAGCTTACAGTCTAGCTGGAAAGACGGATCATTAAATGAGCAATTGCACTAACTGTAGCAAATGCTGTGCTAACAGAGGCGTCACAAGTTATGGGAAAGCCCCTTCTGAGGGGGTGGGAGTGGAGTCTTCAGAGAGAGGAAGTGATGATTCAGGATGTGTAGGAGTTGGCCAGGTGAAGTGTGAGAGTGAGTATGGAGGAGAGCGTTCTGGAAGAGGGAATGACATGGGCCAAGTTCCAGAAGGGAGAGAAATTTGACACACTGGGGGAAGTGGCAATTCTGTCTGGAGACTCAGAGTGAGTAAGACAAGACCAGGTCAGGAGGAACTGGGCATTAGAAAGCAATGGGAAGCCACTGAGAGGGATGGATCTGGGAAGTTATCCCATCTGTTTTGCATTTAGAAGATCACCGGTGGCAGTGTGGAGAATGGATTGGAGGGACTGGAAGACTAGAGCCAGGAGGACATATTAGAAGGCTGTCAATGGACCCCATAGACACTGCTTCAATCCCTTCGAGCACAGCAAGTTCACTCTCCCCGGACACAGCTCAGTCAACCTCAGGACTCCTCTGAGGACCTGGAAATGCTTCTTTACATGGTGCCTCTTGTCAGACTCATTAACTGGGGACACGTTCTAATTCTACCAACTGGGAACATACTGAATAGCTCTTCAGACGTCCTAAGTCAAGTATTGCATTATGTCGTCCCCATGTTTTTTTCTGAGAAAGGAGTAAATTCCTAGAGAAATGTCAACAGTTCTTTCACCTGTTCCTCATGTAACACAGTTCATTCAATTTGTTTAACACTGAGGTAGATGGAGGGTCCAGTCCTCACACATCCTGGTAATTTACCTCTGAAATGATTTGTTCACATATATCTCTTTTGTAGTGTGGCTCCTGGGACTAGAAAGCATACCCTAGGTGTTCTGTGAACAAGACAGGAGTAGAGAAGGCCTTTCACTTCCCATGGAGAGACCACTAGTTTTCTGGGAAGTGGGCAGAGCACTGCCAAAGTTCCAGAAGGGAGAACAACATCCATCCTTTCCCTCTTCATTAGTCACACTAGCCTTGATATTTAGCTGCCCACATAACTACCCCAAGTAAAGGCAACATGTTCCCGCCACTCCTGAAGCTAGGGGTGAGCATGTGACTAAGACTTACATGGAAGTATTATGTGTGACTTCTGTGAAGAGTTCTTAAAGAGAGGGGCTGTCCCTACTGCTGCAGCCACCTGCTTCTTCTTCCTGACTGAGCCTCGAGCAGCCATCTTGTCCCCCACGTGGAAGCCACATGCTGAGCTGGGAGAACATCTAGGGAGTATGTAGATCCCTGATGCTGTGAAGTGCCTCCCTCTCCTTCCATCCCTTGGAAGAAGTCCATCCCTTGGGACTTCTTTCATAAGAGAGAGAAAGAAACATTTATGCTGTTTTACTTACTGTGATTTTTGTGTTTTCTGTCACTCACAACCAAAGCTAAGTCTGACTGATACACATTCCTCATTTCAGTTAATTTATTTCTATTAACAAAGCCTAAGAATTGGCTCCCCCCCACCACACCACATTATGAAATACTTTTAGCCTTTTGCCTTTGATCTGCTATTAAGTTGCATGCTTTTTCACTGAAACGATATGTTAAAACCCACCAGGGATCTTCACAGGAAGGCTTGGCTTCAAGGATGGACAAGGAGAGACATGACATATTGGGCTGGGGTGGAGCCTCTTTCCTTAGAGAGGTTGTACCCTCTTTAATTTAAGATCCAGGTTCCAGATTCTTCTGGGCTGTGAGTTTCTGAGCAAGGGATGACAAAACTGAGCACTTCTTTGTCTGTCCGTCACGTAGAACTTGTTCTGGGGAGATGTGAGGTGGTGTAGGGCCATGGTGACTCCATTGTTTTGGGAACCTATTTGTCAGTGCTTCTGTCTGAGGTCTCACTACCCCCTGTTATTCTAATTTCCCCCACGTCCAATATCCTGATGCATACAGGCTTGCTAAATCTAACTCTGCTTAGTCAAAAAGGTTGCTGTTGACTCATGTGAATATGCATCAGGGGAAAACAGTGGCAACATTAATTGGCAGAAAGCCAAACCCATCCAGACGTCTTCACATTTTCTATAAAAGATGAATGAAACAATGAATGCAAAAGTCCCTGTATGTTTCATCAATTTGGACCAATGCGAAAATGAAGACCAACCATTTCATTAGGCAGGGTTCGGATTCTAGTTCCATCTGGAAGAGCATCACTTATTAGCATAAAGAGAACATTACTGAAATTGTCTCTTGAGGGATGAGGAGGGGAAGGGTGGCAAGGAATCAACTTGGGTAAATTAAGAAATAAAAGTACTTCCTAAATATCTGAGGACTTCAGTTATATTATTATCACCAATTAGAAGATAGTAGTTAAAACAGATGAAAGATTAGTCACAATAGGGAAGAAAAATCTGACTCTATATTGCATCTGTTTCTTTTACTTTAACCTTTGTATTCTACTGCTTTTGCTACAAGTTAAGAATGTTGCCTACAGCCTGAAATATACAGGATAGTCCATTCTCAAGGCTCTGACCTTTAAAGGTATAACAATTTTCCATTCATATAGAGATAAAAAGTTGCAGAACAGGGAATAACATTTGTCTTGTTGGAAGTTTACAGGAACACCATGACCTGACCTACATGGACAGATGCAAGAACAAAGGATTCCAACACCAAGAAGTTTGCAGCAACCAACCACATGCCCTCCCCTTTTAGTATAAAAGAAGCTTGAATTCTAACTCAGGGAAGATGGTTCTTTGGGACACTAGTCCACCATCTTCTTGGTCTGCAGCTTTCCAAATAAAGTCATTATTCCTTGCCCCAACACCTCATCTCTGGATTTATTGGGCTGTCGTGTGGAGAGCAGTATGAGCCTGGACTCGATAACCACAATAAAAATGTAAACATGACCCTCATTAATGACATTGCCAACCATCAATCTCTATGTACAGTCTCTATGTCTCTTTGCCTGTTTAGTGTTCTAGATGACTGGAACTTTCCCTGGTCAGGAGGATCCATGGCTGAGCTCTATATGCCCCAGCTGCAAAATGGAGAAGTTCTAGCTTGGACTTGCTGAGATTCCAAGTCCCTTTCTTGAATCAGATCTCAGAGTAAACACAATTCTCCTAACAAGCTACTAGCTCAGCTTCATTCTTTGTCTTCTGTTTCTCTATGAGGAATGAATGGAATCTCTCTTGGGAATTATCCTGTGCCTAAGAGGAAAACAAGAACAAAAGTTCCCACATTTGGAAAACTAAGAGCCTGACATTTCATCAGAGAAAGATGTCCTAAATTAGTATGTTCCTCACAGCAACACTCCTGCAATTTATTATTTCCTTCAGGTCATGGTTATGCATCATGCTGGCATTTCTTCCTGCAGACATCTCGGCAACTTTTGGGCTCTGAGAAGTTAACATCTGCAGTAGTGCAAAGTGTGTGTATATGGGGCGGGAGGTGGGGATGAGGTGGAGAAATATCGAAATGACATTAAGAGTCAGTCTGACTGAAAATGGCCCTTTCAGGAGAGAAAGCACCAGTGTGTAAAGCAATCAGAGGGCAATGGCACCATCCCTTACCTGCATAAAAGGAACAATGTGGTGACCAAGGAGGGAAAAATAAGAAAGACAATTTCATGTAACAAAAGCAACCAAAATGGTAAGTTTTACTTCTGAACTTCTTTGCTTTTATGTTTTGGAAGCAATATTTCATAAGAGTACAATGACTCATACCTCTTTTGAAAAAAAGGATGGCTTTTTCTTGTCTTTCCCTTTTCTTAATAAAAAAAGAAAAGAAAGGCCTCATTCGTTTATGGTATGTAATCTGAATATACATTGTAAAGAATTACAGTTGACCCGTGAACAATGCGGGTCTGAACTGCAGGGGTCCACTTATACATGGATTTTTGTCAATAGTAAACACTACAGTACTACACAGTCCACGGTTGGCTGAATCTGAGGATGTAGAGGAACCGAGGATATGGAGGGCTGATATAAGTTATATGTGGATTAATCCCCATGTTGTTCAAGGGTCAACTGTATTTTCATGAACAAATTCTTCAGAGCAATATAGATTTAAATTGTTGTATATGACTACTTATAATACGTACCTACTTGAAGGATCTATAAAGCATTTCTCTCTTCCATGTAAATGTGAATCTCTACAAAGGGAAGTGGATATTTGGGCCCTCAAGAAAAAAAAAGGAGAGAGAGTAGGAGGGAGGAGAGGGAAGAGGAAGGTGGAAAGGGAGGAGAAGAAGGAGGATATTTAATTCCCTAAAGGGAATGTACATACCCCAATTATAACAGTATCTTGCCATGTACAATTCCCTCATAAACTCTGCACCTTCTAGAAATCTATTTGGATTAAGAAACAATTACTTTAAGTTTGGAGTTTTATTCAATGTGTTCCAAGTTCTGAGACCACTAGGACTGCTCCAGAAGAATGACTCACATCGAAAACCTATTTATAATCAAACAAGTAAAAAGTGTTTGCGAATAAATCAAAATGTCTATGAATTTAAAAGCCTGAATAGATCAACTGGAGTCATATAAAAGCCTAATAAAAGGACCTGGGAAAGTCTCTAATGGAACCATGACACCCTGAAAACCTCTTGTGAATCACAGACAAGGAGGAAGATTCTGATTTCATCCATTGAGGGTGAGGTAGAAAAAAATCATGCAAGAAAAAAATAGCTTTCCAGCAATTGTATCGGAGTAATTAAGTCCACATGAAAAGGCACAACATGGTCATCAGCCATAGAATCCCAGAATAGAATCAGGGGCTCTTTAGGAAAGTGCTAATTGCTTCAATATATTTCTGCAAAGCTGGCAAAAATAAGAGGTTGGGAGACTGGAGGTACAGACTTGCTTTTAGCAAAGGTATTTTGTTGTAAAAGAAAAGCCACTGAGTGGGATCCACCCATGACTCTGTTGTGTTCAAGAGGGTACTTTTCAGCTGTAGAACGTGAGCTCCTAAGGGAAACACTCTGTTCAAAAACAAGTGTATGAATGCAATAAACATCTGCTGAGAAAATGAACTTAAATTGTCTTTTTGATCATTTATGAATGACAACATGGCAACTGCAAAAACACGAAAGACAACAATAATGTAAGCAATTCCAATATATTCATTTAATCAACAAATATAATGAATACCAGTCTCTGTATTAGGCACTGAGGATTCAGCAGTATCCAAAATAGAATATGTCTCTGACTTCCTGGTGCTTACGCATCAGTGATAAAGGCTTGGCATATCTGGATCTTGGCCTGAACTGATATGTTTAACATGCTCTGAAGGATGGGCATTTTAATGATTCTTCAAATTATTTTGCCATGAATATACTAACTGAATGGTTATATACTTCCTTAAGAATTGTTGGCTCTGGAAAACAATGTAACAAGCCCAGTCAAATTAGCCCCAAAAATGTGCAAAATGTTTCTTTACACATACAGCTCTACTTTTATTAGGCTCTATTCATAATCATAAATATCCAGATTTTTTTCAGATAATTGTCACCCATAGAACTGTTATCTGTGAGGCATCATAGAAAAAGCAAAAGATGACACCCTTTCTCCTGAGGCACTATATTCCAATGCAAGAGGTCACAAGACACAGAGAAACGCCAATGACCAAATGTAAACATAAGTACTTACTAACTGGAATGCAAAATGCATTTGTGGTGTAGACACTGAAATGAATCTGTAACAGCATACTTAGGGGATGAGTGAATCAGTGAGGGTCAGCTGTACACAAAAATACTTAGCCTTCACAGGATTTACTTGTTGAGGTGTTTACCAAAAAATTCAGTGTGGTCATTCTCAATGATATGAGTGCAAAAACACATTTTAAACTGAAATTTTTTCCTTTCTTATCTACTGTATTAGTGAGGGTCCTGACAGGAAACAGGTCCAATTAGGATAATTC
The DNA here is from genome assembly GCF_949752795.1 of Hyperoodon ampullatus. NCBI lineage: Eukaryota > Metazoa > Chordata > Mammalia > Artiodactyla > Ziphiidae > Hyperoodon > Hyperoodon ampullatus. Next base: position 38,403,844 of record NC_136920.1, on the reverse strand, counting down.
GTGGAGGGGTTAAGGGGTTAATCATCCAGGTGTAGGTAAGGTATAGGGGAATCCCAAGGGCTACAGCAGGAACCCAAGGCTAACAGCAGAGATGGTCAGCATTCCTAGACTGAAGAACTGGAAGAGGAAGAAGTTTCTGAAACCAAGTAGGAGAAAATCCTATAGAACAGGTTACCTTGAAAGGCAAGAACCTGCTGGCTAGAACAGGGTAAAAAAGGGTGGACATGGATCCAAATAGAAGGGGCAAACAGAAGGTGTCTAGGGCTTCCTTGGTGGCACAGTGGTTAAGAATCCGCCTGCCAATGCAGGGGACATGGGTTCGATCCCTGGTCCGGGAAGATGCCAAATGCCGTTGAGCAACTAAGCCTGTGTGCCACAACTACTGAGCCTGCGCTCTAGAGCCCATGAGTCACAACTACTGAGCTTGTGAGCCACAACTACTGAAGCCCGCACACCTAGAGCCCATGCTCCACAACATGAGAAGCCACTGCAATGAGAAGAAGACTGCGTACCACAACGAAGAGTAGCCCCCGCTTGCCACAACTAGAGAAAGCCCATGGGCAGCAACGAAGACCCAACGCAGCCAAAAATAACTAATAAATAAATAAATAAATAGATAAATAAACTTTAAAAAAAAAGAAGGTATCTGATACATACACTAAATATGCTATTGACCAACTAAGTTTTTAAAATATTCCTTCAGTATTTATTGAGCACCTACTATGTGCCAATCCCTGCACTAGGCAAGGACTCTAAAAGATGAGTATGTTATGGTATTTGCCCTCAAATAACTCAGAGTCTAGTGTGGATGACAGGCATACAAAGAGACTAAGTAAAAGACATTGCTCCAGGCAGATTCTGTACCAGAAATAGGAGAAAGTCCTGCAAGATAAGAGACTGAAGAGGAGCTATCCTTTGGAAAGGGGACATTATTAAGAAATGGCTGACACAACCTTACCTGTAATATCAAGTTAATTATATTCAGGATAATAAAGAGGTCACTGAATTATGGGCTATAATTCTACTGATATGTTTGTAAAGATAATAGCAATGTGCATTAAGAGGTCTTGGCAAAACCCTAAATGTGCTTTGGGTTGTTTAAAACCACAATTCATATCAGAAATAGTTCAATGTCTTCATGTTACAGATGAGGAAATCTGCTTAATCTATTTAGTAGCAGAGAGAGAGCAAGGACCCAGGTCTCCTGACTCCCTGCCAAGGTGGGCCTGACAGGATTTACATGTTTTAGAAATAATGTTAGCTGCACCTAAATTAGTCACTTACCTCCCCCTCTCATCCCTGTTCTACTACACTTCATTTCTTTGTATCTTTCATTCTTCTTACGTTGGTTGGAGGGCCTCTCAAAATTGGCATCAATGAAGTTCTTAAGAATCAGAAGCTCAAATTCCTAAAATCTGTTACTAAGCAGTAAACTTCAGTAATGTGTTTTTCACTCTACTATTTGTGGTAGCCTGTACTTTCCTGGTGTGATTTCTTTTTATATAATGTGTGAATTTTGCAGCATGATGTCAACATGGTGAGATGCATAACCATATGCCACACCATTGGATGCTCGAATCTGCGGGTTGTCCTTTGAGCAATAACTGCAGTGACCTAATTGTTCCCATTTATTGTTTTGTAGTAACAATTATTCGGAGTACTTTAATACAACAGATCTACCAATATCTTTCATTTAATCATTTCTGCAAGACTGCGTGAGAACTCCCAAAGATTCCATAACTGGTTCATCATTAAACATATTTAGTGTCTAGTATATTTCAGGCACTGCATTTGGGGTTTAAATATAAATGTGACATGGTCACTCCCTTCAAGAAGCTCAAGCTAAGTTTAATTCAATTTCACCAGTTTTAATTGTCTTACACTACGTGTCCAAGCACCAGGCTGGTGAAGACATGGTAACGAGAGCAGGGGTATGATTCCTGTTTCTTGGACCAGAGTCCAGGGCACACACTGTGGCTCACAGGCTGATTTCCTTGGCAAGCTGGATGATTACTCTTGCAACAGCCCAAACGCTACCACTTCTGAGAGGCTGCCTTCGACTGGAGGTTGCCTTGCCGTCAGAACCCTTGTCTTTCCTTTCCCCCAAGAGGTCAAAGATCTGTCTCCCTCTGTCCATGCCCACCTTCTTTGGTACTCCTTTTGAAAGACTCCCCAGTCTCTGGCTGAGAGCAAGGAACAGCTAAACATTGAGGTCTTAATTCCTAAAAGAAAACAAAACTGCATTTTGTTTTTGATCCTTCAGGTGTTTGGTCTGGGTTTTCCAAGTAAGCCCTCAACAGAAGATTTTTACACATTTAAGGAGAAATAAGGTTTACTTATATGCCTAAAGAAAAATTGATGTCTTTGTCAATAACAGTACCTCATCTGAGCTTTCTGGTTCTCAATGACTGCCTAATTTGTGTTTTGATGGGATTACTTTTCACAAGTGAGCAATTTAAGCAATAAGGGTTTTTATCAGTTACCTAACAATAGTTCCTTAATCTTTTCAAAAAGGTTTGTGAACATAAAAAACAATTTAGTTTATATGTCATTAAAAATTAGCTTCTTTGAGGCGAAATGGATAATTGTGATGATTGATGAGTAGTATTAATACAAGAGAAAAGTAAATACTTCTGTTAAAAAATTTTTATTATTGTAGAGCTAATGAAATTGCCAGAAGGCCAAAAGTCATCGGGTAATCTATTTCATTTTGTCCCCTTTAGACAAAAAGAAAAAGAATGCAGATTCTTTTTTCTTTTATTCTTGCCTGCACATACCACATAATAAATATAGTTAACTAGGTGAGAAAATAAAGACTGTCTTGGGTGTGGTTTTTTGGGCAACTCTGCAACTACATAATACTGTTTATCAAATACTTCGGAAATTTCTGGAAATAATGGGGGTATAAAAAGGAACATTGGGAGAACATATGGTTTTAGCAAGGTATTTTAAAACATTAAGTTTGGTGGATAATAGAAAGACAAAAATTACAGAGACCATAAAGTTATGAGGATAAAAAAAGCAAGGGAAAGATATCCAACCTCCTGAAAAAACACGATAAATACCATTCTTTCAAAGTAACTTAAGGAAAGATGTTAAAGCCACTTCCCTTTTTGTTTTCATAAAAGAGATTTACTCTGCCCTCAATAAAAGGACTTGTTTTTTTGTAACTGCTCCAGTTAGATTTCTCTACTGTAATCTGGAAATCTATGGCTTTGGGGTACTCTGAGCATTGTCATGCTCTCTTTCTGCTGTGTAAAGGATGTCATTTCAATTACTCGCTGGCCCATCTTTTAAGTCCCTTAAAGGTTACAGGGAAAATTCTGCCCAAACATTCAATATAATGTTAAAGTTACTATTTAAAAGTCAATGTACAGAACTGGCTTAGACTCAGCGACTCTCATGGTTCTCATGGTTTTTGGTTTATGCTCACAATTCCCTCAATTTATTGGTAAGTTGTGGTCACCTTGATGGTATTGCTTCATCCTTAAATGAGGTTGGCCATAAACAAGTTTCAGCCAGTAGGTATCCCATATACCAAACCGATCACAGATTATGCACATTGCCATCACTGCCTGGGGCTGCCTATTTTTACCTATGCACACAAAGTGGGCCTCCTCTGAGGGCTGGTCCTGGCACACTGGGTAATACCCATCACCTCTGTTGCTCAGTCTGCGAGGTGGTGAGGCTGCCTCAGGCCATGCCACTGTGCTCAAAATACGAGCAGTGCTGAAATCCACTTTATGGCGTGGTGTTTAACTGCTGTCCCTTAAAAACTGTCCAGGCAGTATATGCTTGGCTGTGAGTAAATCAATGATGATCATAAAATACAACAAATTCCAAACCAACTAATCCAAGGGCTTTGAACATGCCATTATCAAATAGAAAAGGTATTTTCAGGATTTTTTTTAAAGGTTGATGTCCTGGTTGTATAAACATGTACAGTCATCACTAAATAGATGCCTCTCAGTTACAGAGTCAACAAAGAACAATTTTTTTAAAGCCCCCACTTCCTCCCCAGGAAACAGTGTATGTTCAGAGAGGAAGCTGTCTTCCTGTTTTCTCCATACTAGCATTCCTGCAAGGTTTTTGTCTAAACTTCCAAACTCAGAGTCTCCATCATATGGAACAAGCTCTTCTTAACAACTGGCCACATTTTCTAGCAGTGACTAAAAAAAAAATTATTTCCCACAAAACATAAAAAGTATTATGAGCCTAATTTGTCACCTACTATATTCTTAAGTACTAAACCCCTCCCCAATCTCCATCTCATTCATGTAACTGAGGGCACTAGATTAATTCACTGGGGTTATTCCGTCAAAAGTTTTTGCAAAATACGTCAACTCTTAGTTTTCCAATTATGAAAGAAACTTGACAGGGCACCTGCTTTTTATTATTTCAGTGTTTTGTGATACAAACCCAACGTGCCTGGCGTCCAAGAATAAAATATAATTCAAGAACGTTTCGTACATTCTGCTCTAAAATTTTAGCATTTCAGTGGATTTTGGGGGCTATTAAAAAAAACCCTCTGAAACAAACAAAAGTCATTTTTCCCCTTCTTTGAGTTTTTAAAGTCAGTTAAGGAGCTTTTATTTCATTTATTTCACCTGGTGATGCTTGAAGTAATAAAATTCAGATAAACCAGAGACTCAAGGCAGGGCTACACCTAGATGCTATTTTCAATGAGATGAATTTACCACTTTTCAGTTTTTCTTTTTACTCTTGCTCCTACATCCCCAGTTTATGTCAGTTGTCCATGAAGTCAAGCTTTTTCAGTGTTGTCCAGAAGACCATCTAAATCAGAATCAGCAATGAAATGCAGATTCCTGCATTTTATAGGTCTCATCCCAGACCTATAAAATCAGAATCTTTGAGACTAGACCTGGGAATCTTCATGTTGACGGCTGCCCAGTGTGATTCCTTAAGGGTGTGATAAAGACATAAGGGCTTCTCTCTCCCAGGGAGAGTTACTTGTTAATAGCAATCAAAGGCTTGAAAACCTTTTTAAAACATATAACTTTTCTTTCTTTTTTTTTTTTTGGACAAAATCTTTTGGGACAAGAAAACTTTTTCATGCCCCTCAGATTTTACAATAAAGGCAGCTCCATCTTCATTTACTATTCATAAATCGAACTCAGGAGATCAAATATAGAGGAAAAAACAATTTGCATTCTTTATTGGCAACCTATATAGCATACTGTGATGGGTAGATATTCTGAAAGTAATTAACCTAGGGAAAGGCATTATAAAACCCGTAGGCTAATAGAACTACCATATGACCCAGTAATCCCACTACTGGGATATACCCTGAGAAAACCATAATTCAAAAAAAGTCATGTACCACAATGTTCACTGCAGCACTATTTACAATAGCCAGGACATGGAAGCAACCGAAGTGTCCATCAACAGATGAATGGATAAAGAAGATGTGGCACATATATACAATGGAATATTACTCAGCCATAAAAAGAAATGAAATTGAGTTATTTGTAGTGAGGTGGATGGACCTAGAGTCTGTCATACAGAGTGAAGTCAGTCAGTAAGAGAAAAACAAATACTGTACACTAACACATACATATGGAATCTAAAAAAAGAAAATGGTTCTGAAGAACCTAGGGGCAGGACAGGAATAAAGACGCAGACCTAGAGAATGGACTTGAGGAAACGGGGAGGGGTAAGGGTAAGCCGGGACGAAGTGAAAGAGTGGCATGGACATATATACACTACCAAAGGTAAAATAGATAGCAAGTGGGAAGCAGCCGCATAGCACAGGGAGATCAGCTTGGTGCTTTGTGACCACCTAGAGGGGTGGTATAGGGAAGGTGGGAGGAAGACGCAAGAGGGAGGGGATATGAGGATATATGTATACATATAGCTGATTCACTTTGTTATACAGCAGAAACTAACACAACAATGTAGAGCAATTATACTCCAATAAAGATGTTAAAAAATAAAACAGCTTCACAGTTATCTTCATAAGTTATTAAATCATCATTGCTTAACCATTGCTCTTCAGTTGCACTGTTGGATTTCTCCTGGAAGTTTGGTATAAGAATAATGGCAAAACAAACAAACAAAAAGAATAATGTTTCAGTAAACATCCTTTGAATATACGTCTTTGCTTTCATCTCTGGTATATTTTTAGGTATGATTTCTATATGAAATTTAGATTTCATTTGCTAAGTCACCACGTATGTAACATTAAAGTTTCATCATACAAAGTCAGTTTACAGATATTTCTTTTGTCTGTCACATGTTTAAAATATATTTTACAGATTTGTCACTTCACTTTTAAATTTATAATGACTTTTAAATGTTACTACAAATCAAAACATTTTACTAAATGTGCCTTAAAGAAAATCCGTAGGCTCTTTTAATTGTGATTATTTTGAGTACATTTACACTTGAACAGTGTCCCCAAAACTTACTATCAGTTATTTTTTTAAATTACCTTCCAGCAGGAAATTGTATTTCCCACATTATGTAGCAGACCTAAAAATCTCCACTATGTTTCAAGAATATGTTACTCAGCATTCCCGATATTGTCCAATTTTAAAGAAATAATTCTTCTTACATTTCTACCCAAAAAAGAGTTCTAGGTCCAGGAAACACAAGCAAGCATACTTTATAGTAAAAGCTCAAGACTCTGATAGAGAAGCAGACTTTAAAGCAAACTAAAGGGGTGGATTTAGACAACCAATAGTTAACTACACTTAATTTTGATGATTCTCAATAATGACTACAGCACGTGCCAGATGCCTTGTCATTTTAGATGTGTCAAAACAGTTTATACAAATGTATCAAATGATTTATCAGTCACTTACTAATTAATACAGCATTGAGATGATTAAAAGGCATTCATTCACGTAACTCAGAACGACCAGTTAGACTTACAATGAAAGAGCTATAAAATGTGTTGCTTGTCGTGTCCTCCCATAAGTCATTCAACCTTTCCAAGTGTCATTTTACTCATATGTAAACAGGAGTAGGAATAGCAACTGTGCCAAAGAGATATTGGGAGGATTAAGTGATAAATGTAAAGTCCTTAGCACAGCATCCACCATATAGTAAGTGCTCTATAAATGTCAAGTTATTATAATTATTATTCTTGTTTTCCTATCTCTAGGCACCGTGTTAGACAATTAATAACAAACCATGAGACTTTTATAAAACCAACATGTCATTCAACTAACACTATTTTACATGGCAGCATATGTAAATAAATTGGTTTAAGTTTTTTGAAATTCTTCTGCCTCTTCCTTTCTATAGCTTCATATGTGCACTACTTCCTCAAACTACATGTTACACTGACTTCATTCTACTCATTTATTGAAATACCTTTAGATTTAAAGTCCTCATCTATATCTGGAGCTAATACAATAATCAGAAATTTGGGGTCAGATAAGCTTATGTATAATGATTACTTTTTTTTATTTAACAGTTTAAGTAAATTAAAGTTAAATAAATTTTAGGGAGATCTGAAAGTTGTTGAAAGCCAAAGGGTACAGAAATATTTCTGAAATCTTAACTCTAAACTCATATATTGATGTGATATCAAAGCCACTTGTGAAGGCTTTTTTTGTTAATTAGTTTGTGGAGGGCTAAGTGAATTATTTAGTAAACGATTCTCAACAATCAAATATTTCACCATGGAAACAGAATGATAAACAATGCTCCTTGGGTTTTAATAATAGTCATAAGTGCATTCATTCAATAATTTTTATTGAATTCCTTCTGTGTGTAAGGCATTGTCCAATCTGACAGGGTCTTTGACATTTTTTAAAAAAGAATATTATCTAATTTGATGGGCTCAAAGTCTTATTGGGGAGAGATAAATAAAAAGATATCATAACATAAAGTTATGAACGAAGGGAGATGAATGCACAGATGGAACGAATAATTATTCATGAGAGGGATCTAAAAAGGCTGTCTTTCTTAAAGGCTCACTTGCTGGGACCTAAGAAGTAGTTGTAAGAAAACGGGAGAGCAGAAGGATGGGTGGGTCTTTGAGGAAGAAATTACACATCTCCTATATGACAAGCACTTGGGGAAAAGTGGTAAATTTAATCATGGCTCACAGGGTACCTAGTGGAGACAGTGGGAAGAGGTTAGAGTTCTAACCCGGAAACTGTGTGTGTGTGTGTGTGTGTGTGTGTGTGTGTGTGTGTGAATGGGGGGGACAAGTGAGTTCCTTTTTGAACACGTCTTTGATGCACCTGTGGGACACAGGCATTGATGTTCAAGGGGCATCTGGATCTGGAGTTTAAGAAAGAGATTCAGTGTGAAAGATAATGGACTTAGAAGTCAGTATCTGATAGATGGTAACTGAGGACACATGTGTGTATGGGATCACCTGAGAGAGCAAGCAAAATAAAAAGAGATGTCCAAGGGCAGATCCCCAAGGAACACTAACATTTAAGGGTTTAGCCCAGGAAGACGATCCAGCAAAGAAGGAGCAATTAGAGCAGAATGAGGCAAGAGGCAGCCTGGAAGCCAAAGTTGTAGGGGAGACGCTTTTAGACAGCAGAGATTGCCATTGTTTTATCAGTCAGCAGCAGTGGGTGAAGCTTCTCTCTCAAGAGACAAGGCTGCTAACAAGGAGTTAATTCACTGTAGTTCACCACTCTTCCATAATCTCCAGGAGAAGTGCTAGCAGAAAGAAAATGGTCCCATGATGGAGATGACAGAAGAGAGGAAGAAAGAAGGAACAAGAGGCTAAGATAACTCAGGAATGAGTCATCAGCCCATAAACAAGAAAGAGTCAGCAATATGACCATGCCTCCTGAAATAAAGGAGCAGAAAGAGCTCTCAATTAAGAAGAAAAAAAGTCTTCCTCAGAATTGAGGCGGCATAGTAATTTAAACAATGGCTTTTGAATCCCTGCGTGCACACTGCTTGGTATAACTCAGTGAGCATTTGTTGACGAATGAACTTGGGAAAGACACTGCCAACTGGGGCCTTGGTTTCCTTATGGTATAATTAGGGGGAGTAGTCCATTTGGTTCTCACAAGTATCCTATGTGGTAGGGACTATTTTTGGCCCACTTTACAGATGAGTTAGCCAAGATATAGAGTTTAGGAAATTTGCCCAGACAGGTGATAAGTAGCGAAGTTGAGTTTCAGATTTGGGGCTTTCTGTCTACAAAGCTCATGCTTTGCTTCCCATGGGGACCCTTAGAACTTTCAAAGTACTTAAATATGCTTCATTTTTCTCCCTTTAAATGTGAGGCTATGAGGGAAGTTGGATAAGTATTGTTACCTCCACAACAGGTAAAGAAATTGAGGATTTGCCTACAAGTATATGGAAGCCAGGTCTTCTAACTCTATTTTATGGCCTTTTAAAGATCAGTAAATGTATTACATGAACAAACATTAACTTTGAGATCAAAATTAACATCTTGGAAGGAAACTACTGTTACTCTTAAAACTGTATAAAATATCTTTTCTTTCTAGAAATTATAGCACCATGGAAATGAATCATCTGAGATTCTGTCTTAAGAAGTAGAGATGGCAGTTTAAGTATAGCCCTCTAAAAAGTAGCAGCTTTTCCTCCATCATCTTACTAGTTAATCTTCCTGGGAACAGGCTGATATTTACTCATCCCAAGAGAGTGTTGAATTGTCTGGACTCCAAAAGATACCAAGGATAAGGTTTTAAGTTCCTCACCATTAGTCATCACATGGAGAAAAGTGACAGAGCTCTTTACAGATGCATTGCTCTTTCTTTGCCCTTAAAATGTCAGTAGAAACAAAATTCAATGGGTTTAAATTAGCAAAAGTCAGTAAAGAATGTCCTCCCTTCCTTAAAAGTGATCTGTTCCCCTGGTAAGATGTGAAATACTCTGCAGTCTCTAGACGACAGGATCAGATAGGCTAACAATGCATTTGAGAGCTTTGCAAAGAAATGTTAGACAAAATAGATCAGGTTAAAGTGGACACAGACGCCCCAAAGCAAATTCTAATTATTTTTATTCCCAGTCTTGGAACAAAGAGACAATTGAAAAAACAAAAAAAAAGGTAGATTGTGTGTGTGTGTGTGTGTGTGTGTGTGTGTGTAGTGAAGGTATTTCCCCTTCATTTGATTATCGATGTTCAGAATTGCTATGTAATATAATACATAAGCAAACTAAATAGTTGAAAAATAAAAAGTGAATCCATCCTTCGAACCAGGAGAAGGCACATTTCCAGCATAGGTCTTTTGAGGCCATGCTCAGGTTATTCTGGTAAACTGATGTAGATGAAATGAACGTTTTTGAGTCAAGAAAGTCTGGATTCTAATTCCAGCACTCCCATTTCTAGTCATCTAGATCCTAGACAAGTTGCTGAACTTTTCTGAGCTTCAGTTTTTTTAAAAGGTCTATAAAATGGAGAAAAAATCACTCATGTTTTAGGGTTCTTATGAGGATTAAATGTGATAAGGGATATAAACTCTTTGGAATCATTTGTTCCCCTTTTCCTCTATGGATTCCTACTCCTTCCGTGAAAGCATACAACAAAACGGGAAATGGTTGCCGATGGTGGTAAGCCATGAATTCAATTCCAAGGCAGAAGGTTTAAATAACCAAGAAAACTCCAGGAGTTGTTGATGCAGTTATCTTCCAGATGAGAAATGCTCATAGTCATGTGGAACACGCTGTACACTTGCTTCTAAGTTCTTGGCCAAAATTCCCATCTTGAATAGCAATGGTTGGCTACCCACACTACCTCTAAATGCAGCTATATTTCAGCAGTTGTCAAATAGCTAATGTGTTCTGAAAACTGTAGAAAGTTGCCTTTTCCTCCTTAAATCCTTACTCACATCCATTTGTGCAAAAATGCCCCAAATGTATATGCTTTGACCTTTCGTGAGAAATGAGATTTTTGAACTCAGGTCCAATTAGGAAGTACAGGTTGAGGATCCAGGAAGAATCATGTGCCTTTTGAAGTTAATTATGAGCTTCATCCTCTAGCTGATCTTGGATAGTTGAGCTTGGGTCTAGCTGTTCCCTCACTGAATTTGTTTCACACCTAGAAAAGACCTAACCTGTAAGAGACATGCCTCTATGTGCTCCTTTCCTGTAAGTGGAGTGAAGGAAGCTGCATGCCTTGCTCATAAAATCATGAGTCATTTGTGTAGCAAAGTGAACTGGCCATTTATGTTTATACAAAGTTGAAAAGGGGATGGTCTGAGAAATGGGGCAATTCCAATGTAGAAATAAGTGCTCTAGGAGGAGACCATGCTCCTTGAGATGCTGGGGCTTACTGGGTTCACAGTGACTAGGTCCCCATGACCATCTTCCTAAGTCATAAATCTTTACGGAGGCCTTATGACCTGCGTGACACCAGCAGATGACACAGAACATTATGGGTCACGGAGTTCTCTCTTCCACTTCCTGTTATTTTTACTTGTCTGCTTTGTTTCATGTTTTCAAAGGTCTAACTACCACCTCTATTAGCTGCTCTGAATGAGATGCTGGTCAGTGATTCCTCTGATGAATACCCATCGTTATCCCCTCTTCTGGGATGAGGACATCTGAAGGAGGAAACGGTCAGAGGCTTGCTCAATGCAGTGCAGAGAGGAGGAGGCGGACCGCGCCCTTAAGCAGCTCACTGCCCGGCCCACTGAACCCTGCCGCCACCTGGATGCCCGCTCCCTCCCACCCTTCCGCCTCCATGCGTGCAGCTGAACACAGCCCAGATGCACCCAGCACCCAGCACCCGCCGCTGCTTCGGCTTCTGCCGGCTCTCCCATCTCTGGAACCCATTTCCTCCCACCCTTGGACTTTTTATCCTCATAATCAAATGACATTTCTGAGTCCAGAAATTGAAAGAGCCATAGTTTAGGGCAACAAAAGCAATGAGAATGCCTTTCTAGTTTTGAGCTTTAGGTCAAAAGAAACCTCAAATATAGTTCATAAAATTATAAGAGAAGAATAGGAAAGTTGAAGGCTGGGACAAGTACTGCATATTTCGAGGCAGAGTTATAGACTCAATTTTCTAAAAAATTATTTACCATCTTTGCAGATCTATGTGTCCCCAACCCACGGGAACTCCACACACAGTGTTTACACAAGTTGTCAGAGTGAAAGCTGACTCCCTTTTAGGCCTGCCTCCTAGACCAAAGGAAGAAGATGTAACACTGGACACTGGAAGAAGATTCCCAGTGTTACCTAGAATGAAGAATGGGGAGATTTTAACCTACTCTTCAGTGTAAACCTCACACTCACACTTGGCCCTCTTTTCACAGTTTATATATCCTGACTTTTCTGTCCTAAAGTCTATGACCTCCCAGGAAGAGGAGACCACTGCCTTCTCCCATTTTAACTCCTCTGTCAAAGCCCACCTCAAATTTTACCTTCTCCATGCAGCCTTCCCAAATCCTTCCCACAGAATTTTACTCTCCCTTCTCTCAACTGCTACAACTTTCACTGCTGGTATCATTAAGTTTAGAGCTTTGCAGAGAGAGAAAGACAAATATCATATGATATCCCTTGAACTTCTATACAAAACAGAAATAGACCCACAGACATAGAAAACAAACTCATGGTTACCAAAGGGGAAAGGGGAGAGATAAATTAGGAGTTTGGGATGAACATATATACACATTATGTGTTTATGGTTATAAAATAGATACCCAACAAGGACCTACTGTATAGCACAGGGAACTATACTCAACATTTTGTAATAACCTATAAGGGAAAAGAATCTGAAAAAAATAGATATATATGTATGCATAACTGAATCACTTTGCTGTACACCTGAAACTAACACAACATTGTAAATCAACGATACTTCAATAAAAAATAAGTAAATCTTTTTAAAAGTTCAGAGCTTTGTCATTTAGCAATTTCATGTGAGTATTTGGTCTCTGGTATCATACATGTCTTATACCCCTTACAGATTGCCCAGGCCAGTGGCGTATTGCAGGTGACTGTCATTGAACAAAAGCTTATTGATCACCTATGTGTATCATATATCATACTCTGTTCTGAGACTAAAAAGTAGAAGAAGACACAGTCCCTGGTCTCCAGAAGTGTGGAGCCCACTGAGATACGGAAACAAAGAAACAACTAATGGGAATCAATGGTACGTGCTTTCTCATAGAGGGTATGAATGCAGGGCTGGAGCAACACAGTAGAGGGGTTACTGGGGAGCAGAGGTCAGAGGGTGATTTTTGAATTAAGTTTTGAAAGATAAGCAGAGGTTCACCAGAGAGACAAAGGGCAGAGGGGAATCCCACCAGGGGCAGGAGGGCACACGAAAGCAAACAGGCACAAAGAGGCCATGTGTTCAGAGAATTTGCGAGAATGACTGGAGACCAGGGAAGACAAGAGCAAGGCAGTGGGTGTGTGGAATTAAAGTCCAAATATTCTACTTAAATGGATGTGTGAATGCACCCAACAAAAGCACTTTACTCAGGTCTTATTACATGTTTTATTGCTGCTTCTATTAACGTATAACAAGAATTTGCTCAGCTGTTTTATAATTTGTCAATTTATACCTCTGTGTCATTAAAATATATCCCTTGATCCTGGGAAATTCACTGGAGGAAAGTGAGAATGCTCATTCCTAAGCATTTAGTAAATAAAATCTTATACAAACATAAACACCTTGTCCATCTTAAAAAAAACACACATCATAGGACATGGAGACTGTTACTCGAAGGTGCTGATGGCGCACACTTCACACAGCACTAAATGCTGCCCTGCACTGTTCAGGGCATGGGAGGTAGATAGACTTTCAGAGACATCAGATTTAAAGCTGACGCTTCATACAAAGAACACCATTCACTGACAGCGTATTTGAGCATCTTCCTTCATTGACAGATCTGTGCTTCTGCTTTTACGGTTTCCTCTCTATTTTATGGACTCAACCTTTAAGTCCTCCTCTCTTTTTGAAGGTAAGAAGATGACAAGTCAGAGATGACTGCAGGAGTGGGTGAAGGCAAATAATTGTTGGCAACTTTCCAGGCGATTACATAGCTGAGAACACATCACCCTAATGGAGGTTATCTTTGATAACCACAGCCTGCTTCAGATACGTTACAAACATTAGACTTTACTATGTAGCCACTACATTAATTTGTGCATCATTTTCTTGACTGTTCATTCTTATAAGTATTAACCCAGTGTAATTCAGTACTTCCTTGGTAAGCCTTCCATAGGAAGATTAGAACACTTTTAGTGATTATAAACTATCTAGGCTTAGCAGATGCTGGTAATCTATGAGATTGTGACCTGAAAGGATTTATGTCTAAATGTGATTTCAAGTCTCTCCCTCTTCAACACTGCATTTTACCTTGCATGATTTACCTTCTCTCAAAGTACATTATTTCTCTTCAGAATCCTTTCTTATTTAATAATTACTGGCAAAGTAGACATTAAATAGGTAAATACATTTGCTTTCTGCTTTGGGGGTGCTTGTTTTAATTTTGAGTTGTTTTGAAAATGCACTCAAAAACATGTTGAGCGTGCCTTTGAATTTTTCCACAGCGGTGTCAGTGACAGAAGGCAGGTGCAGCATTGATTTGAACTTGGTTTAAAGGCTGATATTTGACTCCAACTCCAGAAACAATCATCATTCGTACAATTCAATCTGAAGGCACATGCCTCCTCAATGAACCCCTATTAATTGTCATCTTTAATGAGGGTATTCCTTGGAAATCCACTTTTCAGCCTGCCCTTTCTTATCCTCAGACTACAAGGCATGACATGTATTTTTATCTTGGTAAAGAGCAAGTGACTTACTTGGGTCAACCCTGACTATTACTTTGAGATCAGAATTTCTTGAGCGAATTTGTAAGGTATCAACACACAGAGATTTTACATTGTTCCACAAAATTACCTTGTGATGGAACTCTTTTCCTGCTCCATTGATTTCATGTTAAAATTGAACACGTTTCATGGGGGGTGCAGCACTAGTGATAATTTTTCTTTTCTTTTTTAGTTGATTTGATGTTTTCTAAAAGAGGAGTATTTACATAGGCCAAAGAAATTCAAATCTCAGAATTTTCCCTCTAATTCCTACCTTGCTGTGGTTGTCAGATAAAACACAGGGGCCCAGTTACATTTGAATTTCAGATAAAAAACAAACGCTCTTTTTAGTACAAGTATGTCCCATTCAATTTTTGGGACATACCTGTACTAAAAAGAGCGTTTGTTGTTTATCTGAAATTCAAATGTAACTGGGCCTCTTGTATTTTTATTTGCTAAATCTGGCCACTGTATATCTGGGGGCAGTTGAATTATGAGCAGAATTACATTATCTCTAGATTGCAGGTCTCCAAAATTCCTAAGGGGCCATTCTTTTCACGAGTATGTGCAAAAGTAGAGACTGTTGCACTGGCCATTCCCAAAGGCCCCATGGAGCCATCTGGCTCAGGGTCTAATGGATCTAGAAGACACTGGAGATTAACCAGTCCCTCCTTTAGAGTATGCTAAAAATCTTTAAAGCAACAAAAATAATGCCCTTCACAAAGTGGGCACCTCCATGTATTTTTGTTGCAATATTTCATTTTCATTACTGCCAGTCAAGAGGAGTAAGATGATAAAATATGACATCTTAAAAACACTTTCCACATAACCCTCACCTCTCAATCTAAGTGTGTCTGATTCTTCAGAAACGACATGTAAATTCCACCTTGTTCAAGAAGCCTTCCCTCATCGCCTCATCACATCTACCACCCCAGCTCACCAGCATTTATCATTTACACCATTCACTGGACATTCAACATAACTCTGCTTACTATTTGAACTGACTTTTCATTTATAAATTCCCTGGGGGAAAAATGTAGCCAGTGGTAGCATAGCTCTGTGATTTACAGCGTGAGCCCTGGAGTCAGACCAATTTTGGTTTCAAATGTTGCTCTGTCCTTTCCTAGCTTTGTAACATTGGACAAACACATCTTTAAGACTCAGTTGATTATCTTCAGCCCTCAGTAAAATGGGGTCAATAGCACTTCATAGTGCTGTACTAAATGAGATGATGTATGTGTAGTGTCAACTCTTAGAGAGCACTGACCCGTGGGAGGCAGTCATGATCAGCGACATCATCATATTACTGTTATCTTTTTTGAATCCACACTCCCCACAGTGTCCACTGCTTATCAGGACCTTCAAGAATTGACTGAAGAATCAGTGCCTGAGAGCCGGCAGAGACTCCAAATTCCCAGCCACCCAGATAGTGAAAAGCGCTGCCTGGGGACAGATAAGTGAGTCTCATTCACTCTACAAGGTAAAGATTCCATTTTCTTATTTCTCTATTTCTCTGCACTCCTTTAAACCTACACATTTTAAACCACTGCACTGTGCTCTGTTTGGGAGCGTGTGACAAGCAGGAAAACTTTAATTGCTTTAGAGATTTGTTTCTGTAGTGGCACCGGCATGGTGAGCCCTCCTGGGACTCCAGTCACCACACACTTCCTGCCTTACTCTTTATTGACTATTTGCTGCCTCTATTTTTCTCTCAGTCATCAGTGAGGAAGTTGCATAACTTAAAAGCCAAGTGGGACCCACTTTCCTGCAATCTGAAGTCACGCATACTGTTTTTCCTTACTGTAACTCTTTTTTAAATGCCGTGGAAGATGCTCTTCTAAATGCAAAGTGATTTTTTTTGGCATCCTGGAGTATATGTGAGATTGGATTTTTGATGTTTGATTTTCGGTTGTACTATAATCAATAAAGTAACTGGGGATATACATGTTAAAGCAAAATACAAGTTTCAAGTATATCCTCTGAGCTCTCTAGTGGCTTTTTCCAAAAATCACATGCAAAATCCTCTACATAAAAACAAAAACATTTTGGGTCATCCATTCATTGGCATAACATGTGCAAAACTGCAATCTCTTGGAAGGCTCCAGCTGTGACAAATTCATTTTTGTTTCGGGACCCAGCACCTTTTTCATAACAGGTATTCAAGGAACATTTGTTGAGCCAACCAATGAACAAGTATTTATTCAAGAAATATTTATTGAGCACTTAGGAGATGTACTGCCCTAAAATCCGTCTGCAGTATAGTGTTATTATTACTATGGTCGTTAATGAATAATGATTTCACCACAACATTGTTTATAATGCAGCCATCCAGCAAGCCAGTGACAACAACTCTGGGAGTTTGGGTGAGAGAGTTCATAGTTTCTGATTGTTTAGACTTAACAGCAATTGACCTTGTCATTGTCATTGTTACCCACAGAGAACAACGTGTTCCCAAGTCCCCACCTATCTTATTTCTATTGATTAATAATTTTAAAGTCATTCCAAACCCATCAAGACTCAGAGGCAGCCTGGAGCCTTTCCTTCTCTAGTGGCCGAGTTGGCGTCACGAGCAAAGTCCCAATCCTGCAGGCTTCAGTGTGACCAGTCTCTTCTGTGTCCCCTGTCATTTTGGGAACAGTGTAACACTGTAGGGGCCAGACTGTCCCCGAGGTTAGAGACCCCACCTTTAAAATGATTACTCTGGGAAAAGCGGGAAATATTGTTTCAATTATAAGGATAAAACATGGACAACCATGAACCACTTAAGAAGTTGCCTAGTAGTTGACTTTAACCACAAAACCAAAATCACTATTTAGCTGTTTGCTTCTGCACAGTATAGGGAAGATCTGAGTGGCAGCTCAGACAAGCTAGCTATTAATTAATTAATTATTTTTTACTGTTCTCTGGTCTTGATTTTGCTATTGAAGATTTCCAAAGTCTCAGTGTACTTCAGCATTAATAGAAAACAGCTCAATTTGCCCCATTTGCAGATGTGAACAGACAGATCCTATGTACACAGAGGAGCAGGTTTCTTGTACACAAGAAGTGAGTGAAGTTTCCTGAACAGCTTTTCAGGTGTTTCCATTCTTGACTGGTTTTCATTCCCCCTTTCCAATACATCACTCCCTTGTGTTTCACCTCATTTCCTCCCAGTTTCCGCCTCTACTTTGTCACATATTCACTGAGACAATTGTAATCTTTCATTTTCTCCTGGTAGAATCTGTTGGCTTTATTAAAACCAGACTATTTCACAATGGGAAAATGTTCACAGGTAAAGCCTTTACGCTGGCAGCCTC
The DNA here is from genome assembly GCF_949752795.1 of Hyperoodon ampullatus. Taxonomy (NCBI): domain Eukaryota; kingdom Metazoa; phylum Chordata; class Mammalia; order Artiodactyla; family Ziphiidae; genus Hyperoodon; species Hyperoodon ampullatus. The sequence goes on along the minus strand of NC_136920.1, from coordinate 38,385,818 downwards.
TCCCTCCAACACCCACTCCCATCACCAACTCAACCCCACATGTCATCCCGCCATTGCAGACTGAAGGGCACTGAATCACTTACAGGTGATGCTCAGGATCAGCGCCAGCCTTGCAGCCTGGGCCTTGTGCTTTGGGGAGCCATGGGTGTCACAAACACAGACAAAAGAAATGTATTAGCTGACATGGTCACTTGGAATTTGATGCTCAGTGATGCCCAACGCCACAAGTCACCCTAAACATCCACTTTTATGAGTAGCAGTGTTCAGGCCCCAGGGGGATGCATCTCCATATCTCCTGCTTTGTGTCTTGGAAGCCAGGGTGCTTCCTCTTGAAGGTGGGAAGGTTTCTTCTGGCTTGTGATTCTGCCAAGGTCAGAGGACACTTTGGAGGGCAGGGATATTTGGGCAGTAGAAGCACTTAGGTAAGAAAAAGACAAATTAATTAATTTGTCAAGTCTTTCCCCTTGGCATGAATGCAAAGGAAAATGAGGGACCATTCCTAGTAATGCCGACCTTCCATTTTGTTGCTTCTTTTTGTGTTCTAATTCCTGGTTCCAGAAGTACCCACCTATTAGCATGATATTCCCAACAGGTGCACATCGTGGCAGAACATCTTGTAATATTAAACAAGTCCTATTATTCTTGAAGTTATACGTAGGGCTAGAAGTGACCTGTTTGACAGAGATTCTTTGGCAACTAGATCAACACTGAACATTAGAATTGCTAATAGTTTTCATTAAAATATTTAATAAGATTTAATTAAATTTCCCCCAAAATAAAATTTCAGCTTCATTTAAACCATTTTAATTTAAACTTTACATTCATTAATTATGCTTCAAATTTTAACTTTTGTTTTGCAGAAAATTGAAGATTTTAGAGGAAAAATAACTTTTGAGAACAAAAAAAATTTTTAACTTTGTCATGTTTATGTTTAAGTTACACTTGTGATGAAAATGTATTCAAATTGTGCACACTTTGAATAAAATTACATTTTACTTTTAATACTTTAGCATCTTAGATCGTGACAGTCAGTAGAAAAAAATGCATAAAAATCTTTGCTATTACAACAAGATTAGGGATTCTGCAGTAATGAAGGCAATAAAATAAATTTTATGGATTAATTAATACTTTATTAATTGTGAATAACTTAATTTTCTTATTCATGGAAACATCACCAACCCAACAACAGAATATCCAGATGCACACAACAATAATTAAATGCAGTCATTAGATATTTGTTGACTTTCAGTCATACAAGAACGTTAGCTTTCCATATATTTTTTCATTTTGTCATTATAAACGTATATTTGTCAAAGTAGGAAGACAGAAAACATCTGTTTATTAGCCTGATTTATAACTTTTTAATATTGAGGCATATGGTATGGAGGCCTCCATTTGTCTTGCCCTGAACCCTGCAAATGTTAGAGGGCAGGTCTGCTCAGGTATTTTCATCTTTTTGAAGCTGTTCTCAATAGTACTGGTCTTTTGAACTATTTCTTTATGGTGATTGGTTTAGGCGTAACAGGACTGGCTTTTTCCCTCAGGAACGTAATTAATGTATGTTCTTAATAGGTAGTCTGGTTTACAGATAGGGATAAAGAGTAAAAGACAAGGATACTAAGTTCTTTGTTCTCATAATCAGCTTCAAATCACTATTTTTTGACAACCTACGTGTACTCTTCAATATGCTTCCATATTTTATTCATAATATAGAAAGAGTTACACATGCATGTTAGGAATATGGAATTTTGAAGTCAGACAATCCTGGATTTGCATTGTAACTCCACCACTCACTAGCAGGGTGATTTATTTCAACTATTTAAGCCTTAATGTCTTGATCAGTAAAATGGTGATGGAAATACACTCATAAGGTTGCACCAGGACTAGAGATAATACACATAAAGTGCTTAGCAGATAGTAAGCATAAAATAAATAGTTATCATTATAATTTCCACATGTTCTAATTCTTAAATTTTAGTCTGTTCATTCATTCAATAATCCCCCCTGTTCAAAATCCTTTGGGTGGTTAATGGAGGGGAACAGGGTTGGGAGGTAGGCAAACTGGATGAAGGGGGTCAACTCTATGGTGATGGATGGTAACTAGACTTGTGGTCATGATCACTTTGTAGTGTATAAAGATGTCCAAATATAAAGCTGTACACCTGAAACTTACATATTGATAATTAAAAAAACCCAAAACCCAACCAAACAACTCTTTCATAGCTCTCCACTGCACAGAGTGTACCATCTCATGGCATTCAGCTGCTCCAGTTTGTCTTTCCAGTATTAAACTCCAGCCTTCTTCCCACCCCACAACCATTTTCCCAAAGACCTATACTTTCCTGCCTCTATGTCTTTATTACCATGATTCCATCTATTAGGATGGCCTCTCATCTTCCAAGGGTCAGTTCAAGTGGCACTTCTTGCGAGAAGTCTTCTCATTTTCCAATTTCAATTAACTTTCTTCTCCTTGTGTTCCCATAGCACTATCTCTGTAGCACTATTAGAAAACTCATTTCAGTAAGCTTGGTATTATATCAAGTTTTGTGTATGCATCCATCATCTCTGCCCCACTGTCCGCTTCTTCAGGATAGTGTCTTTTTCACCTTTGCACCCAGGCCTCTCCCCTTCCCACTGCATGTAACATAGTACTTGGTACAAAGTAGATGCTCTTAATTTTTTTAAATTTGAATTTGTTGAAATCTACTTCAGAGGAATAAAAATAAAATAAAAACTTTAAAAGGTTATTATTCGGATTCTTCAAGTACTGGTGATTCTTGTTCTCATGGTTATGAGATTTTTTGTTGTTGTTTGTTTTTTAAATGGCATTACGTAGACTTCAAAACTGTTTGCTGATTTCCAGGAAAAGCACTTTGTCGGAAAGCACTTCTTATTGACCAACGGAATATTGTGATATATTGTACCACTTAAAAAAACATGCAATTTATGTTAACATATTGGAAATATTTCAATATTTAGATATTTCAGTGGTTTCAAATGTCCACAAATTCTTTGATATTCCTCCTTCCAAGGTAGGACCTAAATGTAGGTCCCCTTGAGTGTAGGTTTGACTTAGTGACTCAGTTCTCTTCTAAGGAATAGAATAAAGTGGAAGTGATAGTATGTAACTTGGGAAATTAGAACATAAAAATGATCTCTCATGGATCACTCCCTCTCAGGGAAGCCAGCTACCATGTCATGAGGACAATCTAGCTGTTCTATGGAAAGGCCCACGTTGGGGAGTCTCCTGCCAACAGCCACATGAGTGGGCTTAGATTCTCCGGCCCTTTTTGAGCTTTCAGATGACTACAGCCCCAGCAGCCAGGTTGGCTGCAACCTCGTGAGAGACCTTGAGCTGGAACCATCCAGCTAAGCTGCTCTCAGATTCCTGACTCTCAGAAACTGTGAGATAATAAATGTTAGTTGCTTTAAATTGCTAAGTTTTGAGGAAATTCATTATTCAGAATAGATAACTGATACAGATATTATAGAAATATTATGAGTATTCTCACTGTAGATATTCATAGTTTTGAATCTATGATCATTAATTCCTGAAAGTGACAAGAAAATTTGAGGCAGTTACCAAAAGTCATGGTCTGGAACCCACCTTTCACTAATTGCAGTGGATATGACTGTCATTCATTCTGTCAACTAGTTATATAATAAATATGTATTAAATTGTCTGCTATCAGGCAATCACTATTCTAAGCCTTGGAAATACAAAGACAAATAAGATAGGATGCATGTTTTTAAAGCCTTCAAATTCCAGTGTTCTCCACCGTCTTACCCACCGCAACTGATAAAAGGATTGATATCAATCTGAGGAGTCCTACCTAATTGTGTGAAAAGTTATTTAAGAATTATTTTGTGTAATAGAGAAAGAATACGGGTGGAATTCAAGAAAAGGCGCTGGGCCAATTATGATTTTAGCAGGTAGGGTCCCACACAATGCCAGGCCTGACAAACAGCTTCAGGCTTTTAAATCAAGGACAGTTGTCTCGGGGTATGTGACAAATGGAGTTTTGTGAAATGGTCTGTCTGCCTGTAGTCTATCACACATAAGAACAATCACTGTCAATAACGCCATCCTCAAGGATGAAGGACAGTGACATCAATGGCAGGGAAAATATTCCATTAGTAAAACATCCCCTAATTAATACTAATCTGTTCCCTGGAAAAGCTGCTTTAGAGAAAAGATTTTTCCCCCCACATGCCAAACTGCTGAGCATTAATTTGGAAAATTTCCCGTTTACTTTCAAGTAATATTAAAAAGCTTCACTTAGCAAAAATTAAAAATGAATCTATTTCTTAGCTCACATAATATATAAAGATGAGATTTTTTTTTTTACAGGCAATGTCAAGTCCTAATTGAGCACATCAGTTAGAAGCAACTAAATTCTATTATTCTCTGAATTGACATTTACTACCCCCTCTTTCTCTTTATCATAAAAATGCATTTATTAAGTACCCAATTGCATGTAATCTTAGGAACTGTAATATAACAACAATGACAGATGTGGCCCTTGTTTCCCTAAACCTTGAAAGCCATGTCGGATAGAATTAGCAGAAAACAAATAAAAAATGCATAAAGAACAGCGAGAATATTTTCATATCAATTCATTTGGGAAACAGTAAGAAATTTTAGGTTCAACTGGAGAACATGAAGCACCTTGAAGGTGACACAACAGTAGTTTACATTATCTGTCAACGAGGATTCATAGACTCAGTAACTCTAACTCGTCAAGCTCTCTTCAGCCTCAGGGCTCTGGTACCTCCTACTATGCATGTTCTCCTCTCTGCCTGGTTTTCAGCCTTTAATCCTTCAGATTTAAAAGCATGTGTTTCTGGGACTTCCCTGGTGGCGCAGTGGTTAAGAATCCGCCTGCCAATGCAGGGGACATGGGTTCGATCCCTGGTCCAGGAAGATCCCACGTGCCGCCAAGCAACTAAGCCCATGTGCCACAACTACTGAGCCTGTGTTCTAGAGCCCACGAGCCACAACTATTGAGCTTGTGAGCCATAACTACTGAAACCCACACACCTAGAGCCCTTGCTCCTCAACAAGAGAAGCCACTGAAGTGAGAAGACTGCGCACCACAGCAAAGAGTAGCCCCTGCTCGCTTCAACTAGAGAAAGCCCGTGCGCAGCAAGGAAGACCCAACACAGCTGAAAATAAATAAATAAAAAATAAAACGTGTTTTTTTCTCAGGAAAGCGCTCCTTGACTTCCCCCAAATAATATCACATTTTCTTAGTATGCAACCCTTTCCTTAACCTTATTTATCATGCTTCATGGTTCCCTTAATAACAAAGATATGCTCATCCTAGTACCTAGGCATTCTCTGTCCCATCACCTTTCCTTACTATTAGTTGCCACAGATCACAAATAAATATTTATATCATTATTTCATGAACACATGACTGTAAGTTTCATGCAGTACGGGGTGGGGGGTCTCTTTTCTTCTCCTCTAGTGCCTGGCACATTTTAGGTATATAATACAGATGTGAATATGTGAATAAATGAATAAACAGTACAGTGTGTGTCCAGAGCTTGAGCTCTCAAGTTAAACATACTTGGGTACAACCCAAATTCTCACTATCCAGTTATGTGACCTTTGGCATGCTTTTTTCCTCTCTAAGATTCAGTTTCCTCATGGGTAAAATGGAGATAATAATAGTAGTTTCCTCACATGGCTGTCATGCGTTTAAATGAGAAATACGTACAATGTATTTAGCTTGAAAGTTGGCATAGAATAAGCGCTTATTATTATTGTTGTTGCTGTTATTGTCATAACTGTCTCATGACAAACTCAATTCTCCAATTTTTCCCTCTTGGTCAGCAGGGTAGGGGAGAAAGGACTTCTTGCTGAGCTTCTGGACAGCTTACGGTTTCCTGTCACCTTGGCTGCATGGCTCACTCCCAGTGGCATAAGCTAAATTCACTCACCCTTCTCAGCCACGGCTGGGCTGCATTCTTATTTTCCTACAAGTCTTTCTAGATCTACTTCTTTGATTTATTTAATTTTATCTTTTGTGACAGCACCCAGTTCCTAGGATCCAGCATAGTTTCTCTGAAGGGAAATGAATTCATACTCAAAAATGGTTCCACTGGGCTTCCCTGGTGGCGCAGTTGTTAAGAGTCCATCTGCCGATGCACGGGACATGGGTTCGTGCCCCGGTTCGGGAAGATCCCACATGCCGCGGAGCGGCTGGGCCCATGAGCCACGGCCGCTGAGCCTGCGTGTCCGGAGCCTGTGCTCCGCAACAGCAGAGGCCACAACAGTGAGAGGCCCGCGTGCCGCAAAAAAAAAAGAAAGAAAAAAAAAGGTTCCACTTTCCTGACTTCCAAACACTGTCCCCAGACCAACCACATACCCCCTGACTTTCAGGATGACTTCCTGCCCCAACTAGTCCAGTATCTGGCAGGAAAATGGATGGCTACTGTCCCCCATCCCTTGGGACATTTTAGCTTTGGGGACAAACAAGTTTAGTCACTGACGCTGAGGAAGTCCTCATGCAAAGAGAGGGCTCGCTTGCTCAGTCAGCCGGACCAGACCAGACCAGACAAGCCTGATTTGCCTGAAGGTCCTGGCTCCCGGACCCTCACTGTATTTATAAGTCTTAACAGTGTAACTGTGAATTCCATTCGGGTGATGTTGCTTCTGGCTGGCACGTGGCCACGGTTTCCGTCGTTCACAAGCAATTTTGAGGCCTGCTGATATGGGCATGGACAGCACTGGGCTCTCTTTTATGTAACCGTGTGCATGCATTCTCTTGTAAGGTTGTTTTGGATATCTTTTACATTTATTAAATATTTTCTGAAAATATTGCTACTTCCAGTTGAAAAGAAAAAGGGGTTTTCTTTTCTCTCGCCTCCCAAGATATTGCTTTGCAGAACACTCTATAAAAATAAAGAGCTTTTTACTGAGTTCAGGATTTAAACAAAGACAAAGAAAAAGCAGTTTCTAAGCAGAAAAATCCAACAAAGACTTTACTTCTTACCAAATAACTTAAGAATGTCTGAACAAAAACATCCCAAACCTGGCTAGTGCCAGAATTTCTCAGATAAGTCAACAGAGGAGAAAAACACAAATCCAACCCCAAAGCACTAAGAAACCTATGACTGTCAAGAAGAAAACAATAGGAAGTTGAAAAAGTTGTTAAACACTTAAAGAATCAAATTGTAACTGTTTCCTAGAAAGAGCAATTATATCTCAGAGTGTTTCTTAATTAAGTTCTTTGGAAGCAGCAGGGAAGATCCTACAGGGTTCTCACCTGCTCCTCCAGGAGGTCTTCCACAACCCCATGGACCGCAGGCATCCCTCTGGATCACCACTCTCTTCTTATATGCTCCTCCATCCCATAATGCTTTGTGCATCATGTCATAAAGCATTTCTCACCATGTGTCTAGTCTTTTGACCTAGACTGTAAGCAACCTGGGTGTTGAATATAGACTTCTATTTGCCTTATCCCCACAGCACCTACCATGATGCCTTGAACACAAAAGATCAATACACATGAATTGGTTAACTTACTTAAGAATTCACAAACGTTTTCTTCAAACCAATAGAGAATAAAAACCTGAAAGAGTGCTTCATTTCATTATACCAGGAAAAAAGTAGAATGTTCTACCCCAGAAATTTTAAATTATTTTGGGTATTTATTCAATTTTTGGAGAAACTGTGGAATCTTTGGGCTGCAAAGAAATATAGCCACTTGGTGTTTACTTTCATATAACATTCTATCTTGCAAAATCAAAGCTAGATATCAAAGGCAGAAAAGTGGATGTGGATATGGAAAACAAATTTATTTGCTGTATTATTTTGGTATCCTAGAATCAGAGAAATCTTTTCTTAAAAAGGAAAGTATTATACTCAGCATACAAATGTTATTCTTATCAGCAGTTGGCAAGTTTTCAAAATTGTTATCCTCAATAGGATAAGGTGAAAATTGAAACAGCTTTAAAAAGTACTTTTAATGAAATCTGGTCTGATTAATGAAAGATTTTCTACCATATGACTGTCCTTTGGTCCCATTTTTAGAAAGAAAATCTTGTGCTATTTAGAATATGGATATGATAACATTTGTGCAAAAATTTCTCATTTACAAAAATACATCAAAATGCATTAAAATATTTTTTCAAAGATTTATACATTTTGTTCTTTCAAATATATACATATATTTATACATATTTGTACATATTGATTGTCAGTTTTAAAGGCATTATTCCACTTAATGCTCTTTTAAAGATTTACACATATTGTTCTTTCAATGATTTATGCATATTTCTTTTAAATTTAGGAAACTGAAATAGTTAAAATGTTGGAAGAACGGAACTGCATCTCATTTATCTTATGGCATCCTATATGTGGAGATTATGACTAGATTATACTAGCTCTCTTTCTTCAAATGAGTAAATGAGTACACAGAGATGTTAATTATTTATTAAAAAGCATAGAGGGACAACTGCCTCTTGGATTTTCTGATTTTCAAGACTGCCGACATCAGATTATGTTGATTCTGTTTTGGTCAATCTGAGATGTACAGAGTCCCCAGGTTCTCTTATTTCATTCATGTATATATTTGAGGATGGCTGTCAGGAAATGAGTTGATACTAAGCTTAATATGTTGTGATGTCTATAGATGTGACACTTGCCTAATTGACACCCTACCTCTCTACCCAGATAAGGGCTTTGTAAGAGATCATCATATTCACTTCTGCACTTCCTTCCTTATTTAATGTTCTCATGGTCACATGAGATCAACAAATGCTCAAGTCCTGAGCTACATTTCCATGTTTAGTAAATCAGGAAATAGTGAAAGATGTGTCTTGTGACTTTCATTCCAAACTTAGATTAGGCATGAGGATTTAATGACAAGTGAATGGTCATGAATGAGAAAGATGTCAAGATTTTAATAATCTGCATTGATATCTAAAACAATTTATCATAAAAATTGCATATGTGAGGGATTTTAATCAATACATTTCTCTCAGTGAAAACTCTCCTGATCCCCACAAGTAAAATCAATTATTTCCTCTTTAATGTCCCAACATTGTTCTCATCATAGCACTCAAAACACATTCTTGTACTTCTTTTACACACCTGTCTTTTAAATATGAAGTTTCTAAGGAAAGGCACTGTGTTTTACACATCTCTGTATCCCTATTAACTTCAAAAATGCTGAAACATAGTGGACAGTAAATATGCTTGTTTCTTAAATTCTGAATAAATAAATGTTTGTGCAGTCTATGCCATTAAGGATTTTGTACTGGAGCGGGGAGATGATCAATCATTCAATATTTAGTGGTACCTACTGTAGGAGGTAAAGGAAGGCAACAGTGAGATGTACCCCGAGGAATTAGAGGTTACAGAAATGAGATTTCCCTACATACAATGGATCATAGCAGAGATGAAAAAAAAATCAAATGCAAGAGACTAAGACGATGGGAAACTAATAACCAGCTCTATTTAAGATCTTAAGAAAAAATTTGCCAGTAGGAAAGAAGGTTGGTTGTTCATACCTAGGATCGGTGAGAAAGTCACAGAGTATTCATTCATATAAGCACTGTCTAGTGTCCAAGCTTATCCCACCAAAGGACACCACCTACCCAGTTCTATGTGCAGGTATATCCTTATGGTAAAAATATATCACCATGTTCTTGTTCTAATCCTTTGAACATTTAAATAATTTGACTAGCCACTCTTGCATTGATTCCACGCTCACCAAGAGTTCTGATGGTTATTATGGAACTCACATAGCTTACTCAGAGGTAGACGATGCATTCGCCTGAGAACTTGAGTGTCTATTTACACTAGTTTTCATGTTGAAAACGAATAAACTGGCATTTTAATCAGCCTCTGTGAATCAGGTGAAAGTGAGTTTGCCTTGGTTGATGTAGCAACACGTGGTATCCTGACATTCTAGTCACTGTGCTTGTGGGTCTGAGGGCCACAGTTTGATTTTTTTTTTTTTTTTTTAGTGGTACGCAAGCCTCCCACTGTTGTGGCCTCTCCCGTTGCAGAGCACAGGCTCCGGATGCGCAGGCTCAGCGGCCATGGCTCACAGGCCTAGCCACTCCGCGGCATGTGAGGTCTTCCCAGACCGGGGCACGAACCCATGTCCCCTGCATTGGCAGGCGGACTCTCAACCACTGCGCCACCAGGGAAGCCCCACAGTTTGATTTTAACAAAACCTCCAAGCTGATTCCTCCCTGTGGGAGCTTGTGGCCTTCCCTAGGCATCACACCTCTGACTCCCCATGAGCCACCTGCCTTTTCTTCAAACAGCTGCACAGATGATGTGCTTAACACTACGCTTGAAACCACCAGAGAGTGATCCAAAATAATATATAATTAAGTGAGGAATTGTTTGGCACAAAATGAAAGTGCTACACAAATTCCAAAAGAGTAAGGATCCTTGTCTTGTGATGGGCAATTATCCAAGGAGAGATTCCTAAAGGCCTACGGTCTTAAGAGAGGGACTTGATGTCTGGGTAGGATGTAGGTGGGTGGAAAGGAAGGGAAGGGAATTTCTAACAGGAGGACGTGGATCCACAGATGTAGAGGCCAGAATGCTGAGTCATGGTATTAGAGTATTAGAACTACAGATTGGTCAACATACCATCTCTTTACCCCCTTTTAATAAAACCTGGAGATTGATGAGAAAAGAAATAACTTGAACTGTAAGCATTAATAAAACAAAACAAAACAAAATCAAATCAAACCCAACATCCTATTATGTGCCTAGATTCAGAAGAAGGATATTAACCTCTTAATTATTTGCTTATAAAAACCAATTTTTTAATGCTATCATTTATGCAATGAGAACACTTATGTGAACTTTTAAAGCAAACTGAGAAGAAAAAAATAATATCCACCACCAAAAGAAAAGCAAGTTAGAACATTAGGGTTATTTATTATCCCAAATTTATTTTAGAGACTAACACAACCACAGGAAATGAGCGAGGCATTACAGTAGTTATTTCCTAATAAAAGGAACTTTAAAATAGATACTTTCTTTTTAATTACTCCCCAAATAATTGTTACACATAGATAAAACTATTAGCTTTGAAAATGCAACATTTATAGTGGGGAAAAGTTATATATGTATGTGCTTTCCTCCATTCTTTATAATACTGAGGGGAAGAAGGAAATGAAAAAGAACTAAAATGATTTTCTCCCAGATCAGTCTTGACAGATCACCCTATTCCTCTGCCACATTAGTGTTCAGTAGTAGGAAAAGAGCAGCGAAGAGGCGGAGGAGCAAGGGGGAATAGGGGGAGGCAGGAAGAAAGTAAGGAGCTGGCTGCACCTGCTCAGATGAAACGTGGCAGGTGGGCCTCAAAATGAGAACTTGAGCCCCTCTCTCCCTTCCTTGCCTCAGTCAACACCACCTCCATCCTACTCTGTGTGTCTTTCCATCCACCATTTAAATCATGCCTCTGGATTGAGGCCAGCAAAAACAACATAATTCCTAAAGGATCACTTTTCACACAAATATGCATATGGAATAGAAGAACCCTATAAATTTAACTTAGTAAAGGTACGTTCAACTAACTGAACCCACAAAGGATGTCATAGGACACTGAACCCACCAAAAAGTTTCAATGGAAATGTGGTTTTCATTCCAGGTCAGCTATTGTTTTACTTTTGTTTTTTTTGTTTTTTTTTTGCGGTACACGGGCCTCTCACAGTTGTAGCCTCTCCCGTTGCGGAGCACAGGCTCTGGACGCGCAGGCTCAGCAGCCATGGCTCACGGGCCCAGCTGCTCCGCGGCACGTGGGATCTTCCCGGACCGGGGCACGAACCCGTGTCCCCTGCATCGGCAGGCGGACTCTCAACCACTGCGCCACCAGGGAAGCCCCTGTTTTTTTTTTTTTAATTGAAGTATAGTTGATATACAATATTAAATAAGTTACAGGTATATAATATAGTGACTCACAATTTTTAAAACATTTTTAGTTATTATAAGATACTGGCTATATTTCCTGTGTCATACAATATAGCCTTGTAGCTTATTTTATACCTAATTGTACCTCTTAATTCCCTACCCCTACCTTGTCCCTCCCCCACTTCCCTCTTCCCACTGGTAACCACTAGTTTGTTCTCTGTGAGTCTGCCTCTTTTTGTTATATTCACTAGTTTGTTATATTTTTTAGATTCTACGTGTAAGTGATATCATACAGTATTTGTCTTTCTCTGTCTGATTTATTTCCCTTAGCATAATCAGGACAGCTATTGTTACAGATGTAGGTAACCCCTCTGATTCACCTCCTAAAGATCTCTGTCTCTGTCTCTCTATCTCTCCCTCTCTCCCTCTGTCACACACACACAAATACACATACATTTGCACACACGTGCAAACTTAAGAAACTTCAACATTTGTGTGTTCCAAGGGAAATTTTACATAAAAATATAGGGATCTTTTAGAAAAACTTCATTTTCATTTCATCTGCTGTTAAACTGGGAAACTCTTTGGAATCCTGTTTCTGAAAAAGAGATACACACTTAGATTTTAAGAGATTACTCGTGTTAACAAAATCCAACAGTGATAATAGAAGACCTCTGTGGTGAGTGTATTTAACTTCTGAAAGGCATATAAAAACAGAAATCTTCCACGTTTAAGTGGAACAATAGTGACATAAGGACAATCCTGAAGAATGACTCTTCAACACTTTGAAATTCTCATAAACAATCTTTTCTCAGGAAAGCTGTAAAAAGAGTCAGTTTTGCCTGAGTCAGAGCAATTTTATCTAACTAATTGCACCCTCTGGACCTTTGAAAAACTGACATTCTCCATGACAGATCAAATTTGGATGTGGCTCATAAAGAAGCTCCCAAGGAGACTTTCATGCTTATTTTCCTCCTTAAGATCTAGAGCAAGGGTTGGCAAACCACGGCCTGAAGGCCAAATTTGGCCCACTGACCGATTTTGTAAATAAAGTTTTATATAGACACACTCTTGTTTACATATTGTCTTTGGCTACTTTTGGGTACAGGGACAGAGTTGAGTGGTTCTGACAATAACCATATGGCTTACAAAGTCTAAAATATTTGCTCTCTGGCCCTTAACAGAACGAGGTTTGCTGTCTCCTGGTCTTGAGGAATTTGCATCACTCCTTTAGACTGAAAGTCAGGATACCTGGATTTTAGACTTCATCCTGCCAGTAAACTGCTATCTGACTTTGGGCAAGTAATCACTTCCCTCAGGGTTGACTTCTTATCTATAAAAGATGGAGGGTTAGCCCAGGTGATCATCTATTCCTTATTAATTCCTTCTAAATTTCTATGTTCCTAGGGGTTAAGACTCTTCCCTATAAAGTGATATTTTAAAGAAATCCAAATCAATTTCGAAGAAGTCTTTCTTCAAAACCCCAGTTTGCAGTGAAATGTTTCACATCATTTCAAGCATTTAACAGCCAAGTGATACCTCCTTGCTACTGTATCATGGACAAGCCAGAAAGCTGCAGATTAGAGCTGGAAAGAGAATGTAAACAGCAGTAAAATCTGTTTTAGACAAGGCAGTACATCTGGCCCACACTTTCCTAGAACAGATGCACCGCACTGCTTGTGCCAGATATGAATGCTCTTTTCGGCTGTGCTTTTGGTAAGTGAGCACCCTGTGCTGCAGGTCTGGGATCCTGAGGGAAATGGCAGGAGTCCTCACACCAAAAAAGCACTTTGCATTGACGACAAAAGCAAAACTTCTTTGCTTCAGTAAGAATGAGGCTGTGCACCGTCAGAACTTGAGTGCTATGGGCATATTCTACTTTATCCAATTTCTCTCTAGACACAAGACAGAAGGATACAAAATTAATGAAATGATGGTAGAGCAAGAATAGTCTCCTCTCTTCCAAACTCTCCCCAACAACTAAATGAACTTTTGCGACTGCTGTCTTGACAGAATAAAATACTTGAGATATTGTGTTACCCTAAAACCCAAAACACCTAAAGTGCTTTAAACAGAGAGCAGAAAAGGCATTAGATCTCAATGCTAATGACAATGATTTTAAAACCAGCAGGACTGTTATCTTGAAAATAAACATTTTTCTCCCATTTCTTTTCTGCCTGGAAAATAAAGGTGTTTGCAGGTATCGTTGCATCTCTAAACCAGAAATGATTGGTTCTTGGTCTCCATAGCAGGGGATTTTGAATAAGAACAAGCATATATGGAACTTAGAAAGCATAATGAAGGCTCACTCAGTTTGAAACACTGTGTTGCAAAACAGAAAGAAGTGCCTAACAAATGGGAGAGTTTTTCCAAACCCAAAGAGTACCAACCCTACAAATAACAGAGCTTGGCTACCAGCATCTCATCCACATCCTCTAAGGGATACTGACTTTTCTGCATTTACCACACATTATAGAGTTTAGCTGGCACCTTTATTTTCCACAGTGCCTTTCTTTGCAAGAAAAAGACACTAGTGCACCGTCCATCATTTCTGCTAGATCATCTTCCCATATCCCCAAGAATAGCACTATCTGCTTTTCTCTCTCTCTCTCTTAGAGAGAAATCTCTGAACTGGATGCTAATATTTTGCAGACCAAGCAAGAGCCAAAATGGATTTTAAAAAATCTAAGCTGGCATATCTGCATCAGTCTAAGGAGTTTCAAAGGAAGAACTGCAACGTTAAGCTGATTAGCGGAGCTGCGGCTCTCCCTTGCCCCCGCCCCTCCCCTGAGCTCTATATTTTACTTTACCTTGTCTTCTTGGCCAGTCAGTGTTTTTCTCATCCTCTCAGATCCTGCTTAAGTCCCATCTCTGACCACACTTCTCTTGAACCCTCATGATGCTTGGAACATAGAAGGGGCTTATAAATATTGTTGGTTTGTTTTGAGAGTCTTCCTAGATGGCCTGAGCCCATGTTGATCTCTACCTTCTTTTAACTCCTTTGAGGTTTACTGTCTCTCTCACACAATTAACACCTTATCATCCTCAGCTCTAAGAGCCTGGACCACATAATACATTTCATTTCTTCTTTATAACTTTTTCATGTGAGTTGGTTTTCTTTCTCCAGTTAGATTGTCAGCTCCCCACAGATGAAGCTGTTTTCCATAATATCTAGTATACTGCTGGGCACACAGAAAACATCCAATAAATACTTTTTTTTTCCAATCAATAGCAGCAGTTTTTACATGGCTTCAAAGTTTACATAGCTTGCCAGTTGTGTTCTGGGCGACTACAGGTCAAACTTTTATATCAGAAACAGCAATAAGGTGTGGAAACCCCCAAATGGGATAACTTCAATAAATATATATGGAATACCAGGGCCAAATGAAAGGGACCGTTTCAGTCATTACTTGCAGGGTGGAATATATAAACACATAAAAGAACAGCTAAGTAAACGAGGAAGGATATGTATAGAATTCACTCATAGTAAGAATATGAAATTTAACTAATTGATCAAGCACAAGCCAAAATGGTTACAAAACTTAACAATTCATTCCTTCATTCATTAATATAATAATCATGCATTGAGGGCTTCCCAGGTGGCGCAGTGGTTGAGAGTCCGCCTGCCGAAGCAGGGGACACGGGTTCATGCCCCGGTCGGGGCAGATCCCACATGCCGCGGAGCGGCTAGGCCCGTGAGCCATGGCCGCTGAGCCTGCGCGTCCGGAGCCTGTGCTCCGCAACGGGAGATGCCACAACAGTGAGAGGCCCGCTTACCGCAAAAAAAAAAAAAAAAAACCCACAAAAAACAAATAATCATGAATTGAGTCTGGCTATGCATATAATCCATTTGGAAAACGACATAATCTTTTACAGTATGTCCAGTTTCTTCAAAGCTCACAGATTTCCACAGTTTACACCTGCCCATTGTTTAGAATGCTGCTGCAATGAAAGGAAACTGCTAAGCTAATGTTTATTTCAACAAACACTTTATTTGGATGCATCCTGACAACTGAAACATCTGTTTTAACTAGAAACATCAATCGAGTCGACTTACTACATTGATAAAATTGGGAAAATTGCTCAATATTCTGCTTTGTTCTGCTTGTATGGACACAGCCTAATGCTTTCCATGCCACAAAATTAGTACTTAAGTGGTTAAAAGAACCGGAGGAGCTTTTGTATACTCCATGCCACCTGTGCTCTAAAGAGAATTAGGCTTGAAATACCCAGCTCCGAGGACAAGCTTGTTTCATTAATATGGAGGAGACAAGAAAACTGTTACTTAAAACAGTCTGATTATAAAGTTTGATTTAAGCCTTTCACGCTAGGACACCTCACATAAGAAACAAGTGACGGGCTTGTATAAAGGAAAAAAGCAGCATTAGGCTCATCAGACACAAAACAAAACTGAGCCAAAGAATATTTGTGTTATGTTTCAAGTCAAATAGCACATTCTTTACTTCCAAGTGAGAGAAGATTTATTTTTTCTGTTAAGTGGCTAACCTCTGGAAATAATTTGAGAGACCAGAGAAAAGGAACCCAATTTTGAATGAAATCACCATTGTGAGTCCAAGCCTGGCTGTCTCTGCAGTGGTTTTTCCACAACGTCTGTGGTTGTCAGTGTTCCAACCTACCCCCCAGAGAAGTTTAAGTTCAGCTCTTGGATCAGTAACTCTTTTCCCAACATTAGGTGCCATTGTAGCTATTATTGCTGTAGACAAAACTTCCATTTTAGATATGATATGTCGAGGTGTGCTTGCTAATGCTTTTTGGTCCCAGCTTTATTAAGATGTAACTGACACATAACATTGTGTGCGTTTAAGGTGTACAACAGGATGATCTGATAAACGTTTATACCGCAGAATGATTACCACAGTAAAGTGAGCTAGTACATCCTCACCTCAGATAGTTAACCATTTTTTGGTGTGTGTGTGTGTGTGTGTGTGTGTGTGTGTGTGTGTGTGGTGAAAACATTTAGGATTTACTCTTAGCAACTTTTTAAAAAATTTATTTTATTGAAGTATAGTTGATTCACAATGTTGTGTAAAGCGCAACTTTCAATACGCATTACAGTATTGTTAACTATAGTCACCATGCTGTACATTAAATCCCCAGAATGTATTCATTTTATAACTAGAAGTGTGTACCTTTTGACCACTATCACTCTTCTCTCACCTCTCCAGCCCCTAGCAACCCCCAATCTAGTCTCTGTTTCTATAAGTTCAGTCATTTAGATTCCACATATAATTGAGATCATACAGAATTTGTCTGCTAATGAACCAGAAGCTACTAGAAGAGGTAAGTCAAGAAATGTGACTTATTCAAGTGTCTGGTATGAACAGAGTCAGTCAGATAAAGAACTTGTTCACAAAACGGGGTAGAATATTATTGAGTCACTGATGGAATACAGCTGATGGAAGCTTCTTGGAGAAACCGAACTAAGTGGGAAAGAATTTAACTAGGGCTTTGCTGAAGGGTCATTATCCAAAGGAATAAGTAGCAACTTTGGGCTTCAGGAGCCTGTGGAGAAAACAGAGAATGAAGAGGTACTGTGGCCCAAGTCCAAGTCAGAAACAGCACGTGACACCAGGACTAGACTCAAGAGGCACAGACTGGCCAGCCAGGGGTGAGGCTGGTTGACACAACTATAACTGCGATGAAAGATATAAATCATGCTAACATCTTTAAGAATGTCAGAACTGATTTACTGACTACTCAAGCTCCCACACTTGAGCACACTGATATGGTATGGCCCAATTCTTCTGACTTGCCGTAACTAAGTGCTGTGCTATTCTTTCAATGGCTGGCAGGCAGTGTCAGGTTTGGATGATTTGATACATTGGAAGGAGACAGGAAAGGCTTTAGATAGCAGCTCACTGGGGTAAATTTTCTTCCTTCTCCTGGGCGATGGCAGTGGAGGAGGTGGAAGTGAATAGTTGTTGACCCCTATTGGAGGAGTCATTGCCAGCGCTATCATTTCTCTGGGGCAGCTGTCTTCAGAAAGTCCAGCACAGAGTGATGCAAACACTTTGGCTGTTCTCGCCAATTTCAGAGTAAAGGCAGATTCCTGGGACAGAATAAAGAACTTTCAAAGTTTTGGTTTTCCTGAAAACTGAGGCCATACATAATGCGATTATAATTTTTCAAGGTTAAGAACTTATACTTAGTGTGAACTGATACACCCTGAGTGTCTTTTATGCTTTTGAATTCAAGGTACAGGGGAATCAAAAAAAAAAAAAAGTGAAGTCACAAATCCTGGTTTCAAAATTCTAGGGCTACCACTTACAAGCGGTCCACACAGAGTCTGTTTTTTATCATAAGAAAATGGAATAATGGCACCTACATCTTACAGCGAAAGGGTCATGTCATAGAGCAGAATGATGGTCAATGATGCAGATATACCAGTAAATTCTGGAATATTAGTATTCCAGAACTCACTCCCTGACTCCTCCCACAGCTATGCTGACCTGCTCATGTCTTCTGCACATTTCTGAGCTGCAGTTTTCCCACTGGTAAAATAGGAAAACTATTGATTCTGAACAGAGTGGTTGTGGTATCAATTGAGATTAAGGGAGTGTTTCTTGTTATTATAAGCTTCACAGACATCGTCATCAGTTACACTGTATGAGGACATATTAACCAGTGACTTTTTTCTTTGTTGCTATATAGCAGTTTGATTTATAATCTACATTAAAGACTAAAGCTAAACAAAAGCTAAGGGTCTGTGCCTTAGAATGCTAAATCACCCTTAAAATAAACCACTTGGAAAACTCGATTTGCTGTTCAATTTTATACTGTGATTATTCTTTCCCCATGTTTTCCTCACAGACAAAAAAAAAGAAAATTTGGTTTGTTTTTCACAGTATTAAGAAAAGTGGATGAACTGTCTGTGTCCGTGTTATATATTTAGTGGATTTATTATTATTTTTGCAATGCTTTGGCACAGCTTAATTTTAGATGCAATTACCACATTATAATCTTGGCAAAACTCACTGTTCCAAATAATGCTCTGATGTACAAATGAGTCTTCCTACCAAATGAAAGCTGCCAAGGGGAAGGTACCATTATAATATATAAAAATGAAGCCTCACTGAAGCACGAAATAACTATAAATTTCATTTCAAAGGCATATACTCAAACTAAAAAAAAGTTACAATTAAGATGTCTAATTCTCCTGAAATAACACTCTAATATATAATAATTTACTATAGGGCATGTAGGCAGCCTGGATCAAACAGCATCTCCCTACACTGTGAACTAGAAACTACTATTAGACTCAAATGTGTTGAAATATTTCTGCCACTTTTTTCAGAATATGAAGATAAACACTGTTTGTGTGGTCAGAAGATTCTGGAATCATTTTATCACTGACACCATAAGTTGGTGTGAAGTAAACTTTTTATAAGTGTGTGTGCTTATAAATGTCTTCTATAACTTACAGTATTTTCCTTAGCTCTGCCTCACCATAATACCATACATGGACTTTCCAACATAAAGGGTTTCTTGCTTTAGTAGAGAAACCAACTTTGAAATGAGGACTTTTAGGACTTACTATCTACTAGATGATCCTTCTGGGCAGATAAATGTATTGCTTTTCTTTCCAATATCTACTGGATATTGATTCAATCAGTACAATCGATACAACAGCATTTTTGAAACAACACTGATGACTACTGCAGTGGTTCTCAACAGGGGGTGATTTTGCCCCCCTACCCCAAGATATCCGGCAACATCTGGGGACACTTTTGCTTGTTATAACTGGAGGGAGGAGGCCTACTTGCAGCTAGTAGACAGAATTCAGAGATGCTGCTAAACATCCTACAATGCACAGGACAGCCCCCATAAAAAGGGAATTAGCCAGTGTAAATTCTCAGTAGTGCTGAGAGTGAGCAACCCTGTCCTTTGGGGTTTGTATCTCAGTCTGACAACTTAACAGGTATTGCCCCTCAACACTTGCTGCCTGATTCAGTATCCTTGGGACAGTGATCGCTGTGAAGGTCAACATAAGAGCAGGATCCAAACCCTTCATTTCCAGCCAGGATCCCATAAACAACACCAGAACACAGAGCCAGACCAATGGGCTCTGAGTTTGTTTCAGGTTAAGTTCACGGAATTTTTTTTTTTTTTTTTTTTTTTTTTTTTGCATTACACGGGCCTCTCACTGTTGTGGCCTCTCCCGTTGTGGAGCACAGGCTCCGGACGCGCAGGCTCAGCGGCCATGGCTCACGGGTCCAGCCGCTCCGCGGCATGTGGGATCCTCCCGGACTGGGGCACAAACCTGTGTCCCCTGCATCGGCAGGCGGACTCTCAACCACTGCGCCACGAGGGAAGCCCCGGAATTTTTTTGAAGTTCTAGTTTTGCTTTGTTCAATCATTTTAGAAAGCATGTAAGTATCATGCTGGTTTAGTTCATTAGGACTATTTTTGGACATGTTTTAATTCAGTTACAACCTTTATAGTTGGGTTTTGTTCAGTTCAGAGTGCAGCCCATTCGTGCCATTCTGGCTTTGGCTCTGGTTACTTGGTTTACGGCCTGGCATTAGTGCCCATGTGAGTGTGACTGAGCAGAAAGCAGTGGCTCATCACCACCGATGCCCACAGAACCTTCTGTACTCCAAAGGAGTTAATTTGCTCTTCCCTTTTTTTGCAGGAGGACTCAATAATGCAAGCACCAAACCAAGAGTTTTTAGGATGCATTGACTCCCCACTTTCTGTTGCTTGGTATAAAATTATAAGACTTCACTAAGAGAAGTAGCTTATTTCATATTATATTTATGAAAAGGTATGAAAGTCTCAGTGTTTTCAAGTTTTCCTGAAACTGTTTACTTGAGTACACTGTGAAGAAAAAAGAAAGGAAAAAAAAGTTCTTAAGAAATCTCCAGGGTTTTAAAAAAAAAGCCCATTTACCCTTATTTTGCAATGGCCCTGGTTGTGAAATCATCAGACTGAAAAATACTGGAGTGTTGAGGGTGGATTCTAGTGACAAGATTTCCTTAAGGCTGTAAACAAACTAAATTCATTAAGAGAAAGAAACAGAAGTGGCAGACTTCACCATAAATTGGGGAACACATTTTCCAGCTGAATTATAGATACAGCACAAAACACAGTTGTTCCATTTTTTAAAACCTCAGTTTCTGCAGGCTGAAACAGAACATTTCAATTGGCTCAGTTCATGAAAGCTATCTGCACCTGCTCACAAAACAGCTTAAAGAAAAAAAATCTGCACGAAGGATTTTAACTTATACAGACAGTAAGGAATAGCCTCTGGTCCACAAGCACCCATAAAGGAGGAGCAGTATGAAGCAAAGGGCATCATAATTTTTTTTTTAACTACCAATAAATAATCATCTAAGACCTGCTTACAGCATTATTTCAGTTTTACCTGTGGCCGCTCCACTTTCCTGTTCTGGTTGTATGTTAAAAAGCTAGGCGATTAAAATTCAATTATGTGGGTTTTTCTTTTATGTAGCCTAGGGTTGAATGAATTACTGGCAGGAAACTTTAGCTCATGAATTCAATCAAAAATCCTTTCATTTGTCAGAGCCACTTCCTGCCCTTCTCCTTTAAACATCTGCTTCTCCAGTTCAGGGAGAAAACACTCTCTCACTCTCTTTCTCTCTCTCT
This sequence comes from Hyperoodon ampullatus, assembly GCF_949752795.1. Classification (NCBI taxonomy): domain Eukaryota; kingdom Metazoa; phylum Chordata; class Mammalia; order Artiodactyla; family Ziphiidae; genus Hyperoodon; species Hyperoodon ampullatus. The sequence goes on along the minus strand of NC_136920.1, from coordinate 38,364,301 downwards.
CTCTTTCTCCCCCTCCCTCCCTCTTTCTTTGTTAAAATAATAAGCAATCACCAAAACTTCCCTTGCAAAAGTTACATATTCTCTCTTAGACTTACACTTACTCCCAGTAGAGTTTATTTAATATATCTTTAATAGCTTCCTTGTATTCCTCTCTTCCTTTCCGCTTTAAATTCTGGAAAATCTCAAGCTGACAAAAGAAGACATTTTTAAAATGCGAACCTTCGCAGGGCTAAGCCCCGGCCCGTCTTCGGACCAATGAGATGGAAGCAAAGCAGCCAGGCGGGGGCGGAGGACAGGCTGTCGGGAATTGCTTGCACTCCTTAAATGGCTGGCACTTCCTGCCAGAAAAGGCCAGCTCTGCACAAACAGAAATGGGGTGGAGAGAAAACAGGAGGAGTTGCTCAAGTTCAAAGCAATGTGCGCGTGTCCACGCGCGCGCCGAGCGGGACCCTAGCCGCGCGGCGCGGGCCTCGCCAGAACATCACCCAAGGAGCCCACGGCCCTTTCTCAGCAGCCTCAGACTGGTGTTTAGCCCACGCCGCCGAGAAGGCGGACCCAGATGTTCAAGTTAGGAGAAAAGTGGAAAGTGCCTACTGAGCAGCCAGCCTTCTCTGAGCACAACCTAAGTCCGTCAGTGGCCCCGGGCGCCCTCCTTCTGCGCCTACAGACTTTCTCATTGGGAAACTGACTCAAGGGCAGACCTCAGTGGCGTATTCTTTTGCCTAAAAGATCATGCTGTTTCTTCCTCATTGTCTGGAGTGAAAATCAGTAAAACTTGGGGGCTGTGATGCCTAATGATCCAACCCTATTAAAGACCTTTAAAAATATTATCACCCCTTTTGAGAATATCAGTGTCACCCTAGAGGGAAAGACACCTGTTTGAAGAATGCTTACCTAGAATTTATAAACATTTTAAACTGTACAAAATGATGATGCTTTAATAAGACATGGTACGTAATACAACCAGCTGTTGTATCATGGTGAAGCATAGAATGTTTTCATATCTAAGCTATGTTTGTAATTCTAAAAATAGATAAAGAAGCTTCCGGTTACTTTACGCTTCATATTCGTATGGATAGAAGAATTTGAGCTATAATGATTAGAAAATTACTAGTATCCCCAAACCTACTACAATCAATACATTCATAATTCCTACATGTAATGATTCATCCTTAAATTTTTAAAAAATGGGTTATATGGTTAAAGACATTTATTGTTATGTTAATAAGAGTAATAGCAACAGATAATATTTCTGAGCCCTCACCATGTGCCAACTGTGATACAAAGTTCTTTACATGCATAATTTATTTTAATCTCTGCAACCCTGTGTAGAACTATGATTATGCACATTTGAAGAAACAGAGGTTTACATCATTAATTTGCTGTAGGCCAGAGAGTTAATATGCATTGTAGTAAAGCTGTGACTTGTACCTAACACCTGCACTCTCAAAGCATACACACACACCTATCCATCCATTCCATACGAAACGCCTATTATCTGGAAGACACATTCAATCAAATGAGATAAGATGTACACAAAACATTTTTTTAACTTATACATCTATTTTATCCAACTGAAACATAAGAAACACAGTGTATCTTAAAATGTCAGATGTCAGATTAAAACACATACATATTGAATTGTAGAAACAATAAATAGTACAAGAAGAAAATAAAAAGTCAGTAAAACTGCTATCAACAAGAAATCCAATACTCCTTTGACATACAAAATCTAACATTCAAGGTATTTCCCAAAGACCAAGTTTTCCTTGAATTTTCCAAAGAATTTTCAAAAATAAATTCAGGGAACATTTGGGAATAGCAAGTTTCCAAAACAAAACGTGAATAGCTAGATTAGTTTGTCAGTTTTGCCATTTTCTCTTTCAGTGGAAAGTTCATTGGACAAATTAAAATCTCACTCCAGACAGGATGTAAGAATGTTTTTGTAAATCACAATTTACTGTATAATAATGCCATGTGAAAGTTTTCTTTCCCAAACAAGAACCCACATAAAACTTGGTTATTAAACCTTAAATAAACCTTTATTTACATACCTATAAGCCTCAAATTGAAATTACCTACAAATGGATTTTTACTTTTTTTTTTTTTTTGTGGTACGCGGGCCTCTCACTGTTGTGGCCTCTCCCGTTGCGGAGCACAGGCTCCAGACGCGCAGGCTCAGCAGCAATGGCTCACGGAACCAGCCACTCCGCGGCATGTGGGATCTTCCCGGACCGGGGCACGAACCCATGTCCCCTGCATCGGCAGGAGGACTCTCAACCACTGCGCCACCAGGGAAGCCCTACATTTCTTTTTAGTTTAATTCCTGAGTGTGGTGGGCAAAAGTTTACATCCTTTATATAAACTTCTGCTTTGGGCTAAATCCAATATATCCTCATTTTGAGGTTTCATCTGAAATGCATCAAGTTGGATGATTTACTTCTGTACAACCTGGTATGGGCTATAAAACTGTGGTCCAATTCAAGCTATTTCTATATTCATGTAAATCACACTATCATGATTAATTCTCTGCATATCACATTCAACAAAAATGTGAGGGCTTATCACATAGTCAGGTACTAACTATGCTAGGCACTGAAGACACAAAAGTACATAAAACACAGTCCTATCCTGGAGAAAGTTGCAGACTCCTGAAAGAGACTGAGCGGTAAATACATCTTAAGAACTGGATAAGTGCCCCAAATGAAACATAACCCAAGTGTGTGGGGACTCATAAGAAAAAGTGATCAATTTAGGGAAGGCCCCCTCCTCTAAAAGCATCTCATTCATCCATTCAACAAATATTTGGATTTTGAGGGATAAGGAGGTATTTACAGGTGGGAAAGGTAGAAGAAACATCATATGCAAAAGCATGAAATTCTGAAAGGGACTTCATGCTCAGGGACATGGGTAAAATATGTACAAAATGCAATGAGAGAACCGGGGGTCAAGTGACTGATTCTGTCTGGGGTGTCGAGGAAGGCATCAGGGAACAGAGTACATATGAGTTACCTCCTGTATCCACAAACTCCCCTTGTAAACCGATAATTCTGAAAGCTGCCAAAAGCACAGTTACAGATTAACCGCTCAATCCCTTTAATATCAAACCAGTGAGAAAATTCCTGTGACATTTCAGTAGAAGTCCGAATGGAGTCCAATGGACCTAACTTACTTGCTGAAGAACAATGAAGTGTTCCCACGTGCCCAGTAGAAAAAAGTTCAGACCGTGCTGCCTGCAGCATCACACCCAGGAATGGGGTTACTCATGGTGTCTGATGGATGTAAGGCTCAAGGTTGGAGGTCTGCTCTGAGGGCACCATGGAGGACACGCACCCAGTTTGTCAATTAAGAATGGAGAACGGGGTTTCCCTGGTGGCGCAGTGGTTAAGAGTCCGCCTGCTGATGCAGGGGACACGGGTTCGTGCCCCGGTCTGGGAAGATCCCACATGCCACAGAGCGGCTGGGCCCGTGAGCCATGGCCGCTGAGCCTGCGCGTCCAGAACCTGTGCTCCATAACGGGAGAGGCCACAACAGTGAGAGGCCACAACAGTGAGAGGCCTGCGTACCGCCAAAAAAAAATAAATAAATAAAGAATGGAGAACAACCTCCCTCAGACCAGCAGTTCTCACAGATTCCTCACCCTGTCTCAATTCTGAATTTCAAGTGAAACAAGGACATGATTCATACCCCCAGTTGCTTTTCTTTTCATGTGTAGTATGATCAAAAGAATAATTGTACAGAAAGAAATTGTGCAGACAAAAATGCGTGTGATCCGCCTTACATAAGGACCTCAGTGTACTGCTGGAAACCTCTGATTTGTTCTGTTGGCTGGCAGCTTCAGGTTACAAGCAGGGAACCGAGAGCCCTCATTAACATCTTCCTGGGCTCCAACAAACAGAGTCAGCTCAACACACCCATTTCGTCTTGACAAGTACATATCAGATTCAGGCCGTGCAAAAATAATAAACCTTAGTAAACAGTCTGATGACTTCTAAGGAAGGAGAAAGATGGGGCACGCACAGCTCAGTGAAGGGACCCCAGAGAAAGAATTTGGAGAGTTTGCTAAGAGAAGAATTCTGAGATAGGAGTTCAGCGGCCGAAAAAAAAAAAAAAAAGTCACTATGCTTTTAAACCCTTCCCACACACTCTTGCCTAACATCTCATACTTCCCCCCCACCAACCCACACACAGAAAGCCTAGATCAGACAGAAAAATGGATAAATTTCCTACGGGGAAAGTTTAGCATTTTCTACTGGATTGACAGTCTAGCGTCTGCTTTCCAAATTCATTTCAACCCGGTTCAATCCAACTCTGTACACATTGCAGATGCCCCTGCCCTTGCCTCTGCAGAACAGAAAGTGGCTAAAGAAAACCACACACTCGGGATTGCAGGTCTCACTTTAAATTCTGGACCACTAACCTCAAATGGGGTGTCAGTGCTGTCCTGATCCTAGTACAATTTTCTGGTTCCATTCACCCTGTCATTCTCCTACAGGACTATTTCACACCTTTTCCTCTCTCCTCAGACCTCAGCACCTTCTGCCCAATTGTCAGTCCCAGTTGCTGGATTAACTTGAATCTTATTTCACTGAGAAAACAGAAGCAAGTAGAACTTCCACAACCTCCCACCAAGACAACTAAGCACTTAACTGTTTATACCTGCCTTCTCCAGTCTGGCCACCTGCGTCTATTGAACACTTGAACTGTGGCCAGTCCAAATTGAGATGTGCTTTTTTGTGTAATACACACTGGATTTTGAAATTTTCTTATAAAGCATGAATGTAAAATATCTCATAAGTAATTGTTTTATTTTCAGTACATGTTTAAATAATTTGTACATATAGTGTTAAATCAAATCATTAAAATTATTTTTTCCTGTTTCTTTTTTTTTTTAATGTGGCTGATAGAATTTTTAAATTACATATGTGCCTCACACTGTTTTTCTGTTGGGCAATGCTCCTCTATTCTCTGCTGTGACTATAAGGGAACTACCCAGGCTCTAAGCTGAAACCAAGCCACCCACTCCCTGAGCATTAAACCCTTTCCTCTCTCCCAATCTGGGTTTTCACTCCAACAATTCTCACTGCTTTCTCCTTCACCAGTTTCCCCCCTCTACTTGGATCACCACCATGTACATGCAAACATGCTGCTATATCTCCTATTTAAAACAAAAACAAAAACAAACAAAACCAAAAAATTCTTGACCACACATCTTGATCCAGTTACCACCTTATCTCTTTAGAGTAGAACTCCTCAAAAATTATTGTCTATATTCACCATCTCCAATTCTTCTCATTTCATCTCTTATGAATCCCTTCCATCCCCACCCACTCCACCAAAATGGCTCCTGTCAAGGCGGGATGTGCAGGAGCTAGCTGAAGCCAACTGTTAAATTCAAGAATTTTTTTGCAAGCTTCCTCTGAAACTATTGGTAGCTTGAAATAGGCTATGATGGAGGTATTGACAGCATGGAAATTGGTACACACTACAAATCAGAAGAGCTGGTTTATCAGCACTGCATTGAAAGTTACCAATGGCCTTCACCAAACTTTATAATCAATTATCAGTCCTCAGCTTATCTAATTTATTGGCAGCATTTGGCATGAATAAACACTGTCTCCTCAGTTCTTTTCCCCACTTGTCTTGTGGGGCACTGTCTTCTCCTCTGTCTTCTTCACTGTACACTGTTCTTCCATCTCCTTTGCTGGTCTGGCCTCTAAATACTGGAGAGTCTTAGCACTCAGTCCAAACACCTCTTCTTTTCTTTATCTACACTCCTTCTCTGGTGTTTTCAGTCTTGTGGCCCTAAATACCCAAACATATAACTTCAGGCCAGACTTCACCCATGAATTCCAGCTAATCTATCCCCTGCCTACTTGACATATCCACTTGGTTGTCTAATAGGCATGTCAGACTTAACATGTCCAAAATAAAAATTCCAACTCCCCCTCCCCCACTTCTTCCCCTGTTGCCAAACATGATGCTCCAATAATATTCCCCAGCTCAATAAATGACAATTGTAGTTATACAGGCCACACATTTTGAGTTATCCTTGGTTCTGCTCTTTCTTTGACACCCCACATCCAACGCACTGCACTCCTATTGGCTCTATCTTCAAAACATATTCTTTCTTACTTAGAATAAGATCAAATCTTTCTAATGGTCTACAAAGCCCTATAAAGTACCCCTGCTACCTCTCTGACCTCATCACTCACCAAGCTCCTTTAGCTTACTCTGATCCAGCTGGAACACCTTTGTCAACAAAGATGCTCCTGGCTCAGAGGCTTTGTAATTGCTGTTCTCTCTGAGAGCTCCTCTCCCAGATGGTCACATGGCTCGCTCCCTAACTTCCGTCTGCAGGACCATCCTATATGAAATTAATCCCCTCCATGGCACTTATCACTGTATGACACACTATGTCTTCACCTGCTGGTGTGTTTATCATCAGTCTAGCCTCAGCAGGCATATAATTTGTTTTTCATTGCTCTACACCTAGCACCTATGAGTGCTTGGCACATACTGAAAACTCAATGTTTGTTGAATGAATGAAAAAACAGATGTCGTATTATCAGCTTTGGATCATGAAGAAAGCCACTGTCACTTTCTGTTCCGTGTAAAGCATTAAGTGATGGATACATCTTAAACGACATAGTATTTGATTTCTCTGCCAGGCTGCCTTTGCATACAGACTCAGTAGTGAGAGAGGCTTTTTTGGCCTGGCAAAACAATTAAATCTGACTCAATTTGGAATTAATAGTGATAATGACATTACAAACTCTTTTCTTTTAATATTGCCTCTTTAAAGGAGGATTTCAGGGACATCTTTGTCTGAAAGCTGTCTCAATTTCATACTGGGGGGTACAGGCAGGAAGAACTCTGATGGAAATAACTGGAGTTATCCCCTAGGACCATGGCCCTGTTTGATTTGTGGCGAGGTGGACTGGGGTGAAGGGAGTGTAGGGGACAATGAAACATGCCAAAGGTTTTAACAATAAAGTAATCTTTATGAATGACATATACATACCAATGATGACTTTTACCTCAAAGCCCCTCTTTCTCTTCTACCATTGATTTGCCCAGAAAACCAAGGCTGAAGTTGCATAATGAAAACCGTATCCCCCAAACTGCTGTCTCTTTAGTAAACTAAACGGTGGTGGGGATGGACAGGAGGCACCCGTCTTATCCCCATCACCCCCAGGATTTTCACAGGGGAAGAGGTCTCTGGTATCTCTCTACCTAGAAATCAGAATACATGCCATGACTCATATTCGGTTATCAGCAATGTACAGTACCTTTTTTGTTCTTCAAAATACTAGGATAATTATATAGGTAGGCCTAAATTTTAATGGTCATTATAACATTATTTTTATTGGGTATCACGCAATCCAAATTCTTGCTTTATAACTGAATTTTTAGACAATAAATTGTTTATAAGTGGGAAAATGCCTGCATTATTATTATCATTAATTAGGTTTCTAGTCAAGCCCAAAAGCCAAGTATATTTTAACTTTCTATGGTGGTAGGAACAATCAGTAGTGATTATTCCTTTGATTTATGAGGTATTAGGGGTTCCATCCATAGTTGAAAATGCTGGCGAAGCATCAATGGAAAAAATAGGCCTATAAATAAGGACAAAACAAACCACTTAAGCACCAGGTAGTATAGCAAGAACTCTCCTAGATGTATGGCTGGTTTGGCTAATATCCATTCTGTCCTATATACTTTGACCCTTAAGGTTTTTTTTTTATGTTGTTGGGGAATATGTACTTCTCTCTCTTATTATATAAACACATACACAGACAGGCATATGCAATAGATAATAAAGTCAACTGAAATTTACTTAGTACTGAAAATGTACTACACATTGTGCTGAGTTCTCTAAATAATGTAATAGTTAACAGTTACCTCCTACACGTGTATCAAGCATTTCACACGCATTATATTTAATCCCCACAAAAATGAAAGCAAACCCTTAGATAATGCTTCATGCAGGGCACTGTTCTCACCTCTTTACCTTTATTCGCTCCTTTTAGATGCTCAGCAGCCCTATGAAGTGGGTACTAGCACTGTCTCCATCTTCAGATGAGGCAGCCGAGGCACAGAGTGAGTATGAGATTTGCTCAAGGCCATATCAGCTGTAAACAGTACAGCTGGGATTTAAACACAAGCAGTCTGGTTTGGGTCATGTTCTTAGTCAAGTGTACCTTGCTGCCCTTTTCACAGCAACCTAGAGGCAAGCATCTTCATTATCTCCATTTTCCAGATGAACTACATGAAGTCCTCTGCACAAGGTTGCTGCGGTATTAGGCAGAGCTGGGATGCAAGCCCAAGTGTGACATGAAAGACTAGGTTTTCACAACACCACACGCCCGCTCTCACAACTCCCACTATAATATCTTGTCTCTTTAAATGAATACTTAGTTCCTCAAAGTCTGCTGGTGTGCCTTCAAATTATTTTGCATAATCCCCTAACCACAGAAATACCCAGGGCTCTGCCTATAACAGGTATTCAACATGGGAAAGAAACTCATACAAAGAGTAATTTTGCATCGAAGGCAAAGATGAGCAAACAAAAAAAAACAAAAAACAAAAAAAAAACCCCATCAACACCACAGCTTCCCTTTGTTTCTGAGAAAACGCCAAGGAAAACTGACTTTGATTTTCTAAATCTTCCTTTGATTTACCCCACTAGAGGTAAATCAATGCTAAAATAACTACCGAAGGCCACCCGAGATGTGCTGATCTAACATGACAAATGCCAAGGAATTTAGACATTAAATTGACCTTGGAATCCAAGCTTCCCTTCTTAACTCCAACAGAAGAGAAATCACAAAATTCACATGAGTGGAAATCTTCCTATCTAGACTATGGGTGGGGCTTGGTATTTACTAAAAGCAGATACTTATCTCCAATGCAATCCTGTTTAGGAAGCAGCTAAGGTTGTTGTTTCTGTACTCAACGGAATGCTGCCTCTTTATAATATCCATTGCTGGGATTATTGCTGGCAGCACAGGGACAGAGATTGGCCACCAAAATGTGTCTAAAATGTTCAGAGGCTCTTTTAATATCTTTCTCTTGGTTGAGAAGTAAAACCTGGAATGTAAACCCCATTTCTCATCAAGAAAAAGTGAAGCCGTTTCAGCATACGTTTTGAATGATTTATATTGTCTGACAACGTAAAGGTAAATTCTCTCACAGGATTTATGGCACAATTCTCGGCCATCTGAGTTTTGTTGATTTCACCTTGTCTCATTGCTCAGAGAATTACAATTAAATGAAAACCCCTAATGTCAAGGCATCCAATAGCCCCAGCACGGGATATTGTGACTGTTACAAATCACCAAAGCTTATAGATAGCCACCATGCCCCCCACCTTACCTCCAACCTGCAGCACGGCACTTTCAGACATATTTAAGGAAGCGATGATAAACTCTTTAACAAGGTAATAGGAATAAATACAATATGCTGAAAGAATCATCTGAACTTTTTTTTTTTTAAGATTAAAACTCGTGTGGGACTTGTGAAGGAATTTTGACAGGTCCTCTTCATATTATTTTAAAACACATAGGTAAATTTATTTGAAGGTAAATAACGGCAAATCCACTCACAAAAAACAAAAATAGCCCTTTGAGACTTTCACTTAAGATAAAGTTCTACTTAATCTATGCAAATAGTGATAGCACTTTCTAGAAAGAGTTCTGAAGTCAGTCACACACACAAACCTCAGTGGCAGCACAAAAACATCCTTTGTTGCCGGACGTGAGAAAAACACACTTGCTTCTAAAAAAAGCCTAGGAAGGAAGTGGAAGAACCTCGGGGGCGAGTGGGAGTGTGAAAGGAATGCTGGAGCTCTTCCTTTTTTTTTTTTTTTAAAACATGTAAGCTTGCTGTGGTCCTCAGTAGTAGGGCAGTAGTTCAAGAAAGCAAAGTAAAATCTTTGTGGTATTTTTTTCCTATCCCGTAGGTGCACTATCAGCCAAATAGATTTGAAAATCCTGATCAAAGTAGGTTGATATTCTGGCATTAAATTGCCCCAGGGTTAAAAATTTAAAAAAAAAAAAATCAAAGGAAGTCAAACACCTGCATTTGATTCTAACTTCACACATCTCAAAACAACTTAGATTGCCAAAAAAGTATTAAAAGAAAAGTTATCCGAGAGCAAACACAGGTAAGCAAAGCATTGTGCTGACAGTTTGCAATGTCACACAATGGGTTGTATCCGTTAGAGGGGAAACTGAAGCCTCTTTTGAAAACACAAATATGATCATGCCTCCTCCTGGCTTAAAATCCTTTGGTACCTTCTCATTGTGCTAAGTATCAACACAAAATGATCAATATGGCTTACAAAGCTCTTCATGACCCGATTGCTGCATATCTCTCAAGCATATCATCAGAGCTCACATCAGTTGAATGTTTATTATGTACCGAGCACAAAAATTCTTTCAATTAACCCCATAACAACCCTTTTAGGTGGACACTCTTATTGTCCCCATTTTTCAGATGAGGAACTGAAGAAGTTGAGTTACTTGCCAAAGATCATAAAGCTGGAGAGTGCTTATGTCAGTCACTGTTTACTGAGGAAACCAATACATATTCCCAACCCCTCCTCACTGGGCTGCCTCCATGCTCACAGCTGGTAAATCTACATTCTCACTTTCCCTGCTTTCCTTACTATCTGGGCTGTGTTCTGGCCAATGACATGTAGGCAGAAGTCCACAAGAGGATTTCTGAGAAGCTTATAACTTTGCAGATAAAAGAACCTGGCATTGCACACCTTTCCCCTCCCTCTCGCCTCCAGTGGGGCCATCAGGCCCAGGGCCACTTCCAAATCAGAGATGATAAAGTGACAGTTAAGGATGCCTGTGATGAGCGCATAAGTCTTGCACCAACCAACCCTGAACTGCCTATTTTCACCCTTTTTGTTTTGTGGGGACAATATATTTATATTGTACTTTATATGTTAACTCTATTAGGCAGGCTTTCTGTTATTTGGAGCCAAAAGTACTCCTAACGGATAGATCCATGAGACCAGGATTCTAACTCAGGACATATGATTCCAGAGCCTCTGAGCTTAATCCTGTTCCTCCCTGTTTCACTCTCCCTTTTGCTCTCTTCCCTATGGCCACGCCACCTTTAAGTTCCTCAAAACTACCATGTTTCTTCCTGCCCCCAAACCTTTACTCTTCCCTCTACCTGGAGGAATCTCCTACTTACCCTTCAGATCTCAGTTTAAATATCACCTCCTCAGGGAAGCCTTTCCTGATCCTCTAACATCTTCCAGACAAACTCAGTTCCCCTGCTATTTGTTCACAGAAACCTATATTTGCCCTCTGTAGGCCTAATCACAATTACGAACAAACAAGCATTTAATACTCATCTTCCCATACTACCTGGTAAGGAACTGTGTTCTGCTTGGACATAGTAGGCAGTCAATATGTATTTATTGAATGAATGAATAAATATCGGCCTTCCTCACCCTAAGTTAATTCTTAAGCTAGACAGATGGAGACAGGAAGTCACACCTTACACATCTGAAACCACAGGCTGGAATACATCTTGTTTGACTCTATTATCTGCCATAAATCTCTCAACAGAAAGGAAGGAGGGAACCTGAGCTGCAGAGGCTGAGTGTGAAGACATAGGAGAAAGACATAGTAAGAAAGAAAGGAAGAAAGAAAGAAAGAAAGGAGAAAGACATAGTAAGAAAGAAAGGAGTACTTCCGGTCTCAAGATGGTGGCAATCCCAGAAATAGAAAAATACTCCAAGAAGAAAACAGTGGGTGGCAGGATGGGGACTGCAAATGAAAGCAGGGATGGCCTTGTAAAGACACAATTTTCAGGAGGCCAAATATAGGCACAATATAGTATTTTCTGTGATCTCAAGTTTTGCATTCGACATTTTGGGAGGCTTTTCTGTGGGAAGACATTTCCAAGTTCATAGTGGAGTTGTAGGAAAATGTTTCAATTTATATAAACTTGTTTTATTACCAAATTTCCTGTAGCCCATCTATTCTGTAAGCAAGAGATAACTGGCTTGCATCATCATTTTAAAACCACAGCTCTTTGGGTATTAGACCACTCTCTCATCACCCTGAAATTGATCTTTTTATACCCTTTTCTCCTCCATTAGACTATAAATTCTTGAAGGTAGGAATCTTGTGACTTATTTAATTTTGGATTTTCAACACGGAGCACAGTGCCAGCACAGAATACGAATTCACTCTATCTTGCTATAATGAATAAACAAAAGGCATAGGCATGTCAGGCATTTAGTAAATACATGTCAAATTGAATCTTTGATACATGACTTGGAATTGTTTCCCTTTCAAGGTATTTGTTCAGTGAGCATAATTACAGAGTCCACAGTCCAACGAAGTCTTCGTTATAGAGAAAAACTAGAAAGGAGTCTTTGCATTTTCAAGACAATATGAGTTGAAATGGCAGCCTTCTTTTTATCATGTGCATACTTCAAGTGCAAAAACAACTCAAAACTTGTGATTAAAAACAAAAAAAAAATCTACAAAATTTCTCTGCTCACCAATCCTGACCATCCTCTGTGTTTTCTCTTAACTCTGTATCCTAAGGGTGATGGGAAAAGGACAATGCAAGGTAAAAAGAGATGGAGAAACAGATGGGATAGGAAAGATAGCCAGTAATAGAAAAGAAAGAATGGATTGGAATGAGGAGCAAAGGGGACAGGGAAGGGAGGGTGAGGATTGGAATAACAACAGAAAATGCAAAGAATGGAAGTCAATTCCCTCTCATTTTCTCCGGTCTCTGATAAAAGTGCCTGCAGATCCTAATTTTATGGCCTGCTCAAATGTCACAACTTCTTTTAAAAGAAATTAATTTAGAGCTAAATGCCTTTGATTTTTACAACCAACATGCTTGTGGCTTTTGACATCTTTTGGTCCTGTTCATTAAGACCATCAACCAAGTCTAGAGGTACAGCAGTAGAACACCCTTAGTAGATGATGAATACGATCTATTTTCCCATCTACAGAAAGTGAAACTTCTTTAGCATACATCATAATCTGCCTGTGTCATAAATATCCTGTGTTTTCGTTTGCATAGTGTACTACATACATGTTGATACTAACTCAGTTACCTGAGTGGCTTGTAGAAATGTGCATGGAATTGAGTCCTGATATGGGATAAAATTAGGACAAAAAACATACTGGTAGCAAGAAAAAAAAAAGTTTGCTCCAAATATGTGAATTATTATTTTCTAGTGCCTTAAAAAAGAATGAAACTGAAAGAGGCAGCTTGAAGAAGCTTACACGTGTTTAAAACCCACATCCTGTTGTTATCCACCACACTGGCATAGAGGAGCTGGGAGGTGAACGTTCTCATTAGGGTTCCATTAGCTCTGATTTGCAGAAGGCTCCTCCGAAGAGGGAAGTCATATCCACACTCACCCCCTTCCACATGGCTGGGCAATGGCCCAGGCACCACCACTGAAGAGCATCATTTACTGAGTAAACATCTAAGCCCAAGAATACAGTGGCCTAACTCAGTGAGGTTAGACCTTAAGTTGAAAAGATTCTCCATGCTTCATTCCAGCCGCTATCAGCAGGTTTCAAATCACCCTTGAGCAGAGGCCCACCAGCCTAAGGCCTGAAAGACATTATAACAATAACAAGAGAGGACTAATGGGAGTCAGCCGGTAAGAATAAGAGCAACATGGTGTACCCAGACTTTTGTTCCTTTTTATTTATTTATTTGGTTGAAATGCATGTGTTTTTGCTTCAGGCAGATGTTGGTATCCTAGCCTTTTGTACAGGAAGCTGTAGAAGGAGGGAAGGAGGACTGGTAGGAAACGGGAGGAGGACTTGCTGGGTGGGAGCAGAGAATATGTTATAGGCCAAATGACATTTTTTTTTGTTGGCCCAATGATTAAAAAAAAAAAAAAAAACTATCTGTAACTCTGTTCAGAACCCTTTCAAAAGGGTGAAAACCATCCTAACAACTGTACGGTCCAAATAATTGCAGATTGTTGTTTTAAACTTTAAAATGGTTGTATCTTAAAGTTCTTCCTTTACGTTATTCTATTTAACAGCCACAGACTCTTCCTAGGCTACCGCATGTCTTTTTAATTTTCTAAGAGGCCAGGCCCCTTCAAGATGTTCCACCAACTGAGCCCTGTTTTCCTCAGATGTTTCTTCTTTTCCTTCTTCTGAAAAGCATGTGTTGATAGACTACAGGGACTTGATTAAGATTTATTTTTTAGACAGTGTTTTCCCCTTGCAACTGTGAGTCGATCTCACTCAGATGGGAAACCAGGGTAAATGATTCTAATGCACTTTGCTCCAACGCTTCCATCTCAATAACCCTTTAAAATGAAAACTGTAGAGAATGAAATGAAAAATTTGTCTGCATCTGGAAGCATTTACACACAGAGGTGTCCTTAGCTTCAGTTGTTTGTCTAGAATTTCCATTTCTGAACCGACTTGCCTTTCTCCTGTGGGGATGCCGAAGACGATTATTTGCAAAATCCATTTTTTTTTTTCAATAATCCAGAGGCTCCTTCAAGCTTAATCAGGCTAGAAAGGCTAACCATGACTCATAAGATTCCCCCGACACACACACAAAAGTTAGAAGTCAAAAAGAGAGCCAATCTCTGAAGCCCAGGGCAACCACCAGCTTAACTGACAAGTCAGCATATTGTCATCAAACCAGTTTCCTGCTTGGAAGACCTTGACTTCACTTAGTAAAGGTGTCAGCACCTCTTTTCCTGAACAATCTCAGCATGAATGACAGGCCTAAGTCCAACAGAAGGTGTCTTTAATCTTTTTATAGTTCAATATAAAGGTTACCTGAAGAAAAGCCTTAGGATATGCTTTCAAGATACTAACTTCTGATTTTTTTTTTTAACATCAGTGTGTCATATTTGGATTCAATCATTCTTTTAAAGAAGCAGGGACGAAGGGCTGCTAGACATCCAAAGAGAAAGCTTATTCAACAAAACTTCCTATAGTTTAGGGACACCTGTGCACATTCCTAAAGGCTTGTCAATCAAAGGACTCTTCTGAAATACAGGTTCTGACTGCCTGTGGGTATGTGGTCACTCTGTGTGGTGTGTGTGTGTGTAGGGGGCAAAGTAGCTGAGTCTAGAAGGATGGTGGTACAGGAGGAGGGACAAGAAGAGAGAACGTCTCAAACTGGAGGTGCTGCATGAGACCCAGTCAGTTACACAGCTGATGCTGGAATAATAGGATTTTCTTCACGAACCAAGAGAGTGGCAGACACTCTGTCACACCACACCCCATTCTCAACCCTCTTCTCCCTTGCCCATCCCTTCATCCTACTTTGAATGCCAATGTGATACCTGGAGTTTGAGACTATGAGAGAAAGGGGAAGAGCGTCACAGAGATACTGACCCTGAGCCTTGATATGACTGAGCTACTAAACTAATACCAACGATGACCTATCTCACGAAATATGGTAATGCGAGAAGAAAAATCTCTCTATTTGTTTTAAACACTGTCAATCAGCGTTTGGTTATTTGCAACTTGCTCCCCCCTCCCCCCCAAAAAGTCCTAGTTGATTTGGCAGGGGCGCCAGACCAAATAAGAAGCTATCTATTCTTAGAAAGCTTTGTGGGGAGAGGGCAGTTTTGAAAAATCCAAGCGAAGCTTAATAGTCTTTAGAAGGTAAAACCAATTTACCGTATCCTGGAGCCTCATAATTTGCTTCAAACTTTTATGTCTGCAACAACTTAGCATCATTAAGCCATCCCCTAGTTCATGACATTTATTTAGAGGAGGGACACAACATATCATACAGTCGTCCCCATGCAATTGCTTTTGTTGACTCTTTGTATATATTTTTGCCCAAGTCTCTAATGTCATTTTTCTGTATAAGTCAAAGGTATCAGCTAATGGGATGCCTGGCTTACCCTCAGTCCTTTTTATAATACTGGACCATTTTCAGAAAATTTTAAGAGAGATGCAACATAAGGAATGGAAAGAGCAAAATAATCCTACATGGTCATTAGCGAGCTACGTGACACTGTGCAAGTTACTTCAACTCCCTGCGCCTCGTATGGCTCATTTATAAAATGAAGAGTTGAATTAGGTCATTCTTTCAGCTTTATGTTCTAAAATTTTGATTATAAGCCACCAAGTTGTGTAATCACAGACATTTTTATAAGTCTTTTCTCACCAACATGGAATATATCACATTTCCAGTACATCACCATGAACAAAAATTTAAATTTAAAAATTTATATTTGATAGGGCCAGAGTTCATAAAAAATCAATGGCATTCTCTGACTCAAAGAGCCATTTCCCTCCTGGTTCATGATTCTCTATGTTAGTGTTTTCAAAAGGCGGTCTTTAGTCCTTGCATCTGGGTCTCACCTAAGGTGAACTGAACCAGCATATCCGGGGATGGCACCCAGAAATCTTCACCATTCACCAGCATCCTGGGATATTCTGACCTGTACCAAAGTTTGGGCACCACCAATTGGACATGTGTCACTAAAAGTATGAAATTGAGACTTAACTGGATTAAAATTATATAGAGGGTGTGCTGATCAAACAAAGAGCTCAGTCACAAATTCAGTTCTTTCCTTTTCTAAAGGTGTTGACCAAAGGTAATTTACAGTGTTCTCAGAGATAAGATTAAATTTAACCCTCAATGAGCATTCTCTATTACATACATAGAATTCACAGAAATCAATGTGAAAAAACTTCCCCCAGAAAAAACCCCAAAGAAACAAAAAAAACAACTTCCCCCAGGATTCTGATTCCTGCTCATTTTGCTTCCTCTTGTTTTTCCCTTCCAGTTATCATTTCCTTTTGTTTTTTAAATTTAATCCATTTTTTTAAATCCTTGTTTTAATGTTCTATTTCATCTGCCACCCAAGAAATGGCAAGTTTTTAGATCAACTGGTTGCAAGTGCCGTATTTTTATGGTTTACTATAATTTCACCTTTGTGCACTTCCTGACTTCTTTTCAACCCTATTATCCATTAATAAACCAAAGAATTTGCATTTACTTTGCATCTATGTGTTTATAGATCTCTATATGGCTAGGTATGACTAATCATTACATTGTTGTCTAGTAGTAAACTGCTTCCCCAGGAGTTAAATGTTTAAAAATTCCTACTCTAGTTTATGTATTTGATTGGGTTGAATATATCATGGTATTATCATATCTACATAAACAATTTATTTCTCAGGAGTACTCTATTCACCCTAAGATCAGTGGTACTATCACTTCTTTAACCAACTGTGATTTATTCAGTTTTTCTTTTACTACAAATCAGTAAAAATAAAATGTTCTCTAAAATGCCATGTTTAATTCAGGTATGTTTTGAATATATTTCCCATGGCTGCTAAAAGTAGGAACTAGATCTGTAAGAGAACAGCACCATTTGCTAATGTTTCAAAGCCAAAAAGGCCATTTGAAAGGCAAGATAAAACAAATCAAAACAAACACACTGAATCAAAAAAAGGTTGAAGCCCTTATAATTACAACAATTTAACAGCAATATTAGTCATTGTTATTTCATCACAGTAATATGTTCAGCATTTGTAAAATGTTTCTCAATCAAAAAATGCGCATGTATCTTGCAAAAATATCAAACTATTAGTGAATCATACAGAGCACCTTAAAAGGAAGTCTGGGGCTTCCCTGGTGGCGCAGTGGTTGAGAGTCCGCCTGCCGATGCAGGGGACACGGGTTCGTTCCCCGGTCTGGGAAGATCCCACATGTCGCGGAGCGGCTAGGCCCGTGAGCCATGGCTGCTGAGCCTGTGCGTCAGGAGCCTGTTCTCCGCAACGTGAGAGGCCACACAACAGTGAGAGGCCCGCATACCGCAAAAAAAAAAAAAAAAAAAAAAGGAAGTCTGATGTCCATGGTGAAGATGAGGACCGCAGAGGCAAATGACCCCACACTGTGACCTGCATTCACCCCAAGGGAGAGCTAAGACGGTCCTGAAAGAGGGGAAAAGTAGAGTGGGGTCCTGACAGTTTACACACCCCTAAGCACAGGAAGAACTCCTTCAGTCTGTACTTTGCCTCTGCAGGTAAGTGGGGAGGCTGGTGTGGCCACAAGAACCCTTTGAGTAGTCAAAGTGGTTGGTCTCATTAAAAGGGTACCTAAAAGAGGGAGGATAAATTAGGAGTTTGGGATTAATATAAACACACTACTACATATAAAATAGATAACCAACAAGGACCTACTGTATAGCACAGGGAAATACACTCAATATTTTGTAATAACCTCTAAGGGGAAAGAATCTGAAAAAAAAAGTATAATTGAATCACTCGCTTTGCTGGACACCTGAAACCAACACAACATTGTAAATCAACTATACTCCAATAAAAAAATAATAGATAAAAATAAATAAAAATAAAAAGGCACCCAACTTTGAGTCAAGAGACCTGACTGTATGTTCTGCGATCCTCATTTCTTAGTTGTGTAACCTTGAGCCTGCTGCTATCTCCCTGAGCCTGTTTATGGCCTCATAAAAGATCTGTAACAGCGTGCTAACATACCTCCTTCTTGGGGCTTTTGTGAGGAAAAATTGAGATAATGTATAGAAATCCCTGTGAAATAAATGTTGGTTACAAATATAATTCACATAAGAGCCAGATCACTTCCGTGGAGCCTATAACCTGAGCTGTGGCCACATGTGCCCGAGGGTCTCCTGCCTGGGCTGTCTCCCTACATTTGCCCACATTTGCCTCAGCAACTATGCATTCCCATGGAAACCAGCTAGGTTTGTAAAGCCCCCTCACACACCAGGGTGTTGCAGAATTGGCTACAAGGTGTGGACCCCACCAGTTCATGTCTTCTATGACCAAGACCCCCTACTCAGTTAAGTAGCTGGAAACTCTGACTCTTGCATGCTGCGGGAGAAAAAATGATCTCCAAACCAATATCTACCTTTGGCAGGAATGTGCATTGGAACAGACCAAGGCAAAAATAAGTCATTTGAACACAATATGCAACAGTGTATACAAATATGCTTTATGGTTGAACTTGAGTTCTTTCTGACTGTTAACATGTCCTGTTCTTTTGTGCCTCCCATACAAAAATGTGTTCTATTAGGAGTAGGTTCTATTCCTGACCCTCTTAGTCACACTGGGCGAGCCGTTTTAATTACCCTCAGCTTTATTTTATCCATTTTGGAATCTCTCCTCATTGACTCTACATTATTGAAGCTTCAAGTTGTATCTTTTAAGCTAATAAAAGAGGGTCTGCAAATGAAGCATTAGAAATTGTACTCAATGCTGTAATAAAGAGTTGTGATACTAGACCAGTTCTCAAGACGCTTCTGAAACGGAAAGATTGAAAGTAGTACAAATCATTGACATATTTAATATGCTAAGTATACCTTTAATATGCTAAGTATGCCTTTCTTCAGCCATAAACATAGACCCTTCTGTCAGGAGAGGAGTTCTGAATGGCAAGACCCTCTCTGACTTTCAAAAAGTTAACAGATGGCCAGGACTTAACCATACTGAGGCTATAACACTAACCTAAGGAATTCAAATTGCTGTGTAAAAAAACCATATTATTTACTCTTTAGGGCACAAAACAAATAGTGTCAGCTGACTTTCCTTAGGATCTTGGTAGAGACCACCACAGAGGAGGACAGGCTCCTGAAGAGGCCAGGAAATCACCAGACCAACACACTCAGTACAAAGCATCTTAGTCCATACGAATGGATGGAAAAGTGAGGGCCCTTTCCTGGCCTCAGTGCTTGGAAGAAGAGGGGAGAGTTGAGAGCAGCAGAAAATGTGATGGAAAAACAACAGAGATATTTTCCCCATGAGTTACTCCTGCAACTGGTGTAATCTTTTAAGGGAATAAGTGGAATATGGCTCCTGATGTAACTGCGCTGCACTGAAGTCTGCGTTGTGAAAATCCTGCTCAAAAGAAAAAGGAGCGGATGACTCATCAGTGAAGATGGTGACCCTCCTGCGTCAGTCCTGAGCTGGACTTTAAGAGGATGACAGTCTTTCAAAACCAATATTCTGGTGTCATTCTGAGCTTCACCGGTAAAGTGAAATTGACCACGTATCTTTCTAATGACTTGTATCTCAAAACAGTCTACAAGTTTCAAATGCAGACTTGACTCCCAGGATAGAAGGTAAAAGCTGATTGATATGTTGATACCTAGGTGCTGAGCATCAGGATGCACTCAGCATCCTGTGCTGTGACAGGCTTTCCCTCTTCTGTGGCTGGGTATGTTCCAAGGACACACTTTAATAATTATCATACTCGTGGAGGTATGTCATAGTGGGGCCCCTCTGTGACGGACTATTCAAGGCATATAAATTCAGAAATATTGGAGGCTTACAAAACCATAACCTTATGGAAAAGTAAATCTTCCACTGAGCACATCACATATTCTTTCACATAGTAGGTCCACAGGTAATTTTTAAGAGAATGAAAGAATGGCCATGCAGCTTTGTGAGGAAGGGTATAGCATTCCTAATGCACAATTTGTATATGTGCAAAACCTAGGAGAAAAAGGCAGAAGATTTCCTTGCAGGTGTAAGCAAATTTATCAGCTACTTGGACTCTGATGGAAAAGGGTGAAAACCAATAATGGAGTCAGTGCCGAGCTGATGGCTGAAGTACAGAAAAGCATTCTAATGGAGAACGAGCCGGTTTCAATAAGCCCTAAGACAATAGAAAAATTATGTCTCCATTAAATGAAATTCCTGTCCCACATATTAAGATGGTGGCACATGTAGACAAAGGAGAGGAGATATATGATTACAGGTGCTTAATTCAGCCGACACGAATGCTACATATCCATTTCAACACAATGTGGGACTGCTCAGTTTCTAACCAGGGGAAAAAGGAAAAAAAAAGACATCAGGGGAAAACAACAACAACAAAAAACCTTCCCTACAGTTCCCCCAAGGCAACCAGAAAGCAAAACTTAACTAAACAACTGAAATGTAATTACCTATTGCTTACCACACATGGTGCTGATTTGTGCTTCCCATTCTAGGTGCATTATTAACTGCCCTGTGCTGCCCACAGTAGAAGGGAAGCTCTGGATTGGGGTAACATTGGCAGGCAGGGAAATACAGGAAAGCACTACTGGTTCTGCCCTCCCTGCAGGGGTTCAATTCCTCCAGGGGCTGGTTTCAGCTGGTTGCACTCCAGGCTGGGATTGTGAGTTGAGTCTATTTACGGAAGGGCTGTCTCTCAAGTATGGTGGGAGGTACCCCCACTAGTGCAACAGCCAAAATGGGGGCTTTTTACACTTCTTAGGCCCTGACTGTGCCTGCTCATTCAGCTCGTTTGTTATTTTTATGCGCTGTTTGGAACAACTCAGCAGTTTCTCCTATAGGAACAGGCATCAAAATATGGCCCCTGTTGAAACCATATGACATGTGATTTCAGCGTGACCCCGGAAATGTGGAGCTGGCTTTCTCTTCCTGACAGGCACATACCTCTAGAACCAGGAAGATGCTACCTCTGCTCTCTAGGATTTTAGTTTATTATGAAGGTTCTGCTATGATGGTATTCGGCTATCTTTATTTAATCGTCTGAAATTTCCCCTTCAACTAGAACATAATGAAACATGCATCTTAAAAAGTAGGTAAATATATTTTCTTCCTTGTAGCTGCCCAGAAACAAACATTTGAAAAGTAAAAAATCTGACTTTGGAGGAAAATAAGTTTATAAATCAAGCAAATGCTGGACTGCTTGAATGAATACATATGTGGATTGGGCTAAATCTCTGAAAACTCAGACACATTCTACGTTATAAATCAATACAATGTCGGCATTATAATCCACCTCATTCATGTACCATGTTAGTGACTGGACCCTTTTTTATTTATTTATGTATTTATGACCGCACCACGTAGCACGCGGGATCTCAGTTCCCCAACCAGGGATTGAACCTGTGCCCCCTGCAGTGGAAAGCATGGAGTCTTAACCACTAGACCAGCAGGGAAGTCCCCTGACTTGGCCATTTTTATTGCAGCTGCTAGTTAGAGGTATTCAAAGAAGCACCAACTGTTTTCAGAAATGTGAAATCACCTGTTATTGAAGATGATTAAGAAAAATCATGGGAGGAATTCATGGTGGAAATTTTGTATCAGGTGGATTAAAATAGGTTTCCTTTCAGGACTTGTCCAAAGTAAGTATCTACAATTCTGTGGATATGGTGACATTTCTGTGGCAGCCGGTCACAGGAATCATCATTGCATGCATTTGCTTCAGCTCTCTGGTCGGCCTAAATGGCTGTTGGATGACATACTCCTGAGAAGGTATTAAGATGGGTGTTGCTAAAGGGACCAAAGTTACATAGCTCCTTCTGTTTCCTTCTCCTCACTTTGGCATGTCCTGGTAAATATATGCAGCCCATCAAAAAGCGCTTTTTGCTTTATATTTCCTTAAATGGGTTCATTTGGCTCCCAATCTGTCCTCTTCCTTCATTTGCCCCTCCTTCTGGTCTCCCTTGGGGGTTCCTCCCTATCTCCTTGACCCCTAAATGTTGAGAGTCCCAGAGCTCAGCCCACAGACCTCTTATTGAGCCTCATGGCTTTAAATAATGTCTATGATTTAGTCATTGATAACTGTCAAGTTTACACCTCTAACCCAGGCAACTTTTCTGAACTCCAAACTCATATATCCAAATGATATCTCCTCTTAGATGTCTAAGACTTAACATGTCCAAAATCAGCTCCTGATGTTTTTCCCCAAAACTCGATCTGTGAAGAAGACAGGCTCCTCCTTCTTAGTCAAGAGCAAACCCATCCTTCTAGTTGCTCCGGTGAGAAAACTTGGCATCGTTGTTGATTCCTCCTTCCCGCCTCACATTCAAGCCATTCAGAGTGCAGTCATCACTACCAGGTATCCAGAATCCAACAAATCGTACCACTTCTGCTACTGCTGGTCTGTTCCAAGACACTGTCATTTCTTATTTGGATTAATACGACAGCCTCCTATACAATCTCCATTTTCTGCCCTTTCTCCCTTTTTTTTTTTTTTTTTTTTTTTTAAACACAACAGCCCAAAACGATCCATTTAAAACCTAGGTCAGATTAAAACTCTGCTTAAAACTCTCCAAGGAGTCCCATCTCATCTAGAACAAAGGCTAAAGTTCTTACCATGGTCTACAAGGTGCTACGCAATCTGCCTCCCACCTCCTCTCCCAGACTCTAATACCTCTTGGACATCAACTCCATTTCTCTCTCCCTTGCTTATTGCTCCAGCCGTATTGACCACCTTGTTATTCCTAGAATACGCCAGGGAGGCTCCTGTCTCAGACCCTTTGCTCTTTTAGATCTGCTGTGTGCTTGGCACTCTCATACACCTCCTTCAGGTTCTTGCTCAAATGCCACTATCTTAGTGAGGCTTCTATGAACTTTCTATTTAAAATCGGCCCCTTTCGGGCTTCCCTGGTGGTGCAGTGGTTGAGAGTCCGCCTGCCGATGCAGGGGACACGGGTTCGTGCCCCGGTCCGGGAAGATCCCACATGCCGCAAAGCGGCTGGGCCCACGAGCCATGGCCGCTGAGCTTGGGCGTCCAGAGCCTGTGCTCCGCAACGGGAGAGGTCACAACAGTGAGAGGCCGGCTTACCGAAAAAAAAAAATCGGCCCCTTTCTTTGCCTTATTTTATTCCACAGCACTTGCTACCATCTAACATTTATTTATTTTACTTTTGTTTGTTTATTTTTGGTTTCCCCACTAATATTTTTCCTTTCATGTAAGCTTCATGAAAGCAGGATTTTTGTTTGTTTGTTTACCGTGTTCCTACTACAATACCTGGCACATAGCAGGAACTCAATAAATATTTGTTGAGTTAAAAAACCTCTTGGTCCACACACCTAGATCCTACCTTTTTTCTTCCATGTTAAAAGGCTTCCGTGATCTTACGAAAGACACCCACCTTACCTGGATTGGAATTTTCAGGCATCTTTTAAAATATAAATGGTCAACTGCCAGAAAGTAAAGTTTTTAGAAAACAGACCAGATTATGAGCTCAAAGCAAAAAAACAACAACATGTATTTAAATATCTTCCAAGCAAAATCTCAGAAGCAGTCCACCAGATTTAGATATTGTGTGCTTGGCTATGTTGCTTTGCAAAGACTGGAAACATAAGGAAGCTCTAGAAGTCAGCAAACACCACTATTTGGCCTTAAGCTGTTTTAACACACACAAAAATGGCACTGTGCCTTTGGAGACCTGGAATGCAGCATTACAGGTTTTCTCCAAAACAGCTTCATTTACTTAACATTACTCTGACCCTTTAACTTCTAACTTGCTGCACAATTAAGCTATTTAAGCCTTCGACTTAGCTCTCTTTGTGCTACAATCTGGGTCTAAAGTGAAGCAAAAACAACCCTACACCTTACTGTTTTGCTAAAGTTTGTTCTGTCCCATGAAGATGTTTGCATATGCAAATTTTAGCACCACATCTGATTAGCATGCAATTGTATGGCTGAGACTATTTTCTTTTTTTTTTTTACTCTTTCATTCAGTAAACATTTATTCAGCCCCTACTATGTGTATCAGGCACGCAGAGTCAGGTTTTCCTTGCCTCTTTCAATGCAAAAAGTTTTTACATAGTGCTGATCACAGTAAAGTTTGTTACCATAGAAACAAGAGGAAAGTCACAATCAGAACTGGCATCAAGTTGCATTGAAAGTATGGTACTGTTTTTTGACAACAATGAAAAACAATCTGAATTCTGAACTGTTTATAAACCAAGGCAATAATCTTGTCTCTCTTGCATGGTCTTTCTTATTTTCCCATAAAATTGTAAAGGTTTTGGAAGAATAATTTATTTACCCCCTGAAAAGTTTTTTTAAAAAGTTCAACTTAGATTAAAAAGGACAGAATTTACTGGGTTTCATCAATATTTGACTAGGGAAAAATTACACTAGCCCAAAATAGTAATTTCATGCAAATGAAAGTAATTTACTTTCATCTCTTTAAACAAATGGTTGTTAATTTTGGAAAGCTTTTTTTGTTTTTGGTAGCTTTCATCTCTATCCCTTTGTTTATTTTATTTATATTTTTCCTTTCTATTGCAAGTTATTCTCCGTAGTGCTAAAAGAAAAAAAGAAAAACACACAAGCAAACACTGGACTTACAGTTAAGAAATCTAAGTGTGAGTCTGGATTATTCTATGTAACAGCTATGTGGGTTAGGACAAGCTACTTTGTGACTGTGAGACTCAGGTTTCTCATCTGTAAAACGGGGTGATACTCCCCAGAATTATTATTATTATTATTTTGTGTGTGTGTGTGTGTGTGTGTTACACGGGCCTCTCGCTGTTGTGGCCTCTCCCATTGCGGAGCACAGGCTCCGGACGTGCAGGCTCAGCGGCCATGGCTCACGGGCCCAGCCGCTCCGTGGCATGTGGGATCCTCCTGGACTGGGGCACGAACCCATGTCCCCCGCATCGGCAGGCGGACTCTCAACCACTGCGCCACCAGGGAAGCCCCCCAGAATTATTTTGAGGTTTAAAAAAAAGTAACTTTTAGGATGGCTAGTACAAAGTAGAGAGATCTCCAGTCACAGTATCAAATTTGTGACTTAAGGCAAGAGATGCTTGCCTTTCCCAGGACTTCATTTCTCATATACAAAATGAGGATTAAAAACTACAAAATTCTTAGGACTGTTGTGGAGTCCAAATCCTTAATTTAAATTATTATAACACATAATTCGTGCTCATTATAAGGTAGTATCATTCTATCGTCCTGTCTCTTTTCTTTTACAAATTTTCTTGGTTTATTTATTCTTAGTTCTCTTTCAAAGCATTTCTCATTTCTCTTTATGGCCATCTTTACTTATGTCTCTCTATCTCTCCTACAGTTTTCTTATTTTTATATTTGTATTTCTCTGATATTAACCAAAAAAACTTTTAGTTCATTTCTGCTATTTTTACTTTATCCTTTACGAATCTCATAGTTATATCTATTGTGAAATTTTTAAAAAACCAGATATATTAAATTAGGCCACCTATCAATTAACATATTTCTAAATGAAAAGGGTAGCAGTGTAGAACTGCACTGGAAAAACTAAAACATAATTTGAAACAGAAGCTTCATAGAGTGATATAGCTCATATAGCTCATATGCTCACAGAACCTGTTCTTTTCTTACAACCTGTTCTTTTCTTACATTTTTAATGTATTTAAAAAAGATATTCTTTTGTAAATATTCAAACAATACTAAAAGGTCTAAAGAGAGAACAAATATCACCTGCATGCAACCACCTAGAGATCATTACGATGAATGTTTTGGGTAACTGCTGTCATTAATCTTATTGTACATACACATTAGACATGTATAATTTCACATAAATGGGTTCATATTACAAATGTTATTTTGGAGCCTACTTTTTCATGTAATATCCTGTTGAGTTAATTCCATGTTAATATAAAGTATATGTGTCCTAAATTTTAATCGTTACGTAATATTCCATCATATAAATGCATCATAATATAGTCAACTCCTTATGAGTGGATATTAAGGTTACTTCCCCTTCTCAGCTATTACAAATAATACTGCAGAGAATAATGTTAATGCCCAGATCCCTTTAAAATAACGGCTAAGAACATAATTGGTGAACTAGTTCTCAAACACATCCTAACTTTTACATTTTTCTCTTTGTCCATAAATCAAGGAATTTTTTTTCTTGTTGTAGAATTCAAACCTTGCAACACCTTAAAGTGAAGTTCACTACCAGTGTTGCTGTAAGTACAACTCTCCACATGGGACACTGGAAGAGAACAGAACAACTGTGTTGTGTGACCTATGACTTTCCTCTAATTTAAACATTCCTGCCATATAAATAGGAGCACTTAGACAAAAATGTTTCCTTATGCTATAAATCAATAAAAATATTTCTCTTCCATTTTCACTCATCTCTATGTCTACTTTAACTACCTAATAGGATTGTAATTAGCAGTATCATTAGCTCCTCACTCTGGGCAAGTGCTAAACATTTTAGCCCATAGAAGACCCTATGCACAACCTCCAGAAATTTACATTCCTTCAGAAAGAGAATTTTACAATGACTGGGAAAAGTCTAGCAAGGTGAATATGTTAAGAATTCATAATATTCAAGGCAAGGAGGAGAGCAGGGAAATCACAGTTTTCACTTAGATGCTTTCAAATTTCATGTCCATGGAAATAAGTGCAGAATCTCAAGAAAAAAAAAATGAAATAATAACCAGTCTTCTGGCCCATTCTCCATTTCTAGAGAAAGCAATAACCTGGGGGGGTGGTGGCGGTGAATATAGTATAAGAGACTGTTGTTTCATTTTCTTCCTTTAGCCCAATTCATTCTACTCCCTGGAAGACTGTGTATATTCACTCTGGATCACTGACAATTCTGCACTGTCATGTAATACTCTGGTCATTCCTCACCCCAAAATGACGTTCTCTTTGCCTACAGGGAGAGGACAGCAAGAACAATTTCTTTCATTTGTCAGTGCCCAGCTTTTTTTTAGCTTAGTCCTAAAATCCAAAACAGCAATGTCACAGAGGGCCACTTTTAAGGAAAGAAGTGTCCTTGTCTCTCCTTGAACAGAGCACCTCCAAGGCCGGGAGTGATGTGTTAAGGTCATGCCAATCTGTATTGATGCCCATAGTTCCAACCAAAGAAGATTTTATATTTGAGGCGGATTATAAAAACTATCCAATTCAGATAGCTTCTGGGATTCATGTAGTTAAATTAATCCACATATTTAAATATCTATGTCTTTAAAACATCAACCAGGCTGAAGTGGCTTAAGAAACAGCTAACAAAAAGAAGAAGAGGAGAAAAAAACATGGTTATATCTCTGTTTCCATAATTATTTCTCCCCTTCTCTTCCGTATAAACAGATGATATGGCTTCTCAGGCAAAAACAAAAACAAAAACAAAAAAGCTTTTAATTCCTCTTCTGTGTAGTACAAACCTAAATCTGTATAGTACTGTGATAAATGTTGTAAGATTCATTCATTCATCCAACTGATATTTATCTAGTGTTTAGCTCATATGTAGAAAGTACTATCTAAAGCAGAGTGCAGGCTTCTGCACACAAAACAGGGTCTATGCTTTGTAAAAACTCACAGTTTGAGAGATAAGCAAGCTGTAGATATCTATGATTCAAGGCAATATATTTTGCATGTCACTTCAGTGCTGCAAATCAGTATAAAGAAGCAAGGACGGCTTCCCTGGTGGCGCAGTGGTTGAGAGTCTGCCTGCCAATGCAGGGGACACGGGTTCGTGCCCCGGTCGGGGAAGATCCCACATGCCGCGGAGTGGCTGGGCCCGTGAGCCATGGCCGCTGAGCCTGCGCGTCTGGAGCCTGTGCTCTGCAACGGGAGAGGCCACAACAGTGAGAGGCCCGTATACCACAAAAAAAAAAAAAAAAAAAGAAGAAGCAAGGAATCACTCCTGGAGAACACTGGGGGACAGCATTGTGAAGACGCACCATTTTCACCTGGCCAGATACTACAGCAAACTCAAGACTGATATATCTAAAATAATTTTAAATAGAATTAAAGGTATCTTAGCAGAATTAAATCTTTTTTTGGGTAATTTTTAAAATTTTTATTTCTACTTGAAGTATAGTTGATTTACAATGTTTCAGGTGTACAGCAAAGTGATTCATATATATATATATATATATATATATATATACACATATATATTCCTTTTCAGATTCTTTTCCATTATAGGTTAATACATTACTTTTTATTTTATTTTATTTAAAAAATTTTATTATTATTATTTTTTAAACATCTTTATTGGAGTATAATTGCTTTACAATGGTGTATTAGTTTCTGCTTTATAACAAAGTGAATCAGTTATACATATACATATGTCCCCATATCTCTTCCCTTTTGCATCTCCCTCCCTCCCACCCTCCCTATCCCACCCCTCTAGGTGGTCACAAAGCACAGAGCTGATCTCCCTGTGCTATGCGGCTGCTTCCCACTAGCTATCTATCTTACGTTTGGTAGTGTATATACGTCCATGCCACTCTCTCACTTTGTCCCAGCTTACCCTTCCCCCTCCCTGTATCCTCAAGTCCATTCTCTAGTAGGTCTGTGTCTTTATTCCCATCTTACCCCTAGGTTCTTCATGACCTTTTTTTTTTCCCTTAGATTCCAAATATATGTGTTAGCATACGGTATTTGTTTTTCTCTTTCTGACTTACTTCACTCTGTATGACAGACCCTAGGTCCATCCACCTCACTACAAATAACTCAATTTTCTTTTTAATAACTCGTTTCTTTTTATGGCTGAGTAATACTCCATTGTATATATGTGCCACATCTTTTTTATCCATTCATCTGTCGATGGACACTTAGGTTGCTTCCATGTCCTGGCTATTGTAAATAGAGCTGCAATGAACATTTTGGTACATGACTCTTTTTGAATTATGGTTTTCTCAGGGTATATGCCCAGTAGTGGGATTGCTGGGTCGTATGGTAGTTCTATTTTTAGTTTTTTAAGTGGCTGTAACAACTTACATTCCCACCAACAGTGCAAGAGGGTTCCCTTTTCTCCACATCCTCTCCAGCATTTATTGTTTGTAGATTTTTAAAAATAAATTTATTTATTTGTTTGTTTGTGTTTTTTGTTTTTGTTTTTCTTTGGCTGTGTTGGGTCATCATTGCTGTGCGTGGGCTTTCTCTAGTTGTGGCGAGCGGGGGCTACTCTCAGTTGTGGTGCGCGGGCTTCTCATTGTCGTGGCTTCTCTTGTTGCGGAGCACGGGCTCTAGGCATGCAGGCTTCAGTAGTTGCGGCACATGGGCTCAGTAGTTGTGGCTCGGGGGCTCTAGAGTGCAGGCTCAGTAGTTGTGGCGCATGGGCTTAGTGCTCCGCAGCATGTGGGATCTTCCCAGGCCAGGGCTCGAACCTGTGTCCTTTGCATTCGCAGTCAGATTCTTAACCACTGCGCCACCAGGGAAGCCCCTGTTTGTAGACTTTTTGATGATGGCCATTCTGACCGGTGTGAGATGATATCTCATTGTAGTTTTGATATGCATTTCTCTAATCATTAATGATGTTGAGCATTCTTTCATGTGTTTGTTGGCAATCTGTATATCTTCTTTGGAGAAATGTCTGTTTAGGTCTTCTGCCCAATTTTGGATTGGGTTGTTTGTTATTTTGATATTGAGCTGCATGAGCTGCTTATAAATTTTGGAGATTAATCCTTTGTCAGTTGCTTCATTTGCAAATATTTTCTCCCATTCTGAGGGTTGTCTTTTCGTCTTGTCTATGGTTTCTTTTGCTGTGCAAAAGCTTTTAAGTTTCATTAGGTCCCATTTGTTTATTTTTGTTTTTATTTCCATTTCTCTAGGAGGTGGGTCAAAAAGGATCTTGCTGTAATTTATGTCATAGAATGTTCTGCCTATGTTTTCCTCTTAAGAGTTTGATAGTGTCTGGCCGTACATTCAGGTCTTTAATCCATTTTGAGTTTATTTTTGTGTATGGTGTTAGGGAGTGTTCTAATTTCACTCTTTTACATGTAACTGTCCGGTTTTCCCAGCACCACTTATTGAAGAAGCTCTCTTTTCTCCACTGTATATTCTTGCCTCCTTTATCAAAGATAAGGTGACCATATGTGCGTGGGTTTATCTCTGGGCTTTCTCTCCTGTTCCATGGATCTATATTTCTGTTTTTGTGCCAGTACCATACTGTCTTGATTACTGTAGCTTTGTAGTGCAGTCTGAAGTCAGGAAGCCTGACTCCTCCATCTCCGTTTTTCTTTCTCAAGATTGTTTTGGCTATGGAATTAAATCTTTAAGTGCTAATTTGGCATTGTGAAAAAGTTAATGACAAAGTTAACATGTCTGGCACATAATAGGTGCTCTATAAATGATAATATCCTTCCATGAGTGTTTTGTTTAATCCCCAGAAGTAGTTCTCAAACTAGGGTGACCACTAGGGTCACCTGGAGAACTTGTTAAAACAGAGTGGTAAACTCCATCCCCAGAATCTCCAGTTCAGACAGTCTGGAGTGGGGTCCAATAATTTGCATGTGTAACAAGTTCCCAGGTGATGCTGCTGCTGCTCTTCTGGGGACCACACTTTGAGAAGCACTGCCCTAGGGAATAGCTTAGGTGCTGTGGGAATATGATTCTGTAATCAGTTTTCACAAAAGAAATAGGTTCCATAGGTCCAGTTTTTAAACTGTGCTTTTCTCTTTAATGTCTTGCTAAAGGAAAGGGGGAAAAAAGTAACACCACTTTATATAGACCTGACCTTTTGGTAAGCCTGGGCAACGACTTCCCATGTGGAGCAAATTAATCTTTCATGCATGCTTTGTGCTCTGGAAAAAGTAAAACAGATTCTGTTCAACTTTTACCAAATGCTTCTCCTGTTGCTGGTCACTATGCTAAGCCCATCAGAACCAGTCTCTGCCTTAAGGAGCTTACAGTGTTGTGAGGTGGACAGCCCCGCAAAAGTCATTAGAGTTTAATGCGTTAAGTGCAATGATGGGATATATAAAACATTATGATGGATTGAATATTAGGAGAGGGTGAAAGAAGAGCAAACTCAGGCTAGCAAGTTGGGGAGGTGATGGATCTTTCCTAACAGGATGACCCATGATTCCCCGAGCAGTGAAGGATGAATAGGAGTTTTTTAAACAGATACTGGAAGGGCTTTCCAGGAGGAGGGAACAGCACAGCGGTATCAAATATACTTTGCCTTTCTAGGGAGGCCAACAGTTTTGTTCAGCAATAGCATATCACAAAGGTCTTTGTGCACTTTGCTAATGAGGTTGAATTCATGATAAACATAAGAACATTTCAGGAAGCCCACTCTGGCAGCTTCATATTGGAAGGGATTAGCCTGAAAGCAGGGTAACTGCTTGGGATATTTTTGTTGCAGTAAAAGTGAGAAAATGTGAGATCTGGAGCAGCTAACATTGTGGCAGTGGGGATAATGAAGAAGAAAGGATGGGGAAAGATAGTAAAGCAGCAGACAATAGAAGAACTGGGTCATTTATAGAAACTGAAAAGTGAGTGAGATGGTATAATCCATGAGAACTCTCATATTTCTGGCTGGGATGAAAGACCATCATTTACTAACATAAAGAATACAGAAGAAAGAACAGATTTGGAGGGGAAACTTCAGTTTAGGACATTGAAATTGACATGACCATGTGTCATCCAAATAGACATGACTATTACACCGTTGAATATGTGGGCTCGGGCACAGGAGAAAGCTTTTAAAACCCTGGGCTTATCTAAGGTCACCCAGGAGAGGGCAGAGAGTGAGCAGATCTATTGCCAAGTTAGCTATCGATGATATTTTCATTACAGGGAGAGAGGGAATATCAGAAAGGTCTCCCCATTGCTGGGGTGGCATTTGCAGTGTTCAGTGCATAAACTCACAATCTGTCCTTAATGATGACCTTTTGTTCATTCCTACACTCAGTATATAGGAGACAAATGAGATGTTGTATGTCAAAGTAAGTCCTTTGCAAAGTACAAAACCCTATACAAAGTTTAAGGGAAGACACACAAGGAGAGGAGACACGGGAGGACAAATGACCAACTTCTCAGGGCTTAGCCAAGAACTAAGGTACTGAATCTAGTTCTCCCTGGTCCTCTGTCAGTCAGACATCCTCCAGTCCCCTGACATGTTTTTCATGAAAGTACTTGTTCATTTTATGAATGTACCATACCTAGGGCTCATCTGTGTCTTTGTGTCTTTTCTGACCCACGGGTTTGAACAATCTGGAACTGGCAGCAGGAATTACTGTGGAGCTGAGGGAGGAGTAGCTGTACCTCCCCAAGCAGATGAAGATGGATCGTAACCTACAGCGTGTCTGTGTCCCTGGGGGATCTAGGCACTTTATAATGGGGTTTTTCTGCATCTCAAAAAAAAGTCATAGAGAAAATGGTAACTGCAAGAACTCATTTATCTTATTTGAGTGAGGGTGTTATCAGAAATAATACTTTATTCGTGCTGTTTTACCCTGGGATCAGTTCTAGTCTAAATGAATCTGTCATGTATAAAATGTATTCATAAATAGGTTCGTATATAGATAGAGCTCTACGCAGCCATTAACAGTCTTACATAAAAAAAAAAAAAATCATTCTTTCATTCCAGGTGTGAACTGTTGTGCTATTTCGCCCAGTTCAGACACAGGTTGTGGACTTTCAAACTAATTTTGGAAAGCAGACACTGTGGAGTCAGTAGGTGGAATAAAAAGAAAACAGAAAAATTAGTATGCATGCCACTTTGGTCTTATATTTCTCACAGAAAGGGGCAATCGTCTAAAATTATTTAATTAAAAAAAAACTTTAAAGGAAGGCAATGAATTGCAGTAATTTCCCAATGTCGCCTCATAGTAATTTGTTTTCTGCCAAGTGAAAAGCTACAGATCTTGAAACTGTTATTGAACTCTTTCTCCTGTACATTCCAAGACTCCTTTCTTTTTTTCTTCAGTTTTTACTATTCTGGTTGGTTTGCTCCATTTTTGTATCCTCTGTTTTTTTATTTCCTTCCTAGGAGGTCAGAGATTATTTCATGGAATCATGGAAATTCTCAGTTAAAAGGGATCTTAGTACATCAGCAATATGCCTAAGAGATAGGTAAGTGGATCGGGGCTTGAACCCTCCTTATAATGAAGGCCTCACTGCCTCACACCAAGCTATTTCATTACTTAAAGACCACCACAAAATGCCCAGGGTACCTGCCCTATGCGCAACATGAACTGGAAATTTATATGGGGTCATAATGATGAGTGGTGGCTAGAAGTCTTTTCTGCCTGGTGTAATTTAATTTGTAACTCGGTTTAATTTATCTACATAATATCATTCTGTGGAATATACCCTTTTCATACAGCACATACATTTCCTACTCTCAACTGTGAGCTCCCAGGGGAGGTACCTTATCTTCACTTCCGCATCTAACAGGACACACTATAGGAACTAAGTACATCAGTTTAACTCTCAGATGAAGGCACGAAAGTTTGCGATGGTAGTTCCAAATGTAGCACGTGAGTACATTATTTAAGAGACAGTGGTATTAAAAGGAAAATTAGTGCACTTACTGTTTGCAGATTTTCAAATCATGCACACTTACAAGTTTTGTTTTTAAATATATCACAAAACTGAACGTTCAACATGGTTGTCATCGTGAGTAATATTCAAAATATTTAACAATGTAATCGAATATGGTGGGAGCCACAGTTCCCACAGGTAGCCATGTGAGGGCACTTCCAGGGGAGTGTCAGGCAACAGAGGACAGACACAGCGAGGGGCATGGGGGATGGGACACTGAGCATTTGCCCAAGAGGCTGCTAGTGTTGCTGCCAGAGGTGCCTATTCCCTGGGGGTCCAGATGGCTGACTGGGGAGGAGAAGCAAGCAGGGCTGGGGCTCTCACGCAGGAGCTGAAGAGGGCTCCCTGGGGCAGTGCCCATAGATATCCACACAGGGTTCCCTAGGGTCTGGGCTCACAGGGCGGAACGAGGCACTGGTTGTGGAAAAAGGAGCAATGGCTTCTACCCATGTTTATCAGCTGAATTAGCAATACTGTTCATCAAAAATATAACATCTGGGCTTCCCTGGTGGCGCAGTGGTTGAGTCCACCTGCCGATGCAGGGGACACGGGTTCGTGCCCCAGTCTGGGAAGATCCCACATGCCACGGAGCGGCTTGGCCCGTGAGCCATGGCCGCTGAGCCTGCACGTCCGGAGCCTGTGCTCCGCAACGGGAGAGGCCACAGCAGTGAGAGGCCCGCGTAGTACAAAACAACAACAACAACAACAACAAATAAATATATATAACATCTGCCTCTGATTTTGGTGGGGGAGGGGATCATTATGTTTTGCAGTGAAAGTAGGATGGATCCCCAGGATGGATCCCCAGTTTAAGATCCTCTGATCTACTGAACAAACTACCATTACAACCAAACAAATCAGAATTTAAAAGAAAGAAATGCCTGTGTGTCGGTATTTGGGGTGGGGAGTAACTTCTTTATGCTGAATTATGAAGGCATTCTCCATGGCACAAGAGGACTCACAAGATTCACAACAGAATTCTTTTACTTCAAGCCATTTGAGTGGATTTAAATTATTTTTTAATCTGAAAATTGGTTTTCAGTACAATTTTTCAAGGACACATCTACTGGGTAAGACAAGATATATTGATGTCCACCCTCATACACCAGGCTAGGCCAGGTCAGGTCTTCAATATTGGAGTAGAATAGAAATTTGTAGGAATTTTCCTGATAAAAAAATTTTTTTTAAAACTCATTCTGTTTAAAGTGCTCTTTCCTTTTTAAGGTTAGATTAGAAGATATACTTTTTGCAGGAAATATTCAATTGCACAGGGAAAAGTGAGATTTCTTGGTTTAAATAAGGCAGAAAATTCTGCTTGGACAATATAACTAAGATCAGATATCATCTTCTTACAATCAGTGATCATGTTGAATTTTTATAATTCAAATCTAAATGAATTTTTAAATTTTATACTACATTTCAGAGGTAACTGTAACTTCCTTCATGAATTAGTAAATTACCTTCAAAAACTGCAATGTGAACTCAGTCACCTCCCTATGTCCCCCCTCCCCTTTTCATTTCAAACTTAAAGTATACACTTGCAAAATTTCTTCCTCTTATATTCTCCTTTAAAGGCCAGTTTCTAGCAGACAATTCACCCAACTGCTGTATTTTTCCATATATGATGCCAGGGAATAGAAACAAGTGAGATAGTTTCTTATATGATATAATTGTTTCCACTAAAAACTCAGGAAAGCAGGAACCAATCCATCAACAAGGGCAAACAAAAGATTGTGTAATCCACAAACTTTAACTTTTGATCACTTATAAAACTGAAACCTGAAACCTAAATAAGCCATAAACTAAAGAGATGGCAACTGTCAAGGTGTAGGGTTTCTTCTGCGTTCACTGCAGAATTATTAAACTTTGTACTTTCTGTGGCCTTAACTTCCAACACCAAAATTACAATCACAGCCTTCTTATCTATTTTAATGTCACAGCCATTTTTTAACCAGAAATTAGGTAGGGGCGCTCATTTTCCAGCACATTTTTTGTAGATGTGTGAGTTTAGTATTACTATCTATGCTGTCTACCAGGGCACTTACAGGGTTAATAGAAAGGGAATATCAAGATGCCCTTACATCAATAAAAATAATATGTGCTATAACTGTCTTCTCCAAAAGTGAAAATTGACACAAATGAAAGAATCCCATTGCCCTCAAAGAACTAACTACTAAGTTTGAGTCTCTAGCTGGAGAAGTCATTAAGAAGGTGAGAAATGTGACTGAAGCCAGCGCTTAAGAAACTAGAAGAGATACACCATGACTCATGAACCTACTACACCAACCAACATCCTTCCTCTACATTCCAAAGTCCAGCTGCTTTCACAAGTCGTCCATCATTCTCAAATGAGCTACTATGCACTAGTGATTTATCCCTGCTTTCTATTACATTTCAATCTCTTCTCCACTTATTTACCTCTGCCTCTAAATGTATTCGCTATGCTCACGTAAAAATAATGCTATTCTGATCTCTAACTCCTTTCCTGAGGAGTGTTCCTTCTTCACACCATTAAAATTTTTGAAAGAGTTCTTCACAAATGTTATGTCCACTTCCTCTCCTGCCCCATCTATAATTGTCTTCCATTCTCCAAATTTCACTGAAAGCACTTTGCTCTCTAGATATCCACATAGATCCTTCTAATTATCAAACTTTTCTTTCCATCCTCATGCTCTTACATACCTCTGCAGCATTTGATACTATAGAATATCACTTTTGTTCTCAAGACTCCTTTCTCCCTTGCCTACTAATCAAAAGGAAAACCATTTCTCCACCCATATCCTCAAAATGTAGGCATTTCCTAACAGGTACCACTTTCAGTTAGTAAGCTCTTCCACCACTACAAATTTCATCTTCAAGGACATGCATGTAGCTTTTAAATCACTGTCCCTGGACTTGAGTCCTCTCCAGAGGCCTGGACCCATAGTTCAACTGCCCAATAAACACTTCTGTCTGGCTGTTGCACCTGCTAATACGTCTAACTCCACACATTCCATATCAAACATCACCATCTTTAGCCCATTTTTCCTCCTGTTGTTATTCCTATTTCTTTTAATGGTTTCACCTTTCCAGATGCATAACAGTTTCTTCTCTTTGGCCCTCAACACTGAATTGATAAGCCATTTTCCAAAGGAGAGATTTGGAAATATAACAGTGAATCTAGTAGTGACTCTGCATGCTTCCTTAAGATTGCACAACTTATTCTGGGCTTTGAGAGCCAGCACCAGTCTGATGGTGCCAAAGTACCTGTGACACCATTTAGTTGGGCTTGAAAACAGTTTTTGAGCTCCAATATGCAGGACTAAAACTCTGCTAGCAATGCGGCCTTAGTTTCCCAGGAATACGAGCCTCCACAGTAGCGGAAGTAATGAAAGAATGGCATGGGTTTGAATCAATATCCTATCATTCTCAAAAAATCTTCATGAATACTTTTTCCTGATGAAGAATCAATCTCTTCAGTTCTTCTAATTCAGCATTTTAGAGTGATAATAAACATTTACTCAGAACCTGTAATGTGCCAGGCATTATCTAAGCACTTTAAAAAATATTTTCTCTGCTAATCCTCATCACTAGCCTATGAGGCGCCCATCATTAACTATTGAATGGTGCCACGTAAGGCTTCATGGAGTTGTGCAGTGCACAGTCTGTGCAACCATATCTCTTGAACCTGATTTTTTCTTCATATTACAAATGAAGATATTAAGCCACAGAGAGAGGTTAAGGACTTGTCCAAAGTCACGCAGCTAATAAGCCTGTATTGAGCAAGGATTCAAACCACATAAACCACCTCTGCTCATATTTCTCTTGTAGCACATATCACAAATATTTGCTTTTATGCTTGTCTCCTCACTTAGAATGTGAATCCCACTAGGGGAAAAAGAAATTTAATTTCTTAAACTGTTATTCTTCATATTTATAAAAAAGGGCCTAGGGGCTTCCCTGGTGGCGCAATGGCTGAGAATCTACCTGCTAATGCAGGGGACACGGGTTCGAGCCCTGGTCTGGGAGGGTCCCACATGCCGCGGAACAAGTGGGCCCATGAGCCACAACTACTGAGCCTGCGCGTCTGGAGCCTGTGCTCCTCAACAAGAGAGGCTGCGATAGTGAGAGGCCCGCGCACCGCGATGAAGAGCAGCCCCCACTTGCCACAACTAGAGAAAGCCCTCGCATAGAAATGAAGACCCAACACAGCAAAAATAAATAAATTAATTAAAAACAAAAGTACCAATACCACCGTGG
Organism: Hyperoodon ampullatus; assembly: GCF_949752795.1. Classification (NCBI taxonomy): domain Eukaryota; kingdom Metazoa; phylum Chordata; class Mammalia; order Artiodactyla; family Ziphiidae; genus Hyperoodon; species Hyperoodon ampullatus. Next base: position 38,326,045 of record NC_136920.1, on the reverse strand, counting down.
ATGTGAGGACTAAATTAGTCAATGTTTAAAAAAAAAAAAGGGCCTAGAATCTGGCATATAGTGGGCATTCAGTAAACTGTAGCTAATATCTTTCATTTTTATCCTTCTTATTACAGATTTGTCACAAAGTCAGCTATTAATTAACGCTTGTTGAATAAATGACTATGCTAATTCCCTAGTGTGTCAAAATGAGTATATGTACGAACTGGTCTAGAGAAAAGTAAGCATGTGGTGAGGATGTTAAATAACTTGTGTTTCATATAAGCTTGCTGATCAATCTCTGAGACAGGAACCTATTCAACCATTCCAATGTGCAACTAAGCAATTTAAATGAATCTTTATACTGTCAGCATATCAGCCAACAATCTCAATGTGGCCCCCAAATTTTGTATATGGATAGTTGTGTATTTTACAGCCAAAAAAAAAAAGTAACAATGTATTCACAAGAGGGGGCAGTCTGATGGACTGCTCCAGGGATGAAAATGAATTGATGGAGATACTGTACAAAGAAATCAGCAGCTAGCACTTAACAGATCAGAAGAAGAAAAGATGTAAACTGAGCTTACAAGAATAAAGATTATTGTCATCAGATAGTTTCAAAAAGGGGAGCCCAGACAACCTGTTATTATATGACAGTTATACCATGGGAGAAAGTGAAAAGCAATAGCTCTCTTAAATTTATTTGATTAATAACATCTGCTAAAATTCTCTTTAACAAATGACCACAGTCAGAAATATATATGTCCTAAAGAGAAGCTGTTGGTAGCTAAAAGGCCCTTTGGGGGAAATTCATCTGATGAAAACCCTCCGGAAGACGCAGAGGGATTATGTGAATGCATATGTCTACTTCTGTCCTTGGATGGGATACATTTTTTAAAGCAAAACAAAGTTCAACGTCTGGTGGCCAGGGCATTACCAGTGCTTTTAGGACTGGCAACCTATAGCAAAATACACTAAGAAAATTTAATTTCACGTAAATGCATTACAGAAACACATATCTTGATTTTTGTCCTTTTTTTTTAGTTTAAAACATTTCTAAAAGAATGTAGAAATTTTAAACATAGAATCAAAACATAGGGAGCTGGAACAGTACTAACAGACAACCTAGTGTAAGTGGATTACTTTACAGTAACTGAACTACAAAGTAGAGTCATTAAATACTCAAAGTCACCTTAGTAAGGGAAGAATCAAGCACCGATGTTATCTTTCAATGTTCTTACCATGATAATACTCTTCTTCTGACACATCTTGTTGTTTAATTTCAAGTTACGAGATAAAATAGCTAAAGAGCTAAGGAAAAACGTTAGTCTTTCATTTTCATACTAACTCACAGAGAGTTCATGAAAGGAAGGGCTTATCAGTTGGATCGTTAAATACACTTTGCAAATTTGTGGAACTGAGACATTGAGTCCCAAAAGGGCCCCACATGAACTCTGAGACAAAGTGAAATGGTATCCTGATACATTTTTTACTATGTCACTGAAATATTTACATCGGGTGCTATAAATCTGAATGACAAATCTTGGAAAGCACCTGAAAACCACAGGAAATATTCTATTCTTGTGTAATATATGGAAATTAGTTGATGGCAGAAAAAGAACTCAAAGTTCAGAGCAAATATTCAGTATCTTTTAACACGATCTGGATCCTGTTACTTGAGGCTGGATATCTACTGTTCTGCAGATTATGTTAATTGGCTACCATCTAGAACAAGGTATAAAAGAGACAAGCACATTTTCCATCTGGCCTGTACAATGATAATCAAACTGCTAAGCAGTAAATGGTAATACCATGATTATTCATGTAATATCAAGTCTGACTGCTCACTAGCCTCCAATGTGAATTTAAATTAAGCTGTTGAGGCCAGTAAATATGTGGCATACAAACACCTGGGCATTATAAATTTAAATTAATTTTCATGATTTCCAGAAAGTTTGGTAAAACTCAAAAGGTTTGTATACAATACTATACATGTAAATGAAAGTCACTCTGGAATGATAATACCTAAACACAGAATCACATTTGTTAAGTTTAAAATGTAACTTTTCTCTCATACTAAGTGAAGTAAGTCAGACAAAGACAAATATCATGATATCACTTATATGTGGAATCTAATAAAAAATGATACAAATGAACTTAATACAAAACAGAAACCAGCTCACAGATCTCAAACTGATGGTTACCAAAGGGGAAAGTGGGAGAAAGTGATAAATTAGGGGATTGGGATTAACATACACACACTACTATATATAAAATAGATCACTAATAAGGACCTACTGTATAGCACAGGGAACTCTACTCAGTATTCTGTATATGGGAAAAGAATCTGAAAAAGAATGGATACATATATACATGTATAATTGATTCACTTTGCTGTACACCTGAAACTAACACAACATCATAAGTCAACTATATTTCAATAAAAATCTTTTAAAACGGTGAAGAAAGTGTAACTTTCCTACTAATAAGCCAAGCCAGCATGCGTTGAATTCTTGATATATGCTTTTTGATAAGTAACTTTGTATTTCTCCAGTATGCGGCTGTGGCAGCGCACTTAGGTAGGTACAGAGTTATGGGGAAAGGCAACGTGATATGGGTAAAGCCTGCTTCGTCTCCTAACCATCTTTGAGATCTACGCTCAGTTTTAGTACTTGAGTCATGAAATGGTAGAAGGATAGAAAAAGACTTGGATTGATATCAAAGCAGTAAGTTCTACCTGAAACTTGGCTTTCAAAAACCATGACTGGGAATGAGACTGTTGTGTTCAGACTGCACTTTTTTTTTTTTTCGGTTAATCCTTTTAACTCTATGCAGAGTCTAATCTCACCTAGCTTTGATTTACGTGTGAGTCCAGCAGCCTGTGATTCATGTACACATGAATCAGCTACATGTGTACATACATCCCCTCCCTCCCACCCCCACCCCATCCCACCCATCTAGGTCACCACAGAGCACCAAGCTGAGCTCCCTGCACTATACAGCAGGTTCCCACTAGCTATGTTTTACACCACGGCAGTGCACATATGTCCATCCCAGTCTCCAAATGCATCCCCCCCACCCCCGTGTCTACACCTCTATTCTCTACGTCTCTACGAATAACTGAACTTTTAAATGATTAGACAGATTATAAAATTAACTGGAATATATTGACTCTTAATGTCAAGGATCAGACCCTTACAGTTCCACAGCCTAGAATCTTAGTAGGCACTTCATAAGTGTTTGTGGAATTCCATATAACTCATGTGTGAATGAAGAATGAATAAATGAATTTTTTAGTTCCTGACAGATTTGAAATATCAAGTCCAGTGTTTTAATATACCCAAAAATGTAAGCTTCTTGATTCCTTTTGACACCTAAAAGCATCAAACTTTACTTAGAGCAGACTGTGCTTATAGCCATTACACATCTTACACTGGAGATTTATTTAAATTAATAGAAATTCATAAACCTAGCTAACCTGGATCCCTTTTGAGAGAGTTTGTGGAATATGAAGTGTAGGTAGGAAAGGGTAATGTGGCTAGATTTGTGTTTTATTTGGCATCATGTATTAATTTGATATATCTAACTTTCTCAGAGTGAACTGGGTATACACATCATATATTCAAAGGGACAGAATTTCCTTTCTTTGAACATTTTGCATGTTTTTTTATTACTTAATGTCCTTTATTTTTAATAACTTTATTTACTTATTTTCGACTGCATTGGGTCTTCATTGTTGTGCGTGGGCTTTCTCTAGTTGTGGTGAGTGGGGGCTACTCTTCATTGAGGTGTGCAGGCTTCTCATCGTGGTGACTTCTCTTGTTGCGGAGCACGGGTTCCAGGCACACGGGCTTCAGTAGTTGTGGCTAGCGGGCTCTAGAGTGCAGGCTCAGTAGCTGTGGCACACAGGCTTAGTTGCTCGGTGGCATGTGGGATCTTCCCAGACCAGGGATTGAACCTGTGTTCCCTGAATTGGCAGGCAGATTCTTAACCACTGCGCCACCAGGGAAGCCCCTTAATGTCCTTTTAATTATGTAAAACTACTTAAAATGTTTGGAAGGAGATTGGTTATAAATACAAACTAAATTAATAACTGGAATCAGGGGAAAAGGTCCTCTAACCTCCCTCACTTTTCTGAAACTTAGAAGTAGTGTATTTTTATTCCTTCATTAGCCTTTAGGAGAGAATGAACCCCAAGTACCATTGGACCACCTCCTCTGATGGCTGATATCCATTTGGCCCTATAGAATAATGGGGAAATGTTGGTACTTTTGGCAATGTCTTACACCCTGGGGGCACTTAATGGCCTTTATTCTCCCCAAAGCTTTTCTCACATTCAGGTAGTATGTTGAACTCTTAAGGGAGATGCAGTTACTCTTTCAACCCGGTAGGATGCCATTTGATTTACCACTCTGCTGCACAAAATGGTACCCTGGTGACTTGAAAGAGACAGTGGAGAGAATGTGGCTCATTAAATAGTAATTGATGCTGCTGCTACTATTAATGTTAGTGCTACTGCCAAAATAACTGTGGTGCTTCCATTCTGCTTCTTCTTCGAGACTGAGAATAAGCACAGTTCATCCCCAGGGACAGTCAATTGCCAGGCTAACCTAGCGAAGGCATAGAGGCCAAGCTGACTGATGAGACAATCAAGATTTCAAGATTCTAATGTGCTCCACATTGCCTGAACCACACTCTACCTCTACTATCCACACATGCATTATAAATCCTCACAAATCCTGATATTTTTTCATATAAGCAAAATTTCAGACATTTGATATTTACCCTTGAAGTGCCAAATTTTCTTACTTTCACAAATTAGGATGGATATCTTTGTGAAATGGTCTTATACACTGTCTACTTTCTTAAAGAATATCTTGATCATAATCCAATCTATGTCTAAATAACTCAGAACCACCACTATTATTTTTTTTTTTTCTTTCAGTACACGGGCCTCTCACTGTTGTAGCCTCTCCTGTTGTGGAGCACAGGCTCCGGACACGCAAGCTCACGGGCCCAGCCGCCCCGCGGCATGTGGGATCTTCCCGGACCGGGGCACGAACCCGTGTACCCTGCATCGGCAGGCGGACTCTCAACCACTGCGCCACCGGGGAAGCTCAGAACCACCATTATTAACAATAATTGTTGCACTGTGCTGTAAAGTGGTAAAGCCCTCAAAACACATTCCACACGTAATGCTATGTGCCATAGCCTCTGGCTGCTGGGCTTTTCTGTTTTGTTTTATTTTGATTTTTATAATCTTTCTGACTCCCTCCATCTTATCAGGCTTGTTACTTTTTGCAGAGATCATTATATCGGAGAATATTTTTTTCTGTAGGTGAAGTCATCTAATTTCTGAAGGCAGGAAAACTTGAAGAAAAAGTTGTTAGGTAATTAAAGGAATGGAAAACAGAATTGGTTTTTCTGAGAACCATGTGATGTTTATACTAGTTCCTCACAAGCAGTGTGTTGTTTACTGCCTGGTCCTTGGCTACATTCTGTATTGCTGAGGTTTCAGGAAAATAACTTTCAGATAAGTGAAATCTTAGTTTATGTGACTTAAAACCCTACTTTTAGTATATTATTTTTCCCTTTCATTTTACAGTCTTGTTTTCCCTTTTATTGGTATTAATTTACTTAAGGCCTCTTTGGATCCTTTTTGGAACCATATATATTTACATGTGCCTTCTGCTTCTTGTGTGTGTACATGTGCAATATTTGTACAAGCACATAAAGGGGCATATGTGTGTGTGTGCACGTATCACCTTTTTATTCAGAAAATACTGCTGCTAACCACAGTCACTTTGAAAGGTATGAGAGCATCTGTCAATGTAAAGGATAATCACTTCCTACTATGATCTTCAACTCCTGGGTGTATATTACCTTTGCCCAGGAGCCCATGCAACACCAGAGACTAGACTCTGAGATGGCTGTCTCTCTCCTGCCACAGATCTGTGTGCCACCAGAATATCATTTTGCAGCATGTGAAACATTTATATATTAGGAAAAGCACTATTCTTAGGACTCTTTAGAAATACTCGAGCACTAAAGTTGTGTCACCACTCAGTGAATACATATAACAAATTACCTCCTGTATGTTATTGCCATGCACCATTCTACTTTGTAGCACAGAACCACTGCTGTCATCCTTGGATGGAATTCAGCTAAAAGTTAGTTCCTTCTAGCTGATCATATTTACTATTGAGTAAGGCAGCATATAATGGAATTGATTCAATGTAAAAAGTTGGCTTTATCACAGAATCATAAAATTTTAGTACTATAATGGCACTTTGGGTAGCAGGAATAGGCAGACTTCATAAAAAGAAGAGAATTCTGGGGAGGGAAGGAAATGAATTGTCATCTATTGGATGTCCACTGTGCACAGGGCACTGGACTAAATGCTATAGACACTTTTCCTCATTTAATCCTAGTAACAGTCCTATAGGGTGGATATTATTATCACATTCAGTAGATGAGAAAACTGAAACCAAAAATAGTTAATTCATTTTGCCCAAACTTCTAATTACGTAAACCTAGCTCTGTTTGACTCTAAAGGCTGGGCTCCTTCCACTGTTGTACTCCATGATACCTCTCCAATGTAGAAATTTTCTTTTATATCTGTTGCCAAAAACTCATTTATCTGGGTTAGTCGTTCCCAGCAACACTTTAAGACTAGCCTGTCCTAACACCTATCCTCGTGAAACTATTCCAAAACATTGCAGAGGAAAGAACACTTCCAAATTCATTCTATAAGGCCACCATGACCCTGACACCAAAACCAGGCAAACATATCATAAAAAAGAAAATTATATGCCAATATCACTGGTGAACATAGATGCAAAATTCCTCAACAAAATACAGCAAACCAACTCCAATAATACATTAAAAGGATCATACACCATGACCAAGTGGGATTTATCCCAGGAACGCAAGGATTCTTCAATATCCACAAATCAATCAATGTGATACACCACATTAACAAATTGAAGAATAAAAACGATATGATCATCTCAATAGATACAGAAAAAGTGTTAGATAAAATTCAACAGCCATTTATGATAAAAACTCTTCAGAAAGTGGGCATAGAGGGAACATACTTCAACATAATAAAGGCCATATATGACAAACCCACAGCTAACATCATACTCAGTGGTGAAAAGGTGAAAGCATTTCCTCTAAGATCAAGAACAAGACAAGGATGCCCACTCTCGCCACTTTTATTCAACATAGTTTTGGAAGTCCTAGCTGTGGCAATCAGAGAAGAAAAAGAAATAAAAGGAATCCAAATTGGAAAAAAAGAAGTAAAGCTGTCACTGTTTGCAGATGACATGATGCTATACATAGAAAATCCTAAAGACACTACCAGAAAACTAATAAAGCTCATCAATGAATTCAGTAAAGTTGCTGGATTAATTAATTAAGGTGCAGAAATAAGTTTCATTTCTATTCACTAGCAATGAACTATCAGAAAGAGAAATTAAGGAAACAAACCCATTTATCATCACATCAAAAAGAATAAAATACCTAGGAATAAACCTACCTAAGGTGGCAAAAGACCTGTACTTCAAAAACTATGAGACAGTGATGAAAGAAGTTGAAGACAACAGAAACAGATGAAAAGATATACCATGTTCTTGGATTGAAAGAATCAATATTGTTAAAGTAACCATACCACCCGAGGTAATCTAGAGATTCAATGCAATCTGTATCAAATTACCAATGGGATTTTTCACAGAACTAGAACAAAAAAATTTAAAATTTGTATGGAAACACAAAAGACCCCAAATAGCCAAAACAATCTTGAGAAAGAAGAATGGAACTGGAGGAATCAGGCTCCCTGACTTCAGACTATATTACAAAGCTACAGTAATCAAGACAGTATGGTACTGGCACAAAAACAGAAATATAGATCAATGGAACAGGATAGAAAGACCAGCGATAAACCCACACACATATGGTCACCTAATCTATGACAAAGGAGGCAAGAATATACAATGGAGAAAAGACAGTCTCTTCAATAAGTGGTGCTGGGAAAACTGGACAGCTACATGTAAAAGAATGAAATTAGAACACTCTCTAACACCATACACAAAAATAAACTCAAAATGGATTAAAGATCTGAATGTAAGGCCAGACACTATAAAACTCCTAAGGAAAACATAGGCAGAACACTCTTTGACATTAATCACAGCAATATTTTTTTGGATCTGTCTCCTAGAGTAATGGAAATAAAAACAAAAATAAACAAATGGGACCTAATTAAACTTAAAAGCTTTTGCAGAGCAAAGGAAACAATACACAAAATGAAAAGACAACCTATGGACTGGGAGAAAATATTTGCAAACAATGCTACCAGCAAGGGATTAATTTCCAAAATATACAAACAGCTCAAACAGCTTAATATAAGAAACAAAACAAAACAACCCAATCAAAAAAATGGGCAGAACACCTAAGTAGAGATTTCTCCAAAGAAGACATACAGATGGCCAACATACACTTGAAAAGATGCTCAATATCTCTAATTATTAGAGAAATGAGAATCAAAACTACGAGGCATCACCTCACACCACTCAGAGTGGCCATGATTAAAAGCTCTACAAATAATAAATTCTGGAGAGAGTGTGGAGAAAAAGAAACCCTCCTACACTGTTGGTGGGAATGTAAATTGGTATAGCTACTATGGAGAACAGTATGGAAGTTCCTTAAAAAATGAAAAATAGAGCTACCATGTGATCCAGCAATCCTACTCCTTGGGCATACATTTGGAGAAAACTGTAATTTGAAAAGATACATGCACCCCAATGTTCAAAGCAGCATTATTTACAATAGCCAAGACATGGAAGCTACTTAAGTGTCCATCGACAGATGAATGGATAAAGAAGATGTGGTATATATACATGATGGAATATTACTCAGCCATAAAAAAGAATGAAATAATGCCATTTGCAGCAACATGGAAGGACCTGGAGATTATCATACTAAGTGAAGTAAGTCATACAGAGAAAGACAAATATCATATGATATCACTTATATGTGGAATCTAAAAAAAGATACAAATGAACTTATTTCTGAAACAGAAATAGATTCATAGACATACAAAACAAACTTACGGTTACCAGAGGGGATAGTGAGTGCAGGGAGAGAGAAATTAGGAATTTGGGATTAACATATACTCACTACTATGTATAAAATAGATGAATAACAAGAGCCTACTGTATAGCACAGGGAACTATATTCAATGTCTTGTAATAACATATAACAGAAAAGAATCTGAAAAAGTATATATATATACATACATACATACATATATATACACACACATACATACATATATATAACTGAATCACTCTGCTGTACACCTGAAGCTAACATAGCATAGTAAATTAACTATACTTCAATTAAAAAAAAAAGGCTAGTCTGTCCCTTTGCAGTAATGATCTAATCTTTTTCTATTCTTCTGTTCCTTCTAGTGCATTGATATATGACTATCATGATGGTAGGCAAATCCATGAATAAGTCTGCTCTTTTAACAGCACAGTGTGAGTTTATAGGACTGGAATGTAAAACCAAGTGGAGAAATAGGGAGCAAAGTCTCACAGAAGACAGCCCCAAACATCCCTGGGTTAATTCAAGTTAGAGAAAGTAGATCTGATATATGAGTTGATCATTATTGTAAATTTTCTGCTTTACAATTGATTTTTTCAAATACTACACTGCCTTTCAAATGGAAAGTAAAAATGTATCACCTGGACTATGCTTGAAAAGGGTACCCATAACTTAGAATATGGACATTTTTCAAACAACTGCTATGAAGTCACGTGCAACCATGTGTTCCTTAAAAAGAATCTCTAATGAAAATGGACATGACATTACCTGTGTCATGTCCCAACTATCTACATTTTTACTGTTAAAGCATCCACAATCAAAGTTTCTGCCCAATTCACTTAGTGTGTTATACATACTAAAGGTTTGGATCATGACCATTTTAATCCACTTATTCAGTATTAAGTGTGAGCCTGTGGCAGATTAGAATATATATTCAAAAACAAAACAAAATAAAAAACAAACAAACAAACAAACCCCACTGTAATCAGGTGTAAAACTATGTTGCATTTTTGAAATCATTAGAAGAATGAATAATTTTCCTCAGTCTCTCATATGCTGAAAGGGAGTAAGGGCATAGGGTTTGCATTTTTGGTGATCTGAAGGATGTTAAATCATACTACTTTTTTGATGCACATTAAGATAATAACTATAAAAACGTCAAATGCTTTACTAAAAAGAGAAAGTTTGAAGCGTTGCAAACTAAAAGGAAATAGCAACAGTAACAACAGCAAAACTTCAACCTTGAAGACTCAAGCAGTAGGGACCCTCAAAAATGTCAGGCTGAAAAAATTAGACACAGCTTAACAGCCCATGGAAAGTATACAGAACAATAATCATTTTGATAGCATGCCATTCTCATGTGTCAGCCCAATCAGAGGAAGTTAAAGTGAAACAGTCACATCTGAACAGACTGGTCAATGTTTCAAATAAAGATGAAAACACTGAAGATTTTATACATTTAACAGAGAAGTAGAGAAGAAAACTGTAAAAAGATTCAAATGATCTAAAGGTTCCAAACATCCAGAGTCTAGCAGTCGAAGTGGACTGGATAAATACTTTCTAAGCCCTTTATTTAACCTTGGCTGTTCAGGCAAGCGCTGACTATCCAGCTGCAGCTAGAAAATAAATGCTGAATGCCCAATGTTTAGAAAGTACTCTGGAGGGAGACTAGTGAATTTTAAGTATTATTTTCAGCATTAGCTTAGCTTTCATTTTTTAAACAGTTCTTCAAAAGACTAATATGTCCATTCTTAATTATCCTTGCCCCAAAACAGTTCTGTCCCCTAGAAATAAGTACATCATAAGGAAAACTTATACAAATGCCAAGCTCAAATATTTTCCTTTTGAAAACAATGCCAGCTCCAGAAACACATTACAAAGAGCGGAGACTGTGAATTTTCTCTCCTCTGGAACAAGGATGTTCTCATATCAAAGGTAACCCATTGTAAGAAAACATTTACTGATTTTTCTTTTTAACACACATCAATTAATTCTAAAGATGTGGTCACCCTAACAGCAAAACCACATGGTAAACTTGGGGTAGGAGAAAAAGAAACAACCATTTGGCAAAATTTTTCACATTTTCATCCACTGTAGCTAACTGACCAGCATCTTGTTATAAGCACCTTCTGTATGAATTTTTACAGGGAAAAACTTTAGGGATTCTAAAGGAGAAAGATGGCAGAGATCACTATTTCTAAGAAGCTCACTGTTTATTTAGAGGTATAGTAATCAAATGTCCCACAAGTAAAGAATTTTAACTTCATATAGTTCTCATACAATTTTGATAAGAACAGAATCTCCTCCAGAATAGACAGAGAGAGCATTTATTGAAAACTTACAATATGCTAGGGACCATGCTTTATCCTTTATATTCATTGCCTTGATTTATCGACTCTATAAGGTACACACTATTATTATCTCCATTTCACAAATGAGAAAAATAAGGCTCAGGGAGGCTATGAAAATTGTTCTCTGTCACAAAGCTAATAAGTGGGATTTGGGAACCCAAGCTGTCTGATTTCAAGGCTCCATGTATCTAACACCTAAGAAAATTTACTAGGAAGTGAGGTATTTGAATATAAATTAATTGTGTTACCTATGGCCAAGAAGACCAAATTCAGTGTAGTGACAGCAGCCGCAATATAAGGGCATATTTAGCAATTTCTCCCAGATGTAGCAATACATTTTCAAATAATCTTGTAAAGCTAAAACTTAGACACTCCACCGAAACTGAGGTAACACCAGGTGAATGAAAGACTTATTTAGTTTGGATTTAACTCTGAATTATGCAAATTTAATTTCTATTACTAATTCACTTTTGCAATGGCCAGAATTTTTCTGAAAACACTGATATTTTAAGAGAGTTTTAAAGAGTTATAGAAAAACCACAGGTGAATAAACTTTCAATAAAAACAGAGACAGGATTAAAATGTTTTACTATATATAGAAACATAAAAACGAACTGGCATTTTTCAAACTAATTTGTAAGCCCAGATTCACACCAAATACATTGAAAACTGCTTCCTGCATGCCCAAGTGAGTTGAGCTGTAAATAGAAGTCAACACAGACTAAGATACACTGCTGAAGGCCCAAGCGTGAGAACTAAATGCCCATCATCTGGAGTCTGTTTCATCCCAAGACCCTCAGAAGCCTACATTATTACTTAACCTGGCCGCACAATAGTAATTAAATGTGCAGTCATGTTATTTGATAAATCCCAACTGAGTATTAAACTACATTGTGGTTCAAATTACCACTGTTCTGTGTGCTGTTGACACACAGACATACACACACACACACACACACTCACACACACTCATATATGAACATACATGCACCAAGGGGTGTCTGATGGTGATGCTAAAAATAAACAATAAAGCAGTAGCTTCAATACTAATACTCAAGTAAACTGCTAATCACTCATCTGTGACACATTCTTCTTTGTGGTTTTCAAACTGTTTTGACTGTAACCCACAGCAAGAAATATATTTTAGATCATACCCAGAACATACACACACAATTGGAACAAATTTCAGAAAATAATACTCCTACCAATACGCAACTCACTAATTTCTACTCCATTCACTTTTTTAGTGGTTACAACTCACTAATTTGGTTTCATGACCAACTAATGGGTCATGGCCAGCAAGTTGAAAAGCACCATCTTCAGGTGCCTAACTCCCAGGTCAAAAGTTCAAGGATGAAGTACAGATGAGAATAAGAGTAAGAAGGGATAAGAATTTTAGAGTACCACTGTTAAACTCCAAAAAGTTGAAAGAATGTAGAATTATGAGCCTTGTTAATTGTACTGCATCTTAATGGACAATAGGAAACGAACTCTTTGGGTTGATGGCCAAGAAACTATTCAAGATATTTGAATTGGCCCTTGAACGACAAAGAGAAAACAGTATAACATCCACTGGACAGATGGGGCAAACTGAGAGAAAAGAGGATAAATGCTTCATTTGCTTACTCAGTCCCTAGTAGAATCTTCACATGAATTGAATCCTTATTGTGGTACCCAGCCAACTCTTAACAAGAAGGAACACTTTCCCTCCATAAAATTGCAAAGTCTGTATCACCAATGAAATTATGGCAGTTATAGTTCTGGTCAAAACAGGAGCCCAAATTATCAGGAAATGTTTCGTTGATTCCCATTAAATGAAAAACAGTGATATGACCTTGCCTGTAGCATCTAGGATATCAACAGAACAGGTTCAAACTAACCAGTGACTCACTCTACACATGGCGTAGACTAAGATTAACTTCTTCTTACTGTTCTTGTCTTTTCACAATCTATGTAGAGCACAGCAGAGCACTAATGAGAAAGTCTACAGAGTAAGTACTCAGTAAGTGTTTGCAAAACAACAGAACAATACTAATGGTAAATTGGTACCTATAACAGGAACAGATTTTTTTCAGTATGCTTACTTACTATGGAAAGCAACTCCCACAAGTTTCATGTGCAGTCTGTCAACCTTTTGTCTTCACAATCCTAAAGTCTAAAAACTCGATAAGAAGTATTTTTGATATGCCAATGATTTTTTTTTAATTAATTAATTTATTTTTGGCTGTGTTGGGTCTTTGTTGCTGCGTGCAGGCTTTCTCTAGTTGTGGCGAGCAGGAGCTACTCTTCGTTGTAGTGCGCAGGCTTCTTGTTGTGGTGGCTTCGCTTGTTGTGGAGTGTGGGCTGTACAGCGCAGGCTCAGTAGTTGTGGCTCACGGGCTTAGTTGCTCAGCGGCATGTGGGATCTTCCCGGACCAGGGCTCGAACCCGTGTCCCCTGCATCGGCAGGCAGATTCTTAACCACTGTGCCACCAAGGAAGCCTGTCACTGATGTTTTATATAAGGGGGGGGGGAATACAGAAATACCCCATATGTTAAAATTTCTTTTTAAGTGCAGTTACAGATTTTCATTTCCTTGATTATTATAGACTATAAATCCTACTCCCTGCCCTAAATCCTACCTTTTACTTATCACCTATACCCCATCTTCTTCATCTTCTCATTGCTTCCTCCAATTTCCCAGAAACCTACTATGCTCAGGAAATATAAATATTTTAGGATTTTTCCATCCAGGTCTGTATGATTATGCTGAAAGCTACATGAATTTCTGCAGCACTGATATCTATCTTGGCAGCTATGTAATGTAAGGGTGTCTTTTATTGCTTCAATTAATAAACAGCATGCTACAAACTCTGACTGGGTTAAAGTTAAAATGCAACGTATATATAAGCCAAGTGATTATAATTATTTAAAGAAAGTTGTCTGAAGAAAAAGTGTGAAGATAGATGGAAAGGCTGAGGGTTTGGGAGGAGAATGCTGGTACTGATGGTATAAAGTTCAGGGGGAGTAGAAATGGGCTCAGATAAAGGTTAGCCTTGAACAGGAAGAGTATCCCTCCCTTTGAGACTCAAGGAATGTATAAACACAGGGGTAGGTATTCTCTGCTGGGAGGGTGTTGAAAAATTGTAGAGTTAAGAGCTCATGGTCTGTTTTCTCTGCGAGCTATACGAGGCAAGGCCATTTGCTAAGAACGTTGGGATTATGTAAGAGAAGATAACTAAGAAGATAAAGAGCTAATGAGTTCCTGCTATGTGTTAGCCATTATGCTAGGTTATATACCTATATATTTATATCTATATTATATAAAATATATGTTATAGGCTATATATAATATGTGTATGTTTCTTTATACATCTGAATGTATTTATTATTGCATTAAACAATTTATAACAAAACAATCAAATCAGCATTAATATTCTGATTTTACAGAAGAGGAAAATGTGGTTTGGAGAGGTTTGATATCTGCCCAAATTCACAAAGTGGTAGAGCCAGAATGTGAACTCAATCTGTCTGACTCTAATCATAAATCCTGAGGGAAATGAAAGAAAGGCAACAAGTTAAAAGAGCATAGGATGTTATTTATGGGTCCTGCCAAGAGCAGAAACTAGATATTCAGAATAGCACAAAGTACGGTTGGTATTCAGAAGGCAGCTTGTAGGATCAATCCTGTATTGAGAGTTTTGCATGGTAGATGAATGTAATAGATGCTGCCTGTGCCCCACCCATATATTCTTGGCATCCACCTTTCCTGTGCACACTGACAGCTTCTTAACATATAAGCATCTGAGACCCTCTGCCTTGGGGCTTTCTCCAGATATGTAAGCAGGCTTGGCCCTCGGACAGGAGTAAGCAAGAAGTTCTAGGGAAGAAGTTCCCCTGAAAGCAGCCCTCAGCCCATGGCCCATGGATGTTGGTGGATAAATACACTACCCTCCTTGTGCCCGGTGGGAGGACAACTCTGAGACATGCTCCACGCATCTGCCCAAGGTCCACGGTCAGAATGAGCCCTAGTTACCAACAGCAGCAACCTGCTTCTTAACACACCCTGCAATGGCTTCCTTCCCTCTGTCTCACTTCCCCATGTCTGTTCATATACTTTCCAGAATCACCTCCTGAGTAAACTACTTGCACTCAATTCCTCATGGTCCAGCTTCTGGGGAATCAAAACCAGAGCAATAAGAAAAGGGATAAAGAAGTCAAGGAATTGAAAATGCTGGTGAGAGAGTTACTTCCACTGCCAACCTTGAGACTCAGTTTGTGTAAAACAAGAACAAAAGTCAAGAGGAGGTGGGGAGAGTAAGAAACCGCTGAGCAGTCAAGATTGCTGAGGTCTCCATAAGGAAGAGCGGGAGGCTTAGCGAGAGTGAGAAATTGGGGAGGTGGAAGTAGATGAGATCCTGTGATATTAGGGTTTGAGATTTCATTGACAGGACAGTTTGAGGCGATGATAAGGTCAAGGGTGAGGCCATGGGAATCCAGTTCGCAGTGGAGCTGAGGTGAATGCTAATGAAATTAGAGGTCAGGAAACTAAGAGCTGGAGTGTTTGAAGCGTTTCCTTTAGGAATGTGAAATCTGCTGGGATGATGACAGGAGTTGGGAGGAAGAAAAACCTCGGCGGGCTGTCAAAGCATGGAAGTGACCTGAATAAAGGCAGACAGCTATGACAAAACATGTTAAAGGCAATAAAGCTGAATGGTGCAAATTTCAGAGGAGGAGGGAGAAGTTGAAAGAGGCAGTTTGGAACTAAGATAATGCTGATACTGCTTCCTAACGGTTTTGAGGCACATCAAGCTTCTCCATCTTTTATCTGAGAGGAAAAGAAGGAAGGAAATGTTCTTAGGGGAGAACCAGGTTTCACTGAAGGCCTGGAGGTAAAGGCAGCAAGCTGTGTGGAGACTGAGGGTGTGGAGAAGTTTTTTATACAATGGAAAAGAGTTTTCAGTGTGCACGGTGGAAAGAGCTGGAAGGGAAGTCAGCGAAAGGAAGATAAGCTGTTGGAAGAAAGGGAGGATCCCTGGACCAGATGACATCATAAGAGAGGATTCATGACCCCAGAGCTTCTGGGGGTGATTAGGAGGCAGGTGGGGGACTGGAAATAACTGGGTAAAAGGCCAGGATGGTGGTGGCATAACACCACGATCGAGAACAAGGACTTTGGAGTTAGGTCCTGGATCTGCTATTGATTCTGGGATCTTGGTGACTCTGGGATCCTGGTCACATTACCTAAATTGCTATGCCTCAGTGTAGGTGATATTTACAATGGGAGTAGTTACCTCATAGGATTATGTGGAGGATGAAATGTAAAATGCTTAGCCCCACTCCTGGCTCACAGTAAGCATTCAATAAATGTTGATTTTTTAATTATAAATAGCCACATGGTTTTGAATGAATCCTTTGCTACAAAGGATTTTAATATCAATTGACCAAGGGTCCCAGGTATTGTTAGGACCCTACAGCTATCATGTAAAAATTTAACAAAGAGAGAGAGAGAGAGAGAGATAAAAAATAGGCTCCTTTTTCCTAGAAATTAAGAATTCTGAATCTGTGTATATGCCAGCTTTCCAGTCACCAGGGCTGGGACTAGAGTGAGGCATAGAATTTATGAAGTCACTCATACTAGATGAATGCAAGACTTGAGTGCATCCTCAAATTTTGCACCTATGTGCCTTGATTTCCTCATTGTAGTCTTGGCCCCCTTTAGACTACATCAGTAGTAGTTAGACTCCAGAGCAGAGCCGCTCAACTTAGAAACCGAGGGGTCAAGCCAGTCAGTGATAGTCCATGGACATGTGTTCAAAGCAGAATGACTATCTTGCTACCCTGTGTGTGGCCCATGACTAATTGATATGAACAAATATATTTCTAAGAGCTTTTCACTAGAGTTTATATATGCTAAAAGATGCATCATATAAGATAGGAATTTGTTAACTGTCCTAAATTAAAGTATGTATGCCATGGTTGAAGACATTCTAGTAAACACAAAGCTGGGAAAATTATTCAGCCACTTTATGAATTGTGCTTCTTGGATTCATACTCAGATACTAAGACAGACGTTGTTGATTAAAATTAATTGATTTTGAAAATATAAGAAAGTTTGGATTATAAAGGGAAGAGAAAAAAATCCCACCATGTACTATACATCTGTTGTTTTGGCCTGCTCCACGTCAATTCTTCCTTCTTCTCTGTGAATAGTATCTCCCCTACTTCCCGAGGGGAGCCACCCCTCCTTCTGCATGTGATCTGGGTGGGACTGTTGATCATGGTGCCCTCCTCCCTTGGTCACAAAGTGGACATATGATCTAAGACATATCAAAGAAACTCTGATTCTCTTGAGGTTGGGGAGAATGACACCTGAACAGAAACCAGGTAGATCTGATTCTCCCCTGAGGAGGTACCCTCGAGACAGGATTTTCCAGTTCCTGCTACCTGGAGCCTCAGAGCTGTCCTCATTCCTTCCCTTCCCAAGGTTTGGTTATTCAAGCTTTTCTTGGATTCTGCAAAAAACCCCATGTCCTTCTAACAAATTATTTTATTGATTAAATTAGCCAGAGTCTGTGTCTGTTGCTTGCAACCAAAGAATATACACAGATACACAGACGATCTTAATACTTCCATCATTATATTTTTAAAATTTATTTGGCTGTGCCGGGTCTTCGTTGTGGCACGCAGGATCTTTGTTGCCGCGGGCGGGCTCCTTTAGTTGTGGCCGTGGGTTCCTTTAGTTGCGGCATGAGGGATCTAGTTCCCTGACCAGGGAAATAACTTGGGCCCCCTGCATCAGGAGTGCAGAGTCTTAACCACTGGACCACCAGGGAAGTCCCATTACTTCCATTATAGTTTATACATATTACTTTCCAGGGATTTTCATATTCATATTTTTACATAGGTAAAGTTCACTTAATTCTGTTCCTGTTGTACATATGGATATTTCCAAGGGTTTTAATTATTATTATAAATAACCCTACAATGATTATTTTCATGCATATCACTTTTTCCATATTTTGGATTCTTTCCTCTGAGAGATTCCCAGAAATGAATTACTGAGTCAAAGGGCACAGAGATTATTGTGGCTCTTGAAAGATATTGCCAAAATGTTTTCTAAAAGGGCTCTGCCAATTTATAATGAATTCAAGGACCCATTTTTACCAGACTGCTGGTCAACACTGACCATCCATGTAGTTTTGACATTCTGCAATGTTTTCTATACTTTCCTTGAAACAGTGGGGCTTATGATTCACACATATTCTAGGAGAGATAATACTTCCTATTCGGGTGTCCTGAATTATTTCCTCAAATAGTAGTACATTCTTTAACTTTTATAGAAATATCACGTAATTTACCAATATAGAAATTTCTGCAATGTCAAAATATAAGCAATCTCAAAGTACAATTGATACTGTTTCTTTTGCTAATCTTGCTAGAATTATAGTTATCTCTATAGTGAAATAGCAATTTCTCCTCAAGAAATGGACCATAGAGTAAGGAGCCAGTAGGAATCAGTTTTCCATGAGTTCTGTTCTAAGTATATACTAATACAAAAAAACTGTGGAAACAGCCATTCTAATAATTCCTTTTGGTGCATCTAAGAATTTTCAAATAAAGGAAAATAAAGGGGTCTGTTTTCCTTTCCTCTTTTGAGCTATTTCCATGACAAGAGTATACCTTAGTGATAATGACTATGTGACAGGCCTTTGAATGAGACAGGCGGAGTACAGAAGACAAATATGTGTCATGGGGCTTCCCTGGTGGCACAGTGGTTGAGAGTCCGCCTGCCGATGCAGGGGACGCGGGTTCGTGCCCCGGTCCGGGAAGATCCCACATGCCGCGGAGCGGCTAGGCCCGTGAGCCATGGCCGCTGGGCCTGCGCATCAGGAGCGTGTGCTCCACAATGGGAGGGGCCACAACAGTGAGAGGCCCGCGTACCCCCCCACCAAAAAATGTGTCATGTAAGAACAGATCCCCCAAAATGAGCCCACAGTGACACGGATGGGTAGCAGGTAAGGCATGCTGCCCAAGCTGCCCTTGGTACCCAAACAAGGCCAGGGTATCTCTCTGACTCATGGGCTCACTCTAGGCTCTAGAGCTGACAGCTTCCCCATCCCACTTGACCTCTGACCCAGGTGTTTGACAAGGTGGAAAGAAAAATAAAACAAAACATTAGAATGACAGCTGTGGGTCAGTTAGTTCTATGAGCAAATACTTAGTGCACAATTACTATGTACCAGATAGTGGATGCCAGGACCCAGAATGGTCCTCAATCCCCATCAATGTGTGCCCCTTCTTTCCCAATCCAGAGCCTTTTGATGCTCACAGAATACACCCATTCCAGTCCTTTAAATCTGTGAAGGCTGCTTGGGCCCTACTTCTTAAAAGTCAGCTTCGAGCCTCCCTTGATCCCAGAATTCCAATTCTGAGGTGGGACACTGGCTTTCCTGCTGAGGCCGGGTTCACACCCTCACTCCTCAGAATGAGGAGTCAGGCTAACTTCTGCCACCGTTAATTTCCAGTAAGTAACAAGCCTAGAATTCTCCCAATATGAGGATCCACAAAATTCAGGGTCTGTTAGGAAATTCAGAATTTTTTCTGTAGGAAGAGGGTGCTATTTAAAAAATTTAAAGCAGGGACAACAAGAGATGCATTTTAGGCATTTAACTGGCAAAAGGATGGAGGATATGTTAAGGGGGCAAGAGGGCAGTTTGGAAGTATTGCAATAGTTAAAACACAAAGTGGGAAGTGGGCTGAGGTGAATTTAGAAAGGAAGAGAAAGAAGTTCCCCACCCCATCCATCCAGTACTCTTTCCTGAGAGTGAAACCAAGGTTTGTTTTACGTCTAGAAGATCACCCTTTTACATTTCATGTCATCTACTTCCAAAAGTTTTTCATGCTTCCCATTAGCCCTAATTTCCTTAATGACCTATTATAGATCTGCAAGTAATAATGTATTCAAATAACCCTTCTTGGAACAGGCAGAGGAGCTACGGAGACCTGAGCAGATAACCGCATAAAGTTCTCCAGAAACAGCCCAGATCACAATGAGACTACACCAGCATCATCCAGGAGGAAGGCTCATTGAAAAAGAAAAAGCTAAATGTGTCGGTGCCATGTTATGCTCTTATGTGTTATGCCATTTATGCTTCTATTCAAGGAGCTACTGACTCAATCAGTTTTTGAAAATTCCAAAGCCCCAGAAAGCTGTAATCCCCTTGACTGAGAAAAGCATTCTGAAATATTATTAGGTCAAGGAATTCCCACTTATGGTGAAGGAATTATTCCATTTGTAACAAATTCTTAATGCAAAAGCAAAGTTCTAAGATTTTTTTAAAAAACACCCTTATCCATTTTAAGTGACTTTCAAATTTTTGAGTAACTTTCAAAATATTTTAAAATTAAAGATATTGCATTTTAAAGCAATAAGGGAAAAGCAAAACTATGGAGACAGTAAAAAGATCAATGGTTGCCAGGGGTTGGGGGGAGGGAGGGATGAACAGGTGGTGCACAGATTTTTAGGGCAGTGAAACTGTTCTGTATGATACTATTATGGTGGACACATGTCACTATACATTTGTCAAAACCCACAGAATGCAAAACACCAAAAATGAACCTTAATGTGAACTATGGACCTTGGGTGTTAATGATGTGTCAATATAGGTTCATCAATTGTAACATATGTACCACTCTGGAGGGGGATGTTGACAGTGGGGGAGGCTATGCATGTGTGGGAGCAGAGAGTATGTGGGAAGTCTCTGTACCTCGCCTTCAATTCTGCCGTGAGCCTAAAACTTTTCTAAAAAATAAGGTCTATTTAAAAGACAATAACGATGATGATGATGATGATGATAATGAGACAGAATTTGTCCTATATTAAAATACATGTGAAACTGTATTATATAGAAAACGCTTGGGGGCAAAACAATCTCATCAATTTCCAATTCCCAAAATCTAGATATCTGTAACTTACTATCTGAGTCATCTAGTATAGTACACAAAGGGAACTTTTTTCTATATTAGAAAAAACTTCTTCATCTTGTATGATTAACGATTCTGAATAGTTAATTGGAAATATAGTAACTGAAAATTAAGGCAGATGAAAACAACTGTCTCTATGTAAAATATGTCCATCTAAGGTCAAATTGGGTGAAAATAAATAGCTAATTTGGCAACCAAATAAAACTACAAAGCAACAAACACAAGTATAAACACTCTGAAAAGTGTTTACAAAAGATAAAGTGAAATACTCCTAGAAAAGGGACCTTAAAAAAAAAAAAGAAAAAAAAAAGAGAGCTGGGAAATAATCTGCTAAAAATCAGTACTTCCTTTACTCATCCACCTATGAAAGCCTTTCAAATCTTAAAAAAAAAAATAAAATAAAACGAACATTTAAAATCTATCAGGTGAAACTTTTACTCTAGTATTTTAAAACATGAAAAAATACCTTTACTCCTGTTATGTCTCAAGACAGCTGCTTCATTTATCTGCAACATATATATTTCTTACAAGTCTCTGGATGAAAACACACTGAGAAAACATGGAGCACTTCAGTGGCATCTTTGTGGTCACTGCACAGGCCCAGGCCCATGATACCAAACGAAGAAGAGTTAACATGTTGACATCTGTTTTAGGCTAAAAATGGAAATTGTGAAGTTCTCTCCTCTTCCAAGAGTTCCCTGGAATGGATCAAAAGGCTTCAAAAGACTTGGCACCAAGGGAACTTCTAGGCAACGTCTACACAGTACAAAATGAAATGGAGACTTGGCATCTTCCTAAAGAATTAGGGCTGTGTTGACTACTGCAAAAAGGGGGCCATAGCTAGCCCTTTGGGACCTGAAAGGCCAAAATAATACACAAAGCTGCATATTTTTCCTTTATGTGGATCTATATATTAACTTTTCATACAACGCCAACAAAAACTCCTTGCCTTTGGTGTGGTTGGACAATGACTAAACATCTAGGCTGGGCCATGTATTAAGCTAGACATGGGGGTACAAATGGCTGAATCTCCCAGATAAGTGAGGCAAAGGCCTGCCTGGAGTCTGAATTTAGAAGTAACCTTCCCAAACTTCTACCTTTTCCCTTTTTTCTTTTTTCACACCAAATCAACTTTGCCTGCGAAGTTTTGCTTTTCTTGAGGCTGAGTCAAGATGAACTACCATTTGCGGGTGGAGTGGTTATTTGAGAGCACACCATTCTTGACAAGGGGTCTTTCTATGTAAAGCAGAAGCATTTTTGTTTTGCCTTTGAGTTGGGGTGAGTGCAAAGAATTGACTTGTTTTTCCTCCAAAGTTAAAAGAGAAAACCCAGAGACTACCAAAATGTTGGCTTTGTTTATCATTTCCAAGTAGAAATAAAGCATAATGTGAATACTCAGTGCTCTATCTTTCCCTGATTAAAGCGATCCTGCCCTTTGAATTGCTACACAGGATACTGTTCTGTACGGCTCACTCACAGGGCTGTAATAAGTCACAACAGCTTGGCACCTCGCCCAACAAAACACAAACTCTCCTGAAGTCTTGAGCTTTCCCATGGCAACATCACAGTCATCAACACAGCAAACAATCGCTCCGATCCCTGCTCCCGCTCCCTTTTTCTAACAGCAAAGGGTATCATTGCAGCCAGTCTCCTAGAACTGTGCTAATTATCATCTATGAAAGGAGATAGTGACAGAGATCAAGTTGCCTTCATTGCAGAACTTAAAATGAGATCAAAGGCAGGAGAGCTACAGGAGCACATGGAAGTTTTACTTATACTTTCACTTTAAAAGAAAAGAGAGAAGCTGTATGTAAAGTATATCCCTTAAGGATTAATGTGCTTTGCTGCCCTGATTACCAAGTGGCTCTGGCTCGCCCTGCAACCTTCATACAAAACTCCTATTCACATTAGCTCAGGTTCTCTCGACAGCGGAGAGGGGGGGAATGCCATCTTAAAGCTGCAGCTCCGACACATTCCTGAAACTGCAAAATTGGAACTGTTTTCAAACCTCAGCTGCTTTCTCCAGTGGAATGCTCATTCTTGCTCAGATGGGAAGACCGCCTAGAGCAGGGTGGCAGTTCCCTATAGCAGATTAAAGCAGCGCCACTTCCTTTATGACCGCCTCTTTTCAGATTCAAATAACATCCTTGGAGGGGACAATCTCTTCTCATAAAAAGTGTCTGGGCTCCCACAAATCCCCTACAATGATAATCTCTCCTTGTGTATTCATTTGATTTTCAGGCAACGGATGTCCCATGAGAGTTCAGGAGCAGAACTAATACCAAACCCAAGGGAATGAATGGTCTGTGACTCATGGGTGGATATCACTTTATTGGGGGGTGGGGAAGGCAAGGAAGAGAGTCCTAGCTTCATGTGGTTTTGAATGCTGATAGTTCCACTCTGAATTACAGTGAAGCCCTGCACATGTACATAGAAGATTTTATAATTCTAGACTCAAACCTTAAACAGTGCTATAGATTACATTTGGGATCCCACCAACCTCAGAATTAGGACAAAAATTTCAGAGGAAGTTTCATTTCAGCACAGCTACAATTTGGGGGGTTAGTCCATGTAATAAAGAATATAAAACACTAATGACAAAGTATGGAAGTAATTATACCAAGATATTTCAATGATATCCTAAACCAGGAAGGGAAAAAAATCCAGTGATTTGCTAAACAATAGCAGAATTCTGAAAAGTAACTGAAGCCTTTTGAACATACATATGGGTGACTGCTGTGTGTTATTCAAGACTCTATATGTATTTAAATACTAACCCCCCCAAATCTATTCTAGTGACAATTTAAATAATTATGATATTACTCTAAATTCTGGCATCACCTTTTCACTTGCTATAGACTCCATTATGTTTTATTCTCTATTATCTAATCATTTCCAAAACCCCTCAATCTAATGATGTAATTTTTATCAGTAAGAAACCTATCACAGGGGGGCTTCCCTGGTGGCACAGAGGTTAAGAATCCACCTGCTAATGCAGGGGACACGGGTTCAAGCCCTGGTCCGGGAAGATCCCACATGCCGCTGAGCAACTAAGCCCATGCGCCACAACTACTGAAGCCCGCATGCCTAGAGTCCGGGCTCCACAACAAGAGAAGCCACCGCAATGAGAAGCCCACGCACCGCAACAAAGAGTAGCTCCCGCTCACCACAACTAGAGAAAGCCCAAGAAGCAATGAAGACCCAACACAACCAAAAATAAATAAATTAAATTAATTCTTTTTAAAAAAGTAAAAAAAGAAAAGAAAGAAACCTATCACATATATAAAGTATTGAGCTAAAAAAGAAAAGAGGTATGGATTAGAGTTGCTCTATCATCCCAGAATGCACTTTCCAAAATTATTTCCATGGCTAATTCCTACTCCTTTATGTCTTAGCTTAAATTTAAAGAAAGTTGGACACCATGGTCAAAAAATACTTGCTATTATCATTCTTTTTATTGTGTTTGCTTGTTTTTAATCTATTTCCCTATTAGAATCTAAAGTCCCTGAAGTCAAGAATCATGTACCTAAACTGGTCTCTTGAATACAATGGATATTGAACAAATATTGGTTGAATGAATGAAACCTTCATTTATACACAGTGAACAACACATGTGCTATATACTTTCTGCTCTGCATACTCCTGTCCAAGTGTAAAAGTCTGCAACATAAAGAAATAAAATAGAACAAAAATAATTCACTGGTTAAGTTCAGCAAAACAAAGAGCTAAAGAGAAAGAAAAAAAGAGAATCAAGTGTCCTTGGTGGAGTTAGCTGGCAATGTCTTCATCAGTATGTCTTGAAATTTCTGGATGAATGTCTTTGGGTTTTTGGAGAGAATGAACTCCCACTGAAATGAGTAATCCATTGTGTCTGACATCATACTGAGATCTGGAATGCTATTGTATTTTACTGTGCAGGGCTTGACAATGCATTCATACTCAGAGACCAAAGTCTCAAAACTGCCCTTCAGTTTAACCCTATAGATGTGATTTTGTAAAAAGACTGCAGTAACTGCATAATTTAAGTTTATCACACGTTATTCTGCTCATAATTATGAATGATTCATTCTCACCTATGACCATGGAATCTGTACAAAGAGAGGCATACAACCCAGTATCAAGATTACTGAGACCATCGTGGATGACGATGATGATGGTGATGATGGTGGTGACAGTGGTGATGATGGTGATAATGGGGA
The DNA here is from genome assembly GCF_949752795.1 of Hyperoodon ampullatus. Taxonomy (NCBI): domain Eukaryota; kingdom Metazoa; phylum Chordata; class Mammalia; order Artiodactyla; family Ziphiidae; genus Hyperoodon; species Hyperoodon ampullatus. The sequence goes on along the minus strand of NC_136920.1, from coordinate 38,300,445 downwards.
TGATGGCATCTAACCTACTACTGGGCACTACAACGACACCTTCTCACTTAGTCCTCACACCAGCCCTGTTAGGCAGGTTCAATTACATCACCATTTGATAGAGGGGGGAATCAATGCCTTAGAATGAAATAATTTCCCTCAATTTGCTCAGATAATAAATGGTAGAGCTTGGATTCTACTACCCAAGGCCTTAACTATTATCATATTACATGTCCCAAATGGTTGATTTTCAAGACTCTTAATTTCTAACGGTTACATGATGACAGATAGGGAGAACACTTGTTTCTTGCTCCTTTAAAAACTAGTGTCACATTTGGAGCCAAGAAGTTATAACAGTTTATGCTGTGATTATGTCAAAAATGGAATTTTATTATAGATATTTAGAGAACTGATATGTAAAGAAGACTACTCCAAAGAAAGCAGCCAAAACTGTTATTGTGTCAGAAGTTTAAAGGTTTTTTTAATTAACTAAGTAATCTAAAAATCAGTATGTGGAAAGTCAAAGTCACTTAGAAGGGATAAAAATATTGAAACAACCTTTTAGATTCATTCTGCCTAAGAATTCATCAGGGTTTCAACCATCTCAACAACATCATTACCTTAGGGGTGACTAGAGTATGTCAAATTTCACCCCAGTGTGACCTGAAACTGCCAGAAGCATGAAATCCCTGGGATCATCTTTCAAGTTACCACACTGTTAACCCACGAGTTAAAAAATTTCAGTACATGGAAGAAAAATAAACATTAAAACCCTATTCAGAAAGCATGGCTTCTTGGATACATTTTCTAAAAAACAAATTATTAAAGCAAGAAACATGTAAGCCTTTTCTTCCTAGTCTTAGGTTGGCAATACCAGTGATTAGAAGACACTTTCTCAGGGCTTCCCTGGTGGCGCAGTGGTTGAGAGTCCGCCTGCCGATGCAGGGGACACGGGTTCGTGCCCCGGCCTGGGAAGATCCCACGTGCCACGGAGCTGCTGGGCCCGTGAGCCATGGCCGCTGAGCCTGCACATCCGGAGCCTGCGCTCCGCAACGGGAGAGGCCACAACAGTGAGAGGCCCGCGTACCGCAAAAAAAAAAAAATAAATAAATAAAAATAAATAGAAGACACTTTCTCATAGATAATAGAAAACACTGGATTAAAGAGTCTTGACTCTGGTTGACTCTTCACTCTGCCTAAATCAGTCCAAACCGAGTCATTACACCTCTCTGGGCCTGTTTCCTCATGTGTAAAAAGAGGAGATATCTTCGGCTCTTCTGATTCCACAGGGTTGTTCTAAGGATCAAAGGAGAAACTGCTTTATAAGCTATAACCTGCTATGCAAATGCACAGAATGCTTATAACACATATTTCTACAACATCATTTATGCAAATGTTGATGAGTGAATTAACCATAAGCCAGAAACGTAGCAATAGATAGCCCAAGAAGCATGTAACAATAGTAATGGTCAACACTTAGGACTATGCCTAGGCATTAGGCTAAGCACTTTACATATTTCATCTCATTTAATTCTCACAATAACCTTTTATGAGTTATTATTCCATTTTATACATAAGGACACTGTAGCTCAAAGAGGTTAAGTAATTTTTTCAAGAGTTCACATAAAATCCAGGTCTGAATACCTCTTCACCACTCTACTACAAATACTATGTTTATTTACATTGACTGGAGTTTGAGAAATCCTGTAAGCCCATTCCTGGCATGCAACAGAACAGTGCATAAAACAAAAGAAGAGGCTGAAGAGCAGGTAGAAAGAGAAGAAGCTAGATAGTCACAACCCACTTTAATTCTATTTTTCAAAATAATTAGAAATACCTATTACTTAAGATGTCTCTGCAAAACATCTTATAAAATCACATTGTGATTTCTGAAATAGCTCCAACCTTGAACGTTAGTCATTGCTGTGATATGAATGCACAACTTGCAATCTGCCTCCCATGGGGATGGCAGCAGTGGTAGCAAAGGGACATCACTCCAGGGCTGATGCTACAGATGGCTGCAGACTGTTCAACCTAGATGGATTCTCATAGCTGAGTCCAGCAAAGACCTCACTTCCTGATTTTCCAAGTTCCATGCTGAAGTTCAAAATATAGTCGCACATGTAGAAATGGTGCTATAGGAAAATGCATGCCAAGTTATACACAGTGCGATTACAAGCTTTGGGGATCTAACTTTCTTATAATAGGGTGACTACCTCTGTGTGATGTTGAGTTTCACTCTGAGATGGGCAATTGAAAGTTACCTGTATTTGCTTTTCTAAATGATTTTTCCCAGATCCTTCATATGCTTTTTATCAGGAGGCCTTTTGCCTCTATTGCTGTAGTATTTGATTTTAAGAACAAAGATATCTTTTCTTGCCAGGGTAGTATGTAACCATAAAAAAGGAGGTTACTGACACCAAATGAAGGCCTATGTAACTAGAATGAGTGAATGGCCCGTATTTCTCCATCAAGTTCATCATCTCACAAAGGAAAACTTCAAAGCAAAAGACAGGCTGTCTCAGGCCAAGTCCTTAAGGGCATTTTCTTTTTCAGTCATCCAGTGAGAATCCAGAAAGCTGGGCTTTTTGTTTATGAGAAGTGACTGCAATTCAATATTAGGGACCTTAAAAACATCACTGGATTCATCTTTAAAACTGATTTATCAGAGACTGCACTGACAATGGCAGGCCTAGAGAGCTCGCCCAGAGGATGTACAATTTCTGTTTCAAAATTTAGTCACTCTTCAAACCAAGTAGGCTGATCTGAACAATAGTTGCTAAAGTATATTCCAAAATGAATTTCCCTATAGGAGATCATTAAGGAGGGAAGTGAAAGTAATACTCAGTCCATCTACCTTATTTTTTTTATTGTGGTAAAATATATGTAACAAAAAATTTACCATTTTATTTATTTACTTTTTCTGATATGCTAAATTTTTAATTTAAAAAAGCTTAAAAATTTTTTTTATTGAAGTATAGTTGATTTAAAATGTTGTGTTAGTTTCAGGTGTACAGCAAAGTGATATAGATATATATACATATATATGTATATATATGCGTATATATTCTTTTTCAGATTCTTTTAACTTGCCATTTTAATTCTTTACCATTTTGATCATTTTTTAAGTGTACAGCTCTGTGGCATTAAATACATTCATATTGTTGTAGAACCATCAACACCATCCATCTCCAGTCAGGCCATTTATGTTTACCTGTTGTGAAAATTAGCCTTTGAGTACTTTCTTATCAGGAATTAATTTCAGCCAGTTAGGTACTATATTGTGACAGGGAAATAAATAGTTAAGTTGGAATCTGAACGGGTCCATCCTGTTAGTAAAGATCTATGAAGTCATATCTCCTCTTTCATTAGAGTAACAACTATATCCCTACTTCTCCAAAACAGTACAGCAGTGGCACCTGATAAAATAAAAATTTTTAAGATAGTGGGTGCTTGGAGGTGTTAGACTTTGCTAAAAACTTTAAATACATCAACTCAGTAAGCTTTGCAACATTTAGCCATCATTATTATCCGTATTTACATGTGAAGGAAACTGAGATACAGAGGTTAGGGAACCTGTCGAGTTCCCACAACTAGCAAGGTGTAGAGGTGGTGTTCATACCCCAAACCATCTGACTCCTGAGACTAACAGTCTAACTCTAAGTGGTTCACAAAGGTCCCTGCAGCATCCGCATCACCTGGGAAGCTGTTGGAAATGCAGATCCTCAGGCCCCACCCTGAGCTGCTGAATCAGAAACTCAGTGGGGAGGGGAGCAGCCATTAGAGGTCTAACAAGCCCTCCCAGGGACTGGGGGGTTCACTAAGATTTAAGAACCATTGTTGTAACCACTGCCTCATTGCATTTCCCTGATTTCAAGCTCCTTTCCTCGTCTGCCAAGTCCCACCACAAGTTCCAGTCAGAGTCTCCCATTTTTGTGCCCCACCTAAGCCTAGCCTTCCAGTAATTGCCCCATTCTTCAAACTGACTTCTCTCCTTCCTCTTTTCTAGTCTGTCTTCCTCCCATTAAAAACCCCCCCTCCTACCACTGGTTTCTGCTATTATTTCATAGAAGAGCAATCCTAATGAACAAACCCTATGAGGCTTTGGTTCATCCATTCACTTCATAATTTTTTTTTTTTCTCCTCTGTGGTACGCAGGCCTCTCACTGTTGTGGCCTCTCCTGTTGCAGAGCACAGGCTCTGGGCGTGCAGGCTCAGCAGCCATGGCTCACGGGCCCAGCCGCTCCGCGGCATGTGGGATCCTCCCGGACCGGGGCACAAACCCGCATCCCCTGCATCGGCAGGCGGACTCCCAACCACTGCGCCACCAGGGAAGCCCCAGATATTTACAGTGCCCTATAATATTTTCACTGCTTTCAGGAAGTAATCCAGGTATTTGGGATACATTTATGAGTAAAAGACAACGATCCCTGTCCTCATGTAGGTTCTCATACGTTATTGAAAATGCAGCTATTTGGACCCTATACCAGACATCTGGATTTTCTAGGTTTGAGACAGGACCCTAGAATCTGCATTTTATCAAGCACGCCAGGTGAATCTGAATCCTGAATCAGGTAATCTGTATAGCCTGAAAACATTCTCTGCAGTAGTTTGATTAGGAGCACACAGTAATTTACCCGGTTTTTCTAGATTTTTCTTTGCTTGTTTTCTTCCCACAGTGGGGTCTTTGGGAGCAGGGGTGGGATATGAAAAAGGAAAGGAAAAAACCTGAGGCACACTGAAGCGGAACTTTTTCAAGAAGGGAAACTTTCTAAGGTCTCCTGGGACCATTCTGCAGAGGAGATCTCACTCAGCTTGAACCCTGGCTGATGAGATTTAAAGATGACAACATAAAGAGGCCAAGAGGCAAAGGTGGCCTCATAGCCCGTGCCCTGCCAGCCAGGCCAAATAGCTGCTGGTTAGACACATATGACCTGCTGGGCCCTGACACAGGCCACGTTTTTGGATTTTTCCATAGTCAGCACCTTTAACTCTGAGTGGTAGTTTGGAATCATTTTCAAGCTATCTTGATATCCCCCTTTTTCTTAATAAGAACAGGTCCAGTTTGTTTAACATTTCCTCATACCACAGACTTTTTTCACGAGGCCTCACCCACTCCCAGACAATAACAGCATCCTTCCCGTGGGTTGGCGACCAGTGCCATATCTGAGAGGTATAATGAGCCTTCTGCACAGCGGCATTGTCGCCGCCTTCTCTTTGTTTCAACTCCTTCTGCTGAGATAACCTAAAACACAGGGAAAATATTTCAACTTTTTGCTCCTTTTTCCAAGATGCCTCCGAAATTCCTGCCTGGTGTCAAGGACTGTTCCATTATTCTGTTGAGAAGATAATGGAGACTCACTTTGTACCCAGAATAAACATGAGGCACCAAACGGTTCACAGGGGAAGTTGCCATGGGAGTGGCAGGGGCAGGCAAGGCTCTATCCCAGCCCGCTACAGTCCAGACTGTAGGCCAGAGGACAAATGAAGTCAGCAATCTCAGCTGGAACTGGGTGTCACAGTAGCCAGTGAGGAATTGTGTTCTTACAATGTACAAGACCAAACATTTGTACTACTCAAAACAACAGGTACCAACTCTAGCAGTTCTATCAAGGTACACAAGAGGTACTAGGAAGCTTCTGAGATATATAGTATGGGGTCCCTAACCTAATTCCAGCAACCTGGGTCATTTCCCTCAGTTCTAAAGAATATACTAAAAAGAGCTTCTCAACCAGACAGGTTTTGCCCCCAAGGGACAACTGACAACTTCTGACTGTGCTCACGGTATAGTACCATGTGTACAGAAAGTGCTTAATAAATATTTATTGAAAGGATAAGGGACTAAATGTTACCAAGAATGTTTTGTGGGACAACATGGTTGTCCTTACTGTAAACCTCAAAGATTAGAAATGATATCCACAAGCACTCCTTAAATAACACATTCTGGTCACCTACAAAATAGATTTACATTTCATCTAATCTATTTTACATTTCTCTTTTCATTCAGCCTACTACCTCTTGCAATTAGATTTCCCATAAATTTACTACTTATTATATAAAATAGAACTACCTTTTATTTATTCTAATGCTACCTCTTTTAAACATTAACATTTAATCTAGTCCTTGTGTCCCAGGATCTTGTGAATGGCTTCCACACTTCTATTGCTTTCATACACTCGTTAAAGATTTTGTCTCTTTAGAATCAGAGTGTTTTAGTGTTCTTGTTTTGTCCTCAGATAGCATTCATTCACCCACTGTGACAAGTCAGAATGCCCCACTCTCCTCCTTCCTGGTACCCAGAAGGCCCAAGAGAGAAGGAAGCAATCTGGCATGTCCCTGAGGACATCTGGCCCAAAGCCTCCCTATCACCCTGTGCTGGGCTGTGCGTCTCACCCTAACTGTCGGCATGCACAAAGGGGCTGGTTGTGAGGAAGTTGTGGAGACCCTGGTCCTGTTGATACATGCTTCAGTTTTATGTAACCCAACTTCAGAGCTCATTTCTTCCCAGTGGTCAGATCAGCAGTTAGACTGAGCCATGAAGGTAGCCAAAAGCACTAGTACACTGTTAGGCACACATATTCTATCACATGGACCCAGCCTTGCTCTCATTTGGGCAATATGCAGGCCTGTGACTTCTCTGAAAAACAGAATGAAAGCATCTATGATTCCCTGAATTTCAGTTTGGGTGAGTGAGTCACTTGTTGCACACTCCTGCATTGCCTTCCATGGAATATTCTAGAAGGATGACTTTGTTTGGAAAACAGAAGCAGCTATTCCCACTAATCTTTCTTCATACCCTAGCAAGTCAGAGTATATGTTTGCTCATTCAACAAGAGACCAAACACTCTGGTGGGTACCACAGATACACCGGTGAAAAAGAGAGCATCCTCTAAAGAGGATGATGGACCAGAATGGGAAAAAAATAAGTAAATTTTTAAAAGACAATGTAACTTGTAATGAGTGTTGTAAAGAAAACAAAGAAGGGCAAAAATACAGAATAACAGGAGAGAAACCTCTTTAGAAGGTAAATAATATTAAGACTATTATTTAAGTAGAGATCTAAAAATTAAGTGGGAGCCAGTCACGTGACAACTTAGAGAAATCACACAAGAAAGAGCTCCGGGCTTCCCTGGTGGCGCAGTGGTTGAGAGTCCGCCTGCTAATGCAGGCGACACGGGTTCGTGCCCTGGTCTGGGAAGATCCCACATGCCACGGAGCATCCGGGCCCGTGAGCCATGGTCACTGAGCCTGCGCATCCGGAGCCTGTGCTCCGCAACGGGAGAGGCCACAACAGTGAGAGGCCTGCATACCGCAAAATAAGAAAAAAAAAAAAAAAGAAAGAAAGGGCTCCATGGAAGGAAAGACCCTGACTCATTTGGGGAGATAAGTGCTTCTGGCTGGAGCAACTTAAGCAAGAGCAAGGGTGGCTCGAGAAATCAGTAGGGAGCAGCCTGTGCAGAACTTCCAAGCTTGGGTAAAAAGTTTGGATTTTATTTTAAATGCAACAGGAAGCCACTAAAGACTTTTTTTTTTATTAGTTTCTGCTTTATAACAAAGTGAATCAGTTATACATATACATCTGTTCCCATATCCCTTCCATCTTGCGTCTCCCTCCCTCCCACCCTCCCTATCCCACCCCTCCAGGCCGTCACAAAGCACCGAGCTGATCTCCCTGTGCTATGCGGCTGCTTCCCACTATCTATCTACCTTAGGTTTGGTAGTGTATAGCCACTAAAGACTTTTAAGCAGGGGTATGATGTGAAAAATCTTACGTAGTAAGAACGTAACTTGTGTTGCCATGTGTGTACTAAAATAGACATAGGTTCGTTGGCTGTTGCAGCAGTTGAGGGTAGAGAAGGTACTAACCTGGTCCAAGGTGGTGACCAGACAGGGGATTCAAGCTACGTCTTGGAGGAATCGAGAAAATGATCCAACAGACAGAGAAGGTCAGAGTCAGATGACTCCTCTGTTGTTTGGGCTCCAAGCGTCCTCCCCACCCCGGTGGGCAGTCACATTTCAGGGTTAAGCACTCAGCCTCTTGGCATTCGTTATCTTCTCAAGCCCTCTGGTTTTACTTGTCCTTCAGCTTCAGGCCTGCATTCCACAGATATTCCTGGGTGTCCTGTTCCTGCTTGCATTCTTAAATGGTGCTTGTGGAAAGTAGTAAATTGTTTCATCCAGGTCACACAGGAAGCCAACAGATTTTCCACAGAATGGAAGGCGCACCTTTGCAAATCTCTGCTTTTGTGCCTTCCAAAGCACCCAGAAAGGCACAGCACCAATAGCTCTAAAATAACTTTGGTTCAATGTCTTCAAAGCTAAAAGAATGTTTCCTATCTGACCTCCACGAATGCCTAAAATGTTTAAGCCAAGGTGATTTCAAAACCTTCTAAGACTTGGAGATACCCCAAAGACTGTGTCTCCAAATGTGGCTTGAGAACCTTCTAGAAAGATCCCACTTCAGAGCTCCTGAATTTCTGGTGCTGGAGCCCAGCAATTTAACACACTCCCTAGTGACTGCTATATGCAGAAATGTTGAGAACCGAAGCCCTGGAAGCTGCAAATATCTTCCCCTAATAAAAACAATGTGATGTTCTACATTGATTAACTTAGAAAACTGGTAGAGTTTGGGGAAAAAAATGTTTCCTTGGACCTTATTTTTCTGCTTGTTTGTTTTTTATTGTTCAAAGTGCTGGGTGATTTACATACGCTCACAGGTTGGTATTATTTTCATTTTTTCTATGAATACGCTTGGATAGGTTAAAAAATACCATCCCTTGAGGTCACAGTGTCAGGGTCAGGATTCAAACTCAGGACTGCCTGACGTCACGCATCTGTTCCTTGCCCCCCAGCCCTCTCCACCCTGGTGTGTCCTCAGTCTTCAGAATTCCTTTCCTCTTAAGCTAATCCAGAGCCCATGACTGCCTGGAAATTGGTCACATTTGTTCACGTCTTTCAATGGTTGAGGGGATTATGTATCACATATGCATAGATTTCCTGCCCAATGAAGGCAAGGGGAAATTGGGGGGGGGGGCGCCAGGGGGTGGCATGTAAAATGCACAGAGTTTCAAATTACCGGGTATCTCCAAGAATCATACTGCACCTCCCTCCACTACAATACACCTAGCTGCTCAATCTGTATATTCTTTCTGGAGCTGGCAGTTACAAGGGTCCCTTCCTTCTCACTGCCAGTTTCTCTAATGGTATTGCTAGAGGAAGGAAAGCGAGAAAGGAACTGAGAGCGGGGCCACAGGCTTCCCAGCCTTGGAAAGGCAGCCACCTCTGGGACAGGAAGCAGCTGCCTGCTCAGTGCTCGGCCAAGAAAAATCAGGGGCTTCCTAGCTCAGGTGCCCAAGACTGACAGAGTGAGAGAGAAACCCCTGAGCACATGAGGCTTTCTTCTCCAGGTTCCTTTGCTGACAGATGACTTATTAGTAAAGTATATTCAACAGAAACAGCATCAGTAGGAAACCAGCAGGTGGATATTGAAAACACTTTTACATTTCTAAATGGTAAGCTCCTGATGATAAATCAAAGGCTTTAACACAATTTATGAAGCCCAGATTGAGTTATTCTTCCCACTTAATACACACTAGCAGCAGCCATAGCTCTGGGAGTAAAGTTATGATACCTCTTATTGTCTTGGATGGTTTAGCTTGGGTTGAACTAGTGGGTCATTTCTGATAGCACCTTTGGTAATGAGTCTGTGAGCAGTACACAGATGCAGTCAGAAAGAAGAAAAGGCAGATAAAACTGAGTGATATCTATGTCCCAAATCTTATGATAAGGGCTTTCAGTCACCTCCAAGAAAGGTGCTATTGTTAGCACCATCTTACAGATGACAAAACTGAGACTCAGATGAGTCAAACAACACACCCAAGGTAACACAGTAAGAAAGCAGAAGAGTATGACTCAAATCTGGGAGGGTCTCCCAAACCTTAATTCTTAAGTAATGTACTCTATTTCCCTTAATTCTTAAGTAATGTACTTTACTTCCTCACTTAGCTATCAAAGACAGAGAAGCCATCATTTAAGACAGTGAGTTAATAAAAGAATGTAATCACTAGAGAGATTATATTGTTACCACATCTTTCAAAAAGTCTACCCTTATTCTGGCAGATAAAGAAAATAGCTACCCCTGTTTCAGCTGAAGCTGGTCAAATGCAAGTCAGCCTGCAACAATGGTTTGAGGTCCAGGTACTTACCGTAATCACCTGGGCCCTGATCTATGGAATTTGCGACATGCAAAGCAGAATATAAAGCAGAACGTAAGACTCACGAGGGTGAGGATCTTTGTTTTATTCCCTGATGTATCCTAAGTGCCTAGAACAGTGCCTGGTATATAGCTGGTACCCAATAAATACAAGTGAAATGAATGAATGGTCTAATTTTAGAATAGTCAGTGGTATAACCTTCCTTAATATCATAGTAGAGGACATGGTAACCTGGGCTATGGGCTAATGTTTACTCATTAATATATTAAGTAGCCTCCAAGATGGCTCCCAACAATACCTACTTCTTAGTATTCACATCCTGTGCAGTCCCCTCCCACACTGTATCAGGGTTGGCCTATGTTGCCAACAGAATATGGCGCAAGCAAAAGCTTGTCACTTCTGAGATTAGGTTGTAAAAGACTGTGGCTCCTGTGTTGGTTTTCTCCCTCTTGGATCACTGTCTCTGGGGGAAGCCAGCTGCTGTGGCCTGAGAACACACAAGCAGCCTATGGAGAGGCCAAGGAGGCAAGGAACTAAGGCCTCTGGCCAACAGCCAGCAAGGAATTGAGTCCTGCCAACAACCATGTGAGTGAACTTAGAAGCAGATCCTCCATCTTCAGTCAAGCCTTGAGGTGACCGCAACCTCACAAGAGACCCTGAGCTAGCACTCCCCAACTCCTAACCCTTGAAACTGCATGAAATAGGATATGTTTACTGTTTTCAGTTGCTAAGTTTTGGGGTAATTTTTTATGCATCAATAGATAACTGATACAATTAACGAATCTTTTCATCTCATTAACATGGAATCTAACTTTTGAACAAAAATCCATGCTAAAAAATTCTTACAGAGAATTCTAAGAGTTCAATTCTGCAAATTCTTCTCCCTCCTGAAAGTTTTAAAAGCATAAGTATGTGTCCTTCTGATCCACGATGGCCTCTTTTTCTTCACTACTCATAGAACAGTTATGCACATATGTAGCTACAGGAGGGTACAGATACGGTATTACAGTTGTGTTTATTCTGAAGGAGGTCCAGGTCAGGGGGTAGTACATGCCTCCCTCAAGGGAGGGACGAGATATTCTTACTAATTTTAGGAAAAATCTTCCTGCTGATATTAAATTAATTTTGATTCTATTTTAATTTTTTAAGATCTTACATTCAATAGTGGAAGAAATACAACCCATAAAACAAAACAATTTGATACTTTTCAGGTTGTAATAAGTACCACGAAGTCAATGAGCACATCACAGCTCATACATAGAAGGTTGGCCCTGAGAGAACTGGTTGAGATTTTTCTGAATTCAGCAAAGTACCTAGAGCAGTACTTCGCTCAAATGGTTGTGAAAAAAAAAAAATTTATCAATGAGAATCACCAGATCATCCTGCAGAATCTACAGAGAGCTTTCCAGGATGGTTCAGGGAGATAAGAGACATGCAAACTAGGCAATGATGCTTTTTCCACTAAAGGGGTGTTATAAATTAGGATATATCTATGAAGTACTTGCAGCTCAAGAAGGGGAAAATGGAATGAAGTGGAATTAACTCCTTGTTATATTGATTGGCTTATGTCACCTGTCAATTAATGCCCCACTGCAAACCTAATAATAAAGTACAACCAAAGGTCTGATGACACACTGGGAGGCTAGGAGAAGGGAGTCATTATGAAAGGTATCACTTAGAGCATCACCATAGCCCCAAAGCAGCTCTGGGCAGTTGACCAAAGAGTATAATTCTAAGCTAATTCCCTATATATACCCAAGGGTATACCCAAGCTCATGGCAACTCAACAAGGAAGCACATTTCATTGACTCTGGAGATGACCCTGGTGAACACCCTGTCCTATCCCTGAGCAGGTCTAAATGACAGGAGCAGAGAGGACCATGCCCACTGTGAGGCTGGTTGTGCTTCTCTCCTCTCCACCTACTAACCTTCTTCTGGCATGGAGACATTCTCTTCTGAATTTCTGGATTTATAAACGGTGAGTCTTCCATTCCTTATTACCTTAAAAAGATGGAGACAGGAGGAGCTTGTGAGGTGTGTGTGTGTGTGTGTTATAGTGAATGAATGTCCATCAGGACCAGAAGGTTCTTGTCTTTGAAAGCACTGGAAAAGGAGAGTGATTTAAAAGTCAGAACAGGAAGCATGGTTGTAAGACGACATATTACATGACAAGGACCAAGGAAGCCAATGTCCTCGGACATTGTGGAATCCACGTGTTGTCAGTGTAGGTGTTCATCTGCCTGGGATGTAGGGAGGACAGAACATCTACAAGCAGCCTGAGGGGTAAGAACAACACTGAGGAAAGGTGCCTTCCAACAGGATCTGTGCGGAAAAGATGCACTCATCAGCTAGCCAGATTTCCAGGCCGAAGCGCTTCCACAGCTTATGGCTGCCTACTGGGCTCATGACCCCTGAAACACACACGCTCCCCTATGTGTTTATCCTCTCCCCCTCATAAATGCGGCCAATCTTGGAAGCACTGTTGCCCTCCCCTGTTGCGAAAAGGTTTGAAGAAAGGCTAACCCCTCACGGAAAGCTGGTATTTCTCTTGTGATGGAGCACACGAATTTGCCTAATATTACTTTTAGAATCTTCAATCACAAGAGGAAGATGTCAAAGTTTAACCCCTCCTTTTGAACATTTAAATTCCCGAAGATCCTGCTTTACAGCTATAAGTCACAATCTCCTCGAAAGATTAATGTGTGTTTTGTTATACTTGCTGAAATTCCTTCCAGAGATAAAAGGAGTAAACATATTTGTGATACTCTTTCCTTCATCAAATTTCTAGATATGACTTTTTAAGGTCCCCAGACATCAATGGTCCTTGTATGTACGTGCACACCGACAAGAGTTTGGGATATTATTTGTATTCTCCTAATGGGACCAGTGAAGTCCATTAGGAGAATTTAGAGTGTGCAGGAAATATGTCTATAGAAAGCTTTTATTCTAAATATAGAAAACTTTAAGGACATAAGCAATTTACTCAGTGTATTGGACTGCCTTTTTTTGAGCTGTTCTAGTCAATCATGTTAACATGTGTAGCAACCATTATTCCCTCTCTGCAAGTTTGACAGGCATTTGTCAAAGTAAAATGACCTAGCAGTTCCATTTCTTCCTCCCCTCAAATTACCAATATGACTGGACCATCAAATTAGTGACTAAATGCCAAATTTTCTTTTTTTAGATAGCGCATAGTTTTGAGTTAGACGAGTGGAAAAACAGTCCCAAAGTCTGAGCTTTTTTTTTTTTTTTATAACAACTTTTCAACAGTTAAACCACTTTTGGTAAATATGAGTAAAGAAAGCAAGCTCCCAGTCACAGCACATGTTTACAACTAAGTTAAAGCCTCTTAAAAATAGGGTGTTTGATGGTCCACTGCCAAAATACGAACTCTAGCAGCCTGGAGTGCACAGCTAATAATAAAGAGTCAGTGTTACTATGAAAAATCCCCGAGATGAAGCGCCAATCCAGCTTTACCCTATTCATCAAGAAGTTCCCCACAATGACACAGACACATAAACTTGGAGTTAAGAGGTCAAGGTGGGAGGGAAGGGAGGCTCCAAATGGTGAGAGGTCACTTAAAAACAAAGGAAAACATCGCTGGACCGGGGCTCAGAACGATACTGCAAAACAGAACAAAGAGTTCAGCTGCTACCTGAGGATTGCTGGCCTTGCAGAAAGAAGAAAATGTTTAGATAGATAACAAAAGTCCAAGCTAAAGGAACTATGTTAGGCATGAAGAAAGCTACATGTGCTTGCTGTTCAGGTTCCTGAAACTAGAGCAAACAATACACAAACAAAAGGAAACATCAGATCTTCTAGAACTGGCTGCTCTGTGTAGACTGAAGAATCACACTAGCCTAGTTTCACTGGATTCTTCTTCCCACCACCACAAGCCTCGGCTTCAGGTTCTTTGGCCCTTGGAATCCTTATAGAATCTCACAAAGCTATGGAACGGGTCCACATGGAAAATGCGTGTACACCATCACCCAAAATTCTACATTGAATTCAGGGAGTTCACAAACTCAAGATGCTACATCCCTTATCTTCTAAGGTCAAAGGACGCTACTGATAAAATGAAAATACTTTCCAAGAGACCACAGAACCACTCCATTCCTGAAGCCTACTGTGGACTGAACATAATAGCTCAACACAAATTGGCTATTTAAAAAGTTGTTAAAAGCAACTACAGCAGGATTTGATTCCCAAAAGAAAGTTTCAGTGATCTCACTTATGTTTAGGGCATTATTTGCCCATTTCTACATTGTTTTTGTCTCCACTTCTACCAAAAATGGATTTCCTTCAGAGTACTGATCATGAGCAATGGTATATCCAGAATTTCCACATCAGAGGGGATTGGGGTTAATACAACTGCAAGTCAAGGAAGAAGCGCAGCTGAGTTTGCACTGCACCTTACAAGATACTGAAAAAGCCTCAGTCACTTTATCTGAGCTCTCAAGAGAGAGCAGAGCTTATAATGTCTTCAAGGAACTCACCTGTCTTTAAGACACAATGAACTTACATAAGCCTAAATTTATTCTGTAAAGGCCCCACTCACAGTGTAATCAGGTCTTGATACATTCCTCCATGGGAAGAATTCATATTTCATCAGGAATCTACATTCAAGATCCTCCAGGTTTGGATTCCTGAATCCTGAAGATGTCAGTAATGAACCACCATGGCCCTCTTTCCCACTGAACTTGGATATCGCCTTAGAAACCTCTATGCAGCCCTTCAGGTGACTGCTACCAACCTCCCCAGCATGCAAATTGAAACATATTTGTCACTCACAGATCCCACATGTTCAAGCACTTTCTACTCTTAAAAAACAGGAGAATGGCAACTGAACTGTCTCAAAGAATAATCTGTGGCCTGTAGGCGTTCATTCAGAATTCTATCTGCATTTTACACAAAGAGTTAGTTCTAATTGTTATTCACATTCAAATGTCTTGTTGCTCATGGCCTCCAAACTCAGGCCTGAATCATGTGTGAGCTAGAGGCTGACATTGCCTGCATAATTACCTTCTCCTAGATGCAGTTGGAAACCATGACATGGCAGTAGCATAATCCACTCTGTTCAAACCCCGACTCCACGTGCATGAATGAGTGTCCTGGCCTATCCCTTTATTTCATGCCTCAACCTCCTCATCTGTCTAATGGAAATAAGATCATACCTACCTATTTCATCATGTGATTATGAGGAAACATGGGTTAATACTCAAAAAAACACTTAGAAGAGTGCCTGATATGTTAAACACTTAATAAACGTGATTAAAAAATGTTGAACCGGGGGCTTCCCTGGTGGCGCAGTGGTTAAGAGTCCGCCTGCCAATACAGGGGACACAGGTTCGTGCCCCGGTCTGGGAAGATCCCACATGCCGTGGAGCGGCTGGGCCCGTGAGCCATGGCCACTGAGCCTGCGCGTCCGGAGCCTGTGCTCCGCAACGGGAGAGGCCACAACAGTGAGAGGCCCGTGTACCACAAAAAAAAAAAAAAAAAAAGTTGAACCAAACGAATACCTTAAAGATCAATGTTTCACAGTTGGTACATGGTACATTTAGTCACAGAAATATAAAAGGTTGGGTCCTTTAAAAAATGCATGCTCTCCACAGTTTAGTTTAACACACATTTACCAAATGCTTGCTTACAAGATATCTGACATTATTGTAATAGTGGAAATACAAAGATAAATAAGGCACTTCTCCACCTTGAAGCAAAAATCCTAACAATTATGAACTCCTATATTTTCTCCAGGTAGTGAGAAAACACCCACCAACTTAAAATATACATTCAACCTGGATCTGAGTGTATTAAAACTCACTGTTCAGCAAAGAGCTGCAGGTCTCTCCCTTAAGCTCCATCTAAGATCTGCATCCAAAATAAGCAACAGCAAGGAGAAAAACTTAGACCAATCTTGGTTTTAGAGATGAATCTGCTTCTTTGATTCAAGTTTCTCTTCATAACAACCTTGGAGCCCTCTCTCCCCAGACCTGCGGGTTGACTGACTAGACTCATAAGAAATAAAGGTAGCAAAGTGTAGGCTTTCATAAATTAAAAAAGTTTTCTCACCTAGACTTGTATTCCTACAAATTAATGAATTAAAAAAAAGAAAAAAAAAAAGACTCATTTTCCAGCCTCCCTTATTCTAGATTTGATGTGCCTTGGGTGTCTGACATCCTCATTCCATTCATGATTGTCATTCTTTCTAGGCGAGTCATTGCTTCAAAATATGTGTGGGTGTGCTTCTGGGAGCTCAAGACAGTCAATGTCCTCATCTTAGATGCAAATTCAGTGGTGCATTTGGGGCCCAGCTACTCCACTCTGCCAGCTGTGAGCCTTGCAGAGCCTGGGGGTCAGGACAGCTCTGCTCACTAGCAGGGTTAGTACAGGCCAGTTCAAGCCTCTTAGCAGTCTCTAAAATGGGTAGAATAATACCCCAGAGAACAAACGGAGATAACTTGTGTATACACATTCGATAAACTGCAAATTTGCTATTCAAAAGTAAGATATTATTAGCATTTCTCAGCTGCTCCAACTTTGTTTCTCCTAATTAGAATTAAAAAGCTACAGTCACCTTATTTACAGCACAGGGTTTCTGTGAGGACTACATGGGCTGTGTACATGTAGGATGACATTACGATGACTGTTGCAAACGCCAGTTACCGCTTCTGCCTGCCTCCTGAGAGCCTCCACCCCCTTATGGTCCTGCTGCAAATTTCCTGACCATCTCTTTCCTGTATCTACAGCTAAAGACATGTCATAGTCTTATTTTCCTCAAAAGGAGCATTTCAGCCATTTCTCCTTAGTTCTCAAACCTCAGTGACTTCTAACAAAGTGATCACAGTAGCTCCAAGGAAAAGAAGGTACTGATATGGCCACCCTCCTCTTTAGAAGCATCAGAACCAGCATCTTACACAGACTGGCCAAAGCAGCACACGGCCTGGACCGGGAGGACCACTATGCAGGCAGCTGTCCAGGCTCACAGCAGGCACTGGCAAAGGAGCCCATCTTCGAGCTCTGAGGGTAACTGTTTGCTTAGGGTTATCACTTTCCACTTCCCAGAGTGTTTGCCTCCTTTTAATCAACCCAAATCAATCAGCCACCTTAAGGAACAAAGAGCTATGCATTACTGTATCACTAGTTAAATTGATCTCATTCCTTTATTTGTTTGTTTATCTCTGTCCCTACGTCCCTCCCCATTAAAATATAAACTCCATCCAACAGGAGCTTTGTCTCTCCTGTGTGGTCCAAGGGCCTGACACAAGACCCAGCATACAGTAGGCACTCGACATGTGTAACTTCTATCTTATCATCCTTTTCCTTGCACCAATATTTTCTACTTATGAGATACTGGGCTTTAGAATTTCAATCTGGGAACAATCTTAAAAGATTATCATGCCCCTGTATCTTTCAAATAATTGTAGCACTGGAACCATGTTTTCAATCACACTAAGGCATATATCTATATTCCATATGTATATTTATAGATATACCTTTATATATATTATATATAATATAGATATGCACATATGCCTTAGTGTAATTAAAAACTAGTGTTGGGGCTTCCCTGGTGGCGCAGTGGTTGGGAGTCTGCCTGCCAATGCAGGTGACACGGGTTCGAGCCCTGGTCTGGGAAGATCCCACATGCCGCGGAGCAGCTGAGCCCATGAGCCACAACTGCTGAGCCTGCGCGTCTGGAGCCTGTGCTCCACAAAGGGAGGGGCTGCGGCAGTGAGAGGCCCGCGTACGGCGATGAAGAGTGGCCCCCGCTCGCCGCAACTGGAGAAAGCCCTCGCACAGAAACGAAAACCCAACACAGCCATAAATAAATAAATAAATAAATAAATTAAAAAAAAAACTAGTGTTTATATATGCTTTATATATCTCTTGCTAAGTTTATAATCACATGTCTGTATTACAAATATATGTGCATATATTATATAATATATATAATTATGTATACATACATACATAATATACACATTATATACATAATATATACACATATATACATAATACACCCATACTTAAACAGGAGGTGGAGACCTTGGAGGCCCATTACATGTTCCTCCATCTCTCTTTCCTACTTTCATCCCTGAAGGACTCATAAGATATCTCTAGCTTAAAAGCCATTGATCTAGTCATTCACTCAACAAATATTTACTGTGGATCCAAAATGTTCCAGAAACTTCTCGGGGCTGGGATACATGTGGTGCACAAGACTGACAAGGTCCCTGGTCTCATGGAGCTTACATCCCAGTGGGGAAAGATAGGAAATGCACAAATAAATAAGGAATCAACATAAACTCAGATAGTGGTAAAACTTATGAAGACAACAAAACCTCTGTAAAGGGGTAAAGTGATAGGGGAAGACGAGAGAGAAAAAGAGAAGAGATCAATCATGCATGTCTACATTAGTTAGAGCAGACAGGGAGGTCTGTCAAAGGAGGTGATATATGAGCCAAATCCTGTGTGTCAAGAATAATCCAGCCAAGCAAAGTGCTGAGGAATCCAAACATTTGGGGTTGCAGATGGAGACACTAAGAAACAAAGGAGGACTGACTGGTCCCAAGGTCACCCTGTTAGTTAGCAGTTAAGCTTGGACCAGAATGGAGGTCTCCTGTCACTCCACACTTAACCACTGGGATACAATGTTCTCTTTCCTACTTTCTGCAATCTGGCGTACTCTTGTCTTCTGGAGCAACTGCCTTTAAAACGGATCTTTCCCATACTCTTTAACACACTTCCTCCCTTCTATTTTCTCTGTAAAGTCACCCATATAATCAACTTGTGTCTCTATTTACTAATAATACTTTACTATATATACTAAAAATAACCATGGTAAACAAACGGTGTGTGTAAGTGCATGTGTGCATATGTAATGGGAATCTGGGGCACATTTTCTAAGCAAAAGTAAGACCCATCCTATTGGAAAAGAAAGGCAACACAACTTCCTTTATCATAGTATTTTTAAAAAGAAAAGCCACGTTGCAAAACATGATATCAAGCATTTTCATCTAAAAATCAAAAAAATCTTAGAAGAAAAGCTAAAGAGTTTAGAAGTTACTAGGGAAAATGTCACCATCTCTCTGGCTCTAATCTAACAGTGGAACTGAGTGTGTCTACCCTTTGAAACAAAATAAATGACAACCACAACCAAATGCCCCTTTTGGCTTCCTGCTAGTTATCTTGCTTTGTGAAAGAAAATGTACTGGGCTGGCCTGGAGCCTAAGATGTGATCCACAGACCCACAAGATTCTAGGAGTCGTAAAGATGCAATTTGAAGATCTGTGCTCTAACTAAATCAAGAGATAGGGAAGGAAGGGATTGTGCTATCAAAGAAATTCTCTAGACTGAATATTTGGTTGGGTAAATTTTCTTTTGTTGATTTGGAGCAGATCCTGTGCATTTCTTTTTTCCAGTTCTATTAAATCCTTAAACAGATCTGAGTTTTAAGGGCTTAGGGCTGCCCTTGGGAAATAGGTGATTACACTCTCTGTTTAGAGTTTCAGTGATAAGGGGGTGGGGGGGAAAGAGGTAGTGGATTGAATTCCCCTCCTCCAGACCAATTTCTCAGTGACTCTCTTTTGTAGTTCCCTTTTAAAGCGGAAACACGTTTAAAAAATGAAGTGGTGGCACATATAAAACCCCATCCATTAATCTGCACTTTCCAATTGTTATATGTATATGAAAAAGAGACAAACAGATGGAGAGACCGATGTATACAGCTAAAAGACTAGTCAATTCCTGAGGAAGGAAGGCTCTACAAGAATATTTTTCTTTTTGGTTTATATTTTATATTTCATGTAATTATTTCACTGGGGGACTGGATTGGAAAACTTCTTTACCCACAAAAATGTTGCAAGTGTAGTTGGGAGATCTGGGGGAAAAAAAATCAGTGCTTCCCCCAAAGTCACTTTAATGAATCAAACTCTAGTCCTACAACTGTTTTTCTCATACTGGAACCCTAAACACCATCAAATAGGGTTAGATATGGAGTGATTTGCTCATTACTTCTAGGAAGGGTGCTAAGCAATTAACATGGCTGTGCCCTCACCCTCTGCCCCAGCTGGCTAGACCTTGTTTCCAAGATTACTTCAGACCCTCCTCACTAGCACTTCCTCTAAAAAACAAAATAAAACATTCTCACTCTTGTCACATCTCCTTTCCATTCTTCCTAGCAGACATATTTAAGTCGAGATTGAAGGCTGAAAGACAGAAGCAAAATATCAGGGAACTTATTCAAAGTGTATCAACCCAAAAGGGGCCTCAGAGGTGGGCCAAACCACTCACCAAGTGCCCCTCACTGTTTTTCCAAGAAGGAAAGTAAGCACCAGGGAGGTAAAAGAATTTGACTAAGTTGTCACTAGTTGGTATCAGTGGGAGCACTGGGACCTTCGACATCCAGTTCCCAGGCCAGTACTCTCTTATTATCACTAATAAGTATTAGAAGTATAATATAGTATCACTATATCACTTCCTCTTTATTTGTTTATTCATTTATTGTGAAGTGTAAAATGGAAAAAATGAAGCACTTAGAGTAATCTGCTACCAAAAAACACAAACACAAAAACAATAACAGGGATAGATGTTAGAAAGTCTGCTCTTCAAGACAGAATATGCTTACTTTCCCTCGGATGCCGTACTCGCTAGCAAAGTCTTCTGTGACCTAGAAGATCGAAGGCAATTACA
Source organism: Hyperoodon ampullatus (assembly GCF_949752795.1). Lineage (NCBI taxonomy): Eukaryota > Metazoa > Chordata > Mammalia > Artiodactyla > Ziphiidae > Hyperoodon > Hyperoodon ampullatus. Next base: position 38,279,560 of record NC_136920.1, on the reverse strand, counting down.
TTGTCCATATATATTTGCTATGCTGTTTGACTCTCCCAAGGGCAGCATAACAGTACAAGGGGAGTGACATCTTTATGAGGTTAACCCTTTTCTATTTTAAGGGTAGACTACCGAAGGCAGACGTGTTCCCTGGAGCATAACAAGAATGCTGGAAATTTGGTAGTTAGGAGGAATGACAGCACCAGGCCATCATGCAGGAGGGAAAAAATAAATTGTTCAGAGGAACAGTGAGCTGGGGAAGCCTATGAGAACACTGATGCCCATGAAGTGAAAGTGAGATGATAAAGGTGGTGGTGGGGGGGCGGGGGGTTGAATTATAACACAGCGAGAAGAGACAAAGGACAAAGCAAGGAAACTAATGTTTGCTAAGCTCCACCATGTGCCAGACAACACGCTAGGTTCTTTTATGTATTATCTCATATAATCCTCACAACATTTTAAGATAGTTTCTACCATCACGAAAAGCAGAAAATGAGTCTTCAAAGATGTTAGGTAACCAGTCCTGAGGTAACGCACCTAAAGAGGCGGAACTGTCTTCTACGCTAAGGTTTTCTGGCTCTGATTCAGTCAACCTCTGCTAAGTTAAAATTATGCACTATTTCCCATGATTCTCTAGGTCGGCTCGGCAGTTCCTCTGCTGATTCCACCTGAACTCACTCACTCATCTGGCTCCAGTGAGTTGGAGGATTGGCTGGTCCAAGATGGCCTCGCTCTCGTGTTGGCAGTTGGTGCTGATTAGAGGCAGGGGTACCTTGGTTCTCAGTATGTGGACATTCATCCTCCAGTTGGTTAGACCAGCTTCATTATATTGTGGTCTCAGTGTCCCAAGCGGGCTTTTTTATTTAACCATTTTACTGAGGTATGATTGACATATAAAGAGCTGTACGTATTTAATGTATACAACTCAATGAGTTTGGGGATAAGTATACACCCAGAAAACCATCACCACCATCAAGGCCAAAAACATATGCATCTCTTCCCAAAGTTTTCTCCTGTTCTCTTTATTTTTTATTTACTTACTTACTTGTTTGTTTGTTTATGGGAGAACACTTAAGACTTACCCTTAACAAATTTTACATCTAAGAGAGTTTCTTAAAGCCCATCCTCAGAAATAGCACAACACCATTTCTGTCATACACTTTTGATTAAAACAAGTCGCAAGGCTACTCAAGGTTCACTGGGGAGAAATAGCATCCACTTTTCAGTGGGAGGAGTGGTAAAGTCACATTACAAAGGGGCATGTGGGATGGAAGGAATCATTCTGATCATTTAAAAAACAACTTACTCTGGGCTTCCCTGGTGCCGCAGTGGTTGAGAGTCCACCTGCCGATGCAGGGGACACGGGTTCGTGCCCCGGTCCGGGAAGATCCCACATGCCGCAGAGCGGCTGGGCCCATGAGCCATGGCCGCTGAGCTGGCGTGTCCGGAGCCTGTGCTCCGCAACAGGAGAGGCCACAACAGTGAGAGGCCCACGTACCACAAAAAAAAAAAAAAAAAAAAAAAAAGAAAAAAAAGAAAAAAAACTTACTCCAAAAAAGATGTTTAAAAAAAAATAAAATTTAATTAAAAAAAAATAAAACAGCTTGCCATAGGCTCTAAACTCCATGCTCCTTCTACTATCAAAACTAATATAAATCCTACATTGTCCTTAACTGTTCTTTTTATAGATTTATTTAAAAGGACTACTTTTTATAACCTGGAATAGATGTCAGAAAACTTGGGTTCTAGTTCTACCTCTACTGCTATGGGAACTTGGAGTGTTTGCTTTTAAATGGGGTTTAATTTTTTCACCTATGAGAAACAGGTTTGATCTGTTTTCTCTCTAAGGGCTCATGAGACTGTATAAATTGATAGAATAGTGCCTATTTTTAGAACAATATGAACTAGCCCTCTTAGGGGATGGGCAGGATGGAGATGAGAAAGTTAGAAATGAGATGGCTTCTATTTTGCCACATACTCCCTCTTTCATTGCTGTGTGTTTGGAATTTGGGGGGCAGTGAGCAAAGGAAACTCCTTCCTATGGGTGGTTGAAATCTTCCATGATCTGGGTGTTGTTCTGATCATTTCCATTTAATACATTCTAAGACAGCATGGGTCCTCCTGCATTATACCAAAAATAAGAGTACAAGTCCTTGCTCTAAGGGCTTCTAGACCCAAGTAGACAAAACACTCACATGCAACACACACTCACACCAGTGAAGCAGACAGTGGAGGTGAGAAAGCTCCTGAGCTAGCCTCTTCCTGAGGGAGCTGAGAGCTCTCTCGGAAAGATACTGTTGCCTAGTCTTTGGAAGATCAGGTTCCCAAGGAGAAAACTAATGTTTAATTTAGCACAAAGACAGCTCAGAATCTCTCTCCGGGGGAATGAGCCTGCAAACAGATGCACATGCAAAGAATCTAAGCGAGAAAAGGAAGCTCTGGTTGGTGCAATGGCTATAGGACTTGGGTGCAAACTTTCCTGATCTATCGCCTCTGCCCCGTGTTTCTGTCAGAAGGACCACTGCTCTTTCCTGTTTACCCTTATGTCTGTACTTTGCTCTTTTTCAACACCTCTGTGAAACAACCAAATGGGATAATACCGCCAGCTCACAGGTTTTGCTGTCTGAAATTACATGGTGTAGTGTGGCAATCAAATGTGCAAGCCTTTGCCAGTTTAGCAAGTATGGGCCTACTTAGGTGAACAACAACGAAAAATTAGTTTCTCAGCTGCTCAGCCAGAGAATGTTTTTATTTTTACATAATTTAGACTCCAGAGACCTCCAGAAATGAGCAGTGTACACCAAAGTGTGGCAATCGTCATTCCAAAGACACAGTACAGTACACATTGTATTCAATTAAGCCACTTCTTTGCACCCTGGTTACCATGACTCTAAGAGATTATACTGTGTATCCAACAAACCCCTGGTAAGTTATTAGCAGTTGAAGGAAACTTTGGCCTTAAGTAAATTTTCTGGGAAAAAAAAAAAAAGAAAAAGACATGTAATTAACTTTCTGTTCAAATCCTTCAGAACTACCTGAAAAGAAGCCTGTTGTACAGTGAGGAATTCAAGGTGTTGGGCTTCATGTGAGTGAGAGTTATTAGTGTGTTGGAAAGCTGAACCACATTTCTGACAAAAGAGAACTTTTAAAACGACGATGTTAATGATTCTATATTAACATAGGAACCAGCCGTGACTCCGGAAGCAAGAACACTGTTAAAAACAATATAAAACAAAACAAACCCAACATGAGTTTGATTCTACATTTCCTCAGAATATTATTCTTTAAGAGGAGGAGGGGAATGTAAGTTTAAATGATGGGGAATAAAGAAACTACCAAAAAAGTTTTGACTACATTCTTTGCTCTGAGTTAGAACCAAGAAATCCGTCCCTATCCAAATATCATCCACCAAGAACAAGATTATGCTCATTCTAATCCTGTCACTTCTTCATAGAAACACTGTGCTTTTGATTAAGAATTATCCTCACAGAAACTTGCTTTGAAGCCTTGGCAGCATTTTCCTCGTGTTTCTTATGGAAAGTCACACTTGAGGAGGTACTGAGCAAAGAAGAGATTCCAAGCTAAGACCCACATCAAGGCTTGAAATTTTCAACATGCTCCAGGTCGGGGTTGGGAAGAGGGCAAATTCGTGCCGCCTGTTTGTGTGCGGTTGCAGTGAGAGAACTGATTCCCTGGCAACTTGAGCAAGGGACCTGGCTTTCAAAAGCATACATTTAAATCTCCACAGCAGGGAACTGCTAACTCTTTGCGACTCTGTGACCAGATTCACTTAAGAATTATTTGTCAGTATGAATTAATAATTCAGTTAAATTGGTAAATTTGGACTATTCCATTCTAATCATTCCAAATTCTCAATAGACAGTCTAAATTTCTCATTTACCCACACAGTCCACACAACACACTCCCTGGGCAACTAAATGGAAACCCAGCCTTTATTCAAGAAGAAGTAAGGAGTCAAATAAACACTCACTCTAGTCAAGTTCTAAATTAGGAGTCCTAGAATCCCAGGAATGGAAGAGATATTAATTGATCCTGTTCTGAAGAAGGATACTATTCAACCCATTTCATAGAAATGTAAACCCATCCCAGACGGCATCTCCATAGTAAACTATTTAGGGATAGTATGGATATACTGGGTAATATGGTATACTTCACTAACCATTTTAAATAAATATAAAGAGAAAAGTCATCCCTTGCATAAAATATCCCTGACATCCTTTTGGGGATAGAATCCTGAGCTGGGAAAACCACGAATCTGACTCGACTATGTCACTTCTCACATTAACAATAACAACATCTAAAATGTATTGAGCCCCTTCTAGGTGCCAGGAAGTAGTTAGTTATATCACTATCATTCCATTTTACAGGTGAGAAAACTGAGGCTGGAGAGTTTCATTAAATGAACCAAGAAGACACAGCTAGTAAGTTGTAGAGCTGTGATTTGAAACCAGGCAGTCTCACCCTAACCCCAGGTTCTTAAGTGCTACGATGTCTTGCCACCTCAAGCTGCCTTTAACACTTCTGTTTCCAACCACACCCCCACCCCTTTCAGACTGTAAATTCCAAGAAGACAGAGGCTATATATCAAATCACTCATCATGGATACATTCATTCTCCTGGCATAGAATAGCTGCCAATGATTCTTTATTGACTTCATGGATAATTTCCCCCGACTCGAAAAAGCACCCATGTCCACAATCTTGATACGAAATTTCAGAACTTTTGCTAAAACCATTAAGACCCACAGAGACCACAGTTCATGTCAAATACTGCTATTTGCCCGTTTCTTATCCATTCCTTTGGCAATTTGCTTGCGGTAGGGCCCGACTCTCTAGTCTTCTTCAAGCCTTGCGGATAATATATAAACCTGTCTCTTCATCCCTTCTCCAAGGAAAAAGAACAGCTTTCATTCTTTCACACCTGTCCCTTAGATATGTATAGGAAAGGGTCAGAGCTAGGAGCCGAAGATGGAGAGCCACTCCAGCTATGGTCAGTATCCCAGCATCCTGCCTCCAATCAGGGAGGGAAGGAGTTGTTGACTTTTTCCCTCAGCCATCTACTCCATAGGAGCCTTCCCTGTGCCCTGTGAACATGGACCAAATAAGGGGAAACGGTATCTGACTGACCTTAGGGTGAGTAAAGATCTGCAACCCACCTGTAATTAAAAAGCAAGGAAGAAAGCAAGTAAGTCTCAAAGACTATCTGGGCTCACAGCTTCTCATAAATTTCTGCTCGTGATTTTTTTTTTGTTTGTTTTAATGAAAAGACCTTTTCCAAGTTACTAAACTCATTTGTTGGGAAGATCAGTTTAACATCAAGAGAACCCACTTTTACCCATGGGGGAGATTCTTATTTGCACTGGAAGGCCTAGCCAGCCCAAGATGAGAGGTGTAGTTGGTTCTGCTTCTTTTAGTTTCTCTTCTGCGTCTAGCGACTGTGCTTTTAAAACCATCTCCTTTCAATGCCAAAGGCCATGTCACGCTGTATATAACTCACAGTGAATGGGAGAAGTGTGTAAATAGCAAGGCATTAAGCAGCTCAAGGGACTTGAAGATAGGTAACACAGAACACTTAGGCAGTGCGCAAGGAGAAGAGGCTGCTGGAGGGGAAATGTAATACTTGTCTTCAAGTATATGAAGGATTATTATTGCTTCACAGACGCTGACTCCTCTGAGCCTTCCTCGCTCGACCATTTCCCAGGGCTTCTGATACACTCTTGCCAGAGCTCCGGACCCTCCAGGAGGTGGATCGGCCTCACGTGTTCCCCTCACTGCTCACACGAGACCACAGTGTCAGCCAGGCTCCACTCTCTGTCCCCAAACACCCAAGGTTCACCCACATTGGCACCCAGCAGCCCCACTCCTCATTCCACCTTCTCTCTTGCTCCTCCCAGGCCTGCTGGGGACCCACATTCTCCATAAAGTGCTGCCTGGCCTGGGTTTGACTTTCTCTCCTACCAACTACTAACAGCACTCATGTTTTGAGTACCCGCTATGTGTCAGGCACTACGCTGACTGTTACACTAAAGAGTATTAGCTTTACTTTACAGATGAAGATACTGATGCCTAAAAAGAAAATTATTTCCCCAAGCTCATACAGCTGGTAGGTGTGAGGGAGGGATCAAACACAGGTCAAACTCGAAAATCTATGCATGAAATTCTTCTATTTACTAAATCTCTAAGCCTCAGTATACTTATCTGTGAAATAGCCAGATATTGCTTACTCATCTCTCTCTCTCTCTCTCTCTCTCTGTTTTTTTTTAAGCATTACATAAAATATACAATAAAAGTGCCTTGACATTCTAGGGCTCAAGAAATATTTATTCTTCTCTCCCTCTGATTTTCTATATCAGTTTTGGTCCATTCTACCTAGTTAAGTACTTTTACTGTGTCCATGTGGTCTTGATTGATGACTAGCCTGTAAGTAAGAAGGGACTAGGTCTTTAGCTGTATTTCTCTATTCTCCCACAGAGCCTGTTAAAGTATAAGGGAAATTATCATGAAAATGCAGAAGAAAGAATTTAGAATTGTTTTCTTTAAACATGATCCTGCCTATGATCATATAAAAGGGACTGGATTAAAGTACAAGGAAGTAGTAGAAGCCACTCGGAATGGTTTAGCTGCCATGCATAGCAGAACTGGATGATTTTTTTCAAATTTCCTTCTAAGCTTTTTGAGATTAAGTAGCAGTGCTAAAAACAAACACACACTGCAACAATAAAAAAAAACAGCTAATCAAGGCCACTCTTTCAGTCATATTTGTTATGCCTAAGAACATTTGGACACCCATGTTTGTCTTGGTACTTAACAAAAGGTTTACTGGCAGAGGGGAGCCATACTGCACTAAACTTTAAGGTTGAGAAAAATTTCATAAGCATCACCTAGCAAAGACATTATTTCAAAGAAAGCAGATGCCTTCTATAGATAAACATTGACCTAAACAAGCAAGACATCTTGGGTGACATAATAACATTACTTGGCTGTCAAAACAAGCTTTCTACCCATTTTTGATAAAGGAGTGTACCAACTTCTCTCTCCACTTGAACTCTTTTGCCTTTGTGAGATCTTACAATTATATTTACTGGAAAGAAGTAGTAGGAAGGTTCTGGATAGATAAGAACTCCCGCTTTATTACTTTGTTCTGGAAAACAGAACAAAAATAGGTCAGTTTTTAAGGAAATGATGGCTGCACATATAAACAATGTAAACACTCCTATCACTGTCCCACGGAGGATATTTACCACATGGACAGCTGCAGACACCCAGCTCTGGCAAATGAATTGTTTCTGTTTTCAGCCCCACACCCACCCTACAGCCTTCAAATTTTGAACTGTCAATTGGAAACTTGATTATTATCAGTTAAAAATAACCAGGGGACTCTGGCAATGATTTAACTTGTTTGACTTTCTTAAGCTAACAATTAACATTTTAGACGATTGTTGACAAAATAGTTAACTTTCCCATGTCATTTGTGCAAACTACTTTTCTAATATTCCTGACACAAGCCGGGGGACACACCTTTCCAAAGCTGCTCAGGTCTGTGCAGGGGCCTGTAAAAGACCCTAAACACTTTCACGCCGTTGCACATTTTCACTAGGATTTCCGGGGACCTTCGGGAACAGTTAAGTACTCTGATAGCTCAGTCTTATCTTGACAGCACTGAATTTGAAATACCAACCCCTCTATTTACAATAAAAGCTATTTCACCATTTAAAACAGACAACTGAAAGCTTAAGTACACTTTTAATCCCTGGAAAAACTGGTATTACGATTTGTTGTCTAGTAGTTTATTATTAGTAATACTAGTAATAATGCCTTGCATTTCTGCAGTGCTTAATTTTTTTCCAAAGCCTATTCAGAAACACACATTCATTGGCTTTCTCAATGAGCTAGGGCAGCATTATTGTCCTGTTTTACACATGACTGCTAAGTAACTTGTCCTGGGTCACCCAGCTTGCTAGTGATCAGGCAGGCACAGACCCCGAGGATGCAGTCTCCTTGTCTGATCTGTTTTCTTTCCTCCACACTACATTAGAGAAAAGATAATCTGTGAAGCCAAAGATGACTTAGAACCACTTATCTATCCAGCCTAGCAACACAGTCTAAGCAACAGAAAAAGAGCTTGTCTCAGGCAAAAGGGAAAGATTAATAATGCACCACAGAAGCTCTAAACCTTTCTGTTCCATGGACCAGCAATTATTCAGTTTCACAGTTCATTCAAAGATTCAAACATACTTCACCAGAAAATGATTTAGTGCCTAAAGCCTGCTCCAAGTGGTCAGAAATGCAGATCTGCTTAAACCCTTACAATCCAGGCCCTCTTTAAAGGCCCTGTTCCTGCAATCTCTGCAGTAACGGGGCTTCCCCTGAACTTGCACTTGAGTTAAATGAAGAAACTGGCTGAGTAAGGGCTGCAGAATTAGGCTCTCAATGTGGACAGAATTAGAACCAGCTTGGAGGTTTGTGTCTTGCATTGTTCTTGAAACTCAGGCTATTGAAAATCTCAGACATTATATATTTCTTGTAGTATCACACCCCTCAAAGACAACACTATCCCACAGAACAGAAGTTCTCTTTCCACCCTCATTCAAATATTACTGACTATATACAAGGCATTGTACTAGCAGGTATGCAGGACACAGGGCTTTCATCTGAGGACACCGTGCATATTCGATTTTAGATGATCAATAGTCTCTCCTTTTCTCCAAAGGACATTTATGGCCACTTAGGGCATACGAATTAAGTGTTAAAGGGATACCTTCAACACACCCAGACAGAAACAAATCTAGTTATGGACACAGTATTAAGAAAGAATTCTGACACCCATTCTGCACAAAGGCCCCTTTAAATGGATGGTGTTTCTGAAAATAAGAGGATCCTGAGCGAAGTGAGACCTGCAGATTTAACAGGCGTAGTGAATCACTACCAAATGCCCAGGCCTCCCTTCAGACACAATGTTATCAGGTTAATACAGTACTTGCATCACCATCTCTGAGTACCATGCTGAGTAACAAAGCGCCAAATTTAGAAGCTAGAATGGAGAAGGGAATTTCCAATAACCAAAAGGGGGCTGGTGGATCAACCCTTGCAATGGCGCAGGTTTGCAGTGAAAAGTCACCATCAGAAATAAACTGGACTTTTTACTCCTAACTCACAGTGCACCTCTCATCAATCTTCTCGGCACTCGGGGAGCGAGCTCCTCTAAGGGGATGTTTTAGGAGATGGCTGGTAGTTAGGGGAGAGAAAGCAGGTTCCCTTTTAGAACAGGAGTGAAGGAGCAACCAACTTGGCCTTTCGCAGCAGTTAAGCCTCTAGTTGGGAAAGGCCAGACATGGTGCTCTCACTTCCTCCCGGCATGGATATTGCTATCGTCGTAAAGTTACAATAACCACTGAAGTTGGTTTCAATTCGCATCCCCAAGCCCCCAAGAAAAAGAGGCAGCCTCATCTTCCTTCAAAGTGGGAGAAAAGCAAAAACCAAAAGAACGAGGCCATAAGCAGACACCTTCCTTGCAGCGGCTGGGATGTGAAGGCCACATCCCATCTTGGCACCCAGGACAGAGATCTGTCTTCTCCACTGAGAAGGGCTGGGCGCCTGGTTCCCTGTATCACCCCCCGAAACACTTACCAAGAGACTGTGAAGCACACAAGGCGGTATTATTGGGAGACTTGCAGACAGATTATAAATTTACTGGGGACAATCAGGGCATTTAGATGCTTTTGGCTGCAGATGCCAGTGATACACACACTCACATACAAACCTCATTCTTCTCTCCATTTGAGTGATTCTTTACCCTCCCCGCCCCCCTTTACCTCAACATGTCTCTTTCACAAAACAAACTCTCATTACTGTCCTAGGGAATTCCAGGGAGAGGTGGGGATACAGCAGGTGGAAGGGAAAGGAAATTAGGCCTTGAAGCACTAATATAACCCCAGAGGCTAATTGTATCCAAGGATAAAACAACAAACATTGGGCAGTTTAACTGTTAGCAGTTATCTTTCGTCTGGAGTTGGCGCCAGGAAGTTGCAGTTCTAGGCATCTCAAGCAAAATGTGTGGTGGAATAGAACAGCACCAATACAGCCCCCAGACTTTCTGGAAACTTCAACCATCACAGACCCAGCCCAGGGATAAGGAGGACCCACAGAGAAGCATCCTAGGGGCCTAGCTGGAGGATGTCCTCTCCCTAGAGCTCCTTCTCAAGCTCTCTCGGAGAAGGAGTTCAACCCAGTGCCTTCCTCTCCTTTGGGCTTTTTGAGGACGTTTCAGCTTGCATGGCCATTTCCTGTTGCTGACTTTCATTAGGGCTGGCTTGGGCAAACTGGAGCTGTGCTGTGAGCGGACACAGGACTTCCGAATCCCCACAGAACTCAGAAATGGAGGAAGTTTGCAGGGCTGCAGGGCTGCAGGGCTGCAGGGCAGGGCTCCACCTTCTACCCTGAGGCTATGGGCCCAGCAGCTTTGGGGGAAAGCCAGCACAAGGCAGGCAGTCACCTAACCAGGAATAGCACCAAGAACCAATGAGTCAAGGGCTACCCCCTCTGGGATGAGGTGTGTCTATACCTCTGAGGAAGAACTTCCAGCCAGAAACCTAATCACAACTTTCAGGTTGGATGTCTTGTCACCAGGAATGGCTGAAGACAAGGCACTTTCTAGGATGACAGCATGGAAACAGCCCCTTTGCGCCTGCCCATTTTACTGAAGGCTGTAAGTGGGCACTATCTGATTGTAGTGCCTGTGGCAAGAAGCTAGATGGGGACAGTGGGGGAGTCTGTAAGAAATCAGGGAGCAGGCCTTACACTCCCTCACCAGTCTCTGGGCTATTTCCCCAAGTTTTTGTTTTTGAGTGAGGGAACGCTCAGGGAACTTGCTCTGCTAGAGATGACACTTATGTTCTCCTGACCCAAGGAGAAGGGGCCACTTCAAAGAGGGAAGGGGAAATAGGACAAGAAGGAAAAGGCTTGGCTCAAGGTCATCTGGACTGCTAAACAAATGCTTTCAGGCTAAGCATGGCTTGCAGGGCCTAATCAGTACTGGCTCGCCAAAGCAGGAGGCTTCCTGAGACAAGACCTTCCTCAATGGCTCAGATCTTGCTGCTCGTAGCCAATTATTCTGCAAGCTCTGGACCCCAGAGCAAACTCTGGAAAACTCAAGTTTCTTACCACTTAAGGAATACTCTACAGGTGGAGGAAAACCCATGAATGAACACCAGCAGAACTTGACAAGTAAGGGTTTAGTAACACCTCACAAACAAGACACCCAATAGCCTTTGAGGTAGTCAGGTGGCATCTTGGCCCTTTGTGCTGCCGTCCACTCTACATCAGGCCGAGGCCAGCTCTACCCTCGCCAAAGTCCACACGACCACAGCCAGAATCAGGAGAAAACCAGGTGCCTTACCGCAATCAGGGCCGAGTTCCTCTGGTCCGCCGGGGTTGAAGCCGGTGGCTGCTGCTCCCCGTCGATCCCACCGCTGCCACCATTATTGCTACTGCTCAGCAGGTGCTGCTGGTGGTGATGGTGATAGTCTGGTGGGGGCGGTGGGGCCGCTGTCGCTGCCGCTTGGGAGGCTGTAGGAGGGGCAGCAGGTGGCGGGGGAGGGGCTGTAGTAGTGGCAGCAGTGGCAGTGGCCTTGGTGTGTTTGCCAGCCTTCCTCGCCCCCTGGCCGTGCTGTACGAGGCTCAGGAGCTGCAAGGTGCTCTCTCTTTCCCGGTCTGAGCTCTCGGCCCTACCCCGTTCGTAGCGTCCTTCACAGCTCAGGTGGTGCTGGCGGCAGACGGCGATCCGTGCCCGAAGGCGCTCCACGATGGCACTGTGCACTCTCGGGGTGACTGAGCCCCCTCCAAGGAGCCCCGCCCCAGGGGCCCCCCCTAACCCTCCTGTGGGGGCCTGCGGGGGCGCTGTGTCCCCCATCTTACTGGACACAATGATTGCTGCCTCTGGGATGGTGAGGTGGAAGGAGGCTATGGCTGGTTAGTGCAGGCAAATCTGCTGTTGACAATGTGCGCTCAGTGTTCAGGGCCACATGAATAGAGGTCTTCAGAGGTTGGGGGGAGTAGTGGAGAAGGTATGGGGGAGGGGAGTGAGTGAAAGAGGGTGAGGAGAAAGAATAGAAACCAATCGCAGAGGGTAAGTTGGAAACAAACCCTAATCAACTTAACTCTAATTGCATTTGACAGCTCTGGAGAAGTTGGACAGAGTTAGTGGGGTTTTTCTCTCCCCACCAAGCTGACAAGAGCCACTAGGTACTTTGTAAACACACGATCTGGGGGTAAGAGCAAGAATTCAGGGATTGTCAAGTGAGAGACAGGAACAGACAGCAAAGGGAATTGTGAGAGGTATTAATACAGAGCTGGACTCCCCCACACCTAGTTGTTTTGGAAGATTTTTTATGGGGATGTTTCTGCAGAGAAACCCATTTCTGCCATGGTCTCTGTAACCCACGGCCTTTACTTTTCCTCAGGTTAAAAAAAAAAAAAGTGCTGTTTCAGAAGCTTTTTGAAGTCAATGTTCAAAACGTACAAAAATCAAGAGATACTGTCTTTTGGCTTTTAATTTTTTTCCTCCCTTTCCCTTTGCTCCGGTGTTTTCTCCCCTTTGGGGGACTGCAGGATGTGATCCTCTCCCCAAAGAACGGGAGGCAGCTTTTCAATTGTTAATGCCAGTAACTGGACTTTTGGACCATGCTTTTTTCTTCAGCTAATCCAATCACCAGTAAAATCCTCATTCCCTCTAAGGTTTCCCAGCCTTAAATGAAAGCAGTCTGAAGTCACTAGCCACTGAGAGAGATCCTTCAACACATTTTTTTCTTTCCCGCTTACGTTCCTAGTCCTCACCCCCGGCTCGATTCTAATACACTTATCAAGAGAGACAAACTCCTCCGAGAGTAATTTACAAACGATGGTCAAACTTACAAACTTCCAGCAAATTGCACCGAGTCATGTCCAGCCACTTTTCTGTCCACTTTTGTACATTCCATCCCCGGCCAGTGGATCTGAGGGTCTGGACTCGCAATAAGCAATGTGGTTCTATCTCTTGGATTGCTCCGCTTTAGAGATGGAAAAGAAAGTAGCTGGTCTTTTCCTTTCTCTTTCCCGTCTGTTGTTCGCCGCTTGGGCTGACACTGGCTCCGCTGCCCGGAGTCACGGCGATACACAGGCTTTCATTGTGCTCCGATAGGAGAGGGAGAGAAAGAGAGAGAGTGAGACAGAGGGAGAAAGAGAGAGCCAGCGAACTGCGGGGGTGGGGGTGGGGGGTGGGGGGGGTGGGGGGGTGGCGGAGGGCGGGGGGAGCGCTCGCCCGAGGCTCCCTGGTGGAAGGCGGGTGCCACTGCACAGGCGAGCAAGGCGGCCGGCGCCGGGGAAAGGGGAACGCAGAGGGCCTCCCAGCGGCTGAAGAGGTGAATCCCAAAGCCTGCGCATCTCGGCGGCGGCGCGCGCAGCTCGGCCTCCGCCTCGGCTCCGGGGCGGGGGAGAAGGCTGGGGAAATTCCCCAACCTCTAGTCGACTACTTCACCAGCTCGAAATGTTGAAGAAATTCCCGGCCAGGGGATGTATTTTCCCTTCCAGACCTCCGTTACGCGCCCCCTGAGGATGTCATTTTCATTTTTCAGTATGTTGTCCATGGCACCCCAGAGCACCCTAGCGAGAGCTGGGTGAGCACGGAGGAGATGTTCAAGAGTGTCACAGGGAGACGTAGGGTGTGTGCGCGTTGCGGGAGAAGGGAGGAGGGAGAGGAGAAGAAATCACATCATTAGCTCCTAAAGGACAGGAGGGTGTCTATCTACCTGCCCGCCTGCTTTGTACGTCTCTGGATAAGTCAATCTGGGTGATCACAAGCAAATCAGTAAGAATAACTAAAATAGTTTACCATGATGAAATTACCAATACCAGTTCCAGAAAGGAAAAAAAAATAAAAAAATATTGCTTTGAAAATACAAGATTGCCTATGACAAACCTAATGCAAGATCTGGGGTCTCCATAGCTGTCTGATTTACATATACAATGAGGAAAATCATTATGTAGCAGTCGAGTTTCAAGAAGTTTACTAACACAAACCAAATAGATCTCCGACACAGACTGTTGTCCCCTCATCTTCAGATAATCCTACCTTTAAGACCGCAAAATGTATATTGGATTCTGCTTATTATTATCAATTATGGAGAATAAATTAAGGTGAGCACAAGATTGGTATAGTCAGGTCAGTAAATATTCTGTGTATCCTAACTTGGAAGTCATTTGGATTTGAGGTCTCAAGCAATGGGGCTTTGTTAATTAATTAATTAATTTATTTATTAATTTATTATTTTTTTTTTGCACTATGCGGGCCTCTCACTGTTGTGGCCTCTCCCGTTGTGGAGCACAGGCTCCGGACGCGCAGGCTCAGCGGCCATGGCTCACGGTCGCAGCTGCTCCGCGGCATGTGGGATCTTCCCGGACCGTGGCACGAACCCGTGTGCCCTGCATTGGCAGGCGGACTCTCAACCACTGCGCCACCAGGGAAGCCCGGGGCTTTGTTAATTTAAACCAACTCTGGCATCTCAGTAACACGGTCCTGCTTCAAACTGAGCTGTGGATAGAAGTGAATGGGTAAGATCAATGCAAACATTTTAAGGCTGGATTTATCTACAATTTAGTTCTCGATAGGCTGGCCTACATTAGTTCATTTTATTTTCACAAATCCTGGAATGCTAGTTTGGAATTTGGGACAAGTGCATTCTGATGGAATATAACTTTTTTACTTCTCGTTGGAAAATACTTCTGTCTGTCCCTTCCAATTTCCTCACCACTCATGGAGAAAGGCAGAAATATATCTTTGTTAGGTATGCAAATTTGTACACAGAACTCTCTCATGAGGTGTCATTAAAAAGTGAAGGAGTTTTGATCATTTTATATTTGATTTTTAAAAGGTGTATTCATTAGACATTATCTTCTATTACTATCGGTACTTTATATTCAGCAATCATACTTGATAAAAGAGAAAAAATTCAATATTTAAATTAAAATTTACTGTTCACTCTACAGTCCTGCAGTAACACGGGTTTTGATTAATAACAGTTTTTGGTCAAATCCGCTATTCCTAAATGACGTAAACTTTGAATTCTAAGCTAGGCAAGGACACACCTTAAAAACTTGTCAAACAACAATTTAATACATTTTCATACTGTATTCTAGTGTTGTAGGACACTCCTTTACGTTGTCTTTTGTACAAATTTACCCTTTACAGCCATTTAATTTCAAGCTGACATCATTATCATCCACATCCTCATTTCCATTCACATCAGTTACTGTTTATTTACAGTCACTGTTTCAGGCACAGCACTTCACTTATATCTCCTTTAATCCACCAGCTATCCTGAGGGAGAGGTATTATTAACCCCATTTATAAATGAGGAAACTGAGGCTTATTGAAATTAAACTATTTAAGCTAACTAGGAAGTAACACATCAGGACTCAAACTCAAGGCTGATTTCAAACCTATATTCTCTTAACCACTGGACTTGCTGCCTCAGTATCAAGTGTGAAAAGAGTTACAGGGAAACCAGACTATACCCAAAATAGCTCAAGGGCTGCAATTAC
The DNA here is from genome assembly GCF_949752795.1 of Hyperoodon ampullatus. Classification (NCBI taxonomy): domain Eukaryota; kingdom Metazoa; phylum Chordata; class Mammalia; order Artiodactyla; family Ziphiidae; genus Hyperoodon; species Hyperoodon ampullatus. The sequence continues at coordinate 38,263,988 of NC_136920.1, read as the reverse complement.
ACCTCAATCAACATGCTGGAGTCTAAGCAAGTCCTATAATACCTCCAAGAAATGAGTAGTGAATAGAACTACTCATCTGAGTATGAGAGCAGACAAGTGAGAAAATATGGTCAATTACATACAGCTCCCAATAAAATAAACATTTTTTTTCCTTGTCTTTCCCTTTTATGGAACTGTTCCCTCTCTTATATCCCTAAAGCTTCTGTAATAGCTCTATGGATTTTTTTAAAAGCATTAGTTCCTTTTTATTTGTCCATCTGTGTTCCTCATCATCTCTACTATCCATAGCTACCTAACACAAAGCATTTAACACTATAGTAATAAATGCCCAGACCTAAAAAGTTCATAGACATGTGAGATCTATAAGTTTACAAACTATTTTTTGTGTTATATAGAATCAATATCAATGATGATGATGATGATAAAATAATACGGTATGTCATAATACCTGCAAAAGTTAATTCTAATTTTTCAACATTTCTATTTTCTTCTAGACTACTTGCTTTTGGCCCCGTGATCCATGCTAATTCTCATTTCCTGACAGCCTGTCTCTCTGCCATTCTTTTGGTGTTATCATGTACATAAAAGCCTCTTGTACTCTCCAAACACCTACTGAAGAAGCTTGTTCGGTTGCAGTGACCTTAGACATCAGCAAAACTACCTATTAGCATTTCCTGATCAACAGTCAGAATGCTGTTCTAATAGGAAAAATGCTTCAAGCCAACACGATGCCTGACCTAGGAACTGGGTCAGCTGCCATCATAAGTCCCTAAAATCATTAGTGCTTTCATTTTTACAAATTAAATGCATGCTATTTAAAAGAATAGATAAATTAATTTTTAAAACTTTCAGTTGGAACTCTCACTCTTCAGCTGGCTCAAGCTTGTCTGTAGTGTCACATACAAGAAGTGATGCTTCCCGGGTCATCAGAGATACTTTAGAGATCATTCCTTTGCTTTTCTTGGACTTCTTTTTTAACAAATCATTCATGATCCTTCACCATTCCCACTTGACTATCACTTTTCCTCTAAACTCTGCCTTGCATCTTTTTGGACACTCACTTCAACTTTCAACTGTGGCTTCATATAGTTAAGGATTATTTCCATATGACAGAAAAATAAGAATAATAGAGATATGTGACTGAAATTTCTATTTCACACTTTTAAAAAGGTATGCACTCCTCACATGAAACATCAGCATCAGTATTCTCACAACTTTGTAGGCTCTTTCCCCCTGTTTTGTTTACAATCATAATAGGGATAATTTTGGAAAATTAATTGCAGAAAATATTAAGTAATCTCTATGTAAGGACTTAATAAAATGCAATTTTTAATGTACACAGTTTGTAATGAAGTCCATTCCATGAACCACATAACAGATGAAGCTAGGTTCAACCAACACTTGAAGTAAGAAACAAGTATCTAAAATTCCACAGGGGACGCAAGAGGGAGGAGATATGGGGATATATGTATATGTAGAGCTGATTCACTTTGTTATACAACAGAAACTAACACACCATTGTAAAGCAATTATACTCCAATAAAGATGTAAAAAATAAATAAATAAAATTCCACAGGGAACTGGATCCTATGAGAATACCACTTTTAAGAATTAAAGATACAGAATAGACATGGTCCATTTGTTCACTCTGAAACCATTTTACTTTATTATTTACTTTATTATATTTATATTAAGGAAAAATTTAGATGTGCAAAGCAATGCAGATGCCAAAATATGCTTTTAAACTATTTTTGGCTGAATTTGTCTCTCTGAGATCTTCTGATCCTAACATAAATACTTATGTGGGAAAAGTAATGGATAAAAATAAACAAAATACATCTTAAATCATTAACCTGTAGACAAAATTGGATAGGAAAAAGGAAGAACCTTATGAAGCATGAAAATACATATCATGAAATTATTCCTGAATGTGAGGGTTGGAAGACTCTGGAGGCCTGAAATCTATTTATAAGGGAAACTCTGGAAGAGGAGAAAAAGCACTCCTCTACTTGAAATGGGTAAATTACAGTCTGATTCTGAGGCAAGGAAACTGAATTGAATGAGACACTGAGGTTTCTTTCATGGCCCACTGATTTAGATAATGATAGTAGTAAAAAATATATTAGTGAAGATCATTTAATACTGCAAAAGGGTAATAAACAGATCTGGGCAGGAATTCAGCAATAAATATGCATAGATGTTAGTCTAAATACATTTTTTGAATACAGTGTTTTTCTATTAAACTGACAGTACATGAACAGCTCATTTACTTGATAGTCGTATGTTATAAAGGCATTGTTATATAACTTTAAAATACACTTAACAATGATTAAGCTTATGTTTTCTATGTACAGTGGATAAAAGTTTTATTAGACTGTAGAGCGCCATTTCGTGGAAATTAAGATGAACATATGTTTTACACAAGATATTTTGCCATGAACCTATACATAAAATATATAAATGTCACATGATACAGAGAAACAAGACTCATGATCTTCACATTTACAGGAATTTATAAAATCTTCTCTGAAGGAAATGTGTTACAATTCAGTCAAACTTCTCATCTTGAAAGTAATCCGCAAAACTGAGATATTCTTGAAGTTGACCGTATTTCTGTGTATACAATAAAAAAGCTAGTTATTTTACTCAAAGCCATGAAGATAAACTAGATTGTCTGTGTCAATCTACAGACACAAATAGGAACAAGTTAATCTCATGGTAATTGTGAACAAAAATCTTTTTATTATGAACAGGGACTCAATTTCAAATAAGCATTTCTAATTCATATAAAGCATTGGAAAGAGATCAAAATGAACATTATTAATTTCATAACTTTCTTATAAATGATAAGTTTTCTATTATATTTATAGTAGAAATATAACAACTTTAATAACTTATTCAACAAAAATTTGCTGAACACATAACATATATCAAATACTCTGCTAATGACTGTTTAGGTATTAAAAAAATTGCTTTCCCTGCCCCTAAGGAGAACAAAGTTCACCAATGACAACAAATAACAAGTGGCATAAAGAAGTATAGACACTGTTATGCGGGTTCAGAAGAGACGTTATGGTTAGCTGAGGTGACCAGGAAAGAGTGGCATTTAAGCTGTCCTGGGGAAAAAGATTTGGTAGGCAACGATTTAGTGGAGAGTTTTCTCTAGGAGACAAAAGTCCATACAACAGTGACAAGACAAGAAAGTACGGGATTTGACTACAATCTGAGGTTTTGTAGGGGAATTGAGAGAGATAAGACTGAACCAAAGAGGTAGTATGAAATGCTAGGTTACAGAGTTTAGCAATAATGTGACAGGCTATGGAAAGCTGCCAAAGGTGTTACGGCAGGAAATTGACACTATCTGAGGTGTATTTTTTGGGGAAAGAAAAGGTGAAACATCTAGTCTAGAATGGTTTGGCAACTAGTTACGAGTCTACTGTAATAATTTAGGTAATGAGGGTCTAAATTTGAGTGACAGCAATGAAGGTGGAGAGTAAAGACCAGGGCAGGACAAGAGAAGAGAGGAATTGGGATGATTTGGAGATTTCAAGGTCGACAGAGTTCAGAGTGCTTCCTTCAGCTGAGGAGATGAACTGACCTAATGGTTTCTTAACTCTACTTATGAGCTCTGGTTTTACTCCCAGTAAAGTGAGTGAGGATCCTGATAACTCTGACGCTGGTGGTGATAGGAACTGAAACTTGATACTTCTATGGACATACTTTATTCACTTCCTGGTGTTATGTGTTCACCACCCCATCCCAACAATCCTGTCTTCAACTTCCCTGGAAACCCCATCATCATAGGCACTCTCTTCTTAAAGAAAAAACATTTGTTAGAATTTGCCAGTGCATATGATACTCTGTTCTTCAGCTTTAATTTAGAACGAGACATATATTACTATTATGTTTATTATATATTTTCATTTTATTATAATTTTGTATTATAATTTTCTTATCATTTGTTCTTTTCTTTCACTTGAATTGCTCCTACCCTTTTAATATCATTAGTTAAAAATAGATCTCCTAGCTCAACTGTTAGGAGGAAGAATAAGAATGAAGTTAGTCTAGTTGGCAGGTCTTTGGGAAGAAATGCTGAGATATCCCGAGATAATGGAAGGAAAATGCTCGGAGGAGGAAGAGTCAGGTAAGGAAAAAAGCAAGGTGTGAAACACAAGCTGGGGAAGGAAAGACAGGAACAGATAGTTTGTGTAGGTAAAAGAAGGGGTTCACATAATAATTGAGAGCTAAGAGCAGAAAGAGCCATGGATGTGGCCACTCAAGTATAATAGCACTGAGCCCAGGCATTCTAAAGGGTTAGAATAACTGTGGCCAAGAAGTCATGCATCACAAGAACACATGTAGTGCTAATACTCAAAGACACACACACACACACTGATGGGGAGGCAGAGTGATGCTGAGAAATGTCAGGGTACTTGATAAATCCTGAAATTTAATCACAGCACAAAAAGCTGCATATGGGTTTATACTGGCTAATAAACTTCTTTGGTTTCTAGGAAATCTTTTGAGAAAGTCTATAGACAATTTTTTTTAAGTAGGAAGGATCTCAAAAAGAAAATGAAGTTCTTTGGTATTTTATGTGAAAAAAAATGTGCACATTGTCCTAAACATGCACCATCTTGAAATACCTTCAATGCCCAATGCTAAGTGTTATTCTTTAAGCATAATGTGATACTTGGCTTTCTTTTCTTAAGAATATTTTTTTATTCCAGGTCCCTTCTGTTGTCATAGACCTTGTTAAGCTTTCTCTAAGGTATGTGATTTGGAAATGCTTTTACTTTTTTCTGAAAGAAGTTTAATGTTCTTCCCTATATACAAAATTATTATATATGTAATGCACAGTGATTTTGCTACACTTAGTACATAATTTTTTTAAAAAATGCAGTGTTCCAATAGGTCTTTCAACTCCAGTAGAGGGTTGGCAACACTTAAATGCATCAATAAAAGCACTTAAGAATTTAATGTCATTAAGGAAAATGAAGTTGGGACTTACTGGGCAAGTGATGGCACTTCCCCAAGGCAAATGAAAAAGCACAGAGAAGGATAAGGAGGAAAGAATTGGGAGTGAGAGAAGTGGAAGCAAAGTAAAAGATAAAAAGCTGAAGAGAGAAAAATGAGAGCAAGACGACTTAAGGGTCAAGATGTGGGGGGCAGGCAAGGAGATCATTGGGTGGTGGTTTGTGGTGGGCGGATAATTGTCAAAAGGGAAACCAATCTTGATGTCATTCACCAGCCCAGGAGACCTCTGTGGAACTTGTAATGTCCTAAGAAGTTCCTGTTTTGTTGTTCTCATTTTCTTTCCCTTTGTTTCTAAGTTTATTCTCTAAGCTCTCTTTTTATTTTTTTCTTTTACAAATTTCTCTATGATACAAATAATGCAGGCAATGGATCTCAAGTCAGCCTTCTTTTTTAAAGATTAAATATACTGTTGATCTGAGTTGCCTGAAAATCTCTTATCTGTTCTCTCTTAAACAGTCATGTAACTAGACTTGTTTTAGAATATTGCAATCATTTTCGCATTCTTTCCATGCACCATAACAATTCTAAAAGCTCTGTGAGCAGACCAGAGCTTATGAGCTGCCAGCAGATCTTCGGGAATCCAGTGCACTCTTCAAAACCCCCACTTTATCCCTGATATCAAATTTAGTGATCAACAGGATATGGGGGAATCAAAATCAGTGCCGTGGCCTGAAACCTCTGCATTCCCCTTGATCTTCAGTTACACTGCTCACTGCTCAGTCCCATGTCCTCAAGAAGAGGATGTGGGTGGTATTAGAACTGGCAGCCGAGATCCTTTCCTCAGATTGGCACCAGGTGCTTCTTCTCTCTCAGGTCACAAGAACTGTTCTAAAGATAGGAAGCAGACAAGCAGAGGTGAGTCCTATACTTTGTCAAAGAAAATAAGGGGACTTAGTATATATGTAAGGAAAACCACATACATAAAACTGAAAGGACAGAGGTCCTTCATTAAAGGACAGTATAATTGCAGATTTAAATTTATCTGATGAGCTGAGTGAATGCTTAGAACATCAGGGCACCTATTCAGGGTAGGACAATGATAAGCATGAGAGGAATGGGTGGAAGAAGAGAAAATACAAAGACAGGGAGAGAAAGAGAGGTTCTCTTTTAAATTTTACTGTCTTCTCTTCTCATAATTTGTATCCTTTTGCTGATCAAAATTAGGCTCCAGAACCTACTGAATGAAATGATTCTTCTATATTCACCTTACCTCCTTAATCCAGCCACTTTCTTTTGACTGATTGAAAATTCTCTCCACTGTTTCTTTAACCTGTTCATCTTCAACCTCTTCTGTCTTTGCAATGGAGCAACATTCCTGGTACAGCGTGAATTTAAAATGTTTCAGTTTATGGTAAATTCTGGTACGATTAGCACAAATTCTGCCAACAGTTAACACCTAAAGGAAGAAATAAACATCATCTGCTATATGAAGTGAAGATATAGTAATGAATGTACAGCCTTTCTGGTTTTCAGATTTTCTTTAAAAGTAGAATCCAATAAATGCTTAATTTTTTAAAAATTTATACAATGATTCCTTTACCTTCTTTTATTTAAATAACCCAGTTAATAAAAACTGAGCAACTGCTATGTTTCAAGTATTGAGTTAAGCACTGGAGATGCAGAAATGAAATATGTACCACCTGTATCAGGGGAATTTACAGCCCTGGGAGAAAAACAAATGATTACAAAACAATGTGCCAAATGCTATGCCCGGGATGCAATCAAGGTACAGAGAAGGGACAATTAACCCAATCCAGAAAGGAGAAGAATCCTCAACTAGGTGATGTGTGAACTAAGTCTTTAAAACACAGAGTCAGCCAAGTTTGGGAAGGAGGAGAAAAATGGCTTATAAGGAAAAGGACAGCCACACCCAAAAACAAGAAAAGCATGCAAGCTATTGTATATACAGTTACTGAGGTAAAAATGCCTGGATTATGATAATTTTCTAGCTTATAAACAACATGTAAACTGAAACAAACTCTCATACCAATATTAAAAATTGGTAGTTTTTAACTAAATACTTTTTTTCTAAAATATTCTGCGAAGTAAAAAATAACTTTGTGTCTATCCTATTTGTTTCCTGAATTAGTGAGTCTGATATAATTATAACACAGTATTTTATTGTTAGAAAACTACAAAAATTTTGATTTCTATGTTTATATGGACTTCTGGGATTCTATGATTAAGAATACTGTTCTTGTGAAGTCAACCACCCATTCTCTTTCAGAATGTTTTGAATGTATACTTTGTTATACACACCTATAGCTAAAATAGGAAAACAGTATCCCTGCACTGACCAAATTAAATATAATCGTATCTACATTATTTCACTCATTGTAGAAAATGCATCAGAAAGGGCTCCAAACTTTATAACATGACCAATCTTATTCTCATGGAGTAACCTGAGGAAACAGACAAACTTCTTCCTAAATTATGTATTTGTCTCTGTGTCTACATGCATAATAGGTTATGCTTTCATGAATTCAGTACAAATGATATAGTTACAATATTGATCTATGTAACTTGTCTTCTTTCTGGCAAATAATAACTGTACCATTTTTCTGAAGTCACACTGTAGGGATCACACAGGTGATGAGTTCAATACACAATACAAGAGTATACTGATAAAGATGAATGAAAGTCAAATATGATGATCAGCAAGAGTCAGGTTTGATGCATCATCTTGTAAAGATGGTATCTGGGATACCTTACAACCTTTCTTAAAATCCCCAAAAGTTGAAGAAAATCATGTTCAGATTTCTGTTCATGTTCTGGGAAAATCTGTTTTTCAGATCATCAGACACAATCAGGTATTATTGTTCATTGCTTGCTCACTCTAAGTATCATTCCTATTGCAACATTATCATCAAACTAGTCGTATAAATTACAGTTCACTTGCCAGTACCTTCCACTTTGAGTAAAAAGATACCACAACAGTTGCAGTGGACACTAGGGCTAGTCTCTCCATTTCTGCCATTAGAACAGATTATGTGGGAGAAGTCTCCTATGGTTGTTCTGGAAGAATAATGTGATTTTTTTACTTCTATTGCATTGTATTCTATATTTCCACAAAACAAGAGGAATTTATCTATACAGAATTTTTAAGTTGGGATAAAAGGGAAGGAGAGGTGTTTAAAAATCTCTAATTTTTTTCTGTATGAAATAAAAATATCCACTGAAAATATTAAACATTATAATTTACTCCTTTCCATTTCTAATTCCTACCCTCTTGGTGTCTACCTTACACGTATGGAGGTCAATAAACCCCAAATTACCTTTAGAATATTCTCACACTATTTTTTTCCCAAATGTGATCACATTTTATATGGAAGAGCCTAAACCATTGTTAGTAAGGCTTCATAGAAAACAGTAAATGTAAACAGTAAATGTATATAGTAGTTGCATACACTGCAAGCGGACCTCTCCTTTCACCTCACCCATTTTAGTGAATTGTTATAGCCCACTATACCTTATGAATTAATGTATACAGTACAACACAGCTTACATTGTAGCATGCTATTTATATGAAGTACTAAAAACAAGTAAAATGAATCTATGCTGTTAGAAGTGTCCTTAAATGTCCAGAAATGTATTTAGAGAGTACTTTTTATTAACTAATTGCATTTCTAAACATTAAGGACACTATTCTAGGGAATTCCCTGGTGGTCCAGTGGTTAGGACTTGGCACTTTCACTGCCGAGGGCCCAAGTTCAATCCCTGGTCAGGGAACTAAGATCCCACAAGCCACACGGCACAGCCAAAAGAAAAAAGAAAAAAAGGACGTTAGTCTAACGAGATAGACAGTATTAAAAAACTTGCCAGAGAGAGAGAGAAATGATAAGTTCTGTGATGATTATCTTAAAGCAGATAAGCAAAGTGACATATAAATGATTACTAATCCACTGTGCAGGGTTAGCATAGTTCTATGAACTGATAAATCTGAAGATAACTATCTCAGTTACCAGTGTGAACTACGGTACCCTACATATCCAAAGATATAACTGGAAACAAAGGTAAAAACTGTCAGCAAATTTTCCTAAAGCAGAAGATGGTGATTGCAAGGCAATAGAAATAATCTGATTTGTAATTTATTAGATACAGCATGTAAAATTAACACTGTTTAACAAATTAAAGGAAATATAATGAAACATGCATTATGCACATCTATAATATCCAGCTCACTGTAGGTAGCTTTTTGAGGTATTTCTCTAGGCCCTCAAATACAGAGGAGCAGCCAGCTTCTTAAGGAAATTAAAGTATGGAGAAGAAAGAAAAAAGATCCTCAAGGAAAGAGGAAGGATGGGAAGAAGTTTGGTTTTTGTTCCTAGGTCTCTAGGAACATTTAATGCAATAGACTGAGTCAAGGGATTCTCTTTCCTCTTGGCCTGTTCTTTGCGTGGACGCATTACACCTTGCCACTTGCCTCAAAATTACTGCCTCTTCCCACTGGTTCTTAAGCATCTTGAGGAGTCTGGACAGACTCTGGGTAAAACTGAAAACCTGACTGTTTTCAGTCCTCCTAACTGCCTTTCAGATTTCACATCTTTTTCCTCTAGGTGATTTCCTTCTCATCCATGCTCTCAGACTACCATAACCTGGTGGTCCAACACCTCTCATCTCAGTACCCTAACCAAGACTGCTATAACTAAAACTACAGTCACTCCTCAGTAGCCGCCCTCCCTGATACCCAAATCTGCAGATGCTCAAGTCCCACAGTCGGGCCTCCATATCTGCGGAATCCTCTCTGCAGATTTAACCAGCCGCAGATATAAACATAGTACAGTTAACCCCTGAACAACTAGGGTTTTAACTGCACAGGTCCACATAGACAGGGATTTTTTTCAATAAATGCACAGTCAGTCCTCTGTATCAGTGGATGCAGAATCCATGGAGGGAATTCCAGAGGAAGATCTCAGTATTAATATTTTTGCGTTTATAAGTGCAACAGTTTTACAAAGATTTAAAAATAGAAGTAGTAAGCATTTGCACTTTTTCTTTCTTTACATTACATTGCTCTGTTCTTGTTTATCAAATACATTTCTTCAAATATTTCAAACATTTTCTTCTGTTTTGTCTATTCATTCAAAATTAACAGCACCTTAAATATATGATGATTGCTCTAGGCTCTGAAACACTTCTGATGTAGTCTAGGCTGAAGCACAATTTTCCTTCAAATCTCATATTGAGGTGAATAGGCCTCTCTGTCTGTGGATTGTCAATTTGGTAGATTATCTGCCCTAAAATTTCCATTGGGGTCAAATTCTCCTTTGGACTCCAAAAGGGCTTCTGCTTCCCCTGCCCCAGTTACCTCCCTTTTCATCCTCATCCTATACCCTCTCCCCCACAGTCTGGGTGATATATACTTAGACAGTATGCACTGATTTCAGTATCTGACTGAATTTGGAGTGAATCTGCTGTATAACACATATTTTTCACATTCAAAAATTGCACACTCTTTCCTTGTATTCTTTTCCCTTCTCCTGGTGCTTTCTCCATTTGTGAAAATAACTTAGGGTTACTTGTGCAGGCTTATTTAGTGAAAATTTCTAAATGTTGAGAACTAAAATGAAGGGAAAAAATACCTGTTTATCATGTGACATGAAATCATCTATTTCCATAGTCCTGGTGTTATATAACTTTCCTGATAAATGCACCGAATATCTACAGTGGCGATGCAATCCACAAGCCTGGCAGGAACAGTTCTCAGGATTCTTCAAATGGATACTTACATTAGAATAATTTTCTACTCGCTCCTGAAAATAATTTCAAAATGTAATGAAGGTTTAAAGGATAAGAAAAACAACAATAAAATAAAACATAAAAAGAGCCCAGCCAAATTAAAATCAAAGTTAGAAATCACAATGATAGGGTAAGATGTAAGAGCAAAACACACTGGTATTTCTTACTTTAGTACTGAGCACAAGATATATTTAAATTTTAAAAGTGAATTTATAATTTAGGCTAGTAAATGAAAAGAAACCAGATTAGGAAAAAAATTAGTTTCATATCACTCAAACTTCTGTTATTATTAAGCAGTGCTTTTCACAGGTTTTAATTTACTTCTTTTCCCTCTTCTCATCTCCAGATGTAATAATTAGTTAAAATAGGAAAGAATGAGCAGAAAAAATTCAGAATAATATAATAAAATGATTAAATTCATTTAGGTTAGTAAAAAATTAAGAAAAAACAAGATCACATTCAGTCTCCATTGTATGGATTATATTTTCCACAAAATATCCCAGAAATAATTTAATTCTCCTATGGTTTCTTACTAAAGTACTAGGAAAATAAACAAGTTTGAACTAGGATTTCTAGGTCGCCATTATTGCTATGGCCAGTCTAATAGGTGAGTTAGCAATGAGTAAACAAACTGAGAAAATATTTGGTATTCATAAATAAGCTTTATTAAGCTGTGAAATTACTTGTGCTTGAGTAGTTTTGCTTATGCTCTAGGACTGTGCTGGATACTACTGTTCTAATTAGTAGCGTGGATCAGTTTACCACAATATTTGAACTGCACACAATAAGCATATTAGCATGGTCACTAAACTGCATTTTCTATCAGCCTGACAGTAATTAAGTACCCAATATAGTTTCCTTTTTACATTGTATGATTCACAAAGACATTGTCTTTTGTCTACTTTTTACTGTTTCTCATATTTCATGGTACTTCATGACACATGTCACTTACAGGCTGACATTCAGAGTGAATAGATGACTAACCATCTTCCCTTCCTGCTTCTCTGGTATTCACAGAAGCACATGCTGAAATGAAAGGTCTATCAGCTTGGTTCTCTGAGTGACTACAATAAACAGCACCCTTATTGACTCACACTGGACATATAAATGAAAAATAAACTTTGTTAGGTTAAGCTATTGCGATTTTTGTTGTTGGTTTACTTTGTTTGTCACATTATTTATTTTTTGCAGCATAACCTAGCTTATCCTGACCAAGATTGTATTGAATCATCTCTGTCTCTAAATTTTTAAGCTAATATTTTCTTGTATATTACAGTTATTATTTCAACATTGGGTTATCCAAATTCAACATAACCTACCATAGTATGGTAAAGTATGATATAGCAGAATGGATGGGCTTTGAAGTCTGAAAAACCCTACACCTAAGGTTTCTAGGTTCAAATATTGGCCTGGCTAATTACTAGCTGTGTAACCTTATGTTACTCAATTTTTCTGAGTCACAATTTTCTCATCTCTAAAATGGAGGAAATAATAGTACATTCCTTGAGGGGTTACTCTAAAGATCAAATAAGATACCTTACTTTGCATATCAGTTACTTGGCAAAATTAAATGATCAATATGCTATCGTTCTATTAAAGACAAAAATATATATACCACATCCTAAGAGCTATGCTATGTGCTTTACCTTAAAAGTAAGTAAATATTTTCTCTATCTGAGGAAGACTGGAATTTACAAAAGTTAAAAAAATCACCCAAAGTCAAAAAGATATATATGGTGGCCCTAAACTCAAGCTATCCTCCAAATTGAAGTCTTTTAATTCTTTTTTTTTTAATAATCCCATAACTGTCCTTAAACCTAATCCATCTGTGGCTAATTTATCATCACGTAATTCAAAGCCAAACAGGCCTTGGATGAAGCCAAATCTCCTGACATAAATGAGGTACAGTAGCTAATGATTTAAGTGCTAGAAGGACTAAGGAACTTGAACTTCTACTATCTTGTCATTTTCCTCTTGCTAATTATTAGAAGCTAGAATGTTAGAAGTAGGGAGGAAAAAAAGCCTTAAAAATCATATAGTACAGCCTCTACTATTAGAGATCATAAAATAGAAATCTAGGTGATAACATGGAATCAAATATATCTTATAAATTAAAAAGATGTTTCCCCAAAATTGGTAGAATTACAAAATCTTAAGGTGGAGAACGATGTCAAAGACTACACAGGTCAGTGTTTCCCTAATTAAGTTACGGGAACCAATATCCTAGAAGGTAATAATACATATTTCATGAAAAGAAGCCTCATAGTAAAACACAAATTTGGAAAGTATTATATTCTACATTGCCCTCTTGAAGATTTACAGTATAAATTCACACATTAATGCTCCTTGAAAGTCCTCCAGTTAAGTTAACCCTACTGTTTCTCAACCTTCTTTTAACAATGAAACTCTCTTTTCTGAAATAATTAACATCCTGTGAGACAATCTCCTCATTTAAACAGATGGGCTAAGCCTTAGAGATGTTCTAAAGTTACCATTTAGGACTACTTAATTATTGGATAGATATAACAAGTGTGAAAGACTAAAACAATTATAGCCTGTAGAAGAGATAAGAAACAACAAGATGATTATTTAACAAAGAAAATTGTTAATAATTTAGAAGATTATTCAGTGTGACTGGTTATTGAAGGACTGGAGTGAGGAGGTCTCCCACTCCAACCCCACTCCATCCCCCAACCAGAGATTCAAAAACAAATAAAACTGTATACCTTATATTGCTCTTTCCAACGACTTCTAGAGGCTAAGTTCTCTAGACGAGGCTGAACAAAGCGGTTATCCAAATAATGAAGAGATGTCAACATATCTTGTGCATATGATTTTTGCCTGGTGCCATCTGTTCAGGGGAATAACAACAACAACAACAAAAACAATCACTTTGCCCGTATAAAATATTTAAATAATTGCATAAAGATTTCTTCCCATAGCTTTAAGAAGATTACTTGCTTGGTTGGTTAGAAACATTTTATATTTTAAAAAGTTAATGAAGTTAAAGAAAATCCTTCCATCAGAGCATCAGGGAAAGGAAGGAGCCACACAGGCTCCCTAATTGTTCCTTGAACACATCAAACTTACTCTTTTCTAAGGGTCTTTACACTTGCTGTGCTCTCTGCTAGATCCATGCTTTGCTTCCTCCCTCACTTCATTCAGGTTTCTGTTCAAAAGATACCATTTGAGAGACTTTCTTTAACCAATCTAACTAACAGAGAGTTTCCTTTCCTTTATAACTCTTGATTTCCTTATCTTATTTTATATTTTTCAAGAATCCCTTAGGTGAAATCATGTTATATATTTGTTTACTCATTGCTGTCTCTCCCATTAGACTTCACACAACATGAGGCAAGAATCTTCCATATCATAGTCATTGCCATATTCCCAGCCCTTAAATAATGCCTGGCCCTTAGTAGGCACTCAACAAATATTTGTTCAATGAAGTCTGAATGAAATCTTACTCTGGCACTTTGGTAGACATTCAGCACAACATATTTATTGTCTTTATTAAGAGCCAGATTCTGTGCTAGATACAAAGGGTGTATATATAGAAAGTATGGTTCTTCTCACACTCTTGAAAGGGAGGAAAGCAAAAATACATTTTCAATATATATGAAAAGTGCATATACATCAGTGCCACCATACTCAGGATAATGATAGCACAAATGAGGGAGTGACAAATATTATTTGAATGGGTCACAGATAGCTTTCATAGTGGAAATGATTTCATACTCACTTAGAAAATCTAAGGTAGAAAGGGATTATACTCTAACGAGAAACAACGAGGCACAAAAGCATAAAAAAGTATATAACTTTTGGTGAAATTCAAGGAGCTTAGTGCTTAGGCTGGGACAACACATGGGTGTTGAATTACCCTGCTGTTTAATTAGTATATGTCCTGTATCCTCAAGTTCACTGTGAACTCTCAAAGGGCAGGGAAACTATTTCTATTGTACTTTCACATATCACAAATAATAAACACTAACAAGTTTTTCATGTGAATGGACTTTTGGTGTAGTTGATACTAGAGGGAACAACTGAAGGGCCTTAAGATTGGGTCTCCGTGGTTTTGTTTATACATACACACACATATATACATATAGAACAATGAGGCTGTTTAAAAATTGAGGGAAAAAAACCCTTGATTCTTCCATTCATATTATTAACTTACCATATAATGTTCCCAGAAAAGATTCATCTAGAGCATTGATCAGAAGAGCCTTCACAACTCTTTCAAAGTGAGTATAGTGGTCACTAAAAGAATCTGAAATTAATTTAAAATAAATATTAGAATCCAGCAGACAAAACAATTCCCTAAATATGAGTTCCTTTCTCAAAGGCTAAGAAATTAAGAAATAGGAGAAATTGCTTAATTATCCTAATTTTATAGCTGGCTCAGTGACTTGTCTAGTCACTGAGAAAGTCTCCATTTTCCAGATTTACTGGCTTCTAATCCAAAGTTTCAAGTTGTTATTTCAAATAATCTTCACTTTCCAAACTTATTAAGGGAAAACTGTTCAGGAAATATTAAGATACATTGTGGAAAAAAAAATCAAAATCATCCCCTGGGCACTGAAGTTCAATTATCAACTTGACAATTAGAGTGAGAGAACAAGAAAGAAAATTTCTAAAGGTAGGCTGCTCAATACGTGAATGAAACATATTCTTCACGTTTCTATATTCTTTCTTATTCCTTATCTCTAAACCATGTTACATATGAAATTGTCCAGGAAATTGCTACCCTAGCCAGAAGGACAATGGCTATAAAAACTCTATTCCCTTTCTGCTGCCACAGATCTAGAATTTTCCATACCAATTTAGACAATTTATGTCTTCTCTTTTTCATACCAAATGTATAAGCCTACTTTCCCACTAACCCAGTTTGGTCCATGGAATCACCTGTTGTGGTGACCAGGCAAATGGTGAGAGAGGAGGTCCCTACTATTTCCCGTTACTGTGGGTCAAGGGTTACTATGGTTGTGGAACTGTTCTCTGTCAAACACAACCCCCTCCTTGATCCAAGCTGTCATCAAAGAACAACTGTCCCTGCTCTGGGCACTTGTGAAGACACATTAAGGGCTGCCTAAGTATTTCAGGAAAAGTGGAAGATGCTTGGCAAGGGATTAAAGCAAAATTAAGACTTATTATTAGCATCCATGAGTGATTTTGACTTTGCTTTCAGTTGACATAAAATAAAGATGCAATTTAACAAGAAATCTTTTAATTTATATTTTAGTTACTAAAAGGGCTGTATAAATCTTATTTTAGACTCTAGGGGAAACTTTTAGTATGCATTCATTTTTAAGAAAACACCTTACTGAGGTACTAGAGTGGCGAAAAAAAGGCAGTAATAAAACTACTTGACAATAGCAGATAATTTGCACTGTGGCCCTTAGACTTTAAAGGGCCTATGATTAATTAAAAATTGCAGAAAACTGACCATAGCCATTTATGAATACAATTGTAAAATGAAATATTTCAATAGAATTTAACTTCAACTAGACTTTCATCAGCTTCTGGATATAAAATTATAGTGTTGTACATACTTAATTTGTGTTAAAATGCATTTAAATTCTGTCTAGCACTTCCCAAGCTGAATTAAGGGAAAACTGTTCTGGGAATATTAACTGATGTGTTGAGAAAAAAAAAAATCAAATTTACCCCCATTGCACCTATCAAACAAATTGAAATAGAATCTTAAATTTTTATTCCACTGAATTTATCAGTCTTGAATATGCTAATGCCCAATGTTACTCACCTGCTATAGAGTTTTGGGAACTGCTGCTCTATTTCAAAGACCCTAATAGTGCTTCTTTAGGATTGGAAATAAAAGGAAAGGGCAGAGAATCAGAATTATCTGGGGAGTTTTTCTCCTAACCACAGAATCCCTCTCCTACCAATGTGTGTCAGAATCTCCTTCAAGCGTCAGGAAGAGGGCCTTGATTTCATTGTGCTTGAGTGGATGGGTGGGGTGGTGGTGGAATTATGATCCTGTCATCTCAATCTGAAAAAAAATATTACCGAGCAAGTATAGGCCAGGCAGTATTTTATGCACTTGCATGCATTGCTTTATTTCTCACAACAAACCTATGAGGTACTATCATTACTCGCAGTTTATTTCTCATTGAGGAAACAGATACAGAGAGGATGAAAAACTTCCCAAAGATCATATAGCTAGTAAGTGTTGGAACCAAGGCTGGAACAGACACTCTGACACTAGATTTCATGCTACAATCCCTTACATAGATGTTGTTCTGCATGGTAGTTAGATTTGATACTTTCATACTTCAGAACATGGAATTTTAGACGTGAATGGGAAATTGGAGAAAATAAAATTCAAATCCTTCAAGACTAGTAAAAATGACTCGATGATGAAATAACTTATTACACAACTAGATAGAGGCAGAGTCAGGAATAGAGCTCAGACCTCCCCCAGAGCTTTTCTCATCACTTTAATCCCTATATTGATGGGCTTCTGTGGAATACCCTAGAAATATTGTTTATAACTTTTCTCCATGATTATAAAACATTTCAAAAGGATACAGGAGAAAATAAACAATATTCATATTTAGGCATAACTTGATTTTTTCAAGGTAGCTAATCACCTTCCCCACATCCAATCATTGGATAGTTTGGTCATTCTGTTGATTTTCCGTGCATCCTTTATCATGTATTTCATATATATGCTAAGATTTTGTTTCAGCCCCATCTGTCCTTCCTTTCCTACTGATCTGGCTATCATTCTCACAACAGTACTACATTGCTTTACTTACTGCAATTTTATGATTACTTTTTTTATCTGGTGGGGCAAGTCCTTCCACTTTATTTTTTGTTTTCAAATTTTATTTATTCTCATGTATTTGTTCTTTCAAGTGAACTTTAGGATTGTGTTTGCAAAGCTGAATCAAAACATTGATTTCAGAAGATATAGCTTCTTGTATGATTTATTACCTCCCAGAAACATGCTTATCTCTTCTTTTACTCACATTTCCTTTCCTATTCCACAGTAAATTTTATTCTTGTACCTGTAAAGTCATGCTTTTCTTCTTAAGATTAGGCCTAGTAATAATTTTGTTCACTAGTGTAAATGGAATTTTCCCTCATTATATCTTCTAAATAATTATTGACAGCATATAAGAAAACTACGGAGTTTTACGTATTTATTGTGCATCTTGTCATTTTTTGAGATGTTTTTCTAAGAAAAATGAGCTTCCTGGAACATTATAGAGCTGGAGAGAGAGATACTGTTTGGGAATTCCTGGGCACTGACTGCTTTCTCCCCCTACCCTGAGGAGGATGTGGTCTTGCTAGTGCTAAGTTTACTTCAAAAACCAAGAGAATGTTTATATTCTCTTAGGCAGAAGCACATGGATTGTTGGTGTACTTTCTTCTGAAATGGAAATGTAAGCCCAGTGTTAAGAGGGCAGGGGCAGAGCAAGAAATGGGCCCCTTTTTCTACTCCAACAGGTGCCTCCCACTCATATAGAGAAAAAAG
The DNA here is from genome assembly GCF_949752795.1 of Hyperoodon ampullatus. Lineage (NCBI taxonomy): Eukaryota > Metazoa > Chordata > Mammalia > Artiodactyla > Ziphiidae > Hyperoodon > Hyperoodon ampullatus. Next base: position 38,245,711 of record NC_136920.1, on the reverse strand, counting down.
AACTTAAGAAGAATATGGAAATAGATGCTGCATCTACTCCTACTCTCAATATATTCATATCCTTTCACTTAACTTCTGTATCTTTGGTTAAATAAGTCAGAAACTGATAGCTTGTGAATAATCATATTTTGTTCAATAATGTCTTTTCCTTTTCAATAATTATATTTGTTTTACTTTCACATCTGTTGCATTGTTGAAAACATCTAGAACAAAGCAGGAAATATTTTTGTCTTGTTCTTTATTTTAAAGAGAATACCTCTAGTGCTTCATTATGATGTTGGATTTTGGTTTAAAATATTCTTTGTTATGTAAAGGACATATGCTCATATAACTATTCTTAAGACTTTTTGGAAAACTAGATATGGGCATTGAATGTTATCAAATGCCTTTTTAGAATCTATTGAAATTATTATTTTTTCTCTTTTGACATATGCAACACATTAATATGGCACCTAATATTAAACAATTTTTATAGTTCTAAAAAGAATGGTTAGAGGACTTTTTCTTTACTCTTGTAATTACAAAAATATTTCCTTCATATGCCTGTTTGAAAATATTTTTCATCAACTTAGGATGTGAGCCTCTCTAATCTGCATAAACAGGTGTGTTTGGCAACTCAAGAATATTTTCTTCTATACCTTTGAATTCACAACTCCATGTGTCTTTATATCCAGAAACATGGTAAGCCTCTCAGCACATTCAAATCTTTTATATATCTCACTAAGGTTATGTAATTTTCTTCCTTTAGATTTCCATTTGTTCTGTATTTCCGCCCCCCAGGAATTTGTGAAATAGGGTCTTCATTTATATTTCTTTATGTATTATCTCCTCCTTTAGAAATGTTTTATTTTTCTATGATAGGAACTTCTAGGGTTTAACCTACATATCATTGATGAGATTTTCTGTACTGTTAATTCTGCTCTCTACTGCTTTCAATATAGATTTCTGACTTTATATTTTTCATTTTCTGGCAGTGTATCCTTAACTACCTCCCTTTCACCTCAAATTGTTCTCTCCTCATGACTTTCTTTTTCATAGATTGCAAAGCAAATGCTTTGTACAATTTTCTTCTGTTTCCCTTAATGAAACATTTTTTCACGGGCATTTTCTTCCTGAGTCTTCAGGGCAGGGTTACTTTTCCCTTGTGCCATATGATTTCACTGGTACTTTTTATTTATCCTAAAACAAGAGGAGAAGTTCTCAAGAGGATTTAATATTTAACATAAATTGTTGTGAGATTGCTCTTAGTCATACCATGCATGTTGATAGAATGCTTCTATTTAATTGCTAGGTGGAGACTAAGTTAATGTTCACTCAATCTAATTTCCAGTATTCTAGCAAGCATTTTTCTAGCAAGGCACTAGTAGACTGAGATGTACTTTTATGATGTACTACTTGGTTCTCTGTCACTCTGAACGTATGATAGAGTACTGGAAAAATAATATAATCTTTAGTATCTACAAATCTGAAGGTGTTCCTATCTCTCTACCTGTGTATAACATTATTACCATGTGAACTATATAGATCTGTAATACAACAAACCATTGCTAGTCCATCCCTCTACTTTCTTTGATATCTTTTCTGGGAGTTGCAGTCTCAGAATAAATATGACTAAATAATAATAGGGATTGATGAGAAGGGAAAAAGACTCTCTTTTAAGTGCTTCAACCATGTAGCAGGAGGCAAACTATTCTATTTTAAGGTGTTACAAATGTGTCTGTCTTTCAGAGCCAAATGGCAGATAGCAAGGAAGTAACAAAATGTCTTCCTACAGTAGAACTGTTCTCTTCAAAAAGGTAAAATTGCATATGCCACTGATTGTAAGTCTCAAGTGAGTGCTGAATTTGGAGTTCTGAACATTTCTCCCAAATTCTGATCACATGTTGAATATGAGTAGTTGTCACTGTTCTTATAGAAGTTGGGGATGGGGGGAGAATGAATCTGGGAATACTAGCCTAATTACAACCTAACCCAGGCCACAGAAGGGTGTTCACTATTCATCATATAGATTATTGCTTTAACGAGAAAATGTATGTTGATTTTCAAATGTAGGAATTGATTTATAGCAACTTTTAGAACATAATCCCTTGGCATATCAAAAACTGCCTGTATTTAGCTTCATTTATTATATTCTTAAATGGCATAATCATTGTTAAGTATTAAAAACATTAACCAAATCATAAATTATCACATAAAATGTGGGTTTTTTTTTTCCTCTGATGTATTAATAAATCTGGTCACGCCTAACATTTTTATTTCTTAAACTATAAGACCCAGGAGCCTTCAGTCAATATGTTTATCTTAATCATCCATCCATCCAGCTAATAAGTTCTTATAATGTGTCACCAAGTCTAATGTGTATTAGGATTACAAAGAGAAGTGAAGCTGATTAACGATTTAGGTAATTTTTTGGGAAGTAGGGGTGTTCATTTGGATTTCTTTATTGAGCTTTCCTTTTTCACATACCATAAAATTCACTCTTGGGTGCACAGTTCTGTGATCAAAACACGAAGTTGTGTAACCACCATGACAATCAAAGAAACAAGTTCTACCACCAGCCCAAAACTCCCTTATGCTCCCTCTCAATCATTTAGTTTTGCACATATTGAGTCTGAGATGTCTGAAAGACATCCTGATGACAATGTTCAATAAAAAGATTTAAAAATTGGGCCTTAAGACTATGGAGAAATCTGTGCTGGAAATAAAAGCTTGGGAATTTCCCCATAGATTGGGCTGAAGTTATGGGGCAGAGACTGCCTGAAGCACGAGCAAAATGAAGGTAGTTTGAGGATGTAACCTTTAGAAACATCGATATTTACATGGCAAATGGAAAAAGAGGAAAGCAATATTATAAAGGGGAATGCAAGAAGCGAAAAAGAGAACTTTGAAAGTGAGAGTTGTCAATGGTTAGTGGCAAAGCACACAGAAGTATCAGGTTAACATAAAAACCAAAGCGCATCTTGGCAACTAAAAAGTTATCACTAACTTCGGTGAGAGCAATTTCACTGGATTGATGGGTATAATAGTCTAAGCACAATGCTTTGCAGAGTTACTGGGAGACTTGAACAAAAAGATAAGATTTAGAATGGTGGCTAATAGAACATGCCAACTCAAGGGAGGAAAGGCATTAATACGGTTACAAGTTGAGAAAAGAGAGCTTGTAAGGATAGAGCCAGAGGGAGAAGCTTCAATTAAGAACACATAAGACAAAATGTATTGCATAAAAAATGAGGTACATCTCCTTCTAAGGTGGAGATGCTCAATAGTAAAAGCAAGCACAGAACTCCTTGATATTTACCCAAATGAGTTGGAAACTTATGTCCATAGATAAATTTGCACACAAATACTTATAGCAGCTTTATTCATAATTGCCAAAACTTGGAAGCAACCAATATGTCCCTCATCAGGTGAATGGATAAACAAACTGTGGTACATCCATACCATGGAATATTATTCAGTAATAAAAAGAAATGAGCTATCATGCACATTAAGACATGGAGGAAACTTAAATGCATTATTAGGTGAAATAAGCCAACCTGAAAAGGCTACATGCTGTATGATTCCAACTATAAAACATTCTGGCAAAGGGAAAACTATGGAGACATTTCAAAGGTCAGTGGTTGATAGGGGTTCTGGGGTGGGAGGGAGGGAGGGATGAGTAGGTGGTGAACAAGGCATTTTTAGGAGAGTGAAACTGTTCTGATATTGTAATGGTGGATACCTGTTGCATCATTATACATTTCTCAAACCCATGGAATGTACAACACAAAGAGTGAGCCCCGACACAAACTATGAACTACAGTTAATAATGTATTCATATTGGCTCATCGATTGCACCAGATGTACCAAACTAATCCAAGATGTTAATGACAGGGAAACTCTGAATGAGGGGTTATATAGGAACTCTCTGTACTTTCTACTCAACTTTTCAGTAAATCTAAAACCTCCCTTAAAAAAACAAAAGTAAGCATAAAAGTGTAGGATAGAGAAGAAAGTTATAATAGTTCCCATGTGGTGGACTTTTATTTTCATTAATTAACAGGAGTATTTATGAGTGGGTATCTCTCAGTAAATGTTCTATCACGTTCTAGATATTAATATCCAGAATGATGGGACACTTCCTAATTGAGTTTTCCTGAGATTCAAATGTCCAGATGGCAGGTGAACCGGTGCCTACTGACATAAGGAAAAGTCATTAACTTTCAGTACACAGATGCTTATCACTGGCATTTCTGTAACTGATAAATTTCTTGAAATTTGATTCATCCCTCAATCTACTAATTTATCTAAATCATGGTATCTAATTTGAACCATATTACACTTAACTTTAGTAAATATGCCCTTTAATTTTTTTTGGAAAAAATGCATTCTTGAAGAAAAAAAACGTTTTCATCCAACAGAGTTGTACCAGAGTTGTAAAACGTCATAAAAAAGTCTTTAAATTTATGTACAATTATAGGGATCAGAACAATAATACATATTTAAAGACATCCTAAATTTTCAGGGCCCTATTATTTATATTTTCATTGTGGGAAAATATAAAAGATTCTAATTTCCTGATAGGTTTCACTGAGTGTCACTTCAAAAGATCAGATAACACCTGTGGTTCTCAAAGTGTGATCTGTAGACCCCTGGAAGTCTCCTAGTCCATTTAAGGGGACCAGTGAGGTCAAAGCAATAACACTAAGATAATTATCTGCTGTTTCACCATGTTGACATTTTCAATGATGTTGCAAAAGTAACTATGGATAAGGCAGCTGACCCCTTAACATGAATCATGGCTACAGAACCAAACTACTAGTAATCATTATAATCATTGCTATGCATTCAGTAAAAAACCTACTTTCACTTAAGAATGTCCTTGATGAAGCAGTAAAAATTATTACTTTTATTAAATCTTGAATCTTGAGTATACACCTTTTTTGTATTCAGTGAGATGAAATGGGAAGTATGGATCAAGCACTTGTGCTGCATATCAAGTGTAATATCGTACTTTGAGTTGGGAGTTAAAAAAGCCTCATTTGCCAGGTTTACTTGAAACACCATGTTTACTTGAGAGAACTATTGACCAACTATGTTATTCAGGCATTTGTCAAATATTTTGTCAAAAATGAACAAAGAGAAACTGTCATTTCAAGAACTCACAGTATTTGTTACCGAAGATAAAAAACAGATTTTTGAGTAGAAATTAGAATTTTGAAAAACTTGTATTTGTTACTATGAGCTTGACAACTTCCCAATACCTAAAGAATTTTCTGATGAGATTGGTGGTGATATTAATGAATGTGATTTCTCAAATACTGTATAATGAAATGTGTCAAAATATGGAAGAGCTACATAACCCAGTGAACCAATATTTTCCAAATGATCAGTGCATGATGTTACAAAATCATGCATGGGTAAAAGATCCATTCAAATTACAAGACAGACCAATGGAATGGAATGTAAGTACTAAAAGTTCATTCATATGCTTTCACATTCCATACTGCAAACTAACCTTTAAGAAACTATTACTTGTTGAATTTTGGTGTGGTGTCAAATGAGAATATCCACAATTATTTTAAAAATGCTTTAAAAACAATCCTCCCTTTTCCAGCTACCTGTGTGAAACAAAATTGCTTTCATCTAATCTAATATCACAAAATATCACAACAGACCGAATGCAAAAGCTGACATAAGAACCCAGCTGCCTTCTGTTAAGCTAGACATTAAATATATTTATTAAAATGTAAAACAATGCCATTCTTCTCATTTTTTGGAAAAATAGTTATTTTTCAGAAAAATGTTATCTATATTAATATGTAATGAGCTTATCACATTACACGAGTTATTTTAAGTCATTTAATTAATAGATATATTTTAAATTTCTCTTGTATTTCTACAATGGTAAATGTTGATAGATACAACCCACAGAAACAAAAGCTCTTTGGGGTCCTCAATTATTTTTAAGAGTGTAAAGGGTTCTCAAAACCACTAAAATAAACTATTATTAGACAAATTTACCTGAAAATGAAACCATGGTTCCTAATCAATGATTTAGAACATGATAGTAAAAGGCTGATTTGATACTTAGTATAATATCATGATTAGAACAAGTCATAAAACATTCTCTTGATATTTAACTTACAAAGAGAATTCTGTTTCACTAATTTCAGTTGTGATGTAGTCGATTTTTCTCCTCGTTGGCTTTTATTCTTTTCATCACCCTCCTCATCTTGCACTACAAAGTCATCAATAATATAATCATCTCCATCTTCATCATATTCATAATCATCTTCCTCCTCCCCCTCCTTCTCATCATCATTTTCATCACTGCTTGGGCAGGATTTCTTTTCAGAGTCCTAATTAAATTAAAACATACCTTTTAGTATTTTTAGTAAAGTGTACCTTTAAAAAATTGTCAGTATGGGGCTTCCCTGGTGGCACAGTGGTTAAGAATCTGCCTGCCGATGCAGGGGACACGGGTTCATGCCCCGGTCCGGGAGGATCCCACACGCCGCAGAGCGGCTGGGCCCGTGAGCCATGGCCGCTGAGCCTGCGCGTCCGGAGCCTGTGCTCCACAACAGGAGAGGCCACAACACTGAGAGGCCTGCGTACCGCAAAAAAAAAAAAAAAAGAAAAAAAATTGTCAGTATGGATGTGAAATTAAAAGATTAAATCTGAAATAAAAAAATGATTTGTAGAAATTAATTTTATATTTTAAGGTTAAAAAAATCTTGTCATGTTAAATGTTGAACTTTTGAAATTAGGAAGAAGATAATATACCCTGGTTAGTGAAATAAGATGTTTAAAATCGACATTAGGATTATAACTAGAAATTAAAAACAGGAAAGACCAAATTTTAAAGAAGTCTTTCAATTTTAAAAAAGAGTGAAAGAATGAGGCTCTAAAAAATATTATTAGATACAATACTTCAATCAAACATGTTCAAGGAAACTTGACTAAAAAATAAATTTTAGAATTATTGTGAAATAGAACAGACTCAGCCCTTTGATTTTTATAAAATACTTAAATAAAAAGTTAAAAACAGTAACAAAACCAATAAAATATAACACACCTCAAAATCTCTACTACTACTGCGTCTCTGACGAGATCTCTGTTTTGAGAGGTCTTGCAGTTTCTGGAGCTGTTCTCGCTTTCTTGCGGCTAAAGTTTTTTCAGGTTCTTTTTGCTCCATCTCCACTGAAGAACATTCATCTTCAACCACTCTACGTGGATGTTTAACGCCCACTTTTCTAACTAGGATATCACTGTCGTCACTTTCATCACTGTCGTACATCACAGAGGAGATCCTTTTTCTCTTCCCTCCCTTGATGTGTTCTTCTTCTAAATCCTCCTCTGTTATTTGTCCAGAGTGTTTGTTGAGATCATCTTCCTCTTGACCTGAATGCTTTTCATAATCTGGTAAGTCAATACTTCCATGTTTGGTTTTGTTCTTTTCTTCTTCATATGTTGAACTGTTGCCAGTGTTAATGAGATGCTTACTATTGTTTCCTTCACTTTCAACTTTAATTAATTTAAGCTCTCTTTCATTTTCTGGCTTCTTATTACTATCAAGCCCCTTGTTACTATCAGGTTCTTCGTCACTGTCAACACTTTCATTATTGTCAACACTTTCATCACTATCAAGCTCCTCATCACTCTCAAGCTCATCATCACTATCACATAATTGTGAGAGACTACTTCTTTTAGTCCGCCTCCAATCCACTCGAGATTTCTGTTCACACTCTTGAGTTTTAGAATTTTTCCTTGTTTCATGTCTTCTAATATGTACCATTTTCACTTAAGCTTCTACAAAATAAAGTTATTAGGAATATAATAATATAACCAGATTACAACAATGAATGCATTTATGGTACAAACTATATTTATTTGGTGTTATTAAATGGTTCACAAAGGTAAAATCACATGAAATATCTGAGTGAAGATGGTTGCATAATTTGCATAACAAATTATGGAACAAATAATTTATTGAACATCTATGAAATCATCATATGAACATCTATTCTGAATTATGTTGTATGCTGTGCTGATAGAGGTTCATAATTAAGAAAAATGCAAGGTAGTATTCATTTAGTACCAAATGAGTGATAAAAAAATAACTGCAATAAAAGTGTAAAGATGCAGGAAGATCAGAACAGCAAGTGTTTCACTGAAAATTTTACTGAACAGATATGATCTGATAGACCGCTGAAGAATTGACTAAATTTGAACAGAAAGAATGAAAGACAAAGGGATTTCACGAAAAAATGATAAAGTCAAAATTTTGGCACTGAGAATGAACATGACATGTTTAGTAAATAAGTGTGACAAAAAAGGTGGGGAAAAAGGCTTTATGCTGGAAAAAAGAGACCAGTATAGAAAGGTATGGTGGGATTACAGAATGATTCCTCCCATAAGCAAAGAAGGATTCTGAATAAAGAAATTACATGAATTATAACATAAAAGTTAAACATTTATATGAAGAAAGTTATAAAGTACTAAGTGACATAAAATAGATAACAGTGCAAAACTGAGCAATAACTTATCTACTAAGATTTCAGCCTCCATATATTTTAGTAAAATGGCAATGGCTTTAATCCATTAAAAGTTAAAGATACAATATAATCCAATAGAAAACTTACTAACAATCCAATAACATAGGTGAAAAAACAAAGAAGTTTCATGGCGAAGCAGAGCATGGTATTGGGAAGGAAAACAAATGATCTAAGTTCCTGATTCAGAAAAGGGTGAACTCCATCAAAATTATCACAAGTATACAGTAAAAGAACAATTAGAGACAATTTAACTAGAAAAACGGTAACATATATGTACTTCTGTGGTTGCTAAGGAAAATAGAAATATGATCACGATGCAATGAGACTGACCTCATAATACGCATATAAGAACTTATGTATTCAATTGAATGCTGTCTCCTTCAAAGAAATCACGTTATGAGGCTGATTGTTCCAATATTTCCACCATGGCACAGAATATTCTGGAGATTTTCTATTTTATTTTCAAAAAATATGAAAATAATCACACTTCATTTTTTATCCCAAAAAGACATTTAAATATCCACTTTATTCGCTTGTCTTAGTTATAAGGGACTGTTACCATCTTCCAGAAATGAAAGGGAATTTGAAAAGATGAAGATTAACTACTATTAAAGATATTTTTTAAATGTGCTGCAAACTCTGATGGTAATTCCAAAACTAGAACGCCAGAAATTTTTTGAGCGATGGCAGTGTTACTGAACCAAGTTTATAGCTTCCCATGACGATTATCGTTTTAGTTGGTGGGGAGATACCACCCACTTCATTGTACAAATTCTGTTATGTTAATAAGGCAATGTGACTGCTTCTATAATGGTAACAACTCATATAAAATCAGAACAACAACAGTTGCTAAGATTATACACAAGAAATTATAATGTAGGAGACCTTATGACAGTAACTGCTACAAGATACATTCAGCACTGTAACAGCGATCTACCAAATCCTAGTCCATAGACCAAATATTCTGCTATTTGAAATTACAATTAGGTTGTATTTTACAGAAGGTTTATATTAAAATCAGCAAAGAATAAAACTGTGTGTGGTCAAAATTACTCTTTTTAAAGATCTCTATATTACTCTTCAAAGTATGGATTATTGTATACCATACTGCTGCAAAATATGTCCCCCCAGTTTCTCTTTCAGGTTTTAAACAGATTACTGTTTTTTTTCTTTTTATTAAACACTAGATAAACTTTAATCCATTAAAAGTTAAAGATACAATATAATCCAATAGAAAACTTACTAACAATCCAATAACATAGGTGAAAAAACAAAAAGTTTCTAAGGTTATATTTTGAAGCCATATAATACAAAGAAGTATTTTTTAAGCATATATAGTTATAAATTTGCATAAGCTAACTGTGCATGTGCTTTACACTACAATAAGAAGGTAAGGCTTTTTTATAAATCTGTCTGAATTGGGAGAAATAATGAAAACAAGTTTATGAAAACAAAAGACAGATATGGCCTCAGTAGATACACTAAAGTATGGACAGGAGGAATATGAAAGTGAAAGATGATTTTATTAGTACTCAAAAGCAGTTTCATACACACTAGATGATTATCTTACAAAACTATACGATGTGCAAAAGACAGTTATAATTTCAAGCGGTGATTCCTATGACAATGATAGAAATGATTAAGAATGTCACACTATTCAAATACCTATGACTGCACAGAGTTAAGCTATTAAAAAACGCTATATGTATAGTAATTTTCAGTGCATTTTCAAATATATTTTAAAATCCTGACAATGATTCTAAAAGGAAGACATTATCTATCTTCATTTATAAAAATCAAAGCCAAGGATGTAGAGTTTAAATGACTTACCGAAGATCACACAGCTCGTTAGTGACAGAGCAGGGATTAGAAACCAGGTCTCCTGATTCCCCATCCAGTGCTACACAATGACTGCTGCCAATATTTTATTTGTACAAGGTAGGAAAAATTATGCCTTCAAAAAGTCATTATTTTATCTCTCATTCAGGCTAAATTTTAGTTTCTGGAAATAATCATTAAAATAGTTTGACTAAGAGTTTACAAACATGCTTTTTAAATTACGTAACTGAATTTTAGTGCACATGAATTAGGCCAGAAACTTCTGTAAATTATTTATCTAACAGGCAAGAAAAGAATGTGCAAAAGAGATGAAAATTTGCAGACTTCCCTCTACCACCTTACTGATGACACTGACCACAAAAGTTAAGGGATTCCCCACTGAGTCAAAAAGTAAAGATTCCAAAGAAAGGCAGTCTCTGATGAGAAAAATTTTATTTTGGAAAGCTGCAGTATTGAATGTTTAAGGAGGCAAATTTTATGTAAACAAATCAAATTTCATTTGGCCAACTGCCGAATTTCCAGGACGTCTCATATTTCAAAATTGCTGTTTATATCAATAATGTCAAAAAATCTGTTATTGAAAAGGAAGATAATTTGATTATGGTTGGCTCCTCTTTTTAAATGTGGATACTTTTACTGTGTGAGCTGGGGAGGGAAGGATGACAAGGGAAAAGGTGAGCGAACTGAACCTGAGGAGAGAAATGAGAAGATAAAGCTAGGCTGATGGGTAAGACATCTCTTGATCATTATAATTCACTCAGAAAATAATCCATGCAAATTAGTGTAATTTCTATATATGTTGCGTATACACTCAATTTTTTGAAATGAAAGTTTAATCAAGCTTCTTTAATGATACCTTACCTTTAGACAAAGAGAAAAACAGAGACTCCACACAGAGAGCATTAAATAAGTGAATGAAGATGATCAATACTATCACATCTTTGTGTTTCATGGTTAAAATCATGTAAATAGCACATACTATCTTGTCTGCCAAAGAATGTCAAGGCGATAACCCATAAGGCTTGTGTTCCTCCTCTAGCACGGTAACTCTACAACTAAAAAGGGTACTTTGATGCCACCTGAATTTCTCATCAGAAATATCCTTTATTCTAGACTTTGAGGTTAATTCATCAAGAAAAGATTCATTCTAGGAATCATCGACTTGCCCTATGAACAATGTAGGTGGTAGTTTACACTTAAAAATTTGAAGGGCGGTGGAACCCCAGCCATTACTTGAAATTTCACCAGAAGGGATGCATCCTATTTGTAAAACATTACCCCTCTTGATGTTTCCTTTTATATGACAGTTTGGAGAGGAAACCTTAATAAACCAAAGAAACAGTCATTGAATGTATACTATGTGCCTGCACATGCTCGGAGCTGTGGCGTTTCTAGAATTCAACAACACAGTCTCTGCTCCCAAGGAGCTCACAATCTGACGAGATTACTTGGGACACCAAAACAAGCCAGCGTAATACATGATTTAAGGGCTACAGAATATGATTCTTTTTTTGTTGTTATCGCATTGCTGTGAATAAATTTATATAGTTCTTCCATTGGCTGGAAAACAGGGCAGCACAACAAAACAGAAATGGGAAATAGGAAAATATGAAAAACATAAAGGGAAGAAAGCCAATGTCTCCCACTTAGAATTACGGTTTAGTACTCCACAATTTCGCATAGAGTGGAGCCTGCCAGCTTGCCATCTCCGACAACTATAGTATTCATTAAAATCTGTAACACTGAAGATGGTTCGCTAAATTCAGCAGGGATGAGGGGGCCTAGGAAGGAACAGAGCCTCTCGGGAGTTAACACCACAGTCATTTTCATGATTACAAACCTGTCTCCTCGGCGGGACGCAGACACCTGGCGCAGATCGCCCGCCCGTCTGCTACTCACCCCCAGGAGGGAGGAGGCACCGTAGCTAAGAAACGGGACCCTCTGACACAGCTTCGCGATGACGTGCGCGGGACGTCACCAACTCCCGGACTTTAGAGGAGCTCGGTCCCCAGAAAACAAACAAGGATTTGGAAGAGCCAGAAACCCGCGAAATCACCCGCGGAGGCCCGCGCATCAGACCTGCCCACTTCCCCTTCGCGGAAGGAACTGGCACCCCGCCCACTGCAGCTCTGCCCCGGCGGCCCGCAAGTGGATCGACGCGCGTAGGGGAGCCGTCCCGCCTACCCCGAGAGCGCCGACGGGAATTTTTTATCCCCGCCCTTCTAATAAACCATTAGCAGCCGGAGCTGGAGCGAGTCCCCGCCCCGAGCTGGTCGGCACCGCACCCGCGCCCTCACCTTTCAAATCTCCTCTGCGTCTGCCTGCGCCTCCACCTTTGCCTCCACCCAGGCACCCAGTCCAGACTGACGACGTCCCTCCTCCTTCCGGGGACGGGGGGAAGTCCCGCCTCTGGGTGGGGCGAGGGGCGGGGCCGGCGGTGGGAGGGGGCGTTTCCGGGAGCTTGTGGTCGGGGGAGGAGCGGTCGCCGCGCGTTAGGCAGGGAGCTTTACGGGGTCCTGGTTCCAACTGAGGTGGGGAGAGGGGGCTCGGCGGGCAGTGAGGAACGGGGAGGGCTGTGTAGGCAAAGTACGCCAACGCGGGGAAGTGGGGCTTGCGGTGGAAGGGGCTGACTGCTGGGGAAGGAATCCAACGTAACCGTCCCCCTGGGGAAGGGGGCCAGTCCCCGACTCCCTGGCTCTTCCGCTCTCTGCTGTAACTTTGGGGTGTGGCGGGGGTTAGTGACGGCCGTTGACCCAGGATCTGGGCGTGAAGGAGGCTTGTGGTCACGATGGGGTTATAGTCTTTCTCGCGGCCACTGGGGGAATAAAACAAATATTTGTAATCCGGATTATCCGCGGTGACTTGGGGCCTCCTCTACTGCCCATTTAAAGTTAAAGGCCTGTTCTCTCAGACTTCCGCCCCTCTGATCGTCCTTTGCCGTCTCTTTGCCAGCCCAGCCCAGCCAGGGAAGGGGTCAGGGCCACCAGGTACCTGGTAAGGTTGAAAGACTGAGTGTGTAAGGCTGTGTTAAAGTGAGTCTGTGAGAGAAGGCAGGATTTAGAGGATTGCTTCTGTGTGAGTCTGGGGTGAGTCCCAGAGCCTCACCATGTCAGGGAAACGGAAGCGTGTGGTGTTAACTATTAAAGATAAGCTTGATATAATAAAGAAACTTGAAGATGGAGGTTCTTCCAAACAACTGGCAGTGATTTATGGAATTGGCGAGACAACAGTTCGGGATATAAGAAAAAATAAGGAAAAGATTATAACTTATGCAAGCAGTTCTGATTCCACAAGTCTTCTGGCCAAGAGGAAATCTATGAAGCCATCCATGTATGAGGAACTGGACAGAGCAATGCTGGAATGGTTCAACCAGCAAAGAGCAAAAGGGAATCCCGTGTCTGGACCAATTTGTGCAAAAAGGGCAGAGTTCTTCTTTTATGCTTTGGGAATGGATGGTGATTTTAACCCCTCTGCCGGTTGGTTAACTCGTTTTAAGCAGCGGCACAGCATTAGAGAGATTAATATTAGAAACGAAAGATTAAGTGGAGATGAGACAGCTGTGGAAGATTTTTGCAACAACTTTCGAGACTTTATTGAACGAGAGAATTTGCAACCGGAACAGATCTACAATGCAGATGAAACTGGACTGTTCTGGAAATGCTTGCCTTCCAGGACTTCAGTAATCAAAGGTAAATGCACAGCCCCTGGGCACAAGTCAATTGAAGAAAGAGTCACTATCATGTGTTGTGCCAATGCAACAGGTTTACACAAACTTAAGCTTTGTGTTGTGGGGAAAGCAAAGAAACCTCGCTCCTTCAAGTCAACTGACACCTCAAACCTGCCAGTCTCTTATTTCAGCCAAAAAGGTGCATGGATGGATCTTTCCATTTTCCGACAATGGTTTGATAAGATCTTTGTGCCACAAGTTCGCGAGCACTTAAGATCCAAAGGCTTGCAAGAAAAGGCTGTGCTCTTGTTGGATAATTCACCAACACATCCAAATGAAAATGTCCTGAGGTCAGATGATGGCCAAATATTTGCTAAATATTTACCACCTAATGTGGCTTCATTGATTCAGCCCTCAAATCAGGGAGTCATAGCTACAATGAAGAGAAACTATCGTGCAGGTCTTCTCCAGAACAACTTGGAAGAAGGCAATGACCTGAGATCATTCTGGAAGAAACTAACTCTGCTAGATGCACTTTATGAAATAGCAATGGCATGGAATTTAGTAAAGCCAGTTACCATTAGCAGAGCATGGAAGAAGATTCTCCCTACCATAGAGGAAAAAGAAAGCCTGAACTTTGATGAAGAAGATATCTCAGTGGCTGCTGTGACTACCATTTTACAACACACCAAAGGATTGGAAAATGTGACTCCTGAGAACATTGAAAAATGGCTTGAAGTAGACAGTACTGAACCAGGCTATGAAGTCTTAACTGACAGTGAAATCATCAGAAGAGCACAAGGCCAGACAGACGAATCCAGTGAAAATGAGGAGGAGGAAATAGAACTGATTCCAGAGAAACATATTAATCATGCAGCTGCTCTCCAATGGACTGAAAATTTATTGGATTATCTAGAACAACAAGGTGATATGATTCTGCCTGATAGACTGGTGATACGTAAACTTCGAGCCACCATCAGAAATAAACAGAAGATGACAAACTCAAGTTAGTAATGGCATATCAGCATTACCATTGTTTTGGTAATTGTGTAACTCTTGATCTCTGCAATATGGCTTAATTTTCTTTGTGTTCTGAATTCTCAGACACAGCCCTGTGAAATACAGATACGAAAAATGTATCTGAAGTGGTTTGAGGATTATGTGTTTTGCAGCATCTGTCTCTTGTCCCTTTATCTGTGTAGATAATCAGAAGCTGATTCTGTATAGGTATAAATTACACATACATATGTATTCACTTTTGTAGGTCTACAATTATCCCTCCCATGACAGTGGCAGTCCATAAATTTTCTGGCAGAAGTTACAGGTAACAGTGAACAGATTGAGCACGTTCCTGAAATCTTTTGTTTGATTTGTGAGGGCTGCCACAGTAATCTTTCTTTGTGCTAACCATCTTAAGTGGTTGGTTGGTTTGTATATTTGTATACACTGATGGAATGAGAAATATCTATATTGTTAGATTTCAGGGTGACCTATAATCAAAATGAAGTTCAAAATGAAGGGGAAACTGATTTATGAATTAATAAAATAACTTAGAAATCATGCTTTTCTTACATTTGTTTGGGGGGGACTTTTTTCTGGAAATAAAGTAAATATAGGAAGTGATTGCTAAATTAGAAAACTATTGGAAATCTTATATATAAGATATTCTGACATTTGTAGAAACTGGGAGTGGAAAGTTTAGGGAATGTTAGGTTATTTATAAAAAGGGAATAAATAGGCTCATTTTAATTGGGTCTTTTTAAAAATTATATTATTAATTGGATAACAGTATGGGTTTATTATTTATTCATCTAATTATAGTACAGGTTTTATAATGTTACATGTGGTGATGTGAGCTCCCACCCTATATGTGAGGGAATATCTTGGGTATTTGAAAGTTTCTTGTTTTTTGGGTTTTTTTACTATGCACTTGAAAATGTCTATAATTTGAGAAAGTTCATCATACCTTCTCCTTTTATTTGATATGAAAAGAAGAAATGAATAAAGTTTTTATTTTTAATAAGCTGTAAATTATCTTTTATGAAGAAAGCAGAAATAATTATGGAAAGTGCAGATTCTAATTACATCATTTATTATTTCGACATTTGTAAAAAGGTATTCCTGAATTCGTTAGAATTTTGATAAACTTGCTTAACAATGTAGTTTTATTCAAGACATTGAAAAGATATTACCTATATGAATATTAATTTCGTTTGTAATTTAAAAGCAAAGTGTCTGCATATTATTTCTTATTTTGGCCCTAAATTAAAAAAAAAAGAATTGTTCTCTATCAGTCATTTTTGAAAGACTTAACTTTTTTATTGAAATACTTTGCATTTTATAATGACTTTCTTAGAATTCTAAAGCTTCAAAAATACTTGTAGCTTTCCATAATTTCTGTTCTCTTCAAGATATATGTCTAGGTTTTTTAAAAAGACTTATCTGTGACCAGAACTGTTTAAAAATTGTATTTGTTGCATGAATTGCCTCAGAAGTTAACATACATATTGAATCAGATAATTACACATTTTGCTATAAATTAAATTGTATATAAAATTTTTTTCATTTTTCTAAAATGAAAATATGTACTAAAGAGCTTCTTGGAATTTCTGTCTGGATTTGCTCACTGTTTTTAAAATTAACCTTGTCAGTGAAATTCAGCTGTATCATTGCCACCTAGTGGTAAAATTAACATTACTGTTAAGCTGTGTGGTTTTAAACTTTAATATCTAGTAAAAGGTGCACTGTTTTGTGGCCTTGAGTGTGAATCTTGTGACTCTCTATCCTGTGAGAGACTGGCTCTTCTTTCTTTGGTTTGTAGCTATTTTCTCTTTTCTGAAAGCTGCCAACAATGGTAAACTAAAAGTTCTGTTTTAGACTCTTCTATCCTTAAACATAATTATAAAAGCTGCCAATTACTGAATACCATGTTGTGTTCTAAGCAGTGTATTTATATCAGTAACCCTAAAATTATGAATTAGGTGGAAATACTGATGCTCAGCTCATACTCTTAATTGCTGAAGATCACTTGACTACAGGTAAGAATTCAAACCCAGGTATTTGATGCCAAAGCCTACATTTATTTTATCCAACCTAGGCTAACCTCTTAACCTTTCCAATCTTCAACATTTATTCCTTGCCACCTTCCTCCGCCACCTGCCACCGGTGTCTGAATTTACTTATCTATTTTTCAGTGCACTTGTGGCAGCAATTGCCCTTTCCTTTTACCCTTTTATGAGGTTAGCCTTCCTCTTGCACTACTCTCCATTTCCCTGTTTATCCACAACTTAATAGCATTTGAAATTGGGATCATTTGTTTTTTTGATTTCTGGTTAGCTGTGCTCAGTAAGGATCCTTTCTCACTTCAGCAATTTAAAACCCACCACTGGGAAAACAATTCATGCAAACCTTTCTCTTTAGTTCATGAGGTAATCTCAAAGAGAATTGAAGAGTTGGCACAGTATAGTCCCAACATGAAAGTCTTGCCTTCCCAAAGTTGTTGTAAACCACTACCACCAAAGGCACATTAGCATGTATACACTCAGATCCATACAGATCAAAGGGGAAAAAAAAATAAACCCCCAAATGAGATGATATGGTGAAGAGAATGATCGTTAGGTTCAAATAAAAGAGGGGGTGGTTAGATGAGAAGAAGAAAATTAAAAGGAAATGTGGCCTACAGGGAGGTTTGTTTTGTAATGATGTGAATTTTAACATCCTAGTCCCAGGTTACTGGTATGTGTTGCTCATTCGTAGATGGTCCCTGTAATCTCTGCTTTTCTCCTTTTCACGTTTGGAATGTTAAGCCGTCAGCACCAAGTTGAATGCATTTGATCAGTAGTTGGGACCATTTGGTGGATGACACCAGAAGCTGTTTGGGTACCATATCTGCCCCAAAGTCATAAAGTCTTAGTTTCTAATGCCTCTTCCCTCAATGCCCCACCAAAGGCTCTTTGGCTTTCTATTGCTCTATTAAGAAATTAGCCATAGGGTCATGTTCTCTCTAGTCTTACCAGGTTTTCCCATTGATGAGCCTTGATGAACTGAATGTTTCTCTAAACCCACACTCCTAGTAGCCAAGAATGCTGTGAGGGTAGGATTACCTTGCAGAGATTGATGCAGGAATTTAGAAACTTCCCTTTTATGAGAGATTTGGGCTTTTGGGGGGTGGATGGGTGAAAGGAGTGGAATTCCTTGCCAGGTTTAAATTCAGTGAATCAAAAGTTCATTGACTACTGGGGGTGATGCGTTTAGGAAAATATAAAGGCGGAGAAGAGTGGTTCATGTACTAAAGATCTTGAAATCAAGGTGGAAAAAATAATGTATTTGAGAAAAAACAAAGCCATCTGGTTTAATTGTAAACTCATATAAAACAGCCAACATAATGTGATACGGATTATGTGAGGAAACCATAATGATTTAGTTTGCTTATTAATTCCTTCAGTGGCTTCTACTCTGTATATCCTCTACATTTTCAGCTTTTCTTTTTTTGGTTTTTACTACTCCTGAGTGACTTCATCCATTTCCATTACCTGCATGCTTATGATCCCAAATCTGTCTCCAGTCACCCTGAAGTCCAGATTTGTATCTTCAATTGAGAAGCAGTATTTCAGTCTGGAAGGGAAATTTAAATTGTTGTTTTGCTTTCCATATATAGTAAACTGTCCATTAGCATCCTAATGTGAGAGCCAACTAGATGAGCTAAGGAGTTTTTAACAGTGCCAAATGAAGCTAATCTATATTGGTCTGTAATATCAAAGTAGATAATTATCTTTTCTTATCTCTCTCTCTATATATATATCACCTTTCTTAGCCTTTCCTGATGCCCTTGCCTCTGACCATTTCTTCCTATGGTTAGCCATAGTGGTTTCTGTTTTTCGTACCCTTGTTGCTACTCGAGTACTAAAATTGAGTTTATTTTCCAACCCTTAACCTCCTTAAAAGACTATCATTCAAACTCTTTAGACCGAATACATTCCTTAGAAATGTACTCAACTGTTTTCCCTACTTAAGGCAGCTGGCAAGTTTACACGGTAACTAGTCGCATGCAATTAGAAGTTGGGGGTGAAAGAATGCCCAGAGGGTAGCAGTCGCTGGGAACACCTAATAATGTGAAAACTAGTGTCTGTAAGACCTCAGATTCTGTAAGACTTGTATTGTGAAGTGATTTTTTTTGATGTGTATCTCAATACTGGACTATGAGATCAAGGACCGTAGAATCAGTGCTTTGAAGAATAGTATATATTCATTCAACAAATGTGTACTCAACAAACACAAATTGTATTGTTTCTGTGTGTAAGACATTCTAGGCAATATATGGGATACATGGATTAGACTACATTAGACTTATAATAGAGAAGAGGAGACATGTAAAAAAAAGGGAGAGTGAATTGTGTCACATTCTGATGGAGTGCATATACAAGACTAATTCTGATATGAGTGACATAAGGTAGTATAATCTGATAGGAGTAAGTCATAACAATTGAGTTGGTCTTGAAAAATAACTAAAATTTTCATGATGTTTTACTGTCTTCAGTCATTGCCAAATGTCCTCCAGGGGGCAAAATCATCCCCAGTTGAGAACCATGGCTGTAGAGTTACAAGCTTACAGGTTTTTGGTCTGCTTTCCAAGTTATTGAATGTAATACTTGAAAAATGTTTTTACCGCTATTCCATCTTACCAGCCTCTGCTAGTTGTTTCCCTGATGCCTGCCTCCTGATCACTAATTAATTCCACACATTTGAGATTTTTATCACAGCAGCACCCCATTTCAAGGTACCAATTTATCTATTGATCTGGGTAACTCTAGCTGATGAAAAAAACCTCAGAATTTTAGAGACTTATAATACATGTGTTTCTCTGAGTAATTTTGTGATGATATAAAACTTTGTTGAAGTGTGATTTTCTTCAAGTTGTGATTCATGGGCCCAGGCTCCTTCCACCTTGTGATTTTGTGCTTGCTAGACCCCCTAGAGTCTTCTACATCCAGTTAGTAGATAGGAAAAGAGAGAATGAAGAATATACATTGCTTCTTAACTTCCTTCTATCAGAAATGATTCACAGTATTTCTGTTCTAATGATGAGCACTCATCACCTGGCCCTACCTTGATACGGGGGTGCTCAGGAATAACCCCCTAACTAGGCAGCTGCTTCCTAATTATGACTTTTTACAATGGAAGGGGAAGGTGCACAAGTTTAGTGAATAATTAGCCCTTTCTGCAACAAAAGTATATAATTGCAGTTATTCTTATAGAATCATGCATGGAGCTTTAAAAAATATCAATCCATGAGTCCTACTTGGAAAGGATCAGATTGCAATTTGTTTAGAGTAGTTACAGTGTATTTATTTTTAATGTTGCAGAGGATCACTAGTATGCAACCAAAGTTGAAAGCCACAAGATTACAAATTTGCAAGGTGAGTGGAACAGATGTGGAGACAAGAGAATAACAGGCTCCTTTGATGGACCGTAATGTCAAGACTATGTATAGAGGTAGAGTAATGAGGAAGCTAAATTTGTGAATATTGAATCATCCGTTCATCCCTATAAATCCCACTTGATTATGGTATATGATCTTTTTACTGTATTGTTGAACTTAGTTTGCTAACATTTTGTTGAAGGTTTTTAAATTAATTAATTTATTTATTTTCAGCTGTGTTGGGTCTTTGTTGCTGTGTGCAGGCTTTCTCTAGTTGTGGCGAGTGGGGGCTACTCTTTTTTGAGGTGTCCAGGCTTCTCATTGCGGTGGTTTCTGTTGTTGAGGAGCATGGGCTCTAGGCAAGCGGGCTTCAGTAGTTGTGGCTCACGGGCTCTAGAGCGCAGGCTCAGTAGTTGTGGTGCACGGGCTTAGTTGCTCCGTAGCATGTCGGATCTTCCTGGACCAGCCTCAAACCCGTGTCCCCTGTATTGGCAGGCGGATCCTTAACCACTGTCCCACCAGGGAGGTCCCTGTTGAAGATTTTTGAATCTATGTTCATCTGTGGTATTGGACTGTAATTTTCTTTTCTTGTGGTGTCCTTGTCTGATTTGGGTATCAGGATAATGTTGGACTCAAAAAATGAGTTTGGAAGCATTTCCACTTCATATATTTTTGGAAAAGTTTGAGAAGGATAGGTATTAACTCTTCTTTAACTGTTTGGTAGAATTTCCCTGTGAAGCCATTTGGTCCTGGACTTTTCTTGGTTCAGCGTTTTTTGATTACCAATTAAATTTCATTACTAGTGACCAATGTGTTCACATTTTCTATTTCTTCCTGATTCAGCTTGGAGCATTTTATGTTTCTAGGAAAATATCCATTTCTTCTACCTTGTCCATTTTGTTGGTGTATAATTTTTCATAGTAATCTCTTATGGAAAAAAGATATTTCTTTATGAAAACTGTGGTGTCAGTTGTGACTTCTCTTTCATTTCTTCTCCTTTTTTTCTTGATAAGTCTGGTTAAAGGTTTATCAATTTTGTTTATCTCTTCATAGAACCAGTTTTTAGTTTCATTGGTCTTTTCTATTTTTGTGTGTGTCTGTCTGTTTCATTTATTTTCACTCCAACCTTTATTATTTCCTCCATCTTACTAACTTTGGACTTTCTTTGTTCTCTTTTTTTTTTATAGTTCTTTTACATGTCAGGTTAGATTGTTTATTTGAGTACTTTTTTTTCCCTGAGGTAGGCCTGTATTGCTATAAAATTTCCTCTTAGAACTACTTTTTTTGGCATTCCATAGATTTTATTTTGGAATATTTTATTTTCATTTTCGTTTTTGATATACTCTGATATATTTTTTGATCTATTGATTGTTTATTAGCATGCTGTTTAGCCTCACATCTTTGTATTTTTTTCCAGTTTTCTTGTTTTAATTGATTTCTGGTTTTATACCATTGTGGTCAGAAAAGATGCTTGATATGATTTCATTCTTCTTAAATTTATTGAGAGTTGGTTTGTGGCCTAAGTATGTGATCTATGCTGGAGAATGTTTGCTGTGCACTTGAAAGGAATGTGTACAGCATACCTCAGAGATATTGTGGGTTTGATCCCAGACCACTACAATTAAGTGAATATTGCAATAAAGCAATTCACACACACTTTTTGGTTTCTCACTGCATATAAAAGCTATGTTTACACTATACTGTAGTCTATAAGTGTGCAATAGCATTATATCTAAAAAAACAATGTACATACCTTAATTAAAAATACTTTATTGCTAAAAGATGGTAACCATCATCTGAGCCTTAAACTAGTTGTCATCTTTTTGCAATAGTGACATCAAAAGTCACTGATCACAAATGACCATAACAAATATAATAATGATGAAAACGTTTGAAATGTTGAAAGAATTACCAAAATGTGACACAGAGACATGAAGTGAGCAAATGCTGTTGGAAAAATGGTGTCAATAGAATTACTTGATGCAGGGTCGCCAGAAACCTTCAATTTGAAAAAAGAAAAACCCCACAATATCTGCATAGTGCAATAAAGTGAAGTGCAATAAAATGTGGTGACTATATTGGGCTCTTTTTGGTGGCATTTTGTGTATAAATATATTAAGTCCATCTCATCTAATGTGTCATTTAAGGCTATTGTTTCTTTATTGATTTTCTGTTTGAATGATCTATCCATTTCTGTAAATAGGGTGCTAATGTCCCCTAGTATTGTTTTATTGCTGTCAGTGTCTCCTTTTATGTCTGTTAATACTTGCTTTATGTATTTAAGTGCACCTGTTTTGGATGAATAGATATTTACAAGTGTTGTATCCCCTTGTTGGATTTATGCCCTTATCATTATGTAATGCTCTTCGTCTCTTGTTACATTCTTTGTCTTAAAGTGTATTTTGTCTTATATAAGTATGTCATCCCAGCTTTCTTTTCATTTCCATTTGCATGGAATATCTTTTTCCATCCCTTCACTTTCATTCTGTGTGTGTCTTTAGATCTAAAGTGAGTCTCTTGTAGGCAGCTTTTATATAGGTCTTGTTTTTTTATCCATTCAGCAACCCTATGTCTTTGCTTGAATCTTTAGCCCATTTACATTTAAAATAATTATTAGTAAGTGTGTACTTATTGCCATTTTATTAATTGCTTTTTGGTTGTTTTTGCAGTTCTTCTCTGTTCCTTTCTTCTTCTCTTGCTCTCATAATTTGATGACTTCCTTGAGTGTTATTTTTGTATTCCTTTCTCTTTATCTTTTGACTATCTGTTATAGGTTTTTGGCTTTTTGTTACCATGAGGTTAATATATAACAGTCTATGTATAAAGAAGTCTATTTTAAGTTGATGGTCACTTAAGTTTGAGCTCATTCTAAAAGAACTACATTTTTACACCCCAGCCAACATTTTGTTTTTGATGTCATATTTTATATCCTTTAATTTTGTGTATCACTTTAATTATTTTAGCTATTGATGATTTTACCACTTTTGTCTTTTAGCCTTCTTTCCAGTTTTATAGGTGGTTGATCCTCTACCTTTAATATATATGTGTCTTTACCAGTGAGTTTTTTCTTTCATAATTTTCTTCTTTCTAGTTGTGACTTTTTTTCTTTGTAAAAAAGAAACATTTCTTGTAAGGACACTTTAGTGGTGATGAATTCCTTTAGCTTTGGCTTGTCTGGGAAACTCTTTATTTTTCTTTCAATTCTGAATGATAACCTTGATGGGTAGGGTATTCTTGGTTGTAAGTTTTTACCTTTCAGTACTTTGAATATACTGTGCCAGTCCCTTCTGGCCCATAAACTTTCTGCTGAAAAATCAGCTGATTGTCTTATGGGGGGCTGCCTTGTACATAGCTAGTTGTTTTTCTCTTGCCGCTTTTAAGATTTTATTTATCTTTAACTTTTGACATTTTAATTATAGTGTGTCTTGTTGTAAGTCTCTTTGGGTTCTTCTTTTTGGGACTCTCTGTGCTTCCTGGACTTGGATATCTGTTTCCTTTGCCAGGTTAGGAAAATTTTCAAACATTATTTCTTCAAATATGTTTTCTGTCCTTTTTTCTCTTCTCCTGCTGGGACCCTTATAATGTGAATGTTAGTATGCTTGATGTTGTCCCAGAAGTTGCTAAACCATCCTCATTTTGGGGGGATTCTTTTTCCTTTTGCTGTTTGGATTGTGTCATTTCCACTACCCTGTTTTCCAGATTGCTGATTTGTTCTTCTGCATCCTCTAATGTGCTATTGATTCCCTCTAGTGTATTTTTCACTTCAGTTATTGCCTTCGGTTCTAATTGATTCTTTTTAACATGTTCTATCTCTTTGTTGACATTCTCACTGAGTTCATCTATTCCTTTAAGTTTAGTGAGCATATTTATTACTATTTCTTTGAATTCTTTATCTCGTAAATTGCTTATCTCTGTTTTACTTATTTATTTACCCCCCCCCACCCCGATGTTTTGTCTTGTTGTTTTGTTTGCAAGGAATTCCGTTGTCTCTTCCTTTTGCCTAACTCTCTCTGTGTTTGCTTCTGTGTATTAGGTATATCAGCTACATTTCCCAGTCTTGAAAGAGAGGTCTTATGTAGGAGGTGTCCTGTGGGGCCCAGTGGCGCAAATCACTTTATCTAGGTGCTCCAGGGCTATCCCCTGTGTAGGCTGTGTGTGCCCCTCAGCACTTCCATCCCAGGAGAAAGTTCCATCAGATCCCTGTCCCTCTGGCACATGCTATAAAATCAGTTAATGAATCTCCTTCTTATATGACCCAGTTGCTTTTCAAGCTGCTACTTCTGTACTGGGACTTGGAGCAGGTATGTGCATGAGCTCTTCAAGAGTGGAATCTTGGTTTCCCACAACCCTTCAAGTCTCCTGGACATAAGCCAGATGTTACGGAGGCTAGTCTTCTTGGTGTAGGTCTCCCATGCTGGGGATCCCATTGTGGTGTTCAGACCCCTCATTCCTCAGGAGGGACCTCCAAAGTTGTGATATCCCTCCTGCTTGTGGGTTGCTGTACTGGGGGTGTGGTTTCTAAGTAGACAGCATCTCTGCCCCTCTTACCCTTCTTGATGTGGCCTTTTCTTCATATACTTAGTTGTAGAAAGTCTGTTTTAGTCTTCACATCATTCTCAGAGATAGTTGTTCTATATGTAGTTGTATTTTGGTGTGCCCATGGAGGACATGAGCTCAGGATCTTCCTACTCTACCATCTTGAATCAGGTCTCATGAGATTTGTTTTCTTAAAACATTCATGACAACAGATCTCCATTTGTCTGTGTTTCTTATTAAAATGTTAACTGAGATTTATGGCTTCTGACTCCTGTTAAAATTTTTAGTCAAGGTGAATTAAAGAATTTGTAGATGGGGTTTATAATTATCTTTTTGCTCAGTGGAGTAAAAGAGGAGGAATGATGAATACCACACACTTTATTTACTGGCTGTAATTGAAAATCAGAAATCAATAGAAAGGACTAAATTATGAGTTATACAACCCACATATGCATTGATTTATTTCATTCAGTAATTTCCCTTTTTTTTATTCAGTCATTTATTTGACAAAAAATTTTAAAGTGTATACATAAGGCTAGTCAGGATAGGATATGTTAAGATTAATAAGACACAACCCCCTGTTAAGTAATTTAGGGTCATAACTGTATCTTCAATATTAAGATCATCTTCATTAGAGTCTTCCACATCCAACAATAGAATCTTGGACCCTGTAGGTAATGAAAAGCTTTTCTGATAAAATCTATTAAAACATAGAAAGTACCTTGGATGACCAGACTACCTGGATGTATGCACCTTATGCAGAGTTTTTTGAAACTAACAATGTTATACTACAGTTCCAGTTAATTTCACAAAGCTACTCTGAATAATGGCCATTAAAAAGTATCATAAAATGAGATATTATTGCCTGTTTTTTTTTATTAATAGAACTTATTGTTAGAGGAGTTTTGGGTGTACAGAAAAATCATGCAGAAGGTAAAGAGAGTTATCTTGTGCCTTCTCTTCCCTACTACTCCCATCCCCCACTGTTTACCCAATTATTAATATATTGCATTAGTGGTTCACATTTGTTATAATCAGTGAACTGATAATTATACATTATTAAATAAGGTCCATAGTTTATATTAGGGTTCACTCTGTTGTACAGTTTTATGGCTTTTGACAAATGTGTAATGTCAGATATCCTCCATTACAGTGTCATACAGAACCATTTCACTGCTCTAAAAATCCTATGTTCCATCTATTCCTCATTCTCTCTTTTTCTCCCTCCCTCTGAACCCTAGAAAACGACTGATCCTTTTACTCTTTATAGTTCTGCCTTTTCTAGGATGTCATGGAGTTGGAATCATATACTGTAGCCTTTGTAGACTGGCTTCTTTTACTTAGAAATAGGTGTTTAATGTTCCTCCATGTCTTTCCATGGCTTGATTGCTCAACTCTTATCACCAAATAATATTCCACTGTATTGGTGTATCACAGTTCATACATTTCTCTATTGAAGGCCATCTTGATTGCTTCCAATTTTTAGCAATTATGAATAAAACTGCTAAAATATTTGTATGTAGGTTTTTGTACAGATAAATTTTCAAGTAATTTGGGTAAATATCTAGAAGTACAATTGCTGAATCATATAGTAAGATTATGTTTAGCTTTGTGAGAAACTGTCAAACTATTTTCCAATGTGGTTGTACCATTTTCCATTCTCGCCAGCCTTGAATGACTGTTTCTGTTACTCCACACCTTCACTGGTATTTGGTGTTGTCAGTGTTATGGATAGTAGCCATTCTAATGTAATGATCTCATTGTTGTTTTAATTTATAATTCCCTAATGACATTTAATGATGAATATCTTTTCATATGCTTATTTGCTGCCTATATTTTCTTTCATGAACTGTATGTTTAGATCTTTTGTCTACTCTTTTTTTTTTTTTGCGGTACATGGGCCTCTCACTGTTGTGGCCTCTCCCGTTGCAGGGCAAAGGCTCAGGACGCGCAGGCTCAGCAGCCATGGCTCACGGGCCCAGCTGCTCCGTGGCATGTGGGATCCTCCCAGACTGGGGCACGAACCCGTGTCCCCTGCATCGGCAGGCAGACTCTCAACCACTTGCACCACCAGGAAAGCCCTGCTTACTTTTTAACTGGGTTATTTGTTTTCTTTTTCTTGGGTTTTAAGAGTTCTTAGTATATTTTGTATACAAGTTCTTTTCTCAGATATATGATTTGTAAATATTTTCTCATGGTCTGCGGCTTTTCGTTCTTTAACATTATCTTTTGCAGAGCAGAAATTTTAAATTTTAATGAAGTCGAATTTACCAACATTTTCTTTCATGAACCATACTCTTAGTGTTGTATCTAAAAAAGTCTTCACCAAACCCAAGATCACTTAGATTTTCTACTATATTATCTTCTAGAAGTTTTATAGTATTGCATTTTACATTTAAGTCTATAAAGCATTTTGAGTTAATTTTTATGTAAAACCTGTCTAGATTTGTTTCTTTGTATGTGGGTGTCCAGTGGGTCCAGCACCATTTATTGAAGACTGTCTTGTCTCTATAGAATTGTCTTTGTTCCTTTTTCAAAGACCAGTTCACTATATTTGTGTGGGTCTATTTGAGCTCCTTAGTCTTTTCCATTAATCTATTTGTCTATTCTTTTGCCAACACCACACTGTTTTGATTACTATAACTTTATAGTAAGTCATGTGGTTTTAGTTCTCTTTCTATTTTTCAGCTTCAATATTGTTCTGGCTATTCTGGGTTTTTGTCTCTTCATATAAATTATAGAATCAGTTTGTCAATATCCAGAAAATAACTTGCTAGGATACTGACTGAGATTTCACTGAATCTACAGATCAAGTTGGGAAGAACTGACATCTTGGCAATATTGAGTCTTCCTATCTTGAATATCAAATATCTTTCCACTTATTAGATCTTTTTTTATTTCTTTTATCAGGGTTTTGTACTTTTCCTCATCTAAATCTTGTACATGTTTTATTGGGTTTATACCTAAGTATTTCTTTTTTGGGGGGGTGCTAATGTAAATGGTGGTGTGTTTCTAATTTCAAATTCCAACTATTCATTGCTGGTATGTAGAAAAGTAATTTAGTTTTGTATATTAGCCTTATATACTGCAACCTTCTAAAATCATTTATTAGTTTCAGTACTTTTTTGTTGATTCTTTCAGATTTTGTACATAAACAATCATGTCATCTGTGAACAAAAGGCAGTTT
Organism: Hyperoodon ampullatus; assembly: GCF_949752795.1. Lineage (NCBI taxonomy): Eukaryota > Metazoa > Chordata > Mammalia > Artiodactyla > Ziphiidae > Hyperoodon > Hyperoodon ampullatus. The sequence goes on along the minus strand of NC_136920.1, from coordinate 38,217,527 downwards.
GATTTCTTTCTACCCAATCTGTATGCTTTTATTTCTGTTTCTTGTTTTGTTGTTTTAGCTAGAACTTTCAATATGATGTTGAATAGGAGCGGTGAGGGTGGACATGGAAGAAAAAATTTCATTATTTCATGAATTTGATAGTGGAATTAGGCAACTTAGTTCCACATTAGGATTTTTGGAACTAAGGATTTTAGTTCCAAAAATACACAAATATAGTATTAGGATTTTTAAAATGAAAAACAGAAGAGATAAGGAAGAATAGAAACAGAAAGGATGGCATACACACATGTTCACAGGACAAATGCAGACATATGTTTGTTTGATCCTGGGGTTGTAATCATGAGCTAGATACAATTTAGTGGGAGAGACAATTACAGTGACACACAGAATCACCGCATGGGGGGCACACATATAGAACAACAGAGCAACAGAGGGAAAGGATAATAAACACCTGGAAGATAGCACACACACATGCACACACACACACACATCCCACACACAGTGAAGCTGCATGTAAAAGATAGATGCACACATCTAGGGGAGAGACAACATAACTCATACTCCACTGACACATTTTACCTGGAAGTTGCTGTTACAATTTTGTTATATAGATGGTTTGGATTCTAACATTTTTGGGACCATAGATGATCTTGAAATCTTGATTTTTTGACAAAGTACAAATTAAGCCCTATGAAGAAAGCTAAGTTTAAAGGGGAAAAAAAGGACATTTTAAATGGAGTAATATCCCCATCTTGTGGTGTTTCAGAATATTGACTCTGCTTTTTAATGGCATTTTGAGTATACATGATTCTAGGTAAACTATAGCTAACTTGATTATTCTTGGGAACAGGGGAGAGTAATTACAGAGGAAATTGAATCTACAGTTTCTCAACCTATTAAAATTTTCATCAAAGTTAAACTATTTTAATGGAAGAGTTACACTAGTAAACAGTAGGTGCTAATTATGTAACAGTTGTCTGTTCAGTATTTGCTTTAACTTTACTGGGCTCAGAGTAAGAACCAAGAGGTGATCCACATTTGAATTTACCTTTTCTTAAATTTATTGCGTAGAGGTTTCATTTTTTAATATTACAAAATCTCTTGTTGTTTTCTTGCACTTTATGACATAATAAGAAGTGAGAAACACTACCACCACCATCAACAATGTTTACTTTGCTGCATGCCCTTCCCTCATGTTGGGACCCTTCTGGTTACCTGTAGTATGGGAGGAAGTCTTTGAAAACTCATGCTTAGGAATGTAAGTGTATTCTCCATTCTGTATTATTTGACATTTTAATTGTTGATTTTGTTCTTTGGCATATGAAGTTTTATGTTTTTAAATTAATCCATGATTTAGTAGCATTCACTGAAATGACTCTGATGTGCCAAAACTGTGTAACTAGGAATATAAAAGTAGGGAAGATGCGATACAGCCCCTACCCATTAGATGCTTATAGTCTAGTTGGGGACATAAGCATACACACAAGAATCACACTAAAAAATAAGGTGATATCGAGGAGGATCAAAATGGTGGAGTAAGAGGGGAGGACATGGAGCTCACCTCCTCCCATAAACACATCAATAATACATCTACATGTGGAACAATCTCATGGAAAACTAACTGCAAACTGGCAGAAGAACTACACAACCAAGGCTACAAGAAAGATGCTCACATAATCAGGTAGGATGAAAAAAAATTGGGTTGGGACTTGTGCCCCTGGGAGGGGACTAAGAAGAAAAAGAAGGCTATACAGGGGCAGACATTTGCCCTGGGGAGTGAGTGGGTTGAGCCACAGACTGGGTGTCCCAGTTTTGGGGTTCTTTGCAGAGGAAACAATACACACTTGGCTGCTTGGAGATCTGCTGAAACAAATAGAAAGGCTGGAGAAGCTTAGACTCCACTCACAAGCATGCACGGGTGCTGGCTTTCCCCTAGACAGGGTGCAGAGAGGTCTGCCTTAGCTGCTGCCACCTTGGCACACTCCCAAATCTGAGGTGAGTGAACACTCTGGCCCTACTCAATCCACGGCACAGCTTGGCACCAGATTTAGGGTGACCAGCACATGGGAAAAGATTCAAACTAGGGATGCAGAGGCAGCATGTGGGCCTGGGAGGAGGTCCAGGTGGGGCAGCGGTGGTCACTGTTGGTCCTTACTCAAACATCGCCCCAGAAGCAGCACAGCCACTTCAATTCCTGCAACTGCCCTGAACCCCAGTCCCAGCCCACTGAAAGCTCCAGTCCATCCACTCACACCACAACATTGTACTAGATATGGGATGACCACATCAGTGAAAAGATGAAACCTAGGGCTGTGTCTGAAAGGAGTCATAACACCTACACAGGCAGCACATTGGAGCTCTGTAAGCACACGAACCTCAGTTACTTAAGCACTCCCCTTCTTTGGGGCAAAGGCCCCAGTGCGGGGAGAAAGAAAATCACACTCTTAAGGGGAAAAGAGCATGCTTGAGTCCAAACTTCAGGGCTTCTGCTCCAGCAACTTGGGAGCAGACCCTGCCCTGGACAGGGCCACTGAGCAGAAAGGAAGTCCTGCCTCACACTCTGTGCAGGCTTTAGCTCCTACAACACCAGCCACACCCTCTATCAAGGTGATAGTGGCCAATACACCATAAGGAAAAATATGGCTGGCATTCACATCAAGTCAAGCCTTTACACTGAAGACATTTGGCATTCACAGTCTATATAGGGATGCTCCCACATAACAGCCCTTCAAGACCACAATAGATACCTGTTTCACCTGAATTCATAGAGACAGAGAAAGTGAAAATGAAAAGGCAGAGGAACTATTCCCAATTGAAAGAGCAAGAGAAAACCCCTGAAGAAATAATGAAACAGAGATAGTTTGTCAGACATGGAGTTCAAAGAGTTGGTAATAAAAATGCTAACCAAAGAGGGAAGACAGCAGAAGCAAGAAGAGCTACAATCCTGCAGCCTGTAGAACAGGAACCACAATCACAGAAAGTTAGACAAAATGAAACAACAGAGGAATATGTCCCAGATGAAGGAACGAGATAAAGCCCCAGAAAAACAACTAAGTAAAATGGAGATAGGCAACCTTCCAGGAAAAGAATTCAGGATAATGATAGTGAAGAGGATCCAGGATCTCGGAAAAAGAATGGAGTAAAGGATTGAGAAGATGCAAGCAATGTTTAACAAAGATGTAGAAGAACTAAAGAATGAACAGGTGAACAATACAGTAACTGAAATGGAAAATACACTAGAAGGCATCAATAGCAGAATAACAGGTAAGTGAGGCAGAAGAATGGATAAGTGACCTGGAAGACAGTATGGTGGAAATCACTGCCACAGAACAGAATAAAGAAAAAATTTTGAAAAGAAATGAAGACAGTCTAAGAGACCTGTGGGACAACATTAAATGCACCAACATTTGCATTATAGGGGTCTCAGAAGGAGAAGAGAGAGAGAAAGGACCTGAGAAAATACTTGAAGAGATAATTACTGAAAGCTTCCCTGACATGGAAAAGTACAGGAGAGTCCCAGGGAGGATAAACCCAAGGAGGAACATGCTGAGACACTTATAATCAAATTGACAAAAATTAAAGACAAAGAAAAAACAGTAAAAGCAACAAGGGAAAAACAACAAATAGCATATAAAGGAATCCCCATAAGGTTATCAGCTGATTTCTCAGCAGAAACTCTGCAGACCAGAAGGGACGGGCATGATATATTTAAAGTGATGAAAGGGGAGAATGTACAATCAAGAATACTCTATCAGCAAGGCTCTCATTCAGCTATGATGCAGAAATCAAAAGCTTTACAGATAAGCAAAAGCTAAAATAATTCAGCACCACCAGACCAGCTTTGCCAAAATTATTAAAGGAACTTCTCTAGGCGGGAAAGAGACCAGCAACTTAAAACAAACTTGTACATATATAGACTGCTATATCAAAACCTCTTGGGAACAGCAAACCCCAAAACTACAATAGTTACACACAATAAAGAAAAAGCAACCCAAACACAATGTTAAAGATGGTCATCAATCTACAAGAGAAGAGAACAAGACAGGAAGGGAAGAAAAAAGACCTATAAAACAAACCCAAAACAATTAAGAAAATGGCAATAGGAACATATATATTGATAATTACCTTAAATGTAAATGGATTAAATGCTCCGACCAAAAGACGTAGACTGGCTGAATGATACAAAAACAAGACTCATATATATGCTGTCTACAAGAGACCCACTTCAGACCTAGGGACACATACAGACCGAAAGTGAGGGGATGGAAAAAGGCATTCCATGCAAATGGAAATCAAAAGAAAGCTGGAGTAGCAATACTCATATCAGACAAAATAGACTTTAAAGGCTGTTATAAGGGACAAAGAAGGACACTACATAATGATCAAGGGATCAATCCAAGAAGAAGATATAACAATTTGTAAATATGTATGCACACAACATAGGAGCACCTCAATATATTAGGCAAATACTAACAGCCACAAAGGGAGAAATCAACAGTAACACAATAATAGTGGGGGACTTTAACACCCCACTTTCATCGATGGACAGATCATCCAGATAGAAAATCAATAAGGAAAAACTGACTTTAAATGACACATTAGACCAAATGGACTTAACTGATATTTATACAGCATTCCATCCAAAAGCAGCAAAATACATATTCCTTTCATGTGCACGTGGAACATTTTCCAGGATTGACCAAATGCTGGGCCACAAAGTGAGACTCAGAAAATTTAAGAAAATTGAAATCATGTCTAATATCTTGTCCGACCACAAAGCTATGAAATTAGAAATAAACTATAAAAAACACAAACATATGGAGGCTAAACAATATGCTACTAAACAACCAATGGACCATTGAAGAAATCAAAGAGGAAATAAAAAATACCTAGAGACAAATGAAAGTGAAAGTACAATGATCCAAAACTTATGGGAGGCATCAAAAGCAGTTCTAAGAGGGAAGTTTATAGCAATACAATCTTACCTCAGGAAACAAGAAACACCTCAAATAAACAACCTAAACTTACACCTAAAGCAACTAGGGAAAGAAGAACAAACAAAACCTAAAGTTAGCAGAAGGAAAGAAATCATAAAGATCAGAGCAGATATAAATGAAATAGAGATGAAGAAAACAATAGCAAAACTCAATGAAACTAAAAGCCAGTTTTTTGAAATGGTAAACAAAATTGATAAACCTTTAGACAGACTCATGAAAAAAAAAAGGAGAGAACTCAAGTCAATAAAATTAGAAATGAAAATGGGGAGGTTACAACTGACATTGCAGAAATATAAAGGATCATAAGAGACTACTACAAATAACTGTATGCCAATAAGATGGACAACCTGGAAGAAATGGACAGATTTTTAGAAAGGTACAGTCTCTCAAGACTGAACCAGGAAGAAATACAAAATATGAACAGACAAATCACAAGGACTGAAATTGAAACTGTGATTAAAAACTGCCACCAAACGAAAGTCCAGGAGCAGATGCCTTTACAGATGAATTCTATCAAACATTTATGGAAGAGTTAACAACTACCCTTCTGAAATTGTTGCAAAATATTGTAGAGGAAGGAAAACTCCCAAACTCATTCTATGAGGCCACCATCACCCTGATACCCAAACCAGACAAAGATACCACAATAAAGAAAATTATAGGCTAATATCACTGATGAACATAGATGCAAAAGTCCTCAAAAAAACACTAGCAATCTGAATCCAACAGTACATTAGAAAGATCATACAGCATGATCAACTGGGATTTATCCCAGGGATGCAAGGATTTTTCAATATCTGCAAATCAATTAGTATAATAAACCACATCAACAAACTGAAGAATAAAAACCATATGATCATCTCAATAGATGCAGAAAAAGATTTGGACAAAATTCAACATCCAATTATGATAAGAAATCTTCAGAAAGTGGGCATAGAGGGAACATACCTCAACATAATAAAGATATGTTCATATATTACAAACCTACAGGTAACATCATACTCAATGGTGAAAATCTGAAACCATTTCCTCTAAGATCAGGAAGAAACAAGGATGTCCACTCTCGCCACTTTTATTCAACATAGTTTTGGAAGTCCTAGCTGTGGCAATCAGAGAAGAAAAAGAAATAAAAGGAATCCAAATTGGAAAAAAGGAAGTAAAACTGTCATTGTTTGCAGATGACATGATACTATACATAGAAAACCCTAAAGACACTACCAGAAAACTACTAGAGCCCATCAATGAATTTGGTAACATTGTAGGTTACAAAATTAATACACAGAAACCTGTTGCATTTCTATACACTATAAATGAAAGACCAGAAAGAAAAATTCAAGAGACAATTCCATTTACCACCACAGCAAAAAGAATAAAATACCTAGGAATAAACGTACCTAAGGAGAAAAAAGATCTGTGCTCTGAAAACTATAAGACGCTGATGAAAGAAATTGAAAACAACAAAAACAGATGGAAAGGTATACCATGTTCTTGGATTGAAGAACCAAAATTGTCAAAATGACTATATTACCCAAGGCAATCTACAGATTCAGAGCAATCTCTATCAAATTACCAATGACAATTTTCACAGAACTAGAACAAAAAATCTTAAAATATGGAGACAAAAAAGATGCTGAATAGCAAAAGCAATCTTGAGAAAGAAAAACGGAGCTGGAAGAATCAGACTCTCTGACTTCAGACTATACTACAAAGCTACAGTAATCAAGACAGTATGGTACTGGCACAAAAACAGAAATATAGATCAATGGAACAAGACAGAAAGCCCAGCAATAAAACCACACACCTATGGTCTCTTAATCTGTGACAAAGGAGGCAAGATTATACAATGGAGGAAAGACAGTCTCCTCAATAAGTGGTGCTGGGAAAACTGGACAGCTACATGCAAAAAAAAAAAAAAAAGAAATTAGAACCTTCTTTAACACCATACACAAAAATAAACTCAAAATGGATTAAAGACCTAAATGTGAGACCAGACACTAAAACTCTTAGAGCAAAACATAAGCAGAACACTCTCTGACATAAATTGCAGCAATATCCTTCTTGATCCATCTCCCATAGTAATGGAAATAAAAATAAAAATAAACAAATGGGACCTAATTAAACTCAAAACTTTTGCACAGCAAAGGAAACCATAGACAAGACCAAAAGACAACACACAGAATGGGAGAAAATATTTGCAAATGATGTGACCAACAGGGATTGGTCTCAAAAATTTACAAATAGCTCATGTGGCTTAATATCATCAAAACAAACAACCAAGTCAAAAAATGGGCAGAAGACCTAAATAGACCTTTCTCCAAAGAAGACATACAGATGGCCAAGAGGCACGTGAAAAGATGTTCAACATCGTTAATCATTAGAGAAATGCAAATCAAAACTATGAGATATCACATCACACCAGTCAGAATGGCTATCATCAAAAAATCTAGGGCTTCCCTGGTGGCGCAGTGGTTGAGAGTCCACCTGCCAATGCAGGGGACATGGGTTCATGTCCCAATCCAGGAAGATCCCACATGCCGTGGAGTGGCTGGGCCCATGAACCATGGCCGCTGAGCCTGTGCATCCGGAGCCTGTGCTCTGCAACAGGAGAGGCCACAACGGTGAGAGGCCTGCGTATTGCAAAAAAAAAAAAAAAAAAAAAAAAAAAATCTACAAACAATAAATGCTGGAGAAGGTGAGGAGAAAAATGAATCCTCCAAAACTGTTGGTGGGAATGTAAATTGGTAGGTACAGCCACAGTGGAGAACATTATGGAAGTTCCTTAAAAAAATAAAAATAGAGCTACCATATGATCCTGCATTCCTATTCCTGGGAATACATCTGGAGAAAAACATGGTCTGAAAGGACACATGCACTCCAATATTCATTGCAGCACTCTTTACAATAAGCAAGACATGGAAGCAGCCTAAAAGTCCATGGACAGAGGAATGGATAAAGAGGATGTTTTACATATATACAATGTAATATTACCCAGCCATTAAAAAGAATGAAATAATGCCATTTGCAGGAACATTATGGACCTAGAGATTGTCATACTGAGTGAAGTAAGTCAGACAGAGAAAGGGAAATACCATATGATATTGCTTATATGTGGAATCTAAAAAAAAGATACAAATGAACTTATTTACCAAACAGAAACAGACTCACAGACTTAAAAAATGAACTTATTGTTACCAGGGGGGAAGGGTGGGGGGGAGAGATAGTTAGGGAGTTTGGGATTGACATGTACACACTACTATATTTAAAAAGGATAACCAACAAGGAGCTACTGTATAGCACAGGGAACTCTGCTCAATATTATGTAACAACCTAAATGGGAAAAGAATTTGAAAAAGGATAGATATATGTATATGTATAACTGAATCACTTTGCTGTACACCTGAAACTAGCACAACATTGTTAATCAACTATACTCCAATATAAAATAAAAAGTAAAAATCTCCTAGCTGAATTAAGAAAGAGAATTGATCTAAGCAGACTATTTTAACAAGGAACTAGAAACTATAAAGAAGATCCAATCAAAAATAGATAGTTCAATTTTTGAGAACAAAAGCACTCCAGAAGAAGTGAATAGCTGACTAAATGACACAGAAGAACGCATAGTGATCTGGAAGATAGAATAATGGAAATCACCCAGTCAGAACAACAGATAGAAAGACAAATGAAAAAAAAATGAAAACAATGTACAAGATCTATGGGATAATATAAAATGTGCCAGTTTACATATTGTAGGGGTTCCTGAAGGAGAAGAGACAGAGAATGAGATTGAAAATGTGTTTGAAGAAATTATGGCTGAAAAACTTCCTAAACCTATAGAAGGAAACAGATATCCAGGTACAGGAAACACAGGGGGTCCCAAACAAGGTGAACCTAAATGGACCCACACCAAGACACATCATAATTAAAATGGCAAAAATTAAAGAGACATTGCTAAAGACAACAATTGAAAAACAAAGAGTCATATACAAGGGAACCCCCATAATGCTATCAGCTGATTTATCTGAAGAAATTTGCAGTCAAGGAGGGAGTGGCATGATATATTCAAAGTGCTAAAGGGAAAACTTGCTAAATAGGATAGTCTATCCAGCAAGATTATCATTTCAAATAGAAGGAGAGATAAAGACAAGCAAAAACTAAAAGACTCCAGCAACACTAAACCTATCCTAAAAGAAATTTTGAAGGGTCTTCTTTAAATGGAAAAGAAGTAATGGTTGACAATCACTAAAATAAGCCAATACATAGATTAGAAAACAAAACAATTGTAAAAGCAACTATAACTACAATAAACAGTAAAGGGATAAGCATGAAAATGTAAAATATGACATCAAAAACACAAAATGTGGGGAAGGGGAATAAAAAATGTAGAGCTTTTTAAATATGTTTGAACTTAAAGAAGTTTATCAGTTTAAAGAAGTAGATAAAATTATGGGTCAACATATATGAAACCCTTGGTAATTACAAATCAAAAACCTACAATGGATACACAAAAGTAAAAAAGAAAGGAGCTCAAGCACACTACAAAAGAAATTCATCAAACCATAATGGGAAAAACAAAAAGAAGAAGAAATGAAGAAAGAAGAACTACAAAAACAATAGAAGAACAAGGAACAAAATGGCAATAAGTACATACCTATCAATAATTGCTGTAAGTGTCAATGGTCTAAATGCTCTGATCAAAAGGCTTAGAGTGAATGATTGGATAAAAAATAAGACCCATCTATATGCTCCCTACAAGAGACTCACTTCAGAGCTAAAGACATACAAAGACTGAAATTTAAGGGATGGAAAAAGATATCAAAATCACTAATCATCAGGGAAATGCAAGTCAAAACAACAATAAAATATCACCTCACACCTGTTAGAATTGCTATTGTAAAAAACAACAACAAATGATTAATGTTGGCAAGGATGTGGAGAAAAGGGAGAGCTCATGCACTACTGGTGGGAATATAAATTGGTGCAGCCACTATGGAAAACAGTATGGAGCTTCCTTAAAAAAACAGCAAATAGAACTACCATATGATCCAGCAATTCCACTTCTGGATATATACCTGAAAAAAATGAAAACACTAATTTGAAAAGATACATGTTCCCCAATGTTTATAGCAGCATGATTTACAATAGCCAAGGCCCCATCAACAGATGATGTGAGATATATATTAAGATGATGTGAGATATATATTAAGAAGATGTGAGATTATATATATATATATATATATATATATATATATATATAGGAATATTACTCAGCCATAAAAAAGAATGAAATACTGTTATTTGCAGCAACATGGATGGATATAGAGAATATTATGCTTAGCGAAAAAAGTCAGACAGAGAAAGACATACTATATGACATCACTTATATGTAAAATCTAAAAAACAATAAAAATGATTGTATATGCAAAACAGAACCAGACACACAGATAATAGAGAAAAAACTTGTGGTTACCAAAGGGGAGAGGCAAGGGAGAGGAACAAATTAGGGGTATGGGATTAACAGATATAAATTACTATATATGTCCATTTTATATAAATGGATAAGCAACAAAAGTATACTGTGTAGCTCAGGGAATTATGTTTTAATAGCCTATAATGGAATATAAACTGCAAAAATACTGAATCACTATGCTGCACACCTGAAACTATCACAACATTGTAAATCAACTACACTTCAGTTAAAAAGAAAGAGGAATTAACCGTATCATGAATGCTAATGAATGATTTTAAGCAAGAATGTAACATGATCAGATTATTTTTTAAAAAAATTAATCAGAATTTTTTAAAGTTTTTTTTAAATTAATGAAACAGTTTTGGAGGAGGTATTGGAGTGAGGAAAGAGTGAAGGCAGTTTCATTGGTTAGCAGAAAGTTGTTTATTCTAGGAAATAAGCAATGAGAATTTGAATGAAGACAGTGGTAGTAGAAATAGAGAGAATGCGAGAGATTTTAGAAGTTAAAGATGTTCACACAAAAACCTGCACACAGATATTTGTAACAGCTTAATCATAACTGCCTAAATTTGGAAATGACCAAGATGTTCTTTAGTAGGTGAATGGATAAATAAACTGTGGTACATCCAGACAATGAAATATTATTCAGTGCTAGAAAGAAGTAAGCTTTTCAAGTCATGAAAAGACAGAGAGGAAATTTAAATGCATATTACTAAATAAAAGAAGACAATCTGAAAAAGCTACAGATTGTCTGAATTCAGCTATATGACATTCTGGAAAAGAGAAAACTAAGGACACAGTAAAAAGATCAGTGGTTGCCAGGGGACAGGGGAGGGAGGGATGAATAAGCAGAGCATAGAGGAATTTTAGGGCAGTGAGACTACTCTATACGTTACTGTAATGGTAGGTACATGTCATTATACATTTGTCCAAACTTATAGAAGGTACAACACCAGGAGTGAACCCTAATGTAAATTGTGGACTCTGAGTGATAATGGTGTGTCAATGTCAGTTTATCAGTTGTAACATATATACCACTCTGGTGGGGGATGTTGATAATGGGGGAGGCTGTGTATATGTGGGACAGGAGTATATGGGAAATCTCTGTGTCTTCCTCTCAATTTTGTTTTGAACCTAAAACTGCTCTTTAAAAAAGTGTATTAACAAAAAAGTTAAGGAAGTAGGGAAAATAAAGGTAATGCATGCTTTATTTTGAAATGTCATGTCACATTTTGCAACCCTTTCCCTCTATCTTTCACCTGGCTCATTCATTTTTTTTTCCTGATAACTCTTGGAGAAATGATTTACTGGGCAGTTACTATTTTCAGAATACTGTACTAGGTGCCATGAAATATATAAGTAAAATGTGTAGGAAAAAAATTCAAGGCCATCATAGTTTTGTCAGGGTGACTAACAAACACACGTGTGTTAGAGACTCTAAATGCCTACAGTTATACCTGAAGCTGAAGCTCTGAATGGAAAGAGTGAGAGGGCTTTTTTTGGTCTTTTCAGGTTCCTCATTCATATTTTGAATATATTTTTAATATATAATGATAAGATAAAGAATAATCAGAAATTCTGGAAGAAAAAAATCCATAAAAAAGCCATTAACCCAAGTATTTAGTATTTTGATATACAATAGTCTTTTTTCCCAACTGAATGTTTAGAATCCTTTAAAAACCATTGTGTAGGAGAATTTGCAGCTGAACAGCATAAGGTCATGTGTGGAAATTAAGACAGATGACCAAAGTTCTTACTCTTTTTCTTTTTTAATCTCATTAGAAAATACTTAGGAATAAATCTGACAAACATTTTCAGTCCTCTCTTGAAGAGAACTACAAGATAGGCAGAGGAACATAAAAAAGCCCTGCAAAATCATAATATTATAAAGAAGTAAATCCTTCTCAGATTAATCTACAAATAGAATGCAATTCCCATTGAAATTCCAACTTTCCAAAGTGGCTCTAAAATTAATTTTAATAAATAAATATTAGAGATGAGCTAAACTTTTTATTTAAAAAGAAAAGGGTATGGGTAAAGACAAACTATACAATTAAAATAAAATTGCCTGATGTTGGCAGAGGAGGAGGAAGACAGATCAATGAAACTAAAAAATCCAGAAACAGAGCAAGTTATGTATAAAAATTTAATACATGATGAGGATAATATTTCAAATCAGTGAGGAAAAATGAATTAGACAAAAACTGGTTTTGTAACAATTTTATTAAAAATTTAGATTATTACCTCATTCCATGAATCATACAGTTTTCAGATCGATCTAAGTTTTAGCTATTAAAAATTGAAATAATAGAGAATAAAATTACTGGAAGAAAATAAATGAATAGTTACATCATCATCGAGAGGTAGACTTGTCTAAGTGTGATCTCAAAAACAGAAGCCAGTAAACAAAGTTTGGTTGATTTTATTACATAATTATTAATATTGGTTGAATGCATAAATGTAAAAAAACTGTGAACTTTTTGGAAAGAAAAATGAGTGGTGAAAAATGGAAACATATATAGGAGTCCCTCTTATTTTTAATGTTTTCCATATAAAGAGATCTTACAAATCTACAAGAAAATGATACATACATGAACAAAGGAAAGGGAAACTCTAATTTAGAAAAAAAATCAAATAAAAGAAAATGGCTGAAAGATATCACCGGGCAATTCATGAGTTAAACTATTGGCCTACAGCAGAAAAAGTTCAACTTGCAAGTAGTCAGATAGAACATTATATGAAAATATGTAAAATGATGTTAAAAAATTGAGATTCCATATTTTTATGTATCAAATTATAAAAGATTAGAAATTAAGTAATATTTTTATTGGCAAGGGTGCTGAAATAAGAGGGTAAATTGGATGAAACTTTCTTGAAGGCATTTTAGCAATGTACCTGTTTTTTAAATTAGATATTTGCATAACTTCCAATCCAGTAATTCTGGTTTTAGGAATTTATCCCAAGGAAAGAATCATGGATATGGGCTAAATTTGTATTACAAAGATATTGTTTATAACAAGAGAAAATAGCAACTTGCTTAACAATATGTGTCTGGTTATGTGAATTAACATTGACATACTATATAACCATTAAGTGACCTTGTAGAAAACCGTTTATTGGCATGGGAAAAATTTATTTTGTCATGAGAAAATGAATCACAATGGTTTACATTTCTTGTTCCCACTTCTGTATTTAAAAATGCATATATCCCCTAAAATGACGGGGGAAGGTTTATAAAATAAGTAGTCTGTAGTAATATTTTTGTGGTGGCCTTCATGATAATGCCTTTTTCTCTTTGCATGGATACATTTTCAAAAAGTTTTTACAATACACATTCATTAATTTTGTAACAAAAAAGAAAAAACATGAAATTATTTTTAAAAAGTGTTCTTATAAGAAACACATAAAATTGGATGAGTGATTCAGGGTTAAGAATCCTGATGTATCTGTAAGAGCATTTCTGAGCCAAGGCCAAAAGAAGACTGAAAATGCTTGGCAGAAAGACTCAGCAGTTACTGAGAGAAAAGGCACTGGTTTCTGGAGCAAGTTGTGGACAGGCAAGCAGAAGTCAATTTCTGCTCTCATCATCTGAGAGCTGAACTCTCACACTAGGCTCTGTGCTTGGGAAAAGCTTCCTGTTTCCAGATACTGTTATGAGTAAGAAGAATATATCAGGTCCTGAGCTTTAGCAGAAGTGGAGTTTGTTCTATGATCTTTAAAATATTGTAGGGAATAACAGAAGCTGAAAAAGAACTGTCATGTCAGGGTTGTAGACCAGTTATCTCTTACAAGAGATTCTGATCTGGATCCATGTTTGCTGCAGAACGTTCTGTCTTCTGGAAAAGCCACCTTGTATGTGTACAAATACAAGAGAACATAATGAGAAAATAGAAATGCTTGAGAAATGGCAAAATAAACTGTTCTAAGGATTAAATTACTCTTTAGGATAATGCAAAACATTGTCTTTATATTGCAGGTAGAATTCTTTGTATATTATGTTTCCTTTGGAGAAATATTTCTTCTCTAAATGCATATTTAATTTGCAATGTGCCTTCATTTTGTGTGGATATATGTGAGCAGGGGTAGTTCTATTTGTAGTTTTTTAAGGAACCTACATATTGTTCTGCATAGTGGATTTGTAGCTTATTTTTATTTATTCATGTGTTTATTTATTTGTATGTTTGTTTCTATTTGAACAGTACTTTATTTTATTTTATTTTTATTTATTTATTTTAACATCTTTATTGGAGTATAATTGCTTCACAATGGTGTGTTAGTTTCTGCTGTATAACAAAGTGAATCAGTCATACATATACATCTGTTCCCATATCCCTTCCCTCTTGCGTCTCCCTCCCTCTAACCCTCCCTATCCCATGCCTCCAGGCGGTCACAAAGCACCGAGCTGATCTCCCTGTGCTATGCGGCTGCTTCCCACTAGCTATCTACCTTACTTTTGGTACTGTATATATGTCCATGCCTCTCTTGCGCTTTGTCACAGCTTACCCTTCCCCCTCCCCATATCCTCAAGTCCATTCTCAAGTAGGTCTGTGTCTTTATTCCTGTTTTACCCCTAGGTTCTTCATGACATTTTTTCCCCTTAAATTCCATATATATGTGTTAGCATACGATATTTGTCTTTCTCTTTCTGACTTACTTCACTCTGGATGACAGACTCTAGGTCTATCCACCTCATTACAAATAGCTCAATTTCATTTCTTTTTATGGCTGAGTAATATTCCATTGTATATATGTGCCACATCTTCTTTATGCATTCATTGGATCATGGACACTTAGGTTGTTTACATCTCCGGGCTATTGTAAATAGAGCTGCAATGAACATTTTGGTACATGACTCTTTTTGAATTATGGTTTTCTCAGGGTATATGCCCAGTAGTGGGATTGCTGGGTCATATGGTAGTTCTATTTGTAGTTTTTTAAGGAACTTCCATACTGTTCTCCATAGTGGCTGTACCAATTGACATTCCCACCAGCAGTGCAAGAGTGTTCCCTTTTTTCCACACCCTCTCCAGCATTTATTGTTTCTAGATATTTTGAGGATGGCCATTCTGACTGGTGTGAGATGATATCTCATTGTAGTTTTGATTTGCATTTCTCTAATGATTAATGATGTTGAGCATTCTTTCATGTGTTTGTTGGCAGTCTGTATATCTTCTTTGGAGAAATGTCTATTTAGGTCTTCTGCCCATTTTTCGATTGGGTTGTTTGTTTTTTTGTTATTGAGCTGCATGGGCTGCTTGTAAATTTTGGAGATTAATCCTTTGTCAGTTGCTTCATTTGCAAATATTTTCTCCCATTCTGAGGGGTTTCTTTTTGGTCTTGTTTATGGTTTCCTTTGCTGTGCAAAAGCTTTGAAGTTTCATTAGGTCCCATTTGTTTATTTTTGTTTTTATTTCCATTTCTCTAGGAGGTGGGTCAAAAACGATCTTGCTGTGATTTATGTCATAGAGTGTTCTGCCTATGTTTTCCTCTAAGAGTTTGATAGTGTCTGGCCTTACATTTCAGTCTTTAATCCATTTTGAGCTTATTTTTGTGTATGGTGTTAGGGAGTGTTCTAATCTCATACTTTTACATGTACCTGTCCAGTTTTCCCAGCACCACTTACTGAAGACGCTGTCCTTTCTCCACTGTACATTCCTGCCTCCTTTATCAAAGATAAGGTGACCATATGTGCGTAGGTTTATCTCTGGGCTTTCTATCCTGTTCCATTGATCTATATTTCTGTTTTTGTGCCAGTACCATACTGTCTTGATTACAGTAGCTTTGTAGTATATAGTCTGAAGTCAGGGAGCCTGACTCCCTTGAGTCAGTGTGTGGAGGAATCACTCCAGCTCCGTTTTTCGTTCTCAAGATTGCTTTGGCTATGCGGGGTCTTTTGTGTTTCCATACAAATTGTTAAATTTTTTGTTCTAGTTCTGTGAAACATGCCAGTGGTAGTTTGATATGGATTTCATTGAATCTGTAGATTGCTTTGGGTAGTAAACATTTTCACAATGTTGATTCTTCCAATTCAAGGACATGGTATATCTCTCCATCTGTTTGTATCATCTTTAATTTCTTTCATCAGTGTCTTATAATTTTCTACATACAGGTCTTTTGTCTCCTTAGGTAGGTTTATTCCTAGATATTTTATTCTTTTGGTTGCAGTGGTAAATGGGAGTGTTTTCTTAATTTCACTTTCAGATTTTTCATCATTAGTGTATAGGAATGCCAGAGATTTCTGGGCATTAATTTTGTATCCTGCTACTTTACTAAATTCATTGATTAGCTCTAGTAGTTTTCTGGTAGCATCTTTAGGATTCTCTATCTATAGTATCATGTCATCTGCAAACAGTGGGAGTTTTACTTCTTCTTTTGCGATTTGGATTCCTTTTATTTCCTTTTCTTCTCTGATTGCTGTGGCTAAAACTTCAAAAACTATGTTGAATAAGAGTGGTGAGAGTGGGCAGCCTTGTCTTGTTCCTGATCTTAGTGGAAATGCTTTCAGTTTTTCACCATTGAGGACGATGTTGGCTGTGGGTTTGTCATATATGGCCTTTATTATGTTGAGGAAAGTTCCCTCTATGCCTACTTTCTGCAGGGTTTTTATCATAAATGGGTGTTGAATTTTGTCGAAAGCTTTCTCTACATCTATTGAGATGATCATATGGATTTTCTCCTTCAATTTGTCAATATGGTGTATCACGTTGATTGATTTGCGTATATTGAAGAATCCTTGCATTCCTGGAATAAGCCCCACTTGACCATGGTGTATGATCCTTTTAATGTGCTGTTGGATTCTGTTTGCTAGTATTTTGTTGAGGATTTTTGCATCTATGTTCATCAGTGATATTGGCCTGTAGTTTTCTTTCTTTGTGACATCATTGTCTGGTTTTGGTATCAGGGTGATGGTGGCCTCGTAGAATGAGTTTGGGAGTGTTCCTCCCTGTGCTATATTTTGGAAGAGTTTGAGAAGGATAGGTGTTAGCTGTTCTCTAAATGTTTGATAGAATTCGCCTGTGAAGCCATCTGGTCCTGGGCTTTTGTTTGTTGGAAGAATTTTAATCACAATTTCAATTTCAGTGCTTGTGATTGGTCTGTTTTTATTTTCTATTTCTTCCTGATTCAGTCTTGGCAGGTTGTGCATTTCTAAGAATTTGTCCATTTCTTCCAGGTTGTCCATTTTATTGGCATAGAGTTGCTTGTAGTAATCTCTCACGATCTTTTGTATTTCTGCAGTGTCAGTTGTTACTTCTCCTTTTTCATTTCTAATTCTATTGAGTTGAGTCTTCTCCCTTCTTTTCTTGATGAGTCTGGCTAATGGTTTGTCAATTTTGTTTATCTTCTCAAAGAACCAGCTTTTAGTTTTATTGATCTTTGCTATCATTTCCTTCATTTCTTTTTCATTTATTTCTGATGTGATCTGTATGATTTCTTTCCTTCTGCTAACTTTGGGGTTGTTTTGTTCTTCTTTCTCTAATTGCTTTAGGTGTAAGGTTAGGTTGTTTATTCGAGATGTTTCCTGTTTCTTAAGGTAGGATTGTATTGCAATAAACTTCCCTCTTAGAACTGCTTTTGCTGCATCCCATAACAAGATGGGCTTAATTGATATTTATAACACATTCCATCCAAAAACAACAGAATACACATTTTTCTCAAGTGCTCATGGAACATTCTCCAGGATAGAGCATATCTTGGGTCACAAATCAAGCCTTGGTATATTTAAGAAAATTGAAATTGTATCAGGTATCTTTTCTGACCACAACACTATGAGACTAGATATCAATTACAGGAAAAGATCTGTAAAAAATACAAACACATGGAGGCTAAACAATATGCTACTTAATAAGGAAGTGATCACTGAAGAAATCAAAGAGGATATCAAAAATACCTAGAAACAAATGACAATGGAGACACGATGACCCAAAACCTATGGGATGAACAGTATTTTAGAGATGTCAGGTATTTAGGCCAAAAGTACTGCAGGGATGAATGCAGGTGAGGAAGGACCATACAACAGAACTAAACTAATTTATAGATGATCAATCATGACTGAACTATTAAAATACTACACATGATGTAGAAATGTTAAAAATGGAAACCATTGTCCTTTTTTTTTTTACTATTTGGGAGAGTGATCATTAAAGAAATAATCTTTTGCTTCTGTATGTATGTTACTTGAGCTTCAGTGTGTTGTAGTTGTGGTGAGATTGCCCCATGGGTTCATCACTGAACCTACTACTATGGGCACCAAGTGGCATTTGTCCTGAAGGAAGTGGATTTTCCTAGTGCAAATTCTCTGGAATAGGAAATGAAGATGAAGAGGTAGGCTTCATTGTTGGTTAAAGAAGGAGCTCCTACCTTTATGAGTGTCCTCTTGAACTTAGTCTAGATATTCTTGTGGGCACTTCCAATGGTGGTTGGAAGTTTTCTTTGCCACAAGAAGTCGGCCTAGGAGCTACACATGGAGGCTCCCTGCAAAAGCCCCATAAGAATAATACAGGAAACCTGGATTCATGTAAACTAGCCAAAGGTAAGGTGATTTTTTTTATTTTAAATGCTATAAATTCCCTCTACTTATTCCTGTCTTCAGGAAAGTTCAGATGCAGAACCTGGCTTGGGTTCTGATAAAGAGAATTAATCATATCTGTATCCATGTTTATAAAGGAATGGAGACAACAGTGACTCTACTTGAATCTCTCCTCCAGAAAAATCTGATTTAATTGGCCTGGAGCACCAGAATTTTTAAAAGTGCTTCAGGTGACTCTAATGTACACCTAATTTTAGAACTGCTTCTTTAGAGGCTAGTGTGGGAGTGGGGGCAGCAGCAGTGTTACTGAACCAGGTTCATTTACCAACACACAGCAAGCCAAACACAGAGACGCCAAGGTTTACAGCTGAGGAAGAGTTTACTCACAAGACAGCCAAGCACGGGAAAAGGAGAACAATTCTCAGATCTTCCTCCCCGAAACTGAGGGGTTTGGGATATTTATGGGATAAGCAAGGTGGTCTTAGGCTTCAGGAAAGGTGATTAGAGGCAGGGAAGAGGTAAGGTAATTGGTGTTTTGAGCAGGTGCATCTGGATGACATGTTTTCGTGTGTTCAAAATGGAGATGCTTACATGATCTGAGGGTGGAGTTTTCCAGTCCTAGGAGGTCAACAGGCCATTCATCAGACACCTGCAAGTCCCAGTTTTAGGGTTGGTGGTCCCAACTGGCCATAGCTCACTCACACTGGGCAGAAGCTGACTCCAAGTTCCTGTAAAACAACTCGTCTGCATGAAGCTGGGAAGGCAGTTTGCAAGCAAGGAAGTTTTAGCAAGCTGTTCCCTTATCTGTTGATTGTAAGACAAGTTCAAGAATTTTTGTTACTTATCGGCTCCTGTTAACTGGGTGGAATATGGTTTCAGCAGCAGCTCTGTGATGATTCCGTAGTTACCTCATTGTTAGCAGCAGAGCCCTGAGTCCAGGGAATCCATGGTTAGAAGAATAAGAGCAGTCCAGACTTACACAAGAGCAAAAGCCAGGCATTGACAGGAGTCTGCAAATGCTGTGCTTCTTAGTGTAGGGCATTTCAAGGAGAGGGGACCTGAGAGTTTGCTACTATGCAAGTAAGGGCTATTGTGATCTTGGCCTTTCAGGTTATGTAATAGGCAAGAACAAATCTGACTCCATATTGGATCCATTTATTTTACTTTAACTTTTGCATTCTATTGCTTTTGCTACAAGTTAATCACTATAAAGAGATATTGCCTATAGTTTAAAGTATACATAATGGCCCATCTCTTGGGACCCTGCCTCCCATGCCTGAGGTTAAGCTAAAATACCTTTGTTTAGCTCACAGGAAACATCCTGACCAGGCCCATCTGTGAATGGCTGCAGGAAAGAAGAAATTAACACATCTCTTCAGGAGTCTGGCTGGAACCAGGAAACATTTGCAACAACTTATCACCTTTTTTACTTTATCTCCTCACCTCCCCTTCATTGTTCTATAAAAGAAACTAGCATCCAAAACCCAGGCAAAATGTTTCTTCAGGACACTAGTCTCCTATCTTTTTGGTCTGCTGGCTTTCTGAATAAAGTTGCTATACCTTGCCCCCACAGCGCATTTCTCAATTTATTGGCATGTTGTTCAGTGAGCAGTATGAGCTTGGACTTGGTAACAGTTACATAACAATTCTTATGAAGAATAGCCTTCAGATGGAAATATTTAAGTTCAGGGAGTTTGAAGTCACATGTCAGAAGTATTTATAACTGTATTTGATAGCTATTAAAGATATTTCCCATATTTGTAATGTATGAATAAGAAAGATACAAAAGTCTTAGAACATTTCCAGATAAAAGGATAGTAAAGAGATGTAACAATGAAACATTATATGAGCTAATGGCCTGAAAAACAAATTGCTATAAAGGCTATCATTGGGACAATTGATGAGATTTGAATATGCAAAGTGGATTAGATAATAGTGTTGTATTCCTGTTAAGTTTCTTGATTTTTGTTCATTACATTCTAGTTCTGAAAGAAAATGTCCTCATTCTTAGTAAAGGCACATAAGAGTATTTAGAAGTAGGGGGCAAATTGTCTCCAACTTAAGCTCATATGGTTTAAATAAATGTCAGATACATACAAATATATATATAGGGAGAATGAAAAAGCAAATGGGGCAAAATGTGGCAGTTGATGAATGTGAATAATTGGTATACAAGAATTCATTTTACTAGTCTTGTAACTTCTCTGTAAATTTGAAATTATATTTTTAAAAAGTTACCAAAAGAAAAAAGAATCAACATGAGAAGAATCCAAGAGAATTTGAGGCAAAGAAAACATACTTGAGATGGGAATGAGCTTGACATGTTATAGGAACAAAGAGATACCCACTATGGCTGGAGTGTGTTGATAAGGTCATAGGATGTCAAGTGATGAGGAAGTTGATGAGGAAATAGAAGCTAGATCATGCAGTTCTCATAGGCCATGCTAAGGGGTTTGGCTTTAATTCTAATGGGAAGTCACTATAAAGTTCTGAGAAGGGATTAACAGGATACACTTTACAGATGATTCCAGGGAATGATTCTTACTGGAACTGCTTAAGCTACACATCAGCTTCTGAATAACTCAATCACTGTATCTACAGAAAGGAGGGAAACAAATAGGTAGACTTCTTTGGGCCTCTTGCCAGATGAATTAGGATGAGGAAAAAATCCACATGGACCCTATGGGATAGCCAAAAACAATAACTGTCACAGCCCACACCTTGCCATGCCTGGGCTGCCTAGCACACCACAGGTCCTGACTCCCACAGCCAACATTCATTTCACTCTCAGAGTTCTAGAAGCATCCCAAATCACATTACAAATTATCCCATATTGAAGACCAAGAACAATAGCAAAATCCCACACCTAAACGCTCTTTAAAGGGAGATAACCCACCCAGGCTCTCTATTCTTTTCCACGTCCAGCATTTTGGGTGGTATTTATTTCACCAGTCAAGTTTGAATGTGGCTCTTCTTGATCCTGCAATTGAGGCTAAATGACAAATTTAATATTGGAAGGGAAATGGAAAGTTGTTCAGCAACTTAGATACAGAGGCTTGCTCCTCCTCCCCTAGAAGGAATGGCTGTGCCTGGACACACAGTAACAGAAAGCCCTTCTCACACCCACAGCTACTACTTACAGGTAATGAGGTGATGGCAGCTGGCATTCTCAGACAACTCCTCCCAGCTGTGTTGGCATTTATACTCAGACTCTTTGGTGCCTAAATCCTTTCTATTTATATCCCTTAACCCAACCTTATCATGACTGCATTTTAAGGGAGTCAAGAGTCAGGATCCTCTAATAGGGAAGAACAAATCTGACTCCATATTAGATCTGTTTCTTTTACTTTAAACTTTGTATTCTATTGCTTTTGCTTTAAGATTGTTGCCTACAGCCTAAAATATATAGGATAGTCCATTTTCAAGGCTCTGACTTTTAAGGGTATAACACTTTTCCATTCACAAAGAGATAAAAAGTTACAGAGCAGAGAATAACATTTGTCTTGTTGGAGGTTTACAAGAACATCATGACCTGACCTACATGGACAGTTGCAAGAACAAAGGATTCTGGAACCAAGAAGTTTGCAACAACTGATCACACCCCTCCCCTTTTTAGTATAAAAGAAGCCTGAATTCTCACTTTGATAAGATGGTTCTCTAGGACATTAGTCCGCCATCTTCTCAGATTTCCAGCTTTCTGAATAAAATCATTATACCTTGCCCCAACACCTCGTTTCCTGATTTATTGGCCTGTTGTGTGGTGAGCAGAATGAGTTTGGACTCAGTAACAATCCATCCCCTGAAGACAGGAACCTGTGGTGTGTCAAGGAGTATGCTGAGCTGATTTTTGCAGACTTCTCTTTGTGATGATGAGAGGAAGCAGGCTCTAGGCCTCTTAATTCTAATTCTTGATTTCTATGTTTTTTCAGTAAATCCAGTTCCTTATAGTCTTACACATGACACTGTGGAATTTGTCCTCACCCACCTTTAACTATAATTTAAAAATTCCTATTTCATAGAAGGAAATAAATACAGTGAATTTGCTGTCCTCTTATATGTATTACATCTGCTAGGTAGATATCTAAAAGATCTCCCTGCTCTGCTAGAAGGCTGATTTCCTCCATGGGACAGACTAATTTTTTCAGGTCCTTGCTAGCAGTATCTCCCTGGTTCATCATCATCAATGGCTATCTTTGAGAGTGGCATAGATGAGGATTCCCCTTCTGAGGTATAAAGACCTCTATATATTTTTTCTCCTGGCATACAGCCCTCTTCTGATCACAGAACATGACCTCTCTAAAGGAAACAAATGTATCTTGGGTATAACTGCACACCTCGTAACCAAGCAGGACTCTATAGGGCCTTCCCGGGACAGTCTACATCCCCACAATGTCCTCCACCTGCCTCTTGTAAGTAGAAAAGCTTTACTCTCCCAGGCCTCCCCTAAGTCACAAAAGGCTGGCTCAAGAATTAAATATTGAAAGAATGTGAACATGTAGTTACAAAAAAATAGCAGTTGGGCCAGGAGAACAAGGAAAACTTTGAACAGTACATCAGCCACATGGCTGTCACAGAATCTTTAATTCCTTCCTGAAGGACATAGATAATAGTGTCTGATTCACATTCCGGAGTTGTTTCACAGATACTAAAACCCTTACCAGATAGAAGAAGATAACTTCATGATGACCATGAGCATGTAGCCCCCAGATTGGCCAGAGCCTGAGGATTGATGATACTAACCCCTGTGACACCACCCTATTACCTCACCCTCAACCAATCAGAGAACTGTTTAAAAATTCTTCCCTGAAATCCATTGGAGAGTTTGGGATCTTTTGAGCATTAGCCATCTATACTCCTTGCTTGGCACCTGCAATAAATGCTACAGTTTACTTCACCACAACCTGGTGTCAGTAGATTGGCTTTATTTTGCATGGGGGAGTGTCCCCAAGTTTGGTATGGGTACAATCTTAACCTACCACATTTCCCCACCCTTTCTATTCCCGGCTACAGAGATGGGCATGTGCTCCTAAACCAGGGCTGTCAGACCTCTCCTCAGAACCTCTTCAGAAGTTTTGCAGATATTCTCATACAACAGGAGCTGTTAGGCTGGTAGTTTGCCAGGAGAGGGCTGCTGGGGACCCCTATGCCTGCTCCATGGAGAGAGTCTGAGGGACAGAACTCAGGCTCTGCATCTAGCTGCGCCTCAGCTAGTGTAACCTCTGGATTGTTCAGCTAAGTGGCCTAAAAATACCTTTTTATTGCTTAAATGATTGCCACTTGCAGTCAACAGTCCACCTAATTTCATCAGTGTTTCACTGCTTTAGCTGAACGCTTTGTTTGTTGGCAAGTTTATAAAAGAGTGGGAATTGCTTTAGGAGTTGAGCCATCACAGGACCTTTTCAGCCAGGTTTGGGTTTTCCCTGGCAATTAAACTCCATTAACACCCTGGCTGGTGGATTAGATTCTGAGGAGCCTCATTAGCTTATAGCAAATGCCAGAAATCTTGTTCAATCATGATCCCAGAATCTGGACTCTGCTTTTGAGGTTTCTGTTTCTTAGTAACAGGAGTCATCTCTCCCTAAAGCTCTAGGCCTCAGTTGAATACTTTTGTTTTTGTCCCTGCCTTTAAAACAATAAGACATAAGGGGACATAGATATTTTATTTATATGAGTATTATTTTAAAAATATTTTGTATTAAATATGAAAGGAGAGGAGTTTTTCCTTTCATATTAATAAAGTCTCTATTAGTAAAAACTTTAATTAAAAATTTTGAGTATATTAAATAATACTTTTAGTATATATACATTGGTTTAGCTATTCTATGAAAGCCAACAATTTATAGTTGAAATGTTTTGAATTTTAAAAAAACCCTTGATTCTGACTAAAATTCTCTAATCAGACATTAGGATTTCTTTTACATTTATTAACCATGATGTTATATTTTTTACAGCCCTTTACCTTTGAGTTCTGAAGAGGCTTTTAAAATATTTCAATGTATAAATGGATTGTATGTATAAATGTAGAGATTGTTGATAATATGATTTAATAATTACTTATTTTTTAATTAAAAAATTTAACATCTTTATTGGAGTATAATTGCTTTACAATGGTCTGTTAGTTTCTGCTTTATAACAAAGTGAATCAGCTATACATATACATATATCTCCATATCTCCTCCCTCTTGGGTCTCCCTCCCATGGTATGAGCTTCATTAGGAAGGAAGAAAAATGGGGCAATAGTTTGAATAAGCAAGATCAACTAGAGATAAACTATTGAGAGATAGACTAATTTATTCACAGATGGTTTCATGTTAATTAAACTGTAACATACTTACTAAAATCATTTTCAGAAATGCTTTCTTTGCTAGTTGATCTGTATAAATTTCATAGTGAAACTTAGGTCATATGATTAGTATTTAGCAGCAACAGAAGTAAGACAGCTTGCTTTAAGAAATGCCAAAATATGAAATATAAATATCTGGTAGAGGAAAAAAATGAAAGAAAGAATCCAGGTGAGGAAGGATTTTTTTCAATCAATTAATCATATCTTAAATAGTTCTACTAGTGATTTATTTTCCAAAATGTGCTTTTAGCAATTGTATTAGTTTTCTATCTCTGTGTAACAAATTACCATAAGTTCAGCTGCTGAAAGCACCCCCCACTTATCAGTTCACAGTTCTGTGGGTCAAAAGTCTGGTATGTCATGGTGGCATCCTTTGCTCTGGGTCTCACAGGTTGAAATTAGAGTGCTGGCGAGGTTGGGTTACTTTCTGGAGGATCTGGGTATGAATTCAGGTTATTGGAAGACTTCAGTTCCTTGTGGTTATATGACTGAGGTCCTGTTTTCTTTCTTCTTTTTAAATTTATTTATTTATTTATTTTGCTGAGATTTTAGTTGCGGCACACTGGGTCTAGTTCCCTGACCAGGGATCGAACCTGGGCCCCCTGCTTGGGAGCGGGGAGTCTTAACCATCGGACCATCAGGGAAGTCCCTGAGGTCCTGTTTTCTTTATTGGCTATCAGCTAGGGACTGCCCTCAGCACCTAGATGCCACCCGTATTCCTTGCCACTTGGCTTCCTCCATCTTCAAAGTGAGCAACAAAGAATCTCTGTTGTACTGAACCACCTCATACTTTGAATTTCTTTCACCAGAAGGGATAAGTTCCTTTTAGGACCTAGGTCAGACCCACCGAAGGCCCACTGAAGGTAATTTCTGTCTTAAGGTCAACTGATTTGGGACTTTTTTTTATATCTATATAATCCTCCACAGCAGCATCAGATTAGTGTTTGATTGAATCACTGGGAGGAAGTTTGTATACACCAGGGGTGGGAATTTTTTGGGAACCATTTCAGAATTCTGCCTATTAAAGCTGTGAAATGCACCATACTTAGATTTTTAAAAGTCCACATAAAAATATGATGCCTAATCCAAAATGACAGATTACTTAGAAGACTTGAAAGCTGTTTTAAGTGGGAGTTAGACCCCTTTAATTCAAATTCTGATATTTTTCTGGTCTCCTAGGCTGTCAAACCACAAACGCAAAGTAATGACACTAATCTGTGTGGACTTCAGTTCCTTTCCCACCAAGACACAAGCCTTGGGGTCCTCCTTCCGGCAACATAGTCCTTGTAATATCATCTGCATGTTGCAATTTCTCCTATCAGCTGTCAGCATTGCAGGCATGGTGCACTTTGGATGTTTATGAAAGGGAAATTTGGGAACCTATAAGCACATGCCTAGACTGGAGAAGGGGAGGGCGCTCACCTGTGTTTTCTGACCACACATATGGCTTTGTCTCCTTCCAGGGAAATGCCAGTCATAGGATAGCAGCATTCCTGTAAGCCCCCTTTCATCACCATGTCCTCCTCCTCAGAGGCAGAAAGGCAGTCCTTAAGGCCCAGCTATACTCTGAATCAATTCCCTTTATCTCTCCTGAGGCTAAGCTGCAAAAACACTGCTCATATACTGCCAGCTACTTTATCTCTTTTTCTCATTTCAAACTTCAATATATTCTTTTAAAAAAGAATCATACCAAAGCCTTCCCCAAAGCCAAATGGCATAAGTAGCTGTGCTTCCTGGACCACAGTGTTCTAGTGAAGTTTCATGATGTTGTCCTCTATCATTAAGGAAGTGTTAAATCGCATGCCATACACTGCTTAAAAAATAGGGTATAGTGTAAAACTGCCATATTTCTACTTAGTTGTCATCCCAGTATGGAATCACCTTGTGCCCAGAGATTCATTCATTTTAGAATCAAGCTCATTAGTTGTCACTGCTTTATTATGGGTTTTCTGCCTCAGTGGTGAGTTAGGGACTGCTGCATTTTAGAGGTTACCCTGATTTGCCCTTGGTGTATCAGCTCCAGCTATTTGTCCCTGAGTCACCAATCTCAAGTCTATAAAGTGTGCCTTAACCAGCAAAGCTGTATGGGGGGTTCCAGTGCCAGATGTTCTGGCTTCAAATCCCAGTTCGTCTGCTTACTAACTAAAATCATTTAATGTTTCTGTGCTTTAGTTTCTTATCTTACTAGTGGGACTCTTAGTATGACTGGTGGGTAATAAGTGCTTACTATGTTAGATATTATTTTATGTACCCCAACCTCCTGCACTGAGGGTTAAGCCTTTTGACACACTTCTTGTCCTTTGGCTCAAGAACTGGCAGCCCTTGGTTCATAGATGAGGCTTCTCTTACTTTCAAAGTATGTCCAGAATCTAACCACCTCTCGTCCTCATCACCACCACCACCATCATCACCACCACCACCACCACCACCACCACTACCACCATCATCACCACCACCACCACCACCATTACCACCATCATCACCGCCACCACCATCACCACCACCAACACCATCACCAGCACCAGCACCAGCACCAGCACCACCACCACCACCACTACCACCATCATCACCACCACCACCATCACCATCATCATCACCACCACCACCACTGCCACCTCCATGCTTTCCCCAACTAATCTGCCATGCATAATTGCAATGGCCTTCTAACTGGCCTCCCTGCTTCTATCCTTGCTGCCCTACAATCTGTCCTTTATATAACAGCCAGGATGATCCTTTAAAAATATGAGTCTGGTCATTGTCATTCCTCTGCTCAGAATCCTGAAATGATTTTCCATTTTATTCAGTGTAAAAAATGAAAACTCTTACAGTGGCCAGAGGTCCTTCTTTATCTGGTGCCCCATTAACTCTCTGACTTTTCTGTCTTTCGCTGGGCTCCTGCCACACTGGTCTCTTTGCTGTTCCTTAAACATGCCCAGGCCTTCTTTCACCCTAAGTTCTTTGCAAGTGTTGCTTCCTGTGTCTGAAATACTCTTCCTCAGATGTCTATCTTATATGTCTTTGTTTACATGTCTCTTTCTCAGAGAGGTTCACCTTGACCCTCTCCTCTCATGCTCCTGATCTCCCTTACCTTGTGCTGCCTTTTCTTTTTTCATAGTCCATATCATAATTTCTACACATTACATACTTTACTTATTTAATATGGCTACCAGTTTCTGTTTCCCTATGCTAGCATATTAGTACTATGGCAGGGATATTTGTCTATTTTGTTCTGTGATGTATCCCAAATGCCTAGAACAGTGCCTGACACATAGCAGGGGCTCAATAAGTACAGTTGACACTTGAACATCCTTCAGGGGTGGGGTGCTGAAACTTCATAAACTCAAAAATCTGCATATAACGTAGAGCTCACCCTTAATATATGCGGTTCCTCTGTATCTGTGGTTCCTCAGTATCTGCAGTTCTGCAACCTTAGTTCTACCCTGGTTCATGTAGTACTGTAGATTTACTGTTGAAAAAAAAATCCATGTATAAGTGGACCCACGCAGTCTGCACCTGTGTTGTTCAAGAGTCACCTATGCATTTTGAATAAAGAATTAATGGATATTGTGCTGGGAAGCCAAAGACAGAGGAAGATGTATGTGAGGTCAGCTTAACAGCTGGTGTATTACAAAGTGCAATGAAGAATTTTAAATAAGAAGAGCATGAATCAAAGAGGCAGAATGTGGCAAAATTTCATTACAGTAACCAAAGTACCATCTGAATCTGTTGCTTCTAAATTAATATTTTCAGGCATACGTAGATATTTAAGTAGTAACCTAGTGCTCTACCCAGTGTCTGATCATGGGTGTTGAATAAATATATTATAATTGACTTGCTGTCAGCTCCATAATTTCCAAAACTCAGGTGTGTCTATGAGGCAAACTTTAATAATCTCCACAGTCCAGGCAGGTGGGGAAAGGGAAGAGGCTGGGACTGAAGGTTGATCAGCAATCTGAATTATAGTTTCCACCTAAGAAGGCACGGTAGACATGTCTCATTTGGGCTTTGAATTCCTATAGACATGGATTTGAGTTCCACCTCTGTCATTCTGTAGCTCTGTGCCCTTGTTTAGGGTGTTTTACACCTGAAGGCTTCAACTTCCTCTGCTGCAAAGTAGAAATAAATAATAATTGACCTAATAATATTGCCCTAAATATTTGGTGAAAGTATTTAATAAACAATAGACATTGTTGCTTTGTTATTGTTGTTGTTGAATGTACATGGGTAACTTAGGCTTGATTTAGATTTAGAATAGTGTTTATATCTGCTATAGGCTGAATTATGTCTCCCAACCCCCAATTCATACATTAAAGTCCTAACCCCCATTGTGACTGTTTGGTGATAGGGCCTATAAGGAGGTAATAAAAGTTAAATGAAGTCATGAGGATGCGGTCCTGATCTGATGGGATTAGTGTACTTATAAGAGGAAACACCAGAGAATCTGCTCTCACTCACTCTCTTCCATGTGAGGATGCACTGAGAAGGTGGCCATCAACAAGTGAAGAAGAGAGATTTTGCCAGAAGCCAAAAAGGCTGGCATCCTGTTCTTGAACTTCCCAGCCTCTAGCACTGTGAGAAATACATTCCTGTTGTTTAAGGCATCAAGTCTGTGGCATTCTGCTATAGCAGCCCAAGGTGACTTAGACAATATCCAATGGTATTTCATAGAGTGAGATTTTAGGTGAAACTTCAGTTTGTAGGCAGCATCCGGGAGAACACTGGGCAGGTTCCAAATCCTGGTGATAGGGTATTCTCAAGGCCTTTGCCTTGTAAGGACTCCTGAAAGTAGGCTGGGATTCCAGGAAGGACTCCTGCTTCAGCAGAAAACTGGGCTGCTGCTCAGGATCTGAGGTGGAAGACTGACAATGGACTGGCACATAGCCAGTGAGGATAGAGCGCAACTCTTCCACACTCAGACTTGTGCCAGATTCCAGATGTTAGTTCTTTCTCTGCTCATGTCTTCTTGATGAATCAGACAAAACTGAGCCTAAAGATGAAGGGCACTAGTGCCCAGAGCTGATTAGGGTCAAGGAAAGTGAAGGTTGTTAGATCATCTTTGGCTCTAAAGTGTTCACCCTCACTAGACCTTACAGAGCTTTTAAAGGTAAAACCTAACACTACTGAACATTAAAATGTGGATTGTTTTATAATTATAGGTGCATGTTTGTTATCATTTAAAAATATTTCATATATAATTAATAGAACTGAAAGTGGATGTCTAGCTATATCTAATGGACTAAATTCTCTAAAATATCACTGAGAGACTGGTATAAAAGGTTTTATGATTACTTCCTGGGCAGTCTTACCTAGCAATTGTCCTTTACTCGAGGTCTGGGTTGTAGTTCTCAATATGTCTTTATTTTTACTGTCAGTGTATTGATTGCTTAGTATTGATAATATTTCCTGCAGCTTGAGAGCTTTATCCTCCAAATTGGATATTGTCATTTCCCTTGCTTGGATAGCCAGAATATCTGAGTTTGCCTTAATTAGAATGGACTGTTCTGAGCTGACAAAGAGCCCTATAAGGTAAGTCATGAAAGGCATAAGGAGTAAACTTTAGTATTCTCAAGAGTCAGTACTTTTCCATTTGGTTTATGACAATTCAGAAAGTTCCACAAAACCTTTTAAAGAAATAATTCTGTCATATAGAGTGAAATAAATCAGAAAGAGAAAAACAAATACCATATGCTAACACATATATATGGAATCTAAAAAAAAAACAAAACAAAATGGTTCTGAAGAACTTAGGGGCAGGACAGGAATAAAGATGCAGACATAGAGATTGGACTTGAGGACATGGGGAGGGGGAAGGGTAAGCTGGGATGAAGTGAGAGAGTGGCATGGACATATATACACTACCAAATGTAAAATAGATAGCTAGTGGGAAGCAGCCACATAGCACAGGGAGATCAGCTCCGTGCTTTGTGATCACCTAGAGGGGTGGGATAGGGAGGGTGGGAGGGAGATGCAAGAGGGAGGAGATATGGGGATATATGTATATATGTAGCTGATTCACGTTATAAAGCAGAAACTAATACACCATTGTAAAGCAATTATACTCCAATAAAGACGTTAAAAAAAATCAGTGGCGGCATTAGATTCTCATAGGAGCGCGAACCCTACTGAACTGCATATGCGGGGAATCTAGGTTGCACGCTCCTTATGAGAACCTAATGCCTGATGATCAGAGGTGGAGCTGACCTAATGCCTGATGATCGGAGGTGGAGCTGAGGCAGTGATGCTAGCGCTGGGGAGGGGCTGCAAACCCAGTTTATCATTAGCAGAGAGGTTTGTACAGAGACCATAATAAATCAATTCCTTGCAGACATATCAAAACCCTGTCAGTGAATGGCAAGTGACAATTAAGCTGCATCTTACGGAGTAGACTGGATATAAGCAACACACTTTGGGTGTCACTGTCTCACATCACCCCCAGATGGGACCATCTAGTTGCAGGAAAACAAGCTCAGGGCTCCCACTGATTCTGCATTATGGTGAGTTGTATAATTATTTCATTATATATTACAATGTAATAATAATAGAAATAAAGTGCACAATAAATGTAAAAAAAAAAAGAAAAAATTCTGAAAAAAATTCAAAATATAAAACACACACAGCAAACACATTTACCACAACATGAAGATTCACTTAAACCCATTCTGGTCAATATCGTTTTATGTAGGTTTAAACTCTCCAACTACATTCAATAAAGATAGTTTAATAAAAATAAGTCATATTGTGAAGCACAGAGGAGTATCAGGATGAAGAAAGCATAGTTCTCTGCTCTTGGCTTAATACACACGAGAGGCAAGTTGGATAGCAAATATTAACGCAGTGTGAAATCTGGTAAGGGAGTCAGATATTCACAGGGTGCTACAGGGTCAAAAAGGAGTGCTACTGAATGTAACTGGGAGGTGTCATAGATATTTTCTTAAATGTGTGATATTTAACTTCACTGTAGAAGGATAAGTGGAAATGATCCTGGTGGGTAGGGAAAGACCAGAAGAAGAGTAAGACACTGCAGACAGAAGGAACAGTGTGTTCCAAGTTCTGAAAAAGCCGGTATATTTGAGGGAACTTTATGGATATTATGAGAGTAAAATGAGGCCAAACCACAAAAATCACATTTTAGGACATTTGGATGAGGAGGAATGATGTGTTCATAAAAAAAGGAAGTGTTGCGATTATTTTTGTACCTTAGCAATTGCACTGATGGATAATAATAATATCTACCTATCTTTTTGTATTTAATCCTCATCATAATCTTGTGTCCAGCTGAGTATTTGTAATATATTGGACTATACCAAAAAGATAGTACTTTTGTGAGCTCTCCTTATTTATACTTCTTAAATTTTATCTATATTCAATTTTTAATTATTCACTGTAGCTAACAATGGCAGAACAAATGTCATATTAACTTGAATAACTGTCCCTTTTATCCATTTATTAGCCTGA
The DNA here is from genome assembly GCF_949752795.1 of Hyperoodon ampullatus. NCBI lineage: Eukaryota > Metazoa > Chordata > Mammalia > Artiodactyla > Ziphiidae > Hyperoodon > Hyperoodon ampullatus. The sequence goes on along the minus strand of NC_136920.1, from coordinate 38,184,738 downwards.
GTTTTACTGGTTAAATGGGAACATGTTCCAAAGAAATTATGTGGCTACTGAGGACTGAAACTAGCAACATTTCTTGTCTCAATGCTGAACAATACTGGGACTAGACATTGTTTCTTGTCCTTATGTTAATCAGTGCTGGGACCAGGTAAAAATAACCTAATTATATGCTTCAAGAAATGCCTGCTCATGGAAGAAAAGAAAAATTAATCAAAGAAAAAGAAAAGTAAATCATTGAAACAGCTTACTCACCAGGACTAATAGCTTGCTCATCACTATTAGCTTCAAGACCCTTACTTCAATGTGTCTACCAACCCAGAGCTATTTTGATAATAATAATAATAATGATAAAACTCTGACCAATTTCAACCAGTTTCCCACTTGCAAGACCACCTTAAACATACTCAGCCAAGACCCTGAAGCTCTACCAACACTCTGCCCTAATTTCTCATTCTGAGACATTTTAAAGATTCTATCAAGGTGATGTTCTCTGTTATTGGTCCACAGATTTTATTGGGAGGAAATGACAGTCGATACTATTCTGCTATAAATTAGCTTTGACATCCTACTCTTAGAATATAATTTCCTCTATGGTATTCTGATAAAGTTACTGCAGCAACATTGCTTATAGTATAGTATTTGAAGACTTGATGAGAGATGCTGGATAGATGAGAGCATAAATTAACTAAGTCATTTACTCTTTTTTTTTTTTTTTTTTTTTTGCGGTATGTGGGCCTCTCACTGCTGTGGCCTCTCCCGCTGCAGAGCACAGGCTCTGGACGCGCAGGCTCAGCGGCCATGGCTCACGGGCCCAGCCGCTCCGTGGCATGTGGGATCCTCCCGGACCGGGGCACGAACCCGTGTCCCACGCATCGGCAGGTGGACTCTCAACCACTGTGCCACCAGGGAAGCCCAAGTCATTTACTTTTTTTTTTTTTTTTTTTTTTTTTTTTTTTTCCTATACGCGGGCCTCTCACTGTTGTGGCCTCTCCCATTGCGGAGCACAGGCTCCGGACGCACAGGCTCAGTGGCCATGGGTCACAGGCCCAGCCACTCCGCGGCATGTGGGATCTTCCCGGACCAGGGCACGAACCCGTGTCCCCTGCATCGGCAGGCGGACTCTCAACCACTGCGCCACCAGGGAAGCCCTCATTTACTTTTTGAAGACACAATTTTATGAAATAAAGTGGGGTAACTGGTGGCAGAGAGAGAGATTTTGAGTGGTGGTGGGAGGGAAGTTTCATCCATCTGCCTAAGTAAAGAGTTCGTTCTCTGAACTATGCTAAGCACTCCTGTGTTTCTGAAAAGGAACAGCAGAAATTGTTTACATAAGGTTGATCAATACTTCTCTATGGCTCCTTATTGCTCTCATGATAAGTCCAACTTACAACTTTGGATGCCCTTTATAATCTGACATCAGCTTACTCCTCCATTTATCTTATGCTTCCCGCTCCCTGCACCCCCCTCCCCCCAAAGCTGATATTCTTCTATCCACACAGATCCATTTGCAAACACACTGGGTACTTGATTGTCTCTGGACCTCTGCACATGCTGTTCCCTCTGATTGAACCAGGTTTGTCCACATTTAACCAGTTAACCCCCCACACTCCTTTTCTGTCTCAGCTCAGTTTTTACATGTTCTGGGGATTGTTTTCTGAACTTCTAAGATTGTACTAGGCTCCTCTTTTATATAATCTCATAGTGTTCTGTGATTTCCTTATTCTAGTACTTATCATACTGTATTATAATTAGAGTTTACCCGGCTGTCTGTCATCCACTCCTTATAGGAAGCTCCTTGTGAGAGATTATATATTATATGTTTTAAATGTATTCCCCATCTAGTGTACTGCATAACAGATACTTAATAAATAGTTGCTGAATAAATGAATGAACACTGCTCTGCTTCCTTCAATGATCTGAAATTCTGCTTTCTCTCATTTCTCTGCTGTGTTGGTCTCAAGCCCATTTCCTATTGGACACTATGCCTGACCTGAAACTTTTCAAGGTTTATTTCACATGTTGATTTTGCTGTAGTGAAGCGCAGTTTTTCTTCCCTTCATTGATTTTAGGTATCAAAGGGATACTTGAATTCTAGCTGGTCATAGGACATGAACCAGGAGCTAAATAGCAAATTTTAAAGCTGCAGACACTGCTACTTATTGATTTCATGGGCCCTCCTTTCTTTAATTTTTGTTCCCTTGTTATACACATTTCATTTTAACACACTGGAATCTCTTTCTCCTGAATATGCAAGCTTCTCTTTTCCTTTCACGCAGGAGTTCAATCCTTAGGAGGCAACATTGTCCCAGCAACCTTGCTTGCTGACATCAGCACTAGTCCTTTTGTCTCCCATCTTTTTTTTTTTTTTTTTTTTTTTTGCGGTATGCAGGCCTCTCACTGTTTTGATCTCTCCCATTGTGGAGCACAGGCTGCAGGCTCAGCGGCCATGGCTCACGGGCCCAGCCGCTCCGTGGCATGTGGGATCTTCCTGGACCAGGGCACGAACCCATGTCCCCTGCATCGGCAGGTGGACTCTCAACCACTGCACCACCAGGGAAACCCTTGTCTCCCATCTTGTGCTCTCTGCCACTTCTATCTCACCCTTCTCCCTTCCATCCAAGGGGTTACTTTCCTTTAAATTATTGTGATTGCCTGAATTTCTCCAAGCCATCAGTGCCAGTGAGGCATGTTCCTCTGTGTTTCTAGAGCATCAGTAAGTCTACGTTAGAGCCTAACACAAGGGTATGAGGGAAGCTGAACAGACCTGATATTACGGGGCAGGATCAGTACCTAAGCTGCCAATCATCCTGTGATGACTGCATGTAGCAATGCCATCCTGATGAAGAAGTACGCACATGTTGAGGTTTGAGGGGTACCAAGAAGTCCACTCACCTCCAAATATCTTATTTACCAGCTGTCAAAATTCCTAATGATTACTGTTCAAAGGCCATCATTTATTTTAAAAAAGTCTTCCAAAAAATGTAAATATCACAGAAAAAGATAACACAACTTCATATTTATGGTGCCCACTGTAACTTTAGTGGAATTAACTTTATAAAAGTGAAAGAGTCTAGATGTCAGATCCAGCTTTGAGGAACTGAACCATAGATCAGAGCTCTGGAGAAGAGATAGGTATTCAAAGAAAAATTTCAGATACTTTGATACAGGTGCACTGCAATTTGTAATGGCTCTCAGTCCCATTCCCCATTCAGGACCTCAGACCTCTCTTAGAGGTTCTCTTCTTTCCTCTAGTGTTTGTAGGAGATTCTTTAGAAGTTTCTGTGTCAGTTCCTTTTCTATCAGTTCTATCATTTCTTTGTCTCCTCGGTTGCCTGGCTTTGGAATCCTCGTCTCCACTCTGTCCAAGGCTACAGCTGATGTGTCTGCGGATTGCTTCCTGCAGTCCTGGGAACTCTGACTTATGTTGTATTTATGCTCTCAGCACTACGGTAGACTGTGGTGCAGCACAGTGAAGGCAAGGGTTTAACATTTGATGAGGTTTTAGAAACAGTTGTGGGATAAAGAAGGAAACGGCAACCCAAGGAGCAAATTTTTTTAACATCTTTATTGGAGTATCATTGCTTTACAATGGTGTGTTAGTTTCTGCTTTATAACAAACTGAATCAGCTATACATATACATATATCCCCATATCCCTTCCCTCTTGCATCTCCCTCAGGGAGCAACTTTTAATTGCTAAAATGTGGCCACTCTTCAAATGCCCAGACTCAGCAGCATCCTTGTTGGTTCCTGTGTCACATATTCCTAGTGTCTGTCATATTTGTTTCTCCTCTCCTTTTGGGCCCTCAGAATACACTTTTAGACCCCTTGCAGTTGGGTAAGGCCACAAGATTAGTTCTGGTCGATGGCTTGTGTATGGAAGGAGGGTCATCTCAGGATATGGGGGAGGTCCCAGGCAAAATATATTTGGCGAGGTCCCTGCCTATATAAACAATGTGATCCAAACATATATTACACAATTTGTGGGTAATGTGAGGCATAGTTATAAATGAAGATTTAGAAAGGTGGTTACAGAAGCAATACTTAGGTATTTGATTATTGTCCAAACAGTGCAAATAAAGGTTATTTTTTGTAGTGTCCAGGCACCATCTCTTTCCATTCAGGATCAAGAACTATCTTTTTGACTTCTTTATTACCAAATGCACCATTTCTGGCTAATTTCATATCTCCCACTGGGAGAAAAAGATGACACCATTGTTATTACTCACAATGCCATGGCTCTTTGGAAACTATTTGTCTTGAATCAATATAGATCTTCCTGCTTCTGTGGTTCTCTAATTCCATGTGTTTCGTGCTGGTTACAACATCTTTCCTGACACTGCATTATCCATCCTGCCATTCTTGAATACTGGCTTCCAATGATTCTCTCAAAGGTTGTTGCTATGCTTTTTTGGATGATGACCACACATGCAAGTCTTATCTGTGCATGAAGGAAAATGTGAATGATAATTCATTTTTGGTCAAATTATATGTACTGTTTAAAATTTTACAGTGGAAGTAGATTACAACACATCTTTCAGCCACATCTTCTCTTAAACTTTTTAGGCTGTACTCCCTGCATTTCTAGAATGTGATCTCTTTCAATGTTGACTGCATCCTTGAATTCCACATACTGACACCAGCAGGGAGGATAGGCCCCTGGGCAGAGTGAGAAGAGTGGTCCCATTCACACAGAATGTCTAGTACTGCTTCAGACAGACTTAGAAGAATATGACATCACTGTAATAATTGGAGGCAAGAGAAAACATCATTTGGAAAAGCCCATTGACATCAAGCAGCAATGATCTAAAATTTTACCCTTGAAAAAGATAAGCAATCCCCTTTCTTCCCAAGACTCTCTGTCATGTGATGCAGAGCCTTCAGAAGGGATTGTATCTATGTTGCATGTCAGCAGTGGGGGATACAGAGTAAAGAATGCCTGCCCTCACCCTTGGGTGCTGTAGACTGGAGATGATATTGTGAGTTGAACATAGAGAGGTGAGAGCTGACCTAGGGGCCCAAACATGCTTTAAGCCCAAGGGATGGCAGGGGAAACAGATGGTACCTTAGAACACATTTTGTGTCCAATGTGAGTGAGAATCACCCCAAATGAACATGTCATTACCATTCTGGCTGCCTGATCCTTTGTAATCCTACAAAAGAAATATAATGCTGGCCTGCAGGAGCAATCTGCTTCACCAGGCTGCCCTCCTGGAGCCAGAGCCAGACACATGGTACCATGATGCCTCCACGGGCACAAGTCTCAGGGATCCTTGGGGCATCTAGTTGACTCCATGCATGGGATACAGGGTCAGAGGCTTCCATGGGGAGAAATGAGGCCTGGGGCCCTTGCAGGTCCTGTTTTGGGTTGAGGAACTCCACCTGGACTTTACTGCCACCCCTAACCAAGTCCCAGGCATTGACATAGCACTCCAAATTTCAGAGCTCCCTAAGCTGTGGCCCAGGTCAAAGAAAGAGCACTACTGAGTGAAAGTGACATGAGTCACTCCTGGCTTGAAGCACAGAAAACCTCATGTGTCTTTCCATTTTCCTGCTGCAGCAACAAGGAAGCTGCATGTTCCAAATTGTGCAGCTAGTGATGGAGATTCATTCAGCCTGGGATCTTGAGTGTGAGTGGCAGATCTTCCTGCTGATCCATAAGGAACACGTAATGTAAGTGAGAAATAAGCTATTTTTGTGTTAAGCTTCTGAGGTTTCCGGTTACCACAAGAAAACCTAGCCTATCCTGACTAATACAGATCCTGTAGGTGGTGCTGGCTCTCCAGGCATGGGTCAGCCTCTGTATGTAATAGTTCCTACTTTATAAGTTTGAACTGAAGTAAACATGTGTCCAGTTTAGAAAGGTGAATGTTAGCTATTATTTTTATTACAACTGGCATTTGTTCTTGTGCTAGGGACTAACTTAACAGGAGTTATCCATCAGAAAGTATGTATTTCATGTAGGTCAGGCCCCAGTTGTGACTGAGAATTCCTTCAACTGACCAGATAAAGACCTGCCCTTTCTGTTCTCTTTTCTTGTCTTAAAACTACTTTTTTAAAATAGTGACAGACAGTGAAAAATTTTATTCCTACTAGTGAGAAAATTCCATCCTTCACTCTCAAGGGGATAACCTCCCGCTGTGATCCAAATAGGAACACAATAATTTAATGTACAAAACATTTATTGAAATTTGATTGAACTCAGTTGTGGGGTGAAGATTGAGCTTCACAGCACTTTATAATACTATCTACAAACATTGGTTGAGTGCTTACTGTTTGCCAGGCAACATCCTAAGTGTTTTACATATATTAACTCATGTAATTGTTCTCATACAATACTAGTGTCACAGGCACTATAGATTTTACTATGCCTATTAGGAAGAGCAGAGGTACAGAGAGGCTAACTACTTCATTCAAAGTCAGGGAGCAACTAAGTGTTTGACTTAGTTTCAATGTGGACAGTCTTGTTTCAGAGTCTATGCTCTTAACCACTTTACTCTGCTTCTGCCTTTTCTTATTCTGATAACAGATCAACCTGAGGTACATGCCTCACCCTCGCCTGCCTTCCCTCCTTCCCTCCCTTTTTCTTTCTGCCCTCCTTCCTTCCTTCCTTCTTTCATTTCCTCCCTCCCTCCCTCCCTCCTTCCTTCCCTCCCTCCCTCCCTGCCTCCTTCCTCCTTCCTTCCTTCCTTCCTTCCTTCATTCCTTCCTTCCTTCTCTCTCTCTCTCTCTCTCTCTCTCTCTCTCTCTCTCTCTCTCTCTCTCTTTCTTTCTCAGTTGTGCTTCTACAAGGAGTTGAAGATCACAGATGAGGCCTGAACCATCTGTGTGTGGTCTTCTGCACCTTACCTTCAGAATTCTCAAGAACATGCACACACACAAATTTCCTCAAAGGCAATGGGTGAATAATGGTTATTTGAGGCCTAATGAGCCTTTACTACAAGGCAGTGTTCAAGTCTTCATTCATTTATTCAGGAGATATTTACTGAGTGCCTATAATGTGCCAAGCAGCATGCCAGGCACTAGTGGACAAGATGGTCTCTGACCTGAAGGAATCTCAGAAACACTTTACAGGCTCCTAACAAGTTTGTCAACTCCTACCATCCAGGTTTAGGGTACCCTGCCACAGTTAATAATTTTCTTGAATTATCCATATTCTGACCATGCCTATTTGCTTATTGTAGATTGTCCAGAGTAAAGTATGAGCTGCAAATAAAATTCTGCCAATAGATCTGGTGAGGGGAGATGAATGACCCAAATGGAGGAGAAGAGGGATTTCTGGGGTAGAGAGAGGTTTGTGGAAAGGACTCCATGTGGTCTTTGCCAAGCTCTGTATGAGGTAAAGGAAGGAGGAAGGAACTCTCTCTCTGGTTTGACAGGGTGCCAGGGCAGGAAAGTAGGAAACAAACAACAAATAAACACAATCCTAAAGCAGCAACTGAGAGTTTTACTCCCTGGAAAGTTAGTCATCTCAGCCAGTGAGTCTCAGACCTTGGCATCAAATTTATTGTTGAAAAGACTGGCATGGAAACTTCTGGAAACTGTCCTGGAGGCTCCATACACTTCAGCATTGGTGGGTAGGGTCTTTTGTCACCTGAAGGGGAGATTCTCTTGAAATTTATTTGATGCCATCTCAGTGACTGAAGGACAGGAGCTCACAGGGACACTGAGGACCACTGTCTTCATGCAGCATCTACTTCTTCAAATCACAGACATGTACTAAGCACTGCTTGCTGGACACTGTGCTAGGCATTGCTTGGACAGCAATGAATATGTAGACACTGTCCTCATGGAACACTCGATCTAGTGGGGTGTACACTTCCATCAATGAGAATCGTGATGCAATAGGGTGCATGTACTGGGGTAACAGGGTTATCAAGGCTGTCGAAGGAAGGGCACCTCTCCTTAAGAGGGAAGTTGAGGTGTAGATGGAGAATAGAAAGAACTCCTGCAAATCTTCAGATGAAGCTAAATTATATTTAACATCTTATTTTCCAGATTGTGCCTCCTAACTGATGTGGCCTTGAGAAAAACAACTGTCAAATATGAGTGTGTAGTCTCTTGATTTGTGATCTCTAAAGAAAGAGGGTACATATCTTTCAAGTTTCTTTGTAATTGCACTCAGCGCCATACTCTGCTTGCTACTGATAATGCCAGCATGTTTCTGATTTAAGCACAGAGGTGCTATTGATCTCACTGGATCTCTGCACTGAAAATAGATCTTTGGTGAAAAGAAGGCAATGTAAAATAGGCCCTCACTTTGATCTTTATCTATTGGTATAACTGCTGTCTATTTATTTTCAAGTGTTTTGCATCACTAGCATATGTTAAGGACTGACTCAAATATGCCTCAAGGAAAGTAAAACTGCATGATGAAAAAAAGTCAGAGAAGTTTAAAAAGATGGATAAGCTTGTAAAGGGCAGAGGTTGAGTGACTCCATAGAATTCAAATGATTCTCTTTGCAAGATAAGGGAACTTCTTCCTTTCCTAAAGGAGAGTGATTGGGGAAGGGGGGAAGCACTTATTTGTTAGGAATTAGCCTTTCATGAATGGAAGAATAGACGACAGGAATCATTCTAGAAGAGATGTCAGGGGAGGTTCTTGAAGGGAGGATAAAGAGCTACTACTTTTCATGCTTTACGAAAAACAGTATGGATTCAAGCGGAGCTAACTGGTTAAAAGGATGAAGATTCTAGAGTTAGACAGAAATGTTTGAAATTTCTGGCTCTATTTTCTATCTCACGGATCTGTGCCAAGTTACTTGACTTATCTAAGATTAGTTATTTAAAAATATGTAAATAGTCAATAAGATTTTTGAAGTAGGATAATCATTCTTGTTGCGATAATGAACCAAGGCGATAATGAACCAAGTCTGGCACAAAGTAAGTGCTTGACAAAGAGGAGGTCGTTACTCTTTACAATGTTGCTGATCATCTCATTATTAAGTGAATGCAGACTTCTTAGTGCTTAGGCTAAGATAGGAGTGTGAAGAAGTATTCTACATAATCACACCAGGAGGGTGTGCCAGAGGAAGAAGCAGGCAGGTGTTCTTACCCAGGAATGATGGGAGATGGGAACTCTTTCTTGCTAGACTAGATCTTGAAAGAATGTGAGGCTAGAGCTACAGCAGCCATCTTGCAGTCACGAGGAAAAAGCCTGGAATATCTAGGAATAGCTCTGAGGAGTAGGAGAGGAAAGGCAATACAGTGAAAGAAAAATCATGAGAGAGAGACTCTCACTCCAGATAATATCATTTGATCTGTGCATCTGGCCAGCCTAAAGTTGGTACTACACCTGGATTTTCTAATGCTTGAGCCAATACTTTTTGAGTTTAAACTTCTTTGAGTTTTCTGATACTTGCAATTATAGAGTCCATATAAAAATAATGAAGTCACATCTTTTAGTTTTTGATAAAAAGAAGAGCATTTTCTCCCTTCTTTTCTTGTCTTGGATGTAGACATGATGCTTGGAGCTGTATTAGCTGGCTATCAACCATGACTCAAAAAACTTGAGGAAAGTCTAAGAGAAGCTCTGGCATATCCCTGTGCTGCCCTTATGGAGGCAGAAATAATACCAACCTCACTTCTTTTATTAGTTTGCTAGGGCTGCCATATAAAGTAGCAGACTGGGAGGCTTAAACAGCAGAAATTTATCTCCTCACAATTCTGGAGGTTAAGTCCAAGATCAATGTGTTGGCAGGGTTGATTTCTTCCAAGGCTTCCCTCCTTGGCTTGTAGATGGCCGTCTTCTCTTATTTATTCACATGGTCTTCCTTCTGTGTGTTTCTGTGTTCTAATCTCCTCTTCTTATAAGGACATCAGTCATAGTGAATTGGAATCCACCTTAATGACCTCATTTCAACTGAAAAATCTTATCTCCAAATACAGTCACATTCTGAGGTACTGGGGAGGGGGTTAGAACTTGAACATATAAATTTTGGGGAAAAACAATTCAGTCCATAACATTTTTATTGCAGCAAAGTGACACCTACAATAGTAATCATATTTCAGATTATGTTATTAATATTTTAGCAGCTAAATGAAATAGTTAAAAACTGATGGAAGAAGTTCATTTTAATTTCTATTTCTGCTAGCCTATGATCTCATGCTTTGGTAAAACTCATAATTCTCAAGGGAAAGGCATTTACAGACAAAAGATACTTTGCTCCTGAGTTCAGGGAACACAGATTATGTTTCTCTTTAATTTTTTTTAAAGACTGATTTTTCCAGAACTCCAGAAAATAAATTTAGGGCTTTGATAGCTTAGACCACAGGAGAAGGAGAAATTTTAAACAAGTAATATAGATTAGGCTTCATTAGGGCAAGATCCCATTCTTCCGTCCCATTCTTGGTTGGAAGTCTGACTGAGATGATTAATGATTGCTCCTTCCAATACCAAAGCACTGACTCCTGAATGCAAACAAAACAAAACAAAAAGCCATCCCCGCTTCCCCGCTTCTCTACAAGATTATATCACTAATGCTCAATTCTAGAACTTGATCTGGTAACTGCAAAAGTTGACGTTTTTGATTACACAGTGGGCACACTGCCTTTTTGGTAGCTTAGGGAACACTTGAGCAGACCAACTACATCTCTCCAGGGAATGAAAAACTCATGTAAGTTGGGTTCTAGGTCTGTTAGGTGAAAAAGAAAATACATGTCTAAGTGCTGAAAAGTCAGGTTTTAAAATACTGACCATGACTTATTTTCTAATAGTTTCTAATTTCTCAAAGAAGCAATCATATTTGAAATGAGATTTGAGTAATGAAGAAAAGTCTGGCTTGAAAATTATTCATACAGATACAATAAAACCTTAATGAATTTTTTCTTCCAAGACTTTAATATAAGGCTTGATCCTATATCTCTACATGAGTTGAATGCCTGTGTCTTTTTTTCCCCTTGAATTCTTGACCCAGTTTAACTGTATGAAGATAATGTTCTGTTTTTATTTTTTAATTTCTTTTTAAAATATTTATTTATTTATTTATTTGGTTGCTCCAGGTCTTAGTTGCGGCAGGTGGGCTCCTTAGTTGTGGCTTGCATGTGGCATCTAGTTCCCTGACCAGGGATCAGACCCGGGCTCCCTGCACTGGGAGTGCAGAGTCTTAACCACTTAACCACCAGAGAAGTCCCTCTATGTCTTTTTAATGAAATTTTAGCTTGATAGGAACTCGGGGAGAGAGGGCTGAACCAGAATTGAACAGAAACAGCTTTTTCACCAACTGGTTTCACCATCCACTTTTTTCGGATGTCCCTTTTGACCGTTGGGAAGTGAGACTAGTTTGTAGTGCAGATTCGCATTGCCCTCTTGCTTGGTTGGCCAAAAAGGGCGTATGCGTTTTTTCCTGAATATATTCAGGAAAAAACGCATAAACCCTTTTTGTCCAGGTGCATCATTGTCGAAGTTGTGCCACATTTCCTGTGCTTTAAAGCCGATTCCAATCTACCTCTTGGAATCTGTTTCTGGCAATTCTGCCTCGCTTTCAAGTCCTCCTCGATGGCTTCCCTCAACAGATTTTGGATGACAGTTTTCCTTTATAACTCTGCAGGATTGAGAATTTCTGTGCCCCTGAGCTCCATTTTTCAACTCGCTTTTTAATGAGGTGGCCGCAAAACCCCATGATTGCTTCAGGCCCTATTCTGCTTCCGGGGTGGCAGGCTGAGCCTTTGGTTAATTCTTCTTCCTGTTGGGAATTTAGAGTGACATGAGCAAATACAAATGCCTAGAGCTACACTCTGATTGGTTCCCCCTCTTCCCTTTCATCCTCCACACAAATTGCAAACTGTGCAGAACAGGAGGTTAAACGCGCTGACTCTCCAAGTGGGGAGATTGATAGTAAAGCAGCTGTAATGGGGAACACGAGCACCAGGAGAGGAAAAATGAGGAGCGTTTTAGAAACCTTTCCCAATCACACGGTGTCCCATCCTCTGGGTTTCCCATACATGTTTTAGCTGTAGTAAGATTCAATTAAACCTGGACAGTGGGTCCTCATGGAATGGGTGGCATGAATTATTACTTTAAAGGGTCTGCATCTGCTCACGCTACTTCTCCAATCCTCTCAGCCTGAAGTGTCCAGCCTTATGTCTCATCGAGCTGTGGGTGTGGATGTGGTCAATCAAGGTTGCATCAGAGTCCCTGAAGGAATTGTGTAAGAATTTCACTGTGTTTGTGTTTGAAATTTATTTTTATATTGGGGTTGAGCTGATTCTAAATGCTGTGGTTATGCCGATCTAGACACATTTTATTCCCTTATGGGGACATATCAATATATAGCTTTTAAGATTCTTATTAATCAGATATATTCCTCTGTGGGGAATAGGGGGTGTTGAGTCCAGTTCACTGAGCAAAGAGTTGGTCTTCTCTACTACATATTTGTTATATGGAACAGTACCTGTGCTAATATCAAACTCTGGTTTTTTACATCACCCCACTTCACCTTTCCCCTTAAGCAGGAATAAGTGTGTTTTCTAAATGTGAGACTCTGTTCTGTTTTCTAATTCAGTTCACGTGTAGCCATGTTTACATTCCCTTTATAAGTGATATCTTATGATAAGTTTCTTTTTCTGTGTGACTTATTTCATTTAGAATCATCGTACCTAAATTCACTCATTTTGCTGCAATTGGCCTCATGACATTGGTTTCATGGCTGAGGGATATTCCATCGTACATAAGTACCACAACTTCTTTATCCATTTTTGTCTTTCCGGGGATATTTAAGGATTATCGAAGTCAAGGTTCTTGTAAACAGAGCAGCCCTAAATTTTGGGGTGGCTCTGTCTTGTTGATTTTCAGGTTTCCCAAGGTATACGCCCATGAGTGGAAGTGCCCTAGGATATGTAGCTCTGTTTTTTATATGTTTTAGGAAACACTCTGCACTTCCCCAGAGTGGCTCTTGGCAATTTACATCCCGCCCATCAGCGTAGCAAATCTCCCTGTTCCCCACGTCCGGTCCTGCCTTTCTTCTTTTCACACTTTTTTCGAATGTCCCTTTTGACTGGTGGGATATGAGACTTCTGCGTAGTGCAGATTTGCATTGCCCGCTTGCTTGGTTGCCCAAAAAGGGCGTATGCACTTCTTCCTGAATATATTCAGGAAGAAACGCATACGCCCTTTTTGGCCAAGTGCATCACTGTTGAAGTTGTGCCGCTTTTCCTGAGCTTTAAAGGCAATTCCAATCTACCTCTTGAAATCTGTTTCCTGCAATTCTGCCTCGCATTGAAGTCCACCTCATTGCCTTCCCTCAACAGATTTTTGGATAATAGTTGTCCTTTATAACTCTGCAGGTTTGTGAATTTCTGTGCCCCTGAGCTCCATTTTCAACTCGTTTTTTGTGAGCTGGCCGCAAAACCATAGGATTGCTTGAGGTCCTATTCTGCTTACGGGGCGGCAGGCTGAGTCATTGGTTAATTCTTCTTCCTGACGGGAAATTAGAGTGACATGTGCCCATCGAAATGCCTAGAGCTAAACTCTCATTGGTTCCCCCTCTTCCCTTTCATCCTCCTTACAAATTGCAAACGTTGCGGAGGGGATGTTAAAGGCGCTGACTCTCCAAGTGGAGAGATTGAGAGTAAACAGCTGTAATGGGGACCACGAGCAGCAGGAGAGGAAAAATGAGGAGTGTTTTAGAAACCTTTCCCAATCACACGGTGTCCCATCCTCTGGGTTTCCCTTGCATGTTTTAGCTGTAGTAAGATTCCCTAAAACCTGGAGCGTTGGGACCCATGGAATGGGTGGCAGGCATTATTTTTGAAAGCATCTGCATGTGCTCACCCAACCTCACCAATCATCTCAGCCCCAAGTGTCCAGCCTTACGTCTCATCGAGCTGTGGGTGTAGATGTGGTCAATCCAGGTTGCATCAGAGACCCTGAATGAATTGTGTAAGAATTTTGCAGTTTTTGTGTTTTGTTTTTGAAATTCATTTTTATAATGGGGTTGAGCTGATTTTCACTGCCGTGTTTATGCCATTCTAGACACACTGTATTCCCTTACGGAGACATATCAATACATAGGTTTTAAGATTCTTACTAGTCAGATATATTCCTCTGCAGGGAATAGGGGGTGCTGAGTCCAGTTCACTGAGCAAGGAGTCGGTCTTGTCCATTACATACTTAGTTTATGGAACGGTGCCTATGCTAATATCAAACTCTGTTTTTCTGCATCACCCCACTTCACCTTTCCCCTTAAGCAGGCATAAGTGTGTTTTCTAAATGTGAGACTCTGTTTTATTTTCTACTTCAGTTCATGTGTAGCCATGTCTACATTCCCTTTATAAGTGATATCTTATGATAAGTTTCTTTTTCTGTGTGACTTATTTCACTTAGAATCATTGTACCTAAATCCACTCATTATGCTGCTACTGGCCTTATGACATTGGCTTCATAGCTGAGGGGTATTCCATCGTACATAAGTACCACAACTTCTTTATCCATTTTTGTCTTTCCTGGGATACTTAAGGATTATGGAAGTCGAGGTTCTTGTAAACAGAGCAGCCCTAAACTTTGGGGTGGCTGTGTCTTGTTGATTTTCAGGTTTCCCAAGGTATACGCCCATGAGTGGAAGTGCCCTCGGCTCTGTAGCTCTGTTTGTTAGATGCTTTAGGAAACACCCTGCAGTTCTCCAGAGTGGCTCTTGGCAATTTCCATCCCACCCATCAGCGTAACAAGTCTCGCTTTTCCCCACGTCCTGTCCTGCCTTTCTGGTTTTTACACTTTTTTCGGCTGTCCTTTTTGACTGTTGGGAAGTGAGACTATTTCGTAGTGTGGATTTGCATTGACCATTTGCTTGGTGGGCCAAAAAGGGCGTATGCGTTTTTTCCTGAATATAGGATATATTCGTAATATACGTAAGTACCACAACTTTTTTACCCATTTTTGTCTTTCTTGGGATATTTAAGTTGTACTGACATTGAGGTTCTTGTAAACAATGCAGCCCTAAATTTTGAATTGGCTTTGTCATTTTGATTTTCAATTTTCCCAAGTTATATGCCCATGACTGGAAGTGCCCTAGGCTCTGTAGCTCTGTTGTTTATTTCTTTTAGGGAACACAATGCACTCCTCCTGAGTGGCAGTTGGCAACTTACATCCAGCCCATCAGCATAACAAGGCTCCCTGTTCTCCTGGGCCTGTCTTGCCTTTCTGGTTATTACACATTTTTTGGATGTCCCTTTTGACTGGTGGGAAGTGAGACTCCTGTGTAGTGCAGATTTGCATTGCTCGCTTGCTTGGTTGGCCAAAAAGGGCGTATGCGTTTTTTTCCTGAATATATTGAGGAAAAAACGCATACGCCCTTTTTGGCCAAGTGCATTATTGTCGACGTTGTACCACATTTCCTGTACTTTAAAGGCGATTCCAATCTACCTCTTGAAATCTGTTTCCTGCAATTCTGACTCGCATTCAAGTGTGCTTCCTTGTCCACCCTCAACAGATTTTTGGACGATAGTTGTCCTTTATAGCTCTGCAGGTTTGTGAATTGCTGTACACCTGAGCTACATTTTTCAACTTGCTATTTTGTGAGCTTCCCGCAGAACCACAGGATTCCTTCAGGACCTATTCTCGTTCCGGAGGTCAGGCTGAGAGTTTGGTTAATTCTTCTTCCTGACGGGAAATTAAAGTGGCATGTGGCCCTCCAAATGCCTACAGCTACTCTCTCATTGGTTCTTCCTCTTCCCTTGCATCCTCTGCACAATTTGCAAACTCTGAGAAACAGGAGGTTAAAGGCGCTGACACTCCAATTGGGGAGATTGATAGTAAAGAGGCTGGAATGGCAAACCGGAACACAAGGAGAGGAAAAATTAGGAACATTTTAGAAACCTTTCATGATCACAGGGTGTCCATTCTCTGGGTTTCCCATACATGTTATAGCTGTAGTAATATTCCCTTAAACCTGGAGAGTTGGGACCCATGGAATGGGTGGCATGCATTATTGCTTAAAGGATCTGCATTTGCTCACACAATCTCAGCAATCCTCTCAGCCCCAAGTGTACAGCCTTATGTCTCATCCTGCTGTCAGTGTAGATAGGGTCAATTCAGGTTTCATCAGAGCCCCTGAAGGAATTGTGTAAGAATTTCGCTGTTTTTGTGTTTTGTTTTTGAAATTCATTTTTATAATGGGGTTTAGCTGATTTTCATTGCTGTGTTTATGCCGCTCTAAGCACAATTGATTCCCTTACAGAGACATATCAATACATAGGCTTTAAGATTCTTACTAGTCAGATATAATCCTCTGCAGGGAATAGGGGGTGTTGAGTCCAGTTCACTGAGCAAATAGTAGGTCTTGTCTATTAAATATTTCGTTTATGGAATGGTACCTGTGCTAATATCAAGCTCTGGTTTTATGCATCAACCCACCTCTCCTTTCCCCATAAGCAGGCATAAGAGTGTTTTCTAAATGTGAGACTCTGTTCTGTTTTCTAATTCAGTTCATGTGTAGCCATGTTTACATTCCCTTCATAAGTGATATCTTATGACAAGTTTCTTTTTCTGTGTGACTTATTTCACTTAGAATCATCGTACCTAAATCCACTCATGATCCTGCTACTGGCCTTATGACATTTATTTCATGGCTGAGGGATATTCCATCGTATGCAAGTACCACAATTTCTTTACCCATTTTTAAATTTCCTGGGATATTTAGGGTGTACTGAAGTCGAGGTTCTTGAACACAGTGTAGCCCTAAATTTTGGGGTGGCTCTGTGTTTTTGATTTTCAGTTTTCCCAAGGTATATGCCCATGACTGGGAGTGCCCTAGGCTCTGAAGCTCTGTTGTTTACTTCCTTTAGGGAACACAATGCACTCCTCCTGAGTTGCTGTTGGCAATTTACATCCCGTTCATCAGCATAACAAGGCTCCCTGTTCTCTAGGGCCTGTCTTGCCTTTCTGGTTTTTACACACTTTTCAGATGTCCTTTTTGACTGGTGGGAAGCGATACTTCTTTATAATGCGGATTTGCATTGCCAGCATTCGTGGTTGGCGAAAAAGGGCGTATGCGTTTTTTCCTGAATATATTCAGGATAAAAAGGCATATGCCCTTTGTGGCCAAGTGCATCATTGTCGAAGTTGTGCTGTTTTTACTGTTCTTTAAAGGTGATTCCAATCTACCTCTTGAAATCTGTTTCCTGCAATTCTGCCTCGCTTTCCAGTCCGCCTCGTTGCCTTCCCTCAACAGATTTTTGGACGACAGTTGTCTTTTATATCTCTGCAGGATTGTGAATTGCTGTGCCCTTGAGCTCCATTTTTCAACTCGCTTTTTTGTGAGCTGACCGCAAAACCACAGGATTGCTTCAGGGCCTATACTGGTTCCAGGGGGCAGGCTGAGACTTTGGTTAATTCTTCCTCCTGACTGGAAATTAGAGTGGCATGTTCCAGTCCAAATGCCTACACCTACTCTCTCATTGGTTCTCCCTCTTCTCTTTCATCCACTGCAGAGTTTGCAAACTGTGTGAAACAGGAGGTTTTAGGCGCTGATTCTCCAAGTGGGGAGATTGATAGTAAAGTGGCTGGAATGGCAAACAGGAGCCCCAGGAGAGGAAAAATTAGGAGCGTTTTAGAAACCATTCACGATCACAGGGTGTCCATTCTCTGGTTTTCCCATACATGTTATAGCTGTAGTAATATTCCCTTAAACCTGGAGAGTTGGGACCCATGGAATGGGTGGCACGCATTATTGCTTTAAAGGGTCTGCATTTGCTCACACAATCTCACCAAGCCTCTCAGCCCCAAGTGTCCAGCCTTATGTCTCATCCTGCTGTTGGTGTAGATAGGGTCAATTCAGGTTTCATCAGAGCCCCTGAAGAAATTGTGTAATAATTTCGCTGTTTTTGTGTTTTGTTTCTGAAATTCATTTTTATAATGGGGTTTAACTGATTTTCACTGCCGTGTTTATGCCACTCTATACACACTTGTTTCCCTTACGAAGACATAAAAATACATAGGTTTTAAGATTGTTCCTAGTCAGATATATTCCTCTGCGGGCAATAGGGGTTGTTGAGTCCCATTCACTGAGCAAGGAGTAGGTCTTGTCTATTACATATTTGGTTTATGGAATGGCACCTGTGCTAATATCAAACTCTGGTTTTATGCATCACCCCACCTCTCCTTTCCCCATAAGCAGGCATAAGAGTGTTTTCTAAAGGTGAGACTCTGTTCTGTTTCTTAATTCAGTTCATGTGTAGCCATGTTTACATTGCCTTCATAAGTGACATCTTATGATAAGTTTCTTTTTCTGTGTGACTTATTTCACTTAGAATCATCGTACCTAAATCCACTCATTATGCTGCTACTGGCCTTATGACATTGATTTCATGGCTGAGGGATATTCCATCTTACGTAAGTACCACAACTTCTTTCCCCATTTTTGTCTTTCCAGGGATATTTAAGGTGTACCATAGTTGAGGTTATTGTAAACAGTGCAGCCGTACATTTTGGGGTGGCTGTGTCTTTTTGATTTTCTGTTTTCCCAAGGTATATGCCATGACTGGAAGTGCCCAAGGCTCTGTCGCTCTGTTGTTTATTTCTTTTAGGGAACACAATGCACTCCTACTGAGTGGCTGTTGGCAATATACATTCCGCCTATCACCATAACAAGGCTCCCTGTTCTCCAGGGCCTGTCTTGCCTTCTGGTTTTTAAACACTTTTCGGATGTCCCATTTGACCGGTGGGAACAGATACTTCTTTGTAGTGCGGTTTTGCTTTGCCACTTGCTTGGTTGGCCGAAAATGGTGTATGCGTTTTTTCCTGAATATATTCAGGAAAAAACGCATACGCTCTTTTTGGCCAAGTGCATCATTGTCGAAGTTGTGCCAGTTTTCCTCTACTTTAAAGGTGATTCCAATCTACATCTTGAAATCTGTTTCCTGCAATTCTGCCTAGCATTCAAGTAAACCTCTTTGCCTTCCCTCAACTGATTATTGGACGGTAGTTGTCCTTTATAACTATGCAGGTTTGTGAATTGCTGTGACCCTGATCTCCATTTTTGAACTCGTTTTTTTGTGAGCTGGCGGCAAAACCACAGGATTGCTTCAGGACCTATACTGGTTCCGGGGGGGTAGGCTGAGACTTTGGATAATTCTTCTTCCTGTTGGGAAATTAGAGTGACTTGTGTCCGTCTGAGTGCCTACAGCTACTCTCTCATTGGTTATCCCTCTTCCCTTTCATCCTCTGCATAAATTGCAAACTGTGCGAAACAGGAAGTTAAAGGTGCTGACCCTCCAAGTTGGGAGATAAATAGTAAAGCGGCTGGAATGGCAAACCAGAGCACCAGGAGAGGAAAAATTAGGAGCATTTTGGAAACATTTCCCAATCACACGGTGTCCCATTCTCTGGGTTTCCCATGCATGTTATACGTGTAGTAATATTCTCTTACAACTGGAGAGTTGGGACCCTTGGAATGGGTGACATGCATTATTGCTTTAAAGGGTCTGCATTTGCCCACACAATCTCACCAAACCTCTCAGCCCGAAGTGTCCTGCCTGATGTCTCATCCAGCTGTCGGTGTAGATAGGGTCAATCCAGGTTTCATCAGAGCCCCTGAATAAATTGTGCAATAATTTCGCTGTTTTTGTGTTTTGTTTTTGAAATTCATTTTTATAATGGGGTTAGCTGATTTTCACTGCCATGTTTATGCCACTCTAGAGACGATTCCCTTACGGAGACATATCAATACATAGGTTTTAAGATCTTACTAGTCAGATATATTCCTCTGTGGGGAATTGGGGTCATTGAGTCCTGTTCACTGAGCAAGGAGTAGGTCTTGTCTATTACGTATTTGGTTTATGGAATGGTACCTGTCCTAATATCAAACTCTGGTTTTATGCATCATCCCACCTCTCCTTTCCCATTAAGTAGGCATAAGAGTGTTTTCTAAATGTGAGGTTCTGTTCTATTTCCTAATTCAGTTCATGTTTAGCCATGTTTACATTCCCTTCATAAGTGATATCTTATGATAAGTTTCTTTTTCTGTGTGACTTATTTCACTTAGAATCATCGTACCTAAATCCACTCATTATGCTGCTACTGGTCTTATGACATTGATTTCACGGCTGAGGCATATTCCATCGTACGTAAGTCCCACAACTTCTTTATCCATTTTTGACTTTCCTGGGATATTTAAGGTGTACCAAAGTCGAGGTTCTTGGATACAGTGCAGCCCTAAATTTTGGGATGGCTCTGTCTTTCTGATTTTCTGTTTTCCCAAGGTATATGCCCATGACCTTCAGTGCCCTAGGCTCTGTAGCTCTGTTGTTTACTTCTTTTAGGGAACAAAATGCACTCCTCCTGAGTTGCTGTTGGCAATTTACATCCCACCCATCAGCATAACAAGACTCCCTGTTCTCTAGGGCCTGTCTTGCCTTTCTGGTTTTTACACATTTTTCGGATGTCCCTTTTGACCAGTGGGAAGTGATACTTCTTTGTAGTGCGGATTTGAATTGCCAGCATTCGTGGTTGGCGAAAAAGGGCGTATGCGTTTTTTCCTGAATATATTCAGGAAAAAACGCATACGCCCTTTTTGGCCAACTGAGTCATTGTCGAATTTGTGCCGCTTTTCCTGTTCTTTAAAGGCGATTCCAATCTACCTCTTGAAATCTGTTTCCTGCAATTCCGCCTCACTTTCAAGTCCGCCTCGTTGCCTTCCCTCAACAGATTTTTGGAAGACAGTTGTCCTTTATATCTCTGCAAGTTTGTGAATTGCTGTACCCCTGAGTTCCATTTTTCAACTCGCTTTTTTGTGAGCTGACCGCAAAACCACAGGATTGCTTCACGGCCTATACTGGTTCCTGGGGCGCAGGCTGAGACTTTGGTTAATTCTTTTTCCTGAATGGAATTTAGAGTGGCATGTGCCAGTCCAAATGCCTACACCTACTCTCTCATTGGTTCTCCCTCTTCCCTTTCATCTACTGCACAATTTGCAAACTGTGAAACAGGAGGTTAAAGGTGCTGACTCTCCAAGTGAGGAGATTGATAGTAAAGTGGCTGGAATGGCAAAACGGAGCACCAGGAGAGGAAAAATTAGGAGCGTTTTAGAAACCATTCACGATCACAGGGTGTCCATTCTCTGGTTTTCCCATACATGTTATACCTGTAGTAAGATTCCCTTAAGCCTGGAGAGTTGGAACCTATGGAATGGGTGGCACGCATTATTGCTTTAAAGGGTCTGCATTTGCTCACACAATCTCACCAAGCCTCTCAGCCCCAAGTGTCCAACCTTATGTTTCATCCTGCTGTCGGTGTAGATAGGGTCAATCCAGGTTTCATCAGAGCCCCTGAAGGAATTGTGTAATAATTTCGCTGTTTTTGTGTTTTGTTTTTGAAATTCATTTTTATAATGGAGTTTAGCTGATTTTCACTGCCATGTTTATGCTGCTCTAAGCACACTTGATTCCCTTACAGAGACATATCAACACATAGGCTTTAAGATTCTTGCTAGTCAGATATAATCCTCTGAGGGGAATAGGGGGTGTTGAGTCCCATTCACTGAGCAAATAGTAGGTCTTGTCTATTACATATTTGGTTTATGGAACGGCACCTGTGCTAATATCAAGCTCTGGTTTTATGCATAACCCCACCTCTCCTTTCCCCTTAAGCAGGCATAAGAGTGTTTTCTAAAAGTGAGACTCTCTTCTCTTTCCTAATTCAGTTCATGTGTAGCCATGTTTACATTGCCTTCATAAGTGACATCTTATGATAAGTTTCTTTTTCTGTGTGACTTATTTCACTTAGAATCATCCTACTTAAATCCACTCATTATGCTGCTACTGACCTTATGACATTGATTTCATGGCTTAGGGTTATTCCATCGTACATAAGTACCACAACTTCTTTACCCATTTTTGTCTTTCCTGGGATATTTAAGGTGTACCAAAGTCGAGGTTCTTGTAAACAATGCAGCCCTAAATTTTGAATTGGATTTGTCTTTTTGATTTTCAGTTTTCCCAAGTTATATGCCCATGACTGGAAGTGCCCTAGGCTCTGTAGCTCTGTTGTTTACTTCTTTTAGGGACTACAGTGCACTCCTCCTGAGTGGCTGTTGGCAACGTACATCCCGCCCATCAGCATAGAAAGGCTCCCTGTTCTCCAGGGCCTGACTTGCCTTTCTGCTTGTTACACATTTTTTGGAAGTCCCTTTTGACCGCAGGGAAGTGAGACTCCTTTGTAGTGCAGATTTGCATTGCCCAATTGCTTGGTTGGCCAAAAAGTTCGTATGCGTTTTTTCCTGAATATATTCAGGAAAAAACGCATATGCCCTTTTTGGCCGAGTGCATTAATGTCGAAGCTGTGCCACTTTTCCTGTGCTTTAAAGGCAATTCCAATCTACCTCTTGAAATCTGTTTCCTGCAACTCAGCCTCACTTTCAAGTGTGCTTCCTTGCCTTCCCTCAACAGATTTTTGGACGATAGTTGTCCTTTATAACTCTGCAGGTTTGTGAATTGCTGTGCCCCTGAGCTCCATTTTCAACTCGCTTTTTTGTGAGCTGCCCACAAAACCACAGGATTGCTTCAGGACCTATTCTGATTCTGGGGGGGCAGGCTGAGAGTTTGGATAATTCATTATCCTGATGGGAAATTAGAGTGGCATGTGCCCCTCCAAATGCCTACAGCTACTCTCTCATTGGTTCTCCCTGTTCCCTTTCATCCTCTGCACAAATTGCAAACTGTGCGAAACAGGAGTTTTAAAGCGCTGACTCTCCAATTGGGGAGATTGATAGTAAAGTGACTGGAATGGCAAACCAGAGCACAAGGAGAGGAAAAATTAGGAAAATTTTAGAAATCTTTCGTGATCACAGGGTGTCCATTCTCTGGGTTTCCCATACATGTTATAGCTGTAGTAATATTCCCTTAAACCTGGAGAGTTGGGATCCATGGAATGGGTGGCACACATTATTGCTTTAAAGGGTCTGCATTTGCTCACACAATCTCACCAATCCTCTCAGCCCCAAGTGTCCAGCCTTATGTCTCATCTTGCTGTTGGTGTAGATAGGGTCAATTCAGGTTTCATCAGAGCCCCTGAAGGAATTGTGTAATAATTTCGCTGTTTTTGTGTTTTGTTTTTGAAATTCATTTTTATAATGGGGTTTAGCTGATTGTCACTGCTGTGTTTTTGCCGCCCTAGACACACTTGATTCCCTTATGTAGACATATCAATACATAGGTTTTAAGATTTTTACTAGTCAGGTATATTCCTCTCTGGGGAATAGGTGGCGTTGAGTCCCGTTCACTGAGCAAGGAGTAGGTCTTGTCTATTACATATTTGGTTTATGGAACGGTACATGTCCTAATATCAAACTCTGGTTTTATGCATCATCCCACCTCTCCTTTCCCCTTAAGTAGCAATAAGAGTGTTTTCTAAATGTGAGACTCTGTTCTATTTCCTAATTCAGTTCATGTGTAGCCATGTTTACATTCCCTTCATAAGTGATATCTTATGATAAGTTTCTTTTTCTGTGTGACTTATTTCACTTAGAATCATCGTACCTAAATCCACTCATTATGTTGCTACTGGCCTTATGACATTGATTTCACAGCTGAGGCATAGTCCATCGTATGTAAGTGCCATAACTTCTTTACCCTTTTTCTCTTTCCTGGGATATTTAATGTGTACTGAAGTCGAGGTTCTTGTAAACAGAGCAGCCCTAAATTCTGGGGTGGCTGTGTCTTTTTGAATTTCAGTTTTCCCATGGTATATGCCCATGACAGGAAGGGCCTGAGACTATGTAGCTCTTTTTTTTACTTCTTTTAGGGGACACAATGCATTTCTCCTGAGTGGCTGTTGGCAATTTACATCCTGCCCATCAGCATAACAAGGCTCCCTGTTCTCCAGGGCCTGTCCTGCCTTTCTGGTTTTTACACATTTTTCAGATGTCCCTTTTGACCAGTGGGAAGTAAGACATCTTTGTACTGTGGATTTGCATTGAACACTTGCTTGGTTGGCAAAAAAGGGCATATGCGTTTTTTCCTGAATATATTCAGGAAAAAACGCATATGCCCTTTTTGGTCAAGTGCATCATTGTAGAAGTTGTGCTGCTCTTCCTGTCCTTTAAATGTGATTCCAATCTACCTCTTGAAATCTGTTTCCTGCAATTCTGCCTCGCATTCAAGTCCGCCTATTTGCCTTCCCTCAACAGATTTTTGGATGATAGTTGTCCTTTATAACTCTGCAGGTTTGTGAATTGCTGTGCCCCTGAGCTCCATTTTTCAACTGGATTTTTTTTGAGCTGTCTGAAAAACCACAGGATTGCTTCAGGCCCTATTCTGCTTCCGGGACAGCAGGCTGAGCCTTTGTTTAACTCTTCTCCCTGACGGGAAATTAGAGTGAAAGTTCCTGTCCAAATGCCTAGAGATAGTCTCTCATTGGTTCTTCCTCTTCCCTTTCATCCTCTGCACAAACTGTAAACTGTGCAAAACAGATGGTTAAAGGAGCTGACTCTCCAAGTTGGGAGATAAATAGTAAAGCGGCTGGAATGGCAAACCAGAGCAGCAGGAGAAGAAAATTTAGGAGTGTTTTAGAAACATTTCCCAATCACATGGTGTCCCATTCTCTGGGTTTCCCATGCATGTTATAGCTGTAGTAATAGTCCCTTAAACCTGGAGTATCGGGACCCATGGAATGGGTGCATGCATTATGGCTTTAAAGAGTCTGCCTTTGCTCACCCAATCGCACCAATCCTCTCAGCCCCAAGTGTCCAGCCTTATGTCTCAACCAGCTGTCAGTGTAGATAGGGTGAATCCAGGTTTCATCAGAGCTCCTGAAGGAATTGTGTAAGAATTTCTCTGTTTTTGTGTTTTGTTTTTGAAATTCATTTTTATAATGGGGTTGAGCTGATTTTCACTGCCGTGTTTATCCCACTCTAGACACACTTGATTCCCTTATGGAGACATATCAATATATAGGTTTTAAGATTCTTACTAGTCAGATATATTCCTCTGCAGGGAATAGGGGGTGTTGAGTCTTATTCACTGAGGAAGGAGTAGGTCTTGTCTATTACATATTTGGTTTATGGAATGGTACCTCTGCTCATATCAAACTCTGGTTTTATGCATCACCCAACCTCTACTTTCCCCTCAAGCAGGCATAAGCGTGTTTTCTAAATGTTAGACACGGTTTGCTTTCCAAATTCTGTTCATGTTTAGCCATGTTTACATTCCCTTCATGAGTGATATCTTATGATAAGTTTCTTTTTCTGTGTGACTTATTTCACTTAGAATCATCGTACCTAAATCCACTCATTATGCTGCTACTGGCCTTATGACATGGATTTCACAGCTGAGGCTTATTCTATCGTACGTAAGTACCACAACTTCTGTACCCTTTTTTGTCTTTCCTGGGATACTTAAGGCGTACTGAAGTCGAGGTTTTTGTAAACAGAGCAGCCCTAAATTCTGGGTTCACTGTGTCTTTATGACTTTCAATTTTCCCAAGGTATATGCCCAAGATTTGAAGTGCCTGAGCCTCTGTAGCTCTGTTTTCTACTTCTTTTAGGGAACACAATGTAGTGCTCCTTAGTGGCTGTTGACAATTTACATCCTGCCCCTCAGCATAACAAGGCTCCCTCTTCTCCAGGGCCTGTCCTGCCTTTCTGGTTTTTACACATTTTTCGGATGTCCCTTTTGACTGGTGGGAAGTCAGACTTCTTTGTAGTGTGGATTTGCATTGCCCACTTGCTTGGTTGGCAAAAAGGGCGTATGCATTTTTTCCTGAATATATTCAGGAAAAAACGCATATACCTTTTTTGGCCAAGTGCATCATTGTCGAAGTTGTGCCGCTTTTCCTGTGCTTTAAAGGCGATTCCAATCTACCTCTTGAAATCTGTTTCCTGCAATTCTGCCTCGCTTTCAAGTCCACCTCGTTGCCTTCCCTCAACAGATTTTTGGACGATAGTTGTCTTTTATAACTCTGCAGGTTTGTGAATTGCTGTGCCCATGAGCTCCATTTTTCAACTGGCTTTTTTGTGAGCTGTCCGCAGAACCACAGGATTGCTTCTGGTCCTATTCTGCTTCTGGGACAGCAGGCTGCACCTTTGGTTATCTCTTCTTCCTGACAGGAAATTAGAGTGACATGTCCCCGTCCAAATGTCTAGAGATAGTCGCTCATTGGTTCCCCCTCTTCCCTTTCATCCACTGCACAATTTGCAAACTGTGTGAAACAGGCGGTTAAAGGAGCTGACTCTCCAAGTGGGGAGATTGATAGTAAAGTGGCTGGAATGGCAAACCGGAGCACCAGGAGAGGAAAAATTAGGAGCATTTTGGAAACATTTCCCGATCAAACGGTGTCCCATTCTCTGGGTTTCCCATGCATGTTATAAGTGTAGTAATATTCTCTTACAACTGGAGAGTTTGGACCCTTGGAATGGATGGCATGCATTATTGCTATAAAGGGTCTGCATTTGCTCAACCACTCTCACCAGTCCTCTCAGCCTGAAGTGTCCAGCCTTATGACTCATCCAGCTGTCGGTGTAGATAGGGTCAATCCAGGTTTCATCAGAGCCCCTGAATAAATTGTGTAATAATTTTGCTGTTTTTGTGTTTCGTTTTTGAAATTCATTTTTATAATGGGGTTAGCTGATTTTCACTGCCATGTTTATGCTGCTCTAGACACACTTGATTCCCTTACGGAGACATATCAGTATATAGGTTTTAAGATTTTACTAGTCAGATATATTCCTCTGCAGGGAATAGGGGGTGTTGAGTCCCATTCACTGAGCAAGGAGTAGGTCTTGTCTATTACATATATGGTTTATGGAACGGTATCTGTGTTAATATCAAACTCTGGTTTTATGCATCACTCCACCTCACCTTTCCCCTTAAGCAGGCATAAGAGTGTTTTCTAAATGTGAGACTTTGTTCTGTTTCTTAATTCAGTTCATGTGTAGCCAAGCTTACACTCCCTTCATAAGTGATATCTTATGATAAGTTTCTTTTTCTGTGTGAGTTATTTCACTTAGAATCATCGTACCTAAATCCACTCATTATGCTGCTACTGGCCTTATGACATTTATTTCATGGCTGAGGGATATTGCATCGTACGTAAGTACCACAACTTCTTTACCCATTTTTGTCTTTCCTGGGATATTACAGGTGTGCCGAAGTCGAGGTTCTTGTAAACAGAGCAGTCCTAAATATTGGGGTGGCTGTGTCTTTTTGACTTTCAGTTTTCCCAGCGTATATGCCCATGACTGGACGTGCCCTAGGCTCTGTAGCTGTGTTTTTACTTCCTTTAGGGAACATAATGCACTCCTCCTGAGTGGCTGTTGGAAATTTCCATCCCGCTCATCAGCGTAAAAATGCTCACTGTTCCCCATGGCCTGTCCTGCCTTTCCTGTTTTTATGCTTTTTTCAGATGTCCCTTTTGACCAGTGGTATGTGATACTTCTTGGTAGTGCGGATTTTCATTGCCCACTTGCTTGGTTGGCCTAAAATTGCATATGCGTTTCTTCCTGAATATATTCAGGAAGAAACGCATATGCCCTTTTTGGCCAAGTGCATCATTGTCGAAGTTCTTCCAGTTTACATGTGGTTTAATGCGACTTTAATGTACCTCTTGAAATTTTTTTCTTGCAATTCTGCCTTGCTTTCATATCCTATTCATTGCCTTACCTAAATATATTTTTGGACGGTAGTTGTATTTTATAACTCTGCATGTTTGTGAATTGCTGAGCTCTTAAATTTCAGTTTTCACCTCGCTTTTATGTGATCTGTCCACAAAATTGAAGGATTCCTCTAGGACCTATTTTGTTTCTGGAGAGGCAGGCTGAGCCTTTGGTTAAGTCTTCTTTTGATGGGAAAATAGAGTGACATGTACCCGTCCAAACACCTACAGCTAGTCTCTCATTGCTTCCCCATCTTCCCGTTCATCCTATACACAATTTGGTAACTGTGTGAAACAGGACGTTAAAGGTGCTAATTCTCTATGTGAGGAGGTTGTTACTAAAGCGGGTGAAATGGTGAACTGGAGCACCATTTGTTGAAAAATTACTTGTGTTTTAGAAACCTGTCCAGATCACACGGTATAACAACATCTGGGTTTCCCATGCATCTTTTACCTGTAGGAAGATTCTCTTCAACCTGGAGAGTTGGGACCCAGGGAATGGGTAACATGCTGAATTACTTTAAAGGGTCTGCCTTTGCTCACCCAACCACACCAATCCTCTTTGCCCCAAGAGTTTCCAGCCTTATGTCTCATCCAGCTGTGGATGTAGATGTGGTCAGTCCGGGTTGCATCCCAGCCTCTGAACGAATTTTGTAAAAATTTATCTCTCTTTCACTGTCTCTGTGTTTTGTGTTTGAAATTTATTTTTATAATGGCGTTTACCTGAATTTCACTTCTGTGTTTATGCTGCAATACACAGACTTGATTCACCTACAGCGATATATCAATACATAGGATTTAAGATTCTTACTAGTCAGATATATTCTTCTTTGGTGAATAGGGAGTGTTGAGTCCAGTTTACTGAGCAAGGAGTAGGTGTTTTCTATTACATATTTGGTTTATAGAACGGTATCTGTGCTAATTTCAAAGTCTTGTTTTATGCGTCACCCCACCACACCTTTCCCCTTAAGCAGGCATAAGTGTGTTTTCTAAATGTCTGACTCTGTTCTGTTTTGCAATTCAGTTCATGTGTAGCGATGTTTACATTCCCTCTATAAGTGATATCTTATGATAAGTGTCTTTTTCTGTGTGACTTATTTCACTTAGAATCATTGTACCTAAATCCACTCATTATGCTGCTACTGGCCTTATGACATTGATTTCATGTCTGAGGGATATTCCGTTGTACAAAATTACCACAAGTTCTTTATGCATTTTTCTCTTTCCTGGGATATTTAAGGTGTACCGAATTTGAGGTTCTTGTAAACAGAGCAGCCCTAAACTTTGGGGTGCCTGTGTCTTGTTGATACTTAGTGTTCCCAAGTTATATGCCCATGAGAGGATGTGCCCTATGCTCGGTAGCTTTGTTTTTTAGATGTTTTAGGAAACACCATACACTTCTCCAGAGCGGCTCTTGGATATTTATACCCCACCCATAAGCGTGACAAGGCTCCCTGTTCTCCATGGCCTCTCCTGCATTTCTGGTTTTTACACTTTTTTCGGATGGCCCTTCTGAGCAGTGGAATTGAGAATTCTTTGTTGTGCGGATTTGCATTCCCTGCTTGCTTGGTTGGCCAAAAATTGTGCATGCTTTTTGTCCTGAAGATATTCAGGACAAAAAGCATACGCCCTTTTTGCCCAACTGCATCATTTTAGAAATTCTGCCGCTTTTCATGTACTTTAAATGTGAGTCCAATCTACCTCTTGAAATCTGTTTCCTGCAATTCTGCCTCTCATTCAGATCCTCTTCGTTGCCTTACCTGAATATATTTTTGGACATTGGTTATCATTTATATCTTTGCAGGTCTTTGAATTGCCTGCTCCTGAGCTCCATTTTTCAACTCACTTTTTTTGTGAGCTGGCCGCAAAACCAGTGGATTGCTTCAGGCCCTATTCTGGTTCTGCGGAGGCAGGCTGAGCCTTTGGTTAATTCTTCTTCCTAATGGGAAATTAGAGTGACATGTGCCTGTCGAAACTCCTACAGCTAGTCTCTCATTGGCTCCCCCTCTTCCCGTTTATCCTCTGCACAAATTGAAAACTGTGTGAAACAGGATGTTAAAGGTGCTGATTCTCCAAGTGGGGAGATTGTTAGTAACGTGGCTGGAATGGCGAACCCCAGCACCAAGAGATAAAAAATGAGATGCATTTTAGACACCGTTCCTGATCACACAGTGTACATTTGTCTCGGTTTCCCATGCATGTTTTCGTTGTAGGAAGATTCCCTTGAACTTGCAGACTTGGGACCCATGGAATGGGTACCAGGCAGTATTACTTTAAAAGGTCTGCATTTCCTCACCCAACCTCTCTAACATCTCTTAGCGTGAATAGCTTCCAGCCTTATATATCATCCTGCTGTGGGTCTAGATGTTTTCAATTCATGGTACATCATAGCCCTTCAACAAAATTTGTAAGAATTTTTGTCTGTCTCACTGTTTTTATAAATAATTTTAAATTTATTATTATATTGGTTACAGCTGATTTTCAAAGCTCTGTTTTTTGCTGCTGTACATCCACTTGATTCACGTATTGCGAGACATCAATAAATTCTTTTTCAGATTCTTACCAGTCATATATATTATTTTCCAGTGACTTGAGTGTGCTGAGTGCAGTTCTTTGAGGTACCGTGTAGGCCTTGTTGATTATTCAATTTGGTATTTGGAACGGTATCTTTGCTAATTTCAACCTCCTGGATAATGCCTCACCCTTCCCCACCTTTCCCATTTAGCAGCCTTATGTCTGTTTTCTACATATTTGACTATGTTTCTGTTTTGTAATTTATTTCATGTGTAGCCATTTTTGATTCCACCTTTAAGTGACATCTTATGATATGTGTCTTTTTCTTTCTGACATATGTCACTTAGAATGATCGTATGTAACTCCTCCAGAGTTGTTACAACTGGCCTTATTTCATTGATTTCTGGCTGAGTAATATTCCACTCTACATAAGTACCACATCTCTTTTATCCATTTTATCCTTCCAGGGACATTTAGGTTATATCCAAGTCAAGGCTCTTTTTAACAGAGAGGTGGTAAATGTTGGGGTGCCTGTTTCCTGTCGATTTTTGTTTTTCCTAAGGTATACGCCCATGACTGCAAGTGCCCTATGCTCTGTAGCTCATTTTTTAGATGTTTTAGCAAACACAATACACTTCTCCAGAGTGGCCGTTGGCAATTTACATTTCCACTATCAGCCTCACAGGGCTCCCTTTTCTCCTCATCCTGTCCTGCATTTCTGGTGCTTACACTTTATGTAGATGGCCCTTCTGACTGATGTGAAGTGATACATTT
Organism: Hyperoodon ampullatus; assembly: GCF_949752795.1. Classification (NCBI taxonomy): domain Eukaryota; kingdom Metazoa; phylum Chordata; class Mammalia; order Artiodactyla; family Ziphiidae; genus Hyperoodon; species Hyperoodon ampullatus. The sequence continues at coordinate 38,153,877 of NC_136920.1, read as the reverse complement.
TGTAGTAATGATTTCCAGTGCCCATCTGTTTGGTTGGGTAAAAAGTGTGCATACCCTTTACTTGAATATATTCAGAAAAATGCATATGCCCTTGTTGGCCAACTGCATCATTGGCGACGTTCAGCCCCTTTTCTTGTGCTTTAATGGGGAGTCCTTTCTACCTCTTCAAATCCCCTTCCTGCCATTCTCCCTTGCTTACAAGTCCTTTTTGGTGACTTACCTCAAGACATTTTTTGACGATAGATATTTTCAACTTTGCAGTTTCATGAATTTTAGTGCTCCTGAGTTCCATGTTTCAAATTGTGTTTTTGGAAACTGGCCACAAAACAGCAGGATTTCCTCTAGCACTATTCTGTTTCCATGGGCAATTCTAGCCTTTGATGAATTTGTCTTCCGGATTGGAAATTAGAGTGAAATGTGCCTGTCCGAACACCTAGGACTTGTCTCTCATTGTTTCTCATCCTTCCGCTTCATCCTCTGGACAGATTCCAAACTGTGAGCAACAGGATGTTGACGGCGCTGACATCCCCAAGTGGGGAGATTGTTAGGAAAGACGCTGGAGGGGTGAACCCGAGCACCAAGAGTTGAGGAGTTGAGATGCCTTTTCCAAACTCTTCCCAATCAAACTGTGTACCATCCTCTGGGTGTGACAGGCATGTTTTAGCCGTAGGAAGGGTCCCATGCATGTAAGGAGAACACCAGAGATTTTTCCAAATCAATGTCTCCCCGAACCCCAAACTGGGGAAGTTTTAAGCTATGGCTACACGTATGTTCATTAAGGGCCTTGGGAAGTAGGCAGAGTCCGAACTTTAGATGATTGAAGTCTTCAGCGTCAGAAGTGCTCACCATCGGCTTCCCTTAGGTTACATTTTACCTGTCATTGATAGATGATGTCGATAAAAATATCTATTCTTTTTCAGATTATTTCCCCTTATAGGCTATTGCAAAATATTGAGTGTAGTTCCCTGTGCTATACAGTGGTTCCTTGTTGATGATCTATTTTATACATAGCAGTGTGTATGTGTTAATCCCGACCTGTTAATTTATCCCTCCTCCTACCTTTCCCCTTTGGTAATAATAAATTATAAGATTTTATACTTCTCATAAATGGGGGAGCTGAAAGAGAGGTATCATTTTCAATGGAAAAGCATTCAAAACAAGATTGAAGCCTCAGCCAAGATTATTAGATGTACATCCTTGGAAAGAAATCACTTCATTTCTCTAATGTTGACCTGACAAATAAGACAAACGTCTTCACTGAACTTGCTTATAACAAAGTGATGGAAATATCAAATGGAAGTGTTAGAAACATCTTATTTTACCCGACCTTATACACTGCTCTATGTTAATTACAGTTTGGCTCACATATCTGTTCATTGAAGTTACAATGTTCTCAATTTCTGTTACTGATCTTCCAGAGTGGACCCCAACAGGGGTCCCCCTGCCCAGTGTCATTGGATCCAACAGATCAAGACTGAGTTTGGTTCAGAAGCAAAGAAACTTTATATTTTGAAAAGAGAATGGAGAGGTGAGAGCGTGCACTCCCCCGCAGGCTCTGGGCTGGGTTGATGTGTAGGGATCCCAGCAGCGTCAGTGGGAGGGAGGGGATGGAGCTCTCGAGGGCCAGGTTGGCTGCAGCTCAGGCTCTATGTCGTGGAGACTGCATGGGGCCCCACTAGCTGAGGTGTCGACCCAGCCATTCTGCACTAGGAAATCGGGTCTGAAGTGCCGGGTGTGGGACCTCTGCATGCGGAACCCTAGGAGTACGTGAAATTAGACAAAGCAGAAAGGAAAAAAAACGTTAAACTTCATTTTATTGCCCAGATTGTATTTTTATCTCTCAGGAATTTTTAATGGGCTTTGCCGGAGATGAACATCTCCTCTGCTTTTTGTCCTGTTCCTCATTCTTGGGGAATGAGCGTGCAGACCCCTCTTCTGTAACTGCTTCATGCTGATTGGGAGTCCTCATGCCCGGGCGGAGGGGCAAAACTTCTCCCCAGCAGCCTCCAGGTGAGGTTGATTGTCCCCAGGCCTCCTGCCTCACTGATCGTCTGCCTGAGCACCAGCATTGGAAGTGTTATAGATTCTAATGACCTTTAGGGTCCAGGAAAGAGATGCACAGAGACACTGCCAGGGCAGGATTCACCCCACCCCACATTTGTTCAGCGACCTTAGGCTGATGGTTTCTGCCAGCCTAGATGCTCTGACCAGTAGTCTGTGCTTTCTTTAATTAGGTTCCTGAATTAACGTACAAACAGCACCAGGTGTCAGAGCCCTGCCCGCTCAACTCCCAGACAGTCCAGGGTCGGTGGTGATCCAGGACCATGACGGCCACTGAGTCAATGGCCTTTTGAAGTAGCCAGGAGTCCAGCCGGTCATATTGGCCACCATCACCGTGGTGTCTGTAGGCTTTTCTATGGTGAATGCGTGATATACGGTTCCCCCGTCAAGCTTATTAGCTCCCCTCTGGGTGCAGTAAGTCCTGCAAGCAGTAGTCTGCTCTTTCGGGGCACACCCTTGTTGTTTTCTGAGAGAAACTCCAGGTCAAGTGATGGTCACATGAGTCGTCATGGGGGCCCGTTGCCCCCGTTTGTCTCTCTGGAGGTTGGAGTTGGAGGGCCTCCTCACTCGAGGTCAGTGTGTCCACGGAGCAACCCCTGCAACTTCAGGTCATGATGGGAGGTTAGGATCACCATGTGGGGTCCTTTTCCCTTAGGAAGGAGCTTGCCTTGTGGGCTGCTGATTTCCAGGTTTTTAGATACCCCAGTATTCTGGCCTGATGGGACGGTGGGCAAAGCCCTTGGTGACCATAGTTTATCATACCTGAAGGGCATTCTTTTGTTGCTCCATTTCAAGTGGTCCCAGTTTTTGCACTAATGCTCCAAGGCTGATTAACCTTTGACCAGGAATGTAAAGGTCAAAGGGTTTATCTAAATTAGGGAGTTCCTGGTCAAGGGTCTCAACTGACTGCTCTTTCCATTCTTGAAAGGCTGCTTCTGGATTCTATTCAAAAGGATCATCATCTTTTCGTGTCAGTGTTTCATATAGAGGCCCAGCTATTAGACTGTAGTTAGAGATCCAGATGCAGAAAACCTTGGCCTCCCCAGGAACCCCTAAGCTGTCTTCTAGTTTTAGAAGAGGTAAGGCTGCAAATGGCTTCTTCCCTTTCCTGTGATGGCCTTCTCCGAACATCTGTGAGAATGAAGCCCAGGCAGGTCAACTTCGCCTGGGATATTTGAGTCTTTTTCTTGGACACCTTCTATCCTTTCTTGGCTAGGTAGTTCAGAGGCGTCTTTAGTAGGGCTGGCGATCAGAATGTCATCTGCATATTGAAGGAGGGTCCCCTTTTACAGAGGTAGAATTTGTAGGTCTTTAGGTAACGTTTCCCCAATTATGGTGTGGGAATTTTTGAACCATTGGTGTAGGACGGCCCAGCATTATTGCTTTTGTTGCATGTTGTGTCCTGCCACTCACAAGCCAAAAATTCTTGTGACTCTGGGATGAATGGAATACAGAAGAAGGCATCATTGAAGTCTAATACAGAATGCCATGTCCTGGTGGATGGTAGAATGACCAGCAGGGTGTAGGAAATAGGAGCTACTGGATGTATATACTCGGTGGCTTCACTGACTGTCCTGATATCCTTTACTAGGTCTCCAGCAGCCCACGGGGCTCTCGTGGTCAGGCCAATCCCAGGATATGGAGCTCACCTGGGATGGTTCCGCCCCACCCCCGCAGCCCACGGGGCTCTCATGGTCAAGTCCCTCCCAGGGTATGGAGCTCACCTGTGCAGCTACCCAGCAGCCCATGGGGCTCTCATAGTCAGGCCCTTCCCAGGATATGGAGCTCCCCTGGGCAGGTACCCCGGCAGGGCTGGGCACACAGGAACCATGCACATAGCCCACCTTGCAGAGAAACCCCAGCTCACCTGTCACTCACAGCTGACACAGAGCACCTCAGAGCAGGACTTGAACTAACAAACAGCAGCTCTGACAGGTCTGTGACCCTGGGTATCACTCTTTTCGGCCTCTCTCCGCTTGGTCTTCCAGACACTTCCACTGCAGCCAGGGCACCAGGCCTCTGTCTCCACCCACCATCACTCCTCTCCCTGACTCCTGGGTTCCTCTCATTAGGACGGGGTCTTCTTGAAGTTGTTTCCCACTCATGGGCCAGATAAAATGATTAGAAAACAAGCCACAGCTGCAACCCCCTGTCTATGCTGACTCTCAGGAGCCCACACCTGTTCCTTGGACCTGGCCCGTTCAGCAAGGTCCATTTTCTGCAGTGTGAGCCCCTGAGGGGTGAGGATTGGCTGACTTGGGCAGCCTGACACTGCCGGCCAGCCCTCCCCAGGTGTGCCTGGGTTGAGGTCAATATAAACACCGCTCCAGGCAGCAAGAGCCCCTGCAGCTGTGCCTGACGCCATATTCTCTGCCCCGTCAGCAGTGTCGGGGCTGGGCTGGTGGGAGGGAGTGAGGGGCTGTGGCTTTGTGGGTGGCCCGGTGTGAGTGGGGCTCTGCTGGACTTTCTGCAGGAGTTGCCAGGCTGCCACCTGCTAAAGAAGAGGATGTGTCACCCATACCTGCCGCTGGAATTTCTCCCTGGGCAGAGGTGAGGAAGTAAAAAAGCAGTGGGGGCCGGGACAGGAGGGTTATCTCAGGTAGGGAAATGGAAAGCTTCCAGAAGAGCGTCTGGGGCCAGGACCATCCTGGCTGGCCTGCAGGCACCAAGTCGGCCTGCGTGCTGTTGCTGGTGTGGCTCCATGGCCCTTCCTCTAAGCTTCCAAGTCCTTGTACATATTCAGGTGTTTTACCTGGGAAGGGTGGGAACAGTTCAGCTGCATCAGGCCTGGGGCTCAGCTCACATTTACTCACAGACGCCTTGGCACAGTCCCCCAGCTTTGCAATGAGGATGCTCCTTGCTGGGGGGCGGGGCGCTGCTGGCTGCCTGGGAGACGATTTCCCACCTCTCACCTACTTAAGAATTTTTTACCACTGGAGCAAGTGCCCTGATATGATTTTCCTCTGGATAACTGGTGGGTTCTGTTTTTTTTTTCTTTTTTCTTTTTGGTTCAAGGTAGATTTTATTTATTCCTCTTTTTTAATTTAGAGATATAAGCATGGAAATAATACATTCATATAAATACATCTATGTGAAGGGAAAAACTTTTTTTCTGTTTTATTTTATTAAATTTTATTTATTTTTAATTTTTTAAAATTTATTTATTTCTTTTATACAGCAGGTTCTTATTGGATATTTATTTTATACATATAAGTGTGCACATGTGAATCCCAGTCTCCCAATTCATCCCACCACCACCCTCCCATGGCGTTCCCCCCTTGGTGTCCATATGTTTGTTCTCTACATCTGTGTCTCTATCTCTGCCCTGCAAACCGGTTCATCTGTACCATTTTTCTAGGTTCCACATATATGCATTAATATACAATATTTGTTTTTCTCTTTCTGACTTACTTCACTCTGTATGACAGTCTCTAGATCCATCAACGTCTCTACAAATGACCCAATTTCATTCCTATGTATGGCTGAGTAATATTCCATTGTATATATGTACCACATCTTTATCCATTCATCTGTCTGTGGGCACTTAGGTTGCTTTCATTACCTGGCTATTGTAAATAGTGCTGCAATGAACATTGTGGTGAATGTGTCTCTTTGATTTATGGTTTTCTCTGGGTATATGCCCAGTAGTGGGATTGCTGGATTATATGGTAATTCTATTTTTAGTTTTTTAAGGAACCTCCATACTGTTCTCCATAGAGACTGTATCGATTTACATTCCCACAAATAGTGGAAGAGGGTTCCTTTTCTCCACACCCTCTCCAGCATTTGTTGTTTTTAGATTTTCTGAGGATGCCCATTCTAACAGGTTTGAGGTGATACCTCATTGTAGTTTCCAGTTGCATTTCTCTAATACTTAGTGATGTTGAGCAGCTTTTCATGTGCATCTCGGCCACCTCTATGTCTTCTTGGAAGAAATGTCTATTTAGATCTTCTTCCCATTTTTGTATTGGGTTGTTTGTTTTATTAATATTGAGCTGCATGAGCTGTTTATATATATTGGAGATTAATAATTTGTCCATTGATTCATTTGCAAATATTTTCTGCCATTCTGAGGGTTGTCTTTTCGTCTTGTTTGTAGTTTCCTTTGCTTTGCAGAAGCTTTTACATTTCATTAGGTCCCATTTGTTTAGTTTTCTTTTTTATTTCATTACTCTAGGAGGTGGATCAAAAAAGATCTTACTGTGATTTATGTCAGAGTATTTTTCGTATGTTTTCCTCTAAGAGTTTTATACTGTCCAGTCTTACATTAAGGTCTCTAATCCATTTTGAATATATTTTTGTGTATGGTGTTGGGGAGTGTTCTAAATTCAGTCTTTTCCATGTAGCTGTCCATATTTCCCAGCACCACGGATTGAAGAGACTGTCTTTTCTCCATTGTATAGTCTTGCCTCCTTTGTCATAGATTAGTTGACCATAGGTGTGTAGGTTTACCTTTGGGCTTTCTTTTTTCTTTTTTTCCTTTTACACCTTTTTGGAGTATAATTGCTTTACAATGGAGTGTTAGTTTCTGCTGTATAACAAAGTGAATCAGCTATACATATACAAATATCAACATATCCCCTCCCTCTTGCATTTCCCTCCCACACTCTGTATCCCACCCCTTTAGGTGGTCACAAAACACAGAGCTGATCTCCCTGTGCTATGCGGCTGCTTCCCAGTAGCTATCGATGTTACATTTGGTAATGTATTTATGTCCATGCCACTCTCTCACTTCGTCCCAGCTTACCCATCCCCCTTCCCGTGTCCTCAAGTCCTTTCTCTGCGTCTGTGTCCTTAATCCTGTCCTGCCGCTAGGTTCTTCAAAATCTTTTTTTGTTCTTTGTTAGAGTCCATATATCTCTGTTAACATACAGTATTTGTTTTTCCCTTTCTGACTTACTTCACTGTGTAGGACAGACTCTAAGTCCATCCACCTCACTACAAGTAACACAGTTTTGCTTCTTTTTATGGCTGAGTAATATTCCATTGTATATATGTGCCAGATCTTCTTTATCCATTCATCTGTTGATGGACACTTAGGTTGCTTCCATGTCCTGGCTACTGTAAATAGAGCTGCAATGAACATTTTTGTACATAACTCTTTTTAAATTATGGTTTTCTCAAGGTAAATGCCCAGTAGTTGGATTGCTGTGTCGTATGGTACTTCTATTGTTAGTTTTTTTAAGGAACCTCCATACTGTTCTCCCTAGTGGCCATATCAATTTACATTCCCACCAACAGTGCAAGAGCATTCCCTTTTCTCCAATAAATGCCTCTCCAGCATTTATTGTTTGTAGATTTTTTGATGATTGCCACTCTGACTGCTGTGAGGTGATACCTCATTGTAGTTTTGATTTACATTTATCTAATGATTAGTGATGTTCAGCATCCTTTCATGTATTTGTTGCCAGTCTGTATATCTTCTTTGGAGAAATGTCTGCTTAGGTCTTCTGCCCATTTTTGGATTGGGTTGTTTGTTTTTGTGATATTGAGCTACATGAGATGCTTGTAAAGTTTGGAGTTTAATCCTTTGTCATTTGCTTCATTTGAAAATATTTTCTCCCATTCTGAGGGTTGTTTTTTCATTTTGTTTATGTTTTTCTTTGCTGTGTAAAAGCTTTTAAGTTTCATTAGGTCCCATTTGTTTATTTTTGTTTTTATTTCCATTTCTCTAAGAGGTGGGTCAAAAAGTATCTTGCTGTGATTTATGTCATAGAGTCTTCTGCCTATGGTTTCCTCTAAGAGTTTTATAGTGTCTGGTCTTACATTTAGATCTCTAATCAATTTAGAGTTTATTTTTGTATATGGTGTTATGGAGTGTTCTAATTTCATTCTTTTATGTGTAGGTGTCCAGTTTTCCCAGCACCAATTACTGAAGAGACTGTCTTTTCTCCATTGTGTATCCTTAGCTCCTTTGTCATAGATGAGATAGCCATAGGTATGTAGGTTTATCTCCGGGCTTTCTATCCTGTTCCATTGATCTGTGTATATGCCACTCTACATACACTTGATTCCATTATGGAGACATAAATACATAGGTTTCAAGATTATTACCAGTCAGATATATTCCTCTTCAGTGCATAGGTTGTTTTGTGTCCAGTTCATTGAGAAAGTAGTAGGTCTTATCTATTACATATTTGGTATATGGAATGGTATCTATGCTAATTTCAAGCTCTGGTTTTATGCATCACCCCACGTCACCTTTCCCCTTAAGGAGGCATAAGTGTGTTTTCTAAAGGTGTAACTCTGTTCTCTTTTGAAATTCAGTTCATGTGTAGCCATGTTTACATTCCCTCTATAGGTGATATATTACAATAAGTTTCTATTTCTGTGTGGCTCATTTCACTTTGCATCATCGTACCTAAAGACACTCATTATGCTGCTACTGGCCTTATGACATTGATTTTATGGCTGAGTGACATTCTATTGTATATAAGTACCACAACATCTTTATCCATTTTTTTTCTTTCCTGGGATATTTAAAGTGTACCGAAGTCAAGGTTCTTGTAAACAGAGCAGCCCTAAACTTTGAGGTGGCTGTGTGTTGTGGATTTTTAGTTTTCCCAAAATATATGCCCATGAGTGGAAGTGCGCTATGCTCTGTAGCTCTGTTTTAGAAAGCAACATACAGGTCTCCAGAGAGGCTGTTGGCAATTTACATCCTGTCCATCGGCATAACCAGGCTCCCTTTTCTCCATGGCCTGTCCTGCATTTGTGGTTTTTACACTATTTTCAGATGGCCCTTTTGACCGGAGGTAAGTGACACTTCTATGTAGTGTGGATTTGCAATGCCTGATGGCTTGCTTGGCCTAAAAGGGTGTATGCGTTTTTTCACAAATATATTCACGAAAATACACATATGCCCTTTTTGGCCAAGGGCAACATTGTTGAAGTTCTGCCGCTTTTCATGTGCTTTAAAGACGACTCCAATCTACCTCTTGAAATCTGTTTCCTTCAATTCTGCCTTGCTTTCAAATCCTCTTCACTGCCTTACCTCAATATATTTTTGGATGATAGTTGTCCTTTATAACTCTGCAGGTTTGTGAATTTCTGTGCCCCTGATCTCCATTTTTCAACTTGCCTATTTGTGAGCTGGCTGCAATACCGCACGATTGCTTCAGGCCCTAATCTTGTTCCGGGCTGGCAGGCTGAGCCTTTTGTTAATTCTTCTTCCTGATGGGAAAATAGAGTGACATGTGCCCATCCAAATACCTACAGCTAATCTCTCATTTGTTTCCCCTCTTCCCGTTCATTCTCCGCACAATTTGAAAACTGTGCAAAACAGGAGATTAAAGGTGCTGACACTCCAAGTGGGGAGATTTTAGTAATGCACATGGAATGGCGAAGCCAAGCACGAGGAGAGGAAAAATGAGGTACCTTTTAGAAAACTTTCCCGATTACACAGTGTACCATCCTCTGGGTTTCCCATGCATGTTTTAACTGTAGGAAGATTCCCTTAAACCTGGAGATTTGAGACCACTAGAATGGGTAGCACACAGTATTGCTTTAAGTGATGTGCTTTTGCTCACCCAACCTCAGCAATCTTGTCAGCCCCAAGTGTCCAGTCTTATGTCTCATCCAGCTGTGGGTGTAAATGTGGTCAATCCAGGTTGCATCACAGGCCCTGAACGAAATTTTTAAGAATTTCTCTCTCTTTTGCTGTTTTTGCATTTTGCTTTTGAAATTTATTTTTATAAGGCAGTTTAGCTGAATTTCAGTGCTGTGTTCATGCCATTATACACACACATGATTCCTTTACAGAAACATAAGAATACATGTGTTTTACGATTCTTACTAGTCAGATATATTCCTCTGCAATGAATAGGGGGTGTTGAGTCCAGTTCATTGTGCCGGGAGTAGCTGTTGTCTATTACATATTTGGTTTATGGAATGGTATCTGTGCTAATTTAAAACTCTGGTTTTATGCATCACCCCACCTCACCTTTCCCCTTAAGCAGACAGAAGTTTGTTTTCTAAATGTGTGACTCTGTTGTGTTTGTAATTCAGTTCATGTGTAGCCATGTGTACATTCCCTCTATGAGTGATATCTTATGATAAGTTTCATTTTCTGTGTGACTTATTTCACTTAGAATCATCGTACCTAAATCCACTCATTATGCTGCTACTGGCGTTATGACATTGATTTCATGGCTGTGGGATATTCCATCGTACGTAAGTACCACAATTTCCTTACCCATTTTTGTCTTTCCTGGGATATTTAAGGTGTTCTGAAGTTGAGGTTCTTGTAAACAGAACAGCCCTAAACTTTGGGGTGGTTGTGTCTTGTGGATTTTTAGTTTTCCCAAGATATATGGCCCTGAGTGGAAGTGCCCTAGGCTCTGTAGTTCTGATTTTAGATGTTTTAGGGAACACCATACAGTTATGCAGAGTGGCTGTTGGCAATATACATCCTGCCAATCAGCGTATCAAGGCTCACTATTCTCCATGTCCTGTCCTGCCTTTCTGGTTTTTACACTTTTATCATATGGCACATTTTGAGCGTTGGGAAGTGAAACTTCTTTGTAGGGCAGATTTGCATTGCCCGATTGCTTTCTTAGCCCAAAACGGCATATGTGATTTTTTGTAAATATATTCAGGAAAAAACGCATACGCTGTTTTTGGCCAACTGCATCATTGTTGAAGTTATGACGCTTTTCATGTGCTTTAAAGGTGACACTAATCTACCTCTTGAAATTTTTCTTGCAATTCTGCCTAGCGTTCATATCCTCTTCTTTGCCTTACCTCAATATATTTTTGGATGATAGTTGTCTTTTATAACTCTGCAGGTTTTTAAATTGCTGTGCCCCTAAGCTGCATTTTTCAACTCGTATTTTAGTGAACTTGCTGCCAAACTGCAGAATTGCTTCATGCCCTATTTTGGTTCCGGAGAGGCAGGCTGAGCCTTTAGTTAATTTTTCTTCCTGATGGGAAATTTGAGTGACATGTGCCCGTCCAAACACCTACAGCTTGTCTCTCATTGGTTCCCCCTCTTCCCATTCATTATCTGCACAATTTGGATACAGTGCGAAACAGGACGTTAAAGGTGCTGATTCTCCAAGTAAGGAGGTTGTTAGTAAATCAGCTGAAATGGCGAACCAGTGCTCCAGTTGTTGAAAAATGAGTTGTGTTTTAGAAACTTTTCCAGAACACACAGTGTACTATCCTCTGGGTTTCCCATGCAACTTTTAGCTGTAGGAAGATTCCCTTCAAACTGGAGAGCTGGGGCCCAGGGAATGGGTAGCACGCAGAATTACTTTAAATGGTCTGCCTTTGCTCACCCAACCACAACAATACTCTTAGCCCCAAGAGTGTCCAGCCTTATGTCTCATCCAGCTGTGGGTGTAGATGAGGTCAGTCCGGGTTTCATCACAGCCCCTGAACACATTTTGTAAGAATTTCTCTCTCTTTAACTGTCTTTGTGTTTTGTGTTTGAAATTTATTTTTATAATGGCATTTACCTGAGTTTCACTGCTGTTTTTATGCCACTCTACATATGCTTGATTCACCTGAGGTGACATATCAATACATAGGTTTTAAGATTCTTACTACTCAGATATATTATTCTGCGGTGAATAGGGAGTGTTGAGTCCAGTTCACTGAGCAAAGAATAGGGCTTGTCTATTACATATTTGGTTTATAAAACGGTATCTGTGCTAATTTCAAAGTTTTGTTTTATGCATCACTCCACCTCTCCTTCCCCCTTAAGCAGGCATAAGAGTGTTTTCTAAATGTGAGACTCTGTTCTCTTTCCTAACTCAGTTCATGTGTAGCCATGTTTACAGGATCTTCATAAGTGATATCTTATGATAAGTTGCTTTTTCTGTGTGACTTATTTCACTTAGAATCATCATACCTGAATCCACTCATTTTGCTGCTACTGGTCTTATGACATTGATTTCATGGCTGAGAGATATTCCATCGTACGTAAGTGCCACAATTTTTGAACCATTTTTATATTTCCTGGGATATTTAAGGTGTACCCAAGTTGCGGTTATTGTACGCAGTGCAGCCCTAAATTTTGGGGTGGCTCTGTCTTATTGATTTTCAGTTTTCCCAAGGTATATTCCCATGACTGGAAGTGCCCTAGACTCTGTAGCTCTGTTGTTTACTTCTTTAAGAGAACACAATGCACTCATCCAGAGTGACTGTTGGCAATTTACATCTCATCCATCAGCATAACAAAGCTCCCTGGTCTCCAGGGCCTCTCTTGCCTTTCTGGTTTTTACACATTTTTCGGATGTCCCTATTGACTGGTGGGAAGTGAGACTTCTTTGTAGTGAGGATTTGCATTGCCCGCTTGCATGGTTGGCTGAAACGGGTGTATGTGTTTTTTCCTGAGTATATTCAGGAAAAAACGCATATATCCTTTTATGTCCAAGTGCATCATTGTCGAAGTTGTGCTGCTTTTCCTGTGCTTTAAAGGCGGATACCATCTACATCTTGAAATCTGTTTCCTGCAATTCTGCCTGGCTTTCAAGTCCGCCTCGTTGCCTTCCCTCAACAGATTTTTTGAGGATAGTTGTCCTTTATAACTCTGCAGGTTTGTGAATTGCTGTGTCCCTGAGCTCCATTTTTCAACTCGCTTTTTTTTGAGCTGGCCGAAAATCCACAAGTTTGCTTCAGGACTTATACTGGTTCCTGGGTAGTAGGCTGAGACTTTGGTTAATTCTTCTTACTGATTCGAAATTTGAGTGACATGTGCCCGTCCAAATGCCTACAGCTTCTCTCTCATTGGTTCTCCCTCTTCTCTTTTATCCTCTGCACAATTTTCAAACTGTGCGAAACAGGAGGTTAAAGGGGCTTACTCTCCAAGTGGGAGATTGATAGTAAAGCTGTTGGAATGGCAAACTGGAGCACCAAGAGAGGAAAAATTAGGAGTGTTTTAGAAAGCTTTCGCGATCACAGGGTGTCCATTCTCTAGGTTTCCCATACATGTTATAGGTGTAGTAATATTCCCTTAAACCTGGAGAGTTGGGACCCATGGAATGGGTGGCACACATTATTGCTTTAAAGGGTCTGCATTTGCTCACCCAATCTCCCCAAGCCTGTCAGTCCCAAGTGTCCAGCCTTATGTCTCATCCAGCTGTCGGTTTAGATAGGGTCATTCCAGGTTTCATCAGAGCCCCTTAAGGACATGTGTAAGAATTTCACTGTTTTTGTGTTTTGTTTTTGAAATTCATTTTTATAATGGGGTTGAACTGATTTTCACTGTCATGTTTATGCCGGTCTAGACACACTTGATTCCCTTATGGAGACATATCAATACATAGGTTTTAAGATTCTTACTAGTCAGATATATTCCTCTGTGGGGAATAGGGTGTGTTGAGTTCTATTCACTGAGCAAGGAGTAGGTCTTATCTATTACATATTTCGTTTATGGAATGGTACCTGAGCTAATATCAAACTCTGGTTTAAGCACCACCCCACCTCTCCCTTCCCCTTCAGCAGGCATGAGTGTTTCCTAAATGGGAGACTGTGTTCTCTTTCCTAATTCAGTTCATGTGTAGCCATGTTTACATTCCCTTCATAAGTGATATCTTATGATAAGTTTCTTTTTCTGTGTGACTTATTTCACTTAGAATCATCGTACCTAAATCCACTCATTATGTTGCTACTGGCCTTATGACATTGATTTCATGGCTGAGGGATATTCCATCTTAAGTAGGTACCACAATTTCCTTACCCATTTTTGTCTTTCCTGGGATATTTAATGTGTACCAAAGTTGAGGTTCTTGTAAGCAGTTCAGCCCTAAATTTTGGGGTGGCTGTGTCTTATTGGTTTTCCTTTTCCCAAGGTATCTCCCCATGACTGGAAGAGCCCTAGGCTCTGTAACTCTGTTGTTTACTTCTTTTATGGAACACAATGCACCCCTCCAGAGTGGCTGTTGGCAATTTACATCCCACCCATCACTATAACAAGTCTCCCTGTTGTCCAGGGCCTGTCTTGCCTTTCTGGTTTTTACACATTTTTTGGATGTCCGTTTTGCCCCGTGGGAGGTGAGACTTCTTTGTAGTGCGGATTTGCATTGCCCACTTGATTGGTTGGCCAAAAAGTGTGTATGCATTTTTTCCTGAATATATTCAGCAAAAAACACATTCGCCCTTTTTGACCAAGTGCATCATTGTTGAAGTTGTGTCGCTTTTCCTGTGCTTTAAAAGCTAGTCCAGTCGACCTCTTGAAATCTGTTTCCTGCAATTCTGTGTCACTTTCAAGTCCACCTTGTTGCCGTCCCTCAACAAAATTTTGGATGATAGTTGTCCTTTATAACTCTGCAGTTTTTTGAATTGCTGTGCCCCTGAGCTCCAATTTTCAACTCACTTTTTGGTGAGCTGGCCGCAAATCCACAAGTTTGCTTCAGGACATATACTGGTTCCGGGCAGGGGGGCAGGCTGAGACTTTGGTTAATTCTTCTTCCTGACGGGAAATGAGAGTGACATGTGCCTGTCCAAATGCCTACAGCTACTCTCTCATTGGTTCTCCCTCTTCACTTTCATCCTCTGCACAATTTGCCAACTCTGCAAATCAGGAGGTTAATGGGTCTGACTCTCCAAGTGGGAGATTGATAGAAAGCAGTGGGAATGGCAAACCGGAGCACCAGGAGAGGAAAAATTAGGAACGTTTTAGAAACCTTTTGTGATCACAAGGTGTCCATTCTCTAGGTTTCCCTTACATGTTATAGCTGTAGTAATATTCCCTTAAACCTGGAGAGTTGGGACCCATGGAATGGGTGGCACACATTATTGCTTTAAAGGGTCTGCATTTGCTCACCCAATCTCCCCAAGCCTGTCAGTCCCTAGTGTCCAGCCTTATGTCTCATCCAGCTGTCGGTGTAGATAGGGTCATTCCAGGTTTCATCAGAGCCCCTTAAGGACATGTGTAAGAATTTCGTTGTTTTTGTGTTTTGTTTTTGAAATTCATTTTTATAATGGGGTTGAGCTGATTTTCACTGCTGTGTTTATGCCGGTCTAGACACACTTGATTCCCTTATGGAGACATATCAATACATAGGTTTTAAGATTCTTACTAGTCAGATATATTCCTCTGCGGGGAATAGGGGGTGTTGAGTCACATTTAGTGAGCAAGGAGTAGGTCTTGCCTATTATATATTTGGTTTATGGAACGGTACCTGTGCTAATATCAAACTCTGGTTTTATGCATCATCCCACCTCTCCTTTCCCCTTAAGCAAGTATAAGAGTGTTTTCTAAATGTGAGACTCTGTTCTCTTTCCTAATTCAGTTCATGTGTAGCCATGTTTACATTCCCTTCATAAGTGGTATCTTATGATAAGTTTCTTTTTCTGTGTGACTTATTTCACTTAGAATCATTGTACCTAAATCCACTCATTATGCTGCTACTGGCCTTATGACATTGATTTCATGGCTGAGGGATATTCCATCGTACATAAGTACCACAACTTCGTATCCATTTTTGTCTTTTCTGGGATATTTAAGTATTATCGAAGTTGAGGTTCTTTTAAACAGAGCAGCCCTAAACTTTGGGGTGGCTGTGTCTTGTTGAATTTCAATTTACCAAAGGTATACGCCCATGAGTGGAAGTGCCCTAGGCTCTGTCACTCTGTTTTTTAGATATTTTAGGAAACACCCTGCACTCCTCCAGAGTGGCTCTTGGCAATTCACATCCTGCCCATCAGTGTAACATGTTTCCCTGTTCCCCATGTCCTGTCCTGCCTTTCTGGTTTTTATACATTTTTCGGATGTTCCTTTTGACTGTTGGAAAGTGAGACGTCTTTGTAGTGCGGATTTGCATTGACCATTTGCTTGGTTGGCCAAAAACGGCGTATGCGTTTTTTCCTGAATATATTCAGAAAAAATGCATATGCCCTTTTTGGCCAAGTGCATCATGGTCGAAGTTGTGCCGCTTTTCCTGTGCTTTAAAGGCGATTCCAATCTACCTCTTGAAATCTGTTTCCTGCAGTTCTGCCTCACTTTCAAGTCCCCCTCGTTGGCTTTCCTCAACAGATTTTTGGACAGTAGTTGTCCCTTGTAACTCTGCAGGTTTTTGAATTTCTGTGCCCCTGATCTCCATTCTTCAACTTGCTTTTTTGTGAGCTGCCCACAAAACTCCAGAATTGCTTCAGGGCATCTTCTGTTTCCAGGGTGGCAGGCTGAGCATTTGGTTAATTCTTCTTCCTGACGGGAAACTAGAGTGATATGTGCCTGTTCAAACGCCTAGAAGGAGACTCTCATTGGTTCTCCCTCTTCTCTTTCATCCTCCGCACAAATTGCAAACTGTCGGATCATGAGGTTAAAGGCGTGGACTCTCCAAGTGGGGAGATTGAGAGTAAAGCAGCTGTAATGGGGAACACGAGCACCAGGAGAGGAAAACTGAAGAGCATTTTAGAAACCTTTCCCGATCACACTGTGTCCCATTCTCTGGGTTTCCCAAGAATGTTTTAGCTGCAGTAAGATTCCTTTAAACCTGGAGAGTTGGGAAGCATGGAATGGCTGGCACGCATTATTGCTTTAAAGGGTCTGCATTTGCTGACCCAACCTCACCAATCCTCTCAGCCCCAAGTGTCCAGCCTTATGTCTCATTGAGCTGTGGGTGTGGAAGTGGTGAATCCTGGTTGCATCAGTGCCCCTGAACGAATGGTGTAAGAATTTCTCTATTTTTGTGTTCTGTTTTTGAAATTCATTTTTACAATGGGGTTGACCTGATTTTCACTGCCATGTTTATGCCACTCTAGACACATTTTAATCCCTTATGGAGACATATCAATACATAGGTTTGAAGATTCTAACTAGTCAGATATATTCTTCTGTGGGGAATAGGGGTGTTGAGTCCAGTTTACTGAGCAAGGAGTCAGTCTTGTTTATTACATATTTGTTTTATGGAACGCTACCTGTGCTAATATCAAACCCTGGTTTTTTGCATCACCCCACTTCACATTTCTGCTTAAGCAGGCATAAGTCTGTTTTGTAAATGTGAGACTCTGTTCTGTTTTCTAATTCAGTTCATGTGTAGCCATGTTTACATTCCCTTTATAAGTGATATCTTATGATAAGTTTCTTTTTCTGTGTGACTTATTTCACTTAGAATCATCGTACCTAAATCCTTTCATTATGTTGCTACTGGCCTTGTGACATTGATTTCATGGCTGAGGGATATTCCATCGTATGTAAGTACCACAACTTCTTTATCCACTTTTGTCTTTCCTGGGATATTTAAGGGTTATCAAAGTCGAGGTTCTTGTAAACAGAGTAGCCCTAAATTTTGGGGTGGCTGTGTCTTGTTGATTTTCAGTTTTCCCAAGGTGTATGCCTGTGAGTGGTAGTGCCCTACGCTCTGTAGTTCTGTTTTTTAGATGTTTTAGGAAACACTCTGCACTTCGCCAGAATGGCTCTTGGCAATTTACATCCCGCCCATCAGTGTAAGAAGTCTCCGTGTTGCCACATCCTGTCCTGTCGTTCTGGTTTTTACAATTTTTTCGGATGTCTCTTTTGACCGGTGGCAAGTGAGACATCTTTCTGTGGATTTGCATTGCACGGCTTGCTTGTTTGGCCAAAAACGGCCTATGCGTTTTTTCCTGAATATATTCAGGAAAAATGGCATATGCACTTTTTGGCCATGTGCATAATTGTCGAAGATGTGCCACTTTTCCTGTGCTTTAAAGGCGATTCCAATCTACCTGTTGAAATCTGTTTCCTGCATTTCTGCCTCGCTTTCAAGTCCTCCTCGTTGGCTTCCCTTAGCAGATTTTTGGAGTATAGATTTCCTTTATAACTGTGCTGATTTGTGAATTTCTCTGCCCCTTAGCTCCATTTTTCAACTCGCCAATTTGTGAGTTGGCCGCAATTCCGCAGGATTGCTTCAGCCCATATTCTGCTTCCGGGGCGGCAGGCTGAGCCTTTGGTTAATTCTTCTTCCTGATGGGAAATTAGAGTGACATATGCCCGTCCAAATGCCTAGAGCTAGACTCTCATTGGTTCTCCCTCTTCCATTTCATCCTCTGCACAATTCGCAAACTGTGCGGAACAGGATATTAAAGTGGTTGACTCTCCAAATGGGGAGATTGTGAGTAAAGCAACTGTAAAGGGAACACGAGCACCAGGATCGGTAAAATGAGGAGAGTTTTAGAAATCTTTCCCTATCACATGGTATCCCCTAATCTAAGTTTCCCATGCATGTTTTTGCTGTAGTAAGATTCCCTTAAACCTGGAGATTTGGGACCCGTGGAATGGGTGGCATGCATAATTGATTTTAACGGTCTGCATTTGCTCACCCAAACTCACCAATCCTCTCAGGCCCAAGTATTCAGCCTTATGTCTCATCGAGCTGTGGGTGTAGATGTTGTCAATCCAGGTTGCATCAGAGCCCCTGAACTAATGGTGTAAGTATTTTGCTGCTTTTGTGTTTTGTTTTTGAAATTGATTTCTATAATGGGGTTGAGCTGATTTTCACTGCCGTGTTTATGCTGCTCTAGAGACACTTTATTCCCTTATGGAGGCCTATCTGTACATAAATTTTAAGATTCTAACTAGTCAGACATATTGCTCTGTGGGGGATAGTGGGTGTTGAGTCCAGTTCACTGAGCAAGGAGTCAGTCTTGTCTATTACATATTTGTTTTATGAATGGTACCTTTGCTAATATCAAACTCTGGTTTTTTGCATCACCCCACTTCACCTTTCCCCTTAAGCAGGCATAAGTATGTTTTCCAAATGTGAGACTCTGTTCTGTTTTCTAATTCAGTTCATGTGTAGCCATGTTTACATTCGCTTCATAAGTGATATCTTATGATAAGTATATTTTTCTTTGTGACTTACTTCACTTAGAATCATCGTAGCTAAATCCACTCATTATGCTGTTACTGGCCTTATGACATTGATTTCATGGCTGAGGGATATTACAATGTACGTAAGCACCACGGCTTCTTTATCCATTTTTGTCTTTCCTGGGATATTTAAGGATTATCGAAGTCGAGGTTCTTGTAAACAGAGCAGCCCTAAACTTTGGGATGGCTGTGTCTTGTTGATTTTCAGTTTTCCCTAGTTATACGCCCATGAGTGGAAGTGCCCTAGGCTCTGTAGCTCTGTTTTTTGAGGTTTTAGGAATCACCATGCACTTCTCCAGAGTAGCTCTTGGCAATTTCCATCCCGCCCATTAGTGTAACAAATCTCCCTGTTTCCCATGGCCTGTCCTGCCTTTCTGGTTTTTACACATTTTTCGGATATCCGTTTTGACCGGTGGGAAGTGAGACTTCTTTGTAGTGCAGATTTGCATGGCCCGCTTGCTTGGTTGGCCAAAAAGGGCGTATGCGTTTTTCCCTGAATATATTCAGGGAAAAACGCATACGCCCTTTTTGGCCAAGTGCAACATTGTCGAATTTGTGCCGCTTTTCCTCTCCTTTAAAGGCGATTCCAATCTACCTCTTGAAATCTGTTTCCTGCAATTCTGCCTCACTTTCAGGTCCTCCTCGTTGGCTTCCCTCAACAGATTTTTGGACGATAGTTGTCCTTTATAACTCTGCAGGTTTGTGTATTTCTATGCCCCTGAGCTCCATTTTCAACTCGCTTTTGTGTGAGCTGCCCACAAAACCGCAGGATTGCTTCAGGCCCTATTCTGCTTCTGGGGCGGCAGGATGAGCCTTTGGTTAATTCTTCTTTCTGACGGGAAATTAGAGTGACATGTGCCCGTCAAAATGCCTAGAGATTGTCTCTCATTGGTTTCCCCTCCACCCTTTCTTCCTGTGCACAAATTGCAAACTGTTCGGAACAGGAGGTTAAAGGCACTGTCTCTCCAAGTGGGGAGATTACGAGTAAAGCAGCTGTAATGGGGAACACGAGCACCAGGAGAGGAAAACTGAAGAGCATTTTAGAAACCTTTCCCGATCACATGGTGTCCCATCCTCTGGGTTTCCCATGAATGTTTTACCTGTAGTAAGATTCCCTTAAACCTGGAGAGTTGGGACCCGTGGAATGGGTGGCATGCATTATTGATTTAAAGGGTCTGCATTTGCTCACCGACCCTCACCAATATTTTCAGCCCAAAGTGTCCAGCCTTATGTCTCATCGAGCTGTGGGTGTGGATGTGGTCAATCCAGGTTGCATCAGTGCCCCTGAACGAATGTTGTAAGAATTTCGCTGTTTTTGTGTTTTGCTTTTGAAATTCATTTTTACAATGGGGTTCAGCTGATTTTCACTGCCGTCTTTATGCCGCACTAGATACACTTTACTCCCTTACGGAGACATATAAATACATAGGTTTTAAGATTCTTACTAGTAAGATATATTCTTATGTGGAGAATAGGAGTGTTGAGTCTAGTTCACTGAGCAAGGAGTCTGTCTTGTCTATTACATAATTGTTTTATGGAATGGTACAGGTGCTAATATCAAACCTTGGATTTTTGCATCACCCCACTTCATATTTCCACTTAAGCAGGCATAAGTGTGTTTTGTAAATGTGAGACTCTGTTCTGTTTTCTAATTCAGTTCATGTGTAGCCATGTTTACATTCCCTTTATAAGTGATATCTTATGATAAGTTTCTTCTTCTGTGAGACTTATATCACTTAGAGTCATCGTACCTAAATCCTCTCATTATGCTGCTACTGGCCTTGTGACATTGATTTCATGGCTGAGGGATATTCCATCATACATAAGTACCACAACATCTTTATCCATTTTTGTCTTTCCTGGGATATTTAAGGATTATCGAAATCGAGGTTCTTGTAAACAGTGCAGCCTTATACTTTGGGGTGGCTGTGTCTTGGTGATTTTCAGTTTTCCCAATGTATACGCCCATTAGTGGAAGTGCCCTACACTCTGTAGTTCTGTTTTTTTAGATGTTTTAGGAAAAACCTTTCACTTCTCCAGAGTGGCTCCTGGCAATTTACATCCCGCACATCAGTGTAACAAGTCTCCCTGTTAGCACGTCCTGTCCTGCCTTTCTGGATTTTACACTTTTTTCGGATGTCCATTTTGACCGGTGGGATGTGATACTTCTTTGTAGTGCAGATTTGCATTGCCCGCTTGCATGGTTGGCCAAAAAGCACATATGCGTTTTTTCCTGAATATAATCAAGAAAAAATGCTTACACCCTTTTTGGCCAAGTGCCTCATTGTCGAAGATGTGTCACTTTTCCTGTGCTTTAAAGGTGATTCCAATCTACCTGTTGAAATCTGTTTCCTGCAATTCTGCCTCGCTTTCAAATCCTCCTCGTTGCCTTCCCTCAACAGATTTTTGGACTATAATTGTCCTTTATATCTCTGCAGATTTGTGAATTTCCATGCCCCTGAGCTCCATTTTTCAACTCACAAATTTGTGAGCTGGCCGCAAATCTGCAGGATTGCTTCAGGCCATATTCTGCTTCCGGGGCGGCAGGCAGAGCCTTTGGTTAATCTTCTTCCTGACGGGGAATTGGAGTGACATGTGACCGTCCAAATGCCTAGAGCTAGACTGTTATTGGTTCCCCCTATTCCCTTTCATCCTCCGCACAAATTGCAAACTGTCAGATTAGGAAGTTAAACGTGCTAACTCTCTAAGTGGGGAGATTGAGAGTGAAGCAGCTGTAATGGGGAACACGAGCACCAGGAGAGGTAAAATGAGGAGCGTTTTAGAAACCTTTCCCGAACACATGGTGGCCCATTCTCTCAGTTTCCCATGCATGCTTTGCTGTAGTAAGATTCCCTTAAACCTGGAGAGTTGGGAGTTCTGAAATGGGTGGCACGCATTATTGATATAAATGGTCTGCATTTGCTCACCCAAACTCACCAATCCTCTCAGCCCCAACTCTTCAGCCTTATGTCTCATCGAGCTGTGGGTGTAGATGCAGTCGGTCCAGGTTGCATCAGAGCCCCTGAGCCAATTGTGTAAGAATTTTGCTGTTTTTGTGTTTTGTTTTTGAAATTCATTTTTATAATGAGGTTGAGCTGATTTTCACTGCCGTGTTTATGTCGCTCTAGACACACTTTATTCCCTTACGGATAACTATCAATACATAAATTTTAAGATTCTTATTAGTGAGATATATTCCTTTTCAGGGAATAGGGGTTGTTGAGCCCAGTTCACTGAGCAAGGAGTCAGTCTTGTCTATTACATAATTGTTTTATAGAACGGTACTTGTGCTAATAGCAAACTTTGTTTTTTTGCCTCACCTCACTTCACCTTCCCCCTTAAGCAGACATAAATATGTTTTCCAAATGTGAGACTCTGTTCTGTTTTCTAATTCAGTTCATGTGTAGCCATGTTTACTTTCGCTTTATAAGTGATATCTTACGATATATTTATTTTCTCTGTGACTTATTTCACTTAGAATCATGGTACCTAAATCCACTCATTATGCTGCTACTGGCCTTATGACATTGATTTCATGGCTGAGGGTTATTCCAACGTATGTAAGCAACACAGCTTTTTTATCCATTTTTGTCTTTCCTGGGATATTTAAGGATTATTGAAGTCGAGGTTCTTGTAAACAGAGCAGCTCTAAACTTTGGGATGGCTGTGTCTTGCTGATTTTCAGTTTTCCCTAGTTATACACCCATGAGTGGTAGTGCCCTAGGCTCTGTCGCTCTGTGTTTTAGAGGTTTTAGGAAACACCCTGCACTTCTCCAGAGTGGCTCTTGGCAATTTACATCCCGCCCATCACCATAACAAGTCTCCCTGTTCCCCCCGTCCGGTCCTGCCTTTCTTGTTTTTACACTTTTTTCGGATAACCCTTTTGACCCTTGGGATGTGAGACTTCTTTTAGTGCGGATTTACATTGCTTGGTTTGCCAAAAAGGGCGTATGCGTTTTTTCCTGAATATATTCAGGAAAAAACGCATACGCCCTTTTTGGCCAAGTTAATCATTGTCGTATTTGTGCCACTTTTCCTGTGCTTTAAAGGTGATTCCGATCTACCTCTTGAAATCTTTTTCCTGCAATTCTGCCTCGCTTTCAAGTCCTCCTCGTTGACTACCCTCACCAGATTTTTGGACGAGAGTTGTGCTTTATAACTCTGCAGGTTTTTGAATTTCTGTGCCCCTGACCTCCATTTTTCAACTCGCTTTTTTGTGAGCTTCCCGCAAAACTGCAGGATTGCTTCAGGCCCTATTCTGCTTCCGGGGTGGCAGGATGAGCCTTTGGTTAATTCTTCCTGATGGGAAATTAGACTGATATGTGCCCGTCCAAATGTCTAGATATATTATCTCATTGGTTCCACCTCCTCCCTTTCATCCTACGCACAGATTGCAAACTGTGCTGAACAGGAAGTTAAAGGCACTGACTCTCCAAGTGGGGAGATTGAGAGTAAAGCAGCTGTATTGGGGAACACGAACACCAGGAAAGGAAAAGTGAAGAGCATTTTAGAAACCTTTCCCGATCACACAGTGTCCCATCCTCTCGGTTTCCCATGCATGTTTTAGCTGTAGTGAGATTCCCTTAAACCTGGAGAGTTGGGACCCGCGGAATGGGTGGCACGCATTATTGATTTAAAGGGTTTGCATTTGCTAACCCAACCTCACCAATCCTCTCAGCCCCAAGTGTCCAGCCTTATGTCTCATCGAGCTGTGGGTGTGGACGGGGTCAATCCAGGTTGCATCAGTGCCTCTGAACAAATGGTGTAAGAATTTCACTGTTTTTGTGTTTTGTTTTTGAAATTTATTTTTACAGTGGTGTTGAGATGATTTTCACTACCACATTTATGCCGCACTAGACACACTTTTTTCCCTTATGGAGACATATAAATACATAGGTTTTAAGATTCTTGCTAGTAAGATATATTCCTCTGCAGGGAATAGGGGTGTTGAGTCCAGTTCACTGAGCAAGGAGCAGGTCTTGTCTATTACATATTTGGTTTTTGGAGCGGTACCTGTGCTAACATCAAACTCTGGTTTTATTCATCACCCCACCTCACTTTTCCCATTAAGCAGGCATAAGTGTGTTTTGTAAATGTGAGACTCTGTTCTGTTTTCTAATTCAGTTCATGTGTAGCCATGTTTACATTCCCTTTATAAGTGATATCTTATGATAAGTTTCTTTTTCTTTTTTTAATTTTTTTATTAGTTTCTGCTTTATAACAAAGTGAATCAGTCATACATATACATCTGTTCCCACATCCCTTCCCTCTTGCATCTCCCTCCCTCCCACCCTTCCCTCAACAGATTTTTGGACGATAATTGTCCTGTAAAACTCTGCAGGTTTGTGAATTGCTGTGCCGCTGAGCTCCAATGTTCAACTCGCTTTTTGGAAAGTTGTCCCCAAAACTGGAGGATTGCTTCAGGCCCTATTCTGCTTCCGGAGTGGCAGGCTGAGTCTTTGATTAATTCTCCTTCCTGATGGGAAATCGGAGTGACATGTGCCGACCAAATGCCTACAGATAGTGTCTCATTGGTTCCCCCTCTTGCCTTTCATCCTCTGCACAAATTGCAAACTGTGCAAAACAGGAGGTTAAATGTGCTGACTCTCCACGTGGGGCAATTTATAGTAAAGCACCTGGAATGGCGAACCCGAGCACCAGGAGAGAAAAAATGAGGTGCATTTTAGAAACATTTCCTGATGACATGGTGTCCCATCCTCTGGATTTCCCATGCATGTTTTCACTGTATTAAGATTCCCTTAAACCTGGAGTGTTGGGACCCATGGAATGGGTGGCATGCATTATTGCTGTAAAGGGTCTGCATTTGCTCAACCAACCTCACCAGTCCTCTCAGCCCCAAGTGTCCAGCCTTATGCCTCATCCAGCTGTGGGTGTAGATGAGGTCTATCCATGTTGCATCAGAGCAGCTGAAGAAATTTTGTAAGAATTTCTCTGTTTTTGAAATTTATTTTTATAATGCGGTTGAGCTGATTTTCACTATTGTGTTTATGGCACTCTAGACAGCCTTGATTCCCTTACAAGGACATATCAATATATAGGTTTTAAGATTCTTACTAGTCAGACATACTCCTCTGCAGTGAATAGAGTGTGTTGAGTCCAGTTCACTGAGCAAGGAGGAGGTCTTTTCCATTACGTATTTGGTTTGTGGAACTGTACCTATGCTAATATAAAGCTCTGGTTTTATGCATCACCCCACCTCACCTTTCCACTTAAGCAAGCATGAGAGTGTTTCCTAAATGTGAGATTCTGTTCTGTTTTCTAATTCAGTTCAAGTGTAGCCATGTTTACATTCCCTTCATAAGTGATATCTTATGATAAGTTTCTTTTTCTGTGTGACTTATTTCACTTGGAATCATCGTACATAAATCCACTCATTATGCTGCTACTGGCCTTATGACATTGATTTCATGGCTGAGGGATATTCCATCGTAAGTAAGTACCACAACTTTTTTATCCATTTTTCTCTTTCCTGTGATATTTAAGTTGTACCTAATCGAGGTTCTTGTAAACAGAGCAGCCCTGAAGTTTGGGGTGGCTGTGTCTTGTTGATTTCCAGTATTCCCAAGATATATACCCATGAGTGGAAGTGCCCTAGGCTCTGTAGCTCTGTTTTCTAGATGATTTAGGAAACACCATGCTCTTCTCCAGAGTGGCTCTTGGCAGTTTATATCCCTTCCATTAGCATAACAAGGCTCCCTGTTCCCCACGGCCTCTCCTGCCTTTCTGGTTTTTACACTTTTTTCGGAATTCCCTTTTGACCGGTGAGAAGTGAGACTTCTTTGTAGTGCAGATTTGCATTGCCTGCTTGCTTGGTTGACCAAAGAGGGCATATGCGTTTTTTCCTGAATATATTCAGAAAAAAACTCATACGCCCGTTTTGGCCAAGTGCATCAGTGTGGAAGTTCTGCCTCTTTTCATGTGCTTTAAATGTGATTCCAGTCTACCGCTTGAAATCCATTTCCTGCAATTCGGCCTCACATTTAAGTCCTCCTCGTTGCCTTCCCTCAACATATTTTTGGACGATAGTTGTCCTGTAAATCTCTTCAGGTTTGTGAATTGTTGTGCCGTTGAGCTCCATTTTTCAACTCGCTTTTTTGTGAGCTGGCTGCAAAACTGCAGGATTGCTTCAGGCCCTATTCTGGTTCTGGGGCACCTGGCTGAATCTTTGTTAATTCTTCTTCATGATGGGAAATTAGAATGACATGCGCCCGTCCAAATGCCTACATATAGTCTCTCATTGGTTCCCCCTCTTTCCTTTCATCCTCTGCACAAATTGTAAACTGTGAAAAACAGGAGGTTAAAGAGGCTGACTCTCCATGTGGGGAGATCGATATTAAAGTGGCTGGAATGGCGAACCCGAGCACCAAGAGAGGAAAAATGAGGTGTATTTTAGAAACGTTTAGCGATCACACCGTGTCCCATCCTCTGGGATTCCCATACATGTTTTCACTGTAGTAAGATTCCCTTAAACCTGGAGAGTTGGGACCCATGGAATGGGGGCTACGATTATTGCTTTAAAGGGTCTGCATTTGCTCACCCAACCTCACCAATCCTCTCAGCCGCAAGTGTCCAGCCTTATGTCTCATCCAGCTGTGGGTGTAGATGGGGTCAATCCAGGTTGCATCAGAACCCGTGAACAAATTTTGTAAGAATTTTGCTGTTTTTGTGTTTTGTTTTTAAAATTTATTTTTATAATGGGATTGAGCTGATTTACACTGTGTGTTTACACTGCTCTAGACACACTTGATTCCCTTATGGAGACATATCCATACATAGGTTTGAAGATACTTACTAGTCAGATATATTCTTCTGTGGGGAATAGGGGTGTTGAGTCCAGTTCACTGAGCATGGAGTCGGTCTTGTCTATTACATATTTGTTTTATGGAACGCTACCTGTGCTAATATCAAACCCTGGTATTTTGTATCACCCCACTTCACATTTTCACTTAAGAAGGTGTAAGTGTGTTTTGTAAATGTGAGATTCTGTTCTGATTTCTAATTCAGTTCATGTGTAGCCATGTTTACATTCCCTTTATAAGTGATATCTTATGATAAGTTTCTTTTTCTGCATGACTTATTTCACTTAGAAACATCGTACCTAAATCCTTTCATTATGCTGCTACTGGCCTTGTGACATTGATTTCATGGCTGAGGGATATTCCATCGTATGTAAGTACCACAACTTCTTTATCGATTTTTGTCTTTCCTGGGATATTTAAGGATTATCAAAGTTGAGGTTCTTGTAAACAGAGCAGCCCTAAACTTTGGGGTGGCTGTGTCTTGTTGATTTTCAATTTTCCCAAGGTATACGCACATAAGTGGAACTGCCCTAGGCTCTGTAGTTCTGTTTTCTTAGATGTTTTAGGAAACACCCTGCACCTCTCTAGAGTGGCTCCTGGCAATTTACATCCCACCCAACAGTGTAACAAGTCTCCCTGTTGCCACATTCTGTCCTGCCTTTCTGGTTTTTAAAATTTTTTCGGATGTCCTGTTTGACCGGTGGCAAGTGAGACTTCTTTCTGCGGATTTGCATTGCACGCTTGCTTGGTTGGCCAAAAAGGGCGTATGCGTTTTTTCCTGAATATATTCAGGAAAATACACATATGCCCTATTTGGCAAAGTGCATCAGTGTCGAAGTTGTGCCCCTTTTCCTGTGCTTTAAAGGTGATTCCGATATACTTCTTGAAATCTTTTTCCTGAAATTCTGCCTCGCTTTCAAGTCCTCATCATTGACTTCCCTCAAAAGATTTTTGGACGGTATTTGTCCTTTATAACTCTGCAGGTTTCTGAGTTTCTGTGCCCCTGAACTCCGTTTTTCAAGTCGTTTTTTGGGAGCAGGCCGCAAAACCACAGGATTGCTTCAGGCCCTATTTTGCTTCCAGAGCGGCAGGCTGAGCCTTTAGTTAATTCTTCTTCCTGATGGGAAATTAGAGTGACATGTGACCATCCAAATGCTTAGAGCTAGACTCTCATCGGTTCCCCCTTTTCCCTTTCATCCTCCGCACAATTTGCAAACTGTGCGGAACAGGAGATTAAAGGCACTGACTCTCCAAGTTGGGAGATTGAGAGTAAAACAACTGTAATGCAGAACACGAGCACCAGGAGAGGTAAAATGAGGAGCGTTTTAGAAACCTTTCCCGATCACATGGTGTCCCATCCTCTAGATTTCGCATGCATGTTTTTGCTGTAGTAAGATTCCCTTAAACCTGGAGAGTTGAGAGTCCTGGAATGGGTGGCATGCATTATTGCTTTAAAGGGTCTACATTTGCTCACCCAAACTTACCAATCCTCTCAGCCCCACGTGTTCAGCCTTATGTCTCATCGAGCTGTGGGTGTAGATGCAGTCAATCCCGGTTGCATCAGATCCCCTGAACCAATTGTATTAGAATTTCGCTGTTTTTGTGTTTGAAATTCATTTTTATAATGGGATTGAGCTGATTTTCACTGCCATGTTTATGCTGCTCTAGACATACTTTTTTCCCTTACAGAGACCTATCAATACATAAATTTTAAGATTCTTAGAAGTCAGATATATTCCTTTTCAGGTAATAGGGGTTGTTGTGTCCAGTTCACTGAGCAAGGAGTTGGTCTTGTCTATTACATATTTGTTTTATGGAACGCTACCTGTGCTAATATTAAATGCTGGTTTTTTGCATCACCCCACTTCACATTTCCCCTTAAGCAGGCATATGTATGTTTTCCAAATGTGAGACTCTGTTCTGTTTTCTAATTCAGTTCGTGTGTAGCCATGTTTACATTCCCTTTATAAGTGATATCCTATGATAAGTTTCTTTTTCTGTGTGACTTATTTCACTTAGAATCATCGTACCTTAATCCACTCATTATGCTGCTACTGGCCTTATGACATTGATTTCATGGCTGAGGGATGTTCCATCATACGTAACTACCACAACTTCTTTATCCATTTTTGTCTTTGCTGGGATATTTAAGTATTATCGAAGCTGAGGTTCTTGTAAACAGAGCAGCCGTAAACATTGGGGTGGCTTTGTCTTGTTGATTTTCAGTTTTCCAAAGGTATATGCCCCTGAGTGGAAGTGCCCTAAGCTCTGTCGCCCTGTTTTATAGATGTTTTACGAAACACCCTGCATTTCTCCAGAGTGGCTCTTGGCAATTCACATCCCACCCATTAGTGTTACATGTCTCCCTGTTCCCCACGTCCTGTCCAGCCTTTCTGGTTTTTACACATTTTTTGGATGTCCCTTTTGACCAGTGGGGAGTGAGATTAATTTTTAGTTCGGATTTGCATTGCCCGCTTGCTTGTTTGGCCAATAACGGCATATGCGTTTTTTTCTGAATATATTTAGGAAAAAACACGTATGCACTTCTTGGTCAAGTGCATCATTTTCGAAGTTGTGCCGCTTTTCCTGTGCTTTAAAGGTGATTCCTATCTACCTCTTGAAATCTGTTTCCTGCAATTCTGCCTCGCTTTCAAGTCCCCCTCGTTGGCTTTCCTCAACAGATTTTTGGACAATAGTTGTCCTTTATAACTCTGCAGGTTTGTGAATTTCTGTGCCCCTGAACTCCATTTTTCAACTCGTTTTTTGTGAGCTGGCCGCAAAACTGAAGGATTGCTTCTGGCCCTCTTCTGCTTCCAGGGCAGCAGGCTGAGCCTTTGGTTAATTCTTCTTCCTGATGGGAAATTATAGTGGCATGTGCCTGACCAAATGCCTAGAGATAGTCTCTCATTGGTTCCCCCTCCTCCCTTTCGTCCTGTGCACAAATTGCAAACTGTGCGGAACAGGAAGTTAAAGGCACTGACTCTCCAAGTGGAGAGATTGAGAGTAAAACAGCTGTAATGGGGAACACGAGCACCAGGAGAGGAAAAATGAGGATGATTTTAGAATCCTTTCCCAATCACACGGTGTCCCATCTTCTGTGTTTCCCATGCATGTTTTAGCTGTAGTAAGATTCCCTTAAACCTGGAGAGTTGGGACCCATGGAATGAGTGGCATGCATTGTTGCTTTAAAGGGTCTGCATTTGCTAACCCAACCTCACCAATCCTCTCAGCCGCAAGGGTCCTGCTTTATGTTTCATCCACATGTGGGTGTAGATTGGGTCTATCCAGGTTGCATCAGAGCCCCTGAAAATATTTTGCAAGAATTTCGCTGTTTTGTGATTTTTTTTAAAAAAATGTATTGTTATAATGGGATTGATCTGATTTACACTGCTGTGTGTATGCCGCTGTAGACACACTTGATTCCCTTACGGAGACATATCAATACATAAGTTTTAAGATTCTTACTAGTCAGGTATATTCCTCTGTGGAGAATAGGGGCTGTTGAGTCCTGTTCACTGAACAAGGAGTAGGTCCTGTCTATTATATATTTGGTTTATAGAACGGTACCTGTGCTAATATAAAACTGTGGTTTTATTCATCACCCCTCTTCACCTTTCCCCTTAAGCAGGCATAAGTGTATTTTTTAAATGTGAGACTGTTCTGTTTTCTAATTCAGTTCATATGTAGCCATGTTTACATTCCCTTTATAAGTGATATCTTAGGATAAGTTTCTTTTTCTGTGTGACTTATTTCACTTAGAATCTTCATACCTGAATCCATTCATTATTCTGCTACTGGCCTTAGGACATTGATTTCATTGCTGAGGGATATTCCATCGTACGTAATTACCACAACTTCTCTATCCATTTTTCTCTTTCCTGCGATATTTAAGGTGTACTGAAGTGGAGGTTCTTGTAAACAGAGCAGCCCTAAACGTTGGGCTGGCTGTGTCTTGTTGATTTTCGGTTTCCCAAGGTATAAGCCCATGAGTTGAAGTGCCCTAGGCTCTATAGCTCTGTTTTTTAGATGTCTTAGGAAACACCGTGCACTTCTTCAGAGTGCCTCTTGGCAATTTACCTCCCTCCCATTAGCATAACAAGACTCCCTGTTCCACACGGCCTGTCCTATCTTCCTGGTGTTTACAATATTTTTCGGATGTCCCTTTTGACCGCTGGGAAGTCAGACTACTTTGTAGTGCGGATTTTCATTGCTCGCTTGCTTGGTTGGCCAAAAAGGGCGTACGCGTTTTTTCCTGAATATATTCAGGAAAAAACGCGTACGCCCTTTTTGGCCAAGTGCATCTTTGTCGAAGTTCTGCCACTTTTCATGTGCTTTTAAGGTGATTCCAATCTACCTCTTGAAATCTGTTTCCTGCAATTTGCCTCATTTTCAAGTCCTCCTCGTTGCCTTCTCTCAACAGATTTTTGGATGATAGTTGTCCTGTAAAACTCTGCTTGTGCAGGTTTGTGAATTGCTGTGCCGCTGAGCCTCATTTTTCAACTCGCTTTTTTGTGAGCTGGCCGCAAAACCGCAGGATTGCTTCAGGCCATATTCTGTTTCTGGGGCGGCAGGCTGAGCCTCTGATTTATTCTTCCTGATGGGAAATTAGAGTGACATGTGCCTGTCCAAATGCCTAGAGCTAATCTCTCATTTGTTCCCCCTCTTCCCTTTCATCATCTGCACACATAGCAAACTGTGCGAAACAGGAGGTTAAAAGCCCTGAATCTCCAAGTGGGGATATTGTTAGTAAAGCATCTGGAATGGCGAACTGGAGCACCAGGAGATGAAAAATGAGGTGTATTTCAGAGGCCTTTCCCGTTCACATGGTGTACATTCCTCTGGGTTTCCCATGCATGTTGTAACTGTTGGAAGATTCCCTTGAACCTGCAGATTTGGGACCCATGTAATGGGTACCAGGCAGTATTCATTTAAAGGGTCTGCATTTCCTCACCCAAGCTCACTAGTTCTCTTATTGCGAACAGTTTCCAGCCTTATGTCTCATCCTGCTGTGGGCCTAGATGTGTTCAATCCATGTTGCATCACAGCCCGTGCACAAAAGTTGTAAGAATTTTTGTGTCTCATTGTCTTTTTTTAATTTATTATTAAATTGGTTGCAGCTGATTTTCAATGGTCTGTTTCTTGCTTCTATACAACCACTTGATTCACGTACAGAGAGACATCAATAAATTCTTTTTCAGATTCTTACCATTCATATATATTCTTTTCCGGTGACTTGAGTGTGCTGAGTGCAGTCCTCTGGGGTACCGTGTAGTCCTTGTCGATTATCAATTTGGTATTTGGAACGGTATCTTTGCTAATTTCAACCTCCTGGATAATGCCTCACCCCTCCCCACCTTTCCCGTTTAGCAGCCTTTTGTGTGTTTTCTACATATTTGACTATGTTTCTCTTTGTAATTCGTTTCATGTCTAGCTATTTTTGATTCCACCTTTAAGTGATATCTTATGATATGTGTCTTTTTCTTTCTCACTTATGTCACTTAGAACGATCGTACGTAACTCCTTTGGAGTTGTTGCAACTGGCCTTATTTCATTGATTTCCGGGCTGAGTGATATTCCACTCTACATAAGTACCACATCTCTTTTATCCATTTTTTCCTTCCAGGGACATTTAGGTTATATCCAAGTTGAGGCTCTTTTAAACAGAGAGGCGGTAAACGTTGGGGTGGCTGTGTCCTGTCGAATTTTTTTTTCCCAAGATATACGCCCATGAGTGGAAATGCCCTATACTCTGTAGCTCATTTTTTAGATGATTTAGTAAACATAATACACTTCTCCAAAGTGGCCGTTGGCAATTTACATTTCCACTATCAGCCTCACAGTGCTCCCTTTTCTCCTCACCCTGTCCTGCATTTCTGGTGTTTACACTTTATGAGGGTGGCTCTTCTGACTGATGCGAAGTGACCCTTTTTGTAGTATTGATTTCCAGTGCCCACCTGTTTGGTTGCCTAAAATGGGTGTATGTCCTTTTTTTGAATATATTCAGAAAAAATGCATATGCCATTTTTGGCCAACTGCATCGTTGGCGATGTTCAGCCCCTTTTCCTGTGCTTTAATGGTGAGTCCTTTCTACCTCTTCAAATCCCCTTCCTGCCATTCTCCCTTGCTTACAAGTCCTTTTTGGTGACTTACCTCAAGACATTTTTCAACGATAGGTATTTTCAACTCTGCAGTTCCGTGAAATTTAGTGCCCCTGAGTTCCATTTTTCAACTTGTGTTTTTGGGAACTGGCCACAAAACAGCAGGATTTCCTCAAGCCCTATTCGGTTTCCGTGGGCAATCCTAGCCTTTGGTCAATTCGTCTTCCTGATTGGAAATTAGAGTGACATGTGCCTGTCCGAACACCTAGGACTTGTCTCTCATTGTTTCTCATCCTTCCACTTCATCCTCTGGACAGATTCCAAACTGTGAGCAACAGGATGTTGACGGCGCTGACATCCCCAAGTGGGGAGATTGTTAGGAAAGACGCTGGAGGGGTGAACCCGAGCACCAAGAGTTGAGGAGTTGAGATGCCTTTTCCAAACTCTTCCCAATCAAACGGTGTACCATCCTCTGGGTGTGACATGCATGTTTTAGCCATAGGAAGGGTCCTGTGCATGTAAGGAGAACACCAGAGATTTTTCCAAATCAGTGTCTCCCCGAACCCCAAACTGGGGAAGTTTTAAGCTATGGCTACACGTATGTTCATTAAGGGCCTTGGGAAATAGGCAGAGTCTGAACTTTAGATGATTGAAGTCTTCAGCATCAGAAGCGCTCACCATCGGCTTCCCTTAGGTTACATTTTACCTGTCATTGATAGATGATGTCGATAAAAATATCTATTCTTTTTCAGATTATTTCCCCTTATAGGCTATCGCAAAATATTGAGTGTAGTTCCCTGTGCTATACAGTGGTTCCTTGTTGATGATCTATTTTATACATAGCAGTGTGTATGTGTTAATCCCGACCTGTTAATTTATCCCTCCTCCTACCTTTCCCCTTTGGTAATAATAAATTATAAGATTTTATACTTCTCATAAATGGGGGAGCTGAAAGAGAGGTATCATTTTCAATGGAAAAACATTCAAACAAGATTGAAGCTTCAACCAAGATTATTAGATGTACATCCTTGGAAAGAAATCACTTCATTTCTCTAATGTTGACCTGACAAATAAGACAAACGTCTTCACTGAACTTGCTTATAACAAAGTGATGGAAATATCAAATGGAAGTGTTAGAAACATCTTATTTTACCCGACCTTATACACTGCTCTATGTTAATTACAGTTTGGCTCACATATCTGTTCATTGAAGTTACAATGTTCTCAATTTCTGTTACTGATCCTCCAGAGTGGGCCCCAACAAGTGTCCCCCTGCCCAGTGTCATTGGAGCCAACAGACTGAGACTGAGTTTGGTTCAGAAGCAAAGAAACTTTATATTTTGAAAAGAGAATGGAGAGGTGAGAGCGTGCACTCCCCCGCAGGCTCTGGGATGGGTTGATGTGTAGGGATCCCAGCAGCGTCAGTGGGAGGGAGGGGATGGAGCTCTCGAGGGCCAGGTTGGCTGTAGCTCAGGCTCTATGTCACAGAGTCTGCATGGGTCCCCTTGAACTGAGGTGTCGACCCAGCCACTCTGCACTAGGAAATCGGGTCTGAAGTGCCGGGTGTGGGACCTCTGCATGTGGAACCCTAGGAGCACATGAAATTAGACAAAGCACAATGGAAAAAAAGTTTAGACTTTATTTTATTGCCCAGATTCTATTTTTATCTCCTAGGAATTTTTCATGGGCTTTGCTGGTGACAAAGCCCTCCTCCACCTTTTGTCCCTTTCCTCATTCTTGGGGTGCTGTGGGGTGCAGACTCTTCTTTTGTAACTGCTTCATGCTGAGTTGGGAGGCCTCATAACTGGGAGGGAGGGGCAGAACTTCTCCCCAGCAGCCTCCAGGTGACGTTGATTGTCCCCAGGCCTCCTGCCTCACTGCTAGTCTGCCTGAGCACCGGCATTGGAAGTGTTATAGATTCTAATGATCTTTAAGGGTCCATGAAAGAGATGCGCAGAGATGCGGGGGGGGCAGTTTTACGCCACCCCACATTTGTTTGGCCACCTTAGGCTGACGGTTTTTGCCAGCCTAGATGCTCTGACCAGTAGTCTGCGCGTTCTTCAGTTAGGCCCCTGAATTAATGTACAAACAGCACCAGGTGTCAGAGCCCTGCCCACTCAACTCCCAGACAGTCCAGGGTCGGTGGTGATCCAGGACCATGACGGCCACTGAGTCAACGGTCTTTTGAAGTAGCCAGGAGTCCAGCCGGTCTTATTGGCCGCTGTCACTGCGGTGTCTGTAGGCTTTTCTATGGTGACAGCGTGATATACGGTTCCCCCGCCAAGCTTATTATCTTCCCTCTGGCTGCAATAAGTCCTGCAAGCAGTAGTCTGCTCTTTTGGGGTACACTCTTGTTGTTTTCTGAGAGAAGCTCCAGGTCAAGTGATGGTCACACGACTCGTCATGGGAGCCTGTTGCCCCCGGTTGTCTCTCTGGAGGTTGGAGTTGGAGGGCCTACTCTCTCGGGGTCTGTGTGCCCACAGAGCGACCCCTGCATCTTCAGGGCGTGGTGGGTGGTTAGGATCACCACGTGGGGTCCTTTTCCCTTAGGAGGGAGCTGGCCTTGTGGGCTGCTGACTTCCAGGTTTTTAGATACCCCCAGTATCCTGGCCGGATGGGGAAGTGGGCCAAGCCCTTGGTGACCATAGTTTATTCTACCTGGAGGGCATTCTTGTGTTTTTCCATTTCAAGTGGTCCCAGTATTTGTACTAATACTCCAAGAGCAATTCGCCTTTGACCGGGAATGTAAAGGTCAAAGGGTTTAGCTAAATTAGGGAGTTCCAGGGCAAGGGTCGAATTGACTGCTCTTTCCATTCTTGAAAGGCTGCTTCTGGATTCTCTTCAAAAGGATCATCATCTTTTCGTGTCAGTGTTTCATATAGAGGCCCAGCTTTTAGACTGTAGTTAAGGATCCAGATGCAGCAAACCCCGGCCTCCCCAGGTACTGGTAAGCTGTCTTCTAGTTTTAGAAGGGGTAAGGCTACAAATGGCTTCTTCCCTTTCCTGGGATGGGCTTCTCCAACCTTCCGTGAGAATGAAGCCCAGGCAGGTCACCTTAGTCTGTGATATTTGAGTCTTTTTCTTGGACACCTTCTATCCTTTATTGGCTAGGTAGTTCAGAGGCCTCCTTAGTAGGGCTGGCGATCAGAATGTCATCTGCATATTGAAGGAGGGTTCCCTTTTCCAGAGGTAGAACTTTTAGGTCTTTAGCTAACGTTTCCCCAAAGATGGTGTGGGAATTTTTGAACCTTTGGGGCAGGACAGCCCGGCACTATTGTTTTTGTTGTATGTTAAGTCCTTCCACTCACAAGCCAAAACTTCTTGTGATTCTGGGAGTAATGGAATACAGAAGAAGGCATCATTGAAGTCTAATACAGAATACCATGTCCTGGTGGATGGTAGAATGACCAGTAGGGTGTAGGAATTAGGAACTACTGGATGTATATCCTCGGTGGCTTCACTGACCTGACGTCCTTTACCAGGTCCCCAGCAGCCCACGGGGCTCTCGTGGTCAGGCCCCTCCCAGGATATGGAGCTCACCTGGGCAGGTCCCCAGCAGCCAACAGGGCTTTCGTGGTCAGGCCACTCCCAGGTTATGGAGCTCACCTGTGCAACTACCCAGCAGCCCATGGGGCTCTCATGGTCAGGCCCCTCCCAGTATATGGTGCTCACCTGGGCAGGTACCCCGGCAGGGCTGGACACACAGGAACCGTGCACATAGCCCTCATTGCAGAGCACCCCAGATCACCTGTTACTCAGAGCTGACACAGAGCACATCAGAGCAGGACTTGAACTAACAAACAGCAGCTCGGACAGGTCTGTGACCCTGGACATCCCTCTGTACGGCCTCCCCCTGCATGGTCTTCCAGAGACTTCCACTGCAGCCGGGGCACCAGGCCTCTGTCTCCCCCCATCACCCCTCCTCTCCCTGACTCCTGGGCTCCTCTCATTAGGAGAGAGTCTTCTTGAAGTTGTCTCCCACTCATGGGCCAGATAAAATGATTAGAAAACAAGCCGGAGCTGCAGCTCCTTGTTTATCCTGACTCTCAGGAGCCCACACCTGTTCCTTGGACCTGGCCGGTTCAGCAAGGCCCATTTTCTGCAGCTATGAGCCACTGAGGGGCGAGGATTAGCTGACCTGGGCAGCCTGACCCTGCCAGCCAGCCCTCCCCAGGTGTGCCTGGGTTGAGGTCAATATAAACACCGCTCCAGGCAGCAAGAGCCCCTGCAGCTGTGCCTGACGCCATATTCTCTGCCCCGTCAGTAGTGTCGGGGCTGTGCTGGTGGGAGGGAGTGAGGGGCCATGGCTTTGTGGGTGGCCCTTTGTGAGTGGGGCTCTCCTGGACTTTCTGCAGGAGTTGCCAGGCTGCCACCTGCTAAAGAAGAGGATGTGTCACCCACACCTTCTGCTGGAATTTCTCCCTGGGCAGAGGTGAGGAAGTAAAAAAGCAGTGGGGGCCGGGACAGGAGGGTTATCTCAGGCAGGGAAATGGAAAGCTTCCAGAAGAGTGTCTGGGACCAGGACCATCCTGGCTGGCCTGCAGGCACCAAGTCGGCCTGCGTGCTGTTGCTGGTGTGGCTCCATGGCCCTTCCTCTAAGCTTTCAAGTCCTTGTACATATTCAGGTGTTTTACCTGGGAAAGGTGGGAACAGTTCAGCTGCATCAGGCCTGGGGCTCAGCTCACATTTACTCACAGACACCTTGGCACAGTCCCCCAGCTTTGCAATGAGGATGCTCCTTTCTGGGGATGGGGCTGCTGGCTGCATGGGAGATGAATTCCCACCTCTGACCAGCTTAAGAATTTTTTACCACTGGAGCAAGTGCCCTGATATGATTTTCCTCTGGATAACTGGTGGGTTCTGTTTTTTTTTTCTTTTTTCTTTTTGGTTCAAGGTAGATTTTATTTATTCCTCTTTTTTAATTTAGAGATATAAGCATGGAAATAATACATTCATATAAATACATCTATGTGAAGGGAAAAACTTTTTTCTGTTTTATTTTATTAAATTTTATTTATTTATTTTTAATTTGTTTAAATTTATTTATTTATTTTATACAGCAGGTTCTTATTGGATATCTATTTTATACATATAAGTGTGCACATGTGAATTCCAGTCTCCCAATTCATCCCACCACCACCCTCACATGGCGTTTCCCCCTTGGTGTCCATATGTTTGTCATAGATTAGTTGACCATAGGTGTGTACGTTTATCTCTGGGCTTTTTTTTTTTTCCTTTTACACATTTATTGGAGCATAATTGCTTTACAATGGTGTGTTAGTTTCTGCTGTATAACAAAGTAAATCAGCTGTACATATACATATATCACCATATCCCCTTCCTCTTGCATCTCCCTCCCACCCTCCGTAACCCACCCCTTTAGGTGGTCAAAAAGCACCGAGCTTATCTCCCTGTGCTATATGGCTGCTTCCCAGTAGCTATTGATGTTATATTTGGTAATGTATATATGTCCATGCCACTCTCTCACTTCGTCCCAGCTTCCCCTTCCCCGTGTCCTCAAGTGCTTTCTCTACGTCTGTGTCCTTAATCCTCTACTTCCCCTAGGTTCTTCATAAACTTTTTTTTTCTGTAGATTCCATATATCTCTGTTAGCATACGGTATTTGTTTTTCTCTTTCTGACTTACTTCAGTGTGTAGGACTGATAATAAGTCCATCCACCTCACTACAAATAACTCAGTTTTGTTTCTTTTTATGGCTGAGTAATATTCCATTTTATATATGTGCCAGATCTTCTTTTTCCATTCATCTGTTGATGGACACTTAGGTTGCTTCCATGTCATGGCTATTGTAAATAGAGCTGCAATGAACATTGTTGTACATAACTCTTTTTGAATTACGATTTTCTTAGAGTAAATGTCCAGTAGTTGGATTGCTGGGTCGTATGGTACTTCTATTTTTCATTTTTTAAGGAACCTCCATACTGTTCTCCCTAGTTGCTATACCAATTTACATTCCCACCAATAGTGCAAGAGCGTTCCCTTTTCTCCAGTAAATGCCTCTCCAGCATTTATTGTTTATACAATTTTGATGATTTCCATTCTGACTGCTGTGAGGTGATACCTCAGTGTAGTTTTGATTTGCATTTCTCTAGTGATTAGTGATGTTCAGCATCCTTTCATGTGTTTGTTGGCAGTCTGTATATCTTCTTTGGAGAAATGTCTATTTAGGTCTTCTGCCCATTTTTGGATTGGGTTGTTTGTTTTTGTGATATTGAGCTATATGAGCTGCTTATAAATTTTGGAGATTAATCCTTTGTCATTTGCTTCATTTGAAAATATTTTCTCCCATTCTGAGGGTTGTCTTTTCATCTTGTTTATGTTTTACTTTGCTGTGCAAAAGCTTTTAAGTTTCATTAGGTCCCATTTGTTTATTTTTGTTTTTATTTCCATTTCTCTAGGAGGTGGGTCAAAAAGTATCTTGCTGTGATTTATATCATAGAGTGTTCTGCCTATGTTTTCCTCTAACAGTTTTTTTTTTTATTGATCAGTATCATTTTCAAAGACCACCATCCTCATTTTTGCCATATCTTTGCTTTGCCTTTACTATCATTTAGTTCATATTTTTACTTTTTAAAAATTTTTTACATCCTCAAGCTCAATTTTATTTTTTTTATTTTTTATTTAACAAATTTAATCAGTTATACATATACATATGTTCCCATATCCCCTCCCTTTTGTGTTTCCCTGTTTCCTCTAAGAGTTTTATAGTGTATGGTCTTACATTTAGATCTCTAATCCATTTTGAGTCTATTTTTGTGTATGGTGTTATGGAGTGTTCTAATTTCATTATTTTACGTGTAGCTGTCCAGTTTTCCCAGCACCACTTACTGAAGAGACTGTCTTTTCTCCATTGTATATCCTTGCCTCCTTTTTCATACATGAGTTAGCCATAGGTATGTAGGTTTATCTCTGGGCTTTCTATCTTGTTCCATTGATGTATATCTCTGTTTTTGTGCCAGTACCATATAGTCTTTATTACTCTAGCTTTGTAGTATAGTCTGAAGCCAAGAAGTCTGATTCCTCCAGCTCTTTTAACTTCCTTCAAGACTGCTTTGGCTATTCGGGGTCTTTTGTGTCTCCATACAAATTTTAAGATTATTTTTGTTCTAGTTCTGAAGAAAATGCCACTGGTAATTTGATAGGGATTGCATTGAATCTGTAGATTGCTTTGGGTAGTGTAGTCATTTTCACAATATTGATTCTTCTAATCCAAGAACATGGTTTATACCTCCATCTGTTTATATCATCTTTGATTTCTTTCAGCAGTGTCTTATAGTTTTCTGAGTACAGGTCTTTTACCTCCTTAGGTAGGTTCATTCCTACATATTTTATTCTTTTTGTTGCAATGGTGAATGGGATTGTTTCCTTAATTTCTCTTTCTGATCTTTCTTTGTTATTGTATAGGAATACAAGTGATTTCTGTGCATTAATTTTGTATCCTGCAACTTTACCAAATTCATTGATTAGCTCTAGTAGTTTTCTGGTGGCATCTTTAGGATTCACTATGTGTAGTATCGTGTCATTTGCAAACAGTGACAATTTTACTTCTTCTTTTCCAATTTGTATTCCTTTTATTCCTTTTTCTTCTCTGATTGTTGTGTCTGGGACTTCCAAAACTCTGTTGAATAATAGTGGTGAGAGTGGACATCCTTGTCTTGTTCCTGATCTTAGAGTAAATGCTTTTAATTTTTCACCATTGAGAATGATGTCTGCTGTGGGTTTGTCATATACGGTCTTTATTATGTTGAGGTAGCTTCCTTCTATGCCCAATTTTTGGAGACTTTTTATCATAAATCGCTGTTGAATTTTGTCAAAAGCTTTCCTGCATCTATTGGGATGATCATATTTTTATTCCACAATTTGTTAATATGGTGTATCACATTGATTGATTTGTGTATATTGAAGAATCCTTGCATCCCTGGGATAAACCCCACCTGATCATGGGGTATGATCCTTTTAATGTGTTGTTCACTTCTGTTTCCTAGTATTTTGTTGAGGATTTTTACATCTGTATTCATCAGTGATGTTGGTCTCTAATTTTCTTTTTCTGTAGTATCTTTGTCTGGTTTTGATACCAGGGTGATGGTGGCCTCATAGAATGAGTTTGGGAGTGTTCCTTCCCCTGAAAATTTCTGAAGAGTTTGAGAAAGTTGGGTGTTAGCTCTTGTCTAAATGTTTGATAGAATTCACCTCTGATGCCATCTGGTTCTGAATTTTTGTTTGTTGGAAGATTTTTAATCACAGTTTCAATTTAATTAGTTGTGATTGGTCTGTTCATATTTTCTATTTCTTTCTGGTTCAGTCTTGGAAGGTTATACCTTTCTAAGAATTTGTCCATTTCTTCCAGTTTACCCATTTTATTGCCATAGAGTTGCTTGTAGTAGTCTCTTAGGATGCTTTGTATTTCTGTGGTGTCTGTTGCAACTACTCCTTTTTCAGTTCTAATCTTATTGATTTGAGTCCTCTCCCTCTTTTTCTTGAGTCTGGCTAAAGGTTTATCATTTTTTTTTATCTTCTCAAAGAACCAGCTTTTAGTTTTATTGATCTTTGCTACTGCTTTGATTTCATATATTTTGGCTGTGACCTTTATGATTTCTTTCCTTCTACTAATTTTGGGTTTTGTTCTTCTTTCTCTAGTTCCTTCAGGTGTAAGCTTCGATTGTTTATTTGAGATTTTTCTGGTTTCTTGAGGTAGGCTTGTATTGCTATAAACTTCCCACTTAGAACTGCTTTTGCTGCATCCCATAGGTTTTGGATCATCATGTTTTGTTGTCACTTGTCTCTAGGTAGTTTTTGATTTCCTCTTTTACTTCTTCAGTGATTTCTCGGTTATTTAGTAACGTATTGTTTATCCTCCATGTGTTTGTGTTTTTTACGTTTTTTTCCCTGTAATTGATTTCTAATCTCATAACATTGTGGTCAGAACTGCTGCTTGATATGATTTCAGTTTTCTTAAATTTACTGAGGCTTTATTTGTGACCCAAGATGTGACCTATCCCAGAGAATGTTCCCTGTGCCATTGAGAAGAACGTGTAATCTGCTGTTTTTGGATGGAATGTCCTATAAATATCCATTAAATCTATCTGGTCTATTGTGTCATTTCAAGCTTGTGTTTCCTTATTAATTTTCTGTCTGGAAGAACTCCATTGGTGTAAGTGTGATGTTAAAGTCCCCCACTTTTTTGTGTTACTGTCGATTTCCTCCTTCATAACTGTTAGCAGTTGCCTTATATATTGAGGTGCTCCTATGTTGGGTACATATATACTTGTAATTGTTATATCTTTTTGGATTGATCCCTTGATCATTATGTAGTGTCCTTCCTTGTCTCTTGTAACATTCTTTATTTTAAAATATATTTTATCTGATATGAGTATTGCTACTCCAGCTTTCTTTTGATTTTCATTTGCATGGAATATATTTTTCCAGCCCCTCGCTTTCAGTCTGTATGTGTCCCTAGGTCTGAAATGGGTCTCTTGTACACAGCATATATATGGGTCTTGTTTTTGTATCCATTCGGCGAGGCTGTGTCTTTTGGTTGGAGCATTTAATCCATTCACATTTAAGGTAATTATTGATATGTATGTTCCTATTACTATTTTCTTAATTGTTACGGGTTTGTCTTGGTGGGTGCTTTTCTTCTCTTGTGTTTCCCACTTAGAGAAGTTCCTTTAGCATTTGTTGTAGAGCTGGTTTCATGGTGCTAAATTCTCTTAGCTTTTGCTTGTCTGTAAAGCTTTTGATTTCTCCATCAAATCTGAATGA
Source organism: Hyperoodon ampullatus (assembly GCF_949752795.1). Classification (NCBI taxonomy): domain Eukaryota; kingdom Metazoa; phylum Chordata; class Mammalia; order Artiodactyla; family Ziphiidae; genus Hyperoodon; species Hyperoodon ampullatus. The sequence goes on along the minus strand of NC_136920.1, from coordinate 38,111,320 downwards.
GATCTGCCGGAGTCCAGCTCCAGTTAGTCCAGGGATACCCAAGAGATGGATAGCCACAGCAAAGGAAATAAATCTATTACACTTCTTAAAGTATCAGCTTTGCATGTTTCTCTCTATTGTTTACAATCACAGGTTTATATATTGTAGTTGATTACATTACTGGGTACATGATCAAACAATCTTAGCACAATCAAACCTCAAACTATCCTTTAAAGATTTTAAAAATATATATCCCCTAGTTTCTAGATGTCCCAGTAAAATATTTCCCCAAGTTCCTGTTAATCACAGGTTATTTCTTAGTAATCAAGCCAAGCAATTATATAATTATTTTAATTGTAGAAGTTGGAGCTACTTGTTTCTATTTCTCTTCTTGCATGGGCAACCTTTTACAATGGTTCCATGAAAATATTTACAGTATACCATGCATGCCCTTTCTTGTTGTTTCCTCCAACTGAGACAGTGTTTTCTCCCTATCCTAGCAACCAATTCTGCTCTAGGCATTTGCTTTTCTATAATTAATCTTCCTTTATAATAGAACCATAAATTTCCTATGTCATCAGAAACTCCGGTCCATGGCCATAACTCCATACTAGAGGGTGTTTTCCATAAAAACATCCCCTTAGTTCCAGGCTCTTAATTCTTTACCCATTTCCTCGGGGCTTTAGTTGGTACTTCCCATTCTGTGCTAGTTTCAGGAGGGGGAGTCCTTAGAGGAATTTTTCTTTCACGTGGAGCAACATGCCCCCAAAATTGCCCCTATATGTAAATTTATTATCATAAAACAGAAGAACAGAGCTGTAGTCCACCATCCTGGCATGGTGCTGCCTTGCAGTTTCGCCTTCCATTGCTTCATGACTTTGTCATGGTGCAATGGCTCCAGGATGGCTTCCGACATCTCCCCCTTTTTTATTTTTTAAAAGTGCAGTATGTAGCTCCACGGAAAGTTGTTTGATGCTTTTAATAATTATTCTGACGATGACTGGAAGTAAAAATATCAGAATTATTACAACTACTTCAATGATTCCTCCATTAATGAGCATTGAGAATAAGGTTTTATGTGACACAAATGACTTAATACTTTCAAAAAATTCTGAGCAGACTGTGTCGGAGATAAATCTAAATTTGTATTTCCTATGTCATGAATCTCTTGATGTAATTTAGTAAGGTCTAAACTAACATCCGTTTGGTTCCAAACTCCCATAATATGAGTCTGAATTTGTTCCCAGGAATATAATGATTCATTCACTTTTAGAGGACTAACACAAATCCATCTATATTTTTTATGACACCTCAAAGCTAATCTTACTTTGAGCACTGTTAATTCCTGCCCTATGTGTAAAATTGCTTCTTCTAAGGCATCCACCTTTGCTTCTAACTTTCTGTCTATAACTTCCTGAGTAGCCTGAGATAAAGATACATTTTTTGAGAGCTCGTTTACATGTTGAACTGTATGTACTTGTTTAGCTAAGGAACTTATTTAAAGAGAAAATGATGCTATTACAGCTATGAATGTAGATATTCCTAGAATTAAAGCTGCAACAAATCTCTTTGAACATAGTAAACTTCAGCTTCATGCAAAACTTGTAAGCCATAATCATCATACCAGGCAGAGGATAATTTTACAGGCAACATAATGTATGGTGGTCGTTTAAGTATCATTAAAACTCGTACATTCATAGAGGGATTTATACAACTTGTCAAAATACAATCATAGCAATGTGTCCAAAAAGTAGAATCAGAAGTATTATGATAAATATTTAGATCCACATATTTTGGGGCTACCAAGAATACATAAGGTGCTGACACACAAGCCTGCATAGAATAAAGGCTCACATTTTTAAGTCTATGAAGAATAACTGGCGATGGTGCAGCAATAGCTTTCCAAAGCTGGGTCTGTGCATAATACATATTATCTTGAGCCATAGTTAGGATAGGAGGCACCCATCCTCCAGTGTGTCATCTATTAACATGCATAGAAGCAGGAATAAATAAATTATTCCAATCATAATGTGCATGATGTTGTAAATAAGATCTATAATCCTTAGATGGATCAGGATTACTCCAATCATGCCCATTTTTTTGTGGTATCCTGTATGGGAATATCTATTTTTGAATAATATATACAATAACTCCATGTAGGAAATCCTGTATTGGTATCTACAACATCCCAGTTACTGTCCAATTGGTCTTCCAGAGATTGTAATATAGATGATTGTACTCCTGTACGAATACCATAAGGAGGATTACAAGGAGGAAATTTTAAAGGATGAGAGGAAGGTTGATTATAAGTTGGATCCTCTCCGGGTGCTAGATAAATCAAAGACCAAAGAAGGCTCTTATTAGATTGACTCGAAGGAGAAGCAGTAAGCTGTCCTTTAAGAAAAACTTGTATACATCCATCCTTATGAGAGGCTACAGAATTATTATTTGATGGAAATATAAAACATATAGGATGGAACCCTGATTTTCCATGAAAAGTAAAAGTATTATTTGTTTTAAATTTTTTATATGGATAGGAGCTTATGGCTCCTCCCATTAACCTGGGCATAGTAGTAGATACTGGTATATCCTCATTATCCCAGGCTACCGTTTGTAAAATTGGTGGATCAGGAAGATAAGTCCAAAAAGAATTACCCAAAGCATTTCCCCTAGTTACCTGACAGGCCAATATAACAAGCATAGCAACAAAAAGATTTCCAGGTGTTAAGGTATCTCCATGGTCTGTTACCACTTTCTCGGCATCGTTAGCAAGTCATTTAATCTGACCCCAAGTTGGTGGGTTTGAAGTTCTCGTAGAGATGGCTTGTCTCTTGCGAGGTCTTGGACGTGGACGTGGCAGACAAAGAATTGGTATCTCTCTGATGGTGAGATTTTGTATCTGCTGCAGCAGCGGTTCTTTAGCTGATGGTGATTCATCAGCTGATGTCTCCAGATGTGGTGTCTTGTGCCTGACTGGAAAGTGGTAAGGCGGGGGCTGAGGGCCCGACATGTCTGATGAGACAGTCAGGCACCCACAACGACAAGTCAGCGTCCTGTGGAAATACACAAGCATACCCTCTGCCACTGGTTAGTAAAATATCAGTTCCTTTCCATTGACCAGTGATCAGATCCTTCCATTTTACCCTAGGTTTAGGTTTATTAATATCAGGATTCCAATGCCTCATCATGGCAGTATTACCTTGTGAATCAGTTTTCAAATTATTTAATACAAATAGTGCGTGTTGAAGAATGTGATGTGGAGAACTATACTTGAATTCCCCTTGCTGTAATTTTGTAATTTGAACTTTTAAAGTATGATGGGCTCTTTCCACTATTGCTTGACCCTGAGGATTATAGGGGATTCCCATAGAATGGGAAATATTAAATTTTCACAAAAGTCTTTAAAAGCCTTTGAAACGTAGGCAGGAGCATTATCAGTTTTTAGAGATTTTGGAATGCCTAGAAAGGCAAAACAGAAAAATAAGTGTTGCATAACATCCTTAAAAGTTTCTCCGGTTCTTGCTGAGGCAAGAATTACATGAGAATAAGTATCCACAGAAACATGTACATAAGACAGCTTTCCAAAAGTTGGCACATGAGTTACATCCATTTGCTATAACATATTAGGTAATAATCCTCTAGGGTTAACCCCCATGGGCAAACTGGATGAATAAGTTGGACAATGTGGACAATTTTTAACTATAGATCTGGCTATCTCCCAAGGCAGTTGAAACTGATATCGCAGAGCTGTGGAATTTTGATGATGCAAATTATGTGAAGCTCGTGCCTCCTCAATACAAGGGAAAGCTACAATTCGTGTCAAAAGATCAGCTTGGCAATTACCTTCACATATGCTTCCAGGCAAGTTAGAATGTGACCTTACATGACCGACATAATAAGGTAAAGAACGTGCCCAAACTTGTTTTTGCAGACAATTTAAAAGATCAAAAATTGTAGTTTTATGCTCTGGCAAGACTGTGGTTTCTATATGAGGAAATAGCTTAACCACATACTGTGAGTCTGAATATAAATTGAAAGTCTGGTTCTGCAGCTCAGCAAAAGCATGTATTATTGCAATTAATTCCACTTTTTGAGCAGAAGTTTCCTGAGTTTGAATTACCTTTGGAACATTATTAATAAGTAAAGCAGCTTTTCCATTAGATGATCCATCTGTAAAAACTAAAGCTGCATCTTCTATTGGCTGATCAACATAGCATTTAGGAAATATATCTGGATGTGTAGCAGAAAATTGTAATAGCGGATGTTTTGGCAAATGAAACAGAATTTGTCCAGTATAAGAACTAAGAGCTATTTGCCAATCTTCATCATTCTGTAATAAAATTTGTAGCTGATCTTTATTATAAGGGATAATTATATTAGTTACATCCTTTCCAAACAATTCCTTACTTCTTTTGCTTCCTTTAGCTATTAAAGTTGCTGTTAACATAGGATAGGAACTAACTATTTTCTTTGAAGTAGCTGGTAAATGGATCCATTCCGAAGGTCCTTCCTGCCAAAGTATACCCGTAGGTGTAACTGGAGTAGGCAAGATTAGCAAACACCATTCTTTTGTGTAATCTATTCTTTTTAAGAAGCAGTTATTTAAAGCAGATTCAATCGACTGTAAAGCCTTTTCTGCTTCAGGAGTCATATTTCTAGATGAGGTTGGATCTGAATTTCCTTGTAATATGTTAAATAAAGGCTTCAATTCTGCTGTAGTTATTTTCAAATAAGGTCTAATCCAATTAATATCTCCCAATAGTTTTTGATAGTCATTTAATGTTCGTAAATTATCTTTCCGAAGTTGTAATGGTTGATCTGTCACAGTTTGTGTATGTATTATTCTCCCTAAGTAAGTCATAGGTGGTTCAGTTTGAATCTTTTCCAGAGCTATTTGGAGTCCATTTTTTTGCAATGCCTCTGTTAAATGCTGTAAGACTTCTTGTAAATATCCTCTATCTGAATGGGTCAACAATATATCATCCATATAGTGTATCATATATACTTCCGGATTATTAATTCTTATTTCTGTTATAGCCTTATCCACAAATTTTTGACATAAGTTTGGACTATTTTTCATTCCCTGAGGTAATACTTTCCATTGATATCTTTGATAAGGTTTTTTTAAAGTTAGTAGAGGGTACACTAAAAACAAATCTTTTTCTATCTTGAGGATCCAAAGGAATAGTAAAAAAGCAATCTTGTAAATCTATAATAATTATATTATAATTTATTGGAACAGCAACAGGAGAGGGCAATCCAGGCTGTAAAGCTCCCATATCTTCCATAGTATTATTAATTGCCCTTAGATCTTGTAAGAGTCTCCATTTTCCTGATTTTTTCTTTATTACAAAAATTGGTGTATTCCATGGACTGTTAGAACTTTCAATATGTCCTGCTTCTAATTGCTGTTGTACCAATTGTCTTGCTGCTGACAATTTTTCCATAGTTAATGGCCATTGTTTTACCCATACAGGAAGATCTGATTTCCAAGAAATGGGGTCAGCAGCTCGAGCAATGGCCATATTTATAAATTTGGATAACCCAAGCCTTGCCTAAATTTATGTTGTTTAGTTAGTATGGGCAACATATCACCTTGTTGTTCCTTGCCTAACCCCTTATTGGGATCATATCTCATATTTAACATTTGAGAAGTAACCTTTTCATCTGGGCTATATAATAGCATTCCCATTTGTGCCAATATATCTCTTCCCCAAAGGGTAAATGGCAAAGAGGGTATTATATAAGGACAAAATGTACCTGATTGACCTTCCTTATTGGTCCAATGCAATATTTGTGAACTTTTTGCTACAGATGGAGCTTTCCCCAAACCTGTAAGCTCATTATGAGTGCTTTTAGTTGGCCAGGCTGGAGGCCAATCCTTACCAGCCACACAGGACACATCTGCTCCAGTATCCAATAATCCTATAATCTCTTTTCCATTAACCCTTAGTGCTTTTGTAGGTCTAGACTGGGTAATTTCCTGTACCCAAAAAGCCATATCACTAGATCCAAAACTTCCTTCATTTCTAGGTTTATCAGTTACAGATTGTCCCGTCTGATAATATGGGAGCAAACGCAATTGAGCTTTTCTTTGACCTTTAAATATTTGTTGCGTTTTTGTAGGGGCAGCCACCATAATTTGTAGTTCTCCTGTATAGTCAGAATCTATAACACCTGGTAAAACTGTTAATCCTGCAAGAGATGATGAACTTCTTCCCAATATGAGACCCAATACACCTTCTGGCAATGGCCCTTTGATTCCAGTAGGAATTTTTATAGGAGGAGAATCAGGAGTTAATATTGTTGAGGTGGTGGAACACAAGTCCAATCCTGCACTGCCTGGGGTTGCTCTGAAGAGTTCTGAGATGGAACAAAAGGAAGGAAGGGGTTCAGATGTTGGGATGTATTTATTTGTGTTGCCCCTATCATTTTGGGGGCCTGGGGCAGGCCCCCCTGGAAGTTTCCCGAATTCCTTGTGTCAGAATTAGGTGGTAAAAGTTGTCCATTCTTATGAAATTTAGATCTACATTCTTTTGCCCAATGATAACCCTTCTGGCACCATGGATATAAAGTCTTTGGAAGATTGACTTTTGAATTTATACATGAAGGAACCGATAGTGGAGGCATGTTAGGTGTTTCTTGTTGGTTATCTGCATTCTTATAAGGACATGCTCTACTAAAGTGACCTGGCTTACCACAGCCATAACACAATTTCTGGGAGTACACCCAGCCATAATGACAGGAGCTCCTTTTTTCTTTATTATATTTTGTACATATTGTGGATAAATTTCCCCTTTTAATTCAGCTGCTATAGCAATGCCCTGTATAAAGGCAGGTCCTATGTCTGCACATTGTTTAATAAAATCAGTTATATTTCCAGTTTTCCTAATAGGTCTCAATAATGCTTGACAGGTACTGTTTGCATTTTCAAATGCCAATTGCTTAACAAGCATATCAGCTGCCTCTTGGTTGGTAATTACTCTCTGTACTGCCTGTGTTAATCTTGACACAAAGTCTTCATATGCTTCATCAGCCCTTTGCTTAATTTCCCCCAAGGTAGTTGCTTTCCCAGCCACCAAAGGAAGAGATTTCCAGGCATTAACAGCACAACTAGTGACCTGCAACAAGACTTCCTTATCTAGGTACATTTGACTTTGTGCAGTATCATAATCTCCCTCACCTATTAACATATCCAACAAGATATCAGCTTTCCTTTGTCTTTTATTAATTGCAGTTTGTTTTCTAGCAAAGTCTTCATACTCTGTTCTCCACAACAGGTATTGCCTACCTGAGAGACAGACTCAAGCCACTTGGACCCAATCATATGGTGTCATCCATCTATTAGCAAGAGCATCTAGCAAAGTGAGTGTATAGGGAGCTAATGGTCCATAATCAGCACATGCAGCCTTTAATTCTTTGAGAATCTTATAAGGCAGAGGTTCCCATGTCACCCCCATCATCAAAGGCTCCTTCAAAACCTACAGGGAAACAAGCAGCAAATTCTGGATCATCAAAGACCTGCATTCTTCTGGAATGCATCTTTGGCTTAATATTAAATGTAGTTTTAATCATTTTGTTAGTTGGAGGAGGTGGAGGTGGTCTCAAAGGCATCTCTTTTTTATAATCTGGTAATGCAGGGTAACTAATTTTTGGCAAAGGTGTTTTTATCTCAGAATTAATAACAGGAAAATCCCAAGGAGCTGGCTGTCTATGATAAGCAGCAGCAGCCTCCTCCAGGTCTTTTTGATCCTCAGGGGACAACTCATCATCATCATTATTTATTTTACATTTTTCAAATGTAGCTGCTAATACTTTCTCAGTAGGTGGTTTTGGAGGTATTAAGGGAGTACTTTCATTTGGAGGTCCCATATTAGGTATTCTCTTTCTTGTACTAGATCTAAGGTATCTCTAATGAGATTTCATAGAGCAAAAGAATCTACAGGAACTTTTTCAGGACCATGAAGTGAATAATATGTTTTTAATTGATCCCCTACCTTAGTCCATGTATCCAAATTAACTGTACCTTCCCTGGGAACCATGGACATTGTTCTTGAATAAAGTTTAAAAAGTTAGCTAATTGACTAGTAGTTACCTTAATACCTCTTCCAGATAACATATGTTTAATAATATCAATAAATAATTTTCTCTCTTTAGATTCCTTATGACCCATAGTTAACTTACCTTTTATATTACTTATTAGATTATCCACCCTTCACTTACCTTGCCTATACTCTGCAAGGGGGTCTGCAGCACCCTAGGTGGAAGCCTAGCTATCCCGAACTTACTCTATTTACACTTACCCTTCAGGTCCCTGTTCGGGCGCCACTTGCTGGAGTCCAGCTCCAGCGAGTCCAGGAATACCCAAGGGATGGATAGCATCGGTGAAGGAAATAAATCTATTACACTTCTTAAAGTATCAGCATTGCATATTTCTCTCTCTCTATTGTTTACAATCACGGGTTTATATATTGTAGTTGATTACATTACCAGGTACGTGACCAAACAATCTTAGCACAATCAAACCTCAAAATATTCTATAAAGATTTTTTTAAAATATCCCCTAGTTTCTAGATGTCCCAGTAAAATATTTCCCCAAGTTCCTGTTAATCACAGGTTATTTCTTAGTAATCAAGCCATATATAATTATTTTAATTGTAGAAGTTGGAGCTACTTGTTCCTATTTCTCTTCTTGCATGGGCAACCTTTTACAATGGTTCCACGAAAATATTTACAATATACCATGCATGCCCTTTCTTGTTGTTTCCTCCAACTGAGACAGTGTTTTCTCCCTATCCTAGCAACCAATTCTGCGCTAGGCATTTGCTTTTCTATAATTAATCTTCCTTTATAATAGAACCATAAATTTCCTATGTCATCAGAAACTCCAGTCCATGGCCATAACTCCATACTAGAGGGTGTTTTCCATAAAAACATCCCCTTAGTTCCAGGCTCTTAATTCTTTACCCATTTCCTTGGGGCTTTAGTTGGTACTTCCCATTCTGTGCTAGTTTCAGGAGGGGGAGTCCTTAGAGGAATTTTTCTTTCATGTGGAGCAACATGCCCCCAAAATTGCCCCTATATGTAAATTTATTATTATAAAACATGACAACAGAGCTGTAGTCCACCTTCCTGGCATGGTGCTGCCTTGCACTTTCGCCTTCCATTGTTTCACGACTTTGTCATGGTGCAATGGCTCCAGGATGGCTTCTGACAGAGATCCTTGCTGGGTGGAGTACTCTTGGTGGTAGGTTCTTCCCTTTCATCACTTTAAATTTATTATGCCCACCCCCTTCTGGCTTGTAGATTTCTGCTGTGAAATCAGCTGTTAACCTTATGGGAGTTCTGTTGTATGTTATTTGTCATTTTTCCCTTGTTGATTTCAATATTTTTTCGTTGTCTTTAATTTTTGTCAGTTTGATTTCTGTGTGTCTCGGCATTTTTCTCCTTTGGTTTATCCTTCCTGGGACTCTCTGCGCTTCGTGGACTTCGGTGGCTATTTCTTTTCCCATGCTAAGGAAGTTTTCGACTATAATCTCTTCAAATATTTTCTCAGGTCCTTTCTCTCTCTCTTCTCCATCTGGGACCCCTATAATGTGAATGTTGTTGCATTTAATATTGTCCCAGTGGTCTCTTGTGGTGTCTTCATTTATTTTCATTCTTTTTCTTTATTCTATTTCACGGCAGTGATTTCCACCTTTCTGTCTTCCAGATCAATTATCCGTTCTTCTGCCACAGTTATTCTGCTACTGATTCCTTTTAGTGTATTTTTCATTTTAGTTATTGTATTGTTCATCTCTGTTTGCTTGTTCTTTAATTTTTCTAGGTGTTTGTTCCTTAGTTCTTCTAGGTCTTTGTTAAGCATTTCTTGCATCTTCTCGATCTTTGCCTCCATTCTTTTTCCAAGGTCTTGGATCATCTTCACTATCATTACTCCGAATTATTTTACTGGAAGGTTGCCTATCCCCACCTCATTTCATTGTTTTTCTGAGGATTTATCTTGTTCCTTGAGTAGGTATAAAGTCCTCTGCCTTTTTATTTTCTCTATCTTTCTGTGAATGTGGTTTTCCTTCCACAGGCTGCAGAATTGTAGTTCTTCTTGTTTCTGCTGTCTGCTCTCTGGTGATTGAGTCTGCTCTCCGGTGATTGAGTCTATCTTAGAGGCTTGTGCAAGCTTCCTTATGGGATGGACTAGAGGTGGGTAGAGCTGAGTGTTGCTCTGGTGGGCAGAGCTTTAATCTGCTTGTCTGTGGATTAAATAAAAGTTTAATAAAAAGTTTAATCTGCTTGTCTGCTGAAGCATGGGGCTGGGTTTCCTCCCTGTTGGTTGTTTGGTCTGAGGCAACTCAGCACTGGAGCCTACCTTGCTCTTGGTGGGGCTAATGGCGGACTCTGGGAGGGCTCACACCAAGGAGTATTTCCCAGAACTTCTGCTGCCAGTGTCGTTGTCCCCATGGTGAGCCAGAGCCACTCCCCGCCTCTGCAGGAGACCCTCTAACATTAGCAGTTAGGTATGGCCATTCGCCTATGGGGTGACTACACCTTCTCCTGGGTCCTGATGTGCACACTACTTTGTGTGTGCCCTCCAAGAGTGGAGTCTCTGTTGAGACTCTGAGTCTCTGAGTTCAGTTGAGACTCTGAGATTCGGAGTGGAGTCGCACAGACTCTGGGTCCTGTGAAGCTTCGATGCTTTGTGGTTCTAGAAATCCTATAGGAGACGGTCCACAGCAGGCGAAGCTAATGCTCTCAGTAGAGGTGGTGAAGCCAAAGATCTGCAGTTCCGATGAGAGGTGCCAGTGTACATACAGGACAAAATCATCTCGTGTGAATGTAGTTCAGGCACGTTTAAGATGAATGCAGTCATGTTAATGCCTAACATCTTCTATCTTGTGCCTCTCCTCAGGGACCCTCTCCTCAGTTCCTGAGGCTCCTGTAAGTCTTGTACAGGGGAATGGAGAGTGGGCTCTGTCCAGTGTGAGCCCTGAGTTACCCTGTGTGTATCTTAGGGTACTCTGTATTTCTGTGGTGGCTGTTGTAACATCATCTCTTTCACTTCTGATTTATTTGGGCCGTCTCTTTTTTAACAAAACATACTACTCTTGTCTTTTATACTTTACAGAAGTTTAATAACTGTTTGATCTACTACCCTTACTTTATGTATACTTTTCACAGTGAGATTTTTACTTTTGTTTGTTTTCTTGTTACTATCAATAATTAGTGAGACTTCTTTTAAGATACCTTCAAAATTGCTTATAAAGCTGCTTTATTAGTGATGATAGAGCTTTAATGGAAGTCATGTTCTGGTTGTAAATTAGAATAAAATATGCCAGCAAAAAAGCCCCTTAAGTTTATGTCTCATTACTTCTTGTTCCTTTTTTAATTTACTTTTTATTTTTTATCAGAGCAAATTTGATTAAAATGTTTTGTTTGTTCTAGGTGTGCAAGATGTAGTTCTTTTACACATATACGTGTATCTATACTTCTTCAGATCATTTTCTCATGTAGGTTATGACACAATGTTGAGTAGTCTTCCCTTGGTATTCCATAGGTCTCTGGTGATTATATATTTCACATGTGTTTCTATATCTATGTTAACCCCAATATCCTAATGTATCCAATCCTCACAACTTTCCATAAAGTAAACCATAAATTTGTTTAATGAATCTGTGATTGCCTTTCTCTGTGGAAATATCTTCATTGGTATCAATATTTTGCTAACACATATAAGTGATATTATAGGATATGTGTCTTTTGCTGTCTGACTTAGTACAATTTGGCTGATTACCTCTAGAATCATCTATGGTTCTGCAAATGGCATTATTTCAATTTTTTCCATAGCTAATATTCCATCTGTACATGTACCAGTTTTTCTTTGTCCACTCACCTCTTAAGGGACTTTTTGGTTGCCTCCATGTCTTGGTTATTGTAATACTGGTGCAATGCACATTTGCCTGCCTGTGTCTTTCCAATTCTGTCTTCTTATGTTATAGGCCCAGGAGTGGGCCTCCTGTATCATATGGTATCTCAGGGTTTATCTTTTAAATGCACCACGATTCTGTTCTCATTGGTGGCTCTTTCCAGGTTACATCCCACTTAAAGCTGAGGGTATGCATTTATCCACAACACCTACAACATTTATTGTTTGTAGTTTTCTTGCTTACGGATATTCTGACTGGTGTGAGCTGATATATCTTTGTGGTTGAATTTGCATGTGACTCATAATCCATAGAAATTGAGCTTTAAGGCATGTCCTTTTTATTTTTCATACTGTGATAACAGCTTAGTGATACAAAGTGTTTTCTTAAAGTATGTGTCACATTTTGAAATTTATTGGCCATTACATCCCTCAAGACATTTTGAAGGAAGGTTTCATTTACAGCCCTGCAGTAATTGTTCACATGAAGTGACCATTAGCACAGGCTTTAAAGCTGCTTTTGTAGGTAACAGCCAGAGTGTGGCAGCCGTTCTTCATTCCCCATGCTGGTACTAGGGAAACAGACCTTCCGGCCAGTGACCTTCCTCGGTTATAAATTACAGTGGACTGTGCCCGGATAAACCCCCAAAAGCTGATGTCTCCTTACTTTTATTGGTTTTTAAAATTTAATTTACATTTTTATTCGAGTAATATTCTTTTGGCTATATGGACAACTTCTTGGTGCATTCCTCAATGGATGGACATTTTTTTGCTTCCAAGTGTTGGTTATATTAAATATTGCTGGAGTGCAAGATTGCCAGTGTGTAACTTTTTGAGTCTCAGTTTCTGAGGTTAGAAGACAAGCAGTGGGTGTGACTGATTGACTAGTAGCTCAATGTTGAACTTTTCAAAGCCCCTCCATTGTGTTTTCATTAGTGGCTCTTACCACGTCCCCGTTAGAACCGAGGGTACGAATTTCTCCACAATCTTTTCTCCATTTATTGTTTGCAGCATTTTTGCTAATGGCCATTCTGACTGCTGTGACCTGAAAGGTTTTTGTAATTCGGGTGTGCATGTCTTTAAAAATTCCTAAAATTGATGATTTTACAACGCCTTTTTTTCTGATTAAAAAAAACGTGAGTACAATATATCTCTTGAAATTGTCTTCTTGGAAGGTTGCCCTCTTTTGAATTTTTGGTCGATATTCGACACCAGGATTTTTTGGAGGGCAGGTGTCATTACAAAACTACAAGTTTGGTGAATATTTAGTGACCATTAGCACTGGGTTTAAAGCTGCAGTTGTGGGAAAAAGGCAACAAGGGGGCAGCATTTCTCCATTCCCAAATCTGGTTACTAGGACAGCAGAGCCTTTCTGGAAGTCGTGTTCCTAGGTTGTAAGTTAGAATGCAATGTGCCAGCAGAAACGCCCATAAGTTTATGCCTCATTACTTCTTGGTTTTTAAAATTTATTTAATCGGGGTAATGATTAGATATTGTTTGTCCAGGTATACACAATCTGGATGATTTGTACAATATATATGTCTATTCATGTTCATATCCTCTTCCCATGTAAAATATTACAGAGTGTTCTGTAGACCTCCCTTGCTATATGGTCAGTCTTTTTGATATATGTTTATAATATATATTTGTATACGTATGGTAACACTAATCTTAATTTACCATTCCGCCCACCTATCCTTTTAGATAAGCATACTTCTAAGTCTGTGAGTGTCTTTCTCTGTGGAGATATGTTCACTTGTGTTACTTATTAGTTAACGCCTATAAGTGATATCATAGGATATAGGTCTTTTGCCTTCTGACTTACCTCATGTTCTGTGATTACCTCCAAGCTCATCCATGGTGCCTCAAATAGCAGTGTTTCATTATTTTCCATGGCTAATATTCTGTTGTATACATAGACCAATTCTTCTTTATCCACTCATCTGTTGGTGGACATTTTGGATGCTTCACTGTCGTGGCTATTGTGAATAAGGATGAAGTGCAGCTTTTGCAGCCCGGGTCTTCTCGATTCAGGTCTCAGGTGAGAGGCCCAGTGGTGTGACTGCTGGATTGAATGGTACCTCAATTTGTATTTTAATTGCAGCTCCCTTCTGTTCTCATTATTGGGTATTACCACTTTACATCTCACCAGCAGAAAGAGGGTACACAGTTCTCTAAAACCCCTTCAATATTTATTGTTTGTAGACTTTTTTCCTGATGGCCAGTCGACTTGTGTGAGTTGAAATCCTTTTGTAGATTAGATTTGCATGAGTCTAATAATTACTAAGGTTGAGCTTTTATCCATTTTCCTATTGTTTTAAAAGAGCGTGAATCATACTTACCACTTCATATTATTTTCTTGAAACCTTTGCCAGTTTTGAAATTCTTTGGCCATTCCCTAACTATGCACAGTTCTTTAGGGCAGCTGTCCTTTACAGCCCTGAGTCCTTGTGAATGCAAAGTGACCATTAGCTGTGGGTTTAAAGCCGCTCTTGTGGGAAACGGCCACAAGGCCGCAGCATTTCTACACTTCCAACTCTGGATTTTGGGCAACAGAACTTTCCTGGAAATCATGTTAGTAAGCTGCATATTAGAGTGGAATGTGCGAGCACAAACCACCAAGAGCTTATATCTCCTAAATTGTTGATTGTTTTTTAAATTTAATTTTTATTCATTATCAGAGCCAATTTGATAACAATGTAGATTCTCCTAGGTGTACAGTTTCTGGTTCATCCTATCAATGTATCTGTCTATTCCTCTTTGGATCCTTTCCCATGTATGTTATTATAAAGTGTTGAGTAGACCTCTTTTTGTATTCCATAGGTATTTTGTGATTATATGTTTCATAAGTATTAGTACATATCTGTTAACCCCCATATCCTAATTCATACATTCCTTACACCTTTTCATTTGGTTAAACATAATTTGGTTTTCTGAATATATGCATGTCCTTCTCTTGGAAATTATTTCATGGGTATCAATTTTTAGGTAACACCTATAAGTGATGTCATAGGATGTCTGTGTTTCGGTTTCCTTATTACTTCAACTTGAGTGATTATCTGTAGAACCTTCTGTAGTGGTGCCACCCGCACTGTTCCATGCTTTTACATGGCTCATATTCCATTGTGTACATGGACGACTTCTTCTTGGTGCATTTTTCTATTGATGGACATCTTGGTTTCTTCCAGGTTTTGGCTATGGTACAGGTTGCTGCAGTGCAGGGTTGCCAGCCTGCGTCTTTTTCATTCTGGTCTACTCAGGTGATAGGCCCATGAGTGGGCCTACCAGATCACATGGTAGCTCCATTTTTACCCTTAAACACACCTCTGTTCTGTTCTCACTACTGGCTCTTACCACCTTACATCCCACAAGCAGCTAAAGGGTATACAGTTCTCTAAAACCCCTTCAGCATTTATTCTTTGTAGACTTTTTGTGCTGATGATCGTTCTGAAGGCTGTGAGGTGTTCGTTTTAGTACACTGGATTTGCATGGCTTTATTAATTCCTGATGTTCAGCCTTTTTCCATTCCCGTTTTTTTAACAAAAAAGAAAGAAAAAAGAAACAGAAAACAAATGCGCGTAAGATATGCCTCTTGCAAGTGTCGTTTTGAAATGTGGACGTCTTTTGAATTTTTCGGTCAATATACGACCCCAGGATTTTTTTTCAGGGCAGGTGTCCTTTACAGGCTTGCAATTATTTTGAATATCAACTGACCATTAGCGCTGGGATTAAAGCTGCTGTTGTGTGAAACGGCCACAAGGTGGCAGCAGTTCTCCTTTACCATATCTTGTTACTAGGTCAACAGAGCCTCAAAGGATGTCGTGTTCTAGGTTGTAATTTAGAATGGAATGTGCCAGGAGAAAGCCCCTTAAGTTCGTCTCACTACTTCTTGTTCGTTTTTTTAATTTAATTTTTATTTTTTATCACAGCAAGTTTGATTACAATGTTTTCCTTGTTGTAGGTTTGCAAAATGTGGTATTTTCTTTCACACATATACATATGTCTATTCTTCCTGGGATCCTTTTCCCATGTACGTTATGACAGAATGTTGAGTAGTCTTCTCTTGGTATTCCATAGGTCTTTGGTGATTCTATATTTCACCTCTGTTTGTATATGTCTGTTAACCCCAATATCCTAATGTATCCAATCCTCCCACCTTTCCATTGGTGAACCACAAGTTTGTTTAATGAATCTGTGATTGCCCTTCTCTGTGGAAATAATTTCACGGGTATCAAATTTTAGGTAATACCTATAAGTGATATCATACGATATGTGTCTTTCTCTTTCTGACATACTACAAGTCGCGTGATTACCTCTAGACTCGTCTATGTTGCTGCAAATGGCATTGTGTCCTTTTTCTCCTTGGCTAATATTCCATCTGTACGTGTACCAGTTCTTCTTTGTCCACTCATGTGTTGATGGAGTTTTTGGTTGCTTCCATGTCTTGGCTATGGTAATACTGCGGCAATACACATTTGCCTGCCTGTGTCTTTCCAATTCTGTCTTCTTAGGTTATAGGCCCAGGAGTGGGCCTGCTGGATCATATGGTAGCAAAATGTTTACCTTGTAAAGGCACCTCCATTCTGTTCTCATTAGTGGCTCTTACCAGGTTACGTCCCCCTTTAAGTTGAGGGTATGCACTTCCCCACAACACCTTCAGCATGTACTGTTTGTAGTTTTTTTGCTGATGTTTATTCTGACTAGTGTGAGCTGATACCTCTTTGTGGTTGGATTTGCATGTGTCTCAAAATCCCTTGAAATTGACCTTTCTGGAATGTCCATTTTTTCTTCAAACTGTGAGTACAGCTTACCTCTTCAAATTGTTATCGTGAAGTATGTGTGACATTTAGAAATATTTTGGCCATTACCTCCCGCAAGACATTTTGAGGGCAGGTTTCATTTACAGCCCTCCAGTACTGGTGCATATGAAGTGACCCTTAGCACAGGTTTCAAAGCTGCTGTTGCAGGTGACGGCCAGAGGGCGGCAGCATTTCTGCTTTTCCCAATCTGGTAACTAGGGAAACAGACCTACCTGGCACTGGTGATCCTCCGTTATATAATAGAGTGCAATGTGCCCAGATAAACACCCAAAATCCGATGTCTCCTCACTTACGTTTGTTTTCTAAATTGAATTTATATATGTTTTTTATTGGAGTCATATTCCTTTGTGTACATGGACCACTTCTTCTCTGTGCATTCCTCTGTAGATGGACATTTTCGTAGCTTCCATGTGTTGGCTATGGTAAATATTGCTGGAGTGCAGGATTGCCAGCCTGTGTCTTTTTTTTTTTTCGGTACGTGGGCCTCTCACTACTGTGGCCCCTCCCATTGCAGAGCACAGGTTCCGGACGCGCAGGCCCAGCAGCCATAGCTCACGGGACCAGCCGCTCCATGGCATGTGAGATCTTCCCGAACTGGGGCATGAATCCCTTTCCCCTGCATTGGCAAGCGGACTCTCAACCACTGCACCACCAGTGAAGCCCAGCCTGTGTCTTTTTGATTCTCATCCCCTCAGGCTATAGGCCCAGCAGTGGGTATGCTTGACTGAATGGTATCTCAGTATTTACCTCTTCAAGGCACCTCCTTTGTGTTTTCAGTACTGGCTCTTACCATGTCCCACATTGAACCAAGGGTAGGCATTTCTCCAAAACCCCTTCAGCATTTATTGTTTGCAGAATTTTTGCTGATGGCCATTCTGACTGGTGTCAGCTGTTAGGTTTTTGTAATTTGGATTTGCATGTCTTTAATTATTCCTAATGTTCAGCATTTTCCCATGCCTTTTAAAATTTCAGGTAAAGAAAAACAGAAAAAAATGGAGAGTACAATTAACCTCTTGCAATTGTCTTCTTGACAGGGTTCCCTCTTTTGAATTTTTTGGTCAATTTTTGACCCCAGGATTGTTTTTGAGGGCAGGTGTCATTTACAGGCCTGCAATGAGTGTGAATATTTAGTGACCATTAGCACTGGGTTTTAAGCTGCTGTTGTGGGAAATGGCCACAAGGCGGCAGCATTTCTCCATTCCCAAATCTGGTTACTAGGACAGCAGAGCCTTTCTGGAAGTCGTGTTCCTAGGTTGTAAGTTAGAATGCAATGTGCCAGCAGAAACGCCCATAAGTTTATGTCTCATTACTGCTTCTTGGTTTTTAAAATTTATTTAATCGGGGTAATGATTAGATATTGTTTGTCCAGGTGTACACAATCTGGTTGATTTGTAACATATATATGTCTATTCATGTTCAGATCCTCTTCCCATGTAAAATATTACAGTGCTCTGTAGACCTCCCTTGCTATGTGGTCAGGCTTTTTGATATATGTTTATAATATGTATTTGTATACATATGGTAACACTAATCTTAATTTACCATTCCGCCCACCTATCCTTTTAGATAAGCATACTTCTAAGTCTGTGAGTGTCTTTCTCTGTGGAAATATGTTCATTTGTGTTAGTTATTAGTTAAAGCCTATAAGTGATATCATAGGATATAGGTGTTTTGCCTTCTGACTTACCTCATGTTCTGTGATTACCTCCAAGCTCATCTATGGTGCCTCAAATAGCAGTGTTTCATTGTTTTCCATGGCTAATATTCTGTTGTATACATAGACCACTTCTTCTTTATCCATTCATCTGTTGGTGGTCATTTTGGTTGCTTCACTGTCTTGGCTCTTGTGAATAAGGCTGCAGTGCAGCTTTTGCAGCCCGGGTCTTCTCGATTCAGGTCTCAGGTGAGAGGCCCAGTGGTGTGACTGTTGGATTGAATGGTGCCTCAATTTGTATTTTAATTGCAGCTCCCTTCTGTTCTCATTATTGGGTATTACCACTTTACCTCTCACCAGCAGAAAGAGGGTACACAGTTCTCTAAAACCCCTTCAATATTTATTGTTTGTAGACTTTTTGCTGATGGCCAGTCGACTGGTGTGAGTTGAAATCTTTTTGTAGATTAGATTTGCATGAGTCTAATAATTACTGAGGTTGAGCTTTTATCCATTTTCCTATTTTTTTAAAAGAGAGTGAGTCAAACTTACTTCTTCATAGTATTTTCTTGAAAAATTTGCCAGTTTTGAATTTTTTTTGGCCATTCCTTACCTCCGCACACATTGTTTAGGGCAGGTGTCCTTTACAGCCCTGAGTCCTTGTGAATGCAAAGTGACCATTAGCTGTGGGTTTAAAGCCGCTCTTGTGGGAAACGGCCACAAGGCGGCAGCATTTCTACATTTCCAACTGTGGGTTTTGGGCAACAGAGCTTTCCTGGAAATCGTGTTAGTAAGCTGCAAATTAGAGTGGAATGTGCCGGCTCAAACCCCCAAGAGCTTATATCTCTTAAATTGTTGTTTGTTTTTTAAATTTAATTTTTATTCATTATCAGAGCCAATTTGATAACAATGTAGATTCTCCTAGGTGTACAGTTTCTGGTTCATCCTATCAATGTATCTGTCTATTCCTCTTTGGATCCTTTCCCATGTATGTTCTTATAGAGTGTTGAGTAGACCTCTCTTCATATTCCATAGGTATTTTGTGATTATATATTTCATATGTATTAGTACATGTCTGTTAACCCCCATATCCTAATTCACACATTCCTTACACCTTTTCATTTGGTTAAACATAATTTGGATTTCTGAATCTATGCGTGTCCTTCTCTTGGAAATTATTTCATGGGTATCAATTTGTAGGTAACCCCTCTAAGTGATGTCACAGGATGTCTGTCTTTCGGTTTCTTTCTTACTTCAAGTTGGGTGATTATCTCTAGACACTTCTATGGTGGTGCCAACGGCACTGTTCCATGCTTTTGCATGGCTCATATTCCATTGCGTACATGGACGACTTCTTGGTGCATTTTTCTATTGATGGACATTTTGGTTTCTTCCAGGTTTTGGCTATGGTACATGTTGCTGCAGTGCAGGATTGCCAGCCTGCGTCTTTTTGATTCTGGTCTACTCAGGTGATAGGCCCATGAGTGGGCATACCAGATCACATGGTAGCTCCATTTTTACCCTTAAACGCACCTCCATTCTGTTCTCACTGCTGGCTCTTACCAGGTTACATCCCACCAGCAGCTAAAGGGTACGCAGTTCTCTAAAACCCCTTCAGCATTTATTCTTTGTAGACTTTTTTTGCTGATGATCATTCTGAAGGCTGTGAGGTGAACGTTTTTGTACCCTGGATTTGCGTAGCTTTATTAATTCCTGATGTTCAGCCCTTTTCCATTCCCATTTTCTTAACAAAAAAGGAAAGAGAAAAAGAAACAGAAAACAAATGTGTATAAAATATGCCTCTTGCAACTGTCGTTGTGAAATGTGGATGTCTTTTGAATGTTTTGATCGATATACGACCCCAGGATTTGTTTTCAGGGCAGGTGTCCTTTACAGGCCTGCAATTATTTTGAATATCAACTGACCATTAGCGCTGGGATTAAAGCTGCTGTTGTGTGAAACGGCCACAAGGTGGCAGCAGTTCTCCTTTACCATATCTTGTTACTAGGTCAACAGAGCCTCAAAGGAAGTCGTGTTCTAGGTTGTAATTTAGAATGGAATGTGCCAGGAGAAAGCCCCTTAAGTTCGTCTCACTACTTCTTGTTCGTTTTTTTAATTTAATTGTTATTTTTTATCACAGCAAGTTTGATTACAATGTTTGCCTCGTTGTAGGTTTGCAAGATGTGGTTCTTTCACACATATACATATGTCTATTCTTCCTGGGATCCTTTTCCCATGTACGTTATGACAGAATGTTGAGTAGTCTTCTCTTGGTATTCCATAGGTCTTTGGTGATTCTATATTTCACCTCTGTTTGTATATGTCTGTTAACCCCAATATCCTAATGTATCCAATCCTCCCACCTTTCCATTGGTGAACCACAAGTTTGTTTAATGAATCTGTGATTGCCCTTCTCTGTGGAAATAATTTCACGGGTATCAATTTTTAGGTAACACCTATAAGTGATATCATACGATATGTGTCTTTCTCTTTCTGACTTACTACGAGTCGCGTGATTACCTCTAGACTCATCTGTGGTGCTGCAAATGGCATTGTGTCCTTTTTCTCCTTGGCTAATATTGCGTCTGTACGTGTACCAGTTCTTCTTTGTCCACTCATGTGTTGATGGAGTTTTTGGTTGCTTCCATGTCTTGGCTATGGTAATACTGCGGCAATACACATTTGCCTGCCTGTGTCTTTCCAATTCTGTCTTCTTAGGTTATAGGCCCAGGAGTGGGCCTGCTGGATCATATGGTAGCAAAATGTTTACCTTGTAAAGGCACCTCCATTCTGTTCTCATTAGTGGCTCTTACCAGGTTACGTCCCCCTTTAAGTTGAGGGTATGCACTTCACCACAACACCTTCAGCATGTACTGTTTGTAGTTTTTTTGCTGATGTCTATTCTGACTCGTGTGAGATGATACCTCTTTGTGGTTGGATTTGCATGCGTCTCAAAATCCCTTGAAATTGACCTTTCTGGAATGTCCATTTTTTCTTCAAACTGTGAGTACAGCTTACCTCTTCAAATTGTTTTCGTGAAGTATGTGTGACATTTAGAAATATTTTGGCCATTACCTCCCGCAAGACATTTTGAGGGCAGGTTTCATTTACAGCCCTCCAGTACCGGTGCATATGAAGTGACCCTTAGCACAGGTTTCAAAGCTGCTGTTGCAGGTAACGGCCAGAGGGCGGCAGCATTTCTGCTTTTCCCAATCTGGTAACTAGGGAAACAGACCTTCCTGGCACTGGTGTTCCTCCGTTATATAATAGAGTGCAACGTGCCCAGGTAAACGCCCAAAATCCGATGTCTCCTCACTTATGTTTGTTTTCTAAATTGAATTTATATATGTTTTTTATTGGAGTCATATTCCTTTGTGTACATGGACCACTTCTTCTCTGTGCATTCCTCTGTAGATGGACATTTTCGTAGCTTCCATGTGTTGGCTATGGTAAATATTGCTGGAGTGCAGGATTGCCAGCCTGTGTCTTTTATTTTTTCGGTACGTGGGCCTCTCACTGCCGTGGCCCCTCCCATTGCAGAGAACAGGTTCCGGACGCGCAGGGCCAGCAGCCATAGCTCACGGGACCAGCCGCTCCGTGGCATGTGAGATCTTCCCGAACTGGGGCATGAACCCCTTTCCCCTGCATTGGCAAGCGGACTCTCAACCACTGCACCACCAGTGAAGCCCAGCCTGTGTGTTTTTGATTCTCATCCCCTCAGGCGATAGGACCAGCAGTGGGTATGCTTGACTGAATGGTAGATCAGTATTTACCTTTTCAAGGCACCTCCTTTGTGTTTTCAGTACTGGCTCTTACCATGTCCCACGTTGAACCAAGGGTAGGCATTTCTCCAAAACCCCTTTAGCATTTATTGTTTGCAGAAGTTTTGCTGATGGCCATTCTGACTGGTGTGAGCTGTTAGGTTTTTGTAATTTGCATTTTCATGTCTTTAATTATTCCTAATGTTCAGCATTTTCCCATGCCTCTTAAAATTTCTGGTAAAGAAAAACAGAAAAAAATGGAGAGTAGAATTAACCTCTTGCAATTGTCTTCTTGACAGGGTGCCCTCTTTTGAATTTTTTGGTCAATTTTCGACCCCAGGATTGTTTTTGAGGGCAGGTGTCATTTACAGGCCTGCAATGAGTGTGAATATTTAGTGACCATTCGCACTGGGTTTAAGGCTGCTGTTGTGGGAAATGGCCACAAGGAGGCAGCATTTCTCCATTCCCAAATCTGGATACTAGGACAGCAGAGCCTTTCTGGAAGTCGTGTTCCTAGGTTGTAAGTTAGAATGCAATGTGCCAGCAGAAACGCCCATAAGTTTATGTCTCATTACTGCTTCTTGGTTTTTAAAATTTATTTAATCGGGGTAATGATTAGATGTTGTTTGTCCAGGTGTACACAGTCTGGTTGATTTGTACAATATATATGTCTATTCATGTTCAGATCCTCTTCCCATGTAAAATATTACAGTGCTCTGTAGACCTCCCTTGCTATATGGTCAGGCTTTTTGATATATGTTTATAATATGTATTTGTATACATATGGTAACACTAATCTTAATTTACCATTCCTCCCACCTATCCTTTTAGATAAGCATACTTCTAAGTCTGTGAGTGTCTTTCTCTGTGGAAATATGTTCATTTGTGTTAGTTATTAGTTAAAGCCTATAAGTGATATCATAGGATATAGGTCTTTTGCCTTCTGACTTACCTCATGTTCTGTGATTACCTCCAAGCTCATCTATGGTGCCTCAAACAGCAGTGTTTCATTGTTTTCCATGGTTAATATTCTGTTGTATACATAGACCACTTCTTCTTTATCCATTCATCTGTTGGTGGTCATTTTGGTTGCTTCACTGTCTTGGCTCTTGTGAATAAGGCTGCAGTGCAGCTTTTGCAGCCCGGGTCTTCTCGATTCAGGTCTCAGGTGCGAGTCCCAGTGGTGTGAGTGCTGGATTGAATGGTGCCTCAATTTGTATTTTAATTGCTGCTCCCTTCTGTTCTCATTATTGGGTATTACCACTTTACCTCTCACCAGCAGAAAGAGGGTACACAGTTCTCTAAAACCCCTTCAATATTTATTGTTTGTAGACTTTTTGCTGATGGCCAGTCGACTGGTGTGAGTTGAAATCTTTTTGTAGATGAGATTTGCATGAGCCTAATAATTACTGAGGTTGAGCTTTTATCCATTTTCCTACTTTTTAAAAAGAGAGTGAGTCAAACTTACTTCTTCATATTATTTTCTTGAAAAATTTGCCAGTTTTGAAATTTTTTTGGCCATTCCTTACCTCCGCACACTTGTTTAGGGCAGGTGTCCTTTACAGCCCTGAGTCCTTGTGAATGCAAAGTAACCATTAGCTGTGGGTTTAAAGCCGCTCTTGTGGGAAACGGCCACAAGGCGGCAGCATTTCTACATTTCCAACTGTGGGTTTTGGGCAACAGAGCTTTCCTGGAAATCGTGTTAGTAAGCTGCAAATTAGAGTGGAATGTGCCGGCTCAAACCCCCAAGAGCTTATATCTCTTAAATTGTTGTTTGTTTTTTAAATTTAATTTTTATTCATTATCAGAGCCAATTTGATAACAATGTAGATTCTCCTAGGTGTACAGTTTCTGGTTCATCCTATCAATGTATCTGTCTATTCCTCTTTGGATCCATTCCCATGTATGTTCTTGTAGAGTGTTGAGTAGACCTCTCTTCGTATTCCCTAGGTATTTTGTGATTATATATTTCATATGTATTAGTACATGTCTGTTAACCCCCATATCCTAATTCATACATTCCTTGCACCTTTTCATTTGGTTAAACAAAATTTGGATTTCTGAATCTATACGTGTCCTTCTCTTGGAAATTATTTCATAGGTATCAATTTGTAGGTAACCCCTCTAAGTGATGTCACAGGATGTCTGTCTTTCGGTCTCTTTCTTACTTCAAGTTGGGTGATTATCTCTAGACACTTCTATGGTGGTGCCAACGGCACTGTTCCATGCTTTTACATGGCTCATATTCCATTGCGTACATGGACGATTTCTTAGTCCTTTTCTATTGATGGACATTTTGGTTTCTTCCAGGTTTTGGCTATGGTACATGTTGCTGCAGTGCAGGATTGCCAGCCTGAGTCTTTTTGATTCTGGTCTCCTCAGGTGATAGGCCCATGAGTGGGCATACAAGATCACATGGTAGCTCCATTTTTACCCTTAAACGCACCTCCATTCTGTTCTCACTGCTGGCTCTTACCAGGTTGCATCCCACCAGCAGCTAAAGAGTACGCAGTTCTCTAAAACCCCTTCAGCATTTATTCTTTGTAGACTTTTTGTGCTGATGATCATTCTGAAGGCTGTGAGGTGAACGTTTTTGTACACTGGATTTGCGTAGCTTTATTAATTCCTGATGTTCAGCCCTTTTCCATTTGCATTTTCTTAACAAAAAAGGAAAGAAAAAAGAAACAGAAAACAAATGTGCATAAAATATGCCTCTTGCAACTGTCGTTTTGAAATGTGGATGTCTTTTGAATGTTTTGATCGATATACGACCCCAGGATTTGTTTTCAGGGTACCTGTCCTTTACAGGCCTGCAATTATTTTGAATATCAACTGACCATTAGCGCTGGGATTAAAGCTGCTGTTGTGTGAAACGGCCACAAGGTGGCAGCAGTTCTCCTTTACCATATCTTGTTACTAGGTCAACAGAGCCTCAAAGGAAGTCATGTTCTAGGTTGTAATTTAGAATGGAATGTGCCAGGAAAAAGCCCCTTAAGTTCGTCTCACTACTTCTTGTTCGTCTTTTTAATTTAATTTTTATTTTTTATCACTGCAAGTTTGATTACAATGTTTGCCTTTTGTAGGTTTGCAAGATGTGGTTCTTTCACACATATACATATGTCTATTCTTCCTGGGATCCTTTTCCCATGTACGTTATGACAGAATGTTGAGTAGTCTTCTCTTGGTATTCCATAGGTCTTTGGTGATTCTATATTTCACCTCTGTTTGTATATGTCTGTTAACCCCAATATCCTAATGTATCCAATCCTCCCACCTTTCAATTGGTGAACCACAAGTTTGTTTAATGAATCTGTGATTGCCCTTCTCTGTGGAAATAATTTCACGGGTATCAATTTTTAGGTAACACCTATAAGTGATATCATACGATATGTGTCTTTCTCTTTCTGACTTACTACAAGTCGCGTGATTACCTCTAGACTCATCTATGGTGCTGCAAATGGCATTGTGTCCTTTTTCTCCTTGGCTAATATTCCATCTGTACGTGTACCAGTTCTTCTTTGTCCACTCATCTGTTGATGGAGTTTTTGGTTGCTTCTATGTCTTGGCTATGGTAATACTGCGGCAATACACATTTGCCTGCCTGTGTCTTTCCAATTCTGTCTTCTTAGGATATAGGCCCAGGAGTGGGCCTGCTGGATCATATGGTAGCAAAATGTTTACCTTGTAAAGGCACCTCCATTCTGTAATCATTAGTGTCTCTTACCAGGTTACGTCCCCCTTTAAGTTGAGGGTATGCACTTCACCACAACACCTTCAGCATTTACTCTTTGTAGATTTTTTGCTGATGTTTATTCTGACTAGTGTGAGCTGATACCTCTTTGTGGTTGGATTTGCATGCGTCTCAGAATCTCTTGAAATTGACCTTTCTGGCATGTCCATTTTTTCTTCAAACTGTGAGTACAGCTTACGTCTTCAAATTGTTTTCGTGAAGTATGTGTGACATTTTTAAATATTTTGGCCATTACCTCCCGCAAGACATTTTGAGGGCAGGTTTCATTTACAGCCCTCCAGTACCGGTGCATATGAAGTGACCCTTAGCACAGGTTTCAAAGCTGCTGTTGCAGGTAACGGCCAGAGGGCGGCAGCATTTCTGCTTTTCCCAATCTGGTAACTAGGGAAACAGACCTACCTGGCACTGGTGTTCCTCCATTATATAATAGAGTGCAATGTGCCCAGATAAACTCCCAAAATCTGATGTCTCCTCACTTATGTTTGTTTTCTAAATTGAATATATATATATTTTTTTATTGGCGTCATATTCCTTTGTGTACATGGACCACTTCTTCTCTGTGCATTCCTCTGTAGATGGACATTTTCGTAGCTTCCATGTGTTGGCTATGGTAAATATTGCTGGAGTGCAGGATTGCCAGCTTGTGTCTTTTTTTTTTCGGTACGTGGGCCTCTCACTGCCATGGCCCCTCCCATTGCAGAGCACAGGTTCCGGACGCGCAGGCCCAGCAGCCATAGCTCACGGGACCAGCCGCTCCGCGGCATGTGAGTGCTTCCCGAACTGGGGCATGATCCCTGTCCCCTGCATTGGCAAGCGGACTCTCAACCACTGCACCACCAGTGAAGCCCAGCCTGTGTCTTTTTGATTCTCATCCCCTCAGGAGATAGGCCCAGCAATGGGTATGCTTGAATGAATGGTAGCTCAGTATTTACCTTTTCAAGTCACCTCCTTTGTGTTTTCAGTACTGGCTCTTACCATGTCCAACGTTGAACCAAGGGTATGCATTTCTCCAAAACCCCTTCAGCATTTATTGTTGGCAGAGGTTTTGGTGATGGCCATTTTGACTGGTGTGAGCTGTTAGGTTTTTGTAATTTGCATT
Organism: Hyperoodon ampullatus; assembly: GCF_949752795.1. Classification (NCBI taxonomy): domain Eukaryota; kingdom Metazoa; phylum Chordata; class Mammalia; order Artiodactyla; family Ziphiidae; genus Hyperoodon; species Hyperoodon ampullatus. The sequence continues at coordinate 38,084,345 of NC_136920.1, read as the reverse complement.
TGCATGCCTTTAATTATTCCTAATGTTCAGCATTTTCCCATGCCTCTTAAAATTTCTGGTAAAGAAAAACAGAAAAAAATGGAGAGTACAAGTAACCTTTTGCAATTGTCTTCTTGACAGGGTGCCCTCTTTTGAATTTTTTGGTCAATTTTTGACCCCAGGATTGTTTTTGAGGGCAGGTGTCATTTACAGGCCTGCAATGAGTGTGAATATTTAGTGACCATTAGCACTGGGTTTAAAGCTGCAGTTGTGGGAAATGGCCACAAGGCGGCAGCATTTCTCCATTCCCAAATCTGGATACTAGGACAGCAGAGCCTTTCTGGAAGTCGTGTTCCTAGGTTGTAAGTTAGAATGCAATGTGCCAGCAGAAACGCCCCTAAGTTTATGTCTCATTACTTCTTCTTGGTTTTTAAAATTTATTTAATCGGGGTAATGATTAGATGTTGTTTGTCCAGGTGTACACAGTCTGGTTGATTTGTACAATATATATGTCTATTCATGTTCAGATCCTCTTCCCATGTATAATATTAAAGTGCTCTGTAGACCGCCCTTGCTATGTGGTCAGGCTTTTTGATATATGTTTATAATATGTATTTGTATACATATGGTAACACTAATCTTAATTTACCATTCTGCCCACCTATCCTTTTAGATAAGCATACTTCTAAGTCTGTGAGTGTCTTTCTCTGTGGAAATACGTTGATTTGTGTTAGTTATTAGTTAAAGCCTATAAGTGATATCATAGGATATAGGTCTTTTGCCTTCTGACTTACCTCATGTTCTGTGATTACCTCCAAGCTCATCTATGGTGCCTCAAACAGCAGTGTTTCATTGTTTTCCATGGCTAATATTCTGTTGTATACATAGACCACTTCTTCTTTATCCATTCATCTGTTGGTGGTCATTTTGGTTGCTTCACTGTCTTGGCTCTTGTGAATAAGGCTGCAGTGCAGCTTTTGCAGCCCGGGTCTTCTCGATTCAGGTCTCAGGTGAGAGGCCCAGTGGTGTGACTGTTGGATTGAATGGTGCCTCAATTTGTATTTTAATTGCAGCTCCCTTCTGTTCTCATTATTGGGTATTACCACTTTACCTCTCACCAGCAGAAAGAGGGTACACAGTTCTCTAAAACCCCTTCAATATTTATTGTTTGTAGACTTTTTGCTGATGGCCAGTCGACTGGTGTGAGTTGAAATCTTTTTGTAGATTAGATTTGCATGAGTCTAATAATTACTGAGGTTGAGCTTTTATCCATTTTCCTATTTTTTTAAAAGAGAGTGAGTCAAACTTACTTCTTCATAGTATTTTCTTGAAAAATTTGCCAGTTTTGAATTTTTTTTGGCCATTCCTTACCTCCACACACTTGTTTAGGGCAGGTGTCCTTTACAGCCCTGAGTCCTTGTGAATGCAAAGTGACCATTAGCTGTGGGTTTAAAGCTGCTCTTGTGGGAAACGGCCACAAGGCGGCAGCATTTCTACATTTCCAACTGTGGGTTTTGGGCAACAGAGCTTTCCTGGAAATCGTGTTAGTAAGCTGCAAATTAGAGTGGAATGTGCCGGCTCAAACCCCCAAGAGCTTATATCTCTTAAATTGTTGTTTGTTTTTTAAATTTAATTTTTATTCATTATCAGAGCCAATTTGATAACAATGTAGATTCTCCTAGGTGTACAGTTTCTGGTTCATCCTATCAATGTATCTGTCTATTCCTCTTTGGATCCTTTCCCATGTATGTTCTTATAGAGTGTTGAGTAGACCTCTCTTCATATTCCATAGGTATTTTGTGATTATATATTTCATATGTATTAGTACATGTCTGTTAACCCCCATATCCTAATTCACACATTCCTTACACCTTTTCATTTGGTTAAACATAATTTGGATTTCTGAATCTATGCGTGTCCTTCTCTTGGAAATTATTTCATGGGTATCAATTTGTAGGTAACCCCTCTAAGTGATGTCACAGGATGTCTGTCTTTCGGTTTCTTTCTTAATTCAAGTTGGGTGATTATCTCTAGACACTTCTATGGTGGTGCCAACGGCACTGTTTCATGCTTTTGCATGGCTCATATTCCATTGCGTACATGGACGACTTCTTGGTGCATTTTTCTATTGATGGACATTTTGGTTTCTTCCAGGTTTTGGCTATGGTACATGTTGCTGCAGTGCAGGATTGCCAGCCTGCGTCTTTTTGATTCTGGTCTACTCAGGTGATAGGCCCATGAGTGGGCATACCAGATCACATGGTAGCTCCATTTTTACCCTTAAACGCACCTCCATTCTGTTCTCACTGCTGGCTCTTACCAGGTTACATCCCACCAGCAGCTAAAGGGTACGCAGTTGTCTAAAACCCCTTCAGCATTTATTCTTTGGAGACTTTTTTTGCTGATGATCATTTGGAAGGCTGTGAGGTGAACGTTTTTGTACCCTGGATTTGCGTAGCTTTATTAATTCCTGATGTTCAGCCCTTTTCCATTCGTATTTTCTTAACAAAAAAGGAAAGAAAAAAAGAAACAGAAAACAAATGTGCATAAAATATGCCTCTTGCAACTGTCGTTGTGAAATGTGGATGTCTTTTGAATGTTTTGATCGATATACGACCCCAGGATTTGTTTTCAGGGCAGGTGTCCTTTACAGGCCTGCAATTATTTTGAATATCAACTGACCATTAGCGCTGGGATTAAAGCTGCTGTTGTGTGAAACGGCCACAAGGTGGCAGCAGTTCTCCTTTACCATATCTTGTTACTAGGTCAACAGAGCCTCAAAGGAAGTCGTGTTCTAGGTTGTAATTTAGAATGGAATGTGCCAGGAGAAAGCCCCTTAAGTTCGTCTCACTACTTCTTGTTCGTTTTTTTAATTTAATTGTTATTTTTTATCACAGCAAGTTTGATTACAATGTTTGCCTCGTTGTAGGTTTGCAAGATGTGGTTCTTTCACACATATACATATGTCTATTCTTCCTGGGATCCTTTTCCCATGTACGTTATGACAGAATGTTGAATAGTCTTCTCTTCGTATTCCATAGGTCTTTGGTGATTCTATATTTCACCTCTGTTTGTATATGTCTGTTAACCCCAATATCCTAATGTATCCAATCCTCCCACCTTTCCATTGGTGAACCACAAGTTTGTTTAATGAATCTGTGATTGCCCTTCTCTGTGGAAATAATTTCACGGGTATCAATTTTTAGGTAACACCTATAAGTGATATCATACGATATGTGTCTTTCTCTTTCTGACTTACTACGAGTCGCGTGATTACCTCTAGACTCATCTATGGTGCTGCAAATGGCATTGTGTCCTTTTTCTCCTTGGCTAATATTGCGTCTGTACATGTACCAGTTCTTCTTTGTCCACTCATCTGTTGATGGAGTTTTTGGTTGCTTCCATGTCTTGGCTATGGTAATACTGCGGCAATACACATTTGCCTGCCTGTGTCTTTCCAATTCTGTCTTCTTAGGTTATAGGCCCAGGAGTGGGCCTGCTGGATCATATGGTAGCAAAATGTTTACCTTGTAAAGGCACCTCCATTCTGTTCTCATTAGTGGCTCTTACCAGGTTACGTCCCCCTTTAAGTTGAGGGTATGCACTTCACCACAACACCTTCAGCATGTACTGTTTGTAGTTTTTTTGCTGATGTCTATTCTGACTGGTGTGAGCTGATACCTCTTTGTGGTTGGATTTGCATGCGTCTCAAAATCCCTTGAAATTGACCTTTCTGGAATGTCCATTTTTTCTTCAAACTGTGAGTACAGCTTACCTCTTCAAATTGTTTTCGTGAAGTATGTGTGACATTTAGAAATATTTTGGCCATTACCTCCCGCAAGACATTTTGAGGGCAGGTTTCATTTACAGCCCTCCAGTACTGGTGCATATGAAGTGACCCTTAGCACAGGTTTCAAAGCTGCTGTTGCAGGTAACGGCCAGAGGGCGGCAGCATTTCTGCTTTTCCCAATCTGGTACCTAGGGAAACAGACCTTCCTGGCACTGGTGTTCCTCCGTTATATAATAGAGTGCAATGTGCCCAGATAAACCCCCAAAATCCGATGTCTCCTCACTTACGTTTGTTTTCTAAATTGAATTTATATATGTTTTTTATTGGAGTCATATTCCTTTGTGTACATGGACCACTTCTTCTCTGTGCATTCCTCTGTAGATGGACATATTCGTAGCTTCCATGTGTTGGCTATGGTAAATATTGCTGGAGTGCAGGATTGCCAGCCTGTGTCTTTTTTTTTTTCTTTTCGGTACGTGGGCCTCTCACTGCCATGGGCCCTCCCATTGCGGAGCACAGGTTCCGGACGCCCAGGACCAGCAGCCATAGCTCACGGGACCAGCCGCTCCGCGGCATGTGAGATCTTCCCGAACTGGGGCATAAACCCCTTTCCCCTGCTTTGGCAAGCGGACTCTCAACCACTGCACCACCAGTGAAGCCCAGCCTGTGTCTTTTTGATTCTCATCCCCTCAGGCGATAGGCCCAGCAGTGGGTATGCTTGAATGAATGGTAGCTCAGTATTTACCTTTTCAAGTCACCTCCTTTGTGTTTTCAGTACTGGCTCTTACCATGTCCCACATTGAACCAAGGGTAGGCATTTCTCCAAAACCCCTTCAGCATTTATTGTTGGCAGAGGTTTTGGTGATGGCCATTTTGACTGGTGTCAGCTGTTAGGTTTTTGTAATTTGGATTTGCATGTCTTTAATTATTCCTAATGTTCAGCATTTTCCCATGCCTCTTAAAATTTCTGGTAAAGAAAAACAGAAAAAAATGGAGAGTACAAGTAACCTCTTGCAATTGTCTTCTTGACAGGGTGCCCTCTTTTGAATTTTTTGGTCAATTTTTGACCCCAGGATTGTTTTTGAGGGCAGGTGTCATTTACAGGCCTGCAATGAGTGTGAATATTTAGTGACCATTAGCACTGGGTTTTAAGCTGCTGTTGTGGGAAATGGCCACAAGGCGGCAGCATTTCTCCATTCCCAAATCTGGATACTAGGACAGCAGAGCCTTTCTGGAAGTCGTGTTCCTAGGTTGTAAGTTAGAATGCAATGTGCCAGCAGAAACGCCCCTAAGTTTATGTCTCATTACTTCTTCTTGGTTTTTAAAATTTATTTAATCGGGGTAATGATTAGATGTTGTTTGTCCAGGTGTACACAGTCTGGTTGATTTGTACAATATATATGTCTATTCATGTTCAGATCCTCTTCCCATGTAAAATATTACAGTGCTCTGTAGACCTCCCTTGCTATATGGTCAGGCTTTTTGATATATGTTTATAATATGTATTTGTATACATATGGTAACACTAATCTTAATTTACCATTCCGCCCACCTATCCTTTTAGATAAGCATACTTCTAAGTCTGTGAGTGTCTTTCTCTGTGGAAATATGTTCATTTGTGTTAGTTATTAGTTAAAGCCTATAAGTGATATCATAGGATATAGGTGTTTTGCCTTCTGACTTACCTCATGTTCTGTGATTACCTCCAAGCTCATCTATGGTGCCTCAAATAGCAGTGTTTCATTGTTTTCCATGGCTAATATTCTGTTGTATACATAGACCACTTCTTCTTTATCCATTCATCTGTTGGTGGTCATTTTGGTTGCTTCACTGTCTTGGCTCTTGTGAATAAGGCTGCAGTGCAGCTTTTGCAGCCCGGGTCTTCTCGATTCAGGTCTCAGGTGCGAGTCCCAGTGGTGTGAGTGCTGGATTGAATGGTGCCTCAATTTGTATTTTAATTGCTGCTCCCTTCTGTTCTCATTATTGGGTATTACCACTTTACCTCTCACCAGCAGAAAGAGGGTACACAGTTCTCTAAAACCCCTTCAATATTTATTGTTTGTAGACTTTTTGCTGATGGCCAGTCGACTGGTGTGAGTTGAAATCTTTTTGTAGATGAGATTTGCATGAGCCTAATAATTACTGAAGTTGAGCTTTTATCCATTTTCCTATTTTTTTAAAAGAGAGTGAGTGAAACTTACTTCTTCATAGTATTTTCTTGAAAAATTTGCCAGTTTTGAATTTTTTTTGGCCATTCCTTACCTCCACACACTTGTTTAGGGCAGGTGTCCTTTACAGCCCTGAGTCCTTGTGAATGTAAAGTGACCATTAGCTGTGGGTTTAAAGCCGCTCTTGTGGGAAACGGCCACAAGGCGGCAGCATTTCTACATTTCCAACTGTGGGTTTTGGGCAACAGAGCTTTCCTGGAAATCGTGTTAGTAAGCTGCAAATTAGAGTGGAATGTGCCGGCTCAAACCCCCAAGAGCTTATATCTCTTAAATTGTTGTTTGTTTTTTAAATTTAATTTTTATTCATTATCAGAGCCAATTTGATAACAATGTAGATTCTCCTAGGTGTACAGTTTCTGGTTCATCCTATCAATGTATCTGTCTATTCCTCTTTGGATCCTTTCCCATGTATATTCTTATAGAGTGTTGAGTAGACCTCTCTTCATATTCCATAGGTATTTGGTGATTATATATTTCATATGTATTGGTACATGTCTGTTAACCCCCATATCCTAATTCACACATTCCTTACACCTTTTCATTTGGTTAAACATAATTTGGATTTCTGAATCTATGCGTGTCCTTCTCTTGGAAATTATTTCATGGGTATCAATTTGTAGGTAACCCCTCTAAGTGATGTCACAGGATGTCTGTCTTTCAGTTTCTTTCTTACTTCAAGTTGGGTGATTATCTCTAGACACTTCTATGGCGGTGCCAACGGCACTGTTCCATGCTTTTACATGGCTCATATTCCATTGCGTACATGGACGACTTCTTGGTGCATTTTTCTATTGATGGACATTTTGGTTTCTTCCAGGTTTTGGCTATGGTACATGTTGCTGCAGTGCAGGATTGCCAGCCTGCGTCTTTTTGATTCTGGTCTACTCAGGTGATAGGCCCATGAGTGGGCATACCAGATCACATGGTAGCTCCATTTTTACCCTTAAACGCACCTCCATTCTGTTCTCACTGCTGGCTCTTACCAGGTTACATCCCACCAGCAGCTAAAGGGTACGCAGTTGTCTAAAACCCCTTCAGCATTTATTCTTTGGAGACTTTTTTTGCTGATGACCATTCGGAAGGCTGTGAGGTGAACGTTTTTGTACCCTGGATTTGCGTAGCTTTATTAATTCCTGATGTTCAGCCCCTTTCCATTCGTATTTTCTTAACAAAAAAGGAAAGAAAAAAAGAAACAGAAAACAAATGTGCATAAAATATGCCTCTTGCAACTGTCGTTGTGAAATGTGGATGTCTTTTGAATGTTTTGATCGATATACGACCCCAGGATTTGTTTTCAGGGTACCTGTCCTTTACAGGCCTGCAATTATTTTGAATATCAACTGACCATTAGCGCTGGGATTAAAGCTGCTGTTGTGTGAAACGGCCACAAGGTGGCAGCAGTTCTCCTTTACCATATCTTGTTACTAGGTCAACAGAGCCTCAAAGGAAGTCATGTTCTAGGTTGTAATTTAGAATGGAATGTGCCAGGAGAAAGCCCCTTAAGTTCGTCTCACTACTTCTTGTTCGTTTTTTTAATTTAATTTTTATTTTTTATCACAGCAAGTTTGATTACAATGTTTGCCTTTTGTAGGTTTGCAAGATGTGGTTCTTTCACACATATACATATGTCTATTCTTCCTGGGATCCTTTTCCCATGTACATTATGACAGAATGTTGAGTAGTCTTCTCTTGGTATTCCCTAGGTCTTTGGTGATTCTATATTTCACCTCTGTTTGTATATGTCTGTTAACCCCAATATCCTAATGTATCCAATCCTCCCACCTTTCCATTGGTGAACCACAAGTTTGTTTAATGAATCTGTGATTGCCCTTCTCTGTGGAAATAATTTCACGGGTATCAATTTTTAGGTAACACCTATAAGTGATATCATACGATATGTGTCTTTCTCTTTCTGACTTACTACAAGTCGCGTGATTACCTCTAGACTCATCTATGGTGCTGCAAATGGCATTGTGTCCTTTTTCTCCTTGGCTAATATTCCATCTGTATGTGTACCAGTTTTTCTTTGTCCACTCATCTGTTGATGGACTTTTTGGTTGCTTCCATGTCTTGGCTATGGTAATACTGCGGCAATACACATTTGCCTGCCTGTGTCTTTCCAATTCTGTCTTCTTAGGTTATAGGCCCAGGAGTGGGCCTGCTGGATCATATGGTAGCAAAATGTTTACCTTGTAAAGGCACCTCCATTCTGTTCTCATTAGTGGCTCTTACCAGGTTCCGTCCCCCTTTAAGTTGAGGGTTTGCACTTCACCACAACACCTTCAGCATTTACTCTTTGTAGATTTTTTGCTGATGTTTATTCTGACTATTGTGAGCTGATACCTCTTTGTGGTTGGATTTGCATGCGTCTCAGAATCCCTTGAAATTGACCTTTCTGGCATGTCCATTTTTTCTTCAAACTGTGAGTACAACTTACGTCTTCAAATTGTTTTCGTGAAGTATGTGTGACATTTTTAAATATTTTGGCCATTACCTCCCGCAAGACATTTTGAGGGCAGGTTTCATTTACAGCCCTCCAGTACCGGTGCATATGAAGTGACCCTTAGCACAGGTTTCAAAGCTGCTGTTGCAGGTAACGGCCAGAGGGCGGCAGCATTTCTGCTTTTCCCAATCTGGTAACTAGGGAAACAGACCTACCTGGCACTGGTGTTCCTCCATTATATAATAGAGTGCAATGTGCCCAGATAAACTCCCAAAATCCGATGTCTCCTCACTTATGTTTGTTTTCTAAATTGAATTTTTATATTTTTTTTTATTGGAGTCATATTCCTTTGTGTACATGGACCACTTCTTCTCTGTGCATTCCTCTGTAGATGGACATTTTCGTAGCTTCCATGTGTTGGCTATGGTAAATATTGCTGGAGTGCAGGATTGCCAGCCTGTGTCTTTTTTTTTTTCGGTACGTGGGCCTCTCACTGCCATGGCCCCTCCCATTGCAGAGCACAGGTTCCGGACGCGCAGGCCCAGCAGCCATAGCTCACGGGACCAGCCGCTCCGTGGCATGTGAGATCTTCCCGAACTGGGGCATGATCCCTGTCCCCTGCATTGGCAAGCGGACTCTCAACCACTGCACCACCAGTGAAGCCCAGCCTGTGTCTTTTTGATTCTCATCCCCTCAGGCGATAGGCCCAGCAGTGGGTATGCTTGAATGAATGGTAGCTCAGTATTTACCTTTTCAAGTCACCTCCTTTGTGTTTTCAGTACTGGCTCTTACCATGTCCCACGTTGAACCAAGGGTAGGCATTTCTCCAAAACCCCTTCAGCATTTATTGTTTGCAGATGTTTCGCTGATGGCCATTCTGACTGGTGTGAGCTCTTAGGTTTTTGTAATTTGCATTTGCATGTCTTTAATTATTCCTAATGTTCAGCATTTTCCCATGCCTCTTAAAATTTCTGGTAAAGAAAAACAGAAAAAAATGGAGAGTACAATTAACCTCTTGCAATTGTCTTCTTGACAGGGTGCCCTCTTTTGAATTTTTTGGTCAATTTTCGACCCCTGGATTGTTTTTGAGGGCAGGTGTCATTTACAGGCCTGCAATGAGTGTGAATATTTAGTGACCATTAGCACTGGGTTTAAAGCTGCTCTTGTGGGAAATGGCCACAAGGCGGCAGCATTTCTCCATTCCCAAATCTGGTTACTAGGACAGCAGAGGCTTTCTGGAAGTCGTGTTCCTAGGTTGTAAGTTAGAATGCAATGTGCCAGCAGAAACGCCCCTAAGTTTATGTCTCATTACTTCTTCTTGGTTTTTAAAATTTATTTAATCGGGGTAATGATTAGATGTTGTTTGACCAGGTGTACACAATCTGGTTGATTTGTACAATATATATGTCTATTCATGTTCAGATCCTCTTCCCATGTAAAATATTACAGTGCTCTGTAGACCTCCCTTGCTATATGGTCAGGTTTTTTGATATATGTTTATAATATGTATTTGTATACGTATGGTAACACTAATCTTAATTTACCATTCCGCCCACCTATCCTTTTAGATAAGCATACTTCTAAGTCTGTGAGTGTCTTTCTCTGTGGAAATATGTTCACTTGTGTTAGTTATTAGTTAAAGCCTATAAGTGATATCATAGGATATAGGTCTTTTGCCTTCTGACTTACCTCATGTTCTGTGATTACCTCCAAGCTTATCTATGGTGCCTCAAACAGCAGTGTTTCATTGTTTTCCATGGCTAATATTCTGTAGTATACATAGACCACTTCTTCTTTATCCATTCATCTGTTGGTGGTCATTTTGGTTGCTTCACTGTCTTGGCTGTTGTGAATAAGGCTGCAGTGCAGCTTTTGCAGCCCGGGTCTTCTCGATTCAGGTCTCAGGTGAGAGGCCCAGTGGTGTGACTGCTGGATTGAATGGTGCCTCAATTTGTATTTTAATTGCAGCTCCCTTCTGTTCTCATTATTGGGTATTACCACTTTACCTCTCACCAGCAGAAAGAGGGTACACAGTTCTCTAAAACCCCTTCCATATTTATTGTTTGTAGACTTTTTGCTGATGGCCAGTCGACTGGTGTGAGTTGAAATCTTTTTGTAGATTAGATTTGCATGAGTCTAATCATTACTGAGGTTGAGCTTTTATCCATTTTCCTACTTTTTTAAAAGAGAGTGAGTCAAACTTACTTCTTCATATTATTTTCTTGAAAAATTTGCCAGTTTTGAATTTTTTTGGCCATTCTTTACCTCCGCACACTTGTTTAGGGCAGGTGTCCTTTACAGCCCTGAGTCCTTGTGAATGCAAAGTGACCATTAGCTGTGGGTTTAAAGCCGCTCTTGTGGGAAACGGCCACAAGGCGGCAGCATTTCTACATTTCCAACTGTGGGTTTTGGGCAACAGAGCTTTCCTGGAAATCGTGTTAGTAAGCTGCAAATTAGAGTGGAATGTGCCGGCTCAAACCCCCAAGAGCTTATATCTCTTAAATTGTTGTTTGTTTTTTAAATTTAATTTTTATTCATTATCAGAGCCAATTTGATAACAATGTAGATTCTCCTAGGTGTACAGTTTCTGGTTCATCCTATCAATGTATCTGTCTATTCCTCTTTGGATCCTTTCCCATGTATGTTCTTATAGAGTGTTGAGTAGACCTCTCTTCATATTCAACAGGTATTTTGTGATTATATATTTCATATGTATTAGTACATGTCTGTTAACCCCCACATCCTAATTCATACATTCCTTACACCTTTTCATTTGGTTAAACATAATTTGGATTTCTGAATCTATGCGTGTCCTTCTCTTGGAAATTATTTCATGGGTATCAATTTGTAGGTAACCCCTCTAAGTGATGTCACAGGATGTCTGTCTTTTGGTCTCTTTCTTACTTCAAGTTGGGTGATTATCTCTAGACACTTCTATGGTGGTGCCAACGGCACTGTTCCATGCTTTTACATGGCTCATATTCCATTGCGTACATGGACGACTTCTTGGTGCATTTTTCTATTGATGGACATTTTGGTTTCTTCCAGGTTTTGGCTATGGTACATGTTGCTGCAGTGCAGGATTGCCAGCCTGCGTCTTTTTGATTCTGGTCTACTCAGGTGATAGGCCCATGAGTGGGCATACCAGATCACATGGTAGCTCCATTTTTACCCTTAAATGCACCTCCATTCTGTTCTCACTGCTGGCTCTTACCAGTTTACATCCCACCAGCAGCTAAAGGGTACGCAGTTCTCTAAAACCCCTTCAGCATTTATTCTTTGTAGACTTTTTTTGCTGATGATCATTCTGAAGGCTGTGAGGTGAACGTTTTTGTACACTGGATTTGCGTAGCTTTATTAATTCCTGATGTTCAGCCCTTTTCCATTCGTATTTTCTTAACAAAAAAGGAAAGAAAAAAAGAAACAGAAAACAAATGTGCATAAAATATGCCTCTTGCAACTGTCGTTTTGAAATGTGGATGTCTTTTGAATGTTTTGATCGATATACGACCCCAGGATTTGTTTTCAGGGTACCTGTCCTTTACAGGCCTGCAATTATTTTGAATATCAACTGACCATTAGCGCTGGGATTAAAGCTGCTGTTGTGTGAAACGGCCACAAGGTGGCAGCAGTTCTCCTTTACCATATCTTCTTACTAGGTCAACAGAGCCTCAAAAGAAGTCGTGTTCTAGGTTGTAATTTAGAATGCAATGGGCCAGGAAAAAGCCCCTTAAGTTCGTCTCACTACTTCTTGTTCGTTTTTTTAATTTAATTTTTATTTTTTATCACAGCAAGTTTGATTACAATGTTTGCCTTGTTGTAGGTTTGCAAGATGTGGTTCTTTCACACATATACATATGTCTATTCTTCCTGGGATCCTTTTCCCATGTACGTTATGACAGAATGTTGAGTAGTCTTCTCTTGGTATTCCCTAGGTCTTCGGTGATTCTATATTTCACCTCTGTTTTTATATGTCTGTTAACCCCAATATCCTAATGTATCCAATCCTCACACCTTTCCATTGGTGAACCACAAGTTTGTTTAATGAATCTGTGATTGCCCTTCTCTGTGGAAATAATTTCACGGGTATCAATTTTTAGGTAACACCTATAAGTGATATCATACGATATGTGTCTTTCTCTTTCTGACTTACTACAAGTCGCGTGATTACCTCTAGACTCATCTATGGTGCTGCAAATGGCATTGTGTCCTTTTTCTCCTTGGCTAATATTCCATCTGTACGTGTACCAGTTTTTCTTTGTCCACTCATCTGTTGATGGAGTTTTTGGTTGCTTCCATGTCTTGGCTATGGTAATACTGTGGCAATACACATTTGCCTGCCTGTGTCTTTCCAATTCTGTCTTCTTAGGTTATAGGCCCAGGAGTGGGCCTGCTGGATCATATGGTAGCAAAATGTTTACCTTGTAAAGACACCTCCATTCTGTTCTCATTAGTGGCTCTTACCAGGTTACGTCCCCCTTTAAGTTGAGGGTATGCACTTCACCACAACACCTTCAACATTTACTCTTTGTAGTTTTTTTGCTGATGTTTATTCTGACTAGTGTGAGCTGATACCTCTTTGTGGTTGGATTTGCATGCGTCTCAGAATCCCTTGAAATTGACCTTTCTGGCATGTCCATTTTTTCTTCAAACTGTGAGTACAGCTTACGTCTTCAAATTGTTTTCGTGATGTATGTGTGACATTTAGAAATGTTTTGGCCATTACCTCCCGCAAGACATTTTGAGGGCAGGTTTCATTTACAGCCCTCCAGTACCGGTGCATATGAAGTGACCCTTAGCACAGGTTTCAAAGCTGCTGTTGCAGGTAACGGCCAGAGGGCGGCAGCATTTCTGCTTTTCCCAATCTGGTAACTAGGGAAACAGACCTACCTGGCACTGGTGTTCCTCCATTATATAATAGAGTGCAATGTGCCCAGATAAACCCCCAAAATCCGATGACTCCTCACTTATGTTTGTTTTCTAAATTGAATTTATATATGTTTTTTATTGGAGTCATATTCCTTTGTGTACATGGACCACTTCTTCTCTGTGCATTCCTCTGCAGATGGACATTTTCATAGCTTCCATGTGATGTCTATGGTAAATATTACTGGAGTGCAGGATTGCCAGCGTGTGTCTTTTTTTTTTTTTGGTACGTGGGCCTCTCACTGCCGTGGCCCCTCACATTGCAGAGCACAGGTTCTGGACGTGCAGGCCCAGCAGCCATAGCTCACGGGACCCGACGCTCCGCAGCATGTGAGATCTTCCCAAACTGGGGCATGAACCCCTGTCCCCTGCATTGGCAAGCGGACTCTCAACCACTGCACCACCAGTGAAGCCCAGCCTGTGTCTTTTTGATTCTCATCCCCTCAGGCGATAGGCCCAGCAGTGGGTAGGCTTGACTGAATGGCAGCTCAGTATTTACCTTTTCAAGCCACCTCCTTTGTGTTTTCAGTACTGGCTCTTACCATGTCCCACGTTGAACCAAGGGTAGGCATTTCTCCAAAACCCCTTCAGCATTTATTGTTTGCAGAGGTTTTGCTGAAGGCCATTCTGACTGGTGTGAGCTGTTAGGTTTTTGTAATTTCCATTTGCATGTCTTTAATTATTCCTAATTTTCAGCATTTTCCCATGCCTCTTAAAATTTCTGGTAAAGAAAAACAGAAAAAAATGGAGAGTACAATTAACCTCTTGCAATTGTCTTCTTGACAGGGTGCCCTCTTTTGAATTTTTTGGTCAATTTTCGACCCCTGGATTGTTTTTGAGGGCAGGTGTCATTTACAGGCCTGCAATGAGTGTGAATATTTAGTGACCATTAGCACTGGGTTTAAAGCTGCTCTTGTGGGAAATGGCCACAAGGCGGCAGCATTTCTCCATTCCCAAATCTGGTTACTAGGACAGCACAGGCTTTCTGGAAGTCATGTTCCTAGGTTGTAAGTTAGAATGCAATGTGCCAGCAGAAACGCCCATAAGTTTATGTCTCATTACTTCTTCTTGGTTTTTAAAATTTATTTAATCGGGGTAATGATTAGATGTTGTTTGTCCAGGTGTACACAGTCTGGTTGATTTGTACAATATATATGTCTATTCATGTTCAGATCCTCTTCCCATGTAAAATATTACAGTGCTCTGTAGACCTCCCTTGCTATATGGTCAGGTTTTTTGATATATGTTTATAATATGTATTTGTATACGTATGGTAACACTAATCTTAATTTACCATTCCGCCCAACTATCCTTTTATTTAAGCATACTTCTAAGTCTGTGAGTGTCTTTCTCTGTGGAAATATGGTCACTTGTGTTAGTTATTAGTTAAAGCCTATAAGTGATATCATAGGATATAGGTCTTTTGCCTTCTGACTTACCTCATGTTCTGTGATTACCTCCAAGCTCATCTATGGTGCCTCAAACAGCAGTGTTTCATTGTTTTCCATGGCTAATATTCTGTTGTATACATAGACCACTTCTTCTTTATCCATTCATCTGTTGGTGGTCATTTTGGTTGCTTCACTGTCTTGGCTCTTGTGAATAAGGCTGCAGTGCAGCTTTTGCAGCCCGGGTCTTCTCGATTCAGGTCTCAGGTGAGAGGCCCAGTGGTGTGACTGCTGGATTGAATGGTGCCTCAATTTGTATTTTAATTGCTGCTCCCTTCTGTTCTCATTATTGGGTATTACCACTTTACCTCTCACCAGCAGAAAGAGGGTACACAGTTCTCTAAAACCCCTTCAATATTTATTGTTTGTAGACTTTTTGCTGATGGCCAGTCGACTGGTGTGAGTTGAAATCTTTTTGTAGATTAGATTTGCATGAGTCTAGTAATTACTGAGGTTGAGCTTTTATCCATTTTCCTACTTTTTTAAAAGAGAGTGAGTCAAACTTACTTCTTCATATTATTTTCTTGAAAAATTTGCCAGTTTTGAATTTTTTTTGGCCATTCCTTACCTCCGCACACTTGTTTAGGGCAGGTGTCCTTTACAGCCCTGAGTCCTTGTGAATGCAAAGTGACCATTAGCTGTGGGTTTAAAGCCGCTCTTGTGGGAAACGGCCACAAGGCGGCAGCATTTCTACATTTCCAACTGTGGGTTTTGGGCAACAGAGCTTTCCTGGAAATCGTGTTAGTAAGCTGCAAATTAGAGTGGAATGTGCCGGCTCAAACCCCCAAGAGCTTATATCTCTTAAATTGTTGTTTGTTTTTTAAATTTAATTTTTATTCATTATCAGAGCCAATTTGATAACAATGTAGATTCTCCTAGGTGTACAGTTTCTGGTTCATCCTATCAATGTATCTGTCTATTCCTCTTTGGATCCTTTCCCATGTATGTTCTTATAGAGTGTTGAGTAGACCTCTCTTCATATTCAACAGGTATTTTGTGATTATATATTTCATATGTATTAGTACATGTCTGTTAACCCCCACATCCTAATTCATACATTCCTTACACCTTTTCATTTGGTTAAACATAATTTGGATTTCTGAATCTATGCGTGTCCTTCTCTTGGAAATTATTTCATGGGTATCAATTTGTAGGTAACCCCTCTAAGTGATGTCACAGGATGTCTGTCTTTTGGTCTCTTTCTTACTTCAAGTTGGGTGATTATCTCTAGACACTTCTATGGTGGTGCCAACGGCACTGTTCCACGCTTTTACATGGCTCATATTCCATTGTGTACATGGACGACTTCTTGGTGCATTTTTCTATTGATGGACAGTTTGGTTTCTTCCAGGTTTTGGCTATGGTACATGTTGCTGCAGTGCAGGATTGCCAGCCTGCGTCTTTTTGATTCTGGTCTACTCAGGTGATAGGCCCATGAGTGGGCATACCAGATCACATGGTAGCTCCATTTTTACCCTTAAACGCACCTCCATTCTGTTCTCACTGCTGGCTCTTACCAGGTTACATCCCACCAGCAGCTAAAGGGTACGCAGTTCTCTAAAACCCCTTCAGCATTTATTCTTTGTAGACTTTTTTTGCTGATGATCATTCTGAAGGCTGTGAGGTGAACGTTTTTGTACCCTGGATTTGCGTAGCTTTATTAATTCCTGATGTTCAGCCCTTTTCCATTCCCATTTTCTTAACAAAAAAGGAAAGAAAAAAAGAAACAGAAAACAAATGTGCATAAAATATGCCTCTTGCAACTGTCGTTTTGAAATGTGGATGTCTTTTGAATGTTTTGATCGATATACGACCCCAGGATTTGTTTTCAGGGCAGGTGTCCTTTACAGGCCTGCAATTATTTTGAATATCAACTGACCATTAGCGCTGGGATTAAAGCTGCTGTTGTGTGAAACGGCCACAAGGTGACAGCAGTTCTCCTTTACCATATCTTCTTACTAGGTCAACAGAGCCTCAAAGGAAGTTGTGTTCTAGGTTGTAATTTAGAATGCAATGTGCCAGGAAAAAGCCCCTTAAGTTCGTCTCACTACTTCTTGTTCGTTTTTTTAATTTAATTTTTATTTTTTATCACAGCAAGTTTGATTACAATGTTTGCCTTGTTGTAGGTTTGCAAGATGTGGTTCTTTCACACATATACATATGTCTATTCTTCCTGGGATCCTTTTCCCATGTACGTTATGACAGAATGTTGAGTAGTCTTCTCTTGGTATTCCATAGGTCTTTGGTGATTCTATATTTCACCTCTGTTTGTATATGTCTGTTAACCCCAATATCCTAATGTATCCAATCCTCACACCTTTCCATTGGTGAACCACAAGTTTGTTTAATGAATCTGTGATTGCCCTTCTCTGTGGAAATAATTTCACGGGTATCAATTTTTAGGTAACACCTATAAGTGATATCATACGATATGTGTCTTTCTCTTTCTGACTTACTACAAGTCGCGTGATTACCTCTAGACTCATCTATGGTGCTGCAAATGGCATTGTGTCCTTTTTCTCCTTGGCTAATATTCCATCTGTATGTGTACCAGTTCTTCTTTGTCCACTCATCTGTTGATGGAGTTTTTGGTTGCTTCCATGTCTTGGCTATGGTAATACTGCGGCAATACACATTTGCCTGCCTGTGTCTTTCCAATTCTGTCTTCTTAGGTTATAGGCCCAGGAGTGGGCCTGCTGGATCATATGGTAGCAAAATGTTTACCTTGTAAAGGCACCTCCATTCTGTTCTCATTAGTGGCTCTTACCAGGTTAAGTCCCCATTCAAGTTGAGGGTATGCACTTCACCACAACACCTTCATCATTTACTCTTTGTAGTTTTTTTGCTGATGTTTATTCTGACTAGTGTGAGCTGATACCTCTTTGTGGTTGGATTTGCATGCGTCTCAGAATCCCTTGAAATTGACCTTTCTGGCATGTCCATTTTTTCTTCAAACTGTGAGTACAGCTTACGTCTTCAAATTGTTTTCGTGAAGTATGTGTGACATTTTTAAATATTTTGGCCATTACCTCCCGCAAGACATTTTGAGGGCAGGTTTCATTTACAGCCCTCCAGTACCGGTGCATATGAAGTGACCCTTAGCACAGGTTTCAAAGCTGCTGTTGCAGGTAACGGCCAGAGGGCGGCAGCATTTCTGCTTTTCCCAATCTGGTACCTAGGGAAACAGACCTACCTGGCACTGGTGTTCCTCCTTTATATAATAGAGTGCAATGTGCCCAGATAAACCCCCAAAATCCGATATCTCCTCACTTATGTTTGTTTTCTAAATTGAATTTATATATGTTTTTTATTGGAGTCATATTCCTCTGTGTACATGGACCACTTCTTCTCTGTGCATTCCTCCGTAGATGGACATTTTCGTAGCTTCCATGTGTTGGCTATGGTAAATATTGCTGGAGCGCAGGATTGCCAGCCTGTGTCTTTTTTTTTTTGGAACGTGGGCCTCCCACTGCCGTGGCCCCTCCCATTGCAGAGCACAGGTTCCGTTCGCGGAGGCCCAGCAGCCATAGCTCACGGGACCAGCCGCTCCGTGGCATGTGAGATCTTCCCGAACTGGGGCATGAACCCCTGTCCCCTGCATTGGCAAGCGGACTCTCAACCACTGCACCACCAGTGAAGCCCAGCCTGTGTCTTTTTGATTCTCATCCCCTCAGGCGATAGGCCCAGCAGTGGGTATGCTTCACTGAATGGTAGCTCAGTATTTACCTTTTCAAGCCACCTCCTTTGTGTTTTCAGTACTGGCTCTTACCATGTCCCACGTTGAACCAAGGGTAGGCATTTCTCCAAAACCCCTTCAGCATTTATTGTTGGCAGAGGTTTTGCTGATGGCCATTCTGACTGGTGTGAGCTGTTAGGTTTTTGTAATTTCCATTTGCATGCCTTTAATTATTCCTAATGTTCAGCATTTTCCCATGCCTCTTAAAATTTCTGGTAAAGAAAAACAGAAAAAAATGGAGAGTACAATTAACCTCTTGCAATTGTCTTCTTGACAGGGTGCCCTCTTTTGAATTTTTGGGTCAATTTTCGACCCCTGGATTGTTTTTGAGGGCAGGTGTCATTTACAGGCCTGCAATGAGTGTGAATATTTAGTGACCATTAGCACTGGGTTTAAAGCTGCTGTTGTGGGGAATGGCCACAAGGCGGCAGCATTTCTCCATTCACAAATCTGGTTACTAGGACAGCAGAGCCTTTCTGGAAGTCGTGTTCCTAGGTTGTAAGTTAGAATGCAATGTGCCAGCAGAAACGCCCATAAGTTTATGTCTCATTACTTCTTCTTCGTTTTTAAAATTTATTTAATCGGGGTAATGATTAGATGTTGTTTGTCCAGGTGTACACAATCTGGTTGATTTGTACAATATATATGTCTATTCATGTTCAGATCCTCTTCCCATGTAAAATATTACAGTGCTCTGTAGACCTCCCTTGCTATATGGTCAGGCTTTTTGATATATGTTTATAATATGTATTTGTATACGTATGGTAACACTAATCTTAATTTACCATTCCGCCCACCTATCCTTTTAGATAAGCATACTCCTAAGTCTGTGAGTGTCTTTCTCTGTGGAAATATGTTCACTTGTGTTAGTTATTAGTTAAAGCCTATAAGTGATATCATAGGATATAGGTGTTTTGCCTTCTGACTTACCTCATGTTCTGTGATTAACTCCAAGCTCATCTATGGTGCCTCAAATAGCAGTGTTTCATTGTTTTCCATGGCTAATATTCTGTAGTATACATAGACCACTTCTTCTTTATCCATTCATCTGTTGGTGGTCATTTTGGTTGCTTCACTGTCTTGGCTCTTGTGAATAAGGCTGCAGTGCAGCTTTTGCAGCCCGGGTCTTCTCGATTCAGGTCTCAGGTGAGAGGCCCAGTGGTGTGACTGCTGGACTGAATGGTGCCTCAATTTGTATTTTAATTGCAGCTCCCTTCTGTTCTCATTATTGGGTATTACCACTTTACCTCTCACCAGCAGAAAGAGGGTACACAGTTCTCTAAAACCCCTTCAATATTTATTGTTTGTAGACTTTTTGCTGATGGCCAGTCGACTGGTGTGAGTTGAAATCTTTTTGTAGATGAGATTTGCATGAGTCTAATAATTACTGAGGTTGAGCTTTTATCCATTTTCCTACTTTATTAAAAGAGAGTGAGTCAAACTTACTTCTTCCTATTATTTTCTTGAAAAATTTGCCAGTTTTGATTTTTTTTTGGCCATTCCTTACCTCCGCACACTTGTTTAGGGCAGGTGTCCTTTACAGCCCTGAGTCCTTGTGAATGCAAAGTGACCATTAGCTGTGGTTTTATAGCTGCTCTTGTGGGAAACGGCCACAAGGCGGCAGCATTTCTACATTTCCAACTGTGGGTTTTGGGCAACAGAGCTTTCCTGGAAATCGTGTTAGTAAGCTGCAAATTAGAGTGGAATGTGCCGGCTCAAACCCCCAAGAGCTTATATCTCTTAAATTGTTGTTTGTTTTTTAAATTTAATTTTTATTCATTATCAGAGCCAATTTGATAACAATGTAGATTCTCCTAGGTGTACAGTTTCTGGTTCATCCTATCAATGTATCTGTCTATTCCTCTTTGGATCCTTTCCCATGTATGTTCTTATAGAGTGTTGAGTAGACCTCACTTCATATTCAATAGGTATTTTGTGATTATATATTTCATATGTATTAGTACATGTCTGTTAACCCCATATCCTAATTCACACATTCCTTACACCTTTTCATTTGGTTAAACATAACTTGGATTTCTGAATCTATGCGTGTCCTTCTCTTGGAAATTATTTCATGGGTATCAATTTGTAGGTAACCCCTCTAAGTGATGTCACAGGATGTCTGTCTTTCGGTTTCTTTCTTACTTCAAGTTGGGTGATTATCTCTAGACACTTCTATGGCGGTGCCAACGGCACTGTTCCATGCTTTTACATGGCTCATATTCCATTGCGTACATGGACGACTTCTTGGTGCATTTTTCTATTGATGGACATTTTGGTTTCTTCCAGGTTTTGGCTATGGTACATGTTGCTGCAGTGCAGGATTGCCAGCCTGCGTCTTTTTGATTCTGGTCTACTCAGGTGATAGGCCCATGAGTGGGCATACCAGATCACATGGTAGCTCCATTTTTACCCTTAAACGCACCTCCATTCTGTTCTCACTGCTGGCTCTTACCAGGTTACATCCCACCAGCAGCTAAAGGGTACGCAGTTCTCTAAAACCCCTTCAGCATTTATTCTTTGTAGACTTTTTTTGCTGATGATCATTCTGAAGGCTGTGAGGTGAACGTTTTTGTACACTGGATTTGCGTAGCTTTATTAATTCCTGATGTTCAGCCCTTTTCCATTCCCATTTTCTTAACAAAAAAGGAAAGAAAAAAAGAAACAGAAAAGAAATGTGCATAAAATATGCCTCTTGCAACTGTCGTTTTGAAATGTGGATGTCTTTTGAATGTTTTGATCGATATACGACCCCAGGATTTGTTTTCAGGGCAGGTGTCCTTTACAGGCCTGCAATTATTTTGAATATCAACTGACCATTAGCGCTGGGATTAAAGCTGCTGTTGTGTGAAACGGCCACAAGGTGGCAGCAGTTCTCCTTTACCATATCTTGTTACTAGGTCAACAGAGCCTCAAAGGAAGTCGTGTTCTAGGTTGTAATTTAGAATGGAATGTGCCAGGAGAAAGCCCCTTAAGTTCGTCTCACTACTTCTTGTTCGTTTTTTTAATTTAATTTTTATTTTTTATCACAGCAAGTTTGATTACAATGTTTGCCTCGTTGTAGGTTTGCAAGATGTGGTTCTTTCACACATATACATATGTCTATTCTTCCTGGGATCCTTTTCCCATGTACGTTATGACAGAATGTTGAGTAGTCTTCTCTTGGTATTCCCTAGGTCTTTGGTGATTCTATATTTCACCTCTGTTTGTATATGTCTGTTAACCCCAATATCCTAATGTATCCAATCCTCCCACCTTTCCATTGGTGAACCACAAGTTTGTTTAATGAATCTGTGATTGCCCTTCTCTGTGGAAATAATTTCACGGGTATCAATTTTTAGGTAACACCTATAAGTGATATCATACGATATGTGTCTTTCTCTTTCTGACTTACTACGAGTCGCGTGATTACCTCTAGACTCATCTGTGGTGCTGCAAATGGCATTGTGTCCTTTTTCTCCTTGGCTAATATTGCGTCTGTACGTGTACCAGTTCTTCTTTGTCCACTCATGTGTTGATGGAGTTTTTGGTTGCTTCCATGTCTTGGCTATGGTAATACTGCGGCAATACACATTTGCCTGCCTGTGTCTTTCCAATTCTGTCTTCTTAGGTTATAGGCCCAGGAGTGGGCCTGCTGGATCATATGGTAGCAAAATGTTTACCTTGTAAAGGCACCTCCATTCTGTTCTCATTAGTGGCTCTTACCAGGTTCGGTCCCCCTTTAAGTTGAGGGTATGCACTTCACCACAACACCTTCAGCATGTACTGTTTGTAGTTTTTTTGCTGATGTCTATTCTGACTAGTGTGAGATGATACCTCTTTGTGGTTGGATTTGCATGCGTCTCAAAATCCCTTGAAATTGACCTTTCTGGAATGTCCATTTTTTCTTCACACTGTGAGTACAGCTTACCTCTTCAAATTGTTTTCGTGAAGTATGTGTGACATTTAGAAATATTTTGGCCATTACCTCCCGCAAGACATTTTGAGGGCAGGTTTCATTTACAGCCCTCCAGTACTGGTGCATATGAAGTGACCCTTAGCACAGGTTTCAAAGCTGCTGTTGCAGGTAACGGCCAGAGGGCGGCAGCATTTCTGCTTTTCCCAATCTGGTACCTAGGGAAACAGACCTTCCTGGCACTGGTGTTCCTCCGTTATATAATAGAGTGCAATGTGCCCAGATAAACCCCCAAAATCCGATGTCTCCTCACTTACGTTTGTTTTCTAAATTGAATTTATATATGTTTTTTATTGGAGTCATATTCCTTTGTGTACATGGACCACTTCTTCTCTGTGCATTCCTCTGTAGATGGACATTTTCGTAGCTTCCATGTGTTGGCTATGGTAAATATTGCTGGAGTGCAGGATTGCCAGCCTGTGTCTTTTTTTTTCTTTTCGGTACGTGGGCCTCTCACTGCCGTGGGCCCTCCCATTGCGGAGCACAGGTTCCGGACGCGCAGACCCAGCAGCCATAGCTCACGGGACCAGCCGCTCCGCGGCATGTGAGATCTTCCCGAACTGGGGCATGAACCCCTTTCCCCTGCTTTGGCAAGCGGACTCTCAACCACTGCACCACCAGTGAAGCCCAGCCTGTGTCTTTTTGATTCTCATCCCCTCAGGCGATAGGCCCAGCAGTGGGTATGCTTGACTGAATGGTATCTCAGTATTTACCTCTTCAAGGCACCTCCTTTGTGTTTTCAGTACTGGCTCTTACCATGTCCCACATTGAACCAAGGGTAGGCATTTCTCCAAAACCCCTTCAGCATTTATTGTTTGCAGAATTTTTGCTGATGGCCATTCTGACTGGTGTCAGCTGTTAGGTTTTTGTAATTTGGATTTGCATGTCTTTAATTATTCCTAATGTTCAGCATTTTCCCATGCCTTTTAAAATTTCAGGTAAAGAAAAACAGAAAAAAAAGGAGAGTACAATTAACCTCTTGCAATTGTCTTCTTGACAGGGTGCCCTCTTTTGAATTTTTTGGTCAATTTTTGACCCCAGGATTGTTTTTGAGGGCAGGTGTCATTTACAGGCCTGCAATGAGTGTGAATATTTAGTGACCATTAGCACTGGGTTTTAAGCTGCTGTTGTGGGAAATGGCCACAAGGCGGCAGCATTTCTCCATTCCCAAATCTGGTTACTAGGACAGCAGAGCCTTTCTGGAAGTCGTGTTCCTAGGTTGTAAGTTAGAATGCAATGTGCCAGCAGAAAGGCCCATAAGTTTATGTCTCATTACTGCTTCTTGTTTTTTAAAATTTATTTAATCGGGGTAATGATTAGATATTGTTTGTCCAGGTGTACACAATCTGGTTGATTTGTACCATATATATGTCTATTCATGTTCAGATCCTCTTCCCATGTAAAATATTACAGTGCTCTGTAGACCTCCCTTGCTATGTGGTCAGGCTTTTTGATATATGTTTATAATATGTATTTGTATACATATGGTAACACTAATCTTAATTTACCATTCCGCCCACCTATCCTTTTAGATAAGCATACTTCTAAGTCTGTGAGTGTCTTTCTCTGTGGAAATATGTTCATTTGTGGTAGTTATTAGTTAAAGCCTATAAGTGATATCATAGGATATAGGTCTTTTGCCTTCTGACTTACCTCATGTTCTGTGATTACCTCCAAGCTCATCTATGGTGCCTCAAATAGCAGTGTTTCATTGTTTTCCATGGCTAATATTCTGTTGTATACATAGACCACTTCTTCTTTATCCATTCATCTGTTGGTGGTCATTTTGGTTGCTTCACTGTCTTGGCTCTTGTGAATAAGGCTGCAGTGCAGCTTTTGCAGCCCGGGTCTTCTCGATTCAGGTCTCAGGTGAGAGGCCCAGTGGTGTGACTGTTGGACTGAATGGTGCCTCAATTTGTATTTTAATTGCAGCTCCCTTCTGTTCTCATTATTGGGTATTACCACTTTACCTCTCACCAGCAGAAAGAGGGTACACAGTTCTCTAAAACCCCTTCAATATTTATTGTTTGTAGACTTTTTGCTGATGGCCAGTCGACTGGTGTGAGTTGAAATCATTTTGTAGATTAGATTTGCATGAGTTTAATAATTACTGAGGTTGAGCTTTTATCCATTTTCCTATTTTTTTAAAAGAGAGTGAGTCAAACTTACTTCTTCATAGTATTTTCTTGAAAAATTTGCCAGTTTTGAATTTTTTTTGGCCATTCCTTACCTCCGCACACTTGTTTAGGGCAGGTGTCCTTTACAGCCCTGAGTCCTTGTGAATGCAAAGTGACCATTAGCTGTGGTTTTATAGCTGCTCTTGTGGGAAACGGCCACAAGGTGGCTGCATTTCTACATTTCCAACTGTGGGTTTTGGGCAACAGAGCTTTCCTGGAAATCGTGTTAGTAAGCTGCAAATTAGAGTGGAATGTGCCGGCTCAAACCCCCAAGAGCTTATATCTCTTAAATTGTTGTTTGTTTTTTAAATTTAATTTTTATTCATTATCAGAGCCAATTTGATAACAATGTAGATTCTCCTAGGTGTACAGTTTCTGGTTCATCCTATCAATATATCTGTCTATTCCTCTTTGGATCCTTTCCCATGTATGTTCTTATAGAGTGTTGAGTAGACCTCACTTCATATTCAATAGGTATTTTGTGATTATATATTTCATATGTATTAGTACATGTCTGTTAACCCCATATCCTAATTCACATATTCCTTACACCTTTTCATTTGGTTAAACATAACTTGGATTTCTGAACCTATGCGTGTCCTTCTCTTGGAAATTATTTCATGGGTATCAATTTTTAGGTAACCCCTCTAAGTGATGTCACAGGATGTCTGTCTTTCGGTTTCTTTCTTACTTCAAGTTGGGTGATTATCTCTAGACACTTCTATGGCGGTGCCAACGGCACTGTTCCATGCTTTTACATGGCTCATATTCCATTGCGTACATGGACGACTTCTTGGTGCATTTTTCTATTGATGGACATTTTGGTTTCTTCCAGGTTTTGGCTATGGTACATGTTGCTGCAGTGCAGGATTGCCAGCCTGCGTCTTTTTGATTCTGGTCTACTCAGGTGATAGGCCCATGAGTGGGCATACCAGATCACATGGTAGCTCCATTTTTACCCTTAAACGCACCTCCATTCTGTTCTCACTGCTGGCTCTTACCAGGTTACATCCCACCAGCAGCTAAAGGGTACGCAGTTCTCTAAAACCCCTTCAGCATTTATTCTTTGTAGACTTTTTTTTGCTGATGATCATTCTGAAGGCTGTGAGGTGAACGTTTTTGTACCCTGGATTTGCGTAGCTTTATTAATTCCTGATGTTCAGCCCTTTTCCATTCCCATTTTCTTAACAAAAAAGGAAAGAGAAAAAGAAACAGAAAACAAATGTGTATAAAATATGCCTCTTGCAACTGTCGTTGTGAAATGTGGATGTCTTTTGAATGTTTTGATCGATATACGACCCCAGGATTTGTTTTCAGGGCAGGTGTCCTTTACAGGCCTGCAATTATTTTGAATATCAACTGACCATTAGCGCTGGGATTAAAGCTGCTGTTGTGTGAAACGGCCACAAGGTGGCAGCAGTTCTCCTTTACCATATCTTGTTACTAGGTCAACAGAGCCTCAAAGGAAGTCGTGTTCTAGGTTGTAATTTAGAATGGAATGTGCCAGGAGAAAGCCCCTTAAGTTCGTCTCACTACTTCTTGTTCGTTTTTTTAATTTAATTTTTATTTTTTATCACAGCAAGTTTGATTACAATGTTTGCCTCGTTGTAGGTTTGCAAGATGTGGTTCTTTCACACATATACATATGTCTATTCTTCCTGGGATCCTTTTCCCATGTACGTTATGACAGAATGTTGAGTAGTCTTCTCTTGGTATTCCCTAGGTCTTTGGTGATTCTATATTTCACCTCTGTTTGTATATGTCTGTTAACCCCAATATCCTAATGTATCCAATCCTCCCACCTTTCCATTGGTGAACCACAAGTTTGTTTAATGAATCTGTGATTGCCCTTCTCTGTGGAAATAATTTCACGGGTATCAATTTTTAGGTAACACCTATAAGTGATATCATACGATATGTGTCTTTCTCTTTCTGACTTACTACGAGTCGCGTGATTACCTCTAGACTCATCTGTGGTGCTGCAAATGGCATTGTGTCCTTTTTCTCCTTGGCTAATATTGCGTCTGTACGTGTACCAGTTCTTCTTTGTCCACTCATGTGTTGATGGAGTTTTTGGTTGCTTCCATGTCTTGGCTATGGTAATACTGCGGCAATACACATTTGCCTGCCTGTGTCTTTCCAATTCTGTCTTCTTAGGTTATAGGCCCAGGAGTGGGCCTGCTGGATCATATGGTAGCAAAATGTTTACCTTGTAAAGGCACCTCCATTCTGTTCTCATTAGTGGCTCTTACCAGGTTCGGTCCCCCTTTAAGTTGAGGGTATGCACTTCACCACAACACCTTCAGCATGTACTGTTTGTAGTTTTTTTGCTGATGTCTATTCTGACTAGTGTGAGATGATACCTCTTTGTGGTTGGATTTGCATGCGTCTCAAAATCCCTTGAAATTGACCTTTCTGGAATGTCCATTTTTTCTTCACACTGTGAGTACAGCTTACCTCTTCAAATTGTTTTCGTGAAGTATGTGTGACATTTAGAAATATTTTGGCCATTACCTCCCGCAAGACATTTTGAGGGCAGGTTTCATTTACAGCCCTCCAGTACCGGTGCATATGAAGTGACCCTTAGCACAGGTTTCAAAGCTGCTGTTGCAGGTAACGGCCAGAGGGCGGCAGCATTTCTGCTTTTCCCAATCTGGTACCTAGGGAAACAGACCTTCCTGGCACTGGTGTTCCTCCGTTATATAATAGAGTGCAATGTGCCCAGATAAACCCCCAAAATCCGATGTCTCCTCACTTACGTTTGTTTTCTAAATTGAATTTATATATGTTTTTTATTGGAGTCATATTCCTTTGTGTACATGGACCACTTCTTCTCTGTGCATTCCTCTGTAGATGGACATTTTCGTAGCTTCCATGTGTTGGCTATGGTAAATATTGCTGGAGTGCAGGATTGCCAGCCTGTGTCTTTTTTTTTCTTTTCGGTACGTGGGCCTCTCACTGCCGTGGGCCCTCCCATTGCGGAGCACAGGTTCCGGACGCGCAGACCCAGCAGCCATAGCTCACGGGACCAGCCGCTCCGCGGCATGTGAGATCTTCCCGAACTGGGGCATGAACCCCTTTCCCCTGCTTTGGCAAGCGGACTCTCAACCACTGCACCACCAGTGAAGCCCAGCCTGTGTCTTTTTGATTCTCATCCCCTCAGGCGATAGGCCCAGCAGTGGGTATGCTTGACTGAATGGTATCTCAGTATTTACCTCTTCAAGGCACCTCCTTTGTGTTTTCAGTACTGGCTCTTACCATGTCCCACATTGAACCAAGGGTAGGCATTTCTCCAAAACCCCTTCAGCATTTATTGTTTGCAGAATTTTTGCTGATGGCCATTCTGACTGGTGTCAGCTGTTAGGTTTTTGTAATTTGGATTTGCATGTCTTTAATTATTCCTAATGTTCAGCATTTTCCCATGCCTTTTAAAATTTCAGGTAAAGAAAAACAGAAAAAAAAGGAGAGTACAATTAACCTCTTGCAATTGTCTTCTTGACAGGGTGCCCTCTTTTGAATTTTTTGGTCAATTTTTGACCCCAGGATTGTTTTTGAGGGCAGGTGTCATTTACAGGCCTGCAATGAGTGTGAATATTTAGTGACCATTAGCACTGGGTTTTAAGCTGCTGTTGTGGGAAATGGCCACAAGGCGGCAGCATTTCTCCATTCCCAAATCTGGTTACTAGGACAGCAGAGCCTTTCTGGAAGTCGTGTTCCTAGGTTGTAAGTTAGAATGCAATGTGCCAGCAGAAAGGCCCATAAGTTTATGTCTCATTACTGCTTCTTGTTTTTTAAAATTTATTTAATCGGGGTAATGATTAGATATTGTTTGTCCAGGTGTACACAATCTGGTTGATTTGTACCATATATATGTCTATTCATGTTCAGATCCTCTTCCCATGTAAAATATTACAGTGCTCTGTAGACCTCCCTTGCTATGTGGTCAGGCTTTTTGATATATGTTTATAATATGTATTTGTATACATATGGTAACACTAATCTTAATTTACCATTCCGCCCACCTATCCTTTTAGATAAGCATACTTCTAAGTCTGTGAGTGTCTTTCTCTGTGGAAATATGTTCATTTGTGGTAGTTATTAGTTAAAGCCTATAAGTGATATCATAGGATATAGGTCTTTTGCCTTCTGACTTACCTCATGTTCTGTGATTACCTCCAAGCTCATCTATGGTGCCTCAAATAGCAGTGTTTCATTGTTTTCCATGGCTAATATTCTGTTGTATACATAGACCACTTCTTCTTTATCCATTCATCTGTTGGTGGTCATTTTGGTTGCTTCACTGTCTTGGCTCTTGTGAATAAGGCTGCAGTGCAGCTTTTGCAGCCCGGGTCTTCTCGATTCAGGTCTCAGGTGAGAGGCCCAGTGGTGTGACTGTTGGACTGAATGGTGCCTCAATTTGTATTTTAATTGCAGCTCCCTTCTGTTCTCATTATTGGGTATTACCACTTTACCTCTCACCAGCAGAAAGAGGGTACACAGTTCTCTAAAACCCCTTCAATATTTATTGTTTGTAGACTTTTTGCTGATGGCCAGTCGACTGGTGTGAGTTGAAATCATTTTGTAGATTAGATTTGCATGAGTTTAATAATTACTGAGGTTGAGCTTTTATCCATTTTCCTATTTTTTTAAAAGAGAGTGAGTCAAACTTACTTCTTCATAGTATTTTCTTGAAAAATTTGCCAGTTTTGAATTTTTTTTGGCCATTCCTTACCTCCGCACACTTGTTTAGGGCAGGTGTCCTTTACAGCCCTGAGTCCTTGTGAATGCAAAGTGACCATTAGCTGTGGTTTTATAGCTGCTCTTGTGGGAAACGGCCACAAGGTGGCTGCATTTCTACATTTCCAACTGTGGGTTTTGGGCAACAGAGCTTTCCTGGAAATCGTGTTAGTAAGCTGCAAATTAGAGTGGAATGTGCCGGCTCAAACCCCCAAGAGCTTATATCTCTTAAATTGTTGTTTGTTTTTTAAATTTAATTTTTATTCATTATCAGAGCCAATTTGATAACAATGTAGATTCTCCTAGGTGTACAGTTTCTGGTTCATCCTATCAATATATCTGTCTATTCCTCTTTGGATCCTTTCCCATGTATGTTCTTATAGAGTGTTGAGTAGACCTCACTTCATATTCAATAGGTATTTTGTGATTATATATTTCATATGTATTAGTACATGTCTGTTAACCCCATATCCTAATTCACATATTCCTTACACCTTTTCATTTGGTTAAACATAACTTGGATTTCTGAACCTATGCGTGTCCTTCTCTTGGAAATTATTTCATGGGTATCAATTTTTAGGTAACCCCTCTAAGTGATGTCACAGGATGTCTGTCTTTCGGTTTCTTTCTTACTTCAAGTTGGGTGATTATCTCTAGACACTTCTATGGCGGTGCCAACGGCACTGTTCCATGCTTTTACATGGCTCATATTCCATTGCGTACATGGACGACTTCTTGGTGCATTTTTCTATTGATGGACATTTTGGTTTCTTCCAGGTTTTGGCTATGGTACATGTTGCTGCAGTGCAGGATTGCCAGCCTGCGTCTTTTTGATTCTGTTCTACTCAGGTGATAGGCCCATGAGTGGGCATACCAGATCACATGGTAGCTCCATTTTTACCCTTAAACGCACCTCCATTCTGTTCTCACTGCTGGCTCTTACCAGGTTACATCCCACCAGCAGCTAAAGGGTACGCAGTTCTCTAAAACCCCTTCAGCATTTATTCTTTGTAGACTTTTTTTGCTGATGATCATTCTGAAGGCTGTGAGGTGAACGTTTTTGTACACTGGATTTGCGTAGCTTTATTAATTCCTGATGTTCAGCCCTTTTCCATTCCCATTTTCTTAACAGAAAAGGAAAGAAAAAAAGAAACAGAAAAGAAATGTGCATAAAATATGCCTCTTGCAACTGTCGTTTTGAAATGTGGATGTCTTTTGAATGTTTTGATCGATATACGACCCCAGGATTTGTTTTCAGGGCAGGTGTCCTTTACAGGCCTGCAATTATTTTGAATATCAACTGACCATTAGCGCTGGGATTAAAGCTGCTGTTGTGTGAAACGGCCACAAGGTGGCAGCAGTTCTCCTTTACCATATCTTGTTACTAGGTCAACAGAGCCTCAAAGGAAGTCGTGTTCTAGGTTGTAATTTAGAATGGAATGTGCCAGGAGAAAGCCCCTTAAGTTCGTCTCACTACTTCTTGTTCGTTTTTTTAATTTAATTTTTATTTTTTATCACAGCAAGTTTGATTACAATGTTTGCCTCGTTGTAGGTTTGCAAGATGTGGTTCTTTCACACATATACATATGTCTATTCTTCCTGGGATCCTTTTCCCATGTACGTTATGACAGAATGTTGAGTAGTCTTCTCTTGGTATTCCCTAGGTCTTTGGTGATTCTATATTTCACCTCTGTTTGTATATGTCTGTTAACCCCAATATCCTAATGTATCCAATCCTCCCACCTTTCCATTGGTGAACCACAAGTTTGTTTAATGAATCTGTGATTGCCCTTCTCTGTGGAAATAATTTCACGGGTATCAATTTTTAGGTAACACCTATAAGTGATATCATACGATATGTGTCTTTCTCTTTCTGACTTACTACGAGTCGCGTGATTACCTCTAGACTCATCTGTGGTGCTGCAAATGGCATTGTGTCCTTTTTCTCCTTGGCTAATATTGCGTCTGTACGTGTACCAGTTCTTCTTTGTCCACTCATGTGTTGATGGAGTTTTTGGTTGCTTCCATGTCTTGGCTATGGTAATACTGCGGCAATACACATTTGCCTGCCTGTGTCTTTCCAATTCTGTCTTCTTAGGTTATAGGCCCAGGAGTGGGCCTGCTGGATCATATGGTAGCAAAATGTTTACCTTGTAAAGGCACCTCCATTCTGTTCTCATTAGTGGCTCTTACCAGGTTACGTCCCCCTTTAAGTTGAGGGTATGCACTTCACCACAACACCTTCAGCATGTACTGTTTGTAGTTTTTTTGCTGATGTCTATTCTGACTAGTGTGAGATGATACCTCTTTGTGGTTGGATTTGCATGCGTCTCAAAATCCCTTGAAATTGACCTTTCTGGAATGTCCATTTTTTCTTCAAACTGTGAGTACAGCTTACCTCTTCAAATTGTTTTCGTGAAGTATGTGTGACATTTAGAAATATTTTGGCCATTACCTCCCGCAAGACATTTTGAGGGCAGGTTTCATTTACAGCCCTCCAGTACCGGTGCATATGAAGTGACCCTTAGCACAGGTTTCAAAGCTGCTGTTGCAGGTAACGGCCAGAGGGCGGCAGCATTTCTGCTTTTCCCAATCTGGTACCTAGGGAAACAGACCTTCCTGGCACTGGTGTTCCTCCGTTATATAATAGAGTGCAACGTGCCCAGGTAAACGCCCAAAATCCGATGTCTCCTCACTTATGTTTGTTTTCTAAATTGAATTTATATATGTTTTTTATTGGAGTCATATTCCTTTGTGTACATGGACCACTTCTTCTCTGTGCATTCCTCTGTAGATGGACATTTTCGTAGCTTCCATGTGTTGGCTATGGTAAATATTGCTGGAGTGCAGGATTGCCAGCCTGTGTCTTTTATTTTTTCGGTACGTGGGCCTCTCACTGCCGTGGCCCCTCCCATTGCAGAGAACAGGTTCCGGACGCGCAGGGCCAGCAGCCATAGCTCACGGGACCAGCCGCTCCGTGGCATGTGAGATCTTCCCGAACTGGGGCATGAACCCCTTTCCCCTGCATTGGCAAGCGGACTCTCAACCACTGCACCACCAGTGAAGCCCAGCCTGTGTCTTTTTGATTCTCATCCCCTCAGGCGATAGGACCAGCAGTGGGTATGCTTGACTGAATGGTAGCTCAGTATTTACCTTTTCAAGTCACCTCCTTTGTGTTTTCAGTACTGGCTCTTACCATGTCCCACGTTGAACCAAGGGTAGGCATTTCTCCAAAACCCCTTTAGCATTTATTGTTTGCAGAAGTTTTGCTGATGGCCATTCTGACTGGTGTGAGCTGTTAGGTTTTTGTAATTTGCATTTGCATGTCTTTAATTATTCCTAATGTTCAGCATTTTCCCATGCCTCTTAAAATTTCTGGTAAAGAAAAACAGAAAAAAATGGAGAGTACAATTAACCTCTTGCAATTGTCTTCTTGACAGGGTGCCCTCTTTTGAATTTTTTGGTCAATTTTCGACCCCAGGATTGTTTTTGAGGGCAGGTGTCATTTACAGGCCTGCAATGAGTGTGAATATTTAGTGAACATTCGCACTGGGTTTAAGGCTGCTGTTGTGGGAAATGGCCACAAGGCGGCAGCATTTCTCCATTCCCAAATCTGGATACTAGGACAGCAGAGCCTTTCGGGAAGTCGTGTTCCTAGGTTGTAAGTTAGAATGCAATGTGCCAGCAGAAACGCCCCTAAGTTTATGTCTCATTACTTCTTCTAGGTTTTTAAAATTTATTTAATCGGGGTAATGTTTAGATGTTGTTTGTCCAGGTGTACACAGTCTGGTTGATTTGTACAATATATATGTCTATTCATGTTCAGATCCTCTTCCCATGTAAAATATTACAGTGCTCTGTAGACCTCCCTTGCTATATGGTCAGGCTTTTTGATATATGTTTATAATATGTATTTGTATACATATGGTAACACTAATCTTAATTTACCATTCCGCCCACCTATCCTTTTAGATAAGCATACTTCTAAGTCTGTGAGTGTCTTTCTCTGTGGAAATATGTTCATTTGTGGTAGTTATTAGTTAAAGCCT
The DNA here is from genome assembly GCF_949752795.1 of Hyperoodon ampullatus. Classification (NCBI taxonomy): domain Eukaryota; kingdom Metazoa; phylum Chordata; class Mammalia; order Artiodactyla; family Ziphiidae; genus Hyperoodon; species Hyperoodon ampullatus. The sequence continues at coordinate 38,050,877 of NC_136920.1, read as the reverse complement.
ATAAGTGATATCATAGGATATAGGTGTTTTGCCTTCTGACTTACCTCATGTTCTGTGATTACCTCCAAGCTCATCTATGGTGCCTCAAACAGCAGTGTTTCATTGTTTTCCATGGTTAATATTCTGTTGTATACATAGACCACTTCTTCTTTATCCATTCATCTGTGGGTGGTCATTTTGGTTGCTTCACTGTCTTGGCTGTTGTGAATAAGGCTGCAGTGCAGCTTTTGCAGCCCGGGTCTTCTCGATTCAGGTCTCAGGTGAGAGGCCCAGTGGTGTGAGTTCTGGATTGAATGGTGCCTCAATTTGTATTTTAATTGCTGCTCCCTTCTGTTCTCATTATTGGGTATTACCACTTTACCTCTCACCAGCAGAAAGAGGGTACACAGTTCTCTAAAACCCCTTCAATATTTATTGTTTGTAGACTTTTTGCTGATGGCCAGTCAACTGGTGTGAGTTGAAATCTTTTTGTAGATGAGATTTGCATGAGCCTAATAATTACTGAGGTTGAGCTTTTATCCATTTTCCTACTTTTTAAAAAGAGAGTGAGTCAAACTTACTTCTTCATATTATTTTCTTGAAAAATTTGCCAGTTTTGAAATTTTTTTGGCCATTCCTTACCTCCGCACACATGTTTAGGGCAGGTGTCCTTTACAGCCCTGAGTCCTTGTGAATGCAAAGTAACCATTAGCTGTGGGTTTAAAGCCGCTCTTGGGGGAAACGGCCACATGGCGGCAGCATTTCTACATTTCCAACTGTGGGTTTTGGGCAACAGAGCTTTCCTGGAAATCGTGTTAGTAAGCTGCAAATTAGAGTGGAATGTGCCGGCTCAAACCCCCAAGAGCTTATATCTCTTAAATTGTTGTTTGTTTTTTAAATTTAATTTTTATTCATTATCAGAGCCAATTTGATAACAATGTAGATTCTCCTAGGTGTACAGTTTCTGGTTCATCCTATCAATGTATCTGTCTATTCCTCTTTGGATCCATTCCCATGTATGTTCTTATAGAGTGTTGAGTAGACCTCTCTTCGTATTCCCTAGGTATTATGTGATTATATATTTCATATGTATTAGTACATGTCTGTTAACCCCCATATCCTAATTCATACATTCCTTGCACCTTTTCATTTGGTTAAACATAATTTGGATTTCTGAATCTATGCGTGTCCTTGTCTTGGAAATTATTTCATGGGTATCAACTTTTAGGTAACCCCTCTAAGTGATGTCACAGGATGTCTGTCTTTCGGTTTCTTTCTTACTTCAAGTTGGGTGATTATCTCTAGACACTTCTATGGTGGTGCCAACGGCACTGTTCCATGCTTTTACATGGCTCATATTCCATTGCGTACATGGACGACTTCTTGGTGCATTTTTCTATTGATGGACATTTTGGTTTCTTCCAGGTTTTGGCTATGGTACATGTTGCTGCAGTGCAGGATTGCCAGCCTGCGTCTTTTTGATTCTGGTCTACTCAGGTGATAGGCCCATGATTGGGCATACCAGATCACATGGTAGCTCCATTTTTACCCTTAAACGCACCTCCATTCTGTTCTCACTGCTGGCTCTTACCAGGTTACATCCCACCAGCAGCTAAAGGGTACGCAGTTGTCTAAAACCCCTTCAGCATTTATTCTTTGTAGACTTTTTGTGCTGATGATCATTCTGAAGGCTGTGAGGTGAACGTTTTTGTACACTGGATTTGCGTAGCTTTATTAATTCCTGATGTTCAGCCCTTTTCCATTCGTATTTTCTTAACAAAAAAGGTAAGAAAAAAGAAACAGAAAACAAATGTGCATAAAATATGCCTCTTGCAACTGTCGTTGTGAAATGTGGATGTCTTTTGAATGTTTTGATCGATATACGACCCCAGGATTTGTTTTCAGGGTACCTGTCCTTTACAGGCCTGCAATTATTTTGAATATCAACTGACCATTAGCGCTGGGATTAAAGCTGCTGTTGTGTGAAACGGCCACAAGGTGGCAGCAGTTCTCCTTTACCATATCTTGTTACTAGGTCAACAGAGCCTCAAAGGAAGTCGTGTTCTAAGTTGTAATTTAGAATGGAATGTGCCAGGAGAAAGCCCCTTAAGTTCGTCTCACTACTTCTTGTTCGTTTTTTTAATTTAATTTTTATTTTTTATCACAGCAAGTTTGATTACAATGTTTGCCTCGTTGTAGGTTTGCAAGATGTGGTTCTTTCACACATATACATATGTCTATTCTTCCTGGGATCCTTTTCCCATGTACGTTATGACAGAATGTTGAGTAGTCTTCTCTTGGTATTCCATAGGTCTTTGGTGATTCTATATTTCACCTCTGTTTGTATATGTCTGTTAACCCCAATATCCTAATGTATCCAATCCTCCCACATTTCCATTGGTGAACCACAAGTTTGTTTAATGAATCTGTGATTGCCCTTCTCTGTGGAAATAATTTCACGGGTATCAATTTTTAGGTAACACCTATAAGTGATATCATACGATATGTGTCTTTCTCTTTCTGACTTACTACAAGTCGCGTGATTACCTCTAGACTCATCTATGGTGCTGCAAATGGCATTGTGTCCTTTTTCTCCTTGGCTAATATTCCATCTGTATGTGTACCAGTTCTTCTTTGTCCCCTCATGTGTTGATGGATTTTTTGGTTGCTTCCATGTCTTGGCTATGGTAATACTGCGGCAATACACATTTGCCTGCCTGTGTCTTTCCAATTCTGTCTTCTTAGGTTATAGGCCCAGGAGTGGGCCTGCTGGATCATATGGTAGCAAAATGTTTACCTTGTAAAGGCACCTCCATTCTGTTCTCATTAGTGGCTCTTACCAGGTTCCGTCCCCCTTTAAGTTGAGGGTATGCACTTCACCACAACACCTTCAGCATTTACTCTTTGTAGATTTTTTGCTGATGTTTATTCTGACTATTGTGAGCTGATCCCTCTTTGTGGTTGGATTTGCATGCGTCTCAGAATCCCTTGAAATTGACATTTCTGGCATGTCCATTTTTTCTTCAAACTGTGAGTACAACTTACGTCTTCAAATTGTTTTCGTGAAGTATGTGTGACATTTTTAAATATTTTGGCCATTACCTCCCGCAAGACATTTTGAGGGCAGGTTTCATTTACAGCCCTCCAGTACCGGTGCATATGAAGTGACCCTTAGCACAGGTTTCAAACCTGCTGTTGCAGGTAACGGCCAGAGGGCGGCAGCATTTCTGCTTTTCCCAATCTGGTAACTAGGGAAACAGACCTACCTGGCACTGGTGTTCCTCCATTATATAATAGAGTGCAATGTGCCCAGATAAACCCCCAAAATCCGATGTCTCCTCACTTATGTTTGTTTTCTAAATTGAATTTATATATTTTTTTTTATTGGAGTCATATTCCTTTGTGTACATGGACCACTTCTTCTCTGTGCATTCCTCCGTAGATGGACATTTTCGTAGCTTCCATGTGTTGGCTATGGTAAATATTGCTGGAGCGCAGGATTGCCAGCCTGTGTCTTTTTTTTTTTTGGAACGTGGGCCTCCCACTGCCGTGGCCCCTCCCATTGCAGAGCACAGGTTCCGTTCGCGGAGGCCCAGCAGCCATAGCTCACGGGACCAGCCGCTCCGTGGCATGTGAGATCTTCCCGAACTGGGGCATGAACCCCTGTCCCCTGCATTGGCATGCGGACTCTCAACCACTGCACCACCAGTGAAGCCCAGCCTGTGTCTTTTTGATTCTCATCCCCTCAGGCGATAGGCCCAGCAGTGGGTATGCTTCACTGAATGGTAGCTCAGTATTTACCTTTTCAAGCCACCTCCTTTGTGTTTTCAGTACTGGCTCTTACCATGTCCCACGTTGAACCAAGGGTAGGCATTTCTCCAAAACCCCTTCAGCATTTATTGTTGGCAGAGGTTTTGCTGATGGCCATTCTGACTGGTGTGAGCTGTTAGGTTTTTGTAATTTCCATTTGCATGCCTTTAATTATTCCTAATGTTCAGCATTTTCCCATGCCTCTTAAAATTTCTGGTAAAGAAAAACAGAAAAAAATGGAGAGTACAATTAACCTCTTGCAATTGTCTTCTTGACAGGGTGCCCTCTTTTGAATTTTTGGGTCAATTTTCGACCCCTGGATTGTTTTTGAGGGCAGGTGTCATTTACAGGCCTGCAATGAGTGTGAATATTTAGTGACCATTAGCACTGGGTTTAAAGCTGCTGTTGTGGGGAATGGCCACAAGGCGGCAGCATTTCTCCATTCACAAATCTGGTTACTAGGACAGCAGAGCCTTTCTGGAAGTCGTGTTCCTAGGTTGTAAGTTAGAATGCAATGTGCCAGCAGAAACGCCCATAAGTTTATGTCTCATTACTTCTTCTTCGTTTTTAAAATTTATTTAATCGGGGTAATGATTAGATGTTGTTTGTCCAGGTGTACACAATCTGGTTGATTTGTACAATATATATGTCTATTCATGTTCAGATCCTCTTCCCATGTAAAATATTACAGTGCTCTGTAGACCTCCCTTGCTATATGGTCAGGCTTTTTGATATATGTTTATAATATGTATTTGTATACGTATGGTAACACTAATCTTAATTTACCATTCCGCCCACCTATCCTTTTAGATAAGCATACTCCTAAGTCTGTGAGTGTCTTTCTCTGTGGAAATATGTTCACTTGTGTTAGTTATTAGTTAAAGCCTATAAGTGATATCATAGGATATAGGTGTTTTGCCTTCTGACTTACCTCATGTTCTGTGATTAACTCCAAGCTCATCTATGGTGCCTCAAATAGCAGTGTTTCATTGTTTTCCATGGCTAATATTCTGTAGTATACATAGACCACTTCTTCTTTATCCATTCATCTGTTGGTGGTCATTTTGGTTGCTTCACTGTCTTGGCTCTTGTGAATAAGGCTGCAGTGCAGCTTTTGCAGCCCGGGTCTTCTCGATTCAGGTCTCAGGTGAGAGGCCCAGTGGTGTGACTGCTGGACTGAATGGTGCCTCAATTTGTATTTTAATTGCAGCTCCCTTCTGTTCTCATTATTGGGTATTACCACTTTACCTCTCACCAGCAGAAAGAGGGTACACAGTTCTCTAAAACCCCTTCAATATTTATTGTTTGTAGACTTTTTGCTGATGGCCAGTCGACTGGTGTGAGTTGAAATCTTTTTGTAGATGAGATTTGCATGAGTCTAATAATTACTGAGGTTGAGCTTTTATCCATTTTCCTACTTTATTAAAAGAGAGTGAGTCAAACTTACTTCTTCCTATTATTTTCTTGAAAAATTTGCCAGTTTTGATTTTTTTTTGGCCATTCCTTACCTCCGCACACTTGTTTAGGGCAGGTGTCCTTTACAGCCCTGAGTCCTTGTGAATGCAAAGTGACCATTAGCTGTGGTTTTATAGCTGCTCTTGTGGGAAACGGCCACAAGGCGGCAGCATTTCTACATTTCCAACTGTGGGTTTTGGGCAACAGAGCTTTCCTGGAAATCGTGTTAGTAAGCTGCAAATTAGAGTGGAATGTGCCGGCTCAAACCCCCAAGAGCTTATATCTCTTAAATTGTTGTTTGTTTTTTAAATTTAATTTTTATTCATTATCAGAGCCAATTTGATAACAATGTAGATTCTCCTAGGTGTACAGTTTCTGGTTCATCCTATCAATGTATCTGTCTATTCCTCTTTGGATCCTTTCCCATGTATGTTCTTATAGAGTGTTGAGTAGACCTCACTTCATATTCAATAGGTATTTTGTGATTATATATTTCATATGTATTAGTACATGTCTGTTAACCCCATATCCTAATTCACACATTCCTTACACCTTTTCATTTGGTTAAACATAACTTGGATTTCTGAATCTATGCGTGTCCTTCTCTTGGAAATTATTTCATGGGTATCAATTTTTAGGTAACCCCTCTAAGTGATGTCACAGGATGTCTGTCTTTCGGTTTCTTTCTTACTTCAAGTTGGGTGATTATCTCTAGACACTTCTATGGCGGTGCCAACGGCACTGTTCCATGCTTTTACATGGCTCATATTCCATTGCGTACATGGACGACTTCTTGGTGCATTTTTCTATTGATGGACATTTTGGTTTCTTCCAGGTTTTGGCTATGGTACATGTTGCTGCAGTGCAGGATTGCCAGCCTGCGTCTTTTTGATTCTGGTCTACTCAGGTGATAGGCCCATGAGTGGGCATACCAGATCACATGGTAGCTCCATTTTTACCCTTAAACGCACCTCCATTCTGTTCTCACTGCTGGCTCTTACCAGGTTACATCCCACCAGCAGCTAAAGGGTACGCAGTTCTCTAAAACCCCTTCAGCATTTATTCTTTGTAGACTTTTTTTTGCTGATGATCATTCTGAAGGCTGTGAGGTGAACGTTTTTGTACCCTGGATTTGCGTAGCTTTATTAATTCCTGATGTTCAGCCCTTTTCCATTCCCATTTTCTTAACAAAAAAGGAAAGAGAAAAAGAAACAGAAAACAAATGTGTATAAAATATGCCTCTTGCAACTGTCGTTGTGAAATGTGGATGTCTTTTGAATGTTTTGATCGATATACGACCCCAGGATTTGTTTTCAGGGCAGGTGTCCTTTACAGGCCTGCAATTATTTTGAATATCAACTGACCATTAGCGCTGGGATTAAAGCTGCTGTTGTGTGAAACGGCCACAAGGTGGCAGCAGTTCTCCTTTACCATATCTTGTTACTAGGTCAACAGAGCCTCAAAGGAAGTCGTGTTCTAGGTTGTAATTTAGAATGGAATGTGCCAGGAGAAAGCCCCTTAAGTTCGTCTCACTACTTCTTGTTCGTTTTTTTAATTTAATTTTTATTTTTTATCACAGCAAGTTTGATTACAATGTTTGCCTCGTTGTAGGTTTGCAAGATGTGGTTCTTTCACACATATACATATGTCTATTCTTCCTGGGATCCTTTTCCCATGTACGTTATGACAGAATGTTGAGTAGTCTTCTCTTGGTATTCCCTAGGTCTTTGGTGATTCTATATTTCACCTCTGTTTGTATATGTCTGTTAACCCCAATATCCTAATGTATCCAATCCTCCCACCTTTCCATTGGTGAACCACAAGTTTGTTTAATGAATCTGTGATTGCCCTTCTCTGTGGAAATATTTTCACGGGTATCAATTTTTAGGTAACACCTATAAGTGATATCATACGATATGTGTCTTTCTCTTTCTGACTTACTACGAGTCGCGTGATTACCTCTAGACTCATCTGTGGTGCTGCAAATGGCATTGTGTCCTTTTTCTCCTTGGCTAATATTGCGTCTGTACGTGTACCAGTTCTTCTTTGTCCACTCATGTGTTGATGGAGTTTTTGGTTGCTTCCATGTCTTGGCTATGGTAATACTGCGGCAATACACATTTGCCTGCCTGTGTCTTTCCAATTCTGTCTTCTTAGGTTATAGGCCCAGGAGTGGGCCTGCTGGATCATATGGTAGCAAAATGTTTACCTTGTAAAGGCACCTCCATTCTGTTCTCATTAGTGGCTCTTACCAGGTTCGGTCCCCCTTTAAGTTGAGGGTATGCACTTCACCACAACACCTTCAGCATGTACTGTTTGTAGTTTTTTTGCTGATGTCTATTCTGACTAGTGTGAGATGATACCTCTTTGTGGTTGGATTTGCATGCGTCTCAAAATCCCTTGAAATTGACCTTTCTGGAATGTCCATTTTTTCTTCACACTGTGAGTACAGCTTACCTCTTCAAATTGTTTTCGTGAAGTATGTGTGACATTTAGAAATATTTTGGCCATTACCTCCCGCAAGACATTTTGAGGGCAGGTTTCATTTACAGCCCTCCAGTACCGGTGCATATGAAGTGACCCTTAGCACAGGTTTCAAAGCTGCTGTTGCAGGTAACGGCCAGAGGGCGGCAGCATTTCTGCTTTTCCCAATCTGGTACCTAGGGAAACAGACCTTCCTGGCACTGGTGTTCCTCCGTTATATAATAGAGTGCAATGTGCCCAGATAAACCCCCAAAATCCGATGTCTCCTCACTTACGTTTGTTTTCTAAATTGAATTTATATATGTTTTTTATTGGAGTCATATTCCTTTGTGTACATGGACCACTTCTTCTCTGTGCATTCCTCTGTAGATGGACATTTTCGTAGCTTCCATGTGTTGGCTATGGTAAATATTGCTGGAGTGCAGGATTGCCAGCCTGTGTCTTTTTTTTTCTTTTCGGTACGTGGGCCTCTCACTGCCGTGGGCCCTCCCATTGCGGAGCACAGGTTCCGGACGCGCAGACCCAGCAGCCATAGCTCACGGGACCAGCCGCTCCGCGGCATGTGAGATCTTCCCGAACTGGGGCATGAACCCCTTTCCCCTGCATTGGCAAGCGGACTCTCAACCACTGCACCACCAGTGAAGCCCAGCCTGTGTCTTTTTGATTCTCATCCCCTCAGGCGATAGGCCCAGCAGTGGGTATGCTTGACTGAATGGTATCTCAGTATTTACCTCTTCAAGGCACCTCCTTTGTGTTTTCAGTACTGGCTCTTACCATGTCCCACATTGAACCAAGGGTAGGCATTTCTCCAAAACCCCTTCAGCATTTATTGTTTGCAGAATTTTTGCTGATGGCCATTCTGACTGGTGTCAGCTGTTAGGTTTTTGTAATTTGGATTTGCATGTCTTTAATTATTCCTAATGTTCAGCATTTTCCCATGCCTTTTAAAATTTCAGGTAAAGAAAAACAGAAAAAAAAGGAGAGTACAATTAACCTCTTGCAATTGTCTTCTTGACAGGGTGCCCTCTTTTGAATTTTTTGGTCAATTTTTGACCCCAGGATTGTTTTTGAGGGCAGGTGTCATTTACAGGCCTGCAATGAGTGTGAATATTTAGTGATAATTAGCACTGGGTTTTAAGCTGCTGTTGTGGGAAATGGCCACAAGGCGGCAGCATTTCTCCATTCCCAAATCTGGTTACTAGGACAGCAGAGCCTTTCTGGAAGTCGTGTTCCTAGGTTGTAAGTTAGAATGCAATGTGCCAGCAGAAAGGCCCATAAGTTTATGTCTCATTACTGCTTCTTGGTTTTTAAAATTTATTTAATCGGGGTAATGATTAGATATTGTTTGTCCAGGTGTACACAATCTGGTTGATTTGTACCATATATATGTCTATTCATGTTCAGATCCTCTTCCCATGTAAAATATTACAGTGCTCTGTAGACCTCCCTTGCTATGTGGTCAGGCTTTTTGATATATGTTTATAATATGTATTTGTATACATATGGTAACACTATTCTTAATTTACCATTCCGCCCACCTATCCTTTTAGATAAGCATACTTCTAAGTCTGTGAGTGTCTTTCTCTGTGGAAATATGTTCATTTGTGTTAGTTATTAGTTAAAGCCTATAAGTGATATCATAGGATATAGGTCTTTTGCCTTCTGACTTACCTCATGTTCTGTGATTACCTCCAAGCTCATCTATGGTGCCTCAAATAGCAGTGTTTCATTGTTTTCCATGGCTAATATTCTGTTGTATACATAGACCACTTCTTCTTTATCCATTCATCTGTTGGTGGTCATTTTGGTTGCTTCACTGTCTTGGCTCTTGTGAATAAGGCTGCAGTGCAGCTTTTGCAGCCCGGGTCTTCTCGATTCAGGTCTCAGGTGAGAGGCCCAGTGGTGTGACTGTTGGACTGAATGGTACCTCAATTTGTATTTTAATTGCAGCTCCCTTCTGTTCTCATTATTGGGTATTACCACTTTACCTCTCACCAGCAGAAAGAGGGTACACAGTTCTCTAAAACCCCTTCAATATTTATTGTTTGTAGACTTTTTGCTGATGGCCAGTCGACTGGTGTGAGTTGAAATCATTTTGTAGATTATATTTGCATGAGTTTAATAATTACTGAGGTTGAGCTTTTATCCATTTTCCTATTTTTTTAAAAGAGAGTGAGTCAAACTTACTTCTTCATAGTATTTTCTTGAAAAATTTGCCAGTTTTGATTTTTTTTTGGCCATTCCTTACCTCCGCACACTTGTTTAGGGCAGGTGTCCTTTACAGCCCTGAGTCCTTGTGAATGCAAAGTGACCATTAGCTGTGGTTTTATAGCTGCTCTTGTGGGAAACGGCCACAAGGTGGCTGCATTTCTACATTTCCAACTGTGGGTTTTGGGCAACAGAGCTTTCCTGGAAATCGTGTTAGTAAGCTGCAAATTAGAGTGGAATGTGCCGGCTCAAACCCCCAAGAGCTTATATCTCTTAAATTGTTGTTTGTTTTTTAAATTTAATTTTTATTCATTATCAGAGCCAATTTGATAACAATGTAGATTCTCCTAGGTGTACAGTTTCTGGTTCATCCTATCAATATATCTGTCTATTCCTCTTTGGATCCTTTCCCATGTATGTTCTTATAGAGTGGTGAGTAGACCTCACTTCATATTCAATAGGTATTTTGTGATTATATATTTCATATGTATTAGTACATGTCTGTTAACCCCATATCCTAATTCACATATTCCTTACACCTTTTCATTTGGTTAAACATAACTTGGATTTCTGAACCTATGCGTGTCCTTCTCTTGGAAATTATTTCATGGGTATCAATTTTTAGGTAACCCCTCTAAGTGATGTCACAGGATGTCTGTCTTTCGGTTTCTTTCTTACTTCAAGTTGGGTGATTATCTCTAGACACTTCTATGGCGGTGCCAACGGCACTGTTCCATGCTTTTACATAGCTCATATTCCATTGCGTACATGGACGACTTCTTGGTGCATTTTTCTATTGATGGACATTTTGGTTTCTTCCAGGTTTTGGCTATGGTACATGTTGCTGCAGTGCAGGATTGCCAGCCTGCGTCTTTTTGATTCTGTTCTACTCAGGTGATAGGCCCATGAGTGGGCATACCAGATCACATGGTAGCTCCATTTTTACCCTTAAACGCACCTCCATTCTGTTCTCACTGCTGGCTCTTACCAGGTTACATCCCACCAGCAGCTAAAGGGTACGCAGTTCTCTAAAACCCCTTCAGCATTTATTCTTTGTAGACTTTTTTTGCTGATGATCATTCTGAAGGCTGTGAGGTGAACGTTTTTGTACACTGGATTTGCGTAGCTTTATTAATTCCTGATGTTCAGCCCTTTTCCATTCCCATTTTCTTAACAAAAAAGGAAAGAAAAAAAGAAACAGAAAACAAATGTGCATAAAATATGCCTCTTGCAACTGTCGTTTTGAAATGTGGATGTCTTTTGAATGTTTTGATCGATATACGACCCCAGGATTTGTTTTCAGGGCAGGTGTCCTTTACAGGCCTGCAATTATTTTGAATATCAACTGACCATTAGCGCTGGGATTAAAGCTGCTGTTGTGTGAAACGGCCACAAGGTGGCAGCAGTTCTCCTTTACCATATCTTGTTACTAGGTCAACAGAGCCTCAAAGGAAGTCGTGTTCTAGGTTGTAATTTAGAATGGAATGTGCCAGGAGAAAGCCCCTTAAGTTCGTCTCACTACTTCTTGTTCGTTTTTTTAATTTAATTTTTATTTTTTATCACAGCAAGTTTGATTACAATGTTTGCCTCGTTGTAGGTTTGCAAGATGTGGTTCTTTCACACATATACATATGTCTATTCTTCCTGGGATCCTTTTCCCATGTACGTTATGACAGAATGTTGAGTAGTCTTCTCTTGGTATTCCATAGGTCTTTGGTGATTCTATATTTCACCTCTGTTTGTATATGTCTGTTAACCCCAATATCCTAATGTATCCAATCCTCCCACCTTTCCATTGGTGAACCACAAGTTTGTTTAATGAATCTGTGATTGCCCTTCTCTGTGGAAATAATTTCACGGGTATCAATTTTTAGGTAACACCTATAAGTGATATCATACGATATGTGTCTTTCTCTTTCTGACTTACTACGAGTCGCGTGATTACCTCTAGACTCATCTGTGGTGCTGCAAATGGCATTGTGTCCTTTTTCTCCTTGGCTAATATTGCGTCTGTACGTGTACCAGTTCTTCTTTGTCCACTCATGTGTTGATGGAGTTTTTGGTTGCTTCCATGTCTTGGCTATGGTAATACTGCGGCAATACACATTTGCCTGCCTGTGTCTTTCCAATTCTGTCTTCTTAGGTTATAGGCCCAGGAGTGGGCCTGCTGGATCATATGGTAGCAAAATGTTTACCTTGTAAAGGCACCTCCATTCTGTTCTCATTAGTGGCTCTTACCAGGTTCGGTCCCCCTTTAAGTTGAGGGTATGCACTTCACCACAACACCTTCAGCATGTACTGTTTGTAGTTTTTTTGCTGATGTCTATTCTGACTAGTGTGAGATGATACCTCTTTGTGGTTGGATTTGCATGCGTCTCAAAATCCCTTGAAATTGACCTTTCTGGAATGTCCATTTTTTCTTCAAACTGTGAGTACAGCTTACCTCTTCAAATTGTTTTCGTGAAGTATGTGTGACATTTAGAAATATTTTGGCCATTACCTCCCGCAAGACATTTTGAGGGCAGGTTTCATTTACAGCCCTCCAGTACCGGTGCATATGAAGTGACCCTTAGCACAGGTTTCAAAGCTGCTGTTGCAGGTAACGGCCAGAGGGCGGCAGCATTTCTGCTTTTCCCAATCTGGTACCTAGGGAAACAGACCTTCCTGGCACTGGTGTTCCTCCGTTATATAATAGAGTGCAACGTGCCCAGGTAAACGCCCAAAATCCGATGTCTCCTCACTTATGTTTGTTTTCTAAATTGAATTTATATATGTTTTTTATTGGAGTCATATTCCTTTGTGTACATGGACCACTTCTTCTCTGTGCATTCCTCTGTAGATGGACATTTTCGTAGCTTCCATGTGTTGGCTATGGTAAATATTGCTGGAGTGCAGGATTGCCAGCCTGTGTCTTTTTTTTTTTCGGTACGTGGGCCTCTCACTGCCGTGGCCCCTCCCATTGCAGAGAACAGGTTCCGGACGCGCAGGGCCAGCAGCCATAGCTCACGGGACCAGCCGCTCCGTGGCATGTGAGATCTTCCCGAACTGGGGCATGAACCCCTTTCCCCTGCATTGGCAAGCGGACTCTCAACCACTGCACCACCAGTGAAGCCCAGCCTGTGTCTTTTTGATTCTCATCCCCTCAGGCGATAGGCCCAGCAGTGGGTATGCTTGACTGAATGGTAGCTCAGTATTTACCTTTTCAAGGCACCTCCTTTGTGTTTTCAGTACTGGCTCTTACCATGTCCCACGTTGAACCAAGGGTAGGCATTTCTCCAAAACCCCTTTAGCATTTATTGTTTGCAGAAGTTTTGCTGATGGCCATTCTGACTGGTGTGAGCTGTTAGGTTTTTGTAATTTGCATTTGCATGTCTTTAATTATTCCTAATGTTCAGCATTTTCCCATGCCTCTTAAAATTTCTGGTAAAGAAAAACAGAAAAAAATGGAGAGTACAATTAACCTCTTGCAATTGTCTTCTTGACAGGGTGCCCTCTTTTGAATTTTTTGGTCAATTTTCGACCCCAGGATTGTTTTTGAGGGCAGGTGTCATTTACAGGCCTGCAATGAGTGTGAATATTTAGTGACCATTCGCACTGGGTTTAAGGCTGCTGTTGTGGGAAATGGCCACAAGGCGGCAGCATTTCTCCATTCCCAAATCTGGATACTAGGACAGCAGAGCCTTTCGGGAAGTCGTGTTCCTAGGTTGTAAGTTAGAATGCAATGTGCCAGCAGAAACGCCCCTAAGTTTATGTCTCATTACTTCTTCTTGGTTTTTAAAATTTATTTAATCGGGGTAATGTTTAGATGTTGTTTGTCCAGGTGTACACAGTCTGGTTGATTTGTACAATATATATGTCTATTCATGTTCAGATCCTCTTCCCATGTAAAATATTACAGTGCTCTGTAGACCTCCCTTGCTATATGGTCAGGCTTTTTGATATATGTTTATAATATGTATTTGTATACATATGGTAACACTAATCTTAATTTACCATTCCGCCCACCTATCCTTTTAGATAAGCATACTTCTAAGTCTGTGAGTGTCTTTCTCTGTGGAAATATGTTCATTTGTGGTAGTTATTAGTTAAAGCCTATAAGTGATATCATAGGATATAGGTCTTTTGCCTTCTGACTTACCTCATGTTCTGTGATTACCTCCAAGCTCATCTATGGTGCCTCAAACAGCAGTGTTTCATTGTTTTCCATGGTTAATATTCTGTTGTATACATAGACCACTTCTTCTTTATCCATTCATCTGTTGGTGGTCATTTTGGTTGCTTCACTGTCTTGGCTCTTGTGAATAAGGCTGCAGTGCAGCTTTTGCAGCCCGGGTCTTCTCGATTCAGGTCTCAGGTGAGAGGCCCAGTGGTGTGAGTTCTGGATTGAATGGTGCCTCAATTTGTATTTTAATTGCTGCTCCCTTCTGTTCTCATTATTGGGTATTACCACTTTACCTCTCACCAGCAGAAAGAGGGTACACAGTTCTCTAAAACCCCTTCAATATTTATTGTTTGTAGACTTTTTGCTGATGGCCAGTCAACTGGTGTGAGTTGAAATCTTTTTGTAGATGAGATTTGCATGAGCCTAATAATTACTGAGGTTGAGCTTTTATCCATTTTCCTACTTTTTAAAAAGAGAGTGAGTCAAACTTACTTCTTCATATTATTTTCTTGAAAAATTTGCCAGTTTTGAAATTTTTTTGGCCATTCCTTACCTCCGCACACATGTTTAGGGCAGGTGTCCTTTACAGCCCTGAGTCCTTGTGAATGCAAAGTAACCATTAGCTGTGGGTTTAAAGCCGCTCTTGGGGGAAACGGCCACAAGGCCGCAGCATTTCTACATTTCCAACTGTGGGTTTTGGGCAACAGAGCTTTCCTGGAAATCGTGTTAGTAAGCTGCAAATTAGAGTGGAATGTGCCGGCTCAAACCCCCAAGAGCTTATATCTCTTAAATTGTTGTTTGTTTTTTAAATTTAATTTTTATTCATTATCAGAGCCAATTTGATAACAATGTAGATTCTCCTAGGTGTACAGTTTCTGGTTCATCCTATCAATGTATCTGTCTATTCCTCTTTGGATCCATTCCCATGTATGTTCTTATAGAGTGTTGAGTAGACCTCTCTTCGTATTCCCTAGGTATTATGTGATTATATATTTCATATGTATTAGTACATGTCTGTTAACCCCCATATCCTAATTCATACATTCCTTGCAGCTTTTCATTTGGTTAAACATAATTTGGATTTCTGAATCTATGCGTGTCCTTGTCTTGGAAATTATTTCATGGGTATCAACTTTTAGGTAACCCCTCTAAGTGATGTCACAGGATGTCTGTCTTTCGGTTTCTTTCTTACTTCAAGTTGGGTGATTATCTCTAGACACTTCTATGGTGGTGCCAACGGCACTGTTCCATGCTTTTACATGGCTCATATTCCATTGCGTACATGGACGACTTCTTGGTGCATTTTTCTATTGATGGACATTTTGGTTTCTTCCAGGTTTTGGCTATGGTACATGTTGCTGCAGTGCAGGATTGCCAGCCTGCGTCTTTTTGATTCTGGTCTACTCAGGTGATAGGCCCATGATTGGGCATACCAGATCACATGGTAGCTCCATTTTTACCCTTAAACGCACCTCCATTCTGTTCTCACTGCTGGCTCTTACCAGGTTACATCCCACCAGCAGCTAAAGGGTACGCAGTTGTCTAAAACCCCTTCAGCATTTATTCTTTGTAGACTTTTTGTGCTGATGATCATTCTGAAGGCTGTGAGGTGAACGTTTTTGTACACTGGATTTGCGTAGCTTTATTAATTCCTGATGTTCAGCCCTTTTCCATTCGTATTTTCTTAACAAAAAAGGTAAGAAAAAAGAAACAGAAAACAAATGTGCATAAAATATGCCTCTTGCAACTGTCGTTGTGAAATGTGGATGTCTTTTGAATGTTTTGATCGATATACGACCCCAGGATTTGTTTTCAGGGTACCTGTCCTTTACAGGCCTGCAATTATTTTGAATATCAACTGACCATTAGCGCTGGGATTAAAGCTGCTGTTGTGTGAAACGGCCACAAGGTGGCAGCAGTTCTCCTTTACCATATCTTGTTACTAGGTCAACAGAGCCTCAAAGGAAGTCGTGTTCTAAGTTGTAATTTAGAATGGAATGTGCCAGGAGAAAGCCCCTTAAGTTCGTCTCACTACTTCTTGTTCGTTTTTTTAATTTAATTTTTATTTTTTATCACAGCAAGTTTGATTACAATGTTTGCCTCGTTGTAGGTTTGCAAGATGTGGTTCTTTCACACATATACATATGTCTATTCTTCCTGGGATCCTTTTCCCATGTACGTTATGACAGAATGTTGAGTAGTCTTCTCTTGGTATTCCATAGGTCTTTGGTGATTCTATATTTCACCTCTGTTTGTATATGTCTGTTAACCCCAATATCCTAATGTATCCAATCCTCCCACATTTCCATTGGTGAACCACAAGTTTGTTTAATGAATCTGTGATTGCCCTTCTCTGTGGAAATAATTTCACGGGTATCAATTTTTAGGTAACACCTATAAGTGATATCATACGATATGTGTCTTTCTCTTTCTGACTTACTACAAGTCGCGTGATTACCTCTAGACTCATCTATGGTGCTGCAAATGGCATTGTGTCCTTTTTCTCCTTGGCTAATATTCCATCTGTATGTGTACCAGTTCTTCTTTGTCCCCTCATGTGTTGATGGATTTTTTGGTTGCTTCCATGTCTTGGCTATGGTAATACTGCGGCAATACACATTTGCCTGCCTGTGTCTTTCCAATTCTGTCTTCTTAGGTTATAGGCCCAGGAGTGGGCCTGCTGGATCATATGGTAGCAAAATGTTTACCTTGTAAAGGCACCTCCATTCTGTTCTCATTAGTGGCTCTTACCAGGTTCCGTCCCCCTTTAAGTTGAGGGTATGCACTTCACCACAATACCTTCAGCATTTACTCTTTGTAGATATTTTGCTGATGTTTATTCTGACTATTGTGAGCTGATACCTCTTTGTGGTTGGATTTGCATGCGTCTCAGAATCCCTTGAAATTGACATTTCTGGCATGTCCATTTTTTCTTCACACTGTGAGTACAACTTACGTCTTCAAATTGTTTTCGTGAAGTATGTGTGACATTTTTAAATATTTTGGCCATTACCTCCCGCAAGACATTTTGAGGGCAGGTTTCATTTACAGCCCTCCAGTACCGGTGCATATGAAGTGACCCTTAGCACAGGTTTCAAACCTGCTGTTGCAGGTAACGGCCAGAGGGCGGCAGCATTTCTGCTTTTCCCAATCTGGTAACTAGGGAAACAGACCTACCTGGCACTGGTGTTCCTCCATTATATAATAGAGTGCAATGTGCCCAGATAAACCCCCAAAATCCGATGTCTCCTCACTTATGTTTGTTTTCTAAATTGAATTTATATATTTTTTTTTATTGGAGTCATATTCCTTTGTGTACATGGACCACTTCTTCTCTGTGCATTCCTCTGTAGATGGACATTTTCGTAGCTTCCATGTGTTGGCTATGGTAAATATTGCTGGAGTGCAGGATTGCCAGCCTGTGTCTTTTTTTTTTTCGGTACGTGGACCTCTCACTGCCATGGCCCCTCCCATTGCAGAGCACAGGTTCCGGACGCGCAGGCCCAGCAGCCATAGCTCACGGGACCAGCCGCTCCGCGGCATGTGAGATCTTCCCGAACTGGGGCATGATCCCTGTCCCCTGCATTGGCAAGCGGACTCTCAACCACTGCACCACCAGTGAAGCCCAGCCTGTGTCTTTTTGATTCTCATCCCCTCAGGCGATAGGCCCAGCAGTGGGTATGCTTGAATGAATGGTAGCTCAGTATTTACCTTTTCAAGTCACCTCCTTTGTGTTTTCAGTACTGGCTCTTACCATGTCCAACGTTGAACCAAGGGTAGGCATTTCTCCAAAACCCCTTCAGCATTTATTGTTTGCAGAGGTTTCGCTGATGGCCATTCTGACTGGTGTGAGCTCTTAGGTTTTTGTAATTTGCATTTGCGTGTCTTTAATTATTCCTAATGTTCAGCATTTTCCCATGCCTCTTAAAATTTCTGGTAAAGAAAAACAGAAAAAAATGGAGAGTACAATTAACCTCTTGCAATTGTCTTCTTGACAGGGTGCCCTCTTTTGAATTTTTTGGTCAATTTTCGACCCCTGGATTGTTTTTGAGGGCAGGTGTCATTTACAGGCCTGCAATGAGTGTGAATATTTAGTGACCATTAGCACTGGGTTTAAAGCTGCTCTTGTGGGAAATGGCCACAAGGCGGCAGCATTTCTCCATTCCCAAATCTGGTTACTAGGACAGCAGAGGCTTTCTGGAAGTCGTGTTCCTAGGTTGTAAGTTAGAATGCAATGTGCCAGCAGAAACGCCCCTAAGTTTATGTCTCATTACTTCTTCTTGGTTTTTAAAATTTATTTAATCGGGGTAATGATTAGATGTTGTTTGACCAGGTGTACACAATCTGGTTGATTTGTACAATATATATGTCTATTCATGTTCAGATCCTCTTCCCATGTAAAATATTACAGTGCTCTGTAGACCTCCCTTGCTATATGGTCAGGTTTTTTGATATATGTTTATAATATGTATTTGTATACGTATGGTAACACTAATCTTAATTTACCATTCCGCCCACCTATCCTTTTAGATAAGCATACTTCTAAGTCTGTGAGTGTCTTTCTCTGTGGAAATATGTTCACTTGTGTTAGTTATTAGTTAAAGCCTATAAGTGATATCATAGGATATAGGTCTTTTGCCTTCTGACTTACCTCATGTTCTGTGATTACCTCCAAGCTTATCTATGGTGCCTCAAACAGCAGTGTTTCATTGTTTTCCATGGCTAATATTCTGTTGTATACATAGACCACTTCTTCTTTATCCATTCATCTGTTGGTGGTCATTTTGGTTGCTTCACTGTCTTGGCTGTTGTGAATAAGGCTGCAGTGCAGCTTTTGCAGCCCGGGTCTTCTCGATTCAGGTCTCAGGTGAGAGGCCCAGTGGTGTGACTGCTGGATTGAATGGTGCCTCAATTTGTATTTTAATTGCAGCTCCCTTCTGTTCTCATTATTGGGTATTACCACTTTACCTCTCACCAGCAGAAAGAGGGTACACAGTTCTCTAAAACCCCTTCCATATTTATTGTTTGTAGACTTTTTGCTGATGGCCAGTCGACTGGTGTGAGTTGAAATCTTTTTGTAGATTAGATTTGCATGAGTCTAATCATTACTGAGGTTGAGCTTTTATCCATTTTCCTACTTTTTTAAAAGAGAGTGAGTCAAACTTACTTCTTCATATTATTTTCTTGAAAAATTTGCCAGTTTTGAATTTTTTTGGCCATTCCTTACCTCCGCACACTTGTTTAGGGCAGGTGTCCTTTACAGCCCTGAGTCCTTGTGAATGCAAAGTGACCATTAGCTGTGGGTTTAAAGCCGCTCTTGTGGGAAACGGCCACAAGGCGGCAGCATTTCTACATTTCCAACTGTGGGTTTTGGGCAACAGAGCTTTCCTGGAAATCGTGTTAGTAAGCTGCAAATTAGAGTGGAATGTGCTGGCTCAAACCCCCAAGAGCTTGTATCTCTTAAATTGTTGTTTGTTTTTTAAATTTAATTTTTATTCATTATCAGAGCCAATTTGATAACAATGTAGATTCTCCTAGGTGTACAGTTTCTGGTTCATCCTATCAATGTATCTGTCTATTCCTCTTTGGATCCTTTCCCATGTATGTTCTTATAGAGTGTTGAGTAGACCTCTCTTCATATTCAACAGGTATTTTGTGATTATATATTTCATATGTATTAGTACATGTCTGTTAACCCCCACATCCTAATTCATACATTCCTTACACCTTTTCATTTGGTTAAACATAATTTGGATTTCTGAATCTATGCGTGTCCTTCTCTTGGAAATTATTTCATGGGTATCAATTTTTAGGTAACCCCTCTAAGTGATGTCACAGGATGTCTGTCTTTTGGTCTCTTTCTTACTTCAAGTTGGGTGATTATCTCTAGACACTTCTATGGTGGTGCCAACGGCACTGTTCCATGCTTTTACATGGCTCATATTCCATTGCGTACATGGACGACTTCTTGGTGCATTTTTCTATTGATGGACATTTTGGTTTCTTCCAGGTTTTGGCTATGGTACATGTTGCTGCAGTGCAGGATTGTCAGCCTGCGTCTTTTTGATTCTGGTCTCCTCAGGTGATAGGCCCATGAGTGGGCATACCAGATCACATGGTAGCTCCATTTTTACCCTTAAACGCACCTCCATTCTGTTCTCACTGCTGGCTCTTACCAGGTTACATCCCACCAGCAGCTAAAGGGTACGCAGTTCTCTAAAACCCCTTCAGCATTTATTCTTTGTAGACTTTTTTTGCTGATGATCATTCTGAAGGCTGTGAGGTGAACGTTTTTGTACACTGGATTTGCGTAGCTTTATTAATTCCTGATGTTCAGCCCTTTTCCATTCGTATTTTCTTAACAAAAAAGGAAAGAAAAAAAGAAACAGAAAACAAATGTGCATAAAATATGCCTCTTGCAACTGTCGTTTTGAAATGTGGATGTCTTTTGAATGTTTTGATCGATATACGACCCCGGGATTTGTTTTCAGGGTACCTGTCCTTTACAGGCCTGCAATTATTTTGAATATCAACTGACCATTAGCGCTGGGATTAAAGCTGCTGTTGTGTGAAACGGCCACAAGGTGGCAGCAGTTCTCCTTTACCATATCTTGTTACTAGGTCAACAGAGCCTCAAAAGAAGTCGTGTTCTAGGTTGTAATTTAGAATGCAATGGGCCAGGAAAAAGCCCCTTAAGTTCGTCTCACTACTTCTTGTTCGTTTTTTTAATTTAATTTTTATTTTTTATCACAGCAAGTTTGATTACAATGTTTGCCTTGTTGTAGGTTTGCAAGATGTGGTTCTTTCACACATATACATATGTCTATTCTTCCTGGGATCCTTTTCCCATGTACGTTATGACAGAATGTTGAGTAGTCTTCTCTTGGTATTCCCTAGGTCTTTGGTGATTCTATATTTCACCTCTGTTTGTATATGTCTGTTAACCCCAATATCCTAATGTATCCAATCCTCACACCTTTCCATTGGTGAACCACAAGTTTGTTTAATGAATCTGTGATTGCCCTTCTCTGTGGAAATAATTTCACGGGTATCAATTTTTAGGTAACACCTATAAGTGATATCATACGATATGTGTCTTTCTCTTTCTGACTTACTACAAGTCGCGTGATTACCTCTAGACTCATCTATGGTGCTGCAAATGGCATTGTGTCCTTTTTCTCCTTGGCTAATATTCCATCTGTACGTGTACCAGTTCTTCTTTGTCCACTCATCTGTTGATGGAGTTTTTGGTTGCTTCCATGTCTTGGCTATGGTAATACTGCGGCAATACACATTTGCCTGCCTGTGTCTTTCCAATTCTGTCTTCTTAGGTTATAGGCCCAGGAGTGGGCCTGCTGGATCATATGGTAGCAAAATGTATACCTTGTAAAGGCACCTCCATTCTGTTCTCATTAGTGGCTCTTACCAGGTTACGTCCCCATTTAAGTTGAGGGTATGCACTTCACCTCAACACCTTCAGAATTTACTCTTTGTAGTTTTTTTGCTGATGTTTATTCTGACTAGTTTGAGCTGATACCTTTTTGTGGTTGGATTTGCATGCGTCTCAGAATCCCTTGAAATTGACCTTTCTGGCATGTCCATTTTTTCTTCAAACTGTGAGTACAGCTTACGTCTTCAAATTGTTTTCGTGAAGTATGTGTGACATTTAGAAATGTTTTGGCCATTACCTCCCGCAAGACATTTTGAGGGCAGGTTTCATTTACAGCCCTCCAGTACCGGTGCATATGAAGTGACCCTTAGCACAGGTTTCAAAGCTGCTGTTGCAGGTAACGGCCAGAGGGCAGCAGCATTTCTGCTTTACCCAATCTGGTAACTAGGGAAACAGACCTACCTGGCACTGGTGTTCCTCCATTATATAATAGAGTGCAATGTGCCCAGATAAACCCCCAAAATCCGATGACTCCTCACTTATGTTTGTTTTCTAAATTGAATTTATATATGTTTTTTATTGGAGTCATATTCCTTTGTGTACATGGACCACATCTTCTCTGTGCATTCCTCTGTAGATGGACATTTTCATAGCTTCCATGTGTTGTCTATGGTAAATATTACTGGAGTGCAGGATTGCCAGCCTGTGTTATTTTTTTTTTTTTTGGTACGTGGGCCTCTCACTGCCGTGGCCCCTCACATTGCAGAGCACAGTTTCCGGACGTGCAGGCCCAGCAGCCATAGCTCACGGGACCAGCCGCTCCGCGGCATGTGAGATCTTCCCAAACTGGGGCATGAACCCCTGTCCCCTGCATTGGCAAGCAGACTCTCAACCACTGCACCACCAGTGAAGCCCAGCCTGTGTCTTTTTGATTCTCATCCCCTCAGGCGATAGGCCCAGCAGTGGGTAGGCTTGACTGAATGGTAGCTCAGTATTTACCTTTTCAAGTCACCTCCTTTGTGTTTTCAGTACTGGCTCTTACCATGTCCCACGTTGAACCAAGGGTAGGCATTTCTCCAAAACCCCTTCAGCATTTATTGTTTGCAGAGGTTTCGCTGATGGCCATTCTGACTGGTGTGAGCTCTTAGGTTTTTGTAATTTGCATTTGCATGTCTTTAATTATTCCTAATGTTCAGCATTTTCCCATGCCTCTTAAAATTTCTGGTAAAGAAAAACAGAAAAAAATGGAGAGTACAATTAACCTCTTGCAATTGTCTTCTTGACAGGGTGCCCTCTTTTGAATTTTTTGGTCAATTTTCGACCCCTGGATTGATTTTGAGGGCAGGTGTCATTTACAGGCCTGCAATGAGTGTGAATATTTAGTGACCATTAGCACTGGGTTTAAAGCTGCTCTTGTGGGAAATGGCCACAAGGCGGCAGCATTTCTCCATTCCCAAATCTGGTTACTAGGACAGCAGAGGCTTTCTGGAAGTCGTGTTCCTAGGTTGTAAGTTAGAATGCAATGTGCCAGCAGAAACGCCCCTAAGTTTATGTCTCATTACTTCTTCTTGGTTTTTAAAATTTATTTAATCGGGGTAATGATTAGATGTTGTTTGACCAGGTGTACACAATCTGGTTGATTTGTACAATATATATGTCTATTCATGTTCAGATCCTCTTCCCATGTAAAATATTACAGTGCTCTGTAGACCTCCCTTGCTATATGGTCAGGTTTTTTGATATATGTTTATAATATGTATTTGTATACGTATGGTAACACTAATCTTAATTTACCATTCCGCCCACCTATCCTTTTAGATAAGCATACTTCTAAGTCTGTGAGTGTCTTTCTCTGTGGAAATATGTTCACTTGTGTTAGTTATTAGTTAAAGCCTATAAGTGATATCATAGGATATAGGTCTTTTGCCTTCTGACTTACCTCATGTTCTGTGATTACCTCCAAGCTTATCTATGGTGCCTCAAACAGCAGTGTTTCATTGTTTTCCATGGCTAATATTCTGTTGTATACATAGACCACTTCTTCTTTATCCATTCATCTGTTGGTGGTCATTTTGGTTGCTTCACTGTCTTGGCTGTTGTGAATAAGGCTGCAGTGCAGCTTTTGCAGCCCGGGTCTTCTCGATTCAGGTCTCAGGTGAGAGGCCCAGTGGTGTGACTGCTGGATTGAATGGTGCCTCAATTTGTATTTTAATTGCAGCTCCCTTCTGTTCTCATTATTGGGTATTACCACTTTACCTCTCACCAGCAGAAAGAGGGTACACAGTTCTCTAAAACCCCTTCCATATTTATTGTTTGTAGACTTTTTGCTGATGGCCAGTCGACTGGTGTGAGTTGAAATCTTTTTGTAGATTAGATTTGCATGAGTCTAATCATTACTGAGGTTGAGCTTTTATCCATTTTCCTACTTTTTTAAAAGAGAGTGAGTCAAACTTACTTCTTCATATTATTTTCTTGAAAAATTTGCCAGTTTTGAATTTTTTTGGCCATTCCTTACCTCCGCACACTTGTTTAGGGCAGGTGTCCTTTACAGCCCTGAGTCCTTGTGAATGCAAAGTGACCATTAGCTGTGGGTTTAAAGCCGCTCTTGTGGGAAACGGCCACAAGGCGGCAGCATTTCTACATTTCCAACTGTGGGTTTTGGGCAACAGAGCTTTCCTGGAAATCGTGTTAGTAAGCTGCAAATTAGAGTGGAATGTGCCGGCTCAAACCCCCAAGAGCTTATATCTCTTAAATTGTTGTTTGTTTTTTAAATTTAATTTTTATTCATTATCAGAGCCAATTTGATAACAATGTAGATTCTCCTAGGTGTACAGTTTCTGGTTCATCCTATCAATGTATCTGTCTATTCCTCTTTGGATCCATTCCCATGTATGTTCTTATAGAGTGTTGAGTAGACCTCTCTTCATATTCAACAGGTATTTTGTGATTATATATTTCATATGTATTAGTACATGTCTGTTAACCCCCACATCCTAATTCATACATTCCTTACACCTTTTCATTTGGTTAAACATAATTTGGATTTCTGAATCTATGCGTGTCCTTCTCTTGGAAATTATTTCATGGGTATCAATTTTTAGGTAACCCCTCTAAGTGATGTCACAGGATGTCTGTCTTTTGGTCTCTTTCTTACTTCAAGTTGGGTGATTATCTCTAGACACTTCTATGGTGGTGCCAACGGCACTGTTCCATGCTTTTACATGGCTCATATTCCATTGCGTACATGGACGACTTCTTGGTGCATTTTTCTATTGATGGACATTTTGGTTTCTTCCAGGTTTTGGCTATGGTACATGTTGCTGCAGTGCAGGATTGCCAGCCTGCGTCTTTTTGATTCTGGTCTCCTCAGGTGATAGGCCCATGAGTGGGCATACCAGATCACATGGTAGCTCCATTTTTACCCTTAAACGCACCTCCATTCTGTTCTCACTGCTGGCTCTTACCAGGTTACATCCCACCAGCAGCTAAAGGGTACGCAGTTCTCTAAAACCCCTTCAGCATTTATTCTTTGTAGACTTTTTTTGCTGATGATCATTCTGAAGGCTGTGAGGTGAACGTTTTTGTACACTGGATTTGCGTAGCTTTATTAATTCCTGATGTTCAGCCCTTTTCCATTCGTATTTTCTTAACAAAAAAGGAAAGAAAAAAAGAAACAGAAAACAAATGTGCATAAAATATGCCTCTTGCAACTGTCGTTTTGAAATGTGGATGTCTTTTGAATGTTTTGATCGATATACGACCCCGGGATTTGTTTTCAGGGTACCTGTCCTTTACAGGCCTGCAATTATTTTGAATATCAACTGACCATTAGCGCTGGGATTAAAGCTGCTGTTGTGTGAAACGGCCACAAGGTGGCAGCAGTTCTCCTTTACCATATCTTGTTACTAGGTCAACAGAGCCTCAAAAGAAGTCGTGTTCTAGGTTGTAATTTAGAATGCAATGGGCCAGGAAAAAGCCCCTTAAGTTCGTCTCACTACTTCTTGTTCGTTTTTTTAATTTAATTTTTATTTTTTATCACAGCAAGTTTGATTACAATGTTTGCCTTGTTGTAGGTTTGCAAGATGTGGTTCTTTCACACATATACATATGTCTATTCTTCCTGGGATCCTTTTCCCATGTACGTTATGACAGAATGTTGAGTAGTCTTCTCTTGGTATTCCCTAGGTCTTTGGTGATTCTATATTTCACCTCTGTTTGTATATGTCTGTTAACCCCAATATCCTAATGTATCCAATCCTCACACCTTTCCATTGGTGAACCACAAGTTTGTTTAATGAATCTGTGATTGCCCTTCTCTGTGGAAATAATTTCACGGGTATCAATTTTTAGGTAACACCTATAAGTGATATCATACGATATGTGTCTTTCTCTTTCTGACTTACTACAAGACGTGTGATTACCTCTAGACTCATCTATGGTGCTGCAAATGGCATTGTGTCCTTTTTCTCCTTGGCTAATATTCCATCTGTACGTGTACCAGTTCTTCTTTGTCCACTCATCTGTTGATGGAGTTTTTGGTTGCTTCCATGTCTTGGCTATGGTAATACTGCGGCAACACACATTTGCCTGCCTGTGTCTTTCCAATTCTGTCTTCTTAGGTTATAGGCCCAGGAGTGGGCCTGCTGGATCATATGGTAGCAAAATGTATACCTTGTAAAGGCACCTCCATTCTGTTCTCATTAGTGGCTCTTACCAGGTTACGTCCCCATTTAAGTTGAGGGTATGCACTTCACCTCAACACCTTGAGAATTTACTCTTTGTAGTTTTTTTGCTGATGTTTATTCTGACTAGTGTGAGCTGATACCTCTTTGTGGTTGGATTTGCATGTGTCTCAGAATCCCTTGAAATTGACCTTTCTGGCATGTCCATTTTTTCTTCAAACTGTGAGTACAGCTTACGTCTTCAAATTGTTTTCGGGAAGTATGTGTGACATTTAGAAATGTTTTGGCCATTACCTCCCGCAAGACATTTTGAGGGCAGGTTTCATTTACAGCCCTCCAGTACCGGTGCATATGAAGTGACCCTTAGCACAGGTTTCAAAGCTGCTGTTGCAGGTAACGGCCAGAGGGCGGCAGCATTTCTGCTTTACCCAATCTGGTAACTAGGGAAACAGACCTACCTGGCACTGGTGTTCCTCCATTATATAATAGAGTGCAATGTGCCCAGATAAACCCCCAAAATCCGATGACTCCTCACTTATGTTTGTTTTCTAAATTGAATTTATATATGTTTTTTATTGGAGTCATATTCCTTTGTGTACATGGACCACATCTTCTCTGTGCATTCCTCTGTAGATGGACATTTTCATAGCTTCCATGTGTTGTCTATGGTAAATATTACTGGAGTGCAGGATTGCCAGCCTGTGTTATTTTTTTTTTTTTGGTACGTGGGCCTCTCACTGCCGTGGCCCCTCACATTGCAGAGCACAGTTTCCGGACGTGCAGGCCCAGCAGCCATAGCTCACGGGACCAGCCGCTCCGCGGCATGTGAGATCTTCCCAAACTGGGGCATGAACCCCTGTCCCCTGCATTGGCAAGCAGACTCTCAACCACTGCACCACCAGTGAAGCCCAGCCTGTGTCTTTTTGATTCTCATCCCCTCAGGCGATAGGCCCAGCAGTGGGTAGGCTTGACTGAATGGTAGCTCAGTATTTACCTTTTCAAGTCACCTCCTTTGTGTTTTCAGTACTGGCTCTTACCATGTCCCACGTTGAACCAAGGGTAGGCATTTCTCCAAAACCCCTTCAGCATTTATTGTTTGCAGAGGTTTCGCTGATGGCCATTCTGACTGGTGTGAGCTCTTAGGTTTTTGTAATTTGCATTTGCATGTCTTTAATTATTCCTAATGTTCAGCATTTTCCCATGCCTCTTAAAATTTCTGGTAAAGAAAAACAGAAAAAAATGGAGAGTACAATTAACCTCTTGCAATTGTCTTCTTGACAGGGTGCCCTCTTTTGAATTTTTTGGTCAATTTTCGACCCCTGGATTGTTTTTGAGGGCAGGTGTCATTTACAGGCCTGCAATGAGTGTGAATATTTAGTGACCATTAGCACTGGGTTTAAAGCTGCTCTTGTGGGAAATGGCCACAAGGCGGCAGCATTTCTCCATTCCCAAATCTGGTTACTAGGACAGCAGAGGCTTTCTGGAAGTCGTGTTCCTAGGTTGTAAGTTAGAATGCAATGTGCCAGCAGAAACGCCCCTAAGTTTATGTCTCATTACTTCTTCTTGGTTTTTAAAATTTATTTAATCGGGGTAATGATTAGATGTTGTTTGACCAGGTGTACACAATCTGGTTGATTTGTACAATATATATGTCTATTCATGTTCAGATCCTCTTCCCATGTAAAATATTACAGTGCTCTGTAGACCTCCCTTGCTATATGGTCAGGTTTTTTGATATATGTTTATAATATGTATTTGTATACGTATGGTAACACTAATCTTAATTTACCATTCCGCCCACCTATCCTTTTAGATAAGCATACTTCTAAGTCTGTGAGTGTCTTTCTCTGTGGAAATATGTTCACTTGTGTTAGTTATTAGTTAAAGCCTATAAGTGATATCATAGGATATAGGTCTTTTGCCTTCTGACTTACCTCATGTTCTGTGATTACCTCCAAGCTTATCTATGGTGCCTCAAACAGCAGTGTTTCATTGTTTTCCATGGCTAATATTCTGTAGTATACATAGACCACTTCTTCTTTATCCATTCATCTGTTGGTGGTCATTTTGGTTGCTTCACTGTCTTGGCTGTTGTGAATAAGGCTGCAGTGCAGCTTTTGCAGCCCGGGTCTTCTCGATTCAGGTCTCAGGTGAGAGGCCCAGTGGTGTGACTGCTGGATTGAATGGTGCCTCAATTTGTATTTTAATTGCAGCTCCCTTCTCTTCTCATTATTGGGTATTACCACTTTACCTCTCACCAGCAGAAAGAGGGTACACAGTTCTCTAAAACCCCTTCCATATTTATTGTTTGTAGACTTTTTGCTGATGGCCAGTCGACTGGTGTGAGTTGAAATCTTTTTGTAGATTAGATTTGCATGAGTCTAATCATTACTGAGGTTGAGCTTTTATCCATTTTCCTACTTTTTTAAAAGAGAGTGAGTCAAACTTACTTCTTCATATTATTTTCTTGAAAAATTTGCCAGTTTTGAATTTTTTTGGCCATTCCTTACCTCCGCACACTTGTTTAGGGCAGGTGTCCTTTACAGCCCTGAGTCCTTGTGAATGCAAAGTGACCATTAGCTGTGGGTTTAAAGCCGCTCTTGTGGGAAACGGCCACAAGGCGGCAGCATTTCTACATTTCCAACTGTGGGTTTTGGGCAACAGAGCTTTCCTGGAAATCGTGTTAGTAAGCTGCAAATTAGAGTGGAATGTGCCGGCTCAAACCCCCAAGAGCTTATATCTCTTAAATTGTTGTTTGTTTTTTAAATTTAATTTTTATTCATTATCAGAGCCAATTTGATAACAATGTAGATTCTCCTAGGTGTACAGTTTCTGGTTCATCCTATCAATGTATCTGTCTATTCCTCTTTGGATCCATTCCCATGTATGTTCTTATAGAGTGTTGAGTAGACCTCTCTTCATATTCAACAGGTATTTTGTGATTATATATTTCATATGTATTAGTACATGTCTGTTAACCCCCACATCCTAATTCATACATTCCTTACACCTTTTCATTTGGTTAAACATAATTTGGATTTCTGAATCTATGCGTGTCCTTCTCTTGGAAATTATTTCATGGGTATCAATTTTTAGGTAACCCCTCTAAGTGATGTCACAGGATGTCTGTCTTTTGGTCTCTTTCTTACTTCAAGTTGGGTGATTATCTCTAGACACTTCTATGGTGGTGCCAACGGCACTGTTCCATGCTTTTACATGGCTCATATTCCATTGCGTACATGGACGACTTCTTGGTGCATTTTTCTATTGATGGACATTTTGGTTTCTTCCAGGTTTTGGCTATGGTACATGTTGCTGCAGTGCAGGATTGCCAGCCTGCGTCTTTTTGATTCTGGTCTCCTCAGGTGATAGGCCCATGAGTGGGCATACCAGATCACATGGTAGCTCCATTTTTACCCTTAAACGCACCTCCATTCTGTTCTCACTGCTGGCTCTTACCAGGTTACATCCCACCAGCAGCTAAAGGGTACGCAGTTCTCTAAAACCCCTTCAGCATTTATTCTTTGTAGACTTTTTTTGCTGATGATCATTCTGAAGGCTGTGAGGTGAACGTTTTTGTACACTGGATTTGCGTAGCTTTATTAATTCCTGATGTTCAGCCCTTTTCCATTCGTATTTTCTTAACAAAAAAGGAAAGAAAAAAAGAAACAGAAAACAAATGTGCATAAAATATGCCTCTTGCAACTGTCGTTTTGAAATGTGGATGTCTTTTGAATGTTTTGATCGATATACGACCCCGGGATTTGTTTTCAGGGTACCTGTCCTTTACAGGCCTGCAATTATTTTGAATATCAACTGACCATTAGCGCTGGGATTAAAGCTGCTGTTGTGTGAAACGGCCACAAGGTGGCAGCAGTTCTCCTTTACCATATCTTGTTACTAGGTCAACAGAGCCTCAAAAGAAGTCGTGTTCTAGGTTGTAATTTAGAATGCAATGGGCCAGGAAAAAGCCCCTTAAGTTCGTCTCACTACTTCTTGTTCGTTTTTTTAATTTAATTTTTATTTTTTATCACAGCAAGTTTGATTACAATGTTTGCCTTGTTGTAGGTTTGCAAGATGTGGTTCTTTCACACATATACATATGTCTATTCTTCCTGGGATCCTTTTCCCATGTACGTTATGACAGAATGTTGAGTAGTCTTCTCTTGGTATTCCCTAGGTCTTTGGTGATTCTATATTTCACCTCTGTTTGTATATGTCTGTTAACCCCAATATCCTAATGTATCCAATCCTCACACCTTTCCATTGGTGAACCACAAGTTTGTTTAATGAATCTGTGATTGCCCTTCTCTGTGGAAATAATTTCACGGGTATCAATTTTTAGGTAACACCTATAAGTGATATCATACGATATGTGTCTTTCTCTTTCTGACTTACTACAAGTCGCGTGATTACCTCTAGACTCATCTATGGTGCTGCAAATGGCATTGTGTCCTTTTTCTCCTTGGCTAATATTCCATCTGTACGTGTACCAGTTCTTCTTTGTCCACTCATGTGTTGATGGAGTTTTTGGTTGCTTCCATGTCTTGGCTATGGTAATACTGCGGCAATACACATTTGCCTGCCTGTGTCTTTCCAATTCTGTCTTCTTAGGTTATAGGCCCAGGAGTGGGCCTGCTGGATCATATGGTAGCAAAATGTATACCTTGTAAAGGCACCTCCATTCTGTTCTCATTAGTGGCTCTTACCAGGTTACGTCCCCATTTAAGTTGAGGGTATGCACTTCACCTCAACACCTTCAGAATTTACTCTTTGTAGTTTTTTTGCTGATGTTTATTCTGACTAGTGTGAGCTGATACCTCTTTGTGGTTGGATTTGCATGCGTCTCAGAATCCCTTGAAATTGACCTTTCTGGCATGTCCATTTTTTCTTCAAACTGTGAGTACAGCTTACGTCTTCAAATTGTTTTCGGGAAGTATGTGTGACATTTAGAAATGTTTTGGCCATTACCTCCCGCAAGACATTTTGAGGGCAGGTTTCATTTACAGCCCTCCAGTACCGGTGCATATGAAGTGACCCTTAGCACAGGTTTCAAAGCTGCTGTTGCAGGTAACGGCCAGAGGGCGGCAGCATTTCTGCTTTACCCAATCTGGTAACTAGGGAAACAGACCTACCTGGCACTGGTGTTCCTCCATTATATAATAGAGTGCAATATGCCCAGATAAACCCCCAAAATCCGATGACTCCTCACTTATGTTTGTTTTCTAAATTGAATTTATATATGTTTTTTATTGGAGTCATATTCCTTTGTGTACATGGACCACATCTTCTCTGTGCATTCCTCTGTAGATGGACATTTTCATAGCTTCCATGTGTTGTCTATGGTAAATATTACTGGAGTGCAGGATTGCCAGCCTGTGTTATTTTTTTTTTTTTTGGTACGTGGGCCTCTCACTGCCGTGGCCCCTCACATTGCAGAGCACAGTTTCCGGACGTGCAGGCCCAGCAGCCATAGCTCACGGGACCAGCCGCTCCGCGGCATGTGAGATCTTCCCAAACTGGGGCATGAACCCCTGTCCCCTGCATTGGCAAGCAGACTCTCAACCACTGCACCACCAGTGAAGCCCAGCCTGTGTCTTTTTGATTCTCATCCCCTCAGGCGATAGGCCCAGCAGTGGGTAGGCTTGACTGAATGGTAGCTCAGTATTTACCTTTTCAAGTCACCTCCTTTGTGTTTTCAGTACTGGCTCTTACCATGTCCCACGTTGAACCAAGGGTAGGCATTTCTCCAAAACCCCTTCAGCATTTATTGTTTGCAGAGGTTTTGCTGAAGGCCATTCTGACTGGTGTGAGCTGTTAGGTTTTTGTAATTTCCATTTGCATGTCTTTAATTATTCCTAATGTTCAGCATTTTCCCATGCCTCTTAAAATTTCTGGTAAAGAAAAACAGAAAAAAATGGAGAGTACAATTAACCTCTTGCAATTGTCTTCTTGACAGGGTGCCCTCTTTTGAATTTTTGGGTCAATTTTCGACCCCTGGATTGTTTTTGAGGGCAGGTGTCATTTACAGGCCTGCAATGAGTGTGAATATTTAGTGACCATTAGCACTGGGTTTAAAGCTGCTCTTGTGGGAAATGGCCACAAGGCGGCAGCATTTCTCCATTCCCAAATCTGGTTACTAGGACAGCAGAGGCTTTCTGGAAGTCATGTTCCTAGGTTGTAAGTTAGAATGCAATGTGCCAGCAGAAACGCCCCTAAGTTTATGTCTCATTACTTCTTCTTGGTTTTTAAAATTTATTTAATCGGGGTAATGATTAGATGTTGTTTGTCCAGGTGTACACAATCTGGTTGATTTGTACAATATATATGTCTATTCATGTTCAGATCCTCTTCCCATGTAAAATATTACAGTGCTCTGTAGACCTCCCTTGCTATATGGTCAGGCTTTTTGATATATGTTTATAATATGTATTTGTATACATATGGTAACACTAATCTTAATTTACCATTCCGCCCACCTATCCTTTTAGATAAGCATACTTCTAAGTCTGTGAGTGTCTTTCTCTGTGGAAATATGTTCATTTGTGTTAGTTATTAGTTAAAGCCTATAAGTGATATCATAGGATATAGGTGTTTTGCCTTCTGACTTACCTCATGTTCTGTGATTACCTCCAAGCTCATCTATGGTGCCTCAAACAGCAGTGTTTCATTGTTTTCCATGGTTAATATTCTGTTGTATACATAGACCACTTCTTCTTTATCCATTCATCTGTTGGTGGTCATTTTGGTTGCTTCACTGTCTTGGCTGTTGTGAATAAGGCTGCAGTGCAGCTTTTGCAGCCCGGGTCTTCTTGATTCAGGTCTGAGGTGCGAGTCCCAGTGGTGTGAGTTCTGGATTGAATGGTGCCTCAATTTGTATTTTAATTGCTGCTCCCTTCTGTTCTCATTATTGGGTATTACCACTTTACCTCTCACCAGCAGAAAGAGGGTACACAGTTCTCTAAAACCCCTTCAATATTTATTGTTTGTAGACTTTTTGCTGATGGCCAGTCAACTGGTGTGAGTTGAAATCTTTTTGTAGATGAGATTTGCATGAGCCTAATAATTACTGAGGTTGAGCTTTTATCCATTTTCCTACTTTTTAAAAAGAGAGTGAGTCAAACTTACTTCTTCATATTATTTTCTTGAAAAATTTGCCAGTTTTGAAATTTTTTTGGCCATTCCTTACCTCCGCACACTTGTTTAGGGCAGGTGTCCTTTACAGCCCTGAGTCCTTGTGAATGCAAAGTAACCATTAGCTGTGGGTTTAAAGCCGCTCTTGTGGGAAACGGCCACAAGGCGGCAGCATTTCTACATTTCCAACTGTGGGTTTTGGGCAACAGAGCTTTCCTGGAAATCGTGTTAGTAAGCTGCAAATTAGAGTGGAATGTGCCGGCTCAAACCCCCAAGAGCTTATATCTCTTAAATTGTTGTTTGTTTTTTAAATTTAATTTTTATTCATTATCAGAGCCAATTTGATAACAATGTAGATTCTCCTAGGTGTACAGTTTCTGGTTCATCCTATCAATGTATCTGTCTATTCCTCTTTGGATCCATTCCCATGTATGTTCTTATAGAGTGTTGAGTAGACCTCTCTTCGTATTCCCTAGGTATTTTGTGATTATATATTTCATATGTATTAGTACATGTCTGTTAACCCCCATATCCTAATTCATACATTCCTTGCACCTTTTCATTTGGTTAAACATAATTTGGATGTCTGAATCTA
Source organism: Hyperoodon ampullatus (assembly GCF_949752795.1). Lineage (NCBI taxonomy): Eukaryota > Metazoa > Chordata > Mammalia > Artiodactyla > Ziphiidae > Hyperoodon > Hyperoodon ampullatus. Next base: position 38,016,978 of record NC_136920.1, on the reverse strand, counting down.
TGCGTGTCCTTCTCTTGGAAATTATTTCATGGGTATCAATTTGTAGGTAACCCCTCTAAGTGATGTCACAGGATGTCTGTCTTTTGGTCTCTTTCTTACTTCAAGTTGGGTGATTATCTCTAGACACTTCTATGGTGGTGCCAACGGCACTGTTCCATGCTTTTACATGGCTCATATTCCATTGCGTACATGGACGATTTCTTAGTCCTTTTCTATTGATGGACATTTTGGTTTCTTCCAGGTTTTGGCTATGGTACATGTTGCTGCAGTGCAGGATTGCCAGCCTGAGTCTTTTTGATTCTGGTCTCCTCAGGTGATAGGCCCATGAGTGGGCATACCAGATCACATGGTAGCTCCATTTTTACCCTTAAACGCACCTCCATTCTGTTCTCACTGCTGGCTCTTACCAGGTTACATCCCACCAGCAGCTAAAGGGTACGCAGTTCTCTAAAACCCCTTCAGCATTTATTCTTTGTAGACTTTTTGTGCTGATGATCATTCTGAAGGCTGTGAGGTGAACGTTTTTGTACACTGGATTTGCGTAGCTTTATTAATTCCTGATGTTCAGCCCTTTTCCATTTGCATTTTCTTAACAAAAAAGGAAAGAAAAAAGAAACAGAAAACAAATGTGCATAAAATATGCCTCTTGCAACTGTCGTTTTGAAATGTGGATGTCTTTTGAATGTTTTGATCGATATACGACCCCAGGATTTGTTTTCAGGGTACCTGTCCTTTACAGGCCTGCAATTATTTTGAATATCAACTGACCATTAGCGCTGGGATTAAAGCTGCTGTTGTGTGAAACGGCCACAAGGTGGCAGCAGTTCTCCTTTACCATATCTTGTTACTAGGTCAACAGAGCCTCAAAGGAAGTCATGTTCTAGGTTGTAATTTAGAATGGAATGTGCCAGGAAAAAGCCCCTTAAGTTCGTCTCACTACTTCTTGTTCGTTTTTTTAATTTAATTTTTATTTTTTATCACTGCAAGTTTGATTACAATGTTTGCCTTTTGTAGGTTTGCAAGATGTGGTTCTTTCACACATATACATATGTCTATTCTTCCTGGGATCCTTTTCCCATGTACGTTATGACAGAATGTTGAGTAGTCTTCTCTTGGTATTCCATAGGTCTTTGGTGATTCTATATTTCACCTCTGTTTGTATATGTCTGTTAACCCCAATATCCTAATGTAGCCAATCCTCACACCTTTCCATTGGTGAACCACAAGTTTGTTTAATGAATCTGTGATTGCCCTTCTCTGTGGAAATAATTTCACGGGTATCAATTTTTAGGTAACACCTATAAGTGATATCATACGATATGTGTCTTTCTCTTTCTGACTTACTACAAGTCGCGTGATTACCTCTAGACTCATCTATGGTGCTGCAAATGGCATTGTGTCCTTTTTCTCCTTGGCTAATATTCCATCTGTACGTGTACCAGTTCTTCTTTGTCCACTCATCTGTTGATGGAGTTTTTGGTTGCTTCCATGTCTTGGCTATGGGAATACTGCGGCAATACACATTTGCCTGCCTGTGTCTTTCCAATTCTGTCTTCTTAGGATATAGGCCCAGGAGTGGGCCTGCTGGATCATATGGTAGCAAAATGTTTACCTTGTAAAGGCACCTCCATTCTGTTCTCATTAGTGGCTCTTACCAGGTTACGTCCCCATTTAAGTTGAGGGTATGCACTTCACCACAACACCTTCAGCATTTACTCTTTGTAGATTTTTTGCTGATGTTTATTCTGACTAGTGTGAGCTGATACCTCTTTGTGGTTGGATTTGCATGCGTCTCAGAATCCCTTGAAATTGACCTTTCTGGCATGTCCATTTTTTCTTCAAACTGTGAGTACAGCTTACGTCTTCAAATTGTTTTCGTGAAGTATGTGTGACATTTTTAAATATTTTGGCCATTACCTCCCGCAAGACATTTTGAGGGCAGGTTTCATTTACAGCCCTCCAGTACCGGTGCATATGAAGTGACCCTTAGCACAGGTTTCAAACCTGCTGTTGCAGGTAACGGCCAGAGGGCGGCAGCATTTCTGCTTTTCCCAATCTGGTAACTAGGGAAACAGACCTACCTGGCACTGGTGTTCCTCCATTATATAATAGAGTGCAATGTGCCCAGATAAACTCCCAAAATCTGATGTCTCCTCACTTATGTTTGTTTTCTAAATTGAATTTATATATATTTTTTTATTTGCGTCATATTCCTTTGTGTACATGGACCACTTCTTCTCTGTGCATTCCTCTGTAGATGGACATTTTCGTAGCTTCCATGTGTTGGCTATGGTAAATATTGCTGGAGTGCAGGATTGCCAGCCTGTGTCTTTTTTTTTTTCGGTACGTGGGCCTCTCACTGCCATGGCCCCTCCCATTGCAGAGCACAGGTTCCGGACGCGCAGGCCCAGCAGCCATAGCTCACGGGACCAGCCGCTCCGCGGCATGTGAGATCTTCCCGAACTGGGGCATGATCCCTGTCCCCTGCATTGGCAAGCGGACTCTCAACCACTGCACCACCAGTGAAGCCCAGCCTGTGTCTTTTTGATTCTCATCCCCTCAGGAGATAGGCCCAGCAATGGGTATGCTTGAATGAATGGTAGCTCAGTATTTACCTTTTCAAGTCACCTCCTTTGTGTTTTCAGTACTGGCTCTTACCATGTCCAACGTTGAACCAAGGGTATGCATTTCTCCAAAACCCCTTCAGCATTTATTGTTGGCAGAGGTTTTGGTGATGGCCATTTTGACTGGTGTGAGCTGTTAGGTTTTTGTAATTTGCATTTGCATGCCTTTAATTATTCCTAATGTTCAGCATTTTCCCATGCCTCTTAAAATTTCTGGTAAAGAAAAACAGAAAAAAATGGAGAGTACAAGTAACCTCTTGCAATTGTCTTCTTGACAGGGTGCCCTCTTTTGAATTTTTTGGTCAATTTTTGACCCCAGGATTGTTTTTGAGGGCAGGTGTCATTTACAGGCCTGCAATGAGTGTGAATATTTAGTGACCATTAGCACTGGGTTTAAAGCTGCAGTTGTGGGAAATGGCCACAAGGCGGCAGCATTTCTCCATTCCCAAATCTGGATACTAGGACAGCAGAGCCTTTCTGGAAGTCGTGTTCCTAGGTTGTAAGTTAGAATGCAATGTGCCAGCAGAAACGCCCATAAGTTTATGTCTCATTACTTCTTCTTGGTTTTTAAAATTTATTTAATCGGGGTAATGATTAGATGTTGTTTGTCCAGGTGTACACAGTCTGGTTGATTTGTACAATATATATGTCTATTCATGTTCAGATCCTCTTCCCATGTATAATATTACAGTGCTCTGTAGACCTCCCTTGCTATGTGGTCAGGCTTTTTGATATATGTTTATAATATGTATTTGTATACATATGGTAACACTAATCTTAATTTACCATTCTGCCCACCTATCCTTTTAGATAAGCATACTTCTAAGTCTGTGAGTGTCTTTCTCTGTGGAAATACGTTCATTTGTGTTAGTTATTAGTTAAAGCCTATAAGTGATATCATAGGATATAGGTCTTTTGCCTTCTGACTTACCTCATGTTCTGTGATTACCTCCAAGCTCATCTATGGTGCCTCAAACAGCAGTGTTTCATTGTTTTCCATGGCTAATATTCTGTTGTATACATAGACCATTTCTTCTTTATCCATTCATCTGTTGGTGGTCATTTTGGTTGCTTCACTGTCTTGGCTCTTGTGAATAAGGCTGCAGTGCAGCTTTTGCAGCCCGGGTCTTCTCGATTCAGGTCTCAGGTGAGAGGCCCAGTGGTGTGACTGTTGGATTGAATGGTGCCTCAATTTGTATTTTAATTGCAGCTCCCTTCTGTTCTCATTATTGGGTATTACCACTTTACCTCTCACCAGCAGAAAGAGGGTACACAGTTCTCTAAAACCCCTTCAATATTTATTGTTTGTAGACTTTTTGCTGATGGCCAGTCGACTGGTGTGAGTTGAAATCTTTTTGTAGATTAGATTTGCATGAGTCTAATAATTACTGAGGTTGAGCTTTTATCCATTTTCCTATTTTTTTAAAAGAGAGTGAGTCAAACTTACTTCTTCATAGTATTTTCTTGAAAAATTTGCCAGTTTTGAATTTTTTTTGGCCATTCCTTACCTCCACACACTTGTTTAGGGCAGGTGTCCTTTACAGCCCTGAGTCCTTGTGAATGCAAAGTGACCATTAGCTGTGGGTTTAAAGCCGCTCTTGTGGGAAACGGCCACAAGGCGGCAGCATTTCTACATTTCCAACTGTGGGTTTTGGGCAACAGAGCTTTCCTGGAAATCGTGTTAGTAAGCTGCAAATTAGAGTGGAATGTGCCGGCTCAAACCCCCAAGAGCTTATATCTCTTAAATTGTTGTTTGTTTTTTAAATTTAATTTTTATTCATTATCAGAGCCAATTTGATAACAATGTAGATTCTCCTAGGTGTACAGTTTCTGGTTCATCCTATCAATGTATCTGTCTATTCCTCTTTGGATCCTTTCCCATGTATGTTCTTATAGAGTGTTGAGTAGACCTCTCTTCATATTCCATAGGTATTTTGTGATTATATATTTCATATGTATTAGTACATGTCTGTTAACCCCCATATCTTAATTCACACATTCCTTACACCTTTTCATTTGGTTAAACATAATTTGGATTTCTGAATCTATGCGTGTCCTTCTCTTGGAAATTATTTCATGGGTATCAATTTGTAGGTAACCCCTCTAAGTGATGTCACAGGATGTCTGTCTTTCGGTTTCTTTCTTAATTCAAGTTGGGTGATTATCTCTAGACACTTCTATGGTGGTGCCAACGGCACTGTTTCATGCTTTTGCATGGCTCATATTCCATTGCGTACATGGACGACTTCTTGGTGCATTTTTCTATTGATGGACATTTTGGTTTCTTCCAGGTTTTGGCTATGGTACATGTTGCTGCAGTGCAGGATTGCCAGCCTGCGTCTTTTTGATTCTGGTCTACTCAGGTGATAGGCCCATGAGTGGGCATACCAGATCACATGGTAGCTCCATTTTTACCCTTAAACGCACCTCCATTCTGTTCTCACTGCTGGCTCTTACCAGGTTACATCCCACCAGCAGCTAAAGGGTACGCAGTTGTCTAAAACCCCTTCAGCATTTATTCTTTGGAGACTTTTTTTGCTGATGATCATTCGGAAGGCTGTGAGGTGAACGTTTTTGTACCCTGGATTTGCGTAGCTTTATTAATTCCTGATGTTCAGCCCTTTTCCATTCGTATTTTCTTAACAAAAAAGGAAAGAAAAAAAGAAACAGAAAACAAATGTGCATAAAATATGCCTCTTGCAACTGTCGTTGTGAAATGTGGATGTCTTTTGAATGTTTTGATCGATATACGACCCCAGGATTTGTTTTCAGGGCAGGTGTCCTTTACAGGCCTGCAATTATTTTGAATATCAACTGACCATTAGCGCTGGGATTAAAGCTGCTGTTGTGTGAAACGGCCACAAGGTGGCAGCAGTTCTCCTTTACCATATCTTGTTACTAGGTCAACAGAGCCTCAAAGGAAGTCGTGTTCTAGGTTGTAATTTAGAATGGAATGTGCCAGGAGAAAGCCCCTTAAGTTCGTCTCACTACTTCTTGTTCGTTTTTTTAATTTAATTTTTATTTTTTATCACAGCAAGATTGATTACAATGTTTGCCTCGTTGTAGGTTTGCAAGATGTGGTTCTTTCACACATATACATATGTCTATTCTTCCTGGGATCCTTTTCCCATGTACGTTATGACAGAATGTTGAATAGTCTTCTCTTGGTATTCCATAGGTCTTTGGTGATTCTATATTTCACCTCTGTTTGTATATGTCTGTTAACCCCAATATCCTAATGTATCCAATCCTCCCACCTTTCCATTGGTGAACCACAAGTTTGTTTAATGAATCTGTGATTGCCCTTCTCTGTGGAAATAATTTCACGGGTATCAATTTTTAGGTAACACCTATAAGTGATATCATACGATATGTGTCTTTCTCTTTCTGACTTACTACGAGTCGCGTGATTACCTCTAGACTCATCTATGGTGCTGCAAATGGCATTGTGTCCTTTTTCTCCTTGGCTAATATTGCGTCTGTACATGTACCAGTTCTTCTTTGTCCACTCATCTGTTGATGGAGTTTTTGGTTGCTTCCATGTCTTGGCTATGGTAATACTGCGGCAATACAGATTTGCCTGCCTGTGTCTTTCCAATTCTGTCTTCTTAGGTTATAGGCCCAGGAGTGGGCCTGCTGGATCATATGGTAGCAAAATGTTTACCTTGTAAAGGCACCTCCATTCTGTTCTCATTAGTGGCTCTTACCAGGTTACGTCCCCCTTTAAGTTGAGGGTATGCACTTCACCACAACACCTTCAGCATGTACTGTTTGTAGTTTTTTTGCTGATGTCTATTCTGACTGGTGTGAGCTGATACCTCTTTGTGGTTGGATTTGCATGCGTCTCAAAATCCCTTGAAATTGACCTTTCTGGAATGTCCATTTTTTCTTCAAACTGTGAGTACAGCTTACCTCTTCAAATTGTTTTCGTGAAGTATGTGTGACATTTAGAAATATTTTGGCCATTACCTTCCGCAAGACATTTTGAGGGCAGGTTTCATTTACAGCCCTCCAGTACTGGTGCATATGAAGTGACCCTTAGCACAGGTTTCAAAGCTGCTGTTGCAGGTAACGGCCAGAGGGCGGCAGCATTTCTGCTTTTCCCAATCTGGTAACTAGGGAAACAGACCTTCCTGGCACTGGTGTTCCTCCGTTATATAATAGAGTGCAATGTGCCCAGATAAACCCCCAAAATCCGATGTCTCCTCACTTACGTTTGTTTTCTAAATTGAATTTATATATGTTTTTTATTGGAGTCATATTCCTTTGTGTACATGGACCACTTCTTCTCTGTGCATTGCTCTGTAGATGGACATATTCGTAGCTTCCATGTGTTGGCTATGGTAAATATTGCTGGAGTGCAGGATTGCCAGCCTGTGTCTTTTTTTTTTCTTTTCGGTACGTGGGCCTCTCACTGCCGTGGGCCCTCCCATTGCGGAGCACAGGTTCCGGACGCCCAGGCCCAGCAGCCATAGCTCACGGGACCAGCCGCTCCGCGGCATGTGAGATCTTCCCGAACTGGGGCATAAACCCCTTTCCCCTGCTTTGGCAAGCGGACTCTCAACCACTGCACCACCAGTGAAGCCCAGCCTGTGTCTTTTTGATTCTCATCCCCTCAGGCGATAGGCCCAGCAGTGGGTATGCTTGAATGAATGGTAGCTCAGTATTTACCTTTTCAAGTCACCTCCTTTGTGTTTTCAGTACTGGCTCTTACCATGTCCCACATTGAACCAAGGGTAGGCATTTCTCCAAAACCCCTTCAGCATTTATTGTTGGCAGAGGTTTTGGTGATGGCCATTTTGACTGGTGTCAGCTGTTAGGTTTTTGTAATTTGGATTTGCATGTCTTTAATTATTCCTAATGTTCAGCATTTTCCCATGCCTCTTAAAATTTCTGGTAAAGAAAAACAGAAAAAAATGGAGAGTACAAGTAACCTCTTGCAATTGTCTTCTTGACAGGGTGCCCTCTTTTGAATTTTTTGGTCAATTTTTGACCCCGGGATTGTTTTTGAGGGCAGGTGTCATTTACAGGCCTGCAATGAGTGTGAATATTTAGTGACCATTAGCACTGGGTTTTAAGCTGCTGTTGTGGGAAATGGCCACAAGGCGGCAGCATTTCTCCATTCCCAAATCTGGATACTAGGACAGCAGAGCCTTTCTGGAAGTCGTGTTCCTAGGTTGTAAGTTAGAATGCAATGTGCCAGCAGAAACGCCCCTAAGTTTATGTCTCATTACTTCTTCTTGGTTTTTAAAATTTATTTAATCGGGGTAATGATTAGATGTTGTTTGTCCAGGTGTACACAGTCTGGGTGATTTGTACAATATATATGTCTATTCATGTTCAGATCCTCTTCCCATGTAAAATATTACAGTGCTCTGTAGACCTCCCTTGCTATATGGTCAGGCTTTTTGATATATGTTTATAATATGTATTTGTATACATATGGTAACACTAATCTTAATTTACCATTCCGCCCACCTATCCTTTTAGATAAGCATACTTCAAAGTCTGTGAGTGTCTTTCTCTGTGGAAATATGTTCATTTGTGTTAGTTATTAGTTAAAGCCTATAAGTGATATCATAGGATATAGGTCTTTTGCCTTCTGACTTACCTCATGTTCTGTGATTACCTCCAAGCTCATCTATGGTGTCTCAAATAGCAGTGTTTCATTGTTTTCCATGGCTAATATTCTGTTGTATACATAGACCACTTCTTCTTTATCCATTCATCTGTTGGTGGTCATTTTGGTTGCTTCACTGTCTTGGCTCTTGTGAATAAGGCTGCAGTGCAGCTTTTGCAGCCCGGGTCTTCTCGATTCAGGTCTCAGGTGCGAGTCCCAGTGGTGTGAGTGCTGGATTGAATGGTGCCTCAATTTGTATTTTAATTGCTGCTCCCTTCTGTTCTCATTATTGGGTATTACCACTTTACCTCTCACCAGCAGAAAGAGGGTACACAGTTCTCTAAAACCCCTTCAATATTTATTGTTTGTAGACTTTTTGCTGATGGCCAGTCGACTGGTGTGAGTTGAAATCTTTCTGTAGATGAGATTTGCATGAGCCTAATAATTACTGAGGTTGAGCTTTTATCCATTTTCCTATTTTTTTAAAAGAGAGTGAGTCAAACTTACTTCTTCATAGTATTTTCTTGAAAAATTTGCCAGTTTTGAATTTTTTTTGGCCATTCCTTACCTCCACACACTTGTTTAGGGCAGGTGTCCTTTACAGCCCTGAGTCCTTGTGAATGCAAAGTGACCATTAGCTGTGGGTTTAAAGCCGCTCTTGTGGGAAACGGCCACAAGGCGGCAGCATTTCTACATTTCCAACTGTGGGTTTTGGGCAACAGAGCTTTCCTGGAAATCGTGTTAGTAAGCTGCAAATTAGAGTGGAATGTGCCGGCTCAAACCCCCAAGAGCTTATATCTCTTAAATTGTTGTTTGTTTTTTAAATTTAATTTTTATTCATTATCAGAGCCAATTTGATAACAATGTAGATTCTCCTAGGTGTACAGTTTCTGGTTCATCCTATCAATGTATCTGTCTATTCCTCTTTGGATCCTTTCCCATGTATATTCTTATAGAGTGTTGAGTAGACCTCTCTTCATATTCCATAGGTATTTGGTGATTATATATTTCATATGTATTGGTACATGTCTGTTAACCCCCATATCCTAATTCACACATTCCTTACACCTTTTCATTTGGTTAAACATAATTTGGATTTCTGAATCTATGCGTGTCCTTCTCTTGGAAATTATTTCATGGGTATCAATTTGTAGGTAACCCCTCTAAGTGATGTCACAGGATGTCTGTCTTTCGGTTTCTTTCTTACTTCAAGTTGGGTGATTATCTCTAGACACTTCTATGGCGGTGCCAACGGCACTGTTCCATGCTTTTACATGGCTCATATTCCATTGCGTACATGGACGACTTCTTGGTGCATTTTTCTATTGATGGACAATTTGGTTTCTTCCAGGTTTTGGCTATGGTACATGTTGCTGCAGTGCAGGATTGCCAGCCTGCGTCTTTTTGATTCTGGTCTACTCAGGTGATAGGCCCATGAGTGGGCATACCAGATCACATGGTAGCTCCATTTTTACCCTTAAACGCACCTCCATTCTGTTCTCACTGCTGGCTCTTACCAGGTTACATCCCACCAGCAGCTAAAGGGTACGCAGTTGTCTAAAACCCCTTCAGCATTTATTCTTTGGAGACTTTTTTTGCTGATGATCATTCGGAAGGCTGTGAGGTGAACGTTTTTGTACCCTGGATTTGCGTAGCTTTATTAATTCCTGATGTTCAGCCCTTTTCCATTCGTATTTTCTTAACAAAAAAGGAAAGAAAAAAAGAAACAGAAAACAAATGTGCATAAAATATGCCTCTTGCAACTGTCGTTGTGAAATGTGGATGTCTTTTGAATGTTTTGATCGATATACGACCCCAGGATTTGTTTTCAGGGTACCTGTCCTTTACAGGCCTGCAATTATTTTGAATATCAACTGACCATTAGCGCTGGGATTAAAGCTGCTGTTGTGTGAAACGGCCACAAGGTGGCAGCAGTTCTCCTTTACCATATCTTGTTACTAGGTCAACAGAGCCTCAAAGGAAGTCATGTTCTAGGTTGTAATTTAGAATGGAATGTGCCAGGAGAAAGCCCCTTAAGTTCGTCTCACTATTTCTTGTTCTTTTCTTAAATTTAATTTTTATTTTTTATCACTGCAAGTTTGATTACAATGTTTGCCTTTTGTAGGTTTGCAAGATGTGGTTCTTTCACACATATACATATGTCTATTCTTCCTGGGATCCTTTTCCCATGTACGTTATGACAGAATGTTGAGTAGTCTTCTCTTGGTATTCCATAGGTCTTTGGTGATTCTATATTTCACCTCTGTTTGTATATGTCTGTTAACCCCAATATCCTAATGTATCCAATCCTCCCACATTTCCATTGGTGAACCACAAGTTTGTTTAATGAATCTGTGATTGCCCTTCTCTGTGGAAATAATTTCACGGGTATCAATTTTTAGGTAACACCTATAAGTGATATCATACGATATGTGTCTTTCTCTTTCTGACTTACTACAAGTCGCGTGATTACCTCTAGACTCATCTATGGTGCTGCAAATGGCATTGTGTCCTTTTTCTCCTTGGCTAATATTCCATCTGTATGTGTACCAGTTCTTCTTTGTCCACTCATCTGTTGATGGAGTTTTTGGTTGCTTCCATGTCTTGGCTATGGTAATACTGCGGCAATACACATTTGCCTGCCTGTGTCTTTCCAATTCTGTCTTCTTAGGTTATAGGCCCAGGAGTGGGCCTGCTGGATCATATGGTAGCAAAATGTTTACCTTGTAAAGGCACCTCCATTCTGTTCTCATTAGTGGCTCTTACCAGGTTCCGTCCCCCTTTAAGTTGAGGGTATGCACTTCACCACAACACCTTCAGCATTTACTCTTTGTAGATTTTTTGCTGATGTTTATTCTGACTATTGTGAGCTGATACCTCTTTGTGGTTGGATTTGCATGCGTCTCAGAATCCCTTGAAATTGACCTTTCTGGCATGTCCATTTTTTCTTCAAACTGTGAGTACAACTTACGTCTTCAAATTGTTTTCGTGAAGTATGTGTGACATTTTTAAATATTTTGGCCATTACCTCCCGCAAGACATTTTGAGGGCAGGTTTCATTTACAGCCCTCCAGTACCGGTGCATATGAAGTGACCCTTAGCACAGGTTTCAAAGCTGCTGTTGCAGGTAACGGCCAGAGGGCGGCAGCATTTCTGCTTTTCCCAATCTGGTAACTAGGGAAACAGACCTACCTGGCACTGGTGTTCCTCCATTATATAATAGAGTGCAATGTGCCCAGATAAACTACCAAAATCCGATGTCTCCTCACTTATGTTTGTTTTCTAAATTGAATTTATATATTTTTTTTTATTGGAGTCATATTCCTTTGTGTACATGGACCACTTCTTCTCTGTGCATTCCTCTGTAGATGGACATTTTCGTAGCTTCCATGTGTTGGCTATGGTAAATATTGCTGGAGTGCAGGATTGCCAGCCTGTGTCTTTTTTTTTTTTGGTACGTGGGCCTCTCACTGCCATGGCCCCTCCCATTGCAGAGCACAGGTTCCGGACGCGCAGGCCCAGCAGCCATAGCTCACGGGACCAGCCGCTCCGTGGCATGTGAGATCTTCCCGAAATGGGGCATGATCCCTGTCCCCTGCATTGGCAAGTGGACTCTCAACCACTGCACCACCAGTGAAGCCCAGCCTGTGTCTTTTTGATTCTCATCCCCTCAGGCGATAGGCCCAGCAGTGGGTATGCTTGAATGAATGGTAGCTCAGTATTTACCTTTTCAAGTCACCTCCTTTGTGTTTTCAGTACTGGCTCTTACCATGTCCAACGTTGAACCAAGGGTAGGCATTTCTCCAAAACCCCTTCAGCATTTATTGTTTGCAGAGGTTTCGCTGATGGCCATTCTGACTGGTGTGAGCTCTTAGGTTTTTGTAATTTGCATTTGCGTGTCTTTAATTATTCCTAATGTTCAGCATTTTCCCATGCCTCTTAAAATTTCTGGTAAAGAAAAACAGAAAAAAATGGAGAGTACAATTAACCTCTTGCAATTGTCTTCTTGACAGGGTGCCCTCTTTTGAATTTTTTGGTCAATTTTCGACCCCTGGATTGTTTTTGAGGGCAGGTGTCATTTACAGTCCTGCAATGAGTATGAATATTTAGTGACCATTAGCACTGGGTTTAAAGCTGCTCTTGTGGGAAATGGCCACAAGGCGGCAGCATTTCTCCATTCCCAAATCTGGTTACTAGGACAGCAGAGGCTTTCTGGAAGTCGTGTTCCTAGGTTGTAAGTTAGAATGCAATGTGCCAGCAGAAACGCCCCTAAGTTTATGTCTCATTACTTCTTCTTGGTTTTTAAAATTTATTTAATCGGGGTAATGATTAGATGTTGTTTGACCAGGTGTACACAATCTGGTTGATTTGTACAATATATATGTCTATTCATGTTCAGATCCTCTTCCCATGTAAAATATTACAGTGCTCTGTAGACCTCCCTTGCTATATGGTCAGGTTTTTTGATATATGTTTATAATATGTATTTGTATACGTATGGTAACACTAATCTTAATTTACCATTCCGCCCACCTATCCTTTTAGATAAGCATACTTCTAAGTCTGTGAGTGTCTTTCTCTGTGGAAATATGTTCACTTGTGTTAGTTATTAGTTAAAGCCTATAAGTGATATCATAGGATATAGGTCTTTTGCCTTCTGACTTACCTCATGTTCTGTGATTACCTCCAAGCTCATCTATGGTGCCTCAAACAGCAGTGTTTCATTGTTTTCTATGGCTAATATTCTGTTGTATACATAGACCACTTCTTCTTTATCCATTCATCTGTTGGTGGTCATTTTGGTTGCTTCACTGTCTTGGCTCTTGTGAATAAGGCTGCAGTGCAGCTTTTGCAGCCCGGGTCTTCTCGATTCAGGTCTCAGGTGAGAGGCCCAGTGGTGTGACTGCTGGATTGAATGGTGCCTCAATTTGTATTTTAATTGCTGCTCCCTTCTGTTCTCATTATTGGGTATTACCACTTTACCTCTCACCAGCAGAAAGAGGGTACACAGTTCTCTAAAACCCCTTCAATATTTATTGTTTGTAGACTTTTTGCTGATGGCCAGTCGACTGGTGTGAGTTGAAATCTTTTTGTAGATTAGATTTGCATGAGTCTAATCATTACTGAGGTTGAGCTTTTATCCATTTTCCTACTTTTTTAAAAGAGAGTGAGTCAAACTTACTTCTTCATATTATTTTCTTGAAAAATTTGCCAGTTTTGAATTTTTTTTGGCCATTCCTTACCTCCGCACACTTGTTTAGGGCAGGTGTCCTTTACAGCCCTGAGTCCTTGTGAATGCAAAGTGACCATTAGCTGTGGGTTTAAAGCCGCTCTTGTGGGAAACGGCCACAAGGCGGCAGCATTTCTACATTTCCAACTGTGGGTTTTGGGCAACAGAGCTTTCCTGGAAATCGTGTTAGTAAGCTGCAAATTAGAGTGGAATGTGCCGGCTCAAACCCCCAAGAGCTTATATCTCTTAAATTGTTGTTTCTTTTTTAAATTTAATTTTTTATTAATTATCAGAGCCAATTTGATAACAATGTAGATTCTCCTAGGTGTACAGTTTCTGGTTCATCCTATCAATGTATCTGTCTATTCCTCTTTGGATCCTTTCCCATGTATGTTCTTATAGAGTGTTGAGTAGACCTCTCTTCGTATTCCCTAGGTATTATGTGATTATACATTTCATATGTATTAGCACATGTCTGTTAACCCCCATATCCTAATTCATACATTCCTTACACCTTTTCATTTGGTTAAACATAATTTGGATTTCTGAATCTATGCATGTCCTTCTCTTGGAAATTATTTCATGGGTATCAAGTTTTAGTTAACCCCTCTAAGTGATGTCACAGCATGTCTGTCGTTCGGTCTCTTTCTTACTTCAAGTTGGGTGATTATCTCTAGACACTTCTATGGTGGTGCCAACGGCACTGTTCCACGCTTTTACATGGCTCATATTCCATTGTGTACATGGACGACTTCTTGGTGCATTTTTCTATTGATGGACAGTTTGGTTTCTTCCAGGTTTTGGCTATGGTACATGTTGCTGCAGTGCAGGATTGCCAGCCTGCGTCTTTTTGATTCTGGTCTCCTCAGGTGATAGGCCCATGAGTGGGCATACCAGATCACATGGTAGCTCCATTTTTACCCTTAAACGCACCTCCATTCTGTTCTCACTGCTGGCTCTTACCAGGTTACATCCCACCAGCAGCTAAAGGGTACGCAGTTCTCTAAAACCCCTTCAGCATTTATTCTTTGTAGACTTTTTTTGCTGATGATCATTCTGAAGGCTGTGAGGTGAACGTTTTTGTACCCTGGATTTGCATAGCTTTATTAATTCCTGATGTTCAGCCCTTTTCCATTCCCATTTTCTTAACCAAAAAGGAAAGAAAAAAAGAAACAGAAAACAAATGTGCATAAAATATGCCTCTTGCAACTGTCGTTTTGAAATGTGGATGTCTTTTGAATGTTTTGATCGATATACGACCCCAGGATTTGTTTTCAGGGCAGGTGTCCTTTACAGGCCTGCAATTATTTTGAATATCAACTGACCATTAGCGCTGGGATTAAAGCTGCTGTTGTGTGAAACGGCCACAAGGTGACAGCAGTTCTCCTTTACCGTATCTTGTTACTAGGTCAACAGAGCCTCAAAGGAAGTTGTGTTCTAGGTTGTAATTTAGAATGCAATGTGCCAGGAAAAAGCCCCTTAAGTTCGTCTCACTACTTCTTGTTCGTTTTTTTAATTTAATTTTTATTTTTTATCACAGCAAGTTTGATTACAATGTTTGCCTTGTTGTAGGTTTGCAAGATGTGGTTCTTTCACACATATACATATGTCTATTCTTCCTGGGATCCTTTTCCCATGTACGTTATGACAGAATGTTGAGTAGTCTTCTCTTGGTATTCCATAGGTCTTTGGTGATTCTATATTTCACCTCTGTTTGTATATGTCTGTTAACCCCAATATCCTAATGTATCCAATCCTCACACCTTTCCATTGGTGAACCACAAGTTTGTTTAATGAATCTGTGATTGCCCTTCTCTGTGGAAATAATTTCACGGGTATCAATTTTTAGGTAACACCTATAAGTGATATCATACAATATGTGTCTTTCTCTTTCTGACTTACTACAAGTCGCGTGATTACCTCTAGACTCATCTATGGTGCTGCAAATGGCATTGTGTCCTTTTTCTCCTTGGCTAATATTCCATCTGTATGTGTACCAGTTCTTCTTTGTCCACTCATCTGTTGATGGAGTTTTTGGTTGCTTCCATGTCTTGGCTATGGTAATACTGCGGCAATACACATTTGCCTGCCTGTGTCTTTCCAATTCTGTCTTCTTAGGTTATAGGCCCAGGAGTGGGCCTGCTGGATCATATGGTAGCAAAATGTTTACCTTGTAAAGGCACCTCCATTCTGTTCTCATTAGTGGCTCTTACCAGGTTAAGTCCCCATTCAAGTTGAGGGTATGCACTTCACCACAACACCTTCATCATTTACTCTTTGTAGTTTTTTTGCTGATGTTTATTCTGACTAGTGTGAGCTGATACCTCTTTGTGGTTGGATTTGCATGCGTCTCAGAATCCCTTGAAATTGACCTTTCTGGCATGTCCATTTTTTCTTCAAACTGTGAGTACAGCTTACGTCTTCAAATTGTTTTCGTGAAGTATGTGTGACATTTTTAAATATTTTGGCCATTACGTCCCTGAAGACATTTTGAGGGCAGGTTTCATTTACAGCCCTCCAGTACCGGTGCATATGAAGTGACCCTTAGCACAGGTTTCAAAGCTGCTGTTGCAGGTAACGGCCAGAGGGCGGCAGCATTTCTGCTTTTCCCAATCTGGTACCTAGGGAAACAGACCTACCTGGCACTGGTGTTCCTCCTTTATATAATAGAGTGCAATGTGCCCAGATAAACCCCCAAAATCCGATATCTCATCACTTATGTTTGTTTTCTAAATTGAATTTATATATGTTTTTTATTGGAGTCATATTCCTCTGTGTACATGGACCACTTCTTCTCTGTGCATTCCTCCGTAGATGGACATTTTCGTAGCTTCCATGTGTTGGCTATGGTAAATATTGCTGGAGCGCAGGATTGCCAGCCTGTGTCTTTTTTTTTTTCGGAACGTGGGCCTCCCACTGCCGTGGCCCCTCCCATTGCAGAGCACAGGTTCCGTTCGCGGAGGCCCAGCAGCCATAGCTCACGGGATCAGCCGCTCCGTGGCATGTGAGATCTTCCCGAACAGGGGCATGAACCCCTGTCCCCTGCATTGGCAAGCGGACTCTCAACCACTGCACCACCAGTGAAGCCCAGCCTGTGTCTTTTTGATTCTCATCCCCTCAGGCGATAGGCCCAGCAGTGGGTATGCTTGAATGAATGGTAGCTCTGTATTTACCTTTTCAAGTCACCTCCTTTGTGTTTTCAGTACTGGCTCTTACCATGTCCAACGTTGAACCAAGGGTAGGCATTTCTCCAAAACCCCTTCAGCATTTATTGTTTGCAGAGGTTTCGCTGATGGCCATTCTGACTGGTGTGAGCTCTTAGGTTTTTGTAATTTGCATTTGCATGTCTTTAATTATTCCTAATGTTCAGCATTTTCCCATGCCTCTTAAAATTTCTGGTAAAGAAAAACAGAAAAAAATGGAGAGTACAATTAACCTCTTGCAATTGTCTTCTTGACAGGGTGCCCTCTTTTGAATTTTTTGGTCAATTTTCGACCCCTGGATTGTTTTTGAGGGCAGGTGTCATTTACAGGCCTGCAATGAGTGTGAATATTTAGTGACCATTAGCACTGGGTTTAAAGCTGCTCTTGTGGGAAATGGCCACAAGGCGGCAGCATTTCTCCATTCCCAAATCTGGTTACTAGGACAGCAGAGGCTTTCTGGAAGTCGTGTTCCTAGGTTGTAAGTTAGAATGCAATGTGCCAGCAGAAACGCCCCTAAGTTTATGTCTCATTACTTCTTCTTGGTTTTTAAAATTTATTTAATCGGGGTAATGATTAGATGTTGTTTGACCAGGTGTACACAATCTGGTTGATTTGTACAATATATATGTCTATTCATGTTCAGATCCTCTTCCCATGTAAAATATTACAGTGCTCTGTAGACCTCCCTTGCTATATGGTCAGGTTTTTTGATATATGTTTATAATATGTATTTGTATACGTATGGTAACACTAATCTTAATTTACCATTCCGCCCACCTATCCTTTTAGATAAGCATACTTCTAAGTCTGTGAGTGTCTTTCTCTGTGGAAATATGTTCACTTGTGTTAGTTATTAGTTAAAGCCTATAAGTGATATCATAGGATATAGGTCTTTTGCCTTCTGACTTACCTCATGTTCTGTGATTACCTCCAAGCTTATCTATGGTGCCTCAAACAGCAGTGTTTCATTGTTTTCCATGGCTAATATTCTGTAGTATACATAGACCACTTCTTCTTTATCCATTCATCTGTTGGTGGTCATTTTGGTTGCTTCACTGTCTTGGCTGTTGTGAATAAGGCTGCAGTGCAGCTTTTGCAGCCCGGGTCTTCTCGATTCAGGTCTCAGGTGAGAGGCCCAGTGGTGTGACTGCTGGATTGAATGGTGCCTCAATTTGTATTTTAATTGCAGCTCCCTTCTGTTCTCATTATTGGGTATTACCACTTTACCTCTCACCAGCAGAAAGAGGGTACACAGTTCTCTAAAACCCCTTCCATATTTATTGTTTGTAGACTTTTTGCTGATGGCCAGTCGACTGGTGTGAGTTGAAATCTTTTTGTAGATTAGATTTGCATGAGTCTAATCATTACTGAGGTTGAGCTTTTATCCATTTTCCTACTTTTTTAAAAGAGAGTGAGTCAAACTTACTTCTTCATATTATTTTCTTGAAAAACTTGCCAGTTTTGAATTTTTTTGGCCATTCCTTACCTCCGCACACTTGTTTAGGGCAGGTGTCCTTTACAGCCCTGAGTCCCTGTGAATGCAAAGTGACCATTAGCTGTGGGTTTAAAGCCCCTCTTGTGGGAAACGGCCACAAGGCGGCAGCATTTCTACATTTCCAACTGTGGGTTTTGGGCAACAGAGCTTTCCTGGAAATCGTGTTAGTAAGCTGCAAATTAGAGTGGAATGTGCCGGCTCAAACCCCCAAGAGCTTATATCTCTTAAATTGTTGTTTGTTTTTTAAATTTAATTTTTATTCATTATCAGAGCCAATTTGATAACAATGTAGATTCTCCTAGGTGTACAGTTTCTGGTTCATCCTATCAATGTATCTGTCTATTCCTCTTTGGATCCTTTCCCATGTATGTTCTTATAGAGTGTTGAGTAGACCTCTCTTCATATTCAACAGGTATTTTGTGATTATATATTTCATATGTATTAGTACATGTCTGTTAACCCCCACATCCTAATTCATACATTCCTTACACCTTTTCATTTGGTTAAACATAATTTGGATTTCTGAATCTATGCGTGTCCTTCTCTTGGAAATTATTTCATGGGTATCAATTTTTAGGTAACCCCTCTAAGTGATGTCACAGGATGTCTGTCTTTTGGTCTCTTTCTTACTTCAAGTTGGGTGATTATCTCTAGACACTTCTATGGTGGTGCCAACGGCACTGTTCCATGCTTTTACATGGCTCATATTCCATTGCGTACATGGACGACTTCTTGGTGCATTTTTCTATTGATGGACATTTTGGTTTCTTCCAGGTTTTGGCTATGGTACATGTTGCTGCAGTGCAGGATTGCCAGCCTGCGTCTTTTTGATTCTGGTCTCCTCAGGTGATAGGCCCATGAGTGGGCATACCAGATCACATGGTAGCTCCATTTTTACCCTTAAACGCACCTCCATTCTGTTCTCACTGCTGGCTCTTACCAGGTTACATCCCACCAGCAGCTAAAGGGTACGCAGTTCTCTAAAACCCCTTCAGCATTTATTCTTTGTAGACTTTTTTTGCTGATGATCATTCTGAAGGCTGTGAGGTGAACGTTTTTGTACACTGGATTTGCGTAGCTTTATTAATTCCTGATGTTCAGCCCTTTTCCATTCGTATTTTCTTAACAAAAAAGGAAAGAAAAAAAGAAACAGAAAACAAATGTGCATAAAATATGCCTCTTGCAACTGTCGTTTTGAAATGTGGATGTCTTTTGAATGTTTTGATCGATATACGACCCCGGGATTTGTTTTCAGGGTACCTGTCCTTTACAGGCCTGCAATTATTTTGAATATCAACTGACCATTAGCGCTGGGATTAAAGCTGCTGTTGTGTGAAACGGCCACAAGGTGGCAGCAGTTCTCCTTTACCATATCTTGTTACTAGGTCAACAGAGCCTCAAAAGAAGTCGTGTTCTAGGTTGTAATTTAGAATGCAATGGGCCAGGAAAAAGCCCCTTAAGTTCGTCTCACTACTTCTTGTTCGTTTTTTTAATTTAATTTTTATTTTTTATCACAGCAAGTTTGATTACAATGTTTGCCTTGTTGTAGGTTTGCAAGATGTGGTTCTTTCACACATATACATATGTCTATTCTTCCTGGGATCCTTTTCCCATGTACGTTATGACAGAATGTTGAGTAGTCTTCTCTTGGTATTCCCTAGGTCTTTGGTGATTCTATATTTCACCTCTGTTTGTATATGTCTGTTAACCCCAATATCCTAATGTATCCAATCCTCACACCTTTCCATTGGTGAACCACAAGTTTGTTTAATGAATCTGTGATTGCCCTTCTCTGTGGAAATAATTTCACGGGTATCAATTTTTAGGTAACACCTATAAGTGATATCATACGATATGTGTCTTTCTCTTTCTGACTTACTACAAGTCGCGTGATTACCTCTAGACTCATCTATGGTGCTGCAAATGGCATTGTGTCCTTTTTCTCCTTGGCTAATATTCCATCTGTACGTGTACCAGTTCTTCTTTGTCCACTCATCTGTTGATGGAGTTTTTGGTTGCTTCCATGTCTTGGCTATGGTAATACTGCGGCAATACACATTTGCCTGCCTGTGTCTTTCCAATTCTGTCTTCTTAGGTTATAGGCCCAGGAGTGGGCCTGCTGGATCATATGGTAGCAAAATGTATACCTTGTAAAGGCACCTCCATTCTGTTCTCATTAGTGGCTCTTACCAGGTTACGTCCCCATTTAAGTTGAGGGTATGCACTTCACCTCAACACCTTCAGAATTTACTCTTTGTAGTTTTTTTGCTGATGTTTATTCTGACTAGTGTGAGCTGATACCTCTTTGTGGTTGGATTTGCATGCGTCTCAGAATCCCTTGAAATTGACCTTTCTGGCATGTCCATTTTTTCTTCAAACTGTGAGTACAGCTTACGTCTTCAAATTGTTTTCGGGAAGTATGTGTGACATTTAGAAATGTTTTGGCCATTACCTCCCGCAAGACATTTTGAGGGCAGGTTTCATTTACAGCCCTCCAGTACCGGTGCATATGAAGTGACCCTTAGCACAGGTTTCAAAGCTGCTGTTGCAGGTAACGGCCAGAGGGCAGCAGCATTTCTGCTTTACCCAATCTGGTAACTAGGGAAACAGACCTACCTGGCACTGGTGTTCCTCCATTATATAATAGAGTGCAATGTGCCCAGATAAACCCCCAAAATCCGATGACTCCTCACTTATGTTTGTTTTCTAAATTGAATTTATATATGTTTTTTATTGGAGTCATATTCCTTTGTGTACATGGACCACATCTTCTCTGTGCATTCCTCTGTAGATGGACATTTTCATAGCTTCCATGTGTTGTCTATGGTAAATATTACTGGAGTGCAGGATTGCCAGCCTGTGTTTTTTTTTTTTTTTTTGGTACGTGGGCCTCTCACTGCCGTGGCCCCTCACATTGCAGAGCACAGTTTCCGGACGTGCAGGCCCAGCAGCCATAGCTCACGGGACCAGCCGCTCCGCGGCATGTGAGATCTTCCCAAACTGGGGCATGAACCCCTGTCCCCTGCATTGGCAAGCAGACTCTCAACCACTGCACCACCAGTGAAGCCCAGCCTGTGTCTTTTTGATTCTCATCCCCTCAGGCGATAGGCCCAGCAGTGGGTAGGCTTGACTGAATGGTAGCTCAGTATTTACCTTTTCAAGTCACCTCCTTTGTGTTTTCAGTACTGGCTCTTACCATGTCCCACGTTGAACCAAGGGTAGGCATTTCTCCAAAACCCCTTCAGCATTTATTGTTTGCAGAGGTTTCGCTGATGGCCATTCTGACTGGTGTGAGCTCTTAGGTTTTTGTAATTTGCATTTGCATGTCTTTAATTATTCCTAATGTTCAGCATTTTCCCATGCCTCTTAAAATTTCTGGTAAAGAAAAACAGAAAAAAATGGAGAGTACAATTAACCTCTTGCAATTGTCTTCTTGACAGGGTGCCCTCTTTTGAATTTTTTGGTCAATTTTCGACCCCTGGATTGATTTTGAGGGCAGGTGTCATTTACAGGCCTGCAATGAGTGTGAATATTTAGTGACCATTAGCACTGGGTTTAAAGCTGCTCTTGTGGGAAATGGCCACAAGGCGGCAGCATTTCTCCATTCCCAAATCTGGTTACTAGGACAGCAGAGGCTTTCTGGAAGTCGTGTTCCTAGGTTGTAAGTTAGAATGCAATGTGCCAGCAGAAACGCCCCTAAGTTTATGTCTCATTACTTCTTCTTGGTTTTTAAAATTTATTTAATCGGGGTAATGATTAGATGTTGTTTGTCCAGGTGTACACAATCTGGTTGATTTGTACAATATATATGTCTATTCATGTTCAGATCCTCTTCCCATGTAAAATATTACAGTGCTCTGTAGACCTCCCTTGCTATATGGTCAGGTTTTTTGATATATGTTTATAATATGTATTTGTATACGTATGGTAACACTAATCTTAATTTACCATTCCGCCCACCTATCCTTTTAGATAAGCATACTTCTAAGTCTGTGAGTGTCTTTCTCTGTGGAAATATGTTCACTTGTGTTAGTTATTAGTTAAAGCCTATAAGTGATATCATAGGATATAGGTCTTTTGCCTTCTGACTTACCTCATGTTCTGTGATTACCTCCAAGCTTATCTATGGTGCCTCAAACAGCAGTGTTTCATTGTTTTCCATGGCTAATATTCTGTTGTATACATAGACCACTTCTTCTTTATCCATTCATCTGTTGGTGGTCATTTTGGTTGCTTCACTGTCTTGGCTGTTGTGAATAAGGCTGCAGTGCAGCTTTTGCAGCCCGGGTCTTCTCGATTCAGGTCTCAGGTGAGAGGCCCAGTGGTGTGACTGCTGGATTGAATGGTGCCTCAATTTGTATTTTAATTGCAGCTCCCTTCTGTTCTCATTATTGGGTATTACCACTTTACCTCTCACCAGCAGAAAGAGGGTACACAGTTCTCTAAAACCCCTTCCATATTTATTGTTTGTAGACTTTTTGCTGATGGCCAGTCGACTGGTGTGAGTTGAAATCTTTTTGTAGATTAGATTTGCATGAGTCTAATCATTACTGAGGTTGAGCTTTTATCCATTTTCCTACTTTTTTAAAAGAGAGTGAGTCAAACTTACTTCTTCATATTATTTTCTTGAAAAATTTGCCAGTTTTGAATTTTTTTGGCCATTCCTTACCTCCGCACACTTGTTTAGGGCAGGTGTCCTTTACAGCCCTGAGTCCTTGTGAATGCAAAGTGACCATTAGCTGTGGGTTTAAAGCCGCTCTTGTGGGAAACGGCCACAAGGCGGCAGCATTTCTACATTTCCAACTGTGGGTTTTGGGCAACAGAGCTTTCCTGGAAATCGTGTTAGTAAGCTGCAAATTAGAGTGGAATGTGCCGGCTCAAACCCCCAAGAGCTTATATCTCTTAAATTGTTGTTTGTTTTTTAAATTTAATTTTTATTCATTATCAGAGCCAATTTGATAACAATGTAGATTCTCCTAGGTGTACAGTTTCTGGTTCATCCTATCAATGTATCTGTCTATTCCTCTTTGGATCCTTTCCCATGTATGTTCTTATAGAGTGTTGAGTAGACCTCTCTTCATATTCAACAGGTATTTTGTGATTATATATTTCATATGTATTAGTACATGTCTGTTAACCCCCACATCCTAATTCATACATTCCTTACACCTTTTCATTTGGTTAAACATAATTTGGATTTCTGAATCTATGCGTGTCCTTCTCTTGGAAATTATTTCATGGGTATCAATTTTTAGGTAACCCCTCTAAGTGATGTCACAGGATGTCTGTCTTTTGGTCTCTTTCTTACTTCAAGTTGGGTGATTATCTCTAGACACTTCTATGGTGGTGCCAACGGCACTGTTCCATGCTTTTACATGGCTCATATTCCATTGCGTACATGGACGACTTCTTGGTGCATTTTTCTATTGATGGACATTTTGGTTTCTTCCAGGTTTTGGCTATGGTACATGTTGCTGCAGTGCAGGATTGCCAGCCTGCGTCTTTTTGATTCTGGTCTCCTCAGGTGATAGGCCCATGAGTGGGCATACCAGATCACATGGTAGCTCCATTTTTACCCTTAAACGCACCTCCATTCTGTTCTCACTGCTGGCTCTTACCAGGTTACATCCCACCAGCAGCTAAAGGGTACGCAGTTCTCTAAAACCCCTTCAGCATTTATTCTTTGTAGACTTTTTTTGCTGATGATCATTCTGAAGGCTGTGAGGTGAACGTTTTTGTACACTGGATTTGCGTAGCTTTATTAATTCCTGATGTTCAGCCCTTTTCCATTCGTATTTTCTTAACAAAAAAGGAAAGAAAAAAAGAAACAGAAAACAAATGTGCATAAAATATGCCTCTTGCAACTGTCGTTTTGAAATGTGGATGTCTTTTGAATGTTTTGATCGATATACGACCCCGGGATTTGTTTTCAGGGTACCTGTCCTTTACAGGCCTGCAATTATTTTGAATATCAACTGACCATTAGCGCTGGGATTAAAGCTGCTGTTGTGTGAAACGGCCACAAGGTGGCAGCAGTTCTCCTTTACCATATCTTGTTACTAGGTCAACAGAGCCTCAAAAGAAGTCGTGTTCTAGGTTGTAATTTAGAATGCAATGGGCCAGGAAAAAGCCCCTTAAGTTCGTCTCACTACTTCTTGTTCGTTTTTTTAATTTAATTTTTATTTTTTATCACAGCAAGTTTGATTACAATGTTTGCCTCGTTGTAGGTTTGCAAGATGTGGTTCTTTCACACATATACATATGTCTATTCTTCCTGGGATCCTTTTCCCATGTACGTTATGACAGAATGTTGAGTAGTCTTCTCTTGGTATTCCCTAGGTCTTTGGTGATTCTATATTTCACCTCTGTTTGTATATGTCTGTTAACCCCAATATCCTAATGTATCCAATCCTCACACCTTTCCATTGGTGAACCACAAGTTTGTTTAATGAATCTGTGATTGCCCTTCTCTGTGGAAATAATTTCACGGGTATCAATTTTTAGGTAACACCTATAAGTGATATCATATGATATGTGTCTTTCTCTTTCTGACTTACTACAAGTCGCGTGATTACCTCTAGACTCATCTATGGTGCTGCAAATGGCATTGTGTCCTTTTTCTCCTTGGCTAATATTCCATCTGTACGTGTACCAGTTCTTCTTTGTCCACTCATCTGTTGATGGAGTTTTTGGTTGCTTCCATGTCTTGGCTATGGTAATACTGCGGCAATACACATTTGCCTGCCTGTGTCTTTCCAATTCTGTCTTCTTAGGTTATAGGCCCAGGAGTGGGCCTGCTGGATCATATGGTAGCAAAATGTATACCTTGTAAAGGCACCTCCATTCTGTTCTCATTAGTGGCTCTTACCAGGTTACGTCCCCATTTAAGTTGAGGGTATGCACTTCACCTCAACACCTTCAGAATTTACTCTTTGTAGTTTTTTTGCTGATGTTTATTCTGACTAGTGTGAGCTGATACCTCTTTGTGGTTGGATTTGCATGTGTCTCAGAATCCCTTGAAATTGAACTTTCTGGCATGTCCATTTTTTCTTCAAACTGTGAGTAGAGCTTACGTCTTCAAATTGTTTTCGGGAAGTATGTGTGACATTTAGAAATGTTTTGGCCATTACCTCCCGCAAGACATTTTGAGGGCAGGTTTCATTTACAGCCCTCCAGTACCGGTGCATATGAAGTGACCCTTAGCACAGGTTTCAAAGCTGCTGTTGCAGGTAACGGCCAGAGGGCGGCAGCATTTCTGCTTTACCCAATCTGGTAACTAGGGAAACAGACCTACCTGGCACTGGTGTTCCTCCATTATATAATAGAGTGCAATGTGCCCAGATAAACCCCCAAAATCCGATGACTCCTCACTTATGTTTGTTTTCTAAATTGAATTTATATATGTTTTTTATTGGAGTCATATTCCTTTGTGTACATGGACCACATCTTCTCTGTGCATTCCTCTGTAGATGGACATTTTCATAGCTTCCATGTGTTGTCTATGGTAAATATTACTGGAGTGCAGGATTGCCAGCCTGTGTTATTTTTTTTTTTTTTGGTACGTGGGCCTCTCACTGCCGTGGCCCCTCACATTGCAGAGCACAGTTTCCGGACGTGCAGGCCCAGCAGCCATAGCTCACGGGACCAGCCGCTCCGCGGTATGTGAGATCTTCCCAAACTGGGGCATGAACCCCTGTCCCCTGCATTGGCAAGCAGACTCTCAACCACTGCACCACCAGTGAAGCCCAGCCTGTGTCTTTTTGATTCTCATCCCCTCAGGCGATAGGCCCAGCAGTGGGTAGGCTTGACTGAATGGTAGCTCAGTATTTACCTTTTCAAGTCACCTCCTTTGTGTTTTCAGTACTGGCTCTTACCATGTCCAACGTTGAACCAAGGGTAGGCATTTCTCCAAAACCCCTTCAGCATTTATTGTTTGCAGAGGTTTCGCTGATGGCCATTCTGACTGGTGTGAGCTCTTAGGTTTTTGTAATTTGCATTTGCATGTCTTTAATTATTCCTAATGTTCAGCATTTTCCCATGCCTCTTAAAATTTCTGGTAAAGAAAAACAGAAAAAAATGGAGAGTACAATTAACCTCTTGCAATTGTCTTCTTGACAGGGTGCCCTCTTTTGAATTTTTTGGTCAATTTTCGACCCCTGGATTGTTTTTGAGGGCAGGTGTCATTTACAGGCCTGCAATGAGTGTGAATATTTAGTGACCATTAGCACTGGGTTTAAAGCTGCTCTTGTGGGAAATGGCCACAAGGCGGCAGCATTTCTCCATTCCCAAATCTGGTTACTAGGACAGCAGAGGCTTTCTGGAAGTCGTGTTCCTAGGTTGTAAGTTAGAATGCAATGTGCCAGCAGAAACGCCCCTAAGTTTATGTCTCATTACTTCTTCTTGGTTTTTAAAATTTATTTAATCGGGGTAATGATTAGATGTTGTTTGACCAGGTGTACACAATCTGGTTGATTTGTACAATATATATGTCTATTCATGTTCAGATCCTCTTCCCATGTAAAATATTACAGTGCTCTGTAGACCTCCCTTGCTATATGGTCAGGTTTTTTGATATATGTTTATAATATGTATTTGTATACGTATGGTAACACTAATCTTAATTTACCATTCCGCCCACCTATCCTTTTAGATAAGCATACTTCTAAGTCTGTGAGTGTCTTTCTCTGTGGAAATATGTTCACTTGTGTTAGTTATTAGTTAAAGCCTATAAGTGATATCATAGGATATAGGTCTTTTGCCTTCTGACTTACCTCATGTTCTGTGATTACCTCCAAGCTTATCTATGGTGCCTCAAACAGCAGTGTTTCATTGTTTTCCATGGCTAATATTCTGTAGTATACATAGACCACTTCTTCTTTATCCATTCATCTGTTGGTGGTCATTTTGGTTGCTTCACTGTCTTGGCTGTTGTGAATAAGGCTGCAGTGCAGCTTTTGCAGCCCGGGTCTTCTCGATTCAGGTCTCAGGTGAGAGGCCCAGTGGTGTGACTGCTGGATTGAATGGTGCCTCAATTTGTATTTTAATTGCAGCTCCCTTCTGTTCTCATTATTGGGTATTACCACTTTACCTCTCACCAGCAGAAAGAGGGTACACAGTTCTCTAAAACCCCTTCCATATTTATTGTTTGTAGACTTTTTGCTGATGGCCAGTCGACTGGTGTGAGTTGAAATCTTTTTGTAGATTAGATTTGCATGAGTCTAATCATTACTGAGGTTGAGCTTTTATCCATTTTCCTACTTTTTTAAAAGAGAGTGAGTCAAACTTACTTCTTCATATTATTTTCTTGAAAAATTTGCCAGTTTTGAATTTTTTTGGCCATTCCTTACCTCCGCACACTTGTTTAGGGCAGGTGTCCTTTACAGCCCTGAGTCCTTGTGAATGCAAAGTGACCATTAGCTGTGGGTTTAAAGCCGCTCTTGTGGGAAACGGCCACAAGGCGGCAGCATTTCTACATTTCCAACTGTGGGTTTTGGGCAACAGAGCTTTCCTGGAAATCGTGTTAGTAAGCTGCAAATTAGAGTGGAATGTGCCGGCTCAAACCCCCAAGAGCTTATATCTCTTAAATTGTTGTTTGTTTTTTAAATTTAATTTTTATTCATTATCAGAGCCAATTTGATAACAATGTAGATTCTCCTAGGTGTACAGTTTCTGGTTCATCCTATCAATGTATCTGTCTATTCCTCTTTGGATCCTTTCCCATGTATGTTCTTATAGAGTGTTGAGTAGACCTCTCTTCATATTCAACAGGTATTTTGTGATTATATATTTCATATGTATTAGTACATGTCTGTTAACCCCCACATCCTAATTCATACATTCCTTACACCTTTTCATTTGGTTAAACATAATTTGGATTTCTGAATCTATGCGTGTCCTTCTCTTGGAAATTATTTCATGGGTATCAATTTTTAGGTAACCCCTCTAAGTGATGTCACAGGATGTCTGTCTTTTGGTCTCTTTCTTACTTCAAGTTGGGTGATTATCTCTAGACACTTCTATGGTGGTGCCAACGGCACTGTTCCATGCTTTTACATGGCTCATATTCCATTGCGTACATGGACGACTTCTTGGTGCATTTTTCTATTGATGGACATTTTGGTTTCTTCCAGGTTTTGGCTATGGTACATGTTGCTGCAGTGCAGGATTGCCAGCCTGCGTCTTTTTGATTCTGGTCTCCTCAGGTGATAGGCCCATGAGTGGGCATACCAGATCACATGGTAGCTCCATTTTTACCCTTAAACGCACCTCCATTCTGTTCTCACTGCTGGCTCTTACCAGGTTACATCCCACCAGCAGCTAAAGGGTACGCAGTTCTCTAAAACCCCTTCAGCATTTATTCTTTGTAGACTTTTTTTGCTGATGATCATTCTGAAGGCTGTGAGGTGAACGTTTTTGTACACTGGATTTGCGTAGCTTTATTAATTCCTGATGTTCAGCCCTTTTCCATTCGTATTTTCTTAACAAAAAAGGAAAGAAAAAAAGAAACAGAAAACAAATGTGCATAAAATATGCCTCTTGCAACTGTCGTTTTGAAATGTGGATGTCTTTTGAATGTTTTGATCGATATACGACCCCGGGATTTGTTTTCAGGGTACCTGTCCTTTACAGGCCTGCAATTATTTTGAATATCAACTGACCATTAGCGCTGGGATTAAAGCTGCTGTTGTGTGAAACGGCCACAAGGTGGCAGCAGTTCTCCTTTACCATATCTTGTTACTAGGTCAACAGAGCCTCAAAAGAAGTCGTGTTCTAGGTTGTAATTTAGAATGCAATGGGCCAGGAAAAAGCCCCTTAAGTTCGTCTCACTACTTCTTGTTCGTTTTTTTAATTTAATTTTTATTTTTTATCACAGCAAGTTTGATTACAATGTTTGCCTTGTTGTAGGTTTGCAAGATGTGGTTCTTTCACACATATACATATGTCTATTCTTCCTGGGATCCTTTTCCCATGTACGTTATGACAGAATGTTGAGTAGTCTTCTCTTGGTATTCCCTAGGTCTTTGGTGATTCTATATTTCACCTCTGTTTGTATATGTCTGTTAACCCCAATATCCTAATGTATCCAATCCTCACACCTTTCCATTGGTGAACCACAAGTTTGTTTAATGAATCTGTGATTGCCCTTCTCTGTGGAAATAATTTCACGGGTATCAATTTTTAGGTAACACCTATAAGTGATATCATACGATATGTGTCTTTCTCTTTCTGACTTACTACAAGTCGCGTGATTACCTCTAGACTCATCTATGGTGCTGCAAATGGCATTGTGTCCTTTTTCTCCTTGGCTAATATTCCATCTGTACGTGTACCAGTTCTTCTTTGTCCACTCATCTGTTGATGGAGTTTTTGGTTGCTTCCATGTCTTGGCTATGGTAATACTGCGGCAATACACATTTGCCTGCCTGTGTCTTTCCAATTCTGTCTTCTTAGGTTATAGGCCCAGGAGTGGGCCTGCTGGATCATATGGTAGCAAAATGTATACCTTGTAAAGGCACCTCCATTCTGTTCTCATTAGTGGCTCTTACCAGGTTACGTCCCCATTTAAGTTGAGGGTATGCACTTCACCTCAACACCTTCAGAATTTACTCTTTGTAGTTTTTTTGCTGATGTTTATTCTGACTAGTGTGAGCTGATACCTCTTTGTGGTTGGATTTGCATGCGTCTCAGAATCCCTTGAAATTGACCTTTCTGGCATGTCCATTTTTTCTTCAAACTGTGAGTACAGCTTACGTCTTCAAATTGTTTTCGGGAAGTATGTGTGACATTTAGAAATGTTTTGGCCATTACCTCCCGCAAGACATTTTGAGGGCAGGTTTCATTTACAGCCCTCCAGTACCGGTGCATATGAAGTGACCCTTAGCACAGGTTTCAAAGCTGCTGTTGCAGGTAACGGCCAGAGGGCGGCAGCATTTCTGCTTTACCCAATCTGGTAACTAGGGAAACAGACCTACCTGGCACTGGTGTTCCTCCATTATATAATAGAGTGCAATGTGCCCAGATAAACCCCCAAAATCCGATGACTCCTCACTTATGTTTGTTTTCTAAATTGAATTTATATATGTTTTTTATTGGAGTCATATTCCTTTGTGTACATGGACCACATCTTCTCTGTGCATTCCTCTGTAGATGGACATTTTCATAGCTTCCATGTGTTGTCTATGGTAAATATTACTGGAGTGCAGGATTGCCAGCCTGTGTTATTTTTTTTTTTTTTGGTACGTGGGCCTCTCACTGCCGTGGCCCCTCACATTGCAGAGCACAGTTTCCGGACGTGCAGGCCCAGCAGCCATAGCTCACGGGACCAGCCGCTCCGCGGCATGTGAGATCTTCCCAAACTGGGGCATGAACCCCTGTCCCCTGCATTGGCAAGCAGACTCTCAACCACTGCACCACCAGTGAAGCCCAGCCTGTGTCTTTTTGATTCTCATCCCCTCAGGCGATAGGCCCAGCAGTGGGTAGGCTTGACTGAATGGTAGCTCAGTATTTACCTTTTCAAGTCACCTCCTTTGTGTTTTCAGTACTGGCTCTTACCATGTCCCACGTTGAACCAAGGGTAGGCATTTCTCCAAAACCCCTTCAGCATTTATTGTTTGCAGAGGTTTTGCTGAAGGCCATTCTGACTGGTGTGAGCTGTTAGGTTTTTGTAATTTGCATTTGCATGTCTTTAATTATTCCTAATGTTCAGCATTTTCCCATGCCTCTTAAAATTTCTGGTAAAGAAAAACAGAAAAAAATGGAGAGTACAATTAACCTCTTGCAATTGTCTTCTTGACAGGGTGCCCTCTTTTGAATTTTTTGGTCAATTTTCGACCCCTGGATTGTTTTTGAGGGCAGGTGTCATTTACAGGCCTGCAATGAGTGTGAATATTTAGTGACCATTAGCACTGGGTTTAAAGCTGCTCTTGTGGGAAATGGCCACAAGGCGGCAGCATTTCTCCATTCCCAAATCTGGTTACTAGGACAGCAGAGGCTTTCTGGAAGTCATGTTCCTAGGTTGTAAGTTAGAATGCAATGTGCCAGCAGAAACGCCCCTAAGTTTATGTCTCATTACTTCTTCTTGGTTTTTAAAATTTATTTAATCGGGGTAATGATTAGATGTTGTTTGTCCAGGTGTACACAATCTGGTTGATTTGTACAATATATATGTCTATTCATGTTCAGATCCTCTTCCCATGTAAAATATTACAGTGCTCTGTAGACCTCCCTTGCTATATGGTCAGGCTTTTTGATATATGTTTATAATATGTATTTGTATACATATGGTAACACTAATCTTAATTTACCATTCCGCCCACCTATCCTTTTAGATAAGCATACTTCTAAGTCTGTGAGTGTCTTTCTCTGTGGAAATATGTTCATTTGTGTTAGTTATTAGTTAAAGCCTATAAGTGATATCATAGGATATAGGTGTTTTGCCTTCTGACTTACCTCATGTTCTGTGATTACCTCCAAGCTCATCTATGGTGCCTCAAACAGCAGTGTTTCATTGTTTTCCATGGTTAATATTCTGTTGTATACATAGACCACTTCTTCTTTATCCATTCATCTGTTGGTGGTCATTTTGGTTGCTTCACTGTCTTGGCTGTTGTGAATAAGGCTGCAGTGCAGCTTTTGCAGCCCGGGTCTTCTTGATTCAGGTCTGAGGTGCGAGTCCCAGTGGTGTGAGTTCTGGATTGAATGGTGCCTCAATTTGTATTTTAATTGCTGCTCCCTTCTGTTCTCATTATTGGGTATTACCACTTTACCTCTCACCAGCAGAAAGAGGGTACACAGTTCTCTAAAACCCCTTCAATATTTATTGTTTGTAGACTTTTTGCTGATGGCCAGTCAACTGGTGTGAGTTGAAATCTTTTTGTAGATGAGATTTGCATGAGCCTAATAATTACTGAGGTTGAGCTTTTATCCATTTTCCTACTTTTTAAAAAGAGAGTGAGTCAAACTTACTTCTTCATATTATTTTCTTGAAAAATTTGCCAGTTTTGAAATTTTTTTGGCCATTCCTTACCTCCGCACACTTGTTTAGGGCAGGTGTCCTTTACAGCCCTGAGTCCTTGTGAATGCAAAGTAACCATTAGCTGTGGGTTTAAAGCCGCTCTTGTGGGAAACGGCCACAAGGCGGCAGCATTTCTACATTTCCAACTGTGGGTTTTGGGCAACAGAGCTTTCCTGGAAATCGTGTTAGTAAGCTGCAAATTAGAGTGGAATGTGCCGGCTCAAACCCCCAAGAGCTTATATCTCTTAAATTGTTGTTTGTTTTTTAAATTTAATTTTTATTCATTATCAGAGCCAATTTGATAACAATGTAGATTCTCCTAGGTGTACAGTTTCTGGTTCATCCTATCAATGTATCTGTCTATTCCTCTTTGGATCCATTCCCATGTATGTTCTTATAGAGTGTTGAGTAGACCTCTCTTCGTATTCCCTAGGTATTTTGTGATTATATATTTCATATGTATTAGTACATGTCTGTTAACCCCCATATCCTAATTCATACATTCCTTGCACCTTTTCATTTGGTTAAACATAATTTGGATGTCTGAATCTATGCGTGTCCTTCTCTTGGAAATTATTTCATGGGTATCAATTTTTAGGTAACCCCTCTAAGTGATGTCACAGGATGTCTGTCTTTCGGTCTCTTTCTTACTTCAAGTTGGGTGATTATCTCTAGACACTTCTATGGTGGTGCCAACGGCACTGTTCCATGCTTTTACTTGGCTCATATTCCATTGCGTACATGGACGATTTCTTAGTCCTTTTCTATTGATGGACATTTTGGTTTCTTCCAGGTTTTGGCTATGGTACATGTTGCTGCAGTGCAGGATTGCCAGCCTGAGTCTTTTTGATTCTGGTCTCCTCAGGTGATAGGCCCATGAGTGGGCATACAAGATCACATGGTAGCTCCATTTTTACCCTTAAACGCACCTCCATTCTGTTCTCACTGCTGGCTCTTACCAGGTTACATCCCACCAGCAGCTAAAGGGTACGCAGTTCTCTAAAACCCCTTCAGCATTTATTCTTTGTAGACTTTTTGTGCTGATGATCATTCTGAAGGCTGTGAGGTGAACGTTTTTGTACACTGGATTTGCGTAGCTTTATTAATTCCTGATGTTCAGCCCTTTTCCATTTGCATTTTCTTAACAAAAAAGGAAAGAAAAAAGAAACAGAAAACAAATGTGCATAAAATATGCCTCTTGCAACTGTCGTTTTGAAATGTGGATGTCTTTTGAATGTTTTGATCGATATACGACCCCAGGATTTGTTTTCAGGGTACCTGTCCTTTACAGGCCTGCAATTATTTTGAATATCAACTGACCATTAGCGCTGGGATTAAAGCTGCTGTTGTGTGAAACGGCCACAAGGTGGCAGCAGTTCTCCTTTACCATATCTTGTTACTAGGTCAACAGAGCCTCAAAGGAAGTCATGTTCTAGGTTGTAATTTAGAATGGAATGTGCCAGGAAAAAGCCCCTTAAGTTCGTCTCACTACTTCTTGTTCGTTTTTTTAATTTAATTTTTATTTTTTATCACTGCAAGTTTGATTACAATGTTTGCCTTTTGTAGGTTTGCAAGATGTGGTTCTTTCACACATATACATATGTCTATTCTTCCTGGGATCCTTTTCCCATGTACGTTATGACAGAATGTTGAGTAGTCTTCTCTTGGTATTCCATAGGTCTTTGGTGATTCTATATTTCACCTCTGTTTGTATATGTCTGTTAACCCCAATATCCTAATGTAGCCAATCCTCACACCTTTCCATTGGTGAACCACAAGTTTGTTTAATGAATCTGTGATTGCCCTTCTCTGTGGAAATAATTTCACGGGTATCAATTTTTAGGTAACACCTATAAGTGATATCATACGATATGTGTCTTTCTCTTTCTGACTTACTACAAGTCGCGTGATTACCTCTAGACTCATCTATGGTGCTGCAAATGGCATTGTGTCCTTTTTCTCCTTGGCTAATATTCCATCTGTACGTGTACCAGTTCTTCTTTGTCCACTCATCTGTTGATGGAGTTTTTGGTTGCTTCCATGTCTTGGCTATGGGAATACTGCGGCAATACACATTTGCCTGCCTGTGTCTTTCCAATTCTGTCTTCTTAGGATATAGGCCCAGGAGTGGGCCTGCTGGATCATATGGTAGCAAAATGTTTACCTTGTAAAGGCACCTCCATTCTGTTCTCATTAGTGGCTCTTACCAGGTTACGTCCCCATTTAAGTTGAGGGTATGCACTTCACCACAACACCTTCAGAATTTACTCTTTGTAGATTTTTTGCTGATGTTTATTCTGACTAGTGTGAGCTGATACCTCTTTGTGGTTGGATTTGCATGCGTCTCAGAATCCCTTGAAATTGACCTTTCTGGCATGTCCATTTTTTCTTCAAACTGTGAGTACAGCTTACGTCT
Organism: Hyperoodon ampullatus; assembly: GCF_949752795.1. Taxonomy (NCBI): domain Eukaryota; kingdom Metazoa; phylum Chordata; class Mammalia; order Artiodactyla; family Ziphiidae; genus Hyperoodon; species Hyperoodon ampullatus. Next base: position 37,982,376 of record NC_136920.1, on the reverse strand, counting down.
TCAAATTGTTTTCGTGAAGTATGTGTGACATTTTTAAATATTTTGGCCATTACCTCCCGCAAGACATTTTGAGGGCAGGTTTCATTTACAGCCCTCCAGTACCGGTGCATATGAAGTGACCCTTAGCACAGGTTTCAAAGCTGCTGTTGCAGGTAACGACCAGAGGGCGGCAGCATTTCTGCTTTTCCCAATCTGGTAACTAGGGAAACAGACCTACCTGGCACTGGTGTTCCTCCATTATATAATAGAGTGCAATGTGCCCAGATAAACTCCCAAAATCTGATGTCTCCTCACTTATGTTTGTTTTCTAAATTGAATTTATATATATTTTTTTATTTGCGTCATATTCCTTTGTGTACATGGACCACTTCTTCTCTGTGCATTCCTCTGTAGATGGACATTTTCGTAGCTTCCATGTGTTGGCTATGGTAAATATTGCTGGAGTGCAGGATTGCCAGCCTGTGTCTTTTTTTTTTTTTTCGGTACGTGGGCCTCTCACTGCCATGGCCCCTCCCATTGCAGAGCACAGGTTCCGGACGCGCAGGCCCAGCAGCCATAGCTCACGGGACCAGCCGCTCCGCGGCATGTGAGATCTTCCCGAACTGGGGCATGATCCCTGTCCCCTGCATTGGCAAGCGGACTCTCAACCACTGCACCACCAGTGAAGCCCAGCCTGTGTCTTTTTGATTCTCATCCCCTCAGGAGATAGGCCCAGCAATGGGTATGCTTGAATGAATGGTAGCTCAGTATTTACCTTTTCAAGTCACCTCCTTTGTGTTTTCAGTACTGGCTCTTACCATGTCCAACGTTGAACCAAGGGTATGCATTTCTCCAAAACCCCTTCAGCATTTATTGTTGGCAGAGGTTTTGGTGATGGCCATTTTGACTGATGTGAGCTGTTAGGTTTTTGTAATTTGCATTTGCATGCCTTTAATTATTCCTAATGTTCAGCATTTTCCCATGCCTCTTAAAATTTCTGGTAAAGAAAAACAGAAAAAAATGGAGAGTACAAGTAACCTCTTGCAATTGTCTTCTTGACAGGGTGCCCTCTTTTGAATTTTTTGGTCAATTTTTGACCCCAGGATTGTTTTTGAGGGCAGGTGTCATTTACAGGCCTGCAATGAGTGTGAATATTTAGTGACCATTAGCACTGGGTTTAAAGCTGCAGTTGTGGGAAATGGCCACAAGGCGGCAGCATTTCTCCATTCCCAAATCTGGATACTAGGACAGCAGAGCCTTTCTGGAAGTCGTGTTCCTAGGTTGTAAGTTAGAATGCAATGTGCCAGCAGAAACGCCCCTAAGTTTATGTCTCATTACTTCTTCTTGGTTTTTAAAATTTATTTAATCGGGGTAATGATTAGATGTTGTTTGTCCAGGTGTACACAGTCTGGTTGATTTGTACAATATATATGTCTATTCATGTTCAGATCCTCTTCCCATGTATAATATTACAGTGCTCTGTAGACCTCCCTTGCTATGTGGTCAGGCTTTTTGATATATGTTTATAATATGTATTTGTATACATATGGTAACACTAATCTTAATTTACCATTCTGCCCACCTATCCTTTTAGATAAGCATACTTCTAAGTCTGTGAGTGTCTTTCTCTGTGGAAATACGTTCATTTGTGTTAGTTATTAGTTAAAGCCTATAAGTGATATCATAGGATATAGGTCTTTTGCCTTCTGACTTACCTCATGTTCTGTGATTACCTCCAAGCTCATCTATGGTGCCTCAAACAGCAGTGTTTCATTGTTTTCCATGGCTAATATTCTGTTGTATACATAGACCACTTCTTCTTTATCCATTCATCTGTTGGTGGTCATTTTGGTTGCTTCACTGTCTTGGCTCTTGTGAATAAGGCTGCAGTGCAGCTTTTGCAGCCCGGGTCTTCTCGATTCAGGTCTCAGGTGAGAGGCCCAGTGGTGTGACTGTTGGATTGAATGGTGCCTCAATTTGTATTTTAATTGCAGCTCCCTTCTGTTCTCATTATTGGGTATTACCACTTTACCTCTCACCAGCAGAAAGAGGGTACACAGTTCTCTAAAACCCCTTCCATATTTATTGTTTGTAGACTTTTTGCTGATGGCCAGTCGACTGGTGTGAGTTGAAATCTTTTTGTAGATTAGATTTGCATGAGTCTAATCATTACTGAGGTTGAGCTTTTATCCATTTTCCTACTTTTTTAAAAGAGAGTGAGTCAAACTTACTTCTTCATATTATTTTCTTGAAAAATTTGCCAGTTTTGAATTTTTTTGGCCATTCCTTACCTCCGCACACTTGTTTAGGGCAGGTGTCCTTTACAGCCCTGAGTCCTTGTGAATGCAAAGTGACCATTAGCTGTGGGTTTAAAGCCGCTCTTGTGGGAAACGGCCACAAGGCGGCAGCATTTCTACATTTCCAACTGTGGGTTTTGGGCAACAGAGCTTTCCTGGAAATCGTGTTAGTAAGCTGCAAATTAGAGTGGAATGTGCCGGCTCAAACCCCCAAGAGCTTATATCTCTTAAATTGTTGTTTGTTTTTTAAATTTAATTTTTATTCATTATCAGAGCCAATTTGATAACAATGTAGATTCTCCTAGGTGTACAGTTTCTGGTTCATCCTATCAATGTATCTGTCTATTCCTCTTTGGATCCTTTCCCATGTATGTTCTTATAGAGTGTTGAGTAGACCTCTCTTCATATTCAACAGGTATTTTGTGATTATATATTTCATATGTATTAGTACATGTCTGTTAACCCCCACATCCTAATTCATACATTCCTTACACCTTTTCATTTGGTTAAACATAATTTGGATTTCTGAATCTATGCGTGTCCTTCTCTTGGAAATTATTTCATGGGTATCAATTTTTAGGTAACCCCTCTAAGTGATGTCACAGGATGTCTGTCTTTTGGTCTCTTTCTTACTTCAAGTTGGGTGATTATCTCTAGACACTTCTATGGTGGTGCCAACGGCACTGTTCCATGCTTTTACATGGCTCATATTCCATTGCGTACATGGACGACTTCTTGGTGCATTTTTCTATTGATGGACATTTTGGTTTCTTCCAGGTTTTGGCTATGGTACATGTTGCTGCAGTGCAGGATTGCCAGCCTGCGTCTTTTTGATTCTGGTCTACTCAGGTGATAGGCCCATGAGTGGGCATACCAGATCACATGGTAGCTCCATTTTTACCCTTAAACGCACCTCCATTCTGTTCTCACTGCTGGCTCTTACCAGGTTACATCCCACCAGCAGCTAAAGGGTACGCAGTTCTCTAAAACCCCTTCAGCATTTATTCTTTGTAGACTTTTTTTGCTGATGATCATTCTGAAGGCTGTGAGGTGAACGTTTTTGTACACTGGATTTGCGTAGCTTTATTAATTCCTGATGTTCAGCCCTTTTCCATTCGTATTTTCTTAACAAAAAAGGAAAGAAAAAAAGAAACAGAAAACAAATGTGCATAAAATATGCCTCTTGCAACTGTCGTTTTGAAATGTGGATGTCTTTTGAATGTTTTGATCGATATACGACCCCAGGATTTGTTTTCAGGGTACCTGTCCTTTACAGGCCTGCAATTATTTTGAATATCAACTGACCATTAGCGCTGGGATTAAAGCTGCTGTTGTGTGAAACGGCCACAAGGTGGCAGCAGTTCTCCTTTACCATATCTTGTTACTAGGTCAACAGAGCCTCAAAAGAAGTCGTGTTCTAGGTTGTAATTTAGAATGCAATGGGCCAGGAAAAAGCCCCTTAAGTTCGTCTCACTACTTCTTGTTCGTTTTTTTAATTTAATTTTTATTTTTTATCACAGCAAGTTTGATTACAATGTTTGCCTTGTTGTAGGTTTGCAAGATGTGGTTCTTTCACACATATACATATGTCTATTCTTCCTGGGATCCTTTTCCCATGTACGTTATGACAGAATGTTGAGTAGTCTTCTCTTGGTATTCCCTAGGTCTTTGGTGATTCTATATTTCACCTCTGTTTGTATATGTCTGTTAACCCCAATATCCTAATGTATCCAATCCTCACACCTTTCCATTGGTGAACCACAAGTTTGTTTAATGAATCTGTGATTGCCCTTCTCTGTGGAAATAATTTCACGGGTATCAATTTTTAGGTAACACCTATAAGTGATATCATACGATATGTGTCTTTCTCTTTCTGACTTACTACAAGTCGCGTGATTACCTCTAGACTCATCTATGGTGCTGCAAATGGCATTGTGTCCTTTTTCTCCTTGGCTAATATTCCATCTGTACGTGTACCAGTTCTTCTTTGTCCACTCATCTGTTGATGGAGTTTTTGGTTGCTTCCATGTCTTGGCTATGGGAATACTGCGGCAATACACATTTGCCTGCCTGTGTCTTTCCAATTCTGTCTTCTTAGGATATAGGCCCAGGAGTGGGCCTGCTGGATCATATGGTAGCAAAATGTTTACCTTGTAAAGGCACCTCCATTCTGTTCTCATTAGTGGCTCTTACCAGGTTACGTCCCCATTTAAGTTGAGGGTATGCACTTCACCACAACACCTTCAGCATTTACTCTTTGTAGATTTTTTGCTGATGTTTATTCTGACTAGTGTGAGCTGATACCTCTTTGTGGTTGGATTTGCATGCGTCTCAGAATCCCTTGAAATTGACCTTTCTGGCATGTCCATTTTTTCTTCAAACTGTGAGTACAGCTTACGTCTTCAAATTGTTTTCGGGAAGTATGTGTGACATTTAGAAATGTTTTGGCCATTACCTCCCGCAAGACATTTTGAGGGCAGGTTTCATTTACAGCCCTCCAGTACCGGTGCATATGAAGTGACCCTTAGCACAGGTTTCAAAGCTGCTGTTGCAGGTAACGGCCAGAGGGCGGCAGCATTTCTGCTTTTCCCAATCTGGTAACTAGGGAAACAGACCTACCTGGCACTGGTGTTCCTCCATTATATAATAGAGTGCAATGTGCCCAGATAAACTCCCAAAATCTGATGTCTCCTCACTTATGTTTGTTTTCTAAATTGAATTTATATATATTTTTTTATTTGCGTCATATTCCTTTGTGTACATGGACCACTTCTTCTCTGTGCATTCCTCTGTAGATGGACATTTTCGTAGCTTCCATGTGTTGGCTATGGTAAATATTGCTGGAGTGCAGGATTGCCAGCCTGTGTCTTTTTTTTTTTTCGGTACGTGGGCCTCTCACTGCCATGGCCCCTCCCATTGCAGAGCACAGGTTCCGGACGCGCAGGCCCAGCAGCCATAGCTCACGGGACCAGCCGCTCCGCGGCATGTGAGATCTTCCCGAACTGGGGCATGATCCCTGTCCCCTGCATTGGCAAGCGGACTCTCAACCACTGCACCACCAGTGAAGCCCAGCCTGTGTCTTTTTGATTCTCATCCCCTCAGGAGATAGGCCCAGAAATGGGTATGCTTGAATGAATGGTAGCTCAGTATTTACCTTTTCAAGTCACCTCCTTTGTGTTTTCAGTACTGGCTCTTACCATGTCCAACGTTGAACCAAGGGTATGCATTTCTCCAAAACCCCTTCAGCATTTATTGTTGGCAGAGGTTTTGGTGATGGCCATTTTGACTGATGTGAGCTGTTAGGTTTTTGTAATTTGCATTTGCATGCCTTTAATTATTCCTAATGTTCAGCATTTTCCCATGCCTCTTAAAATTTCTGGTAAAGAAAAACAGAAAAAAATGGAGAGTACAAGTAACCTCTTGCAATTGTCTTCTTGACAGGGTGCCCTCTTTTGAATTTTTTGGTCAATTTTTGACCCCAGGATTGTTTTTGAGGGCAGGTGTCATTTACAGGCCTGCAATGAGTGTGAATATTTAGTGACCATTAGCACTGGGTTTAAAGCTGCAGTTGTGGGAAATGGCCACAAGGCGGCAGCATTTCTCCATTCCCAAATCTGGATACTAGGACAGCAGAGCCTTTCTGGAAGTCGTGTTCCTAGGTTGTAAGTTAGAATGCAATGTGCCAGCAGAAACGCCCCTAAGTTTATGTCTCATTACTTCTTCTTGGTTTTTAAAATTTATTTAATCGGGGTAATGATTAGATGTTGTTTGTCCAGGTGTACACAGTCTGGTTGATTTGTACAATATATATGTCTATTCATGTTCAGATCCTCTTCCCATGTATAATATTACAGTGCTCTGTAGACCTCCCTTGCTATGTGGTCAGGCTTTTTGATATATGTTTATAATATGTATTTGTATACATATGGTAACACTAATCTTAATTTACCATTCTGCCCACCTATCCTTTTAGATAAGCATACTTCTAAGTCTGTGAGTGTCTTTCTCTGTGGAAATACGTTCATTTGTGTTAGTTATTAGTTAAAGCCTATAAGTGATATCATAGGATATAGGTCTTTTGCCTTCTGACTTACCTCATGTTCTGTGATTACCTCCAAGCTCATCTATGGTGCCTCAAACAGCAGTGTTTCATTGTTTTCCATGGCTAATATTCTGTTGTATACATAGACCACTTCTTCTTTATCCATTCATCTGTTGGTGGTCATTTTGGTTGCTTCACTGTCTTGGCTCTTGTGAATAAGGCTGCAGTGCAGCTTTTGCAGCCCGGGTCTTCTCGATTCAGGTCTCAGGTGAGAGGCCCAGTGGTGTGACTGCTGGATTGAATGGTGCCTCAATTTGTATTTTAATTGCAGCTCCCTTCTGTTCTCATTATTGGGTATTACCACTTTACCTCTCACCAGCAGAAAGAGGGTACACAGTTCTCTAAAACCCCTTCCATATTTATTGTTTGTAGACTTTTTGCTGATGGCCAGTCGACTGGTGTGAGTTGAAATCTTTTTGTAGATTAGATTTGCATGAGTCTAATCATTACTGAGGTTGAGCTTTTATCCATTTTCCTACTTTTTTAAAAGAGAGTGAGTCAAACTTACTTCTTCATATTATTTTCTTGAAAAATTTGCCAGTTTTGAATTTTTTTGGCCATTCCTTACCTCCGCACACTTGTTTAGGGCAGGTGTCCTTTACAGCCCTGAGTCCTTGTGAATGCAAAGTGACCATTAGCTGTGGGTTTAAAGCCGCTCTTGTGGGAAACGGCCACAAGGCGGCAGCATTTCTACATTTCCAACTGTGGGTTTTGGGCAACAGAGCTTTCCTGGAAATCGTGTTAGTAAGCTGCAAATTAGAGTGGAATGTGCCGGCTCAAACCCCCAAGAGCTTATATCTCTTAAATTGTTGTTTGTTTTTTAAATTTAATTTTTATTCATTATCAGAGCCAATTTGATAACAATGTAGATTCTCCTAGGTGTACAGTTTCTGGTTCATCCTATCAATGTATCTGTCTATTCCTCTTTGGATCCTTTCCCATGTATGTTCTTATAGAGTGTTGAGTAGACCTCTCTTCATATTCAACAGGTATTTTGTGATTATATATTTCATATGTATTAGTACATGTCTGTTAACCCCCACATCCTAATTCATACATTCCTTACACCTTTTCATTTGGTTAAACATAATTTGGATTTCTGAATCTATGCGTGTCCTTCTCTTGGAAATTATTTCATGGGTATCAATTTTTAGGTAACCCCTCTAAGTGATGTCACAGGATGTCTGTCTTTTGGTCTCTTTCTTACTTCAAGTTGGGTGATTATCTCTAGACACTTCTATGGTGGTGCCAACGGCACTGTTCCATGCTTTTACATGGCTCATATTCCATTGCGTACATGGACGACTTCTTGGTGCATTTTTCTATTGATGGACATTTTGGTTTCTTCCAGGTTTTGGCTATGGTACATGTTGCTGCAGTTCAGGATTGCCAGCCTGCGTCTTTTTGATTCTGGTCTACTCAGGTGATAGGCCCATGAGTGGGCATACCAGATCACATGGTAGCTCCATTTTTACCCTTAAACGCACCTCCATTCTGTTCTCACTGCTGGCTCTTACCAGGTTACATCCCACCAGCAGCTAAAGGGTACGCAGTTCTCTAAAACCCCTTCAGCATTTATTCTTTGTAGACTTTTTTTGCTGATGATCATTCTGAAGGCTGTGAGGTGAACGTTTTTGTACACTGGATTTGCGTAGCTTTATTAATTCCTGATGTTCAGCCCTTTTCCATTCGTATTTTCTTAACAAAAAAGGAAAGAAAAAAAGAAACAGAAAACAAATGTGCATAAAATATGCCTCTTGCAACTGTCGTTTTGAAATGTGGATGTCTTTTGAATGTTTTGATCGATATACGACCCCAGGATTTGTTTTCAGGGTACCTGTCCTTTACAGGCCTGCAATTATTTTGAATATCAACTGACCATTAGCGCTGGGATTAAAGCTGCTGTTGTGTGAAACGGCCACAAGGTGGCAGCAGTTCTCCTTTACCATATCTTGTTACTAGGTCAACAGAGCCTCAAAAGAAGTCGTGTTCTAGGTTGTAATTTAGAATGCAATGGGCCAGGAAAAAGCCCCTTAAGTTCGTCTCACTACTTCTTGTTCGTTTTTTTAATTTAATTTTTATTTTTTATCACAGCAAGTTTGATTACAATGTTTGCCTTGTTGTAGGTTTGCAAGATGTGGTTCTTTCACACATATACATATGTCTATTCTTCCTGGGATCCTTTTCCCATGTACGTTATGACAGAATGTTGAGTAGTCTTCTCTTGGTATTCCCTAGGTCTTTGGTGATTCTATATTTCACCTCTGTTTGTATATGTCTGTTAACCCCAATATCCTAATGTATCCAATCCTCACACCTTTCCATTGGTGAACCACAAGTTTGTTTAATGAATCTGTGATTGCCCTTCTCTGTGGAAATAATTTCACGGGTATCAATTTTTAGGTAACACCTATAAGTGATATCATACGATATGTGTCTTTCTCTTTCTGACTTACTACAAGTCGCGTGATTACCTCTAGACTCATCTATGGTGCTGCAAATGGCATTGTGTCCTTTTTCTCCTTGGCTAATATTCCATCTGTACGTGTACCAGTTCTTCTTTGTCCACTCATCTGTTGATGGAGTTTTTGGTTGCTTCCATGTCTTGGCTATGGTAATACTGCGGCAATACACATTTGCCTGCCTGTGTCTTTCCAATTCTGTCTTCTTAGGTTATAGGCCCAGGAGTGGGCCTGCTGGATCATATGGTAGCAAAATGTATACCTTGTAAAGGCACCTCCATTCTGTTCTCATTAGTGGCTCTTACCAGGTTACGTCCCCATTTAAGTTGAGGGTATGCACTTCACCTCAACACCTTCAGAATTTACTCTTTGTAGTTTTTTTGCTGATGTTTATTCTGACTAGTGTGAGCTGATACCTCTTTGTGGTTGGATTTGCATGCGTCTCAGAATCCCTTGAAATTGACCTTTCTGGCATGTCCATTTTTTCTTCAAACTGTGAGTACAGCTTACGTCTTCAAATTGTTTTCGGGAAGTATGTGTGACATTTAGAAATGTTTTGGCCATTACCTCCCGCAAGACATTTTGAGGGCAGGTTTCATTTACAGCCCTCCAGTACCGGTGCATATGAAGTGACCCTTAGCACAGGTTTCAAAGCTGCTGTTGCAGGTAACGGCCAGAGGGCGGCAGCATTTCTGCTTTACCCAATCTGGTAACTAGGGAAACAGACCTACCTGGCACTGGTGTTCCTCCATTATATAATAGAGTGCAATGTGCCCAGATAAACCCCCAAAATCCGATGACTCCTCACTTATGTTTGTTTTCTAAATTGAATTTATATATGTTTTTTATTGGAGTCATATTCCTTTGTGTACATGGACCACATCTTCTCTGTGCATTCCTCTGTAGATGGACATTTTCATAGCTTCCATGTGTTGTCTATGGTAAATATTACTGGAGTGCAGGATTGCCAGCCTGTGTTATTTTTTTTTTTTTGGTACGTGGGCCTCTCACTGCCGTGGCCCCTCACATTGCAGAGCACAGTTTCCGGACGTGCAGGCCCAGCAGCCATAGCTCACGGGACCAGCCGCTCCGCGGTATGTGAGATCTTCCCAAACTGGGGCATGAACCCCTGTCCCCTGCATTGGCAAGCAGACTCTCAACCACTGCACCACCAGTGAAGCCCAGCCTGTGTCTTTTTGATTCTCATCCCCTCAGGCGATAGGCCCAGCAGTGGGTAGGCTTGACTGAATGGTAGCTCAGTATTTACCTTTTCAAGTCACCTCCTTTGTGTTTTCAGTACTGGCTCTTACCATGTCCCACGTTGAACCAAGGGTAGGCATTTCTCCAAAACCCCTTCAGCATTTATTGTTTGCAGAGGTTTTGCTGAAGGCCATTCTGACTGGTGTGAGCTGTTAGGTTTTTGTAATTTGCATTTGCATGTCTTTAATTATTCCTAATGTTCAGCATTTTCCCATGCCTCTTAAAATTTCTGGTAAAGAAAAACAGAAAAAAATGGAGAGTACAATTAACCTCTTGCAATTGTCTTCTTGACAGGGTGCCCTCTTTTGAATTTTTTGGTCAATTTTCGACCCCTGGATTGTTTTTGAGGGCAGGCAGGTGTCATTTACAGGCCTGCAATGAGTGTGAATATTTAGTGACCATTAGCACTGGGTTTAAAGCTGCTCTTGTGGGAAATGGCCACAAGGCGGCAGCATTTCTCCATTCCCAAATCTGGTTACTAGGACAGCAGAGGCTTTCTGGAAGTCATGTTCCTAGGTTGTAAGTTAGAATGCAATGTGCCAGCAGAAACGCCCCTAAGTTTATGTCTCATTACTTCTTCTTGGTTTTTAAAATTTATTTAATCGGGGTAATGATTAGATGTTGTTTGTCCAGGTGTACACAATCTGGTTGATTTGTACAATATATATGTCTATTCATGTTCAGATCCTCTTCCCATGTAAAATATTACAGTGCTCTGTAGACCTCCCTTGCTATATGGTCAGGCTTTTTGATATATGTTTATAATATGTATTTGTATACATATGGTAACACTAATCTTAATTTACCATTCCGCCCACCTATCCTTTTAGATAAGCATACTTCTAAGTCTGTGAGTGTCTTTCTCTGTGGAAATATGTTCATTTGTGTTAGTTATTAGTTAAAGCCTATAAGTGATATCATAGGATATAGGTGTTTTGCCTTCTGACTTACCTCATGTTCTGTGATTACCTCCAAGCTCATCTATGGTGCCTCAAACAGCAGTGTTTCATTGTTTTCCATGGTTAATATTCTGTTGTATACATAGACCACTTCTTCTTTATCCATTCATCTGTTGGTGGTCATTTTGGTTGCTTCACTGTCTTGGCTGTTGTGAATAAGGCTGCAGTGCAGCTTTTGCAGCCCGGGTCTTCTTGATTCAGGTCTGAGGTGCGAGTCCCAGTGGTGTGAGTTCTGGATTGAATGGTGCCTCAATTTGTATTTTAATTGCTGCTCCCTTCTGTTCTCATTATTGGGTATTACCACTTTACCTCTCACCAGCAGAAAGAGGGTACACAGTTCTCTAAAACCCCTTCAATATTTATTGTTTGTAGACTTTTTGCTGATGGCCAGTCAACTGGTGTGAGTTGAAATCTTTTTGTAGATGAGATTTGCATGAGCCTAATAATTACTGAGGTTGAGCTTTTATCCATTTTCCTACTTTTTAAAAAGAGAGTGTGTCAAACTTACTTCTTCATATTATTTTCTTGAAAAATTTGCCAGTTTTGAAATTTTTTTGGCCATTCCTTACCTCCGCACACTTGTTTAGGGCAGGTGTCCTTTACAGCCCTGAGTCCTTGTGAATGCAAAGTAACCATTAGCTGTGGGTTTAAAGCCGCTCTTGTGGGAAACGGCCACAAGGCGGCAGCATTTCTACATTTCCAACTGTGGGTTTTGGGCAACAGAGCTTTCCTGGAAATCGTGTTAGTAAGCTGCAAATTAGAGTGGAATGTGCCGGCTCAAACCCCCAAGAGCTTATATCTCTTAAATTGTTGTTTGTTTTTTAAATTTAATTTTTATTCATTATCAGAGCCAATTTGATAACAATGTAGATTCTCCTAGGTGTACAGTTTCTGGTTCATCCTATCAATGTATCTGTCTATTCCTCTTTGGATCCATTCCCATGTATGTTCTTATAGAGTGTTGAGTAGACCTCTCTTCGTATTCCCTAGGTATTTTGTGATTATATATTTCATATGTATTAGTACATGTCTGTTAACCCCCATATCCTAATTCATACATTCCTTGCACCTTTTCATTTGGTTAAACATAATTTGGATGTCTGAATCTATGCGTGTCCTTCTCTTGGAAATTATTTCATGGGTATCAATTTTTAGGTAACCCCTCTAAGTGATGTCACAGGATGTCTGTCTTTTGGTCTCTTTCTTACTTCAAGTTGGGTGATTATCTCTAGACACTTCTATGGTGGTGCCAACGGCACTGTTCCATGCTTTTACATGGCTCATATTCCATTGCGTACATGGACGATTTCTTAGTCCTTTTCTATTGATGGACATTTTGGTTTCTTCCAGGTTTTGGCTATGGTACATGTTGCTGCAGTGCAGGATTGCCAGCCTGAGTCTTTTTGATTCTGGTCTCCTCAGGTGATAGGCCCATGAGTGGGCATACAAGATCACATGGTAGCTCCATTTTTACCCTTAAACGCACCTCCATTCTGTTCTCACTGCTGGCTCTTACCAGGTTACATCCCACCAGCAGCTAAAGGGTACGCAGTTCTCTAAAACCCCTTCAGCATTTATTCTTTGTAGACTTTTTGTGCTGATGATCATTCTGAAGGCTGTGAGGTGAACGTTTTTGTACACTGGATTTGCGTAGCTTTATTAATTCCTGATGTTCAGCCCTTTTCCATTTGCATTTTCTTAACAAAAAAGGAAAGAAAAAAGAAACAGAAAACAAATGTGCATAAAATATGCCTCTTGCAACTGTCGTTTTGAAATGTGGATGTCTTTTGAATGTTTTGATCGATATACGACCCCAGGATTTGTTTTCAGGGTACCTGTCCTTTACAGGCCTGCAATTATTTTGAATATCAACTGACCATTAGCGCTGGGATTAAAGCTGCTGTTGTGTGAAACGGCCACAAGGTGGCAGCAGTTCTCCTTTACCATATCTTGTTACTAGGTCAACAGAGCCTCAAAGGAAGTCATGTTCTAGGTTGTAATTTAGAATGGAATGTGCCAGGAAAAAGCCCCTTAAGTTCGTCTCACTACTTCTTGTTCGTTTTTTTAATTTAATTTTTATTTTTTATCACTGCAAGTTTGATTACAATGTTTGCCTTTTGTAGGTTTGCAAGATGTGGTTCTTTCACACATATACATATGTCTATTCTTCCTGGGATCCTTTTCCCATGTACGTTATGACAGAATGTTGAGTAGTCTTCTCTTGGTATTCCATAGGTCTTTGGTGATTCTATATTTCACCTCTGTTTGTATATGTCTGTTAACCCCAATATCCTAATGTAGCCAATCCTCACACCTTTCCATTGGTGAACCACAAGTTTGTTTAATGAATCTGTGATTGCCCTTCTCTGTGGAAATAATTTCACGGGTATCAATTTTTAGGTAACACCTATAAGTGATATCATACGATATGTGTCTTTCTCTTTCTGACTTACTACAAGTCGCGTGATTACCTCTAGACTCATCTATGGTGCTGCAAATGGCATTGTGTCCTTTTTCTCCTTGGCTAATATTCCATCTGTACGTGTACCAGTTCTTCTTTGTCCACTCATCTGTTGATGGAGTTTTTGGTTGCTTCCATGTCTTGGCTATGGGAATACTGCAGCAATACACATTTGCCTGCCTGTGTCTTTCCAATTCTGTCTTCTTAGGATATAGGCCCAGGAGTGGGCCTGCTGGATCATATGGTAGCAAAATGTTTACCTTGTAAAGGCACCTCCATTCTGTTCTCATTAGTGGCTCTTACCAGGTTACGTCCCCATTTAAGTTGAGGGTATGCACTTCACCACAACACCTTCAGCATTTACTCTTTGTAGATTTTTTGCTGATGTTTATTCTGACTAGTGTGAGCTGATACCTCTTTGTGGTTGGATTTGCATGCGTCTCAGAATCCCTTGAAATTGACCTTTCTGGCATGTCCATTTTTTCTTCAAACTGTGAGTACAGCTTACGTCTTCAAATTGTTTTCGTGAAGTATGTGTGACATTTTTAAATATTTTGGCCATTACCTCCCGCAAGACATTTTGAGGGCAGGTTTCATTTACAGCCCTCCAGTACCGGTGCATATGAAGTGACCCTTAGCACAGGTTTCAAAGCTGCTGTTGCAGGTAACGGCCAGAGGGCGGCAGCATTTCTGCTTTTCCCAATCTGGTAACTAGGGAAACAGACCTACCTGGCACTGGTGTTCCTCCATTATATAATAGAGTGCAATGTGCCCAGATAAACTCCCAAAATCTGATGTCTCCTCACTTATGTTTGTTTTCTAAATTGAATTTATATATATTTTTTTATTTGCGTCATATTCCTTTGTGTACATGGACCACTTCTTCTCTGTGCATTCCTCTGTAGATGGACATTTTCGTAGCTTCCATGTGTTGGCTATGGTAAATATTGCTGGAGTGCAGGATTGCCAGCCTGTGTCTTTTTTTTTTTTCGGTACGTGGGCCTCTCACTGCCATGGCCCCTCCCATTGCAGAGCACAGGTTCCGGACGCGCAGGCCCAGCAGCCATAGCTCACGGGACCAGCCGCTCCGCGGCATGTGAGATCTTCCCGAACTGGGGCATGATCCCTGTCCCCTGCATTGGCAAGCGGACTCTCAACCACTGCACCACCAGTGAAGCCCAGCCTGTGTCTTTTTGATTCTCATCCCCTCAGGAGATAGGCCCAGCAATGGGTATGCTTGAATGAATGGTAGCTCAGTATTTACCTTTTCAAGTCACCTCCTTTGTGTTTTCAGTACTGGCTCTTACCATGTCCAACGTTGAACCAAGGGTATGCATTTCTCCAAAACCCCTTCAGCATTTATTGTTGGCAGAGGTTTTGGTGATGGCCATTTTGACTGATGTGAGCTGTTAGGTTTTTGTAATTTGCATTTGCATGCCTTTAATTATTCCTAATGTTCAGCATTTTCCCATGCCTCTTAAAATTTCTGGTAAAGAAAAACAGAAAAAAATGGAGAGTACAAGTAACCTCTTGCAATTGTCTTCTTGACAGGGTGCCCTCTTTTGAATTTTTTGGTCAATTTTTGACCCCAGGATTGTTTTTGAGGGCAGGTGTCATTTACAGGCCTGCAATGAGTGTGAATATTTAGTGACCATTAGCACTGGGTTTAAAGCTGCAGTTGTGGGAAATGGCCACAAGGCGGCAGCATTTCTCCATTCCCAAATCTGGATACTAGGACAGCAGAGCCTTTCTGGAAGTCGTGTTCCTAGGTTGTAAGTTAGAATGCAATGTGCCAGCAGAAACGCCCCTAAGTTTATGTCTCATTACTTCTTCTTGGTTTTTAAAATTTATTTAATCGGGGTAATGATTAGATGTTGTTTGTCCAGGTGTACACAGTCTGGTTGATTTGTACAATATATATGTCTATTCATGTTCAGATCCTCTTCCCATGTATAATATTACAGTGCTCTGTAGACCTCCCTTGCTATGTGGTCAGGCTTTTTGATATATGTTTATAATATGTATTTGTATACATATGGTAACACTAATCTTAATTTACCATTCTGCCCACCTATCCTTTTAGATAAGCATACTTCTAAGTCTGTGAGTGTCTTTCTCTGTGGAAATACGTTCATTTGTGTTAGTTATTAGTTAAAGCCTATAAGTGATATCATAGGGTATAGGTCTTTTGCCTTCTGACTTACCTCATGTTCTGTGATTACCTCCAAGCTCATCTATGGTGCCTCAAACAGCAGTGTTTCATTGTTTTCCATGGCTAATATTCTGTTGTATACATAGACCACTTCTTCTTTATCCATTCATCTGTTGGTGGTCATTTTGGTTGCTTCACTGTCTTGGCTCTTGTGAATAAGGCTGCAGTGCAGCTTTTGCAGCCCGGGTCTTCTCGATTCAGGTCTCAGGTGAGAGGCCCAGTGGTGTGACTGTTGGATTGAATGGTGCCTCAATTTGTATTTTAATTGCAGCTCCCTTCTGTTCTCATTATTGGGTATTACCACTTTACCTCTCACCAGCAGAAAGAGGGTACACAGTTCTCTAAAACCCCTTCCATATTTATTGTTTGTAGACTTTTTGCTGATGGCCAGTCGACTGGTGTGAGTTGAAATCTTTTTGTAGATTAGATTTGCATGAGTCTAATCATTACTGAGGTTGAGCTTTTATCCATTTTCCTACTTTTTTAAAAGAGAGTGAGTCAAACTTACTTCTTCATATTATTTTCTTGAAAAATTTGCCAGTTTTGAATTTTTTTGGCCATTCCTTACCTCCGCACACTTGTTTAGGGCAGGTGTCCTTTACAGCCCTGAGTCCTTGTGAATGCAAAGTGACCATTAGCTGTGGGTTTAAAGCCGCTCTTGTGGGAAACGGCCACAAGGCGGCAGCATTTCTACATTTCCAACTGTGGGTTTTGGGCAACAGAGCTTTCCTGGAAATCGTGTTAGTAAGCTGCAAATTAGAGTGGAATGTGCCGGCTCAAACCCCCAAGAGCTTATATCTCTTAAATTGTTGTTTGTTTTTTAAATTTAATTTTTATTCATTATCAGAGCCAATTTGATAACAATGTAGATTCTCCTAGGTGTACAGTTTCTGGTTCATCCTATCAATGTATCTGTCTATTCCTCTTTGGATCCTTTCCCATGTATGTTCTTATAGAGTGTTGAGTAGACCTCTCTTCATATTCAACAGGTATTTTGTGATTATATATTTCATATGTATTAGTACATGTCTGTTAACCCCCACATCCTAATTCATACATTCCTTACACCTTTTCATTTGGTTAAACATAATTTGGATTTCTGAATCTATGCGTGTCCTTCTCTTGGAAATTATTTCATGGGTATCAATTTTTAGGTAACCCCTCTAAGTGATGTCACAGGATGTCTGTCTTTTGGTCTCTTTCTTACTTCAAGTTGGGTGATTATCTCTAGACACTTCTATGGTGGTGCCAACGGCACTGTTCCATGCTTTTACATGGCTCATATTCCATTGCGTACATGGACGACTTCTTGGTGCATTTTTCTATTGATGGACATTTTGGTTTCTTCCAGGTTTTGGCTATGGTACATGTTGCTGCAGTGCAGGATTGCCAGCCTGCGTCTTTTTGATTCTGGTCTACTCAGGTGATAGGCCCATGAGTGGGCATACCAGATCACATGGTAGCTCCATTTTTACCCTTAAACGCACCTCCATTCTGTTCTCACTGCTGGCTCTTACCAGGTTACATCCCACCAGCAGCTAAAGGGTACGCAGTTCTCTAAAACCCCTTCAGCATTTATTCTTTGTAGACTTTTTTTGCTGATGATCATTCTGAAGGCTGTGAGGTGAACGTTTTTGTACACTGGATTTGCGTAGCTTTATTAATTCCTGATGTTCAGCCCTTTTCCATTCGTATTTTCTTAACAAAAAAGGAAAGAAAAAAAGAAACAGAAAACAAATGTGCATAAAATATGCCTCTTGCAACTGTCGTTTTGAAATGTGGATGTCTTTTGAATGTTTTGATCGATATACGACCCCGGGATTTGTTTTCAGGGTACCTGTCCTTTACAGGCCTGCAATTATTTTGAATATCAACTGACCATTAGCGCTGGGATTAAAGCTGCTGTTGTGTGAAACGGCCACAAGGTGGCAGCAGTTCTCCTTTACCATATCTTGTTACTAGGTCAACAGAGCCTCAAAAGAAGTCGTGTTCTAGGTTGTAATTTAGAATGCAATGGGCCAGGAAAAAGCCCCTTAAGTTCGTCTCACTACTTCTTGTTCGTTTTTTTAATTTAATTTTTATTTTTTATCACAGCAAGTTTGATTACAATGTTTGCCTTGTTGTAGGTTTGCAAGATGTGGTTCTTTCACACATATACATATGTCTATTCTTCCTGGGATCCTTTTCCCATGTACGTTATGACAGAATGTTGAGTAGTCTTCTCTTGGTATTCCCTAGGTCTTTGGTGATTCTATATTTCACCTCTGTTTGTATATGTCTGTTAACCCCAATATCCTAATGTATCCAATCCTCACACCTTTCCATTGGTGAACCACAAGTTTGTTTAATGAATCTGTGATTGCCCTTCTCTGTGGAAATAATTTCACGGGTATCAATTTTTAGGTAACACCTATAAGTGATATCATACGATATGTGTCTTTCTCTTTCTGACTTACTACAAGTCGCGTGATTACCTCTAGACTCATCTATGGTGCTGCAAATGGCATTGTGTCCTTTTTCTCCTTGGCTAATATTCCATCTGTACGTGTACCAGTTCTTCTTTGTCCACTCATCTGTTGATGGAGTTTTTGGTTGCTTCCATGTCTTGGCTATGGTAATACTGCGGCAATACACATTTGCCTGCCTGTGTCTTTCCAATTCTGTCTTCTTAGGTTATAGGCCCAGGAGTGGGCCTGCTGGATCATATGGTAGCAAAATGTATACCTTGTAAAGGCACCTCCATTCTGTTCTCATTAGTGGCTCTTACCAGGTTACGTCCCCATTTAAGTTGAGGGTATGCACTTCACCTCAACACCTTCAGAATTTACTCTTTGTAGTTTTTTTGCTGATGTTTATTCTGACTAGTGTGAGCTGATACCTCTTTGTGGTTGGATTTGCATGCGTCTCAGAATCCCTTGAAATTGACCTTTCTGGCATGTCCATTTTTTCTTCAAACTGTGAGTACAGCTTACGTCTTCAAATTGTTTTCGGGAAGTATGTGTGACATTTAGAAATGTTTTGGCCATTACCTCCCGCAAGACATTTTGAGGGCAGGTTTCATTTACAGCCCTCCAGTACCGGTGCATATGAAGTGACCCTTAGCACAGGTTTCAAAGCTGCTGTTGCAGGTAACGGCCAGAGGGCGGCAGCATTTCTGCTTTACCCAATCTGGTAACTAGGGAAACAGACCTACCTGGCACTGGTGTTCCTCCATTATATAATAGAGTGCAATGTGCCCAGATAAACCCCCAAAATCCGATGACTCCTCACTTATGTTTGTTTTCTAAATTGAATTTATATATGTTTTTTATTGGAGTCATATTCCTTTGTGTACATGGACCACATCTTCTCTGTGCATTCCTCTGTAGATGGACATTTTCATAGCTTCCATGTGTTGTCTATGGTAAATATTACTGGAGTGCAGGATTGCCAGCCTGTGTTATTTTTTTTTTTTTGGTACGTGGGCCTCTCACTGCCGTGGCCCCTCACATTGCAGAGCACAGTTTCCGGACGTGCAGGCCCAGCAGCCATAGCTCACGGGACCAGCCGCTCCGCGGCATGTGAGATCTTCCCAAACTGGGGCATGAACCCCTGTCCCCTGCATTGGCAAGCAGACTCTCAACCACTGCACCACCAGTGAAGCCCAGCCTGTGTCTTTTTGATTCTCATCCCCTCAGGCGATAGGCCCAGCAGTGGGTAGGCTTGACTGAATGGTAGCTCAGTATTTACCTTTTCAAGTCACCTCCTTTGTGTTTTCAGTACTGGCTCTTACCATGTCCCACGTTGAACCAAGGGTAGGCATTTCTCCAAAACCCCTTCAGCATTTATTGTTTGCAGAGGTTTTGCTGAAGGCCATTCTGACTGGTGTGAGCTGTTAGGTTTTTGTAATTTGCATTTGCATGTCTTTAATTATTCCTAATGTTCAGCATTTTCCCATGCCTCTTAAAATTTCTGGTAAAGAAAAACAGAAAAAAATGGAGAGTACAATTAACCTCTTGCAATTGTCTTCTTGACAGGGTGCCCTCTTTTGAATTTTTTGGTCAATTTTCGACCCCTGGATTGTTTTTGAGGGCAGGTGTCATTTACAGGCCTGCAATGAGTGTGAATATTTAGTGACCATTAGCACTGGGTTTAAAGCTGCTCTTGTGGGAAATGGCCACAAGGCGGCAGCATTTCTCCATTCCCAAATCTGGTTACTAGGACAGCAGAGGCTTTCTGGAAGTCATGTTCCTAGGTTGTAAGTTAGAATGCAATGTGCCAGCAGAAACGCCCCTAAGTTTATGTCTCATTACTTCTTCTTGGTTTTTAAAATTTATTTAATCGGGGTAATGATTAGATGTTGTTTGTCCAGGTGTACACAATCTGGTTGATTTGTACAATATATATGTCTATTCATGTTCAGATCCTCTTCCCATGTAAAATATTACAGTGCTCTGTAGACCTCCCTTGCTATATGGTCAGGCTTTTTGATATATGTTTATAATATGTATTTGTATACATATGGTAACACTAATCTTAATTTACCATTCCGCCCACCTATCCTTTTAGATAAGCATACTTCTAAGTCTGTGAGTGTCTTTCTCTGTGGAAATATGTTCATTTGTGTTAGTTATTAGTTAAAGCCTATAAGTGATATCATAGGATATAGGTGTTTTGCCTTCTGACTTACCTCATGTTCTGTGATTACCTCCAAGCTCATCTATGGTGCCTCAAACAGCAGTGTTTCATTGTTTTCCATGGTTAATATTCTGTTGTATACATAGACCACTTCTTCTTTATCCATTCATCTGTTGGTGGTCATTTTGGTTGCTTCACTGTCTTGGCTGTTGTGAATAAGGCTGCAGTGCAGCTTTTGCAGCCCGGGTCTTCTTGATTCAGGTCTGAGGTGCGAGTCCCAGTGGTGTGAGTTCTGGATTGAATGGTGCCTCAATTTGTATTTTAATTGCTGCTCCCTTCTGTTCTCATTATTGGGTATTACCACTTTACCTCTCACCAGCAGAAAGAGGGTACACAGTTCTCTAAAACCCCTTCAATATTTATTGTTTGTAGACTTTTTGCTGATGGCCAGTCAACTGGTGTGAGTTGAAATCTTTTTGTAGATGAGATTTGCATGAGCCTAATAATTACTGAGGTTGAGCTTTTATCCATTTTCCTACTTTTTAAAAAGAGAGTGAGTCAAACTTACTTCTTCATATTATTTTCTTGAAAAATTTGCCAGTTTTGAAATTTTTTTGGCCATTCCTTACCTCCGCACACTTGTTTAGGGCAGGTGTCCTTTACAGCCCTGAGTCCTTGTGAATGCAAAGTAACCATTAGCTGTGGGTTTAAAGCCGCTCTTGTGGGAAACGGCCACAAGGCGGCAGCATTTCTACATTTCCAACTGTGGGTTTTGGGCAACAGAGCTTTCCTGGAAATCGTGTTAGTAAGCTGCAAATTAGAGTGGAATGTGCCGGCTCAAACCCCCAAGAGCTTATATCTCTTAAATTGTTGTTTGTTTTTTAAATTTAATTTTTATTCATTATCAGAGCCAATTTGATAACAATGTAGATTCTCCTAGGTGTACAGTTTCTGGTTCATCCTATCAATGTATCTGTCTATTCCTCTTTGGATCCATTCCCATGTATGTTCTTATAGAGTGTTGAGTAGACCTCTCTTCGTATTCCCTAGGTATTTTGTGATTATATATTTCATATGTATTAGTACATGTCTGTTAACCCCCATATCCTAATTCATACATTCCTTGCACCTTTTCATTTGGTTAAACATAATTTGGATGTCTGAATCTATGCGTGTCCTTCTCTTGGAAATTATTTCATGGGTATCAATTTTTAGGTAACCCCTCTAAGTGATGTCACAGGATGTCTGTCTTTCGGTCTCTTTCTTACTTCAAGTTGGGTGATTATCTCTAGACACTTCTATGGTGGTGCCAACGGCACTGTTCCATGCTTTTACATGGCTCATATTCCATTGCGTACATGGACGATTTCTTAGTCCTTTTCTATTGATGGACATTTTGGTTTCTTCCAGGTTTTGGCTATGGTACATGTTGCTGCAGTGCAGGATTGCCAGCCTGAGTCTTTTTGATTCTGGTCTCCTCAGGTGATAGGCCCATGAGTGGGCATACAAGATCACATGGTAGCTCCATTTTTACCCTTAAACGCACCTCCATTCTGTTCTCACTGCTGGCTCTTACCAGGTTACATCCCACCAGCAGCTAAAGGGTACGCAGTTCTCTAAAACCCCTTCAGCATTTATTCTTTGTAGACTTTTTGTGCTGATGATCATTCTGAAGGCTGTGAGGTGAACGTTTTTGTACACTGGATTTGCGTAGCTTTATTAATTCCTGATGTTCAGCCCTTTTCCATTTGCATTTTCTTAACAAAAAAGGAAAGAAAAAAGAAACAGAAAACAAATGTGCATAAAATATGCCTCTTGCAACTGTCGTTTTGAAATGTGGATGTCTTTTGAATGTTTTGATCGATATACGACCCCAGGATTTGTTTTCAGGGTACCTGTCCTTTACAGGCCTGCAATTATTTTGAATATCAACTGACCATTAGCGCTGGGATTAAAGCTGCTGTTGTGTGAAACGGCCACAAGGTGGCAGCAGTTCTCCTTTACCATATCTTGTTACTAGGTCAACAGAGCCTCAAAGGAAGTCATGTTCTAGGTTGTAATTTAGAATGGAATGTGCCAGGAAAAAGCCCCTTAAGTTCGTCTCACTACTTCTTGTTCGTTTTTTTAATTTAATTTTTATTTTTTATCACTGCAAGTTTGATTACAATGTTTGCCTTTTGTAGGTTTGCAAGATGTGGTTCTTTCACACATATACATATGTCTATTCTTCCTGGGATCCTTTTCCCATGTACGTTATGACAGAATGTTGAGTAGTCTTCTCTTGGTATTCCATAGGTCTTTGGTGATTCTATATTTCACCTCTGTTTGTATATGTCTGTTAACCCCAATATCCTAATGTATCCAATCCTCACACCTTTCCATTGGTGAACCACAAGTTTGTTTAATGAATCTGTGATTGCCCTTCTCTGTGGAAATAATTTCACGGGTATCAATTTTTAGGTAACACCTATAAGTGATATCATACGATATGTGTCTTTCTCTTTCTGACTTACTACAAGTCGCGTGATTACCTCTAGACTCATCTATGGTGCTGCAAATGGCATTGTGTCCTTTTTCTCCTTGGCTAATATTCCATCTGTACGTGTACCAGTTCTTCTTTGTCCACTCATCTGTTGATGGAGTTTTTGGTTGCTTCCATGTCTTGGCTATGGGAATACTGCGGC
Source organism: Hyperoodon ampullatus (assembly GCF_949752795.1). Lineage (NCBI taxonomy): Eukaryota > Metazoa > Chordata > Mammalia > Artiodactyla > Ziphiidae > Hyperoodon > Hyperoodon ampullatus. The sequence continues at coordinate 37,959,343 of NC_136920.1, read as the reverse complement.
AATACACATTTGCCTGCCTGTGTCTTTCCAATTCTGTCTTCTTAGGATATAGGCCCAGGAGTGGGCCTGCTGGATCATATGGTAGCAAAATGTTTACCTTGTAAAGGCACCTCCATTCTGTTCTCATTAGTGGCTCTTACCAGGTTACGTCCCCATTTAAGTTGAGGGTATGCACTTCACCACAACACCTTCAGCATTTACTCTTTGTAGATTTTTTGCTGATGTTTATTCTGACTAGTGTGAGCTGATACCTCTTTGTGGTTGGATTTGCATGCGTCTCAGAATCCCTTGAAATTGACCTTTCTGGCATGTCCATTTTTTCTTCAAACTGTGAGTACAGCTTACGTCTTCAAATTGTTTTCGTGAAGTATGTGTGACATTTTTAAATATTTTGGCCATTACCTCCCGCAAGACATTTTGAGGGCAGGTTTCATTTACAGCCCTCCAGTACCGGTGCATATGAAGTGACCCTTAGCACAGGTTTCAAAGCTGCTGTTGCAGGTAACGGCCAGAGGGCGGCAGCATTTCTGCTTTTCCCAATCTGGTAACTAGGGAAACAGACCTACCTGGCACTGGTGTTCCTCCATTATATAATAGAGTGCAATGTGCCCAGATAAACTCCCAAAATCTGATGTCTCCTCACTTATGTTTGTTTTCTAAATTGAATTTATATATATTTTTTTATTTGCGTCATATTCCTTTGTGTACATGGACCACTTCTTCTCTGTGCATTCCTCTGTAGATGGACATTTTCGTAGCTTCCATGTGTTGGCTATGGTAAATATTGCTGGAGTGCAGGATTGCCAGCCTGTGTCTTTTTTTTTTTCGGTACGTGGGCCTCTCACTGCCATGGCCCCTCCCATTGCAGAGCACAGGTTCCGGACGCGCAGGCCCAGCAGCCATAGCTCACGGGACCAGCCGCTCCGCGGCATGTGAGATCTTCCCGAACTGGGGCATGATCCCTGTCCCCTGCATTGGCAAGCGGACTCTCAACCACTGCACCACCAGTGAAGCCCAGCCTGTGTCTTTTTGATTCTCATCCCCTCAGGAGATAGGCCCAGCAATGGGTATGCTTGAATGAATGGTAGCTCAGTATTTACCTTTTCAAGTCACCTCCTTTGTGTTTTCAGTACTGGCTCTTACCATGTCCAACGTTGAACCAAGGGTATGCATTTCTCCAAAACCCCTTCAGCATTTATTGTTGGCAGAGGTTTTGGTGATGGCCATTTTGACTGGTGTGAGCTGTTAGGTTTTTGTAATTTGCATTTGCATGCCTTTAATTATTCCTAATGTTCAGCATTTTCCCATGCCTCTTAAAATTTCTGGTAAAGAAAAACAGAAAAAAATGGAGAGTACAAGTAACCTCTTGCAATTGTCTTCTTGACAGGGTGCCCTCTTTTGAATTTTTTGGTCAATTTTTGACCCCAGGATTGTTTTTGAGGGCAGGTGTCATTTACAGGCCTGCAATGAGTGTGAATATTTAGTGACCATTAGCACTGGGTTTAAAGCTGCAGTTGTGGGAAATGGCCACAAGGCGGCAGCATTTCTCCATTCCCAAATCTGGATACTAGGACAGCAGAGCCTTTCTGGAAGTCGTGTTCCTAGGTTGTAAGTTAGAATGCAATGTGCCAGCAGAAACGCCCCTAAGTTTATGTCTCATTACTTCTTCTTGGTTTTTAAAATTTATTTAATCGGGGTAATGATTAGATGTTGTTTGTCCAGGTGTACACAGTCTGGTTGATTTGTACAATATATATGTCTATTCATGTTCAGATCCTCTTCCCATGTATAATATTACAGTGCTCTGTAGACCTCCCTTGCTATGTGGTCAGGCTTTTTGATATATGTTTATAATATGTATTTGTATACATATGGTAACACTAATCTTAATTTACCATTCTGCCCACCTATCCTTTTAGATAAGCATACTTCTAAGTCTGTGAGTGTCTTTCTCTGTGGAAATACGTTCATTTGTGTTAGTTATTAGTTAAAGCCTATAAGTGATATCATAGGATATAGGTCTTTTGCCTTCTGACTTACCTCATGTTCTGTGATTACCTCCAAGCTCATCTATGGTGCCTCAAACAGCAGTGTTTCATTGTTTTCCATGGCTAATATTCTGTTGTATACATAGACCACTTCTTCTTTATCCATTCATCTGTTGGTGGTCATTTTGGTTGCTTCACTGTCTTGGCTCTTGTGAATAAGGCTGCAGTGCAGCTTTTGCAGCCCGGGTCTTCTCGATTCAGGTCTCAGGTGAGAGGCCCAGTGGTGTGACTGTTGGATTGAATGGTGCCTCAATTTGTATTTTAATTGCAGCTCCCTTCTGTTCTCATTATTGGGTATTACCACTTTACCTCTCACCAGCAGAAAGAGGGTACACAGTTCTCTAAAACCCCTTCCATATTTATTGTTTGTAGACTTTTTGCTGATGGCCAGTCGACTGGTGTGAGTTGAAATCTTTTTGTAGATTAGATTTGCATGAGTCTAATCATTACTGAGGTTGAGCTTTTATCCATTTTCCTACTTTTTTAAAAGAGAGTGAGTCAAACTTACTTCTTCATATTATTTTCTTGAAAAATTTGCCAGTTTTGAATTTTTTTGGCCATTCCTTACCTCCGCACACTTGTTTAGGGCAGGTGTCCTTTACAGCCCTGAGTCCTTGTGAATGCAAAGTGACCATTAGCTGTGGGTTTAAAGCCGCTCTTGTGGGAAACGGCCACAAGGCGGCAGCATTTCTACATTTCCAACTGTGGGTTTTGGGCAACAGAGCTTTCCTGGAAATCGTGTTAGTAAGCTGCAAATTAGAGTGGAATGTGCCGGCTCAAACCCCCAAGAGCTTATATCTCTTAAATTGTTGTTTGTTTTTTAAATTTAATTTTTATTCATTATCAGAGCCAATTTGATAACAATGTAGATTCTCCTAGGTGTACAGTTTCTGGTTCATCCTATCAATGTATCTGTCTATTCCTCTTTGGATCCTTTCCCATGTATGTTCTTATAGAGTGTTGAGTAGACCTCTCTTCATATTCAACAGGTATTTTGTGATTATATATTTCATATGTATTAGTACATGTCTGTTAACCCCCACATCCTAATTCATACATTCCTTACACCTTTTCATTTGGTTAAACATAATTTGGATTTCTGAATCTATGCGTGTCCTTCTCTTGGAAATTATTTCATGGGTATCAATTTTTAGGTAACCCCTCTAAGTGATGTCACAGGATGTCTGTCTTTTGGTCTCTTTCTTACTTCAAGTTGGGTGATTATCTCTAGACACTTCTATGGTGGTGCCAACGGCACTGTTCCATGCTTTTACATGGCTCATATTCCATTGCGTACATGGACGACTTCTTGGTGCATTTTTCTATTGATGGACATTTTGGTTTCTTCCAGGTTTTGGCTATGGTACATGTTGCTGCAGTGCAGGATTGCCAGCCTGCGTCTTTTTGATTCTGGTCTACTCAGGTGATAGGCCCATGAGTGGGCATACCAGATCACATGGTAGCTCCATTTTTACCCTTAAACGCACCTCCATTCTGTTCTCACTGCTGGCTCTTACCAGGTTACATCCCACCAGCAGCTAAAGGGTACGCAGTTGTCTAAAACCCCTTCAGCATTTATTCTTTGTAGACTTTTTTTGCTGATGATCATTCTGAAGGCTGTGAGGTGAACGTTTTTGTACACTGGATTTGCGTAGCTTTATTAATTCCTGATGTTCAGCCCTTTTCCATTCGTATTTTCTTAACAAAAAAGGAAAGAAAAAAAGAAACAGAAAACAAATGTGCATAAAATATGCCTCTTGCAACTGTCGTTTTGAAATGTGGATGTCTTTTGAATGTTTTGATCGATATACGACCCCAGGATTTGTTTTCAGGGTACCTGTCCTTTACAGGCCTGCAATTATTTTGAATATCAACTGACCATTAGCGCTGGGATTAAAGCTGCTGTTGTGTGAAACGGCCACAAGGTGGCAGCAGTTCTCCTTTACCATATCTTGTTACTAGGTCAACAGAGCCTCAAAAGAAGTCGTGTTCTAGGTTGTAATTTAGAATGCAATGGGCCAGGAAAAAGCCCCTTAAGTTCGTCTCACTACTTCTTGTTCGTTTTTTTAATTTAATTTTTATTTTTTATCACAGCAAGTTTGATTACAATGTTTGCCTTGTTGTAGGTTTGCAAGATGTGGTTCTTTCACACATATACATATGTCTATTCTTCCTGGGATCCTTTTCCCATGTACGTTATGACAGAATGTTGAGTAGTCTTCTCTTGGTATTCCCTAGGTCTTTGGTGATTCTATATTTCACCTCTGTTTGTATATGTCTGTTAACCCCAATATCCTAATGTATCCAATCCTCACACCTTTCCATTGGTGAACCACAAGTTTGTTTAATGAATCTGTGATTGCCCTTCTCTGTGGAAATAATTTCACGGGTATCAATTTTTAGGTAACACCTATAAGTGATATCATACGATATGTGTCTTTCTCTTTCTGACTTACTACAAGTCGCGTGATTACCTCTAGACTCATCTATGGTGCTGCAAATGGCATTGTGTCCTTTTTCTCCTTGGCTAATATTCCATCTGTACGTGTACCAGTTCTTCTTTGTCCACTCATCTGTTGATGGAGTTTTTGGTTGCTTCCATGTCTTGGCTATGGTAATACTGCGGCAATACACATTTGCCTGCCTGTGTCTTTCCAATTCTGTCTTCTTAGGTTATAGGCCCAGGAGTGGGCCTGCTGGATCATATGGTAGCAAAATGTATACCTTGTAAAGGCACCTCCATTCTGTTCTCATTAGTGGCTCTTACCAGGTTACGTCCCCATTTAAGTTGAGGGTATGCACTTCACCTCAACACCTTCAGAATTTACTCTTTGTAGTTTTTTTGCTGATGTTTATTCTGACTAGTGTGAGCTGATACCTCTTTGTGGTTGGATTTGCATGCGTCTCAGAATCCCTTGAAATTGACCTTTCTGGCATGTCCATTTTTTCTTCAAACTGTGAGTACAGCTTACGTCTTCAAATTGTTTTTGGGAAGTATGTGTGACATTTAGAAATGTTTTGGCCATTACCTCCCGCAAGACATTTTGAGGGCAGGTTTCATTTACAGCCCTCCAGTACCGGTGCATATGAAGTGACCCTTAGCACAGGTTTCAAAGCTGCTGTTGCAGGTAACGGCCAGAGGGCGGCAGCATTTCTGCTTTACCCAATCTGGTAACTAGGGAAACAGACCTACCTGGCACTGGTGTTCCTCCATTATATAATAGAGTGCAATGTGCCCAGATAAACCCCCAAAATCCGATGACTCCTCACTTATGTTTGTTTTCTAAATTGAATTTATATATGTTTTTTATTGGAGTCATATTCCTTTGTGTACATGGACCACATCTTCTCTGTGCATTCCTCTGTAGATGGACATTTTCATAGCTTCCATGTGTTGTCTATGGTAAATATTACTGGAGTGCAGGATTGCCAGCCTGTGTTATTTTTTTTTTTTTTTGGTACGTGGGCCTCTCACTGCCGTGGCCCCTCACATTGCAGAGCACAGTTTCCGGACGTGCAGGCCCAGCAGCCATAGCTCACGGGACCAGCCGCTCCGCGGCATGTGAGATCTTCCCAAACTGGGGCATGAACCCCTGTCCCCTGCATTGGCAAGCAGACTCTCAACCACTGCACCACCAGTGAAGCCCAGCCTGTGTCTTTTTGATTCTCATCCCCTCAGGCGATAGGCCCAGCAGTGGGTAGGCTTGACTGAATGGTAGCTCAGTATTTACCTTTTCAAGTCACCTCCTTTGTGTTTTCAGTACTGGCTCTTACCATGTCCCACGTTGAACCAAGGGTAGGCATTTCTCCAAAACCCCTTCAGCATTTATTGTTTGCAGAGGTTTTGCTGAAGGCCATTCTGACTGGTGTGAGCTGTTAGGTTTTTGTAATTTGCATTTGCATGTCTTTAATTATTCCTAATGTTCAGCATTTTCCCATGCCTCTTAAAATTTCTGGTAAAGAAAAACAGAAAAAAATGGAGAGTACAATTAACCTCTTGCAATTGTCTTCTTGACAGGGTGCCCTCTTTTGAATTTTTTGGTCAATTTTCGACCCCTGGATTGTTTTTGAGGGCAGGTGTCATTTACAGGCCTGCAATGAGTGTGAATATTTAGTGACCATTAGCACTGGGTTTAAAGCTGCTCTTGTGGGAAATGGCCACAAGGCGGCAGCATTTCTCCATTCCCAAATCTGGTTACTAGGACAGCAGAGGCTTTCTGGAAGTCATGTTCCTAGGTTGTAAGTTAGAATGCAATGTGCCAGCAGAAACGCCCCTAAGTTTATGTCTCATTACTTCTTCTTGGTTTTTAAAATTTATTTAATCGGGGTAATGATTAGATGTTGTTTGTCCAGGTGTACACAATCTGGTTGATTTGTACAATATATATGTCTATTCATGTTCAGATCCTCTTCCCATGTAAAATATTACAGTGCTCTGTAGACCTCCCTTGCTATATGGTCAGGCTTTTTGATATATGTTTATAATATGTATTTGTATACATATGGTAACACTAATCTTAATTTACCATTCCGCCCACCTATCCTTTTAGATAAGCATACTTCTAAGTCTGTGAGTGTCTTTCTCTGTGGAAATATGTTCATTTGTGTTAGTTATTAGTTAAAGCCTATAAGTGATATCATAGGATATAGGTGTTTTGCCTTCTGACTTACCTCATGTTCTGTGATTACCTCCAAGCTCATCTATGGTGCCTCAAACAGCAGTGTTTCATTGTTTTCCATGGTTAATATTCTGTTGTATACATAGACCACTTCTTCTTTATCCATTCATCTGTTGGTGGTCATTTTGGTTGCTTCACTGTCTTGGCTGTTGTGAATAAGGCTGCAGTGCAGCTTTTGCAGCCCGGGTCTTCTTGATTCAGGTCTGAGGTGCGAGTCCCAGTGGTGTGAGTTCTGGATTGAATGGTGCCTCAATTTGTATTTTAATTGCTGCTCCCTTCTGTTCTCATTATTGGGTATTACCACTTTACCTCTCACCAGCAGAAAGAGGGTACACAGTTCTCTAAAACCCCTTCAATATTTATTGTTTGTAGACTTTTTGCTGATGGCCAGTCAACTGGTGTGAGTTGAAATCTTTTTGTAGATGAGATTTGCATGAGCCTAATAATTACTGAGGTTGAGCTTTTATCCATTTTCCTACTTTTTAAAAAGAGAGTGAGTCAAACTTACTTCTTCATATTATTTTCTTGAAAAATTTGCCAGTTTTGAAATTTTTTTGGCCATTCCTTACCTCCGCACACTTGTTTAGGGCAGGTGTCCTTTACAGCCCTGAGTCCTTGTGAATGCAAAGTAACCATTAGCTGTGGGTTTAAAGCCGCTCTTGTGGGAAACGGCCACAAGGCGGCAGCATTTCTACATTTCCAACTGTGGGTTTTGGGCAACAGAGCTTTCCTGGAAATCGTGTTAGTAAGCTGCAAATTAGAGTGGAATGTGCCGGCTCAAA